>NC_140620.1:48568521-51518521 GCF_057382275.1 Copadichromis virginalis
GGGGGGGGGGTTACCTGGTGATTACCCTTAAGAGCAGATGGTGGGATACTGAATATTCAAATAAAAGTTAGAAACACTTGCTTAAAAATATTCTGGTGGCAGGGCTGGGGGCCAAAGCCTAAGGACCCCCACCATCCACCCTGCAAACCCACTGATCACAAATAATGTGGTAACAGAATATAGAATTTATTATTAAGACGTTTATGAATATGGTGAATTTATAAATTAACAATCCATTTGGGGGATATTAGACTGATTCAGATACTGTACTTTAGCTCTAAATTTTAATAAAGTATTACTATTTTCTGCTTTAAGGCATTACTTTTGAGAATATTATACACATATATATATGTATAACTTATTTTCAGAGTAGTTGACAAATTATGCTCCGGTCATTTGATGTTACCAAGATAGATGTCCTTTTGTAATATAGTTAAAAAGAAATTGTACATTTCATTTATCAAACATCATACATTAGGCAAAGAAGAGGTCATTATACTAACAAGACCAGATAATCCAAAGCATAAAATAATCAACATTTATCCGAAGAAGGCTTAAAAGTTAGAATAAACGGTGGTATAGTGGTTAGCGCTGTTTCCTCACAGCTAGAAAGACTCTGTTCAATTCCCGGGGTCAACCAGGTGCCTTTTTGTGTGGAGTTTGCATGTTCTCCCTGTTTCTGTGTGGGTTTCCACCCACAATCCAAAGACATACATATCTGAATGACAGCCCTGCCATGGACTGGCAACCTGTCCAGGGTCTACCCCACCTAAAAAAACAGCTGGCATAGGCTCCAGCACCCCTCCGATCCTTATGACGATAAAGCGGCTTGGAAAATGAATGAACAAAAAATAAATAAATACGTTTTTGATGTCACAGAGTAAAACAATGTAATGTGCATTTTGTTTTGTTTTAGCAGATCATGGCTCAGCAGTGGACTGTGGGAGAAGTATCTCTTTGGCTTGGAGAAAATGAATTGGCAGATTATCAACAGGTCTTTGTAGGTGAGCATTTCTATGGATATGCCATATCAGTGTCCACGATGCTCCACAAGAAAACCAACATATGAAAAACTGCTGAAACGTCAACAGATATACCATTTAAGTGAATGTGGATTCTTCATTGTCTGCGGACTAGAAGACTGTCCCAGAAAGTTTTTGTCTGTGAAATCTTTGAAAAATCACATAAGGAAGAAACATAAATATCAGAAACATGGATTAGAGTCTGCCCCAGACTGTGACCCTGTCATCCAGGAAACTGTTGAATCATCTGAACGAGCTCTGTGTGAACTTATAGAGAACTTTGCAGAGACTGTGAGAAAACAACTGGCATTGTTTTCCTTGAATCTTCAAGAGAAAAGTATTGTAAATAGAAAAGTTCAAACATTTGTTCTTAGTGAAGTAGAGTCACTTTCCAAGTCTTTTATTGAAAACTATAGGGAGATATTTACTAAATGTTTGCAGACTCTTAATTTTGATATATCAAGTTTTCATTATATTGATGACAGTAGTTTGGTAGAACATTGCTTCAGTGCAGTCAGCAACACATATCAACTAGACAGATACTGTGTTGAGAAATTAAACCTGATTGAAGCTGTTGAATGTATCCTGGGGATAGATCCTTTTACTGGGAAACAGGACACTTTTCAGTATATTCTAGGGCTGCTCGATTATGGCAAAAATGATAATCACGATTATTTTCACTGAAATTGAGATCTCGATTATTTGACGATATTTATTTAACCCTTTAAGACCTACTATAGAACCAAGTCCGCCAGAGCTTATATTATTTTTTTACATGTTGTAGTGCCATTTGTGGGAGCATTTCAAGTTGCTATACAACTGTTATATCCCATATTTTAATAACATGTATGCATTAAGTCCATAGTAACTACATTAATTGCAAAAAAGTGCAATAAACTACAAAAAAATTGAAAATCGTTTTAGTTTTGTTTTTTACATATATTTCTACTTCGAGAAATTTAAGAGGCTTATCCCTCAAAACTTTAAATACAAAAAAGTTGCAAAAAATAGTTTACAACAACAGGAAATTTATTTTGAGTGTCTTCATAGTTTTATTTTGGAGATACAGCAATTTTTATATACTGCAGGAAAAACGAAAAAACAATCCTATGATGCAAATTTGCAAAGAAAACAGCAGGTGCATCAAAATAAACTATTTCCAGCAGTGCAATTCGAGTTCTAAGCATCCCAGAAACTATTCAGAAAAGTCAAACATGACTTATAAAAATACCAGTGTACGGTTTTTTACTAAGTTAACTACCTTTAATTTAGCAAACTCCCACCGTAAGGGTGTGTTTTAACTGATGAAACTGTGTCGTACTCAGGCTCGGACATCTGATTGCTGCCTTTTATAAATTTTATTGCACAAGCATAAACTAACACCAGTACAGTAACCGTGCCTTTACAGAAGCCAGGTAATCAACTGAAAGACACAAAATAAAACAACCATACAACATTAACAAAGCAACACTATTAATGACAGTACAGTTTAGTAATAGTCATATTTATAGCTTTAACACGTTACTTAGTTAACACAGAAACTCACCAGCTCGGCTTCATCAGTCATAACAGCAATATCAATGAACAGAAGATCCGGCAGGTAGGATCTATGAGCGACCGTTAATACGTACCATCCCAGACTTACATAAATCACTCCGTCTTAAATAAATTTGTCATTTAAAGCAAATATGAGTCTGGCTGATAATAAATCACAACAAACAAATTGGCATGTTGGTAATATGGGAAAAACCACACAACCAGTATAGGCTTTTAAGGCCTACAAGTAAAAAAATACATTTTCCGTGAAAATGATGTCACTTCCGGTTTCGGGCAGGAAATGGCGGACATACGATAGTTCACGCTGACGTCTGTTTCACTGTGGGAAGTGTTACGAACAGCTGATCGGATCGGCAAAACGTGTTTCTGGAATATTATGTTCTTGTTCCTGCAAGCGCTTTTTATGCAATTTTTGCAAAGCTATATGTGGAAGGAAACCGTGACCGAGGACAAGCTGATGGCATAAGATGTAAGTACAACTCCTCCGGTTTCATATGCAAAACAAATTATTGCGCTAGCTTACGCGGTTCCGGTTCTACAGGGATTTAAAGGGTTAACAATAACAATGTATTGAATAATGATTTTAAAAAATAATATAAAATAGTTTGCAACACCACTGAAGTTTTTTTTTACCTCTCTTTTCAACCAACGGCAGTCACTCTCCTCTCCAAATAACTTCTGCTTAGCTTTCCGAGCTTCCCTCGGGCCCTGTCTTAATTGTTGTGACACGTGTTCGAAATGCAGAGAGGTGCGCTGGATTTGCCACACGGAGCAGCGCGAGAGTAAAGCATGAGGGAGGGGCTAATAATCGGCTCAGTCATTTTTAATGATCGTTGAAAGCCCAGATCGTAATCGTGATTAAAATTCGATTAATTGAGCAGCCCTAGTATATTCCACTTCTAAAAGTCTTAGAATTAATATGTAATGATCCTAACATTTTAAGACAAAATTTTAGGCCAGATCCCCGTGCTCCTGAAACCTTTACAGATTTTAGTGATGGGAAAATTTACAAAGAAAGTGAATTTTTTTAACACAGACAACCCACATTTGAGAATTCAGTTGTACACTGATGAATTTGAAGTTGCTAATCCAATAGGATCAAAGACACTTCTACATAAAGTGTCTGCATTTTATTTTACTTTGGGAAATATTCCACCAAAAGACAGATCTGTTTTAAGACATATTCATCTGTTGATACTTGTCAAACATAGATTGGTGAAAACATATGGATTTGAGAAAATATTAGAACCATTAATTTGTGACCTACAGGTTTTGCAAGAACGTGGATTACGATTAAAATTTGAAGACAGACAGTACTGCATCAAAGGTGGTCTGGCCGCAATATCTGCAGACAACCTAACCTCTCACACACTTGCCGGTTTTAGCTGCTCATTCAGTAATGGTAGAATATGCAGGTTTTGTATGTGTCATTACGAGGACCTGTCTAAGATCATTAGTGAGGGAGATTGTATTCTTAGGACAAAGACTGTTCATGCATACCATCTGCAATGTGTTGAGGATGACCCCCACTGTAGGTCAGTGTATGGTGTAACTGGCCCATGTGCCTTCAACAAGCTGTCATATTTTGATACCACAAATGCATTCCCACCTGATGTAATGCATGATTTTCTTGAGGGGGTCATTCCTCTTGTTTTGAAGTCTGTTTTAAAAGCTTTGCTCAATGACAAAACCGTTACTATCCAAGAGGTTAATGACAACATAAGGAATTTTAGTTTTGGACAGAATGACTGCACCTCCAAACCTGCTCTAATACCTGAGAAGGTAGCACTGGATGGAAATATCTCTGGAACTGCTGTTGAGAAATGGACATTATTTAGGACTCTGCCTTTCCTCATAGGCTCCAGGATTGAAAAGGGTAACAAGTTTTGTCAGCTTTATCTTTTGGTTCGAGAAATAGGAGAGATTATTCTTGCTCCAACCATCAAAGATTTAAAATGGTTCTTTAAAGAACCACTCAGAAAAGGGTTCTTTAAGATGGGTCTTTAAAGAACCATTTGAAAGACCTTTTTAAAACTAGTTCTTCAAAGAACCATTTTAAAAAAGGTTCTTTGAAGAACCTTTAATGGTGCCCCAAAGAACCATTTCTTGATTGTTCTTTGGGGCACCATTAAAGGTTCTTCAATGAACCACTGAAAGAAATGGTTCTTCAAAGAACCATTGTTTGAAAGGTTCTTTGTGGCACCACAAAATGTTCTTCTATGGCATCAGTCTAAAGAACCGCTTTTGGTTCCAGTTGGCAACTTTATTTTTCTGAGTGCATGATAAAATCTCTCTCTCTCTCTCTCTCTCTCTCTCTACTTCAAGAACAGTTTCCTGTCTAAAAATCTATTTTCTGCATTATTCGCTTGCTTGTTACGCACAAGTCTACCGTTGTTTACAGCGCTGTCGGCCGCTGTTTTATTTTCCTTTTACATACTTCTGAAAAGAAAACCTAATTTCTGCCGTTCAATACTCAACAAATTATGCAAAATGCAAAACGCTTAGCTGTGTCTCTAATAAAACCGCTGTAACTTCAGAGGTAATGTTTATAAGTTGATTAATAGTTTTCTTTCATTTTTGATGTACTGCAGAATATTTTTATAAAATCCCAGGCCAGGAAAACCACCTTCATGTTTTTCTGTGTTTTATCTTGAGGTGCTTTGACACAAAGGCATCTGCTGTGACGCTAACACATTTGATAAAGTCTTGCATTTGTCAGCTTCCTTTTTATAGATACAAAAATATGTAAATGTACTGATCTGAATTATATTTCTGACTGTCAAAATTTCCCAGATTCAAATCTAATTGAATCAAATTGAATCGATTCGAATCGTGGATCGAATCGATTCGGGACCTTGTAAATCGGAATTTAATCGATTCTAGAAATCAGTGACGATACCCAGCCCTAAGTGGCCTCCATCATCTATAGATGGAAGACGTTTGGAACCACCAGGACTCTTCCTAGAGTTGACTGCCCAGCCAATCTGAGTGATCAGGGGTAGAAGAGCCATAGTCATGGACGTGACCAATAACCCGATGCCACTCTGACAAAGCTCCAGCATTGCTGTGTGGAGAATGGAGAACCTTTAAGAAGGACAATGACTTCTGCAGCTCTCCACCAATCAGGCGTGTATGGTTGAGTGGCCAGATGGAAGCCACTCTTCAGTAAAAGGCACATGACAGTTTACCTGGAGTTTCGCAGAAACAAAATTCTTTGGTCTGACAGAGGGAGATCCATAGTGCTGTGTGATTTGAACCTTCAGCTGTTTAATAATGTTTGAAACTTACATTTCGGGTTTGCTTATCTTCTCCCAGAAATGAGACACGACATGCGTTTCAAACTGCTCAACAAACATAAGCAAACACACAAACTGTTTGTGTGCTGTAGAGATCACTCTGCATTTCTTCCACCGCTTCTTGTAGAGATCCGGTTCCCAGTAGTTCAATTCCTTGGAATTGTTAGTCTGCTTGCCTATTGATTCTCATCGGTTCCACTTGTACTTGTACTACAATCTGCTAATTTCAGTTCATGCCAAAGAAGGAAAACAGCGGTGCAGTCTAGAGCGTGGATATTACTTTTTTGTGTGGAAACTGTATCCAGGGCAGAAACACGGCAGTATGGTGGTAACACAACTTCAGCTCTTTGCAAGCATCAGCACCAGTCATTGGTCTGCACAGATATGCATTATAATCTACAGCATCTACAAAGACACCTTCCAACAAACCTAACTGTTTGTAAAAGTTTACAATTTACTCTGAGTAGAACATTGTGTTCCAACAGTGTCTCATTTGTTTATTAATACTTATCATCATTCAGGTTTGCACATGGCCAATTCAGTAATGAGCCACAGCTGTCGTCTTTCTTTGTGAGTTTCAAAATTTGTAAAACTAGGCAATTATAATAATTTGAATGTCTTTTACTAATGCTACTTAACAAACTACACAGACATGTGGTTTAAGTTTACATACAAATCACAGATTCAGACAAGAATAAGCCTCTGCTTTTAGTCCAGCAGCACTGAAGGGAGCTTAACTATATAGCTCATTATCCTCATCACCTGGCATTGAGGTAAAACCAGAAAAAATAACCTGGCCCTTTTATTAAAAAAATAATAATAATCCAGCAGTTCAGGAGGCCGACCACATGGCCAGCAATGCTCCACTGGGGAACGGCGGAGGTGATGGGACACCTTGGGCGGCTTGGCAGGTGCCTGCTTAGTGCAGACTTCTGGCTCATCCAGAGCAGGACTAGCAGTCTGCTCTGGATGCTGGTACTAGTGCTCATGTTGACGGCTGGCCATTCTCTCCCTGGGAGCAGGTACGGGTGCTGGGACTGACCAAATGCAAGGACTTGCAGGCTGGCTTGGAATATGAACAGTTGTATTATAGGAGCTAAGAGACCTGAACACAAATGGCTAAATTAAACAGTCGCACACACGAGGAGTAACGTGACCAGGAGCAGAGACAAACTGAGGGCTAAATAGAAAGGATAATGAGTGTATAAAAGCCCCCAAACATCATAGGACAAGTCTATTCTGTTCTTATACAGATGTTTATAAGTTTATATACCAGTTTATATGCTGTTCATTTAGCATTTAACCTTCTGTTAGTTTGAGCCAGCACAACGATGTCATCCAACTAGTAAGGTGGGCAGTTTTAGTGTCGGATGAGCGTGTTGGTCCAGTGGGGGTGCAGTGATTCCTGTGGGATGTGATGTGTGCGTGAAGGATAAAGAAAAACACACACACATGTGATTACAGCCACAGGATTTAAACTGTGAAAGAATAAACGGCCTCAGAACAAACCTCGAGTTTCTTCTTCTATACTCTGAGACAGTTTGGCCTTAAATGGTGTTGTGGCCGACACACCGGGGTGACCGTAGTGCTAAAGACTGAATCAGTGCCACAACCGTGTAAATAAAAATATTTCTCAGTAACCTTACAATCATAGGATCTCAGGCAATGGGCACTACCATTATATAAGTACCACTTCTGTTCTCCTGAAAATATTCATGAAGGTAAAAAAAAAAAAGAAAAAGATCTATTCATCTATTTGGATTTATCTTTTTAATTTATTTCTAATATTTTTGTTCTAATAGTTTTGTGGATACAAAATAATATGACAGGACTTGAAGGAAAGTAACACATTTACTCTCATTTGGGGCGACTGAGGATGGATCAGATGAGTTTGCCACCTACCTTGTGTCCTCATACCTGGTGGTAATGGACAGCATGTTGCCTTATCAGCACTGGGGTCTTTTGTTTGATGGTTCCACAGTGCCTCCCTCTGGCCGTGATGAAGTATCACACCCCTCTGCGCTTTCTAATACAGGGAATGTCTAGAAAGCACAAACCTTTAATAATCACAGCTGAGATCATAAACTGTAGTTATCCTTCCTTCCTTTCCTTCTTCCTTCCTCTTAAGCACTTAAGGGTTGCTTGAGATGGCTTGAAGACTATCCCAGCTTTTACAAGGTAAAACTCAGGGTACACACTATACAGTTCACCACTCATGATCACATTCCCAATAGATGATTGTATTTCCCAAAAGAATCAACAATTAACCTAAAAAAGCGAGTTGTTGGACTGTGAGAGGGAGCCGGAGCACCCTCAGAGAACACAACATGCAAACAGCAGCCAGCAGATTCACATGCACGACCTTCTTGCTGTGAGGCAACAGTACCAACCACTGCACCACCGTGCTGACCTTAGAGTGCAGTCGTATGGTGGAAAATGTTACTGTGGATGCTTTAGATTATATTACATACAGAAAAAAGTACTGATTTATTATTTTAGTGGGCAAAAGAGTCAAGATTGGATCTAAAGGATGTAAATGGAGAAGCACAGTGCATTTCTACTCAGTCTGAACACTTGACACAGCCTCATTCACACAGCTGCACACACATGATTAGGGGAAACTCAACGTTCAGTATCTTCTTTTTTCATCAAAAGACTTTCTCTGTATCTCTGCTCTGTTTGTTTTTGACTTGAAACACTAAATAAAAGTTTTACTACACATCTGTCTCTATTGTTTAATCAGCAGCTGTAATACTAAACTGTCCGAAATGTAAAAGTCTACATTTAGTAGATTTAGAGATATTTATTTCACTACTTTTAGTTAATGATACTTTATAAACCTATTCTGCTGTTTAACAAAGACAGTATCATCATGTTTAAAGCACTTTTAAATCTGACAGCAGCACTCAGTTCTCCTGCACATGTGTGATCTTGGAGTGAACTGAAGGTTCAGATGCATCTCTCAGGTCCTGTGTGGAGACTTTGCTGGACTTTGTCTGTCTGTTAAAGATGTGATTTTCAGATGCTATTCAGCTGGTGTAGATAGTGGGGGTTTAGGTCTGAAACATCTTCTTTTGTCCTCCATTCATCCAGTTTCATGAGATAACTTTTTGGTACAAGGACTGGACTGAAAACGACTGAAAAGAAGAAACTTTGAAAGAGTTTTAGAAGCCTGGAGGAAAAGCAGTGCTTGTTTAATCAAATGTAATAATACACATTGTTTAAATATCCCAAAGTAAAGAGATCTCTCTGTGAACCTTTAATTCATCACCCTCTTGTGGCAGCAGCTGGCTACTGTTTGCACATGTGCATTGTGGTTTTTTATTCCGTTATAATTTAATACAAAACCCTTTAATTAAATTAGTGAGTTGAAGTAATATGTGAAATATTAGTGTTAGGTAAGTCCCAGAGTTCAGTTTATTTGACATTAGCTACATTTAACAAGAAGATATGAGATCCAAATATATGCTTATGTCAACACATGTTCATTTTGATGAAGTTTAGTGAGAAAATTTGAATCATCACAACAACCAAAATGTTAGCAACACACCATAAGTCATGTGGGGGGGTGTCATGTGACAAACTCTTTGGCTTCCAGAATCGTGACACTTTTTACACTTTCCAACATGTCTCTGAAAAAACACACAAGAAAAGAAAAATTACAGCCCAGCTCTTCTCTTCTGGCTCAAGAAGACAACATTCAAGTTCAGAAGATGTGCTTGGAAGAAATGCATGAGGAAAATCTCATGAATAAGCACAACAAACAACACCCGGCCCAGGCAGAGAGTTTCTTTAAATAACGAAAGGAGATTATCTTCCTCAGAGAAGAAAATGAGAGAAAGACTGCTGAAGTAGATAAATTGTTCAGCCAGCTTCTTGAAAAGGAAGATATTCAGAAGGAGAAAGAAATGGAACTCCAAGACGTGCGTGGAAGGAACTTTGAGCTCAAAGCAAAGATAAAGCAATAGAAAAACTCAAAGAAATCCTCCAGCAGAAGAAAAATGAGAAAGACAAGGACAAAAAGGATCAGGAGCTGCAATTAAAGCTTGATGAAGCTCTGCTAAAAAATACAGAAATCCTCCAAGAGAAGAAACGGCAGGACATAGAACTCCAAAACTTGGGGATAAAATACAAAGCATTGCTTCAAGAGAAAAAGCAACAACAGAAAGAAAGCAAGCTTGAAAGCGAGCTGAAAACAAAGCTTGATAAAGCACTGCAAAGAAATGACCAGATTCTTCAAGAAAAAGAACAACTGGAAATAAACCAGAGAGAAATGCGGTGCCAACTCCAAAGCATGGAGGAAAAATGCAGAGTCCTTGAAGTAAAACTTGATAAAACTGCAGTGCACAAGCAGAAATATCAAGAGCTGCTTCAAGAGAAAGAACAACAGGACATAAAGCAGAAAGAAGACAAACGTTTACTCCTGCACTTTGAGAGAGAAAACCAAAAGCTGCAAGAACTTTACAAGAAAATGAACTACAAAGCAACTGAGATGGAAGGAGAGAAGGAGAAACTGCAAAAACAGTGCTCAGCAATGCAGAGTCAGCTCAATGACATGCTGACAAAAACACCGAACTCAAGGAACTTTCAAACACCTTGAAGCGCAAAAACACTGAGGTGCAGCTGCTAAAGCAGCAGCTCGAGAAAACAAATGAAGACCTGCAGTGCAAACTTCAAGAAACCGAGAGGAAAAGTCAGCAGTTAGAAGACACTCACAACAAATTACAAGAGCGTTATACAGAGATGCAGGAGGCAAAGGTAATGCAGGAGGCAACATCTAATGAGTTGAAAGAAAGGCTCAAAGACAAACAAGCCGAATTAGAAGAAGTGGAGAAAACATGCAGGAGACTTGAGAAGGAGAATACCGAAACAATCGATCAGCTGAGAACCCTGATCCTAGAGAAAAAGGTTCTCGTGGAAAAGCTCCTGTAAAAGAAGAAGAAACGGTTCCGCTTTTTCTGGAGGAAGGACACTCCTGCTTTTTCTTCTCTTTCTACTTTTTCCACTGCTGATGTCACCTCGTCTTCCTCCACCTCTGTTCCATCGTAATTTTGACCTCCCCTCTCCCTCTCTCCTGACACCTTGACACCTCTCCCTCCCCTAGCTCCCTTGAACTCCGAACACCTGTCCCATCTCCCTCCCCCCTCTCCCTCTCTTTTCACCCTCACCCCCCAACCAGTCCCGACAGTTGACTGCCCCCTCTAGAGCCTGGTTCTGTCATAGGTTTCTTCCTTTACAGGGAGTTTTTCCTATCCACTGTCGCACCTAGTGCTTGCTCAGAGGGGATTGTTGGGGTTTTCTCTCCTCTATCTCTTTCCTCCTTTCTATCCCTTTCTTTTACCCTCTACTTTACACCCACCCTCCCACCCTTCTATTTCCTCAATAATTTAATAATAAACACAATTGGCTGCATTTTAAATGTGTCTGATCAACGTCTTCATTCAAGAATGAATTGTCTTTGTCACAGAGTCATGTGTATTTTGTGTTTTCCTCGGGCTGGTGATCCTCACGGTCGTTCAGCCCAGGAGTCCAGATCATTCGTGTTTTAATCACATTTAGTGTTACATTTTAGATCATCACAACAGGATATCCACAATTTAGGATTCAGGCATTTGTTTTAGTTTGATATCGTAATCATTCTATGATTGAGTAGTTTACAGAACCAGCAGTTAGCAGCAATAAATTCAAATCAATGATATTTGCAAGCATTCCTTTATACACAGCATTTCAGTCAGGTTGAGGTCTGGACTTCCATGCTGTAGATTTGCTGCTGAGCTTGGGGTCATTATCCTGCTGCATGGCCTAATTTAGAAGAAGCTTTATCTGTCAGACAGACAGCCTCACATTTGACTCTAAAAAACTTTGGCATACAGAGGAGTTCGTTGACTGCAAGGTGCTTTATTGCTTGTGTCTGCAGAAGAAGCTCAAATCGCCACACTTGAACCAGCATATTTGACAGTGGGTTTGAGGTGTTTAAGTGTTTGAATGTCTGAAATACTGACATGTGAACGGCAGAATATAATGGTGAGATTTTAGTGCTGGTCAGATTGCATACGGACTGCACATTATCAGGTTTTACACTTTTGGATCTGTGACCATTCAAACACCAGACAGTACTGTTTCTTCTTTCTTTGTGCAACTTTACAATCATAATCTGTTTTGGGGGTTTTTTTTAGGGAAAGAAGGGAAGTTTTATTTTTAATGATCAGTGTCAGGGATTAATCACTACAGTGACACAAAAAAAACTCGAATTATAACCATAATCCTGATTATCAGTCAACACAAAACACATTCAGAAGTCATGTTTTCACAGATTTATTTTGACATTACATCATATTTTTAAGAGGAACATTCATTAGGCTTAAACAAAATCATACAAAAGAATTTTTAACGCTTGCATATTGTTAACCTAGAAGCACTTTTAGTCTTTGTTAGGTTTATCTAAAAAGAATTTGGCAAACACCCTTTTTTGAATGTCATGCACTTGCAGGCTGCAGTAACATTTGAGTTTTGTAAGTGCAAAGGTCCATTCAAACAGGTGGTGACATTACAATCCTTGGTTTATGTACATTTTGGAGCTTGTCAACATTCAGCATTTCCAAAAGCAGAATAAAAATTTGAAAGCTTGAAGATATATTTACATGTACATTTATTTTCCTTCCTTGTGGTCATACAAATTTGGCCTCTGATTCTTCTGACTTCAGATGTTAGTAAAAAAAAAATTGTTAATTGGGCAAAACTGTTTTTTTAAACATATCAGGAGATTTATTTTCCCTGACATCATCTAAACACAGCTCCTTTGCAATACTGATAAAGTTTCTCTGTACTTATATTACAGCAGATCTAGAAGCTGTATCTAAATGGCGATTCTCTGTTGTGTTTCCCTGTATGTGTCTGCACATATACTTGGCCAATAAACACGATTCTGATTCTCCGTTAATGAATTTGTATAAGGTCAAGTCCTGGATATTTTACTAACTGTAACAACAAACCACTGCTTCCTACTCTATGCATTATAATCTACAGCATCTACAAAGACACCTTCCAACAAACAGCTACACTCTATGATCTCAGCTAAGTTAATTAAAGGTTTGTGCTTTCTAGACATTCCCTGTAATGGAAAGAGCAGAGGGGTGTGGTACTTCATCACGGCCAGAAGGAGGCGCTGTGTAACCATCAAACAAAAGACCCCAGTGTTGATAAGGCAAGGTACTGTACGTTACCACAGGGTATGAGGATACAGGTAGGTGGCAAAAATCAATCAATCCATCATCAGTCACCACAAATCAGATTAAATTTGTTACGTTCATTCAGGTCCTGATGTATTTTTAGCTGCATAAAACTACTGAGAGAAAGATATTAAACAAAAAAAAGAGAAATCCAAATAGATTCAATTAAATGTCTCTTTTTTAACCCGTCATAAACTTCAGTGGTATTTTTAAGAGAATAGTAGTAGTTATGAAAGGGTAGTACTTCAGAAAGTCTGAGGATCCATGAGTGCAAGGCCATTCAGAAATAGTCACGGTACATCTTGACCCTGCTCTACTTTGTGAGTGAAAACTATGAAGGTGTGGATATTTAACAGTTTATAAGGTCCTTTCTCTTTTGTTTCCTTCTTGAATTTGTCTTTCAAGTGGAAGACATTTGATTTCAGAAGGGACAATAAGGCACAGCCCCTCACAAGCTCAGGTCGATGATGATGTGCTCAAAGATCTGCGTGTTTCCCTTGAAGCTCGAGGAAAAAATAAAGTCCCTGCGGTCGGTAGATACCACGGTGAAAGAGCGTGGAGCTTGGATGTACACCTCCTTAAAGCGGTCAAAGATTTTGTTGTCCTCGTCCCACAGGTAGATCTGTGAGAAGGTGTAGTCGCTTCCCAGAGCCAGATAGTAACGTTCCTTGAAAGAGAATGGCTGGAGAATCATGGAGCCTCGAGAGGGCAAAGCTTGGATCTCAGCAAACTGTTTGGTGCCCCAACGCAGAACTTTGGAATCACCGATATACCGCGTCATAGCCAGGTAGAGCTCTTCCTTGATCCGGAAGTGTTTCACAACCACTACATCCTCCATGTTGGGGATCTCACCCTGCAGGATGAACTTCTGGTTGCTCCGGCTCCACTGGTAGATCACTGGAACCTGTGAGCGGCTCGCTAGAATAAGGTGAGCTTTCCCATCCAAGTCGAGAAACTCTACATCCGTGTCGCGGTACCACTCGTGCAGTGACTGGTACGAATAAAAGCCATTATCATTCCACTTGTAGAGGGTGGAGAGGCCGGCTTTTGAGCTGTCAGCAATCACAAAGAACCAATCAGAGCCAATCTGGAAGGCCTCAATATCATTGGGCTTAGAGATCTTGGACACCTCGATATCCTGGAACTTATTGAACCTGCTTTGGTCGTCATCAAACTTGTAAATGTGGGAACCACCAAACAGCTGAGCCACAATGACAAACACCTCATTTTCGATGATGACAGATTTGCACCCCACAATGGACTGACCTAAAGGGCAGAGAAACAAATGAATCGCGTGAGAATGAAACTGGAAGCATTCTGGGAGTGTTTGTTAGCCTAATGTGGTATTTAGACTTCCTAACTTACAGTGTCACTGGAAATGCCCTTTAACCCTTCACCTAACCTTCCACGTAACCTGACATGCACCTCCTGAGAGATGTAACTACACGTTGGGTCGACACAGCCTGCAAGGACTTAAACGGTTAGAAGGTTGCGCTGCAGGATCAAGAGGGGTTTCCAGTTATGTCGTAAGTTAGGACACATTTCCTGCAGAAGGCGAAATCAAACTTTACCTGTGATGTTATCATAAGTCCTGAAGTTCATTTCTATGTGGTCCCACTGGAAAATCATACAGCTCTCTGTGCTGGGAGCAGAAATGGCCACGTAGACATCATTCTTATAGCTGAATGTGTCAACAGACAACGATTCTGAGGCAACAGACTGATGAAGGATGAAATCTGTGGAAAGGAACATTGGGAAATGTATTTTACACAAACCAACAAAGCCACGTTAAATGAATAACCTCTACACTTCTTAGAATGACTTTGCTGAGTCCTCTGATCCTGATCTCAACTGGACATGAGAGAAGGGCAGCTGGCTCAGGTGTTTCTCACCTGTGGAGACACACTCATTCTGCAGGCTAGTCATATCATTGAGGCGCTTGCCCTTCATGTCCTCTGGTCCAGCACACATAACATCTGACACTGTGGCATTGGTGTTCTTTAACCACGTCATAAGCCACTTGGCTCTGCATTCACATTCAAAGGCATTGCCTCGCAGGTCCCTGCAGAAAGAGAATATTGTATTTCACAGCTGGACAGGGAGAAAGACAGACTGCAAGAATTACACAGTACGCTATTTACCTATTACTATGTACAAACTCACAGCTCTATAAGGGAGTCAAGGTCAATGAAGAGGTCCCTGGGCAAGGCTTTAATGTTATTGTTTGCCAAAGACCTGGAAACAAATGCAGTTGATTATGAAAAGAGACATCATTAAATCATGCATCAGTTGTATTTTCAGTCACTGGAACATACAAGTGAGTCAGGTCCCTGAGTCCTCTGAAGGCATATTTTGATGTAGTCTCTAGTTTGTTACTCTCAATGAATCTGTGGATCAACAAGAAGAAAAAGAAAAGTATATTTTTGATCAATTTCAACATTTTGCCAGCTAAATGGTAAATGGCCTGTATTTATATAGCGCTTTACTAGTCCCTAAGGACCCCAAAGCGCTTTACATATCCAGTCATCCACCCATTCACACACACATTCACACACTGGTGATGGCAGCTACAGCTAGTAAACCAAATGGTAAGTGGACTGGTTCTTGTACAGCACTTTTCTATTCTACCTGAGCACTTGAAATCCTTGAAACCTGTCTAATTCAGACCAGGACTTTTTTCTGTGCATATTCTATTGATGTGTTTTCTATCAAACACTGACACTGATGGATACAACCGAGAGGAACTTGAGTATCTTGCCCAAGAATATTTGGCATGCAGACTGGAGCTGCTCTGCCTCCCTAGCTACAGCTACCAATTAAAAGAAGGTTCAAAAAAGCAGCTACACACACTTTATATAATGTACATATTTTCTTTTTTTACAATAATCAAACAATTTGAAAACATACAAGACAATATATAACGAGGCCTGTTGGGGGGATGTTGAGCGCACTTTCTATATTCTTGCTATTTCAGTTTCAGAAAGAATATTTCTGACATTGTACTGAATCTGGTGAGCTTTCCAGAGTCAATTTATACCATAATGTTTGTAAAGGTTGTGTAAGAGCTGATTGTGATCATAGCTACCCTTGTATTTGATGTTTCTGTTAAATAGCAATAACTTGATGCTACAGTCACATGTATTTGTTCTGGGGCAATGGTTCAGTGAAAGGCTTTGTTTATTTTGTTATTTGCAAGACTTTGGAATATGTGCATATAGACTCACCAGTAACGTTTTAGGTACACTTGTTCCACTATCATATGGCAGCTACTCAATACATTTATGCACATAGACATGGTCAAGGCGACTTTCCGAAAATCAAACTGAGCATCAAAATGGGGAAGAAAGGGGATTTGAATGTGGCATGGTTGTGGAGTATTTCAGAAACTGCTGATCTGCTGGGATGAGCAGGGGTTCTCTGGGTAGAAATGCCTTTTTGCTGCCAAAGGTCAGAGGAGAATGGCTAGACTACTTAATGTTGATAGGAAGGCAATAGAAACTCTAATAACAACAGGTTAAACCGATGTGTGCGGAAGACCATCTCTGAACACACAAGTTGCTGAACCTTGAAGCGGACAACTGCAGAAGACCCCACCTAGTGCCGCTCTGTCAGCTGAGAGGAACGGGAAACTGAGGCTACAATGACAGGGGCTCACCAAAAATGGACAGCAGAAGACTGGAAAAACGATGCCTGGTCTGATAAGTCTCACCTTCTGCTTTAACATTTGGATACTAGGATCAGAATGTGCAAGCAGATGAAAACATGGTTCCATCCTGCCTTATGTTAATGGTTCAGGATATTTACTTGGCACACTTTGGGCCACATCATCTAAACATCACAGCCTACCTGAGTATTGTTGCTGACCATGTGCATCCCTTTTTGACTACAGTGTACCATCTTCTGAAGGCTGCTTCCAGTAGGCTAATTCGCCATGTCACAAAACTCAAATGATCTCAAACTGGTTTCTTGAACGTGACAATAAGTTCACAGTTCTCAAATGGCCTCCACAATCACGAGGTCTCAGTCCAATAGAGCATCTTTTGGGAGGGGGGGGGGTGTACCCAGTAAAGAAGCTGGTGTACTTTGGTGTGATGAATGAAAAGAGAAACAAAGATTGTTTTCTAGTTGTACTGGAACCACTAGAGGGCGTGTAACCAACAACTGCCTACCCCACTGGAAAAATGCCAGCATCCAACAGAAAAGCTTCATTCCCATTAAAACAACCTCGCAAGTCTATTTTCACCAAACTGATGTAGAGAACTGAATATTCAGTTATTTTCTTTAAACTACTTTCATTAAAAAACAAACAAACAAAGAAACTCACAGGTACTCCAGATGTGGTAGCCCTGAGAATGCATCATCTCTTACAGTTGTCAGGGAATTGGAATTCAGAAGCCTGCAAAAAAAATAAGCATACAATCAATTACAGTGCAGCCAACTGCAGAAATGCAACGCTTCAGGCTTTTCTCTAAAACATAGAACAGATTAAAATGTTTCAGCTTCCAAAAGCAGAGCCAAATGCTGTAAGCACAATTATTAAAGCAATGTCCAAACAAAATTGAGTTAAATTAGTTATTATATTATCATATTTTATGGCCTCTTGTCATTTGAATTCAATGTTTTACTGAAAAAAAAACCACCCTACATCTTACCAAATAAAGTATTCAGCTGAGAATTATTGTGTATGATGACTTTGGCTAGTGCCACGCCTTTGTTTAGGCTGACATCACAGCTGTCACTTGTGTTGTAACAAAGCAGACTGATGGTTGAGCACACTGTAGGTACTGGGCAGCACTAAAAGCTCAGATTTGGGTTTCCATTATTTATTTCCAGGTGTGCACCATTTGAAAAGCCCCGGCTACTAAAAAGCTTAACCATGCACCAAACAGTCTTTATAAATCGTTACTTTATCTCCACTAAAGTAATACCCCATGTGCTACAGAAGCATAAATGCCTCATTTGATTCGTGCTGCTATAACCAATGCTTTATGTATAATGACCGTCGTGACTCCATTATTGGCCATCTGCCATTTTAATGCCCAACATTTGAAACTGATGCTTTATGTACTAAAAGTAACTAATTTGAAATCTGCCCGATAAGAACCTTTACTTAAAAATGTCAACCAATCAAATCATTTTAGAAGTATCAAAGGCTGGCAAAGTATCCTTACAATAGCTGGAGAGATGGTATGTGGGAAAACATCGCCTCTTTGACCTCGCTGAAAGTCCCATTCACGATACTCCTAAAAACAAGGAGCAAGCAGGAGAAAGTAAAATGCTGAAAAGTGATCGGCGAGGAAACAGGGAGAAAAACACTGCATTGCTTTTTGCGATCAGCTCTTATTTTATAGGGTGTTATAAAATGCGCACAGCTATAGAATCATACTTGAGGCTGTGGCTCGAGCATATATTGCATGTATGCACTGCGGAAAACGTACTGTTCCATTTAAAACATATATCTTTACAGTGCAGGCCATCTACTCACAAAGAAGTGATTTCGTTGGGGGTCATTCTTGGGATATAGGAGGACCCGACGCAGATGATGGACTCCTTGGAGCAGCTGCATGTTGAAGGGCATCGGAAAGGCTTTTTTAAATGTCCCGGCTGACACAGGCAGCACAGCGACACGAGGAACAATGCCCAAATGTTGAGAGCTGGCGGCATCTTTCCTGTCGGGCTTTCATGTGTGAGGGTTGCAGAGAGCACGGATCGAGGCAGATGGCAGCGCGCGTTTCCACCCTGCACCATGAAATGCTGCACTGGCTCCCTGACATCAGCAAATCAGCTGCGACTCCCCTCCGTCCACTTTAAATATTTATTAAGTCAGCGCTCCAGTCTGGTAACTGTTGGTTAAACAGCCACACGCGGGAATTGATTAGACGTTATTAGTCAGCTTGTGACCACCACGTCTCTTCTGAGCTGATCTGTTTTTGCCCCTACGTTTCATATGTGGTCAGCGTCGCTTGCCTTTTTATTTTTTTGAAGATAGGTGTAGTTTATGGAGCTGTGGTGTATTATTATCTCCAAACAAGCACGCTAATTATAGATTTCAGAAATTAATTTCGAGCGTCATGTTTATCCCCAAGTGCATTTTGTTGCCAGTTTACACGTAATTTGAATGTTCTTTGTGTTATTTCTGGCAGTATTTAAACACAGCTGGCTGCTCAGTCTGAATAACACGAAGTCAAACCATTTGACTCACACGTAGGATGTTATATAATGTCGGCATACCGTAAGCTGTAGATGCTTCCTTCATATAGAAGGTCAGAGGCGCATAATTGCAGCACCAAGGACAGCGCCTCCCCCAGCGCCCTGCAGCCATCCTGCACAGGCTGTAAAGGAAACGCTGAGCAAATCACGAGTAAACAGCGGCTTTTTAAAATATCTGGACAGGCCAACATTTGATCTTGTTAAGCAGTAAATGCAGATAAGGATGGCTGCTGATCTGCATGTTTGAAGGAGTACATGCACCATACTTATCTGCACTCACTGCTTCACAAAATCAAATATTTCAGAAAGGATGGTATATATACAGATGTTCTCAAATGTGCATTTATGACACATACATGTTAAATAACACAGATCAGCTAGAAATTTGTTGCCAGTTTTCACGTAAGAACCTGTCTTAGTGACTGATTCAGTACAACAGAAGTCCCTGTGAACCCCACAAACACCAGTGTGAAGCAAGAAGAGCAGCAGTCCAGCGTAAACACTAGAGCAAATCCACTGTGTTCCACTGAACATGCAGACACAGGTGAGGGCTTTTTGTGGCCACTCACTCCACCCTCTTTCCTTTTCGGCCTGTTGTGTCTGACCTGTGGGCACTGAGGAGGTGCTGTTGCTCGTTTCCAATCAGTGACACTAGCCAGAGCTCAGTGCTCAGTCGCTGGGTGGCTCTCCTCCCTGACACACTTTTTTGGGTTTTGGTCCCTCAATGGTTTGGGTTTTTTTGCATTTACAACACTCTGTGCACCATTTCTTCACCCATGCAGTACTGATGTCACTCACCATAGTTAGTTAAAGTAGATTCCTTGTTTCTTTCGTTTACAAGTCTTTTAACTGGCATTTGGTGCCGACCAAAGAAAGATGCTGAGGAAAAGCACCTCATACCAACTGTGAAGCACCTTTAAGGCTGAGTGACTCAGATTCAGTTCTGCATCATATCAAAGAGTGCCTATCATCTTTCTGAAGGTTAGACCTGAACCAGAAGTGGACCCTTAATTCCCACATTAGGAAACCCAGTATGGAATGATTCAAATGGAAGTGGAGGGTTCAAAAAAGCCCACTGAAAGACCAGGTTTGCACTGAAATGCAGTAAGATTAAATATGTAAGAAAACACTCAAACATCATGCACCTCGAGTGATCAAAACTTTCAGTAAACAGCCAGATTCAGCCAATTAAGCAAACTTTTCCCTGAACTATATTCCGCCTGTTTATCTACTATCGCTGCCCTTCTGGGACCAGTCTGCATATCTGCGGCCCTTTTTTTGTGCCACTCTGGCGCTCCATCATCACTGCACTCTTCCTGGCAGCAGCAGACAACCGAAAGAGAAGAGCCATTTGTCATGCAGCAACATCCCTGGGGTACTTAAGACTTATGATTGAGTGGGCGCAGCGCAGACTCAGGAGTAGTATATTTAAAGGTTGTCTTTTTTGGTGAGGAGCGATGACGGTATATAGTATTTTGGGTTTAAAAGCAGTAAGTGGCTTTGGAAATTTGAAACCACTTTCACTTCGATTACTTCTTTGGTAGCACGGAGGGGGGGAGCAATGATTTATGCAAGGTTCTCTCTCACTGAAATCCTTACCTGATTTACACACTAAAGAAACTATTAATTCCCCTATAAGTCACCCGAGATCCAGAGTCCAAAAATATAAAACAAAAACGACAATATTATATCAGTGCACAGCAAATGCACTTCAAAATCCACCCACACCTGATCACTTATTAATTCAGACTAAAGCTGATGAAGAGATACATTTTTTCTGCGTTCATTAAAAAAAATCATCTGTGAAAGCCACGTCTGCTCTTCAGAGTGCTGCATTGTACCAGCATGCGGTGTTTTTCCACTGTTTTGTTAACGACTCAGTACAGCTTGGAACAGTGAAAGTGTGCTGATACAGCAGTCATATCTATCAGAGCTCAGCCCGCTTTCAAAGGCTGCTGGCTGGATTCGCTCTGCTGCTGCTTTTAGCATTTAGCAATGCAGGTCAGGAAACGTGTAGCAGCTGGAAAAACAAAAATACTCATACAGCTGCTGACTGTGTACATTTGTGGACACAAGCACACCTGGGCCCAGCACTGCTGCGGAGGCTTGCCCCGGACTCTTCACAGCGCAGTATTTCTTGATAATGTATGGAGAATGGAGGGACTTGGACAATGCAGTGTTGAAATATGGATTAGACGGGAGTTGGCAGGAGTGAATGTTTGTGCCTGAGGCCACTACCTGCTGTGCTTCCCAATGATTGTGATTACAAAGCAAAGGGATTAACACACAAGACTCAAGAAAACTGCTGAACTCCACAAATACAGTGAAGCCTGACGTGATTAAAGATCAAGTCCCTGGTGAAGCTCTCAGTGTAATTACAATTTGCCCATTGCTCCATAACAGCAAAACACGCAATTAAAATCTAATTACAGATCTCTTAAATTGTTAAATGGACAATTCATCATTCGTCATTCTTCCAGCTTAATTTCTTTTGGTGTGAGCTGCCTGATTTTGGGTGAGTTAAAGCCTCATATCTCTGCTTTCTTCTGCAGAGAGGTTTGTTTGATGGCTACAGTTTAGTAGGAGGAAAACTCCACACAGATAAAACACAGCAGGCCAGAGGGACAAACGTGTTAATTCGATTTCACAATGAACTGTCCTTTTAATGCTGCGAACATTACGGGCTCTTACCGAGACTAACAGTGAGTATTTGTTTTGCTGGACACGTGAGTGATCTGTGCTTGATGTACATCATTGATTATCTGCTCTGTGTGATCTGTTGCAGAGCCTAAAAATAAATGAGCTTATTGAATAAAAAGGGTTCAGACAGAGTTAATGGCTCAGTACCACTGGCATCACGTTACCGTACACTGGAGAAGGCATGGTAAAACATATGACATTACAAAGATGCACTATTTTATGTAACGATGAGGGGAAAGTGTACGAGAAAAAGAGATTGTTTTCAAAGTGAAAGAAAGAAGAGACACATGAGAGGTCCTTTTATAAAGGCTGGATGTGTAATTAGCTTTAAATTAAAGTTAAACATACACAGTCAACAACAGTCTTTGCATACATTTGGTCTATGACCAGATGCTCCTAAGCAGCATGTGTATGCACGTTTTGTCCTATTATCACTTGATGAGGGAATTAATCAGTGACACGTGCTTGCATTATTTTGGTTTATGACCACCTGGACAGTGTTTCACTGCCAGAAGTAATGACTCATAACACAAACACAGTCCAAATCAGAAAGAACTGCATGAAGGCAGCGCAAGGTCAAAGTCTTCCTGTTGAAATGTTCAGCCTCAGTTCAGTCACTCTCCTATAGAGACCTCTTGGTCCGACGAAGACACCGCACCGCCCTCTTTCTTCAGAGTTTTCAGGCATTTGTCGAGCCTTTTGATGCAGACCGTCACATCTTCTCGAGTGATACCCACAGCGGAGGCAGCGTTGAGGTAAGGACAGGGGTACGACTCCGAGTGGGACATAAACCCGCGAAACGTGTGTCCGCTTACGGTCTGCTCCTTGCCCAGTGGTATCACCCTGGAAACACGAGTGAACATAGTAACACAGAGCAATGGGATTTTAACAATAATGTAAAAAAACAACAAAAATAACCTCTTTATTTTATGCAATATTTACCGCAGATCAACATGTCTCACAAATAAAACCAACACTGCAATGTACACTCATGGGCCACTTAATTAGGTACACCTGTTCAAGTGCTTCTTAAAGCAAATATCTAATCAGCCAGTCACATGGCAGAAACTCAGAGAATTTAGGAAGAAGGCCTGGTGAAGTTCAAACTCTGCATCAGAACTGGGAAGAATGGTGATTTAAGATGCTTTGAATGTGACGTGTTTGCCGGTGCCAGATGGGCTGGTCTGAGTATTTCAGAAACTGCTGATCTGCTGGAATCTTCCCACACAACCATACGCCCAACATTCAGATGGTAGGGTCAGAATTTATCATAAACAACATGATCCATCCTGCTTTGTTCAGGCAGCTGGTGGTGGTTTCTTGGCATACTTTGGGCCGCTTAGTACCAAATAAGCATTGTTTAAAAACTTTAGCTTACAATAAGTATTGTTGCTGACCACGTGAATCCCTTTAGGATCACAGTGTGCAGGACCCATATTCTGAGGGCTGCTTACAACACGTCATGAAGCTCAAATAATCTCAAACTGAGTTCTTGAACATGAAAATGAGCTGAGCTCAGAGTCCCCAGATCTCAATCCAACAGAGCACCTTTGAAATGTGCTGGACCAGGATGTGCGGGGACTTCACCTGGTTTCAACTGCAATACTGTAAATAATAATCGTGGCCATAAATTCTGGCAAGGTTTCACCACTGTCAGCAGAGTTTAGACTCACTTTAATGTGAAATCAATTACTGCCCAGCTATAAGGACTGTGCACGCAGCACAATGGCAGCAGAATGCACTAGAATCAGATGAAGATCTCTATTAATCTCTTCAGCTGGAGAAGAGAAAAGCTCACTACTGATGTGAAAATGCAAAGCCGGGTGCCTCCCATTCATGTTTGGCTCTGAGAGCATTTCATTTAATGCCACGTCCACAGCTGCAAACTGTTCACGAAACTCAAATCTTAAACATTTCTTTTCTTTTATGAAAACACAACATGCTCAGGACGTACAAGGCTAAAACATTTGACTACACTTCACACTAGGACCTTGGAAAAATCCAACTGGGAGCATTAAATTCCAAACAACACTATAAACAATCGTGACAGAATGACCCAAATAAATCTTTTATTCTGGATATATAAAATATTTAGATTAGCTCTCATGCACGATTGAAAACTATAAAGGGAAAAAACACAAAATGAAATGTGCGGGGGTGGTGGGGGCCATGCTCCTAATTTGACATTGTGTATTTATGCAGATCCATCGATTCATGTGACAGAGTGAGAACGAAACAGTTAAAAACTGACAAATCCTCCTCACTAATGCTGCTGCTTTCAGAGCTGGTGCCCGCTGCCCCAGAGGAGACCACATCCTTCAACATCTAATGGAAACATCCTGTTTTATTTAGGATGCGGCTGTGATAGGAAGGGCTGTCTTAATTTTCTAAAGTAGTTTCCGCTGCTCAGTATTCAGCAGATCCATCTGCCTGATTGCTGATTTTGCCGAGCAAAATGCAACATCTTTCTAAACCCACTCAAACACACACACACACTCCCCTATCCTGTTATTCTCTCTCTCCCCCCTCCATGTCCATTTCCAGGCCACATCATCAACATGGCCTTACCTGGCTCCTGACACTTGTCGGGTGAACAACATGGATCCTAGCTGAGTCACCGCCTTGTCGCTGTTGGCCTGGAGACCATCTAGAGACATGGCTGGAAGAGAGAGGAGCATAGTGAAGTCAGTAAACATCTGAGACAAAACACAAAGCCAGAAAGACTTACGCCATTTCAGAAAAGCAGAGTGAGGATCAATTGATACCCAACCAGCAGCTTACCCAGAGAAATGGGGTTGTGAGGGGTGTGAAGCAACCTCTCCCCGTGTGCAGAAGCCAGACTCTTCAGCTGCTCAGCCAGGAACGAATAAATCTCCTGCACACCATGCCAATACACACAAGAAGGATGAAGACACAGAACAACACACAAGATCTATAAATAGCACTACAATACTCCTTTTTGCATACAGACACAGCCTTATTTTAACAGCAGCGGCAGCCTTGGTTTTATTGCTAATCAAGCAAATCTTCCAACAAAGCAGGTGGATGCATGACCAAACTCTTCCCTATTTGCCTGACCCTGTATGTGTGTCTGTTTCAGTCTAAGCTTCAGTACAAGCACTATGTTCATTTCCTGTCCAGCTTGTTCTTAACACATCCACCTCTGGGATCAATTAGAGAGGCCAGGAGAGTAAAAGAAGAGGACTGCAGGCTCTTAAACACAGTTTTTGATATTCACATGCTTCAAATACGCTGATTAAGCACCGAGAGTCTCAGAGCAGCGTGTGGAAGACTGAAATAGAACGATGATGTTCAGGACACAAACGTTCAAACAGGGAAGCTACACGACAACTAAACACAGTGCGTTTGTTGCTAGCTACCAGCTCCAGATTCCCCAAAGAAGCTCTTTTCACTGCGTCTGTGTGTGTGAGCGAGGGCACACTCTGCTGACTCATACTGTCCTTGTTTGAAAGCATCAAGAGGGAAAATATTTTCCCTGTCAAGAGTCAAACACAAACAGCATTTCAATGATGTCAAGTGTCTCTAAGTGTCCATTGTCCTCTAATAACAAAGGATGACTTTATTATGCTGCAGGAGGAGAACAGCGTAAGTGGTGGTGAGAGTGCAGGACAATAAGTTTGTGTTTGTGACGAGTCAAAGGCCGCCCCGACTAAAACAAAAGCACGCGCATCACCCGTTTCTTCTTTTCATTATGCAGACATTATCTAAACCGGTGGTACACACGAGGCAGTAAATGAACCTAAACAGATGAAACGCTTGAATTATTAAAAGCTCGTGATTCTGGGAGAGACGTTCTGCAGACTCTATGGGGAAAAAAATGGTTCTGTACATTAATTATGCATAAAGTGGACCGAGAGGAATCAATAAGCTCTGATGGTGTGTCGGGTCAGGCAAGAGGCCACAGGAATCTCCTAGGTATACATTTCAGCTACGGATTAGGTTGTACACCGATATCCCACTTTGAGTATTGTATGGCATCATTTTTAAATACGTGTAATTTCTGTATATGAATCCGGGGTAATTTCTAAAAAAACTTCTACTTTAAAGTGTTATTCCTTTTCGAGTTTCTGTGCTCTGAGTGTGAGGACAAACAGATTCTCTCAGTTGCAGCACATTTACGGCGCAGCAGCAGTTTAGAGGAGAGAGAATGCTGCAGTGCCGA
Source organism: Copadichromis virginalis (assembly GCF_057382275.1). Lineage (NCBI taxonomy): Eukaryota > Metazoa > Chordata > Actinopteri > Cichliformes > Cichlidae > Copadichromis > Copadichromis virginalis. The sequence goes on from NC_140620.1 coordinate 48,594,719, forward strand.
TCATCTAAAGAGGAGGATGCTGCATTGTGAGTAACTCTGCTTTAAAGCAGGAAGCCACCAGGGGAGGTTTTCTCAAACTCTCAAAGAATCAATTTTATCTTTCTATAGTGGACTCCTTCCTTCACAGAGCTCACTACACACAAGTCCACAGTCTCTATCATCAGTGAGAACGCAGGTGAAGCAAAAAAGGACACACACACAGAAAACTGTAACATCTAGCCAACTGCAACTCAATACAACTTATATAAGTTATTGCCATTTTTAGTAGGAAAGACGCTGACACGGCACAGAGACATATTCAGACCGACTACAATATACACCTGATACTCCTGCAGTCCCATAATGTTCTCATCATACATGTTGGAAACATCCAGCAGACATAACAGCCACGTTTAACTAAGTGAGGAACTATTTTTAGCCGTATAAAAAGGTGACGTGTGCACCACTCTCACCTTTCTTTCTGACAAGTATTTCTTATAGCCACAGACTCCCAGCGTGAGAAGGGTAATGAGGACGTCGAGGGAAGGTGAGGCTGATGCTCTCCCTGGAAGAGAAGCCAGAAGCTGCTGTCAAACTGAACTAGAAGCTTGTTATTAATGTTTAACAACAATCCAATTTGACTTACACAGATGAGGATAAAATTATTAGCCCCCTGACAGGATTTAAACATAACATAACATTTCTAAACACACTAGATTTCTTCACACAGTACACAAGAAGCCCGGCAGAGGTAGGAAGGAAAACATTTCAAAGACTCTTGAAAGAAAATTAGAGAGATGTGTCTAAAATGCCCCAGAACAGCTGCTGACACATTGGTGAATGAGTTAGCCGGCTTGTGCTTCACGCATCCACCTCTGGGATCAATTAGAAAGGGCAGGAGAGTAAAAGAAGATGAGTGCAGGCTTTTAAACAGTTTTTGACATTCATATGCTTCAAATACGCTGTTAAGCATCAAGAGCCTCAGAGCAGTGTGTCGAGGACTGTAGAAGGGCGATGGAGCTCAGGACACAGACGTCCAGGCAGGGAAGCTGCACGACAACTAAACGCAGAGTCTTTGTTGACCTCGAGATTTCAGACAGAGAAAATCTCCACGTTGTCAGAAGAGTCACATTCAAGCCAGACTGGACTATCCCAACAATAGCCTGGAGGAGGACTATGCATACTGGAAGCACGGCTTTGGTTAGATGAGATTAAACTACGGCTGTTTGGCTGCAGAGACGCTGCTCGTGTTTGGAGGGAGAGGCATACGACCCAAAGAACAGTCCCCAAAGTGAAACACGGTGGTGGGAGTATTTTGCTGTGGGGACGCTGCAATGTGTCTGGAACTGTGATCTCATCAGGGTGGCAGGAAAAAAACCTCAAGCAGTCAGCATCGCTTTGACTTCCAGCACAACAACAAATCAAAACATACGTCACTCCTGACTGGCCTGCATAAAGCCCTGAGTTGAATCCCACTGGAGTATCGGGTAATAAGTTTGACCCTGATAGTTTGAGGTTTTGGTGAAATAATTTAGTGTCTTTTTGACAAGTAAAGAAACTAAAAACCGAAAATAAAATAAGACGCTTGCCGGGGTTACTGAGGGTTCATCGGTCTGATTGCTGGCGGGATGAACCTAAAGTGTTTTGAATGCAAAGTCCTGTGCATTTCTACAGCGGGCCTGGTGTCATTTTTCTATGAGCTGGTATAACTTCAGTTCAGATTTGGCCTGACAGAAAAGAAAATGTGTAACAGTATACCCACAGATGACAGTTAGTGGAAGGTATCAGAGCTGGACACTTTCCAAGCACTGACAGAAGCTCAACTGCAGCATGAGAAAATTAAACAAATAAACCAAAGTGAAAAGCTGGCTTAGGCAGATTCCGATTAGTCGCACAGAGCAGTGCACAGTCTTACTGCTGCTTTCTGAGAGTTACCCAAAATGTTTAAAAAGCACGTCAATGAACTTCTCTAGATATTATCTGATGGCAGTGACAACACAGTTGTCCAGTGCAGCTGGTTTAAACATTGGCCTTTAACCTCCCAGTTCCCTCGTGCAAAGTTCATACCATCTCTGATTGGATGGATTTGTGACAGTGTGAGAACAGTGCAGGTAGGATTGTAGCGAATTCAGTTACCATGGGGACATCAACAGTCCCAATGAAATGCACCCCAGTTTCAGCGATGATGGTTAAAATGCACTAGTGGTGAGATTTTGTTAGAAATCATGGATCTAACATTTAGAACGGGAACAATGCGGTTGCCTTTGCAGTCTCGGGTCAAGAAGAAAAAGTAGGAAAGAGGGAAATTTGTGCTGAAAAGGTTTGAAGTTAAACAAACAACAACAAAAAAGAACAAAAACAACAACAAGACCCTGTTTCTTCATACTACATCAGTTATCCCATTTTATAGCCCAGTGCCTCTCGATGGACTGGACTTTTTTCTTTTCATTTCCAATTCCTGTAATATATTTATTATTAAACATTTACATGTTAACAAGTCCTCAGAGCTAATAGAGAAACGACGGGGACTTTACTGCTTTATGATTGTAGCACCCTGAACAAGGAAATCAACAAAAGATCAAGAATAAAATGCTTGATTGCAGCCCTGCGTGTTAATCAGAGTAGGGCACAATAAACACAAAGTGGGCTGCAGGATTTTTATGTTTGTGAACAGTCATCTTATGTTTAAGCATGAAAACGAATCATTCAAACATTTTCATGCTTTATTACCAATTTACTAAAATATGGCAGTGCATAAAAACTAAAAACTGTGCTCTACACTTTGAAACTTTCAAAACATTTGCTTTTATGTAAATACACAAATCTGCATGGGTACACATGCCCACCTGGTTATTGTTTCATACCAGTGAGCGTTAACACTCACCTGGGTACATCTTGCTTATCTCCTGTATGAACGACTCATCAAAGCCTGCAATTATAGCACCACCTACTGGAACCATAAAGTTCTTGTCCAGGCTCTGTACAAAGGCATCGATTCTTCCCACACGAGCGCCCTGATGACAGACAATCCGAGAAAATCACATCGTAGCATTCAAAGGTGAGCTCCAGATCAACTTGCTACATGCACTGTGCAGTGAAGAGTGTTGATACCTGTTGAATGAGGTGCATGCATTTGGACGACTGTACGCCATATGCATTGTTAACTATGTGGGGGATGTCATGCTTGCTGCAGAGAGATGACAGCTCCTCAAGCCTGCAAGACCCCAAAACAAACAGTATTCGAAATGGTGCATACCTTATTCCCACACCATGAGCCAAAACAAGCAACATACATTTTCCTTTGAAAGTAAGAAATCCTGCAGGCAGCCTACATCAACACATACATAACATGACATAATAAAACCTGAGGGCATGAATGAAAGCTTACAAGACCTGTCAGGGACCCGTGGGGCGAAGCAAGAAGTCGTTGAATGAACACACAGGATATTTTCAGCTCCGAGCTCTTCAATCTTGCGTTCAACTGCTTCCAAATCTGTCCGCAGCTCATCACCCTCGAGCACATTCTCCACGACCACAGGTTCAAAGCCTGAGAAAACAGTAAGTCTTAATGTAAGCAAACGATTTAAAGATGGCAATAAAGTGAAACACTTTCACAATTAATCTGAACCCTTCAAGATCCATGACATTTCAAACACAGACGTGCTCGCTGATCAGGATGTAAGGTTGACAGGACACTGGATACGAGTCATATGGTCACCTGCTGTGATCATAGACTTGAAACAGGACTTCTGGTCGATGCGAGGCCAAATGATGTAGCGAGCTTTGGGTCTCCTGTGACGAAGGGTCAGAAAGCAGAGAGTCAAACTCATCCCTGTAGCCATGGGTACCACGAAGCAGCTGGCCACACTCCGGACGCCTGTAACGCACAAGCAGCAGACAACTGAAAATAAGACTTCGAAACCTTTCGTTAATTCTACATAAAGACTTCCATACACTTTACCAAGTGGACATTTGGGAGGAAAAGGCAAAATTTAACATCTAGCTTATCACAAATACTAGTGTAACTGATAAGAGCTACACACCTGCAAGCTTTAAAACATCCAGGACAACTGAGTTGGTCAGTTTGTTAAGCAGACTGGATCCTGCAGCTTTAGGCTGAATAGCAGCGATGTCACCTGACCGGCCGATGCCGTGGATCAGCCTAGACAAAACAGCTGGATGTCACAACACGAGCAGTTAAACGACCTCCTAAACTCCGTGATGAGCACAAAGCTGACATTTCACAGCCCAGTGTAATAAATCTGCGTGCAAGGCCAATTTAAAAAAAACCCACAGATACAGGTGAGGACAGAATTATTAGCTCCCCTATGAAACATCCTTGTTTTATTAAGTATTTTGAAAGCCCAGGTAAACAGAGCAAGCAATTTATTTTTTTCCTTCTTTTGTTAAACGCAGCATTTTCAAACATCCTGTTTTACTTTGGACGCTCATGTTACTTTGCACAAATAAATAAAATCATTATCCATCTCCTGCAACAAATCCTTTTCTCTAAACTTATTGTTTTTGGAATGATGCTTTTTCAAGTGACAGCTCAAACTCTGACGTTTTTATACTGTATGTAAATTGGAAGAAAACTTTCAGTTTTACCTTGATTTTACAAGCAGTGAGCGTTACAAAGTTAAAGCACATTCTTGATTTTCAGGGGGCTAATAATATTCACCCCGGTAAAGTTTGTTTACTGAAGAAAACTTCAGATAAATGCTACATTGAAAATCACTTGTTCTGTTAAAAAGGCCAATTACATTTCATAAGGGGGCTAATAATTTTGTCCTTATCTGTATATCAGTATAGGTGCTTTTACCTCGTTACAGACAAACTGCAACAAAATCTATTAGAATTACAAAAGGTTTTGCACTTATTATTCATGAAATGTGTTCAAAAAGCAAACATAAGTCTTTTTAAACTAATAACACACAAAAAGTTTTCATGTCTTTATCAAACACAGTAAATTTCAGTTAGCCATTCCCCAAAAGCAACCTGGAATCAAGTGTTCCTGTTAAGGAAATGAGGTCTGAAGTGTGTATAGCACAGCTCCCCCAATTCTCCCTAGGATCACACCAAGTTTGGAGGTGACAAAGAATCACAACAAAACTGCAGAGCAACGTGTAAGCCTCATAAAATAAATTTTAAAAGATAACTTTAGAACAAGAAAAGCTTGGTGCACGCAATAAAACAATTAAACAAAACACACAGAGGCTGAAACAAAGAAAATCATGGTTTTGGAACGGCCGAGTCAGCATCCTGACCTCAAACCAATTTATGGCTGACGGTCAGACCCATAATCATGTGGATGATGACACAGATTTTGTAGTTTTGCCTCTATATACCACCACAGTGACAATCAGAGTGTCAGTTAACTTTAGACGTTTAACTTTAATTCAAGGGGTTTAACAAAAAATGTGGTATCTGTGCACTGGAACTCTTAATGTCAAAGATGTGGAAAATCTTTTTCTTTATTTTTAGCTGTCATTCAACAATCTGGCACACTCTTAGAAAGAAGCCATGCACTGATCACCCCAGCAACACATAAAGGCCTTAAAGAGCACCGACTATAATTAGGAAAGATTTCAAATTCTTTTCATAGCTAAGAAAAAAACTTCACAACTTCAAGTCAAATGAAAAACACTCAAGGAGGTAGGCATATCGTTGACAAAGCCCAAAATCAAGCGATGCATTTATGAACAGAAATATGGAGGGTTTACAGTGATGTGCTGCTGGTTACACTCAAGAACGGGAAGAACAGACTTTACAAGAAAGCATCTAACAGAGCCTGCACGGACATGGAGAAAATCCTGGGACAGATGAAACCAGCATGTACGGCAGAGTAGCAGTACTGTACTGCATAGCTGCCAAAGGAATCGAGTACGTAACATTGCAAATAGATGTTGAATCAATGCACACTGCAAAAGCAACCAAGAGTTTTTCATGGCAAAGAAACTGGATATTCCTAAATCGCCAAGGTGGTCATCTGATCGTAGCCCAACAGAGCAGCTTTTCAGTTACTTAAGCACAAACTGAAGGTGGCTGAGGTAAAGGCCTGACCGAGAACAGAAGACCATGTCCATGGCTTTTACACTTCATCCAGTCACTGACGGCAAAAGATTTTAATCCAACTATTTCCTAAACAGTTAAAGCGAAATATTTAAAATACTTTTTTTAAATTAAAAATGAAAGTTTTAACTTCAATCACATCTTGATTGTCTTATTTAAAATCCACTGTGGTGATGTACGTAGGCAACATAAAAAAGTGTGTCTCCAAGTGTGACAGAGATGGGCGCAGAGTGTGTTTTTCTTCCAACTATTCTAAATCAGAATCGCTTTAAGCACAATCCTGCACTACGAAATATTTGTCGTAGAGACAAAACAACAACAACAAAAGATCCGCTTGCTTTTTATCTGCCTCACAATCCATCACTCGGGGTTTAAAAGTGAATCGCTAATAACGCATAAGGCCTGGCGGGCAAACTTGAACCTGTAATGTCGTCTTGCCACAAGGCTGGATGCCACCCGGCCTTCTCTCTCTCCTACTCCACAGTTACCCAAGAAGTTGTTGCTGTCCATCACAGCTAGCTCGCTGAGGAAGAGCTCAACAGTGCTCTCGCTCCATCCCTCCTCGGGACACTTTCCCTGCAACACACACAACATGAAAGAGGAAGTGTCTTCACTGCAGTGGTATGAGGAAACAAAAGAAAGCTTTGAGCGTACTTGTTCCAGTAACTGTCTGATGAGTTGCTCATGGCCACGGCGAGCCTGCGATCCCTGACGGATGTAGGAAGGTGACACAATCTTCTCGCTCAGGTTAAAGTTGTCGCTGTTCATCTGTGTTAAACACACAACTTTGTGGTAAGTCAGTGCAGTGGGTGTCCAAACCGTTCTACAAATGCTTATTTCTCAAAATTAACCAATAGGGGAAAATAATAACATTTATGAAAAGTGAAAAGGTTTGAAATCTTTCACTTTTCCTTCAAGCTTTGACAAAATCGTCTGTTTATGTTCATAAAGGCCAAACTGCGGTAATGTGGCTTCTTCCTGTTGTAGGAGCAAAACACTCCTCAGTTTCCGTTCCTTCACACTGGCACCAAGGATGTGTTTTTACTGTAACTCTTAACTTCCGCGATCATTAGGTAAGTTTACTAATTATTATCGCACAAAGCTCACGACAAACTGCTCATTGAATGTTTCATACAGGGACAGGTTTCTTAAAAATGCCAAAGTTACACCAGACCTTTTTACCAACGCATCCCTAAATTTTATCTTAGCGCCCCTAAAAATAACCGCATTAATAACATATTTTAATATTATTAGACATCTTTTTCTAAGGTTATATTCCGAAAAACGTCTATCAGAGACATCAGATTAGAAGGAGAACAGGTTTAAATAGGGCTGCTCGATTATGGCAAAAATGATAATCACGATTATTTTCACTGAAATTGAGATCACGATTATTTGACGATATTTATTTAACCCTTTAAGACCTACTATAGAACCAAGTCCGCCAGAGCTTATATTATTTTTTTACATGTTGTAGTGCCATTTGTGGGAGCATTTCAAGTTGCTAAATAACTGTTATAGCCCATATTTTAATAATATGTATGCATTAAGTCCATAGTAATTACATTCATTGCAAAAAAGTGCAATAAACTACAAAAAAATTTATATCGTTTTTGTTTTGTTTTTTTACATATATATTTCTACTTGGAGAAATTTAAGAGGTTTATTCCTCAAAACTTTAAATACAAAAAAGTTGCAAAAAATAGTTTACAACAACAGGAAATTTATTTTGAGTGTCTTCATAGTTTTATTTTGGAGATACACCAATTTTTATATACTGCAGGAAAAACAAAAAAAACAATCCTATGATGCAAATTTGCAAAGAAAACAGCACGTGCATCAAAATAAATTATTTCCAGCAGTGCAATTTGAGTTCTAAGCATCCCAGCAACTATTCAGAAAAGTCAAACATGACCAGTGTAGGTTTTTAAGGCCTACAAGTAAAAAACTACATTGCCGCGAAAATGACGTCACTTCCGGTTTCGGCCAGGAAATGGCGGACATGCGACAGTTCGCGCTGACGTCTGTTTCACTGTGGGAAGTGTTACGAACAGCTGATCGGATCGGCAAAGCGTGTTTCTGGAATATTATGTTTTCGTTCCTGCAAGCGCTTTTTATGCAATTTTTGCAAAGCTATATGTGGAAGGAAACCGTGACCGAGGACAAGCTGATGGCATAAGATGTAAGTACAACTCCTCCGGTTTCATATGCAAAACAAATTATTGCGCTAGCTTACACGGTTCAGGTTCTACAGGGATTTAAAAATAGTTACACAAAACGGAGCGTGCTGCTCTGACCGGATTTAAAGGGTTAACAATGACTTTAAAAAAATAATATAAAATAGTGTGCAACACCACTGAAGTTTTTTTTTTAAACTCTTTTCAACCAACAGCAGTCACTCTCCTCTCCAAATAACTTCTGCTTAGCTTTCCGAGCTTCCCTCGGGTCCTCTTAATCAGCGGTCTCCAACCTTTTTTGCGCCACGGACCGGCCCGACAATATTTTCACGGACCGGCCTTTAAGGCGTCGCGGATAAATGAGGGAGGGGCTAATAATCGGCTCAGTCATTTTTAATGATCGTTGAAAGCCCAGATCGTAATCGTGATTAAAATTCGATTAATTGAGCAGCCCTAGGTTTAAAAGTCCAGCATTCCCAATATTATGATAAGACCTGCGTTGTTCATGACAGAAAGGAGATGAAGAAGTAATTTCATGACACAAGCCGGCACGGATTTAAAACACCAACTGAAACGTTAGCAAGAAAAAGTGCAAATTTTTCTGATGCTGCAGGGTCATTACTATTAAGTATATTTATTCTCAAAATAGTGTCAAAAATGTTAGCTAATATAGTCTAGAATAGAGATGATGAGCCAGTTTTTTTCACTTTGTCAAAGTTTCCTATTCTGGTGGAGCTAAGCTTGTTTATTTAAAGAACTAATTTAAAGAAACTACAGTTTATTACAAATGTATTTTTTTTCATGAATTGACAAATGTGTTTTCTAAAATAAATGATTAAAACAAACTAACATATAACTGGATTCTAATGAGAGAAAGTCAAGAGGGCTTTACCTCAGCGGTCCCCAAACCCCCGGGCCACGGACCGGAGTCGTGTGTTACCGGGCCGTGAGAGTTGAGGCCCGGGTGTGAACTTTATCGTTTTCTGGGTCTTTTCCCGTGTTGTAATTGTGTGTCTTATTTTGAAATAAATATTTACGCATTACCATAGTGACCAGAGAGCATTAAGGGGCAGAGAGGGGGATGTTACTCTCAATGTTGTTGGTGCATTTCAGGAGGATGCTGCTAAAAAAGTTACACAATTACACAGTGAATTCGCGTTTATTAATATATTTACAAAATACCACAGTTGCTGTCTTGGTCGTATCATTTTATTTTGTTGTATTTATCTGTGACACATTAAAAAAGGTCCGTGAAAATACTGTCTGACATTAAACCGGTTCGTGGCACAAGAAAGGTTGGGGGCCGCTGCTTTACCTCATATATCAGTATCAGTGCAATACTGAATCTGAACATTGCAATTGACATAGATGGATAATTAATATGGATCAGTTTATGCCTTTCACTGGGTTTTAAATACTGTTTCAGTGTTACATGTACTTTTTAATGACAGCATAAAGACTAAGAGGAAAATAGAGACGGGGAGTGAGGGCAAAAGCAGGATGATGTCAGTGAAGAGAAACCAGTAAGAGCGGATGAGTGACCAAAGTCTACCACGCTGTTATCAAGCCAAGGTGCCTTCTGTTTTGCCTGCATTCACTGATTAATGTTTCACATAACTAAGCAGTGTGCTAAATGTGGATTCTTCCTAACCTTTCAGTAACTTATGTCACAAATACTATGTTCATTTACCTTATTTACAGGTAGTAAAATTAAATGGAAACCTTAACTGTATTTCCAAAAAGAAATAAGCCAAAAAAAGTGTGCTTTTCAGTAGCACACTTGAAATGGAGTGCCTAATGCCCTCTGTTGAGTCGTTACAACAAAATGAGGCTTTGTATTCAAAAACCTGTATGTAAAAGCAACTTTATTATCAGATTGCTTCTTGTACAGGTACATGGAGTGGCAGTCTTTCTGTTAAGAGGCTGAAACAATGTTGTGCATGTTTATCGTCACATGTCCTTTGCAGCAAATCGGTTTCCGCCTTACTCAGGAAAACTCTGGTCACCATGACTGAGCCTTTCCCTCAGGTTTACGGACCCACCCTAAAGCAGGTGCAAGTGAAATGACCTGTTTAAATCACCTGCAATCGTCATCCTTCTAACGAATTGACGATTGCAGTTTATGTCATTATTTATTTTCTTTATAAAATATCTCGTGGTATACGACTCGTGATAGTTACAGCGCTGTATTAACTATATATATCATATATGCATTAACTATTCTTATTTGATTCATGTAAAAATTGCAATATGTAACACTAAATGAATGTTTTCCCCATTAGAAGCTGAGCCCTACCTAAACGTTTGAGCCTAAAACTGTCCCTGTGCTAACTTACTCAGTGCTAGAAGTCTGGTTTCAATCCAGAGTTTGCTTAGGAACAGAGTACAGGCTAGCTCCGCCAAGCTAAGCTAATGTGTTCCGGGCCGGAAAATAAAACACGGCGCATCTTCGTCAGAGCCGCTCTGGTAACTCACGGTGCGTGCTCTTACCTCGCGGTTTTCCAAAAAATGTCTTCACGTGGACGCCAAACAAACCGCAGACATGTACGCACACATCTGAATGAGAAAGTAGCACACAGACAGACTGCAGGACGCCTTCACGTGACCACCAAGCGTTGCTCACGTGGTCAACGCCGTGCAAAGTCATGCTCCAGCGTGAAGAGAGAAGAGAAGCCGGTCGGTGGCCGCCTGCAGAAATAGAATGTGCAAGCCGGTCAGCTTTAACTTTTATGGCAAATGCTGTTTTTGAGATATATATATATATATATATATATATATATATATATATATATATATATATATATATATAATTTTTTTATTTATTTATTATCTATTGCTACAGTAAATAAATAAAAACACTTAACTTTATTTGAAAGTTAAGATTTTGGTCAAAGTAAACTTTTAGCAGAAACCAGTAGCTTAAATAAAGTCACAGTTACACACCGTCATTCTTTAAAATATAACTGTGGTTTTTAAACAGACATATAACAACAGACACAGAATAACAGACATATCAGAAAAATAAACAATAAAATTTTTTTTTAAAAAGCCTAACTGCTAAAAATGTAGAATGTCAACAAAATACAATAAATTTGTTCTACATGCAAATGTTACTGTATACATATTCATTAAAATACACTCTATCACATATATTTCTTATGTATTTTTTATGCACATAAAGGGCAGTGGGAACTTTTACTGTCTGACAGTCTGATTGCTGTTAGGACCTGTGTTATGTTACATTTAACCTTTGCATTACTTCACACTACTGATGCATTTTGAAATAATATCATATGCCGGTCCTTTAATTTCAGCTCTCAAACAATGTCAAGATATTAGAATTATTTCTAATATTAGCTGAATGAGTAAACTGTGACAGCGTTGCATCAAAATAAGCTGCCACAAATAATTATAAGATCAGGACCAATAATGAGGCACTTTCAAAGTGTGGCAGGAGCAAAGATGTCCTGTAGTGGAAATATAGGCCAATATACTACTGAAAAAAGTATGCCTCCAAGAAAACAAACAAATAAAGGTAAAATTGTCATCTGTAAAAATTTCATTAAAAATCAAATAAGCAGATATTGTAAAGAAAAGGTAACAATATGGAGCGTTACCTTTTTATGCACACACTAAAACACACACACACACATCACACACACACACATCACACTTGTGTAGGTTTCAATCCAAACAAAGCTGTAGGGAGCACTGAAGTTAAAATCTATGATGTATACACTCATACTTCCTTATGTTTCTTACTGTGCTATTATAAGTAACATCAAAGCAAATTCACCGCCACTTCCAGAATGTGAAGTCTTTTTTCAGTGCAGGAAAGCAAACATGATCTGAGAGGCAGTAACTTAACTGTTAAGAAAGAACATCTATTTCTATTTAATGTTGACACACTCAGTATAACATGTGATTAAAATAGGTTTACCAACTCACTAAAGTTTTGCTGACACAATAATGAATACTTAAAAATTAAATATCAAGATCAAAAAATCAGGTCAGTAATGGACTTATGATAATATCACATATTATTGTCTAATCATTCTTCTTATATACTATTATACAGGTGCTTACAGACTCTGTCGTCTTGTCCATGCACTTTTATTTTGAGTTTGATTCATTTGCCAAAAGAAAACTTTGAATAAGCAAAGTTACAGGTGAATTTGTCATATATCATAGTAGCTAACTCCTTTTTTCCCAGATTTTTTCTCTCAGTGTTGTGATATGAATGTTGCGAATTCTTCTTACCACGATAATCGCTTCACGGTTGAAGTCAGTTAAGATGCAACACATTTTCATTATTTCTCTAATCCTGAGCACTTAAATATCTAACAGGCTATCTTACCTTGCAAATACACCATGCTTTTCATCTACCAAAATAACAAGGAAAAACAGCTGTCAGCTAGAAGTAGGTTAAGCATAGAACGGAAACACTCAAACGTAGCTGCTTGTTTTGCTTGCTTTGTTACATTTTTGCCTGTAAGGATGAGGTAAAGCTTTAATTTAATAATCGATGATTATTGAATCATCAGAGGGGGAATAAAATGCGCTATTATGACAAAAGCAGTTGGGTCATGAGAGAAAAAAAAAGGATGATGGAAGGATATGAGTAAAAACTTAAAAAAAATTGTAACAATATTTAACAGAATGTGTCATAAAGAGATTAATGTTACACTGACAAAAAATTAGAACGTTGCACCAAAAAGTTTCTTTGCAATCATCAGAAAGAAAAAACACTTTTGTGAAATTATATGTAATGAACTTTATGACACACACACACACACACAGAGTGAGAGAGAGAGAGAGAGTAAACCATGCATTTTGTTTTGTCTGCTTACTGTAAATGATGTATACATAATCAGTGCCTGTGCTGTGTGAACCTGTAGGTTGCCCCAGTAACAGGTAGATTATACACAGTTAGCCCACATTTAACAGCATACATCACATTCTATCTGCATAGAAAGAGTTCGCACATGTTCAAAACAAAAATGAAAGCGACATTTAAAAAATATGCATATATATTCCTGGAGGGTTTTGAGCGCAGGTATAGCTAAATAAATAAATAAATCTAAAAACAACAACAACAACAACAAATTCACTGTTTGTTTGGCAGCATAGGGGAGAGAAAGATGGCAATTTGTCGGCATAGCAGGGTTTTCAACTCAACAGCTATGCCAACATCTTGCCTTCCTTCCTGAACCCGTGGTCTAGTAACACGTTCCGCACGGTCCGCGCTTCAAGGTCCGCACCATGCTGTTCCCCACTCCCGTGTGGAAGATGAAAAATGTTGCTGGAGATGTTTTAAAGATTGGGAGGAAATAAAATAAAAATTAAAAAGGTGGATGTCTGAAAACAACGAGCGCAAGTGCCACGCCGATCTAAGAGGTAGGATTACTCCATCTCAAATGAACTCCAAAAACACCCAGTTCGGCATTTCCAAAATAGGATTTTCGTGGTCCTTGAAAAAGGAAACAGAAAAGTCGAGAAGAAAGAGTCTCCTGTAGTGTATGAGACAACTTAACTGGGCCTTCATTCCTCTTCCCTGCACATGGCACTGCCCTGTAGGTGTATCATCACATCTACCTGTGGGAAAACTGCAACTAGTAGAGCTCTCTCTCTCCGGTGTCCGTCGTCCAAGATCCACCGCCAGTGTCGGACATCCGCGAGTCAAAGTAAAAGTAGGCTCAGGGTTGAAAAGACAGGTTTGCCTTCCGCCACCCACTTTTGTAGCAGCACTGTCGGCGGCTGACTGTTGCAGGAGGTGTGTTCTTTGCCCCAAAGAACTCTGGAGTGCGGCTTCCGGCACCTTTGGGCGCTGGCAAGGAATCCGATTGGTCCAATGATTAAGCAGGACAATCTTCCGAGGAGAAATCCGTCCAAACCTGTCCGGTCTGAAGAATCTCCCAAAAATCCCCAAGTACTTCCACAGTAAAATAATGTTATGTTTAAAAAAAAACAGAACAAAAAAAAATGACAAAGAAAAGCCTGCAAACCTTACTCGACTTCTGGATGTTGCTGTAAGGTCATGCAATTTAAACAGTCCCACTTTAGCAGGAAATTTTGCTGATGTCTACAGGACACGGTTTGTTAATGAATCACACAGAATGATTCAAACATCGTCTAGACCAGAAAGTGGTCGCCATCCACGACAGGAAACGCTGTCAGTGTATGAAAGCGCACTTTCTGACCATTCATCATCATCTGTTTCATTTAGATGTTGCTCAGCGGATAGACTTATAACTTCCACACTGCTTTATTTATATAACGTTTTAAAAAAAACCCTTCTTTCTTTTAGATAGTCACTCATTTACAGCCGTTGTAAATGAGTGAATCATGATGTGGGAACAGTCACCACCAACTAGCAAAAAAAGGGACATTTGTGTTCCTCCACACAAGCGTAAAAGTGGAGGGTTCTATGGTTTGTGAGTATTTCTATTTAAAGTTGATACTACTTCACTACATTCATACAATTCATTAAAAAGAACATCTTGGAACCTTTTATTAAACCTAATCACTACTAAAAGCCAGTCGGAGCGTTTATGCTTTATGTATATAGTACCTCAATCACTGATGTCAGCTGACCCAAGTGTATGTATATATATATATATATATATATATATATATATATATATATATATATATATATATATATATATATATACACACAACAAAATAAAATACATTTTCCATTTAGATTTTTTAGGGCAGCACAAAAAACATTAAAGTGTTATTTACAGTCAGTATGTAATAATTTAACAGCACAGGGTTTTTAAATTCCTTTGCTGTATTTACTCTAAACCTATTTTGCCGCTGCCCCTCACAGGTGCTAAATAGACCATCCTCCCAGCATTTAGCTTAATTTTTTTAAATGAAGTTAAAACAACATATTTAGCTGACCCGTGATCAAGCCTAAGCTAGTGAGAAGGTCAAGATTCTGTCTTTTTAAAAGAAAAACGACAATCTTTCAGTTCATTTCAGTTTGGTCGGGGCTGATGATTCACTTCCCAAGGTAGGTGTCAACTCTGGACACACCTGTCAACTCCCAGAGAACAAGGATAAAAAGACAAAAATGATCTGTCAGGCTCAGTGTTTCCATTTCGTACAGTAAGCAGTTGTTTACCATGGCAACCACACTGTAAACAATACTTATCAGTACAAATGTGTGCTGCAGGGAATGTAAATTTATTTTAAAAGGTAGGTCCGTTAAGGGGAAGGTTGCATATTTTCCAGTGTTTAAATCACACTGAAGCAGTAAATCCATTCTGAGAGAGCAAGAACTACAGGAGTGACACAACAGAAACTTGTAATATCGCAAGTGAACATTAAACAGCACAGAAAGCATGTCACCACACATCCAATATACTAGATATACATCTGAAACTTGTCAGGAATACTCCAGGAGAGAAGCTCTAATCAAGGTCAAAATAACAGCAACACAAAGGGGCTCATTCCTGTCATAAAAACACAGAATCACATCTGAATCTGAAGAGAAAACATGGGAATCAAATGGAAATCACCGGTGTGAGGATCAAGATACAAGTCACTGTTATAACACCTGCGAAACGAGGTGTAAACACACAGTTGTGAGGAATAGTGCTTCACATTTTTTCCCAGGGAAAATGTAAGGTGTGCTTGATTGTGGTTATACATGAATCAGTACGTAGGAACTTTTAGTGAATGGAAGAATTTGCCTCTATGGATATTCTAACTGTTGATTGCAGCGGGGGACAAGGACAAGCAACAGCCTCATTTACAGAGAGCTTATAAACTAGTTTGCATGGTTTTGCTGAGTGGACGTCAACAAAAGGAAACAATATGAAGTATGGAATATAACAAGCACTGTTCAGAATGATATGATGAAATTACTAAATTACTAATGCTTTAAAAACAATCTGTCCCAAGAAGAATTTACTTATTTTTTTAATTATAGGTTTTTGATTTTAAAAATAATAACTGCAATCACTTTTTTTTCTTTCTAGACGCTTCATGTAACTGGTCTGTTGCATGAAATGCATCAAATATGTGACGTGCTGCAACAGTTGCACACTAATGACATATACTAAAACGTATTCTGATAGTAGCATGCAAACCAGCCATTAGCAGCTATAAGTAAATTTGTAGTAGCAAAGAGGGTTTTATTTCCCACCGTTTGTTAAACTTACATAATTGTCAATATAAAAAGAATTACTGTAATGACTATTCTGCTCATTTCTGAAACATAAAGTTCCTCAAGGACTATAAAATGATTTTGTCACATGTCTGTGAAGGTTCTCAGTCATCCAGGTCATCATAGTCTAAGGAGCTTGGAAAGAGAAGCATCTGGATTTCTTTACATTTCCTTGAAGATGTTTCACCTCATCCGAGAAGCTTCTTCAGTTCTAAGAACAATTGGTGGAGTCCCAAATTTTAAGCCAGACTTAAAAAAAACATCTTCTTTTTTTTTTTTTTTTTTTTTTTTTTTTTTTAAATGACATCAGAAACAGCAGTATGCGACATTACGTGATGGCAGAGCTTCAGTTCATCCTTTGTCATTTAAAAAAAAAAAAAAAAAAAAAAAAAAAAAAAAAAAAAAAACATCTTCAAGGAAACCTAAAGAAGTCCAGACACTTTTCTTTCCAAGCTCATTAGATTTTGTCACATGACATTTTTTTTCCTGCTCCTATAGCCGCAACATGTTGAAGTTGTAACCCTTAAAATCAGTTTAGTTTAAACCAGCTGCTGTGTTTTGTCTATATTTGCTGTTTTTCCGCTCTTTCTGAGTCAGCTTGAAATCTCATGCTGACATATCAGTGCATGTCAGCTTGCATGGTTATTATTATACATCATTTTCTCTGTGCAGCTAACCAAAACCCTCTTTCAAACCGGGCTCATGCTGAATCACACGGCCACATGTGCAGCAGTTACAAATCAGATCAACAGAGGCCCTGCTGTGAGTCATCATATGATCTCAGGTCCACCGAGACCCCCTTTTGAAATTGGTGATCTCGACTCCCCACACAAGTTTCCAAAAACAGCTAATTGGGGCATCTTTAAGCGGTGACACGCATGAGTGTGACATATTTGTAAAATTATGCTCTCACTCTGTCTGCCTCAGACAAGAGTCTGCTGCCACACTTGTAACAGGATCAAATGAGTGTAGAGGATTTGGCTTAGGTGTATTTTGCTGAGTCAATCGTAAGCACGCCCTGTAGCAGTGAGCAGATGAAGTCACTGGGCAAAAGTCTGATCGATAAAAAGTTGTCTTGCTGAACCAGCCACCCTCTGTACTCCACGAGGAGTTCATTAAAAGCTGACAAATTAGCTACATTAGCTTCACAAAAATGTGAAGGGTAAGATGGGAACTCCCCACTGACTACAACACTGTCACTGACTAACACTTTTAAGAGGAAACTAGATTTGATTCTTCTGCACTGGTTTTTATATTGTTTTGTCTATTTTCATATTATACATATCCGTATATAAAGAGAGAGGGAGCAGAGCTTTGTGTTATATTAATGGTATTATGACTTTATTGTTACCAATGGTTTCACATTAAAGTGTTTGGGGTGCTGCTAATGTTTGCCTTACTTCATAACATATAAAACAGTAATCCAGACACGGTTGTACTAAGTAAATACAACTAACTGGTTATTTACAGTAAGTCCAACTGAAAAAATAATCATTAATTCCCATGAAGAATTAAGAGAAAAAATTTTAATTTACAAAAGTGGATCTTTTTTGTTAAAAAAAAGCAAAAATGCAAGTGTAAAAGAGACTGTAGGAGATCTTTACAGCTTGTGACATATGAGGCTCACAGTACTCCGTTGTGATTTATGGACAATATGAACTAAATATCCCTCTAGCTTAGGTGAAGGATGTGTTCCTCTATAATTTATCATGGCTCCAGTGACAAAAACCTGTGGGGGTTTTTCTCTTTAAGCCGCAGGTGATTTTTAAGAAAGTGATGACATTTGAAGTGGAGGTGATTTATGGTAGTGAAATTGAGATTACAGCGTCACAAAAAAAAGCATTTTTGACATTTAGTAAATCTTATCTCAGTTTACAGTAAGCTGTGAACTGAATTATTAATGCCTGCCAAAAGACAGGTTTGGGTGCTTAAATTTTACTCTTAAGTTAAGAAACTTTGGCTCCCTTTTTTAATATAGTTTTTGCGCTTACTTGGTTTCCCTACCCTCTTCAAATTCCTTAGAAATTTCATATAAAATACACTCAACAAGGCATTAAATCTCAGTGCTTAGTTTTTGTTAGATCTGTCAAACTTGATATTTGACCATGTAGTAAACCACTTCAGCGTTAATTTAGTGTTTCACAACTCTGCTGCCTTAACTGTGACGACTACCAGATGATCTGCTTCCCCACTCAGTGTTTCCATGAACAGCACTGTTCACTCAACACACGTATCAAACAGCCACCCCTGAATAAGCAACACTTAAAAATGAATTCCATCAGCCTTACCGTGACATCGTGTATTTCAAGCTAGAGTTTTGGGTATGTCCAGAAAAAGTAGAGGAGAATACCTGGAGAGCTTTGAAACTTAGCACTACTAACATGGTCATGACAGGAGATAAAGAGAGCTAGCACTACAAAAAGTCAAACGACTCTTATCCAGGGGAATACCAGGAGGTTCATTTTTTAACATGTTCAAAAATCCCAAATTTTCTGAGTAAATTACTTCAGCGATGATTCGGCCTTACTCACGGTTTCCAGTGAAACGTGCTGGTGACACCACTCAAAGTGATAAACATGAAAAAACTGGGAACACTTGGGGGAGTGAAACATGCTTCTGAGGAAAGATAAGAGATGTTGTTAGGTGTAGGTTTAAAAAGTTCACACAGACTGTGGTTGTTTTTGGTGTTGTAGACTAGCAGCGACCTTTTATCTGCACATCTAATTGATTTCTGATGAAAACTCTTTGATGTGCAAGTGCAGGAAAAGTTATCGAGAATCGGGCTGTGTTTGACTATCCCAGTGGATTTAGCAGGAAACACCCGGGAAATTCTTTGCCTCCCTGGAAGCACATCAGACAATAGCCAGTTCATCGTGCCTTGCCCCCATCAAAGTTTGGCTTCACCTTATAGAATCCAATGCATGTCCTATCAAGTTCAGTAATCCAAATCTCTTACTATCTGTCATCTCACCCACATTCTTACCCTTCTCCCCTCACCCCCCCACAACCAGTGTCTCGCCAGTGTGTGTGCCTTGAACTAGATTTTATGCCTTACAACATGCAACCAGGTGAGTCTCCAGGCTATGCAGGGTTTGTGCTTCCTTTTCAATTTGGGTTCACACTGTAATTCAGGACCAAACTGCCCTTAAAAATAACAATGAAACATTGACATTAAAGTCGATTTCTTTATGAATGAACTTATTTATTTCTTTTCTTTTTCAGTAGCAGAAGTAATCAGTTACATAGACCAGCCTTCATGTTCACGTTCATAAATGGATGGATGTTAGGAGTAACATATTTTTTTCACAATAACTACTTGAGCGTATGTTTAAAAGGGGAAATTTGTAGATTTCGTGCAGGGGGCGTTTGTGTCCGTTTTACCAGAGAAATTCTTTATGTTTCCTACAAGACGGATTGTAATAACAACAACACTCGTTTAATCCACCAGAGAGAATGGGGGGTAAAAAAGGTTTGAGTTTTATTCTATCTCTCTCCAGTTATAATGAACTGGGGAAAATCACACCAAGTAAATATAGAAGTTCGTGGAAAACTGTGAGGCAGGTTTCTATAGAAAGCCAAGCACTTTGCAATTCGGTAGAAATCTTAATAGCTGGAGGACAATTTTAAGTGGGTGGAACACGTCGAAGTGATGATTGCGTAACTTTCGCTCTTAGTCACAGTGACGTGTCAGTGTTTGAACAGAAGAGGGCGCCCTGTATCCACAGTTTACCCAGACAAACACAGAAGGCACAATGTGAAGCAAAGAGAATCAGTGCCCTTACTTATATTAGACTATGCTTAAGGCCACTAATAAAAACTTCTATCATCATTGATGATCTCAAACAACAATATAAAACGTTTCATTGAGGATGAAAGGGGGGCAGCTTATCTAAGCATAATAGCAGTATAGAGTCTATTGTATTCATACAGAGCCAAATTAATTCCAAATTAAAACTAATTACTCAGCTCCTCCCGAGGAAGTGGAAGTTGCAGCATGCAATGGAGAAATCAAATAAATCTGGAGGATGACAGACAGTGGGGTGTATCCTTTTACCAGCTAGAGAAAGTGTTCAGTAGAACATCAAAAAGCATTAAGGCAGTACAGAAAACTGTATAGACAGGCCATTGCCACTCCCAGGGCATTAAAGACGGGTGCACTTTGACGTAGGTGATGTGACTCAGTCTTTGTAGCAAAAGTGAGAGGATGTCACTCCCAGTTTGTAGCATACTCCTTCTGCAGGGTTGTGTCCAAAGAAAGGGTTGTGGGGTGGGGCGGCCCCCAGAGTAGACTGCTGTTAGCACCACTGCATGAGAGCACGGATAGCATCATGCACTCATTGTCTTTACTGAGGTCAAAGTTAGTTATGTGTTAGTTTATTGACAATATATTTTGTTGTATTATTTCAGATAACGCTAACCATCAGCATGTACCTAATTAAAATAATCTCCAGCTACACTAACATTTTATATATATACATATATATGTGAATTGTAAGTGTAGCTGAGCACAATGCTATTAATAAAGTAGGGTTATGACTTTTACACAGGTAAAACGTTTAAAAATGCCAATATTTTTTCATGATCAAATGCAAATCTTGATTTTGCACATCTCTGCTGAAGTGCACCATTTAAAAAAAATAATAAATAGACACATCCCTGTTGTTCAGGGAGCTTGGCAACCTAGCCACAGGGTAGCATTATGATTTTTCTACATGCACAGTTGTAAATAGAGATAGATAAAAGTGAAATCAGGAGATGAAATCACAAAACTCCCAAAGAGGACTCCTGGTTGAGTTTTTTTCCCACCTTGTCTGTCTCTGGGATCAGAACACTTTGTTAAAGACCTGGAGTGCACTCTGACGCACAGTTATACGTGACTTAATGACACTTTTTTATGCTGGTACGCGAATGTACCGAACAATACATTTCTGCTTAAAAATGCTTGAAAAGTAGGCTACACCTCTTTATCACACTCTCAAATCCGTAAAAGCAGAATCAGTGTTTCAGATAAGAGAGAACCTCTTTTATTTAAATGTCCCTGAGGTTACCCGCTCCACCTGCCAAAGTATCTTTGGGGAAGATATTAAACCCCGAGACGCTCTCTAAAGCGTTCACTGGAGTGTCAGTGTGTATGATTGTCAGATAGAAAAGCAGAAAAGCCCAGAAAAAAGTACTTTTCTGAATGTGTGTCAATGAGTCAGCGAGGCACGTTGTATAAAGTGCTTTGAGTGCTTGAGTAGAATAAAAAAAAAAGCGCTATATAAGGCCCTGTCCATTTATCATTTATCATCCGACATCTTGGGTCTGCCACTATCTTTGCTATTTAAGTATATGGTGCTTTAATCAACACAACATTGTAACTCCACAAATTACCAGGCATGGGTAGCAATGGAAAAATTTAGAAACTTTAATCATCTTTAATCAGCTCAGACTGCATGCCAATGTACTTACATTACAGTGTCATTGTCTTAGTGCTTAATAGCAGTCCTATTACGTCTTTAAAATATGGATAGAAACAGTCTGGCATCACTGCCAAGAAAGTCTTTTTTGTAGTGGCATGCATCTCGACTTACCACTTTTTATGCAAAGCGGAGCATTTGCATAAGCAGCCCTGCATGCCAGGACTGCTTTTCCAGAGGCAGCAGAACTGGTTATCAAGAAAGAGTTTCACAATTTTAAAATTAGCACCGTAGAAGTCCAGAGTTTGAAACATTACATGACTTTAATTCTCTAATGTGGAACTTAAAGTTGCCATGACTCCATATAGTTTACTTCATCAGATAAGTTGATGTAATGGCGAGAAATAAAGAGTATTATTTTTACAACAACAACAAAAGACATCAAACACACTATTGCATATTTGAAGCATCTTTATTCGTTTTTATTATATACTTTGTGTTTTTACATAAAGAGACATATTTCTTTTACACATATAGTTTATATGGTTAATTTGTATCTGTATATATGTACACCTTAAATAAATCTTACATTAACACCAAGAAAATAAAACATTTACAGTGCAAGAATGTTCATTAGTGGTCAACTTTCATGGTCGCTTACCCTGGTAAACCACAATCACTTCCAAGCTCATGTGCTAAGTCGCTTCTATGTTTTTTTTCTCTTCTTTCTTTTTTGGTTTATTTTTTCTTGTTCTTCTCCCCATTCATGCTCTCAGTCAAAAAAGAAAAAGACATAAAATTTGGAAATTTGCTGACTTGATGGGAGGGGCTTTGGAGGAATGGAACAAATGAAATGACCAGAGTATGCACATGTACCACATGACCGACCAAACTCAGATTACCTGTAAACACGTTGAGGGTAGTTGAGACATTTTAGGAAATTTGCTTGTTTGCTTTGTTGCTTATAGTTAGACAAGAAGAAACAGCCACATGTAACTAAGTTTCCTTAATTTTAGGCTTTTTTTTTACATATTTTTGTGGAGATTAAACAGATGAGAAAACATGTTACGAAACACTTGGAGAAACTGCAGCGTGATTCGCTGAAAGCTGCTGCAGCTCTTGAAACGCAGAAGCTAATTGCTTATAAACCAGCCCTGTAATGCCAGGTGTATAATATTTGATACGTGAGTTTTTATGAGTTTTTGAGACCTCTACATCATCAGTGTGAATTTTATTCCTCTGAAAAACTTACAAATTGCACAACTATGCCAGATGTAGCAAAACAAACATGCAAATTAAAACTCATATATGCAAACTGATATTTTAATTTATTATTTTTCTTCATTTTCAGAAGGTTCAATAAGCACTCCAGCTTCAAAAAGACAGAATTTTCTGGAATTTATTTAATGGTTCAGGCTAGTTTGACCTTTTTAAGAAGTCTAAACTCTGTTTCTATTCTTAAGCAATAAAAGTAATTAGGATGAAGTAATTTTCTTGTCTTGCCTTCTGTTTTTCTTATTCGGCCTGAGCTGAATTAGGTCAAGCTAGACAAAAAGTTGTAGCAGTTTGAGATAACTTGCTCACACCCACAAACCTTTGATACCTAATTAGCAGAAAAAAATGATATGATGACATGATATCTCTATCCAAGGTTGTCCAAACACTCAAATACGCAGTGGAATTTGTAGAATAGAGTCACATTTCAATAACACAAATGGGTGAGGCCTATAGATAAATCTTTCAGCAATCACACTTATTAGCAAAGTGTTGGATTTTTAAATTTTTTTTACCTGCTCCGGCCGTCTTCTCATCTAACTCTCCGCAAGAAGCTAAATCTCCCACAATGTCAAACTATTCTTTTAAAGAAAAGGTGGTTGAAGAAACTTGAGGTGTGATCACATTAACCCGAGTGCGTGGGAGCTCTGAGGAATGGGTTTTAATGGTGAGTGTGCGCAGGATAATTTCAGAAAGTACATGAGTCATCGCAGAGGCCATAAACCGACTGTTTGAATGCGGCTGCTAGAAATGCTCAAAGAAATATAACATGTGAGAACACGCCAAGCACAGCGGTTTATCGTGAGCACGGTCTGGACAGGCACTAGAGTTTTGTTTGCCCTGTGCATCTGTAACTTTAAATGGCAACATCGCTCACGTCTACATTTGTTTAATCAGAGGAGGCAATGTGGTATTTAAAGCCCTCGTTTTCTGAACTGAAGAGACACATTTTTAATCTGATGTTTAGCCTTAAAATGAATTCTTATGTTGTTTCTGTAATATTATGATAATAAAGGGCCGCCAGCTTTTTCCATCCACTATTGCAAAGAAATAAATACCTATTAAAAAAATCAAACACGTTTGTTATTTACAAAGTAAAACCAATGAGTTCCTAGTGTTTGTCTCTGAATGGGTGCATAAAAGTGAACGTCTATTCTAAGCTCCGCTGTACAGTCAGTGGGTAACCAGCCCGAACGCCTCGCATGCATTTCCCCGCACACATTCAGAGAATCTATTTACTACTATTTTACAGTTAACTCCTACTAAGCTACTGTACAGAGGCTGTGTTGAGGTAAAGCAGGTGTTCCTGGCCAGCTCTAACAGGAAGGGGTTCGTTTTAGGAGAAATGGTCGCCCACTTTATGAAGTGGGGCTTTTTCTTTTTTTTCTTTTTTTGTATGTTTTTTATGTCTGGACAGGACAGCGAGGGAGGGCAGGGCACTGACGCATGATGGAGGGGTGTCTTTCAACACGACACACACTATATTGCTGTTGAGTCGATGATTTCCACATTCTATGCTTAAAGAGAGTTCGTGATTATGATTTATTTTCCCAGTATAAAACACAGATCGGGGTATATATTTATATATATATTTTTTTGCAGTTAGTTGCAAAACACGGGTAGTATGACCTCTATGAATCGTCATCGTGTCGTGACTTTAAATGCAGATTGCACACATGCACACAAAAGCACCTTTGATTAGAAAAGAAATTGCACAAGTTTGATAGATATCGTCGACCGTACAATGTTGACATTTTCTACATAGAGACTGAGCACTCGTTTGCATTAAGAAGTTATGAAGCATGTCTGGAAAGTATACATTTCGGTATACAACTTCTTAAATGTTGATTGGTATAATTCACCTCCAGGTGGCTTTTTTTTTTTGTTTCCTTTTTTTTCCCTACATGCAGTTGACTCCTTGAAACTTCTACCCCAGGAGCTTAACCAGCCGGTGATTTGAGCCCAGTTCTACTGTGAACAAAGCACTACACACTGACTAATCTAAATCAATCATGACGCTTTAACACAGTAAAGTTATTTTCAAATGTATTATCTTGACATTGACTTTGTTTATGGATCTTTAATGAGCCTAAGTATTCATGCTTTTGTTTTTGCCCCCTTAACCAGTACAAGATATTGAAGGCTAGCATATGTAGCTAACTTTCATTTAGGCTTTTCTTTTGTTTGTTCTTGCCTTTGTCCATCGGTGCACGTGAAATGGAAATCTCTTTACAATCCTAATGTTTGCTCAATGGGTGAAGAAAAAAAGGAGCAGATTGTCATGCTACAGTTTATCTAATGCTACTAATGAATTAAAAAAAAAATAATTTAAAAGAAAAAAGGACTCATTCAGTGGTGAAAAATGACACCCTGACAGGGGGCGAGGAGAAGCTTCAACTCTGAGCACAGACAAGTTTGCAAGAAAGAAATAAGAAAATAGAAGTTCATCTGTCCTTCGCCGCGCTCCTTGCTGCTCAGGCGCGAAGCTCAAAAGAGAGTCGTCCCCATCGACCATTAAACAACATGTTTCGAAGAACACATTCATCCGCACGCTGCGCCGTTTCTCTCATTCATTAGTTCGTCCACATCACGATTCACTCACGACGTCTCAGTCAGTTCAACCAGTATGTGCTTTCAAATGTGATCACAAATTTGAGCTCAGCCGTATTTGTTGTTAAGAGTTTTAAACAGTGCATCTCACGTTTGTTTGTTTCTCCCTCCGAACTTCACAGGAGGTCATTCTTCTCAACCTACCTTCATTTCTCGTCTAGTTAAACTAATGGCATGCATAATACTTCTATATTTGGCATAAACCCATAACCCACCCACCCACCCAAACCCTCTACCCTACTCACCTGCCAGTGAAAATAACAACATATTTAAAATCCACTCTTGTTAAGCCTATGTTAAACCAGCCAAGCCGTAGTCTTGTCCCTTAATGGTTTAAGCGCTCCCCACCACCACCTGCTCACTGAAAATAAAGGGAGATCCCACAGTTTTCATTCATCTCTTGTACAGTTCTTCTTATTTGTCTTTTGTTCTCGGTGTAAAGGATCGCAAAGGGTCGGGTGAGACGGACAGCAGACAAATAGGATGGTTATGGTGGTGAGGGTGACGGAGGGGATGTAGGTCCCTGAAAGGTCCTTAAATAGTCACCGGGCAGCTAATGACCTTGTTCTCTAGCATGACACTGACCACCAGGAAGACGAAGTACAACATGAACATGATGAAGCCGAGCAGCTTGCTCATGCGCCACTTGCAGGCGGCGATGGAGATGATGACGAAGAGGAGCATGAGGAAGAGGAGCACGATTGCACAGAAGAGGCCGTTGGAGCTGACTTGCACCGGTCTCAAGCCTTTGAATAGGGACCAGAGGAGCCAGGGGAGCGGCAGTCTGCAAGTACACAAGCACACGATATGTTACAGGCTGACCACGTGAGCTGCTGAGAGCCGATAACAGCATGAAGATACGCGTCTATGTCCTGGATAAACTGACCCTTTAAATGATATATGCCTGTTTATAATTTAGTCTTTTTTTAGTCAAAGCTGCTTAACAAATATGCACGTGGTTGCCACATCTAACGCGGTACATTTGCTTTACTATCTTGTTGCTATTAGAAGAAATGATACAGGTTTAGCCACGAAACCGAACCTAATCTTGTGTAAAGACTTTGGAAATCAAAATTGCGCTGCAAAAATGTCATTACAGCCTGAAAGCCATCTTACTCCGGCCCATAGAGCCCGTAATAGTTTACTTATGATGCTACAGTAATTCAAGGCTTTGAGAGGAGTCATCGTCAGAGCAAAAAGTACTGCTTTCTCTGTGCTTCTCCTAAACATCACATACGGATCCCTACCCAGATCATGCTTGGATAACATACCCAACAGTAATGTCAAAGATGTTGGAGCCTACAGAGCTGGATACAGCCATATCACCCAGCCCCTTGCGTGCCACAATAACACTGGTGATGAGGTCAGGGATAGAGGTTCCAGCTGCTAATATAGTCAGTCCCATAATCTCCTCTGTAATCCCAATGGTCTCTCCAACCTGCAAAAAAAAAAAAAAAAAAAAAAAAAAAAAAAGAAAGCTAAGCTTTAGGGTAAATAAAAACTAATCTTTGTTCTGGCTATTTTTAATTTCCTTGTGCTTAGAAGCTGAAGGAGGTGATAAAAGTATCTCTGACAATCTTTGTTTTAAACAAGACAGCTGTAATTATGCGTGAGTGGATGGGAATGGAGGGTTATTATAAATGTCAAGAACGAGAAATGAAGGAAAATATATTTTGTAAGGATTATTCTTATATCATTAGGCTTTTGGGCTGCTGTTATGATCACATAACATCAGTTCTTTTTACAGAGTCTTGTGTACCTGATGGGCCCACCACACCATTAGGTAGGAGAATCCTGCAATCCAGCAGATGGCACCCAGGAATGTAATGGGGAAGAACTTCTTTGATGACTGGAAAATAAAAAAAGAAGGATTGAGCAGCACACGTACACACAGACACACGCACACGGCATTCTTGTTCAGGAGAATTTAGTCGCATACCGTTTTCCTGACGTCAGGCAGCGTTAGCCACAGGGGAAGGACAATAGGCATGATCAGGAGGTAGGTGAAGCGCTTGCGGCAAGATTCAGGCCAGGACAGGCTCAGAGGCTGGTCCTCTTCTTCTTCATCCTCAGCCTGAGAGCAGAAAAAAGGGAAGGAGATACTGGTCAAAATGTATCATTTTGAAAACAATATCAGGTGAACAAGAGGGAATAACTGAAAAATAAAAACATTGGAAGTGTCCCTTTTAGCTTCATATACTCACTACCCACAGAGGCAGGGATCAGTTTGACAACACCGCTGTTATGAAGGAATTCAAACGTCAGCAGAGATTAATCGCAGGAACTGGATGTGTGCTACCATGACTTTAAAGGGGAGCCATTCTGCTCATTTCCATGGCTCTCTTTTCATTTTGGGAATTTACCAGGGTAGTTTTGCATGACTCGTAGCTGAAAATAATATGTCTTATACTGGACCATGTTGCAACCACATCGGATCATCCTCTGTCTGAAACGAGCAGTGTGATCTCCCGGAAAGCCCACTTTCTTTTTCTTCTGATTGGCTGCCCCTCATAAACCGGCTTCGTTTGATACAGAGCAACACTCAGAGATTTGATTCAAAATATAAAGTAGAAAACAGTCTGAAGAGTGGGCACTTGGCCTCATTATTTGAAACTTTGGCCATTGCAAGAGTATGACATAAATTTAAAAAAACAAACACATAACAGGTCTACTTTAAGAGAGAGGTGGCTGTGATTTCTGAGACTCCACTGAACCTGAAGGGCTGAGTGTCAGCAGTCATCGGGGGCTCATCACTGCTGACTGGTGATGTTGGCTGCATCAGCAGATCCTTAGGGTGTGACTGGACGTGCTGCTGGAATGCCAAGTGAGACAAAAGTTGACGGCACCCTGCGATTCGCATGAAATCAGATTCCAGGAAAGATGACTAAATCATCATTTTATCTACCTTCTTACAGGCTGTCACTTAAACATCCAGGTAATAGTTAAATAGTACAACAACTAAGCTTTTTCTATTCAGAAAGATCCCGAGGTCCCTTAGCAACTAATTATAGAAGATGATAAGGAGCCAAGGGGACTTGCAGAGAACAAGTCCATGCACGCAGGCCAGACTAGAACATGTGAGTGATCTAAAATTCATCCCCTGCCCTTTTGAGAATAAATAGGTATAAAAACATGAAGTGAAGGGGTGCAGAAGATACACTGGGCAGAAAAACAAAGTAAAACAGATGCTGATAACAGATGTGATACGCTGGGTAGTAATTTTCTCAAGGAAATCATTTCAGGCCTTAACAAATTTAATCAGATCAGCTAAACAAGGCCACAGTGAAGCAGAAATCTTTAAAGATGGTTGCTGCACGAATCATGAATCATATGGCGCTTATCCTGCTGTGACAGCGACTGCTGTTGAGTATTGCCTGGTAACCTTGGTAATCAGAGCTGCCAAACAAAAGGGCTTGCATCACTTATGTTCAGCATTCTGATTTCTCCTCCTCTCCATATCCAGATGGCTGCATTGTTGTCTTTTAAAAGCTCTAAAAAGCAAAACAAAAACACCCGAAGCTTTGCAAAGATCAATTCTGGACCAAATCCACTGCTTTTAAAAGATGCAAAGATTGTTATTTTGGCTCACTGCAGAATCCAAAAACGCAGCAAAAGCTTCTTCTTATGTTCAATCACAATATTGACAGTCCACTCCACACGGTTTTGCTCTGCAGCTCTTTCATGGGCATGTTGACTGCATGCAGACTACTGTTTCTGGATGACACTGCTCACCATGAATCCAGCATTTGACTATTTATGATTTGCTTTAGTTACTTTCTATGCTAAAGTACCCCATTGAGCTGGTGCTCCCTGGTCTAACTTGGTTCCTAAATGCCAGCCCCTTGGGGGCCTTTCCTGCCCTGTGGTGGCTCAGTTGGTAACACTGCCAACTCTGTGCTTAAAGGCACTGACTTTTATCAGACACCACAGAGCTGCGAGGGGAGGCGTGACATTTGCTTTTTTTTTTTTCCTTTCTTCCTGGAGGGAAGCATTTGCTCTGGTACCCGGTGTGAGGCAACAAAGCTACAATAGTTGAAATGGTCAAAAAAGTGCAGAACAGCTGCAGCAAGGCTGGAAATGCAAATGGTGCGTTTGCATTAGTTTAACCAGAAGAAGGAAAACACTGCTGATCTGACAGGTTCGCCTCCATGGGCATCTCCAGTTAATAAATAATGCAAGTACAATAATGGAAAAAAACACAGAGGAATTTGGTCTTCAAGTAAAATAATATCTCAGCCACAGAGTCGACAGATTATTGTTATTTTCATCAGCAGTGAATTCTGGGATCACACCTCTCTAGGCTTTTTATGTGCATGCACAGAAAGCCAGAGCAGGGATTGTTGCCAACAGATACGACATCCGTCAAATCACACACAGTATTAAAAAAAAGAGTAGCTGGGGTGAAGACGGGTTGCAAAGCAGCTTGCAACTGCAACTGCAGGCAGGCTAAAGCAGCCTAAACTGCACGCCATATAGGTTATTGGGGTGTTTACGTGGATATCAGCTTCGCCGTGGGTGTGGGTCGATGTTGAAATCAGCTGATCTGAGGTGAAACGTCTAAATTTGTTGTTTTGGTTTTTGGGTTCAGAGTGTTCCATTGTGAGTGTTGCATTATTTTCTTGATTCAACTTTGAGTATCCAGGAATTGACAAAATGCAGCCATCTGTTTAAAACTAAGATGCTATGTGTAATTCACAAAGAAAGCCTCAAACACACACTGTGATTTGAAACTTCACACATTTCCATTCACTATTTGCCTGTCTGACAGCAGTGTCTCATTCTTCACATGAAACATTCATCTTCATAGATGCCCTAACAGCTGCAATGGCATGAATATTTTTTTTGTCCCCCACACACACAGGCTCCATCTGGATATAAAATTCTCATCCTATTTAGGAAAAGAAAAAGCAAGCAAATCTTCAAACTGAATGGTACTTCCACCCAGGAACTCCTGAACACTGTTTTTTTTTCCACATCGCTTTAGTTGTGATAGAAGACGTAGGATGAGTCATGAGATCCCGTGGTTATGATTTTCTTTAGTTTTCCCGAATGTTATTTAAATAATTGATTACAGGAGCTTTATAAATATTCAAAATGTATGCTACTGAAAGCAGAAAAATCTAGAACATGTTGTTGCAGATAGACAATTGAGTGAGACATAGCTTTAATGTCACCATCAAAATTAGAACCAGATGCAGATTTTAAAATGAAAAATCTGCTGCTCAGAGAAAAATTACAGCACATGACTACTTTTCTTGGCTTGCTTCTCAAGGGTTTAGACAGTAAGTCGTGCAAAACTCTGCTGCAAATTTTAATTTGACCTTAACTATCTCCTTATTCCCCAGTCTTGGTTGCCAAGACATCCAGGAGAAATTGAACAATTAGCGTGATGGGGCCTCTGGCGGCAATATGAAGGTGTGAGCTGTTTCCAGCTACTTCCTGGCTGACACAGGCAGGTGCACTGTGCAGGATCTAAAAATAACAGCATGTAGGAATCAAGAATGCCAATAAGCATCCAGGTCTTTCAAAGTTTGTGAATCATCACCTGAAAAAAAAGGTGTTTTTAAACTCCATCTACCTGCTGTTCTGCTTCCTGCCAAACATTAATCACAAGAATATCATTTTTTTAGCATCATATCAGGTTATGATGTTATGATGTCTGTGTTTAGGAGAGGAAAATGTCAGGATCTTGAGACCATGCACTGATTTCTATAACAGAATCATGCCTGTTTTTAATGAAGTGTTTCCTGAGGATCCAAACCCATGAGATGCTCTGTAAGATGCTCTTTTTATACCCAATCGTGCTACCGAGCCGTTGCCATTTAAACTAAATAGTTTCATGTATTAGTTTTGTTTTAATTTAGTATTAGTACTTAAACTAATCAATTTAAAAATGTTTCTTCCGCTGTGGTAACGCTCACTTTTCCAGTTTTTTGCTCCATCAAATTCAAAATGAGATAATATTTTTCATTAAACTGTAAAATGTGTTAAACATTTGATATGTTTTATATGTCCTATTGTGAATAAAATGTTGATCTCTGAGATTGGTAAATTATTACGTTATGTTTTATTTACATTTTCCAGTATTAGCTTTGTACAGTATTATTTGTGCTTTTAATCAAGTAGGACTTCATAGTATTGTGGACACCACTGTATGCAAAGCTGCTTCACATATTACACTTTATACAATATATCAGATATATACATATATTTATATAATGAACTTTATGTACATTTCATACTAAATAACCTAAATTAAACTATACACTCTCTCAAATACAAAACTACCGCTGATGCACCAACACTTCTGTTGTATTTTTAATAATGTAAGTCCAGAATTTAAAAAGGAAAAAAAACAAAACATGTTACTTCTTAGATTTTAAACTTTTCACGTGCCAGTGTTTTTTGTTTCATATTTATCTACCTTGTCTTTAAATTTTACACACAGCACGATGTTAGTAAAACTGTAATTTCGTCATGCTTATACATGCAATTTTCTTCAATATGAAAGACTTTTACAAATCTCTATGATATGAGATAAACTGGATAAAGGACTGGAAGCTTGAGGCAAGAAAAAATGCTTCTGAAAGAAAGCAGTCTGAGCCTGCATAATTGTTAACAGAATAAAAACTCTCTCCATATCATGCATTAATTGTAAAGGATAATAAAGGATAACTGGAGCTAATTTGTTCATGTGACGTTTGTGAGAATATCAACAAAATCGTTCCCATTTTTTCCCCTTTCCCCCCCCAATTGCATATATATTTATGAAGAATGATTAGCCAAACCACTGATTATTACAACCAAAGCACTTTGGCTAATGCATGTCCTCCAGTTGGAGGAAACATTGCAGTAATTAAAGACCACAAGCAACATCAGTTGAATGTCTCCTTGTAGTAAGTCGTCTGCCCAAAGAGACTTACAAGCTGTGTGATTTCCATCAAGCTTAGAGTTAAATATATTAGCACACAGTTCCTGTTATGTTTTCCTTTTCCTTTTTTCCACTATTGTTCACCCAGCTGAAACTGGCTGAACATTAGTTGGAACATTAGCAGGCTTTTGGGATTACTCTTGTTGATAGCAATTTAAAAGTTGAAAATCCAGCAGGATGACCGACACCCTCGCCTCCTCTGTCTGTTCTCCTCTCAGTGTACATATTTTGATTGGCTGCCTGGTTGCCGTCTGCTGGCTTGGCGGGTTGCTGCATCCCGCCGTCGTCGTTAATGCCAGCGATTCTGGTTCAGGTGCCGTTATGAGACTCGCTGAGCCTGGCCACACGTCAAAGACCGAGTGTGTGTTTGTGTTGACGTACGTGTGCGAGTGTGTTTGTTTCGAGCATCCAGTGGCGGGGAGCAGCAGGTGAGTGAGGAGTGTGATTACAGAACTCAGAGGGAGGAGGCGGGTCTTTGGCAGGTCTGGCTGAAGATGGAGGAACTCGCCCGAGTGCATGCTGGGAAATTATCAGCAGTAGTGACCTGTGCCATAGTTGGTGCAACCTTTGCATCAATCACACTCAAGGTGGAACACAGACACAGATGAGAGGCATAAAATATTCATAAATGCCTCTCTTACTTTGATGTTTGTCTCACAGTTTCGTTGCCTTCTCACCCAGTTAGGTGGACAGGCGACGAACTGGTATAAATAGATTTTCCACATACTGCGATTTGTGAGTGCCCTTTCATTTCTTACCGTCTCCCCCTCTTGCCCTGCTGTTCCATTCATAGGTGGGGTCACCTCCACTTCCACACTGGAGCTGTTAGGAAGGTTCTTATCTGCAGGAAAAATAATGAATTAATATAATAATAATAATGAATTTGTTTTTGACAACTCTGAAAGACAAAGTGTTCGTTTTTATGGTCTGAAGAAAAGTGGACAAATCATTTCTGCATAGCAATTCTATCCAGGTAAAATGATTCAGCTCCTTTTTTAATTATTAGGGAATCCTCACATTGTGGTAAATAAAGTAAGTAAAGTTGTTTATATAGCCCTTTTTCTTAGACATAAAAGTCACAAAGTGCTGTAAAACAACTACAACACATTTATAATATCATAGAGAACCCTGTTAAAATAGAACAAAAATAAATGAAACGCATAAAGAACAACAGAAAATGTCAGCAGAAGGCCTGATTAAACAGAAAACTGTTGTTTAGTTAAGTAAATTATGAGGTGTGATCAAAATGTTCTACGACTGCACCTGTAAAAATAACAAAAACCTGTTTTTCCAGATTTGACTGAAACTCCCTCAAAGACACACCTAATGTTCCTGCTCTGTTTAGATTGCTCTCTAGAAGCACCATTCCCAACATGCACGTATGCTTCTGTATCACCTGAACTTCATGACCTGATCTGCCACCACTTGACATGAACATTGCAACATTTTCAATGGAAGAGTTATCGGGTCTCTCAGTCTTAGCTACAGACTCTGTCTTCATAGCCACAGTTTCTCATATTGAAATTTAGAACGCTGTAACACTACAGTTGATATTTGCTCTTCATGCAAGCAGTGAAGTTGCAAATGCTCATGTGCAAGTGGTGTGAATGCATCCTCCAGGGAAGTTTCCATGTACTAGTGCAGAGCTGCACAAGAAGCTGTCCATGAAGGGGGCAGCAGTCGTTTCTGCTTTTTATGCCCAAAAAGTTGTTGAACTTTTAATAACACCTTTTTATTCCAGGTCGTCTTTTTGCCAAATAACTAACCTTTATTTCAATCAAGTAACCGACTTAGCATTTCAGTACCAACATCTGTTTCAACCCTTATTTGCTTCTTTCAGATTTCTGTTTTGTAGTCAGAAGAAAAACACATTTATGGAACTGCTGGAAAGTTAGACCTAAATGTCATATATTTATTAAAAAAAAAAATGTTGTAACAACAGAAATAATGGCAAAAAGTACATCAAGGCACCCCCATGTGTGTGAACATACATGTGCATGTCTGAGGCTAACACTATCTCACCTTATCAAATGCTAGTGGCTGCTTTAAATCCATTTCAATTGAGGCCCGACTTACTTAACTTACCCTTATTAAAATACAAAGAGCCGAAAGCCATGTAATCAGATGATTAAACTATAATTGCTGTGGAAATTGCTTTAATCCAAGTATGGTTGTGATACAATTAGCAGATTCTCAGACAGATAATGTGCCTCGATACCACTTTGGTCCACCACATGACCTCCCTCCCTACCTTGCTCGCTCAGATGTGACAATATTACAACTAAAAATGTGATACCTGGACTGAGTCACAGTAAATATTCTTTTGCAACAACCTAAAAAGTGAAGTTAGCTGTGGTGACCACCAGTCGAGCACTTTGATCAAGAGGGTAATATGTTAATGTGGTGCGGTTAGCATAATTTTGCCTTGTTGATCATCAGCTATGTCTCGCTTTGATTCTCCTGCTTTGCCTCCATTGTGGCCATGAAAGTGTTTCCTCTGGCCTCCTGTTTGTTCTTTGGTCCAGCGCTCTTTGAAGTGAAAAACACAAATTACTTTTGGCAGTGACTGTGATTGATTAAATACTGCTTGAAGACAACGCTTGCAATCAATTTGGCTGCTCTTGATCATGTCGTGTTTGTTTAACAACAGATGATCGTTTCAGTAGGGAATCTAATAACTAACGCACATGAGCTCGGTTATTCTAGCGATACCCGCTTCTCCTTGAAGGTCGTGAGAGGCCAAAGCTGATCAGCGATCAGTGGACAGTGCAGACCTATTCATCGCTATGTTTTTCCATCAAGGCATGCCTTTACTGCACTGACAGCATGTTTGGGATCAAAGTCATTCTGAATAATCGTTCCACATGGAATTTCATGGTGGATAAATATTCTTTTTTGTTCAAAACTCCATAAATTTTGACAAGATCCCCAACACCACTGACTGAAATGGAACTCCAAACCATGACAGAGCCTCCACCGTGTTTTACAGCCAGCCGTTACACTCCCTGTCGTAGCTTTCTCTTGAAATCCTGACCTGTTGCCACAGATGTTGAGTTCAGTTCTTGAGTAGTTTTGCTTATCTCAGCCTTTTCTCATCATTTCCCTTCCTTAAGTATGGCTTTTTGACAGCCACCCTTCCACTTACGCCATTTCTGATAAGGCTTCAGTGAACAGTAGACAGGTCAACTGATTTTTCCCATTTCTTTAAGACATAACTTTCAAATACTGTTGATCTGCGGCTGATGGTATTTGTAGGCCTTTCACTTCGTTTGTCCTCCATCTGCCCAGGTTTCGCAAATTCTTTTAAAGGACACGCTTTCCACCATGTTCAGATATATCAAGTTTAAGCTAACAGCTCTTTGCAATTCACCTTGATGGTGCAAAAATAAAATTTTATTGCTGTAACACTGTTATCTTTGGCATTTTAGTAGATTCTGTTAGAGAAAAAGGGAATAAATCATGTGTTTTTGTGACAGGTTGTTAGTAACAAAGTATCTAAAGACAATGTAAAATTGTTTCTTTGTCTTATGTGTAGACACAATACTAGTTCATCGCTTGAGTTAAGATCCTGATTCATGGGATCCTTTGGAAATGGTCTTCCAAGGTCTTCCTTGGAAAGGAAAGGTCTTCCAAAGAAAAGAGACATTTTGGGAAATATCAGACCGACACCACTCAGCCAGTGTAGCTGTGTATGTGTAACATAAAGACTGACATTTTTTTTTATTGTACAGACAATTTTGAGCCAGAAAATAAACAAAGGTATTTCCTATGATTTCATACTACTGCAATAAGATCTAAAGGATATTAAAGTTTTATTTACCTGAACGACTCGCTACTCCATTGGCCTTTTCACTATCCTCCACTTGGCATTTCTTTTTAGCAATCTTGTGCAGAATAGACGCCTTCTCTCGAAATTTACCTGCAAAGAGGAAACGAAAAGAGAAAACACAACACTGGTCAAATTCGGACCAAAGCGCTGCGTACCGTACCATCCACAAAGCCTTTCGGCCTCGTCCCAGTCAGCGCTCCTTCGTTGTCACCTTCGACCCCAGATGGGTCGCGTTTCAAAAGCACAGAACAAACAGGGTGGCGGCTTTACACAAAACTGCAGTTGCAAGAACACATAGTCAATATGACATAGCATATCATATACTGATGATCCTGCAATGTCCTGGTCCTTGGCGGAGGCAAAGCAGAGAGAATCTCTTGTGAAAAGATCTGCCTTCTGGAGCTCAGATTAAGTCCTGGTTTTGTTCGGTTCTCATTTCAGATCAAAAAGTCACAAGAGATGCCAGAGGCTAGCAGGGAACTTAAAAGCAAACAAAAGTTCGGGACGGCATGTCACAAATCACAAATTTAAAGATTCAAGAGGCTGTGTTCAAATTTTTAATCCAGGAAGCAACTAATTTGATCATTATCACAGCTAATCTCTTACTCCAAGACAAAAAAATTATCATAACTATAAATGTAGAGAATTTGAACAGATGTTTCTAAAACTGCTGGTACGTATTAGTTTGTAGATAACATTAACTGATTCTGTGAAACCATTTTGTAATGGTGTGATGCAGTGGACTGGATTGAAGCCTTGACCTTGTGGCTCATATAATTTGTGTGCATTCTTGATATTGTAAATAATGGCTCATCCAAGGCAATTTTAATCACTAGCAATAACTGAGGAGCAATAGAGTTTTGATAAAATCCCTACAGCCTGAAATCCCCCCAAAAGACCACAAATATAGCCTAGAAACAAGGAGAAATACGATTCCAGCACTAAGTTGTGCAGCTTCCAGGTCAGAGTTCAGCAGTAGTGGTTGCTCTCAGTATTTATTTATTTATTTTTTTTTACACCAGCCTGTAATATAAGAGACTTTATCCTATGCAGCACGTACTTTCTGTGCGCATCATTAATCGTTGTGCTGTCGTGCATCCGTGCTTAATTTAACTGTGCGTGTCAATCCTTCCCTTTTTTCCTGCCTCATCCAAATCACCCGGCTGCAATCAATGCAAAAGATTTTTTTTGTTTCATTTTACAAATGCATGGCTGATTCGTCAGTGCTTGACACAGTGATGCGTCAATACGAATACTCCGCCCAGCCATGTGAACGCTGTCTGTGACCTTCTGGCAAAATCATTAACCACCCTAAGTCACTGTCGGCCGCCTTCGTGCCTCCTCTGTCTCACTCTACATTTCTCTATCACCTCGGATTT
Organism: Copadichromis virginalis; assembly: GCF_057382275.1. Lineage (NCBI taxonomy): Eukaryota > Metazoa > Chordata > Actinopteri > Cichliformes > Cichlidae > Copadichromis > Copadichromis virginalis. The sequence continues at coordinate 48,632,549 of NC_140620.1, forward strand.
TCTCACTCATTCGTCTTTGGCAAACACCATCTTTCTCTCACTTTGTCTTTTTGTTGTTTGGCAACGCTCAGCCCCTCCCTGCCCTTCCTCCACACACATGCGCACAAATACACACACATACACTCCCGACTTTCACAAGACAGAATCACACATTCCTCTGTCTTGACGACACTCACCTTAGGCGGTCATTGTCAGTTAGTTGTCTTAGCGAGTGTGTGTTTGTGCGCGTTTATTCATGGATAAGTGGGTGTTTATTTATGGATGGGGGAGTCTGAGATCATCATCTTGTTACTTGGGCATAAAACTGACAGGGTTGTGCTTTCTGCTGTAGGTATGCAAAAGAAATGCTAAAAAAAACAAAACACTGGCGTCATGTTTCAGATCTAACTTTGAACATACTTTGATAAAGACCTGTGAAAGCAAAGAGCCGTTACTACAGAAGCTGCAAGAAGAAGGAAGTTTATCATTTTAGATACATAATCCACAGAATCTGAGATCACCTCAGCAAGTTAGCTTTAGCAGGAATCTAGCTATTTATTTCTCTCAGTTATCACTGGTATTGTAACAAAGTATAAAGAAACTTGTTTAGGTGTTCTGATTCTTTATTTATTTAATTGTTTGTTTGTTTTAACGAATGTGCAAATTAAAGCAATTAAGTGGATCAGATTAATTGGTTAATTATTCGAATGAGCAATCAGTTACCATATACCGTTGTGTCTTTTGTTGTCTGATGACATCACACCATTTCTTTTGCCTTTCCACTCCTTGAAGTATGTTGCATGTACTAGTAGAAGGCTTTCAATCCTCAGGCTGTGTAAGTGTGCATGTTAAGCTCAGTTAGTGATATGGCAAAGGTGGCAGGATTTATCTTGTGGGAAGATGTGTTTTAATTAGTGTCATGGTTATAATTTTTAGATATTGAAAAAGCACCTCCAGGCCTCAGTCACACAGGCGTAGAGACCAGTCAGTGACCCCACGGCAACCTCTGGTCACTTCAGAAAATGTGTATTCCCCAAGTTGCAGGAAAGCGGTTGTTGGAGGTTGGTGGCTGTCGCCACTCAAAAACAGGGAGCTGAAAACAAAAAAACCTTCTCATGATTGGCTTGGTCAGAATCAGACTGGCGCAGTCGCTCACAGTTTGTGTGGAAGACGTCGACTTGTCTGCAAAAACTTGACATTTACTCTCAAAGCTGAAAATAAACCGAAAATGAAAAACATTCACCTTCAAAGTAAAAGCTTTGCCTTAAAACGTCAACCACAAACAATTTCAAAAGGCGACTTTGCATCACATTTTTCAGTTTCACTACAGCTTAGCAAGTAGTTTGCAAGTATCTGCAGGCAGTTTGGCGTCTTCCATGGAAACTACTTCTCACCCTGGAAACCTACTAGCAACCAAAGCAATCACAAAGACGTTTTTGGTGTAGCATAGCAAATCTCTTTGCAATCAGTTTCACACCCGCTGGTTGTGGAATACACACTTTTTTCTAGTGACTGGTGGTTTACAGAGTTTCAATTAAGATCTCTAGACCTGCTCCAATGTGGTTTTGTGAATCAATTTCACAGGAAATACATAATTTCCCCTTGCAACTAGTGGATGCCACAAGGTTGTTGAAAGGTCTCTAGGCCTGAGTGATTGAGGTCTAAGCTCAACTAGTTACAAAGGTGGCGAGGCGATGTTGAGGAGGAGGAATATGCAAGTGCTACAGCTCTGAAGCGGAAAGATTTTAGTTAGCTGTGATGAGGAAAATTAACAAGCTTGTTGTCACCATGAACTCACCATGAGGTAAAGTTAGTATACTCAGAGGTTAAACTGGACAACATAACCAGCTTACTAGAGATTACTATAAAGTTAAATCTGGTAAGATAAAATAAAACATGAATTTTCTCAGCAGCTAACATTATAACGCAACACATTACCCTTTAATGACAGTGATATTCAAAACTAATAAATTGCTTTTAAAAGTAAAGCTACCAAATGCAGTTTATAACAATTTTTTTGCCATTTCCACCTTATTTATTGTTATTTGGAAACAGAGCTTTTACTTAATATGGTTACATTTTTTGATTTTTTTTTTACGCAAATTTTAAAAATGTGTTTTTCTGTCACTTTGTTTTAGCATAAAAGCACAAATATCAAAAATAACACTCCACCCAAATTATAAATATGTGATTGCTATGTATGGGAAATGTATGTATTGCCATCTTAAAGGAATTAAAAAAATTAAAAAAAAAAAACACAGTTAGTTAAATTCTTTAACTTAAAAAATATTTAACAAGAAAAAGACCAGTTTGTGAAGTGTGGGTTAAAAAACGTTGTCATTTCTGCCTGTTACACAACCACTGGGTGGATTAGTCACTCCAGTTTGCCAAATTCAGAAACGTTGCTTCTGGTGCAAGTGTAACCTCGAAGTAAGTGCTGGGGAATGGATGATGTGCTGTATTGCTCAGAGACGCAGATGGGTAACAGGGAAAAACAAGCAAAGACGAGAAAACATTAAAAAGACCTTGTGTGTTTTCTGAATGCAATATTGGCCGTGTAAGTGTGCGTTTGTAGTTAAACCAGCCTGCATTATGCATGTCTTAATTTACACAACGTCAAACAAAAGAAGCAAATTTAGAAATTTTCAGAAAATACCTAATAAATAAAATGTCATAATAACACTACACACAGTAACACACAATATGTATGTACATATTCGTAGGGGAAAAAATATAAAAATATGCCAAAAACCAAAAATGGGAACAAAAAGTACAATAAAAAAAAAAAAAATGGCATGGCTACTATGATTTGCACTTATGCCAGTGAAATCTCAGCGAGATTATCAACTTAAAGCAAAATTATGCAAACTGTGTATCACAGGCAAAAAAATAAATAAATAATAATGGGGCTGGATGTGTTGCTTCGTGATGAAGATGGGGGAGTATAAAAACAAGAGGGATGATAGAAGCTGTCTCAAAGAATCAAGTAATGAAAACTTTCAGGCTTACCTTCCTCAGTCATTGAGTGATAATATTTTAGTTTCCCATAAGTCCCAAGCTCTACAACATCACAGCAAAAGACAAGGGTAAGGCAACAAACACACAGAGAAAAGGAAAAGAGTGAACATGACAGAACAAGACAGATCTGCTGGTTCTACTCACATCACATTCTGTACAGAGTCACACAAGAAGCACAAGAAGTCACATACAGAGAGACAAAATCTCCCCAAGTCATCACTGCATAAGTGCAAAGACAAAGCAAGGACTCAACTGCAAATACAAAACATCAAGAGTCTTTCAGCAACTCAGTCTGATAAAGAGCCTGCCAACGGTAAAGGGAGGGGGAAGGGGCAATCAGTATACCACCATTAAAAAAAATGATCAGAGGTTCATAAAAAGATATATTGAAAACAAACAGAAGAGGACAGTCGGAAGAGAATATACTGGGTCAACATGCAACAAAATGATGAGTCCTCCTCTCCTCTGCGCACAAGCTTATTCAGGGGCTTGATGATTCGGCATTTTATTCCCACAATGAAACCCGAACAATTAATTTGATTCCCTTACTGCTGCAGTTCTTCCATGCTACAGTAAATAGACAGTCAGCACATCGGCATGATGAATTAGCTGGGAATTCAAACCTGCAGCAACAGCTGAACGTGAAGCAGCTGAGCAGAGGACACCGGACCGCAGACTTCTGCCTCCCACGCTGTTTCAACAATAAATGGCCAAAAAAAGCGATGATTCGCTTTAAATAGAATAGTAAGTTTATGTTACATTAACTAGATAAACTAACTTAACTCCAGACAGTAGTTATATTCCCTTCTGACCAGAATTAACAATACAGGTCCAGAAGTCAGCACACATTACTGAGATTTATGGAATCCATCCATCCATTTAGCCACTTTCTTAACTGCTTGTCCAATTCAGGGACACGGGGCCACTGAAGCTTATCCCGACTGACTTTAAGATTCATATCTTTTTAATTCATGAGCCACTATTTTCCAGAAGCTCTCTCTGCATGGGGGTTTGTCTTTCTGCGCCACATGCAAATTCAGAAAAAGCAACACCAACCAATTAACACCAAGCAAGACCAACTTGTCCTTAGTCTCCATTCTTCTTTAGAAACTTTTGATAATGAAGCCAGGCATGCTTTCCTCTTCTGCCTGGCTTCAAGAATATGAGAGTCATCCTATGAGGTAATCTGGCATATCCACAGACATTCATGGTGCCATTGATAAATGTCATTCCTTATCACCTTTTGCACTCATACAGCCAAGTATCATCACAGGCTCACCTCCATGCTTCACTACTGGGAGCACGCATTCACCGTTAGTGGTCCTAGCCCCCCAAGCGTGCCGAAATCCATCTAAGCTGAACTCATTTATCTTGCTTTCATCTTACTGGAGCATGTCTTCCCGATATTCAACAGGCTTCTTCTTTTAAGGATATTTATCAAAGTTCGATCTCATAGTTTTCTGCCAAAAAGTAAGTATTGTTAATCAGCAGTTGCCTTCTGATCGTGTAAGCTTTGACAGAAACTCTGATTTCCAGCAAACTCAGAATTCCTTTGACAAATATGAAGCAATTGCCTTGATCTTCAGAGCTAGACTGTTCAAGTTTTTTTTTAGAAAGAAAGCCATTGAGACTCTGATTAGTGGTACTAAGGCTCCCTCTATATCCCTTGATTACTGCTGCTGTGCTTCTACTTATTTTTAGCAATGCACCGATCTTCCTATATACTTTTACATCTTCACGAAATCTCACAACCAGACTTTTAAATTCCCCTTCCTCGTTTCCTCTACCCATGTATTTCAACTGGTGTTTTAACCTGTATGTCAGGTGGTAAAATGTTAAATAAAGCCATTCACAGTATTTGCTTTTGATTGCTCATAAGAGGAAATATTCTAGATCTTTACATTTTTATCCACCATGCAAAACAAATTGGTCTGGTTCCAAATTCATTCTACATACTATACTGATATCACCCCCAAACATACAGTTGCAAAAAACTATTCTCAGCACCAACAAAAATAAAGAGCCCTGCAGCACATGGCCACCACAAGGTCTGATGTTCACATCATGGAGCCAGTCTGGGATTACATAAAGACTGGGAGCACATGAAACAGCTTGAATCCTGAACCATCACAAAAAACCTCGAAAAGAGCGTGAGCAACTATTTTCAACTAAAGAGAACATGGCATGTTCTACTAACTACAGCAAGTTTAACCAAACGTCATCATTGGAAGGACCTCACTGGCAACAAAGTAGAATAACATGTACCTTTTCATTAAAGCTATTCTTGGAAATCTTTCTGTTTGCTGATGTAAAATCCACTCTCCTGTTTCAAACAGCCGTTAGACTGAATCATCACGGTGGCTAATCTCGTTGACGAAGAACCAAGAAGCTGTTTCAAACACTATTTTTTATACAGTGCAAACAATGGGCTTGGAACAAGACGAAAAACTTCCTTTGAAACACTACCATTAAACCACATGTCATTTACAAATAATTTAAACGTTTTAAATCACTTTGTCCTTTTATGCCTCACTTATTGTGCTGCTGTGTTTTTGTCTGACCTTTATCTGACCTCTTTATCTGATTCAGCTGACGGTACTAAGTTGATATTTTTGACCAGGTCTGCCTGTTAACAGAGGCTAGTTCCCAAATAAGTTAATATAAACCTTTTGGTTAACCCTAACTTTGCAAGTATGCCATGTAGTAGGCATCAGTACAATAAGCACTTTATATGTTCCCACCCACATGCCTACATCGCTCACACTAATATCCGACAGTGGGCGACCACTCTGCTAGTGTGTGAGAGGATTATGGTGAAAATCTCATGCCAAATGTGAGACTTGGCAGCCATGAAAACACAATCTAATGAGATGAAATCACATTTCATTGCAAAATGCCTTGCTCATATGCGGTGCTACTTGACAAGCGTCTCAATCCCATATCGTTATATTATTTTTGGTTTGAAGTACACTACCACTCTACGTCCAGTCTCTACAAAGCTGCCCTGAGGGCAATTATCCCCAGACACAATCACTGCCTGCACGGTCCACCCGCTGTAACTCCATAGAGAGAGCGAGGCTTGTTGTTGTTGTTGTTTTTTACCAAGGGACCTCTTGTCCTTGTGGTGTGACCTCTAAACCTCTGGTGAGCCATGCGTGAGAGTGTGCGTGCAAGTCCGCTCCGTCTGCTGGGGGTTGGAGTGTCAGGGAAATTCACAGCCTGTGCAAAAGCAAAAAGGCTTTTAGCATTGATTCTTTCACCCACCCAGTGCGGGGTGGATCAGAGGGCATGGGAGGGGGTGTGACATATGCGTAGTATTTGATTACGTTTGAACAGAGGCCGGTAACTACTTGGTTACAGTTTTTATGCTAAACTAAATTACATTAACTTTATGTCTATGGCTCCTACGGCAACAGCAAGAAATCAAGTCAAACTATCTATCAGGGGTGTCAAACATAAGGCTTGGCGGCCATAATCGGCCCGCCAAAGACTCCAAACTGGCCTACTGGAAAATATGAAGAAGAGCGCAGATTTTCCTCCCAAAGCTTTTCATACAATACCAAAGTACCTGATTAATAGCTAAAAATTCAAATGACAGGAAACTTTTTTCACTATAACTATAGAAATATATTATTTTTACAGTGGGTCCACAGTAAAAAAAAAAGAAAGAAAAATTAACAAAAACTTAGCTAAGAGAATTATTTTCTGTAATTTTATAAATTTATTTCATCCATTTACTCCAGCAGCATTTCTCTATTATGTCGAAAAAGTGAGATGTGCTGTTGAAATTGCACTTCTGTTTTTTACATGACGCTATCTCAGGGATTCAATGTGTAGTTAAACTTCTTTACACTGACAGAAAGGAGGTTTCACTCGTCTAGCCGGCGTAAGGTCTAAGTGGGCTGCATGTGGCCCACAATGTAAAATGAGTTCACATTCCTGCAGGATATGAAACAATATCTCTTCTGATTATATTCTACAGTAAATATGTTAACATGTCATCTTATATTTCAGCTTTCTTTTATGTTTTATGAACATTGTTAAGTTGATACAAAAAAAGATCTAACCCAAAATGTCAATAGACTATATCTGCATACGTGGAAAATATATTTCCGTTGCCCAAGGGGTGGTAGGTCAGTGACAGTGAGTGCATTATTGAACCATGTAATCGATGGTCTGGGTCACGGCACAGACAGTACTGCTGGCAGGCAAGGCAGCTATGTGGGGAAAACTGGAAATGCTTGCTGGAAGAATGGATTAACCCTCATGCTAAATGGCTGTTTTAATAATAACTGCACTGAAAATTCAGACCCTCGTGTAATTTAAGGGGTGTTTTCTGTAATTCGGTACAAACACACACGTGGACCTAAATTGTTGCCCTTTGGTAATTTTCTTCTATACCAACGTCTAAAACTTTAAAGAAAACAACCCCTTTGGTCTCGCTAGGTTACTGAAAAAACAGGCTGTGTGCTGAAATGATTGTTTTTTTAGTTGACCCAAATTTAGTGAGTTTGTCTGTTATTTGCTCAGCCTATGCAAAACTTCCCGTCTACCTCAGGAAAAAAACCTAACAAAGATTACTGAGGTCAACTGCAGCTATGGAAAAGCACAGACTCAGTACCACAGTTCAGATCTGAGAGTGATACATTTTACTGAAGCACGCAGCCTGAATTCTGAGTACTGTTTTGGGAAACTTGTTTCAGCAGTCTGCTGAGGGTTCAGACAGTAGAGTTAGAGCCACTCTTCCCTTCTCCCACCCATTCTCTCTGAGTAGTTCAATATTTGATGCCACTCCTAAGTGATATTGTTTGTAGCTCCACACTGATGGGAAAAAAAAAAAGATGCTGGTCCTTGTGCCCAGAACTAAGTGTACCAGACTAATACAATGTTCCCTGCAATGAAAAACATGCACGTTCTAAGGTCTATTATTAAACTGTAGGAGATTCACCTCAACAACATCAAGAAAGCTGCTGTTTTTTTAAGCTAAATTTAAATGCTGATAGTTTTTTGTCCACAGCTTATTGTAAAAGGCTGCACAAAGAAACACTTTCAGTCCACTGGTTAATTGCTCCATATAGCTTAACCAGAATTCTGACCACGGGGATATAAAAAGGGCTGAGAAATCAACTGACAGCATTTCGCCGTCTTCCAGATAGGCCGTTTCATGACCTAAGCAAAAGGCTGACACATTTACTCTGTCTCTTTCCCACAGCAAATTCTGTCTGCTTAAATATCTGCTTAGCCTCACAGACCTAGAGTGACATACAATGTTGACAGGAACACCCAAAGCACTTATTTTGGGCCTCAACGTGTCTCACAAAAAACAGCACTTATAAAGCTAAAAATCACAAAGGAGTTCATAAGAGGAGAGAGAGGATCAGGGACGATGGGGAAAACAATGTAGAAATGGTAACAGAGGGTTTCCAGGGAAAAAGCACCCACAGGAGAGAATGAGATATCTGAAGAAGAGAGTCTGCAGGGATGGTACGGTACAGAATTGACATACAGCACATCGGCGCTTAGGAAATGTATACATAAGGGACACACTGGGCACAAGAGTTGCCTCCAGGCTGTTGGAATGAGAACAAACATATTGTTTTGGAGCAGGGGGAGATACAGAAATTAGAGGAGTAACTCACCAGAGTCAGCAAATTCTGAAGGGACAGTAAACGAAAGAGAAATAAGAAGACAGAAACAGAGACAAGATAAATCCAGGTGATATTTAGTCCAATAGCGAACATTTAATCATTGATAGGTATTTCCAAGATGAGAAAGGGTTGTGTTAAATTAAATGTCATTAGCTCTTCATTCATGGCATTAAATTAACTCAAAACTTGTTTTGGACGTCTTTGCAGAGAGTTAGATGAGAAAGTAGGTACTACTAGCATTAAAAGGGACAGAAGGAAGGAGATGCTAGCTTAGCTCATGTAGCATGTAGCTCATGTAGCATGTAGCTCATGTAGCATAGTAACAGTGTTTTTTTTAGCTGTTATCCTATGTGTAGCTATGTCCTGTTAATAACAAATAAATATGAGTGCAGTTATTCTCATCTAACTCTGGGCAACAAAGTAAATAATCATATCCCCATGATATGACAGAAACATATACATTGCCACACATAGATTTAAAATCTTAGGTTTTACATGTTTAGATATAAAATGCACTTTGCAATGAAGGCATACGCTGAAGAAACAACACAGATTATATTCAAACTACTTTTTGTGGTCACTACAGACAAAACAGAGCAGAAGAAAGAAAGCTCTAACCTAATATCCTCAAATTAAACTTGTCTTCCCTTGAAAATATGATTTATATCATATCGTTGCTGTTATTTGCTTTTTGTCCCCATAATGTGTAAAAACACTTCAGTCCCCACAATGTTTGCAATACAAGGACCACACACACACACGGACACACACATCTAACAAACTCTAAATCACTAAAACTCTAATAACCAAAAGCTAACCAGCTCTCAGTACTGGCACAAGAACCTTTCAGCACTGAAGCCTGAACAACTTATTTTGAGAAATGCGAATGAAAAATGTATGGAAGGAGCCCTGCCAGCTCCCCACGTCCCTGCTGAGCTACACTTAATGCCTAAGAGCACACAAGGACACACAGCACAAGCCTCTAACTAAAATGGATGCACCTGTTCGTCTTCTCTATGCCGTAAGCTCACCCAGTAAACGCTCCTTTGCATTAATGATGCCAGTAAATGTTTATAGAACATATTTGCTCATCTCCCAATAGGGTCTGTCTTGATCGGGCCTTCGCAGTCCTGCAGCCAATGAAGTTGTTAAGCGTTCCAAGGAAATGAGGCCTCTGATAAGTGCTTTTTCAGATGTACTTAAGTCTGTACTTATCACGGGTACATGTCCATTGGAGTACGAGGAAAACTTTCCGATGTGCTACATGGAAATTTCAAAATAATACATGCAAATCATCGGAAGCCCAACGTGTTGCTTTTGTTCTTGACAATAATGAATTCATTGATTGTGTCATGTCACACTGTAGCTGTTGTTTCAGAGAATTAATTTCCAGCCGTTAATTTGCCAGAAGACCTCATCAATCAAATTTGGTATGTCCTGCCATCTCGGCTGCTTTCATACTAAAGTAGGTTTGACCATTTTAAAAACTTTTTTTTTTGGCAAATGGGAACTTATTTTGGACACAAATAAATAAATCAGTTAAAACAAAGAGAAAACAAAGAATTCAGTTCATATCTTGCACGCATAACTTAGCTTAACTTAGTAAATACTACTATTAGATGCCTTGAAAAAGACACTAAGAGGACCCAACTGGGTGGATTATGTGTAACATGTACATATATACATGCATGCATACACAACAGTGGTCTTACAGACTTGCACTCAGGCTGTGATTTACCATTAATCACTACGATGGGATGATGAATACACTCAGAGACAGGACGCCTTGGGTTCAGTGTACGACAGCAATTTGATGCATGTTAATGGGCACTTTAAGGCTTATTAATCTTTCCTGAGCTGACTCATTCCAAGCTTGGCTTTCAAGCAAAGTAAAGTCATTTCAGAGAAAGCTGAAATGCCTCTGGACTACAGAGCAGCCAATTGCTAATGCAGTCCTATCAATCCAGAAGGAAAATATTTATTCTGTTTTTGTGCTAACACACATTGCTGTAGGACCTATGAGATATTTTACTGTGTATTGACAGTGATGCTTTTTTTCAGCCAAACAAACCAAACTGAATGTAAACTTTCATGAAAACCAAAAAGGTGGAAGAAAAAGATGAGGAAAAATGACATCGGCTAGTAAGATGGATTCAGCATTTAACATTAATATTCATTTTTAAGGATTAGGATTCGTCACCCTCCTCAAACCCCTGCTCCCTGTTTGCTTTTCATAAACATTTTCCCTTCATCACGTTCAGGATGGGTTGAGAATGACACCGCGCCTCACCCGGCATATTAACATATTCATCCCCTGTGCCGAGCACTGACGCTGACGCCTTTTTTAAACGTTTTTCTTAGCTAAGCTAATGGACTTGGATTAAAGGAGAACGGTGTTTCACCTCAGCCCCAAGTGCACTTTGTCTTACATGGACCGTTTTTTTTTTTTTTTGTTTTTTAAATATACAAACAACACTGTACAAGTACTTTTCAATGTTAACAGTGGAGCTTCTGTGTTTAAAGAAGTACGCGGGGAGCTTGTGAATAGATAAAAGCCAACATTTTCATCATAACACTTATGTTATTCATTGGTTAAGAAAATGTGAGCTCAACAGCACTCTTCCTGTGGAAGGAATTACATGTTTTTAGTTAATCCACTTCTGACACATCTCAAAATACAATTCTAAGAGTTAAAGACAAGAATGAAGACAAGATCCAGGCTCGGTCAATCTGGAAATACACAATGTTGGACAGTTAAAAAAAGAATATCTGTGCTGTATGTCTTTTGTGTTAAAAACTTCTTTTTGTGTGCAGTTTACCTTCACTTAAAGGGTCCAACGTGTGGATCATCAGCTGGAAAATGCTGTTCCGCATCAAGCTGTTGTGCAGCGAGGCAGAACTACCTCCCCTTTGAAGGCGAGGCCGCGCCTGTGAGGGGAGACAAGCGTCAGTCAAATATTCTGCTACTGCTGGGGATGGGAATCTTTCAGTATCCAGTAAATGTCCTTAATGCGAGCACTCCTCTAAAGCCATTTCTAATCCAAGAGTATTGAGCTAAATGTGGGAAAACCACGCTGTTTTGTAGGCTTTTTCATTTTTACATTAGAGGGAAGATCATTCTAGGGACTTGGTGCTTTAACTGTTGTGAAATCCACAGCATTTTAATTACAGAAAGAAGGATTCGTGTCACTGCAATGTTTGTCCATGAGCATATGATGTGCTACCACCTTCAATTAAGCTTCCAGTTGGAATATGATTCCCTAATCCTATTTTACATAAAAAAAACCCTAAGCAGAACCTGCAACCGAGTTTAAAAAAAATCATAAAGTGCTACAGCTTCTTAAAAATATAAGCTTCGTGGGCTTGTCACAGGCATTTACACTTAGTGTGGCATTTTTTTAGTTCCTTTTGCGGAAGAAAAAACCCCCCAAAAAAACAACCCTCGCCAAGGTCGCTCCAGCAGCCGAGGTGGAACTTGAGAATTGTGGGAAATTAGGCACCGTTGCAGGTGACAGCTGCTTGCTGCGAATGTGTCCACCTTTGGCTCATCAGAGGTGATGCGTAGGCAAAGGAGGTGTCAGGTGCTAATTCACAGCCTCCCATGGGTGTGAGCGGGAGGCAAGGGAGACAAGCGGAACGGCACGACTCGTGTGAGGGTTAGAAAGTTGTAGATTCTCGGTACGACACCAGAGAATGTCCGTCTGCTGTTTTATCTGCTTGCTCTGCATTCGGGATGGAAGCTCTTGTACCTGCTGGAACTGCGTAAGCATTAAAAGTGTTTTTTCAGAATCCAGGCTTCCTCCTCGATTGCCTTTTACATGCTGCACACAAATGCAACTGTTGCAAAGGAAGTGCTTTGGGAAACAGACGGAGCTACTCTCGGCACAGAGGGAGGCTGAGGGTTAGAGATAACAGTGTACATGTCTTCTTCACAGTATGGCGGGAGAAACAGAAGTTGCTCTAATACATCTACACAGAAACAGGGACAAACACAGAAGAAGACGGGGGAGTGTCAATCAAACAGGACCTACCGACAACTTGCCGTCATCCTCTGGCGCCCCAGGACTTGCCTTCTCATCCAACACAAAGAGAAGAGGAAGTATAAAAGGGGGGGAAGAGGAAGAGAAAACAAGACACAGATGTGAAGCAAGCCTCACACAACCACAGAGACAAGACGACGAGACAGTAGAGAAAGACATTACGGCACAGTAACAGTGACGGTGACGACTGACTGTGATGCAAGTGGACAAGACTTGAGGGACAGATTCCTCCCCACTGCTGTGCCTGCCTACTGTGTCAGTCACAAGCTGAGCAGGATTAGAACGTGTCGACTTAAATTTCCTTGAAATACACTCAAATATGTCATTTCGATTTGAGTCATTTAAGTCAAGGCTGTCAACTCGCATCAGAATTTAAGGTGCTTCTTGTTGCTATGTGAAAGTATAGGCGAAGAGTTAAGGTGGCTTGCTATGGCAAAATGGTTGTTTAATACTGAGATTATTAAATGCGGTTACTCGCATGTATTGAACTTTAAAAGCAATTTCTTAAACAAATAAATGTAAAATAAAACGACAACAAAGATGGAGGTGGTGGAGTACACAGTGCTGCCCAATCAGCACTTAAGTAGATAAAAAATGGACATAGCAACCATGATGTCATCCGCAGGCCTGTTGTGAAGCCACAGGCTGACTGTTTTTGCTGTACGGGTCGTTGCGTTTTGTCAAACAAGGAGCAGATCTGACCAAAGAGCCAACTCGTAGGTTAGCGATTTGTGGAACACATGCATCACCCTCCTTTATGACTAATTTTTTTTTTTTTTTTTTTTTTACGATACTACAAATTTAACAATCTAGGCTGTAAACTCACCAGGACCGTTTTTACTGTCGCCACAGTCAAATGAAATGAGGAACGTATAGATACACAACCAGACCTCTTTCGTACCCAAACATTAGAAAAAATGTCAATTTATGGCATTTCTGCATTGGCTTCTTACCCAGAAGCTATGCCCATCTTTTATATACATTCTGTGGTCCAGACGAGAGGTATTTTTGGTGCAGACAGACCTCTTATATACGGTTTGACGGACCTAGACACACACACACTCACTCACTCACTCATGGCAAAAGAAAAAAAACGAATAACTTTGCCTCAGTTATTTCGTCGCCATGATTGTTCAGAAATAAGACATCAAAATTAAAACGAAGACATATATTGCATGCACATACTTAGACTATAGCCATAAAAAACTATTAAAATGTTGAGACATGGGTTTACTTGTATAGGTAAAGGTAAGGATCAAGTTAAGTGATTATCTATTGCCTGTAGACTGGAAATCAGAGCTGATAATGGTTTCCAAATAATGTACCAGTTTCAAAGTTTTCCAGTTGTTATGCAAGCTATCTTTAAAGTTGTTTGAGCCCTTTACTGAGGATTAGACAGAAATAGCAAGCTGTCCTGTAATTTAAAAGGACTCACTAGCATCTTATTAACATGTGGCATCTTTCTTTATACAATCTCTGTGGCAGCTGCTTTAATGTGAGAAGTTGGGCTAACGAGCCTCCAGCCGAAGCTTCGTATTTATAACTTCTGAGACTCTTAAGAGAGTCGCACTGATCAGCTCATCTAACTCTCACCAAGTAATCAAATAAGTGTGTTCTGCCAGTTTTAATGTGAAAAACTTTCGTGCCAAAGAGACTCGAGCCTTTTTAACAATCGCTCGATTTTCCTGCCATCGTTCTCAGCAGGCCTTTTTGGCATGTACAGCAGAGTACTGTAACACAGTTTATTTTTGAAACAAAAGCCTTTCACCAACTGCCTGACAGAACTGTGCTCACTTCATCTCCAAAAATGTGTGCGATATAACAGTCGCTTAAGGCCTCTGTTTCTAACTGCAAGAGAACAAACACAAAGCTTTTGTTCAGATCTTAGAACACCGGCTTTGTTTCGCTGCCTACACGGTTTCAAACAGCAGTGTGTAGAAAGAGGCGGCACTGGTGTGCATTGATAAGGTGCAAGATGTACAATGAAAATCAGACGCCAGTTCAGTTTGATCTTGTGAGTTTTTTGTTTTTTTTTTTTTAAAAAGCGGGGTAAACGCACAAATTTCGAGACGGGGCCTGCAAACTTGTCAACACGCTGATTAATTTTCTAAATGACGCTGCATTCAATTAAACTTTTTTTTTTTTTAAAAATCTGCTAACTGTACACGAAGCAGGGGTGGGATGTTAACAGATTTCTTGTTTTTATGAAAAAAGAGCAATAAATTGAGTCACTTTCATTTTGATAATAATACAGAAACTTTTAAACTAATTAAACTGAACATTAAAAAAAAAACAAAAAAAAAATGCTGGACTTGTTAGCGTGCTCTATTTATAAGAAAAATCCCCACTGCAGTCCCTGTGAACGTCATTACCCACCACGTCCCACTGTATCCCGCTGTTTCTGTTTAACAGCTCATAATTTACCATATATTAGTTTTGCTGCTGTGCGGCAACTGAACAATTGCAGAAACGAGAGAGCTGAAATTAAACATTTCGCCCCAAAAATTAAGCAGAAGTTGAACTAATCCTGAGATTTTCCACAAAGCTATTCGACTGTAACTCCCTCCGCCCCATCTTCAGGGTAATTCACTGCACCGTCTAGCATAATTATTCTATTTAACTCCCTCAAATTCAAGTTAGGAGGGTTAGGAGAGAGCAGGTGAAGGTGCCAGATAGAGATTATGCCATGGGTCGCTCATTAAGCCAGCGTTAAATATTATGACTAATAATCACATAGGGAGATTAGTATGTTCTCTGGAGTTTTTGTGTTCCCTAATACCCCCGGCTCTGCTTTCCAGCTCTTACGTAATGTCACATCAGGATCATTCTTGGAAGCGGATCAGCAAAGGGAGATAAATGTCCCTCCGCCGCCGTATGCATGTAACACTGCTTTGTGCAGAATTATCGATGAAGGGTGTGACATCCTGCAAAAAATACCTCCACTTTTAACCATGAAGAACGGACTTTCAGAGGAACCTGAGCAGATGTTGCAGGCAGAGCTGGAACTCCTGAATTTCCAATATTAGTGGTGGATTATAGGTTTTCTCATATGCAATCAGAGAGCACAAAAGTGGTCTATTTCTGGAGGAATTTAATTTGCATTTCCTTTATGCTTTGACACCCAAGCCAAATTACACAGGAGAATAATAATAGCTTTTTATACAGTATCGAGTTTTCCAGCGATCGAGTTTGATTAAATCCATCACAGCTGCAGATGATTCTTTATATCTCTATCCTCATTATTACACTCTACATATATTACAAAGTGCGATAACAGTAGAGACATAAAATTTTTCAATTCTTAAGAGCCACTGTCCGTATCATCTCCACTTAATTTCCTCAGATATTATTGTATTCCAGTGGCTAAAATACAGTTATAGTCTTAGCAAAATTTCACATGAGAAACTGAGAGAGTTTTAAAAACTTCTTCCTTTAGCCATGGTTTAAGATACAAATGTTAAAGTCAAGATCTATGGAAAATAATAGCTCTCATATCTATAAATAGTTCGGTTAGAAATTGGAAAATCTCTGACTCTGTCTAACGTTTCCTTAAATATTTTTATTGAATGGTTTAGGAGGTAATCTGCCATAAAAACCCAAAGTATTACAATTGGTACTGAAGATTATCCACCCTCCAAACGCATGCATGTTAGGTAAACTGCTGATTCTAAATTGGTTGTAGGTGTGAATGTGAGTGTGAATGGCCGTCTGTCTGTCTGTGTTAGCCTAGTGACAGGTGTTCCCGCCTCTCACCCTATGGCAGCTGGGATAGGCTCCACCCCCACCGTGACCCTGAACTGGAAAAACTGAAGAAAACAGATGGCTCGATTATCTATAGACTGTATGGGAGCATCACACATACACTGATACCTTCTAAATAGTGTGATGTATAAATCCTGTTAAATCCAGAACTGAATTTAAAATCCTTCTCCTCACACACACAGTCTTGAATAATCAGGCCCCATCTTATCTTAAAGTCCTCCTAGAACCATATCACTCTAGAGCACTTCACTCTCAGACTGCTCATTTACTTGTGGTTTCTTGGATATTTAAAAGTAGAATAGGAGGCAGAGCTTTCAGCTCTCAGGCCTCTTATTCTTTCCTTCCTTTTTAACAAAGCATGTAGTCAGGACTGGATCAGGTCACCCCGAATCCTCCCTTAGTTGCGCTCCAATAGGCCTGCAGTGTTTCTTCTCTACCTTTTTTCACTCACTATGTGTTTACTGCTCTGCATGGAATCGTTGGTTATTATTAATCCCCGGCTCCCTGTCTTTTGTCCCGTCTCCCTCCCCTCACCTCCAATCAGTCGTAGCAGTTGGCTGCCCCACCCTGATAGGTCTACTAGAGGTTTCTTCCTGTTAAAAAGGAGTTTATCCTTTCTACTATTGCCAAGTGCTTGCTCATGGCAGGTCATGTGATTGTTGGGGTTTCCTCTATATTATTGTAGGGTCTACACTAGGAAGCGTGTTGAAGCGACATTTGTTGTTTTTTGGAGCTATATAAATAAAATTGTATTAAATAAATTGGAACAATACTAGAATTTTACTCATGACCTGAGAATAGACTTAAATGCTCTGTTAGCACACTTGACTGAATAAGTCTTGTTGTATGATCGATAACTGACATAAAAATCTTCCAAAAGGCATTAACACCACAAACATGGTGCGGTTTAAGGACTCGGCCCAAACAGGCCTTTTACATTTTGATTGCTGTCACGAGCTAAAAGTGATACTACAGTAAATCTTAGTTTAGCAGTCAAAGCAGAGATGGACATGCTAAAAATAAAGCATATGTAAGTCTGTCTAGACCGCCCAGCTTGCTGAGTGAACTTAAAAAGTGAAATCTTGCACAGCTCCCGGCGATTGCCTGCAAGTACTTAGAAGGCAGCCTGTCTGTCAGAGCATGACAGAACACCCTTTGAGATTTGTCCATCTAGACTCATCGTGTTAGAGCTAAACTGTTGAGCAGCACGACTGAGCAGCATCTCCCTCCCTCCCTCCCTCCTTTTCTCTCTCTCTCCCCCATTTTGCTGGGAGACGATAATGATGATCTTCAAGGAATGGAGAGAAAAGATGCACAACAAGTCAAGAAGCCATCCACTTGCTAATTAGTAACCCCTTCATTTTTCTAACAAGCAGAACTAATTACAGGAGCTGCCACGACACTGATTTCCCACAAGGCAATGCTCACCAGGACTAAGCCAAAATTGCCTCCTCTTATCCCCCCTCCCCCCTTCTCATGAACCAATCAGACTGAGACTTTTGGGAGACAAACAGAGTAACAAAAAAAACAAAAGAAACAAAAACGCTGTGTCATTACAGCAAGCGAATGTAATCACCCAAAGCTAGGTTTGATCAGACACAAGTACTTTTTGTCATTCTCCTGATATTATATATGCTTGTTCTAAAGCCACTTTTTTGTGTAACAATATTGGAATAATAATGATCCAAAACATGACTTATTCACGAGATTAAACACTGACTGTGAGAGTCCGATGTAATGTTTTAACTGAATAAATGCGAGAGGTGGACCTCCTGCAAGACTGATCAAGTCTGCGGTTTGTCGTTCCCATCAGATCAGAGCAGGTTTTGATCTGCAGATGGAGAAGAAAACTGATGCAGGTTCTTTGTTTTTAAGACTGATGCACTCTGCTCCAGATTTTCTTTTTTTAATTTTATAAAAAAAAAATTTTAAGTTGCACTTCCTGGATGACTCGCAGCCACAATTGAATAAAGTTGAATCCTTTTTCAGTCAGTCTGTGGTGTCGAATGACTTTATTTTACAGGGAGCTGTGGTTCACAACAGGGACAACCAGGAAAAAACTTGGATACTTGTCCAAATTTTGTTGATCTCGAGCAGCTAAACAAGCACATCACTGAAAACACATCGAGCGCAACCTGCAATGCTAGTCAGGGCAGGCAACCTAAGCTATACAGATAACATGCCTTGCTCTGCTGTTGTCATACACAAAAAACAAGCTTCCAACTTTGGGAAGGAGCAAGTAGCAGTAGAAAAAAAACCTTAAACATTACAAAGATTTTAGTTGAATGAGTAAATAAACATGCTTGCTCTGTATTGTGGGATAGTTTTGACAGTTAACAAATCTAACCTGCATGGTAGCTAGCTTTGCAGAAAGATGATCGCTAACCACCGGACATCAACTTGTCTGCCATCTTGGATGTGTAATAATCATGGTGACAGCCCCACAGTCTCACGGGCCTTGAGTCTAGCCTACAACCATCTGGCAACCATTGCTCTTAAGGGAAACATTTTTTAAAAAGAGAAGAGACCTCAGATGCTTGTCGTTTGCATGCATATTTTGACTGCCTTTTCAAGTTTCACTACTACTTAACTAGCAGTTAGCAAGTGTTTGCAGACAAGTTGGCATCCTCCATGCAAACTGGAGACTGCTAGTGACCTAAATAATCATAAGGAGGTTATTTGTGGAGTAGTTTTACTGAACAACAAACAACCTAAAGGAACCACCGCCCAACCAGTCAGGGAATTCACATTGTCTTTTCTTGTGACCAGAGGTTGCATCAATGCTCAAGCAATGAGGCCTTTACACTGTGGGACAGGCTGTGTGAACAGCAGGTTTCTGTGCTGATGTGAATGACACCTCGAAGCTTACATGTTTTTAATTTAATCCAGCACATAATCATCTGTGTTTTCTGATGAATCTTGTATTATTCCTTTTTAAATTCCTCTTTAGAAGGTCAAAAACCAACAAAGAGTCCATAACTGAGCTCTTTCCAATTTCCTCAGCCCATCTGTGGCACTTCATGCCAAGTCCATCTCTTCCTACTCTTCAAAAAAAAAAAAAAAAAAAAAAAAAGTCTTTTTTTTTAATGTCTCATTTCCTCAAACAGTTGGGCAGTGTCTTTTTTTTTAGCAAATATTATTCGAACAGACATAAAGATGGATTTGTTGCAGACTATTTTAAGCAGTGGATTACTGCACATTTGGCACTCTGACTTAAACTGACAGAGTTTGTGGGTTGACTTAAAATAAACTACAGCGACGCTGTTTATGCCGAGCATGCCAAGTAATGCATTGCTGGGAATTACTGATGCTTTTTAATGGTTGCTTTAACCCACAGAGGAAGACACACATTTCTTTTTAGCAGTACAAATATGTGGTGCAGGCACCTCACAGCAAGAAGGTCCCGGGTTAGAAGCCCGGCCGGAGGGAGTCTTTCTGTGTAGAATTTGCATGTTCTCCCTGTGTGGGCTCTCTCCGAGTACTCCGGCTTCCTCCCACAGTCCAGAGGTTAAGTGGAAATTCTAAACGGGCTGTAGGTGTGAGCGGTTCTCTGTATCTCTCTGTGTTAGCCCTGCAAAAGACTGGTGTACCCTATCCATGGAATTTCGTTAGTTAGTTTTAGTCTTATGGGACACTTGGAAATTAATAACAGATTTCTTCATTAGCTGAGGTGTGCTTAATTTTGCATTCGCATTGCAGTCACCGTTGTCAGGATTTCACGTCATCTTTTTCCATTAAGGCTCCAACTTTTATTTGATCGCACCTCATCCAAACAATCTTGACTATTGATCTGTTTTGTTGAATTGTCAGCAGACAGTTACCTCCCATCTGACGCAAAGTGCACGCACACACACACAAACACACACAGCGGGGCTTTGTAGAGGAGGTGGAGGCAGAAGTATGCGGAGGAAGCTTCCTCCAGGTCAGTCCATTTGGCCAGCTGACATTTAGTGCAGACAGGGTAATATGCTGATAAGAGCCCCTTACAGGTCACCTTGGTAAGGCTTGAGTTAAAATGGACTTGGGTTGAAGGGCAGCCACATGCACCATCTGTCTGTGAGTGATGGACATACCAAGTGTCAAACCTCTTAAATAAGAACAGCGGAGGAGAACCTTTCAGCGGATTCACGGAGCCCCAGAGCATTTTCTAATTAGCTCATTAGAGACTGTCTGATTGCAATCACTTCAATTTTAAGAGTTTACTCTCTTAGATTTAGTTTTAAACTGTCTCTGCGGTTATCCGTGCGATGTCAGGTCTGTGCGCAGCTGTGAGATCTATACGGGAGCGCTGTGTGTGGCGCAGACATCATCAGTCTGGATTTCACAAATTACGGGTATTACATGAACCACAACTCAGAGCTGATGTAATGTTCAGCTGCTGCAGCTTAGCGGTCCTGATGCTGAGGGTCAAAAATCTCCATAAGGAAGGAGCCGAGTGCGTAAGTCTCGCCAGTCTTCGGCCACCTCCCACCATATGTGCCATTTCCTTCTCGCTGGGGGCGTGTGTGTCAGTCATTTCATACACCCCTGAGGCAGGCATCTGGATGCCCTTCACATGATGCTTTTACAGTGCAGTTACATTATTTAATCGACCCCACTTTAAAAATAGCCCTTGATCAATAAAGGCTTTGAATTTCTTGCAAGCTGCAACGGTTCACCTTCAGGTTCTCCCTTGGGGAAAAAAAAAAACAAAAAAAAAATAAACACACACACACACACACACACACACACACACACACACACACGCGCACGCTCTCGTATGACATTTTCAAGAACTGTTTTACCTCTATCAGAATCCTGCAGTACTAAATGTGGAAATCCCTCGACTTTTATGACCTTGAGTCACCACAGCAAGATTCAGAAAGAACCCCATCATTGTGTGATAGTGAGTTTTAGAGCACAAACCCTACAGTATGAACTCAGAACAGTTCATATCATATGTGATGATCCGATACCTGCTAGCCCACAGAGCTAAAATTACCCCAAGGTCTACAAACAAATGCGCAAAGAAGTGGCCTCCAATAAAGACAGCTTTAAGGCTGGAGCCAGAGCTGTTCAGACTGTCTAGGTCACATCAGAATACAAACTCATTAAGCTTTAAAGACAAACAGCCTCATGTTACACTCCTCTGTGTTGGCCATTAAATAAAGCAGCATTCAACAATCAGACACTTTGTGTCTCTGCCAATTCTCCACCGCTGAATCAAAGGTCCCATGTTCTGAAAATTCATTTTAGCATTTTTATTTTAAGCTTGGAGATTTAAAAGGAAGAGAAAATATAAGGTTGTCTAAAACCTCTATTGCTCTAGTGCCCCACCAATTACACATCGAAAGGGGAAACTTTACATTATTTTCCACCTCTCACCGCCCGCTACGTCAAAAAGCGTTTGCCAGAGCTGCTTCTCGTTTAAAGTCCATCTGTAAAGGGTCTCAGCTACAACCAAAGCATGCAACACGTCCTGTTGTCAGCTGCAAGAGCAGACACAACACTATTCAGTTGTCCCTTTTAACCCATTTTTTTGATGGCAACATCCCAACAACTAAAGGAAAGCCTCCTCCCCTGTATGCCACTGCAATCCGACAACAAACCAAGGATTAAATAGTGAAAACGCCTCATGAAACTTAAATCGCAGTTGTAGGCAATTTCCATAGCCAATGCTCTTCTAAAAATTATGGTTTGTTTTTAAATGCAATGCCACCTGACAAAATCACGATAAATCTGAGCTAAAGCCAACAGCTGTGCTGTCATTTCATGTACATTTACTCAGAGAGTTGGCTAAAAGCAACAATTTATCTTCGCTCAAGCACTTTTTCACATCCAAACAGCAGCTATACTGGTTCATCTGCTCAGCAGGATTTAACTCTACAGACACTGAAAAAGCCAGTCTGGATCAAAGCTAATAGAAAAAACCCCAGGAGCATAAAAGCTTGGTGGAATAAAAAGTCTGTGGTGGCACTTTGAAATTTGAAAGACACCTTTTGGGGCCATGTGAGCTTCATATAAACTTGTTCAAAAGGGGTAAAATATTGAAATTTTAAAGGAACCTATTCAAAAAGCCATCAGTGAGGGAAACCACTGTAATGTTATGGCATTTCTTTCAAAAATGAATAAAAGGAGATGTTTTTACTCACTTAAACCCTTAAAGCATGTGAGTCTGGTAACCTCACCCTTTAAGCAGATCGCACTTGGGTTGCTCTTGATGGTAAAGCTAACACCAGTGGACTTTAACAAGAACGCCAAGCTAAAGGGATTTTGGAGTCTAAAATAATAAAAGACAAAGTCCATCACTCCAGTCACTAATATTCAAGTATGCAGAAGAGACGGTGCTGTCCATGGTGCTGCACAAAGCACAGAGACATAACACATAACGAGTCTTTAAATTGACTTGCGGAGATTCAAAACCTGAGATCTCGGGCTTTACCGCATGAGTGAAGTCAGAGTGATGAACGAGACAAATGAAAGTGACAGGTGCAGTGGCAACTGGCCGCAGCAAGCACTGCATTGTTTACAGATTTCTCGCATACTCACCAACGTTCTAATAAATGTGAATTTTCAGTGCCCCAGACAAACTCTCCACCTGCTCCTCATTATCAAAATGGCCAGATTAGTTTTCTTTGAGTCAGCTAATGGATTAATCAACTAATTTTATGCGCTATATGGGAACAAACGGAGTCTCATGTAACTGGCTGCGTCGGAGTGTAGGGAGAAAATTGCAGTTTAATTACATAAGTGGTCTCTTTAGGTTAAAGCTGAATTGATGTACGCATCACAGGGTGAGATAAGGTAGTCCTAAAGGAGATTTATGTGCATAAATTAACTTGGAAGTGTTTGGTATCAAGGGCCATGTGCGCATTTCTTTTTGCTTTGTGAAGATCCTGGAAACGGCCCAAATCGTAACAGCTCCACGGATGGTAAAAATGATAAGCTTCAATGTTTTGTTTTGGGGTTTTTTTAAATTGCTCTAAGCACACCAGTTTATGCATTTGAATACTGCACAGACAAAATACTGCGAGACGAGGTCACCTTCAAATCATTACCGGCACTGGGGAGGCAGCAAAGAGCCACTGTCCACTCTGATAAGAAAGAAGGGGGAACCCACAATTGATTATTCAGAGCGACATAAAAAAGGAGTCATAGAAACCTGTGGTGTTAATAAAAACTTCAGCTAGTACAATTATAATCACTGAATGCAAATGAATTGAATGTGAACAAAAGCCGAGCTCTAGCAGGGAAGTACGACACAGCCAAGACAGCTTGAAGAAACTAAACAGCCCTCCACTCAAGCCTGTAAAAGTTGACACTGTACGTTTTGATCACTCCATTACTCTCTTTTGAACCTTTGTTTTCTTCCCACCTCTATTGACTTGTCTAACAGGCCAACAACAAGGTAAAACCTCCAAAACAGGAAAACTAATTACTGGCTCGACAGTAGCGCTCAGCCCTTCCTCCCTCCTCAGACAATGAGCCACAGCTGGAACGGATGATAAAACTTGGACTCCTCATCGTCATGGTGAGATCAAAGTTGCAGGCTTTCTATTTTTAAATTATTGGACTCTGGCTCCGTTGTTGCTTGCTGCGCACTTGTCTCTCTCTCTCTCTGCATCTATTTCTATACTGTATGTGCTCACAAAGATGTGTCCATATTACTGTAAAATGGCACGAACGGATGGAAAAAACACAGAAAACTAACCTTTCTTTAAAAAAAATAAATAAAAGGATATGAAAAGATTGATGAGTCATCATGCTAAACAATGCTCAGGTATTAGTTGTAGGGTTTTTCTACTAACCATTATGTGAGCATCTCTAACCTTGGGCCTGAAATGAACACACAGAAAGATTATTGACTCCGTCGGCGCCTCTTTTTCATTTTGCTCAAAAGCAAGGTCCTTTCTACAACTTTGCTTTTAAAGGATAAAACCATAAATCTCACTACTTTCAAAGAAGTACACCACCGTGCAGCCGAAGGACAGAGATGAGACGCCCAATCCTCTAGAATCTCGCTGTACACTGGAAAGTGGGGTTAATGTTTCTTGCGTTTTTGCACAAAACACGCTCTAATTAAAATGCGCATTTCAAGAGGATTTCCCAGAAATTAGCCTGGCAACTCACTTTTATTATCCTTTCGAGCCTAAAATAGCAATATGAAACAGATGTAGTTTATAATTTATGCTCAGCAGTGTCCATCTGGACTTTGCTAAAAAGGAGTGTGCAGCCCGTCATGACGGTAGATAATCCCACGGATGCGTAATACGAGGCAGAGTTCTCGCAGTGCGGTGTGGGAAGAAAAGCAGCACAGCAAGCAGCCATGCAACAACTGGTTTTCATGTGTGAATATACTGAAGGCGCAGAGCGTCATCGGCATGTGCAGCACTGGTGCCCGAATGTCCAAATCCACGGGGAGGAAAGCAGTCTGCTCTCTGCACAGAACATGCTTTGTAACCGATCTTTTGAAGCACGTCCTGATGGAAGATCTTGCCTCCGTGACGCTATTTATAGCTTGGTAATGCATCAGAGGTCGCACCTTCCATCTCAGCAGTAGCAACAACTGCATCGATACACACCGGCTCATCTGACACTGATGATAGCAGGAATCTAATAGTACGGTCGAATGCAGATTCTGACTTTGACTCCAGTCTGCAGGGTCTGGTCGAGTATCTCAATTCTGCTGTGACACTTTTTATTGTGCTTGATTGTTGACAGCCTTCTGTTACTTATCTCTCATTTCACGATCTCTGCTGTTGTGTTTAGTGGAATAGCATGATGCAGTACACTGTACAAGGACATTAACCATTTAATTTCTTTAACGTGACTTCACCACATTCATCCAGAAATGCCGTGTCTTTCATAAAACCATCATGCGCAAAGTGTCGGGTAATCGGATCTGCCTGAGCCAATATTTTCAAAAGCAGCCTTTCAGTTCATCAGCTGAAACAATGTGAGAGGTCACAGGATAATGTGATAGCAATAGGCCTGGGTTAGCCAGGCAAGGTGATCCAGAGGAGGCAGTCAGGATGATGGCCTCCAGATGACAAAAGACCCTTTTTGGTCCGTGTTCAGCCAGATTAGGTTCTTTAAATAGTTACTTTTTTATAGTGTGGTTAGGATGCCAGCATTGATTGGCTTGGCTTACTGGGCTGTTGGACAAATGATTGCTGTGGTGGGACACCATCAGCATGCCAATCCAACTCTACTACACACGTATCTGCTGTTTTTGCAGTAAAAAATAGCCAAAGTTAAGAGCAGCACTTATCTTGCAGTGGCATGACGATCCAAGCTTGTGAGGCTAAAGACAGACCTACTATTTCTACTGCGACCTCGAACTGTGTCTGTACAGTCTGCCCATTAAGGATTTACTGGATGTGTGGGTGACAAGCATTTAGATGGGGTGGAAAATTAATCAAGCACTGGGTGGCCTCCTTTGGCCCCAGTGCACATACTAAGTGACCCAGCATTTTGCAATCAAACTGTACACAGGCTTGAGTTGACTCTGTCACATAAAGTCACTTAATTCAGGACCACATTAAGTAGATTCACTATAAGAAAACAGATGAAAGTTAACAGCAGTGTTACAGTAAAGTGGCCCATCTTTGACCCACAAACCATCATAGCTAAGGGCGCAGATATGCACAACGCTGAAGTCACCTTTCATCACCATCCTGAGAAGTTTAGCTTAAGGCATACAGCACATGTCAAAACAACAGTGGCACACAACATATACTGAAAGCAAACACATATTCTGCAATACTTTTAGAGACAGAGAACTGACACTATGAAATCAGTATTTCAAAATAATCATTTCTATAAATTTAAAGGATACCACGAGTCAAACTCCATTTGGAACTGGTTAGAGAATACACATTTTTCCGTAAGGCAAAAACAAAATTTATACAACTCTCATGAGCATTATCTCTAGAGACAACCTTTATTTTTCCAACACAACCTGAACTCTAAGGAAAGCTTACACATTATTTCTTTAAGAATAAGGAATAAGGAATAGTTCTCTTTCTTAAAGGACATTTTAAAGCAATTTTTTGGGTGTTGGCTGCCTTTTAATCTTTTCTCTGTCAAGATGATCCAACACTGCTTCAATAAGGCTGAGGTCCAGGCTATGGGGAGGCCAATCCATGACTTACACTTTCCACTTTGTGTTTTTCCAATTGAGGTATGCTTCTACTGCAGTGGCAGTGTGTTTAGGATCGATGCTATGCTGAAAAATTACGATATTTCTAATCAAATGCTTTCCAGGTGATATTGCCTAATGGGTCAAAATCTGATGCTACTTTTCAACTGGGATAACAGCCCCAACAAATTTGTCAGGTCCTTGCCGGATATTTTTCCTAAGCACATGAATTTCCGCTATTGTTAATCTGCTGTACATATCTTTTTAGTCCTGCCACGTATGCTGCCATGATTCATAGGTCAGTGTAAGTATTAATGTTGTCTTAAAAAACGTTCTTCTGAAAACTGCCAGGTAGAAGGACTGGACTGAAAATGAGCTAAAATCTGAATAAAGACTTTGAAAGACACTTCAGAAAGCCTGGAGAGATACTGGTTAAGATTCATCCCATATGAAGAAATTAAATATTTCTTATTATCTATTTTGAAATCCTTACTGCAAAATTTCAACAATAACAACAATAATAGCAGTAAATAACGTTCAACTTTAGTGTCATCTCTACCATCTAAACCCCAAAGACACTCTGTAATATTAAACAGAAATAAGAAGAATAAAACTCATTAACAGCAGGTAAGGATTATACCACAGAAGTTAATATGGCCTTAAGGTAGCAACCCAACTCTGTGGGCAAGTGTACTTATTGTGAGATTAAGCAACAGCTAATTACTCACTAGGTAAACAGAAGTACTAGCTACCATCAGGAAATGAAAAGGTAAATGCTTCCTTCCAATATCTGCTTGTTTCAAAGTTGTGGACATTTGGTCTTACAATGTGTGTTACTAAGCTTTTACATCACTTATTCCAATAAATTGTTTAAGCATTGCCTTTTATAACACCAGATATATTTGAAAGGGATCACTAAAATAAACTGAGCTTCCTTAGCATTAGCACCCATTAGCTTTCCAGGCTACTTTGAAAACTTAGCAAAGTTAGCGACATGCAGTACTGTAAGCTTAGCTGTAAATTTAGCTGGTGCTGTCTCTTGTGCAATGATGGAGAGAAAGCAGGAGCTAAAATTACAGCTATGTTAGCAATATAAACTTAAAGGATGAGCATGCTATGTCAAACTGCCATAACTTATCATATCAGTTGCACCTAACTAGTCTGATGTTACCCAAAGAACGTTAATGCTAAATGCTAATGTTCTGCTAGTAGTCACATAAACTTGAAAACATTCTTTAAGATTCATATTTTGGGAGTGAATGCATCCATTCACTTGTGCTAGCAGAGTTTATTTTCCACCTCCAAGTAATTCATTCATTGCCTGGTAAATAAGATTGAACTAAACTTCAAGTGCAGCCAAGATTAGCCTGCTGGAAGGAGTGTGAAACCCTTCATATGTTTTCACTCCCCAAACAACGTGAAGCCTTGAACTTGTTAAAATTCAAAGGTGCTGCTCTCCTATTTTACTGCATGTCCAGGTCGGGGTAAGTGCTGACCATTCATAGTTGTGCAAATTGGATTAAGAGATTATAGAAAATTGCACAAACTGATGATAAAACAACTGTACGCATATAACTTTCAGTAGCCTGTGCGTGGCTGTGGAAGTTCTCTTATTGTCATACTAAAAATGTTAAATCTAGGCCCACGGGATTAAATAAAAAAGAAGAAAGGAGAAAAAAAAGTTTGACACCTCTGATTTGTCCAGTGATCGAAAAGCCAACAAAGCTCTCACCGGTTAACTTTCTGCCTGGAAGCTAAAGCATTACTTTCTGTGAAAATACGAGAAACAAAGTCATCTATTTTTATGTTACTGGGAGCAGAATAAACAAGACACACAAAAGAAACCCTTTGTGACAGAAACAAAAAAAAAAGAAAAAAAAAAAGAGCAAGAACGTGGTACAAGCAGTTATGTAATGTGATGAAAGGTAGCAGTCACAGATGGTACAAAACTCACGGATGACTTCTAAATGCAGAACACCAAGCTGGGGGTTCACGTCAAACTCAGGATCTAATATTTCATAGCACTTACGGCATACATGCAGGATTAAACGGCTAGCTGCCAATTATCTTACCAAGCAACCCTCACATATCACAGCACAACATTTCTCTCCTGTTTAACAGTAACACAAAAGTGACACCCCAATCTCTTAAAGAACCAAATAATCTCAGGGAAGCCCCCCCTTTGTTAAACCATGTGTTTTACTCAAGGACATGGGACATAACTATACAGCCCAGCGTCCCTTCCATTGCAAGACTGCACCGCACCGCTGTATGGAGGATTAGGAACACCTTTGAACACATCCACAACAATGAACAGATTTAAGGGCTACTCAGTTCATCACAAAAAAAGCAAAAATAAGACTCAGTTTTATCTTGCCTAACATTTTTATGACTCATCGTACCATCCATCGCTCACGTATGAACTTGAGCATACACACATACACACGCGCGCCTGCTCGTATCAATTAATTCTCAAAATAACACTCGTGCCTTGAAATACACACGTCCCGAAAGTGTCAAAGCTTGATTAAACAAGGGTGTTTAGATGATTATGTTCTAATAATATTTGTGCCTTTGCAGTTCTATTAACCCTGTCGACCCAGACTGCAAAACAAAAAGAGGTCAACAGACAGCCTATATAAGTAATTATTTAATAATAATAATATTGGCATTTTTCACACATTTTGCTTCCTTCATAAGGGCGGATGCTGAGACTTGCAGCGTCGTATCGCTGTCCTCAATATAAGAGAGAGGAAAAAGCTCAGTTTGTTGTAAGGAATGCTGAGATGATGAAGGGTTTTAATCGAATCATCTGTCTTGCTCCCATTTTTTTCTCCCCTCTGTTAGAAGTTGCTTTAACGACAGACACAACACACGCGCAAGCTTCTCTGAGCCAAAGTTCCCAGAATCCATTGCAATTCAAGGTCAACTGACTCTTTTTCTGGCACTTGGCAAGCGCAGTTTTTTTTCTTGTGCATTATATGAAAACAATACAGCTTAAACAGCACACAGGTGCAAAAGGTAACTGCTTACATGAAGTGGGTGAATTTAAACAAAAA
This sequence comes from Copadichromis virginalis, assembly GCF_057382275.1. NCBI lineage: Eukaryota > Metazoa > Chordata > Actinopteri > Cichliformes > Cichlidae > Copadichromis > Copadichromis virginalis. The sequence continues at coordinate 48,662,175 of NC_140620.1, forward strand.
AAGAAAAGAACAGATCAGTTTATTTAAGCGTTTAAGTTTTTGAACAGCAGACAGGTGCTACCGACTTCGAGAGTTTTTCCCTCAGCATTGTGTAACCTGCTGTTTAAATATCACTTATGTACTTAGAATAAATCCCGATTTAGTGAAAGCTTTACAATGCATCCTTCTCCAAATTTCATTTCCATCTCATGTCACAAAGAAATCTAAATTCATCCGGATAATCTCTACACAAGTATCAAATTGCAGTGCGGTGTCTTTTGCCCTCAAGTGTCATTGGTGGGGGGGGTGAAAGTGAAATGAAGCAACACAGCGATTTTGACTGTTTTTATCCGGGAAGTATTTGATGTTTAAGCCTTCAAGCGAGGAAGGAAAAGAAAAAAAAAGAATTCCACTTAAGAGTAAATGTGAAGACACTCGCACAGGGTGCCAATTCTGAAGCCATTTACTTGGCGTGGTTTACCTCATCAAGCTGCGTGCGTTTGTGCGCTTCATGTGACAGTTTGGTTTTTTATGTGAGAAATCTTTAACTGCAGGAGAAAAGAAAGAAAGAAAGAAAGAAAGAAAGAAAGAAAGAAAGAAAGAAAGAAAGAAAGAAAGAAAGAAAGAAAGAAAGAAAGAAAGAAAGAAAGAAAATCGCTCCTGAGATTTTCCAAAGCATTTGGTTGTCAGACTGGGAAACAATTTGTAGAGCTTAACCCAGAATTACACATTTGATTCTGTTTTATTAATCCCACAGTGGAATACAGTATGCCAGCCCTGCACAGCAGCGACGAGTGAATCATACTGATGTAGAATCAGTTTAGCAGTTGAAAGTGCTCCATCCTCAACGCCCACAGAGTTTTGATTATTTTTGAAATAATGAGCGTGTGCGATGGAAGACAGTAAAGCATATGTTTGGCATCACCAGTCACATGCTGGAAGATCTAAGAGATAAGTGAGGAGACAATGGTTCTATTTGAGAGAAAGGCGTTAGATACATATCATTTTAAAGCATGTCTCCACAGACAATTTAGGTTTGGGTTATCAGAGCAAGTCTGACTTTATTAGAGTAGCATCTAAAGCTGCGTGGAATGACTGAAAGGGATGAATGTGCCCATACCAGAGGAGACATCCGAGGTCATTTCTAGCAGCCAAAAATACTAAAACTAACGTCTGCACACCTACTTTAACTTCTTTATTGTTTGAAACTATCATTTCAACTCACCTTGGGTTGTACCTCTACTTCTACCACTTGGTTCTTGTTCATGCAATCTTTGACAAATCCTTCGACATTGCTGTTGAACTTCATGAAGATCACATAGGCGGCGTAGCCCGTGAGCAGCGTGATACTTTCCCACATGGAGATGACGTTATCCAGGAAGAAGATGATGAGCAAGATCAGATCCAGGATATAGAAGGATACGTCACGGAAGAGCGGCCACCACGTCAAGTTGAGGATCTCCTTGGAGAAGATGGCGCACATCCCAATGACAAAGAGGATGTTGAAGACGGCCGAGCCCACGATGGTCCCGATGCCCACATTGCTGTGCGAGATGAAAACGCCAATGACGGAGGTGAAGAGTTCTGGAGCTGATCCTCCCGCAGCCATGAAGGTGGCGCCCGCAACGTCATCGGAAATGGTCAGCTTTTCTGTGATGACTGTCAGCGCCGGGACAAAGAACTCGTCGCACACGATGGCTAACGCGATGAACATGTAGATCATGCCAAACATGTGGAGGACCACTGCTCCTTGGCGCCTCTGGGAGAGGGTAAAAATGTCTGGTGGGTACTCCCCCTGGCTGTCGTTGCTATCTGCTGTAGATTTCATGGCTATTGGCATGTCAGCTGACACGTTGGGGTCTCTCTGGTGTTGGGTAAAAAGTAGGGTCCTGTGTGGGGCCGACTGATGGAGACTCTCCTGGGGGAGCACTGGCTCGCTGACACCTCCTGAGTTCCAGGCAAAGGCACTGTAGGAGACAGCACTTAAGGCCACCAGACTGAAGGCCAACCCCAAGATTCGTGTGGGCCTGAACTTTTTCCTCAGACACCGACGGCCCAGCTGCTTACAGGCAGGACCCAATATGGGTCTTGGCTCTGGAGAATCCATGCAGGGTTGATCTGACCCCATGTCTATGCAGCTTTTGGTGTCCTCTCTCTCAATAGGTGCGCAGAAGAGGGGAGAGTGGCGGAGCAAGTTTCACCGGAGACAACGCATCATGTCGTGTTTGGTTTCAAACTAACTGAATTGACAGTAGGTGTTTCCCAGGGTCTGGTTTGCCAAATGATGTCGTCATATTCGCCTCTGATGGACAGAACAAGGAAGAAAAAAAATGAATACCGAGTGAGGGAAATTGAAGAGGTGATTTTGATATTTTACACAAGGTTTATTTGGTTGGTTATTAGTGGTCCTAAAAATCTAAGATAGAATGATTACAAATTATTAATTTGTAATCATTCTATCATAGTCAAACTAAACACACTAACATTAAACAACCAGTAAATCAGTGTCACTGTGGAAGACTCCACTATAAACCCACTCCCCAAAAAACATCAGGCTAGAAGGAGACATGTAGCAAACAAGATCCAAGAATTAGAGCCATGCACGTGCGGCTTACTCTGCTTAAAGCATTTTTAATACATATGACACGGACACTGTTTTGAACTGTTTCCATCTGAGAGGATGGAGGCAAGCAGTTAAACAAAGACGCATATTAAGGAAAAATACATGCAGAATTCACATGATCTTTAGTCTGAACATTTGCACGCAAATCCACCATGACTTTGTCATTTTTGGCCTCACAGCGGAATACCGAGTGTATTTCTGAATCAACAGCACTCCACGTTTCCAAGTAAACCAATTCAAACCACAAGATATGCGAGCAGAGAGAAAACTTATCTCACTGACAGATTGATTGCAGCTGATCCTGATCGAACCCTTTCAATTCTGATTTTATCCAGCTGTTCAACAAAAATCATAATGAGTTTTTAAATGTATTTATCTATTTCCTGGGACAATATCAACGCAAAAGGCCGACGGTTTACGGACACCACAGGGCTGCAGTCCAAGATTGTAAACATGTAGCCTCCGACGACGCTGCGCAAGTGGAAGCACATCAAAACACGCACGCCGTGTCCTATTTGACTTTTCACTGATGCTGCACGGATGGTCTGACATACCAGCCCCACTGACAGCTCTTTCCCCCCGTCTGCCCTTCATTAATGCATTCGCCCTTTCAGGGGTATCACCACATCAGAAACAGCTCTAAGCATCACCCTCACGAACGTTAAGTTCCCTGCCGCGGAGCATGACGCGTGGACAGGCTGCAGACCGCGTCCTTACCTTTGAAAGAGGCGAGAAAACAGCCGCACGGCACAGCAGCAGTTGCAGCAGGTTGAAATTAGGAAATCGTCTCCGTTGCCCTCTTGCTCTCATTGAGCAAAGTGTGACCGGTCTGAGCTCTCCAGCGACAGAGGAGGAGCTTTAGATTGAGGGGTGGGGTGAGTGTTGGGGAGGTGAAGAATGCGCTCACCTCTCTCCCTCAGAGCAGCAGCAGCATCTCTGCCGTCTGGGATGACAAAGAGAGAAAAAAATCTCCCAGTCGAAACGACCTCTCTAAAGTGGCAGAATATTGTGCTGGGCAGGGCTGACCACGTGAACCTGGCGGTTTATTATTAAAGCCAGGTAAGCGGCAGACAGCGCATCCGTCCCTCCGCTGATCACGCAGTGGGGGCGTTGGTGATGTTTCATTTTGAGGGAGGAGTTGCCGTGGTTACACAGCAAAGGCAGTATTTCCACTGATCCCCCTCCCCCGATGGCGGAACAGGTGGATATGCCTCAGCTTAGAAAATTTGTGTGCATGGCTGGGGTCACCTCAAGGTTACATGCGCGTGATGGATCCATTTCTTAAAGATAACCCTGGAGCCAAGCGATGCAGCACCGCTCATTTTAAAGAGCATGCTCCAGATAGAATTCAGCCTCTCTTTTTTTAAACCCCCCCGCCCCCAAATTACACCTCTGCTCGGTTTTGGGAAGGTTTGGTTTCTTGCCAAGTGTTTAATGAGATCATTCAGGTCCGCTGTCACATCTTTCTGTTCACCGTGGAAGAGGCTCTGCCCCAGCAGCTTAGCTTGGCTTACCTCAAGATGTAGAAAACAAGAGTAAAACGCAGCTGTTCTGTTTTCTTTCTTTTGCTTGTATGTTTAAACTTTACCGCATGATTATTTACTGGACTGATTTGTAATAATGTGCATTTACTTCCTGGTAGAGCGCGATCAACACATCAGCCCCCAGATTAGCTACTTGATTAGCTATATTATTTTTTATTGGTGGTGGGGTGTGTGTGTGTGTGTGGGGGGGGGGGGGGGGGGGGGGGGCACTGGATAGATGACAGGGAAGAAACACCCTTCATGAGTTTTGATATTGCATATTTTGTCCGCTAGAGGGCGCTTTCTTCTGTTGGCCACAGGACAAAACACAAACAACCAGCTCATCCCAGCAGTCGGAGAAAAGGTAAAAGAGTTATCCACTTAAATAATTACATTTAGCAATTTTTTTTAGGGAAACCTGTTAATGTATCATGTGTCTAAGAGGAGAAAAAATGGCGAATGTTTCAAATTTTCAAATCACCAAAAATCGATATCAGTCTTAAAAATCCCATATCGGCAATTGTCTACTTCCTGCAGTTTCACTAATTCATTTTCCCCTTCACATTTACTTGGCAAAGAGTTGAACAATATATTATGGATTAATCTGCACACTTAAGCCAGTTACCTTAACACCTCTTTCAATCATCACGTTTAACTACCTTTATAAAAGAAAAATAATTTCACATTCTTTAAATAGGAAATGTTTCTTTTGTGTCTTTTGGGACTTGTCTCTGTCTGTTGTAATGTTTCCAGCCCACCTGGAGGCAATGCAAACAGAAACTGAGTATAGCAGATTTAGCTCACCTGAAACCCTGGCTGATTGTGACCTACACCCATTTTCACGCCTTGGCTCATGTGATTAGGTAGAGGATCATAAGGGGGTCCTTTGTCCCTCTTCGGGGGGAAACTCCCACAGGGTTTAAATCTGGGACTCTCCACCATTTGACCCTAGAACTGAAGAAGCTTCTCGGATGAGAGGTGAAACGTCTTCAAGCAACTTAATGAAGTCCAGACGCTTTTCTTTCCAAGCTCCTTAGAGTACGATGACCTGGATGACTGAGAACCTTCACAGACGACTTCCAGTGATCGAGAGGCGAATGATTGCAAGACCTGAAAGACGACAGTGGCCAACTTTAAATCTAATATGGTCATTTTTTATAAACTTTAAAGATCACATGAGCTTTATTGGAGAGTGGCAAGTAGAGTATGTACCCCTCTACACTGAAAGGAGCCAGTTGAGGTGCTTCAGGCATCTGATTAGGATGGCTCCTGGATGCCTTCTAGGTGAGATGTTTCAGGTATCCCCAGCTGGGAGGAGACTTGGATGAGACCCAGGACATGCTGGGTGGAACATGTTTCTCTGCTGCCTATACCAGTCTCCTTTGGTGTCCCCACAGACAAGCGGATGAGCTGGAGAAGGTGGCCTGGGAGAGGGAAGTCTAGACATCTCCTCAGACTGCTGCTCTGCAGGCCAGACCCAGATAAATAGCTGAAAATGAATGAATGGATGGATGAGCGTCATATTCCAATTTGTTCATTTTTTAATATGTCAGCCCATGCCACCTCTTCATCTCACAAAACCCTGCAGTAGTACACGGGGTAGCCATGATTCCCCCTCATGTCAAATAAGTCCCCAGCTACTTAGTAGCCTGTGGGACAATTCCTGTTGGACTGACACAGACAAATAATCTTTATGCAGTGTGACAAAGTATGTGTGACACTAATGGTCTGGTGCTGTATGACAAATCACGATTCACTGACCTCATTGATTTCCCCCTCTGCTAACCTCTCTTGTACCCTGTGGCTGTTTCTTGTTACCTAACAGGAAACACAGAGGCAGAGAGATTTAACTTACATCACATTATTGATAGCATGATCTTTTGTGACCAGTAACCATTATGGTTTTTGGTAAGGGATTTATTTGCGAAGTGAGCAGCTCTTGTACTGGTTGTTTTGTAAATCTACAAATTTATTAATAATGCAAAAACCTGTGGAGTTCCCCCTATAGCCTGGGTCCAGGTAGGTGTGAAAGTAAATTAAGAAACCTGATCTAAGTATTGATTTAATGACACCAAATGGCCAATAGCTGAGCCATTTTCATGCTTCCACACCAGCAGCACATCCTGGACTGGACAGAAACATGTTGTTTTCTCTCTCATGGATAGACATGCATGAAATGTCTCAGGAAATATCTTACATTTGCTGAAGAAGCACTGACTTGGTTTTTGCAAATTAAGTGATCAGAATTTGGTGGTCAAAGGTCTAAATGACTTTGTCCTGCAGTCTCTTGAAAAACACACTTCTCTGTTCGATTTGGCCACACTTTAATTTGGGAACACTGGTGGGAAAACATGAGCCTATTTCATTCACACTTGCAGTCCTGCTGCACATGCAGTAGAGCAGCATCACAGGTAGACACACGATGGTGCAAGTTATAAGTGAAATTAGCACCATTATTGGAAAGTTAAACAGTGATAAATATTACATATTGCATTTATACAGTATGAATGTGAACATTGTCTGAAATACAGAGATATTGGATATCTTTAGTTTTAAAAACTCGCCCAACCAAAATTCAGTATCAGTCGGGCTCTATATTTATATACAATTATAGCTTAAGTATACTTAAGCTATAATTGAGCCAGTGTGAGATCATGGCTGCAAACTGACTACAGATCTGGACGGACAAGTATGTGCCTGGTTACTAGATCATACAACTCAGAACAGGCTTTTTAAATGTTTTTGACTTCTTCAGGGTTGTCTCCAACACAACCATATTGTCTGTAAGCGTGTTTTTCAATTCGTCCATATTTATGCCTATCAGATGAGATCCCATCCAAGCTGTCAGCTCTTTTTCAACAATAGTCCCACAGCACACACGCAAGCCTCTCTTCTACACCCCCAGCACCGAGCGCTCACAATCTGGCTCCGTGTCGAGGATAAAAGTGATGACTGGTCACGGGTCATTTGGGTTGCGGTACAGAGGAAGGGTGATGGTGGCAGTTGTTTTGATATGTCTGAAATAGGTACTGTGACAAAAACAAATGACCCCTCCCCTCCACACCAGGCCCACCCAACCTACCCTCACTTTGGCCTGACAGCTAAATCCAAGCCTTTGTGTCCCACATTGTTGTAAGGATTTGTGGGCATTGGGGCACGGTGGGGCGGATAGATAGGGTGATGATAACCAAGCAAGTTTTTTCTGGTGAAGAGGGAAGTACAACTGACTAAAGCAAAGTACTGAGTTAGAGCTATTAAACAAGCTTTTTGCTCTTATAGCTGAGGAAAGAAGTGAAATTGGAGTCTCAAGATAAGCTTTTTCTAAAAGACTTTCTCTGGATTAGATGTCGAAAGCCCCAAATTAATAACCCCACCCATCACAACCACAAGTCTCTACAAAGAGGCTTGAACAGACCACCTGCTCCTTAGGAAAAGGTGGAAATGAGATGCTCAGGAAGTGGCAAAAATGGCAGCATAAATATATTCAAAGCTCAGCATAAAACCAAGATTGTTCCAAGATAATGTGGGCGGGACCAATTTGTCTTAAAATGAGGGGGGGGGGGGGATTCATTTTAGCAGAAGTAGTGCAAAAGGGATTAACGAAACGATAATCCACAAGCAGGTTTGATCGCCGGGTGCTGGGCTGATTAGATGCAAGCACACACTGTGAAAGTGAAACCCTGCTTTCATGGTATATGTTAGCGCACGTTAGTCCAAAACTTTTCAAACTGGTTTGTAATTTTTGATTTCTGTATTTTCTTTTGTTTATTTATTTTTTTAAACTACTCGTTGTACTAGGATGGGGTGAAGGTGTTACATCATTAACGTGCTGATGTTTGCTAGTACCGCTGAAGTTGTGTGTGTCACTGCACTCAAACAAAACTTTCTTTGCCCTCATAAGTATAAAGCAATAGTCTTAAGTAAAGTGCAACTGAAATATATGAAATCAGAAGGTTGATTTATCCAAATAATTATTCATTAAGGAAAATATGACTGGTATAATTGAATGTATACCAATCAAGTAAATGTCATTTGACCAGATTCCAATAACTTTAATGTTTTACATTGTACTTGTGTTGAAAAATCCCCTGTAAATTTACATTGAGTCAAATTGCAGTCAGCACTTTCTGCATTTTTATGAGTGTCGATTATGAGCTATTTGGAAATAAACCACAATACTGAGCAAACTGAAATCTGTTCAAATTTTTGAGACCGTAAAGCAAAACTCATTAAAGTTTATTCTGAGGGAATCGAAACACGTGCAATCCTCCCAGTATTGCTGAAACATTTCAATGAAACCTAAAGAAGTCAGCTTCCTGACCTTAAAAGTCACTGGACATGGTGCTTTCAATTCAATTTTATTTATATAGTACCCAAACAAAATAACAGTCATCTCAAAGCACTTTGTATTGTAGGGTAAAAATAATAGAGAAAACCCCAACAATCAAACAAACCCTTAGGAGCAAGCACTTGGCAACAGTGGGAAGGAAAAACACCTTTTTCACAGGAAGAAACCTTCAGCAGAACCAGGAAGTGGCAGCCATCTACCGTGACCAGTTTGGGCTGAGGAAGACAGGACAGAGGTATACTGGGGAAGAGAGCCAGACCACCCTGCTGCGTGCAACTTTTAATTATAAAACTGAAACTCTTTTAAATTAAAAACAAAACATGACCTGAACCACAGTGAAACGGCGGTTTTGTATTTTTGACCTGGTTAATCTTAACTATATTTTTATATAATTGTTCAGTACTTTGAATTTAACTAGTGTGTCCTCCAGAGTGTGTTATGGTCAAGATAGTCTGGAAAGTGACAGAGATGCTTCAAAAAGCTGAATTTCCTACGTGTGCCTTTTATGTCATTACCCTAAAGGTTCAGAGGAAACTTCAAAAAGCCCCGCACATTAACACTCGGGCTTGATTTAAAGCTACATTGTGCATTAAAGTAAGAAATACTATCATGAATGGATTTCTGTGCCGGGGTCATGAAGTCACCTGAAGCAAATCCAATCAATCTTTGCCTTTTGTGACCTTACTGTATTTAATAATGGCGGGGCAATGCTAAAGCAGAACAAGCAAGAAAAAAAATCATATCGATTTGCTCTCTTCATCCCTCATGTCACATTTCTAAAAGCAGGAGGGACAGCACGTGCGGGGTGTCCTTGTGACCTTTGGTGGTGCAACATGCCTTTCAATATTTCATGGCTTTTTTTTTATCCATGGATGTTTGATGAGTGCCGGGTTTGAGTAAATAACAACCTGACAGTGCAGCAAATATTCTTTGGCTGTTATCTGCTATTGAGAAGCGTGGTGTGAAGGGGCACGGCATTGATACAGGGTGCGTGCTGCATTATAAGGTTAATCCTTATGTCAACAGCCCCACAGATGGACTGACCTGCTGGGCGGCAGTGAGTTTATGTTGGGTGGGGTGGGGCGGGGGGGGGGGGGGGGGGGGATACATCAGTGCTGTCTGTCTGGTTTCGACGAGCAGGAGGTGTGGGTGAACGAGACGGGGTAAAAACCAGACAAGTGAGGGGAAAAAAAGTCAAAAAATGTTTCATGCGCCGATGTCATTAGGAAGGCGAAAGCAGAGCTGTAATCCTATTTTAATCGCAGTGGATTTATTAAACAGGAGCAGCAGGTTTAAATCTCAGCAGATTATACAGACGGCCCAAGGAGATGTGGAGAGGGGGGGTCGGAGAGGGTTGCGTAATCAAGTGCACTTAAGGTGATATGGTTCATTTTTGACAAGTCAAGACTGACGGAGGGGGGTCGGGGGGTCTTTAAAATACAGAGAAGTCACATCCTCTCAGATTGTGAGGAATCGGTTGATGTTTTGCTGGATCAACACCTACATTTCTAATGTTTTGGAATAATTACTTTTGGCGAAGTTAAGACAGAGTGCCAGCTGCAGATGTTACTAATTATTTGGACAAGTGTGCGTGAGCCTTGGTGTCCCTTGGTGTTGGTGCAAATCTCCTTGGCATCCTTTGTAGAAGACCGAAGAATGGGTTAATCCCAGGTCACGTCACATCTGGACTTAATCAAGTCGGTCCCTTAACAGATCAGGAGGAACATGCTTCGACCTTCAGAGGTCACCAGCAGTAAGAGGTTTTAGAACAATAGCAGTGTGAGAGGCTATTCTTATTAATCACACAGAAATCTTAGAGCAAATTAGACAGTTTCCCAACCTTCACAAAATACACAGGTAAAGGAACTGAAGGTGATTTTCTCCCTTAACTTACCCTTTTCAAAAATTTCACTTTAAGCATCATTGAATTGTATAGGCTGTCATTTTTATTGTAAAGAAAGGCAGAAAATATTTAAACTCATTCACCTTCAAAGACAGTACGAAATACTGCTAAACTTGGCACAAGGTCTAAGTTAAGCACCAAACTAGACAGTTCAATGCCCTTAAAATGGACTCGTAAGATGCCAGCACACTCTTCAGAGTGTTGTCGCTGAACTTTGCCTTTGCCAAATGTTTCGTGTAAAAGATTGCCAAGCTCTCCATCTGTTGGCTGAGCGCGGCAAAGCAAGCTTGGCTTGCTTGTGACAAAGCCCAACTTTTTGATAGGGAGCCATTTTGAGTCCTTTCTCTCATCTTTAGAGGTGCAGCAGGTAAGGTGTGTTGTTCAAATACCTGGACTTTTGTTTTATCACCGGTGGCTCTGACATCCCACCTGATGAAGACCCTGGAGCGGTTGGTCCTGGCTCAGCTTCGGCGCCTAATAAGCTCATCACTGGACCCACTTCAGTTTGCCTACCAGCCTGGCATTGGAGCGGATGATGCCGTCATTCACCTCCTACATCGTTCCCTCGCTCACCTGGAGACCGCTGGAAGCACTGTGAGAATCATGTTCTTTGATTTCTCCAGTGCCTTCAACACCATTCTTCCCTCGGTTCTAAAGGACAAGCTGGTGAACTCTGGAGTGGACCATCACCTCACTACCTGGATCCTGGACTACCTCACCGACCGACCACAGTATGTGAGGACTCAGGGCTGTGTGTCGGACAGGGTCGTCTGCAGTACGGGGGCCCCACAGGGAACGGTTCTGGCTCCGTTCCTCTTCACCATCTACACTGCAGACTTCTCCCACAACTCCACCCAGTGCTTCCTGCAGAAGTTCTCTGATGACTCTGCAATAGTCGGCCTCATCACTGATGGAGACGACAAGGAGTACAGAGGTCTGACCCAAGACTTTGTGGACTGGTGCCAGCTGAACTACCTCCAGATCAACGCCAGTAAAACCAAGGAACTGGTGGTAGACTTCCGCAGGCACAAGCATTCTCCACTGCAACCACTGAACATCCAAGGTATGGACATTGAGGCTGTGGACAGCTACAGGTACCTTGGTGTTCATCTGAACAATAGACTGGACTGGACTCATAACTCAGACGCCCTCTACAGGAAAGGGCAGAGCAGGCTGTACCTGCTGCGGAGACTCAGGTCGTTTGGAGTGGAGGGCCCACTCCTGAAGACCTTCTATGACTCTGTTGTGGCTTCTGCTATCTTTTATGGCGTGGTCTGCTGGGGCGGCAGCATCTCTGCTGGGGACAGGAAGAGACTGAACAGGGTGATCCGAAGGGCCAGCTCTGTTCTAGGATGCCCTCTGGACCCAGTGGAGGTGGTGAGTGACAGGAGAACGGCGGCTAAGCTGTCATCCCTGATGGACAACATCTCCCACCCCATGCAGCAGACTGTGACAGCACTGAGCAGCTCCTTCAGTGGGAGACTGCGGCACCCACGGTGTGGGACGGAGAGATTTCGCAGGTCTTTCCTCCCCACTGCTGTCAGACTCCATAATAAAGACTTTAACTGATCAAGCACACACATCCATACATATGCAATAATACTAAGTGCAATAATCCTTTCTGTCATCGTTGTATTTTTACTCAGTTGTATATAGTATTTGTATTTGTATTCTATTTTTATCTTATTGTATATTTATTTTATTCTACTGTATATAGTATTTTATTTTATTCTATTCTGTACAGTTGTGTACTGTATTTATTCTTATTGTATTCTAATTTTTGCCTCATAACTTTTGCACTGTCCACTTCCTGCTGTGACAAAACAAATTTCCCACGTGTGGGACTAATAAAGGTTATCTTATCTTATCTTATCTTTGCTATACGGTGATGTGATGAAGAAAGTGCACTTAGTGGAAAATGTTGACTTTTTATGACATATTTGGACAAGCCAAACCTTTTTTCCTCTTTGAAAACAGTGACTTTCACTGAAGGTAATCTAATGTTATGGAAGTGCTGACTGGCAACAACATAAAAACTGTTTTTCAGTCAACAACAAAAACACAGTGTGCAGTGGAAAAAGTTAGCAAATCTTTGACCTGAGAAACTAGTAATAATTAAATAGAAATAACTTCCTGTACGAAGTGATTCCCCAACATCTTTCATCACTGTTCAGTTGCAAGTTGTTTTCCTCTGTAAAAGGTTTACTTCTAGTCGATTAACCTCGAGGGCTCACAGACTTCAACAGGCGTTGAATGAATTGTTTCAAGCTGCCCAGACTGTGAGACATTGAAGGAATCCCCCAAAATAACAATATCCACTACCATGCTCCAAAAGGTGGGAGCTTCGTGCTTGGACACTTATCTTCATTGTAGAGGGGGTGTTAAACATAAGGCCCGGTTGACCAGAATCGGCCCAGCAAAGAATCCAATTTGGCCAACTGGGCAGCTTTGGAAAATGTGAAGAATTGCAGAGATTTTATATTTTGACTGTATGTTTAAAACTGTAAGTTTTAAAGATTTTGCTATTGATAAAAGATTCCCTCCCACTGCTAGTACACAAAAGTGTTTAGGGGATAGATAAACTATTATATGACAGAAGAATTCCTATTTGTTTGTTTGTTTATTTTACAGTGGACTCACAATAAAAAATTAGAGAAAATTCTGTGAATTAATTAAAATTGTATATAATTTTATAATTACCGGACAGTCTGGGCATCGAACTCACAGACTTTTTACTGTAATACTAATAATTTTTTTCACCTTTATTAAACAAATAATAATAATTAGAATAATATTTATTCTAATTATTATTACGTGATGATAAATCTAATTTTTTTCTTTGTCATCCCAGCCCAGCTGGGGTCTGCTCGAACACCTCCATGATCCTCGGTTGTAGTTTAAATGATGGAAAAATAAACATATTTTTAATTTTTTTAAGTATTTTGTTTAACCTTACTGGACTTAATACACTCACCGTCTATATTACTTCCTTTTGCAATACTTTGTTCTCTCAGACGATGACTGAGCATGTCAAAGGACAGATTTTCTATTCCCAAAAACACGGTTTTTGCGTATGATCTGTCATCTGTCTACTACCATCTACTGGATAATGCGTGTATTGCATTTCCTTTAAAATTAAGTACCCTGGCTAAATAAAAGTTAGGAGAGGTCCTACAGTCTCATGACTGTACTGTATTAGGTTACTGTGACATCAGCAGTAATTCTGAATTTCCCGGAGGAACCCACCCGAGGGATAAATAAAGTTCCATGTAATCCAATGTAATTCCACCTGTGCTTTGTTTGGACCACTCATAATATTTACTTTGAAAATGGGCTGTTGTCTCCTGCCTGTGGAAAGTAAACCAGTAGTAGACGCGAGCAGCCCCCCCCATTTATTGCTTCCAATCATATTGACATAGTAACACCTTAAAGTGTTGAGCAGAAATGTGAAAGGCTGCAAAACAGCACTAAAGTATAATATGATTAAAGACTGTCTAATTTTATATCAGCGGATTTTACTTTTCTTAAAATCTCATCATGAGGAAACGTTCATTTCAAATTATAGACATAAAGCCGTTTAAAGGACACAATAATTACATTATACTTGATGTGTAGTAACAGCAAGCCACCAGCAGGGGGCAGAAAAGCGCACATGGACGCCGTTTAACCCCCATCATCCGCCTGGCTCCTTCCTCTTCCGGTTACGGCGACAGCAGGTATGGCGGTCCCTGCTTTCCTCAGAAACATAATGAGTTTAAAATCGACTGTAATCCTACGTTTTAATAAACTAATGTGGTCTAGTTCAAGTAAATATACTACTCAGGGGAGCTCTTTGCTCTGAACTATGGGGTTATTTCATGACTTACTGGATTTTAACGACATAGTTTTTGTGTGACATGAGAAGGCCGTTCTCTTGAGTACTGAGCACAAGCCGGTGGAGGTGTTTTAGCTTTTAGTAGCGTTTAAATGCATGTTTAAAGGATAAATTGGCTGCAGACGATGTTTCTCTTAAACGAGAGTGCCGGTTTAACAAGTCCGGTCAGTGTTTACTTAGCCAACATTAAAGTAATGGAGTGGACTCTGTTAGCGGGCAGGGTTAGCATAGCAGCGGTGTGTACTACAGTTAACTGAATTTTGTTTGTTTTCAGCTTCAAGATGGTGCAGCGCCTGACTTACCGCCGTAGGTTGTCCTACAACACCGCCTCCAACAAAACCAGACTGTAAGTAAACTCTCTCCGGTTGTATTTGCTTCTATGCCTGGCTCACTGCATGTCTATCTATATAGAGCTGGTACCCTGACTATGAATACATAATGCCAGGACGGAGCTGTAGTTGTATATAGGCTAGTAGCTACTATGATACACCACATCTCCTGTGATGTTTTGCATGGTCCCTCTGAAGAAAACTAAACCACCCTCTTTTTGCTTTTGTGAAGCTCACGGACTCCTGGTAATCGTATTGTGTACCTGTACACTAAGAAGGTCGGCAAGGCCCCCAAGTCAGCATGTGGCATCTGCCCAGGAAGACTGCGTGGAGTAAGTATATCCATTGTAACCTGAAGAAGGTGCTCTGTGTTTAAATTTGTGTTTCAGAACTTGTAGACTAGGACAGCAGTCCCCAACCCCCGGGCCTCGGACCAGTACCGGTCCGTGAGTCGTTTGGTACCGGGCCGCGAGAGATGAGGCTCAGGTGTGAAATGTATGGTTTTCAGCGTTATTTTGTTATCGTTTTGATCGGTTTCCTGGGTCTTTTCACATGTGTTATGAATAAATCTTCTTTTTTTCGGTACCGGTACTAGTTTTATTTTGTTGTATTTATCTGCAACACCTTAAAGGCCGGTCTGTGAAAATATTGTCGGGCATAAACCGGTCCGTGGCGCAAAAAAGGTTGGAGACCGCTGGACTAGGATACTTAGCATCCCTCACTGCCAAGTGTAGATGAGGTTGATTTATAGTAAAGACGATAGTGCAGCAAGCTGTTGAAGCATCAGCGTATATTTGTTCCTCCTTTTTTTGTAAATGTACATTTTTACATTAATCCGGTGAAGTAAGCATTCTGCATTGGATTGGGGACTGGAAAGGTAGCTTGGAAAATCCTGCAGTTCCCTGCAACCACGAATGCCTTTTCTTCTGTTGCTGTGAAATCACCAGTAGAGATGTCCTGATTTTGTGTGCACATGACATCAACTTTCACAGGAGCAGAAGCTTTTCACTTGGTGCTGTTTGCTTATTCCTGAGTACTACGTTATTACTCCCTGTAACCACTGCCTAATGGCTTGTGCCAATTCCACGTTATAGACGGTGCCTTAGGTTTGTAATGGTGCCAGTGTTTCCAGTGGGTTTTTTTTTTTTAAGTTCAGTTGATCTCAACATGCCACTTCAGGTTCAGCTAATATTACCAGGTATATGTCATTTCTTTCAATAGGCAAATAAAAGAACATGTTGGTAATGCGCTAGTTCTCACGCTCTCTCTGCCAGGAACAAAGTGTTCGTTAGAACTGCCAAATTTAGTAAATCGTTTGTAGGTAGGTTAACGTTGAAAAGCCCACAGGCGCCACAGCTTGGAGTGGTATGGCAGCTCGAGGGATCTGGATGCGGGGTTTTGACACCCAGTTAAACTTTATTCTGTAATTCTTTTAAGTTCCTTAGTTCAAATGGGTTTTAATTCAGCTATTATAAAAGTTATAAATACCTCAAAGTGTTAACTTTGATTTCAAACTGGTCCTCTTAGTGCACATATGTGCATCATCATCTTTGCTTTGGTGGTTGTGGGTTCATAAGGAGAATTAAGGACATTTCAGTGTATTAATAAGTAGTTTTTACACTTGAAAGTGCAAATACGTTGAGAAAGGACATTATTAATAAGTGTGTGTACACATAGAAACATGGTTGTTTTAGGGTTGTTCCTGGGTGATTACGCTAACGACTCTAAAAGGGGGGGGGGGGGGGGGGGGGTGTTATTGTTTTAATAGAGGCCTGAACATTTTCCACTAAATGTCTGACCATTTGATAAGCTGCTCACTACTCTTGAGTACATTAAATGTACACTTTTGATAAAACCTTTGAGTTTTCTCAATGCAAGAAACTTGCTGGTGTTTAAGCTAGCTGTGGTTGTTCTTCAGATAACTACGAGATCTTTCTATGGTCATATTAAAAACATCACTGCAGTGACCAGCATTTGTAGAGCAGTATATATAAATCCACCTTCCTCCAGTTCACCCCTACAGCTTTGTGTCATCAGCACTGTGTGATCCACTGCAGGCAGGTCTGAATCCAGGGAAGCACGGCAGCGTGCTTTTATAAAGTGAGCTTATAAAATTGCTCAACTGCCTTGAGCCCAGCTTTTTCTAGGTTGTGCTGCTGAAAGTGTCACTCTGCAATTGCTTGTTCCTCCATTGTTCTCAACATCCATATCTGTGTTCTTACAGATTCGCGCTGTTAGACCTCAAGTTTTGATGAGGCTCTCCAAGACCAAGAAGCACGTTAGCAGGGCCTACGGAGGATCCATGTGCGCCAAGTGTGTGCGTGACAGGTAAAAGATGCACTTCCCTTCATCTTCTGATGCTTGTTACTGAGAAAATAGATTGATACAGGCATCAAACTTTAATTTGAAAGCACTAAAATACAAACTTGTTAGGTATGCTGTGATCAGCTAATTCATTATGTTAATTGATCTCCTTTGTTTTTTATTATTAGGATCAAGCGTGCCTTCCTGATTGAGGAGCAGAAGATCGTTGTCAAGGTGCTCAAGGCACAGGCACAGAGCCAGAAGTCAAAGTAAACTGTATTTGTATTGCCACAATAAAAAATGTCAAACAAATCCACTACATGTTGTGAGTCGCAGCATTTTTTTTTTCTTTTATTGAAATTGCTGAACAGTCTGTGTGTTTGGGGTCTATTTCAAAGATTTGTTTTTTTTTCCTCTGGTCTTGTGCCAGGTCCCTGGTTAAAGGGGGACCTCACACATGCAGAGCTATCTGTTGTGTTGATCCCTCAGGATTAAGGAAGCAACTGGAAATAAATTTTTGCATACATGTTTAACAAATGCAAAATTATCACTAAAGATGTTATAATAACATGTTTGGACAGCAGGACTGTTACAGGGAGTCTTCAAAAATGTCTGGACTGTGAGAAGAAAAGCGTGCACCTAGGATCAAACTCTGCAGTACCTTTTTTTTTTTTTTTTTTTTTGCCTTCAGTTTCATTTGGGGTGTAGCAGGTTCAGATCTTGGTTGTGTTCATGGGGCCCTTTGTGACATGTTTTGCAGTGTCTAAAGGTTCAGTTCTGCTGAAGAAGACATTTGCTATGATAGGGTACTTCATGTCCAAGCATAACATACAGCTGTGTTTTTGAGGTATTTGAGTTTCCTGTGCATTATGTGAGCGATCAGTAGTTGATCGCAAGTAAATGGAACAGAAAACTACACTTATAATTTTTTTTTTTTTTTTTTAGGCTTGTGAAACACCTGTGCCCTAAAGTAAGTATTATGACCATGTAATTGACTAAAAGTCACTAAAGCTTTAAAATAGATGCTATGGAGTAGGCGTACCAACTACATTTCAGAGTACCAAAATGAAATATTTCATTAAATGTGGTTTCTTTCAACCATTGGTCCAATTCACTGATACAGAAGTGTTTAAGCCACCAAGGATGCTAATCAGATGTGTGACTGTTTAAAAGCAACAATCCAAGGTATCACTCAAGAACTCCTTTGGTGGCAGTCATAGTAAAACAAATGTATATTGTGGCATTATGCATGTGTATCTTGAATGGATGCTTGGTCTTGTAACACCAAACAAATTAATAACTCGTCCTCTGCTGTGTCCTCCAATGAAGGCACTCGAAATGATTAAATGCCTGGATGAATAAGGACCATTAAAGCATGATCATGTTGACTTTCGCAGTGAAGGGGAAAAAACATAAGAATAGAATAGATGAGTATATCCCTTTATTGTCATTGTACATGCACAACGAAATTGTAGGTGCTCCACACCACAACTGCGCTGGAATAAAAAAAAAAGAAAAGAAGAAGAAGCTAAAACTTTAACTAATGAAAATAATGAAATATTTAAATGCAGTGAAGTGTCAATAAAATGAATGAAACTGGTTACATAGGAGCGTTTTGGGTGGTAAGGTTTCATTCAACAAAGCTGTGCACTTAAATAAACCCTCTAAAAGATTACTGTCTCTTTAAGAAACGAAACAGTAAAAGATTGGCCTTACCCAACATATATATATATTTGATTGATTGATTCTTAAATAAAATCGGGTTAATGTAACTATAAATGCAATATGTTTTTAATGCTAGTAGTAAATGACAAAAAAAAATCCCTTTAAAAAATATTAACGCCTAGTTGGCTGAAAAAAAATGTACTTCCGGGACACGTCAACCGAGTGTTTGCGCCTGCGCATTCAGCGGCGGAGAGGTCCTCTACTGTGGTGACTGGAAATATTTTCATACACCATGGAGACTTTATACAGTATACCTTTTGCTGTGCTTGAATGTCCAAACATAAAACTGAAGAAACCGTCATGGCTGCACATGCCGTCGGCCATGACTGTCTATGCGATCGTTATTGTGTCCTACTTTCTCATCACTGGAGGTAAATGCTAAGCTAACGTAAAAGCCTGAAGGCTAGCCAGATAATTCTGTGTTGCGTTTGATGTTATCAGTGTAGTATTTAATGCCAATACTCAGTTACGTGCTTTTGTTGCGTTGTTAGATTTGCGGGGTTTTGTTGCGCTTGTAAACCAGCGTGTAATACATCACAAAACAATATAAGAGAATAGAGGGCTAACAAACTAGCCTACCTTAAACTAACTGAATATCTGTAGTTTACTTTGTCTTTATCTTGCTGTAGTTGTTGTTGATCACTGATGTTATGGTGATTATCACCTCTCTGTTCAGTCAGCGCTCTCACTGCTCAGACTTTACCTTAAACTTAATTAATTATGAATTCAACCTTTTTTTTTTCCTCCATTCACTGCACAGGTATCATCTACGACGTCATTGTAGAGCCACCGAGTGTGGGTTCAATGACTGATGAGCATGGACACCAGAGACCGGTTGCCTTCTTGGCCTACAGGTGCGTGTAAGATTTTTGGAATTAAAACACAGTCTAAAGATTTGAAGCTGAATCCTATTGATGTGTTTTCCAGAGTAAACGGTCAGTACATTATGGAAGGACTAGCATCCAGCTTCCTGTTCACAATGGGAGGCCTGGGCTTTATAATCCTGGACCGCTCCAATGCACCCAACATTCCCAAACTCAACCGCTTCCTGCTGCTTTTCATTGGATTTGTCAGCGTGCTCCTCAGCTTCTTCATGGCCCGAGTGTTCATGCGCATGAAGCTGCCGTAAGTCGAAGCTCGAATCTATCGAATCCAGACCCATGTGTCAAATACTTGTTGTCCAATCTGAGCTTACAAAGCTGTCTAAAGGGGAGACTGAGTTGTTGATTGTACTTCTTTGTAGCTGTTGTCTAATTTGTGCTAATTTGTCTTTTCAGGGGATATCTCATGGGCTAGACTTGCAATAAGCAAATTCAAATGAAGAGGATATTAATTATGTGGAAAACTTACATGCAGTTCTGTTTAATTGTGGATACAGCCAACCCTTCATCGACAACCATTAAGGACTGAAAGCACTGACCTTGCTCAAGAAATTAGACCAAACTACACTGACATACTGGTTTTGTCTTTGTTTTGTAACGTCCTTTCCCACTTTCTCTTAACCTCCTATGAAGCTGGTGGAGCAGAAGGTCTTTAGCAGCTTAAATTCAACACTCTGCCACCTGAACTTGTCGTGCAGGCGCAGCATCATTAATGATTTTGCCATGTTGATAAAGCCAACATGTTCTGAGGAGTAGGAGAAATGAACCTAGAGAAGGAAGAAGGGAGAGGAAGCTGCCAAACATTGATGGGACAAAATCACCAATTTCTAATTAGGACTTGCACTGTGTGAACCACTTACATGGGTGCCTGAGTGATATTACAGATGTACGTTTTTGTATAGAAAACTATGAACCTTGAAAGCCTTGAACCTGTCACAGTTGCATTTTTGTACAAGATGGTGAAATAAACTGTCCTTTTCACACCTTCTCATGGTTGTTATGTGCTGTTGAAGTAGGTTTAATAGGACAAAGCATTGTTTAAAATCACATTCATCCAGATTCTGAATTTCTTTGATTTGATTTCTACTTAATGTAAATGATTAAATAGAAAATTAATGCTCAGAATTTTTGAGAAGATTGTTAAACTCAAGTTTACATCAGCAGCCAAACAATGTGGCGTCTTTGCATATGCAGTGTTCAGGAGATATGACACATTTCATTTTCCCTCCAGAAGATGGCATCACAGGATCATCAGGTAATGGTGTTTCCTGGACTTATGTTTGTGTATATTTAGAAGGGACAAAGCATATTAATTAACATGAGTGCTTAAATTTGTCATATAAATATTCCAGATTTAGCCATACATGTTAATTTTCATCTGCAGTCAATGGAGTAGGACAGAGGTAGTAACAAGACAGTCATACAAGAAACATCTGAGCATTTGCACAGCATTTACAGTTCAGTTACTTCTCTGTAAAAACATGTAATGGCCTTTGCAAGGCCGTATTTTTAATGCTAAAGGCACACAAAGATACTGATGCATATTTTCAGATCTACATGTTTAGATTGATCCATTTATGATTCCCTGATATTGTGAATAAGGCTCTTGTACCCTGCTAAGTCACATAATAAGGTACATTTTTATGCAGCTAGCTAAAAACATGCTATTATGCAAATATTAAAAAAATACCTGAGAAGACAATCTAATTGATATGCAGTATATTATCAATATAAAAACATTTATCATCAAATTACGGCCCTTTAACTCTAGAGATGTGCCACCTGTGTCAGTTCTTGTGTTTGTTCACAGGCGGCTTTATGTCCTGAGGCGTTTGCTTTGTTTGGTTTGTTGAGGAGACCCTTGACGGCTTCCTTTGCTGTGTAGCACGCCACTGTGCCCGTTTTCATCAGTCAGCAGCTTCACGTAAAAATTGTAAAGAAATAAAGTCAAAATGAAAACCGGTGACAGCAAAATCATGAACACTTTCATTAAAAAAATACTTTTTGATAATCAGCAAAGTCAAACTTACTTTCCTTTTATTGCTTTCATTTTCTACAGCCAGTGTGTTGTTCAGCTTCAGGTCCAATGCTTCCTCCAGTTCTGGAAACAAACATAATAAAACACACTGTATGATTAAGAGTTTACTTATACACTTTGACCCTTTCTAGTAGTACACAAGCCACAAAGGGGGGGAAAAGGAAATACCTGTGAGAATGACATCGATTTTCTCCACGACCAGCTCAGCATCTTCTGTAGTGAAGCACATTGGGGGCTTGAACTTGAGCACGTTGCGATGAGGTCCGTCAGCACTGAGAAGAATGTGCTGTTCCTTTAGCCTGGGAGAAGTTATCAACCTTTTAGCACTCTGTTGCTGTTGACTGCACATATTCTCACTTAAAGCAGTAGAATAGAAATCAAGTGAAAAATTTATTCATACATCTTCTTAACCACTTCTCCAGCTTAGGGTTGATTGAGGGAGATCACCAGACAGACAGAGAACCACACACAACTTATTGAGCATGTCTCTGGACTACGGAAAGAAGCCAAACCAGCTGGAGTGAAACCAAACAAGGCACAGTCCACACAGAAATGCTGCAGCTAAGCATCAGATTTGAACCCAGAACCTTTTTGTTGTGAGGCAGCAGTGCTAACCACTGCACTCCACTGCCCATAGATGAATCAGTGAGTGAAAACAAAAACAAAAAGTTGCAAACAGAACACAAACCTGACTGACAAACTTCCAACTCACACCGCTGACACACCTCCAATATTGTACACTTTATAGGTCTCTAAAACAGTGCAATTTTTTATTGCACTGTTTTTTTAATGCTTAATGCATTAAGCATTTTTTTAATGCTTAATGCTGTTTTTTTAATGCTTAATCAGCATTTTTTAATGCTGATGCACTGACGCACAGACACCTTGAGGTGCCGTGTGACAGGAGTAGCATTATTTGATGTCCATGTATGATTGCAACCCCAGTCACGTGAAAGCCAAGTTTGCGTGTTAATGAGGCCTTACACGCTTGTGTCTCATTAATAAACGCAGCTTTCAAGCTGACAGGAAGAACAAAATAGTCCTCGTGGAGCTCAGTGCCGTTTGTGTGAACTCAGATTGTTACAGTGGTTTATTATGACGTGCTTTCACACATGGGTACATTGTGTAAAGGATTATTCATTAAGAGAGCCAGAGGAGGAGGTGATAATAGACTGTTACTGTCACTTATACATGTAAGCAATGCAGGTTTTATTATCGCTCTTTATTTTTAATTCTTACTTAGGTTCATAAGTCTTGTTTTGTTGTGTGATATACTGTATGATTGGACTGCAGAAGCATAACCACTGAAAACCATCCTCAGTACAGAATAATATAAGCAGTCTGTTTGATTATATAATATGGTATTGCTGATTACTCACATACTTTAATCTGAGTAATCCCGTCTGGACTACTGTAATTCACTTTATGTGGGGGTGTGTCAGTGGTTGGTCTTACGTCTCCAGCTGCACGACTGTTAACAGGAACTCGTAAAAGAGAGAATATGACCTCTGTGCTGGCCTCACTGCACTGGCTGCCTGTGTCTTTCACAGTTCATTTTTTGTGAAACCATTTGTTTTTAAATGGTTTCACGATCTTGCCCCGCCTTACCTCTCTGAGCTTCTTCATCCCTACACACCCTGTTGGTCTCTTAGGTCAGCTGACCAGCTGCTCCTGGCAGTACTGAGACCTAGGACAGCGGTCCCCAACCTTATATGCGCCACATCTGACAATATTTTCACCGACCAGACTTTAAGGTGTCGTGGATAAATACAACAAAATAAAACCAGTGCCAGTACCAAAAAAAAAGAAGATTTGCTCATAACACACGGGAAAAGACCCAGGGAAACAAAGTTAATGATAAAAACGATAAAGAAAATAACAATAACACCATTGAAAACCATAAATTTCACACCAGTGCCTCAACTCTCACAGCCCGGTACTGGTGCATGTCCCCAGGGTTGAGAGGCCCCTTAACTTAAACACGACTTAAAACCCATTTTTATTCTTTGGCTTTAGGTAAAACTTAGTTTCTCTTGTAATTAAATTAATTATTAAAAAAACTAATGAATTGTTTTACTTTTTTTATTTGGCTTTTATTTATATCTTATTTTATTATTTAGTTCCAATGTACAGCACTTTGTGTCAGCTGTGGTTGTTTTAAAGTGCTATATAAATAAAGATTATGATCATGATGATGAGTTTCCACATTTAAACTTACCTATATATGACTTCCTGTGCCTCTGCTGTGGCAGGAGTGAGCTTCAGCCTGTCCCTGACGAGCTCCACGCCTACAAAGAGACCACGACCCCTGCAGGATGTGACACCATCAGGGTTTGTAAGGTGTTAATTTTGCATGTATTGTTTTTATTTCTAAATAATTTTCAGAGCAACACTTCCCTGTGAAGTCACTAGGTTGCACGTTTAGCCAGGATTTATAGGAACACAGCATAGTGTGGTGTTAAAGACTGCTAAAGGATTAGTTCTAAAGTACGTGGGCAGCTTATCTGATGTTGCACTGTGTCACATGCTGTGTAAGCGCACCTGATATCTCCGATCAGCAGGTGCTTCTCTTTCTGCTTCTCCAGCAGACTGGTGAGGTATTGCCCCACACGCAGTGCGTTGCCCTGCAGATCCTCTTTCTCAATCACGTCTAGGACGGCCAGACCGATGGCACACGACACTGGATTACCACCAAACTGAGGCCACAGATAAGCAACACACAGAGGAAAGATGACACCGAGATCAAGTTCACATTTCCCATCAATCTGAAGATCTGCTACACCCTACTCTCCATAAAGGTTTCATACAGTATGTTAAACACATACCTGTCTAGATAGCACATGAGCAGTGATTTATTTATTTTTTAATGTATGTCTGGTAACAAAAGAGAAACTCATTTTCTGATGAAAATACATCCTAGTTTTGTTTTTTTTCATGGGAAATAATTACAAATCAAGACTCAATGAGAAAAACAGGCTGGCTTGAATGCAGCATATTTCCACAACATGGGAAAAACAGATGTGTGGATGTGCTTGGAAGCTCTGGACAAAAACACAGAAGATGAGGACAGGTCAGCAGCAATTCTGGTGAACTTGGGAGGGAAAGCAAATATCATGTAATGCAATCTTTTTGTGCTTTTATGTTAAAACATGTATGCAACTTTTTAAATAGCTTTCATTTATTATCACTTGCACAGATGTTCATGCATAAGACTCTTACTGTATTGAAGTACTCCATTCCAGATGACATGAAGGCCTCTGCCACCTCTTTGGTCGTGACCACACATGACATGGGGTGGCCGTTGCCAATGGGTTTTCCCATCGTGACAATGTCGGGCACAAAGTCCTCTCCCTGAAGCTGGAAGGCCCAGAAGTGGGAGCCTACTCTCCCAAAGCCCACTTGGACTTCATCTGCGATAAAAACGCCCCCCGCTTCACGGACATGCCTGTAGAGGGGCAGAGTAATCAGCGTGGGCAGGGGTAGACTCAGGTTGTCAGGAGTGTGATTTCTTGGGTACATACTGTGCCACTTGCTGGAAGTAACCCACAGGGGGAATGACCTGCCCACCACAGCTCTGCAGTGACTCAGCTATAAAAGCAGCAATCTGCACAAGAGAACAAACATATCCAGATAAAGCCAGACGGATAAACAGAAAACAAGTGGAGGCATCCTGTCATCTTTGACCCTGAGCTCTTCCCTTTACAGTTGGCTGTTCAAAACAAGAGAGAGGAGGTAGTTACAGGTCCATGTGGACAAAAATGAACAACTCTTAACAGTCTGCTGAGAATCATTCTTAGTCATCTGCTGTGTCCTTGCTTAGTGTCATGGTCCTGTAATCACACTATAGCATTTGAATACTGGCTCTATAACAATGCACAGCTTTCACGCTTTTCCTGGGATTGCTAGCTTCTTCTCATTAACTGTACCTTGCCTCCTTTCTTGTGAGCTTTGTTTATTATATCTTTGACTTCATCTGCATACGCGGAGGCAGGATCAGGGTGGTCTGCTCTGTGTTTCCCTCTGTACACATCTGGACTGGAAGCCTGCAGGAGACAAGAAATGGTTAAATATTACAAAGGTATTCACAAATCCAACTGGATTCTTAATGGGTTTTAAGTAAACCTAACATGTGGCTGAATTACGTATTATATTAAAAAAAGTTTAGATAAAAGTGGATAAGCAGCTCTTTATGTGAGTGAAGGAATACTGTCTATATCTATATATGAATTTATTTTTATTTTATTTTTCTGTGTTGCATTTTATACATTGCCTCTGTCAGCTGCACATGGAGATCAGTGTTATTCAGATCGCTGGAGAACTCATTTCCTACTAAACCAAGCGATTTGTTCCTTTCCTTCTTTTTCATCTGGAGTTTTAGCTGAAATATGAGGGAAACCCCATTCCACAATTCCCAGAATGCACCACAGCAGCACACAGTACAGCCCTTAAATTCATTATGGTACTTTAGGTGTAATTTATCCCTAAAGTTCTCATTAAATGATGAAAAAGACATAATTTTGTATTATTTACTATGTTTAATGTATTTATTTTTTTTAACCGAAAATCTTGAAACAAATTCTAGTTTCAGAAACTGTAAATTATTTCACGATTTTAGGTCACAGTGCACTGGATGTCTTGTTGTAAAAGTAAAAAAAACCCATTTTTGAGCTTTAATTTTCCAAACAGAAACTCCAAAAGACCCTCAAAAAAGGAAAAGACCACAATAATCTAACAGTCTGGAGATAAAATTACCTCTTTGTGGGGATTTTAATCTTTCTCCTGAGTACCATTGTAGGATTTTTGGTTAATAATCTCCTTTTTTTGTTTGCCATTCTTCTCACTGTCTGTGTTCCTCAACATATGCCTCTGACAGCAAGCTGCTCTCTTTCAGAGCCACTTACATTACACCCTGTTGAATCTGCAGAAAAAGACCCCTTTCATTCTATTTCTCTGTCTCATTCTGTGTCTCTTTTATCTACACATATGCACACGCATGCATGGTGCACACTCAGTAGGCTGCCAAAGCCCAGCGGAGCAAGTTGAGTTATGGTGTTTTAATAGTGTGCACGCAGGCAGCCGGGGAGAGAAAAAGCACTCACCACATGGACAAATTGATTCTGCTCAGTATCTGACAGCTGGTGGAACTTATATGGACTGATGTCAATGAGCGATGAGACGTGGCCATGGTACGCACTGCAAACAAAGAAAACTGTGGGCCAAAGCAGTAAATTCTATTAAAACACTGACACATGAAGACCCAGCTCCTTTCGCCACACGGCGCTACAAACCACTAACTAGTAAGACTTTTACCAGCTCATTATCACTGTTGTTTTCATTCGCCAGGTTTTTTTCTGTAGAATGACTGGTTGACGGCAGCACTTACTTTTCCAAAGTGATGATATCTTTGTGGCCTGTGTATTGCCGTGCTAGTCGGAGAGCCAGGTCGTTGGCTTCGGAGCTGAAGTTCAAACAGGCAAGGGTTACTTTGAGTTACTCAGTCACCACAAAATACACAGGTGAAACCGCTGATATCACTTGAACGTCAGAGGGAGTTTGCTGTTTCAGTTCCCACCGTGAGGCCATGCAAGGCTAATTGTAAAAACTTAGTGGGGCTTCTTTACCTCTCTATGAAATCACATGAAGACATTTTTACTAATTCAAGGGTCTTTGCCCCATTTGTCTGTTATTTTAAAGGCTTGGTGCCTCTGGTTTTATTAAACTTTTTGTTGCTAATGCACAACCAAGTCCTGCAGTGGTACTTCTGAGTAAAAAAAAAATCATAAAATATGTATGTGGGGTAATCAAGTTAGTTTTTAACTGTTGCAAATCTGCAACGCCTGCCTTGAGAGGGTTAAAGAGCTCTCCACTCCTAAACTAAGGAAGACAAACCATAAATTCAGAAATGTCTTCAGTGGACACAGGTGTACTTTTGTACTACTGCACACACCTTAATAATGCCTGTGTTATGCCAGATTTATATCAGGTAAGCTTTCTCGAAGCATTTATATCCCCATCGTAGCGATAAATACTGTCTGAGGGTATATGGATTACTATCTACAATGTTATTGCCCCGGAGCAGATAATTCTTCTCCTGAACTGGGGCAAAGGGTGTAAATAGGGCACCCGGAACCTTTTTATTTTCTCGACTTTCAGTCAGCTGTTAAGCAGACTAACAATAGTCTGCTTAATGTAGCGTACACATCAGAAATCTAGACAAACAACAGGTTATGAAACCGTGCAATCTGATCCTCAGCATTTGGGGTATTCCTCCACTCATACAGGCTTCTATATTCCTTGAATGCTGACAGGACTGTATGATTGCACTGCAGTCTTTTTTACAGGGTTTTGAGCTTCTCTGTAATTTGAGGACACAGCAGGACTTTTATGGCTCATGTTCACACCAGGCATAATCATCAAAGTAAATTTAGGTCTCCCATCATCTGCCTCCTCTATCCTCCCCACAGTGATCCACACCCAAGTAAAAAAACACACCTGGCTTATCTTCCATCATGCTGCCTTTTGTTGTTTAGTGAAAACATGTAAACATACCCGGAGTTGACAAAGTAGCAAACAGCCAGCTTGTCAGGCAGCGTGGCCTGCAGCCTCTGGGCATACAGGACAAGGTTGTCGTGCAGGAAGCGCGAGTTAGTGTTGAGTAGTTCCATTTGCTGAGCTCCTGCCTTCACCACATCAGGATGACAGTGGCCCACTGAGAAAAGGAAGATTGAATTAGAGTTCCTGGTTATAGGTCTATATGTAATAATAAACTTCTTGTTTTGCTGTTGTGGTGTGACACCATCACAGGGATAAAAAGTGGTACTTCAGTGCTGGCTGCTTTCTTTCAGTGTACTTTGTGTATATACACTAGTGCATGTGTGTTTACCATGAGCCACATTGTTGATGCAGTCCAGGTAGTGCTGTCCTTTCTCATCATACATATACTGGCCTTTGGCTCCCACAATCTTGATTGGGTCATGGCTGAAAAAAATCTTACAAGATGGCCTGCAGCAGAGAAAAAACAGAATAGTGACATGTGTAGGAGCGTGCTGGGGCAGCTGTAGGTTTTCATGTTGTGATAAAAAGATTATGAGTCATGGACACAACAGTGAAATTCCTAAGAGACACACAAAGGAACTACTACTCATTCCAGTTATTGTATATTGTATTATATTAATGTATGTAATATACATATTAAAAGTCAAATAGTAGGATACATTTAAACACCCACAAATATATACAATAGCTAAAATGTCACAGATATTCTCGAAATTAAACTTTTTAATTGTTTTTCTAGTATCTTACACTTTTTGACCACTGCCACATTAATTTGGAATCCTGCTTTTGTCAAATGAGAGCAATTATCTCACCCAATATATTTTTTCCTCAGGTCTATAGTCTCCTTTTTCTCAAATCTCTCAGCGGACATCTTGATGTAGTCCAGCTGGACGAAGCTCGACGAACATCTGCTCGAGCCGACAGAGCCCCGCTTTATACGCGCGCAAGTGCACTACTGTACCGCAGCTGGCGCGGCGCTCGCGCTGCAGAGCTGTATGGAAACTGAAAGTGGTCAAAAATGCTCAAACTTCGCAAGCTAGCCTACACTTTCACGGGTAAAAGTTTCAAGCATTAAAAACACACACACACACACACACACACACACACACACACACACACACACACACACACACACACACACACACACTGTAAACAACATACCGTCTTGAAAGCCTCAGGCTGAGCCGTTTCTGCAAAGACCAGGATGAAAACAACACACCTGTTTTTACTTCTTTTGAATTGAGAAATAATACCTTCAAATACATGGATAAAAATATACTCATGGACAATTCTGAATGTGCATACATAAAATAATATAGACAAACTAATTTTTTTAAATGCACTAGAGGTAAGGTGTCAGGTATAGATGTTTCAGTTTCAGTATGAGAATGAGTCAAATGTTTAATTTATTTAAACAATTGAATCATTGAATAAATCACTGGTTAAAAACATGTTGTGCATGTGTACCTGTATAAACTTACTGAGGGAACTAAATGATAATGTTGTAAATTCGGACATGCACAATATAGCAGTCAGCACTGTTCAGCTTGTTTGTAACATTCAGGTAGGACACCAGTAAATTGTTTATTTGCTTGGAACAAGACTGCAAAATGACCACGCATGTAACCTTAATGTTCATCCACTTCAATTAAACTTTTATGCAGTTGCTCTATGTGGATCCATGGTTCATGTTGTTTACACCAAATTCTGGCCCAACTATCCCAATGTCATCAAAGAAATCAAGACTCATCTGACCAAGTGATGTTTTTCCAGTATTCTGTTGTTCAATATTGGTGAGCTTGTATGAATTGTAGCCTCAGTTTCCTTTTTGTAGCTAAAAGGACTTACACAAGATGTGGTCTTCTGCTGCTGCGCCCCATCTGCTTCAAGATTTGAGTGGTTGTGCATTCAGAGATGCTCTTCTGCAAACATCAGTTGTAACCAGATTATTTGAGTTACTGTTGCCTGTTGTTCTCCTCTGACGTCTGGCATCAACAAGTCATTTTCACCCAGAGAACTTCCACCACTGATATTTAGACCATTTTCTGTAAACCCTAGTGATGGTTGTGTGGGAAATCCCAGAAGATCAGCAGTCTCTCAAATACCTAGACAGCCTTTCTCGTACCAACAACCATGCCACTTAAAAAACACCTTTCTTCCCTTTTCATTTGAATCTTGACCATGTCTACTTAATATATCTTGTAGTTTGTCGTTGTTAGCGAAGGTAGAATAGCTACTGACATAGACATGCATGTTAGGTTAATAGGTGATTCTAAAGTGGCCGTGGATGTAAATTTGACTGTGAATGACTGTCACTCTGTATTAATCATGTGATAGACTGGCAACATGTCTGGGATCTACACCATGTCTTGTACTATATGACTATATAC
Source organism: Copadichromis virginalis (assembly GCF_057382275.1). Classification (NCBI taxonomy): domain Eukaryota; kingdom Metazoa; phylum Chordata; class Actinopteri; order Cichliformes; family Cichlidae; genus Copadichromis; species Copadichromis virginalis. The sequence goes on from NC_140620.1 coordinate 48,692,647, forward strand.
ATAGTACAAGACATATGTGGATATATATGGGATAACCTACAGCCCCCTGCAACCCTGAACTGGTCAACCAGTAAAGAAAAAAAAGGATGAAAATGTTTAACAGGTATCTGGAAACAACAAATAAAGGGAAAGTCCACCATTTAGTGTATTTGAAAGACTGTGTTTATTTGGCTCCAACAGTACAGTCATATGTAATGTCAACTTGAAATATAGTGAATGAACACAAGGCTCTTCAAAGAAATGTCAACCAAGTGGGCAAAAAAACACAAGAAATACCAATGCAGAGCAGAAACTGAACATTTACCACAACCCCCCCAAAATTATAATCGTAACTCCAATAAGTCACAGAATGAAGTTTTCTTAAAATTTTTGCTACAGTCTGCATTTATGTGGCAACAGAATTACGTCAGCAAGGCTGCTGTGCATTGGAGCATCAACACACCCTCATGAGAAACCAGCGTCTTTCACAACATCAAGGAGGAAGAGCACTGTGGCTGCTCCCCCATTCTCCTCCTCCTACTCACTCATGTTGCAATGACTGACATGAGGCATTTCTGCGACAACACAAGAATACAGATTCTTAAAATTTGATGCTGACTCATTAAGGAGCTTCTCGCCAGGTCTCTGAACACCCATACGGGAACAAACTGTTTGGCACTTCTGCTGATAGCAGGGAAAAAAAACCCTTTAACTTCAACAAATAAACACAAAACTCAAACAAAATCAATCAAATAAAAAAGTCTATTTAAAAAAATTAGCTGCACATGCTAAGAATACAGCACCTTGTGAGAACAAATACTGTAACAAAGGTTGGAAATTAAAACACAGAATAAAAACATAGTAAATACGACACAGTGGAAGTAACACTTTAAAAACATAAGTGAAGGGGCAACTTTAAGCAAAAAAATATGATCTAATTTGAGGGTCTGTGTTTACATATGTTTCATTGTCTTCTGGTGAATAAAGTTGTTTTTTTTAAAAATGTCCCCAGGTAGTGGTATAAAGGGTAGCATGACCGAACAAATGTAGCTACAGAAATCACTTTAATGCGATAATTCAGCTGCATTTGACGTTACACACATTAACTAAAGTATAAATTGCACTTTATGCCAAATGAGCACACACAGTACATTAATAATCCACTATACATATATCAAACTACATTCAATGCAAAGAGAAAGCGTGAGAGAGAAAAAAGGCGGTCATGTTCAGCTGTGTACTGTTGCATTGGCTGTGCCCGTCAACATTCAGGCCTTCAGTACTAGCTTTTTCTGACACACAAAATTAATAAAAGCGGATGTATGTCATGGTAAGGCCTATAAGTTGAAGTAAATGCACAGTGACTACACACCGATCTGTGACGCCCCACTACAGAGCTCCTTCGCAGATTCGCGATGCCTCAGTGTGACCCGAAACTCTTCGTATGAACGGCGGAAACCCACGTCAGAACCGAAAGGAATGCTGTTCAGAACCAAAATGCCTTCATTTAAGAAATCATAGAAAAATAAATAATGTACCACTTAAAATACTGAGACAAAAATACACAAATATATGCACAAAAAACCCCTTGAAATTGTTACACACATAAAACTCCAACAACAATAAAGAAACTGCTCGTGTAGTTCTCGCCACTGTTAGAGCGCATCAACTGCTGTTGACCTGCTTATCAGGTAGCACCGTAAGAACCTACACTGATGTGCATCCATTCTTTTAAAATGGTGAGATGAGCTGTACGTCACACAGAAACCACGTGGGTGGAAATCCTTTTGGATCCACTGGCGGCTGCTGCTGCATCACAACAGGTTTGTTTTACTTTGTTTCACATCGGCTCTGACAGCAAACGATTCTAATGTTGAAGAAAACCCTACACAGCACCTACTATGTCAAAAGGCAAGATAAAGATAGGGAACGTGAAAGGATGTATAAGCTATGGTGAAAAATAAACCTACTGCTCAATTCACTTTTTTTGATTTGCTCCATCTGATGAGGAATGTGATGTTAACCGGCCACCAGTTAGACTGCGGTGAACTAATGGAAGGAGACCAGTTTGTGGTAAATGCCAAATTGAGCTTTTCTTGCATTGTAACACTTTTTCAACATATTTAAGACAATGTGAGGTGGAAGAGAGCAGTGTGGCGGGCTAGATTCAACACAATCTGCCTTCATCTGAAATACTGTGTGTGTTCGGCTAAATCTCACTGAAGACCACTAAACAAAGCTCTGCACTTCCTCAAACTGATGCCTGTTTTCAGTATTTAAGAAATCCGTATGTAATAAACTGTGAACATGCAGCAAACTGACAACACTGTACAAATAATATCCCGTACAAGTCCAAAATGAGAAAGTAGCATATCTGCAGACGATGCTCGGATGTGCTTTGTACAAATATTGAGCTTCTTTAAAACCGTGAGTCCGATCAGTGGCTGTACAACTAAGATGAATGCAATCTCAATGTATGCTCAGGTGAAGCTCGAAGCTACATGCGGTTTCAACATCCTGTAAAAACATATACATGAAAAACAGTGCGGCTTTTCAATCCTCCCACAGCTTACAACGCTTTCCCTTCTGGAAAACAAAAAAACAAAAGAAAATAGAAAACAAACTTCATCGTAATTATTCAAAATGTGATACAAAGTTGTACATTTCTGATAAAGGAATGAATAAAAGCTTGAGGCACCAAAGGCTATTATACATAAAATACAAACAATGTGTAAAAATGAGAGAGGGGCAGTGAAAAACCAACAAACGAAAGAGATAAAAATAGTAAAGAAACAAACATGATCAATCGTGTTCTGTCAACGCTCTCGGTAAACCACGCGTTTGCCCGCCAGGAGAGGGAGACGCTCCTGCTGATCTTGGCGTAAGATCCGCGAGACTCCTGGAGGCTCTCCTGCAGAGTCCGTTCCCGCGCTGGGAGACGGTTCCCGAGCACGCCCGTCCAAACTCAAATCCGTGTGAGGCTGATTCATTTCCCTGTCAGTGCAGCGAGCTTGCCAAGTTTACCTCCCCCCAATACCCACCCACCCCATACCCCTCCCCTCTTGTCCGGAGACCTGTTTGGAGGCACCGCACTGACGCCGAGCGAGCCTCGCGAGTGCAACAGTGATAAACCTGCTGATACGGTACCCTCTGCAGGCATCACCACAATAAAGCAACAATAACCAACAGCTTTACTTTCTGGGGGGACATTCAGGCTACCAGCCATGGCGTGACTCCCTTGGGAAGATTAAAGGAAAGCAAAAAAAAAATTACTTATTCAGAACTCTAGAGGCTTTTCTTTTTTTTGTTAGTGTTGTTTTTTCTGCAGAAGCCATGACGCAACCACAAAACAGTGACATGTATGTACAATACATATAAATATAGTTTCAGTACACTACTCATGCTTTTTCAGGAGTGGGGAGGGCAGGGGTGCAATGTTCTGCTTGGCACAGTCCTTTTTTTCTTTCTTTTAGTCTTTGAGTGAATGGTGCTGCATGAAAGTGTGGTGAGGTTGTTGAGACGAAGCAACACAGAAACACCTAGCGTTTTGGTGTTAGGGAGCCAGTCCAGATCCCACCTCATCCACTTCCTCCTCCTCCCACGCCTCCTTTCACCACCCCCCGTGAATCTGGCCGGGCTGCGACGCTCCAGTCTGAGCCATGCAAAGACTAAAGAGACAAGTTCTGCCACCAGCCGAGGATCTGAGCTCCACCACGGCGTGGATGTGAAAGAGCGGACGCGCGTGGTTTTTGTTTTTGTTTTTTTTTTGTTGTTTTTTCCACACGGCGATGTGAGTAGAAGCAGCAAAGAGCATGAAACTTGCAGCGGGGTCGGACAGTGGGGTTGGGGGGGAGGACAGTTATCTCTTTTTGTAGCATTGTACACACAGACTTCTTTTCTTTTAGACTTGTTTTCCCATTAAAAAACTATAAATACCGTAAAAGAAGCATTATTTACAAACTCCATGCGTTTCAGGTTAGAGTGATCACTGCAAGGAAAGCACAACAACAGAGAGCGACGTGAGGATGGGTGTTTTCACATCGGTTCATGAGTCGTACGCTGTGGTTTTCACACAGATGCAATACACTGCTACGACTAACGAGTCACAATAAATGAAACATAACATGCAAACACAGAAGCTGAAACCCACATGAAATAAATACAAACTCACACTGGGTGAGCAAAATATTAGTATCATACTGGGAACAGATTTCGCACTAATAGATAAATCAATAAAAATAATAATTACAATTTCAGTGTTTATAATAAAATTTTACTCAGTTATGTTCTCGTCTTACCTTCTGCCAGCACCCAGGCATTGGTAAACCATCAGGGCCCTGTTTAAAGAAGAGCAGCAGAAATAAAACAATGAGATCTGAAATAGCACGGACAGGTTCGCTGAGATGTGATCATGTATCCGCCAATAAATGACAAAAGGTTATAAATAAGTGGCCTATATGCCAGAGGTAAAGATTACAAATGGTATCCAGATGTTTTGGAACATCCAGTTAATGAGCACAAATCTAAAAGTGTGACACAATAACATTCTCCTACTTCATCAAGTCATCCACGTAATTACACTTGTTCTCTCTTTCCACCCTAAGGATGTGCAACCTGCATGCAGCTAAGTGCTGTGTATATATACTATTAGGTCCATGAGTTTCTGGATGGTGTAGTTTTGCCTCTGTGCACCACTACAGTCGGTTTTAAATCAAATGAAATAGCCAATATGCGACTGAAGAGCAAAACTTCAGCTTTAATTCAACAGCCCCCCATTTTCAGAGGCTCTAAAGTTACTGGACAAAATAACATAATTTTAATCCAAGTCTAGCCTGAAGTCTAGAACCTGTGGACAGAACCACATGCTGCATTTCCATTTCTGAAAAAGGATGAATAATATACTTTGGGTCATCATCTATTTGCATCGTCATCAGTAAGGCTGCAGTATTTGGCTGAATCTGAGCTGAGAGTATGGCCAAGTATACCTCAGAATTCATCCAGATACTATCCTCAGTCACATCATCACTCTGCACTAGTGACCCGTTCCACTGGTAGCCGTACATGACGATGCCACCTCCACCGTGTTTGACAGTGAACGTGGTATAGTTCAGATCAGGAGCTGTTTCTTTACTTTTCTCTCCCAATCATTCTGGTACATGTTCATCTTTGTTTCATCCATCTAAAGACTTTCTGCAGGACTGTGCTGGCTATTTATGATGTTTTCTGTCAGAGTCTAATCTGCATTGCAACCCTCTGTATTTACACGAATGAAAGCGTCTCTTTGTTGTAGATTTTCACATCTATCTGCCTCCTTGAGAGTGCTTTTGATGTGGTTTGAAATAATTCTGTGTTCACGCCCTCCCAAAGATTTTGCTCTCTCTGATAGTTTTCCTTCACCTGCATCCGCATCACTCTAAAACCTCAGATCGAGAGTTCCATCGAACAGTTGTCCAGTTACTTTTGAGTCTCTAAATATGGGGGGAATATAAAAATGACTGTAATACCTACTGTGGTGGTGTATAATCATTTTGCTGAATTTGACACAACTGTGACTAGTTTAGAGACGGTGATGCAAGTTGCACAACTTCAACCAAGTTATCAAAGTCAGCAACACTACAGACACTACTGCACTTCCCTGGTGCTTGGAAAAATGAATAGAATCATGAACTGTGCAGCGCTTTTCTTTGCTTTCTTTTTAAATGCAACACTGACTATTATGATAACATATTCTAAATTATTACATGCAACGGCAACCTCAAGAGAGTATATTCAATCATGCATGTAATACACAGCAAAATCTTTCAGGATTTATCTTATTATATGTGCTGCTGTATTTTAGAACATGATGTGGGCACACTATAAAGAAAATCAAGCAAGTGTGATAAAAAAATAAATAAAATGAATGCAGCTGGTTTGAGTAAATTAATGCAGATGTAATGTAAAAAGATGATTTTTGTGACATTTTCAATGCTTTCTTACTCGATCTGGTTCATTCCTATACACACACAGCACTATGGCATCTTAAAATGAACTCCTTGTATACTTTTAAGTGCTTAAATTACCACCCATAGTGTTAAAATATCCATGCAACATACAACATTGTTTCAGAAACAAAAGCTTTGTAAACATATTTGAGAAAAAAGACAATTTTTCTACGAATAGGTCTTGAATTGAGTAGGTCTGAATTTGTAGCAGAGTAAACGATTTCTCGTCTTGTCACGGTCTGGCCCAATTGGTACAAAAGCAGAGAGGGGTTGGAGAGTTAACACAGTAAAGGAGGGATCCACGGGTAACTCATCAGTTAAGGAGTCTGTGTTAGCAACAGGTTAAAAGGGAAGTGGTTCATCGAGGAATCAGAAGGACGTAGGGAGTAAGCATAATGCTTTCTGCAGTTTTATTCAGAGGAATGAAGGATTCAGTTAGAGGGACAGATTTATTTACTTTGTGTATTTTGTTTCTAACGGTGTGCCTAAAACAAGAAAAAGGCTGCTTGCGGTCAGGATGTTAGTGACGTATGTGCACGTGAATGTTGTTTTTCTAGCAATTGATAAAAATGATGACAAAAATGTAACTGTGATGAAAATAAGATGTGCTCATGCTCGTCAGGCTCTCGATTCATGCATGGTTTTGCTTCGGTAATGACTGAAGGTGAGCGGCATGCATGGGTAGGAGGTTTAGGAAGAAGAGAAATACTGTACCAATTGGCATGGGGCATCCAGCCCATCCAGACCTGGCTGCCCTGGTTCCCCCTTTTCACCCTTAAATCCCCGGAAACCCTGTTTGTAAAAATGACCTCGGAGTGTTACTGAGAGAGAGGTGGACGACCCTTACCCCCTGCATCAGTCCACTGCGACAGACACAAGGGGAGGGAGAGGGAGGAGCTGCCCTGTGAGCTTGCGAACCCAACCCAATGTTGTTGTTGTTCTGCATTTGAACAGTTGAATTATTAGGAAAGTAATACGCTTTAATATTTAGGTCATTTTGGTGGTATTCTGGTTCTCAGCACAGCCAAAGGGAGCTCCTTCCTTCCTTGTTTGGAGCGACCGCTCACAGTTGGGACATACCAATGGGCAGGGTGCATCTAATCCTGGGGCACCCTGTTCTCCTTTCTCGCCCTTAGGCCCTTTTTTGCCCTTCTTTCCCTTCTCCCCCTGTGGATACAATGGTTTGGTCAAGTTAAGAAGCATTTGTCAACAATAAGGACTGCTATTAGGAGGGATTAAATAAGGGAGGCTATGGCCCACAGAGAGGAACGACACATGGTCAGTGTTAGGAAGGAGGGGATACCAAACAATACCGGCTACTCTAAAAACATTCCTTAGGGCAGGAAGTAGACATAAAAAGGGAGGTAGTGAGGTGGGTAGGAGAAATTGGAAAAAACACTTCATAGCCAAAGGGATGTCAAGGGCACAAAGGATGAGAAAGTGTAGCAGGGAAAAAGTCCTCCAGAAAGACAGAATAAAATTTTACTACACACTGAAAAAGTCCAAACTGTATCCCTGTAGAACAGAATATTTTCACATACTCAAATCAACTGTGTTAGAAATATCAGGTTTGGGAAAGTACAGCAACACTTAAAGGTTTGGGGTGATTTTCAAAGTAAAATTGTGCATGTGTGGGTGTTTTAAAGCACATTGTTTCCATCTAATTTAAGATTTAATGAGAAATAAATGAAATAATTTATAATAAATGAATAGTTAATTAATTTTCAGTCAGATATGTCACAGACATCTCTTCTGTGTTTCAGTTCACATTCCCACTGTGTTATGCAAAGAGCAAAAACAGCCTCAAAAAAAGCTTTTTCTGCCCTTTGAAAGAGGGTTCATGTGATGTTTGCAGATGAGAGCGTGATCTATAATGAGAGCAGGTAAAAGAGTGCCTGTAGTGGTGGAAGTATGCTCTGGAGTGAAGAGGAATGAGAGTTAGTAAAAGAAAAACAGAATACGAGTAGGTGTAAGAAATAAGCAGGTGTAAGAGTGGAGATGCAAGGTGACATCTCTTCTGTGAATGAGTTTAAATACTTGGGGTCAACCATCGAAAGCAATGGACAATGCACAAGAGAGGTGAAGAAGATAATACAGCCGGGGTGGAGCGGGTGGAGATTATTGAAAGGGAAGGTTTACAAAATGGTAGTGAGACTTGCTTTCATGTATGGTTTGGAGAGAGTGTCAATGTGAAGGAGGTCATGCAGAGGGTCAGCGTGACAAACGAGAATGCTTCATTTAAGGTAAGATGAAGGCCTGTGGCGGCCACTAAAGACAGCAGCTGGAAGAAGATGGAGAAGTTAAAGTGTTCCTGTGATGGATTTCATAACATATGTGTACTTCTCCCTTCACAGAACACCTGAAAATGAACAATAAGAGAATAAGAGTTGGGAAGGCCTCAGTGAACTGCTGTACTTGGAGGAGAAGTACATCAGAATCTCTATTTTGAGAAACGGATGTCTCACGGGCAGCTTCGTGACACATTATTGTATGAAGCCTATTTCAGCCTTTATTGCTCTTCAGCATGTGTTGCTTTAATCAGCACAACAGTTTTCAGCTATGCAAACATTATCAGTTAGATGAACCCTCATCAGGTAATACGATAGATTTGTTTGAAATGGTTGAAAATGAGCCTGTGTAGAAATTCCATTAAACATAATAAATGATTTATAATGAAAAATACATATAAAATATGAATTTAAAGTCACCCCAAACTTTGAAGTGGTAACGTATGTTGAATTGAGTTCATGCAAGTTATTAGCACTCATAGCTACCACCCATAACTCATTAAAAGTGTAAGTACTTGATTATTGTGTATCATCCACACTCTGCCAGATTCTTATCAGACGCTACCTGTACAAATACACTAAAGAGGCGCAGCGCTACAATCTGTTGTGCGTTAGAAATTGTCGGTAAACACGACGATTCACAGAACACGCCACGGAGCAGCAAAGCGTCTTTATATAGGATACAGTTTCTTAAAGACATCTACTGAACAAATCATGCCTGTTAGTGGTGCAGAGACACACACAAGTAACACTGAAAGCTACAGACTACTGTAAACACAAGCAGGGAAAGGATTACCAACAGGCTCAGCAACTCAAGGTGAAATGCTTCAAGTTTATGTCCATGCGTGGAAACAACAGAAAATAAATAAGCATGAATTTTAAGAGCCTGTTGTCAATGGACTTGTTTGGGCTAATACATCAAAATCAGCTTTAAATGACTTAGAATGACACTGGATTTGATGAGATGGCAAATCACCCAAAAGTGGAGAACAAAAGCTGGTTTGAGAGGACTGGGGATGACACTTTAAGCAATGGAGGACTGCCGTTATAGGACGCTATTATCCAATTGGCTCTTGAGTCCATCTGTCGAGGAGGCACAACTGCTGTACAAAAGACTGAGCCCAAGCAAAACATGTTCACAGTATCTGTAAAGGAAGCTCATTAGGATAATAATGGCTAATGAAATTAGCAAATTAAAATGTACTGTAGTCAGCTACTGTGGTTTAATAATGTCAGTACTTCAATTATTGATATTATAGCTCTAAAGCATCCTGTCACTGTCCATTGACATCAGCCTTCTATGTAGTTATTAATGAGCCGTTACAGTATATCTACATCTACCTTTTCTCCTCTTTCCCCAACGTCGCCTTTTTCTCCCCTTAAGCCTGGCAACCCCTGTAAAAGCACAACTCCACATTAAAATCTGACGCACGGGGGTCCCGACCAAGGTCGGCGTGTGATGAGCTGTGCTCGCCTTTGACGCGCACAGACATAAGAGGCTTATCTTGCCCTTGCAACGCTAAAAGCAAGACATTTTCAATCAAACTTAAAACTGAAAGCTTTAAAACTTAAGACCAAAAGAAGAAGAAATAGCTGGGTGTAAAACAAAAAATGATATTTATGTAGTTAACTTCTAAATGAGATCTCTAAAGGGCTCCGTAACCAGACCAATTTACGCACAACAACGCTTACTGAATTGAACACACAGTGTATGAGAACTTATAGAAGATCAATCAGCCATCTTTCTATCATTCACTAATAAGATAATTAGCATCAGGCAAGGAGGAGTACTTATTATCCACAAAAAGCAGCACAAATGAACAAAAAGTGCCTGAAATGACTGATGCTATTATGGTATATCATGCTATCGACTTGTGATATGGAGATTTGCAAAATGTGGAACATATGAGGCAGATTTGATGAGGCGTTCCTCTGTTATACAAAGTATTTTTCAGGTATGGGTTGGCTTTCTTTCTGTATATCATTTGGTGCTTTACAACTCGTATTCAGGAACTGAATTATGGACATTTTAAACAATGCTGCATCAGATTCTGTGGAGTTACACTTTCTTCTTGTTTTGAGATTTAAAATATATATTTTAAAGCTTTTTCCTAAGTATTCCTCAACCAGAAGAAGCGGTTTGATTCCTGTTTTCATCACTAATTCTTTTTTCCTCAAACTTTCTTGTTAAAAACAGAACTAAAAGAAAGTCAAACAGACTCACATCCAAGCCTGGTGTTCCAGCAGCTCCCTGCAAATAGAGACATGAGCCGTATTATGATCAAAAATATGTATTTCACACTGTATCAATACATTTTTTTTATTTTTTGTAACAAAAAATACAACGTAAATGTAGGCATTGAACTATTTCAAACTCACAGGTAGTCCATAGGGTCCTCTTGGCCCTGGCTCACCTGGTGCTCCTTTCTCACCCTAGTTTAAATACATCAGTGTTGTACTTACAATGGCAGGTAAAAGGTTAAATGAATTAGGACCAACCGATATATGAGATTTTTTAACACCAATATGGATATTTAGTGATTTACAACTCTGATAATCTGATAAATGAGACGATATTTTTCCTTTCAGACACAATATAGATTCCTGAATACTTTTTACAAGCAGTTATTTACGAGTCCTTTCTATGATAACATGACAGTAAAATTTATAATCTTGTTTTCCTGCCTCTTGAAGTCATGGATTACTCATTTACACTCTGCTTGACTCTGATCGGTTGGTTAATGTAGCACTACTGTGCTAACAGGGGAATGGCAGAGTGCCCTCTGGTGGACAAACTATACCACAGCAACTCTCGCTGCTGAATAATCTCTTCTTTATTTATATAATTAATTTTAATTTATTGGCCATTATAAAAAGCGGATGCTATATTGACAAACATCTAATGTCGGTCAATAATCGGTCACTATATAGCGGTCGGCCGTTAATGCAGAGTATCATCAGTAAGATAGAAGAAATGAAATGTTGATCTTACAATATCCCCCTTCGGCCCAGCTGGACCAGCAGGACCTGGAGGCCCATCCATGCCCTGCAGAAAACAGTGTTATCATGGTGAGTTTACAACCTTGGGTTAGAATAAGCACGTGTTTCAGAATAATTAAGGTTAATGCAAATGGTAGCAAAAGCCACATATAGCCTCCGCATATATATTTATACATGTATATATATAATACTCCTTGTTTGACCTACAACCAGCACACAGAAGTGTAAGACGTGCATTGGCCACAAAGGACATTTACGCTGCTGACACAGTTAATGTATGAGTGTCTGTTAATGCTCAGTTAATGCAACACGGGACAAAACAAGAGCCTTGAAATGCCTGCTCTAACAGTGCTGCGTATGGTCTCAGTCCTCTGAGCTGAAGTGAGTGCGGACAGTCTTTTTTTCTGAGCTATAAAAATCGAAAAGAAAACAAAAATGGAAACAAAACTGTCTTTTTTGGTAAAAATGATATAAACAGTATGAGGTGGCATGGCTGAACAAAAAGAAAAATAGGAGAATGAGGGGACTGTATGGAGGGGATACTGTCGAAGTAGATACTGTACGAGTTAGGTGCTGAAGCCTCTTGGTCACATGGCACTCACCCTAATTCCAGGCTTGCCGTCCAAGCCGGAGGCTCCCTGTGTGGTTATGGAGGTATGAGTGACATGAACAAGGCGGGATTAGTACCAGATGAACACTGTTATTAGGACAGGTTGATGGCAGGGTTTACAACAACTAAATTACACTGTGTGTTACAGGGCGCTCGGCAAAGTAGTCAGCCCAGGCAAATGAAAATGAGCACAGAAAATGGATTATAGATGCACGCACTTACACACGCGCGCACGCACGCACACTTACATATACAAACACACACATACAAATGTGTGTACTAATGCACAATACAATACAAATGAGGGATCTCTATGGTGTAAAGAAATAAAGAAATAAAGGGCAGGACTGGCTGAAGACACCCTGTGGTGTGTGGTTTCACTTACAGGGAGACCCAGAGGTCCACGGTCCCCTTTGTGTCCTGGTTCTCCTCGAGTACCCTTTGCCCCATGCAAACCAGGTTCACCCTGAGAAAGAAAGAGAAGCAGGAGATGCTTTTGTTTTACGTTTCAGGCTCACTAAATATTTATAATAACTACTTATAAGATGACCTAACTTTGGCTTAATATTGTACACGTGAAGGAATTGCATGTTCACTTTGTTGATATTTACCTTTGGTCCAGGAAAGCCATGGGGACCCTGAAAAACATTTAAAAAGTGGCTAACTTAGTTTACAAGTACCTGGTTCGGTTATTTTGAATATATTTCATTTGTCTATCCCCACATTTCTTTTCTATGTTCTGCTTGTGGCCCGAACCATTGCACATAAATTGTTGTGAAAGCTGCTTTGAAGGGATGGACGAAAAGAAGAACAAGCGCAGCACCGTGAAATTGCTCACAGCGAAAAACTGACGAGGGCTCCCTGTGTTTTATTTTTACTTTGTTCCTTGGTGACTTCATACAAGCAAACACCACTGTGGGATTAAAGAGGAGTTAAGCTGGACTGGGCCGCAGACAGATGGGAAATGTAATTAGTGACTGACAGTCTATATATGTAAGGTGAAGGAAATGCTAGCGTGGCTCCAAATACCCACTTCTTCTTAAGATATTGAGATTTTTTTAAAAGGAACCTGTAGACTTTTAACCTGCTGCTGGACACTGTGTGAGGTGTTGTCTTTTCGTTCGTTATGAGTTGTCATGTAACATGTCATTAGGGTTATTAGCATATGCTGTGTGTCTAATACACGTGTAGTTTGTGTCCACTAATGAAAAAGGGGGTTTTCAGGGCAGCACACTGACCATAGGTCCTGAGGATCCATGGGGCCCTGGTGGCCCTGGAGGGCCAATTATCTGAAAACATTAGGAGAGAAATGATATAATAAAAGTGTGAGTCAACAAGTTTATTACATGTTATTTACATTTCACAATAAAAGCGTGACATATAGGGCAGATAAAAAAAACAGAGTGAGAGCAAAAATAGAGCTACAAGGTGTGTGTGATTTACAAAAGTGGAACTATTTTCGAAACACAGGTGCAATTATTTCATTTGAGTATCAAGTGCAAAATATAAGACATGCTTTTAGCAGCAAATCAGTAAATCAGGTTGCACACTTTATTTGATTATTTTCTTCCTGATATTTTGCACCTTGAGAAAAGGAACTCCCAGAAATGCGTATGGAACTGGGTCAGCTGTAGAAATCTGAGTGTCCACCTCTTACATCAGTCTTGTCACTGCACTCTCTTTGTAAATATTGTTGTTACTATATTTTGTTCTAACTTACAGAAGGACCTTGAGGACCTGGGAGTCCTGCATCTCCTTTATCCCCTTTCATTCCATTGACACCCTAGAGGAACAAAAGTTTCATGAGATCCACGTTGTGTCTGCCGAATGACAGGCTGAGTAGGTAAAAGTTTCAGAGGCATTTATCAGAATGGGAGAGTATTCTTACAGGTAAGCCAGGTAAACCAGTTGTTCCTTTCTCCCCTGAAGCTCCGGGCATTCCCATGTCTCCTTTAGAGCCTTTGTATCCCTAAGAGGGGGTAGAAAGTTACCCAAAGAGATGAAAATGATTAATTTCTATTTTCACTGTAGCTATTAATTGAGAATGGATTTTGTACTGGCTACAAAAAACTGTCTGTTCTCCTGATATTCTCTAACAGACACTGTCCTGTCTGTGGTAGATTGTCATATTAGACATTTCAAATAATAAGGTCAACAAATATGCAGGTAATCCTTCTTCTTGTTTCTTGTTTATACGGTTCAGTTGCTTCTGTTGATTTTCAGTTCTGTTTCCCTGTGTAGGTTACTCCCAGTTCTGTGTCTTCCCCACTATGTTGGTTGTAGTGTCGTGTCTTCAGTGTGGGAGACTGTCGTGTCCCCTGTGCTTAAGTCTCCCTCGCCCTTTGTGTCTCAGAGATGTCTTTGCCTCTGTGTCGCTCCCTCTCTATCCCTCTGTCTTATCTCCTTCTCTGGTTTACATGTTTCCCCTTGTGTCTCGTTCCATGTCTTCCCCATCTGTCATGTGTTCTCCCCAGCCGTCACCGTCTCTGTATTTGTTTCTCAGTATGTCCGTGTCCCATCTCCCGTTTCTATTTCCCTAACGTGTCTTAAGTCTGCGTCTCTGTGATTCCTGTTTTATTTTGAAAGTCTTGTGTTCCGTGTTTAATGTGTTTATTTTTGCTTCCTCTGTGGCGTCATGTTCATTTGTATCTGCTGTGTTTCCACTTCCCTCGTCACCCTCATGTGTATTTATGTGATCTGTTGTCATGCATTCACTGTCAGGTTGTCTGTGTTTCACACCATGTTTCCATGTATCCAGGCCAGGTTTCATGTTAGGGGTTTTTCACGTTTAGCTTTCCCAGTTTAGGTTATTGTTTAGCTTCATCTTGTTTCGCTTTTTCCCTTTGTTTTGTAGTTTTCTACCAGACATAAAAAACGGCTCGATTTTTGTTAAGGACCCCGTTTTGCCTTTGTTTGTCTACACTTAGGTCATCTACTCTCGACTCCACATGTTAAGGTTAACCAATGTAAGTAAATATATATACACATGTATAAGATCAACTTACTCTTTCTCCATCAAGTCCAGGAAGACCAGGCAGACCGCGATCCCCCTGATATGACATTTTTATGACCACAAATTAGACTAAATTAGCTATCAAGTTACATAATGTGACTTGTAAAAGATCACCACTTGACATCATAATCAAACACACAACTACACATACACACACACACATAAGAAATTTACCTTTATGCCTGGTGGTCCCGTTGGCCCAGGAGGCCCAGGGGGACCCTGGACAGAAAGAGAGACAGATTTCTCTTCAACACGTGCGCACAAGTGTGAATACATCACAGCTGTAGTGAAACCTACGAAACAATGCTGTGAATTACGTTTTAATTAAAACTGGCACTGGCCATAACACTGAAAAATTATGTTAGGAATCAGGTATTAACCATGAACAGGACGCTCAACACATGCAGAGGTCACAAAAGTGAGAACATGTATGACAGAATTACACACTTTGATGTTAGGATGTGAGGGCTGCATGACTTCGACAGCTGAACCATAAATTCTGCCATTCTGACACTGATTTAGGGTGAAATGGAAAATCTGCATTTTTCTGCTCTGGGGTTTGTAGTTCTTAGTGAAAAAAAAAGGCTACATATCCGTATGCTTATTTTAGATGTAGACATGTTGGAAGGTGGAATAAACTATTGCTGACTCAAACCACAGCCTTTGGGATTCTTGACTGCTATACGTGATGCGATTTTGACAAGAAGCGGACTGAATGAGTTTGGAAAACCCTCTTAATGCTGTTTAATAGACATTCAAGGACACAACCAGCAGCTCAGGCAGCATGTAAGGTCGATCACAGAGAAGCACAATCGCAGCACTGAATACAGTTTTATTCACTGTCAAGCAAAAACGTTGCTGGGTGAGGGAGGACAAGTACAACAGGGCAGCGCAAACGGGTGTTGGAACCGGGTCGGGCCCATGCTCGGACATAGATGGATCACACTTTGGAGATGAAACGATACACAGAATACACAGAGCCTAATTACCGTAACTGTAATAGTGGTAATCTTCTGCAGTAGGCCACAGGAGTGGAAGTGGGGAAGAGGTGAGAGATAAGATTGTAGAGGTCACATGAAAAGAAACCTTTGTGTCAGCACATTTCTGCACAGGAACACCCTCAGCGTCTATAGAGCTCAACCTAAGCAGCTTCAAATGAAGGCATTGCACTGGATTACATTTCTATACATGTTTATATTTTTTCCTTTTTAGTCATTATGTTATGCAGGCAAATAATTCACTTTCACCTACTTTAGCTCCACTTTTAATCTGGCAAGTAAGCAGTGAGGAAGGTGAACCATTCATAGGTAGGTACATGCATCAAAAATAAAAAGGAATCACTTTCCCCTCGTCTTTTACGTCTAAGGAACCGACCTGTAAAGCTTCCTGAATGTTTCCGTTGTAGTCGATGATTTCGGTGGCACCTTGTTCTCCTTTCTGCCCAGGTGGGCCCTGCACATGTCCAACACCATTAAACACATTTTTATTTCACACATGATTATATCATATCAAAGAATTACAAGCTCAATAGAGTGCCTCCCTTTCAGAAATCTGCCTAGGCTTAACTACTGCCCCCTGGTGGTGATAACAAACCAACACTCAAACTGAGCTGTCACTCTGATGTGCTCATCCTAATCACATCCTAGAACTGAAGTGTTGTATTAGAAATTAAAAGGTTTAGCGTGTCAGCACACAGCATCCTTAATTATCTTTAATATGCTTGCTTACCCTTGGTCCAATGAGCCCCAAGTCTCCTTTATCTCCACCCTCGCCCTAATATGAAAGACAAACAACAAATATTGAACTCAAGGCACACTGCCGTCACGCCTTCAGCCACACACTTTACATTTTTATAGATGCTGAGGCCTTTTAGTATTTACAGCTTGCATTTGACAGAATGAAAGAACAACTTTGATGAAATAATATCTATGTTCTTTACAGCTTCAAAAGCTGTGATAAAAGCTTGAATAAATTAATTATAAATGAGAATAAATTAAAATCTGAAGTTCAGCTTTTCGCCCTTATTACACTGAAGGAGTTTAAAGTGTTGGTGGAGTTTAAATTTGTGTGTGCAACCGATTTATGTGAGTTCGTTTAAATGTTGATGTGTGTTGCATTCAACTCAAAGACTCCTCCAACATTTATTAAAACCTGTAAATCTGATTGTTTTTATAAACAACACGCTTAACAAGGATCATTAAGTTCTTAGTGTTTTCACATTTTTACCAGCTCAGGACAAAAAAACAAACCAAGATCACTGGAAAATACATTTAGCTGGTTCTTTTACCCAGGATCAACTAATTCCCATGCAGTGTAGAGAAAACAAATCTGCTGTACTGACCTTTGACCCTTTAGGGCCAGGTGTACCAGCCTCTCCTTGTGAACCCTGCCACGTTTAAAAAAAACACACAGGTGAAGAGGATACTAACGCGTAGTACTTCAGACATGCACATAAAGTTGAAGAATATAAAACAAACCCTTTTTAAAAACTTTTATGGGTTTAAAGAAAATTACGCATTTCTAAAAACACATTTCCTGAAGGAAACATTATCATCCTCTCTGACTCCTCCTGTGAGAGCTACGCTTCGAGCTCCACTAAAATAACCAGGTTTTAATACGCTGCAACCGCCAAGAAGTGGAGAACGTGTTTATTTGAACTGTGTCGCTGACAGAGGATGAGTTTCACTTCTGGGGCATGTAATAGGATGTGAACCAGATCTCTGTGTCGTCTAAGTTTAGACTAGAGATTAAGCTACCTGCAGGGGCAGCACCAGACATAAACAAAGGCAACCTCATTTACACTGGGTTTACTTTGCACGCACTCCAGGGAAAGCCACGGACCTATCACAGACTATAATGTTTTAGCCAGGTTTAACAAAAAGAGAACATGAAGTCTTGATTAAGCATCGCCTTATCTGATTTATGACTTGGAGAACTTTGCCGTGTGTGTTTGGATCAAAGAGGCTCTAGATGGCAGCAAAGCAACAGCT
The DNA here is from genome assembly GCF_057382275.1 of Copadichromis virginalis. NCBI lineage: Eukaryota > Metazoa > Chordata > Actinopteri > Cichliformes > Cichlidae > Copadichromis > Copadichromis virginalis. The sequence continues at coordinate 48,710,511 of NC_140620.1, forward strand.
GAAAAGCTCCAAAGACTCCTCGCTTCAGCGACTTATTTCTTTAATAATTCATACCGTACGCACAGGCATGAATGCACACTTATGCCCTTCACTTGCTGACCTTTGGTCCAGTGGGTCCCGTCTCTCCTCGTTCCCCCTTCCCTGGTGGTCCGTGGTCACCTTTCTCACCCTATGCAAAGAGAAGGAGAAGAAGAGGTGAGTTACTATTGTTCTCCTGCAACAAGGTGTCATGCAGAACTGCTGATCAAAGCTGAGTTCCCTCTTTAATGTCAGCACAAGGCCCGCGGTGCATCTTCTGAACATGAGGCGCGCCTTCGGTTCCCCTCATGTCATACATATTCAGCATGACTCCTCAGCCTTTTCACGAGCTCGCTTACTCAACATATTCAAACGGCGAAATGTAAATACTGATGCCGAGTCAGCACGAGGCAGACATGAGATGTGACAGGGCCGAGGAAATCGACAACAAAGAAGTGAAACCCTTTTCCTTAAAGTCGATGATTTAAATGCACGTTCTTAATTTTGAATTTTGATTTGACTGAAAACAGCCAATAGAGGGAGACGTGGTAAAACTCGAGCTTCACAGTGTCTAATACTTATATTTAAAAACCGAGCGGGATGCAGTTATTATCCAGCAGCATCGATTCAGTAAGGATTTAATAATAAACGATTACTGATATGTTATTATGTGTAGTGTGCCTTGAAAACAAAAAAAGCAAGTAAAATGCTGATTGTCTCAAATGGAATAAACATTAAGCCAAATTGTTTTTCTACAAAGCCAATTTTTTAGCTGACATTTGATTAAGCAGCAGAAATATGCCAGAGGACAGCGAAACGCTAATATATCTCAGTTATCTGCGCACTGCAAACAGCCCGATGCAAAAGGACATGAGCACGAGCAATAACTCTTGCATGTCTGGATTATCACCGCTGGCTCCGCAGTGTGATAATGTCAGGACTCAAAGGTAGCGGCAGAGGATTATCTCATTCTGACCACTTCCAAGTGACATTTTGAAGCAACAGAGGTTTAATCACCTTGAGGGGAAAGCGATAATGAAGGGTAATGAGAACAGAAACTCAAAGGAATTCGCGATTTCACCGATGATCGGGCTGATAGGATGTGATAACCATCAGTCAAAGTGTTTGCGTCTCATCATTACCAGCTCGTAATATTCAGCGTGTCACTCGGAGCAGAAAATACCTCCCACGCTGTGATAAACAACATCACAGTGACGAGCTGAAATCACCCACCTTAGTTCCTGGGAGTCCTGGAAGCCCAGGCTCACCCTGGGGACCGAGAAACCCGGGCTCACCCTGCGCAAAAAAAACAAAAACAAAAACACAACCACGAGCAGCTATTATTAATTTTTCCACTGGGCGTCTCTCATGTAGCGCTGCTAATGAGCACTAAACACACACACACAAGATGCATGAGCAAACACATTTATAATGACAGGCATGCACTTACAGCTTGCACACTTGCACGCGCACACAAGCGCGCACTCATGCATAAATCACACTCACAGACACACATTATCAGTGGCTGGTTAATTTATCCCCTGGTTCCTCATATATTAACGAGTCTCTCCCTCTTATGAATCCTAATAGACGTTACGACTGACCTTGTTAGAAACTCATCGGGGCACGCAGAAGCGTTCTGATTAAGAGGGTCTGCGCCGCTCACGGAGACGCTTCCAATTTTCCTGCATTTACACTTTCACGTATGAGGAGCGAGGGTCCAGCATGAAGTGCGACACTGGGTTTGATTTACATAACATTTGATTGGGAAATTACTTAACCGGAATGTATTATTACACCATCTGCAACCTAGAGAACATTAGGCACTCTGGAAGCCCTCAGAGAGGCAATGGACATTTGGCTTTCAAACCTTTAAACTTTGATTGGATAAACAGCAAAGAATGCAGAGAGCAGAACAAAGTGCAAGGCCGAGTGCTACGTTAGCAAAAAAATATTGTTAGAATCCATCAAGCATACAGGCCTCTTAAGTCAAAACAGGAGTATATAAAGTGTAAAATGAAAGGGCCTTTTTTTAACAAGCCCAGCACGTTCCAAGCATATGAAAAGAAAAGAACAAAACAGGCATAACAAGCACCATCATCTCCATGTCCGTGTGAGCATTCCTTACATTCAACAGTTATATTTTAAGCTTAATGGTCCACAAGTGCATTGATTTTCTTTAACATGCGCCATTTGTGCTTTTCGATTCGCCATCTGCTCTTGATACGGGGAAAACAGTAGCTTTAAAAAACCCGGAATAATCAAATAAAAGTTAAACTTCCTCTTTTTAACGAGCAGCACTTTTGACACATTGAGCCTCCTGATTGCCACCGTCAGGAAGTCGACTGAAATGTCTGCCTGCTAAGCAGCATTCGATCATTAATTCATGGACCTCCGTGTTATTCACGAATCCTAATGAGACAGTTTTCCTGCTGAACGCTGGCATCTTTAGATCAAAAGCTCAGACTGTTTGGTTTTGTCATTTCGCCTAAACTCCTCACTTTCGCTTCGCAGCAGCTACCGCGCTGCTAAGCTGAAGTGCGAATCCCCACAAAGCAGGAGAAGCGAGATCGGTCCACGACGGCGTGACAGCAGGCCAGATGTGTACTCTACCACAGATGGACTGAAGCTGACGGACAGGGACAACACTGATGGGAGGGTGGATGAAAACACGAAGCATTTACCTTTATCCCTGGTAGTCCAGGCAGCCCTGGAAGTCCTGGCTCTCCCTACACAAGAAGAGTGTGACATGTTACAGCCAAGCCAAGCTAAGCTGAGTCAAGCCTCATTTGGGTTTGAAAAGCTCTATGCTTTATTTTCTATTTGTGTTTTCCTCTGTCTATCAAGCTGTCGTGGTTCTGAAAAGCTGCCCGCTGTCCAGAAATTGTATTTTCACCGTCATTCGCTTGTGGTAAGCATCAGCAGAAGGTACTTGCACATGCACTTTCAGACCAACTCATGCAGCCATGGCTTGACAGCGCGATTAGTACTTGTCAACCCTTCAAAAAGTGCAACTGAGTTTCATTTTTAGGATTTTATTGGTTTGGGCAGGTGTGAAGTGTTCGGGTTTCTGGAAGGAAAAATCGTCTGATACTTTGGGTTAAAGTTGCAAAAGCTGTTTGCGAAAGCTGCCATGGCTTCAAGGTCCTCCGAGTTTGGCAGCGTAGGAAGAGTTGGCGTATTTTTCTATTATCAAGGTCGGGTGATTGTCAAGCTGAGAACGCAGTCATTTGATTCGACTGTGGAAAACTCAAGAGGTCAGGCTCCCCCCCCCAATCCTCCGATGAGAATACTTTGAGACTTTCAAAATAAAAATTTCTGACTTAACGGGAAAACTATGACCACTGGATTTATGGCATATGAAAAGAAATGATTAGCGCCGCTCAAGAATAATGAATCGTAATGGCACTCGGGGGATCAGAGAGGAGGCTGTAAACTGCGATTGCTGCTAATGAAAGCATTATAAAAAATTAAGTCCTTCTTGTTGACAGCTGAATAAATGAGTGCCACCCAATGGTGATGTTAAATGGGAAACAACAACTCAATCTTGTGACATTATTATGTGAAAAAACCCCAATTTTTAAGTGTGTCAGCACAAGCAGGATGTAAAACGAACAATATGATTAAGCATTAAAAGTTAGTTAGGCCACAATTTTACTTGGCGGCAAAGCAGGAAATAAGAGGCACTTGCTAAAAAAAACAACCTTTCTGTCGCCTGGAACTAGTTTGTCCAAACAGATAAAAGAGACTGAGAGTGTAATTTACATGAGGCATTGGTGCAATGTCAGCAGAAGTCTGGTCAAAGGCCGGACAATGGCTCAGTTTTCTTCTTCGGCGTGACTGTTTATTAGTTTCTCAACAAAAGCTGTTTCTTCAGCAACATTCTCCTGGCTGCCATTGTTGCCTCGGAAAGTATGTCAAACACTACAACAAACAACGGCCGGGAACAGAGGTCGTAGCGGCGAATATCGCTTGAACAATAAAACTGAAGCAGCAGAATAGGGTGACCTTGTGGTTGGAGCTAAGGGAAATGCACGCAGAAACATGGAAACAAGAACAAGGAGCCAAAAAAAGAGAAAAATCCAGAAGATTAGTATATCCAGAGGTGTTAGTATGAAACTGGAGACCCTACACTGGCTCTAAACAACAATCAAGCTGAATTAAAGTGAAGTGAAGGGCTGTGATGTACTGAAGGTCAACTTGCATTCTTAATGCCATTTAAACAGTAACGTTCGGCTGAGTTTTGAATGAGCATGTCCATATTTGAGCTTTTCTAATTTGCAAAAGTTTCGATGTGTACAGGCACAATGATGAAAAATAAATAGACTTTCATATACACTCAGGTTTCCTAAAACTATTCACTGGTCGAGTTATATTTTGAGTAAAATATGTCGGCATATTTAAAACCATACTACTATGACTGTTGCATGTAATTATGTACTACTTCCTTTATGCTGTGTATCAAAAAGCCATGAGGTGTAGCAAAGTGTAGTCGTTACCTTTAGTCCACTTCTTCCAGGCTCTCCAGGTTCACCCTGTAATACATGTAAAGAGTTTTCTATTTAACCGGTGTGACCGATTTCAAAATACCACCAACTATCTGTACTTCTGTTCTGCATGTATTAACAGAAAGTCCTTTATAAGTTCTTAATCTTAGTAGTTAGTTTCAATTGGTAACAAAAAAGACCCCTGATCCAAGTACGTATAGCTATCTGAATCTTATTTTCTTTCATGTTGACTACACTTACCTATTCCTGTTCATAGAGTAACACTGTAGCTCATTATTGTGTTATTGCTTTACTAATGGAAGTCCAATTTTTCCTTATTGAATCCAATTAAAATGAATGAAAGTAGCACAGGCTAGCATTCGTCTGGTAAGTAAACTATACTTAAAAAATTTAACAGAATCTCAGTGAGAAGGGCGTTGGTTTAGCTCACTGTGTTGAGCGGGTGCCCACATGCCCTTTGGCTCAGAGCAGCCAACCCGCAGTTTCCCCGTCTCTCTCTCGCCTTTTGCATTCCTGTCAGTTCTTCAATCTGAGAAAATCTAATTTTCTCATTGAAACAAACATAATGTCCCAGAGATGTTCTGTTTGATTTAGCTGAGGTGAGTGTGGGAGCCAGTGAAGTCCTTCATCTTCCAGGAACTGCCTGTGAAATCTCACCACTTGAGGCTGGCATTGTTGTGCACTGGGAGGAACCCGGGACCACCTGCACCAGCACTGGTTCAGAAAATCGAACCAAGGGATTTCTTCCTGATACCTAATGATACCTAGGATACCTAATGAAGGCCAGAGTGTTGTTGGCTAGCCTGCAGAGCTCTGTATGCCTCTCCATTGATATGCTTCCTCAGACCATCACTGATCCACCACTAAACCTGTCATGCTGAACAACGTTTCAGGCACTACAAGAGGACGTCGGGCCTTCAGGCCAGCCTCATGAAGGCTGTTTCTGATTGTTTGGTCAGAGACATTTACACCAGTGGTCTGCTGGAGGTCATTTTGTAGGTCTGGCAGTCCTTATATAGTGCTAATCCTGTTCCTCCTTGTACAAAGGAGGAGATACTGATCCTGATAATGGGTTAAGAACCATTTACAGCCCCATCCTGCTCTCCTAGACTAACTGCCTGTCTCCTGGAATCTCCTCCATGCTCTTGATATGGTGCTGGGAGACACAGCAAACTTTCTGCCAGTGGCACATCACAATGTGCCATCCTGGAGGAACTGGACTATCTGTGTAACGTCTGTAGGGTCCAGGTATCGCCTCACGCTACCAGCAGCGATACAGACACAAAATGCAAAACTAAAACAGTCAGAAAACTGTCAGTGGCCTCTATCTGTAAAACCTGTTTCCTGTTTCGGGGGTTGTCTCGTTGTTCCCCTGTAGTGCACCTGTTGTTAATGTCATTAACACCAAAGCAGCTGAAACTGATTAACAACCCCCTCTGTTACTTAACGGACCAGATCAGTATCTAACAAGTTAAACTCACTTGATGCTTTACTGCTTTTTTTAGCGTAGTTTAGTTAACACTAGCTAATAAACTAGCACTCCAGCCAGTTATGCTAATATATTGAGTTCAGAAGCCAAAAAGCCAAGCTGGTAAAGGCTAAAATGCCAGATGTTAATGCTCCAAAGGATAGTTAACAAACCAAGGAACATCTGTCCTTTTTCTGCTGTCTACAGTCAACCCTATTTAAAAAATACCTGTAGATGCACACACAGTCACAACTTGGACCTTAATGAATTACATTTTTCCATTTAAAAATCTTAAATCAAGGACAAAATGACAGTGGCTTTAGCTTAGCTCTCACCTTGATGCCTGCTGCAGAGGAGCCTGCATCTCCCTAAGAAAGAGTCACAGAAGAAAAGTCAGAAAGACACAAAAGGCAAAACAAAAAGTGACAGAGACTGTTAAAATAGTCGATGGGCTTGTCTGTGAGGAGTCAACATTATTGTGCAATTACATTTACAAAATGCTGACTTATAGAAAAGAAATCCATTTACCGAACAATGCGGAGCATAATTTCACAACTGCTGCATTTGACTGGATAAAACTGGGTGAAAACACAATTTGAAGAGCAGCTTGTTTGCTATTCTAAACAGAGAATGTACCTTTTCACAAAAGCTGGAGACAGCATTTTTATGACTACGGTGCTGGGAATCGTTTCAGTTTTACCCTGCAGCTGGGCAGGGGTGATGACATGCAGGGTGAAATCTAACACTATATACAATAAGAAGAAATCCACAGCAGTATAGGAGGTGAAGGTGTTTAAGGAGGCACACTAACAGGAACCACTGAAAGCTTTGTTCATTGCTTCTCCTTAGATATGGCACGGAACTAGAAGGAGACAGAGCTACTTATATCACATTTTTCCAGCAAAGCTGTCCAGACACCAAGAACCCAGACCCTTTTTTTCTATGCACTGCATCACTACTGCAGTGTACAGTAAAAACAGACATAAAACAAGGGGCCAATAAGCCTAATTACGGGTGGTTGGTGGGAAAAAGGAGTGGGGAGGAGGAGGCTGGGTCTTTAGCTCTGGTGTGGACTCTGTGGTTTCACTACACATACGCCTCGCGCTCAGAAGTTGCTGAAGGAATGCCTCTCGCCCTCAGCTTTTTATGGGAGTCATTATGATGCATAGCACACAAGGCAATGTTTAATTGTGGCTCTTTTTTTTTTGCACACAATAAACTGCGTTACTGTTTACAGCTGGGTTTCGCTGCATACTCAGGGGTGCTTCTATCCCAATCTTAAAAATTCATCATTCCACTTTTTAATATATATAAATGGACATTTTCACAAGTTCTTTTATATTTTATTGGGGTACAAGATCTAAATGGATGAAGTTTTACAGTTCACTACAAAAAATACAGAAAAAAAGCTTTTAAATCATTTTACACAATTAAATAGAAATATTTCTGGCCAAATACTTAGGAGACAACATGGATTTATTTCATCTTAAAACATATATAAATATATATATATACTAAAGAAGGAGACAGGGGCCCATTTTCCTGACTTTCTTGTGTCTTCACACCTGCTGCTTTCGGCAGGGGTAAAGGTGCCACGTTTGTACTTAACTGTTACAATTTTAGCAATAAAAACAACAACAACAAAATTACCTTGTGACGCTCATGATCAGTGGGCTATATGCAAGCATAATTAACCGTTTCCACATAATTAATCACAGCAGGATCGTAATGCGCTCGTACTGCGGAGAAATAAAACGTTACATAATAGATTGTAAAGTTTGGCCGTGTGAAGCAGAGCCCTGAAAACAAGGAGGATGCTGCAAAAGCGATCGAGCCTTCATTCCTCGGCTGCTGAAGCAAGAAGCTCGCTGGTGTGACCGATCTAACACAAGTGACACCGAGCTCTAGAAGCCGAACGAGAGCCCTGACCAAGAGAGAGTTTAATCTCTTCCAAATGTAGGAGTATGAGATGGAAAAAGCGGCGGAGCTGGGAGGTGTGCTGAGGTGTGGCGCAGAGTGCTGACACGTCCCAACTGGGCCAATTACCACGGTGAGGCTACAGCGTTCGATTTAGCCGCAGAGCAGACTAAGATGGAGAGCCGTCACCGCAGCTCCACTTCATTACAGGCACCCAGACCTGTCGCTGCCCGTTGGCATTTAGAGATAATAGCATGAAGGGCGCAAAATGTATGCCTAGTAAATCATGCCATTTTCCAGCTGTTTGCTTGGGGATTGAGATGAGCGCAGAATTAATCGCTGAGCAATGAAGGCATGGCTGAATTGTGACAAATTAATACCACCGCAGTCATCAAAATATGAGTCTTACTCCACATTACAGCCATTAGCAGTGATGACCAAATTCAGCGGGCCCCGGCTAAATATTACCCCCTGTCCCTGAGTTAAGATATATGTGAGGCAATGCAAATTGTGATTGGCTCCCAGGGCAGAGAGGCCTTGCCAGTATTTGAAATGCTGCCAGTTCACAACAGCTTGGACCGGATCTTAGGATTCAAAAATTATACCAACCGCTGTGCCAGACTGGCCAGAGCCAAGCACTCATAGCCTGGAACTTCCCAAAACAAAATCCAAAGTTTGATTTTGTGTATTAAAAAAAGAAAACAACTTTAAAGTATTTTTCAATTTGTGAGGTCCAACTTTTTCAGCAAGAAGAGTCACTGTTAATTTCACACCTACTTAAATACTTAGGCTGAATGCATCAGAAGGAAATGGTTTAGAACTAAAGCTTTTAACTGTGGTAATGATTTGTTTTAAATGAGGCCAAAAATGGACATGCAGGGGCTGTTAGAAACATTTCTCTCTACGCTTAATGATGGCTTACGGACGCAACAGAGCAGGTAATGTGTTATATAAATGTATACTAAACAGTGAGTGAACATAAGTGAGTATAATTACACAGATGCTTTTCTTATGTACAATTAACATACCTATTACCTACTACTTTTCCCCTGCTACATTTAGCTCATGACTTATGATCACGCATGTTTTAGTATGATCATGTTTCCCCCCATATTGCATTTTGCAGTATTATATATTTTTTATAATTCGTATATATGAGGCTAGTCACAGAGATTGGTAACTCCTGGTCACTAGAGAAAAGTGTGCATTCCCTGAAGAACTGCTGAGTAGTTGATGACTGTCCGGTATTTAAATTAAACTCCCACACATGCAGGCCAAAAGAGAAGCTAGTGACCCCCTTACAACCTCCGGTTGCTAGGGAAAAATGTGTATTCCCCAACCAGTTGCCATGTGGTTGCACTAGGTTGCTTTTAGTACTAGAAAAAATTGGTTGCATAGAGGTAAACGGTCCTGTAATGAAAACCTTCTTGCGACTGCCTTGTTTGCACGTATGATGGTCGTGATTGCTCATAACTCGGGCAAACTTTAGCTGCTATGGTAACTTGATTACAAGTTTGACTACAATTTTTACTAGTTTGATTACAGTTTGATTGGAGGCAAACTGGTATCTACTATGAAATGGGTGTCCGAAGCAATCTGCTAACAACCAAGGCAGCCGCAAGGAGATTTTTGGTGGATCACCTCCAGCAACCGATTTTTATCCTGCCACACGTAGAAACCTCCACTTGCCAACCGGTCAGGGATTACCTGGGGTTGCCACTCCCTGACAACTCTAGGTGAGAAAAATATGCATTCCCCAGTCAGCTCCCATGTGGTTGATCTTGGTCGCTGCCAGTCGCTAAATGAAATTGATTGCATAGAGATATGTGGTTCTGTATTGAAGACCTTCTAGCGATTGCTTTGGATGATGCTCTACACCCAGCAACCTATAGCAACTACTCTCCAACATTTTAGTGAATATACTCCTTTCCATGGGGGTTGTCAGCAGCTAGTTGTAGCAAATTATTTATTTACAGCAATGTTTTCAATAAACACCTGGAAAACAAGGTATATTTCTATGGAATTCAATTACATTATCCGCACATGAGCTTATACAAACAAGAAACTAAACTCAAGACTACTTGGAGCTGTTGGAGTCCTCAGCATGTCAGCTTTTTAACCTGCTCTTAAGAGCGAGTGAGCATGTCAGTCAGAGTATATCTGCCCTGTCATTTAGTCTCTTTCACACTTCACAGGTCCCCCACAGTCAAAACAATCTCCCTTTGTATCATGCAAAGCACAGCCAGACTGCTTACACCACCAGTTCTCTCCCCCCCTCTCTCTGCACTCCCCGAGGTCTCTCTGCTCACCATAGCGAAGCTTTCGCTGCTTCACCTTTCACCTCACATTACCACACTTTCCCCGCAGTGCGTGCTGTGTATTGTTAACTTTGGCATCTTCAGCATGGACGACTAAAGATGCCCTCCTTCCCTCCCATGTCCCTCTGTTCTCTGGTTTCATCTTCCTCCCGTGAAGCAACAACACGATCATAAAAGAGAAAGTGATCAGATGCAAAACTCTGATGACAGGGGGCTCCGCTTGGCAACACGTTCCCTTCACTTGCACTGAAAATCAATCAGCCCTCGGTGTGCCTGACATCTGGTAAACTCATCTGGATGTCTATTGGTTCGAATTCCTCTCGCCATATGTTGTGCGCTACGTTAAACAAAACACTCATTTTTACGTCCTGATGCTGACAGTCTGAGATGAGGTAATCCACATCCATCGTAAACATGGCAGAAATCATAATTATTTGTAGTCTGCCTTTCGCTGTGAAACGCATCAGTGTGCACCCGAATGAATGGCAGGTGATCGTCTACAGAAGTCTGAATTCCCGTGGTTATCCGATTCATCTTACTCTTCTTCACTCCTGAAGCAAAAATCCATCATCTTCTCTCCTTTTATTGCACCAAGGTAAACTAGATCAAAGCGGTGCTTGAGCTGCAAAGTTTTATCGCCCTCCTCTTTTCCTTTTTGTTCACTCATTTTCCACAGATGACATCCTGCATCTGTTTCCCTCCAATGGTGTCCTTTCTTGGCTGCCGAGTTTTAAAAACCACAGTGCCCATAAAATGAGAAGTTATCAAAGTTTTTCTGCACCGAACAGCAATAAATTGGCAGTGACATTTTCAGTACATGGCTTCTGGTCTGCTGCCGGTTTATCGGTTACATTTTGTTTTTATACCTAACTCTGTATAAGCACCTCTGGTGTATAATACATCACAGCATTTTGCCCTCAGATACTGCGTTTCAGTTTCTTTGGCAACTCCAAGGAGAATCTTTATTGTTCCCCACTAGTGTGAGAAGCTAAATCAACATTTCCCCCCCCAAAAAAATAGCTCATTTCTATCCATAATTGATTTGTTTCTGAAATGTTTTACAACTTGTGAAGAGTAAAGAGGTCCAAATTTTGCCCAGAGGTCATCCAATACAAATGAGGCTGTGACCTATTTTCATAAATGCTCCTTAAAGAAAATAATAAGAGCGAAGGCAGCATGGCAAGCATAATGTGTTTCTGGATATGATGTCAGTGTGCTAATACAAAGCAAAGAAACTCTTCCCGAAAACAAAAGCTTTTTGGACAGAAACATGAATCTATTAGTTTAGTTCTGAACAATCTGCCCAGCAGAGCTGTCTTGAAGATAAATGGTACCAAATTAATGCAGAAACCATCCAACCAGAAAATGTAGCATCAGCGTAGCATAGCAATTAAGTCCACATTAAATACAAAGGACACATCAAGTGCCAGGATGACTGCTTATGTGCAGCCTTGACTACAGTACAACTGATGACCCTTGACCCCAGCTGTTTCTACTGAACATTACAGTTCTCCTCAGAAGGCTGACGTTAACTTTTTTTTACTGTTTTCTGGCCACCGACAGCCTCTCTGTTGGTTCCCTGTGCAGCGTCCAAGACATAAACAAAAGAGAACAAAAACTCAGAGGATTTCACATACCTTCTCTCCCGGTTCACCTTTCGGTCCGTCCTCACCCAAATCACCCTGCAATGACATCACAGAAACCTGTTCAGTCTCTTGGACGCAGGAATGAGTCAGTGCTGACAGTACATGACATGAAACATGATTGCTTTAACAAGCTTAGCACACAGTAGGACAAGCTTCTTCTTCTTCTGTGATTGCACTGGAGCAAAGCTGCTGCTTTATCTTCACTTTGATCACTTAGCCGTCAAATGAAGTTCAAATATAAATGTAATATTTAGGTGATGCCCTGTTACGAAGCTCCTAAGCTCACTGCATTGAGAGCTGTGATAAACTTCACTTCTTAACTCCCAACTTTTGCAATATTTGCTGTACGGCCGGGATCATAGCTCGTCCCATCCACGATATGACTCGGTGGAAGCCATTTGACTGGTAGTTTTCTTTATAAGGAGAATGTCTCGTTGTTGGAATAACCTTCAAATGAGTAAGTCTGGTGAGCCAGCTTTTTTTCTACACCCCCAAGAGGCTGTCATGTCTCAAATGCACACTCTACGCGCATTCCCAGGCTCTCAGTTGTACTTTGTTTTTCCTGTTAAATAGCAACAGTTAGCATACGATACCAAGCTGGTAAATCTATCTGCTCAGCATCAGCATGTCAGCACGCTGGTTAGAACTTAACTCAAAGCACACAGACTCACAGACTCTGTAAAATGTTGCTACACTCTTGTTTTATCAGTGGATTTCGTATCACAGCACGGCTATAAATCCCGACTGTGTAAATGTAGTGAAACATGACATGTTTCATCAAATGAAATTAAATGGGGAAACACAATGATTTGCAATCATGAGTGTCTTTGTAAGTTATCCCTGTTGTGATGTCAAAATATATACATATATTTAAAAAAAACTGCAACAAGCTTTCTACTTTCCCTTTTTATCTGTTAGAAGCCTTTTTTCTTTTTTAATTAGCTTGCTGACTAATTAATGAGGAAAAAAACAAGTGTTTAATGTTAACATGTCTGACTCCTCTGAAAATAAAACCTCAGAGTACTTTGAGCCAAGCTGCCTGGCAGGGAAAAGGTGATTTCACTTTTAATAAATCCCCATGATTTTATATTAAGATTAGACCGCGAATCAAACAACGCCTTGCAGTTCCAAGGATATGAAATCAAAGGGTGTCTCATTGTGTTACGCTATTAAAAAAAAAAAAAAGAACTTCAAGAAAACGAGATTATTTTAACAGCTTCAATGTTTCAAACTGCTGTTTATTTTTCCATTTAGGAATTTATCATAAGTTGCATCGACAAAGCCAAAAAGTGCAGTTTTTGCTAGCAGCGCTGGCCTGCCACATGGCATCTCTTCCAAACCCGAAGGTCAGGACCCCAATTAGTGCTCTGACAAGTCTCAGGATGATTATATGACTGGAAATGATAAAAAAAATTAAATCTGCAGAACAAATTGTTTATTTTGTCAGAATTTTCTTAATTAACTGGACGTGGTTTCCTCTTTACCCTCCTGCAACCTGATGAAATGATCTGAAAAAGATGCATCCCTCTTCTGGAAAACTGGTCACGATGTTTAAGACGTGGAAATTGTGGCAAAGCCAAGCGGCCAGGAGTCGACAAAGCACAGAACCAGGTTCATACTAACACGAACTGACACACTGGACGCTCGTGTTCTTTTTCAATCCATTGTGCTAAAAAAATATTTTCACTTTGACCTTTTTTTGTGCATCGCGGTAAAGGATACACACGATGCTGTGAACTGGGATTGCTAGGAGATGCTGTCACATCTTTACAGCAAGCCAGGTGTGTTAGCGACAGAGACACTGTCTCTGATTCAGCTCAGAACTGATCCAGCTGACAACGACTGCCCGAGGGCCAGTTTTGTGGTCGATGAAGCACACACGATAAGTCATCACTTAACTCTCCAGCCCGCTGCACTGTCATCCCGGTCAGTGTTTCACACCTCCCACCCCGCTGCCGTCCAACAACAGCAAATAAGGGCACCATTACAATTACAGAACAGAGGGAATAAAGCTGCCGTTCCTCTGTGGGGCTGTTTTATGGATCTGTTCTTAGGTTTACTTCACGGCCTGGAGTCGGTGAAGCTGGGTGCAGTTTTTGTGACTCACTAAATCACTGACTCACTGGTGGCTAAGTTACAGAAGGGAGGCAACTTCAAAAAAAAAAAAAAAAAACTAGCTGGAGCTGGGAGATGTAAAGGCAAAGCTGCAGTCGTGGTGATGAGATAACAGACTGACGCTAGCAATAATGTCCGAAGATCCAAATTAGCGCCTTACCTTTTCACCTCGTTCTCCCATTTCACCCTGTTAGGAAGGAAAGCAGAGCAGCAGAGATAGAAAAAATGAGGGTTTGGGGGGGTTATTGCACACACTCAGGGTCAGATCGTATCTGGGGTTAAATTCATATTTGATTATAAATGTTATGACTGCTTTTTTTCCCCAGACAGACCCTGACATGAACTTTTTTGTTTTTTAAATTTAAAATCGTCCTTGCATTATCATTGCAACATATTTTTATACCATGCATTAAAGTCTTCATGGAGGATATATATTTTCTGTTACATCAAAGACGAATACATGTATATGCATGTTTTTCAAAACCATGAAAAAGAAATCACAAAGGGACAAAACGGCTGATGGTCAAAAGGTAAGATGAAAAATGACTGAAAGGGGGAGATGCTTCTGTGAGAGGATAAGGAAAGTATTGCAAATGACTTTAACCCTCTGGAGTCAAGGGACATCTCCAAATCACATGACTGAATTAAGATGACCCTGCAGCAAGACGCAGCCTCACGGAGTCTCTGTTTCAGTTTGTATTAAAAGTGTGAACTATATACTAACAGTGCAGTTACATGGAAGGTTTCTGATGTGATAATGATATTGTTAAGCTATGTAAAATAATCCATATAACAGCAAAAGTGTTCACATTGAGTCTTATATTTTAGATCATCTCAACAGATATTTGGGATTCAGGATTTTGTTTTAGTTTGATATTGCAAAGTTTGCTGGCAATGGTTGCTGCTGCTCTCACAAAGTGCAGGGTGGGATAACATGACTTTGACCTCAGAGGGTTAACCCAAAAAAAGGGGGAAAAAAGCGACTGCTATGACTTCACAAGAATATGAGCACACAGAATATGTGTGCACCCCGACCTTGGCTCCTGGAACACCGTCCAGTCCTGGGATGCCAACATCCCCCTACGGACAGCACAAGATACACACAGTGACTGACTCAGTGTGCTGCGTAAGCAGTTCGACTAAAGATTCAAGGTCAGGAGATATGACCCCTACACTCCCCACCCCACAAAAAGCAAACAAAACAAAAGAAAATGCATATTTTTCTTCTTAAAATTGAGATAACAATTGACTCAGACACAAGAGTGAGTGTATGGTGCAAAGGGCTTTTTCAGGATAGTTGGTAATGCAGCACGAGACAGGTGAGATACAGCTACACTGACAGAACTGCTGTAAGGAGCGTAAATGTACAGCTACAGCACTATGAATTCTATAACATTCCCCAAACGTTCACATGTATCAAATATTGAAACCACAAAGTGAATGTGAAAGACGAGAGGATAAACAAGCTGATTAAAAGCTTAATTATCTGGTTTGGTTCTGTGTATGTGCAGAAGAAGAAAAGCCAAGCCCGTCTGACGGATGCCAGTTTGCCGTTAGCCTCGATCCCTTGTCTCCGCGGCTCCCTAGCTGAAAAACCAACCTCTGTCCATCTGCTGCCAGAAACAATTAACCTCCTGACCTTTGCAAACATACCACGTCATTACCCTTTCAGAGGAGCAGTAGCTATTCCTCAGCCCAGACAGACAGCTTTAACCAGATGAAGCTGATTAATGTAGCCAGAGTGGAAAAATAACGCAGTGCATTACTTGGATTAAAATACATGTCACCAGGCAGCTCGGTACTGGCCATATTCGAAGGAAAACTGTGTTACTGGATGTCATTTTTCAATATCTTAATGCTATTTTCACTGTTCCCCAAAATGCTTCATGCTCATGGGAAACTCGGCGTGTCTGATCCGCGCTGGGCGTGTCCCTGCAGCTACACACTCGTGGTGATGTTCGTCATAAACGCCGAAGCCTCAGATCAATCGTCAGCCGCATATGGAAGTCATTGACATAATAATGACACCCTATTGACATAATGATGATAGAGTCTGTTAGGAACTCCAAAGGTTGGCTTGATAAGGTGGCATTAGTGATTCTGCTGGGATATCCATGTCAAATCAATACCGTGTCTGTGCGAGTGGACCCGCCACTGCCGCCTGAGCACCTTTAACTGCTTTTGAGTCAAACTTTCTGCAAGAGTGAGACTTACATACCATAACAGGTTCTGCTTTATAACTGCACTGCACAGCATTGGAGATCTATTTCATGGCTGCTACAAAACCTCACTCCTTTCATTTTGGAAACAGAATTAAGCTTTCAGCCTCCACTGTAGCCAGAGTTAGCATGGATTTTACTTTAAAATGAAACTTCTTCACTCTGGTTCCTATTACAGCCATACGTGCCTCTCCTTTCTTTATAAGTGCATGTTTCAGATTAGAGCGATGCAACCCTCAAACTGCCTCTCCATTCATTCTCTTCACTTATACCATCGTTTGTTCTGGAATAAATATGCTTTTCCATCTCTTTTTTCTCCTTCCCTCCACCCATTGTGAAACACCTGCACTGCGTCTTCTTTATCCGCTCCGAGAATGAATAGCAGACATGAGCCGAGTGTGTGAACAGATTCAGAGGCAGCCAGAACGGTACTTTGTGGTTAAGGCTTGAAGAAGAAGCCCACGGGTTTTCTCCCAAACCGAAATAGTGGTTTGAAACTGTCAGAACTTTTTTTTTCTTATATAAAAAACTAAAACACATGGGGAGAAAGATTAACGAAAGATTAATGCTCAAGTGAGCCTTTTCATGATAAAATACTATCAGGTATGCAGATGGATGTTGGTTCTCTGAACTTTGTGTGCATATTTTTATTTTAGGGACACATAAAAAGTCTTGAGGGACAATAATGCTGCCTAGTAGTGGTGTTTTTTTCCTCTTGGAAAAGTACATTCACTAATAAAAACAACAGCAAGTCAGCAAGAACTAGTTAAAAGCCCAGAAGTGTAGAGCTTTACAAGAATTCAGTGTAAATGAGTTTGCTCACCTTCAGTCCATCAACACCGGGGATGCCAGGAGGCCCGAGTGAACCCTGGGAAATAAAAGCAAAGTTTGTTGGGTTTTTTGCATCATTACATTCGACCATCTCGCTGCTCGTACCGTCACGGCCGGCTCAACGGTTGTAAATAAACACCGGCGGCGTATCCGTTCTGTCTGCCGCTGATCAGGGCGTGCTCTGATGTTACTGCGCCAGACCAGCATAAATACTGCATGTCATATTTCATCATCTGCTCTGTTATGGACAATACAGCCAGAAGGCAAGACTGAGAACACTCCTGCTGCACTTCAAACTGAAAATGTACTGCCCTGTGAAATAAAGAAATGTTTCGCACAGCAGATGTACTCGAGATTTTACCGCATCTACTGCGTCAGCTTAGTAAAAGTTGGTTTAGACTCTGAGGGCCAAGCGTGTTTTAATGAACGCCCGCTCTCTGTTCTTCGCGGTTTGCTTATGTTGGCTTTTTGCACCGCTTTCATAATAAAAGCTATTTATAGAGTTCCCGGTCGCATTTAAAGATGTATCAGAGATGCTTGAGAGATGTGAGATACAGTCGCAGGAAAGCATCGTGTCGAGGGTTGAAAACCGTTCACGCTGGACTTTTTCGTCATGCGGTGGCACTGAATCAGTCACCGAGCTGATGAAACTTGAATAACCCTCGACGCGGCCCCTCTACTAAACACAGCGCTCCACTAGCAGCAGATCTAATTGAGTAGCCTCCGGGCCTGGCTTATGAGTCATTAACACTGTGGTGTGTCATCATTGACCCCTCCGCACACACACACTCCCTCTCCCACGCCGACGGGAGGCCTTGCCGACAGATGACAGTGCAGACAGGAAGTGTCTGATTGGGTTACACTGAACAAACACTGGCAGCTACCTGATGGCTGGATATAGCTTACATCTGTTCCTCACATCAGCGCCACCAGGGACCCGCAGCCTGTATCACAGCACTTAGCTCCAGGTTCTCTGTTCTCCATCTCTCTCCTTCTCTGTCACCCTTTTTTCCCCACTTCTCCTGTTTATTCACCATGACTGCGCAGTGTCTGTCGCTAATATGCAGGTAAACATACTCATCAAACAACACGTTTACAACCGTTTGTGCAACGAGAGCTGCTGTGAAATGAAAAACAGTTTGGTTTAGATCAGAATTCAACAGAGGGACAAAAAAAAAAGTTTCCTTTGTACTTTTATGTCACAACCAAGTCAGCGAATCTCATTTAGTTTTCTTTAAGAAAAGCAAGAAATGCCAGCAAGAAGAAAGAAATGATTTTCTGTAACTTACCTTCGATCCTTGCGGCCCCTCAGGTCCCTATAAATGAAAAGAGAGACGGAGAGAGATTGAGTGCAGGAGAAACGCAGCAAAAATAGTTCATGTGAGATGAAATAATACAATTACCAGAGCCAACATGGTCAGAGCAGAGAGACTGGCAGAGCTTGTGGTAGGATTTCATGCAGCGCGCACACACCCTTCAGGAAGAACCCGAATCACAATCAATCCCTTGTTTTATTCTCCAGCAAAGAATGAAAATCCGCTCACTCCCTGCCTTCTTTTCGCTGAAGTGACCCATAAACAGGAATCTTTAATAAGCTCATGAATAACAAAAGCTTTTATGGTTTTATCTTTTATGTTGATCTGTCTTTACTCGTTTTAGTGACTGTAAAAACTTGTCTCGTTTGGCCGCGCTACATTCCGAGTCTACGGTCCAACACATAGAGAGGTTCATTACCTAAATGGGCCAATATCTGGAAAGCTTTGCAAAGCTAACAAGTTAGCCAACGGGGGGGGGGGAAAGGCGCCTCATCTCTAAGGCAGATTTAAATCATGGATCGATGTGTCTGGGAGGACAGTTTCTATTTACAACCTGCTGTTTACTGCAGTGAAACTGGAGGCCGCGTTGGGCTGTCGGCCTCCTCCGCTGGAAGCTGCCTAAAACAACACGACCGCATCGTGAAGAAACTGGGAAGCCTGGGTGAAAGTTAGCTCCTTCCTTGTTTCTCAAAGACTTTTGAGCTATCGCACCAGCGCGGCAGTTCATCAACACCTTTACGCCTGGCTGTTATGACACCTCACGTTGGCCGGCTTCTTTCACACTTTCGGCCATTTGGCTCGTCGCTCGCAGCTGAGTCAAGGCCAGGCGGACCTTGTGCCCCGCAGGCTCTCTACAGCAGCAACTTTTCCTCGCTTTGCTCACGTCGATGTATAACTGGCAAAGCTCAAGATACGGTCCCCTGATGTGTGTAAAACGTTTGTGTGAGAGTGTTAAAAAGAAGCCAACGAGGACACGTTCGGGTTGAAAAGTTAAGACTGTCAGTGCAAATTTGCCTGAAGAAGAAGCCCGGTTTGATGTCGGCCTACTTGTGACTTCATGGCGATTAAATTCTGCGAATAAGCTGATTGTTGGATCGGTTTTAGTATTTGTTGTTAAAACGGGCTATCACCAAGTAACTGTACCTCGAAACTTCCCTCTCCCAATTTCCATTTTTCCCCAAAATTGGCCCGTTAAAATCCCTGTAGCAACAAGTTCTCACATTTTCAGAAATGGCCCACACAGTTGCAGCTCATTTATGGTGCATTCCTTGTGCACTTACAGCAAAAACCTCAATGAACAACTTTCATTATCCTAGCCAACCAAGAAAAAGGTTTTCCTCCCATTTGCCTTTAAAAGCCTTTGTTAGCTGTCCTCAGTAGGGTTTAGTAAACATCTTTATGACCCACTAGGTATGTGAGAGCATGTGCTGCTCGCCTGAGTGCTAATTAGCTTGGCTACATCTGAGAACACTCAGAAGCTACTGCTGAAAAGGAGTTTTTTTGTTTGTTTTTTTAAAGAAAGTCAAGAGCGCTTAAGGAAGTCTTGGCTCTTTGGTTCTCAACCCTGGATCCTGACTTTGGTGAAAAATGAAAAGGGAAGAACAATCCAAAGATCTTTGTGAAAAAGGATTATTATTCCATCTGAAAGTGTTCATCACGATAGCAGATGTTCAGCATGTAGCGGCTTAGCTGCCTCATTTAGCATTCATAAAGGAAAGAAATTCCACAAATGTGCAATATCAACAGGCTGCCTATTGAAGTCGAGCATCCGAGCACAAATACAATGCGCTGAATGTTTGGTACTTTCATTCATGATTCGGACGTTGCGAACAATGAAGCCATTCCCAGGTCAATTCCCACACTCAATCAGCAGCACTTGAACCTTTGAAAGTTGAAGGACTTCCAGAATGTGTGGCATTCACATAAAAAATATTCGTCTGATCATAGAACAGAAAGGCTCCACATTCAAGCTTGTTCCGTTCAAGGCTTTTGTGTCAGTTATACTGTGAGTTTTCAACTATTATAAACTATTTAAACTTTTAAACAAATGTATTTTTTTCTCTTTTTTGCCTTAAGTTGTAGCTATATGTGCTTATTGCGGAGGCGTGCTTTATTCAAACTGTTCACATAACATTTTCTAAGAGTTTTCAATCACTCTTTATTGCTCCTGCCACTATAAACAAAAGCACTGTAGAAAGCACTGTAGCCTGGTAAAGCAATAATGCAGAATGGCTTAAGTTAAACCATTCAAACCTTCACCTGTCATGGCTGCGCTGAGATTAGGCTGTTTTAAAAGACATCTGATAGCAGACTGCTTTCTAAACTACAGTATGGATGTGGCCTTAGCTATCAGTGGGGATGTGAAGGCCACTTCTTTGTCTATTTAGAGGATCTAGGCTCAGATAACACTGGATGTATTGCCCAAACATGGCCCGTATTAACAGTTGTGTATAGGTCTCTTTTGGCCTGTACTGATAATGTTGATTCATGGTGAGAATGGCTGCTTCAGCTCAGCCACAGGCGGACACAATAGAGGGGCCAGATGTCAGATGTGCTGTGACATTTGGGCCACATTTGGTGCACTCATGTCAAAAGTAGCTCGTAACTTCAGGGCCACGTCTGACCCCACAGTATACTTGGAGTGGGCAGATGCTCACTGACATTCAGGTGATTTTAGATTATATACATATATTACAGATGTCACATTTTCATGCTGGCTCTGATCTGTAATATCTCCACAACAATTACACGCCTTGCAGTATGGATGAGTTTTGTAAGCCACACGTGTAGCTTACAGAAGATTCACAGGATTTGATTAAAATGTCCGTTATTTTCATGAAACATCTGCACTTTGATTTAAAGTTATATGCTTTACGTGGTAGTCGGGTCAAAGAGAAGAAAAGAGAGGCTTTGTAATGGATTTTGTTACTAGCTACATTCCAGCTGTAGTCCCCGCAGGTAAATGTGATCCAGTGACCTCAGCATTTTAAACATTCTGGCTATGGTCCTGTCTGCGGGCTCATTTATCAATCCATCCATCCATTTCCTTAACTACTTAACCATACAGGGTGGGGCCTATCCCCAGCTGCCACTGGGCGAGAGGCAGGGTACACATGGAGAAGTTGCCAGTACATCACAGGGCTAACAGGGAGAGACAAACAGCCATTCACATCCTCACCTATGGCCAATTTAGAATCTGTAATTAACCTCACGTACATGACTTTGCACCGTGGGACGAAACCGCATGCCAGACAAAACCCCTGAGTGTAGGTGTGCTTTGTTTTAACAACATAATAAGACCCAAGGCTGTAAAAATAGGAATTTGCCTTTAAGAACAAACAGATTTGTTCCACTAAAATGGTTTTGTCCACATTTCCCACAACATTGTTTGATTTCCCCGACCATGTCATAAGCTATTCGCTCACATCTTTGCTCCTCATGTTTGGCTTTACAGCAAAGGAAAACTCAGTCAAGGTCAATAAAATATCAGAGGTATGTCTTCATTGAACAGGCTTTTGAGGAGCGAATGTGTCCCTACATTCATGCCTGTGGAGTTTTTTTTCATTGATTGTCCAAGGTGAGCTACTGGTGCATTGTGGGTAGCTTTGGAATGAATAGGATGCAAAAGGGGATCAGTGAAAGTCTGCTGCATAATTGGAAATTACACCAAAAAGCAGATGGAAGAGGCTTCTCTCAGCTTTGGATGGAACATATTTGGACTTTTTGTTCTGAACAAGCTGAGCTCCAGATGAATGCTGAGTGTGGGGCTGCAAGCCACCTTTGGAGAGCTGAAGACCCCCTTAATTTACCACAGAGAGACCTCGTGGCGCTGATGATTTTGAACTTAGTCCTGAAAATATTTCCTTTTCTTCTTCTTCTTGTTCTTCTTCTTTCCACCTCCCCCCCCCCCCACCTCCTCCTTGTTTCTCCACAAGAGCTTAATCCTTCTAACCAGCACCACATGTCCTGGAAGGCTGCTGGAAAACTCTGGAATCTACTTTTGCCCCTTTAACAATAGCATCTACATTAAAAAAAAAACTCCGAGCTGTGTCAAGTGGGCGCTAGCGCCGAGAGCGCTGCAAAAGAAGCAAAAGTCGGTCGAGCGGTGACCTCAGAATCCCTGCCTCCGGCTCACTTGTGGAGATCAAGATGTGCCAATCACAGATTATTCTTTCAGCTGGCTGCACAAAGTGGAGACTTGTTGCTTATGCATCTAATTCATATTGATTTGCACAGGCCAACCAAGGGCGGGGACTGGCGGGATTTTTTTTTTCTTCTCTTAGATGGGAAAATGTCTTTTTATTTCTTCTCCAGAGGTTTATCAGCTACAGAAACTCTTCTCTTTAATCCAGTATCTTATCTTTGCTCTTTTTTACCAGGGAGCAGCAAACATTCTGTCGTTGCATGAAATCACAGGCCGCAAACGCAGTAACTGTGCTGTCACATGTTTTTACAACTGCTGGGACATGCTCATCTCACGCTGCTTTATAGGGCGATGACTTTACTCCTTGTTAAAAGTACATTAGTGTCACGCTGTGTATATACTTGTGAAAGAGGATGCTTCATTTCAGCAGTTACAGTAAGCAGTCCTTAATTCACGTTCAGACGGGTTGAGAGTCTCTGTTCATTGGTCATCGGAGGTTGTGCAAACACTAGGCTTATGTGAGCGCACCTGGGAACATCCATCGCAAAGTGTAAATTCATCACAGAGTGGATTTTCAAACCGAACATTGCTGCTTACACAGCTACCCGCCCAAAGTGGGATAAAACACGAAGCCAACAAAAGCAACAGTAACTTAAAAAGCAGAAAGAGGGAGGGAACTTTACTTTAGAGGATCGCCCATTAAGTCGTCTAAGATTGATTAGCACCTTTGGATCCTTTACCCAATGCGTCTTTTTCGCTCTAGCCTCAATTATTTCCTCTGTCCATTTCTCCCCAGCCCACCAAATTTTTCCACAGGGGAAAAGGTCAAGGGGAGCTGGAGTCAGAGATGAAAGCACTTGATAATACCTCTTCTGTCAGCTTCACTTCCCTTCACTCCCCGCATCCACTGATGTGACATCGAGTGTTTTTTGTATCACGTTTTCCATCCTTGCTCTCCCTGGAATTTGGTTTGACCTATTCGTTGTAGCTTTTATGAGGAAACTTTAATCAAGTGCTTTATTTGCTGAACACCGCAAGTGGTATCCAGTTGCCATCAACTGGAGCAGCGACTCGTCCATGCGGTACCAAGGGTTTGTGAGGGAAAACAAACTTTTTCTTAACAAGTTAGCATAAAACGTGTCATTCGCTGTCATATCGATGAACCATCTCACAAATATCTCACGAAAAATATATACACTGCCAGTCAAATGGTGCCATTAGAACAACAGAGCCCGCTTTGAGAAGTCCTACATATGAAACATATTTGGCTCTGATTAAACCAAACTTGCTACATAATTTCTTCTTTTTTTTTTCATAGTTTTGATGTTTTCAGTAGAAATTGACACAAAAAAAGGCTTTTCCAGCCTTTTGAGTACAACGGATAAAAAAACATAAAATGAAAACTTAAGTTTATAATTAAATAAATACATAAAATACAGTCCAAAGCTTGAGAACCTTTGGAAAATTACCTTGGCATTGACAGTTCTGCACATAATATCATAAATAAGACACTAATTCAACTTGGGGTCTGGCTTAAATGGAAAACCAGAGAAAAGAGTCTCCATCCATTTAGATAATTCCAGGAAGGAAATATACACACAGGACTCCCCTGTACACTCCGACTTCTGCATGCATTTAACTCAGAATGTCTATAACATGTCAATTAGTGAGCATTAAAGCATTTTTCAGGCCAATTTCCTCACATTTGGAGAGGCCAGAGCTGGCAGTCCTGCTCCATTTGCAATCTTCACGCTAAGCTAAGTGACTGCTAGCAATAATTTCATATTTATGAAAAGTCACGCAAGCGATCATTCTTTTCATCTAAGTCTTAATATGTCCATTTCTCAAAATGTCAAACTACCCAGAAAAACCCTGGACTCGTATCGCCTACATTTTGTTAAACAATTCTGCAAGGCTACGTTGTTAATTAGCGTGTCAGGGCAGCCACAGAAGGGGATGTTCGAAACAAAGTTTGGACTCACCAGGGGTCCCGTTTCCCCAGGCTGTCCTGGATCACCCTGTAAGAAACATAAAATCGTTAATGGAAGCAGAGCGTGTTATAATCTTACCTAAAACAAGTCTTGCATTTAAAATGCTGCTTTTCTCCACATTATGTTCAAATTCCTTCTATTATAGTATCAAATAGCCAATATATGGTGCATAGCAGCCAGGCTGAAAGAGGAGCTTG
This sequence comes from Copadichromis virginalis, assembly GCF_057382275.1. NCBI lineage: Eukaryota > Metazoa > Chordata > Actinopteri > Cichliformes > Cichlidae > Copadichromis > Copadichromis virginalis. The sequence goes on from NC_140620.1 coordinate 48,735,199, forward strand.
CCATTGTGCCCATACACCAAGTAGGCTGAGAGGCACTTATCCAGCTGTGCCACCTGCACCCTGCACTGTATGTTTCCAGAAACCTTGTTCTTGTTTCGACTTTTGGTTCATGTCTATCGCACCGATGTTCCAACAGTTCGTGGTGTAGCAGAGAACTGTAGGAACATGCCAAAGCGATGTTTGTACATATTTGATTGGTACGTCTTTGCGGGACAATTTTTGCGACGCTCCTCCTGAGCTATTCATGAAAGGAGACCTAAATCACAAGAGCAATAAAGCGGCCTCGCAAAAGAAAACCAATTTCTTGGGAAAACGCAACAACTACTGCCACTGGAAGAATTGCAAATCATCTTTGGAAAGACTTGGAAAGAACCAGATAAACAACACTTAATATTTTCGCACTCCTACTGTGATCTCTGCCAAGACAATAAAGATCTGGATCCCTCAGAAGGTTTTATAGCTCAACATAATTGACAGGCCTTTTCTGTTTCTTCTTTCTCTCACAGGCAAAGTTCACATAAATTAGCGTGATGCCAATGACAGGCTTAAGAACATGGAAAATGTTACGTGGTAATGAAAAACAACCACGTGACTGTAAATCTATACAGTAAAACCTTCTCCTGGGAGCCTATTCATGTTTAGTTATATAGACGTGAGGGCGATGAATTGTAATGTAGCTTGTCTAGTATTTATTAGAAAGGTTTTCGTTGGAATAAACCCTCCCAGCAACAAGTCAAAATCATACTGAATAGAAGCACAAACAGAGCTGAACTTGTTTAAAACTTACTGGAAATGACAGAGTATTTATTACAGGATACGCTGACAGAATTTTGCTGATCCAAACAAATTTTAATGATACATAGAGTAGAAAAAAAACTAGTATCAAACGTTCTCAGATGCCAAGCAACAATCAGTACTCACCGGTAGACCAGGCACACCTCTGGGCCCATCCTTGCCAGTGTCTCCTGGAGGCCCCCTCGGTCCAGGAGGGCCCGGTGGCCCCGGGGGCCCGGGTGGCCCTGCTTGCCCCTGATCTCCCTGTGTGGCGAAATAACACATTAAAGAATCATTATGGTGTGTTATTTTTGGACTGCTGAGACTGGAGCCACTACAGTGAAATGATAATTAAGAGAGAGTCGTGGAATGTTCTTGTGGGTGGCGATGGGCTGCCTCCATTTATAACATGACGAATGAGCTTTTTGGAGCTAGCATAAAACTTAAGTTAGGAGGAGCTGCAACGTAATGATTTGTAGCTGAAATATTAATCCTTTAAAATGCATGCAATCCTACAGGGCCATAATGAGTTGAGTAAGGACGGTGCTTTAGGTAACGACTCCAAAAAAACAAAGAAGTCCCATTTGAAGTTGACAAGTATAGAGCTACAATAATCAGGGGAAATATACTGAAAATGTGTGGTCCATTATGATACTGCATTATAAGAAATTCTATGAAAATATTCTGCAACCTAAGTTGCAGGGAAAAACCTTTGAGTGGTTCCAGGACATTAATTCATTTTACCTTAATAAAAGCTTTTTTTAAAATGAAGTTTCCATATTTTCCTTTAACAATAACAGAAGGAGCGTGAGTGCTTATGACAGATCTGTCTGAAGGCTTGCATGCAAAGTGGCCAAAGAGAAGTGATTTGGTGAGACTTGGCACGGTGGACAGAGAGAGTGAGGACACACCCACTACCTTAATGAGCCGTCGCTTTATGAGCTGCTGGTCAGCGGAAAGAAAGCCATGATTGATCTTAGGGAAGACCATCTGAGCAGGTGTGTGAGGTCAAGAGGTCGTAGGTCAGAGGTGAGAGAAGGTTGAAGAAGGATGAAGTCCCAGAGGAGGAAGAAGAAGGAGGAGGAGGAAGGCAAATGCAAAAAGAAACAGATTCTGTTAGAAAGGCCTGTGTTCATGAACTCCGGTCCAGCACCTTCACAGATGGGGTGGTGGGAGAAATCCACACTTTTCCAGCACCGAGGTGGTTTGCTGAGGAAGTCTGGGCTTATTTTTTGGAGCCAGGGCCCATAATTATCACCTCTGGGGTGCGAGCGCGCCACAGCGAGTTCGCAGTCCCCTGGAAAAATGGGAATCACTCCTCCACTGTGAAAGTGCCGTCATCATCATCGTCGTGCCTGCTGCTATGTCAGACCCTGAGAGCTGCGCACACTGAAACCAGCGAGGTCAAACCTTTGAGTTGAGGTTCATTTCTAATCTTTTTCCAGCACATGTCTGATTCTGCTTGTGTCCATTGGTATTTGGCAGTGAAACAATCCCCAAGGCCGTGCTAGAGGATCGAAGGATTTGTGGTGAACCATGAACTTGAGCTTTAAGAAAAAAAATGCCACTTTGCTTCATCACTGAGTATTCCTCTGGGAGTTCCTTCAATTCATTTTAGCATCAATGGACACAAGCCAAACCATCTCTGTGTTCAGGATGTTGCCTGTTTAGTCACCTGCATATTACCAGGTTGTAACAGGCCAACGCATTCACTTGACCTGCCTAGCATGTCGACTGGAGAACAAACCTCTTGAGCGAAAAGACTAGTAGCAGAAGTGTTGAGAAGAGGCTAATGGTTGACCTGCTGTGATTAATTAGATTGCACTTTTCCTGCGTGCACTCCATCATCACTCCTTGAGAAAGGCAGCCAACAATTTACTTCCAGTGTGTGCTGCAGAGGGGTCGGACTGAGCAGCGAGGCAGCAGCACCACCGACAAACCTTGACAGTCAGGATCTGATTGCTGTGCAAAGCAGCCAGCGTAGGGAGACCAGGCAATCCCTGAAGGGACAAATAGCAGAACATGGCACAACACACGCATGATATTCAAACACTGGGTGAACAAAAACAGTTGAAGAAGGAAGGAGACAAGCATCCTGCTTCTAACTAGCCTCATAAATGTTTGAAATATAATATGTGGAATTCTTTGACATGTATATATGAGTTTTTAAGAGCCGTAAAAAGCCAACATCAAAGTTAACTGTCAAACAAAGACTTCTGAGGACCAGACATTTAAATTCAAAGCTAAACAAGACCAGGTATTTTATTTTAAACAGCTAACTTTGATACAGTCCAAGTTTACTTTCCTCAATAAAACTGTGTGTTCAATGGCACTGGGATCATCCTGTGTGGGCTGCAATGGCACAAGTAACCATTTCCTCTTGTTTTCTTCCAATTATACGTTTGTTGAAATAATATTCATACAATACACTTTGAGCTATAACAGGCTGGTAAATTGAGAAGTGGCATTGTTCGTTTAGCTTCAGGGAACACAAAGACACTCAAGATGTTTGATGGAAATTCAGTCAAATGGTTTCCAACTCCCTTGTCAACAAACTTCATGACAGATGTGATCCAAACATAAAAACTGGAGGGAAGAAGAAAACATCGGGCTTTCTCCTTGTTAAAAGATGACAATAGTTTACAGCTGCAAAGAAGAGCTTTTATCTGAATCCAGAAACGCTGACATTTTGTCAGCTAAACATGGTTGTCCAAATGCTACAGTCAAATAAATGCAGCCCATTAAATTTAATCACATTGATGGGTATATCAATAGGCTGACACATTTTTATTTCATTGCATTTTATTACATGCCTATCAAACTGCAGCAGATCATCTTTTACACTCAAAGTGTCATAAACTAGGCAGGCGCGCGTCTAGTTGACTAGACACTGAAATGTTGCTGCCCTTGCTAGCTGGTGCCAGAAATGCTAGTTAGCTAAATGATGCTATCAATGTTACAGTGCTATAATGCTATCAACCTCGAAAGTTGATTTAACACCTAAATTCACCAGGGCATGGGGTGAACCAATGAACTGACATGAACTAGAATTGTTAGCATGTCTGGCTAACTGGCTAAAAAACCTAGCTTTAAACTAAGTTTGCTTTAATTGTTTATTCATTCTTTGACTGAATGTATATAACTACCCACGTAAATTTGCAGCGTTGCAGCTGTTGCTTACAGTTTACACTGTACAACTAGATTGTTGGATGTCCCAATTGTTTCTATGATATTTCAAGTCCTTTACTGCACTTGGGAGATGTTACCAAAAACAAGCATTAGCCAAAATGTAGCATTTGCCACACACATCGGATCCTGTTCTTCCTTAAAGACTTTGATCTCCTATTACTCAAATGGAAAACATATGTTTTGAAATATGAGAAAGTTCATATGTCAAGAAGCCATGAGCAATTATTTTTATGTTTAAAGCAGCTAAATGCTAAAGAGAGGATTGCTATATTAGGGGACTTCTAGCCTAGCTATGATATTATATAGGCAGAGATTAAGTATGTATTTAAGCCCAATTTTTAAAAATGTTTCTCTTTTTCATACTAAGTCAGCTGGATAATAACATGCTGGAGTCAGTAGTTTTAACCAGTTCTTGATCAATATGCCTCATTTGAGATTGTAGCAGTTGTTAGTTAAAAAATGAAAGCCTGCCTTTCTTATGCATTGTGTGACATGGAAGCCCTACTTAAAAAATCAACTTGTACAAGGTGAGCTGGTGTATCACTGTAAACTAAAACTGCTGTGCAAACGGTGAAACCCTGAGCGGTCTTAGAAGGGGTAACTGAAAGGAGTGTGGTGCTGATATAAATACGTTTTTCTTTAATAATAAAACTATAAAATGGCACCAAAAGATGACCACACACTGGTTGCACAATCGCTGCATATTCACTTGTTTATCCTCTTATCCTGCAGGTTTGCTATGTCAGAAATAACCAGCCTGAATGAAATGATGAAAACATATCTTAAAGACTGGCATAGTAGCATAAACATGGCCTGCAAGGGATCAATCTTTATATATATTCAAGTTTAAGATCAAATCTGTCCTATCCAAACATGGCTTTTGTGCCGTCCCTCTGGATTTCTAAAGATAAATCAAAAAGCATGGCTCATTAAGAATATGGGTTTCAAGGCAGGCTAATTTAATTCAGGCCTGCAGCCGAGCACAGCAGTGGATACTCTTACACTGTATACAATAGCCACGCTGTGCATAACTGGAATTGAAGCGCAAGTATTTTTCAAGTTATTTACAACCTCAAATGTTATTTACAACTTCAAATGTCTCGAGGACAAAGAGGGAAAGCAAGCACTGGATTATGATCAGTGGGAATAGAGAATATAAAAAGTCAAGGCATGAAATGTAGTGTTGTTCATGTGCAGGCTGGCACATGCGACTGCTTTCTGGGATGTCTCTAGAGTCGTGAATTTAAACCGTACGGTCATTCTCAGACGCCAGCACGGGACAAACGAAGAGAAAGTGGTGGCCATTCTGACAACAACCATGTCTAAAACACAATTCAGGCTTTCTGTGCAGGAGGTTAAAAGGCAGAGAAGCTTGGCTAGGTGTGGGTAAACTCTTACTCTTGCCTCCAAGCTGATGTCAATATGTGAGAATGATAATGACATGGTGGTTGACAGAGAATCCTAACCATTCGCAGACTGCCTTGTTTTGCTTTGCTAAACCGAAACGAATGTTGGTTATTTGGTAAGGAGCTTTGTTTCCATGTATTTGCCTGCAGCGAGGTGACTGGGATCTGTAGTAAACAATAAGCCGTATACGAGGCCAACAGGCATCCTCATTTATAGGACGCTGGCCAGATCCAGCATCTCCTCAACCACACCAAACACACAAAACATCCCGAGCGACTACAGGCTGTGGCATTTTCTGAATATCTATATATGGAGTGAATTACCAGCTCTGTACACAGATGGCTTTAATACATTTAAGTGTGTAATAACACATTCATCTGAAGCCTCAGATTTGGCATCAATCGGATACATCGAATTTATCTCGAGCGAAATTCATTTGAAGGCTTTTTTGATTTCATGCACAAATACACTGAAAATAATTCTTTGTTCATGACTAAAAAGTCAAATCCTGGAAATTATATAATCGTGGCCTGTTTATTTTGGAAGAATATTGCACATCGGTCACATTTGGGCAGTTTATTGGGAATTTTTCAGATTTTTTTTCCCCCCTTCAGTGAACCCAGGAATTGTTCAACCTTTGCTTGACAGCTGTAGCTGGTGCCATCTCTCAAAAGGACCACACACCTTTCTCGGTGATATGCATAGCTACTAACTCCTGTTAATTGTATTTTAAAAGTGGAGTTCCAGAGCTGGCTGTGTATTTGTTTGTTAAAGCTGGCCGATTTATTATTTGCTGCTTGGTTAACCTCTGATGTTTGGAGATGACCTTTGACCTTCAGGGCAGACAAATGGCTGACTGTGATATGCGTGAAACAGGCAGAGGAAGTAGGCATTTGTGAGGGAATTCTCTCGGACACATGGCGAATCTCTTACCGTCTTTGGTCACAGAGGATCAGACTCTAAACTGATCCCCTGATGTTACAAGAAAACACACCAAAAAAAAGTTATTTTAAGTTTAAATCTGTTTATATTTGAAGGGAATTTGCCAAACTGGTGCATACGGGACACTCTTCACATGTTCTCTTGTATACACGTATCTCCATATGGCTTTAATCAACTCCCTGCACGCAGTCAATACTGGGCATGAAATTGGCTTCACTTCCAGCCTGATAGATGGACTCAAGGTCAGGCAGTACTCGTCCTGTTATGCCTTCATTTATTAAGGAAAACCTTCTAATACCGCTACACTACATTTACCTACTAATCTAATGTGCAAAGTCAATATGCTGCTCTGGGAAGTTAATACAATTTAGCCGTGACCTGGACTGCTTTTATGCCCCTGCAGTCCGTCACATATGACTACAACACCATGTTCATTTGTACCTGTTAGGGGACAGTTTTGCCATAACCGGGAGTTAATGAAACGCTTTCATGAAATGGACAGTTTGTTTATGTAGTCTCTAAGACAAATAGGACCTGTGAAAACTCCACCGGCCACACTGCTGTTTCCAAAACATAAATCATTTAACTGATAGTGACAGATGGCTCCACTTCCGAGGTTAAAAGGCTACAAATTAGGAGCAAAACCAAGAAATCCTATCCAAATGAGGACATTTGGTTCCACTAAAGACATTTCCTGTGAGTTTCAGTACTATGGCACTTGCAGCTATAATTATTATGAAATGTCTTTTATTGAACCAAAAACTAACTGAGGATATGACTATATTTTTCATCTCTTTTCTCTCTTTTTTTTTGGTTTTTGTAGATATTGCAAAAATGGAAAACCACCTGGAAAACTACAACCTGACTGTAATTTGAAGAGTGCCCATGTGTAACATTAGATCTATCACTAATCGAATTTCCCAGAAAAGGTCATTCAAATCACAAGACAATCTCTTGCTTTTTTAGCCCTGAGGGGAGCTGACTAACGTCTGGGTGGGCATCGAATATGAACTGGGATCACATCCGCTTGGGAAACTGAAACAAGACAAACTCTTGTCCTGCTGTGCCATGCTTAAAGAAATCAGTCACCGGGATTCAAAACTACTGACTCCACATGATGAAGAAGAAGTGGACTCGTGTACGTGGGACCCTCGGTTAATGCAGCCTACTTTAAACAAACCTGTGCAGCCTGCTTTTCAAAGAGGGCTCATTTTTTTTAACCGTTATTTGAGAAAAATGAGAGCTACCCTAGCTGCTAAGTGGAGATAGAGTAATTAATTTCAGAGTCTGTCAAGCACGGAAAAGCACTCACATTATCATCATTTAGAAGCAGCACTTTTATAGAAATGTCAAACGGCAGAGCTGGAAATGATTATAGTTCTGAACATGCCATGTCACTTTGAAGACTGAAGTGAATCACAAGTAATTATAGCGACTGAGCTCGTTGGCTTTTGATTATTGCTGAGATTAAGCAGAGCTCTTCAGCTGGTGTGCAAAGGCTTGTACTCATATTTAATTTAGAGACACAAGGTAAAAAAAAATCTAAAAAATTTCTGCATCTTGAAAAGGATACCACCCTATGCTTCCCAAAAATATTTTGCACGTTCGTCTGCCCTTTCTTGATGGGGAAATAAGCAGTGCTGAAATGCTTGTTGTATTTGGCCACACTGGAAGAACACTATCCCAGGAATTTCATGCATCCCAAACCTTTTGCCCACAATTCTGCTGGGGGAGACGCACACACACACAGTCACATTCATCTGCTAATCACAAGAAGTCAGAGCAAACCGCATACCCGTGGTCCCTGGTCGCCTTGATCCCCCTGCGGAAAGAAGGAAAAATAATTTGTCTTCAAATGAAAGGGTCAAACAAATACCCGAACACGCACGCATAAATACAAAAGTGCGGCGCTAATGACGAGCTGAGACTCACACCCAAATTACAGCGGTATAATTCAGAACACATTGATAAGGAAAAATAATGCAGGAACCCTCAACTATCCATTGTGGTTGGGAGTAAAATCACTTATGATAACATGGACTGACATGGATTGGATATGAAAGACAGAACAGGGAGAGAGCGGTGGTGTGAGGTTTGGTGGGTGCCGTGCCAGATTTTATGCCCCAGAGATCTCTCAGATGGCTTTCTGCCCTTTTCGGGGGTAGATCCCTGCAGAGAGAGCGCGCAATCCTCAAGCAGAAAACATTTGGTTTCAAATCGATCAGCATGGTCGATTGTGGCTTTATCACATTACAGTAAAAGCCCAAACAAAAGCAAAGTTTAGACTCAGTTTTTTATTATTTTATTTTGAAACGAGTGGTGGCGGACCAAATGTCAGACAGTGAAATATAACTGTAATCTGTCTAGAATTGGGTAAGCGAACATCCTTAAACCATCTCATTTGGTGCACGTCGCTCTCCTGTTGGCTCAGTTTACAGTTTCACCACATCGGTAAAATGAGCCGACCAATCTTTCACACATGGATGGGAATTGTGCTCAAACAAACTTTGAATGCGATGCCTGAACAAATTTCAAATAAAACATCTCTTGGAATTTTTTTGTAATTTTTCATTGGGCCCTTGTTCCAAAAAACCCAGATTTAATGGGAAAACGGTTTATTCATCTTGGGTGGGAAGAATGCACACAGTTGTTTTTCATTTCATTAAACTGCAGATGAAGTGGTTCACATGAGAAGCATGAACATGCATCTCATCAGCAGGAACATAGTTAGTCACAATTATCATAATCAGCCTCAAAAATCATAAATCTGCTGTTGTAAGCCAATCTGATGCACTCTACTTTTCCTTGTGTTAAAGACCCAGTATGCGGGGTTTCAGTGGCTCTACCAGGAAACACAGGATATGGCTTTCATTCATGCTTTTATTTTTATTACAGTTTTCATTAAAAATTCACCTACAAATAAGAATCATCAGTTTCTATCTACAAATCAAAAAGCTGTCTCCACAGTATGTGGACCTTACTTTCACACCATTTCATTGTATTTCTTCTGCTGTACACCACAGCAGTCCTTTATTGTGATATTACCCAAGTCACTGCATAAATCATTTATTGATGAATGAACTGTTAAAGTCTTAATCTTCCTCAGGAGCACGTTAGATGTTTGCACTTTAAAGTTCCCTTTTCTATAAGTGAATTCAGGGACTTTAACTCTGGTGTAAATTCCTCAGGCCCACATTTTGTCCCCGAGTCCTGCAGACTTATAAAGAAACTGTGCGGTTATTTTGCATGCTCAGCTGCTGTTTTATGGAGGAGTGCTCAGTGAGGCATTTAAGGGGTTTCAACTGAGGGCTCAAACTTCTGGTCTTTAATGCTCTGTGCTATAGATTTGTGAACTGCAGGCTAATCTCAATACTAGGACTTAAGGTCAGGATGAAGTGGAAATGCAAAATGAAAGAAGCAGATGATGAATGGTGCAGACCAATTATCCACGTGAAGACTAAAAGCAAAGATATTGGATATTAAGGATATACATGTGAAATTTCAAGAAAATTCATTTAATTTCTGTGCAACAGTAAATTGCAAGCTAGCATGAGTCCGTTAGCTTTGCATGTGAGCCCAGAAACCACATGTGTACAGGTCTGACTATAAACTCTGATCTATTCCTCTGTAAAATACAAGCGTTTTCCTTTGATTTCACAATCATTTTAAGCTGACTAAACATTAAGGGCCAGATTTATAAATGGGTAGCGTGTGAGCTTAGAGCTGGGTTCCCACCTGTTACACGCAATGTTGTCACGGCGCTTTCTTTGTAAATTCCAACATTACCTTTTTTTGCACTAAAACTCAGTTTGCGCTAATAAATCAGGTCCTCTTTGATCTGACTTACACAAAATTAAGTAAATGTTAGCTTATGTTAAAAAAAAACATAAGCATTGAATGTACCGTTAAGATTCTGACAATGATGTCTGTCAGTGAAATTTGAGGCTTTATGTGTTGTGTTATGTAATCCTAAATGATCTGTTTCTTAGCACTGACACGGACCCACCCTACAGTAACAGTTAGCGTAGACATGCGCCATAATTGGAGCTACAAATGCATAAAAAAATGTTTGTCTTTGTGTGTGGATTCCCAAAGAGAGGGGAGTGGAAGGACTTCTTTCAGGACACACAGCACAAAACTGGTTTCAAAGAGGGAGATATCTTATCAATTCACATAAAGAAGCTGCAGAACTGTATTTAGAAAGAAATCCTGCTGCTACTTCCAACATAAGATGAAGCAATTTGATATGAAAGTTTGCATTTCTTTAACCTCCAATAATAAATATGAACCAAACCACTGAAGATGAAGCTATTCTTGATTGCTTTAATTATTTATTGTGTATAGATCTTTTGCCTCAGTCGCCATACATGCATTGGGAGTTGTTCTCCAACTGCACAGTATGGCTGCTGCATTGATGCATTTTTCCAATGAACAGCACCAACCAGTGCAGTATATGTAGGCTTTCATGCTGCACACAAGGGGAGCATCTTGCATAGCTAACTAGGTGAATTTCATTGCCTTTAGACTCTTAAGAAAAAAGCTGTGGGATGTCAGTATTTCTTCATATTAACTGTGCAACAAAAACACCAAAGTATACAGTTACCCACCTTTTCACCCTTTGGACCAGGAGGGCCCTATGAAGAGACAGAGAGAGAAAAAACAGATTGTTCAAACTATTACAGCATAAAAAAAACGAAGAAACTATGTTCCAAGTCACTTGTAATTGTGAAGACAATCATGATGTTGTCTGGAAATATAACAAAACTATTTAAAACCGGGGTGACCAATCACGTTAAAAAACAAACAGAGCCGCTAAGCGAGGCTCGAACGTCAAGAAGTGAGACACAACTGAAAGATTAATAAACTGACTTTGTGTACTTTCTGACATCTTTCACGATTTGATTAAAATCCGCTGTCACAAACTGGGAAACAGTGCACTGTAGGCAGCAGGGCTTATGCAAACATACAATTAAAACCTAAAACAGGCCCAAATCAAGTCCATGTTTACTTAGAGGATCAAATCCAGCAATCTCCAACCAAGTATTGGCAGGCACGTTGTAAAAAAATGTGCCCTGAAAAAGAGGACTACGTCTTTTTTTTTGGTGAGGTAGCTTCCAGCATCCGTCAGTCGGCAGGCAGCACCTCCTGGGTGGGCTCTGTAAAAGATCGTGGAGTTAAGGAGAGGATCTGACAATGAGGTGTGCATCCACATGCTGAGCTTAACGAGTACGTGTTAAAAACTGCTTCTTCTTTTTAAATTCAAGTTGAATGCTGAAGTATGTTGGGTTTTTTCTTGGGAGGTCAGGCATTTGATCATCAAGTATTAGATCATCAACTAACTGACCACCCGCTTAGCAACAATGTTCCTGAGCTCCTGGAGAAACTGCTGTGCCAGTATTAATCTGCATTTCACTTACAAAAGAAATCCTATTTGCTTTCACTGGCCATAAATAAAATGTGAATATGAGAACAGATCAGGATCTTTAAAAACCACAAAATGATATGCAGGTAAAAGGAACAACTTGTTCACGAGTAGTTTTAGCATTAAGCACAAAAATCTGTAGTGGTTAGCATTCCAGGCTAATCCTGCTCTAACGCTGTTTGTTTCCAAATACAAAAATATGCTGACACTAATCCATAGATTGATGATATTAGTATAAAACCTGTGTTTGGATGCTGTTCCTTTCAGTCTATGGACCAGTGACCCAGAATAGCAGGCTTGGGCTTCCACTGCGCTGGCACACATTAGCAGAGTCTAAAACTGAAATGCTCCAGAGGTAATTCAGCAGTTTTCCTCAGCCAATTTCTGCCACACTGCTGAGAGGTAAGAGAGCCGTAGCCAGGTTTCTCCCTGCTCGCTGCCTTTGGATATTATTTTTGATGCTTATTTAACTGTCTGTAACTTTTTAGTTATGTATAGTAGTTCGTGCAGTCCCAACTGGATCTGCACAGGGGCTAATTTGCCTTGGTTTTGGGGGTTGTGAACCTGCACATCAAGCTTGTGCGGTGCATCATCCCATTTATTTAAATACGAGGCTTCCTCAAGCCTCAGCGCAGGCCGTAATCCAGACACAAACATCTGAGGACGTGCTCCTGCTGTTCCTTGACCAGCCGTGCAAAGAGGCACAACACACTTGTAAATACAAAATGGGAATATTAGGAAAACAATGTTTCCGACTGCAGTTCCCTGGGGAGGAATAAAGAGGCAGAATATTGGAATCAAATGTGACTTTTACATTTATAATGATGCTGAGGCATTCCAGAGGGGCTAAATAAGTTTCCAATGTTTTCCTCAAAAAGGAAGGCCGCTAAAGGAAATTGGTGAAACTTTGTTTTTTCTTTTTTCTTTTCTTTTTTTTGTTTGAGGAAATTGCCTTTGGATAATGGGAGGCTATTGACATTACTACAAACACAAATGGCTGGAAGAAAAAGAAATATAAATATAAGCACTGCATCGTTTCACAAAAGCCTGTTTAACGTATGATGCTTGGCACTAACACATGCAGTTGGCGCAGATAATTACCAGGCTGATTTGCTGTGCGCCACATTATGTGTAAATGAAGGGAAATTGCAGCATTATATGATGTAGCAACACAATAAATCCAGAATGTGGAGCAACATAATGAAACTTCATCAAGCCCATGTTGAGCTCTGATAACTGGGAATAAATAAGGATAATGTAGCTGGAGGTGTTGGTTGGGCCAGTTGGTGTCATCCTGGGGTTTAAATAGATATTCTTTATTGTTACATCATTACTGAAGTTATAACTGTCATGGTCCGCGGCCCGGCGTCCGGGGTGCTGCTTCATAATGACAATAACATTATGAAGGTGCATTTTTTAACCCAAAACCAGATCATTCCCCACATCTTATCAAAGGTATTTTAAATTAATTTGAGTTCAATTTCATTGGTGTAGCGCCAAATAAGGAAAAGACCGCAATAATCAGAAGACCCCCTATAAACAAGCACTTGGTGAGAGTGGGAAGGAAAAACGTCCTTTTAACAGGAACCAACCCCCCTGCAGAACGAGGCTTAGGACGAGGCAGCTATCTGTGGCACGTGGTTTGATTAAGTGAGAGTAAAAATAGCAATTCAAAAATAAACCAAGTAAAAACAAGTCAACAACATAAGAAGCCCAATGGGATGCAAACCCCGGTCTCATTGCTGATAAACCTGCAACTTTTCCAACCTAATTATGTAGGCTTCTAAAACAGGCTAGCTATCTCTTGGGAGCTAGCATCCAAACACCAAAAGACACCTTGTAAGTAAGGGCAGATCAAGCATCTGATGAGATATTATAACTGAGTTTAAATGCCTGTAAGTGTCTTTTTTGATAATCACCACTCCTAAACATATCAGTCAAATTTTAAAACTTTTTCTCTTTTTTTTTGCTGAAGTGGAACGGTACTTTTGGCACACCTATATCTCACCAAACAGTAATTCCACTCTTCCATCTGGACATGAAGCATGTGGAAATGATTTGGCTGCACAGTGTGCACCTGCTCATTATACGCTTCATCATTTGCACATCACTTAGAGAGACAACACGTGCTGGAGCTTTTCCAGAAGGTTTAAGCAAGTGCAGCAAGGGTCTTTTATAGAGACTATTAAAACAGCTCTCTTGCAAAGACTTTTTCCAAACTGTACTACAGTGGAACTGCAGTGTGTGTCTTTGTCAAACCGTCTCTGCAGCTTTGTGGTTTCAGTCTGCCCTGAGGAAGCTTTCTAATCAGCACCTGTGTCTGCTTTTCACATCTATTTTACTGCTTCTGCTCTGGCTCTGTTTCATAAGCAGGTGCTCCTTGGGTCATGGCTGTTCATTAGCAAGTTCCTCTGCTGAACACGATTAACCCTCTACAGTGCTTTCCACACCTACTAGATTGCACTTAATTCTTAAATGACTGCATGCATTGCTTAAAATAACAAACTAATTAGGTTTGGCAGAGGAGCAGTTCACTGAAATACACTTCACGTTGTTTGCGTTTTCTTCACTTTGATTTTGTATAGATCAAAAATGTAAGATGCATGCTGAATTAAAAGCTTTTTTTCAGTAAAGCCCTACCAGTGTTTGATGTTTGCTAATTACGATCTGTGTGTGGATTCTCTCCATCTTCCTTCCACAGTCCAAGGTTAAGTGTGTTAGGTTAATTGGTGATAGCAAATCGGCCACAGGTGTGAATGGTTGTCTCTGGCCGATTTACGTGTAACACGTTACAAGGAAACAGTTTACTGTAATCACATTATATTTTTCAGTGACACAGTGATGTAATGCTTTGTTGTATTAAATTCAGTAATTACATTACAGTTACAATTATGATGTTCCTTGTGTTACAACGGTTCTTCAATTAGCGACATGCCATGTGGATTAAAAGAAAATAACGTCTAACAAACATGTTTTTTTTCTGCTACAGTCAGCTAATTTGAGTTCGCGTGCAGTAGGAGGAAAATGTTGGGGTGGTCTACAAAGGAAATATGGACATTAACTCCATTTTTGTTGCACAAAAGGATAATAGCACAATGGTAATGTGTAGACTGCATCCAGGACAAAAGTAACTGCACTGGGTTCGCTGCAAGCATATGCACAGATAGCATGCTAATGCTAAGCTAGCCAAAAACCCAGAGCAACATTAGCTGAGTGGATGCTAACCCCAGACCAGCAGCCAGAGCCTTAACTTCAACAGGTAACAAAAGTAGCGATGATTTGTCAGACTTGTAGCCTCCTTTTCTACCTGTTCAAGTTTTTGAAGTAGAATCACCGTGGAGATCGCTCTGAAAGCTCTTTGGGATGACTTCCAGCTTCGTGTTCATACGTAAATACCAAAAGAAAGATAGTACGTGTGTCCTCATTATGATAGGGATTTGTAAAGGTGTGTGGGGCATTTTTCGGAGTGTCAAGAGAGTAATGTAACCAGTACAGTAACAAATCACTTTCTCCTGTGAATAATAAAGTAATGTGCTGTATTATTAATTAGTATTGTGTAGTATTAATATAATACAATTGCTTTCCTTGAGTAACAACCCAAACACTGGTGTAAAGCCTGACCTTTGGCCGTCGGGATAGGCTCCAGCTGCCCTGCGACACTGAACTGGATAAGAGGAAGAAAATGGATTTTTGGATGAAAATCTTAAAAGAGCTTCATTTCATGAGCAGTAATAACCTCCTGCTCAGTTTAATGCAGTTTTTCTTTGGTTAAGCTTTACAACAGTGAGAGAGATACAGATGCTTTGGAAACGTCACTATAAACCAGCCTGAATGCATCATTTTATATCCTGAAGCCAAATAACCCTGGAGAAATAATGCAATATCCAGCAGAAAACACTGAATTGTACATTACTCAAACACAGTATCTCACAAAGAGTTTTAGAGGAGGTTTCATTATTGCTCATAAAATCAAGCTTTAAGAAGAAGAAACAGCTCTTTGGGGATTTTAAGATCTTTAATTCAGAAAACAGAGTCAATTTTTATGTATGTATTTACTTCAATGAAAGACTTTTCTCTTTGTCACCTAAAAGCATTACTTTTCTTGCGCATCTGTTTATGCCGTATTCACTTTTTTCTGTTTTTTTCCCATATTTTGTGTGAATCTGGCATACTCTCTGAGTTATTTCCCATAAAAATCTCTTCCGCGATCAAGATTACTCCCCACGCGGGCCGTCCAAAACACTAAACATGTCCTCTATATGTGAGCTGATGAATGCAGCCACCCCAAAGCAGAAGCTCTTATCCACTTATTGAAAATGACACATATCATACAGACGGTAAGCCTCACATCATCTGCTGCTCAGTGCTGGGCAAACTTATGTCAAATTTCCATCTTGAGATGATTTGTAACAGAACATCCTGTATGTATGATATTGTCAAGTTTATGGTGGACCACTGGATCAGGATTAAGCTTCTTTTTTTTTTTCCTGTCCAGACACATGTCTAGCTTCTCATTCGAAGCCAAACCAAGACCACTCTCTCCTGCAAAGGCCTGCACGAGGAAAGCCCTGCCACCTTTAAAAAAAAGTGTGGGAGAGAAATATGGAAAGGTCTGCGGGGAAATATAAAAAGGCAAAGTGAACTGAGGCCAAACCCACAAGCAACATGGAGAACACTGTCATTTAAATCTGACAATGTAACTGACTTCACTTCATATTAGATGGAAAGAGTAAATGATGTTCAATAAAACAGTTCTGGCACTGAGGTATATTTCATATGCGCCTCCTGCAATGGTGATTACTAAGAAGTGAACAGATTGCGCAATGTCCCTCCAGAAAGCTTTTCATCTGTTCGACTGCGGCTTAGGCCTGTCGAGCCAGTTTTCATGAAACTTGGTGGAGAAGGTGAAGGAAGACCCGTCTGCTGGTTCCTTAAAACCAGTAAATAGGGCACTGACCTTAATGGAAGAGCGCCAGTTAGTGCTCTGTGTTCTGATACATTTCGACCCTGTGTCACTTACACACTCATTAGCTGACCCCCTAATTTATTCATAAGTCAATTTGATTTCTTTAGTTCCATTTTCATGTCAAAGAAATTATGTGATGATGATGATACGGTTTCAACCACCGCGGAAGCTTTTATGTGCATTGTTTCTATAATAGTCCCCTTTTATATCTCTAATTTTGGTGTTTATAAATCTTGGCCTGATCTGGAATGCAGTGACAGATTTAAATACACAAATCATGCAATTTTGTTGTTATTCCTCACATATTTCTTTTTTCATTTCCCTACAATCAGTAAGTAAGCAGTTTAACCTGTCATTCGTTATGAATGTCCATGCTCAAGCCGCAGCAGCACACAAACTGAAAAGTACATCTTTTCTGTCAGGCTAATTTTGAGCTGTCTTGCATAGAAGTCAGGACACCGAATATCCATTCTTCACATTCCTCTTCTAATATAATTTAGTCAAAACATGATGGATGAAAGCAGCACGAGGCGAGGGGCTGGCTCGCGTCCACAGCTTTAGCTGTTGTTGACACGAGCAAAACGATTCTCGTGGGTTTTGGCCGCGAGCTGCTTGTACAATCTTGCGAGACAATCCGCATAATCCGACGAGGTGCAAAAAGTCAGAGATGTGCGTGCAACCTCTGTCTGGACTCGGTTGTATTCGTTTTCATCGCGGTGACCTGTTAAACTTATCGAGGTTCAGATTAAATCAATCCATCAAACTGAGCTAATATCCTCTTTTTGTGGAAGCGGGGCCAACTGGGCTGGCAGCAGTTGCTGTAGCCTGAACTACCGGCCACATGGATCCAATCATCTCACCCTGGAGCACTGGCATCTCCGAGAGCACAGGCAAACAACTACCGCTTTTACAACTTCTTCTTTACAGGCGCGCTCCTTTCACACAGCCGCACAATATCAATAAACATGTGTACACAGGAAGTTAAGAAGCTATCCTCCGGGCACCAAGTGTTGATGGGTGAAGAGGGGGCAGGTGAGGAGGGGTGAGTGGGAGGAGGGCCACAGTGAAGCGTTCGAAAGGGCTGAACCTGGACTGAAACCGAAAAGTCAGAATCAAATTTAATCCGACTGACTTCAAGCAATAATTCAACGTTTTTGTTTAGTTGCTGGGATAAAATTGCTATACTTCAGATTCCTAATTTATCTTTTACTTCTGGGATGGCTACAGCTTTAAAGGTTGAGCAGGTCATTCAAAGTATCCTTGTGCAAGACACTGAATCCCAAGTTGTTCTTGATGCGCTCATTGGAGTGTGAATGTCAGACAGAACGCACTTAATGTAGAAAAAAGTGCTTGTGTGAATGTCGTATGAGGCACTTGAGCGAAGTAGAAAAGCGCTTTATAAGTACCAGTCAGTTTACTCCAAATCTATGAGTTCTTTTGCAGCTTGGAAAGAAACGAATACAGCATTGCTGCTCTCAGCATTTGCTCTCCGCACTGCAAAAGTTCCCTTTTGACATTGCAATTATACTGAATCGCTGGTGTTAGAATCTGCAGCACGCTCTGGTTCGATTGTGCATAAAGCTCCAATACACAGAAGGACATCCAGTGCAAACATGTACACCTCCATCTGCTAGTTCTGCATGGGAACCTTCAATCATACGAGCATGGGCCCCAGGGGAACTTTTCTTCAAGGCGGGAAGCTAATGGAGGACAGAGATGTGAGTAATCAGAGCAAAATGGGCAGGGACGAACGACCACAAGTGGCTGGTGCTCGTCGGGGGAATCTGGACGCAGAGGTTAGGCAGGGATAGGAAAACCACACTGGAAAACTGACTTGGGAATGGCATCTGGTTCCTATATCCACAGTGTATCACAATTAGCCGGCATAAGATGACTTTAATGTGTTATGTGTGTGTGTATGCTTGTTGTTATGTGTTTGGATGTTCTTGTGGGAGCAGGGACTCTGTGAACGGAGGAAGCCGATAGTGCGACTGGTTATATATTTACGTATGTGTGTGTGCGTTGTTTAAGTGGTATCAAATTATACAGGGAGGAGATCCTCCCTCCCGCAGGATCTCATCATTCCCGAGGAGAGAGGCATTTAAACAGCTTTAACACAAATTGTCAGCATGAAAAGCCAAATGTGCAGGCCAAATTTTTCCATGTGCAATACGTAAGCAAATTTCTGACCCACAAAATTCTTGTTGCGGACATGAAATGTTGAGGAACGGACAAGGCTCCACTTGGAAAAGTGTTTCTTTCGCTTCTTCTGCTGATTCGATCAGAACCGCACACTGGCTGCTTTTACATTTCTCATCATTTGATGTTGTGAGCAGGAGGAAAATTCCTTTCAATCACAAAGTTGTCAAGCTTTTTTCTCTCTCTCTCTCTAAAACTGCGAGCTTAACATTCATTCGGCGCTCCTTCAGCGCTACATCCAGTCATCCCTGTGAGTGTTCGGCTTGCTCAGCGAGCCAAAGTACGCGACTCGGTTGGCCCGAGAGCTGCACGTCGTCATTTACTGACAAACAAGCGCCGCTGATGGGCACAGCGTGAGCAGAGGACTAACGTCGAAAAGGTCAAACTCTCAATGTTGTCACATCCAGTGCCAGTAGGCTTGTTCAAGCACCGCTGCCCTTATGAGTCCAAGTAAACGCTGTCATGTCCGATAGATCCACTTTCAGCTCTCGGCGGGACTCTCTTCCCTGCCAAAGCCTGTGTGTTGTCTGCGCTCCGGCCTCTCTTGTGATGCTACGGCTGCTAGTGGACGCTTAGTTTTAAGCATACAGAACCCCACAACGCAGCAAAAAGTGTAAATGAGCACGACTTGTGAGAATGCAAGGCTTCCTCCACAAACGTCTCCTCCTCTGCATGGCAGAAGTCATCAAACTCCAGCTGGAAGATGTTTTATTAACAGGTGTGGAGCCGCAGCGCATATCAGATGAAGGATGACGAGTTGAGGGCGCCCGGACTCCTCTGCTTCACCCCAACATCGCCTCTAATCCCTGCTCCGCGACTGCATAATTCATAGATTGTGACAGATCAGCTCCAACCTGCAGCGCTGGAATCTGCGCGCAGATGAAGCGGGGAGGCGGAAACCTCTTGTCAAATACAGACACGACCAGATTTATTTACCTCATGGCTGCACTGTAGCCCTGCTTGGCCGCAGATTTCGTTGTGGTACACAGACACGCTTAAATGAGCTGAAGTTGGTTTGATGTTCCCAGTTTTTGTATCGCTTTCAAATATTTCCCCTCGTCTTTCTGACCAGATTTCAAAGCGTGCTACTTTCTCTCTCTGACTGTATAATTTTAATTTAGTATGGCATTCAGTTTGTGCTGAGAAAAAAAACACTCATGCACACACAGATACACACAGTGGAGGGTGTTAGTGGGTACTTGACTGCAGCCTCAGGGATGGTGTTTTATGCTTGATTGGCACTAAATGGTGTGCACACGGAGTGGCGAGCGCTCGGGGTTGATGTTTTGACATGAAGCGGCTTTTTCAGAGGCACAGAAAGATGAGAAAAGATAAAAAAACCAAGTAGGAAAGACATGATAACTTCGCCTCAGCTGTCAATTCGAAGAACCCCCACCCCCCTCCACCACCACCCCAGAGAATATTAATGTGCGGTAACCGAAAAAGAAAATTTTTTCGGGTTTCGGTGGCAAGGACGGGCAAATCGCTCCTCGTGTAAGTACTCTCAGTTGAAAATCATCTGTAAGGTGTCTCATTTGAACATTTTTCCAATCTGTCTGGAGAATAACAGGAGCTCTCCAGCAGCACGTCGCTGGACAATTGAGTCTGCGACGTGAAAGCTGACGAATGCGCGCAGGCTCTGGAAAAAGACGAGGAAATCAAAACAACGAAAATCGCTTTTCCATATCTGAAGGCAATCAGGAGCCGCCAAAGAAGATCTTCCCTGATGACTTTTGATTGAGGAGACCTATTCTCTTTCTGTCTCTGCAAACCGCCGGTCCCCGTGCGTTCATCGGTAGCTTAGTAACGATTAAGGCACATAGATCTGTAATGACTTCTGCAGCGGTTGGTTTGTTTGGCTCCGAGGGCTGTGTGCAATTTACGCAGTGTTCCCAGAGTTATAGCGGGTACTGCTGAATATTCATGCCGACGTGTCCCCTGCCATCCTCTGGTTGGCCATACCAGATGTTAAAAAAGACCCATATGAGATCACTGACACCAGAATGGGCTTTTTTTATTTCAGAAACAGATTTGGTGAGCAGTGGGTGAGTCATTGCCAGATCACAGCTTTTTTTCCCCCTCGGAGCCATAAAAGCTGGACCCCTACCAAACATTTAGAGCACGTTGTGCTACCTATAAATGACTTCATCAGAAGGTGACCTGTTGGCCACAGCTGGAACACTGTCAGGTACTCATGCACAGCAGATTCACTGTCTCGCTCAAAGAACCATCCTAATGAAGGCCTAAATAAAGATAAAGTAATAGCAGCATCCCATACGTTTATTGGCAAATCCACCGTCTCCTACTGCACGAACATTTCAGCGACGCTTCTGGGACTCCGATCAACTGTTGAGACACATCACAGTATGATTTTATTTGTCAGATCTAAGGCCTGGCGCGAGGGGCTGAGAAGTAAGACCACCTGCATTTACTTATGTCCCAGAACCCCGGGAGCGAGCGTCTGAGAAGGCTCGGAGGATTAACTTACAGCTTTTACAGCTCAGTCGGCACACACTATTATACCTATTCAATCACACCAGCCTTCTGGAATATAAAAAATTTTAACAGAGCTCACGCGCATGTACACACACACACGCACCGACACACACAGAGTACCCGCTTGACCTGCTTTTGCTGCAAACTGTCACAAGCTCTGGCGATTATGTATGTATGTATGCTTCTCTCTTCATCTTTAGGGAAACTCTGAGGTTTTCCATCTGAAAGACGAGCGAATCTGCGATCACCCGGCGGTGTAATGAGGTGAGATAATCTCTTCGGGTTCAGGGCGCTGGCAGGGACAGATGCTGGTAGCGAGAATTTTATAAAGCAGGCTGCGCAGATGACGGGTGAGGGTGCCTCATAGGGGTAAGCCAGTGATAAAGAGTTTATTTTAATAAGTCAGCGAGACAGCTGCTGAAATTTCTGTCAGCAAGTGTGTTGTGATTTGTTATCTTTTACCGGTACATAAACAGCAAAAAAAAAAACACTTTTAAAAAAGTAACTTTGTCCTTAAAGTGCATTTCAGAAATAGCACTTAGGCAACTTATCAAAGATACATTATGAAATGATATAGCACAGTTATGTCCATCAGCTAAATCTGCATAGATGTTTAGCTTATGTTAGGGGAAAGACTGGGAGCGAACATAGTGAAGCCTCCATCATTCAAAACTCCCTAATTAACACGTTACATCTCGTTTCTTTAATCAATGCTAAATATCAGCGTTTAAACCCAGTGTAATTGTTTTAAGGAGGATTATGTGCAGGATTATTTCCTGAGAGCCTGAAGTATAAACCTCACCTGGTTCTTTCTTTCCTAAAATATCAAACATTTCCTTCTTCTTCTTGCTTGCATTTCTTTTTCTTGTACACAAATTGCTCTTTGCAGCACACATACCATCCCAACCTGCACTTGTCGCGTGCCCCTGCATGTGCCTTTTCCCCTGTAATCTTATACCTTACACAGCGGCATGCTGTCTGCACCTCTGTGCATGTCTTTTGCTCTGCCTTTACCTTTACGGGGTCATCACAAACGATGTGAAGCAGGCATACTTACAGGAGGTCCTGAAAAGAGAGAGGAAAAATCCCTGGTTAGTGTGTTTTCAATCAGCGATCAAACAGACACAGATCATCAATTACTAAGAACAGAAATCAGCCTCTAGCTGAGAATTATTTTTTTGGATAGGACCGTCTTCACATTTCATCTTTGCCGCGATGCGTTCACTGACGATGAGGAATGGGAGAAAGACGGCCTCTTTCAGTAATCTTTCTACCTTACAGCAGAGAACAACAGACTCCCAGCTATTTACCATACCGCGGTGGGGCCAACAACAGTCACCAGGCCTGGTGATCGCATTTTACATTTGCGAGTAGCTCCGATTTCACTGCTACAAGAGGTTGTGTGCTTGTTAAAGAAATACCCGCACTTTTTTTTTTTTGTGAGGTGACACTCGTCTTTTGCCCAATTACTGCTGCTCAAAGGACTCGGTGCCAGCGCACTTCAGGGCTCCCCAGAACCCTGCAAATCATTTGAGGTCTTCAGGTTCTTATTAAAAAGGTACCCAGCTGCTTTAACACTGAAATAGGGTTTTTTTTCTCCTATGTCCTTGAACGCTTCTTCTTCATGACCACTGCAAATTGCTCCTACAGCTGGGGATTTTAAGGAGCCGCGTGTTTGAGCCTCACTGCTCGTTTGTTTTATGGCTCGTTGAGTTACAGTGGACCACTTAGTTTTTAATAAACCTGCACCACTATGTTGTTGTTGTTTTTTTAAGTGTTTCAGCTAGTAATTATGAGAAATCAAAGAAAAAAGTGTGATTTAAGGAAAGAAAAGGTACAATTTCCGATAAAGAACATAGCAGGCACCTTAAAGGTTTGAGGGTCTACAACTGTTACAGCTTCTTGACGGCCAGAGTAAAATCAAAAAGCACTATTAGCTGACACTGTAGCGTGTCATGTCTTTTATAATGCACAGTAAAAGTCACCAAGGCTTTCCGTTCTCACACCGTGACTTCCACTCGAACAAACGTTCAACCTTTCCGTGTGTAAAGTGGAACTGCTCACCTAATCCAAGCATCAATTCCTCCTTTTTTTTTGTGAGCGCAGGAGTCACAGACCTGATTATTCAAACGGGGAAAAAATATGCGAGGAAACGTCTAACACTTTCCAGCATTGACCACCTGCTAGAACAGTCTGAGCCTGTGGCTTCTCAATGCTACAAAACCTTCTTCATCCTAAACTGTCCTGCCACAATTTTCCTTTCCATATGTTAGCGGTAAACAAACAAGAGATCCTAATGAAGTATCCCATTCATTTTTAATGCATAGGTAAACATCACCGTCTCTTTTTCCTATTTGTTCTTTCTGTCAGCGGAGCCAAGTGGTGGGTGAAATCTTCCTCCTACCTTTGTAGATGAGTAAACTGCAAAACACCTCAGCATGAATTTATGGGAAACTCGCGACGGCATAGTTTCTTTTGGTTAAAGTGAATCATGAATTAAATATGCTCCCCTTCAACATCCACCAGAGTTGAGAACTTAAAAGAGGGAAATTGGATTTGCAGAAGGCTTACGGTGCAGAATTCAGCATGCCCCTGCCCATCAAGGACTGCATTTCTTCAGTCGCATAAATAATGTCTCTTAAATATCTTTTCAGTTTCTCCCCAGTGCAGTTTGTTTTGAGCGTTTCTCTGGGATTCAGGCTGAATCTACTTTTTAAAGCAAGTCAAACACGTCCTATTTGGGGGAATTCAGCGGAAATGACTGAACTAAAACTGCGTGTCAATCTGCAATTACACCGAGAGCATTCAAAGCTGCGTGCACGTGAGGATGTAGATAAAACATCCTCACGTATCTGTTTCCCGACAAGATACTTCAATCCAGTCAGTGCTTCGGTTTGCAAATATTCTACTGAATGTCGGGGCCTGTCCTTACATTTGCTCCCTATTGTCTATTCTTAATAGACCGCTGTACCTCACCAGCCCAGGCATCATGAGTGGCCATGATTGCTTGCTTGTTTCCAATTGATTTGTCAAGAGGAAGCAATTCACATTCTCCGCATTTGCTCTGGCTGAACAGAGACCAAAAAAAAAATGTGTCTGAACAATGGTGCCATTTAAACTACGCTGGCATGGTGGATGTTTATTGGGAGGTTAAGCGCTGCATAAACAAAGCCTGGCGGTATCTCAGATCTGCAGCCAACCGGAACATTGGACCGCTGTCTTTCTGTAAACTCATTTTGTTATTATTATTTTTTTATTTATTAATTTTTAAAATCTTTAAAGGCTTTCAGGCTGTGTGCAAGATCGCTATGGTAATTTGCAAATTAGAAAAAATAAAAGAAGAAAGAAACGTATAGCAGATCCACATCTCGAAACAAAAGCAGGAGCCTTAATTTGACTGAAAATACAGGAAATAAAAATACTAATACTCAGCAAGCAGATCTCAAATGATTCAGTTGAATTCCTCTGACTTCCTGTGCAAATTCCAGTGTTTGGTTCTGTCTACGAAACCAAAGCTGTTCTTTTTCAGTCTGCCTCACTAAGGCTGGGGACTTTGCTTCGCCCCGTCTTTCTGCCTTCCTTTTGCAAAGCTAATACTTTTTTTCCAAAGTGTTTTCTGTTTTCTGTGCTCTCGACCAAAAGGCCGACACACTCCAGATTCCATTATCACTTCCCGCTATCAGGTGAGCGGAGCGTGGACGGAGCTGGGCGCCAAGTACGTGTTCTCGCTGCGAATTCAATTTTAGGTGACACTTCCCGTGGCGGGGATTGTCACTGCGTGACACGTCCCAGCTGAGGCCCTGATGCCCGAGGCCTCAGCTGGGACAGATTGAGGAAGGGGAGAGGGGGAGACTGGAGATCCTGATTACATTATAGCAAGTCGCTGCTGAGTTTGTGGGGGTTGAGCTCGGGACAGCATATAAACATATCCACGCTGAGCGTAAGCACGGACATCAGCAGCTTCCACCAGGTTTCCAATCACTTTTTCTGTCCCTCAGCTTTACCGGGAAAATACAGTGTTTCTGCAGCGACTGCAGCTCAAACAATCCAAGCGAACGCTGAAACCAACCGGCCACAAATTACACATCTATAACCTATTTTGGCCTCCACAGATATACAGTGTACTTTTTACATGATTGCAGCACGATTTGCTAATGTCCTCCTGAATCATTCCTTAAACGTTTCTGGATTGAGAAAACTCGATTCAGATTCAGACAAACACACAAACACAAATGTGCATACCAGGGTCTCCATTACGGCCTCTTCTTCCCCGCTTTCCCGGAGGTCCTGGAAAAAAAGAAGAAGAATGCGATTGTCATTTTGTTTGTGTAAGTTTCATATTCTACAAGTGTTCTCGCTCTCACTTTTACACACCAGGGTGAGGAAAAACCTCCAATGTGAAAAGTTCACATTGGAAAACCAAACACGTTCCAGCCTCACTGCTTATTAAGCATTGAGGTTTTATGTATATGTAGACATAAGTCGAGGTGGAAGAAAGAACTCCAAGGTCTGCTTCATGCTGTCATTTTATTTCTTTCTCTCCTTTTAAAGGTTGTCTTTCAGCACGGATGCCCAGGTTTGAAATTTGTTTATCTTAACTAGCGCGTTTGTGTTTGCCATCTTCCTGTCAACACTATCATGCTGCTAAAGCTCAGCTGGAGGAGTAAAACAATTACACGCTTAGCCAGGTTTTACAAGTTGATGGCTTGACTAGATCGTACTGAATACAGGTAACGCTTCAAAAAAAAGGAAGAAAAAGTGTAAATATCTCTAATTTCCTTTATAAAATGACTTTGAAGTAATAATGTTAGTCTGTTCATGAGACCAGCCGCTAAAACTAATTTTCTTGTTTCTGGCTTTTTGTTGTCATTTCCACAGTAAAATGCCAGAATTTTAACATTTTTAACATTAAAACATTAAGCAACCATGTTTATATAGCTTCTCACTTGCATTGCACAGCCGCCAGGATCGACAGTTTGATTATTTTCTATTAATTTACTAACCTTACCTAACTCAGGGCCACTGTAGTCTGTGCTGGTTCTGGACTAATGGTATGACAAATCTAAACTAAACTCATTTCTAGTGCCAGTTCGAATGACTTATTAACAGCCTGAGTTGCCTTCAAGGGGGAGGAACTGACGGTCACAGTACTTGCGTGACAGGGTCGGGAGAAGTGTGTTTGTATGCAGTGGTATTCTTTACGCTTGACTAGCAGCTGTGAACAAACACACTGGCTAGTGTGTCTCCTCAAAAACATCCAAATTCTGACTTAACAAACTGGGTGAACATCAGTCTCAGGCAGTGGAAAACGTGCCATATCAGTGGCTACTCCTATAATAAAGGAGTGTTTTTATAAAGGCAGAACTTGAGAAAAGCCTGACAGATATAGGATTTTTGAGACTGATATTGTTATCGATATTTAAAAATTCAATATTTTGATATATTAGCTGATATTTTTTTCCAGGCACAAGAAACAAAGATAGACTTCCATTAACACTTGTTCTGTGTAGTTATGTATTTCAAACATGGGTGTTGCCAACAGAGAAACTGCAACGTGTCCACTGGTGGATATAATATGCAACGTCAACAGCCATAAATTGACTGAAGAACGTTATCAGCCATTATAAATGCAGATATTGCTATATCTGGCAGCACAATGGTGTGGTAATTAGCATTGTTGCTGCACAGCAAGAAGGTCCTGAGTTTGATTTCACCCTCCTGTCTGGAGTTTGCATGTCCTCCCCGTGTTTGCGTGGAATCTCTCCGGCTCCCTCTCACAATCCAAAGACATGCAGTTAGTGGGATTAGGTTAATTGTTCATTCTAAATTGCCCATAAGTGTGAATGTGAGTTCAAATGGTTGTTTGTCTCTATGCGTTAGCCCTGTGGAAGACTGATGACCTGCCCTTGGTGTACCCCGCCTCTCACCCTATGGTAGCTGGGATAGGCTCCAGCCCCCTGCTGACCCTGAAAAGGATAAGCGTAAGAGGATGGATGGGTGACGCTATATCAGCCACACTATCTTGCCAATAAATTGATGAGTTCTTTTTTAATCCCTATTTAATCAAAAAATTCCATTGAGTCATCATGTTAGAGGTTCAAGATAATCACAGTCATGAAACAATTTCAGGTGACTCTGAACTCTCTCTAGGTAACACTGCAGTTATGCTGATGAGGGTTTCCCATGATGCACTGAGAGTTTCTTCTACATTCACCTCATCCTCACTCTCTATGTATTTATACACTGCTCTGCATTTAAATTTGAGTTATAATTGATCTTCGTCCCTGTCTTCCTCCCTTCACCCCCAATCAGATGGCTGCCACTCCCTAAACCTGGTTGTGCTGGAGGTTTCTTCCTGTTAAGAGAAGGTTTTTCCTTCCCACTGTCACCAAATGCTTGCTCATTTAGGTTTGTCTGATTGTTGGAATTCTCTATGTGTTATTGTAGGGTCTTTACGTTACAGTATAAAGCATCTTGAGGCAGTTTTTTTGTTGTTGATTTGGTGCTGTATATAAAACTGTACTGAATTGAGCAAAATAAATAGAATTGGTGAAAGTTTCTGAAGAGAGCGCACAGCACAGAATTAATTATTTGGGTATTAAAAGGTGCTCCAAGAAATGACTTTGATGCTAGGCTTTCATGTTCAGCTAAAGTATGCAAGTATGCAAAACAATCATACTAATTACGAATCTAAATTGCTGAAATTGACCTCCATACCCTGCGTGCAAACCAGATGCATGCCTGTAAGTATGGTGCAAAACAAAAATAAAAATCCTGTTTATGCTGTGTTTGGCTGATTTATGACATTCCAGATGTGTCATTAGGGTGCAAAACGCAGGATTATGTTGCACAACTCTTTGTATGATGCTAAGTGCTCAATTTGATACCACTGCTTGGCTCAGCCTCCACTTCCAACTTTGCTCCTTTTGAACCCTTTCCAGGATAATGTCAGCTGCTGCCAGTGAAGGGTCCAGGCAAAGTTTAAGGAATGAAACCACAGGTGGAGCCTGACTCTCACTTTACTGTGGTTCATATCAACCCTGGGTTCTCCATAGGTTTGTATTTTAAAAGAAACAGAAGGGGGTTTACTGTGTTTGGCAGTCACTTCATTATTGCTCACTTTGAAATGACACATGACACCTCAGAGAGGAATATCCTGTACGACAAGATGACATCCTTCTGATTTCAGTAGGATATTTTTGACAACCTTTAAGAAAATACTGCCTTCGTGGGAGTGTGTGGTCCAGACGAAATACTCTACACGATTTTTAGATATCATCATGATTCCTAATATTCATCACAATATTTTTTATTCAGATTATAGGCTGTAAGGAGATATCGCCATAGAATCCAGACTATACACTGAAAAACTTGGTGAAGAGTGCTCTAAGCCAACAACAATATTTCAGTTTATGAAACATTAATGAAAGGATAACTTAACAATGTCTATAACGGCCAGTCCAAACACGTTTTCAGATGTATTCAAGTTTCCTTAAGACAAAAAAAAGTGACCAGAACCTCTTTAAAAAAGTGAAATCAACAGCTGGATTCTAGGGCGAGGGGAGACATTCGGCTGCCTGTTAAGGCAAAACATCACTCTTGCTCAAAAACATTGTTTTGGCCCGCTGTTTTCTCACAGTATCCCGTGTACAGCGGTTTCGGAAAAAAATGCGGCCGGGAATGTCATGACGTGGGTCACTAACTACGAACAATCTGTTGAAACCTTTACAGCAGATTTTAAAAATGAAAGTGAAATAAATCAGAGTGAATTTAATGTTCGTAGTAAATGTTTGGCCAGGCGAAGATTTTGGTCAGACGTAACAAAAATGGGCCCTGTGGTGTTGAATATTGTGTTTTTACATTGTGTTATTTGGTGGCTTTTATATTTGAGAAAGGAAGCAGCAGAGAGCCACATCACAATGCACAACCAGGGATTACGGTTTGGCTTGTTTTTTTACTAGGCTACACTGATGGTAATGTCAGTCCGTTTGTTTTCAGTGACTACTGTAGATATACTCACATTTATCCTAATGGTTGCGGTGATCCCTTCACATCTTTATATAATGAATTACAAGCTTATTTTATTCAGCTGACCATAAATTTACCAAATACGTCCAAAGAGGGCTGAAAAACTAAGCTAAAGCTAGAGTGCCAAAAAGTGCACTACATTAAATAGCTTTGTCTTGATATCCCTGTTTGTGTGATGTACCATTACACTTTATGGATGCACCTTACTCATGTCTCAATCACACTAGAGTATAAACAGCATGGCATTTGCCTTTTGACTAGGAAAACTGTGATTTCCCAGTGTCTGCTGGGAAGTAGTTAAGGTCGTTACGGACCAACCAGATGTTGTCTGTGCAGGGCCCTCAACCTCCGGACAGCTACTTTGATCACAAGGTGATTGTACATATCAGCTGGTAGGAGGTAACCAAACAACGATGGGCTGACTCGGGCTGACTGCAATCACTCTCAGACAGATAATAACTGACAATAATCGCAGAATAATTTCTAAACACGGGCAGACTGCCACCAAGTAGCAGTCAGTTAGATTTATGCATATGTAAGACAGATTTTTAATAGATGACAATAGATTTGCAACTATCCCAGTTAATCCACATGTTATAACAAACAGATTATGTTTAATTTCCAATTACTGATCTGATTACTCTGCATTGATCCCATTCAAATGCAGAATGATAGCTGACAGACATAACATCTTATTGCTGTTTTTTACCATTAACACACAAACAGCAACTGACTGTGAGTATTAGCACTAACCACAGCATGCACTAATCAAGATGGCTGCAAAAGCACTGTTAGAATAAAACATTAAATATCAATCGCCACCATTCAAAGGAAATCTGGTCAAAGAGAATCTCAGTTTTGTTACCTTAACTGCAAATATCTCTCAAAGCTATGTCTGAAAAACACAATTTATTGAATGGTTTTTGATACATAAAATCCAATTAAACAATGAGCTATATTGACCCAAATCCTTATCCAGCAAACCTCTGATATGAGGTAAAAACACACTCACACAGGCCAAGCGGTGTGACCTGGCCAGTCAACGAAAGAAATGTCCCTAATTAGTGCTAGCGACTTTTCTTTCTTTAGCTTGTGGTGATAACATCATGTGGACTGTGATCAATGGTTACATGTTCTTGTTAGGCTAGTAGAGTAGTTTATCGAAAATATCATTCACTAACCTGCGACAACAGACAATTCAACTATTTACACTACTGCTAAACCAAAAATCTAAATATTCATATAAAATCTGCTTTTGCATCTTAATCTAGAAGTTTTTTATTTTCAGTTAACATAAAAAAAACTTTAAAAAATTAACAGTTTTGGTCTTGAGCCTTGTTTTTGTGCATATGCGATATAATCAAACATACTGTGAAAAGTAACTTTGTTCACTAAAATTGTCAAATTGTCATTTGTAGACAGTGCCAGTCAAAGCAGAAACACTGCTTTAACACGGTAATCACTTCTCTACAGCAGCGACGGCATTGTATTGACTAAACTGATGGATATAAACTGACTTGATTGGTACCATGTTAGCTGTGAGAGCAGCATGAAACCATCAGCACAACAATTTTCTGCTTTCTTACAACGCAGTGTGGGATTTTTACACCCCGCAGAGTGTTATTGGTCCGAAATATTGACACTATTAGTCATTCGAAAGTTATTTGGAAAAAAAAAAAAAAAAGTAATTGGCAGCATTGTGAAACATGCTGTTTTAAGCCATGGCTATATTGTTTTTGAATAATTCTGCTCATGCCATTCATTACAACCTTATTTCAAAGCTATGCATTGTTTGACATAATAAATTTCTTGTTTATACTTCATGGAATTGAAACATAATTGCTTTTTAGCACTGCCCACCATCCATAAAATACAGATTGGTCCGGCACAGCTAACAGCACAGAGAATCCGTTTCTCCTTTCTCTCCAAATCAATCAGTTTTAAGTAAACCAGGCCCCGGCCGGACTCATTTACAATACCAGCATTGTTACTGAGCTTGATATACATAATCAAACCATTCAAAGCTTCCCTCTCAAAGTAAAAAAGCTATCCCTGAGAATAAAAGTCAAAATTATGCCAGAAATAGCAAACAGGGTACCAGCTTCAACCTCCAAAGTAAATCAAGTTTGACGAGAATTGGCTTTAGATTTCACAGTAAGCCTAGTTGCACCATGCCTGGGTACAGTGAACAAATTGAGATGTTTTCTGAAACTGCAGGCCGAAATCATACACAGTTTATAATGCCCCTTGTTAAAATGTCATCACGAGTGAAGCTTAAAACTTTTGATCTTCAACACGGTCTGTGTCACTTGCTGTGGTCTCTTTAATTGCAAATAAAGAGGAAAGCAAAATGTACTTCTGAGTGTTCATTCAAATGCATCAAAGGTTTCTGTTAAAGATAGAAAAAGCCTAAAATCGCCCGTTTTGAAAGACTCGTTTGTTAATACCACAAGCAAGATCTCCTTCTTGAACTGAACCTACAGTGCAAAAATCTGAAAGCATAATTGGTATATAAGTATAAGTATATAAGGACAAATGTGTATAAGGAGTTTGTACAATTCTAATAGGCTTTAAACTCAATATTTGGTATGACCACTTTTATTTTTCGAAAAAGCCTGAAATCTAGCACGCAAACTTTTCTCTCAGTCTTCAAGAAAAGTTCTTCGGGTTTCGTGAAAGATATTAAAAGTCCTTTTAATTTTAAAAATCTCCTTTTAATGTTCGCTGCCTTTTTTCCATTCCCTGTTAACACAGTCCCACACTGCTTCAATAATGTTGATGTCTGGGCTCTGGGGAGGCCAATCTAAGACTGATAATTTTCCACAGTGTGCTTTTCTATCCAGGTATACTTTCTCTGCACACTTTCCAGATGGTACTACATCATGGATCAAAATCTACCTACATACTGGTCTATCAAACTCTAATTTATCTTGACATTTTTGGTATTTTTCATAGACTCATCTAAAGAAATGGGAACAAGTCATGTGCTTTTGTGACAGGTTGCCACAAAAGCATACAGTTTAAAATTAATTCTTTGCTAAGTTGTCTGTTATGTGTTGACACGAGACTGGTTCTTCCACTGAGTTAGGTGCCTTTTATGCTTAAAATGTTCAAAGGTCAGTGTTAACTGGCTTAACAAATGAAAAACATTGCTCTGAAAATGGTCAGGTACAAGCACTCCAATGAAAATTAATTCAAAGAAATATCCAAAGAAAGGCTGTGAAAGACCTTCAGAACTGTTTCTCAAAACCACTTTAAAAATGACAAGAGAGTCAGTAAAATATAAAGAACTGAGGGGTGGCTCAATACTTTGCACAGTAATGAAGCCATTTGTCCATGACTCATTCTAAGACTACTTATAAATTTAAATTTTAACCAGCCAAATCTTTGGATACCAAACGCACGGCATACTGACCTTGCTGTTTATTCATAATAATGTCCACACAATGTCCAATATAAATGTCATATTAGTTCAGTGCTTCTAACTACTTCAGATGGGAATGATTCAGAAACTGACGTGAACAAAATTTGTGGGATTTGGTTCAGTTATGTTAAGTGACACTGGCTTTGCCATGACTGTCAGGTCCCATCGTGACTAAAGTTGCGCCTGATTCATTGTTGAGTCGATAAACACTACAATATCACAGTGTGGCCCAAACTAGCCTCAGACCTTGGCTCTCAAAGCTGAATTGAAATGTTCGGAATATTTCTAATAAAAAAACACAACTGCTATGATCAATGTCTAAAGCATTCCAAGGATTTAGGAGGATTTGGTCAAAACAGACTTTAATATAGTCCATTTAATACCACAACATGGATGGATGAGTTTATTAAACCTGGCAACTCCTGGGTATCCAGGTCAGAGGAACTAAAGCTGCACAAAAGCTGGCTTTCTACTGTACAATCATCTGTTACTTTACAAGTACATTTTTGTGGAAACATCTGGCAAAGACGAAGACATTCTTCATCCAAGATCCTCATTACTCGGCATGACAATGAATAAATCAATACGTGAAATGCTAATTCGTGGAACAATGTGTCCACTGTCCAAGGGAGAAAAAAATGGAAATTTAAGCACGATTTTACAATCATCCTTGTCCATGAATGTCACTGCTCTCTTCATCTGTGTATTATTGTCAGAAATGGGAATTGCAAAATCTAAAAGCAAAGACAGAGACGCAGAAGACTGCTCCTCACAAAAACCTCAAGTCAGCGGATTTACTGAGCTAAAAAAGAAAAAAGAATAATAATAAAGTGCTCAGTGTCAAACCTGACAGACACATGTGAGGATCACGTCGAAATTTCTAATAATCTGGATCTTCCATATTGCGCCACGTTGAGCAAATTCAATCCAGCTTGCTGAACTACTGCACTGACCCCTGAAGTCTTTGAGGTTACGCAGATGCAGTCCAACGTTAAAGTGCATCTGTGCTCCCCTCACACAAACACCTGATTCTGAAGAGTCAACGGAGTGGTACAAAAAGATAGATGAAGATCTGGATTGTCTCTCCATCAGTTTTACACCCCTCTTGGGAACATCACTCACGGGTATTGTTGAGTGAAATAGGAAAGTCCTCTCAAACTTGAGATCGGCTAAGTTGGCCCCAGAAGGAAGTCCTTGGACTCTCATTGACCCTACCTACCTTTACGAACCCCATCACCTCCCCAACATCGTTCAGTTTAAGAGAGATAAGTAAGTCAAACAAACAGCTTCTTCTCAAAGAGAAGGTCGTTAGGCACTAAAAGGCTCCAAAACCCAAAATGACCATATTACACTCTAAACATTAGCAGCAGCATGTCAGGTGGACTCCCTCGTTATCATGTCTAATGGCTTACTCAAAGAACAGAAAAGTTGCATGGATTATACCAACTGTACCAATGGTTGGATGTGCGTACTCTGACGTACAGCTTGCAGTTCACATTCACATAGCAAGCTTCACTTGTGTCACTAGAAGTTCAAGTCCTGGAAATGAGAGGCAAGGGTCCAAATTCCTGCTATCTGATACAAAGAACAGACTACAGCATGGTCAGCGTGTATAGTTACGTCTTTTCAAAGAGCAACCCTATTATCAGCCATGTTTAATGGTAGCGGTTCTTTAACTGCCTTCAAACTGTTGGGGTTATTTTTCTTGCGAGCCAAAAATAAGCGGCGGACTGTAACACGTGTAGGTAAAAGGAAAAAAAAGGTTTGTTAACTTGTTTAGAGAGTGCAAAGCTACTAACCCTAAACCCCAACTACTTCTTCTTCTTTATATTTTTTTTCCTTTTAACAGCTTCTTGAAGGTTTTTGGCAACTTCATATAAACAGCAAACTCTGCAAAAGAATTTGGGGGCCTATTTTAATTTTCCCCAGACCCGCATTTAAATCCCAGCCCGACCTAGAAAAACAGTGTTTGAAAGGATATTTCACATTATTCTCTGATTCTGTGGCATATATCTTCATTATCGTTATTTCCAACTGAATAAATATGATGATTATAGTCATTTCCTAAATACTTATTTTCAATTATATTTAATTCGTTGCCCCAAAAAGAGAGGCACATTGTGTCTGATTTTTACATTTACTTACTGTCCTCTCTTTGTCCAGTCATTTTGTCACCGCAGAAAATCTTCTCCAGTGAGCACTGTATTTATTTATCCAGTCCATTGCAATGCTACAGGGCATTTCCTGTATCTATTTCAGTGCCAATCAAAAGCCATTACACAGACATCTTTGTATTGTCTCTGTAACAAATTTATTGTTAGATGCAGATAGATTTGTTTACAGAGTGCTACTCAAGACAGTAAAGCTACAGTAAAGCAAAACATCTCACTGATTACAGCCTAAATGTAATCTAATGAACAGTCATGAGAAGTAATGAACAGCGTCGCCCGCCTCATAAACTCTAATGAAACTCAGTTCTGTCATTATTAATTACAAGACGCCATGAAAAACATGTTGTGTTGTTATTACGTTAAAGTTCAAACTAATTCACAGCACCAACAGCCCACTGGTTAATGTCAGAAAGTCCCAAGATATCACCACGAAGCAATTGGAAACTAATTACACGAACCAGGATTCATTACAACGCAGAAAGCAGATCCTGATTTTTTTATTTTTTATTTTAATGAGGCATGTTTTCTGGGAGCATCCCTGCACACTCTCAGCAGTGGTCAGGGTATGTTGTTATCAGCTTGAAATGAATTCGTTTCTCCATCCGTCCCTGATGAATAAGGCAATTTTGTGCCTGTGTATGTGAATGTGGTGTGTGTACGTTGGCTGGGTTCTGCGCTGCGTTTGTCCAGATGCCAGTTATCAGTTCATTAAACCAATCAATCCATTAGGATGTGAGGAACTGTCTATCGCTGCAGGCTCCATTAACGCTGCGTCAAGCAGACTGAGACCGGTATTAAAAATGCATCTTCCTCTCCTTCTGCCACACTAAAAAAAACCGAAAACAGTCTCCAAGTGAAACTTTTTTTTCTTTTTTACAGCACACTGCCAGTTAGCACAGTCCTGCAGTCGTCTTTCAAAGGTAACCTCATAATAAAGACGTACACTCACTCAGACACGTTTAACGCCCAGCTCCGTGGACTGAAAATCATTACAGAACCGAACAAGAGCTTTGTCACAGAAGACACATGACGTGACTATGACTATGGTTGGCAAGCGTGCGTGGATCATCCACGTTTTCGCTTCGGTTCAGTGTCAAGGCTTGAACGCTCCTGAAGAGGAAGTAAGGCCTTTGAGAGAGAGCCTTTTCATCACCTTCAGAGATCAATGTGTTTTCCTCTGGCAGCAGGCTCAGTGCTGGGATACTTGAGACCCACCCCGTTAGCTGCACACTGCAATTATCCTCCCCACAGAACTGACTGCGGTCGTGATGGAAGCAGAACACACTCCCTGATGAGGGGAGGTCAGTAATAAGCCAATCGATCGGCCAAGTCGCGTCGCTTTAATGCAAGGAGTTAAACTGGCACAGTCGGCCTTCCTGACGACTCTATCAGGAACCTTCACTGTATCCCGAGGACATTCCTGGAAACATGTGCTTGCATTCAAGGGAGTGTTACTTATGGGTAACATCATGACTGTTAGCTATACCGTTTCATCTTGTGAAAATGAAAAATAAAAACGCCAGGATGAGCCCAGCTTGGCTTGGCAACGGTGAAGTGTAATCCACAGTGGAAATGAATGGTTTCTTTTTAGTGTTAACCAAGTCATATCTTGGCATGTCCTCCCCCCCAGATCGCACGAGGGCTTCCAATCTACCAGATAAATAAAACCTAATCTAATTGTCATGATAAAATCGCCGTCTAGGGCCAACTGTCTAGTCAACTTTCACTGAACTGCAGCTTCATCCACCTGTGCCTTCATTTCAACACTGGTCTGTTCAAATAACAGCGTTAAGGAGGGACAAAGAGTGACCGAGAGTTAATTATTTGACTCGGCATATACCAGTGTTTCCCGACCACTGTGCCGTGGCACATGGGTGTGCCGTAGAAGGTTATCTGGTTCCACCTGATTAGTCCTCTAAGCCAGCGGTCCCCAACCCCCGGGCCACAGACCGGTACCGGTCAGTGAGTCGTTTGGTACCGGGCCGCGAGAGTTGAGGCTCGGGTGTGAAATTTATGGTTTTCAGGGTTTTTATCGTTAACTCAGTTTCCCTTGGTCTTTTCCTGTGTGTTATGAATAATTCT
This sequence comes from Copadichromis virginalis, assembly GCF_057382275.1. Classification (NCBI taxonomy): domain Eukaryota; kingdom Metazoa; phylum Chordata; class Actinopteri; order Cichliformes; family Cichlidae; genus Copadichromis; species Copadichromis virginalis. The sequence continues at coordinate 48,772,299 of NC_140620.1, forward strand.
TCTTTTTTTTGGTACCGGTACTGGTTTTATTTTGTTGTACTTATCCGCGACACCTTAAAGGCCGGTCGGTATAAGTATTGTCGGACATAAACCGGTCCGTGGAACAAAAAAGGTTGGGGACCGCTGCCCTAAGCGACCGGCGTGAGTAATGGGCAGAACAGTTACATTCTCTTCCATTAAAGGACAGTACAACTACCTGCCCCAATTAAATGGGTTGCCAACTGCCAGTAAAACTGAAGTAGACAAAGAACAAATGACATAATGGTCATACTGTGAGATGACGCAGCACCTACTGCCAATAGATAAATATTTGAAAAGAATCTGACCTGGGTCCCGGAGAAAATTCTGACCCAAACGAAGGCCCTAGCATGAGTAGTGGTCATAAGAAAGCAAAAAAATATACTGGGGACAAACCGAACCAATTCCGCTGTGCCTGGTGCGCGGAGAAAAATTATCAATATGCATTTTGTGACATTTTTGTTGTGCTGTGTGATTTTTCGAATGTGAAATATTGGATTCTAGTGAAAATCTATTTCAGCATAACCTGACCTCTAAACTGATTTGACCATTCAGGTTGGAGGAGTCTAAATTTACCCTTCTAAAGTGCAGCTCTGAGGCATCCTGTTGAACACCAAGGAAACTGAGGACACACTGAGACGTGGCCAAATGGCTCTTCAGGGGATCAGCCAGAAGATACGTTGAAAGCTTATGAAGGGCGTGTTTGGCGACCATTGCACCGAGCATAGTGATGGCGACATGCATAGTAATACATACTACACCTTCTTCTGTGTGTGTGCTTGAGCTGCTAAAATCGTCACAAGAGGATTTCTGTAACTGGGACATAACGTGCATGATTAGCTTCAAATGATCCTTCTCTTGTTCAAGTTCAAATGAAATACTTTATCTGTGTTTAAGGCTTTTGTGGCTATTAAATGTCACGATGGAATCGCGTGTAACCCTATACCTGCTGCTAACGGACGCTATGACTGCTGGCTGACCTTATCAACACCAGAGTTTTGAGAGCCAATGGTGTGTGGTGTGTGAGTGCGTATATGTGTGTGTAGCTGGATTTAAAAGACATTGGGCTATACAATATGGACCACAGGGCCCCAAACTGCTCAAGGACAGTTCTTCAAACCAATGAAGTCACCGGAGAAAAGCCAGCAGCGCTCAAGTCCAAAATGCTATTACAATACTCAGCTATTTCAATAAACTAGAATACAGTTCGTTATCCTCATTACATTAGTGTCATGTTTGGTTGGATACTGTAGGATAGCCAACAACTAGCATGGTTTGCGATCCTATTTTTTAACTGCTTGTGGTTGTTCTTGTTTTTTTAACTGTACAGAGGCTACCACAGCAAATAGCTTTCAGTTCAGATGGAGTCAGTGTGTCAAAACAAGCCATAACCACCGTTGGTCTTTACTCTCTAAGATTTGATTGATCAATATTGACACTTCCGATAAAATGAAACCAGTTCCATGAAGTTCTGCTCTGTACAAATCGTATTACTTTCTGTTCAATGACCCTTTCCCTTTCTGACAATCCCCAATATTATTTCTACTGAAAAAAATATTACATGGTTAGAGGGTTCAACTAAATTACAAAATAATTTAGCAGTCACAATAAGCAGCTTTGCAGCAATTTTATTCTTTAATGACTCAGTTCAATCTAGTTGGTTATCTTCAGGGGAAAATAAAAATTCAGATTTTGCTGGTTCAAGTTTATAAAATATGAGGATTCCTAGAACTTGACTGAGTTTCTTTTTCATTTTTTTAATCACTGTGAATCTATTAGCTTTGGATTTGGAATTTAGTTTTGGCCTGGCACAAGAAAGTGTTTATATATTTTCTTCTTCTTTTTCTTCCTTTTAAATTTAGGCAAACTTATCCTCAAATCTAAGCGAACACAACCCCACTGTCTGGTCAGTAAAGCTGCAGTTTCACTTATGTGCGGGACGTTTCCATTCCCTTTGATCTGATTTGGTTGGGACTCCGGTATTGTTTTTTTCCCTTCACTCTTTAATGTATTCTATCTCCCATGGGACTTTCACTATGCTTCAACTTATCGGCCAACCTCGGTGGTCTGAAGCTGGTGCTTACGTGAGGGTTCAGGCTTGGTGGATTATCCTGCAACAGTTTGAGCATGCAAGCATGACGGGTACAGGCTCTTATGTCACAGATACCCTATCTTGTCAGCAGCAAAGGAAAATATAAGATAGACAGGCTGTGAGTGTGGTGGGCTACAAAGGCGATCGCTTAAGTAGAATAGAGGGATGAAAGATTTAAGGGGAAAATGGAAAGTCTACAGTCTAGAGCAACATGCTTTTGACCCTGTTGCGTGGAGTTGTTGAATTCACTGCCCTTATAAAACTCCTCAGTCAGAGCAGATATTACGGTTGTTACATTTCAGCTATGTAGACTTGACATTAAATCTTTTTATCGTTTAAGATTAAAGAATGAGCGCGACTCGTATAATCAAGGCTTGAAACTAGAAATGTATCGAAATGAAAATGCTCCACTGAACTCTCAAAACTGGCCTCACTAAAGATGAGTGCCAATTTAGCCCTCTGCTGGGCACGAGCTGCAAAAAATACAATCCAATTTTTCCATTCAGCACTCCAGTGAATCATAAAATAATGGCACAGTATGTCAAATCGGCTCCAGATATATAAAGTGCAATTTGAAGAGAAGCCTCCTCTCACCAGACCTGCAGGTGTTGACAGACTGAGATGCGAGGTTGATATTCGAGTGGGAACAGGTAGGGAACAGGTAGGTGGGAACAGGTAGGTGAAGTTAGTGGAAGCGGCATTAAAAAAAAACAAAGGAAAATCAAACAAATAACTTGAGATGATTAAAAACGACGGTGATAAGAGGCTACTTCTGTGCATATCTGCAACACATCCGATATTATGTGGACTGTCGTATCACAAATCCCTTAAGAAGACTGATGAAAACAACCTGACAACAGAATTTCAAGGCTTTCCTAACCGACCAAAATAAACACAGGGTAGCTCAGACGAGCTCTGGGAGAATGCTGAAAGCTGTAAGTGTCTCACAGCCGTGAATGAGTCCTGAGTGGAAACAAAAATAAAGTGTCATCTTCAGGCTGTCAGTCTTAAACTCACTGAAAGTCAGCCAGTAGGGAGTTTATTTTCCCAAACCCAGGAAACCCCTCTGGATGCTCAGGGATATACAACATTCCTCTAAAAAGACATGACCAAAACAACTAAATTTAAATGAAACACTCTTATTAGGGATTATTTCAAGCCACAAATCATGGTGATCTTTCCACTACGGTCTTCAAATGATGGGCTGTGAGCAAAAGTAGATGCATCATAGCGCAAAACATTCAGCTGGAAGGGAAATGAATTGGTACGAAAGCCAAAGCAGCCTGCACACGAACAAAGCTCACATTTTTCTAACCTCAGCAAATCTTTCCTTTTAAAAAACACACACAAACCACTGCACCTTTAGTTGCTTTTGTAAGCCATTAATTCCCCTTAATGAGGGCAATTTTTTCACAAAGCACTCACAGTTCCTAAGGATCTTCCTCCGGAGCTGAGTCATAGCCGGCAACTACAAGCTTTATACATACCTCGCTCATTTTTACTGCAGTAATTGGTGTAAAAACAATGTTGCTGCATTGAGTCAGGGGACTCTTTATAAGAGTTAATTCCTTCTTCTTACCTTATTTCCAATCAAAATAAATTGGATAAAACCTACTCGCATTACTGCTTAAGCTACAAGAAGGATTTCTAATGAAAATTATTTCCGTATTAGAGCACCAGTTGTTAGGTCAAGCTTCCATCTTGGGGAAAAATCCTTGCTATTAAAGAAACTTGACAACTGTGGTGGAAAATCTGTTTTCATTTTCCTGCAGAAACCTTCCAGGTGCACAGAGTGTAGGCCTCTGGGATGAAGTACAACAGTAAGACCCAAATACATAATAGATGTAAAACTGATTAATACAGGCAATATGAAAAGGAAGAGCTGGAGCTGAGTTGGGTTGCAAAGTGGCATGCTGATGAGCAATAATTGCAGAGAGGCTGTAGGTGAGGTTAGCAGTGCACTGCTGTATTCTCTACACTAAGCCTACCTTTCATAGTTCCTAGCTTACTTATGTAGCTTCCTGATGTAAAGGTCAGTTGGCTTCTCCCATCTGCATGTCAAAAATATCTATGGCAAGTACTGAACCCAAGGTTGCCGTCCAGCGCATCAGTACAGTGTGAGTGTGTGCATGCAAAAGCTCAAAAGTGCAAAATAAAAAAAAAGGTGTGCAAGGCAAAAAGGATGTGCTAGAGTAGAAAACCACCAGTAAACGCTGCCTGCCTGCTTGTCTGGTTTACGTCTATCCATATCACAGTAAAGGTTGTCTCACTATGAATTCAACAGGCATTCAAACTGTGTCAATATTCCGATCAGTGTTTCTAATTAAATGTACACATTAAACCTAAAAGTAATAAAAAAGAGATTACTGAGCAAGACCAGCAAGATGAAATCGAATCCGGTATTTTTGCCTTCAGACAACACGCCATAAAACTCATATTCGTGAGCCGTGATATTAATATCACAGCATCATCTGCCCCCAACAGCTTTACGTAAAACCAGTGACACAGACTGTGAACCATGGTGTCCACTGCTCTCATGATCTAAGAAACATCAACATCAGATTACACGCCAGCACACAAATATAATAAAAACATCTGGAAAGCAGAATGCATTATTAGAATGCAGTAGTGTAATTGTATTAACCAAAATACTTGGTGCCAAATAAGACCGTTAGCTCATCAACACAGTGAAAATATAGCAGATCATATGTGATGCCCGCCAGCTGGGGATTTTTTTTTCCTGTCATTAACAGAGAAATGCCAGACACGGTAACACAATGCCTCATGAGAAATAACTAGAGGAGATTTTTCACAAGCCCTTGAAGTTTGACAGTAAAAACAAAGAGTGTTTTTAAAGTGTTTGGAAAAAGTCCCTCCTCATCATGTTTCCTCTCTACGTGTCAGTCAAACTGACCAAGTCAAAGGTTATGGGCGGAGGAGGGGGGGAGCTCATCCTCTTGGGATGATTTATAATCCTGACCTGTAGTTTCAGGTGGCTGCAGGGCTACAGCAAAGCTGGCAGTGGGGCCCCAGCCCTTCCATCATGACATATTGTTACTATTATGGTCTTGATCCTAAAGGTTTAGCAAAGGATCCACAAACATTTGCCACTTCCTCATCTCACAGCCATTTTCCTCTAAAATCGCACATATATTTGAAAAATGCAATTTCCATCATTCCAATGATGATTAAAATAATAAAAATATTTAATTGACAGAACACTTTTGGTTTATAATATTTTGTATTTCTATGTAACTTACTCTTGGTGTCAAAGTAATCAAAGTAATATATGCATGCTCATATTACAGTCATATTATAAGTCGTATCATAATATACGTTACCTAGTTTATAATATAAACACGACCCTAAGATTAATGCATTTCCCGCTATGGAAAGATTTAAACAAAATATACTAACAGAAAGGGCAAAGGGAACAAAGGATAACATAAAAAGTACTGTAGAAGCAAGTCTGTATAGTAATTTAGATGATTGTTTTTCCTCTTCAAATGATCTTTGTACTTCAGCTACTTCAGTAGGAAAGGGATGGGACTAATTAAACCCAGGACATAGCAGAATAAATAAGATGAGTCACTTACATAACCAGAGTCAAAAGTGCAACACCCGAGCCATTCTAAAGTGATCAAAAAGTTTGTGCAAAACTTCTTGAGCAGCCTTTATTTATATTTTGCCAAATCACCTCAGAGGAAGTGTGGCTGTAAAGAAGCCATTCTTAAGGCAGGGAAACGGAGAAAAGGCTGAGGCATCCCAAACTACATAAGAACCGGACTGAAAATCAGTGTAGTGATGAATCCAGATTTGACATTTGTGGTTTGAATCCAATTAATTGAATTGTATTTATATAGTACAAATCACAACAACAGTTGATTCAAGGCACTTTATAAGGTAACAACCTTACAATAATACAAAGAAAACCCCAATAATCACACACCCCCTTTGAGCAAGCATTTGGTGACAGTGGGAAGGAAAATCTCCCTTCTAACAGGAAGAAACCTAGGGTAGGCTCAGGCAGGGGTGGCTATCTGCTGCGACCAGTTGGGGGTTGATGGGAGGAAGAGATGTGGATAAGAGTCAGAAATGAACATCTTTAACTCCCCTAACTCTTGAACCATTTGCTTAGTTGAAACATTCCAATAAAAAAATCAAAAAAATAAATAATTTGTAATAATTCATTGTTTTGTGTGTTATTTGCTGACATTCGGATGTGGCGCCCTGCCTGGGATTACCGTAATGACCCTAATGTCACAGAAGAAGAACAGCGTTGATGCTTTCAGGAACCGTTGGAATTTTTCGATTGTGCCAATGGTTCCAGTAGTTTGACCACGCCCGCGCTCCCATCGGTTTTAACGTGTTAATAATAACTAGTGATTTAATGCAGAGTGGTGTGTAAACACATAGTGAGTGAAAACAAATGCTCAGTGCATCATGGGAAGCCCCTGGAAGCCTACAGTAAGCCTATTGTAGTGTAACTAAGGGAGGGTTCAGGGTCACCTGATCAACCCTAACTATATACTTTATCAAAAAAGAAAGTTTTAAGCCTAAACTTAAAGGCAGGGAGAGTTTCTGTCTCCTGAACCCAAACTTGAAGCTGGTTCCAAAGATAAGGGTCCCGGAGGCTGAAGTAAATAATCTTTATTATGTACAGAGGACCCAACACTGACTGTGTACAGTCATCTGTCAAACACAGTCGATTCCCTGTCATGGTTTTCAGTTGCATTTCAGCCAGTGATGTTGGGGACCTTGTCAGATTTTGATCCACCATGTAGTACCATCTGGAAATTGTCTGATTGGCACTTTCATCTTATTCACACAGTCACACAGTGCTTTATCTATATCTGAGCACTTTTATCTGACATTTACAAACACACTCTGCAAGATGCATTGGGGGTCAACACGGGGCTCAGTATCTTGCCCAGAGATGCTTTGAAACATGGAAAGGCGGAACCGGGCTTTAATCCATTGACCTTCCAGCTGGTAGACGATGGTCTTTTGAGGTGTTTTTATCTTTAGTTTTTGAATTAAATGCTCTACTTAGATGTAAAGTTTTTTCCCACATTTTAATTACTACACCTATTTATCACTTTTATTTAAAAAATGATGGGTAGCTCAAGATGTTTGCACAGTACACCCTATCCACAAAAGAAATACCTAGGTTCTCCTTTTTTTCCCCATCCTCCATCTCTTCGCCATGTTTCTGGAAATTTGGCAGTTTTTGTGCCATCCTGCTGACAAACACACAAGCAGTACTAAAAAAAACAACCTCCACCTCAGCTGACTGGTGGAAATAGAAAAACACAGACCTATTCTCGTTAAGCTGACTTTTGTCTAAAGTATTCCTAACAAGTTATCTCTTAAGTAGTGACAAAGGGTCTATCTGGCAGTGGTACAGAACAATTAGCCATGCAGCACGTGTAGAATCAAAGGGGTTATGAGAAATTTGCAGACGTCTTAAATTAAGCTGAACAACCACCACCTCTCTCAGCGGCCGCAATGAGAGAGATTATAGCAGATCAAGCCTTTGAATCTACTCTGTTCTTTCATAAATCATAAGAAGACATCCAAGAAGATTCAATTAGTCCTGCTCGCTTAACCTTGGCAGCACGGAAATTGCACACCAAACCAAATACCCTGAGCACAGTATGAGAGGTATTTATGAAAGAGATTTGAGGAGGCACTCGGTGCCAGTCAATGGCAAACAAACTAATAAGCAAAGCCAAAACTAAAGGGGTCCAGATTGTTATTAGATAAACACGAAAAAAGGAGCGGTGCTTACAAGAAGACCTGGATGCTATTTTCAGGCCACCCATTTACCCGAGTCCAAGCCAAACGGTAACCTTCAGAATACAATGTGTTGTGTGAGGCAGTGATAAAAACCTCTTTTTATTTAGAGCTTGTGTTTCCAGAAGGACCCAAAAAGGCATTCTGTTATGGATTACCTTCGTGGCATAACGAGCTGCCATGTAGAAAATGAACACCAAAGCAAGTCTTTTTCTACTGCGGCTGCATTTTTAATGCACTGGTTCATTATTTTCCCTCTAAATAAGACTCTCATGACTATAGAGCACTGAATGTCACCTTTCACAAAGTTTCTGTTTAATCAAACTACAAAGCTTCTTGGTTGCTTCATAACAAGACAGAACTGGGCTAGAGATAATGACACTGAGGAAACCTCTTTTGGGTGGAGATCAGATTTGGCCGTCTGACCAAAAACAGTGACGAGTAAATGTAAGTGGCATCTCTTTGAGTCGCCCGTTGTTCCAATTTCTAAATGCTAATGAAAACAGGATTAGACAGCTAGTGCTGTAGCATATGTGTGCGTGTTTCCACGTTTAATGCTGGGGACCGTTTGAGCATCGTCTAAGGCCACACATGGGATACGTACACACTTTCCACTTACAGACACACAAATTGTCAGAGATGGAATGATAGCAGATGGTCCTTCTTAATGTTTGTTACTTAAAGAAGGGGAAATACATTTTGGCTGTTGTTTGTGCTGTCTGCTAAAAGAAAAATCTGAATTGTTTGACTGAGATCAAACTGCATTACCTTTAAGTTGGTTTTATGAAGAGAGAAAAGCCAAGCTTCATCTTAATATTGGGCACTGTTACAGGAAAAGAGCAGGGCTTGATTTCTGCAAACAGGGCACTGATTGTAGGACTGCTGAAGTCAATTACTCGTTCAAGTGGCAGCATACTGTTCACATTAAACTTGCCATGTTACGCTGTTTATTGCTCCCTATGTTCCATGAGAACTTGCACTTTTGGAAGCACATGAAAGGAGAGGCGATGCGTTACTGTGCTCCTAGAGAGGAGTTCAATTAGTCGAAGCCTGCGTGTGAAGACGTTCTGCTCCGAATTCAGCACCAAGCCATCCTTGACGACTCTCTCTGAAAACTATCAACCTCAAAAACCGAGGGGTGCTCCATCTATCTGCCTTCCAACATGCCCCGTTCTCACAGCGGCTGTCATGCGCGGCGAGAGGCTTGTGCATGGGCAGGGTTGTCATGTGCATGTGCAGCATAATTCACAGCATGTAACGCTGTACATGTAACACCTACTCTGGCAGCGTGCATTTTCCACGAACTCCACTTTATCAATCATTACTGGGAAAGTGCCTGAACAGAGGCCCTAAGCAGTAATTTTGGTGGATCATTTTATGCATGCTAAGGCGGTTGAGATTTACGTAAACACTGAACATTTGCAGATGGGCGTTATGAAAAACAGGTGATGGAAATTTTAATCGAGTTTAACTTGAAGACTGCTTCTCCGATCCAGGATTGTAATCATTTGATAAAATATCTTGTTTTGTTTCATACTAACATTTTATGTCTGACACAGAGCAGTTTGTGATGGTGTTGCATTATGTAAGTAGAACTAGAATTGAATGAGTAGTTCACCAGCTGTATATATTATTCAGTGATTGAGATTAACAACACTTTAAATGTTCAAGCCATCAAAAAAAGTTTTGACACTAATAACTGTAATTTTTTGTGTATGTGTGGTGACCGTGGCTCAGGGGGTTGGGAAGCGTATCTGTAACCGGAAGGTCGCCGGTTCGATCCCCGGGCTCTCTGTCCTCGTTGTTGTGTCCTTGGGCAAGACACTTTACCCTACCGCCTACTGGTGTTAGCCAGAGGGGCTGATGGCGTGATATGGCAGCCTCGCTTCTGTCAGCCTGCCCCAGGGCAGCTGTGGCTACAACTGTAGCTGCCTCCACCAGTGTGTGAATGAATAGTGGCATTGTAAATCGCTTTGGGTCCCTTGAAAAGCGCTATATAAATCAGAATCAGAATACTTTATTGATCCCTGGGGGAAATTATTTTTTGTTACAGTGCTCCATTTTAAACCAACATTAAGACAAGACAGACAATACGCTAACTAAGAATAGTACAATATATACATATATATACATACATACATACATAAGTCACTCATAAATAAATATTTGGAAAAGAAACATGTGTAGTTGTAGCAGCAAACAGTGTGTTAAGTGGATGCGTTGTACAGGGAGATGGCCACAGGCAGGAATGATTTCCTGTGTCGTTCAGTGGTGCTTTTCGGTAATCTCAGTCTCTCACTGAACGAGCTCCTGTGACTGACCAACATGTCATGGAGTGGGTGGGAGGTGTATAATAAAATCCAATCCTTTATTATTATACTGATTAACTGCAAAAATACAGCATTTTAACGTAAATGGCATCTTTACAGGCACTGATTTTGATGAACTTGGACACAACCTGACAACTTCAGCATGTTCACTAGAGGGGCATCCATCAAATCACGTGCACGGCTGGTTTAAATTCAACAGCACTGCATCGATTCAGGTACGGCTTTTGTCACAATTTAGGCTGTCTGAATCGATGCAGACATCACTTTTTGGAAAACCCTCACAACACAGCCATATCTTGTTTTTATCTTTCAGCCTAATCATGCTATTTACTGGAGGCTGGCAACCCACTCTGCTCAAACCAATAAAATTGTCTCTGCCAGAGTTGTCAAGTCTGTGAGAGCTTTTGTCAGAGCAGAGTTATTAATCACAGATTTAAAAAAAAAACAAAAAAACAAACAGTCCCAGTCAACTGATTAAACTAACAGACAGGTAGAAAATCCCCAAGCTGAGTCTGAAAACTTTCAGCAAACTATCCAGATAGCAACACTTCACAGTCTCAGATTCCCTTCTTCACCTCCAGCTAACATTAGCAAACATGAGCAGTAGCTGCATGTTCTTCTATGCTGCCGCTGCAGGCTGAATCCATTTCTTAAGCCACAACATAAGAAAAAAAATCCAATTAATTCCTTTAAAAAAACGGCATTTTTTTTGTTAGACAACAGACAAGATACTCTGATAGATGTCATGGTCATGTAACCAAAGATGGCACATGTTAAAAGCACAGCACCAACATATGACTTGTTCTTCGTGCCTCTAATAGAACTACCAGATTATCAAAGCGTACCGCTTAAAAAAAAAGTACATCAAAAATACATCACACTTTCCTGACCCTGTGGGGAAACTGGTCTTGAACTCCCACTACTGCTGATCCACCATATGCCTCGTTCTGCTCCATAACTGCTATGTCACTCCTCCCTGCAGCTTGATCCACCGTATTCAAAGATTTTACCGTTTCCAACGCTAGGGAAACTTTTTCAAGGTTTGGCCTCAACCCAAGAGAAAAGTTCTCTAATGCATGTACACAGTGGAAGCACTTGTTGGGTTTTTTTCTTTCCTTCCATACCCCAGTTACAGATGGAGAGACCCCATCCTGTCAGGCTCCCCTGTGCCAAAGCTCTGCCAGGGAGGCCCCTGTGATAATGAGCCTTAAACACTATTTACAGCCACACTACAATAATGCTGTAACAATGGTTTCCACATAAGTTTTGTTTCAATGGACGTTTCTGGGCATAACTAGGCTTGGACCAGGCTAATAAGTGGTCCCTGATGGCCTTTGCCAAACTTTACCTCACTGTGCTGCCAGTGTGCATTTATAGGATTTTTATACCCACAAAATCATTAAATACAACAGACGGAGACTCCAGTAGTGTTAAACATTACTATGACTTTGATTGGTAAACTGTACTTATTCTAAATTCCTCATTCTGGTAAAAAAAAAAAAAGACCTAATATTATGTTTTACCTCAGGAATAAATAACTTGCTCCGCTGCTGAGAGTTCAACAAGAAGCTTGCTATCACCCCTATGTCCCTATGGCAAGCACGAAGCTACCAACAGAAGCTGGTTAGCTCAGGATTGCAAAAAGACTGGAAATGGAGGGAAATTGTTCTTTCCTGTTCCAGTTCTTTCCAAAGGTAACAAAATCTGCTTGAAGTCCTGTCATCACCGTGAGGCTGTAAGGCAATAAGTGGAGACCTGTGGAAGTTCATGTGCGAGGGTAAGAAATCATTTGGAGCACATTATAACCGTGAGTAAAACTGTAACTTGTTTTCACACTTGCTCTGTGCATATTAAATGAACAATATATTACCGGGTCCAAGATAGGCTGTTTTTTTATCCTCTGGATAGAAACCAGCTAGCTTTTTTTTTCCTTCTGAATATAAACCATACAGACATAAGGCATGCCATAGGAGAATTTTCCTGAAGAATTTTATGTGATAAGATGCTGCTCTCATGTCTGCCTGACAGAAATGCTACTCAGCGACAAAGCACAGCGGCTACAGCTAGCTATAGCAGCTAGCTGCAGCTAAAACGCGTCTCTGTGTGTCTGGTTTATAAAAACTGGAGTGTGGAAATGAGAAGATGCAGTCTGGGACTAGTTGAGATTTTGATCACAGTCTAGCTGTTTGAATTCTTAAACTCCAAGCACGGCTAAAAAAGCTGCTGGCTGTAGACTTTTATTTGCTGGCACACGTAGCAGAGTATTGTTGATATTCACATCTACAATCAGCAACAAAGTAGCAGTAATATATTATCACTGGCTAGCTTCCAGAGAGCCTGATGGATAAAACAGACAGCACAAGAATTGAAATGTTTATGCAGTCAGCCCTAAGGCCTCTCCGATGCAGGGATACGTTTATCCCAAAGTCCTCAGTGTCTGTCTGCTGCTCCCTGGAACTGTAAATGTGTAGCCTACACAATAGCACAGTTGTTCAGTTGTTGTACAATCAGTAAACAGCTCAGTTGTTATCCTGTCACTTAACACGATGTAGGACATGAGCGTGACGTTGCCAGAAGACATTACGCATGTGAAAATTTACCACAGAGGGCAGGAGTACACCCCCAGTATGAAAAGCCCCTTTGCTCGCTGTGTGTGTGTGTGATTTGTGGAGTGGGTAGCTGGAGTTACATCATGGGCACTGCTTAGGCTGTGCCGCTGCCAGGCGTATGATGCAAAGGAAAAAAGAAGGCGCAGGCAGAAGAAGGGTGTGGGAATTTAGAGCCTAACATGAGTCTCAAACCTTGGCAACCTGTCTTTACTCAATGCTCACCCCAGCGACACAGAGAGGAGCTCTGGAGCTGCTGTGGAGAGACTGGAAGGGATGTGAGCGGATCTGTGTTTTATCACTGCAGAGTGGCAAGTCCTTTGGGACGCTCTTCTTATTCTTTGAAGGGCACTTTATCAGACAGCGTACGAATTACAGCGCTCAAAAATCTCGGTACAAATATAAAACAACAGTAGACGGTATCTGACCTTTGAATATAATCCAAACCTGAGAAATGTCTTAAGTTGCCTCATTATATTTCTGAATAATATGCTTTTTGAGACACAAAGACTCCAATGATACTTCATAAAAGCAGATGTCATGCAGATGACATTTCCCATACCAGAGACATTTCCTTTTCCCCTCTAAATTTTCCTCCTTGAAAATGCCTTGTTCCTGTCTTGTCACTAATGGCTCAGCATATGCCAAATGGACAGAGAGAAGCCTCCCCAAGCGCTCTGCTCCTGGGCTACTTTTTAAGACTCCTTTAAGGGTAATTGAACAGTGATGGGTGATATCCTGAGTGTATTAAGAGGAAGCCGCAGAGACAGGTGCTTCCCATGGTGCAAAATGTAGTACACCGGAGACCTGTGAGGGTTAGATGCTTCAGACAAGGTCAGGAGCTGTTTTGACTTCACCACTCTGCTTTTCTGAATTCCCTGGCAGGTGGTGACAGCTGCATGTAAGCAAAAGGGAGTTTCCACTTGGTTTCAAGTCTCTCAGAGGCACAGGGTGGATTGTGGATTCAAACCTTTAAGCTTGCTAGTTGCTTATGTGATGATAATTTCGACCCACCTTCATGTGCCTGGTTTTTGCTACTGCAGACATATTTTCCCATATATGTAAGATTTATCTTTTCATTATACAGTGTCGACCATGTCTTGTATTTCTCAAAGTTCAAGCCTTTTTCTCCAACTCTTAAAAGTCTGACAGGAGCAGACTTATCATTTTTGATGTGAAGAGTACCTTTCTTCTCAAGCTGCTCTTGAACCATGACAAAATTTAATGGAACTGCTTGCTGCGGTTACTAAGGTAATTATAGATGTCCCAATAAAACAGCAAGAAAAGATGTCCCATTAAAACCAGAGTCCTTAGAAATTAATTAATCTCTATTCTCTAGGCCCCTTTCAGCCACCATAACCACACATTTGATTACTAAGTAAAAAGAAGTTGGTGTACAAATTACCTTCACACACACACACACACAAAAATTTTCATTCTAGTCTTTGTCTAGCTCCTCTGTTCATCCTTTGTGCCAGAAATAACATTGGTAAGGATATCCCCTGCATCCCAGTAGTAGAAAAAAACTGACTTATTACTTATGATTAATACGCTGACCTCTTTATTTTAACCTTTGTCCCTGTTTAATATATAGATCCACTATAATATGTGCCAGAAAGTAAGGAAAATCATGGATGGTCCACTCTGAAAGTTCATCAGGTCATTCAGAATAATGCCTATAAACCAAGGTTCATTAAGTCACATTAAGATGGGCTAAATAAAGGCCAGGTCTTGATTATCAACCACAAATGACATTTAGAAACTTAAAGCTTCTTAGACAAGCAACATTCTAATATGCTTAGACACTTAAATGCAGTACAAGCTTCAATACTTTATTAAAGTTTGGAGATGTGTCTCAAATCCAATTTCGATTGCTGGAAATGCTAAACCTGCCTTGACATTTCAATTCTCCAGGGTAATTGCTGTATTTTGTCTTTGGCTTTTTCTGAGATAAGCCATGAGCTTTCCTGGCTGACATAATAACATGCCAAATCAAGCATCCTTTCCAATGCTACCAAAGGGATCAAAATGTTTGGGTGACATTATACGAAGGGTGTACACTATAACTCTGATGGTTATGAATCTGCAAATGAGGCAGCTCTGAATGTCCCCTCTAGAGCGTTGTAGAGATGAGGTATCTTACTTCCCCTGTTCCACAAAATCGGCACTAAACGTTTTCATCAACCAGCTCACTGAGGCAAGAGTATATTAACATAAACTGCTGTTTTAATAATGATAATAAGGGATTGCATTTATATAGCGTTTTTCAAGGCACCCAAAGCACTATTCATTCACTCTCACACTGATGGAGGCAGCTACAGTCGTAGCCACAGCTGCCCTGGGGCAGACTGACAGAAGCGAGGCTGCCATATTGCGCCATCGGCGCCTCTGGCCATCACCAGTAGGTGAAGTGTCTTGCCCAAGGACACAATGACCAGGACAGAGAGCCCGGGGATTGAAATGAGTAATTCACAACCAATTGTAGGAGGTTAGGGCTGTTGCCAGGTGAAATTGGTCAAAAAGAGTCCCGCAGCAAAAGTGCAATACGGAGAGCAAACTGCAAGTGTTTGCAGACAAGTTGGCATCTTACATGCAAACTATAGGCAACCGCTGCCATGTTGTAGCAATCAAAGCAATCACAGGACACACCGTATACCTCTTTGTGAACTTTTTCCCTAGCAACTGCTGGTTACTAGAGGTTTCCTGACTGGTCTCTACGCAGACTGACCTGCATGGGGCTTTAGCAATTAATCACACAGCAACTGCTCACAACCACTGATCAGGGAATACACATTTTTACCAATTGACCAGTGGTTACCAGAGGATTACCCATCATTCTCTAGGTCTCTCTGTGTGATGAGGCCTAAATATGTGTTGGCATTTGCTAATTAACTACGTTTGCTGGAGGTAATATTCTCTTTTGCGAACACAGATGGATACATCTCACTGCAATATTCCACTTGAGATGCTGCTAAAATATGTCAGCACTGTGTGAGAAAAATATCAAGTGAGGAACATTAACGTCACAACAATCTACAGCAATGAGGTGCAGCAGTGAAATCCACGAAATCTGAGCCATTAAGATGTTCTACGAAGCAAAGACTAGCAGAGAAAATTCTCAAAATATTTCCAAATGATTTTTGTGGGAAAAATCGATCTTTTGCCCCCGACAAGCAATAATTTCTAAAAAGGCAGTATTGTTGAAAAAAAGGCAGTTGTGTTTACATCTATAAAGCGAACATAGAGAAACTTATTATGACCAACATACTTGCTTACACTGCAGCAATACAAAATCTCCCCCACATAACAAAAGCAGCGTTACCACAATAGGAAAATATGCAAAAACCAATGCACGCTGCGGCTAAGTATGAACACAAGTTTCCCCATCGCTGAAACAAACATCATGAAGGATCGTAATGCCTAAACTTACAGCAGGCAGCAGACGAGCCAGGTGACCAGCACTGCATGACCTGCGTGTAGTTTCTGTCAGTGACTGAGACTGTATGTCAAAAGAAATCCAACTGAGGACAGAAATTTAAGATATGCACGTTGCCTTTCCCACTAGAAACTGAGCAGCAGATAATGAAGTCTCTGAACCTCTGCAACAGAGAGCGTGGCACAAACACCACCATTATCCTGCTGAGTGTCCTCAAAGCACCACCAGTGGGGTTGCGGGTAGGGGAACAAGAATGTGATGTGATGTCAGCAGTGATGCAGGCCTTTTTCATCATTACAGAAGCCAGATTCTGTAAGTGAATAGTTAGAGGTAGCCACATCACGAATAAATACTACATTGCCTCACAAGTTGGATACATAAGGAGTGTTCATCGATACGATGGCTCATGATGTGCTCATCTGCACGTATTTACTTTAAATTTGATGCCATATGTGACGGGCTATGTTCTGACTTTGTAAAAAACAGAGACAGTAAATTCATCATAAACCCACCAAAGTAAAACTGTTGAAAAGATAAACTTTCAGGTTCTTGGGAAGATGTCTAAATGTCTCCTTTACAGCTAAGTTGACTTAAAAATTGAAGAGAAGACTGTTTTTCCTCAACACCTCTGTCAATCAGCCGATTCAGACTCTCCTTGCTGGGAGCAACTCATGCTTACCACTGCACCACTCTAATCCCCAAGCACTGGAGGACAGTTTTGACTGAAAGGGCCTTACCTGGACTGGGTGTATGTAAATTGATCATTACCTCTGCCAAGAAGGTTATGTTTTTGGTAGCACACGCGTAATTCTGTCTTTTTTTGTGTTTAATTTGTAAACACAATAGTTTAAAAGGTTTTGAATGAATTCTGATAAAACTTTGTAGGAGTGTAGAGTGGGGATTTTGTCTTACATCCACCGAGGACTTCAAGGTCAACTTAATGATTTATTGGTTGAAAACTGACAGAAAGCTTTAAAAGCTTGATTCCTATGCGGGTGGTGTGTGTTGCCAACATACAGAAAGTACACAATATGTAAACATTTAAAATAGCATGTCACATTTGACCTTTGACCTCACCTTCAAGGTCGATTTAAGAAGGGCAAAGAAAAAAATAAATACGCACAAAAACAAATACTAGTCCCTTAAAAGTACACACTGTCCAGAGCGTGAGCTGGCTTGGCAGAGCTTTGCGGTCTTGGAGCGCTTCTTGTTGTTGTATTAAACGAGACACGTGTTGTTTCATTGAAGCAGTAACAACCTTCACTTTTCTTCTTTAACTCTTCAACCAAATGGCTCCTTTTTAAAAGGCATGACTGTTGGACCATATTTAGTTAGCTTGATGCTTTTTTTCATCAGCGCAGCAGCCACAGATGGGTTTTAAACACAGATTAGAAATAAAATTAGACATCAAAGCGACACCTTTTCAGTTGATCCCAAGTGTAACTGTATGTTAGACGTCACTTAAATAATATCTGGCAAAAGTGTGATTGCCAGCAAAGATTAAGACTTTGCCGTCTAGCGCAGGAAGCCAATTAAGGGTTGCCGTGTTAACGCCGATAGAGCAAGCGTGATTAAATCCAGGCATGTGTATCGATTACAGTGAGGGAAAACCACCAAAGATGTTTTCTCACATTCTGAGCAGCGACGCCTGCCTTTCATCAAAATTACTAATACAGAATAATAAGGGGAAATGAGGCAACCTCTTTTAACAGAGATGACTGGCAAGTCGGCACAGGAGAGGGAACACAGTTGTCTTTGTTCATCGCTATGCACATGTTACAAATTACAGTTATTATTTTGGGGTAAATTTAAGAAAAAAATACTTTCTAACTTGATACTTTTCATTTCATAAAATAAACACTAAATAAAGAAAAAGGGATAAGATAAGATAAGAGATAAGATAGAACTTTATTAATCCCTCGGGTGGGTTCCTCTGGGAAATTCGATTTCCAAAAAAGCACAGCACCGACAGAAGTTACAGAGATATACACACACACATATATATAAATACAGAGACAATATAAATAAAATATACGAAGGGGATAAATAGAATAAATAGGAATAAAAATAAAAATACAAGTGAATTGCACATTTCAAGTATTGAGTCTATTGCACTGTTGACTATTTACAAAAGTATTGCACAAAAGGTATTGTACAGTGAGGTGAAGAGGCACTACAGCTTAGTTGTTCCCCCCTCCTTTGTCCTCCTGTTTCCCCTCCCTCTCCCCTCCAGAGAGGAGTTAAACAGTTTGATGGCGTGTGGGACAAAGGAGTTTTTAAGTCTGTTAGTTCTTGTCTTGGGGAGAAGCAACCTGTCACTGAACAGACTCTTCTGGTTGTTAATGGCCGTGTGCAGAGGATGCCCAGCATTGTCCATAATGTCCATCAGTTTCTTTAATGTCCTTTTCTCTGCCACTGTCACCAGAGTGTCCAGCTTCATGCCGACCACAGAGCTAGCCCTCCTGATCAGTTTCTCCAGCCTGGATGAGTCCTTCTTTGCTGTGCTGCTCCCCCAGCACACCACAGCATAGAAAAGTACTCCAGCAACCACTGACTGGTAAAACATCCTCAGGAGCTTCCTGCAGATGTTAAAAGACCTCAGCCTCCTGAGGAAGTACAGTCGGCTTTGGGCTTTTTTATACAGGTACTCTGTGTTGCATGACCAGTCCAGTTTATTGTCCACCCACAGCCCGATGGGTGGGATGGGATGTATTGAAGGTAAACAAATCCCCAAATTTGTTTGGTAAATGCTTATTGTGGCACTAATTGTTTGTTTGTTTACTATGTTAGGAGGAAAGGGTTCCCTGAGCCTGCCACCCACAACATACGGGAGAAGGGGGATTTGAGGGGAGAGGGCTAAGAGGGGAAAAATCATTACCAAGCCATGGCAGCCTCCAGAAAGAAGGAGTTTGGGTAAACAAGAGGCTAAGAGAGGGGGATGCTGATTGAAGAGAGAGAAAAACTATGGTCTCCTGCTGCAAGGAGGATACTGGTGATGACATGATGACGGGTGCGTGGAGGGAAGAGAAAATGAATTAAATGGAAGGTAAGTGGCACATTCAGCCCTTTTCCTTCCTCACAATGAAAAAAATAGAGGAAATAAGAGAATGCAAGAAGATTTGTGACATTTAAAGAACCACAAATGTATTTTTAAATGGAAGGAAGTAAGGCTTTAATTTTAACAAATTAGCCCAAAACTATCAAACGTGACAATTAACTAAAGTGCGCCATGGTGATGCTGAAAGCACCACAATAATGCGGCTGACTTTGTGTTTTCGTGACTGTATCTGACAGGAGAAACAGAGGGGGAAGAAAAACAAATAGCGGGGCTATAAATCTGAAGAGAGCCCTGTAGTGGCAGCGGGAAGGAAGAGGAAACGGCTCTGACAAAGCACCGCATTAATGACTGTTTCCCTTCAAAAACCCAAACTAATTTGCTAATTACAACCACCTGCTGCCTCTCACTTTTCCTTTTCCTGAAGAGCTGCGCTACTCGAGCTATTTCGCGTTACCTGTCCAACCTGCGCCGTCTACTTTGCTTACCCTCAGCTGGTGACAGCGCAGAAGAACTCACCCCTGCATGAAGAGAACCAGTTACACAAGCATCCGCTTCCCACTTACTGCTGACTGCGTGTTGGCGCTTTTATTTTATTTTACTTTTTACAGTCTGACAAAAAGCCTCACAGCGTTGTTCTTTGAATCAGAACAAAAGAGCAGCTTTTTACAGCACCACCACTTTCTCCACCAATGCAACAAAAGGCTTTTCACTATGATATGGACTATGTGGGTTGTTGTGGAGCAACAACGCTTTTGCACCACACGAGTGGCATAATGAATTAAGACGTAGCGGCGTGTCTGTTTGCACTGGGTAGCAGAGTAAGCACAGATTATTCGTTACTCCTTCCATCAAAAACGTATTAGATGTTCTGCAAACATGTTTGGAAGCTCACAAGTCAACCCCCCCCTCTAAAGGTCAGTTTTCCTACAGTGAGAAATGTCCTAATTTGCTCACGGGTCCATCGTGATAATTGCAGGGGGGAAAAAGTTGTTCTACTGTTTATATGGGCTGGGAGCTGACTCTGAAGTGCACTGAATAATTGTAGGCCCCCGCTTACCCACACACCAATAACACTCGAGGAACTGTAGTAGTTAATTGGAGAGCAGACGTGTGTTTACTTTGCAAAGTGAGAAGGGGATTGGGAAATTATCGACAGGCAGGTCTGCTGGAGCGCGGATTGCCCTTGAGCACTCAGTCTCTGGCCCAGAGATTACGCGAGTGTCTAATTTAAATTCAGGGTAGTTTGCAGATCATTAAGGAAATAGTCTCGAGTAGCTCTGCATCATACGGACAGTGGGAGGAAACGGGAATATAGCAGGCAGTTGAAATGCTAAGCATGATCAAGTGGAAAGAGCTACTTTTTAGAGTTAAATTTGGGATTGTGAACTTCATCAGCACGGAAAAGAATGAATGCGACAAACACTTCCTAACTTATGTCTATGTGCACAGTGCGTGTTTCATTATTGTTTTGTGATGGATCAGTGCCTTTTGTCTGCCTTTCAATACATCTGGAGAGGCGAAGCATGAGGAAAAGGAAGAAGCAATTCCATTTTTTCCTGCCACATCTGTTTATTCCATTCATATCCACCTAGATTTGGCCCCTTGCATGGCTGATAACATTTACAGTGGGGCAAAAAAGTATTTAGTCAGCCACCGATTGTGCAAGTTCCCCCACTTAAAATGATGACAGAGGTCAGTAATTTGGACCAGAGGTACACTTCAACTGTGAGAGACAGAATGTGAAAAAAAAATCCATGAATTCACATGGTAGGATTTGTAAAGAATTTATTCGTAAATTAGGGTGGAAAATAAGTATTTGGTCACCTCAAACAAGGGAAATCTCTGGCTCTCACAGACCTGTAACGTCTTCTGTAAGAAGCTTTTCTGTCCCCCACTCGTTACCTGTATGAATGGCACCTGTTTGAACTCATCATCTGTATAAAAGACACCTGTCCACAGCCTCAAACAGTCAGACTCCAAACTCCGCCATGGCCAAGACCAAAGAGCTTTCGAAGGACACCAGGAAAAGTATTGTAGACCTGCACCAGACTGGGAAGAGTGAATCTACAATAGGCAAGCAGCTTGGTGTGAAAAAATCAACTGTGGGAGCAATCATCAGAAAATGGAAGACATACAAGACCACTGATAATCTCCCTCGATCTGGGGCTCCACGCAAGATCTCATCCCGTGGGGTCAAAATGATCATGAGAACGGTGAGCAAAGATCCCAGAACCACACGGGGGGACCTGGTGAATGACCTGCAGAGAGCTGGGACCAAAGTAACAAAGGTCACCATCAGTAACACACTACAACGGCAGGGAATCAAATCCCGCAGTGCCAGACGTGTTCCGCTGCTGAAGCCAGTGCATGTCCAGGCCTGTCTGAAGTTTGCCAGAGAGCACATGGATGATACAGCAGAGGATTGGGAGAATGTCATGTGGTCAGATGAAACCAAAGTAGAACTTTTTGGTATAAACTCAACTCGTCGTGTTTGGAGGAATAAGAATACTGAGTTGCATCCCAAGAACACCATACCTACTGTGAAGCATGGGGGTGGAAACATCATGCTATGGGGCTGTTTTTCTGCCAAGGGGACAGGACGACTGATCCGTGTTAAGGACAGAATGAATGGGGCCATGTATCGTGAGATTTTGAGCCAAAACCTCCTTCCATCAGTGAGAACTTTGAAGATGAAACGAGGCTGGGTCTTCCAACACGACAATGATCCAAAACACACCGCCCGGGCAACAAAGGAGTGGCTCCGTAAGAAGCATTTGAAAGTCCTGGAGTGGCCTAGCCAGTCTCCAGACCTCAACCCCATAGAAAATCTGTGGCGGGAGTTGAAAGTCCGTGTTGCTCGGCGACAGCCCCAAAACATCACTGCTCTCGAGAAGATCTGCATGGAGGAATGGGCCAAAATACCAGCTACTGTGTGTGCAAACCTGGTAAAGACCTATAGTAAACGTTTGACCTCTGTTATTGCCAACAAAGGTTATGTTACAAAGTATTGAGTTGTATTTTTGTTATTGACCAAATACTTATTTTCCACCCTGATTTACGAATAAATTCTTTACAAATCCTACCATGTGGATTCATGGATTTTTTTTCCACATTCTGTCTCTCACAGTTGAAGTGTACCTCTGGTGCAAATTACTGACCTCTGTCATCATTTTAGGTGGGGGAACTTGCACAATCGGTGGCTGACTAAATACTTTTTTGCCCCACTGTATGTGATTTTAACAGCTGCATTTTCAAGTTATAAAAACGAGTAAATTGCATTTATATCAGTCATTAATTCTAAGACAAAAGGTATATTTAAAAAAAAGGACTCAGAACTTAAGAGTGCTGTAAAAAAAATAAGAGCAATACAGCATGAATACTTGCTTGTCACATTTTCTTACTTTAAGGCTCTGGTATTCACTTACTGCAACCAAGGAGCCACATTTTTGTTCCTGTACAGCACAGCTTGACCTTCGGATGTCTGCTGGTTACATTTCTATAATGACCCAATAAGTGGGCTATTGTTAACCTGATTGACATTAGCAGCAAGGCGCCAGGTTGGGTACGTAACCCTCAAATAACTCTGTGGTGACCCTTGAGCATACTTCCCAGATGCCTCTAACAGCAATACATACTCCTTTTTATATCGCTGCTTGCTATGTGTTCTGTATTCATGCGAGGCAAGGATCTGTAAGATCACCAATGGAAACATAAACTATTCTCAAAAGAAGAAATGCTGAGCAGAATGAAATGTTGCTGAGACCAGACAGACAAGCAGGTTTGGGGAATTGTGTTTGACATAAAAAGCAAGCAAGCTTTGACCCTCCGTAAATCAGACTGCTGATGCATTAAAAGAGCAGACTTCCAAAATCTATAGCTTTCAATTCCGACAATGTGGTTTGCAAAGTAGTCTGGGTGACAACTTCTCTGGTAAAAAGGCAGAAAAAAGAATGAGCAGAAGCAGCTTTGCACTGACAACAAACTGCAACTTGTCTTTGCCAACTTGCAGTTTGGATCCATGTGTGCTGAAGGTTTTGAAGGAACTTTAACATTTAGGTTTTTTCACCACTTCGCTGTCAGGAAAAATCAAATTGTGGTAAAAACAAAAAAGTGTTATTGCATCACAGTAATTAAACACATATAAGTGAACTTTGGTTCCATTTTGAAAAAAATCCCTCAAAGGGATATTAAGTTTACAAGAATGGGATGAACAGACGGACAACTCAAACATATAAGGCCCCTGGTCACGGCTGTTCCCAGCACAGGGACATGAAGCTAATCTAGATGAAAAACGATTTGTGGCTTTTCTTGAGAAAAAATGGGGGAAAAAAATCCCAATTTGGGAAAACAGCCGACAAAAGTAAATCCAAAAAATACCTTAAAAAAAAACTTGGATCTCATGTCAAACTATAAACCTTTTCCCAACTATGTATATTTCTCACATAGCACAATACTTGGAATTAAAAAACATCATCCAGACCAGCGCTTTTAAGCACATCACAATTTATCTGGAAAAAAAAAGAATTGCATTTCAGATTGTTACCCAACGCTCCCACATTGTCACCCGTTGACTTCTTTAGCCTGTGCCAAAAATATTAGACACATATATGTGTGAGAGGAGAGGGAGGAAAACACAGAAGCACGTCCAAGCTCCTGTCTCCTGTTTGACAGTATCACTGGAGTTCACTGGACCTTGTGGTGACTTCACGGTAATGATTGTCATAAAAAAATATTTGTTGAATTTCAATTGGCGCCTTCTGAAGCAGCTCGCTGAAACGATGCTGCCCGGGGGCGGGACGGGTTTTAAAGCGAGTCATTAGTAGGCACTTTTAAAACTCACCACCATTAACGTTTTATTTTCCTTGTCAAGATTTATAATAAAATTAATTTTGAGATGTGTAATTGCTGGACAGTGCGCCGCACTATATTGACTCTGGCCACCGAGACAGGAATAATTGACATGACTGTATTTATCTGAGCTGAGGAGGGTGGCCAAAGCACCCTCTGCCAAAGCCTACCTCTGCCATTCCAGTGCTGACATCTGGGCTTGATTCACCAAGGTATTTGAACAGTGCAACAACGTGCAAACAAGTACCGGTATAATGAAGAAAGGCCGCCCAAAAAAAATGCTTTGCATGATGCACAGCCTACATGAAATAAATAAACAAACCAAATGAGGACACAATAAGGCACTTTGGGATCCTATTTTTAAACCCCAGATGCTTGTGGCCTCGAAAAACCGAGCCTTTAATGAGACTCGATGACAAGAGATGGAACGGGGTCAATTTGTGCTTTTGATTCACCAAGGCTTTGGCTCTTTCTGCGGTCTGACACAGGAGGGGGAACGGGGATGAGTCCAATTTAACAAACTTTCTGGAGCTCTTTTTTGCAGCCTTTTAAAGAAAAAGAAAAAAGAATTACGCACCCTTAAAGTTCCCCAGAAAGTCTTTTTCCTCCGCATCCCGTATCTCTGCTGACCAAGAACGTCAGAGACACTAAAAGTCTGCTGGTAATTTAAGCAGCGTAAGCCTGAACTGTCACAGATACGTAGAGAATTACAAACACTAATACTTTTGTGTTCGCTCAAAGCTGTAGCCAAACACACGAGGGTCATTATTTTTTTCGTCATTTTCAGGAAGAGATGTTAAAAATTTCACGGACCGCTGCAGAGCTAACCGGAGTGGTCAGGGATAAAAGTCATAAGGGGCTCAGAGAGAAACCATGCTATCCCTCAGATAGATAATGTTGAATCGTAGTGTCATCTCATAGTGTTTAAGAACATCCTACTAAGCAAAATAAGCCCTTACAAGTCCCATGTGCGACCATGTCTTACATATGTCACGCCGGTAGATTTGAAACGGTGTGATTCCGGCTCTTTTAAATGTATTTTAGAAAAATTATCATCTAGTCGACATTTAAACCTGAACATCTGTGGCAAATCATATCCAGTGTCTCTTGGATGGCTCACTTTTCCGTCATTATTTCATTACGAAAGGCATGAAGGTCTCGTCTCTCTTTGAATACGCGGTAATTATTGCAGATGGAATGAAAAGCTTTCCTGTCACAATCCTTTAAAATCTTTGGCATGTTCTGGCTTTCAGATTAGGGATGTTGCGAGGACCACACGGAAGCGTGTGGAGGGAAGTTATTAGGGCAGAGACAGCGAGAATCATCGGAAATAGATGCAAAACACAAAGACGCAGGCTCAGGACACCAGTTAGGCTTCCAAACACCATTAAAATGAGTGAGCAGGTTTACTCATAAGTATCGCTGAACCCACCAAAACAGAATTTTTCATTAAAAGGCTGTGAGAGCACTTTTCTCCCAGCGGAGTCCAGCAGATGCTGTCTGCAGACTTGGAGGTCCGGGCTGATTGTGTAGTCTGAGCAGAACGCACAAGGCCATAGGGGTCTGGCAGTGACACTTAGCACATGTGATACCAGCCGTGAGCGCCAGCTGAAAGCCCGTCGCTGACTGCTGCAGGCGGCACATCGCAGGAATGAACAGGCAGCACCAGCACCAAGCTGTTCACTGACAGACCGATGTTATTTGGCTGTTAACAGGTCCCCAGCTGGTGTCTGCTGTGTGTTGCTATGTGTTAGCCTGGTAGCCTGCCACTGTTTTGGTCTGCGGATGTTCACGAGCATGTGTGCAGCATGGATGTTGGCATAAAAGCGCCAGAGGCCCCCTGAACACAAGCTGCCACCAGAATAAAGCAGCAACGGCGAGCATTTATTTAGACAGCTTGTGTCTACGACAGGGGGAATGCAGACCACAAGCTCCAGGGCTGAAGTGACTGAGAGGGCTCGTTTGCACACAAAAGGCCTTGTGCACGGATTGGGTTACGACTAGATTAGAGTCTGGGGCTGCTAGCAGCATTTTCACTCTGCTGGTGAGGTTTTTTTACGAGCTGATGCAGCATTTACTTCTGAAGGTACATAAAAAGCACAGAGTGATCCTCGGATAAGAGACATTTATGGCGACGTGTTTGTATAATTTTCACCGTCTTGTTAGAATTATTAGACAGATCTCTGGTTTTGGATTTCTTTGGACACATGTCTGTGGGAAGCTGTAGCTTTTTTTGTTGTTGTTATACAATAGATTATAGATTTTAGCACAAAGGGAGAGAATGAAGTTGGGAATACCACTGAAGCATGTCTCCAGCAAAAGAATTTTCTCATCTCTAAGCGGGAATGGGTGGTGGGAATGCCTGCGGTTTTGGTTTCCTTCCCAAAAACTCCTTGGGTCACCGATGTAATTTAATGAATCGCTTGGGGTGGCTTCAAATAAGAGCAAACGGGTCCTCAATGGCACCCCACTGAACTGGCTCCCCACTGATGATCATACACCACACCGCATCCATAAGCCCCAAATGAGATGCTGTCGTTGTTTCGCAATTCTCCGTGTAACCATTTTCACTGCGCTTTTGTCCTGTTATCGTCTCCTTTAAGGTTTTGGATATCAGCAAAACAATACTAGCACTGGTTTTTGCTTATTTGCTCAACTAGATGAAGAAACCTTTAATGTACTGTGGCAATAAAGCCCTGAAGAGACATTTCCTTGGGAAAAAAACGTGCTTTCACAAGATGAAAATGTGTTGTGCTTCAATGCACTGTGGGCATTACAAGTCAGTTACAGTACGAGGGGATGTTCCACTGAAACAGCATTCTCAGGAGACAATTCATGTTTGAGCATCTCGCTGCCAGCAAAACAGTGACAGCTCGTCCTAATGAGCAGCTTATTCAAAATGCAATTAATTGACCACAAGAGGTAAAAACAGCTTTTCCCAAGTGAAAGAAATCAGTATTAAATAACATCAGCCAAGCATGGACCCCTAAAAAAGGCAGCGTGGCCAGGATGCTCACCAATGTGAAGAAATCCTGCTCACAGACTTGTGCTGCAAGCAATCGACCGCCGTACCATGAAGCCTCGTTTCTGCAAGCATGCCACCCAAAAATGACTCTAAAACATTGTCTTTGTTCTGAAAATGGCCAATTTGCTGACCGTGAAAAGTAAACTTCCAACTTACAGTAGTGCTTTAGTTTTGGAGGCTGTTTCAGTCTTGGGTAGATGAATATTTCCAAGTTTGAGATGCTGTGACAAATGGGTAGATGGGAACACTGTGTTCTGCTTGTGACAGGAACAAAACTGTCATGAGCCTTGTGCATGAGCATGAAATAGAGCGTCTTTCACGGGAAACTGTTTACTGTTTCCAAACTATATCACAACTGCACAAGTTTGGACTGCATTGCAATTTTCTCATTTGCTCTTTGGAATTTATTTGATAGCACCAGGATCTCGGATTTCAGCTGCATAGTACGCCGCAGGACTTATATAACAGTGAATATATCAAAGCCACTCCGTGGACTGTTGGCAGTTGCCGTCAAAAGGGCCATCATTACTCTGCGATTGCCGGGGATTCCCCGTCAGGTCTGATTCATTAATCTTGTCAGTTGCGAGACCACAGTTGTACTGTATTCCCGCCTCTCACACTGCTGCTATGGGCATGTTATTAATGTGCAAATGTACTTTGAAGACAACTCAATAGCAGCATAAAGAGAAAGAAAGCGATGCTCATCTCATCAAGACGAGCATTCCAGTCATTAGGAATTTTGGGCAGGGGGATTCTTTCCAATCACCATTGTCAGGATTAATGTGAGTTGACAAAGTCCATCAGTTTGAACCTTTGCCCGTCCACATGATTGCCTTTGTCTGCCAAACTGTGTTGCTGCTAATGAGCCAGAGCAGGCCCAATACCAAGATGAAAAGGAGCAGAAAACCTTCGACTGTGCACAGTCATTTGTGCTTGATCACAGCAAGCTCTTTAGCCAAGTTTAGCAGGAGAAGGGCCCACACCTGCAACACCTGATCTCCAGGTGTTTTTTTCCTTCCTTTAGAAAACAGTTTGTAATCTCACTAATGATTTGTTATGTGTAGCAAAGTCATCGTGCATTAACAATAAGTGATTCATTGCACTTCTGCCGTTTCATAAATACAAATTAGCTAATGCTGGCTGTGTTTTGAATAAATTCTAACAAGTGAGACTGAGAAATGTTGAAAATTGCAATCTCAAACAAATCACGTCAATCTGACTAAAATGCCGGATTGTAACTGTTGGTTCACCGTCATAGCTGCCCCCTTTTAAACAGCAAACATTTGCAAGCAATACATGCTTTTCATAATGTAATTCTTAAAAGTTTGACATCTGAGAGCCCACAAATTCTCTCCACACAAAATTGGATTCAAGTGCAGGGGCATATTTTTTAGACTTTAAAACCAAATATATCATAACAGTCGTACCGCAAAGACTTCACACATAAACAACTAGAGGTGTTTTGTCATCATCAATCCATCTGTATCTGTGCTCCGAAGCCAACTCGAGAACATTTGGAGCTGTCAGCTGCACCAGTAAATGTGCTGTGGGAGTAAACTGCAGGATACAGTCTAGTAATATATCTATGACAAAAGCATCCCATTATCACATGTTACTGTTTGCATTTGTGTTTTTGTAAAAGTACGACTTTAGAAGCATGAACATGTAAATACTATGCTTAATATTTTATGGTGGAACAACAAGGCACTCAACAAAGCTGCTACTTTCACAATTTGACATCCGCATACTTGGCAAAGGAGTTTTGTTTTATTTGTGAAGGTATTTAATGCAGACATAACAAGATTGTCTCCAAAGTCTTTAATAGTATGGTTATTTCTTTTTAGAATAACATGAACTGCAACCACTTCTCATTGTTTTTCTAGAACTGGTTGGCACTGCTATTATCCTGCTTTTAAATGGTTTAGCGTGTTATGTATGTGCTGAAATTGTCAGAATTTTTTTCTCCAGCCCCTCAGCCCCCATGTTACCCTCTCATACTGTATGTCAGCTATAAGTAGTGTAGCGAAAATATAGCGAAAATAAGGACATGCCTATGCTAATGCTAGAAAAGCAGAGCGGTGATTAGACGCAATCAGAAACAGCCAGCTGCAGTCTGTCTGGCTGCCACCTAACCCAACTAGCCCGTGCAAGACAGAAAGGAAGAGGAAGGCAGCCCTCCTACTCCTCCTCTCCGGAGCTGTCGCTTGTGTCCATTGTCAGAGGTTTTCTAATGGAGTGGGACAGAAGCCCAACAGCCAGTGAGACCTTGCAGATTGGGCTTAGCGAGTAAGGGGGAAATATAACCAGCGGGAGTTTCCACCTAGCTGTCACACTTCTGAGGAGGCAATTAAAATAAAAAAGGCCTAAAGGGCATATACAGGCTGCATGCTCACAATCCCATCTCTAACCCAATTTATCAGTTAATGTTTTGTAATCTGAAACTAGAATCTGTGTGCAACATAAAATCAGTTCACCCGTCAGCTAATTAATTGATTTTATATTATTCATTAAGCTGAAATACAGCGTTTTCTGTGGAATTTGGATCTAGGAATGTTAAAACACAAGCTTAAGCACCCAAAACAAAGCCACCTCTCACTCCAAGCGACAGGTTTTTTATATTTCTACTCATATATAGCTGAACATGTAGCTAGCTGAATTCATCATGGAACATTTGGTACAGACTTAGCCAAGATGATATAAGGCACGATGTTAAGTTCTTCAGCTTTTTTTGTGTGAGCAGCTAAAATACGTTAGCAGCTAATTCTAATCCTTATGCTAAGCTAAGCTAAACTAAGCTAAGATGTTAGCGTCATGAAAAAACATATTTTAATGAGACATATTTATAGGTTAAAACACACAATTTAAAAGTATCAAACTGTAACTTCAGTGACTGCAGGAGCCAAAAAATACAAGTATAATGCTTGCTGTACTCTAGAGGTAAGTAGCTTTTGTAACTTTGGGGCAAGGAAGAAGGAAATGTCATTCTGCTGAAATGTGACTGCCCTTTACTTGTCTGTTCAGCGGGTATATCTTAAACTGCTTTTACTTTACACAATCTTGGAAATAAATTTAACTCATAATATTAAAAAAAGCATCTTGGGGACCATGCACTGTTTATTCCAGTGTGAGTCATCAAGAATTCATTGTTGCAAACGCCTGACTCTGCAGGAGTGAGACAAAAATATTACTGTACTTTACCGTCTCGCAAATACACTCTCAGCAGCATAACACTTTTTCTCCGAATCCAGACTACAAGCAGCTCAGAGACATTAAAACATTTTTTCCTCCCCTTTGATGCTAAATATCTGTGAGAGGAAAGAGAGAATACTAATGATCAAATTTGTTTTTATTTACTATAATCGTCACAGGGCTTTGCTTTTATTTTGACGAGGGAGAAAATGTGAGGCTGGAAACGGGGGTAAAAGTAATGAAACATTGATGGAGATAAAGGTTAACTGTTCTTCTCCGAGGGACTTCTGATGACTAATTGATTTGGCATACAGAACAGGATGACATGGCGTGTCCTTTTGAAGGAGAAAGGGAAGCGGTTTTGTTCCTTGCTGATGTATCAGACAGTAATTAGCAGATGAACAAAAATTCCCTCAAGTCAAATATAAGGAGAAAACTGATTTTCCGTCCTTTGGAGCCGGGTGGCATTTTCTTCTTTATGGCTGGGTAGCACAGGCTAATTAACCAGCCACATATTCTCCTTCCAGCTACTCAAGTGATTTAGCAGCCAAGACTTCTCACTCATATATGTCTGCATAATGTGGAAATGATCATCATCAGGTGCACAACTTGTGTAGGTTGTGTGTGGAAATGTAATAACTGCACCACTTCAAAATATGGAGGCTTAACGTGCTAGTAGTGCGTGGTACACAGCATGTGATCATCAACTACGCTAAATCCCTCGTTCATCATTTAAAAATAGCCACTCCCAGGAAGACACCTGACACGACAAGTGTGTCTGATGACAGGCTGTGGCATGCTGAAAGCTGGTCCAGCATGCGAGAGCAGCCACCGCCTTCCATTTCAAAGCCAAAGGAGCCGATGGCCCGTTGTACTCACCCAGGCTATTTGAGAGAATTGACCTCTGACCCCATCATCCCACACCCTGATCGCGTCCAACTGTGCGTGCTTTCAAGCGCTCGACCCCCTAACCCTCGCACCGTGCCTTTGGCTTTAAAGTGTGAAACGTGTATCGATTACCTTACTCCTCCTCTGAGATCGCTGTCACCTCATACTTGTTTAAGAGGCGATATTAGATTGCAGCTTCATCATCGTTGCTACACGCAGAACACATCCGCGCTGACAAAAACCCAGAGCGGACACCGGTCCTCATGTCAAAAGCACAAATCGTTGGGGATTCTTTATCGTCATCATAAACCCATTTAAGTTTCTATCATAAATGCTCCCTCTGCAGAGAATCAGAGGTTGTTTTAACCTTGGCCTCATTACTACAGCCTTTCTCCCTCTGGCCTCACTAGCAAATGCATTAGTCAGTGAGTGCCAAGCATAGCTCTCTGTGCCAGTGTGGGATGACTAGCCCAGCCTGGGTACTCTCGTTGGCCCTCCACGCTTATTTACAGTTGCATGAGTGTAATAAAGGCCCAAGCCCAACAGGTGGCATTATTTATAGAGAGCCAGACTGGGACAGGGGCCAGGAATGAAGCAGGGACAGGTATTGACAGAAAACAGGCGAAATATTATAAATGGAACGTGATCATAAAGTCGGGCATGCAAACACGAACAGAGAAAATGAGGACCAAGATGAAAAGAAGCTAAATGGAAGGACGCAGTGGCACGATGCTGGGAGAAATCATGTGGAAAGATGCTCGATGGTATGGACGGGAGGCAGATATTTAGCAATAACCGGCTTTGCCTCTGCAAATACTCCTGTCCGCTAATTACTCAGACTAAACATAAATAACTTGGTGCTCTGTCATATGCACCACACAAACCCTCACTTCTTGTTTTGTCCACGCTGGAAGATTAGAAGGACCCAATAAAAATCGACAGCCTTTTTCCTGCAGCATTCAGCGCTGTATCCTGGACATTTGGAACCACATCACGGAACATCGAAATCGAATTATATTAAAAACCCTACAGTAAGAAGGGATCATATTCATTACTCTAATCCACACTGTAATGACCATATCAAGCAGATTGATGAGATTATATTCTGATTGCCCTAGTTGGTGCTGTTTGCTGTCTCAAATGGCTGCCAGAATGCAGCAATTAAGTCCCCGGGATTAGAAGTCTTTTGAATTGATCCCTTAGTCTCGCTTGTCAGCATTACAGCAAATCGCCTCGCTAATATTCTGATTGTCCATCTTTTTGTATGTTTTCCCCTCACGCTCTTTATTACTAAATTCAAACTACAGGTCCACTGCAAAGTGAAACACTGCAAAGGAAATACAGACAGAGTTGTGAGGGGAATCCAATACAGCCGAGACCGTCTCCACTCGGCGTTTCTGTGTTATTGCATAAATCAGATCTTTCATTTAAGAAAACAATCCTGCACTGCGAGGGGGATGCAGAATGGGAGTTTGGTTGCACACTACACTTTCGTCTTTGTTCTCTGGTTGAAAAGTAGGGTGCAAATTGCCAGTTACACAATACGGAGATACGAAACACAAAAGCCAAAGGGGGACTCTACAATGTGGTGTATTGGGGTGGGTGGGGGCGGGGGGCTTAAAAGTCTATGTGGCATGCTGACCACTTCAAAGACTGATTTAGTGTTCATTTGCATTATGCATTTACATAATTATATGCTACAAAATGCCAACTCAGCTTTCTGCCAAGTTTCACAATTGGGTGTAATAATTGGGTGTTTCCAGAAGTGGAAAGCACCACTTTGTCCATTATTTTGTTAACGCTTCATGCTGATATTGCTTTACATGAACTGAACTACTACTTGAAGGCTCGGCGAGAGAGGTAATGTCATTAGTTATGGAATAAAAAGATTTGACATACCTGAATTCATTCACGGCAATCCAAGACAAGTTGGCAGTCCCGCAGAGAGCGATGAAGAGAGAAACAGAGAAACAGAGCAGCGTTACTATTTTTCACAAGGCTGGATACATTTTTATTTCATGGTAAAGCAACTCTGATATCATTTAAAAGCTGACATCTTCAATTCGGACCAGCTAGGATGCAAGATGCTGTCAGTTAAACATATACACAGTACTCTCCAGCTGTCAGCACTGTTCAAATAAGTATAAAAACATGCACTGGTCTTCCAGTGAATGACATTTGAAGCGACTGGTCTAAAAACACTTAAGAGTCAAAACTATGTCTCCTCAGATCCATTTCCAAATGGAGGATTCACCAAATGGAAAAACTTATGACTTCATCTTTCGACCGTTATTGTTCACTATTAGTTTTCCGCCGTTTCCTACAATTCATCACTTTTTGACGTCTTCTGAGCGTTGCCATAACAGATAAGGACCACGAGTCTTCCAAGTTAAATATCTGCTTCAGCCATTGCTGCAGCGTGCACATGCAAACAGTTGCAGATTGGACAGGGGCGAGAGAAGGGGTGTCACATCCAGGATATATTACCTGACTGAACAAACTATCCAGATGGATTTGTTGACACTTTTTTTTTAACTTGCTGGCAGGACCTTGTGGCCGTGCTGTTGACAGCATGCATAAATACATGGAATATTGACTAAAAACAAACACAATCCCATCTGATGAGTGCCAGATATACATTATGCAGGGACACAAAGAATACCTTACACATTAAAAAATAAATAAAGATCCTCTCTGTTCAGCGCAGGGAAGCCCGTTTCTCTCAGCTCACTCCTGCTGGTACATGTTGTAACAGAGTGGCCAAGTAGAGTGCCTCATTATCTGATGACACTGTAAATGCGAGAGGAACATTCTCACTATACAAGTGTTTTTACACTCGCTGAACATTTGCACGTTTATGTCCACTTCTTATTCTGCCCTATTTAATTCTAATTATTTAGGTTTGTTCTTACAAGGCAAACTATGCTTGCAATAAATAAATTAGCTACAGTATTTCTTCAGATTCATGCAGTTTTCCACTGGGCTGAGCAAGCTGATCGATCCTCATACTGCTGTGCTTTAAAGAATGTATGGCTTCCTGCAGAAGCAGTTCACACACAGATCTATACGATGTACTCTGGCCTGAGCGCTTTTCTGTGCGTGTGTAATTGGAGATTGTCAGCAATACTAAGACACCAGTGCAGATATTAGTTAGTAGTATAAAACCTGATGTAACTGATAACTTTGAGACATATTTGTGAAAAGCTAGAGCAAGTGAGGTGTGTCATTGTCATTGGAAGTTCAGCTTAAATGTACAATCAGTCAATATTGTTTTCATAATCTGGTATAATAAAAATGTAAAAATCAGCTGGTTACCAAGTTCTAAAATACAATGCATAACATATTACGCAGTATTATTATTTATTTAACAAAACTTGAGCCAAAATGCAGAAGCAGCGTGTGAAAAATGAAGTGCGCCCCATGATTCAATAGCTCGTGGAACCATCTTTAGCAGCAATAACTTAAAGTAATTGTTTTGTGGAGGAATTTTGGCCGACTCATTAAGTTTGCAGGCATTCATTCATGCACAACTCACTTCAAGGTCCCATCACAGCATTAGTCAGGTGAGGTCTGGACTTTGACTGGCCCATTGCAGTACTTTGATCCTTTTCTTTTTCAGCTATTCTGTTGTGGATTTGCTGCTGTGTTTGGGATCATTGTCTTGTTCCATGATCCAGTTTCAGCTAAGCTTTAGCGGTCAGACAGACGGCCTCACATTTGACTCTAGAATACTTTGGTATTCAGAAGAGTTCATGGTCAACTCAATGACTGCAAGGCGCTCAGGTCCTGTGACTGCAAAATAAACCCAAATCATCACCCCTCCTACACCTTGCTTGGCAGTTGGCATGAGCTGTTTGTGCTGCTATGTTGTGTTCTCACCAAACATGGTGCCGTGTATCTTCAGGACATTGATCCAAACATGTCGTGGTTCGTTCAGATGCAACTTTGCAAACTTTAGCAGTGCTGCCACATTCCTTGAAACCCTAACCAGGCCTGTAAAGTCTGAGATGCATCTCTAACGGTGTGTTCACACCGAACGCGATGGACGCGAATAAAACGCCCCAAACGCCCCTAATTTGACGCGTGTACATTCGCGTCTCAACGCGTGTCCAAGAAAAATCCATCGCGCGTCAAAATATCATATTTTGACGCGCGTGAACCGGAAATGTGGGAGGAATGTGGGAGGGAGTTGTGCCAGACCGGTATCTTTGCAAGATGGCAGCTATCGAGCTAGCGCTTGAAGAGAGAGTCTCCCTTCTCTATGTACTGTGGAGAGCAGAGCAGCAGCGTAAAAGACGTCCTCGTCGTACCTGGGTCCATCAGGTCCTCCAGAGGCATGAGCAGTTTGGTGAGTTTCACCACTTGCTCCAGGAGCTGCGCCTGGATGACGGCCGATTCCAGCGCTATCACCGTCGGCCAGTTTGAGGACCTGCTTTCCCTCGTCGGTCCCAGCATCGCCCGCCTAGACACCAACTACAGACGCTCAATCCCACCTGCAGAGCGCCTGTCCGTCTGCCTGAGGTTAGTAAAACTATTTAATACGGTAGTCCTTTATTGATATCTGTGCTAATATGCTAATCCATCCAGTTATACACTGCTAACATGGATGTGCTATGCTAACAGTGAATGCTGTCGGTGTTTACTGAAAGCAAACTGTGGTACAGAGACGACTCTTTATAATATTTCTAGTGATACTCAGAAGGTCTCATCAAGTCCCGATTTAATTCGATTTATGCTGTTATCAGTGTTTGCATGATAGCATGGCTGTGGTGTCACATCAATGTATGCGCTCGGTGTTTGCTGATATCAAACTGTAGCATTAGCACCACTGAGTTAACCTTGTAGTGATACTCACTCCTTTTTATTTAGACCTGGTTTAATTCTGGGATAGTTGAATGTTTGTATATAATCCCTGCAGCTGTCAGACTCTATAGCAGGGGTCACCAGCCTTTATTAAAACAGAGTTAGATAAAACTGTGAACAGTTTGGTTCATCTCTAGTTACAGGGTTCTATCTTGATAAGCTGTCTTATCACAGATTAATTTTTCAAAAATATTAATGATTTAAGCAAGGAAAGGGCTACATGTCAACATACAACTCTTTATTTCTATTAATGTCTTACTTCATTCCTGCCTGATTGACATGTTTAGGAATTATGAGTGATTGGCACACTGTAGTTGTGAAAGTTGCTACCAATCAAATTATGATATGTTAAAGTTAAAACAAAACACAACTGTTTTAGATATTATCTAATATACATTTTGTAATTATCCTTATAATTACAAAATGTTTTATGTAAGATTTAAGTTTTGTGATTTAAATCTGACATCACAAAAGTATTTTGGAATTTGAATAATGTATTTTGTAACTGCAGTACACATAATACTGATTTTGAACAATTTTGTCCAGGTTCCTTGTCACCGGGGACTCCTTCAGGACCATCGCGTTCAGTTTCAGAGTCGGTGTGTCCACGGTGAGCCAGATCACCCCCCAGGCAGCGACGTCCATCTGGGACTGTCTAGTGGACGACTTCATGGCTGTGCCTTCACCTGGAGACTGGCGGTCCATCACAGAGGGATTCCAGGAGCGCTGGAACTTTCCTCTGTGCTGTGCAGCTCTGGATGAGAAGCACGTCCAGACAAAGGCACCCCATATATCATATAGGAGACACACACATTGATATACACTAAATATTCATTTCATTTCTTTTTTGTGGTGCCCAAATTGATGCACCTGCTTGATTTTGTTTAAACAATTATTGCACACTTTCTGTAAATCCAGTAAACTTCTTTTCACTTCTCAAATATCACTGTGTGTGTCTCCTGTATGATATTTAACTGACATTTTTTATTGTAACAACCAACGATTTATACAGGAAAATAATGTCTATTAACAAGGTTGCCCAAACTTCTGCATCCCCCTGTATCAGTATATTTTGTCATTAGTATAATATGAAATAAATTCTACATGTGTCAAGTTGTGTGCCAACATTTGCTGTGTAGTAGAACTGAGACATTAGTCATTATAAACATTTATTTGAAATAATATTAAAAGTCTCAAACAGAAAAACATTAAACATAAATATATAAAATATAAGAATTTACAGAGAGACAGGAATAAAAAGGACCAGCTGCTCTCCAGAGCAGGAACAAGGCTGAGGAGGAAATGCTCCATTGGAGACTGGTGTGGCCTCTTCAGGGACTCCAGGATGGCCAGCTCCACCGCCGATTGACCGTCCTGGGACCCGTCCCTCATCTGCCTCGGAGCCGTCCTCCTCTGTGGGCCTGTAAAACAGCACAAAACACAAAGAAATGAGAAGGCTGCTACTAGATTTTAATTTCAACATTGAAAAAAAAAAACAAAACAATAACAGGATATAATCAGATTGGTTGTAGATATTTAGTAAAAGGGAATCCCACCGACTAAAAAGGTATCAGTGCTTGCTGTACATATCTGTGGGTGCAGCAGCAGGAGCTCAGGGACTGGGGATGCTCTGCTGCAGAATCAGTTGGTTCTATCAATACAGTATTAAATGTTAACAGGTTGGATATAATAATCGTAGAGTAGACAGTGGTCCCTCATTTATTGCAGGGGTTCTCAGAATAACTAGCCCCTGGTCACAGTTCTCACAATTGATTCTCAAAGTGCAAACCTTTGTAGATTGCAAAACGTAAAAGTATTATTATGCCGCGGTTTGTCTTCATCTGCCCGCCACTTTCGTGCGCCTTTTTCCCTCACGGTGCAGGTGTCTATTTCCGAATGAGGCTCATAGTTATGGGTGTTTTTGTGCTGTTTTTTCTATTGGACGCGATGGTTATCAAAACCAAACGTGATAAATTTGGCAAGCGCAGGAGATTTGTCAATCAGGCTGCAGAATGCAATGCTGTACTGTGCAATAAAAAATCAGCGAAAAAGCAAAGCAGTGACGGATGAACAGCGGGACCACTGTGTGCTGTTTATTAATAAACAATAAAATATATTCCTAAATGACAACATGCATAAAAGCAGAACGGTATTTGTACGTCAGTGGGAAAATAGCGGTGGGTTGCTAGCTTTTGTGCGGCTTCCCGGGTCAGTGAAAACGTTCAAAAGAGAAATGAATGAACTTACCAGGTTGCCCGATCTCTTCACATATCTTCCTCCAAGCTCGGTCCTTTTTATTCCTGTCTCGGTACTGAAAGCAGCTGGTGTTGTACAGCTCCGAGTTGTTTGCTACCGCATTGATTAGCCTTCCCCTCCATTGAAGTATGAAAGACTTTGGCTGGATCTGCCCCTTTGACCTAGGTAACAGCCACGTCACCAGGCTCCTGATTGGTTGTCGCGGCGCGATTTGACGCTGGAGTTCAGATTTTTCCAACTCGAGCGGTAGACGCGAAACGCGCGTATGCACAAAGTGCAACACAAAAACTCACGCGCGTGGTTTTATTCGCGCGTCAAACGCGCCAGACGCGCTACACTGACGCGCGTTTCACGCGTTTTGGCGTTTTCGCGACGCAAATCTGCTTCCGAATTTTCGCGGGACCCGCAATCGCGCGTCATCGCGCCTTTCCATTGACTTTACATGTAAACCTGACGCTCTATTCGCGTCCATCGCGTTCGGTGTGAACACACCGTAAAAGTTTCCTAGAGAATTGCACTGGGTGAAGTTGCTACAATTTCCACTCCTGGGATAACTTTCAACTGTCTTGAATGTTCTCTACTTGTGAATAATCTTTCTCAGTGTAGAATGATGGACTTCCAAATGTTTGGAAATGTAAACCCCTTTATAACTTTTCCCAAAATGAGTAACAGTTGCTTCTTTAAGATCATTGTTAATGTCTTTCTATCCTGGTATTGTGTTAAAACACACCTAAATGCTCCAGATCAGCAAACCTCTGCTTTTACAGAGACACACACTTGCTGTTGATCATGTTCATTTGACTAACAGAACCTGGCTGCTACTTACTTTTTTAATTCCTAAGGAAGCAGTAAGGGTGGACTTGGTTTTTCACACACTGCTTACAGACATTTTGGTCAATTTTTCTTAAATAAATCATGACACTGTGTCATGTTTTGATGCTATTTTGAGGTTGTATTTATCTAATTTTAAACCCCGCTATTTTAATTTTTTTTTAAATCTCCTAACATGTAAAACCTTGTATTTGTATGTATATTTGCATATAAATGCCATCGAAGGATACATTTATATTTGTTCCCTGAATCAAAGACGAGTCAGCTTTTTACTCTGCTATATCGATTAAATACTTAATTCTTAATTTACCAACATAGATACCAGTTTTCAGTTGCACTCGTGCAGCAGCTGCCCCTTCTCTTAACTTAGGAGCTCTATCGGGTCCTTGGTAAAAGCTCCTGATCAGCAGCTTTTTGACTTCCCTGAACTTGCAACCCTGTGCTACAATAAATCGCTGCGAGTATTTATGGTAGATTTCAGTGAACCGTACTTAGCATTTAACAGTGGTGTGCATAGGGATTTGAACACTCATTCATGACTCTGAAGGTTTCAAAGGGTAGAGAAAGATATACAGGTATTTAATCTAACTTTTCGAGAACAAGATCAGATTTCTAGTCTTTCCAGCCTTGTGTTTGCCTCCATGGTTTGGGATCAGATGAGTTATGCTGCCGGTGGGCAGACACAATGAAAGAAAAACCACACAACTTTCAATTTAGCAAAGGCCAATTCGCTGCAGACGTACTTGTGCTTTACATAAGTGTTTACACATTTCACATAAAGTTCAGCGATGCCAGATGCCTTTAAAAAGTACCATAAATCCAGTGTTTGGATTCCTAATATTTTCTCGTGTTTATGACTAGTAAACCTGCCCCGTTCTGGTTCTGCACGGAGGCAACACTTTTCCAAGCTCCAGGGTGCAAGTTGCTCTGCACTCCATCTCCATTTACTTAAGAGCGGATTTGTGGTGAACTGCCAGGTCAAAGCCCGACTTTCACCTGATTTCCCTGCTGGTTATTTGCCTTACTCGTGAGAGGCGCGGGATCCAGGAATGTAACTAATGCAGAAAACACTGATTAAATAAGAAAATAAGTTAAGCGAAGCCGAAGTTTAAAAGCATCATTATTCTGCCGTGTAAGCCTGACATTATGTTGTTGTTGTAATATTTCATATTTCATAGTCTTTGGAGTCTCCAATGAACGAAAATCTTGCTCAACTTTAGATTGAATTTGTCCTTCAATTTACTAGAGTGAGGAGAGTTTCTGAAACTAAAGGCATCCCATAAGACATTGGAATGTTTTAAATTCGAAACTCCTTTCTGTGCACTTCACTGCAACTCAATTTAGTCACAGAATTTTGCAAAGACTCACTCGTCTCTCTGGAACCAATTATGACACTTTCTATCAGAGGACTACCACGCAAAATGGATTTGATTGTGCCCCTCAGCCCGCTTTCCATCTGAAGGCATTGAAAAAGTGCTAACATGCAATAAAAAAAAACTTTTTCTCTCTCTCAAATGAATCTTTACAGTCCTTTCTTGGAAAGAGTTATAACACAAGGTTGAGCGTCATGTTTGAGCAACTACTTCTCCCCGCTTAGAGGACTTTCATCATGCTCTGGTGACGGAGCCAGTAATTGGAGTGCCCTTTGCCTCAGCACAAACCCACATGTTACAGCTACAGTACACTGCTTTAATTTACATCCCTTCATTACGCACCGACCCGCCCACTGCGGGTTAAATATGTGGGCGCTGAAAAGTCATTCGTCCTGATCAGCTGGGAAATTTGTGACAGCAGAGCATCTTCAGCGGTCGGCTCGCGGCATCGCTCCAGAATCCCAGTTATCTGCACTGGAAGGAGCATCAGAAGAGCCGAGGAGAGAGTAAACAGAACGAGGGAGGGGCCCCAGTTAAGCGCGTCCCCTCTTCGCGGCACCACTTTGGTGGCCTCTTCCATTTCTTTCTGATATTTTCATAAATCAGTACCAAGTGGGGTGGATAGGATGGAAACAGAGAGCCTGAACAAGTCAGAGGATTTGGGACACCCGAGAGAGCAACAGCTGTCTTTGAGATTGCTCCAATGTGTGAGCGCAAGAGAAAGAATCCTTTTGTTTCCGTGCGGTTTGCCGCTTCACCGAGGGGCCTTTCATCTCCACGGTGCACACAAAGGCCCCATGCATCTCGGATGAGGCTGAGACATCAGAAAACGTGTGGAGGACGAGTAATGAGTTAGGAGGGAGAAAGCATAAACATGTTCTGGGAAGTGAAACTGCGTGTACGCGGGGAGAGGAGAGGTTTAATGTTAGTGCCGGACACTAGAGTCCTGAAAAACAACACATGAGCTGAGAGGGAGGAGTCACACTGTGAAAAGTTCATTAATTAGTGTTGTTTTAAGACACTTGGAAGCTCTTTCACTACTTTGTGGTAATAGGACTCAAAAAAGGCACATCTTTCATTTTATACACTTTCTTCAAAGGCCCTGTTTTTATAATCGCATCAGTGTTTCAACAAATCACCATAGCCATACATTAAAGACAATGGCTATGCAATCTCCAGGAGAAAAAGTAGGAATCAGCAATCATTTTTTCTCAAACTTGTTGCACTGCACATGTGCGGTCACGGGTCATTCACAGCTGACCTCTCTGCCACCATGAGAGGTGTGCCTGCCAGAAAGTGGCTAGATTAGGTGGCATGCACTGTGGGTGTGGGGAAATTTACAAACTCATTTAGCAATCGTGAAGTGAACCGATGATCCCTGCCATTAAAAAAACATAACTGAATCCCAAATTGAAAACTGCATACACATTAAACAACCAGCGAAAGACAGTTCCTTTGTGCACCATTCATGTAACGGATACATCTGTTTTCCTAAGCGAGTCTTTTGTAAGCGTTTCTAGAAGACGCGATTTAAATGCAGAGCATGATTGGCAGGATGGCAAATGTAGCCTACACAAATTACACGCTCTTTACTGTTGCTTAGACATGCTTTTGAAACTCCGTCCCCCATAACTTAAACAGGAAAAGTGTTTGGACTAAATGAAAGCTTTTAACATAAGAAAACACACAATCAATAGTTTGACAGAAATAATTACATGTTTTCATTTTGTAGCTCGAAATACCGCCATGGCCCACAAGGGGACGAGCTATATGTCCTATAAGTTCATAAGATCCTGGCATGAATAGTAATAGATTCAATAGTTAACTGGTGTTTTTCATTCACCTCCATTTATGGCTCCTGCTAGTGTATTTTATTGATTAAAGTCAAGTTGACTGAAAACGCCAATTTATCAAAGTCTTGTCATTTTAACTGTAATTATACATAATCACAATGACTAGTTTTACTCCCAGCCTGCTGTTTGATGCCACATTATTGTGGTTTTCCACAAAATATTGTAAAATGGCAGTTACTCATCAGTGGAGGCTAAGTGCACCAGATGGCTAAGTGCACCAGATGTTGGTTACCATCTAATTTACAAATGTTCAACAAAATGTAAATTAGCTTCGAAAATCTGTTTTCTTACGGTAACATTTCACCGGGCCAACTACGAGGCAATAATTTTCCTGCAAAGCATTTTAAAAATTCTTGGAACGAAAATAAAAATAATTCTGCAGGAAATAAAATGGTGTTTATTATCTTTGTATTGCAGTTGTCAAGCGTCCACTTCTGTGGTCCCAGTGCTTTCTGGATTAGTCAAAATAAGCAAACAACTAAAGGGGAACCTCAGCACACAGCTTCCTTCGTTCTAAACAAAAGTCACTGCATAATGTTTTCAGTATTATAACAAGACAAGCTCATGATTAACATTCAGCGCATCTCTTGCCTCACAAAAATGAGCTCCCAGTAGAGCAGGGAGTGATGTTTTTATCGCAGGTGATGCTTTTGAGGAAAAGAAACTGCAGGATTTACTGGTTAAATTACTTGTAAGAAGGGAAACACTAACAGGAAAAACACTGAGAAATGTGTAACCAGCTGCACTAATCAGCACATAAAAGAGGTCTCTCAGTCCTTGTAGTGAACACCGAAACCTAGAAAACTAGCTTCATTTCCCTCCACTCAGTCACGTGACTGACTCGCTACAATTACTCCATGACGACGACCAACAGTGGACAGTTGGTCGTACTATAGGATTAAAGTATTGTTTTTTCCACCTGTCTTGACATTTTCAACCAAAAAAATTTAATTAATCAACCTTATCTCCAACTGAAAAACAAAACAAAAAAAATCTACCAAAACAGTAGAGACATATAGTTTGCAGCTAGCTGCTAATGCATTTAGCAACAAAAGGAGTTAGCAACCAAAACACAAGTATTTATGGAAGGAATGGGCCTTATCATGCTTCACAATTACAACATTTGCACACAGATTTTAAAAAATATCAGTTTTCTTACAGAGAGCTGTTTGCAAAAGACTTAAAATTAACAAACACAAAAAACTGTCCAGGGTGCATATAGCCTAGCTTAATAAAAACTAAAAGGTAGACCGGGAAAAATGGCAAGCCTGGAAAAGAGAATGCCCTCAAAATCTACTTTAACAGCTCTCACATGTTGAATCATGTCAGCTAAAAAGCTAGTTTTCAGCACAGACTATGTGCAAAATCTGCAAATGTACTAAAATGTTCAACTTGGATGTTGAACAACTTTGCACAGATGTTGGTTATGAAATACCTACACTGTTTCTTAAAACAGGCCTTAAGTAGCCATTTATACATAATGCAATGTGGAGGTGAGGGTATTCGGGGAAGTTAAGAAGGAACCTAATAGAGCTAGGCTAATGTTCCCACTGCTTTCATTCTTTGTGGTAAAGTAAGCTAAGCTTATTTTCTCTCCCACAATAAGTCAACAAGCATCTAGCCTAAAATACGAGTATACCTTCAAAATATTGAGATGTAGACACTATGAATTATATTAGCTGTGTGATGTGAATTATTTTGCCGCAACTCTGAAGGTAGACTCTCAATAAATTTTTCCATTATATTTCACTTGGGTGGCAGATATTGCTTTTTATACGGTAATGTCATAATCATCACAATTAATCATCAGAGACATACTGCAACCTACTCCTGTGGAAAACTGTTATATGAGCACAGGGCATCCAAGGACACACTTGGCTGATATTCACTCAGGTCTACTTTTTTCTACTTGACAAGGGTAAAGAGCATCACTGTAAGAAAACTGGCCATAAAGAAAAGGAAGGAAAAGAGACATATACTGTAATGCTGTTGCCCAGATTTTGGAAAGTAGCTGAAACTTCCTCAAGCCATTAAATAAACTGAGTTACATTATACAGTTCATAAAGGTCAGGAGCTTCTTAAAACGTGGTAGTTGCTAATAAGCAGCAGTCTCATGGCTATGAATTATTGAAATTCACAAGAAAAAGGATAACTGTCCACACAAGTTATTCCTACTGCTGAGAGGCAAAGAAACTTGGAGAATCGATTCACAAAGCATTACATATTTGTTTTTCAAAAGAAAT
Organism: Copadichromis virginalis; assembly: GCF_057382275.1. NCBI lineage: Eukaryota > Metazoa > Chordata > Actinopteri > Cichliformes > Cichlidae > Copadichromis > Copadichromis virginalis. The sequence continues at coordinate 48,817,004 of NC_140620.1, forward strand.
AAATAGCCCTCTCTCAGCGTCTCAGCTGCAAGCATTTCAGTTTCTTAACAAAATGAAATGAAGCCGTGCTGTGTTTTTCAGTTAATACTGATAGCGATGGAGTGGAAATACTGTACTTTCCGCAAGCATACCAGCTGAGGAAATTGGATGGTGTACAGTATATGTGCACAAATGTGAATTTCCCCCCTTTGATTTATCTGTTTTCCTGGCACACGAGGCAATACTTATTCAAGTTACATGTGGGTGACCTCAAAATTTCACTTAATGTCAACGGCGTGCACAGGAGGCACAAATGAAAATGTAAAGAAACTTTTTTCTTCTGATGGCAGCTTCGTTTGCATGCATAAGTCAACCTGGGTCCAAGGTTGATAAGCAACGAAAGAGAATATAAAGATAGGACTTAGTTCATTTTCTTTCTCATAAACAGGGAGACAAAAGTCTATTGTGACCACCCAAACTTAATTTATAGTTGAATATGGGTAACTTCAGCTCTTAAAGGATGTTCCCAGACTCAGCATGGAAGTACGAGGCAATTCATTACAAACAAATAACCCTGGTTTGGAGGTTTGGAGCATGTGGTGTCATTGCCTTAACTAGGAAAATAGTATGTGCGGTATCTCCCCAGTGGTGCAAACAGTTCACCAAATCACCTTCTTTAAGGATACCCAACCCACCACTCAAACCCCTACGCATTCTTCATGCCATCGATTCAATGGCATCGATGGCATCTCTGTTAACACCCAAATGGGTTCGTTCAAAAGAGGATACAAAATTTCTTAATTTTGCATGTGCTGTAATCGACGACTAGTACCGCTGCAGTTTTACTGTACAAATCCCCTTTGTACAGTAAAAGGGTGGCGCTGCCAACATGGTTGCTACAGATTTGTTGGATGCCCATCTGTGATCTGAATCCCCCGTTTCATAACAAAGGTGCTCCATTGGATTAAGATCTACTCAAATGTGGAAGCCATTTGAGTTTACGGCACATTGTGATCCTATCATCAAAATGTTGCAACAGAAACTGAGACTCTCATCAGACCAGACGATATTTTTCCAATCTTCTGCTGTCCAGTTTTGATGCCTATGTGAACTGCAGCCTCAGTTTCCTGTTCTTCAGGAAACCCAGACTTGAACAACATCAGATTTAAATGACTTAAATCATCTTATCTCCCCATTCTGACACTCAGTCTTTACTGTGTCTACGAGCCTAAATGTGTTGAGTTGTTGTCATATGACTGGCTGTTAACACTGTTGTGTGTACGGCTATCTCATAAACTATTTTATTACTTTTAAATGTTTTTAAAGTGGGGGAAAAGCAGAAGAGAAGTATAGTCCACTTGCCAGCGTTGCATAAAGTTAGAATCTGACATCCCATCATCTGTTGCTGGGATACTTATTATTTTAACACCATAGCAATTATAACAGCAGCACAGGCATGAAAAGGTTACTTTAACGTCAGTGTGGGAAAATTACAAGTTCTTAGACTGGAGATTTTGTCTCTCGTCATCTCGACTCCATGGCTACAGCCTGGGTACGGATCCACACAAACATCCAGCACAGGTGAGGCTAGTAAATAACTCTGTGTTCTCATGATAACAACCACCGCCTGTCATTCACGGATATACATTTAAAGCTATCTGTGCTCCAGACGAGTGCTGCACTAAACAGGAGCGCTGGGTCAGCTGTTGGTTCAGACATGGCACCTACCATAACATATAATACATGCCCTTGTCTGGCAGTGGCATAACACTGTCAGGGCTGGCACATGGGAACCCTGGCAGCCATCTGTACTCACTCTCACCATCTGCCCACTATATGTCACAAGTGAAAGGCACTGACTGCAAAGACACAGAGACACCGTTAATTAAAGCTGTGTTGTTAAAGAAACAAAAATGTGTTTATCTATATGTTGATAATTTAATTAATGTCTTGACTAAATGCAACACCAGGATTTGGGTGACCTTAATTGTATCTATATAAGAATCTTTCGATCGGTATTGGTATTTGTCCTTTGGTCTAAAGGATCAAGAAACTATCCACGGATTTGTTTTGGTATGCTGTATAATGATGGTACACAGGATTATGAATTTAATATGGCACTAAATAACAGGTGTAAATGCTGGCTGACTCAGCCTATGAAGCATCCTCCCTGATCTATTCCAATACTCTGCCCTCTGATGTAGATCCAGCAACAGCACTTGGAGAGTAAATACATGCTGCAAACATAGTCTATGTAACAGAATCACTTCGTCATAAATCAAACCCTACAGTTCTCTCGAGAACCCGTAGTCGTTAGTGTCAGCAATGGCGGTGATGAAAAAGATCAGGAGCTCTGGTATCCCAATGCCAGTCAGAGTGTCATGCTCAGTTTACACATGTTTGTGACCTGGGTTCAGTTGTGACATTTGTGAGTAATAGCCGGGTCCTGTGAGTTTGGGTAACTGTTACAAAACCAGAGTGGGTGGTTAGTACAACATGAAACACTGCAGAGGTTTCATGTCTGGCATTTTATTGAGTGGTGGCAAAGGCTTTTTCAAGGGAAAGGATCTTCTGAAACAACTGCTCCTCTGTCAGATTTGAAGAATTCTGGGACAAGCCCCCTGAGCCCCATATGAGCAGCGGTTTGGGCAACAAAAAGCGAGTCAGAACAGAAAGGTAATATTTGCGGTCTGAAGAAGAAATGCGTCTGTGCTTACCAATGGGCCGTGTGGTAAGCAACTGGCAGTTGAGGTCTAAAGTTGACAGCTTTGAGGGGCCTGAAACTGAAAACCCTGTCAGTCAATCCCACTCTTAGCCTTAGGGGCAATGACGGGAAGCAGCTAAAGGTTTCTTGCTCTACTTTCCTTTTGAAATGAGCCTTTTTTCCTGAATGTGTTCAGTGAACAAAGGACTGGAATTTTTCAGTGCCTGCTGCAAGGGTCTTTTAGCATCACAGAAAAATCACATACCTCACAGATACAGGAGTGCACTTGAATAGGCCCGAATGAAAAAAGATTTATGTAACAATCTGACATTACCCTGTGACCTGAACTGTCTGAGACACAAAGTCATGAGAAATGCACTGCAAAGAGTGAACAGTTTCATTTGGGTAGATTTCAACCAGACAAGTAATGTGGCCTTTCCATTAATGGCCTCATTTACGGTGTGACACAAGACAAACTAGTTAAAGGCCTTCTACGCTGCCCTGAGTCGATCGGGCAGTTTTAGTGTACTCAGTCAAACAGGGGCTAATTTCCTCACCATTAATCACAGCAGCCCTTGCACTGACAGATGGGAAGAGTCTTACAGATCATGAAGATTAATGTGACGGCCTGTGCATCTCTTAGGTTCAGTAGTGCTCGCCAGCAGATACAGCCAGTTCCAAATATGAAGTACTTTGTATGGAGTACTTGGAGCTTGCTGCGTGGTGCACAATAGGTTAAATGACTTTGGAGCTTAGAAAAATGTCAACGCACCTACTGTATATCCATTTATCCAATGATATATGGTCTTGAAAAAGATTGTTGCGCTGGATGCTGAGGGGTGAGATCTAACATACTTTGGGTCCCTTAGGATGGAACTCTTCTGGTCATTGATAATCTTAAAATGTAAAACTAGGAATATTTTCCTTGGTCTCCCAAATGCCTGTTAATATGCCTGAGGAAATCAAAACACACTTTGAATATTGCTAAATTACGTTTAACTAGACCAAATAAAGAAAACTACTTTTTTAAGTCTTTGGATTGCCAATGAAAACTTCTGCTAAGAGCCAAATTTGGCCCACAGGCCCCCTCTTTGGACAGTTTTAGTCTCAACACAAAGTAATGTGCTCTCAAGGCAAACAGTCCAAATCTCCCTCTTCTGAGAGGGGTTGGGTAAAAAGGAGTGCACTGGCCGTGATGGCAGATACTGACCTGAACGTGTTTGCTCTAGCTCGAAATGAATGGCTGGACTCCTCTCTGAGTTTAGCGCCAGACAATTTAAACAGAGTATGCGGTTACCAGCTGCTCTCGTAACTAATTCTCCCTGCAAAGACAGACCAAATCTCAACTTCCCTGTTAAATCCATCCTTTACACACGCTTGCATAGACTCCGAACACTCGATACTCTGAACTGCAAATAAAGTGGATCAGGGCAGACACAAATAACTCCACGAAAGTTTCAAGTGATTCCAGCAGACCTCTTAATTCCACAGTGGCCAGTTGTTTGCTCCCAGCACCTCCAGATGACGGGATTTGAGACAGACTGTCTCACAACGGTTGTGACACTCTGATATGCCTCTATATCAATTTAATCCCCACTCTAAATTTGGCTTGCCTGGGATTATGCTACAGCCATCTTTTGCTGCAAAAGAAAACAAAAAAAGTGCGTCCATGTCCATATTTACACCAAAATCTCCTTTGAATGCAATACAGGTCCGGTATTGATGTTTTGCAGTCATGTGACCACTAATTAAAAGACACCATCTAGCAATCAGTAGGTTAAAAGCAAGTAAGTAAAAAATGTATGGTCCCTGACCAGATAATGTGTAGTTGCAGGAGGTTAATGATAATCACTGTGAAACTAATTGCTTAACACAGACTTAGATGGCGGTGAGTCACTCACAGGAAACCATTCAATTCAATTCAGTTGAATCCAGTTCAGGTCAGTTCAGGTTTATTTATGTACCACAACAACCAGCACCTCAATGTACAAAATCAGGCACTTTATACTATAGAAAGAAACTACAGGATATCCTGACCATTTGGTGAAAACCTCCTTGCAGTTGCTTTGGTCACTAGCCGATCGCTGCAGTCACCAGTTTGTCGACAAACACTTGCGAACTGTTCTCACAGCGGTAGTGAAACTGAGAAATGCAACACACACTGGAAATAGAGACCATCTGCCTTGAAATCAAAGGTTGTACCATTTGAAATGTGCTAGCTTCAGTCGGTTTCACTTAGCAAAAGCCATCAACCTCCAGGAACCACTTACCAAGCAATTCAATGTGATGCAGAACTCTCAAACAATGTGAGTATTACGTCACATAAGAAACTTCCATACAATCTGATATATTTAACAATGCTAAAGTTGAAGAGGGAAAGGGACAGAAAAGAGATTAGAAAACAGATACAGATGAAACCTCAGTGACATTTGGCAAGTTCAAGCGATGACAGGTGAATTAACTGAAACAAAGTAGGATGGTAGGATGGAAACTATTGTGAGGTAAGTGACTGAAGCGACTATTCATGGGAATAATAAAGAATACTTCGGACTATACATCACAGGATGGGAACTGTACAAAAACCTTACAAACAGTGCTGCAAATTGTCTTTCAAGATGTTATCAGAAAGGAGACGTGACAAGCTTGTATGCAAAAATAATACAGTCTACTGTCATGCACAATTCCCAGTTGCATTTGTGATCAAAGCTAGCACCCTACATTATCTAGATATTTTCCATAATCTTACTAATGTGTGGGGGGAATCCATACTTTTCCCTAGGGATTGCAAACATCATCTCACCTCATCCAAAAGTTATTTCTCTCAGAGTCACAAATGTTAACATCTTGACAGTGCTAAAGCAAATTTCTATGTAATATATCTACTAACTGTCCAAAAATCTCACTAAAAAAACTAAAATATCACTCTCAAGGTGGTGGTAGAAGAAAACGCAAAGGAGTCTGAAAGCCAATAGGATTCATCCCCGACAAATTCCTGAGTAATTTTAATGCCAGCCAACCATCTAACTGACGGACAGATATTACTATCCATGGAGACATGGCACAAGCATGGTTAAAAATGTCACAAGTGCAGTGCCTCATCTGATGGTTTGACTGCATGGAGATGCTATTAGAGGCAGAAGAGCTGGCAGTGGAGCAAACAGCCGTTTGTAGTGAAAGGCCCTCCCGTCGTGAGTCAAACATGCTGTCTCATGAAGATGACAAGGCCCCCCATCAAACACATCCACACACAAAGGGGATCTTTGGGATGCTGACAATGTTGGCCTTTCATTGAACGGCCATGGGTGCTTCAAAAGGGCACCCAGCACACACCCCCACCGGACTTCGAGCTTCAACTCGTTGCCATGGCTTGAATTTAAAAAAGAAAAAAAAAAAAAGAGGCCCATCATAAGGCTATTAATCCAAATCAAATAACAATATGCTTGATTACCTGTGATTTAACTTACTGTGATGAAGGAGAAAGGAGGCGAGTCTTCTCTGCTTTAGAAGGAGGAGGCGAAGAAAGCGAGGATAGCAGAAGGAGGCAAAAGATCATGAAACAGTTCACTTGCAGTTTTGCTGTTTAATTTCAAGCTCTATTAACTACAGGCTAATAGAAGACTCACCCAGGAATTCTACAAAATCACAAAAGGTTTGCTGCTTGGTCCATCAAGCCTATATCTCACTAAAGTTATTAGTTTCCGTGTACCAAGGGTCAATACATCAGTGTGCAGGCAGACTGAGTGGTGGCTGGGAAACTCCATTACTCTCCATGAACAATAAAGCTTTCTACACATGTTTTGTAACAGCAACAGCTTCTGCATTTTTTGTTTAGAGACCCAGTGCAACAGTACTGTGCATAAGCTGTCCAGCATACATGCAGAGCAACGAGAAACAACCTACGTTTTTTTCCTAACTTGCAAAATCCCCTATGTGTCTTTAAAGATGTTCTTTTCAAAACACTCTCCATCATGGTTTATATTTGATTTTGCATACACGTTTTTTCCAGCATTTTATGGGGCATCTCTTTCCATGGGCGGAGTACCTTTGATTTGTGGCTTTCCTAACCTAGGCACAGTATCAATGCTTAGACTTCCCTCTGTCAAGGCTTTTGCTGCAGCTGAACATCGGGTTGTGCCAGAGACACAATACTCTCCTCAGGGCTTGGACTTGAGCTCACTGTTGGCAGGAATTCGGTTTTGGACACTTTAACCTGCCAGCAAATCTGGGTGGGCAGCTGGTAGTAACCTGAGACCCATCTGATCATCGCCAAGTTCTAACTCGGTGCAGTCCCAGGGGCACTATTTCTAACCTTACAGCCCGGTGCCCGACCTTACCGCGACGACTCTCTCTACGCTTCAGAATGCCACACTGAGCCCACAAGTAGAATTTGTGGGGGGGAAAAAATGCATCTAAGTTTTGCTGGTCAAAAAGACCAAAACATTTATTCTTAAAGAAATCAAATTCTACAATAAGTCAAGTCGACCTGCACAGTTCTCCCCAGTACTACCAAATTGGCTTAAAAAGTCACTTGATTATAACAGATTGATTGCTCTCACCGCTGATGTTGAATGGTGAAACACTGTCTACTTACGTTGGATTTTCTTTCTTGGCTTGGATCGGGACTGGAAGGGTGAGCTACGAGGCATTCCTGAATCAGCTCCCGTGGTTTATTCATTACCAGACCCACACCCACACTCAGGCTCTCTTTCAGGTGCAGAAAATAGAATTCTCTTAACTATGTAAAATCGTACGCATTGGTAGGATGCAGTTTCTGAAGTATTTTCATTACGCTGTAGTTCCAAGAACTCAGTGTACTACTTATATTTACCAGATCAATTTACCACATAAGTTATTTGACATTGCTGTTGCTTCATTTATTATGAAAAGATTGTTTTCTTTTTTAAACAACCAACTTATTTTGTGCAGATAAAGAAGTTAAGAGGCTCGCAGCACATTACAGTATGAGGTAGTGTTCTGGGTGGAGGTATTCAACTGCGCAATGCAGTCAGAGACAGCAGGCACTTTCTCCCTAGTTGCCTTTAGTATACAACTTTAAATCCAAGCACAACACCAAGTTGGTTCATGACTCAGAGCGTAGCCTTGTCCAGTCTTGGAGTGCCAGTGTTTACAGACAGGACTGACTATAACCTTCAACGTCGATCTTATGTCATAATGACGAAAGGCTGAGGCTTTGTTGATACATAACTGGCTAAATTATTCTGGTCTTGTTTACAGTGTACTTAGAGCTCTGTTAGGGGAACGTTTAAGACTCATTTCTGAAATATCAATATTTGCATAATACATTAAAAGTAACACAGGGATTTACTGGTACCGTTTGCAGGGCGGACCAGAAAGACCCAGAGTTTCTTTTGCAAAATATCACTTGGTTGATGCACAGCTCTGTAGGGTTGTTGTGCTTCGAGAAAAGCCGTAAACAAGCACATATCTGCCTTACTTGTATGAATAATCACATGTGCTTTGTTCTTTTAAACACGGGTCATACACCAGCCAACCACCTGTCAACAGCTGCAAGGTGTTGGAGACCGCCTGCTGATTGATTTGGCACTAGTGCACAGTTCAGACACTCAACCAGACATTCAATAACAGTGTACATTGCTAAGTAAATGAAAGAGGAGCAGTTAACATCAAACAAAGAAAATTACATTAAGGGGAAGGACAATCTGAGAAGAAGCTGCCAACTTAGTCTAACTTTTCTGGGCAGCACAGGTAGCAGATATATGTGCCAGTACTTACTGTTTTGTCTACCAGCCTTTGTTAACTAATATAGATACATTTCTAAAAAGCTAGATCATTAGACAATGACCAACGGTTTTAAGGCTGGCTTTTCTGCAACCATGTTGGACTTTTTGCCTGCAAATGGTAAATGGAAAAGAAAAGAATAAAAGATGGAGACATGTCTCTAAAGATTAAGGGAAACGGTATCCATCATTTACTGAGGACAAAAGGTTAGTGGCACAATGTCAAACTAGAGTTCTGACTGAAGGATAAACTTGCATTCCTTTATATATTTACGATCAATGGTTTAATCTGACGAGCCTAACATGCTAATCTGTCATTTAAAAAAAAAGATATATACAGTCTATATATTTTTTGCACATAACTGCTTAGATTTAATTGCAGTTACAATTACAGTTTAACTTGGATGGCCCAATGGCCAAATGAATATTGGCTCCAGGTGGCTGTAGCATCAAAAACTCAAGTTTGCTAAAAAAGGAAAAGTCGACAGCTACTGTTATGGCGCTCATGTTCACAGCTGTCCGCGCCTAGTTGGCAGAGATCAGCATGTTAAACAGCTTTTACAAAACCTCTTCAGCAGGTTTAATTCAAATAATTTACAAAGGCTGCAACACGTTTTATTTAATTAATTAACTGGAAGTGTTGCATATTTTTATTGAATACCTGGTGCTGAAATCCAGTCTGTCTTGTAGTGTTCTCTTACACACATAACTGCAATCTGACCCTGACACAATGACTTTACTGAGAGTGAATGGAAGAATAAAATCACATTCAGGGTAATTGTACTGCTTTAACTAGGCGGGCAACCTTCCTGCAGAGACTGAATCAATGACTACCTCATTAAACATAAGCCATGTGCCTGCTTTGAAGGCTCCTGAAAACCTAAGAGCAGGTGTGAACTCTCTGCGCCGTTCCATGAAATTGCTTCTTTAACACCTTTAGATTTATTTGTAATCCTTAAAAAAAAAAGTCTGCATTGCAATTAAAAGTTTTTCACAAGCAAAAATCCCTACATTGCTAAGAGATATTTGACAGGCACAACAGAAGCTCCCAAAAGACTTCTGCATTAGACCAAATGTTGTGGACTTTGGAGTGAGCCAAAGCAAGAACAGGTGCGTGGCTATTTGGGTTTTTTATAGTGCAGATGTAGTTAAGAGCATGCGTGAAACAAAATTAAACAAAGGTAGATGGGAAACTAATTTCAAGGAGGTGGGAGATGATGCCTGAGATAAAGAGTTATTCTGCATGTGTTCAACTCATCAATCATCCGGATTCATTTGGGGATGTGAGAGAAAAAGGGGAATCAGCTGCTAGTGTGAGTGTTGATCCTCGAATTCCAATAGCAGGTGTTGGGGACCGATCTGGTTCACTTGATTGTATCCTGGGTTTTGTGGGCATACATGACTTACATGCATGTGTCCCCACACGGAAATGAGCATGTTGTACATATGTGCAGCTGTCACAAATAGGGATTGCTAGAGAGATGCCAGTGCTCAGCTTAGGGTACCAATGCAGAAGTATTCAGCTCATGGTTTTTTTCCATTGATCTCTCCCATTATCACCTATATTCCCTCATGAGATCTGTTTCTGAGGCCAGATTTGCACAAAGTCAGCCTCGGAGGATCATACTTTCAATTGACAGCATTTATAGACATAGAAGGTTTAATACACGCCGTGTCTCCGGTTATCTTTCCGGTTAGCTCGGTGCTAGTAACAAGAATCTGATTAGAACATTCCAGTATTACAGTCATGTTCTCAGTGCTAAGCTAGATACCATCAGTAAACCCATTTACATGTTCTTAAAACTCTAGTATTACACTTCACTAAATCAGATGCACAAAGCAGCTGCCTCGCTGCAAAATTTGCCATGAGCCATATAGCCGGGGAGCTGAAGTCTCTGGGGTTTGAATGTCCGGGTTCAGCAAACAAAAGAAGTATTGATTACACCACGCTGGGTTGTTTCTCCCTGAAGGTTGCTAATAGCTCCCACATTGTAAACATTTCACCGCAAGCCTTTATTCGACGAAATGTTTCCCAGAAGAGGAAGCCATTGGCACCCATCAATCCCACGGTATAAGAGTGTGTCTTGGCCTGACGGTGCTGGTAACTTGTCAGCGGTAAGAAGAGAAGATGCAACGGGGAAAATGCTGGACTGCTGAGAAGGAAGAGAATCTGTGTCCCTGCAGCTACGAGGCACAGTGCAGAACGTGGTTCCACAAGATTTACAAAATGCGTTGTAAGCCAAGATCTGTACCACATGCGCAAAAGAAAAATATGCTCAAACAAGGCAAACGTTTTATTTTGGTTTTGGGCAAAAAACTAAATGACACTTCATCTTCTATGCAACCAGTGACACTTATGACTCTTGGCATTTCTTGACGGAGACATTTCATACAAGTTTGCTTACTTAAGAGCCATTTGGGGAAATTACATATTGCGCGCACCAGCACGAACAATTGAAAATGTATATGTCAAGTTTATTTGACGCAGTTTTAAAGGTACAAATTTGACACTGGTGTTTATTGAAATGACCTGGTGTGCAGAGTGCACCGGGGTTGTTTTCAGGATTTTAAAGTCAGCTGGAGACTAATCCCACTCACACTGCCACCTCACCAGTACTCCAAGAATTGTAAGGGTTGCATTGCAGAACATGCATTTCATTCCCTGCACCCACTGTAGCCAACTTCTTCCAGCCGAGAATGCCTCAAAAATCGCTTTCTGTTCTTTGTTACGAAACTGAAAGCTCTAAACTTTGTGTGCAAAGTTTCTCAAGTGTGTATCATAATGCAGATACTGCAAATAGTATTGTTAGGATTTCTTTCAGCACCATCTCCATGGGATTTAAGCATCACAACAGATGGCCAGAAATCTCATGGCCTCCACCCCCTCATACTATTTTAGTCTCAAGTGCCGTTCTGCTGCCTGCCTCACAGTTCTGATGAGAGCTCTTTCGGGTCAGAGGCCTTGTTCACTCTAAGGGCACCAGACCATAAACAAGCGAGCCGCCATTACCCCATCTTCGCCTTCTGTTTGTCAGTTTTGACGTCAGAGGATGGTATCTGTGGCATCTCCAAAGAGCCTTGAGAGTCTGGAAAGGTGGTGATTGATAGATGAGCTCGGGGAGTCATCAAACATCCCTTAGCCGTCTGTCTCTGAGCCTTGTCTGTGCCAGACAGCAGAGTCTGTCTGTCTGCCTGCCCACCCAACCGCGTGCATGTCCTGGCTTTGGCAAAGCTTGTCAGCACTGAGTAGCTGACGCGATGGCGAGGTGTTGTGTGCAAGTGTGTGATGACTTTTAAAACGCAGCACACTGGTTGCCTAATTTTCATGTCACTGAAGCACAAATTCTATTCAAAGCAAAAAATAAAGAACTGCCAGGTAATATTCAGAGTATGTTTTTTTTGAAAGAAGGAAGTTATAATTTAAGGGGTTTTTGTAACTTCAAAACAATGAAGGTACGTACTACAAGAAAAGGCTTTTGTGTTTCTGTTCAAGGAGTGAAACTATGGAACAAACTGAATATGGAATTAAAGCAATGTCCAAACATAAAACTGTTCAAAAAGAGTTATAAAAATATGATCTTCTCGATCTATAAAGAAAAGGAAAATATTTAAATTAAGTGAATGTCTCTATTTAAAAACAAACAAACAAAAAATTCATGATGTGATATTATAGTATATAGTATATCAGAAATCTGTTCACTATTTTTATTACAAATTATATCAGTAAGGAAGCTGACTAAATATTCACTGATAATTTATGGGACAGGGGTGGGATTAAATAAGTGTATACTTCTTCCCACTCCCTTTCAACATGTAAATTAATCAGAATGTTTTTTTGTATGTAATTTGTATAGTATATTTTTTTTCTCTCATTTCTTTTCTAAATGTACTTGTATATTGTTCACATGTTGAAATAAATTACCAATCAATCAATCAATCAATGACCTAAGGTCAGTCCCACCTGGACCTAAGCCATCAGACACTGTTGAATGTAGCCTGCTGAATATCAGACAGCTGCATCAATTTAAAAAAACTGCACTGATTGGAACACAATGTTCACTGCATTTGGGTTAAAAATGCTTGAGCATCAGCATTTTAGGGCATATCAGGGCACATCTTCCATAGTAGTAATAATAATAGTACTAATAGCACAATAATAGCACTTGTTCCTGTGCCCGAATCTACAATAGTTGCCAGGCCAGTTAAACAAACCTGGGTATTAATCACTCCAGGCTGTTTCAGGTTGGTGAAAAAAAAAATATCCCAGCAGGATTCTTGCAGCCAGTGGTGTAGAACCTTAAAGGATATGGACCTTAGGGTCTTGGCTCTAGGGCAGCAGAAAAAAGAAAAAAAAACATTACATAAAATCATTTGAAAACCCCTCAAAAAAACAGAACATGATCCAGCAAGATTTGGGCAGGAGCCAGTTTAGCCTGTGCAAAAGCGAGGTGGCACACAAGTCCTAATTGAGACTGTCAGTCTCTGCCAGAGCCACTTTGATGTGGACCACTGCACAGCTGCGAGCGGACTGTCAAAATGTTCTAAGCAAGCACAGGAGTGACTGTTTAAGAAGGAGATGGGTTTCTGCAGGATAAGCCGAAGATGAATTTCCCCAAGCTTTTTTATATACACGGCACAAACTGCAGTCTCACAGGTAAACAATTTAAAACAAAAAAAAGACTCATTCATTGAAGCAGAGCAGCGATTCAGCTGCATAGTGAGGTGTGTTTTGACACAAATAAGTGATGAGTCAGTGTGCGTTTTTACAGCATGTAACAGTGGTGATAAAATAGCCAGGACAGCAGTGCCAATGAATGAGACACAGCATGCTGCAGCATGGGTAATACGGCGCACAATATGGTAGCTAGGGCTGGGCCATATTATACCGTTCACGGTAATACCGGTATAATGTTAGGCAACGATAGGAAAATGAAATATCGCGATAGAATGGGAGTAAAACGCGCATGCGCAGTGCCTTTGTTTTCATACGCACATGGCCGATTGTTGGTTTGTAAAAATGGTGCAACTTCCGTGATGTGGAACTGGTTTGGTGTTTGTCTGTCAGATACACAACAAAGCACATTTTTTTGCAGAACATGCAAGCGGCCGTTGTTATTGTCGTATTTGTCGGACTAAGATGCTCTTAAATCTGGGAGTAATCTGGGTCCCAAACTCCGTATATTTGACTTCAGGTCAAACAACACTGCAGCATCACTGAGAGTTGAAAACTGTCTAAATTCTTTCATCTTTAATAAAACGATCAGCATTGCTGCTTTACCAGGTGTAACTATAAAGTTTAACTTCCAGGCATCCATGAAAACAAAAGTTATTACATTTAACGGAGTTAGAAGTTAGCAGGAAGCTAGCGGAAGTTAGCTCGCTAGTTTCGCTAGTTACCTAAGCATGATATTGCATGTTCTGACTGAGAGATTTCTGAAAAAATTCAAACGTACAGCTCTGCTATCACTTCCAACATAAATGAAGACAGGAAACTAAACAGCAGTGACCTTTGTAGGGTTACTGAAGTTGGGCTAGCTGGTATATAATGATGTGCTACGTGATCGCTAGCGACACAGCTATGTTAGCATAACATAAACAGTGAAGCTGGAGGACGAACACTAACACTTTTCCACTTATAAAAGTTAACGTGAAGGTTCTTCATGGTTAGAGACAAATGCAATCGCATGGCAGGATGCTGTAAACGGACCAAACTTCAGTCAGGAGAACAACTGAGATAATCCATCCACAATACGAGGTTAGTCATTAATATACTGCAACAACATGGGAATAGCTCAGCTGCCAGAGAATTCAACATTAATGAATCAATGGTACAGAAGTGGAGGAAGCAAGAAGAATGAGTTTAATAAAGTTTGATTTATCTGACTGCTTTGTTTCGCTTAATGTGCCTTATAATCCCGTGTACCTTATGGTCCAAAAAATGCGTACTGCACACTGCAGTTTAATGTTGCAAAGCACCTCTTTTTAACTTCAGTGGATATTATACATGGTTATGCTCAGGATATGTCAGCCCATTTCTACTGGAAATGCCTTTGGGTTAAACTTTCAGCAAGGAATTTGCATTTGCACTGTTACATTTTTATAAAGCTTTAATGTACATAAAAACCAGCTTCTTGTTTACGTGAAAATAAATGGAAGGTTGTCTTTTTGCGCTAGTAATGTTGTGGAGTTGTATTTTGTCTCGCATCAATTATATCGTCAGTTATATCGTTATCGCAAATTTTCAAATATATATCGTGATAAATATTTTTGGCCATATCGCCCTGCTCTAATGGTAGCCACATCCTATTGACACCCCTCAAGGGTAAACACAGACGCAGAACAGAAAGAACACACAAGCCAGCCTTTCAGCTTCCCCGTCTCTCTGTCATCTGTTTTCTGTTTCGCTGGCGCTCTCTTGGCTAAACAGCAGCAGCCGGGACAGGCCCTGCGGCACAGCTCCAACACCCTCACCTTCTCTAATCCCCACCCGCCCCGAGCACAGACACCCCGGAGGTGAAACAGACACGCACCTGTCAGCGAGGATTCGTTTAATCTCATCGATATATTATAAAAGACCCCCCTGACACCCACGCTCGAGTCTGTTCACAAAGAGCAGAGAAAATGCTGCCTGCTTGCTCGCGCACTGAATGTGGGGATGTTTCTGTATGACACCACAGAAATATTAATAACTCATTTAATGTAATGTGAGAAATAGTAAAAATGTGATTTATGGAAATGGCCCCTCCCCCCCACCCACCCAACATGAGAGAGGAAACAGTTTTTTGGGGTATTTTGTTCCTCAATAAATGTCTTTGAAATGAACATGAGTATACACTGAGCACGCAGGCAACCTTTGCCACATAACACACATTAATCAACTCATCAGCACTTAGGCTTTTGATAGCTTAGCTGACGTTGATCCCAACCGCCAAATAATTTTAAAGAAAGAGTGTTAATCCCCCATCTTGGCAGCCATACAGGATATATAGTTCACTAGCTTGTCTATCTACAAAAGAGGATTATTCTGCTCTTGATTAAATATTAGCTGATTAGCAACATCTTAAACCAAATGTAAAGTACCTATGAAGTAATGCTTGATAAACCACAGCTGAAAAAACACATGTTACCTATAACTGTGATTCAGAAAGTGATGATTTAATACATAACAAACACAAGCTATCATTTTGAAGGATGGGACTATAGCCTGCCAGAGCTAGCTCAGTGTATGACACCTTAGCGACACATTACTTAGCGACAATTGACTATGTGCACGTTAGCATATGCTACTTCCGGTGCGGAAACTCCTGTGGGGAGCTTTGTTTCCGGTGTCCTATTCGCGCCTGGTTTACGGTCCAAAACAAGTTAAGCAAATGAATCAAGTGGCGATTTACATTTCTATAGATGTCTTGGGCATTTACCCAATATATCTGTAAATGATGTTCATCGACTTGTCGATATTTTTCCCCCGCGCCTCAGAGCAAAAGAGAAAAGGGATTCAAATGTTATATTTCTCAGCTGTCCCTCGTTTATCGCGGGTGTTATGTTCTAAAAATAACCAGCGATAGGTGAAATCAAGTAGCCAAATTTATTTTTTGACGGTGCAAAACGTTTGGTGGACATCGTGGACATACAGTACTGCACTTCAGAGTCACACTGCTAGCGATCAATGCAGCGATTCTGTACTGTACAGGAGAGACGTCACGGAGGAGATCGTCTGCAGCGATCAGGACGCAGGACACAATGTGACGTAAAAAAAAAGCATGCAAACTTGCACTAAAAAATCCGTGAAACAGCGAGGTGAAAGGTTAACCGCGTTATTAGCGAGGGACCACTGTAATTTTTAAGGTAAGTCACAACATACCCTTCGTAAATACTAATGTATAGAAACCGTTACCAGCAATCATTCATTTTTTGTGTGGCTTTTTTCACGGTTTGTTAACATGCTGTGTAGGTGTGTACTTGACTAGCTGATATCGACATAACGGGGGAAACATCTGGTTTGACTATTCTTCACCTGTAGTTTGAATGCTAAACATTTGCCTGTTTAAATCATAAGACCAGTCACTATACAGAGATGCTTCTGAATGTGGATGATGTGTCTTCTGCTGCAGTAATGCAGTTCTGCTTGTGTTGAGTGATGTAAACAACTAATCGATCTAAACGCTTTAAACGTCAAAATTGATCATTAGATTTTTTATGACACAACAGTGGTGAGTGTTCCCACCTTCTGCTCTTTGTAACTTAATGCGATCTTTCCGTTTTCGAGTTTTGGACATGATTTTGGAGTATATCTTCGCAGTAGCGATTGACCGCAAAGTAAAGCTACCGGAAATGTACAACCCCACAGCCGCTCTCAAACCAGGAAGTTAGCATTGTCTCGTGCACATAGTCAATTACCTTAGCGACACATTATTAAATGTCTAATAATGCTAGCTAAGCTAAGTCAAAGAGAGAATAAACAAGGAGCAGAGCAGTCACATGGGAAAGTAACTTTACTTGGGCTGAAAACTTGTTATGTGGCTCTAAGTGCAATTAACATGTAAATGTTTAGCTTTAAGAGCTAGCGTCTAATAGTGGCAGTGCAATGTCCTCCAGTCACTGTGATAAAACAACTCTTTTTACACCTTACTCACCAGAACGGCGCCCTCGCTTATTATATATGAAGAGCAGATTTTTCCTTTTCTGCGTGAGGTAGCATTTACTTGGATAGTGTGGACAGACACTGTCCCATTGTAAGATAACTAACTAGCTAGCTAGCGAATGGGTCTCGAGATGCTGAGGGAGACTGTGGTAAAATGCAGGCAGCTGGAGAGATGAAGATAGGACTAATTTAAATGAATTGCAGACGTGAAACTACATTTAAGCCATTTTACAGTATAAGGGCATTATTTGGATTTGATTTTTTTGGTTTTGTTTTGATGCACAGAGATCTGTTTTTAAGGAGAACTAGTTTAAATCCAGGTTTAAGCAAAGAACATACGAAGTTAATTACAAAATAACAACAAGAAATAAAGTGTAGTAATTCAGTGCCTTCAAGCTTAAGCTACTGAAGTAGTCCCATTAAAAGAAGTATACCTGTTACAACACTTCCAGCTTGTTTATATAAAATAAAAATCTGCAAAGCACAGCTGGAGGCCTCATAACCATCAGCCATTCCTTAAAGGCAGTTCTCTGGCTTGCTATTATTTCTAAGTGTCATTTCTTTCCTGAACAGAGCCTCTGTTGTTTTCAGTGACATGCGTGGTGTGCCACATTCACTTAATGAAGCATGCTGACTTCCTTACTCCCCATCGTGCCTGCACGGCCTCTCGGAAGACTGTGGAGTGTGAGGAGGAAGGAAGGAGACTATAAAAGGACACTAAAAAGACTGCAACACAGGAGTGTTGGGCTGGCAGTGCCCTGCTTGGCTTCTTTACCACAAGCTAATGTAGAACCCTAAAGCTCAAGTGTGGCTGATTTGTGTCTCAGGAAAGAAGGTGTGTAAAAGCTAATGCTGTACACAGCCCTTATTCTGGACTGTAAAAAGTGTCACCAAATGTTACCCAGAACTTGTCTGTTTGTAATGTCATGCGGTCTTATTCACAACTGTATAATTGAGCAATGGCTTTTGAGAGCCTGTTTGCATTAGGAATCTGTGCACAGCTGCATTTTCCAACATCAACAACAATATGCTTTGGTAATTGTGTCTGTTTGCTATACTGGAAGCCTATTACTAAGCAATCTGTCTCCTTTAGTACATTTACAGATTTTCTTCCACTGCAGAGGATGAGCAACCTTGAAATTCCTTGAGATGGTCTGTGATAAAGTCAAGGCACTGTCTTGTCTTAAACCCCCCTGAGAGGAGGGTTTCAATGAGCAGACAGGAGCCAGACCAGTGGCCCACATGAGAGAGTCTGTGATGGAAACCCCTCTGTACACACTGCAAATCAAAGCAAAGCCATGTAAGTGTTTTTCCACACACTTTCAAGAGACAGGGAGGAATGGACCAATACACTACTGCAGTCTGGTCTCCTGTGAATGCCTTGGTGTGAATGGCTTGAAATGTACACCCAAAATAGTAAAGAAAGTTTTCTAACACCCAGCAGGTCAAGGAAAGACGTGCTACAAAGAGAAAATCACTGACCTGCTGCTGAGTGCCACATAAGGCAAAAGCACGAACAGTTTAAGAAAATCAGGTTGGAAAAAATCTGGTAGTTAGCAGACAACTTTGTATAAAAGACAAAACCTGGAATGTACCTACAACAGACTCCACAGCAAAAACAGTGTGCACACAAACTATGATTGGTATGGCAAGTTCACAAGATTTGCCTGTTTAGAAAAGCATATGTTAGAACTTGACCCCATATTCTTCCAGTAATGCTTGAGAGCTGTTTGCTATATTAGATATGACGCAAGCACTGGTTGTGAGGGGGAAAATATGTATTCCCCAACTGGTTGGTAAGTGGTTCCCAGAACTTCCAGCAACCACTCATTAACCAGCTAGGAAAATCACATGTTTCCCCTGACGATCAGTGGTTGCCAGATGGTTGCAGACTAGCCTCTAAGCCTGTGTGACTGGGACCATATTCACTAGATCCTATCCAAAATGGTGACCAAGTTAACGTCTCGTTAGCTATTAGCAAAGCTTCAAAAGCAGACAAAATTTGATTATAAATACATACTTCTTGTTTGTTAATGTAAATTCACTGTCTTTGATTATATTGAGTATAAACCAGTACATGGCACAGGTGCTAGCATTCTACCAAGATGGCATGCTAGCTTGCATACAGTGCGCTAAAGCAGGGGAGCTACTAGCGTGACTGACTAGTACACATGATGCTGGAGCCAAGGAGTTTCTTCCTTAGCTAATTACAGAGCCCATATAAGTTGCACCTTTAGATCTTAGCACCCAACTTGATGAGAATGTTACAGTTTTATCCAAAAGTATTTTAATAACGTGCATTAATTTTATTACTTTTAGCTGCATAGCTCATTTTTTAAGTTAAAAAAATACGTCTTATCCGAATCATATATTTGTTACAAAAATCACATTTTACCACATTGTAAAGTTAGCTAAAATAGCTTGCAGTCTTATGTTCATATCGCCATTTAACACTGAGCAACATGTGCAATAATGGAGTCGTATTTCTGATCTTGTTCAAAGTCTACATTTACATATTACTACATGCAGTCGTACAGGATTATGAATAGATTAAAGAGTCCCATTTAAATCAATGCAAAAACAAAGTACACAACTAATATCTCAAAACACGTTCTAACAATAGAGAATTTATGCTGATTTCATAAACAATTCCACGTATTTAACACCAGTTGATCTGCTGGAGATGTTACATCTGAATTCATGGACAAGCTTTCTTCTGTACAGCCTGGTTTTTGATACCAAAAACAGGCCCGTCTTTGATACCGACTGCAAATATTGACTTCTCCAGGATGGTTTCGCTGCGGCCTAGGGTTGAAGGGGCTTAGACCTCCCCTGCTCTCGGGACTGCTCCCCACACCTGCTGTGGGCGACGACCTTATTTACACCAGCACCCGTTGGAAATGTCAGTATGGGGTGCAGGAAAGCCAGAGATGTACAGGACTCAGGTACACACATAAACAGTGCACACATATGCAAACCAACACACACTCTTCTCTGTTTCATCTCCAGCCTGGGATTTTTGGGCGTCTGACAGGGGCTGCTTTCTTTATGAAAGGTAGGAGTCAAGCCAAAAGGTCTGTCTAACGCAAGCTTGAATTTTTGCACGCACATCTACACACATACACGCAACAACCATGCTACAAGACCTAACCGACATATTCAATATTTGTAGACATCAATAATGGGCAAAACCTGACCTGCTCCATCTGAGCGGCATGTTTAGAGTTTCAGAGGCCTCTAATGAATTTGGCGAGCGCAGGTAAAATCCCAGCTACCCGTAACGAAACTGTGTCACCAGAGAGTCCACACCAAGCGTAACAAGTCACACCGGTGGCCTGCTGTACTCAGGACAGAGAAGGCACGCTAAGGCAAAAGTCCTCAGGATGAAACCATTTCAGGACTTGGACATTTGGTCACAGCAGATAGAACAGTATACCATTTACCATCATCAAAGCATGCTAAACAGAGAAGGCACAGTTAACTCTCAGAGGGCCTGCTATTTTCATGAACCATTTAATGTGGCCTCCAAAGACATTTCTATAATTTATCATTCTGAAGCGTCACAGAAACCCCTTTTTGGAGAGCGCATGCTAAAAACCCCAGTTTGCTTCCCATTTTCTCCCTCCAAGTCTGAGGCAAAAAGCCAAATAAATCTCTTTTTTTTTTTGAGGCCTGTTTGAGGAGGAATTTGGGGACCTGAACCTTCTCATGGGGAAATCCATATCAGCAGCACGCACACACAGGCTGCTCTGGTTTAAACAAAGTGTATTTTTTTCCCCTCACCAGTTCTGCTTTTCTCATTGCTGCTTATTTCGGTCACTTTTATTCATTTATTTATTTATTTTTTGCCTCACCCAGTCGATAAATCCATTCAGTAGACCCTAAAAAGCTTGTGTCCCTATGCTCCTCTCGCTGAAGCTGCAGAGAGCCTTTGAGAGGAAGAAAGAGGCAACTGGACAAAGCAGACAAGGGGGAACACTGGTGGAAAGGAAGGGATAAATGTCCCTTGTGAATCAAAGATTGCTTGTAAAAAGACAGCTTAGCTCCTGGCCCGGAAACCACGTAGCTAAACATGTCTTTCATGTAGCAAAGGGATTGCTGAGCAGATAACCCCCGTCAAGTATCGAATCTTTCTGTGCCGCCATCATTCGGAGAAAAGAAGGGGGGGAAAAATCTGGCAGCATGAATGCAGACAGCAGCACAAAGAGTTGACTGAACAATTATTAGGTCTCACCAGGCTTGACTGGTTTGTGTGCACATGGGAAATTCTTTAGCACATGGCAATTAAACACGGGCGGGTTGGGAAGGGCCTTCAACATGACCCAATTTTGACATCAAGCGGTGGCAAGCAGCGCCGTGATGATGTTTTGGTGACTTTTGCGTAACTTGTTTTACAAGCTATTTGCCTCTGCCATGGGAAAACTCAACAACAACAAGTGTTCGCCACAGGCGCACACAGCCGAGCACTTTTTCCCCCTCAGCTTTGTTTTATGGGTACTTTAGTGGTTGACTGTGGAAAAACCACACGTTGTAATGGAAAGGCGTTTATGTTATAGATATGCACAGGTACGCGCTGTGTATTGTTGCACGTGAGTTTTTATTTGTTCCTGAAGTTTTCTGAGAGTTAGACAGTTAGTGCAGTCCAAATATTTGACACTTTTCTTTTTCACACAAACTCCAGACATCCTTTTCCTCTTTAGAGGCACTTTATTAGTCTCCACCCTCCAGAAATCTAAGCTAAAAGTAATAATGCACTCATTGTATTTATTAGATTTAAATTTATTTCAGTCCATGTGACACATCTCAAAGTCTGCCATCAGATATGGTGAGGTATTAGCAACCTTAGTGCGAATGAGAACTTGTTTCCTCGCTCTTCTCCATGTTGACTTTGGCCAACACATGCTAATCTGAGAACAGGCCAGAGGGGAGTAGTCTACCTGGGGTAGAGTGTCAGGAGAACGATACAGCACGAGAGAGAGGTATATAATTTTTTCCTCCTTCTACGAGTTCTCACACCGGCCTTTGCACTTGCAAGATGTTGTTTTTCACCCTGAGCATCTCAGTCAGCTTCCAAGCTCGCATGTGCCCACAAATAATGTTACTTGCTATTAAAAATGACTGAATGTGCAGAGATCGCATTTATTCAGCAGAGCCTGCCACCCGCGGGGCAAATGTGCAACCTAAAACGATGCCGTATGGCCTCTGTCAGCACTGTACTCTGCTTCACGTGACACTTCTCAGAGGTACTGCAGCTTCATATCCAACTCACTGATTTTGGTCTTGCTTTGCCACTGCTCATAGAAATGCAATCCGTATAGAGCGTTAAGGGTGGTGAAGAGTTTTCATCCAATTTTGTATATTAGGAAGTCTCAGAGGACTTTGCTGAATAGACAATATGATACTCTCCTTTTACCTTTACCTTTAATATCCACCTCAGCGGAGAATTAAATATGAAATAATAAAGAATTTTCAGTGATTTCTTTTAATTTAGCAGCACGGTCTCAAACTGCAACTGGATCCGGCGCTGGCAAAATGTAGATTTATGGGTTTGACATTCACAAGAGTACACCGGCTCCTGTGGGACTCAGTGTTTCTTTGGTTTAAATCTTGAGTTCCACTGAGTTATGTCGTGTTATTCCCTGTTCTCACTCAGATGAAACCTACACCCTCATATTACTGAGCCCTGACATTTGGGGTAATGCAGATGCTTTGCCAGCTCCTGCCAACTGACCTCCACCTCAAAAAAAAAGTACCTCCCAGTTCATAGGTGGGATAGCCAACAGCGCATGACTAACTGCTTTAAGAAAACAAGTATATGATCAAGTCTATGTTACACTGGGGATCCGCGAAACCCACACATGTGAAAGACTTTCCCTCTCATTTGTTATGCTACATGAAAGTCTGTGGGAGCTGACAGCAAACGCATGCTGGTGCTGAACGAGTCATTAGCGTGTCAGTATGTTTACGAAATGCTCCGTATAACTTAAATTCAGATTGCACATGCATTTGGATAAGTCATCTTATCTCTGGTACCAAATCCCACAGCACAACATACTAGCGTTACGCTCCATTTAATCAGCCGAAACGAGCTTCCTGCTAATTCCTGTTTCTTCTCCGTAATTTTTTTCTTTTATTTATCCCCCCACCACCACCACCACCACCATAGCTATTAAAATGTTTCACAGTAACAGCGCAGGTGGGAAGCATGCTGGGAAGGTAATTTGTTTGAAGTTCAAGGGCAAAGAGGTGATGGGTCCTTTCACATCTTTACCATTTTTAACAGTGAGACACTATCTCTACCTGAAGCACCTCAGATCAGTCAAGCTGACACCTGGTAAATCTCCTGTGAAGGGAAAGTCTTCAAAAGGCTTTATTTGTTTTGTTCAGACTCACAGTGGAGATAACCTTGACAACACACTGCTAACTGAATTATGACCATAAAGTGGATATATATGATTTTTTTGTATATAAAACACTCGGAGGTGCACTTACGAAACAGTAAATATTTACAATTCACAGAAAAGGAGGAAAAATGACATCAATTAAACAACTGCAAATCTGTAACAGAAGCATAAGATTGAACTTTGAGTAAACGTTGACGCACAGCGGAACATTTAAGTATGATATTCTGCAGGAGTGCACTTCTCGACAGGTTCATGGCACAAATATGCATTCAAGTTTTAGAATATGTTGACGTTATACAGTGGACTCTGTGGCTGAATTGCCATGCAACTGCCATGGCAGGCGGTAAGTTCAAGCCAACATACAGACAAAGTCAAGTCTTGGTGAAGAGTTAATTTTGGGTTGCTGCACCGGTACGAGAAACTCATGAGAACTGGAGATGCTTCAGATAGCAGCAGGGCTCATGGGAAGTGGCTCATTAACCTGGATCCCGACAAAGCTCGGCATGACGTCACGATGGCTGATAGAGTCTGAAAAGCTGGATTTGATTTAAAGCATTACACCCGAGGCATCGCTGTTGCTTTCTTCTTGAAGCAAATTCTTCATTTTAAAAAAGTTCAAAGTGTGGGCACACTTTAGAAAAACTCATAGAACAAGTAATCTAGTTAATATCACAAACGCGGTAATGTCTATAATAATAAAACCGACATTAATACATGCAAACATGTAAACATTAGAAAACAGTTAAAGTGCAACTTGACAGGCTTTTTGTAAAAACGCATCAGCTTGATGTTACAGTGGGCACAAATGAACTTTATACTTTCATGTTTACGAGTGAGACGTATAAAATATGCACGAGGTATTCTGCTTTACAATCTCATAACATTTCCACTCAGTGGGGCGGATTCATTAAAACCTAACAAAAACAACTGTACGCATGCACTGAAGCAACCCATCAACCTCAGAGTGAACAGCATGAAACCAGATGAATGGCATATTCAGCGGAGATAATCATCAACAGTGTGCACCAGAGCAAAGAGAGTGCTACTCTTACCTTTAAATTGGTGGACAGATTTAAAAACATTATGACTTTTATACATGTACACTGTAACACATATGTTTAAAGGCACCATTATGCAGTTGTTTGCCTCGTGCCACCTATCGTTATTACAGGAAGCCAATGACAGAGCCCCGGTGGCCTAATGGATAAGGCACTGGCCTCCTAAGCCAGGGATTGTGGGTTCGAGTCCCATCTGGGGTGATGATTCAGTCCTTTATTTCTCACATCCCCTCACCATTTAAACTGGTTGAAATTAAGCACAGTCTTCTAAACTATATGGTCATCAACAGTATTCAGATAGGCTGTGGTGTTTGGATGAAGCTCAGCAAAAGCCTGAACTTGATACAAATCAGCATGGACTCATGTTTTTATGTTGTTCAAGCCAACTGGGCTATACTCAACATGTCAAATCCTGTCAAGATTTGAAATGTTAAGAGGTACTTTTTATTCTCCTTACTGCTAAGAATTCTTTAAGTTCCTGTTGCTTTTCTATCAACCCAAAGCAGTCTGGCTTTTCTCTCCAGACTTGTAATGTCACTGAGAAGGGCTTTTTGTCCAGAGAACAACCACTCACTGGATATTTTCTCTTTTTGAGATCGTTCTCTGAAGTGAACCAAATCACCTTTCTTGCCCCTTCCTCGGTTTTAACTTCAGTAGGTCATCTTGACCATGTCTAAAGTACATCACTAAAAGCACTGAATTGTATATAGCTTGTCTTGTCTTTCGTCCTGTCTCCTTCCCTTCACCCCCAAGCAGTCATGGCAGATGGCCGCCCTTCCCTGAGCCTGGGTCAGTTGGTGGTTTCTTCCTGTTGAAAGGGACTTTTCCTCATCACTTTCGCCAAGTGCTTGCTCACAGGGCGTCGTCTGATTGGTGGGGATTTCTCTGTATTATTGTAGGCTCTTTACCTTACAGTATAAAGTACCTCGAGGTGACTGTTGTTGTGATCACTACATTTGTGATTCCAAAATATAATATAGTTTGATAATGATTATTTTCCATGATATAGTAATAAACCAGCTAGTAGAAGTACGAACCCACATTTGTTCTTTTGCAATATGTTTTGCAGCCTTTCACAATGTGTCAAAATACCTGCTCCTGCTGATTTCTGACTGTGTGAGGGACTGGTTCAACAAATAAAATTATTTCATGAATGCATCACTCTGTCTTTACCCTTGTAAGCAATTCCTAATATTACACATAACCTGACAGCAAGTTTTCAAAGTATTAAAAAGCTTGTAAGGTTTTCAAAGTGGCTGACAGAAGAAAAGCAATTAGATGGGCACTTATTATATTTATGTCTTCAACTTCTGAATTTAGTCCCTCCATTTAAGACTAAAAATGAGGCCTATTTTAAGGCCACCACGCAGCATTAATGCCGTTTATCAAGCTGTCAGAAATTACCATTTAACGAGGCGTCTAGCCTGCTTGAACTGTATCGTATGACCAGCCAATTAAATTAAAGTGCACAGGGTTGTCTGTCTACTGCTGGGTTTTCCAAGCCTTAACTGTGGCTTACACAGCTGTTTCTACCCTCTTCTTCATCAGATAGAAGGGGAGGGGCTCTCTCGAAGCAATACCGTCTGAGCAGACGACGAAGCGACTTTCTGCGTATCGATTCACCTTCGCTGACATTGATGCAGTACACGCATGTACGTTCACAGGTAGGCTAAATCTGGCAAGCTGCCGCGTGGGGCACCGTACTGTTTGTTGTTATTTCACTGCGTGTTCTAGATTAATTGCATGCTAAAGGGCGGGAAAAGTCATCATAAATATTGTGGAAAAATAGTATTACATAAGCTGTAATTAGAAAACCGCATTCCACGCTGTTTTTAACATCACAGTTGACAGAGATTAAGAATGAATGGCCTCGTTTCATTTTATTCCACGCTTTCTTCCTTTCTTAATTGAGAAAGGACACATAATAACATAAAAATATTTCCCAGCGCCGATCGCCAAGCTACAAAGGCTCTGTGGTGGCATGTTTCTGTGATACTGTTGTCTCCATATTTGTACTCCGAGGGGGGTGATATCAGCATATTCTGCTGTCCAGTTGTGTTCACAGATGTGCAATAGCACATAAGTGAGTGCAAAAGGGCTGGAATAATTGCTCAGTGTTTTTATTACCCTCCCCGATCTACAGCATGACTCATTTTTTACTTCACATTTAGCAGAGAAGTAAGAGCCGCCAGACAGTACGCAAGTCCTCTGTTTACTGGTTGTCATCAAGGACGCCAAGAGGATTTGATGCGGGACATTATGATATCTTAAAATGAACCTAGAAGAAGAGGCAGTAAAAATAAACATTAAGAAACACCCAGAAAAGGTGTATCAGCCCATTGGACGGGAAACACAACAGTCTGATCCAACCGACTGCTTGGCGTACCCTGTGGGGAGTCTGGGAGCATGCATCATTTGGCCAGCCGCTGGGCAAACCCAGCTTGCCTCCATCACTTTTTCCACTTTGACAAATTGCCTGATTCCCCGCTGTCTTTGAATAGCTTGAGGGACTGCCTGCTTGTTTGTGCTGAAACTACATGGTTTAAAAATTGATGAGCGGGCGTTTCAAATTATTAGCGCTAATAAATGTTTACAACCACTGTAAATAATTGAACTTGAAATATACAAAAAACCCTGGAAATAAAAGTCCTCCTCAAGTGTTCTCTACATCTCTTGAATGTTTGAGCCTCTCTGTACACAGTAATGCATGTTCAGTGTGCAAAAGAAAAACTCTTTATGTAATACCTTTATGCTACTGAGAAGAAAAAAGACAAATGAATGAAAAATAGAAAAATACAGCGATTATTTGTAGTCAAGTGTTAGAGATAAACTCATCAATCTCTCCACCTGAGGAAAGAAACTGCTCCGAAATCTAGTGTTACATCAGGGAATACTTCTATTGATCGCCAGATATGAGCACTGGGAACAAGCTGTGGTTGGGGTAGGTATTATCTTATTGGCTTCCCTTTGGGCTCTGCAGCTCATCGATATCGCAGTTTACCGAGTGCCAGTAATATTCTGGGCAGCTTTAATGACCCACCGCAGAACCTTCGGGTCTTGAGCCATTTCCATCCCATACTTTGCTCCTCTGGAAAGAGGAACACGACACAGGAATTAAGCATTCTGAGTTTTCCTTAATGAGTTCAGAGCTTGCGTTATTAGGATGGAGATGCACGATGGTGACAGATTCACTTTGACACCGGAACTAAAACTCTTTGCCTACTCTACTTCAGCTCCTCCGATGCAAACAGAGGTATGTGTCTTTGGCTTCTTTTTCCAAAAGTAATGTGTCAAGGCATCCTTTCGAAAGACACGGAGTGAGTGAGTGACTGATTGGGCGAATGAGACTCATCTTAAAACGTGCTGTGAGTGCTCACGTTGAGTAGAAAGGTACTATACGTCCAGCCCATCTGAGTACTGTTGGTGTTAGGTTGATTTCTGAGCACTTAAAGATTGCTGACCTTCGATCACTGTTTGTCTCAGTGTCACCAGCTCTTCTACTGATAGAAAGCTTCTCTGTGATCACCTACAATCTGAATCAGGATTTGCCATTTTTGGAGCTGTGGAAGTGATCATTACATGGAAAAGCTCAAGCTGCAATCAGACTGTGGACTTAAGTAAATGATGCATATAAACAAAACATGGGGCTCAGCAAAGGCCATCCATGTATTGTTTCTAGAAAAGCCCATAAATAGCAAGTAGACTATATCAACAATAGTTTGCATGACATCCACACACTAGCAAAACTATCGCTTTCTGCTGTGGCACACCAGCCTGTTTTATTTGCAGTGACTATTCTTATTAGGCTGATAAAATACAGAGCAGCGGCATCTGTGACCCTCACCCGCCATCCTCCATGCCTGCGAGGCCTGACAGGCCTGGGGCACAAAGCCACAGGCAAGGAAGGCGGGTGCAGGAGCATGTGGGGATCGCCTCGGGGGTTCCTAGTTTTCTTCTGTCTGGAGCCCAGAATTTCCATGAAAGCTGGCATCATCAAGCTACGGTATACTGATTTGAATTTGATGACAGACACTGGAAAGCCATTCTTACAGTGAAAAGAAATTAAACATGTACTCGTTCAGACAATTGGGTTAGACTGAAATCTAAATCAGAGAGCATGATGCTGAGAAACACTAGCAACATGGTTACCAGCCAATTAATGTAATATTACAGTAATGTCACTGTAATAGTTATTCACGCGCATGTACCACCAGCAACGCTTCACAAATGGCAAACAATGACTACTTTAGACGCTTCCCCAGGAGAGGCATTGAAAGGGTATCACATCTGTCTGAATACTAGCAGGTCAGGGATGAGTATGCAGGCTCATGAAGAAGGAGACTTCAGTAGTTTTCAGAGGGAGCACAACTTCAACTTTCAATCTAGTGTCAGAGGGCACCCAGTGCTACGAGGCAGAGGGTTTATAAGTCGTCTTTTGTGGATGATTTGCCACCCTGCTCTCACATAAGCCTGCCGGATCCTGGGAGAGGGAGCATCAAGGCAGACCAACAGCAGTGATTTCACACTGGAGGTTACAGGGCAATGTGAGCAGAGGCTGTGTTAGCATGCATCACGACCACCAAGAAGAACATGCGGACATCCGGTTAATCGGCTGGAGCGTAGCATGACGTTTTATAATCATCTTTGCAGAATCTTTTTTGCTCCTACATTTTGATCTAAAAAAAACAAAAAACACAAACTGTGAGGACTAACTTCCCAAATTAGGAACAAGAACGAGCATTTGAGCACATGCACGCAGGGCGAGAAGCCTTAACGAAAGGCATAAAGCCACACTGCTCTAAGGGTGCTCCACCTTTAATAATTTGGATCTCATTGTTCAGCGTTGTGCTTTGATAATGCCAAAAACGTGCCAAAGAAGAAAGCATGTCAAAAAATTAAATAAAAGGAGACAATTCTTTTATTAAGTGGTTGGGTGTGCCACAGGCTTTCAAAGTTCTGGTGATGGAAACCTCTTCATTTCCAAGTAGTAAGTGTACAAGCAGCCAAGACAGGATCTCCATGCTTCCTGCTTTATTCCACACAAAATGACGACTGAGGATCACCGCCAGGAAATGTTTCGAGGACACATGAGACGAACCATTAGGCAAGAGCATTTGGATTCTGGTCCATTCCTTTGGCCCCGTTCTCCCAGCCTGAGGTGCTTGAATCTCCAGCAGAGTGCTGTTGACATCGCTCATAGAAAGATCATGTGATCTGCTCTCCATTATGAGCGTCCCCTCAGCTTAATGTATAGTTAAAAAGAGAAAAGTGCGTCACCCTTTCAAAGCCCTGCAGTCAGTTCCAGTGCATTCAACAGAGCGACTTCACCATCTCCCGTAAAAACTGTTGTGTCAAATAAAGAAACCATGTGTTCCCTGCCATTTATAACCAGCCTTGTGTAAATTTAGAAAATTAAGGTAAAAGTACCACTTGTGATGACTCATCCCGATAAATCACGTCATGTCAATTTATTGGGAATGATGTGGAGTCGGAGGTGAATGAGTCAGGCTTTTCATGCATAAAATGACCCCGGCAAGATGTTATTCACTATCTGGAGTCCACTGTTCTTTTTATGGCGATATACTTATATGCAATTGAACAGCGATCAAAATCATAATTGCCTGTTCACCTTTGCCTCCGGGCAAAGTTTCCTGGGCTCCAACATTGTCTCCGACCTCACGTGGTCGCAAAAACAGCCTAACCGGACTCACTTAACCAGAAGCAGCTGGCCTCAGTGGCTACCTGGAAGTCTGCTTAGCTTTACCTATCACTCAGTGATTACATGGCTATTAGTGCACCTCCCACCACCAAACCACACAGAGGGCTTAATTCAAAAGCTGTCAGTGATTAATTACCAGTTGCCTCTACTGAGGTGAGGATATCTGAGGGGATTGGCATGACTGTAACTGTATCAGGCGAGAGGGATTACACACTTGGCGAGCCAGAAAGGGAGACTGGAAACCAGCGTGGCCACAAAGAGTTGAAAAGGAGCGATTGGGTGGAGAAAGTTGGGACTGGTTTGAAATGTGTGTATTTTCGCTCTTGGTAAAGAAATCAGATCAAGTCAGGAGATGACAAGGATGAAAGGAAAAAAGCTGCATGTGCTTATGATTGTATTTTGCAATCTAAAAGACAGAACATCCAGCTGATGTGGCCCCCTGCTGCCCTTCTGCACTTGACAAGCACTACTGGGTATTTTTTTGGGAGGGAGAACAAAGTCCCACACATTACAAGTAATATGTTCCTGTTTTCTCAAGAGTGCTTCAGCCAGTGTTTTGCTGCCAGGCTTTTTGAAGTGTTAACATCAAGAAATGCTGCAGAGTGGGGAAAGGGGGCTGTGCGGGGAATTAGGCGTATGGGTGAGTAAACAGGAGAAAGCGCAAACCACCAGTGCTTGCTGACGGCACATTTTATTATGGTCCCATTAAACAACAGGCCCTGTTTGGAATGCAGATCCCAGGGAAGGAGAAGGTACACGCACATTTTAAAAAAACAAGAAGAAGGGAAACAGCCCGCGAATGCTGAAACAATTATTATAAAGGGACTCGCTTCAGTGTAGAGCACGGTGTGGGTGCGACTGGAGACATTCTCACATCATGATGGTTTCACAGGTTTGATTTACTCCTTAATTGTAACGGAGGGTGTAAAATACGTTTTCAGACAATGTGAAGCTCAGGATAACTGACTGTTGTTCAAAGTGAGTAATTTGGCTCTGCAGTTTCTTTGCTGGGCTCCCCACCACACACTAAACTCACACTAAAATTCAATCCATATGTTTTAATTCACGCTGTGTACCTTCTTGTCAAAACCTGGCACTCACACACACACTTACTCTGTCTGCTGGCTATTTTGTCAGACATACGTGGGCTATTTGGAGATCTGGTAAGCTTACGTTTTACCACTCTACACTCCAAATATATATTTTTTCGCTATTCTTCATCCCTGATCAACCTGAACCTTTTTCCCTGTAACATTTTTCCCCTCTCGTTTTTCTGTCTCTAATGTAATTTTCTGTCTCCTTAATGGCGTGAAAAGGCTCGCCCTGCTCCTCACTGGGTAAGTGAAAAAAACCATAGGAGAGCGTGGCAGTCTCCATTTCTGTGTCTTACTGAGCTATTAATCTATCCTGCAGTCCATGCTAGGTTAGCTTTCTGTGGGTTTAGTTAGTTTCTATCCGGATCATTTAACAGCATATGCTAAACCCACCTGTTTGTTCCTTTACACATGGATGCCGAACTCATCTGACGGCTTGATTGAGGTGTCTTAGCTTGCTGGCTTTGTCATATAAGACAAAATTGTGATTTTTCACAGGGAGCAAATGTGTCTGCACGCGATGTAGTGGGAGGTGGATGGATTATTAATATTAAATTTCATGCCATTCCATCCAAGAAGTGTTAACACGCTGGTTGAGGAAGGGGAAAAGTCTAGCAATCAGCAGGAGTCATCCTCTGTGGGCCGTAAATGTCAGAGTGAAACGTCCTTCTGGTTGAGATATTTCAGCCTGCACCAAAGAGATGGACCGACTGACAGGAACTGCCACCCCAGGAGACACATCTCTAGCTCAACTACAGACTGTGCCAGTTTGCAGGGAAAAGTTAGCCCGTGTCAGAATGGTGTTTTTCCCTCAGAAAGTAATAACTGAGTAATAACACAAAGCGATACCCCCCCTCGCTGTTAAGATGACAAACAGCATCGGCAAACCCATCACTTTTTTTCCCGCCAGGAGTGACATCAGCATGAATAAAACACAGTAGAAGTTCACAGCCAACTTTCTCAGATAAAGACGGCGAAAAACTTCCCATGATTCAGGAACAACCTATAAAATATCCCCAAGCTATGGACCATTGCTCTGTCTGTGTAACCACTCCATCTTCTTTGACAGCAATAAAGTGAAGACTGTGAAAAGCACATTACGGTCCTCCCCTCAAAGAGAGAGAGGGAGAAAAAAAAGACCTCATCTGAGCCACAGGCTGTCTCCTACACAGAGGAGAGGCTAGATATTGAGTGAGCCCATTCAGAATTCATAGAGTATAAAGTTATTTGCCTGGAAAGAGCACGCTCCAAAGCACTAACAAAGTATTACTGAAAGTTGCGTGCGTAATACGCTTACACTGCGTGAGCGTTTGGATTTTTAAACTACGCTGCAGATTCTTCAAAGTACACTGATGATATATGTGTTTTGTATGAAATCATAGTTCAAAAAAATAAATGGGGGTTGGGGAGGGGGGGATAAGAGACCACAACTAGCTGCCAGCTTCCAGGATCAAGCTCGGAGCCGTCTTGGTTTTTAGCGTCGTCTCGCTTCATTTGATGTGAAATGTTTGCATTGTTTTATTCTCTGCCCCTTTACAGAACTGTGGAGGGAGAAAATAAATAGCAAACATATGACAGGGATTGAGAACAGAGAGCCGCCTGATTGTGAGTGTCTCATTATGGTTAATACTCGCAGTACTTCTGGCTCATTAATTCAGGCATGCCCACTCTGCAGATGAGACATTTGCAGTTGATAGAGCACTTGTGAAAACTGAAGATTAAGGATCTTTCGTTTGGGATTATCACTCGCACTAGTCTCGTTTCTTCTTGTGCCCGTGTCTGATTATGGTATATAAACATATTTTTTATTGCGTTGCTGTTCATATTTGGCAGGGTGAAGGAAAAAGAAAAAAACAGGGGAGGTCAGGGGTTGAGGGTCAACAACAAAGCACTTTCTTTGGTTGGGATTCAACACCTTAATTTCAGACCTGCAGCGCAGATGTTTGCCAATACCCGAGAATTTTCCATGAAACCTTCCAAGCA
This sequence comes from Copadichromis virginalis, assembly GCF_057382275.1. Classification (NCBI taxonomy): domain Eukaryota; kingdom Metazoa; phylum Chordata; class Actinopteri; order Cichliformes; family Cichlidae; genus Copadichromis; species Copadichromis virginalis. The sequence goes on from NC_140620.1 coordinate 48,850,345, forward strand.
CCACTATGCACTGTGACTTTTTCCAGAAAGGTCACCTACAGTATGTTCACACTTACTGTGTAACATTCCCAGCTGGAGTTGACTGAGGCTGATCCCCTCTTCATCAAACTTTAAAAAGTTGTGAAAACATGTCAGCGTCCCGCAGCATGCCGTCTACCTAGTGGTTCAGCAGTGTGCCAGGAAGGAACGCAAAGGTTCACGTGTGGTTCACTGAGAGCATGGAAATGTTACTAGAGTGCTTTGCAGTAACATGCTATTAGACAGGCCATACAGCGTACTTCATTCTGACATCAAGGAGCAATTCATCCCATCTGTCGGATAACCATTAAGGAGCCGGGATGCTTGCTGGTGACCTTTTGAACGCATTACTCGAGGTGCTCATATTGATATTTGGCACATGTATGAAAAAGCATGTAAAGGTAATTTTAAAAAAGCCTTAAGAAATCCGCAGGATGTTACTTACTTGTAAAGAACATAACTCCACAATGTCAGCACTTTCAGGAGCCGAGAAAACACAGCCCTGTTTTCGGCTTTATGACGAAGCAGTTTTCAGATGATGGATGGACTTTAACTGGGTCGTTTAGCCTAAAATGCTAAAATGCATAACTTTTGGGCAAAGACTGAATCCTTCACTTTATCTGAGAATCAGTTGAAATAGACACATTTTATTTATCACTGACAGTATATAGCCCTTATCTGACACCCTGTTATCTCTGTATATGTCTGGACATGGAGATGTGACATTATTGTAGCTGTTGAAAAAACAGAACTGGTGCCTGAGTCATTAACTGAATGTGGGCTTAACAATCAGACTTTTAGCTTTAATTCAAGGGGATGAACAAAAACGTTGCATTAATTGTTACAAAATTGCAGCAATTTTTACGCACCGTCCCTCGTTTTCAGGGACTCGTGAGCTATTTTAAGGGCAGGTGTGAGAGATTTTTTGTAATTTTCAACCCCTCAAAGTCCCCGATGCACCATCTGGATTTCACCTTATCGGCTAATGTTGTATTTTTTATCTGTTTTCTGTCGGTGCTATTTTATAATTTCTATCTTTTCTTCTTCTTCTTCTTTTTTTTTTACTGCAGTGAAACTGGAGCTGTCAATCACACATTCAAGAGCAGGACTGGCTGTTTTTATTTTTTATTAATTTCTTCTTTTTTTCCCCCCCTGAAGGCTAACCTACACTGATGCACAATAGTGGCTTGGCAAACATTTAGAAGTAAACCAAAAACCCACAAGTTCAAATCCAGAACATTCCCCTCGACTCCAGAATGCTGCGCTACACTGGAGGAATAAATGTTTCCATCTACTGGTTAGAAATGTGAATTTCAGCCTCTCCCACTTCTCCTCCATGTGAACAAGGGAGCAGGCAACATCACAAGTCGGACAATCTCTCAGCACCTCTATGTATAGACGGCTGTTAAATGCCTTTCTTTCTGTTAGGTGCATTGAGCGCTCAGCTGTCCGCATCCTTCACAGGAGACCTCCCCTGAACTATCAGCACTGTCACATTTCATCAGATTCAATGAAATCAACTACAAACATGCAAACAAACAAAAACCTGTCCCTGAAAAGCTTCCATTCATTCTCACACCAGCCTGTGCTCGGAGTCAAACCCGCTTTAAAAGCCAGTACCTCACACTCCCACATGCAACCCCGCGCCCGCACCGCACTGGAAAAGTAGTTTCCTTTACCTGGAGGGCAGTTGCATTCAGGTGATGTTTGTCTGGCTGTCCGAATCTTGACGAAATTCTCATAGGAGCGCTGAAAGGTGAAAGAAAAGCATCATTTTTCATTCATTCGCCCTTTGAGTGAACCACAGTCCATTTACGCGCAAGTGAAGGGCTCAACAACAAAGTGCCGGAGAGCCGAGCGCATAAGCCAATCTTACCTGAGAGAGCAGCTCGTCCACTCTTTCCTCTATCAGTGAATTGAAATCCTCCACGGAGTAGCCAGGGGCACGGGTGAAGGTGTGCTCGCCTTTGGCACTCTCCAAATCCACAACTCGGTTCTTGATGTCAGCTCCGCTAATGCTCAGGAAAATGCAGAAGGCGACGGACGCCACGGAGCAAAACGAGGAGAAGACGTTCAGCGCAGTCGTGCGGCAGTAGTGTCGCTTCTGCCGGGGCGACAGTTCTTTCTCCATTTTTTCCATGCACTTAGATGCTCCTCTCGCCACTGCGTTCTCCATTTAACTAACAACTCCACGCGCTGCTGAGAGCAAACCGCATCTGGCGCGGAGTCACCAATTTATGGCACTCTGCTCTGTGTGAGTGAGTGAGCGAGCGTGCGTGCGCCTGCAACGCTGCGTTCACGTACGGTGACTTTGTGGTGACAGCGACAGATGGATGAGTGGAGCGCCGCTCAAGCTCCAGCCGAGTGAAGTCAACCTGCGTGACGGCGTGCCGCTGCTGCTCCTGCAAACTTGTTGCACGGAGCTTTGCAAAGTGGTCTGCAGAGGAAACCGCTCTTATGCACTCAACAGTAGAGAGGGAGAGCGTGGAAGCGGGAGGCAGTGCGCACGCAGAGGACACAGCATTAAGACTGAAGCCTTTCCGTGGCGCAGGCATGCTCCCCCCCTCACGAAGGCAACAACACGCCTCCAACGTGTCCCACTGATTAACATAATTTATTGGCTCACTCCTTTTGGGCTATTTCAGCCCAGGGGGGTACAGTTGCCATTAGCTTGTTGATGAGAAGTGATGATCAGTAAGGACAAGGACACATTTAGCCACATTTTTTAAAATTCATTTGAAACTTTTTGCAAAAATAGCCCACATGATTACTTGAGTTAAACGGACCGTGTGCAGGATTCAGCGGCCTCACCCTCCATCGTCAAGCTGGTGGCCACTACAAATTCTAAATGTCCACTCTGGTCCAACACTGCAAACTGTGGGTGGAAGAGCACGCACTCCCTATAGAAATATGAAGGGACCATTCTAAAATGAGAGAAAATGACACTTTGGGGTGATTATACAGTAGTAAAAACATAATTATGTATATTCCATTGCAACAGTGTCTCCCAAATCCTACACAATGGACCTTCAAATCAGCAGTGGGCATGGTTTTTTTTTCTTTTTCCAGAGGAAACTGCTATTGTGACTTAGATGAAGTAAGCAAAGTGCCATGCACTGCACAACCGAATCAATATGTGGTCACAGGTTACAGTAACAGTATGCATTCTTTTTTGATTTTGTGACATCCGCCTGCCTAGAGTGAGCAAATTATTGGTTTGGACCATTTGTGGGCTTCAACAGAACAAACATGAATGAGGTCTGCTCAGGACTGAACTATGTTTGGGATAAATGCTGCATTCGGCTCTAAGACAATGTTACATAAATAATCAATGTGAACGGGGGCGACAGAACAATAAAAATATACAGTAGCTCAATGCACTGATCTCTGCATTTAGCTATTGGATGCAAGCAACTGACCCACAAAACTGTATTTGTATCAAATATTCATACGGCTCATAAGAAAATATGAGCAGAATTAAAGGTTTTAAAAATGAAATATCTACATCGCAGATGGTTTCAGACTTCCTCACCACCCCTGTGCACTTGTTTTTTCAGTTTCATTGCTGTGCTAAAAAAAATACATCAAAGTAACAGATGGATTTCACTAACTGCTTTACTGCTTCCTATTTTTCTTTTGATTTCATGGTAACATCATTGTCATAAATCTTTTTTTAAACCACAATAAACAAAAACAAAAAAATGAAACCCCAGCCTATCCACAGACACACCCCTGCCAGACTGTGCTTGGTTAGGTCACAATTACAAAAATCATAGAAGCTAGCCTGTAAGTACGTCTAATAATGTGACAATGGGCCTCTTTGTTCAGGCATCATTAAGTAACTTGACAAACTTGCAGCAATATTAGGTAAACAATCAAACAAGTCATTCATTTTTAGAGTCAGTGCATAGCCACATGAATTCATGTTTTGAGACCCCTAATGTCATCTATGTTCTTCCTTCAAAGAGCAAACTCTCCTCACATAAAGTTATGTGAAAAACAAACTTTAAAAAATGAACTCAAGTCTCACTTCTTCCAAAAATTTAAGAAGGTAAGTAGTAGTAGTAGTGCTATGTTTGGCCATAGTGCACTGCATGTTCGACAAAACCCAAACACAGCATATCAGCACAATCACCTCAAACCAACTATCAAGCACGTTGGTGGAGGGGTGATGATTTGGGCTTGTTTTGCAGTCACAGTGACTCCCAAGCGGCGCAGGTCTACAACAGAACGACTAAAAAAGAAACAAATCAAGGTGTTACGATCGTCCAGTCAAAGTCTAGATTTCAACCTGACTGAAATACTGTGGTAGGAGATTAAGAGAGCTGTGAAAGGACAGGATGAATGCCCGCAGAGGTCAATGAAGTGAAGCTGATAAAGTCAAACAGAAATCTGTTACTTCAAGTTATTGCAGCGAAAGGTGGTTTTACAAGCTATTGAAACATTAAGTGTATTTCGTTTTTCACAGGACTTGATTTGGGTTAATAGCCCTCAGTTGGGGAATAAAAGGCAACAAAGTCCAATAACAGAATGACTATATAGTATCTCGTGACCCCACTGTCTACTCCACATCTGGACTGTTTGAGTCCTTCAATTTTGCTAAGGTGTTAATCAACATTTTGATAATTCTCACACTCTGCATCAACTCTAATCCACATCCAGTAACAATCTAATGCATCTACTGGGCTATGGTAACACCATCTGGCTTACTTGTGCTGTATTCATCAATGCAAGAGCTCCCCTTATTATGCATCACGTGCAGAAAGACTGACATGCAGAGTGCTGTTAGTTTGAATGAACAGCCGAACTGTCGGTCTTTTTCATTTAATGATGTTTCCTGATTTTGTTCATGAGAACATATACAGCTCAACATTAAATAAAAGGCACGCCACATGCCTCACATGTTTCAAGATGCCGAAATTAATTCTGAGTAATACTGAATAGAGAATTATTTTTCTCATTTGCAGTCAGAAATCCTTAATGGCAGAAGACTTCAAATATCCATAAACCTCCCCATCCTCCTGACTCCTTATTCCGAGGCTCTTCTTTACAGCTCTCTTGCATTTTAATGCAGCTCCACTCCAAGTCAGTCAGAATGAAGGAAACGCGCAGAGTCCACAGGCACAGCTGCAGATGTCCGAGTTATCGGTGCAGATCTGACACGGTTTTCTGTATTTATGTTCCAACACTAATCAAGGATTTTCTGCAGTAGTTTGTTTTCTGAAGTGGCGCTTGACCCCGCACAATCAGCACTCGAATCTCTGGCTTGTAACCTGAAACTAAAACTACTGGAGATCTGTATCTTTTAGATCAAAAAGTTATTGTCAAAATCTGCCTCAAGAGAAAGAAAACACGTCATTTTTGGAGAGTGATTGTATTTTTATTTTTTTTAATTGCTCTCACTGTTTTTGTGGAGTCAGTAACCAATTAGAAAACTCTGAAATCATCAGGTGACAACAAAAGTGGAAAACTGGATTTGCTGTTTTGTTGCATGATGTAACGCTTCATCCGAGCACAAAATCCAGGAGTTTTTTCGTCCGTGGTAAATACTCACATGGTCTTACAGTCAAGCTTAGTATGTTCATTCAGGTGAAGCCTCCTCAACTGCTTAAGTCTCCCTACTCTGCTCTTAGCTTTGTAGCACAAAATCGCCACTTTAGAATCAGCAGATGAGGTCCCGTGTCCTCGTGCAATTCCCAATCTCATCCCGAGCGAAAGTCTAATCAGCCAGAGCTGGGAGAAATGACACCTGTGCATTAGGGATAGAGCCCATTTTTATAGATGGGCAGTCTGTCAGCAGCTTGTATTTCATCCAATTTACTGACTAATGTGTATTGACTTAAAAGGCACTTTGCACAGGAATTCATTAAGTTAGCCAGCCTGTTAGGCTGATAGTGTCCAATTAAATAAATACAAGGCTCTTCTGATGCTGTGAGTTCATTAAATCGTCTTTTTTTTTTGTTCTGATGCTACTCCCAGGCTCAGTACTGGAGGTGTTTATAGTACAGATCTTTGCACCTTATATGAAACTGTTGGGTGGTCTTCTCTGGAGTTTTTGAACTATGAGACTCTTATTTGGAAAGAGTCATTTTACATAACTTCTATGCAAAGTGGTTGGTTATATCAAACACCAGCCCAGTGATTGATGATCATGCCAAGTTCCTCAAGTCTGACTGAATGTAAAACACTGCTTTCAGTTTCTATGCTCAATTATCATACACAAGTTAGCTTCTGTCTGAACTTGTTTTACATGAGTCCTTTCTCTAATCTTCATCTTGTATCTTTTATTGTGTTTTTTTTTTTTTACTGTGTATCTTTAGACCATGCCAAACATCAAATTAAACATCAGCGTAAATGAAGTTTCACTGTGTACCCACATGTTCACCTGCTCCTTCACCAATATCTAATCAGCCAGTCACATGGCAGCAACTCAGTACAAGTAGACACATAGACAGGGTTAAGATGACCCGCTGAAGTTCAGCTGAATTTTAGTGACTTTGAATGTGCCATTGTTGGTGGTGAGTGTTTCAGAATGTGCTTTGAGCTGACAAGAAGACAACAGAAACTCAAATAAGCAATCGTTACAACCAAGGTACGCGGAAGAGCATCTCTGAGTGCACAATGTGTCAAAACATGAAGCAGATGGGTGCTGCTGTCAGCAAGCCAGATGGGACTCAAAACCATAATATTTGAGAAGAAACAGAGGCTACAATTTGCACAAGTTTACCAAAATTGGACAACAGAAGACTGGAAAAATAGTGCTGGTCTCATGGGTATATATATATATATATATATATATATACACATTCTTTTTGTTTATGCGCTCATCGTATCTAGCACCAAACTGAAACAAGTAGTTTTACTTGGTCCTGTGACTCTGGAGAAAGAAGAGCAGGTCACTTATGTAATTGTAAGGTTGATGTTTTGATCTCTGGCTACTGTTGTCTGTATGTCAAAGTATCCTTGGGCAAGATATTGAACCCTGGGTTGCTCTCAGATGCATCCACTAGTGTCCGAATGTTAGATAGAAAGCACTAGAAAAAGGTACATGAATGAGTCATGTTCTAAAAAGCGCTATGAGTAAAAGAGCAGAAAAGGTGTCATATAAGCACTAATCCATTTACCATTTAGAGTTTTTATTACGGATGAACTAATTTATTTGATTCTTGGTGTCAAGAAAGACTAAGAAGTGAAGTAAATTGTGAGTCATGGGTCTTTTTTTAATGTGCGGGCGCCATCTAGTGAGGGATCATAGCATTACACCAGATCTGACGAATTCAAGACCTAATTGTTAAGACTTGTGCTCAGGACCATACACTCTGTGGATAGGTCACACGGGGAGGTCACGGTTTGTTTCAGACCACTCCAACTTATATGTAGTTGTTGGTGCACGTGTACATGCTTTTATGCTTTTTAGGGCAGGGTGTGGGAGGGAGTGGGGAGAAAGAAATGCCCTCAAAGCAGTTACAAAGTGACAGATGGGAGTCCGCGTGACGTTGCAAAAAGAAATCCACGGGTGACATGCACACAGCGCTTCGAGCAAAGGTTTCGAGTCTCGCTGCACGCGCGCATCTTCACAGCCTGCGTCCTCGCCATGACAACCGGCCCGCATCACACACGAATCCACCGATGTTTATTTTTAGCCGCGAGCCACTCTCGTTCAGCACACGTCCCATGTTCACGCCGTCAATTATTCATATGTTTTAGGCCTGCAGCGACCACAGAGCGGGACTGCCACAAGTCGGAGCTGCGGGATGCCGAGAACCAGCCAGGGTGCAGAAATGCACCTGAAAACTGCCAGACAGCAGACCAACGAGCAGCCAGCTGCGCAGATAAAGTGAGCTCAGTTGTGTGTGTGCGCGTGTGTGTATGCGTGTGTGTGTGTGTGTGTGTGCGTGAGAGAGAGAGAGAGAGAGAGAGAGAGAGAGAGAGAGAGAGAGATATTTTCTTTCATTGGAAACTCAGCAGTTTTATGCGAAAACGGAAAGAGCTAGCTTGTTTCTGCGTGTGTTTTTTCAAATTTCACTGAATTTTAATGGAATGTGCTGGCGTGCAGATACACGGACACGAAGCATTTGTAGTTAGTTGTGTGTCACCAAAAGAGGATACACTCTTTTCAGTTAAAAATGCTATGAGGGATTTGGACTGGCGGTGCTAACTCCACCGCTGAAACCCTAAAAAAAAAAAAACAAAAAAAAAAACCCGTTATTTTGCTTTTTTGAAATTAAAGTTGAGTTAAACTACATTTAAATACAAATCTTTAATTATCTGAACCTTGATATCATTGCTGTGCCATACCGCAGATTTTTGTATCAATTCAATACAAAAGTATTACCTATACCATTACCGATATTTTTTAAAAAGGCACATTATGTTGGATTATGTGATTTATAACATTAAAAGTCATAAATTTGCAAAATCTGAACACATTTTAATGACTACTAAATCACTGATTTTTACTTAAAAGATCATTGTTATTCTTATCATTTCAGTGTTTCATCTATTTAGAAACCGCTTTTGTTTTTTGTTTGTTTTTAAAGACTTGAGGTGTAAATGGGTTTGTCTCTAAATCACTTTTGATTAATTTCTGTTGTTTAAATGTGCTATAGGCTATAAGTAAAATAGATGTAGCAGCCAATACAAAAAGGCTCAGACATTTTTCTTAGTGTATGTTTAAGGTCTATTTTTGCTGCATACTGAACTTAGAGGATAGAAAAGTACTGATCTGTCACATTAGTATTGATCCAATACCAATATCAACACTGGTATCAATACTATCGATATTAAGATTGATCTACCCACCTCTACTTGATGCAGGCTGTGAAAAAAAAAAAACAAACTCAAAACATTTTGCAGCCCCTCTCCCTTTAAGCCATTTTCTGATTGGCAGCCTCCGTAACCAGAAGGTCTGAACAGCAGGTGGGTGGAGGTGCTGTGCTCACAGCCTGAGTTATGTGCCTGTGATGGCTATATTAGGATTATTTTTGTCACTGACACTACAGAGCCAAGAATAAAGAAAAAAGGGCATGAAAGTGGGCGTTTAGAGCAGCAAGCATCCTAAACTGATGCCTCACAAGGATTATTTTGTGTTACCATTATTTGAAACTAATGCATGAAAGGCAAAAATAGATCCCCTTTAAAGTGATGATGCACTCCATAAACTTTCCAGGAAGCACTCTTTGAAACCCCAAACAAAGACCTCCATGACCACAGAGTACCAGGAGAGGTTCCTTCCTCCCGCCTGTTATGTAGCAATCGTGACAACAGCAACAAAGAAGATCCCTTACCATCCGCTGAAGGGGACAAGTCATGAGGTTACCTCTTTGAGGTATTTTCTTTTCCCTTTATAATGTCATTAGATTTTAGTTAGCTGAGGAAAGAGATATTTCAATTTTGGACAGTGGGATAAACCTGGCTGGCGCTCTGCCCACGTGCATACAGCAACTGATGGATGGTTTCTCAGCTAAATAAGACTGAACTGGCCATGACAACATTTCAGTGCACAAAAAAAACAAAGACTACTGTGTAATCTTTGCTCTGAAATCAGCTGATTAATGGTAATAGGAAAACAAGTTGTTGGTGTGGCATCTTTCTCGTTTTCTATCATTCATGAAGTAAAAATGTGTTGGTCTGCTCATCGTATGTCGTGTGTTTCAGATCATTTTACATTCAGCAAAAATGGATAAAAAAGCCACCAAAGGTCCCACAGCCACCAGAGCCAGACTACAGACGATGCAAAGGCCCACTCAGTCCTGCAAACCAGACACCATCCAGGACTGACTACCAGAGCGCCTATCAAAGTAAGCAACTTCAAGAATATTACTGTGAGATATCAAGGAATATGGCAAAATTTGCATCCTGAGTTAAATCCGCTTTGTTTTTTCCACTCAGATGATTTTAAACATTGGGAGGGCAGCAAGCACCAGCCAATCATCCTGAAAGGCGGTTTGACAGTCAAGCATGGATTAGGCAACATGCTTGCACTGGCGAAGGAACCAGAACACATTGCAAACACCACCACCTATAAATCGGATTACATCCCCCACCCAACAAACCCCAGACCATTCAAACTGAAGCACTCTAACCAAAGCAGCAAGGACTTCCCGCTGGAGCCGAGACTGGCCTTCAAGCCAAAGCAGGCTTGGTCTACACACCAAGACCTTGACAAAGGCAGTGATTGTTTTGAGAGGTTCAACAGTTGTTCCCTTGAAACCAAGTTTCAGGGCCACACCAAAGATTTCTCTTCACCAGGAGACCACAGCATTCACTGCCAGGTGAAAAACCTGCCAGCCCTTGAGATAAATGACGTCCACCGCCATGCAGCGAGTACCGTGACGGACGACTACAGAGTCTGGCATTCGCCGCAAAGCTTCACCACTGTGAGAACCACCATGTCAGTGGGCAAACCTAAATCTCCTGACGACAGCAAAGCCAGCCCAAAGACTTTGAGACAACACCCCAAAATACACAAGGCCTCAGCCTGTAATTCCTCCAGAGGTGCCACACAGAAACCACAGAGTCCTACAGACACTGAAGTGCTTTCTAGCTTCGAATGCTCCACAGAGAACGGAGAATCCAAGATGTACTGGTACAGAAATTTGGGCCGAGGAGGGACTTCACCTGATGGCGACAGCTGTATAGACCATAGCAACCAAATAATCAGCTGCATGGTTTCTGACAGAAACTAAGGTGGCTGATAAGATGTGGTCTCGCCACATTATTACCTCAGGTAGTTTCTACTTCTACAGCAATAAAAAAAGAAAAAAAAAAGCCATGAATGGGGAGATTGTGTAACATCAGCTATTTTTATACTTGTAAGCGTCTCAATTTCACTCTTATGTAATCTTGAAAGTGAGAGGCACTTAATGGGAAACAGGTTTAGACAGACAGATGTGGACTTCCAACAGATAATAAGTGTACACTTTTTTAAAATCAGTCACTGTTTCAGTAAGAAGTAATCCAATCTGCTGAAATGACCTCCATGTGTTTCATACAAACCTCAGGAGCACTTTCCAAAACTATATTGTGAATACACCACAAAATGCTGTAATCATGAAATGACATTTTATTAAAAAATAACACAAGGCAATGTCTTAACTGAGAGAACTTCCAACTCAATTATATTTACATCTATACAGAATCTTTTTCTCTTTTTAAAGTCCATCAATTAAAAGTATGGTGCCAAAATGTCTGTATTCCACATGACATTACCTGCTCCAGTGCCAGAAAAAAACTAAACTAAAACAAACAACAACAAAGCTAAAGGCTATTCCTTTAATCTTCTTTATGAGGGTCTGTTCACTTTCTTCCAGGTACACACCAACATCAGCGGTCCTCTTTAAATGACATCATGTTAAGTTTACAGAGTAGAGCCTCGCTCGGCTGTTAAAAACTCATTTCAGTAGCTGTCAGTCGTCATCGAAGTGGATGTGCTTATTAGCCTCCTTGGCGCGGGCGATGATGATCTTTTCGGCTTTGGATATGAGCTGAAAATGTGACAGGAAATTAAAAATGAGATGAGATAGCAGATAGACAACAGGGAGGCGTATGTATGAATGGGTGCGCTAACGTGATAAAATTACTCCAGGTATTAGTGACTTTTTTTTTTGTCCTGTGAGTATAAAACATGAAGGTGCAGCATTTAGCTGCAACACTGACAAAGAAAGTCAGCTTTGTGTGCGTGTTTAAAGTTGTTTATACACATAATGTAATAAATAATCACAGATGCACTGATGCACACTGCAGCATGTATGCAGATTTGAGTATTTCACATTGTAAGGTAGAGCTCACCTTTTCTGTACCCCGCTTCTTTTCCCTTGGACGATTCAGTTTGACCTGGCGGTCCACGAGGATCTTCTGCCAGTACCTTTGTTCATGGTCACCTTTAAAAATAAAGAAAGAAACAGAGAAATTCATTAAAGGACGCCTTTCACAGTTTTATCAAATCTTTGGTTAAAAAACACAGAAGCCTGATGGCCCGACAGAGCATTTTCTCCATCATCAGTTATGAAATCCATACAAAATACAATTTTTAAAAGGTTTCAGAGAAAATAAGGAAATAAAATTCACACCTGTGAGGATCTCCAGCTTCCAGCTATGCTCTTTCTGCAGCTCTGCTCTGACGTCGCTAACTGCTCTCGCTTCCTCTGGGCTGTGAAAGCGGATGTGTCCCTCAGCGTCTCCTTCCAAGATGTCAACATAGGCCACTGGAGAAATTTTACACAGCGCGTCCTACACACACAGTGTCATTCTTTAGCGGGGTTACGGGAATCATCGTGTAATGTGGATACACAACTGAACTGTGGGGCTGCACCACACCATGTGTTAAAACAAAGGAGGATTACTTTGAACTCTTAATCATGCAAAGCTACAAAAGAAAGTACCTTGATTATTTTCCTCCCTGGTAGCGGCTTGTTGTCTGTAATCTTCACGATGACCCCACTGACAAACTGAGGTCCTTGCTTAGCTGCCTTTTCACTTTTGTTATTCTCATCAACTAGACAAAAGGCAAAAACACAAATCAGTTGAATTTCATAGGTTTTAGTGCTGAATTCCAACATACTGAAATAAATGAGATATACATTTCAATAAGCTTCACCCAGATTCTGGCAGCTTGTTAATATACACAAACTGGCCACTATATTAGGTACATGTTTCTAGTACTGGTTTGGACCCAATTCTGCCCTCAAAACATCTACTTAAAGTCTCCACGTGTGGTGCATTCAGAGGTGCTCTTCTGCACACCTCAGCTATGATGAGTTACTGTCACCTTCCTACTAGAGATTGTGAGTGTGACTAATCTCTATTATGACTAGTCTTTTAATCTAATGTTTGACATTTATTTGATGTCCAGTCCCGGGAAGCTGTTGTGTCCAAAATGTTATGCACTCATCTGCCACCAGGTGGAGCTGCAGCCCCCAACAATGTTGTGCAAAAATGCAGAATGATATTATCAAGCTAAAGAAATTAGCTTGAGAGATGTTCAGAGGTGAACCACTACTCCTCCACATCCAAAGGAGCCAGTTGAGGTGGGCGCCTCCTGGGTGAGGTATTCTGGGCCTGTCCTACCTGGAGGAGGCCCACAACACACTGGAGAGATTACATCTCTTGTCCCAGTGTTCCCCCAGATCAGCTGAAGGAGGTGGCTGGGCACAGGGAGGTTTGGACTTCTCTGCTTAATAGAGATGTTGTCATCAAATCATTTTGTTATTGCTTTATATTTGAACTTTTATTGAAATGATTGTTATGAATTGCAGAACAATTTGTTATCTTTCAGCTGTTAATTTGGCATATTTTAATAATACTTGAATATATTTTGTAAGTAACACATTTTCACACATTTAAAATCAGGTTTTTTTTCTTTTTCATTATCCTGTTAGAATAGAACACAGTATCCATAATAGAATTCATTGTTGTGATTAAAGGCTTCAAATGCCTTTGTTTGGACACTTTTTTGCTATTATCCATTAGAAGGTCCTAAAATTTCACTTGATATCTGAGTGTTTCTTTGTTTTAAACTAGACTGTTAGTCTCATTTCTTTTTTCCTCGTTTAGTCGACTAAGAAATTAGTCACCAGGAACGTCCCTACTTCCAGCAAACTTGAAGTCTGGCCTCTCTCTCCTGAGTATCCCCGCCGTTCACTGGATTTTTTTTCCTTTCCTTTTCCTTTCTTTACACCATCCTGTGTAAACCCTCGAAATAGCTGTGTGGGAAACTCCCAGCAGATGAACCGTTTCTTGAAAACTAAGACCCGCCCTATGACACCAACAACCACGCCACATTCAAACTCACTCAAATCACCTTTCTTCCTCATTATCGTGATGCTCAGTTTGAACTTCAGCACGGTCATGTTTGCATGAATGCATGCACTGAGTTACTGCCATGTGATTGGCTGATTGGATAATTGTGTTAATGAGCAGCTGAACAGTGCAATCTGTCCTTGTCAGAGTAAAGCTGTGTGATTTCTGGTGCGATGTTGACGAATGTCGAGTGAAAATTTTCTTTAAATTATTTTAAAACACTTTCCCAAAAATCCAGGCCAAAATCTTTGTCAGTTCAGCATCGTTGTTTCCTGTTTTATCATACACTTCTGTTTTCAACACATGGAAATTTCAGCACTTGCCCACTTACTGCAAATGCCACCCCAGCTAATGCCAAGTTTAATGAGACACGCAACATTGGAAAGTTTATGGGATTCTCATTATCATTGTGGTGCTTTCTCAACTTACCTGTGGATACAGAAAAAGAGATATGTGGGAATTATAAAGGAGGATGGGGGAAACATTTTAAAGTTAGAGGCCTATGAGTGAGGTTTGGAAGAGAACTCACCATTTGCATCCCGAGGGTCACCATCTGTCTCCATCATCTTGTGCTCCTTGTCATTTATTTTAGTCATGCACTTCTTCAGGGCTGACATACTGCTTTTCTGCAAGGTCAGGTACTCCTGCTTTAATCCAAGCCAGTCTTTCCTTGATGTGGAAAAAGAAGGAATAACACGGCCGACAGAGTGGGTTCAGTTTGCTAGTTATAAAACCTTTTACAATTGTATTAACTCGTTAGAACAAGGGATGCAGGTTCGTACTTTGAAAGCACCCGGAGTGGAATCACTTCTTCCCCAATTTTCAGTTTCTCTTTGTGCTTCTTTTTTCTCTTCCTTTTTGCTTTAACTGTTGAGTCGTCTCTGTTTTCTTTGCCCTTCTCAACAGCCTGCTGTGCGTCCCTGTGAGTGGGCGACTCTATGAGGGGAAGGACAGCGTTAACACAACAACCAACTTTGTGGTTTGGGTGTAAAAAGACTTAAATTTGACTTTAAAATGAGGAACAATGAGGAGGTAAAATGACAAACAGCTGTCCCATTTAGATCTTTTTGTAGTTTTCTTTTTTTTACACTGGTGGCTTAGAGACGACTTACTACTCCGTGCTCCGTCTTTCTCCCTCTCCCCACCTTCACTTTCGCTGGTTTTTCTTATCTTCGATGGTACATCGCTCTCCGATCCCTCTGCCGTATGTGACCGCCGTCTTTTCTTCTCTGACAGTTTGCTTGGTGTCTTGTGAGCGCCGGTGGCCTCTGGGTCAAAATCTTTCTTTTGCTCAGCCGCCTCCGCTTCCATCGCCTGCTCTTTGACTTCCTCTGCGGGCGCCTGTGCCGTGGCACCTTCTTTCCTTTTCTTCTTCTTTCGCTTCTTCTTCTCTTCTTCTTCACCTGCAGCACATGGATGTAAAGAAGCCAGGATAAATACACTTTGCAGCGCTATCCTTTACTTCAATATTGCAACGGCGCCAAATAAAATCACCTATCCGAGATGCTGGATTGTCAGCTGAGAGAGAAATTGGCTTCCTGTGCAACGTCTTGGGGAAAATCCCTGGTTTCCTGGGAGCATCTTCAGGAGGATTGTTCAGCATCTGTTTGAAAGATCAAATTCTTCCATGATCTTTTCTACCAGCCAAAAACAAACACCACGTTAACGTCAACGACATCATAGCTGTGGAAATATTCCCACTGAGTTCTCACCTCTATAGCTTTCTGTGCTTGCTCCTCTTTCTCAAACTCGACAAAGGCAAAACCCTTGGAGTCCCTGGAGGACTTGTATCTGGGGATGCTGACATAAACCACATTTCCACATTTTGTGAACACTCTTTCTATCCAGCTGTGTGTCACATCCTTTGGCAAAAGTTCCTTAGAAAAAGAGAAGAAGAAAGAATCATTAGTTTGGGATCCAAGAAGATTTTAGAGCAGGCGAACAACAGGGAGAAGATGATGCTGTTCTAATACTTGGTCCTGACTGAAACAAAGAGTGGATGCACCAAGCACCTTATCCTCTCTTTTTAAAGACTTTCTTTTGCTTGGCTGAAACTTGTATATACAACCCCGATTCCAAAAATGTTGGGACAGTGTGTGAGAGGAAAAGGATGAAAACCATTATTTGAATGCCTGTGATCTTCAGCCCTCTACCAAAAGTACTGCAGCTGGTCTCCTCAGTATCCAGATGTTCACAGACCGTTAAAAGAAGAGGGGATGCTACCCTCTGGGAAACATGACCCTGTCCTGACTTTTATGAGACCTTTTGCTGTCAATCTGGTTTTATTTACATTTTAAACAACGTCCCAACTCTTTTGGAATCAGGGTTAAAGAAAATGTGAATGACAGGCAGGTGGGGCGTAGTCACAGCCGTGTGCCTAAGGCGACCACATTATCACATTATAGACGTTACATCACATTATTATCATAGAGAAATGTTGCGTTCAGGTGTAATGTATAGAATCGTTTCTGCTCTCTTTAATTGGTGATAATTAAAACAATGGAAAGTATTAAAATTCACGTGAAAAGCAAACATATCAAACAGACACCAGAGGACTTTTTCTTTTTTTTACCACGTAAACCGTGCGACTGTCCACATCATTCGGTAGTTCCCCAATTGGAAGCTGACGCCTTACTTTAGTTCCCTCGAGGTTGAGCTGAAACACACACACACACACACACACACACACACACACACACACACACACTTAAATGATTCTATATTATGCAAATACTGTAAGTTATAAAGCATTAACAAAATGAAAATTTACTTTACAGTACCTCAACTACAGATGAATTCTTTAGCGCCCTGGCAATGAGCTTTGTGTCAGTTGTCAGCTGCTTCATTCGATTGAAGCTTGCCAACACAGATATATCAACATCTATAAGAAATAATGTGTGGTAACAAGTTTAAGGCTGTTCCCAAGTCAAAAAGAGTCAGTGAAACGTATAAAGTATTGATAGCTTCTTACATCCACGGTCAGATTCCTCCATGAGCTTTTTCAGAAAGCGGTCCTTGCTCAGGTTGACGTCGCCAAACCAGAATTCCACTTGTTTCTTCACCTCACTGAGCAGCTGTTTGACTCGGGACCTCTTCTTCTTTTCCATCTCCTTCTTGTCGCTGGGCTCTGCTGCCGCAGCATTGGTAGCTCCCCTCTCTGAGTTAATCATCTCGGGGGCAGGACTGCAACAAAGACGCTTGTGTTGTTATGAGATTAGAGCCTGTACTAAAAGGCAAGTTCAACATATATCAAACAACAGCCATGCTAAGAGATACCAAGATGAAGGCTATGAGTTGGAAAAGTCCATTCAGGTTTTTCTGATCTACCTTGTGCCTGTTCAGGGCCAATGCTGCTGTGAAAGGTTTAATCCAAAATTTAGACAGGTCTGGCGTCTCACAAGAACAACAGCAGCAAGTTACAAAACGCCATACCATTAAATTTAACTATAGAGATACATAATCAACCATATGATCTTAATAGGTGTGATGTGCGAGTACCAACTAGTTTAAACGAGAGTTTCAATAATCAAAACCACCCTTTTGCCCCCAAACTGACATAAATTATGCTGCTAACTCCAAATCCTGCTTCGTAGTAATATTTATATTAAATTCGTGGGGTTTGTTTGCACGTTTTGCCCACTCTGACCCATTTTCAGATTGCACACTCCATATCGAACACGCCCCTTTTATAATGCCATCATTTTATTGATAAAATTATTGGTAAGAAACGTACATATAAACTGTTAGTTTTGAATTTAGCTCTTTACTAAGTGCACAGGGAATGCCTTGCTGCCAGACTGGTGGTTAGCTAACACTGCCGTCCAAGTTAGTAATTGGAAATTCGCGGGTGGTGACTTTAAAAAAACCCTTCCGTCATGCCAAAATTTTTTAAAGTCCGCCAGATTTTTTCTCAACGTTCAGGAGACCGAAAGATTCACATAACTCACCGTGCTCCAGATGCGAAAACAGTCCAGACTAACACCGAGTTCAGAAAAATAACAAACCAGCAGCTAGCGTGATATCTTCACGCAAACGGCGCTGCTTCGCAAAGTAACGTCGCACGGTAAATTCGTCATAAGAGCGAGCCGCAACTTACACAACTTCCGGTGAATAATTCCACCGTAAAAAAACAACAAACACGAAGGTTGTAACATCCACATTTTATTCTGCAAACTAGTGAATCTAAATGTAAGATAATAAAAAACACAGCACAGTCTACCTAATCACTCATTGTATTTGATAGTAAAATAATAGCATAATAACGATAATAATAATCACTTTATACACATGTTAAAATGTCAATAAATAATTTGTAAAAAGGCTTTTAGAAATAGAATAATATTGATAATGGATGCAATGCTTGTTATGCTATCTGTTCTTCAACATTAACATGTTTATTCTTTTATTTTCACTACCACAAAATTTTCAAATTTCGAAACTTTTTTAGTTTTATTTTGTATTCAGCCCTGTTTATTTCTGTCAAAGTCCGTAAGGTGAAAGTAAGTCGTCTATCACTAAAAACAAGTTTTCAATACATAGTGACTATCATTTTTATACGTACTTTTTCGTCTCTTTTTACAGCTTGGCCGGTTAGCTCAGTTGGTTAGAGCGTGGTGCTAATAACGCCAAGGTCGCGGGTTCGATCCCCGTACGGGCCAGTCACTAATTTTCTTTTTTCCCCCACCTATCCATGTGGACCACAAAAACCACTTTTCAACTGTCTGTGAAGGTCCTCAGTCATCCAGGTCATTGTTGTCTAAGGAGCTTGGAAAGAAAAGCGTTTGGACCCCAAGAGGGAAAATCGACCCCCTAATCATCCTCCTTGGCTGATTGTGACCTACACCCGTTTTCACTCCTTGGCTTGTGTGATTAGGTAAGAGATCATTGGGGGTTCAATGATCCTCTTTGGAGGCACACTCCCGTAGGGCTTAAATGTGAGACTCTCCACCATTTGACCTTAGAACTGAAGAAGCTTCTCGGATGAGAGGTGAAACTTCTTCAAGCAACTTAAAGAAGTCCAGACGCTTTTCTTTCCAAGCACCTTAGCCTGCTCTTGCAACTGCTTTAATGGCATAGGGAATATTTTCTTGACATACACACTGAGGCTCATTGGTAATTATGACTCCAGTGCACTCACATAGCTGGCTCATGTCAAAAATCTCAGATCTTGTCAAACTGGTTTCTTGAACATGACAATGAGTCTACTGTACTCAAATGACACCCACAGTCACCAGATCTCAATCCAACAGAGCACTTTTGGCAGAATGGGTACATCATGGATGTACAGCCAACAAATCTGCAGCAACCGTGTGATGCTATCATGTCAACACGGACCAAAAATCTCTGGGGAATGTAATGAAGTGTAAACTACCATTTATAATGACCCTATACTTCTGGATGTCATAATTCTCTACTGTGAAAACAGAAGTAAAGAAATTACTTCTGTGATTGATGAAACTGATATGATTTCCCTTTATCCATTTTGAGACTTGTTTGCAGGGGAGGGAGAGGTATATTGCTTTTTAAAAATTATTTTTATGATTATTACAGTTATTATATTATTATTATTACTGTCTTCAAAAAAACAATCACAATGCAAACCAACAATTTATTAACAGCTTGTAACATAAGGGCAGTGTTTTTCATCATAGCTCCAAAAAGCTGTCAAACTTTTTGAGCTTCTTGCACATGTCCTCCTCGGTACAGCTCTCAATTCTGCTCTTGATGAGCTGTGAAAGTTGACTGTAGAAGGTCTTCGTCCACTGAGCTTCGAAGTGGTGGGTCGATATGTTGCACACTTTGTGAAGTACCATCAGCAACTTCTCATTGCTGCTGACCTCACACCTTTTAAAAACCCATTTCTGCCACTCTGCCCACGAAGCATCGTCTGTGAAATTCACAGTGATGCTGGCCTTGGTCTGCATGCACTCTGGCTCTCTGTCAGTCAGGTCATTCCATATCGCCCTATAGGAAGAGGGAAAGGGGATAAGCTCTAGGAAAATACAAATTAGTGAGGTATTGTTTTGAATTATTTGATTCAAAATTCAATACTCACACAACGTTTTTCAGAGGATCTGGGATCAAGTCGCTTAATGACAGCAGACCTCTGTAACTCACTCGGTTGCCTTCCATCCTGTTCCATCACAGGGGGAACAATAAAGGTTTTTCATATTTACATAAAAAAGCCTTTAAATATAAGCGTAGTTTAATACAACATAGGTGTAATCTATGACCTTTTAAAAACTCTTAAATCAAACCGTCACAGTCATCCTCGACACTGGAAAACTCCCATTTCCTCAAACATCAGCATCATGTGCCAGGATAATAAAACAACTCAAAAAGTTTCTTACCACAACTCCTGAAGCTTTTTTTTAACCCCTATTGCACAAGCAAGGACCAGAAGCTCGTCATCACTAATGTTTGTCCACCCAAGTCTAAGAGGAACAGAAAGGGTGACATCATCTGGATGATTCTTTGTCATACATTGTTCCAAAAATGTGGTAAAACTAACTAACACCTTACCCGAGGTACACAATATTCTCCGATTCCTTCAACACATCAGCAATGACCTGTACTGCTTCCATATCCAGGTTGTTTTCTCCAAGCCTTAAACATGAGATGGAGCAGTAAATACATATTGTGCAAGCACTTTCCATATGTGGCGCTCCATAAGCAATTGATAAGGTTGCAACCACATGGAAGGGTCTATCAAAGCTTGGAAACAGAATTTTACCTGAAACTCACCAAAGACTCTCACATCTACCCAAAAGATGTTGAATATCTCTTAGTGTATCACAGCTTATTCCAGTCCCAGTAAGATCCAGCTCTGATATTTTACCCTCGGTGAGGTTTAGGAAATACTTGATAGCATTGTAGTCCATTTGAGATAGCGTTTCATCGCTAACATTAACTCTTAGCATCTTTGGTTGCACATCAAGTGCTAACGAGGGGTCCTGTTGCTCAAACAAGCAATGCAAATGGTTTAGGATGTGGGCTCCACTTTCACAGAGAGCTCTCAGTTCTCTGATGATTTTCTCACGATATGCGTTCGCTTTTTCTTTGTGGCAGCAAATCCCCACCTGCCTAGATAGAAGACTGGCATTGCGCTCAGAGAGGATTCCAGAGAGGAAGCGGCTGAAAAGGTCCAAGTGTCCACTGTTGGATACATCTCTGGGACATGATGTGCGCTCAAGTGCGTCAGGCAAAGGGTGATCCGTCACCGCACAGTAAACTGCAGCAAAGAACTCTTGAATAGTAAGATGAGCAAATGAATAGACCTCTTCAGTGAACCCAGGTTCTTCTGCAATTGTCTTGTCGAGGAAAGCACTAACGAGGCTGGACCCTTCTAACGCTGCCACCTCTCGGTCGCTGCTATAAAATAATGTTTGATGCTCCAGTAGGTTTTTGAAGGCAAGTCGACCCAGCTTTAAAACAGTATCAGACAGCTGCTGGATGGCCACCGCTCTTTGGTCTTGAAGACATGTTTCAGCTCTCGCTTGGGTGTGAGATCGAAGCAAAGCCACCAAGTACTGCACGTAAATATCCGTCATGGTCTTTGGGCTTCCCCCACAAAGATCTTTGCTCTCTTTGAGGATGCAGCAGACAATGTAGCAAAATGCAGGTATGTAGCACAGTGTCAGCATTAGTTCGTTTGCAGATACCACTGAGAACATGCGGTCAGCAAGGGTCCTGTCCTGGAAGTAACGAAAAAAGAAGTCTTGAACTTCGGCCAAGGAGAACCCTGCAATGAGCACAAAGCGGTCAATGCAGCCCACAGGGATGTAGCTGATAGCTGCAGGCCGACTTGTGAGCAACACAGAAGCATTTGGTAGTAGTTCACCCTGCATCAAGCTTCCAATAACCTCCATAACCTCTGCATCTTCATCTGGTTCAGTTACAAAAGAGTCTACGTCGCAGCTCCTGTAGTGTCTGAACTCATCAAAGCCATCCAGGATGATCAGCAGTTTGTTGTCATTTGCCAAGATGTTATCCAGTTCTTTAGCAAGGTGCCTGTTTTTGCGCAAGATCAACTCTCGTAAACTTGTGGGCTCGTCAATCAGATTCAAGTCTCTGAAGGTCATGTGTATGATGAAGTCAAAGGCAAGGTGGTCCTTGTTTCCCCCAAAATCAAACAACATCTTTTGCACCAGGATAGTTTTTCCGATTCCAGCCACCCCCGATACCAGAACCTTCCTGACTGGACGAACTGCCTTTGCACATGAGAACAGTTCAGCTGGTGTGATTTTCTCATGCACTGCTGACTTCTGCTGACACAGTCGCTTCTGTCCAAAGGTCAGCACCTCATGCCTTTTATTTTCTAATCCCTGGTGTCCATCAACTAAGAGAAGATTGACATAATGTTCGGAAAACTGAATTTTCTCTCCGTGCCGGGTGTTGTAGAAAAGCATGCTCTCACTCCTGCGCCTCAGGACTTCTTTGTGTTTTTGTTTCGCTTTGCTGTACTCTGTAGAAGAAAAGAAGCTCAGTATAATTTTCCACTTCCACTCATATGTACTTGTATAGCTGGAAAAAATATATACAGGTATATAGGATGAGGACAGGATACATTTCAGTACAGTGCTTGACTAGACTGTACTTGCGGTATAAATTACCATTCTGTTTCCCCCTTTCAGACACACCCCTGCCAACTAAAGTTAAGAGAAAACCTTATCTTGAACTGATCAACGGTAGTGTAGCTTGTGTAGTTAGTGTGCAGTGTTGTTGATAGTTTTGTGTTGTGTGTCAGAACAATGAGGCGACTGCTGTCTCCAGGTTAGAAACAGGAGTGATACACCTGCTGCTGTCAGACCTGCAGGTATCAGGCTGTGATGTTCTCCTTTATAATGGACAGAAATTATTTCTTTGGAGTGGCACAAATAATTTGTGAGGCATCTTCTTGAATGCAGAACAGCTGATTGTTCTGTAAATAGTTTGAAAGGGTTATTTAAAAACTCAAGGTAAAAGGTAAATGGATGCAAATGAATTTGTTGTTTGCAAAACTTGTGCATAGGATTTATATTTGTATTTAAAGTTATGAAATATGATTCATTAAACATGTTTGTTTTTGTTACAGTAAAAAAATATAACTTTTTCTACTCTGATTTTGTTTTTTGATGATTTTAGATCAATTGTGTTAATACAGTCTGTCAAAATGAAAACATAACTGTAAATTCAGACACGTGAGGTTGTGCTGAAAAGAATGATACCAAACAAGGCAAATAAACAGTTTTTAAAGGTGAAATGTGGAGGGAAAATCACAAGTAGTTAAAAATGGCCAATTATACCCTGGATCCCCAGGGGGTTAAACTTTTTTTTTTTTTAAAGTAACGCAATAGTTACTTTTCAAGTAATTAATTACTTTTAGAATCTTGTAACTCAGTTACTAACTCAGTTATTTTTTTGAAGTAGTAACTAGTAACTATAATTAATTACTTTTTCAAAGTAACTTGCCCAACACTGCTGATCAATGACATTCCTGTGGCTAAAATTGAAAATGCATACCTCTGGACTGAGGTGGATCCGCTTCTTTGCAGTACTGATAGTGACTTTTAACATTAAGAAAAATCCTGGCCGCTTCCTCGCCTTTGCACTCCAGGATATCCAGCACCTTTCTCACTCTCATCCGGGGACCCAGCTGACATAACACTTCCTCGCGATCATCTCGAGTGAACACTTCCCGGCACACTAGGAATTCTACCAGAGAGTCGACCTGTCCTTCTAGTTCATCCACAAGAGAAACTCGCAGCACCCTCACTGCTGTCAAACAGGAATGATGAAAACCCTTTTCCACCATAATTTAATGTAAAACAGTCCTGAGAATGAATCAAAAAATGACGTGGTTATATAGTCAGATCATGGCAAGAATTTCCTCCTTTTGACGCCAACAGGGATCTTGTGAACTGCTGTTCCTCTCCCCAAGTTGAGAAACAGAGAGAGACAAGTTTATAAAAGATATAAAAAGGGAAGTGTCACGGTTGTTAAAGAGTGGACTCAGGCGCGGAGCTCAGAAATAATGACAGTGCATTTATTCACAGTGTAGCAAGGTGACAACAGTTCAAATGTGCAACAATGGTGATAGTGCGTGGTAGTGCCCGTCTCTCCTCCAAGTGCTTCCTTTGTGTCCGTAAATCCTCCGTCAATCCCTGGGTGAACACACACACGACAGCAAAATGAGTACGAAGATCAGACAGTACTTCAATAACATTAGCGACTCGAAAACACTACCAGGCTTAGTGCAATACTCCAGCGCTGTCTGTCGCTCAGCCACACCATTAAGTAGCCCTGCTGAAGATGTTTTTTTGTTTGTTTGTTTTTCTGCTGAAGATGGTAGTTGATTGGCAGCAGCTGGTGGATTGACTGCAGGTGCGGCAGCTCCGGGCGACAGCACTTCTGGGTCGGAGGTAGCCTGTTGCTAGGTTACCCCCTAACACATCACAGCGGAGCCGGAGGGGAAGACAGGGCGATAGGAGAGACACATACACACGCACACAAATATACACACTGGCAGGTCGACCGGTTAGGGCGCCTTCAGATCCTGACAGGAAGTGTCCCTTTTCATGATGACAGCACTACTATATGTTGAAATTCCTGCTCTTGTTATTTGTAATACAGACATCAATGTCGATTTGTTAATGTTGATCTCTGACTCCATAATATGGACTTTCCCATGAAAAAAAAAATATATATATATAGAAGAAAGAAGAGCAATCACAACAACCAGATTATAAAAAGGAATGTATTT
Source organism: Copadichromis virginalis (assembly GCF_057382275.1). Lineage (NCBI taxonomy): Eukaryota > Metazoa > Chordata > Actinopteri > Cichliformes > Cichlidae > Copadichromis > Copadichromis virginalis. Next base: position 48,874,904 of record NC_140620.1, read on the forward strand.
GGTTTTATTTAACGATAGGGAGCAACACATCAAGTCACCAGCAGGGGGTCCACATCGCATGCACATCAACTACCATCAGCCGCAAGGAGAGACCCACCCCTGTAATATTTACAGAAACTTTGCTCAGGGACACACATGGAAATAAATAGTTTAAATGACAAATATCTACATAACTTAAGAAAATGACATGTGATACAATATTTTCCTCTTGTGATATCACATAACCACACCTCAGCGTAGGGCCAAGTAGTCTTCAGCTAAAGCTGGGTTGCACCTGATGACAGTGAAGCTCTGTGGAACCCAGGACGCAGAGACCAAGTCCATTACTAATGTGTCCACACGACACATTAGTAATGATCACTGCAAAGCTTCCCATCATACATTCACAGACATGTAAATATGACACTGTGACACATGGCGGACTGGATGAACTTTATCAGATCTGCGTGTGAGCGTGTGTAACTTCACAGAGTGGTTAAAGGGACACGTTTGGCAAATATCTTTTCAAGAAATATCACAAAACAAAAATACTGAAACAATGCAACTTTACAAACTACGTAAAAAGAAAGAAAGAAATTAACTCTGCAAGCCATGTTTTTAACAAAGACTTGGATGAGTTCTGAGTGCAAAATCCTTTTTTTCCCAAAACATTATTTGCTTCAGTCGTACACCTCCTATAGTGCAACCCATGCAAAAAAAATAAAATAAAATTGAGTCTTACCCTCTAAAAACTGCAATCGGACTCCCTTGCTGCTTTGAAAGACCAGTTATTATGGTCAACATGTGCTAAATCTATTCATGCCCAAAATGTTGGCTTAATTTGATTAAATGTAAACTTTCCGTGTAATTTTGTAACATAAGTACATGTAAAATGATAAACTTAATGTAATCTGGTCAAATTCAAGTTACTTGATATATGGTATACATTCAGTTTACACCGACCACATTTCCCTTACTGATTAATTATTTGAATAAATAAACCTTTGATTTTATGCATTTTTGTTGCATTTTGCTTAAAATTAATAGTTTATGTTTATGAAAACTTTTTTCCAAGTGTGGCTGGTACTAAATGTGTCCCAGTTATTTAATACTAGGCTTTATTTTGTCATCGTTCTCACTTAAGCAGCATCAAGCTGGTTTTCAGTTTTCCACCCCTTTTTAACCCATTGCTACGTTCATAAAAGCTCACTTAGCATCAAAATCCTAGCAGTAAAGACAAACACAGAGCTATCCAGTGGTTATCACAAGCTTGGCGTTTACCCAGAATTCCTTGGTATGAAGTCAGTCATCTATTTAGGCCGATTATTAACATCGCATTACTTCGTAAATTTGAATGCAATCATATAAACTTAATTTGGCGTGGAGTGATTGTGTTTCAGAGGAACATGATAGTGATCTTCCGTTTGCTCAGGAACCTGAAACTGAAGATTACGTTGCTCAGATTTTGTTAATGTGGACATGACCGTAATCACGGCTTTTAAGGCTTTAGTTCCCCTTTATGAAACCGCAGAGTTCCTACTGCTCACACTGGAAATATATCTACTGTTTGGGACACAAAAGCTGTTTGTACGAACTTCAGATTTAAATTAAAAATAAAGAAGTAAAACCAAAGCCTTCATTAACAGACGTGGTTTCCTCTCGTAGCAATAATTTTGAATTCAAACCCACGTATGGTATCTTAAAAGTCGATTTTAGTCACTTTTGGGTATGACAAACAAACATTCCTCCGCACTCGGGAATCCAGGAGCGATCGTTGAAGACATTGGAGGGTGTTGGGATAGGCATAGAGGTTCCTTGACTTCCGTGACACCTTCCCTGACCTTTCCAGATTTTTCACCAACGTTCTCACTTCTCCGTTTCAGGTGTTTCGGCAGGAGAAACAGCAGCGGCTCTTAAACTGGGGCAGCAGGCAAAGCTCCAGCTGCTGCACCTTCTCACAGTACCTCGTGCTGTCCCGGCACTCTCCTGCTGGAATATACAGAGGATACGTTTTACTATGCACAGTCGCGGCTGTGGGCTGTAGTGCTTAGCTATGGATATATTGTTGGAAATTTCAGGTCCAGTGCTCTAATTCGTAAACATTTGGCAATCTTTCTCTCACTGTGGTCTGTGGCTTTTTCTAATTAACCGGCACATTGTTTCTGGAAATACCTGACACAGCAGAGGCTTTTGTTGGTTTTTTAAGGCAATTTTTCAGCACTTTAAGCACCGCGGGCAAAGTTTCCTTCACCAGTTTTGTAATGGGGTGCCAACAGACAAGTTAGAGACAGATACTGCCAAGTCTCATCATATGAAACCACAGCTATGTTTATTATGCGCTGGGCTCAAGTGCAAACACAACTAGATTGTCTTTTCATCTTTTGTTTTGTTTTTTAGTTGAAATGAAGGTAGAGTGTGAGCAACTGCATTTAACTAAAACCACTGCAACAATTTTGTGTTGCTAGAAAACAAAGTTTGACCCATCAGGCGTTATTGGTGTGATTCTTTAATAAGGCAAAGATGTCAATGTGATCAAAAACATGCAATAAGAGGATTCAGTGACTGCCTATGAAGGCACTGTATGGTGTTCTGCTTTTGCAAGCAGGCTCACGGAGCATTTCAGTTGCACTTCTCATTGTAAAATCTATTCTGAACTTCCTAAATTTCTGCCTTCTAGAATTTCTTCCCCTCAAAAGAAGAAAATCATAAAGTTGCAATTAAAAAAATAACCCAAACATTTTTAAGCAATAGAAACTAAAATAAAATTCGCAAAAACCCACAATATGTTGTACATTTATTTATGACTCACACTTGACATTACTGTAACTTTTTCTCACCTCTGCCGCAGGATAAAATGTTACATCGCTGCCAGCTGGCAGGCCGAGGCCTCCACGTGCAGTGACGGTCTCGGAAGGCCTTGCTGGTCCGAAGGTGGACGCAGGTCACCTGGCGTGATTGGAAACCGTGCCGTCCGCACGTGGCGGTGCACTGTGTCCAAGGCCCCACGAGCCACTGAAGTGCACAAGCCTCAGCGGTGCAATTCCTCAAAGAGCTTGGCCTAAAATATGAACATACCTGAAATAGTATTCTGCTGAATAGCCTTTTTTTTTCCTTTGTAATATGAACCATAACTGGATTTTTAAAATGTCTATCGATAGCACATATCACCAACAGTATTAAACATTCTTAATCTTATTCCCATCTTTACCTGTGGAGCCCAGTGCACATCCTGTGGGGGACTCTGGTACCATTGGGGTCTTGGCAGTAGACATGGCGGTGCTGTGTGGCCAAACTGGGACCCACACACCTGCCATGACACTGGAAGAGGAGAATTCATCAGATTTCCTAGCTATCATTACAAAAATATTTTCTTGCTAGGGGAAGGTTTTGAGTCTAAACTGTGTTTTTATGATAAAACCTTGTGAAAACAAGCTTGTGCACAATAATATCTTGGCTCACCGGCCCCCAGGAGGTTGTTGTCCATCTTGCACAGGGAAGGAGGTTACACGGCCTTGCATCAGAGGGTTTCCTTCCTGCTCCAAGGCAATTTGGACTCTCTACCTCTTCTGACCTGCCCTCGGGACCCTTCATGCAGCGCACAATTCTAGTCTGGGCTCCACCACCGCAAGTGGCTGAGCATGGGGACCAAGCATCAACTCGCCACCTAATAAAACAAGAGGAAAAGTCAAGTAGATATTAGATGTTTCAGGCCAAAAAATCTTTTCAGATACTCAACAAATGCAGTGAGTAAACGGAGGATTTCTGTTCTTACTGTAAATATTAAACTCAGTGTTTAACATCACTAATAGCACACACATGTAGAGCAGCAGCATACCTGAAGAGGCAGGCTTGTCCTTGGCACAGCTCGGCCGACCGACTGCCATTCCTCCTCTCAGAACAAGCCGGTCCATTTGCTCCCACACTGTTGCCTTGGACACAGATTCTTCCTTTGCCACCTGAAAATAACATAAAATATAAAATAAAATGAGAATGGTGTGTTCACCAACCTCATCAGTTGATGCACCAGGATTTAAAGAAAAACATTACCACACAGCTTCATGACAAAACAGTCTTCCTAAAATATTTGAAAGTCATTCCATGTATTTTGGATTGCATTTCCTTTTCTTCAAATACTCTGACCTTAAAATGCCCAAGAGTATAGTCATTACATTGCTTTTAACCGACTCTGAATTCAAATATAACAAAATACAGTCAGGGCATTTTTCAGCCCTTTAAAGACTCCTTATCCTTTCTATTTAGATTAGCTGAATATGGTATGTTAAGTTAATCTTCTTTGAAACATTGCCTGGAACCTCTAATTGTTGCCGTATGGAGAGGAAGCGTACTATAGGATCAGGAAACGCACAGTGGCGGCGCTTTGATGAGAATGTGGCTGATCATGCCGAAGAGATGAAGGACAGCGTAGCTCAGAGGTGACCGGAGCTCTGTGTGATGCCCCGGACATTCCTCTGTCAATGACTCAGCCACATGAGCCACTGGGATAAGTAAGAGCTTACTGAATATCTGTGTCTGCGGTTACTCTTGAGTTTGTGTGTTTCTACGCTGGATGGACGCATGCTTTCCCAGAACCTCGAAGCCTAAACCACAAAGAACAACACAAATTACTATAAACTGGACTATTCAAAGAAGCATTAGGACAAACTCAACTCGACATTGGGTCCATACAAACTTGATCAATTTTAAGTATTTCTAACATACTTTTCTCAAAAGTCATAGTGATGTTTTTAGTATCTATATACTGCAAAATATCTCTGAAACCTCATTGCAGTTAGCAGCTAAAAGTCTGGCTCCACCTACATTACACAAAGATTTACATGTGGCATTTTTTATCTAGCTTTTAGCAAGAAAACACAAAGGGTAATTCTGCAAAATGTTTAACCTCAACCAACTTTCTTTACTAACAACTTCCTATTTCTAATTCTTGGAGTGTAATAGAGTAACAGCATGATTCACATTTCAAAACAGGCTTTGCTTATCTTGTCCATCGCTGCAGCCCCTCAGTTTGTTCTCTGTTTGTTTTCCTGCTCAGACCTTTTAGCACCAATCTGGCAACCATGGGTCGCTGTGAAATCAACTACTGAAGGCTGATTCACACAGAACCCAGAGAGTGGTCCACATAGTGTTTGCTGGAGGTTGCTGGCAGTCACGCAGGGGCGTAATTTCCAGGGGAGGTAGGGGGGTTATGACCCCCCCCAATAATCAGACGCAACCAATATAACCCCCCCTAATAAAATTATGAATTATCTTGCATAAATAGGCTGTTGATTTTCTTTACTCATTTCAAGTATTACCAGCAAAATAGTTGCATGTTTAATCATCTGGGAATTTACCCAGATTTATTTAGACAGAGATTTTGACCCCCCCCCCCCCCCCCCCCCCCCCCAATGTTCAGCACAAAGTTACGCCGATGCAGTCACTAGCAGGAAATTGGTCGCAAAATGGTATACGGAGCTGCGATTGCTTAGGTTGCAAAGAGGTTGCCACAGTCGCCCATATTTTGCATGGAAGATGCGGACCTGTTTGCAAGCACTAGCAAGCTACTCTCCAAGCAGTAGTCAATGTGTGAAAAGAACAATATAGACTGGAAATGGAGACCGTTCACCTTGAAAGCAAAAGTCCCATCTTCTTAAATGTGTTGGTTTTAATGGGAAGGTCCAATTCACTTTGAATGTTCTCCAGTTCTTGTGTGCATCACACTTTTCACAGTTTCACTACTGCTTGGAGAGCAGTTTGCTGGTGCTCAGCATGTTTAATGCAAACTATGGGCAATCGTGACAATCTGCGATCAAAGAAATCCCAAAGATGTTTTTGGTCCAGTGCCTGCTTTGAATTTCACTCAACATCACCTAGCAACCGGTCAGAGAATTCATATTATTTTTTATCAGGCAACTGATGGTTGTCAGCAGAGATGGGCAGTAACGCGTTACTGTAATCTGATTACTTTTTAAAGTAACGAGTAAAGTAAGGGATTACTATTGCAAAAACGGTAATTAGATTACCGTTACTTTCCCGTAGGAACGCTGCGTTACTGCGTTACTAAAACCGTGATTTTTTTGCGAGAATGTCTCACGACAGTGACATAAGCAAGTGCGTTTGTGACAACAGCTGTGTGCAGATCAACGATGGATCACATATCGATTGTGGGAGAGAGTATGAGCGTGCAGCGTGTAAAGCGTGGAAGTACTGACCTTACTTTGAGTTTGATTCCATAAAAAGTGACAAAAACATTAGCGTCCATCGTGCGTGGGAAGAAAACTTCTTTTTACAACGAAAAAAACCCCTAAACTTCCAAGCAAGCACCGAGTGCGCAACGACGTAATGGGAAACTCACAGAGAAACTCGCGAATTCTTCAACTGACCGCGGCACACCTGCACCAGGGTAAACCTCCGCCTACTCTACTCCTGCTTTACAGGTGAAAATAGAGCAAAAGGACCACTGAGTCTTTGATGTTATTTATTTTCTGCTGTGTTTTACTTGCATCTATTTGAAAGAGTGAGTGTAAACACAAAAAAATATTTTATTTTATGTGCTGGAATGTGCAGAAAATAGGTTTAAATGTTAAACTAATTTCTTAAAGTCGGAGAATGTTGCATATAATTAAATTTTTGCTTGATGCATAAAGTTAAAAGATTAAAACTGATAAAACAAGTTAAAAAAAGAGAGACTTTTTCATTTGATTACATTTTGTATGATGGATTATGTAGAAAAAGTAGAATTGGGCTGAAAGATCTATCGCTTTATCACCTCTTCAGGTTGTAAATCGTGTTTTTAAAAAGTAACTAAGTAACTAAGTAACTAAGTAATTAATTACTTTTGAAAATAAGTAATCAGTAAAGTAACGGGATTACTTTTTGGGGGAAGTAATCGGTTTATTAGTTACTGATTACTTTTTTCAAGTAACTTGACCAACACTGGTTGTCAGATATCTGATGACTAGTCTCTAAGCCTGTGTGACTGAGAACCTTAGCTGCCTTCTACTCGCTTCAAGGCCACTTTCAAAACATCTCAAAGCAGAAGCTTGAACCACAAGAAGGTGGAGCTTCTGTACAAACCATTGAAACTTACGGATCTATAAACCTTACCAGTAATTTGCACAGAAGATGAAAGAGATGTCCTTCCAAAACGGTTTCTGGCAGTGCAGGTGTACAAACCCTCATCCCCTTTGCTTGGGTACTGGATCCTCAGTGATCCTGTAGGCAACAGGCCTACTCTGCCAACACAAAGACAAGCAATCTATGAAGCCTTATCCAGGTCTTTGATATAATCATAAAAAAGCCACAGGCAGCCATGTCATTTTCACAAAAAGTCCTTACTTCAAGGTTAGTTCTTACCTGCTACTGTAGCGCAACTCTTTCCCATTCTTCGACCATGTCACAGATGGGTCAGGATTTCCTACTGCTTCACACTTCAACACTAAACTAACAACTGGTTTCTGCAGGAAAACTGGCATTCCCACATAAACTATCATTTCAGATTGTGGCCCCTCTCCAATCTTTTTCGAACGTTGAATTATCAGCGGGTTTCTTGGTCTGGCTGTGTGGACTTTAGTGTTTGGTTTATAATGGAGTGGCTCTTGCGTGGAAGATTCAGCACTTTCTGGAGGGTGAAGAGTCGACTCATTAGTTTCACCCTGTGCCACAGTGAGCTCACTAAGCAGTTGTGCGATAAGTTGTTCCTCCCGTAGTCCTCCAAGGTCTTCGGCAACGTTTTTCATGATCTCCTCTAGCCTGCGTGTGTCGGCAACGAGGACCTCTGGGATGTAAATTTCTGACCCTTCATCCTCCAGGGTAGAACTGTTCTTTTCACTCGCAGGTGATTTGTCAGCGATGTATTTTTCATCTCGAATGGATTCTTTATGATTAAGCAAACGCTCAATAATTGCATCATATCGGTTGAGGGAGCTGTGAAGCTCCTGAAATCTTTCTTGAGCTGAGATTGCATCCGGTCGCCCAACCTTTTGTCGTCTGAGCATTGACTCTGCTACAGACAGCTTTTGCTTGCTGCCAATGATCTGTAAGACTAAATGTTCTTGTGCCTCACCTGCGACACATGTATATATCCCAGCATCAGATGCACGAACCTGATGGATCTTCACATATCCTAGTGACGTTATGGAGAGGTGTGGTAGGTTGATCAGGGGCTTCCCTTCCTTCAACCAGTGGATTTGGCCCTTACGGAAGTGGCGGGTTGGGCAGCGAAGGACCACAGTTGTCCAAGGCAGGATGTACGCATAACCACCAATGCCCAGGTGAACCTTTTTGCCTTTACGCCACTGGATATAAACTTTTCTCTGAGCCAGTATGGTGGCATCAGGCTTGACAGAGTCTGTAATTAAGAGGACAGGTTAATGCTTGCTTGTTGGCTCAAATATCTGTACTTTTGGACATACAAAACTTTGCATTTAAGGAACCAAAAGAAAAGGGAGCTAACTCCCTTTTCTTTTGGTTCTATGCAGTATAACTTACATAAACACAGCCAAATAAAGAGTATCTTACTTTCACAGGGCTTGAAGAAGCATGGTCGGATTCTGTTGAGACGAGCCAGCAGGGAACAGTTCTTAGGGTCTGCTGTCAAATACCTTCCATTCACCTCTTTCTTCCTGCAAACAGCTTGGAGGGTCTGAATACCATTTCCACATGTCACTGAACACTGGAAAAACAAGAGAAATGTATTAAAATAAACAAAACCTGCAAAGTACCAGTTTTAACATGTCCATTTGAACAACAGCAATATGGCAGGATGGTCTCTGGCTGAAAGGTAGGCTACCTGGGACCAGCTAGTTGTGACCCACTCAGGTGGGCATTCCTGCTCACCACAGGGCTGCTGGCTTGTAGGACTCTTAGTAGGGCAAAACGTGTCAGGTAGCTCCAGAATGCTGCCATCAGCCAACCGTTGCTTGCATAGTACCTGCCTCCTCTGAACCCCACCACCGCAACTTTGGGAGCACTGGGTGCAAAAACACGCAGAGATTAAATCAGTCACATGCGCTTGATTCCCAATCGTCAAACACTTGCAGTGGTAAACTTTATAGATGATGTCCTTTACCTGTCCCCAGTCATGCGTGTCCCACATAGGAGGGCAGTCAAAGCGGTTGCAGGCTTGGAGAGGACTGGGCTTGGGGTTCTGACAGTCTTCGTCCCTCAAAACTAAAGTGTGATTGCTGTCACGAGAGGGCCGGTGTGTGCACCCCACAGTGCGAATCATCAGACCTACCCCACATGTAGCTGAGCAGGAGCTCCACTCTCCAGTTTCCCACCTGTTAGAACAATGTTTATTGTGCTCATTATGGCAAATCTACAGTACACTGCACACATGAAATTTCCCACTCGTGGGACTAATAAAGGTATCTTATCTTATCTTATCTATACTTCATAGCACTGTAAATAGTACTGTACATATATCTCTTGATCCAGTGAGAGAACACCTTAGCAGTCTTATGAATATGTAAAATCATGAAGGTGAATACAAGTGAAAAAGACATGAAACATAAAATCCCACACCGAGCTTCACGATATTCAAGAAATCCCTATTGCATTACTTTTTCATTTGTATTTTTCCAATGAACTACTGGAATTAATATTCATGTTGCTGCCCAACAAAATTTTAAACTGGGTTTAATCCAGCATCAAAGTTACTTTGGCAGGTTTATTCCAAATTGTGGCCAGTGTCCAAGTGGTTGCCATGCCTTTAAAGTTTTGGTTTGAAATGAGATGGCAGCAATTTCATTTTCTGCTCGACAGATTGGGTGATATTTCAAAACTACTCATATTTATTTAAGGCTCTGAGAAGAATTGGGAATGAAGCTTGCTCATGGACCGCTGCTTTACTCAAAGCTAAATCCTATGGCTGTTTTCCTTTCAGGGGGAACACTATCCAAAGAGTGTAGCTTAATATGGGATGGTGAGGAGGCCTCAGGGAGGGAGAAAAGGGCCAAAGGAAACAAGCCCAATACTGCATTTGTTGTGCCTAAAAACAAGACTCAAAGCCTGGAAAAACAGGCAAGGGCAGGCTGCAAGCCTCTGGGTTTTCTGACAAGAGTGTGAGGGGTAGAACACTGACAATGTGCACGGTGTTAACCTGAAACGTGTGGCCAACCACAAAGTCCACTCACCATTTAGCCACAGTTTGCTCATGTTAAACAACATGCAGTTTTGCTGTTTGACCTTTTAGATGTTTAATCTGGACGTGCATCAATCTGGTAGGTTCACAAAAAAAATACTTATGATTTGCAATTTGAAATGTGAAATAACACTGTTTATAAACTGCTCGTATGTTGAATTGAACAAAAAAAAAAGAAGCTACATTTTGACTTAAACATTAACAGCACAGCTTAAACCTGTAATATCAAAAATAATTTGAGCTTGAAATGTAGCAAGCACTGAACGCTCCCCAGAGGATGATCACAGTTACTTCAATGATTCCCTTTTTTTTCTCTGGACCTACATTTTGACCTGGAGAGGGAAACGGGAAGACTGCCATTACATGTATTAACATAGGTCATGCTTGACTGCATAACATTACTTACCCACCCACAGGCTTTTCAAAAGCATCCCCTCAGGATAAACCCTACATTGTTAACCCCTCTGGTAATGTGGCGAATTTGTCAATATGACATGCAATCACTGAAGGCCATTCCTAGTTGTAAAAAGAGCTTGCCAAAAGAAATCACTTAGAAAAACAGCTGAAGCCTCCTAGATTTCCCTTTCCAAGGACAACTGAACCTCGCAGGTAAAGCTAATCACTATCAGATTCCACAAGGTTTAATTTGCTGCTTGCAGAGATACAACCATCCATCTCTGTCGTTCTGCTTTAGTATCTCTTGGACTCGAGCAGCCTTAACAGAGATTTAATTGCCCCAGTTGGTTTGAACCAAGAGGCATAACACAGCGGATTAGAAGCTTTTGAATTTTTCTCTACCAACGAACCGTCAAACTTAACCGATTCAGCTAAGAATTTATCTAGGCTCTGAAAAAGTGGTACATCAGCGTTCCACTTCTGTACTGAATATTGCACATTTTTGGATGGATGCACTCTTGGCAAGCTAAGAGAAAGCACGGCCATATTTTTTTCCTGACTTTAATTAATATTTTTCTCTTAAACGTAGCCAAACGTTTTTTTCCATCCCCCAAAAATGCATTTCCTCCCTATTTTTACTACATCCATTAATCAAATCCTTTTTAATTTTCATGCACAAACCGTTTGAAACATGTTTAAATAATAATGATGACGATAATGAGGTCTGAGTTAGGGGTTTTTATTGTACCTGGGTGGGCAGGGCTGAGTTTTGCAGTCCTGGAGGAGTCGTGGGGGTCGCCGAGAGCTCACACACAGGCTTTGGTCTGCTGCTTCTCTGGTCTGCTTGTTCAGGCAGATAACCACAGCCTCCTGCGCACCTGCGGTTAGAGAACACAGCAATGTCATGCTTGCATTTTTGCAGACGCTGTAATTAAAAAGGAAGATTTTAGGGTCCAAAATACATTAAAACACTTTGGTTGCCTCAACTTGTGGATGCACTCTCAGAGTTTTCATGCAAAGTCATATTAAAAGTAATGTAACATAACTCCCTGAGTCTGCTTCTAATGTTGGGGACAATAACAGCGAAGCAGGAACTTCAAACACCATAGCAGTGTGATGGTCCACAGGAGCACAGCCCTCAGGGTGTGCATCGGACATCTGATACCGGAGTGTAATCATCCCCGAATGGGAGTTTGTTGAGTTTGGATGAGCGCATACGCAGACACTGACAAAAGCCCACACCCGTGTGCAGAAATTAAGTTACAAACGCACACACGCAGAGATTAAGGCAAACGCACATGAGGCAGGCACGCATGCTTGCATGTGTAGGTAGGAAGATTAAAGTGGGCCTCAATGCATGTTGGCAGGATATTTAAGAAAGTGGTCTCTGTCTGGCAAAGCATTTTCCCAGTGCCTTGAGCACTGGCGACGTATGACCTCTATGCCATCCGTTATCATTTAATATGATATGACTTGCATCTGCTCGAGGCATTTACTGGCGTCAGACATCCAGTGACAATAGTTTAAGGCTGGAGCACATCACATTTGTTTTAATGAATCAGCTGGGACGTACTTAGTGGCGCTCACGGAGTTGACTTGGTCTTCAAGACTTACTGTCAAATCAAGCTACATAACAGCACTTGTCTGCTGCTGATGTATTTACTCGCAGCATAATCTACAAATCTGCTCTGCGCGTTGGAGCCACCACAGGTGTACAGCTCCAGGGTTGGCACTGTCTCTGGATCCACCAGAGTGAAAATAAAAGGATGCGTAAACAGTGAAAGCTTCAGTAGAGAGCTAAACTGAAAATCCAAGTAGTATATTTAAAGAGATGCAAAAACGCAGCACATCTCAAACACCGATAAAGGACAGAAATACTCGCAATAAACTTTTCAGTGGGTCTCGCATCACAGCAGAAATAAACTGACACGATTCAGCACGCAGTCTTCAGAGCATTTGAACTTTTGTACCTGATGAAGACTGTGCCAAAATGCGTAGGCGTATTTCTACAGCGATATCAGCCAAAAGTAGAAGGAAAAAAAATTAAATGTGAGCATATTTGTCCCTGATTCAGTTGGAAGTAAATTTTACATATTTTTGTGAAGCATATTAGAAAATGTTTTGAGATGGATTGCTATGAAATCTGCACATGGTCCCCCACAGGATGCAGAGCTGACTTGTGAGATCTCCTGAGTTTTTCTTCCAGGGCCACGATAAGGCTAATATTTTTGGTTTTAAAGGGAAACAGCATCAGAAGGATTGCAGAAAACAGTGATCGCAGACATGCTAACATGCTGACCTAAGACTGGAGATGTGGTAAATGTTACACCTGCTAAGCGCCAGCATATTTTTATTGTCACTGGGAGGGTGTCAGCATAGCTGCAGACACGAGTTAACTTTTCAACTCCCCAAATCTACTCTTTCAACTTCTCTCTCTTTACTTTCCCATGTCAGAGAGATCAATAAAGATCATACCTCCCCCACAACTCTCTGAGCACTCAGTAAAGCCCTCGTACTCCCAGTCGTGCAGTTCCTCTCTTTGCAGTGTCCTGCCCTTCTCCTCCTCTTCCTCCACCTCTTCCACTTCTTCACTTTCTCCTGCTTCACCCAAATCTACAGAGCAGGGACTGCTGTAGCAAGGCTGGCTGGTAGCAGGTTTGACCCCCTCGCATTCATCATCTGGCACGTCCACGATTGTCTGGGAGAAAGACAGCAGCACTTGGCACTTGACCGTCCGATGCTGGGTCCCAGCACCACATGTCCTGCTGCAGGGCTGCCAGGGACCGGGGATAAAGCTGGAGAGGAGAGCAAGCAACAGATGACTCAAGTGGAAAAGTATGAAAATTTTGATAAGGACTGTTTCCAAACCAAACCTGGACTGTTTGATAGCAAATCACAGTCGATTTTTTTTTTGTTTGTTTTGTTTTTGCTGTCTTTTTTAGTTTTCTCTGTAAACACATTGTATTCATTAGTGGCTGGGTTCTTAAACTCATTAAGCATTTATGAAATACAGTCAGTGCAGCGTGATTAATTGCACAGCTGTGAAACATTACGATCAGCTATTCTTGGATAAACAGCTTTCATGTGCATCCTTCCTCATCTTAAAAAATGGATGAGGGGAAGAAAAACTGAAAGGCCCAGAGACTGAACTATCACTCCTTCAACAGAAATCAGAGAGGGTAAAAGATCAGAAAGTGTGATACAGAAAGGAGTTTGAAAGCGCTCTTCAGATTGAACTGATTCTATAACTTTGTTGAAAATGCACACAGAAATGCTTGAACAAAAGCTCTATATGACTCAGTGAGATTAAATCAAGTGATTTAGGAGATCATTCAAAGTGGTTCTTGTGCTCATTATGTCCTTGTGAAAACTCTGGATACTCACTTATTGATATATGGACATACAAAGACAGCATCTGTCCCACAACGTGCACCTGAGAGCAAATAAACGAGGCCTTCCTATTAACATCTTATATTACCAGTAAGCAAGTGCTCAGTTCTGTGACAGATGCACCGCTAAGCTGACAGCAGAGAGTGTCCGTCTGAGGGGACAGCCTCTCACTTTTACCCTTTGCAGTGCCTCAAACAAAGGAAATAAAATAATATATATCAGATAATTTATGGGTATTTTTCACCACAAGTTTCTTTACAGTTGATAGGAAAATACTCAAATTAAAACTGAGTCTTGGCCCTTTCGCGTGGTATCAATCATTGGGAGCGCAGAGCCTTAACAACAAAACACATGTCCAGCTGTCCAAATACTTACAGTGTGGACTGTAGCTTTTGGACAATAGCCTGATGTTTACAACACAGAGCAGCTGTCCTGTTTAGGTCTGAGCTCAACACTTCTGGTTCCTTTTTGGCAGACAGACTTTAAAGGACTTGCACATATGTCATATTGGAGGTGTTGAGTACATGCGAAAGTTTTTAAGACCAGAGGCACAGGTTGAACTGTGTTTCTAAATCACAGCTGTCATTGATCGAATGAGTAGCTGATAAGGATGGTCATTTGAGACATATGTGAAAGTAAAAAAACAAAACTACATCCATCAGAACCATCAGCTCTGCACAGTCATGAGCAGATGTGTGTGTGTGTGTGTGTGTGTGTCTGAATCAAGATGCAGTTTTTCATGTAGCAGATAGGTAGTGGCAAAGCTATTAGTCTTTTAAAATAGCTACATTTCCCCCCTAGATTAACGACTTCCATTTGCTAAACCTGAACACAAGAAGACACAAAGCGAGTGTATGACTTTATTTCAGTGCTTCCGTGTTGCGAGTGCTAGACGTTAAACTGAGTAATGTACCACGCCACTGTAATTACTTCAGTAATCAGGTTACTGTTACTTCAATTATCTGCACGACGGGCAGACAGACAGAAAGAAAAACACATTAAACATGCCGATCAGCTGATTTCAGTTTATGTGGAAAACGGTGGGATGGCCTACAATTTTTAAGGACGTTTATTTTTATTGCACAAAAGGACATGTTTGCAGTGCTGAAGTGTCACCTGCGTCCAGTATAGAAACAACCGCATCATACTGCTAACAAAACATCGGGTCTTTGCAGACATCTGCGTAGACAGCATGCTAACACAAAGCTGCAGAACAACATAGAGTGGGTGTATGCTGACCCCAGCACGGCAGCCAGAGCCTGAGCTTCAGCAGGTGATAATGGCGTTGATTAGAAGTCAGGCTTGCAGCATGGAAGCCTCCATTGCTACGTGCTGAAGTTTCTAGAATCACAGTGATGACTGCTCTTAAGTCGCTTTTATTCTTGGTGGTTCGATCCCTGGCTGATCTAATATCCAGTCTGTATGCCTAAGTAGCCTTGGGCAAGATCCCGAATCCCAGGCTCTCAGATGCATTCAGTGGAATACGAAAGTTAGATAGGAATGATGTACCATTTACAATGTCAGAGAGAAGGGATCTCTTCAATAGGATCTGTGTGGGAGGACAGAAGCCACGCCCACCTGCTGTTAAAACCTTCTGCTTATGGCAGGGAGCCAATCAGAAGGAAGAACATGCAGTCAAATTCCTCTGCAATCACTTAGCAATGAAAAGAAACGAGTGAACTACCTAAGTGAGCACTACAAATCTTTTGAGGTGAAAACAAAACGGTTTAAATCGGTAAAGTACATAATGTGCAAGTATAAGCACTGCTTCCTAACAGCGTTTGTGAACCTGACAAACTATCTTTATCTTTCCTTAATAAGCTCATAATGGTAGCAAAGCATATTTTGCATGGCAGCCTTCACCACTGTGCCGCATTCTTCCTTGGTTTAACAGTCTGACCGCAACACAAGAGGACCCTGCTGTTTTATAAGACGCCTCAATAAAGAGCTCATGATTAAGGCAAAGCTGGCTCTGTACAAGAGCTCAAGGACTCATTGTGTTACGGGCAAACAAATGAATCACCGGCAGTTAGACTTTGGAACAGGAACGACAAAGTCAACGAGCGAACCCACAGAAATGTTTATCTTCATGCGCCGTTAAAGTACATCTGTCAGTTCAAAAACGATCCCGATTTCATTCATGGAGGGAAACAACACATTTTTGTCACATCCGCCAAAGCCCCATGTTAATCGTATCAATTAAATATCCATCAGTGGAAATATTTTATTTACTCACGGTGAAAAAATGTTTTGGCTTGATTGGAGAACATATATGGGTTTAATTTTTCAAGCAGCCGCGCAGCGGTGGGTTTCGGCGCAGGCAACGGAGGTGCAATAAGTCTAGCACAGGAATTTCATTCTCTTTCCTCTCACATCTGTAACCTGGCCCCATATGGTGAGCAGATATTGTTGTTGGCTTGTGAATGACGGCATATTATAAACAGATATTTATGTGCTTTTTGAGGACAGACATGCTTTTTTTTATTTTTTGCAGCTGAGCAAAATCATATGTTTTGGCACTTCTCTCACTCCACAGATAAGTCAGAGTTACAGATGTTTTAAACTGGCTAACATGGTTGCTAATACAAGTCATGCAAGACACTGGGCAGAGTCCAAATATTGTGCATTTTCAGAAGGCGGCCATTATTAGCTAACTGATGTGTGGGACAAGAACATCTGGAACGTGTGAGAGCTTGCTGAGGTAATGCTGGTAGCCAGCGACTGTACATTCTTAAGGCTTTCCGAAAGATGTTTTGACTCTTCACCTTTAGTTTCCCTTCTTCCCTTCAATAGCCCCATACAACGTTTTATTAGTTCCATGCAGGTGACAAGAAACACTTTCAACCACCCTCAAATGTACCTTTAAGTGGACCTATTGTGCTTTTCCTTGGGTGATCATATTAAACAAAATAAAGTTCAAAATAAAGACGTCAGTCAGAGTGTGTGCAAATAATCCCCATGACACTGCTCAAGACAGGGGATGTCCCTAATTTAGGAATACATAAGAGAAGCCTCCTGTTCAAACTTTCTGTTTAAACTGGAAAACCAATCAGAGTGGAGTTGGCTCAAAGCAAGGGTTAAAGGAGCAAATAGTGCTTATTTAAGACCAAGGCAGCTAGTATGAAATAACTGGCAACAGGTCAGTAACATAACTGGGTATAATTGTAAAATTGTGAAGACTTTGAATAGCTCATCATCTATAGTGCATAATATCATCGAAAGATTCAGAGAATTTGGAGAAATCTCTGTGCGCATCAGACAAGTCCAAAAAATGATTATCTCTCAGTGTGCACAGCATTAAAAGAAGGCCTGAGTCTGTCACAGATATTACTGCATGGACTCAGGAACACTTCCAGAGATCACTGCGTGTGAACACCGTTCACTGTGCCATCTACACTTGCAGGTTAACACGCTGCATCATGCAAGGAAGAAACCATATATGAATATGATGTACAGGCGCCAACATCTTCTCTGGATGTGAAATTCTCCTTGGAAAACATGGACACCATTTCTACCAGACTAAAGAGGAGCAGGACCATCTGGCTTGTTATCAGCGCTCATTTCCAAAAGCTGTCCCAACCCACACAGCAAAATCGGTATAGCCCAGATCTGGCCCACACAATGTGCTTACACATGGCCCACATACCGCAAAGAATGACGGCCTTTTGGTGGCCCACACATGGGCCAGCACAAGGCCAGTTGCAGACACACTGGTGGTTATGTGCTGGCCCATGTGTGGATTACCTCTGGTAAACCTATGTAATATACAATAGTGCGAAAGTAACATGACAAAACTCTGTTCAGACAGTGAACTGACTGATTCTTATATAGCGCTTTTCTACTCTAAACTGAATGCATACAAATTCACACTCTTGACATGCAGATTGGAGGAGCCAGGGATCAAACCACTAACCTTCCCATTAGTAGGTGACCTGTTCTACCTCCTGAGCTACAGCCATCCAGTGGTAAATATGAGCAAACCCTCACCAGGTTTTGGATAAAGTGTACACTCACAAACCTGTCAAACCTGCATTTGAAACGTTGGCTACCATAGCAGTGTAGCATTGCAACATGGCATTTGGGTCTTCTAACTAAAATAGGAGAATAGGAACATAAATAGTGCCATCATTGCCAGACCTGGCCCACATCTGGTTGACATACACCCTGCCATGACACCAGTCAGTCAGAAGTGCCAGCTTGATGCCGGATCCGGGGAAGACCTGTTTTCTATGGGCCTGGGGTACATAAACCAAACCATAATCGGGCCAGATGTGGCATGCCATCACATAAACAGTGCCATCTACACCAGACCTGGCCCATATCTGGAGGACATACCACTTACCATGCCAGAAGTCAGCCAGCAGTGCCAGCTTGACACCAGATCCGGGGCAGACCCGTCTGCTACATGGGAATATTTTTTTCAGATGCATTGCTGTCATCAAATTCAAAATGAGGAAATCTTTTGCATAACATGGTAGGTTTTCTCCATTTAAATATTTAGTGCATTTTCTACTGTGAATAAAATACAGTTTATGAGATTTGCAAATCAAAGCATTCTGTTTTTATTTACATTTTACGCAGAGTCTCTACTTTTTTGAAATTGGATTTGTAGTAAACGCTCCTGTTGGACTCCATGTTGATGGAAATTGCTGCTGACATGAACACAACCTTGATACTGTAGCCTTTACGTGCCAGTGCCGTGCTCTGTCTACTTCAATTTCACCTCCAGGTTAGTCCTAAGCTGCTGGTTGTTGAAACTGTGTAACTGGGATCTGACTTTTTGCTTTTTTAACCTTGAGGACCAAGAGTAATTTAATGCTGTAGATTTTCCCCTTCTTTTCCGGGTGATAAACTTTACTTTGTATAGCTTTAGCAGTTGCAGCTTTCCAGAATAGTAAAGTGCAGCAAGACCCAAACACCTGCAATGGTTTTAACAGGACTTGCACCTCTGACTGGTCCAAAGAGGCTTAGTGATGAAGGTCTCAAATGCTTTAAGAGTCAGAAAGACAGTTTAGCTTTTTGTTGTTGAGTGCTAGTACTCACGTTGGTTCCTCACCGGCTGTGACTTCCTCCTCAAGCTCTATGGCCTGCTTATGCCACACAGGTTTTGCCTCAACTGGTAGTGTATCTACAGGAAATGATGCAAAAATGAGGCTGAACAAAAGCGCCACTCTATATTTAAAACATGACAAAACGTGCAAAATCACCCACCTTTGGACTTGTAGCAGGGCACAGTCACCAGGCACTCCTCTTTGATGTGCGGTTTGGTGGTAGGGTTGCAGCCTCCGGCGTGCAGGCCACGGTGATCGATGCATAACACCACCCTGTAGCGCAGTCCCTGACCACAAGTCACTGTGCACTGGGGATGACAGGACATGCAGTCACAGATAGCAAGCATATCAACCTATTTTTCCATGTGTTAATTCCTAGTAATAGGCTTTTCTCATATTTGATAGAAAGTCTTTGACTCAAGGGAGGTACAGAAAGAGTCCTTCCAAAATCCCAGCAGCTCTCTGCTCGGGAGCGAACTTTGTCTATCCTCTGCCAAAACAAGCATTTTAAAGGCAGAGGGAGAATGTGCTAGATAAACAACATCCCAGGTTTTTAGGAGGCCACAAATCTGGCTCGCTACATTTCTATATGAGCCCATTCAACTGGTGAGGTAGAAAATTTCCCAGGAGGAAGATATATACAACATTTATGGTAGGATTGGTTAATGTAACAGCAGCTCTAAGAATTAAAGCAAAATAGCTAAGCTGACCAGGAGGGTTAGGTTGATCCAGATGCAGTGCCTTGATCATTTCAATGTGCAATGGTTCAGAAAGGAAATTTATTCAGAGGGATCACACTGGCTGCGGTGTCACTGGGTTTTTGTATGTTGCCCATTCGGAACACATCATATGTTTACAAGCCTCATAAATACACCACATACAAGACGTTACATGACTCTCTTGACTTTTTGGGACCCCTAACCTCCGATTGCACTTCTTCCATTAAGAGTCTTGGAGTTATTTTTGACAATGCTTTTAAACTTGATAAACAAATCAGCTCTGTAGTTAAGGGATCTTTTTATCATTTACGGATTTTAGCCAAAGTCAAGTCTTACCTTTGCAGGAACGATCTAGAAAGAGTGGTCCATGCTTTTATTACTTCACGGCTGGACTACTGTAATTCCCTCTATGCTGGCCTAGATCGTTCCTGTCTACATCGCCTTCAACTGGTGCAGAACGCTGCCGCTCGCCTGTTGACCGGTTCAAAAAAAGAGACCACATCACTCCGGTTCTCTGCTCTCTCCACTGGCTCCCAGTTGCTTTTAGGATTGATTTTAAAATCTTACTGCTGGCTTTTAAGGTTTTAAATGGCACTGCACCTTCTTACCTGTCAGAACTCCTTAGTACTTATCACCCCAGGAGATCTTTGAGGTCAGCCGATCTGATGCTTTTAGATGTTCCCAGGTATAAATTAAAGACAAGGGGAGAGAGGGCGTTTGCTGTGGCTGCACCCAGACTGTGGAACAGTTTACCTCCTCACGTCAGATTCTCCAAAAGCCTAGAAACTTTTAAAACTGCTCTTAAAACTCACCTCTTTTCATTGGCTTTTAGAAAGGTTTAATTTATTTGTTTATTTATTTTTTATTTGATCAGCGAGGTGTTTTACGAAATTGTGTTCTATTGTATTTTTATCTGTATTTACTGTACAGCACTTTGGTCAGCCTTGGTTGTTTTTAAATGTGCTCTATAAATAAACTTGACTTGACTTGACTTGACAGAAGAATTTCAACAGTAGAAATGTTCACATACTGGTGACCACTCCTGTGCCAGCCAGGTGGGACAGTCAAATGTGTTGCAGGGCTGCAGGATAGCTGTTTTGGGAGAGTAAAGACACTTCCACTCCTCTGTGGGAGTGATGGTCCCCTGCATGTCCTCCTCCACACACGATACCAAGCGACTCTGGATGCCCCCGCCGCAAGAGGTGGAACAGGCCGTCCAGGGGCTGCTCTCCCATCTGACATCATGAAAGGTGACATCATAAAGTGACTGACGGTTATTAGCAGATGTCAGGATTTGTATTGTGTGCCTCTGTGTGTTACTAGGTAGTCGGGCATGTACCGAGGCAGGGGGTGGTATTGGTCATATGGCATAATTTCCTTGTAGCCGTCACTAAAAAGTCAGAAACAGTAAATTAGGGTTTGCTTTCACAAAAAGTCCAATTTAATCCTCTTTAAGTTCTGCTTTCCAACCTGTCCAGGCACAGCTCCATGTTGCACTCCTGCAGTTTGGGTTTGGGTTTGACATTCTCCGGGTAGTAATGGCAATACTGGTCTACAACCACCCGTCCGCTCCGTAGATCATAGCACTCTGCTGAGGTTAGCTGGTAACCTGCAGGCCAGCAAATATCAGAGACCATCAAGAGAGATCTAGTAGGACAACGATTCAATAGGCTTTTAATAAATATCTGTGAATTAAACGGATCCTGTTTTTAAACCAAACCTGCTATCGGTCGAGTGAAAATGCTGCAGGCTGCTATTGTGATTTTCAAAATGCTGCTTACCTCCACCGCACGTGACGGAGCACGGGAAAAAGTCGGTCTCTCTCCAGCGGTGGATGATGGGCTGGTAGTAGATGTACTGGACCACGCTGTCTGTACCACCCGTAAACTGCACCTACAGAAACGTTGTTCAGATATAATCAGCATTTCTTGTCATCACTATCAGTGTAGCGGGTGACTGCAGTATTTACACTGCACGGCTCACACTTTCCTTCTCATTAGACAGATTAAAAAACAGATTTTTTTAAAGATAGTGTATCAAACTAAGAGGCAAAGAGAGACTCATCCTGGGCTTCTTGGGGTGTTAATTGAACTTTGTTGTAGCCATGACAACCTAATAGGGCTGCTATATAGAATCAAATAATTTGTTAAAACTGACTTTGCGTCCACAGAATTTTAATTAATTGATTTATTTATTTAGCCTTAGTTTTTAGTGATTAGCTTTCTTTCTTAACACTTTCCTGATTTAAAAAAAAGACCTTATTGATTAAAAATGAATATGGAAGTGCCAAACAAACTGCACTGCAGTTCCTGTAATCACTGACTGAGGCTGGTTCCAGTAGTGAGCTAAATTACACAGATGGCCCTCTGTATGGTGAAAAGTCCAGCTTTAAAAGAGAAATAGAGATGTTTACAGCTTCCCTTTGGAAGCTTTGGTCTCAAGAAAATAATATTCACCCTGCAATACTTCACTTTAATTCACTTTAATTATTGAAACAACAAACTGCCGTTTCTCATTGAAACTGATGTCGTTCTGTAGAAATTTTGCTTTATGTACTGTGTTGGAATTACCAAACAAGGGAAGCACTAAAAAAAGAAAATATGGGACTAACCAGTGTCTCACCCTACTCAGGCTCCTAGCATGTATGAACATCCTAAGTGACTTTTTTCTTGAATTATTCTCAAGATAATTTAGAAACTTGACCTACGTTTCGTTTTGTAATCATGTTGTACAATGACATTGCCCATGTTTATCTGCAAGACACAAGGCTCCATGTGGAGAAGGCTCTATAAACGCAACATGCTCAAAGAATTTGGCCTTTGGAAACCTAAAGTGTACATATCTGCACAGCTACTAGCTAAAATATTATAATGAAATCCTCTTAAGAGACAAAATAATTCATAAACTGCTGGATCAGAGGAAACATTTTCTTAGAGCTCTGCTTTAATAAAATAAAGAATAAAGGCTGTTTTAATAGATTAAGAATTAGAACAGTCCTTATTTTAACAGAGTAATAGAACACAATAATAGAATAAGTACGTCCATGTCTGTCCGTGTTTTCTTAGCCTTTTATTTCATTTGCTTTGAAAAAAAGCCCAAAGACACATTTTAGCAGCAGCACGTATAAATCAGACTTGACGACCGCTCTTTCGTATTCATGTATTTACTGTGGAAAGACTGTCTGGCAACTTTTTAATGTGATTTTCCATTTGTCCAAACCTTTTTCCAGCGGAGTGATATGAGCTGGCTGTCCGCCTCGTGACAGATTCGAAAATTATCCATTTAAAGCTTCTCAGATTTCGTTCTCGACAGTTCCTCGTTATTGTCCCATCCCGACTTGTGTTTATGAGGGAGGAAGTTTTCGCAGGCTCGTGGCTGTATAACCTTTAACGCCCACTCACTTGCCCTAGTCTGGGAATTTGTGCTCACATGTGGGCCTGAAGCAGAAAAACACGTCACAGCCACTGTGGCACGTCACTGCTCGTTGTATTAACTAGGCTTATGCGCTGTTATGTAATAACACATTTCTAATCAGATTTTTTGGAGTTATTCAAAGTTTGAGACTTTACCGTGAGTCAAGTACAAGTTTCAGTAAGCGGCACTTACACCACAGAGGAGCGGTGAGGAGCTCGGAGGCTCTGAATGTTTGTGCTACTGTGTGAATGCATGGCACACAGCTCAAACACATTTTCAAAGTGAACAATTGCACAAAAAGAATTGTTTGAATTTCACATTTAAAAGAGTCACACTCAAATATCTTTAAAACACATGAAATCAAAGCTGCTTTAAACTTTGCTGCTGTGAGACGTTCACCAGGAGTTCATGCGAAAAAAATAAAAACTGGCCGCACCACTTTCAGGAGATTGCATGACAAAAACAACAGTTTTGACTCAAACTGCACCAAAGACACCAAAAAGGGAATGAGGGTGATTGATTTGCAAGCACGCAGGTCTGCTGAGGTGCTGCTGGTTTTAACTTCCTGTGAAGAAAGTCAGAGAGGTGACCCGTTTATCTCCCCGGAATTTCTAAAATTATTATTATTATTATTTTCTTTTCTTTTCTTTTTGCTTTCAGTGGTGCTTTTGTCCACTTGATGAATTACCATTCGGTTTTGGTGCCTGAGAAAATTTACATTAACATTTAACAAGTAGTGCAGTGAGCTGACTGGAACAATTTTGCATTAAAGAAACCAATGCAGAGCCTGTTCTAGAAAACATATCTGCAGAAAATCATGGCAAGTTTTCAAAGAGGACATCTACAAGGATGGATTTACTGATTGCAGAACAGGGCAATTGTGGTTTGCAGCTTTCTTCTGACGACTTCTTCGAATATAAATCAACTAAAGCAAGCGTGTGGCTGGGAGGGTGATGACATTTTGTATTAGTAGTAATTTGTGTCGGGTCCTCGTTTTTTCATGCAGATTCAAAGACCTGTTTGAGGGTCAAAACTTGGGTTTTGAAGCTAAAGTTTAGGCTGGGGCTTGTATAAATATGCTGGTTAAACTTAACAGTAAGGAATGCATTGATGTTAATGAATGTTCTCACAAAGACAGCCAAATATGTCACACCCTGTTTCACCTTGGTAATACAAAACAATATTTAGAGAAAATATGAGATCTGTCCTTCCTCAGGTCCCCGGCAAGACACCCGTCAAGCCTGAAGTAGAACAGATGGACAATTCGGAAATTTCTCAAATTTTTAACAAGATGATGACAAATACTGGCTGCTGTAGCCTGAAAGAAAAAGAGATGTGCATTAATGTCAGCGCTTACTTTGACTGTGAAGTCAGCTCCGAGTGGGCCAGTGATTCTCAGGACTTCTTTATCTGAAAGTTTCTGGTAGTCCACGGTGGTGTTCTCTATGTAGTACTGCCCGGGTCTATCCAAGACCAGTTCATCTCTTACCCCCTGTAGAGTCTTACTCTCCATGTCTGAAGGTAAAAAAACAAACAATTAAAGTCTCAATATGTGCAAAGAGAAGACAAACAGGTGTGGCCACTGCCTGCCACAAAATCTTTCTTTTAATTTTTACATTTTTTTTTATATTTTATGAGTAAAGTTCTTAAGTTCTGGAGCTGTGATTAAAATGTTGATCACAGACCCTTCAGTCAGACCCAGCGACACACAAAGAGCTCAGACTGGGTGCTGTGGTCACTCTATCACTGTGATGAGGCTAACGTAGCCAGCATGCTTTCCCCTCACTGACCTCACTTTATCCCTGTCTATACAGGATCTTGTGTAACTTCAGTGTTGATGCTTAAAGAAAATAAAAAATACAGAGATACATGGGAACAAGTGGTGACCACCAGGCAACACATGGTTACAATCAAGATGCCGGAGGGCAAAATGGATAGGGGGGGTGGAAATATCTAATGAAAAAGCTGTCCATTCAGAAGATGATCTGGAAACTAGCCACTGAGCAAAGGACAGGCACAGAGGTGAAACATTTGTTATCCATTTGATCCGGTGAGGATTTGATGCCAGGACTTTGACATCAGTGAATTTCCCTGGAAGCCTTATGTCTTCTCAGAGCCAGAGCAAAGGGAAGAAACACGTATCTCTTCTGGTTAGTCTGCTCTGGGCTACTTTTAAAACGAGTCTTTATTAGAGAGGCCAAAATGTAATATCTTTTGGAAATCAGAGTAAAAGATCGATCATAGATTGCTATTAGTGTGAAACATTCATTTCAAGGCCTGCCAAGTACGATCTTCTGTTTTCTGTTATGAAAATGTCACCACCGTGTCTGTTTCACTCTTTTTGCATCGGAGCATGCTAAAAACATAACACGCTGTGCAGAAAAGTCAGAGCGGTGCGGTGAACTCATGTTCAGTGTGTAGTATTTGACAAATGAAAGAGCACTGCCAAACACAGAGATCATGCTCAGCTGTTTTGGATGGAAGGGCACCCTGGACCTACCAGGACTTACACAAGTGATCCGGGCCTTTCAGGATCAGACGCACGTGACGACTCTTGTAAGGGATGGTGACCACTGTGTCCTCAGCTTGAACAAAAACAAAGAAACAGTACCAATCACTACATCAATATATGACACAAATGCTAAAAACGAGCGACTTATGACTCAGACACGCTAGAGTAGAAAAAGGATGGCAACCTTCTTGTGACTAGGAAAAGTTGGTGGTTGCAATTCATTTCAAAATAGTGCAATCAGTTGCAGCAACTAGCTAGTCGCTCAGACGTGCAACACTTTCAGCCTCGAGGTGATTGAGGAGGTCCCATGGTGAGATGCAACTTGTCTCCAAACAGTTGCAGTCTGACTGGAATTGATTGCAGTCACTCTCAGACAGAAAGTTTAGAAAATATCTGCTGTCTAGTTTATATACGTAGACAGATTGTCAAGCTACTGCAATCAATCTAGGCAAATCCAGAAGTTGCAGTAACAGAAGTTACTCTGAAGACGGCGTCTGACTGCGAGCGGTCACAGACATGGTTCCCATCTTCAAAGCAGCTATTTTAAAGGCATGGAGGCAGGTATCCCAAGCTGTGTGCCCTGCTGATTGGGCTTAGTTATAACTCTTGTTTATAGTCTGTGTGGTGAACAAGTATATCTGCTCGAGGACCTCTTTAGCTCAGCAATTACTTCTTTATTTAATAAAAATTGTAAAAAAGAGTAGCAATTCTTTACTTTTTCCTGAAGAATGCTGGGATTTGTAGTGTCCCCGCACAAGCCTGCAGGACGAGCCATCTCCATTGCAGACTCCACAGTTGTCCTCGGTCGCAGTGCTTCCAAGCTCATGATCACAACCTACAATCTGGAAAACACAGGAAGCACGAAAAACTTTGAGACATCACAAATGACACGCACAGTCACCTCACTTTTAGAGCCTGAAAGACCTTCTACCTTCTTAGTTTTGAGGACAAGATAGCAGGGAAGATTTTCTGCAACAACACAAAAGTAAAGAGAAAGGATATGATATCATGAAGCACTCCAGCTGGTTCTGTTGGAGCTTCAGTACCATTTAAGTGTTACCATGAAGCGATTCAAACAACCCTCTGGTCTCCTCAATATTCATTCATTGAATTACTAAGACGCCATCCATAGTTGAATGGTGGATATTTCGTTTTGCAGTTTCTGTCAGCAAGACAAAACCAAAAACCGCAATATCATTCCAAGCATTGTAAGGGAGACACTTCTGAGTCTCTGCAGACACGATGCCCTGGGACATAATTCCATTCAACCCCAGAAAATGCATTGCAAACTATTTCCTGGGCTGTCAGTCAAACGCTAAATCTAAAGGAATACTCATTGGATATTCATTTGTAAAGCAGATGTCGTGATGCTAGTGCTGTAAGGTAGTCCACTGTGGTCCTCTTGAGATTTACGTCTTAGCTTTTGCTCCCAAATGCACGATATTGAAATTTGAATATTGAAAAAAATTGCGTACCAGTGTTGACAGGAGTACTGTACTGCGACAACATTAGAACCACTGGTCTAATACTGTGTAGGCTCCCCTTATTCCACAAACAGCTTTAGCCCATCAAAGTCTCTGAGGCTACTGCGGTATCAGACACACTGACAGCACATCGTTTAAAGACGGGGGCCTCGGCGGACTTGTTGGACTTGTTTTTCCAGGACATCCCACAAATGTTCACTCGAATTAAGATCTGGGGAAGTTCACACCTTGATCCTAAACCTATTTGAGAGTATTGTTGCAGGGGTGTAGTGGTCTGTGAAAATGTTTAAGCAGATTGTACATGTCAAAGTAATGCCACATGAATACCAGGACCCAAGGTTGCCAATCAAAGAGCTGCACAGAGCATCACACTGACTTCACTTGCCTTACTAGCTTAATCTAAACTTTTTACAACACACTGGGATATATTTACTTTGGAAGATCAACTTTTCAGTTATTTTTAAGGTGAGCTGATCTTAAATATAAGGATTTGCTTAGTTTACTGAAAAAAAGAAGTTTTTATATGCAAGTCCCACAAGATGTACATCTTGGCTTCAAAAATTAAAAGAAATAAACCAAAATTCTTGATGACTTCAAAGCAATTGAGGTTCATGACATGGTTACTGACCTGGCAGATACCACTGATGCACATGTCCAAAGACTCTGTGTAACAGCGTGTCCCATCCAGCACCTTGGGCGCCAGCTCCACCACAAGGCCTGAGCCCTTGGCTTTGCATTTGAGAGCACACGGGTTGTCTGGATCGTTGTATACCGGCAGCCACTCGTGGTACTGGTCCTGGTATTGCTCATCTGCGTGAGCTGAACACTGCTGGGCACGGAAATCACCGGCATCTGAAGGGCAATCCTGAGGGACATAAAACATATTTTAAAATATTTTACATTCTTGAAAAAGGCAGGGCGAATGAAGTCTT
The DNA here is from genome assembly GCF_057382275.1 of Copadichromis virginalis. Taxonomy (NCBI): domain Eukaryota; kingdom Metazoa; phylum Chordata; class Actinopteri; order Cichliformes; family Cichlidae; genus Copadichromis; species Copadichromis virginalis. Next base: position 48,902,922 of record NC_140620.1, read on the forward strand.
GCATCTCTAAATGTGTATGTGGGAAGAAGACTGCTGCATGAAATTAGCAGAATAAATGGAAACAGAAGAAGTTTGATGCAACTTCTTACTTTCTCTCAAACAGCAAGATCCCAAATCACTGAATTACACCCCGTACCCATAAATCTTTTAGACACAATTTGCCATATCAGTTTTACTTCTTCAATAAAAACACTTGAAAGCTGTGTCGACATCCACGACACAAAGATGAGTGGGTTCAACTTACCACATTGCTGCATGTGCGATATTTGATATTCTGTCCTTCGCAGGTCCTACAGAAGGAAAAAAAATGAAACCATGGGTAAATAGGCCGTGGGAGAGAATGATAAAACAAACCATAACATGAACCAGTCATCATCATCTGAAGGAGCTGGTGTTATATCCAGTGACTCTTCCCTCATTATTCATATTGAAAATTATAGCGCTGATGTGGCAACCCACGAACATAAGTCTGTGGTGCGTTTGCAAAGCTTTAACAGCGTATTTCACACAAAGTAACTGTGCATAATTATCCAGTGGCACGCTGAAGATGACAAATGAAGCTGATAAAAACTGCAGTTCCTGAAATGACCACTTGAGGGTGGCTCACAAAGCATTTAAAAGACTGGAATAAAGCCCAACGACACAGAAGAAATAAACATTAACAGCCTTCATAAACAATTGTACAGGGCTACATTGTTTAAAATTGTTATCATTGAGACTTAAAGTTATCAAAGTTCTGAGCACGACTGCTTTGACTGAAAGGCAAGAACAGCAGCAGAGTGGCCAAGTAGTCTCTAGCTATCTGTTAGTGAACTGGACCACTGTTTGTGGCATTGGTGCCTTTTGAAGAACTTCAATGCAATTATTTGATGAATAATTTAACTTTCTGTGCTGCTAACTGTACTTACAACCTGCCCAGCTGGTTGTTGTTTGTGGATTTCCAGCACTTGCTGCATTAGATTGCACTGTGATGGACAAATTCTGCAAAACGCATAAAACTGTGTTATTTCTTTACCTTTTGCATTTTCATTTATTGGCTACTATATATGCCGATATAGATATAACAGCAAATAGCTATTATTTCCCCTGCAGTCAGGCTCTAGTTCAGTTTCCACACTCGACATATGTTCCTCCATTCTCTGCGATATGAATAATCTTTATAGACAATTTGACTTCAAGCTTATTACTTGTAAAAGAAAATCTCAAAAATCTAAAGCTTTAACACGAGTTTCACAACATTTAAAAATAGGAGCCCCATTTTCTCTGTGTGTCTGAAAAAATGCAAAGCTGCACGCAGTAGTAACACAGACAGAGTAAAGCCCTCCAGCCTGCGTCTGCTGAACAGATTGGAGCAGTTTGGATCACGACTCCCTGCATGACAGTCTGCTTTGTCTCTGCCCAAATTATCGAGCTAACCACTTATTGAAAATGAGGATTTCTTTGTGCTTTGATGCAGAGTGATGATAAACCATTGATGGTGACTATGATAGGGCAATTATCAAAGACCCCAGTGGAAACTAATCAAATGGTATTCTTTTGGGAAGTTAAGAGGAATTCCAGTGTCACTGGCCCTTAGCTAATCTGGAATCATGATTGGAGACGTCACTGACTTTGGACTCAGCAGTGAACGAAGGCTTAAGGTTTTTTACAATGTTATTCCAGAGAATGGAGGGAGTGGATGTGGACCATGTGGCATGGCAAGAACATTAGAACCTGTGACGAATCCAGACGGTCCCCTCTGCCAAATCAAACAGTAGGCCATGGGGCCTGAACCCCTAACAAGAGACTTTCAAAGACCAAGAGTTGAGAGACAGGTAGCTAAGATCTGGATCAGCGTGGAAACTCACACTGGGACAAGCAATATATAAACGAGACATAAAGAGGCAAAGGGAATAAAATGAATTTCCCTTTTCATTTCCTTTTGATTTTAGAAGCTCTAAAGTGGAGGCTAAGCAGACGTAGGGCCAGGACATGGGATTCATCATGGCGTCATCATAGGTTAGGGAAAAATAACTCGGTTGAAATATCAGAAGTCTTGGAGCACATAAAACATAACTCACAAACTGTGACCCCAAACACAAAAAGACAACTACAGAGAGTGCGCTCATTAGTTAACTGCACGAGACTCAACAAAGACTAAAAGTACCATCTATAGCATTAAACAGAAAAAAGGAAAATCTACTGTAACCATAAAAAAATTGGGCTAGTATTGGATACGCAGTAAAATTCATCCGGCCCATAATGTCCATATATATGTCATCAACTCTTCTCGCAAGATTGAAAGTAATTGCACGCAGGGCTCCAAAACCCATACCACAATATTGATACACTTGAGGCATGTGGGCACACAAAAATGTAGCTGATTTGCTAACGCCTAAAATATGCTCAAGCTATGAGCTCTGCTATTGATCAGTTTAGGAAAGCTAAGAGTTTACTGTTTATCTCAGGAGGATAACGAGAAGCTGAAAAAGATGGAACAAAGAGCATAACAGAGGCCAGAGTATCATGAGATTAGGCAAAAATATTGCAGTTGTCAGTGAAATTAATCATGATATATTTTGTCTTTTTATTCATTTGTAGGGCAGAGCTGTAGGTCTACTACTGTTAGGAATATTACTAAAAAGGATGGAGGTGTTAATAACACAGCATGGACCACACAGAGTGATTCCCAAGGCTGTAAAAGAGACATAATCTTGGTTGCTAGGCCAACCTTAATTTCACATTTCATTGCCCTGGAGAAATTTCACTTTCACCCACTTTTGCCTTTAAAAAGTTGCGGCATGCCTTCACAGCCTAATGTCACTTCATGTCACCCACTGTATAATTTCAGTACATACGTGACCGCATTGCTACAGGAAACATCTCCTGCCTACAGTTGTTGATATTTACTTCCCATTGGTGTCATGGTGACAAACGACACAGTCAAATTCTTTGTGAATTTCTTCTAAACAAAGTTGAGGTTGGATCTTTCTTTTTTTCTTTTTAATAACATGTACAGATTAATATTTTCCTGCCTAGTGCTTCATTAATATTGGAGCAGCACTTTTTCTTGCCATGACATCTAATCCATATGTTCACACTTGGATCCAACCAGCTATGCTGCTGTTAATAAAGAAGCCGGCGATCAAGTGCAGTAACTTGTGTGGATAGAAGTAATGAAGGCCAGGCAATCTGCGGATAGTCTGTACTTCTGCACATGCCCTTTCGAGAGGTTAACTAACTCTGGTGTGTTTTGCAGTAGCAATAAGTGCCCTGTATGTGCGTGTGTGCATTAAAAAGTCAGAGAGTTGGAATGGTATTGGTTTGGAGGGTGTTGCAGACCTATTTCCAGCTCCCTTTTCCAAAGAGTCACACACACACACACACACACACACACACACACACACACACACACACACACACAAGGGGCCTTGTGCTATGCTTTTTAATGATGCCGTTTGATCTGCTACCCGAGGCCAGGCTACGACTCCCTCATTCCCACGCAAGAGCAGGGTGAGGTGGGACAAGGTGGAACGAAGCCTCCTACCATTTGCTCAAGAGCTCCATACATTATGGCAACTGCCAGAGTTGGTAAACAAACCTGCCTGGACTTAGAGGAGGCGGAGAATGTACATCAACACATACACACGCTGCCTATGTCCCGTATGAAGCTCAAGCCCCAAACACCTCTTAACAAGTCAATTACTCCTGAGGTTTGTCTGACCAAAATATTCTGGGCAGGCAAAGAGAAGTGGTTGCTCCAGAGATCGTGAAATGAACTCCTCAAAGAGACATTGACCTCAATGTTTACAGTGCAGTACACGGGGGGTGGGGGGTGGGGGCCCTCTGGCACTTGTATGCTGCTCAGTCTTTTTGTCTAGTGCCAGTGCAGATGGATTCATGGTTGCAGACATATGAGAGCCTTTCACAGTACCTCGGTTGTGACCTCAAGAATGATGTGAGCTGTTCTGGCAGTTTGATCCTAGACTATTGCACTGTTTCATGATCTGAGTGACTAGTCCTGTCACTAGGGGTGCTACCTCTGCAGCCAGCAGCAAACGTCACTGGTTACCTTGAGTTGAGCAGCAGTATATTCTGGGAACTGTAAAACAGAGGAATGCAAGTGAAGTCACCCTGCAGCTATTTCCCAGCCTATAAATGTGACAACATTTCTAAGGAAAATGTACTGTCTCCCTTCTTATGTCCATTTTTCCCACTTGTTCCTTAAATTTGTTTATAATTGACCACTTTACCCAATGCACTCGGTCCCTGAGCTTTAATCTTGGAGCACTGTGGGTTAGCTTGAAACCTTACCGACCAGGTGACTGTGGCACAAGGATTAAGAGGTTCCTGATATAAGCCTGAGATGATGAGCAGTGGGAATCCATCCAATGCGGGACTCCGTGTTTGCACAGCCCAAATTCTGTCACATAAAACACTTATTAAAAGCGGCATGTAGTTTCGCAAGAGTCACTGATTGTTCTGCTCTGATCTGTGAGGAAACATGTTGGGGTCATTACTGAAATTCAGATTCCAAATGTCAATGATGAATTCAAGATTTTGGCTCACATGGCTGTCTAGACGGGTCCATAGTGGATCCACTCAGGGATCTTTAACAGTCATGTGTATTTTGAGCACTCCACTTACAACCCAAGGGAATGGAGGATTTGATTTGTGGGATTTAATCAAATCAAATCAAATCAAATCACTTTTATTGTCACATCACATGTGCAGGCACACTGGCACAGCACATGCGAGTGAAATTCTTGTGTGCGAGCCCCACAAGCAACAGAGATGTGCAAACACAACAACACAAACGAGCAAAATACAAGAATGGCCAACCTGAAACTAATAAATATATGTACAATATATAATAGTGTATGCATTTCTGGATGTGTATACTAAATATTTTCCTACGTGTGTGTGTGTGTGTGTGTGTGTGTGTGTGTGTGTGTGTGTATGTATACACATTTTTACAAATTAAATAGTAAAAAAATAAAATAAAATAATAATAATAATAATAAAATATATAAAATATACAGAGTTGAATATGTGCAAAACAAGTGGCATTTATATACAGTGTGGAGTGGATTTACTCACACTATTAAAACCCCTGCCTAAACCTAAAAGCAATGATGTTGCATTTTGATGGAAATCCGTCCAACTTCAGTCAGGACTTTCTACTTTAGAAAAGGGGATTAGCTCAGATCACGTTTGAACACATGCTAACAAATTGCCGGTGGGATGTTTCCATTTTTCTGAGGGTCACTGAGGTTCTAACTTTCAATTTACAGCAAATGCTCTCCTGCTGTGATGTAGTCATCATTTAATGACTGCGCTATAAACTCAACAGTTACATCAGGCCACTGATTTTTGTTTTAAAAAGGCTCTTTATGCCCCTGCTTCTCATAATGATTGTTTTTTCTGGAATTTTTTCTGCATCCGAGATTTTTAGACCTGATATCAGTACAGTGTAAATGCTGCCCAAAGGATTGTAAAAATAAAATAATCCTCATTTGTCTTTTAGCTTCTCTCCCTTTAAGAGGTTTTTGGCTGCTTGGCTGCCTCTTACAAATTAGATGACCATATTAGGATATCCGCTCTCTCTGATGTCAGCAAGACCCATTATTTGGAAAAAACACCTGAAATTGAGCTTCTAGAGGAGTCTTAAGTTGAACTTTTGGCTAATATGAAGTAGTAAATACACTGACCCCATTATTTAATGGTAAATGGTAAATGGCCTGTATTTATATAGCGCTTTTACTAGTCCCTAAGGACCCCAAAGCGCTTTACATATCCAGTCATCCACCCATTCACACACACATTTAACAACCACCCACAACTATAATATTTACCTCAATGACAGAAATAAGGAAAAGCAGTTTAGTATGTTAACTTCTAGTAATGTCTGCAAGAATGTGAGCAATCTCTAATCTTTATTTCTCCATCATCAATATTTTTACGTGTGCGGCTTCTCCTTCTGAAAAGTCTGATGTTGCAGGAGACATTAGCCTTGCAAATGTTAATATTACTCTATGAAGAGAACCAGACCAGCTCTCCCGACACTGTTGCATGTTCTCTCACAGGTTACCTCTGTGAAGCTTTTGGGTCTTACTTGGAACTGAGGCATCGTCTGAGGGAGTAGGAGGCTCCTCCGCCACATGTACGAGAGCATTCACTCCAGGAACCCCAGGCGTCCCAAAGCGTGTCTCTGTCCTCTTCTGATCGGGCCGTACGCGAGCTCTACACACCAGAAGAAGAGACGTTAATATGCAGTGTTTTGGACACTCTGATAACAGGCGTCTGCTGTTATCAGCCTTCATCAGCTCTACAGAAGCTGAGATAAAATAAACTGATCACTGAAGCTCACTGTCATCTTTATATTGGACTCTTTGACCTTATGACTTAGCAAAGATCTCCCATCATTACAGAAAGCAGCTCTTTAGCCAAGTGAGTTGTGGCTTCCTGCAGCCATTCCTTAAATTGAGGAGCTTAAAAAAACCTAAAAACTACAATAAAAGTGCACATGACAGGAAAAGAGAGGCAGTAAGAGGAAGTAATCACGAGTTCTTGACTTCTGGCCCTTTTGCGTATTTAAAATGTCTGAGTCATGCATTAAAGTTTGAAATATTAGTCCTTGCTTAAGGCTCGGGCCACACTCGTGTGCCTCTCTCTGTTAATTGCATTGTGCTGTATTTGGCAGTGGAGACGGGAATATTACTGCGCCACCCAAAATCAATATTATGAGAAGCTAAATTTTACAACTACAAGGACAGTGTGCGTCTCGGATGTAGGGTGACAGCCAAAAAAAATTAAGATCCTCGCTATCTCAGCTCCTGTTTACCTCATAAAGTCTTTGGTATTTTCCAAGTGGACTAACTCGCCGTGCTCGTAGGGAAAGGTTTATTTATAATGCCGCTGCTGTCAGGCAATATGGCAATATCTATTGTTGTGTTTAAGTCAAGATAGTTTTCCTCTGCTTCACTTTTCTCAATGCCCTTTCCAGAGCTGACTGAATGAAGCAATAGAGAGCTGCATTTTCTGAATACCGGGCTCAGATTAGGTGAAAAGGGAAACAGATTGTTTTTGCTATCTAGAACAAGGACTCAGTGAAGGTATTCTACTTAAAACCTGCCAGTGAGACTGAGGTAAAGGAAAAAACTGGTCCTGTACCTGTTTAATGGATGACAACTTGGAAAAGTAAAAAAAAAAAAAAGACTTGGAACTTGGAACCAACACTGGGACAAATCGTCCACCTCCTGTGGCAACAGGAATGTGGCTCAGTAGACCGAAGCGCAAACACAGTCAATAAAGTAACCTGCCAATCTTCCAAGGCGGTTTGGGAGTGTTCAATGGGAGCAGATGAATACAAGAGAAAAATTATCATTTTTTTAAACCACTCAGTCTTCATAATGCTGCTGGACCATGAAAGACTTCTTTTCCTAACATTGCAGAAATGCTGCTATTGTGTGCTCTGGACAGCGTCGCACAATAGGGACTTTTACACCGTGAGGCGGCAGTTTGTGTCTGCACATCCAACAGAGTTTTTGACAGTGATTTAAAATTTCCAGCTCTTGCAGATTAGGCATGTGAGCCCTAAACAAGCTCATTTACCCAGAAGCCGCTGAACATTAGGGGTGGGGTGTGTTCAGAAAATGAATTTGCACCTACTGCACTGCAAAAACTCAAAATCTTACCAAGTATATTTGTCTTATTTCAAGTCAAAATATCTAATCACACTTAAAATAAGCCATAATCAGCTAAAGAGTAACATTTCAGTGAGATATAGGAACTTGTTTTTAGACAGTGCATCTTGGATATCTTGTTAAGTGAAAAACTCTTGAAAACATATTGTTTTGAGTCATATCTCACACGAAACAAGCTTTTTTGGCATTTCATAAACGTTTTAAGCTGCTGTGTTATTTGTAAAAGATGTATCATCTTGTTTCAAGAAATAGACCTAACTTGAATCAGGACATCAAATCTACTTTATTGAGAACTGCAGGTTAATATCATGCCCAACATTGCATTATTATGAGTCTTAGTATCTTAAGCACAGTGTATTTATTTTTCTTACATACCAGTCAAACCATATCAATGTGACATTGAAAAAGAGGCAAAACACTGAAATTGTTTCCCTCACTGAACAGATTGCGCCAAAAGTAAAATAAAAAGTAAATAGAACAATTTTTTTGCCAGTCTTTAAAAACCTTATTTCAGCCCACATATTCACAAAAGACTCAAGAATAATGTTTGATGATGTCAGTTAGATCATACTTCACTGGAATGTACTTGCTGTTATTAAAGTTTACATAGTGGTATGCTGTATAATCAACAAGATTTCCAGCATCCACAAAAATATTTGCCTGAGCTAGACAGGGAACTTCTACCTCATAAGCTAAATATTGATCATTCCACCCAACTGTAGAGAGAGGCTGGCATTCAAAACAATACACAGATGCATTTACAATATAGATGTTTTTAACAAGTGCAAACTCTGGAGCATCATTTATGACATCAGAAATAACCAAAGATTTTTCACATGAATGTATATTTCCATGTAGCATAATCCACTGTACAGAAACTACATGTTCAACTTGCTCAATGAAGTCTTTAATCTTGCCTTCTACATAATGAAGATCCAGGCTTGCGTTTGAAGTAGAATGCTTTAAGATAGAAAGGTTTTTTTAGGGGAAAGCCAGTTCATGCTGACCTCTTTACCCCCTTTTTCCTCCCTCGAACAGCATGGCAGTGCACTTCAAATACAGAGATGAATGGATCGTGCAAAGAAAAACAGTAACAATGCAATAATAGGGCTCCGATTATTTTCCTTGGGTCATGGGAGGAAAAACACCCATGCTGTACAGTCCTGAGAGGGGATGGCGGGTTCACGTTATTAAAAGTGCGTGGGGACTGATATAAATGGCTGTCAGTGCTGATGACGCCTGAGGAACAGCAGAGAGGAATGGCAAAACCTAAACACAGCCAGCGGAACATACAGCCAAACATATCGGCAGCGGCGCTACTTTCTGCACGGGCCAACTATTTCAATGTTTGGATCCCGGTAAATAAACACAGGCTGCGCTCTGGGCAGCCGGTTAGTGCACCACCTTAATTCTCCTTTGAAAAGCAATCAGTGAATTTTGCACTCAATTACGACTGAGGCTGTGTGTTGCAAAGCCAAGAGTGCTCGAGGCGCAGAGAGGCTTGCGAAGAAAGAGGAGTGGAAGTAGATGAAGGATGAAGGGATGGAGATGAAGAGGTTGTTTGGCTCGCTGCGCTGCTATTGTTCTCAATGAAAGCGGAGGAAGACAAGGCTCCGCTAGCTGGACGGCTGTCCTGCTGGGATTTGGAGCCAATAATCAAACGGCTCAGATATCTACTCTTCCTTAACCCTCCATCACTGCACGTCCCACCGCTTCTGCTATGATCTATCGCGCTTCTTATTTCATTTGAGCGTTCATGCACCCATAACTGACTCATAATGCTTCCTAAAACTCTTTGCAAAAGCACCTTTGCAAACACAAACTATTATTTGCTCACTGGTGCTCATACTGTGAAAAAAAAAAACAGAGCAAATACACGAGGGTGACAACCGCAAGGCCTTTGTTTTTCCACAAGGTAAAAAAGCGGAAATGAGCATATGATTAAAGATCACTTAACTCCACGTTATGAGTTATTCTGATGGACGGATTCTATTTAAGTCACCTGTCAGCAGCTGAGACTAAAAACACTTTCCCCGAAGATGGAAAACTCCTGAAAAAGGGAAAAAAGAAACCCGACTCTGGTGCCTTCTTTTGCAGACTGTGTCAATACGACGGCCTTTGCAGTTGGCAAAGACACATGATATTTGCACATCTGCTAAATCCCTTGTCATGTGGCCAGCACTGCGCAGCACAGTACTGTACTCATGGTCATGCTGTGAGGAAGGCACTGTAATGTAACAGTGAGCCTGCAGCTCGCTGACCTCCGCATGCACAAGTCCTTTTTTCATGGCTTAGGTTAAAAAACATAATAATATAATAAGACAATGCTGCAGGACTGCTGTAGCTGACCTGGCAAAGCTACTGTTGAGAAGACTCCAGGATGTGGAGAGTGCACTGCTTACTTCAAAATACACACACATACAAGCATAAACACTCAAATAGATGCTTTTAGAGGACATTAATAACCAAAGACAAAATAAAAACTTTAAAATGCAATTGAGATAACAGGGTAAAAATCACAGTACCAGAAGTAGAAGAGCTGTCATCAACAGCATGCAGGATGAAAAGTCTTGTTCCATGCCTTTTTCAAAGTGTGTGTGTGTGTGTGCGCGTGTGTGAGACCCAGTCCCTCCAGATCTGCTCGTGAGTACTTTTGTGTGTGTGTCTGGGTCCGATGCGTGACGGCCTCCTCCGTGGGTCACTCTGCGTGCTGTGTCTGCCTCCCTGCCTGCCGTCTCCTGTCTGACTTGCTCCCGTTCTTTCTCAAGAGTATCTTGGGGAAGCGGAGGGAGGGAGAGGGGGCAGGGAGAGCGTGGGTGAATGTGTGTGCGTGTGTGTCCGTTTTAGAGCGTGCACTGCATGAAAGTTGGAGGAAGTAATCGGAAGGGCGGGGGGGTTGATCCAAGCACCATGAGCCCTCAGGTCTGGCACATTAGCCAATCAATAAATGGGCTTCAGATGACAGTGTTAGTACAAACAAGAAGCTGGGCCAGCAGCAGCTTCACAGCTTTGCATGTTTGTGTGTGTGTGTGTGTGTGTGGGTCAGACTGTCAGAGAGAAGGAATAATGGCAGACAGACAACTGTAAACCAATTTTCTTCTTTTCCATTTCTTTTCCTAATATCTCAAGTTTCCGTCTCACTCATGCCACTGCTTCCTCTTTCTTTTAAGCTTTGGATGGGTTTTTTCCCTCTCTGTAGTTTTCCCTCACTCTGTTGGAAATGTCAGAAACTCTCGGTCATACTGTGACATCTTTAGAATTAACCTTTTATTTCCAGCCTGCTTGCGCAGAACTGGTGACTTCAATTACACATCTGAGCAAAGCAGAGACACATTTGGCACTGCCATACTTCACCGTTGGCTCCAAATCGCTTTATTTTTCCCAAAGAGTTACATGTGTGAGCCTCTATGTTAAATCAGATGACATAGTGTGGTCACTGAAGCTATCAGGATAGACTTTTCAGCCACCCGCCTACAACCCCCTTTTTTATGAGCTAAAGGTTTACTTCAATGGAGCCTTTTATAACATCTGGCAGTTTAAGCTAGAGAACATTTACACCGTGGAGGTGGGGGACAAGCCAGGTGTCCCCTGGAGGGACAAATCCTGTAGTTATTTAAAGAAAAAAAAAACACCCAGTAAGATGGACAACCCTTTGGCACACGGGGAATATACTTATACACTGAGTGGCTTTCCAGCTTCCTTTTGCGATGGCAGGACGCAAAAAAACAAAAATCTGAAACCCAACATTAAAAATAGCGCAGGCAAAATGACCCGCTGGCATTCCTTGATGTTACTCACAAGGTAGCAAGCTATCATTCAGGCATCCAACCCGAGGTTCCAAACACAATAAAAACTCTGTGCCCTTCGAATCAAGGCCTCACATCTTCTTCCCAATCAAACACCAAATCAAAAGCCGCATAATTGGTATCAATTAAGGCTGAGAGGAATGTGCTGCACTCCAGAGCAAATAGACAGCCACCCTAATCACAACATCGGAGCAGACGTCTCGACACTTAACGCGGCACACATACACACTTTTTTATATTTCAGCTCTACAAAGCAAACCTGTCTCGAAGTCCAAAGTCACTGACAGAATCGGACTTAGCTTGTTTGATTTGGTAGGTTGAGCATGTTCCATGAATTGGGGAATTATCTTAACGCGCACACACTGGTGTAGTCTGTGTAGTCAGGGAAGGACGTGGACTTTGACATGTTCACAGGCTGATGCGGCCCATGCATTCTCAATCCATAACCCTCTGATATTTACTTTTAGAAGAAATCCTTCTCGTATTTGCCAATGTGTGACTACAGAAAATAAACCGTGGCATCAATGATGTGCCTAGAGCTTAAAACCAAACACCCGAGGAGGAAATTAACAGTTTTGATTGACACGAGCTTGGAGACGGCTCTCTACCACAACATTGCCGAAGGTGTCTCCTGACAATTTAAACAACAATCCATGAAGATGATGAGGTGAGAAAAATGATAGAGCGCATTGTTATTTTACACAAGGGCAGGCTCGGATATTAGGTTGCATAAGAGAAGCATGCAGGAGGTTTTGAGGATTAGGGGAAATGACTGTCCACAGACAAATGCTCCACTGTCTTAAAAGATGATTCTGCTTTAATATGAAAGAATGGGTTAGGATAACATTGGCTGCCCCAAAGTAATTGCTGACATATGGGAACAAGGTTGAATCACAACAACAATCTCACAGAGCCAGAAACAAGAAGACTGACTGTAAACAAGCCAACAGCTAATTTAGATCCCCTTTTATTTTGCAGTTAAAACTTAAAGTGAGCGCATTCACATGATGGTAAAAGTCCTATTAAAGTTCACCCCAGTTTTCCTGACTGAAGTCATCGATTCAACAAAGTGCTGAAAACATTACTCAAAGATTTTGGTCCATATTGACATGACAGCATCACGCAATGGCTGCAGATTTGTCAGCTGCACATCCATGATGTGAATCTTCAACTCTACCACATCCCAAAGGTGCTCTATTGGAATCAAATGTGGTGACTGTAGAGGCCATTTGAGTACATTGAACTCACTGTCATGTTCACGAAACCAGTTGGAGGTGACACTGTGGTCATAGAGGGATGGAAATGGTTACTAACAATATTCAGGTAGGCTGTGGTGTGTAAATGATGCTCAGTTGGTAATAAGGGTCCCAAAGTGTATCAAGAAAATATCCCTCACATCATTACGCCACCAGCCAGAACCGCCCATAGAAAGCAGGATGGATCAATACTTGATCTTTAGCTGATAGGAGTGGTGGCTGGTGCTGTTTCCTGGTGCTGTAGCCCTTCTGCTTCAAGTTTTCACATCTTCCATGCTTAGAGACGCTCTTCTGCTTGTAACCAGTAGCTATTAGTTACTGTTGCCTTTCTATCACCTCAGGGCAGTTGGGCCATTCTCTTCTGACCTCTGACATCAATGAGGCATCTTTCATCTAGAGAACTGGAACTCACTTCACATTTTCTCTGTAAATCCAAGCGACGGCTGTGTTGGAAAATCCCAGCAGATCAGCAGCTTCTGATACACTCAGACCAGCTTGTCTGACAGCAACAACCAAAAGTCCCTGTTCATTTACCTTCAATCGCTTCTAATCATCTTCCCGACCCTCACTGGTTTTCACCAGTTGGATTCTGTGTTAGTTTTTGTCATCTTCCGTTTTCCTTTTTTAGCTGTTACTTTACACTTACTTGCTGACTCACCAGTTCTCCTTGTGGTCCTGCCATCGCTTTAATGTTTTGCCCTTTGTCGCTTGTGTTTTCCTGTAATTTATGCAAGGTTAATCACCTTTGTACTCAAGCTTATCTTTTTCTCAGTATTCCTGCTTTTTGTGTCTATATTAAAAAAAAAAATGCCCATAACACTACTGTTCATGTGATGTTTTCAATCTAATTAAAAATAATCTAAAGCCCTCAATTAAAGATTATATGAAGTTGTTAAGCTTTGAATTACCACAGACACACTGGTTGATATTTCTTTTTCCCCCCAAACGATATCATTAACAAGTGAAAAAAGTAAAGATGAGGGAAATGTAGTTGCCCATCCATCCATCCATCCATCCATCCATCCATCCATCCATCCATCCATCCATCCATCCATCCATTCATCCATCCATCCATCCTCACCTATTATCCTAACATGTTTTTGGAATGTGGGAGGAAGCCAGTAGAGAGACCCTGAGAGAACCTGCACAGGCGCGAGGAGAACAACATTCAGTTGTATGCTAATAAAAAAACCATTTCATGGCCGCTGCTTCCACCCATCCCCGTGTTGTCTTTAGGCAGATAGAATCTCTCATTTGATTGTGACAGATCACCACCATCTGTCATAAAATCACTCGATTCTCTCTCAGTGTGCAGTGTTGGGATTATGAGCAGGGTTTCGCCTGGTTGCACAACACTTGAGAACCCCTAATGATGTCTCTGTGATAAACAGCTGACAATACAGCATGTATTGCTCAGCAAAATGAGCTGTTCATCATTATCAGTATAGAATGATGTTAAAGTTAACTTTGTTGTTGTTTTTACTTTTTAATGTGATGGAAACTGAGCCAACCCCATACATTTGAAAACACCGCTTCTATCATCACTCGCTGTCTGGTGAAACGACTAGAAAAGCTCTCTCATGCTGAATGTGTTTGAGGTCTTGTAAAGGGTCACTATGTTGACTTTCCAAGCAGCAGATGTTTAACTGATACCGCTCCTCTGCTGCAGAAGAAAGAGTCAAATTTAAAGATTACAATATTATGATGCGATGACATTACTTAACAGTCCCAGCGTCCTGAGGAAGAGAGACAAACGAAGCTAAAGTTAACGAGAGACTCACATCGAGGACCCCTCGAAAGCCCGAACCCTCAGCTCCCACGAGAAGACTTTAATGGTTCAGGCGGGATATAAATGGTAGCCTCCCACCACCCTCACAGACGATGTATGTGCACCAGGCATGATTTATACGAAAGCCATTGTTTAAAAAGCTTTCTGAGCCACGGTATAAAATGTTTTACCAGGACAAGGATTTTACGACTTGCAGCTGAAAGTCAACCACACTTCCCCACCCCACCAAAACCAGAGGATTAAAATAAAGATGTAATTCCCTGACAATCATCTAAATCCAATTAAAGCCAGATGGGAGCTGAAATGAAAGTAAGCAGCGTTACAGCTAAAACATGTTACTCCCTAAATATCTCTTTTTTTCCAACATTGTCACCTAAGCTTTAGCTTTCACTGCTTCCACATCCACGCATTCCACATGAGTCAAGCTTTTCCTCTCATCGTTCCTTAATCGTGATTGATTATTATTTAATACTCCATCCAGAGGAGCGGTCAGCTGGATCGTTGAGCCTTGCGAGCGAGCTGGTTTCAGTGTTTGGTGGTAATGTGAAGTTATAGATTTACAGAGCCATAAACACACCTATTGAGATTACTGTATCATGGCTCAGGTGGGAGGATGCATGCAAAGGCACGGGATAAATAATGCGCTCGAGGGAAAGACGAACGCCAGCTCGTCCTCCGATGGGCCAATCTCTTCTGGCTTAGAGTACATCTTCTCGGTGAACTCCCCGCAGCTCTGCAGAGGAAGACATTTGTTCTGTCTCGATTTTGGGGCCACAGCTTTTTGGAGTATGCATGAAAGCAAAAATGATTTGTTTTTCAGAATAGCAGGCACATGAGAGCTCAGGTCTTGTAGAGTTGCATTGCCCCAGAACAACCCGTGAGATTGGATTGCTTACAATAGCTTACCGGTGAATTTATTTGACATTAGCTATTAAATCAGTCCAAAAAACCCCCATATAATCAGCAAGGTTAAGAGGGACAAAACTATGAATAAAATGAATGAAAAAAACAGATATAACGAGAGCATGATGGGAATTCTCTTATTTTTTTATTCTACAAACTCTAGCATTGGACAAATTGAAATACTTGCTTGATTTGCCAGATCAATAAAGAAAGTTTTCATAAAATTCACCAAAAAACAGAATTTTGGGTTAGCTTTATTCTCCAGGGACGAGAAATCAGGCAACTATAAATTAAATGGTCACATGGACATGTCAACAATGACGTATATAAATTAAATTCAGTTAAATTCATTTCAATGCCATTTAAATAGCATATAAAAGTCAGCTTAAGCCGTTTATGTTGTGAGGTAAAGACTACATGAAAACAGAGAAAAGCCCAACAATCAGGCGACCCTTTGTAAGCAAACACATGGCGACAGTGGGAAGGAAAAACTCCGTTTTAACAGGAAGAAACCTCCGGCAGAACCAGGCTCAGGGAGGGGCGGGGCCATCTGCCGTGACCAGTTTGGTGTAAAGAGAGGAAGACAAGACAAAAGCGCGTCAGTTTAATACTTAAATCAATCAAGAATTGGATCATAAAAAAAAGTATGTCTTGATATAAGGGTACAATAAGCAAAGACGCACTTTCTTTGCTCTAAAACCAACCACCACTGTGCTCAGCTCACAATATTTTCTAACAATTTACTGTGCTGTTTATGGTGACATATTGAATAAGCCACATTCTGATCCCACCTGAGAAAGCCTCTAAAAACTCCACATGCAGGCCACAGCGCTGAGAGGACTCGAGCACGTAATTAAGAATCAGCAGTGACATTTACTACTTCCTGAAGCTGTGTTCATGTGCTCTCACCATCAAGCTTTTCCCATTAGCACGCATATGTTTTAGCAGCTTTCTGGTGAATGCAAAGGCTAAGTTCATCAGGGTCCCACTACACAAAGCCCACCACCTCACACACACTCCACATCCCTCTTTCACCCACCCACGGCCACTGTGGTGTTTTAAAGAGGGTACGAAAGGAAGGGATGGGCATAAATTAGCCGCGTAAAGCCGCTGGAGTGAGTTAAACCAGGCTGGGGCTAGAGTGAAACGGGGAGCGTGGGACCTGCATCCCGATCTGGGCCGACGCTAAGCACCGCAGCTTATTTATGGGATAGCCGGCATCAAGTTGATCCCCCGTGTTTCAAAATGGAGACCATATTGCCGTATCATCTGGATAATATAGCTGCTGCTCAGAACAGTTTACACATGTTTTCTGAAAATATACTTCCTTTTGTTGAAATCAATCTAAAAAAACCCCGTCAATTTAGGGTGTGTGTCCACTGACAGCTGTTTTTGCTCTGGCAGTGTCTACTTTCTATACAAATACAATGTTCAGTGTTAACAGTGCTCACTGAGCATTGCAAAAACACCCTTAGTGCACAGATTTTTTCCTGCTATGCTCACAGTGCTCTCACTTGAAAACAGTTCAGTTGGAACGGCAATGTGTTTCTCTGTGTCACGGCTCTCTCACCACCCAATCAATATCTAAAGGTGATAGGACTAATGACGTGAGTAACGACGGTGGAAAAGTTGTTCCTGCCCGTCACTAACAAGTCAGTTATTTATGATCTAAGAGGTTGCTGTCTGTAATAAAGCAACAACAAAAGCTGGAGAGAAGTGCTTGGACTAAGTTCTTTGCAACTACAGTTAGTTGTAATAAGAAGACACCAAAGATTCAACATGTGAACTTTTTGAATCAACATCTTAATGCTGTGATTTTACATCCTGATGTTTTCACAGTTCTTAAACACCAACATTGGTTTTGACCATAGCAAGTAGCCAACAATGCCTCCGTGCACCACCTTTCTCACAACTGCAAACAGATAAACTTAGCATCTCCTAGAATGGGAGGCAGAGCCTTAAACTATCAGATCCATTTTTTCCAGAAACAGCTCCCAGTTTAGATCCAGGAGACAGACATCCTCTTTCCTTTTAAGTTTAGACTTAAAACTTTCCTTTTTGATAAAGCATATAGTTAAGGCTGGATCAGGTCACCCTAAATCAGGGGTCTCGAACTCCAGGCCTCGAGGGCCGGTGTCCTGCAGGTTTTAGATGTGTCCTTGATCCAACACAGCAGATTTAAATGGCTAAGTTACCTCCTCAACATGTCTTGAAGTTCTCCAGAGGCCTGGTAATGACCTAATCATTTGATTCAGGTGTGTTGACAGCTGGAATGAGGTTGTGACCGCACAGCAATGCAATCTCTATTCTATTCTAGCACAGACAAGATGACAGGCATCCATGTTTTTTAAATATAAGAAAAGCATATTTTTCATATATCACCCCAGAAATCACCTACCCTTCCAATTTATGCAAAAAAAAAACCCCTATGAAGTGTACAGTTTTGGTGTTACGGTCAGTTCGATTAGCAGGAGAAAAGCTGGTGGAGCTGCTGTGAGCTCATTTGTTCTATTAAATATTAATATACAAGCAATTTTTAAAACAAACTAACCTTAGAAAGACAGAGCTGACCCTTATTATCCATCAGAGTCAGTAACACAAGTTTTTTTATATACCACTGCGAGACATTTGAAAGAATGTCCAGAGTGGATTCAAAAGTAAGAACCGGTTTTCTTGTATTGTTTAAAAGGCTGTCTGGGAAAACTTACATTATAATAAAAATATATTGCAGCTGTTTGCAGGAGTCATTTCAAGTAATAAAAACTGTGAAATCCAAGTTTTTTGGCTGTAATAGCCTCCTTGTGGAATGCAAAACTGTAAATATGACATGCATGATCATGTCAGGGTCCATATCAGTTTCTAAAAGCACACATCAAACAGTAAACCTATACGACCCTACTCCTACCCCACGAATAGCTAATCTCAGTAGAAAAGGACACAGAACAAACACTGACTAATTACTGACACCATGAGAGTCAATAGAGAGCAATCCACCGAAGCGCAGACATGGAACAGGCTTCCTAGTTAAAACTGCAAAACGAGACAAAACAGTTGACCAACCGTTTTCTGAGCACTGACAGCAAGGAGCAACCCCAGATAAAAAGACCCCTGGTTTGTCTCAGCAACTTATTATTCATGAAGTGTGAGTGTGGAGTTTTTAAACTCAAAGCAAGCTGAAGCTTTTCAAATCACAAAGTATGTCTCTGATGTGCTATATACTCTTCGCACAGCTCAGGTTTCAGTTTTTAACCCTAAAATTAAGTCACAGCAGTAACATATGTTTTCCATTTTCTGAGATGTATTGCATGTTGTCTTTGGCTCTAGGACGATCAGAGAAAGTGATAGTAATACGATAAAGGTGGTCAAAGGAGGCTTAAACCTTTGGAGCATCCTCTGAAATCTGACGTTTTTCGCTCCGTTAAATAATGATGCAATTACACGGAAAGCGAAGGGGCATGCGCTCTTCAGTTCCTTGTTCTGACCTGTGTCTGACCTATAAATATGGAAACGATTAAAGTAGGAAAAAAATGGACGACACCTCGAGCACACTGTGTTGCACAACTGGAGTTGGAGATTCACTGAATATTTTATATTCACACAATTAGGTTTTCATCAAAACAGTTCTCAAGCAATTGGTCACTCTCTGATGAAGGCTGTTGGCGTCGGTTTTTGTTTAAATGTGTCCTAGCCAGTTTCAAATCTGAGAAAAGCTATTCAACCGCACTTTCCTTTCTACTGTGTGTGAAGCTGTGAAGGTTTTCATATCGCTGCCTGTATGACGGAGTTATGGGAAGGTGATAACACGGAATTTATGTTGCTCTGAAGGCTGATAGTGCAATCTTCACATTTTTATCTTAAATATGGGCTCAGATAAGATGACTTCAAGTTTGTTTGATGATGCTTAGAAGTGAGTTCAGAGCCTGTGGATTTTTATAGCTGCAAAGCTATGAAGAAATCAACCGAATGCTAAAAACACACCAAGAAAAAAGATTTCTAGTTAAATCTCAGTGAGGATACAGGTACATAAAGTAATCACTAAAAGCCTTCTTTACTGTATTTGCGTGTTTTATATATTAATTTTGTTTTCTTTGTTCTGTAAACCTACTTTAAGGAGTTTGTAGTGCAGCAAAAACAAATGCAAATTGCAGGATAGTATATAGATTTTTTTCCAGTTTAAATTCAAATTCTATTTTATCTATATAGCAACAAATCACAGCAACAGTTGCTTCAATGCAGTTACTATTGTAAGGTAAAAAATGTATGACAACAGAGAGAAACCCCAACAATCAAAAGAATAGTTTCTAGGTAATTGTGGACTAATAAGTCAAGGTGACCTTGAAAAGCTCACGTCTGACCTTGAGGTCAAGGTCACCAGGGTTTTTACTTATTAAAGGTTTTTAATAGATGCACCTATAGCTCATTGTCTATAACTTCTTCTTCCAGCTGAAAACCTGGTTTTAATAAACAGTCTGAGAACAAAAAATGAACAAATAAAATAAAGCACATTTTCAATATTTCTTTTTAGTGGTTGTTTAAGTATATTAGCTTTATCTGTAGTTACTGTATCACAGACATACATTTTTACATGTCCAAAAAACACCTGAGATATAACTTCCATGAGAATTCCTTATTTTTAAACACTTGTGCTCATTTTACAAGCTCAGAATCATATTATCCACATAGACAGTGTGACATCTCTTATGTAATATACTCCTCTCTCTAGAACTTGTCATGGTGCCGGGAGTGCTGACAGCTCTTTCAAGCAGTCAAACTTTAAAACATCAACTGGGCTTTGTCTTGTAGCGCCCACATTCACAAAGAGGAAACTATCCATCAGCCTGCCACAGATCTGCTTTCAAGCGTTCCTCACCCATATGCCTGTGCAATTGCCCGAGAAACACAGAGGACGCAACAGTAACGCAAAAAAAGGCATTGTGGCTGTTTCTCTCTGATATTGCTCAGTTAGATTTTTGAAGTGAGATGAATCTATCCAAAACGGAGTCTTTCATTAAGCTGACTTCAGCCTGTTAAAATATGAACAGGAAAGACAAAGTTAAAGACATCCTACTAAAGAAAAAGGAAACATGAGTCAACCAAGATTTGAACACTTCCATCCCATTTTTATTTTTTCTCTTGTAGCCTCACTGCTTTACAGACTCTCACTCCATCTAGTCTTCTCTTTCCATCCCTCTTACATAAAGTACACTGCACTGCATTTCAGCTCAGCCTGTCTACCCACAGTGACAGTACTCGTATCATTTTACTGGTGGCGTGCCTTATACAGGCCAGTGTTATCAATCTACTACTTAAAGGCAAGCCACTTTTATTAGTATCACATGAAGAAGCTGTCTTCCCAAAGAGACTAACAGTATAGCTGCCTCAGCCTTTAAAACTCAAGCTTACAGATCATACCTCTTAAGCATTATGTTATCTAGTAGCAAACTTTCTACCCCTAGCCAAAAGACAAGTAGCTTTAGTGTTACATTTTCTCTTTTGTTTAGGTAGATTAGCTGTTAATGAGCGTCTTTTAAAATGAATTTTTACAAAGAAATTACAGAAAATGTACAATCCAACTGCTAAATTTACATTATGTGCAGCTGTACACTGCAATAATTATGTGTTGTTGTTGCAAAATCCCATGGCACATCTGGACTTGTCTCAAGGCACATCAGTGCAAATCATGGAACTAGAGAGTTTCTTACCAAGTCGGCTAAAACAACTATTAAATACTACTAACTATCTACTACTGTTTCATGTGCTACACTATATGCACCCTATACTTGTATTATGTAAATTCTGATAGGCTGGTGTTGTCACCACAAGTTATGATCTTTCCAGATTACATTTACAATTTTACAATACACTAGTTTTTGCATTTCATGGATATTTCCAACTCACTGCCTCTCCTACATGTAACTGTACACCTTTCAAAGTGAAGACTACAATTTAACCTGCACAAACACTAAACAGCAGCAGCTAACTAGAGGTGGTGGCCAGATGAGTCCAAACGTTGGTAGTATCCATACCAACACAGTTAGTGGTATCGGACTGACACTAGTGTAATAGCATCAATAATGTGTTTCTACACTGTAAAAACTAGTATATTTGTCTAATTTCTAGTCAAAAATATCTCATCACACTTAAAATAAGATGCCATAACCAACAGCTTATTTCAAACGAGTGTACTAAGTAAAAAAATCTGCCGATGGAACAAGTGAAAATTCTCCAGATCCAAGATGCAGTGTCTTAAAACGAGTTCATATATCGCACTGAAATGTTACTCTGTAGCTGATTCAATAAGCCAACATACTGAATGTATGTTGGCTTATTGAATTGTGTTAAATGAATTACTCTTCTGGAAATGAAAAAAATCGTTGATTTAACACTTTCTGACATTTCTGAACCTTCTATGTTAACTGTCACATCTATTTTATTTATAGCCTAAAGCACATTGAAATAACAGACAGTGATCGAAAGGGTCTTACAGACAGGCACATAAACATTCCAGGTCTCAAAAAAACCTCTAAATACATAAGAGGCCGAAAGGTGGATTTTGTTGTGTTAATGAATTATTGTGAAAATTAAAAGTGATTTAGTGGCCAGTAAAACGCATTCAAAGTTTGGCACTGGTTTAGCTCAGTGGGTTAGCAGGCGACCGTGTGCTGTATAGCATACAAGAGAGTAGGTAGGCCTGGGTTTGAGTCTGACCTGTGGCTCTTCCTCGCTCTCTCCCTGCTTTCCTGTCTATCTACATTACCTCTATATCTCATAAGTTATGGCACACCCTACATAAGCTGCCTTTTATTTACTTGATATCAGATCAATACAAAACTTTATCTAATATCGTACAGCACTAGCATTGAGACCATTAAAAGTGTTAACAATGTATTCTCCTACTGCCTTAAAACTGCACAGCAATGCAAGTTCAACTTTTTGACCATTTTAAGTCCACTATTAAAGTACTCAAAATGGTCAAAAAGGTTGGAAGTCCATTCGATGATTCGAGACACAGCTTGTATCTGCCACCCTCCAGTAGTAAAAATGTTAAATCAAATAAACCAATCAACTACAGTGCAATTAGATTACATGACGGTCATACACAGTATATAAAAAAGAGGTGAAAATGTTTTCCAGGTCTTGAAAACTGGGAGTAATGATTGCACAAGGAAACGTCAAATTATCTCTGATATGGAGTTACATGTTTAATAATAGGTTGCTGCTAGCCTTGGAAGCCTGCATCTCTGTATTTGAGGGTATTGCGGGTAACGTGCTTGTGTATGCAAGAGTGAGAGTGAAGGAGAATAAGGGGAAAAAATGTGAAAGAGATGAGAAAATGAGCGTCTACATGTATGTGTGCGCGCCGTTAGTGTTTGCTTTGCAAGCAATAATTCATTTCATGCAACGCAATTTGACAAAAGACAGTTTATGTGGCAAAACATCCACCTTAGGCTATGTTTCTTTATATTACTGGATATTAAATCAAGTTTCTCTCGCACAGCTTACACAACAAAGCCAGAAACCGCACACTAATGAGAAGAAACTTTGTGTATCTTCCTTTAAGGTTAGCGTCAAGTCGAAGCTTGCCCAAGAGATGGGGAGTAAACATTTGGGTGCATGATGGAAGAGTTATCGCAGAAAAATAGCTGCAATAAATCAGTTCACCCATATGCCATCCTGCTATCCCATAAAAACCCTTATACCATGTTTTTAAGAAGCCTTTAGGCTCACAGCTGTCTAAGTATGCTACTGTAGTGAACTCCTAACTACTGAAGTTGGTTATAGGTAGCACCTCTGGCAGTAACAGTGAACAGCACCAGAGGAGAGATGAAAGATTTTCCTTTGCTTTACCTTTACTGCAGCCTGCATACTAGATCATCTTTGGGCTATGCATGAATTACAGCATGGTTTCTGATATAATTGCATGAAATTCTTATTCTAAGTAGTGCAGTCTATGGATGTGTGTTAACACAGTGCCATGAAGTAATGAGCAGTAATTGTTTCTGCCCATCAATGTGGGAAGGGCCATGAGGCTATTTTAAAAAATTAGACAGTGAGAGAGATTACTGACAACTTGAAAACATTCAAGACCATTGTGAACATTCCCGATAGTGGAATTTCCAGGAAATTTCCTCCAAGATCAGACGATGCAATGCTTAGAGAAACTGCAAAAAGATTATACCAAAGTACTGCGAGG
This sequence comes from Copadichromis virginalis, assembly GCF_057382275.1. Taxonomy (NCBI): domain Eukaryota; kingdom Metazoa; phylum Chordata; class Actinopteri; order Cichliformes; family Cichlidae; genus Copadichromis; species Copadichromis virginalis. Next base: position 48,926,555 of record NC_140620.1, read on the forward strand.
CCATCTGTCTGACAGCTAAAGCTTGGCTCCAACAGGGAAATGATCACAATCACAGCAGCAAGTCTACGACAGAATGACTGAAAAAAACAAACAAATTAAGGTGTTGCAATGGCCCAGTCAAAGTCCAGACCTCAGCCTGGGTGAAATACTGCGCTGGGATCTCGAGAGAGCTGTGCATAAATGAATGACCACAAGCCTCAATGTTGCAAAGATGAGTGGGCCAAGATTCCCCTGCAACTGTGACAGAAAACAATTATTACTAAAGGTGGTTCTATAAGCTATTTTTCACACATTTGATTTTACATTTTGGAGTTTTTGTTAAAAACTCAAACAAAATGTTGCTGTTTATCTGAGATTCAAACTTTTTTTTAACAATGTCCTGATACATAAATCCTTAGAATTGAAAGAGGACGTACATCTTCTTTGTTGCATGAGTTTGCATGTTCTCCCCGTGTTTGCATGGGTTCCCTCCGGGTACTCGTCTTCCTCTCACCATGCAAAGACATGCAGTTTGTGAGGGTAGGTTAATTGATTAATCTAAATTGCCCATAGGTGTGAGTGCGAATGATTATCTGTCTCTGTGTATTAGCCCTGCAACAGACTGGCGATCTTTCTAGGGTGTAACCTGCCTCTCGCCCTATGACACCTGGGATAGGCTCCAGCGCCCCCGCGACCCTGAAAAGGATGAGCGGAAGCGAATGGATGGACCTGCTCACAAAAACAGTTGTTTTTACCTTCCAGTCTTTTTCTACCACTAAGATAACTGTCCTATAATTAAAAACCTAATAAGTATTTGTAATAAGTTTATAATTCATGATAAGGACAAAAACAGTGGTGAAAGAATAACAATCCTTTAACACGCAGGGACATTTTATTTGTATATCCAAAGTATAGAATTTCTAGAGTGGCATTTAAGTCAGACATACAGAGAAAACTCTGCTCTGATGTTATTTTCTACTTTTATTTCACAGCCAACTTTATCGCTGTACTGACTTTTCAGCCTCTGACGTGATCGATGTTGTAGCCGTCATAGCTCAAGAGCAGCATCTTGTGTCTCAGAGACAAAACTGCAAGTTTTTAAGCTCATCATCAAAACTCCTCGACAGGTTTTAAAAGAAACTTTGTGCAATGTGAAAGAACAAAATAATAAAAGACTACATCCATTAATAGAAAACATCTAGAGAACAGCACACAGTCCGTTGAGCTCCGAATATCACTTTTAATTAGCAGCTCCCTCCCACACGTGTGCACATACATACAAAGAGTCCACGGGTGATCCATGACGCACACTGATGAGACATGTCTGCATGTCTGGGGTGGTCTGAGCCCTCTCAACTGTGGCAGAGGTTTACATAAACCCCCAGCTTCTGGCAACAGACACAAAATGAGAGGGTGTTAAAGTAAATCTTCCCTCCCTCCCATAGAGCAAACACGCTCGTACATCACACACGTATTTACACGTTTTAAATCATTAGCAGCAACTGTAAACATTACAAACACTTTTCCCACACTTTGCTGCCGTCATCAGATTGTTGCAGACAGGACACACAAAAACGATCCGAGAGCCAGTTAGTGGGGCCCGAGTTTGCGTGCCAGACGGGAGCTGCAGCCTCAGCTCATCTGGTGCGGCTCGGTCTGCTTGGTGTCTTTTGCCACGTGCTGACGTGCCGCCGTGCAATTGAGGGCGAAACAGCGCCAGCGCCTTAAAACCTCGCCCTCGTCCCCCTCCGCTTCCCATCCCTCCATCATCTATAGCATCGCACCGACGGAGCGGAGGAGAAGCTCATCCACTGCGCTTCAACCCTATCATTATCCCAGTGAGGTCATTCTGAAAAGCTGCTTGTGAGAAATACGCTCGTTTGCTTGTGGTTCGACCTGTAAAACCGAAGGCGCCACAAATCATAACCGAACAGCACAGAGCACGTTTTTAACATGGAGGAAATAAAAGTGCTGAATGCTGCAGGGGTCGAGAGGAAAGAGGATGCTTCCCCTTGTTCTTTAATTCTGGTTCAAGATTTTCTTTTCACTCCTGGGTGAGCGGAGATGAGCTCTTGCTTGCTCTCCGTGCAATATTAATGATTTCATCAGTGATCAAATGACTGATGGCTTTATATTGTTCTGCAGATTTTCACATTTGGCTCTGCAGCAACAAGAAGATTAATCTCATAAATCACAGACTGACTTTTCCTTCCCCCTCAGACACACGTGTAACAAGACAATGCAGACGTTTCATTGGGGGACAATGTAACACCAAACCAAACGGTTGTCTTTAGTCAACTAGCACCCTGGCTCTCAGCCTGAGGCCTCCAGGCAATGTTTTCATCACAAGACCTTCATCGTTCACTGTGGGGTCATAAATCTGGAAGCTTCAATACTCCACTGGGTCACCTTTCACTAAGATTTGGTTCGGGATTTAGAAAGGAAGAAAAAAGGGGGGTGAAAGGAATCCAGGAAATCTCCACGTCTGTTGTGGGAAGGCTACAATTTGCCTCGAGCACCAGATGCTGCTCAGTACAAGAGGTACATTATCATTGTCACTTTCATTGTCCACAATCTCGTTGTACATGTACAGTACAATCACAATAAAGGGCTGTTCTATTATATTCTAGATATGGGTATTTTTATATATTTGTGTGTCTGTGTTGTTTTATTTCTACTTCCAAAGGCATCTCAAATTCCTGTCATTTCTATAATGTCTGGTGAAAAAGAGCTTTAGCCAATGCCCGAAATTTTACTGGTTCTTTAAGGTGAACAACAACACATACACACACTGAAAATTGTGTTCTTTTAAAAATTAATCTAACTTACAATCTTACTGTTTATTGTGAAATGATCTGGGAGAAATCATCTGCTTCTGAATGTGAAAAGAAGTCCAGTTGCCTCCAATTTAAGTGCTTAAGACTCAGATGCTATATAACCCGTGTCTGTCCTGGGACAGGATGTTCATGTACCATGGGCGTCCACATGTACAACAGGCTGAACAGGAAAGCCGACACAGAGGATGTATACAAGAAGGGGATCAGCAGGCTCCATTTCCTAAGGAACATGTTCAACAAAATGAAGTTTTCCTATCACTCACTTGTTGTGAGTGCAGCGCACTTTACTGGGGTCTGCTGGGAAGGTAGCATCGGAGCTGGAGACACCAACAGACGGGATAACCCGAGCAGGATGGCTGGCTCTGTGATTGGCTGCAAACTGGACACTTTTGAAGCTGTAGCGGAGAGAAGGTCACCGAATAAACTTGCCTATTCATCACGCTCACCGCCCTCTGCACCTCTTCCTGGACACGCTGAAGAGAGTTATTGCATGCGGTATGAAAGAGTCCCTGTAGCTGAATCAGTGTGTTAGAGAAGGAGGTCCGCTGCCACAAGGACAGATACAGGAAATCTTTCATACCATGCGCAATAACTCTCGACAGCGGCACACATCTGTCTCGCAGAGAATCATCTGTCAGCGTTTTATTTCAACCCTGCTCTCTCACATCGCACGACACACACTGTGACACTTTATTGCACTCCGCTGTTTATTGCACATATTACATGCACATGATGTTTAGAGAAATAAGTAGAAGCTAAATATGGGACCGATTGTACTTTTACTTGCAGGAAAATCTATGTGTGATTAAAGGACCCCATCAACCATCCACTGCCATCCACACATCAGCCAGATATCCCCCAGATCTCCCCCAGAGTGAAAACTGGCACGATCCTGTACTTTTTCAGTATCTTAACAGTCATTTGTCCTAGTCTCATTTGTTTTGATGAGGTCTCTCTTAAAAAGAGGCCTAACCAGAGAACTGGAAAAAATAAAGATGATGAGAGGACAGCTACACAAGTTGGAACAAATATCTCTAACTGTCATCTGACCCGTGCAATGGGAAGATAAATAAGATATCAGAGGTACAAATATAGCTTAATTGGTCCTCCTGGGACCTGAGCGAGGCAGTTTCTGCATAGCAGTGCCTTGAATCTGCCATGCATGTATAGTTATGTGCCAGCTAGAGCCCTTTTTCTGCATGACTCATATTTAAGGTGTGTGCAAGTGTGAGAGCATCTGAAGGGGAGAGAAACGCAACCTAAAGAGATCCTTAAACCGTGTTCATTTGACGTTAAAGGCTTACCTCTGTGCTGTATAAAGGTTTGGTTTAAACTATGCCTTCTTGTGTTGCAAGCATTGTTCACTTTTCAGCTTGGAAGAATGTCAGGGTCATTTTTCAATTTTGTGGTTTGTGAACAGATTACATTCTCTCCCAGCGCTCCCTGAGAGCAAAAACTCTGTGAGCGCCTGAATGTGTTTGAAGGTCTACACGCATATACTGGATGGTCCCGATTTTCCCATGTTTAGACTTACGGTACTTATGGTACTTACACCAGTTCGCAGTTATTGGTTCTCAGCATGAACCAGAGGGAGACCACCGAGTTTAGGACCAAACCCGATGTCCATTACGCTTTAAGTCATCCAGCCAAAGAAGTCAAGTTGAGAAGCATAAAATCTCTCATGAGTATGTAACTTGTGTAGAGACAAGCATCAGGGCTTTTTGCCCTGCAGAAAAACTGCATTTAAATTACATTTTGGAAACAAAGGCCTTGTTATTTAAAGCAACTTAACCATAAGGTGAAAGACGATACTACAAAAGCTGAAAAATGCCTGAGCAAATCCAGGCCACTTTTGTTAAAACTATTGCTGCACTCGATTGAGATTGACCTGGTGTAATTTAAGTTGTATTAAACAAGTTCACAAGGAAGATGGATCACACGATCATTTATAAATCACTATTAATATCACCTTAGGTGGTATGCGTAAGTATTTACAAATCTCAGCATGTTTTTTAAAAGAACAGACCCTCCTCTTTCTGTTAAATACTGTATTTAACTGATATTTTGTGCTGCAGAGAACATCACATCAGGAAGAAAGATCTCTATTATAAAGATTTCTGCTGAATTATACTAAATTTATTTAGTTTAGCATCTGGAAAAAAACACAAGAAAAAAAAAGGAAAATACTCCTGTTACCACTATTTTTAAAGAATTATATTACTCACTGAGGTTAAAGCTGGAAGCACTATTTCCCTAAAGAAAGCCGTAGCTACAGAGGGTAACATTTTGAACTGCATCTTTGCTGTTTAGCCCGCTGTGTGGTGGCTTCAGCTGTGGAAAATGTCTGAATAATAATCTGTGCCCTCGTCACACTGGTCACTTGGACACTCAGTTACGCGTGGCTGCTGGTAGTCACTGTGAAATTGCTCGAAAGCACAGAGACCAGTCTGTGATGCCCTGATTCACTGGTTCAACCCCAACAACATTGGGGATGTTTGATGATACGATGATGCACCAAAACCTCCTTGCGCATACAAGCAAATTCCCACCAGTGTCTGTAGTTTAGACTGGAAGACACTGATTTGTACACACACACTCACTAACTAACAACTAGCCGGTGGAGAAACATGAACCGTAAATAGAGAACATTTTTTTCACACGTACTACTGAAACCAACACGTCTCAGTCACATTTTAGGATATCATGTGAGCAGCTTTAAAAAACAGTGAAACAAAATATTTTTGCTATAATTTCGTATTCTGGAGGGAGTTTTATCTTAGTCTTAACTTGTGTTTCTTTTGGCTAAATTCAACTTTCTTACATAAAAGCAGAAAACACACTGAATGAGGGTGTATTTGAACATCACATCACACCAAAGGATTCTTATCCAACAGCTGCTACTTTATGACTCTGTGCAGTCTGTAACTACTTGACGATGGTAAATATCACAATCAAAGGTTGTTTGATCCAATTTGCAGACCTCTCTGCATTCTGTTATGACTATCCAACCTGTGAACTTTAAATCGCAGTTCCAGTAATCGACCCAGCTGTGCTGGCAGACCTGTGAGAACCAGAAGAGGACACGGCTGTCCGGAGAGGAAAATTGTGAGATATGTATGTTTGTTCTCCTGCTTTATTGTACATGTCCACCAACCAACACAAAGAGTAATTAGAGCCCACATTAAAGACGCAGATAGGCTTTGGGTTGCAGGTTTCCCACTTCTTAAGGTAAACTCTGCTACATAGGTGGCAGGGATCCTTCAGCAGCAAGTAATTACTGCTGTAACTCAGGTTAACACTATTGCTTACACTGTAGATTGGCTACATACTGCAGACTGACTGAGCCAAGTGGCCACTATAAGCAAGTCATACAGAAGCTTACTTTGGAGTGCTACTACACTTATTCCAGTTAGTAACTCCTATGTAGTAAGTCAGGAACCACAAGGTGAAAAACAACTTGTCCCAGAGACAGTTTTATTTAACAGCAGTAAGATTTAGGGTGAAGGATTCACATCCAGAAGAAGAACTACTGTGTCCTTACTTGGCTAAAACGCCCTAGATTTGAAAACTGTGGTAAAAATTTAAATTAGCTTATTACACTCCTATTTAAACAGAAAGAAACCACATTCATGGCAAGGGCTTTTAATAATCTTGCCCACATGCCCAAACACACATCCGAAGCCAGAAAATTAAAGGCCTAATCGTAACAATCACCTCCACTTGGAGACAATTAGCGCACGCGGTGCCAAAAACCCGAGTTAAGACATCCAAAAATTCCTGGATGAAACTCGCTGGCATCAACACGTCGCTATTGTATGAGTGTTTCTGTTTGTGTCTGTGCATGCCTGCGTAAATGCACAGCGAATGTGGAGAAGAATACAAACATCTGCAGAAGGGAGTGCAACCTGAAATGTAAACAATTAGAAATCAATCACTCGTCCAGAAAATCTGTGCGTGCCTTCACACGCCAACGAGGAGCAGATACTGCGCAGAGGGCGAGGAGAGACGAGCGTGGGGGGTGGGGTGAAAGCTTAGTAGGAGAGGGAAGATTTTCCCATTAATCAAAGGCACAGTTCTGTGTGTTGGTGCTGAACGCTAAAAGGCGCCGAAATCACAAACACATGGAGTCTTCATAACGCATATGCACATGTCAGCATGCGAGCTACGGGACTACGCGAGGGTACGCTGTGCGAGTGTCTCCCCAGATGGGAGTGTGCGTGCATCAGTAGCCAGCAACAGACACACCACTGGCTGCATGCACAACACCCACATTTGTTATGTGGGTGTTGTGGTGAGGTCTTGTCCCTGGTGGCATTACCTCAGCAGCACCACTCCAGTACCCACAGCGCACGGATGTGAGACCACATCAAGCGGGGGGGATGCATTCGCTGTGGCACGGTTCGGGCCAAGGATTTACTGAACACATATGCTGATGGAACAAACACAGGGGTGAGAGAAAGATCCCTCGTCCAAAGCCACGTGGCTTTACACCACATTCACCAGCACTCAGCACTTTCAAGCCTCCAAACAACCCTCGCAAGTGCCAAACACCAGTCAGCCAGCCAAAAGCGTACAAGTCCAGAAGACACATGGCTTGTAACTCACTGCTTTCTTCTCAGCTTTTCTCTTGTTTTAAAGAAAATCAGCTCTTGAATTAAAGAAAAAAAAGGATTCCTTTGGTTTGTCACAAACAAATTTCAACAAAGTCGAGGTCTCTTTCAGACTCCCGGCTATGTGAAAACAAACATTTACATTTATGGCTAACTGGACTCACAACAGTAGTTATTTACTCACTGTTTGAAATCCAGGTTTTTCCAATCCAACTCGAGCAAGGGCTGCTTCACATCGGGGCAGTGTTTTGATAAATAGTCAATCGCATGCAACGTGAACAGATCCAGAGGAGCTGATTTCTCTAACAACAAGTTTAATAATGAAGAAATGTGAGAGAATTATTTCACAACCGAGTGGTGAAACAAAGCGTGCTTTTCATTAGGGCATCATACAGACGAGGGGACTGTGTGAGAAAACCTTTTGCTGTCTACGTCTTCTGCTCTTTGGATTTGCTGCATGTAGTGAAACAACTCAGTTTACGTCAATAAAAAGAAGCAAATGTTAAAAATATCAGCGCAGTGTGTCCAAGTGTAAGATTCCTTCCACTTTTATTACCATCATACCAAAGGTTAAATGGGGTGGGGATGGTGGTGTCCTTGGAGATTTGTTGCTTGTTTGTACAAATTGAGAACATCCCGGCAGAGACTGAAAATTCTGCCGTTCTGAGTAGCTGACACACAGCATCCTCTTTATCCACTGAGACCTCACTTGGGTGAAAAGGTGGAGGAAATTTCATTTTGGCAGTAACATACCTTTACAATGTGCATATTAAAACTGATAGGGACATAAACCGGTGAGTTTCTGGGCAGCGACTGGGCTCGCACAAACATTTAAGTGTTTAGAAAGTGTAATCACTAAGTGCAGTAAAGTGAAAAGTGAAAAGATAACTGCCAAAGCTATTACGTATTCTTGTGTGAGCCATAACTTAATGTTAGGAGCCTGATGTCAGAAGTAGCTATCAACTTATTAAACTCGCTTCCATCTTTAGTCTGACGTTGCTTCTGTCCTAACTGGATTAGGCAGGTTTTCCATAACCAGTTGGTAGAAAGCATCGCGTCCGCCTAACTCCATTTCAACATGCTGGTTGTTCTGGGGAGATGGCAAAGTGCGTTTTTCTCCATTTGGTGAACAGCAATGCCTTTTGAGCGCTGAAACACAAGCGACCACTGTCACTTCAACACATCCCTGTTGTGATGCTTGACAACACTTGACTTTGGCATTAACTCTGCCCATTGCGCTGACTTGCTTATCGTTAGTACACCAAACAGCACTTGCTGGACAGATCTTTATTTTGAACTGAGAAAAATCAGTCAAGTGCATGAACGTTAGTTTTATATTAATGAAGCTCATGATTAAGTTCAATAAGGAAGATCTAGGATCACTCATCTGAAGGCTTCGGTGTTTGGCTGCTAGTCTATCAATTTCAATACTGACATCATGACTTTAGTCCAGGGGTGGGGAACTGCAGGCCTCAAGGGCCGCTGTCCTGCAGGTTTTAGACATCACCCTGGGTCAACACACCAACATACCCGAATCAAATGATTATAGTTCATTGCCACACCTCTGGAGAAATTCAAGACATGTTGAGGACGTAATATAGCCATTTAAATTAGCAGTGTTGGATCAAGGACACATCTAAAAGCTGCAGGACACCGGCCCTTGAGGCCTGGCGTTCCCCCACCCCTCCTTCAGTCCAATCATCTTTTCCACCGCCTTATTTGAGCCAATCAGCCTCCACTCTCTGTGGTTTAAATCCCAGTGTCATTCTTCCATTCAGACTCTCATTCATGCCACCCACGTCCTTCGCATCTCCGCCTCACCCGAGTTATTCAGAGCTCCACCCAAGCCTCAGTCTTCCTCTTCACCACCAGCATCTACACTGCGGGGGTTCTCCCCTAAATCCTACCACCGCTGGGATTTCATTCTGCCATGATGGGTCATGGGAGTCTAATTGCCAAATGTATTAATTTAGATTTATCTAAAAGTGTTACCACTTTGGTAACACCAGGTAGTTTGTGTTTCCTCATGAGAAGTGAGGCAGGTGCTTATTACAAAGGCACACTAGAGAAGGTCATACTTTATTAAAATTACAATGTTAGTCACCTATTTTAAGATGATTTATAGTGATCTTTTCCATATGCGTGCTCAGGGTGCTTGCCCTGCCTGACAAAATATTGCATCATTCCAGCAGCACTTGAAACATGGTTCCATGCTCATGTGCAGGAGATATTACCTGGAGTCTTGGAAGGTTATGGGCATTGTTATATGCACTGGCTCAATTTAAGTAAATTTCATCACATCAAAAGCTCAGAAATTCCTGATCGCATTTAACTTGACAATGAAGTCAAAAAACCTTGAACGTAAACACCCTCTCTGTCAGCCAATTCTCGCATTAATGAAGACAAATGAAGTGTTTAATTGTGCAAGACGGTTGCCCTTTCCACCTGGCACAACATGCAAAACACAGCTGCCAAGTCAGCATGCAGCTGAGCAATGGGTTACTTTTTCTGTAAGCTGCTGCTGCCACAGCCACTGAGCGCTCTCCGTGCGTACCACCCAGACTGGCCCTTGGCCCTACAAGCCCAACCCCAATTACTGCAACCCCCGATACCCTGCCAAAAGGCGGAACCACTCCAGCTCCTGTTCACTCTGAAGCTTCTCAAAAAGTGGGGGGAAAAAAACAACCCCGACAAATGCTGCCTGAGGTGCAATTGAGCATGTAAAGACATTAAGGCTTGAATTTCTTGGCGTGTGAAGAAGCGAGATAGACTGAGAGCAGACAGGAAGAGACATTTCACTTAAAATTTGATCAAAAGCAGCAATGGGTGCATCACAACCCACCAGAACCAGAAAAAAACACTTTACAAGGCAAACAAACAGTTTGTCACAACAACAAAAACAGAAGAAACTAAACGACTGCTTACTGGAAGTGTCCCACTAAGCCATCATTGATAACACCAGGGCAATGGGCTGGGTCAGTTGGACTGTGCTCTTCTTGCCATGACAATTCAAAATGTCTCATGTGGAAACGGTTAATCCAAGTACTTTGTATACTTTTTGTAAGGCACTTCTGCTCTTCTTCAGTATGAATTGTGTGTGCAGTGCACTTTAATTTCCTCTGGTATGGATATTTTTGGAAGGTATGGGTTCAAAATCTCATTTCTGTATGTAATTTGCCGGATCTCCCTGTGTCTGCCAGGGTGTTTTTTTCCAGGCACTCTTCATTCCAGAGTCCAAAGGCATTTAAGGTGAATCAGTGACTCTCAAGTGGCAGTGGATGTGAGCCAGACAAAGCACAGCGAATGAAGATCTGTGCGCAATTGCAGTGTGAAGCACCGAGTGGTGTCCTGACATGTAAAGAGGCAACCTTTGCTGACATGTTATCCACAATTACCTAGTTAGGAGCTAATATGATGTGTGCAGCATATTCAGCTTGTCCTTAAACTTTGAATTTGTCTGCCAATGTTAAAGAAGCAAAAGTGCTTTCATGCAGATAAACTCATAGCAAAGACACTCCTGCCAGCGAGAACTTCACTAACACACAAACAAAGTATGAGGTGACATTTGCACACAAACACACGCGCACACACTAACAGAGGGATCAGCTTTCAGTAATCTACTTTAAAGTTGCCTGCTGACAAGCTGATCGTATTTGGTGTCTAGACATAGCGGCTAAAGAGAAAACCGTGTGCTCTCTCTCGCTCTTTCCCTCCCGTCTGTTATTTTGACCAAAACAGCACAAAAACATATCAAATCCTGAATGCACTAAATGCTTTCAGATTGTGGCAGATCTGAACTGATGGCAGGTCAGTTTAGCACTCGTGTGCACTTAGTCTTGCTAAAATAAGCATAGCTTATTGCATTAACCAAATGCTACTTCAAAGCATGCATGCAATGATCAGCATCAATAATGCTATTAGAGATGTGCATGCAACACATGCCATGTGCACTAACCAAGCCCCGTGATATCACGAACGCTCCAGAGAAGCATGACAACATTTCTGCATCATGGTCGCTTTGTAACTGGAATAATTTTTCATTTATCATTTATATTACATAAATATATATTTATTTCTATATAAAAACCTGCACGTTGCACCTTCACACCACAAATGTCTTAAAGTAGGTTTAAAAAGAACAAGGAAAACTAAATAAACACAATAATATTCCCTTAAAAGTAAATAGTGTCCAATGAGTGCGCTGCTGTGGCAGAAGTTTGCACTCTCAATGTGTTTAAAGTGTGTATTTTTAATAATTTGGAAAGTGTGTTCGCTGATGATGGTTTTAGGAGGTGTTCCCGATGGTTTTGCATTTTCCTTGCATATGGCCAGACAACCTATCGATGACATTGTTTCAAAATTCGATATGTTAAAATGATTTGCAGTTAAACAGGATTTACGTTATTTATTTGTGTTTTATTCTTTTGTATAAATGAGGTAAAAATGATACGTTTTCATCGTTTTGAAGGATTTTAGTGAGCCGCAGTTCTTTAAACCTCAGCAGATCAAAGGAGCACGCAGGGAAAATAAAAATATTCGTGGCCAAACAAAGAGCAGGACTAGCCAGTGCTAGATTTATGAGCAGATTTTCTGTTTATCTTCACATTCTCACTCATTCAGTCTCATTACAAGGAAAAAAACTTTCTCAGACTAAGCCGCCAACATTTCAGCCACCAGACCCCCTGCACACTTTGAATCAGGAACTTCTCAATCCCATAAATTTACTTAATATATGTTTATGAATGCTGACAGTGCTACAGTAAGCGCATGTCATCATATAATGAATATGGGTTAATTAACAAAGGTATGTTAGACCTCAGCTGTACGAGACAGCTCTATTCCATTGAAGTAGATCGCGCTGAGGCTGCCAGGAAAAACACTTTCCTTTGGAGAGAACAATTCATCTGCGGTTCTCTTGGGGGATGGGGTAAAGGGTGCTGGGGAGGTCAGTCATATTGCCCACCGACCAACCCTGGCATATAGTCGTGAAAGTTAAACGAGAGAGAAAGGGAATATACTTTAGAGGGGATCTGCCTCCTGGGTCACTTGCTAATTAAGCTGCATTTATCTTGGCGTTGAGTCAACCTTAATATTGAACCTAGATCCAACACAGAACAGCGCCACAAGCACACAGAGACTGAAAACAGCTGAGTGCTGAAAGGAATCGCAAGTATGGCTCCTGGGAGTCTGTGAGCTCCTCATCTGAAGACACATTAGCATCATAAATTTAGCAAAACGCAGCATTTGTAACGTCAGTTTAAGAAATCCTCTATTTCTGTTCTGCTATTCAGTTAAGTAAGTAGAAAAAAAATTTGTAGATTTTATACATGCAGGTTAACTGCTGGTAATGTCTGCTTTGGCCTTGAATGTTCTCTAAAAGTCATTCTAGATCATGACAATTTCGTTCTACTGGTCTGTCATCAGATTTTACAGATTACAGCTTTCTATCATTTCATCTAAAATAAAGAGGCAGAAGTGCTTTTCCCACAGAGTTAAGTCATTCTATCTATTTACAGTAAATGTGGGGCTATCACAACCAAAGCACCTGTGTGCTGAATGTAACAAAAGTCATTCTAATGAAGCCTATAAAGAGCAGCTGAGGCTGGGATGGCATGACTACAGTATGTCAGAGTGGTTACATAAATACTCTCTGTATGATGTTTGGCTTGAAAATCATTTAAAAAGCGGTTCGTGCAAATTCAAACATTTGCTCGAGGTCAGTGCGTCATAAATCACACTGCTGTTTGGGTTCAGCATGAAATCCAAACGCTGTAAAGATGGCGTTTGTGGTTTCTAACTGTAAACATGTATAACAGCATCTGAATTCTTGACTCCTTATAGTTTCTTTTTCCCGTTAAATATTTCTCCGGCATATAAAAGTTAAATCATTTAAGGGCAGGCGGTATCTAGAGTTCACACGAACATTACAAAGAAGGCGTGGTCAGAACCCTCCCAAAACTCAAAATGACCTTTGCCCTTTGCAGATCTGTAAGACTATCCAGCACATGCAAGTTGTCAAATAAGTCCTCACGATCCTGCTTGAAAGCACGATGGCGAGTTCAAGCAGATATTTTATTTCAAAAGAAATGTCACTGTTTGATTAGTGGTGAGCATCTGTTGAAGGCTGGTGAATATTCAATACGTTGAGGTCAGATGGTTATTTGCCGAGGCGTGGAAACACGTGTCTGAAGGACTTTCTGCAGAGGTCACAGAGGCACGTAAACCAGAAAAATGCGAGTGAAGTCACGTCAACGACAAAACGTGCTCACAGAAAACACAAAAGCGCAACGTAAAAACTCACCTTGAGCTAACTCTTGGCGCTAACGTAATATAGTTAAAAAGCCTTCAATCACTTTTAAAAGATTGCTCTGTTATCACGCCAGGACTAATCCCATCACTGAGGATGAGGATACACATCAATGCCTGCAACAACATCAGTTTGACACCTTCATACCTCCCTCCCCGACCGCTTAGATAAAACATCTGGGAGAGAGATCAGCTGACAAAAACTGCCACAGGCAGGAATCATGTGTCATCAAAGGTGATGGCAGAGCGCGAGGAATGCGATGGGGCACCCCACCCCCGAACACGCAACAAATGTTAGTGCGTTTGCGTGTGCTGCCCTGTTTTGCATCAAGCTGGGTCAGCCTGCAGTCAGATTACACCTCCTCTCCCAAGGTCCCACAATCATCATTCACTTGCATTCATTACTGAGGTGTAACATAGATGATTTTTCACTCCTCTGCTGCGAAGTGTTATGTAAACACACTGCGATAGATTTATTGGCTGTTTTAGTTTTATCTGACATCTCGATTTATTTAAATGCGAGTTCTAAGGGAAGGAGAATTGGATATTTGAAGTTTATGTTTGAAATTAAAAAGCAGGAATGTGGGAATTCGGTAATAACCAGCTAGAACCCCCTTAAGGTCATCTGGAAGAGGCTGCCTTGGTTATTCCTTGGGTCCCCAGACATGGGGAAGCTGCTTTTACCTTTTATGCTGTGCTCCTGCTTTGTGTGGCACATTGTGTTTTCACCTGCAATAAAACGTGCTATACATATTAAGTTTTTGCTAACAGAGATGAACGGCGATGCTTTTAAACTTACCGGGTCTTCTGGTTTTTGGCCGCCATCATGCAGAGGCTCTTCAGCAAGGTGATCTCGCCGAATCAGCGTGAATTCCCTGATGAACACTGCATCTCCATTGTTGGCCCACACGGCAATCTGAAAAAACAAAGCCACAGTAGCAAAAGTCCTTTGAGTTAAAACACCAACAGCACTGGTGAGACAATTTATGGATTCAAGAATGCTTTAAATGAAATTCTCGTCACATCAGCAGATGCCCCAGCTCCACCTTACGGTGTGGGAACAAGAACAGCTGCGTCCCAAAGTGTCAACAGTCATAGCTATTTGTAATGGTAGCTGACGGTTGCGCAACTTTTACATAATCGTACACAGTTCACACTGCAATTACACATGATTGCAGAGGTGTGAAGACAGGGCAGGGTGTTAATGGAAGCCTTTTGAGAGCGTGTTTGCAGTGATGTGATGCAGCTGAAGGAGGCAGTTGCAGGTTATTATCAAGCTGTGCAACAAGTTGTTGCAACGATATGTTGTCCCTCTGGAACAATGATGAGATTTTTTTTTAATTAAGCAAAACTGTTGCTCTTGCTGGGCCTCCTGAGGTCTGTTTTTTCTTTTCTTTTTGGTTTCTTCTCTCAACCACACATCCCTCCTAATGATGGGAATCATTACAGGCTCTGGAGGAATTCACAGCACAGGAGATCTGATATCACAAGATGTAGTAACCCACATCTTCAGTCAGGAGAGACTGGTGGGGGTGAAGGGTATGTTGGATAGGGCCCATTAGCAGCACAGCAGGGCCCGCATTCTGAAAGACGTGCAGATTCACTGAACGGGGGCCTTCAGCTGCTATCCTTGGGTCATAAACAGCCCTGTAATAACCCGGGTCGACTGCCTGCCTCCCGGGCCTGTGCTAAGGCAGCACGATGCAGGGCTGTGCATGTGGGTTTGGGGCACTTGAGGCTCAATGTAGGGGGTTGTAGAAATTTTTTGCTGAGGCGAAAAAAGCGCTGCTAAGCAACTGCAGCAAAACTTACGCTGGCTCTGTGTGGGAAAGAGCCGCAGAATGTGCTCTCAAATAAGACAAATCAAATCTGGTGTAAAGCCCCACACTCAGCACCGCTTAGCTGCAGTCACTTAGACTGTGGGGGGCTTCTGTAACAACTCATAAGTCACAGCGTGGCCAAAAGCCTCCTTGGATGACAGAGACCATAATACACAGGCTTGCTTTTGTTGGTTATGGAGCTGAAGATGTGGCAGCTGTTGGGCCAAGTGTAACACTTCGGTTTATACGTGTCTGAAGATGAACAAAAATAAACATTTTACTTTAGACTGTTTATAATTATTCCAAAGTGGTTGCATGTGGGAGTCTGCAAATCCAGAAGGAGACAAATGAGTGTGAAGACTCACTTGTTAGAAAGTGGTAAAACATGCTGCTGGAAATTTCCAACCGTGCCTCAACAGTTCAAATATCTAAGATCTGTTATGTCTACGCAAGTGAATTCAGCACATTTTAACATCCACCCATTCGTTTTCTTCCACTTATCCAGTTCAGGGTCATAGGGGCTAGAGCCCAGCTGTCATAGGGTGACTGGCAGCGTGCACCCTGGACAGTTTGCTCATCTGACATTTGAAACCAAATAACTGATATGGAAACCTCCAAAACAGTCTATTTCTGAGCATATTGCGCAGGATCTCTAGTCATATGACTAATGTTGTGTCCTTTCTGCTACTGATGCTGAAAAGTAAATGTTGAAGAACCACGCACTATACCGGAGGCTGAGCAAATACCCAGTAAGTCAAGCGTGCAAACATTAAGAAGCTCTGCTGATGTGTGTGTCAGCTAACACGCTCCACAACTTGACTGCAAATGAAGGCCGTGCAGACAATGCAACAAATGTTCCTTCTTAAAACAGACCCCAAACCACAGAAATTACCTTATTGCTATTTTGTAAAACCAGTAAATAACTGACACTGCCTCTGGATTGGCAGACTGGAGCAATGGTTCCCATCTTTAAGAAGGGGGACCAGAGGATGTGCTCCAACCTACAGGGGGACAACTCTCCTTAGCCTTCCTGATCTATGCCAGATATATGCCAGGGTACTAGAGAGGAGAGTTTGTCAACCCTTGGATGCAGGAAGAACAATGCTGATCAAGAAAAACTGGACTCGCTTAAAATTGGGCATGCATGCAGCAGAAATGAGCTTTCGCCAAAGGGTGACTGGGTTCTCCCTTAGAGATATGGTGAGGAGTTATTCTAGAGGGACTCGGAGCCACTGCTCCTCCACATTGAAAGGAGCCAGTTGAAGTGGTTTGGGCATCTGACAAGGATGCCTCCTGGGCGTCTGCTAGTTGGAGTGTTCAAAGTATGTTTGACTGGGAAAAGGCCCTGGGGCAGACCCAGGACACACTGGAGAGATTGCATCTCTTGGCTAGCCTGGAAAGGAGGAAAGGAGGAGGTAAATAGGGAGAGGGAGGTCTGTGCTGCTTAGGCTGCTGTCCCTGTGATCTCTTTGGATAAGAGGAAGAAAATGGACAGATGGATGGTCCCAATTGGGAAATAACAGATGATGAAGCAAAGCCTAATTTGGGGTGTTTATATCCTATGATAGGTTAAAAATCTAACTTTAACCTTTAACTTTAAAGATCTATGAGTATTCAAGTGTTTTCATGCACCTGTGACATATCAGTGGGTGATGTCAGGGTGGCTACTTCATTTTTTAATATATTTTATGGATATTTTTCAAATAAATTAATATAAACAGACCTAAAAAGGGCGTACACTCAACAGAGTACACAAACATGACTCCGCTAATGTCGCTCCGTGTCGGCCAAATATGGGAATTAATGAGTGTGTTAGATCTTTGACAAGCACAAATGTTCCAGTTTATGTACACTTAAAGTTTGAAGTTTGGAGCCAACTCCAACTGGTATTCAAATATCTAAATCTGCATTTGGGTTTAAATGCAGTGTGTGTATGTGCGCGCGTCAATGTCACAAAGAGCAAGGGTGAAACAGGGAGCCAAGATGGTGATTCATTAACCTCCAAGGCGAGTTAGATTTCAAAGAGCACGTCTCAACCAAGGAAGAGGAGAGGAAGTGAACTCCGGGGCAAGTTGGGTCTTCAAAAGCACATAATCAACAGTAATAACATCCAACCTGATATTATAATTGAGCTTTCCTATAACGAGGTGCCAGCTTCCACTGTTTGGGTGGAAACGATGAAAAACGAGTGACTTTTGCCATGCTACTCTAGACCAAAACCTAGACTTCTGTTTCATGCACTGGTGCCTTTGATTAATAAGATTCCTTCCAATGTTTAGATAAGGAACCCCCCCTCACCCCCTTTTAAAGACTTGCTGCTGTCTGAATAAAACCTAAGAGGAAAAGATATTTTTGCTAATCTACTTTCAGAGGGGTTTATGTGAGCTTTCATTTAACACATCTTGGAGGAGGAAACACGGTGGCCCTATTTTCCTCCCTTTCTCTACTCTTCTTTCATAACCAAAAAACCCCAGCATGACCTTTTTCTCATCTGAGGATTTTCACCATATCCGTTGCTACCCGCCCACACATCAGCTAGTTAGAAGATTTGTTTAAGCATGAGATTATGAGTGCTTAGCAATATTTCAATTACACATCAGGGTTTCAGAACTGATGAAGGTAACTCATAAAAAATGCTGAGACTTGGCACACCTCAGGTTACAAGACACCCCTTAATGTACTGTAAGATGAAAAGGAAAAAACAACCCGCCTGGTTATAACTTTCACCTCAGCTATCCACACAGGAAACCTTAAATGTAACAGTTCATGACAAAGCTTTGTGAGAAAACTAAGTAAAATTGAAGCACTACTTTCATCACATTCTCTGATTCCTGATGGATTATTTAGTTATCTAATATTCTTCCTCAGGCAGCCTTTGAGGTTGTACCACCTCCCCAGTTTCTCTGCCAGATTTCACTCAACTTGATTTACTAGTGTCTGTCTCCCAAGTGCAGTCTGTCCTAAGAACAAGAAGAGAAGAAGGGCAAGGAGCTCAACTTGCTGTGATCTTCAACTCCCACCACTTTTCATCTGGAACAGCATTAGGAATGAGAAGCCTCAGGAGACAGAGAGGAAAAAAAATCATCAACCTCTGATTGATGAAATATTTTCCTGGCACTGTCACATCCCTTTGCGTGCGGGTCTGTGTGTCCCACTTGTTAACGTCTGCTAACGATGCACAGCACCTTCACGGTGATGCACTTTGTTTCTATGACACTTTAAAGTTTGAAGCAGCCTGCTTTACTTACAATCTGGTGCATTTCCTGTTGAAACAGGATACTATAAAACAGTGCAAGAAGAGATTAGTTAAAAATGTAAACAGAATTCAACACATTCACATGGCGGCCATTTGCCTCGCTAGGGTCTCGCTAAAGGGAAGCTCAAGTATTATTACTAGAATAACGTTGCTGCTCCAGGTGGGAAATCAAATAATTTGGATAAATCAGAAATATCACACACTCTCTTGGTTACTCAACAACTGAAGAGACAATACATAGAAAAGTAGTGGGGCGTACTGGTCAATTAGCTAATGCTAGACAACGGCTACACTTAGCATTCAAACATTTTCTAGCTAACTTTGCTACCAAATAGTGTTAGAGTAAAGGTGTAAATCGAATCTGAAATATCAAGTTTGGACACAGTTTAGATGCATTTAAGTGTTGAAGGAAATAATGCTGGATTCACTCATTCTGACAATATCACATTAGCTAACTCTGAAAATGTTCTGGTTAAGCTAGTAATATTACGCAACATTAAACTCACTGGAAGACATGCATTCAACAGCAACTTTATTAAGTACACCTGTTCAGCTGCTTGCTATCAGAAATATGGACTGCGACTGTCCCATGTAACTGTCTTTAGGGTTCACAGAGAATGGTCTGAAAAGGAGTGAGTAGTAGTGAGTGAAAACGCCTTATTGATGCTGGAGGTTAGAAGAAAATGGGCAGACTTATTCGAACTAATGGGAGGGCAACAGTAACTAAAATAGCCACTGCACACCTAAGGTATGCAAAAGAGCTTCTCTGAACACATAAACCATGAAGCAGATGGGATTCAGCAGAAGATGCTTGGCAAAATGTTACTTTGTCTGCAGACTCTCAATTTGAGCTGCAACTCTCAAATGGTAGAGTCCGAATTTGTTGTAAACAACATAGAAGCATGGCTCCATCCTGCCTCTTATTTTTTTTTTTTTATTTACATTTTCTCCCTTTACTGTACAGATTGTGTGATCTCCCAAATGCAATGCAATGCAAACTGCTGATTCTGCATCGTACATACTGGTCCAGAAAAGATGACCTATTATGCAGTTACTGCTGTGTATTATTTCACACAAAGCAGAGGGCGGGAATGACAAAATATTTTTTCATACCAGAAAAAGCTGCGATATCATATGTTATAGTGCATCATGGCCATATTTGGTCAAAGCTGATAAAGCAATGGGACTCATTGACGTCAGAAACCATCAAGCAATTCCAAGTCCAAGCCCTTATAGAGAGTAAAGTTGAGAAAGAGAGCGTAGGCGACGTCACTATCCTTCATAAACACAAACCTTTGACCAGTGAGCACGCGGCTTGCAGCAGCACAGTTTCTTCACTCTATGTCCGGTTGTGCAGTCCCGTTCAAACAGAAGACACAAGCAAGACAGCGCTCCGATGTGACAGGCGTACCTCTGCTCATCAAAAGCCATGGCGGTGGAATCGACCGTTTCACCTGAACATCACAGCCTCTCATATGTCCAGCACAGGGGCAGATATGATGAAGTCCAAAAATATCAAAACGCGAGGAAGAGGAGCTCAAAAGATTTTTACCCTCCTCTGATGGCCTCTGTGAGGAGATTCTCTGTGAGAATCGGGGATGGAGAAACTGAACAGACTTTGAGTCACACGGATAATGTGTTAGGCTTTGTGGCCTTCCAGATGTCAAATATAGGAAAAGAGGTGAGAATTACACTGTTGCATTGCTGATACTATGGCTGATCAGAAAGGTCCTTTCAGATATGTTATTTGAACTGTTTGGGAGTCAAACTGAGACAAACCGTTTTAATAAAAACTGACTGTGTGGTTTGTTAGAAATAGTCTCAAAAGTAAAAATCTGTACATTCAGTGCACGTAAATACAACGAAAGAGAAAAAATGTTTTTTTTGGCATCAGAGAAGGTTTGGATGAAGGTTTTTTAATCCAACTAAAGTGAACATGCCTCCAATTTTCTCTCGTTTCAGGTGTTGGCTTTATCGTCTGACAGGAAGCAGTCAGCAAGACATCAACACCTAACAGACCCGATTGTCACCATCTATCATTAATACGGCCTGTGAAACTGCTGCTCATAAACTGGAAATATAAAACGAAAAGCCTTGCATTTATAACACGGAGGGACTATTTCAGGCCTTGTAAATGTGTATAATAGGTTTTGCTACTATATTGAAAAAACATTTGTAAATGGTTTCTGAATTATGTATTTATTTGTAATGGGACAAAAAATGCTAAAAAGTTGTTTAGTACAGTTTAAATTGGGGAATAAAATGAAAATAAAAGGACAAAACTACACTTGTGTAGTTTTTTTACTGTATCATCACTTTTACAGTCTAGTGTTGAATGTCAGGGATTCCTTGCAGCTGCCTGATGAGTAACTACAGCATTAGCCAACTGTTTCCATTAGCTATTTTGCACAAATAAAGACAGAGGACCGGTATACTTATATTAACTAAATCAATCAGGCTACATCATTCAGCAAGGTTATCCATAACCTGCCCCTGACTCAGAGTTATTTACTGTGTCCCATGGTTTCTCTGCGCGAGGCAACGGGATAACTCATCCAAAGAGTTCATCATCGATCATTTTATTCCACAGTTGTCACCAGCCATTTTTCTGAAACTATCCAGTGGCTTTTGCAAAAATCCCTTCTAACCACAAAATATCTGCCTGCAATGCAAACAGAGACCAAATACTGTAATGCTCACACCGGCTGTGCCTTTACAATAAATCACAGCTCGTCACTCCCGAGTTGACCACGAGCTGACTGCAACCTGAGCGCTTGACCCGTCTAAGTGTGCAACATTAGCAAGTAGCATATTTCCTTCTAAGCAGACAGGTTGGTCCACCTGCTGACCATGTGCGAGGCCACGAGGGTTCATTGTGGAGTTTCAGCTTTAGTGGGGAGCTAATTATGTGGTGGGACAACTCAGTGCCTCCAACCCTTGGTTTGCAGTACATTCAGTACAGATGGAGCTGTGAAATTCAGTCCTGGGGCTTTTGTATCCTATTAGCCAGCATGGAGACATCTCAATGCAAAAATAGCTTCATGGCTAACATTAATCTGTGTACCAGACATCGTGTGGTTTCCCTGCTCAGGTAACAACCTCTCTTATATTTAATGTGGAGGTTTGTAATAAAGCCATCCAAGAAGTCTGACAGTTTAAACGACAGCGTGGAGTGCTGTGACACTGTAAGTAGCTGAGCACACAGAACTACCACTGGAAGTGTACAGATGATTTTGCATGATTCTCCCTCACCTGCAGTCGAATACAAAGCCAGTCAAATCAAGGTACTGATAGAGAAAGAAAGCACCCTCTCTGGTCCCCACTGAACTGGTAAAAAGCACACAAGCAAAGCAGCTGTGTATAAGATGTCATTCTGATTTACTGTTTAAAGACCTCCTTGGAGAGGTGGATCTCAGCACTTCTGTGCACGTAAAACACCCAAGATGCTTGGAAAAAATCTGAGCGATGTGGGGAATAACTTTAGGAGTACAAACAAGACAGAAGGAAAATATGAGCTGTTAAAAACAGATAAAGAAGGCAGATAAGATAAATCAAGCAGCTGATTTCAAAGTAAACATTAGCACTGTGTAGCACTTTCTGTATTGGGTTATTCGGTCCCATTTATTTCAGTGCACACATGTGGGGGGGTTTTAAGCTGGAAAGTCAACATTTCTGTATACATAATAAATAAGAAAGCTACGTATAATGTGCAAGTTACCTGTTATAGGGCAACGCTACTTTACCTGTGTGTGGATATCAGTTTGTTGTGGTTCAAAAATCAAATGAATGCAGCTTTAACTTGTTACAGAGAAACAGCTTCTCACGTCAGATCAAATTTAAAGGAGGCGCAGTGAAAGAAACAGTCATGTACAATAACACGAGTCTGATGAGACACTCTTGACCCCGCAGGGCTCACAGAGTATACCAGCTGCAGGAAAAGATAACAGGGCCACACGGGTTCCCACAGTGCTAGCGAGTGGAGACTGACAAAGTACTGAAGGGAAGACCACATCTGCACACATCTGGCACAGAGATGAAGGGGAAGGCATTAGACCAAGACATACAACTTTCTTCATTACTTCAAATTGGAAACCATGCACCTCAGTAACTCTTCTGCTAGAGCACGCACAACTTGTGCTTAAGCATGTCTTCAATTAACACACTGACCTTGTTAATTCGTTAAAATACAACAGGAGGTTTTAACAGCACGATTCAGGATTTCTGTACTGATCGGTTACCTTCTTTGAAACTGCAGTTTAAGGTCTGGTTAACCAAGGCCTCAATCACACAGGCCTTGAGACCTGTCAGCAGGTTGCTCTGGTTCCTGATACTTTGCATGGAATACAAATAGAAACAAAATTAGAAAGAGAGAGCATATTTCGTCATCTTGGCTTCTCTTCATTATGTCCTTATTAAATCCGGAATCTAATTTACAATCCTTCTTGTCACATACAACATCTTGAAAAATCAGGCCCATTCTCAACTGAAAGACCCCAGTAGAGCACTTTGCTCTTAGACTGCTGACTTACTTGTGGTTCCTTGAATGTTTAAAAGTAGGCAGTCTTCAGCTTTCAGCCCACTCCTCTGTGGGCGGAGACAGACACCCTCTCGCTTTTAAGAAGATTAGGCTTAAAACTGAGTGTTTCTTCTTCACCACTCAGCACTCGGCATTTAATCATTAGTTATTATTAATATCTGGCTCTCTTCCACAGTGTGTTTTTTGTCCTGTCTCCTTCACCTCCAACCAGTAAATGCTCGCCCCCTCCCTGAGCCTGGTTCTGCAGAGGCTTCTTCCTGTTAAAATAGTTTTTACTTCCCACTGTCGCCAAGTGCTTGCTCATTAAGCAATAGTGAAACTGTGACAAAAGTCTGACTCAAACTAGAAATGGAGAATTGCCTTTTGAAATGTGCTGCAGCAAGGCACAACGTTTATTCTGAAGGCAGATATCTCCATTTCCAGGTCCCTTGGAATTTTATAAGTTTCACTGCAGCTCAAAGAGTAAATGCCACAAAATGTTTGCAACCAAAATAATCACACGGAGGGTTTTAGTGCAGCAACCTCTTTGCAGTTGTTTTCACTCAGCAGCAGCCAGCAACCTCCAGCAATCTCTCATCAACCGGTCGGGGAATACATATTTTTCCGTAGGAGTTCGCCAGGGTTGCTGACCAGTCTCTAGGTCTGTGTGAGTCCGATGAATTTAGGATTCATTGCTAGTTAAAAATGTGTCTATTGTGACTAAACGTTTGTAATTTTACTAGCTTCAAAGAACCTTGCTTCCAAAGTTTTACACATTAAGAATTATGCGCATTCACTCGTAACAGTGTCTCTGGCAACAGAAGTTGAGTAGTAACGAGATATTACTTTTTTGGGTCAAGCTGGCCTTTCAGTGACTGAAAGAAAAAGAAGGGAGGCCTCAGCTGGGCTCGGCTTTGACGTCACAGCTCTGATTCAAGACATCCACCCAGTTTGCATCTTCCATCACACCCACTTAAAAGACAAAAAAGTCACTTGTTTGTCTAAGCCTCTGCCCATGATGAATGGCCTTGGCTCTTTGTTCTGGTTGATTCCATCGTGAAACACAGATGTGAAGGTTATGTAAGAAGAGTGTGAAACCCAAGCAAGCAAGGGTGGACAAATCATGATCGAGTCACATTTTCAAAGGAGGAGATAGTTTACCGAAATCATCCATCTTCTGCTCCGCTGGCCTTACGACAAAGGCAGATTGACCAAATCTATCATGTTATTTCACACCGAAGAGGATCGTTAAATGTTATTAATTTACCACAACGGGCGCAGAGTAAGTTGCCTGAAGTAACCATCTGGGCAGGGATAGAAAGACATCCATCTCTAACCTTTAAGATCATGCATCTCTGGCCTGTTTGGTGCTCTGCGTATCGCATTCTGTCTGATAAATACACCTGATAGAAAGCATATGTACACTTCATACATATTTATCACTGAAAAGCATCACTACTGTGTGAGAGAAACTGTAAACTATCATATCAATATAACGCTAGCAGCCGTGCAACCATCGGACATGGATGGGGTGTATATGTTTTAGGGGGGGCTGCAGCAGCTGTGTAGCTGCTTTTCCTCGCAGCTTTTCATTAGTCTGATCGATTCATTAGTCCATCTGTGGATCTGTCCAGTGGTGTTAAGTAATGCTGACTTCTGTCAGTAATGAAGCTGTGCAAGTGTGTGAACACAGGGCCGCCTGCCATGACCAAAGAGGCTACAGAGATGGATGGTGCAGTGGTGCGTTTGATTTACTGTACTGCACGCACACACACACATTCAAAAACATCTGTCCCCCTTCATCACATCAGTTCGTAGAAGGATTCAAATAGACAGCTGGGTGGCACAATTACAACTCGATGTTCCACGCATAGCAGGCCAACGAGTTCACTGTGCTACTGCACGGCCGATGCAAAACACCAGGGTCATTTCACACATGACGGCGATCGTCACAAGATAACTGAAGGTAACAGTTTCTACAGGGTTTCGTGGCTTTGTAACTTTCCATTCAGGTTTTAGTCTTCAGATGCTTACAAAGAAAATGATGTAAGACCCACATAAAATACGCTTCTTTTAAAAAATGCAATTAATAGCTGATTTATTTACGAAGCATTTGATCATTTTACAGCAGGTGGGTTAAAGTACATCACTCATCAAAAACTATTAAAAGAACATAAAAATTATATTGTCAGTGTGCAACACTGTCTCACAGCAGTTTTTGAAATACTCGGCCAAAATTAGTCATGTTCCTGGGAATAAAAATTAAAAATGTAACTCATATTTATAAATTCTTGTCCATTTTATGACTGCAATATGACATAAAAATGTCGGTTCAATTATATTTTCCCTCTGAACTGTGTGGTGCAAAACCGGATCAGATTTGGGTTTTTGGAGGGCCCAAAGTCAAGTAGTACTGGTCACAAATCAGCAAATTTCTCCTATTTCATCTATTATTTAACATACCATTAGCTGTTGCAGAATTCTCTGTGGCGGTGGCCCACACATTGATCATGCATGAAAGCGGTTGATGCCAGACCTCCCAGAAGACCAATCCACTAATCACACTTTTCTTTGAAATAGACAAAGAACAAACCTGGCAAGCTGTTAGCGTGAATCGTGGCCAAATAACTGGAACCTTGGGGGTTTTCAGTAAAGGTAACACTTCTTCACCAGTGAAATCAGTGTAAACTGTGCTGTACTGATCTGTGAAGAATTGCGAGACCTCTGCAGTCTCATACCGCAGCAAAGGCCAACAAATTTGTTCCGCAGAGTTTCCCAAACTGTTTTCACCGACATCAACGTGCGCTGTGAAAGCCGTCTGCGGTTACCGTCGAATTACTAGTGCATTCCTTCTCCCAAATTAAGCCCCTCATTTGCAGAGTTGCCTGACCATCCAACAATCTTAATTTCCATATTCTGTGGCATTCTCGAGCCCTGACCTCATCTGGCTGGCAGCGAGGCAAATAATGAAATGGGCCCTGCCTTTAGCGTGGCATCTTTAAGTATCCAGCAATCTGCTCCCTAATCTATACTCCATTCTTCAACTGTGTTCCACATTATTGGAAGCCAGCTGCACATCGGGCACAAAATGGAAAGAATTTTGGATGTTTACCAGTACGCTGAGGTTTCTGCCAGTTACACAGACCAAAACTTAATTTCATTTGCTTTTTCTTTACAGTGTGTGCATGACAGTGGCCATGTCCTGTTATCATCTATCAACTGGTGAAAAGGGAAAGTTGCAGACGGGGCAGCATATTTATAGATTCAGACCCAAGTTAATCAAACAACAGCCTAGAGGCTTTAAAAAGTATTTAGGCTCATAAACCCATCACTGAGTTTATTGCATTAAGTGTCTGCTTCTTTCATTAATCAAATAGTGATGATTTATCTTAGATACTACAGGGAGTGCAGAATTATTAGGCAAATGAGTATTTTGTCCACATCATCCTCTTCATGCATGTTGTCTTACTCCAAGCTGTATAGGCCCAAAAGCCTACTACCAATTAAGCATATTAGGTGATGTGCAACTCTGTAATGAGAAGGGGTGTGGTCTAATGACATCAACACCCTATATCAGGTGTGCATAATTATTAGGCAACTTCCTTTCCTTTGGCAAAATGGGTCAAAAGAAGGACTTGACAGGCTCAGAAAAGTCAAAAATAGTGAGATATCTTGCAGAGGGATGCAGCAGTCTCAAAATTGCAAAGCTTCTGACGCGTGATCATCGAACAATCAAGCGTTTCATTCAAAATAGTCAACAGGGTCGCAAGAAGCGTGTGGAAAAACCAAGGCGCAAAATAACTGCCCATGAACTGAGAAAAGTCAAGCGTGCAGCTGCCAAGATGCCACTTGCCACCAGTTTGGCCATATTTCAGAGCTGCAACATCACTGGAGTGCCCAAAAGCACAAGGTGTGCAATACTCAGAGACATGGCCAAGGTAAGAAAGGCTGAAAGACAACCACCACTGAACAAGACGCACAAGCTGAAACGTCAAGACTGGGCCAAGAAATATCTCAAGACTGGTTTTTCTAAGGTTTTATGGACTGATGAAATGAGAGTGAGTCTTGATGGGCCAGATGGATGGGCCCGTGGCTGGATTGGTAAAGGGCAGAGAGCTCCAGTCCGACTCAGACGCCAGCAAGGTGGAGGTGGAGTACTGGTTTGGGCTGGTATCATCAAAGATGAGCTTGTGGGGCCTTTTCGGGTTGAGGATGGAGTCAAGCTCAACTCCCAGTCCTACTGCCAGTTCCTGGAAGACAACTTCTTCAAGCAGTGGTACAGGAAGAAGTCTGCATCCTTCAAGAAAAACATGATTTTCATGCAGGACAATGCTCCATCACACGTGTCCAAGTACTCCACAGCGTGGCTGGCAAGAAAGGGTATAAAAGAAGAAAAACTAATGACATGGCCACCTTGTTCACCTGATCTGAACCCCATTGAGAACCTGTGGTCCATCATCAAATGAGAGGGAAAAGGAGGGAAAACAGTACACCTCTCTGAACAGTGTCTGGGAGGCTGTGGTTGCTGCTGCACGCAATGTTGATGGTGAACAGATCAAAACACTGACAGAATCCATGGATGGCAGGCTTCTGAGTGTCCTTGCAAAGAAAGGTGGCTATATTGGTCGCTGATTAGTTTTTGTTTTGTTTTTGAATGTCAGAAATGTATATTTGTGAATGTGAAGATGTTATATTGGTTTCACTGGTAAAAATAAATAATTGAAATGGGTATATATTTGTTTTTTGTGAAGTTGCCTAATAATTATGCACAGTAATAGTCACCTGCACACACAGATATCCCCCTAAAATAGCTAAAACTAAAAACAAACTACAAACTACTTCCAAAAACATTCAGCTTTGATATTAATGAGTTTTTTGGGTTCATTGAGAACATGGTTGTTGTTCAATAATAAATTTATTCCTCAAAAATACAACTTGCCTAATAATTCTGCACTCCCTGTAGTCTGTTTAATGAGAACTAGCTTTCTGCTAAGTTTACAGAACAGTGCAACAATCGGTCCAACTGTGTCTGTGCATGTGCAGTGTCTTTAGAGATTTTTCACTTTTTATACACTGCATAGTGTGGTGAATTTAATTTCACCATTCCCACTACAACTGGATTCAATCAGCCAATGAGGAAAAAGTGAAAACAGAATTTACTGTAAATCTATAAAAAAATAAAAAACAGAAATATGTCTTTTGAAAAAAACTATATCGATACTCTTTAGGACCCTTTCAGAGCCATGACAGATTTAACTCTTCTCAGGTATGTCTGTAAAGTTTTTGCAAACCTAAATTTTGGAAATTTATCCCATTCTTCTTGGTAAATCCTTCATCATCAATGGGAAGCATTTGTTACCTGCCATATTCAAGTCTCTTCACAGAGATCAGATGAGGTCTGAGGCTGAGCTCTGGCTGGGTTACCCATGGACACTTGTCCTCATGTCACTCCAGTGTTGTCTCGGCTCTCTGGTCCACTGTTATGCTGAAATATAATTCGCTACCTCAGTCTCTGCTCTCTACAGCAGGTTTTCTTCAATGAGCTCTCACTGTCTCTACTGTTAAGAAACATCCCGACAGCATGATGCTGCCACCACCATGCTTCATTATGGGGATGTTATTATTGATGGTGTTTACCACCCACTGCACCAACCGCTCTTGGTTTAACTCGTCAGCTCAGTTGTTTTTTTTGCTTCTGAAAGTCTTATAATACACTTTGGCAAACTCTAAGAGCGCTGGCTGCTCTACTATAAAGGTCTGATTGATAGTCCTGCTGAGATGGCTGTTCTTTTGGAAGGTTATTCCATGATTGAAGCATTTTTGGGGTGTTTATTGGGTTTCTAGTCATTTTCATGACCAACAGGCCATCCGCTTAGTCACTTTTTTCAACTAAGTGACCAACTCTAAGAAGAATCCTGGTGGTTTTCAAGTATTTCCATTTCACTATTCATCGCGCTTTGAGGACAGCACGTCCTCGCCCCCAACGCGTACCAACACTTATTACGTCGGTATGTTTCAGTTTCTTTCAGTCACCCAACACGTTCTTATGTTACGCATTCGGAAAAAGGAGGAAACATGAGAACTGTTTGTATCATGGGACGCCTCGGGGCTGACAAATCGTTGGTATGTTACGCATCGGGAATGATTAATGCTGTGTTGAGGAAAACTCACAGATTTCAAAATGTGTGCCGCTTTCACTTTTTTAATTGTGGTAGTCTACAGAGACCTACAGAGGGCTTATTTCTTGTATTAACACACAGTTTCAGTTCAGGAATTTGAAAAATATAGGTTTGTACTTTTTGGAAAGCATTTTCAGAATCCTCTGCTTGGTACAGGTGGACTCCAGTCACCTCAAGGAATTACAAAACAGTATGTCTACCAACACTTACACCACTGCGGGGTCCGAACCAGTTTTTACATTTTACCTAAATGGCAATTCATATAAAAATTGCATTTAAATATCAATAAAGTATAAACATACAATTATCTAACAACATATCAAAAATAAGGAAAAGGGTCAGATTTATAAAATGATGCACCGTGGCAGTGGTTGCACAGATGTGGTCATTTCAACAAAAGTTTGGGTTTATTAAAAAAGAGGGGAAAAGTCTTTTGCACATATTTATACACGTGATAAAATAAATGTAGGCATAGTGTGTTTGCTTTTGCTGAGATTAAGTCCTGCAGTTTTACTTGTACCTGTGTGCATCTGACACATTTGATACGTTTTGATCTGATACATTTTAATTTACTCAGGTTGTCTTGGTCTAATATTAAAATCTGTTTGATGATCTGAAACATTTAACAAATATGTGAAAATTGGAGAAATCAGGAAAGGGGAGGTACTTTTTTCAGGACACTGCATGTTGAAAAAGGAAAAAGAATACTAAAGAGAATCGGAAGATAATTTAGTAAATGTGTATTCTCTTATAAAAGTAAGGCCCACGACTATTAGAACAGACCAGTTGTACAAGGCCTATGGTGGGTAACGTCTAAATTCAGTCTGGCATTTAAAGCAACACAACAGTTATTGAGCACCCTAAACTCGATCTAAAAATCTGAGTTTTTATAACAGTCAGGTTTTTATGATGCTACAGTACCAGACTGAACACTGACAATAACTTGAATCTGTCTGACAGACTGTCTCAAACACCCCCACTTGACTCATCACTGACAGACAAAAATGCAGAAGAAAGCCAGTGATTTCTTTAAGGTCCTCTGAATATGACAATCATCGTGGGAGTTATTAAAATGATGTATTCCCAACTGGTCTACATGATGCAGTCAACTTTTATGTGACCAAACAAAGGCTGCTGTCCACAGAAGACTGACTAATCTACTCAAACTTCTAAAATCAGCAAAGATACTATACAAAGATGTCACTTTAGAAAATACGTCTCAAAAAGATGGCAAAAACAAGAGCGAGCGCGTTAACACTTTGGTAGTTGATGCCAGTAATGGAGGATAATTGCAGAGACTTGTGACAATGATACCATGTCAAGAAAAATTATTTAAATGTCCTTGTCATACTTGTGTAATTGCTGACAAGAGGGAGCGGTGTGATGAATGACGTCCCTGACATCTGGGCCGCGGCCAAAATGGCGTTTGAAGGAAGGGGAGCGCGTGGTGGATGGGTGGGTGAGGGAGTGAGTTGGCACAGTGCATCCTCCACATTCCCTCTGTATTAAAGAGACAGATCGGAGGCGCCATTTGAACTCTTAAACATGCCACTGGAGATTTATCTGACATCATGTGTGAGCCCACTATGGGGCCCCTGTTTATCTAACTTTATGTTTCATTAGGTCGTACTGTTCATGTAAGTTATGAAGTCTTTGTTTATAGTAATATCCTATAGGGAGTTCCAGGTTTGCTATACTGTTTGTTTTGCAATCTTACAATTTTGTTATGTTTTTCTGCACGCATGTGTGCAAATTCCAGGAACGTGAGTTTCTTCATTGTACTTGAAGCATGGCAGGTCCCTCCCTTTTAGGCCCGGCAACAGCATAAAGAGAGACACCGCACCGTGTGTTTGTTTATGCATTAGGGCTCCCTGTGGACCCTGCCTGAAAAGCACTCCATTATCTCAGAAAAATCATTTAGGTCCAAAGCAAAAGCACAGTCAAAAGAAGCTCCTCCCACTGTATACCATGGTCAGCTAATATATATAAAGCAGGTCACGCTGGTTCACCAGAAATGGAAAGATTCACTCATCAGGGTTTTACTGTACCGATCACGCCCCAAGCTATTGAAGAAATTCTTTCCCAAACAAACTATTGTCAGTTACGATAACACTTAACTTGTTCCAACAACGGCGCACTTGAAAGGACAGTCTTTAAAGACGTGGGGAGAACTGCTCAGCATTCCTGAAGGAAGTGCTGTTCCTCTGTGTGCACAGCTAAGCCTGTGTGTTCGACTGATTCTGAGTGCTCGGCCTTGAATGTAGAAATACATATGTGTGACTTAAAATGTGCTGCTACACAGAGGGGGGACACAGTGGGGACATTTTATAAAAATATGTGTGTTTTGTATTTGTCTTTGTAGCTGAAACCAGATTCTCGTGTTAATACGCGCTATCTGACATTTAGGAGAAAAAAGGATTGAGTTTGGCTACGAGTCAAGGTCACAGCCATAAAGATCTGCAATGTCAGCTCACGTCTGCGGCATGAACTCTGCTTGTCAATCTGACGGCAACACGATAGTATCCACTTTTCTTCTCCCGCTGCTTTTGTTCTCCTGGATGGAGGCAGGGAGCAGGCTTTTGCCTGTGCACTGTACTACTTGGCAGCACATTCAAAACGATGGTTTGCGTTACAAAACACAAACATATATGAAATAGTGAGTGTTTATTATTATATATTAGCTAATTACCCAATGAACATGTTGCGAAAAATTGAAATGAGATTCAGAATTTTTCAGATACGGAGTTGGGACTATGTCTGAGGAGGCAGAGAAATCGTTTCAGAGAGCCGGAGCAGCGTCTAGCTGAGTTTCTGAGGCAAAATAATACTATTTTACTATTTATATATTCGGTACCATGCACGTTTTGAGCCACAAGAGCACTTGTTACCAAATTCTACGGTCTGATTGGTCAGATTTCTTTATTAGGATCCAAAAAAATGTAAAAAGAAAAAATAGAGCTTGGTTCAAAAAAATAAATACCGCTTTATGTGAATGGTGTGAATAGTTGCACTGAGAATAGGTGAGTCCCAAACAATATTTTAATACACTAAATATTTGCACAGCTTTATTTTCCATATAATATACAGTATATTAGGACTTTTTTAATTTTTTACCTTTTTTGTTTTTTGCACAAAAAAAGGTTTTTCATTTTAAGCAGAAGTTAATTTCTTTGGTGGGCTAAAAACACCAGCTGTTGACATTTAGCTATATAGCATCAACTATATAGCTATTTATGCTAACATCAGGTCTACAGGTTAAAAACACAGTCATCACAGCTGCTAAAAAGAGCTCCTTTTAGGGTGAAATGGATAGGCCCACACATGATACTGTGTTCAAAGACTGAAGTTAAAGTTATAAGTCCCGGGCATCACTTCACCGTTGCTTGAGAAGAAGCAGGATTTAGTTTTGTACAATCAAACATAACGGTTCTGGCTCGGCGGGGGAGTAGAAACACCCCCATACGGTCCAGTAAAGTTTTGCTTATTTCCAGTTGCTATGTTTAAATCATTGCTGTTTGGGATATCCTCATAAACTGTGAGTCCTTTAGGGAGTAGGTCAAACTGAAGCAACAAAGGCCACTTAAGGTAACATAACTGTGTGCTTAGATTTTCATATGGGATGGACTCTTCTGACATAAACATTTTTTCTTTTTTTTGCCCTCCGTCAGTGTCAGCTGACTGATGGTCGAGCGGCTCACATCCCCTCCCTGTTGACTTTGGTGGTGCTCCTTCAAAAGAAATGGATACCTACTGTCACGCCAGACGCTTGGGGAGAGAAATGAGGAAAAGGCTGAGAAATTAAGCTGACAAGCAGGGGTATGTTCACATGAGAGAAATATAGCAAAAAAGTACCCACAGTAGCACATTTGTCAGCCTTGTTCAGCCTGGCAGTTCAGCTCGTGTGCACTGCGGAAGGCAGCTGAATATGCACTACTGAAATGAAAGAAGAAAAAAGAGGTTCAAGGCAAGGCAAATAATTGGATTTGGCTCAGCCAGAATGTAAGTGTGTGCTCAGCAATGCGGCTGTGTTTGCACAGCTGGAGCGTGTGCCCAGGGTCATCTCTGCAGGGAGTAGGGTTTGGCACTGCCGGGCACAGTTATACAGAACAAGTCCGCTGAAGAACACTGAACGCCTCTCCCAGTATTTCCCTTTTAGAAAAAGCATTAGCCAAACTCACAGAGGACAAAAACATCATTTTAGATAAGAAATTTTTATTTTGTCCCATTGCAAATATGGGGCAAAGCTACAGGTTCTTGTCAGATGGCACACATATGAGCAGTTTTTCTCTTCCATCATATTATCCAGTGCTGCTGCCTTCCCCAAAGAGGGACTTTAGTTCCAGTCTAAATAGGACAGACTTGACAGGCTTGCTAGAGAAGGGTAGCAAGTTTCACCCTGCAAGATGTGGGATTTGTCTCTTAAAACCAGCTGGCTGTGGCTTCAGTTTGTGTAAGAAATGTTATTTTTTAGGTTATTTTTTCAAAGTGAGAAGAAAATCTCTGGTGGCACGAAACGCAAGAGCAGCCAAACGGTTGGAAGCCGCTTCTCGCCGAAATCTACACAGGCCGAGGCACTGAATCAAGGTTTAATGTCGGAAGAAACAGGTATGACATGAGTGCGCGATGCCTCGGCACACTGCGCACCCTTAATCGTGAGGGAAAATCCTATTTCTGAGAGATTCATCATGCTCAACTTACAGCGCTAACACACACGAAGACAGGAGGGTATCACATGAATCATTTAGTTTAGCCTGTGTTACCTACATTAACTCAGAAGTGGAAAATCCCAAGCTAATAAAGTACAGTATAAATGTGCATCTGGGAGTTGGAGCTGCCAGATGGTTAAAAACTGGAAATCAGAGGGTCTATTGAGTTTTGGACAGTGCATAGTGGCAGAACAGATAAGAGGGCCTCTAAAATGGATGGAATAGTATTACAATCCGACCTAACAAGTCATCTACTTATGGAAATATAATACAATGCTCCTTATCAAAGATATTCAGGCCGCCTAAATGCCTCAGTTGCTTTTGTTATGGACAACCTAGGAGCTCTTTAAACACTGGAGAAATCTGAGACTCTACAACCCCATAGTGGCATCTTCGATATAAACTATGTGACCGTGAAAGGGAATCTTTTTTTCTCCTTACATTTAGAAAGTAGTCTTCAATAGAAGCACACCCATCTTAGAAATTCCTGACAGAACTGACTTGCTCTGGCATCTTGAGTTTCAATCTGATAGCTCCAAAATTGCTTCTGCAACCAAAACCTTCAAAATGTGGTCCAAGTCACCCTTCCATTGTTGTCGGTGCATGTAACAGAGATGGCTTCAGATTCTGCGGGTTTCACATTGGCTACAGATATCCAGGTGACACTGATAGATCCCGAGGGCATATCTCAAGTCAAGACTGGGAAGATGAAGCCAATAAAAGCCTCAAGCGTAGCTTTATGGTAATCTTGTGCCGCTACCAAACACGCCCGCATGCTCAGCGATGAGGGCATGAACTCTACAAAAACCTTCGCTGCTGCAAATCAGTGCACAGGCCAGCCTTTCTGTGCCTTTTGCTCTTGAGAAAAAAAGTTGGTTAGATTTAATCAAGGTGAAATCATGTAACATCTTAGTCACACTAAGAAAACAATATCCACATAAGTCGCATTTGGCACATTAAACAGTGATATTGGTACAGATGGCCTCCCAGACTGAACAATGGAAGTTTCAATAAGAGATCCCCCTGGAAATTGAACAGCCTGACCTTGACTGGGTTCTCTGTTTCTGTTTCCAAGGATTAAAAGACCAACTGGACCCTTGAGATTACCGTGATGCCCGTAAATGTGATGCCTCTAGCAGGTGGACAGGTAGTGAGCACTCTGTTAATCTTTAAGAGTTAGGTGGGCAGGAAGAAGGGAATTATGGGTCGTGGAAAGGACAGCAAAGTAAAGACATGTGCAGGGCTGGTGGAGTGTGTCGTGAGTGAAGGCAGCATTTTGAGATAGAGTGATTATTAAGGAAAATGTGTTTCATTTCTTTTTTCCATTTCGGTTTCTGTGTTAATAACTTTGAGGCTGTTAGAGATGGCAGCTGCCATGAGATTTACATACACTGTAAAAACTGATCTTCAATCAGTGTTAATTCTCTCAGCAATAATACAACTCGTTTGTCAAAACAACATTTAGAAGAAAAATGAAAGAAAACTCAACTAATTACTGGCATGCATGTGAGAAATCATATTCGCATACTGTGGTAAAACAATAATCCCCTGCGGCCCAGCCCTTTTTTGGAAGTGAAATTAGGTGCTTGCATTGTTGCACCATAAGTAGGACCTCGCAGCTCTCTGCGAGTATCTCAGCTTAGCTAGTTTCATCTTCATATTGTCTAAATTCATCCAACTAACTAGAACTTCCATGACATAGTACCTCATCCCATTCACTGATCATCAGAAGCACGAGTTAAGGGTTGTGGACCTTAAAATGACAGATGTGACCTTGGGCAAACTTCTGTGAAGTTGGGTTGTTGTGTATTAGTCCAATTACATTGTGATAAATACTCTCAAAGGAGTAGCAATTCTTGCTAATTTTACCTGGACAGACAGACAGCAGATGCACACCATGGTATAAGTTCATCGGTCCTTCAGCCAGAGGAGCTCAAAACTAAACAGGAAGCCTTACCTCACAGAACAGCTGAGACAAACCAAGACAACATGCCGAAAACAATGTTAGCATCCAAGAAAAAAAAGGTTTGGCCTCTTTGATAGCCAGATGAGAGCCGACTCCATAACTAGCTGTTTGCTTGGTGCCACTTGAGCTAATTGAAGTCAATGAACTGGACAAATAATACAGCAAGTCTGTGCACCACTTTTAGGGAATGGTTTTCTAGCTTTTGAACATTACTTAACATACAGGTATAAGTGTCAGTGCAACACATCTGTGCAGTGCATAGATGTACCTTGTGAATGGAGCTAATAAGCATTAGTTAAGAAAACAGAAAAATCAACCCTTTGATGCATTTAGGGTTACTTCTGACTCCAAGAAACATCAGGGGAACAGCTATAATAATAAATCTAAGACTTCCACTGGGCTATCACAGCCCACTGGGTGATTACATAGTGCCTGTGTCCATCTTTTATGTACAGTTTACAGGTTGAAGCCTAACTAAAACCCTACTCTGAAGACTGAGCTCATCTTTTGCCTCTGGGGAAACAAACACCCTCTGTATTCCTTTCCACTTCTATCATCAACAGAAAAATTAATGGGCCATTTATAGTGACAAAACTCTTTTAAAACTCATATTTAGTGGTTACATTTTCTTGGCTGAAGACCTTAAATCTAATGGTAATAAGATGTTTTCCATCTAATGTGAAAAAAACCTTTAATAAACTGTAGAGTGAATTTGGCACCATAAGCTGTGATATTTTCAGGTTCTGGTTTCTGTATATTTAAACTGTTATCACTCAAAACCTGTTATTATCTCAGGAATGCCAATATAAAGCTACTCTTTGTTCACATTACTACACAGCAAATTCTGGTCTTTGGAATAAACTCTCAGGGAGTTCAGATTAACTACATTTGAGTGTACATGCGTGACCATCGAATGAACTCTAGTGCAGAGTTAGAGTAACTCTTTTCCGGGAGTTGATTTTTCAACTCTTTATAGGAGTTAAAACTAAACTCTCACGGAGTGAAATTTCTACTACCATATAGAGTAAAATTTAACTCATAACTAGAGTTAAGTTTGATATTAACTCTTTTGTAGTGTTACTCATCAATTGAAAAAAGTTTTAGGTTTTTGGTGCAAATTACTACAAAAACACAATAGTGATTATTATGAATGTATGGATTTTATTTATCAAAAATAACATATTCAAATATGAATGCTGCATGGATTAACATACATTCTGTGTAACCGTACTGTAATAGCATAATATCCACCATTATTGGCAGCTAAACAGTTGAGGTCAGAAAGGCCTAACATTGGGCGAAAAGAAAAAAAAAAACAGAATTAAAGGAAAAAAATGACTACAGAATAAGCACTTCTTGTAATGCAGTGTTAACGTGAGGAAGACTCTGTAAAGTCTCCATCAAGCCAACAAATTAAGTAATGCAACTCTCTCACAGAACATAAAATTGTGAATCACACCCATATGACATTTGGGCATCAAAACATTTGAAATGTCTTACTTTCTCCCTTTCTAGGACCAGTATCTTCTTAAAAATGGTTTCATTTACCTGAAAAGCAGGACACTGATCATGGAAACACGTTTCATGGTTAACATGCATAACAAAAACAGAGAGAGAGCGAGAGAGAGAGAGCAAGTCTTATTACACACTACAGTTGCAGAGCAAACTACATGAAATACTATATTAAATTATTTTTCTCTAATCTGTTTTATCTTCGTGTTTAAGCTTTTTCAAGTAATGGCAACTAAAGAGTCAAGTATAAGTCAATTAAGTACTGTATCTACATTTCTTTCATGTATGCTGTCCAATAGAGGCTGAACCATTTGAAGTCCGGCATCACTTGTGTCACTGCTCTGACTGCTGGTGGTTGAGACAGACAATGTATCTGTTAGACTTGGAGAGGAGGGCTCTTCCACATGTTTCTTCAGGACAGTCAAATCTGAGGGTGACAAATAAAAATATTAGAATACAAGGTATATACAATCAAAAACACAACACAACAAAGATACCATTTATGCACACAGGGCCAGTAAATTGCACGGTTTGATTAAATTATACTTTCTCCCAGGAGAACAGATGGTTATTTTGTATTTTATTATGGTAATATACAATTTACATACCACAAGGTGTGAGTGTCACATAGTGTGTTAGGTCTGAGCAGTCACGCAGCTTCTTGGATGATTGTGTTTCCAGGATGTCTGAAATGCA
The DNA here is from genome assembly GCF_057382275.1 of Copadichromis virginalis. Taxonomy (NCBI): domain Eukaryota; kingdom Metazoa; phylum Chordata; class Actinopteri; order Cichliformes; family Cichlidae; genus Copadichromis; species Copadichromis virginalis. The sequence goes on from NC_140620.1 coordinate 48,964,938, forward strand.
TGTGATAAATCCAACTTACTGTTGAGCCATGAAAACAGCATTTTGTGATTGTTACCACAGGATATTAGACAAATTAAAAATGTTTATTTAAGAGTAACTGTACAAATCAAATCCTTCAAAATCTATCAGAGCATATATTTACTTACCTTCAGCTGTATAGATGACAAAACACACCTCTTTGACTGCTGCAAGTTCAGGAAAGATATCCTCATCCACCTCTATACCCTGCTCATCCGTGACTTTCAGTGCTGCATTTTCTGGTATGAGAAACTTCTGCTGCACTGAAGTAAAATCATCACTTAGTTAATAACAACATTATCATTTCTTCTTTAATGACTTAGTACAAACCATAACTTACCTGCTCTCACAAAATCTGTGAAGCTGACTTCTTCCAATTTTGCATATTTCTTTGTCTCTCTGTGTTTTACTTTTATCAACATCTTGGCCACCTACGGAAAAAAATACCTTTACTACTATGAAACACAACACAAGAAGAAGAGGTTGTTTATGGTAACTCTATGTAAACTGTGTATAACTTAATCAACGAACACTGTCTTACATTGAGTTAGCCTGTCCACACTAAATATTGCTTAAAATCTATTTAGCTAGGCTGGTTTAGCAGACAATGTGACTGCATGTTTGCTGTGTCCTTGTCTTTACAGTTCTGGAGACAGGGTTGTGTGCATGTCTCAGTGTGCAGCAGGACTAACTAACTGATGTTAATGGTACAGTAAGATAAGTAAGTTAGCTAACTTTTGACTAGCATTAGCCTAGCTGCTATCTCCAAATCAGCATAACATACAGAAAACACATGTAGTGCTAGTTAGTTAACTTTATATTTTACTTGTGCATCCATGTAACTGAATATATATATATATAAATAACATCACTACACTCACAGAAAATTCCAAAGTAAATAAAGTATTTTTACCTCCTACATGTCGGAGTCCAAGAAAGAAACACAGATAGGCGCTGTAACGGTCGACAGACAAACAACACCAGCAATGTGTTGAATTAGACTCCTTAGCACCCAGTGAATGAACACCTAAATATTACACCGCTTTAGAGTACTCCCCAACACTGACTGTAGTATAAGGTGAAAAATAAACTCCCGGAATGTAACTCTTGCGCACTTTTATGCCTAACTCCAGAATATTTAACTCCAGTGATTTGCTGTGTAGCCATGTTTAACACCATGTATAACTTTTTGTAACTATTTCTGTTTTTTCCACCCTGAAAGTGTAATAAAGAACGATAATAAACAATGAGCGGGACAGAAAACTGTTGCTCGATTTACTGAAGACAGAGGAAAAGATGGAAGCATAAAAGGTCTTGTACACAGCAGCACTATGACAACAGCTGGGTGTGCCTGATATTAATGAGACACAAGTGGTGGATCTGCCCTGATTCACTTGCGTCATCCAGATAACTGGGGCATGCAAGTTCACAGAGGGCCTGTGAGCCAAGCTGGCTTCTTCTGTATAATAAGAACTGTTGACTTGCACAGCTGGATCTAACAGTCTGACCAAAAGAGACTTTGACAAGTCAGGGACTGAATGGCAATCACAAACATGGGAGGTTTGCTGTCCTGTGCATGTGTGTATGTCATTAGTGGGTTCATTTGCAATGTCAAATCAGGGAACTAACTGGATAAGCCTCTGCAGCAACCTGGATTGTTGCAGAAAGAAAAATATCCACCCTTTACGACTTCTATATTTATATAATTGTCTCTCTCTCTGATAGAGGAAATTACGCTGCCATCAGTGACACTTTCAGTTTGCATGACACTGCAGAGGAACAAGGTGGGGTCTCTCCTGAGCACTTAAACAGGCTTATGACTTAAACACGTTCATACTCTGGTCATCCGTCTCCTCTTGCACACCAGTACTCAGAGTGTGACCTGTGAGGAGCAGGAAGCCTGGAAGCTAAAGTAGGTTAGAGCCAGGAAAAGGGAGAGGCTGTGGATCAACCCCTCCCACGTCCCCAAGACCCTGGAGCAGAGCTCAGCAGGAGTTAAGTGAGTCCGTCAGCAAGCACACACGGCCAAGCTGAGATGTCCCGCAGTGTGGAGGAACGCTTTAATGATACAAGAAGTAAAGCAAAAGAAAATGTTTCCAAGATGATGTAAATATATGTCTTAAAAGATTTGCTTGCCTCGTCTAATGAACGAAACACATACATAAATTCAATATGTCAAGGAAATTAAAAGATAAATTAAAAGACGGACACGCATCTTTGCACTCGTATGTATATATATATTTTTTTACGCCAGAGCAACTCAAAAGCAAGATAATGGCATGTTGGAGCAAGACTCACCTAAGGTTGCATTACAGACACACATGGTTGCACAGATAAAAGTTAAAAGCGACAGGCGAGACAGTTTTGGCACACGCTGTTAAACACGAACCTGCATCCTCGGCAGCGGCTCGAGGCACAGTTTCTGCACGGACGCACCTGCACGCAACAGCAGCTACAGTTGGTGCTGCATGCAAAAAGTAATTTCACACCTTTGCTATACATGCTTTGATTTACAAGCAGTTCTACAAATTAATCTTTTAGGCTCAGTTAAACAGCTTTACTGTAGTATACTGCAACCCTTGAGTAGCTGTCTTTAAATATCAAAGAGGTCTGTAAACCTAAATGTTTTGTTAGCTTTGCCCAATTCCACATCTGTTGTATAAATTAGCGGTCTGCAAGCTCAGTCTGGTTTATAAGGAAAATATTTTCCTGCAAAAATATCCAACATAAAATAGATTAAGCCACTGCAATTGCAACCACATACTGTAATATTAAAATTGGTCGAGCAGGCATCATTAAATATGAAGGCAGAGAGTGGCATTTTTGTAAGCTTTCGGCAATAAATTCCAAACTTGTTAAGCAAAAAGCCTCTTTGCCAGTTCCATTCAGGTGTTAATATAATGGAATAAGACAAAATGCCGAGCTGATTGATTGTCCAACTGCTGCACAGTTGGCTCCTGATTAACATGTTGTGTGCTATGGGGAAAACAGGCTCTCCCTATTTTGGAGATTTATTCCAGCTACATTATCCAATTTTTCACCGTGGAAGTTTTAAGTCGAGGCCCATTTGTCTTGAGTGCTCAAGTCAAACGCTAAAAACGCTGAGAAACGTCAATCTCACAGGCAAGCCGTTTAGAGTACATAATCACCGAGTAACACACGCTATCATTTGTGCTCTTTATATAAAGACGACTTAATTCTGGTTTGAAGACTTCAAGATTGCAGCATTTGCATTGCAAGCAGAAGGCTGCAATCAGTCTGTTGTGATGCTTATATTTAATCGATGTGCAGTTAACATATGTGCTAAACCTTGTTTATCCATTACTGCACAGGGTTCAAAGTGCAAGGATTTACACAACCAACAAGGCACTAAAATAAAACATCAGCAAAGTCATTGCCCTAGTTTGCAAATTGAAAAAATTATCTTCATCAAAAATGAATGTTTTAAATGTTTCTTTCTTCGTGCTCCACCTCTCCACTGTGTCTCATTAAATTCAGCTTTTGTATAATCATGCTGACAGACAGACCATAAACAAACTGACAGACAGACGAATGGCCTGGCTCTTGTCTTGGCAGAGGAACAATGGACATTTGCATTAATGCAGTTTCATTGTAGTGATAAATGATGTTGATTTTATTGGGAGGCAGACACAGAAACTTATTGAATTTGTCATTGGGACTAGCTGTAGCTACAGTTATTCCCCAAACATGCATCTACAAACAAAATAACAGTAATTTTATATACTTTGGACGAGAGATGCCACGTGCAGCATGACATTGCTGCATCTGCAGTTTTTTACTGACTAAAGGAGAATTATTTGTATTGGTTTGGCTGCACTGTAAAAAAAATTATATTATATTATTAAAATGCAACGTCAACCACTAAAAAAATGGATCAAAAGTCTGGAAAAGCAGTACTTGTTCATAAGAATGATTCTACTGTTCTCAGACCAAAACTGAAGCAGGGACGTTTTTTCATTTTTCTTTTCTTTTGATTTATTCTTCCCTTTTCCCAACAAGTCCTGTGATATGCCCACTACAGGGCAGCGGTAATAATTATAATACATTTACATTTACTAAAGTTATCTGTAACGTCATATATGACATCTGAGATAAACTGTGGAAAATGCAGTACTGAGAGTTTTCCACGTCATCAAAATGTTTTTCTAGTGAAAATGAGCCGGTAAATTATTTCTTTATATCGCTAAGATGTTCCTGATGTTGTTTAAGAGATTAGGATGTGCTTTTTCTTTAAGCAAGTGAAAGTTCATGCACATTTAAAACATGTTGATAAGCCTTTCTTTAATTACAGCTGCTTCCAGATAGAGTCACAATAAAAATGTGCCGGAAATGTTTGGGGATTGTAAACTTAACTCCCAAGTAAAACTTCTAATTACACCATGAATCGCTCTGACCTAAGTAATCCTATGTAAAAAACTGTCGTTCTGTGTCTATCAAACATTCATACTGTGCATATTTGGCACAGATTTGGTTTCCTCTGATCATGTAATGATTTGCCCGTAACGATTACTTTCTCATGATGATGGAACAGTTTGTACCTGTTGTGCAAAGAGCTGTAGTCGCATTCCTGCTGCGCCCTCCTGCCAATCATCATCAGTTTCATCAGTTTGGTTCAGCTGATGACTAAGACGAAACACATGAGTGGATCTTGCTCGCTCTTTACAAGCAAAGCCAGCCCTTTTTTTTAAGTTAAAACAACAAGCCATCTCTTTGTCAGTCAGACTTCAGAAAGCCTCTCCCTAATTCCATCTTCCATTAACGAAATAAGTCAACATTAACGCTCACTACGGGCATAATGCCCCATTATTCAACATTTTAATGGCATGATTTCCTGGTGTTTTATCAAAATCCATTAGTGTGCACCTGGACTAAATATTGGATGAAATACTGAGTCTGACACATGAACAGAAAGACGTATCCCTGCAGTCATTTAAAACAGCAGCTGTTTTATCAAAAGAATCGTGGCTTTTTCTTGGGGTTAGTGAGAAGAATAGCTGATTTTACTGAGCTCCTACTTGAAGTAAAACTTTTTGACCTACAATAAGATAATTTACATGTAAAACAAGTAAAATAATGGATCCTTATTATGGTCTTTAGCCATAAAACCAAGTCAGGGTAGGATAGAGAAAATATTGCAAGGGCAAGCAAGGCAGAAGTGCTTGCCCAGTGAATACTAGAATAGACCCCAATTAAAATTTACCAAAAAGCAATTTCTCTACTTACAGCTCCAATGATGTTCTGGCTCTAAAAAAAGATGTCTTATTGGATGCTACACCTGGCTCTGTCCCTAAAAGCTAGCTTGAAACTTTTTCAGTGCAAAAAGGAGAGGACGTCCCAGCAGTTCACTAAGATGCAGGAGACGCTCACCACTCATGCTTTTTTGAGTCAGTAAACAAATAAAATTCTAGCTAATTACTAGTCCGAATCAGTTGGTCAAATGTTTTAGTTGATAGGCTAACCAAACAAATATTAACCTCCTAGGACTTGGTGTCCACATATGTTGACATCACATTTTGGGTTATTTAGACCAAAATACTCAATTCTGCTCTACAAGGGCCTGATATCCACTTACGAGGACATTATACTGCTACTGTTCTATCGAAATTTAAATGAATATCCTCATATGTGGCTCTTATTTTTCTTAGGAACAAAAATTAGGTAAAAAAAAAAAAATCTGGGAATTTGTTTTTACATTCATCAGATGTATCAGGACCCAATCAGCCCAAATATCAAAGAGAAATTAAAAATGCATGCCGTGGAAGAGTTCAGGTCTTAGGAGGTTAATGGGGTATTCCCTGCATAGGGTTTTTGTAAAACAAGCCCCAGTGAACAGAAGAGAATTGAACTAAAACAGCTAAACTCATGGTGTTTTGTCCCTTCCAGTTACAGAACGTTATTTTGTTCCAATCAAAACCATAAAACCCTAATTCAGAAATATCTCAAACTGAAGCTACAGTATATCTATTGTCAGCCAAATTAAGTATGTAGATGTTTCTTGGAGTGGCTGCATTAGAAGTCTGAGAAATCTGACTACAGCAGCTCAACAACCAACATGGCATACCATATAAAAACAGTAGGTTCTTTATTTCTTTTTTTTCACCAACTTTCATGTTTATAGCTTGAGCGTTTAACTGAAATCATGCACACTTAACAGATTTTAGTATGCATGTGCTATAATAATCCCCTTTTTTTACAGCTTCAGTGGCTCCAGCATCTGTCAGTAGCTGCAGCTAGGAGGCTGCAGCCTCCTCTCACATCAAAAAAATTAGAAAAAAGTAAAGCATGATTGGAATATATTGCTCACAAAAGGTGTTTGGTGTAGTTCTTACGTTGAAACTTTTGGTATTTTCAGAGATCATAAGAAATGGGCTGGTGCATTGCAGTCTTCTCCAAAATTAGATTACATGATCTAATCATTTAATAATTTTAAATAGTTACAATTATTTAATATGGGTAAATATTAGTCATTTATATCAATTTAAATTAATTTAACCTAATAAGGCTCGGAGCCACAGAGTGCACTCCATGGTCTGTGGCAAATTTCATTAATGTAGAGATAAAGCTGCCTCCCACTCCCACCACGCCATGACTAATCGATTAGTTTAAGAGTAGGTACGATTTCAGTCGACAGCTGTTATTTAAACTGTGATCTGACATTTCTTCAATGTGTTTTTTCCCCAAATACTGTAGAGTTTTACATCTTCAGGCCTCTAACTGTTGTAATTATTACATTCAATAACCGGTGAAATTTACTGTCAGTTATCCTTCTTTTAAGAGACAGTTTATCTTTTCATTTCAGCAAATACTTTAATGGCTCATGTTTTTGAAACGTTGATGTCATTTATCAGGTTTCTTCCAGACTTACAGCTCCAGAGTGTGTTGAGACGCCTTGTCAATAACTCTCAGCAGCACAATCAACATGAAGAAAGACATACCGGTTTCACCTGAACTTTCCTATCAGGTACTTTACAAACTTCCTGCCTGTGCCCCCGATTGTCCATCGATCCATCTGTCTCATATCTGCATTCAGCTTAAAATATCTGAACTCACAGATTCCTTCGCATTGAGCTGAGACCAGTATTTCTCATATCATCTACATGGCTTCACAGGCCACCTGGTCACCACAATCCCAACTATTCCAGCTATGAAGCAATTCATGTTGAGATGAGAGAAGAAGCTGTGCCGATAACGCGAAAGACTTAGAGTTATGCCCTGCCGAGGTGAAGGAGGAGTGGGGAGAATGAAGGCTGAATGACATGTTCAATGTCAAATGTGCACTTTTCCAGGTCATGGTTGCCAAATGCTTTTCAAGCTGCATACCTGTCATCAGGGAGGCAGGGGGAGTGCTGAGAGGATGACAGATGCAAACAAGACAGGGGTATGTGAGACTGCATTTTTGCTCAAGGTACAAGTTGCCCCACTGAGATCCCAGCATGGATGATGTCACCACACAGAGGTATGCTGGGACAAAAATCCCCAGTAACATGTCAAATGTAACACTGGGAGGAGACAAACGTCATCTGAAATCTGGTGGCTGGTGAACTCAAAGTTCGTAGTAATGAGTTCATTCTTTGGTTAACGCTTTAGCCTGATATCCAACAGTATGACTTAAACTCAATATTGCATGTTTATAACAAATATGAAAAATGCTCCGCCTAAACTGTTCTTAAACTCCTGAGCTTGACAGACACTTCAACCATTCAGACTCTTAGCAACAGCGTGTAAACACACTCACGATGGACACATGCGCCAAGACCACACAGATTTCCCAGGTGGGAGGTTCTCAGAGGGCAGACCTAGGCCTCTTTATAGGGGCTATAAGCCACAGTCACAACATCTGCGATGTGTGACTGTTCACCCCAGCATGATTTGTGTGTGTTTCTGTGTGCATGTGTGCGAGTGTGAGCGCATTTTGTAGAGGGCACTGTGGCATAGGTAATCCCTGCAGAAGCCTGGGAACGAGGAATTTGGATGGACTTTTGGCTCCAATGGTCACAAAAGTCACAAGACTGCACACACCGACACCTTAAAACCTTTGGGTAAAATGTGCTTTTTTCAAATGTACGGTTTCCTTTTTAGCTTATATTTATACATAAACATTACGTTTATTTTTTTTACCAGCTTAAGCTAGTAATATATAAGCTTTTAGCCTTAAAAGTCACATTTTACTCAGTTTTTATCCAAAAGATTATCCAAAAACCATCAAAATCCTTGATCCTTGACTGAGAACCTTCACAGACACATCAAAATCCTTCTGTGTGTTTTTCAGTTCATATATAGCAAGGAAAAAATAAACTCTAGAAGCAATGCACTAAAAGCTAGAAGCTAACATGGAATAGCATGGTGCCATAAATGCTATAAAAATTGAGGAATATTAAGTTGTAATGAATTGTTGTATTGTATATGTGTCTCATTTTTAGCTGAACGTATGACACAAATGCATGCGCATCTACACAAAGACCCACAAGCGCACTATGGATGATTACATGCTCATCAATCTGCTTCTGTGGACGTATGCATTGTAATCCTAATAGCACATCATTTGTAATGGGGTCTCTAGTGTTTAGTCGTAGCCGCCCAGCGTTTACTCAAAGCACATGTGGCCAGGGGGGGAAACAGATGTGAGAACCCCAGGAAGCATCATTAGCTTCACAAACATTCACCGTAGCCAGCCGTGGAGACCCTGTCAGACAGCAGCGCTGCAGACCTTAAGTCCATCATGTTTCCACTGGATTTAGCTGTCCACTCATTCTTTTCCCCTTACTGCTAACATTTCTCACACTCGTATGCAGTCTCCCTTTTCCCTCCTCCCAAAAGTGAGCGAGTTAAGCTAAGATAACTGGTTTACTCTTTGTTTTTCAGGCTAGTCGGCCACTCGGTAGATCAGGAGTTGCTGCATCTTAGATCTTTAATATTTATGTTTTCCTTTCCCACTTTTATGCTGGTAGCTTTGTTATACATCATTGCTGTTTGGCCTTTTGCTCTCCGTGCATGCTTCATGCAACTCTTCCTGTCTCACGCCATCAATAACACCCCCCCCCCCCCCCCCCATTTCGTCAGACATCTGCATGTCTGTGTGTGTGTCCCTTTCTCTACTTGCTATCGATTAAATCTACATCAGTATCACTCCATTAATATTAAACTTCTATGTATCTTCTAGCATGCCAGTCACCTTCCACCTCGATGCCTCCAAGTCTGTGACAGTTTTGTTTTATTTTACAGCATTTTTTGTTAGACCCTGCTTTCCTTGACAATTCTGTTTTTTTTCTGGTGATCTGGTGTAGGCTTTGGCTTTGACCTGTATGGCAACACGTTTTTTCCCCCTTTGGCGTTCTACTCACTAAAATTTCTATTGTTTTTCTCATCTTCCCATTCTTGACCTTTTTGCCTCTGTAACCCTCCCCCCTTTCTAATGTCTATCTCTCTCCTGACAGTCCTCCCCACCACTGCTTCAACTCTCAAACCCATGCTCACACCTCCTACCTGTGCCTCCCTTCTAATTAGGCATCATGAGAGGGATTCGAGTGCTGCTTCTCCCCTCTCGTTAGCACCACTCCCCGGCACTCCTGCTGCAATCCCACCCCGGGGCTGTGTCTGAGGTCAAGGCCGGGGCAAAGCAGAACAGACGGGGCTCGATGCATGTGCTCGAGGCAAGGCTGAGCCGAGCTGCTCGGCTGCAAGCTTCTGCTTCGGCTTTTGTGATCAGCTGCATGTGAAAAATGTGCAGGCCAGATGACGCACGGACGGTCTCGGCTGCTGCAAATGAAGTTTGCGCTGGCGTCCAGGAACACACAACAGGATAAAACAACAACGCTCAATCACGCTGATGGAGGGGACGTGGGTTTACTACAGATGGAGCCGAAGATGTTTCATCAGAGGAAGAGAATGCCAGAGGCTCGGCTTTCAAGCTTGGCAATGACAAATAAACCTCATGATGAAGGAACAAATACATTCACATGGGGCTCCAGAGGAAACAGAAGGGGATAGAGGGCAGCCACCTGCAAAATCACCATAAGGCTCAACTATCCCAAATGGGCGTGGGAGCCACAGAGGATATAACTGCTGAAGTGGACAAAGAAGGTCCATCTGCTGTAATGTTGCCATCTACTGGCAGCTTTTTATCAAAGCATGACAGCGCCATGACTTTAAATCAGAGTTCTGCACTGTGCAGGATTTTTAGAAGCAGATGAAACCACAAGATCTCATTATGCTTTTTCATAATGTAGTCTGAACAACATGTCCTGTTGTATGCACTTTGACACAGCAGCGTGCAACACAATTCCAGAGAGTTATGCCATTTGCTGGCACAGCTCACTTTGGGCACTCAGTCACAGCTTGTTATTAGAGCTCAGCATCAAGCAATCAAAAGGTAAACAACACAACCAAGTGCTGCAAGATTTTGGAGGGAAAACAGCAAAAAAGCCATATTTTCCTTTCTCCATCTTTTCTTTTATCAACTCCTGATGTGAAAGCAGTAGTTTGCCATTCTTGAAAATCTGCCAATTCACATTCTTGCGCAGAGTTGGAGAAGATTCACAGAAGTTCTGTACTGTAAATGCAAAACAAAGAACGGGAGCGGTTAGCTTAGCTTGGATTTTTACACTTTCATTTTTATACAGCTAAATAAATAAGATAAGACTATTACTGAGTGAGCTTTAAAGGATTTTGATGGCAGAATTTATTAGTCCTGGACAAAATATGACTAGCTGTTTCCTGGCTTGCAATCTTTAAACTAAGCTAAGCTAATTTCCTGCTAACCTGAAAGTTTAATTATTAGCAATATAGCTAGATTTCTCAGCAAGAAAGCAAATTAGAGATTTCTTAAGCTGACCTGAATGCATCAAAGCTTTGACCAATTCCATGTTAATTCTTTCTAAATTAATACTGAAATTAGTATTTTTTTTTTTTTTTTATGGTAGGCACTCCCACAGATACTTTAAACAGAGCATGAATGCCCCAGTCGAAATATTCAGTTCTCCACGAAACTTTGAGGTCTCTATTATGCTTTTTCGGACAACCTTAGACAGTTTCCATGAATTTCCAAATATTCCTCTGAATAGAAATTAAAGTCAGATTTTGTTTACTTTCCATTCATGACTTGGATTGCAAGGAACAATAAAAGTTGTCTTTGATAAAATTCCTCTCAGAACCTAATTTCGGATTTTTACTCGTGCCAGTGATGTCACACATTGGTTTTCATTTTGAAGCCTCGTCTTGAGTATTCTGATTTTTGCCAGATTCATTTTTTTGTAGCCAGATCCCAAGTCAGATGTTTATATGACACCTACACAGTAGTCACTTGTCAATAGCAGCATCCTGAACTATACCCCACTGAATCATGTTGTAAAAAATATGACTAGACCCTAAAATTGAAACCATAAACTAACAGCGTCGTCATTTTCTCATAGACTGACTTCCCGCCCCTGCTATTTGTATACTACCTTGTCAGATCTGGAGACTCTGTCCCTTGTTTATATACAGTCTATGTCCATGCCAAGTTTGTAAAATCTCTGATTGTGAGCTTTTTCAAAAACTTTTCTTACTCCAAGAGTATTCTCATTCAGTACAAAATAACCTGCCATTTTCAGAAAGAGGCAAAAGAAAAATTTCATGTTGGAGATATAAGCTTTACTAAAGCTTAGTTATCCAAATACTGTTGAAAAGGAGCTTTCTTAGGGATTCAACAGCCAGCAGGAGCTGCCATCTCCTTTTCTGTTCTGCAGAACTTTTCCTTCATTGGCCCACTGAGAAAACTCTGAAGCTACTTCCTTTTGGCCTGGCTTTATAGGGATGCAAGTCTGTTCTCTGGATTTCCAGAACTGGAAGAGCTGCATGCTGGCACACCTGAGTAGGACACACAGGAAACACTGCTACCATGCCAGGAACACTAATAGCGCTGCATGAAAAGTGAAACATTTTGTGGGTATCTTGGCAATTTATACAAACATGAGTACCAGTGAATTTTGCCCTTGGACTGTAAGAAACTGTGTGCTCACACACGCGCGCGCGCACACACACACATGCACACCCACACACACTAAACAATCCTCAGTCCCACTCCACAGATTAAGCCCAGATGGGAACAATGAGATGAGTATGAGGGCTTTTGCAGTGTAACTGAAAACACTTGGTCTTGTTAACGCACTCCAAAAACTTGCTCTATCCATCCATCACTGGCCAGATGTTCTCTGAAGCTTTTTCCTTTACTCCTCAAGAGGGCCCAATCCCTCTCGAAATTAATTCACTTCCCATTCCACTTGCGTCCACAACAAAGGTATTCATGAAAGCTAATTGCATAGTTTGGGGTCTTTATGATCAAGCGATCGAGCTGAGGAGCGTATTTCAGAGAACAAGCGATGTTGTTGTTGACGGACGCTCACTTGGGACCGTTTGCACGTCGTGACCCCACTTAATCCTGCCATTAGGCCCCAAAGCTTCCCAATCCTGAGGACTTCAACGCACTCTGCTCCCTGCATTAGGACTCTGAGAGGGACCATTTCCTTGAGTAAACATCAAAATCGGTTGCTTTTGTGGCTAATTTCCTTCTGAATTCCAGCTTAGCAATTAGAGGAAAGGCATGTGGTGAAGTGAGTGTGGCAGCCCCAACACTCTGAAGTCTGATTTATATCCATCAATTCTTACAAGCCATACTCCACATAAACTCACCAGTTCAATAGAGCTGTCACAGTAACAGGCTCTTTGTGTTTCTGTGTTTTATTTGCATCTTTATTTAGAAAAAAAAAATCACTTCATTTTGTGTTTGAAGAAAGCAGATTTTTTTTAAAGTGCTGCTAATATTCCCTGTGAATGGGAGAGTGATCCCAGCAACATCTATAACTTAGATAGATAGATAGATAGATAGATAGATAGATAGATAGATAGATAGATAGATAGATAGATAGATAGATAGATAGATAGATAGATAGATAGATAGATAGATAGATAGATAGATAGATAGATAGATAGATAGATAGATAGATAGATAGATAGATAGATAGATAGATAGATAGATAAAACAGAACTGAGAATCCACAGATCTGTGTCAGCGTGTGCCCTGTGTTTCAAAAGTGACTAATAAGGAGTTCAAAGCGGAAAGACAAAGAGCCAAAATGAACAAAAATGAAAGCGTACGAGAAGGATTTGCTCTGCTCCATATCCCTGCCAGGTTACAGGCACTAACATTCAGAGATGCCAGGGTGTCTTTTAAGGGCACAGCCTCATGCACGCACCGTCGTTTAATTCCCCATCCAGGAAAAGTGTTTCTGGAAGGTTCCACTTTTCTGCACAAATCAGGGGAAATGAGTGAAAGCAACAAGACCCTCCAAGAAATGCTCGAGGTATGTCATTATGTCACCCACAAAGGAAGGTCTATTCCATCTAGGGTTGGAGCCACAGGCCATTTGGCCCACACACACACAAATTGCACCCGCACAACTTTCAGCAGCCAAGCACACAAACACGGTCTCATTCCTTTGCCAAATTGTAATGCAGAAACTTTGACCCACGAGCACACATGAAAAGAAAATGCCACTGCAAAACAGGGACCCTTGGAGGAGGCACTTGTTGACCTCTGGCCCCGCAAAGCAAGGCACTGCGTCACTGTGCGGTGTGTGTTAACAGTGTAGGATAAAAAGGGGATGTTTTTTTCTTTTCTAGTTTCATTATTTTAATATGGCACTATTAGTTCATCAGAATCATATAACCAGCTTTGCATTAAACATGTATTGAAGAGTCCGGTGCAGACTTGCTCGGGCCTAGAGCAGATGGAAAGATTTGTCGTCTGCTGACCACTTGAGCAAAATAATCTCTTGAGTCATTTTTCAGTCTGGTTTTGTGATGGAGACACAAAATAATCAAACCACAAACACTTGCAACACAGAAGTCAGTGTGAGCATCATCCAAGACATTTTTTGGGCGTTACCATCGGCAGGTCATCGAGCTGAAAGCAATCAGTTGTAAGTAACATTCATTACAGAGTCATTCCTGTTTGACGTATGAGTTTGTGCTGATTCCAACATATTTGAATCAGTTAATATCTAACAGGGATAATTTATCAGAGGATAAACCCTCTGTAGCCTCACAGTTAGGTCTGCAGACCTGCAAAGTCCCGAGCTCTCCTTCGTTGCTTGAAAGTCACTGATTACAATGTGGACATACTCAGCAGGACTGTGTAGCAGCCAGGGTGCCTAAATCCCAAATCACCTTGAAGTGCTATTAGCACCTGTTGTGGTCATTTACACACGCTGACAGCCCCCCCCCCCAAAAAAAAAATCTGTCTGCACACCAAACAACTGCTTTGTGCACCAGGTTAAAACTCCCCGCTGTGCAGAAAGAATCAGCTTTTACACAATCCTGCCTCACAAGACTGATGCATACATATAAAGGGACTGTATGAATACATGTACATGTGACGAATATGTTAGTAGTGATTGTTGGACATTGATTTTTTTTTCCAAAACAGCAGATATATTTGTTCACCATCAATCTCTTTCTTAATTTCTAACTTCCTGGTGGAGTGTATTTTATTATATTCTACACCCATCAATCAGCGGCCTCATTTCTTGCAAACAATAGCTGCTTTAGACAAACAGCATCACCAGATGATGAATAGTTTTGGCTTCTGGTGGGGGGGCAAAGTACTGACAGGCATGGGCACCAGCTATGAGCCATGTATGAATCTGTACCTCAGAGCACTCTTGTAATAAATTTGAAACGACAGGTCACTGATGTTTCTACATAGGCTGACTTTTCCTTTAGAAACAGAGGGCAAGCCAAACTGAAAGCAACAGGTGTCTGATTTCCTTCCCAATAAATTGACTTAAATGCGCTGAAACCGGAGCGGTGCGCCTTCTCCCCTCATGTTAAATGACAGGATCCATAAGTTGTTCGCGTGAAGACGCCACCGCGGCTTACCTTCGCACAGACAGCGAGGAGAACCAGGCTAGTCGTCCACAAACAGCTCCCACTCATCACGGACGCAAACAAACTCTTAAGTAATTTCAAAGCGTTGATAGACGGCTCTGATCGCCCGCTCTATGTCCCAGCCTGCCCCAGTCACTCGGGGAGAAAGAGGTCCGCTCGTCTCTCCGCGCTGCGCTCCGGCTCCAGTTTCCAGGAGAGCGAGAGAGGAAAAAAGGTAAAAGTCAGCCAAGAGCGGACGGAGACAGCATGACAGTCCACGGTCGCTTCCAGATATTTTGTTCCCCCGGCAAACACGTTGCTGCTAAATTTATGTTTGCATACCAGGCGTGCGTCAGGAAAAGGGTCTCACCCACCTTACATTCTTAAAGAAACACACTCCCGGGTCGTTACGCGCCGATGTGCAGCTCAGCGCAAGACGCGTGCAAAGCTGAAGTGATGCTTTTATGGCTGTGCGTTATGGCTGACTTTCACCGAATGGATGACTTGCATTAGATCACTTGTACTAAGCTGTTTCCCCCTTCACTGTTTACCTGTACTCAGAAGTGCTTGTATTGAAACTTAAACCAATAACTAAATAGATCATGCGCACAGTCATTCAACAGGGGACTCAACCTTCACGCTGAAAACTTTAACTCCAGCTTCTTTTCAACGTTAATCCTAATTTCAAGGCCGTGTTCATATCCAGTCACGGGTTTTGGAAAGGTTGACCTCAGTTCAGGGACAACTTCAAACCCACAAAGACTTTTTAGACACATGGTTGCTTCATTGTAGCAGAGCACTAACAGCTCGTTTGTTACATGAGGGGTTGGAATGTTTGCTGCTTTTTAATTATTCAAAGAAATGACTCATCCTGAAGGTAGAAGAGCACAACAGAGGTCCACTCCTCTTTCTTAAACCCCACAGATCCACAGGCTCAAGCTGGAACGTCTTGTGCTGTCGGCTGTGCGCCGGTTAGGGATTGTGCCTCCTTTATCACAGCTTTAGTATGAAATGCATTAGTCTTTCAAGTTAGGCATCCCATGCTGCCAACCATGTGCCATTTAAGGTCAGGAAGAGTTTTATCTAAATCAGGCTCCCACTGCTTAAGAACTGAGATCAACCAGATGGAATGAGACGTTCATAGCCCTGGCCTTTGCTGGCATATGATTGAAATCTGAGGTTGTTTCTGGTTTAGCCTGATGAGACCCATGTCATTGCTTTAATGAATCATATTAAGTGGGTCATATTTTTTGTGGAATTTGATATTGGTCTGTTGTATCCTTGGACATGAACATCACATACTTTCTTAATGTGTGTCCAACCTGGGGTCGGATATTAACCCAAACAGATACAATTCAAGTTGGACCAGGTGAACAGCTAAATCACTGTGGAGGGCATTTTGACCTCATTTTAAATTTTTTTTAGTCTTTTTTTTCTTACTGACTCAGAAAAGAGCCGCAACGTGTTCCACTTCAACAAAGAAGGAATTTTGTTTTATAATTGATGGCTCGGGCTGGCAACTCCTCTTCCGTTTGATCCCGTACCTTCATTAAAATGAGAGACACTCTCGTCCTTTGAAGCCTAGCCCGCAGTGGTGGGGCATTAAGGCTCGCTTGTCGCTTTTGAAGATGTCCAGGGCCACCGTAATAACAACGTTCCTAGAAAATGTCATCTGTCCTCAGCCGAGCTTTAAAGAAATGCCCCCAGAGGCAAAAAATAGCACAGGTATGTATGGTATGAGCTACCTGAATTGCTGCCTGACACGCAGGCTTAAATTCAGCTTAATCTCTATTAAAACACCGAGCACAAGAATGTAAATGTTTACTTCCAAAGGAGAATGAGAGAAGGGGTGGGGGGAGGTTTTTACCTGAAGACTGTGGTGAGAGTTGAAATCATTTCCTTCTCCAGCTCGGGGTTAAATGATCATCCTTAATAGCTGCTTGAAACTGTAATCCTACCTGCTCATGTCTTACAAAGAGGAAAGACTCCAGGGCGTCCCGATGAACTCTGACCACCCCTCCTGGTACCCGAAGAGCAGCGCAGAAACCCCACAAAGTCAGACCAAGTGGCAGATAATGCTCGGAGACATGAATAGTTTACATTCACTGTGACTGGCGGTGCATGGCTAAGCTACGTCCTCATGTTACTCTCATTGATGGACACATTCACCGGGATCCCTTGCTCAAAGCTCCCATCAGCAGAGTTGCAAAATCACTGCCTTGGGGCGCAAATGTATTTTTAGAGGCTGTACATGCTTCAAAAAGGCATCTGCAAGTTGTTTGCTCAACAGATCTTACAGGACTTCTCTGTGTGGGAAGACAAATAAGAGGCCAAAGCAGCAGCTAATCACAGTCATTTAGCTGGGATCTTTTGTTTGAATGCAACGATGCCCTGAATGCTCAGTGACACTTTTTTTTCTTGCTTCTGGGCATTTTTAGAAGCACCTATTACGTTCCATGAACACGCAACCGGCATGACTTTACGAGCAGAAAATGGGGCCACAGTATGTACAGTACATGTATGTGTGGGGTTTTCCTGGCTAAACACACTCAGAGAAGGTCAGCACTCAGCATATGACTAACCCGGTTGTCTCACTTTAGCTGACTCCAAGCTTTAGGTCAGTGATATTTGGCCAGAGAGTCAAAGAGCTGCGTTTCACAAGTGTTCAAAGAGAGGGGAGAGAATTTGCCAGATACCATGGAAAGAATATGCCCTTCACAGGACACCAGATTTTGCGTTAAAGAGGTAGCAAGCAGATTTTTAAATCTTTTTATTTTTCCACCAAAGCAATCATGTTTTGGAAGTATAGTATATGTTTTACTGATCTTCAAGGAGGGGGATTAGACAAGACAGCCGACACCTTTTTGCTATTTACAGGAGGCATCATATAGTAAATTTAGCGGCTTTAAGCTGGTAGCAAGGCTGTCTCCTAAAGTGGTAAAACCTTTTTTAAGTAGCCTGTGACTATGATTATTACTTACTAGACAAGATAAGAGCGGACTCCACCTAAGAACTTCCCAAAATGTCAAACTTCTGCATCACAGAGCACATAAACTCATGTTTTGTGGCTCCTGGTTTCCAAACCCCCCTCTGCACGCAGTTTAACGCCACTTGGTTGTCTCATCAATCCTGATTGCCTTTATGGCTCCGTGGAATTTGGCACGCTATCGGTCCGTGTGTGTTTGTACGTGTGTGTGCTCATGCTTGAGACTCCAAAGGAAACGAAAGCCGTTGCCACTGCTGGGCCTCAGCGTCCCGGGAATGCCGGGCCCGCTAAGGGTAAAGTAACCTGTCTGTCTGTCCGTCTGTCTGTCAGCAAAGATCTGTTTCAGACTGCAGGCGTTGACTTCCATCGGGCATGTTGTGTCCACTGCATGCTGTCTGAGGGCATCATGCCACAAACAACCAGTCAGAAATGTTGACAGTGGGCAAAACCCTCTTTGCGCTGCAGCCAGTGATCAGTCAGCCTGCCTGAGAAACTGAGGGTGTTGTTGTTGTTTTCCTCTCTCTTTCTCTTTAAGGAAGTATCTAACTACATACAAGTCTTGGCTTATGGCCGAAGCTAAATATGATGCTTCATGAATAGTCAAAAAATTTGCTTGAACAGCTTAGTGATGAATAACGTTGGCTGGCGTACAATAAGATTAGGGCACCATACTGCATACATCCAGAATATCCAGTTTTCTGATGAAAGCAGTAACCTGTGATACAGTATCTGATATGTCCTCATCAGATTTTCCATGGATATTACAGCTCAGCAAACACAATCAAGCAGCTATTAGAAAAGAGACAGGGCAGCAGAAAACGACATTTCTGGTGTAGATGAGTCTATTGTTACAGTAAATCTGCTACAGCCCCGATGCTGGCAGGAGATATGAATTGTGTTATTTAGGGCAAAGAGGATGAAATATCTATGGGGAATGGGAAAATAAGTGGAAAAGCATATTTTCACCTTCTCTTTTGTCTTTGTGATGATTTGCCTCGTTTTAGCGCTCTAAAACCCAGGCACTGATTTTACTCATGCTGCTTTTAGAAAGCCTCTGCCTGGCAACAGCTTTCTCTGTTCATCTATCCATTTTACACCCATGAATCTGTTGTTTAAAACACTTATTTAAGTCTTGGTTGTTGGGTGTTATCCTTGCTATTGTTGGGTTAGACACAGGGCACATACTTTTATATATATAAACAGTGCAAGAATACCACTAACTATTTCATCATACCCATATCATTTTAATTTGTAATTATAAACCACACATTGCAGTTTTTCACCTTTAAAAAAAATTCAACAATCAAAGTTTAAAAACATTCATCAATGAATAAAATGGGGTAAAACTATGACTTCCAGTTAGTATACATGGCATGAATATGGTTATAAAAGTACCTGTAAACACTAGAGCGTCCTCAAAGTTGGAGCTACGGGCTACATTAGTAACTTTACATCATGAAATATAGAAAAGTTCAGAACAGACAGAG
The DNA here is from genome assembly GCF_057382275.1 of Copadichromis virginalis. Classification (NCBI taxonomy): domain Eukaryota; kingdom Metazoa; phylum Chordata; class Actinopteri; order Cichliformes; family Cichlidae; genus Copadichromis; species Copadichromis virginalis. The sequence goes on from NC_140620.1 coordinate 48,984,351, forward strand.
GAACTGAAAAATCAGATTGAGAGCTTTCAGAGACGTGAGATCGTTGAGCAGCCAAAACGCAGTTGAAACACAGTTGCAGCAGTAATTATGTTGTGTAGACAGCCAGTCTACCTCTTATCAGCGCTGCAGTAACTATCCTCTGCCATGGCCACTGCAGTGCACTACTCCACCATATTAGCTTCGAAAAGCAGACGGGGCTGTGCCTTTCGACTTGGCACATGAGATATCAATGGGAATTAGAGTTTGTGTGACACTGCGCTACGTCATCCTCTGTGCACAGAGTCCAAGCCAAGAAACCTTCCTTTGCATTCAGCACAAAAGTGCCAGCTTAAACTTCACTGAAGGTGAAAAAATACTGACAAATATGAAGACTTTTGATGGTAACATGGATACCTCAAATATAAACAAACACTGGCTGGCACGGTGACTCCAATAATCCCCCAGAATAGCAGAATATTCTAGCATGGCAACGACACCCTGCCAAAATCAGAGAGAGCTTCTGAAGACGAAAAAATCTTGAAAACTATGAATTTGGCCAGTTACGTTGTCTGACATGAATCCAATAAGACACCTTAGAGCTAAGAGTAAATATAAGGCCTCCAGAACATGAAGGATGCAGAACATGCCTCCAGAAATGCGTGCACTATCAAGATCCTCAGTGATGAGGAGGATGGAGTCTGTCATTATAAACACGGGGGACATATCAAGTACAGAAAAAAAGAAAGATTAGATCTCAGAGATGAAATGTATACTGACCTTGTTGTTGGGCCGTCTTCCTGCTGTGGAGCGCCACCAAGAGAAACCAAACCCCTCCATTCAGCTTGGAAATAATGACAATGCTGTAAGGTTATAACATAATTCAAATCATTTGACATTTAAGGAATTTACTTTAATGTAGGCACAAAAGCAAATTACATCAAAAGTCTGTTTCCTTCTAGGATTAATTTATAAACTTACCCTACAGGTTAAAGCCTTTTGAATAAGTCTCTAACCTGCCCTAATACCATTCAAAGCACATTGTTCTGTTTGTGCAGCATTAAAAGACTTTCATCTATAGAGTAAAGAACAAATTGTACCACATCTCTAATACGCGCTTGGCAAATTTGCCTAAAAGGGAAACGTGGGGGTCTCACTGGGAGACTCTCTTTAACTTTGGAAAGTGATATGTCTTAAAGTATTAATACTGTACTACCAAAATATTGCAGTGATACAGCTGAGAGTCTGCGGCGTTGGGATTCAGGAAGCTACACTAGCCCGATTCAAAGAGATGTTGCAACATCGCAAGCGTGGGCTGAGGAGGGCTGAATCAGAGCAGCTTTGAGAACAAGCCTTAGAGCTTTAAATGTTTGGCTTTAACCTTTGGATGATTTTTTTTTTATCTATCTGGATTTAGCTACTGACTCATTAAAATCAGTTAAAAATGAATGGTGTTCACTTATACGTGATAGCCGGGTGAAAAAATCTAACTCACTAAATGTAGTTTTGCAGCAATTTCTAGAAACACATGAAAGAAATGAACACTGAGGCTCCATCTTTGACCGCATATAAAGAGACCTCATTTTGTTTTTGTTTCCTTGTTTAATGAACTTTTACGGCTTCCCCTTATTAAAGTATGAATCATCTTAGTTAGATGCACTTACTAATTAGTCAGGTGTTTTGCACTGCTTTCAGGGCATGCCAGTAAACATATGTGCTTGATATTGTGTCAGAACATCGACATTCGCATGACTCATCTCTTTTATTTCCTGGAATACATATATATATATATTTTAAAAGGAGTTATGAATGGCAAACACTGATGCTCGTGCAACACTTCAGCACTGCAGGCCAAGGACCTCACAGTGTCCTGTGCTGCTCAGCACAGCCCTGGCTACCCACAGAGACCACCTGAACAGAGGGCTGGTTGGGTGCATGCCTTCTGCTGACGACGTATGTGTGAGAGACCAAAAGAAAGGCAGAGGAGGAGAGGCGGATGACAGATAGCTTGGCCTGGCTGTCAGCTGCCACTCGGTTCCCATTATGACTCCTCTCGTGTCCAAACCTCGTTCTCTCTGGTTTCTTCAGCTTTCTGCACGCCTCAGGTACTGCTTTGGAGGCCAGCTGACAGAGAGACTGCAAAGGAAAAGCCTGGAGAGAAAGCAGAAATGAAGCAAGAGCCCATTTCCCACGTTGTTCTTGGCTCCCGTCTGCCTCCGAAGACTTAAGAGAACACTTCCAAAACAAAGAGATTGTCTGTGTAGGTGCCCAAATAGCCAGCCCACGCATGTATGCACACTTGCACACAGACAGAGACGTACTCACTCTCTGGGACGTAAAAAAATGTTTTTCTAATTCCTTCTAAGTGCCTATTTAAGCAGCTGTTTTCTGTAAACACTGGCCCGGATGGCACAGCAAGGACATTGGGTTTTCGATCATTCTCAATTATATTATAATTACGAGGACTCGCCGTGGTTGTCAGCTACGGCAGCCAGAAAATATAGCTGTGAATCGCTCCCCCTTTGCCAGCACAAACAGCCGGCCTGCTAATCCCAGCACGGCTCTGTGAAAATGCTCTGTGATGGGATACTGTTGAAACATGGTGGGGTCATGTGGGACCGTGTTGGAGCCGCACGAGGGACAAGCCTCATTGTCTGACCTGCCATCTGACCCATTCAAAGTATGTGCTCATTGACCAGCTCTGCAATTATATCTGTGCCTCACAGGTCAACAACCACAGCAATAGTCTCCCAACTATGAAATGTGAGACCTCTTTCCCCCTCTTCTCTCTGAGAAAATCATTACTGAAAATCATCATTAAGGTGGGAGAAGTGGGGGTCCGGGTGGGGCCCTGCCTGAATGCAGAGGTTATAAAGTTCAAAAACCAGGCTGCAAATAGTGACCTTTTCTCACATTTTACCTTAATCGTGTAGTTTTGGCCACACAATGGGAAATGTAGAGGGTTTGCTTAGATGTCCTATCTAATGAGCCAGAGTCATTATTTGAGGATCACATCTGACAGGTGCGCAGAGCCCTGCTTAATAAGAAACTTGCCCAGAATGTTGCAGTAAATCAGCAGTCGCTGCCCTGCTAAACGCATACTGTCTGTGCAGATCCGCTGCTTATTAAAGGCTGAAGTAATGGTTATTTCAAGAGGGCAGGCATCATTTTGTTAAAATGTCATTTATTTCTGCGACCTCTCCGGCTCTGGGGCTGGTTTGAAGCTGGAAAGCAGATCCAAATTTAGCAGCAGGGCTACAAAAGTTTATCTAGCTATTTCTGGCCCAGATGGAGAGGTTCTCCTGTAAATTCACTCAGCAAGAGTAAGGACAATATTTAGTCCACCTCGACTTGATCGAGATGACGACAACTCTGTTCGGGGAATGTCTTTTGTGTATGTGTGTGTGTTTGCCTGTAACAATAAGTATTAGGTTGCCATTTTTGCACATTTAAGAGACGACTGTAATTCTAAACAGAGCAAAAGTGGTATGCTTTAACCTGACTCAACACAAGCAGCAATAAAAGATAATGGGTGCTTTTTAGCAAACAGCTGCATGACTGAGGTATAATGTCCGAAAATAGACTAGAAGTGACCTAAACACATGTAGATATTGCTATTCTTTTTTCTTTCTTTTTTTAAAGCTGCTAATCTTTTTATATGGAGAGAGGACAGTGGTGACAACCTACCTATGATTATGGACTAAAACATACTGACTGGTTTGCTGTCCTTTTCTTCTGCTGCCTTTTCAGCACCAAACAGCAATGATAGCATTTAGCAGCTAACAGATTGGGGGGCCCTCAGAAAGAATAGAAATCAACAGAGAGAAGGGTGAATATTGAATATAATTAATTTAAAAAATATATAATTGGGGTTATTTATGTCCTTTCATCCTTGAAATAAAAATCTTAAAACTGTTCATGTTGGTTAGCATCTGTTGGAAATTGAAGGTTGAGGGATAATCTGCTGTATTTTCAAGCAGTTTCTGCTGCCCCCAAGTGGCCAAACAGGAAGCCAGCAGCCTATAACTACATAATCAAGGCCTTTGTTCTAATATTAAATGTTTTTCAAAGGTGATTTCCTGAACTCTATCATTTTTTCCCTTTTACTTTAGTAAAGTATTTTTACTGAAACAAAATTATGTCCTAGACTAAAAAAAAAAGAAGGTTATATCCCCTAAATACCAGATTCCATTAAATTCTATATTTTACATTGTTATTATGTAACAAAACATGTGACTAAATTATTTAAAGTCAGCATTTTAGGTCTAAATGTTTTTGAGTGCACAGAAAATAATAATTAATATCAAATTCCAAAGTGTACCTGGGGAGTAAAAATGAGCACAGTCACTATAGGAGCAAAACATGCATTAAAAACAAGGCATTAAAAACAAGGTGTTTACGGGTCACCCCGGGGAACTCAGTCATTTGAAATTCAAAGCTTGCAATATGTATTTAAAGAACCCACAGTGCACTGTCTGACTGACAGCAGCAGACACCTATTGGCTGGCACTGTCTGGCAGAAGGTGTATTTAAATTGGCTGCTGTGCTCGAGTGTAGAGTGAACCAAAGCATACCACTACACCAAAGACATGTCACTTCCTTTCTCCTTTGCTTTAAAGCACCATCTCTGCCTCTTTCCCTTGTGATCTAAAGAGCATTAAAGTTCACCCACTCTCCCTCTTTTCTTCCTGTCTGTACTCTTTCTTCACGCAGCGCCGCTAGCTGTGTGTGATCTGGAGGTGTGACACTTTCCCAGTAGCCCATAGGTATCTGTTACCCAGCCAGGAGTCTTGGCATGCTGCCCGCAGCCCTACCTGTCTCTGAGGGCACAATAGAGGGATCCCATGTGAGGATCTCCAGTCTCCTCCTGCCAGACTCTGTCCCCTCTCTGCCACAAGTGATCGTTCTTTTCATGTCAGCTGAGAGAAGCAGCAGACTCGGCTCATTACCAGCTCTTCCCTCTCAAGCTATCAACATGTCTGTTGCATACCTGGGGTTTCAAATGGCTAATATGTATTCATCTAATTGTACTTCCTGATAAGCAGAAGAAGATGGATGGATGGATGGATGGATGGATGGATGGATGGATGGATGGATGGATGGATGGATGGATGGATGGATGGTCCATCCATCAATTCATCCAAAATATGAGTACAGAATTCTGGTGCTTATGGTGCCACATCACAGCAGGTCCATCACTGTTTTGGCCAGGAATTGGGGGGCGGGGTTCTCCCAAACCAAAAAAGGGACTTTAGCCCACAGAAATTATGTGTAAAACTAAATAAAGTACAGTAAACTAAACATTGAAACAATTTGGGGAAAGGCAAGAAACAGAAGCACCACAGTGTTTAGTTTGAGTGTTAATTTTGCCTACATTGGTGCCATCTAGTGGGTTTAACCTGTAAGTACCATCAAGTGTGAGATACTAGAGTCGTGTCAGGAATGGGGATAAATCACATGGTAATTTGGGGATTTTAATTATATTATTTTCCATGGAATTGGGATGATACATATGCATACATGTTAAATGACTTATAAAATACAAGATCTGAGTACAAAAGTTTGAAGTTATTTTGGATTTTCTCTAATCCACACAGGACCGAAAGTATACATGCAGGGTGATACATACACCTCAACAAGTTGCATCTCACCCAGATATTTGGTAGCAATCGACAAGTTTCTAGAAAAATTATAGCTGGATTCTTGGCTGAATTGGTAGAGTTCATTTAAATTGATTGTTTTACTGGCTCAGACCCGGCTTTTAAACGTAGTCCACAAATTTTAAATAGGATTGAGCTTTGGGCTGTGGGAAGACTGTTCCCAAAGCTAGATGTGAGTTTTCTTTAGCCATCCCAAAAGCAGTTTTCATGTATGTTTGGGATTATTGTCCGGCCACTTAGTTGTGTCCAAGTTTCACCATCTAGCTGCTCTTTTTCTTATCCATGAAGAACAGCAGAGAAGCTGTTACCAGATCAAAGGCAAAAAGCAGGCACATGGTCACAAACATTCACTTCCTGTTACTATTTACTAGGAGCAGTTTGCTCCTCGAGTTTCAGCGTCACTTCATTCACACTCTCTTTCCATCTTCCTTGAACATTTCATCAACATTTCCAACATGAGGCGCTTCTGTTGTGAAATCCTGTCTGTACTGAGAGTGGACAGTTTCCCCTTCAAGCCTGCAAGAGAGTCAGGGGATTTTTTTAAAGGGGTAAAGTTAGGACATTGAACCAGAATAACCCTGCATTCTGAATTAGACAAGCTGGCAGTAATGTGTGAACATCCTGCTCAGCTGAACTGGGACTTTAAAGACTCAGTATTTCAGATAAAGCATCCAAGCAAGTATCCTCACAAAAGAGTATGACTCCTAATACTCAAGATGACTTTCAAAATAAAATTACTCCATAAGAAACTGAAAATCATTTTTATAGTAGATATGGGAAATATGATTATTATACTACAGTAGCAGAAACAAATTGTGCACAAAATATTAAGTGCATTGTTTTTTTGTGTAATACATTTTATTCTAAATAAACAGAGTGGTACACTCCATGAGTAAACTGTACTTTTTAAAAAGTGTAGATTTTGGGTTTTCTTAAAAAAATAAATCATCCAACAAACATAATAATTCAAACAGTGTTCTGATGCTGGTGACGAGCCAGCATTTAATTCATTTGGATACAGCATTACCTCATTTCCTTTGAACTAATGCACCTTTACATGCTATAACATCACAGTGAGCCAAAGATTACACCTCCGCAAACCTTAAGTATAGATTTCATCATGTCACGCTGATTATTCTTGGTTGTACTTTGAGTGCCATAAAATTGGGCAATCACCTGAACATGACGTGTTCAGTTAAAAATGATCCGATCAATGTCCAGTGCAACGTGGTATCTGAATGTAGGTGGGAGTGTGCAACTAAACCCAACGTGTGACACATTTTCAATAGATTGTCAGTTATTCAGTTTTTCTTATATAGTTATTCTGTAAAGCTTTGATCTTATTGTCCTTTATGCAGAATCTTGCTGTTTCCTGTAGCCAACATTTATTTGATCATATGGGTCCATTTAAAATGCATGAAGGCTGATAAATAGGCCCCACGGGTCCATCTGCTGAATCCAGGGTCCCAGTGTATTAACCAGCAGAGGAATCTGAGCTAAGCCCATGTTTCCTCATCTGGCCTCCAAATGTGTTGCATCCAACAAAACTGCATTAGCACTCAATTCACATTTTAATAACACGTACCAAAATAGAAATAAGCATTGACACTGGCAAGCAGATCCGAACCAGAGCCACACATCTGGCTCCGATGAGCGACTGGCAAACGCAGGCCTGTTTATCTGCTGGTAGACCACTGACGTACGGCACTGTTCAAGCCTTTACAACAGTCAGAAATCAATTAAGAGAGGTTACGTGTGGGTCAAATGTCTTGCAGTCATTTTTAAGAAATCCCCTAATCTTTCTTAGATGTTGCATGAGAGCAAATATACAGCTGGCCTCCCTGCATTGTGAGAAAATACTTTGACGGTGAATTAAAAAGGCCCTGGAGTGACTTTTTTTTTAAACTTCAACTCAATCTTCATTTTAACAATCACTGGGTAATTAAGACTGTGAAACTGTGAAATGACTTACAATTTGGGGGGTTTATGTAGCATCACACTAACAAACAGCTGATGAACATTAGGAACACTAGTTTTTCCCATGTGGTGACAAAAACCAGTCTGCTGTGAAAATGGCCTCAGTTTTTTAATATTTAACTCAAACGTGCATTGTGTGGTTTGTATATACACTCTAACTCCACAAACTGAAATCCTGTTTGTCCCTTCAGGCTTCTGCCAGTAGTTACTGTCCCCACACTGAATGATAAGATAATGTTTTGCTTTCAACAACAAAATACAAACATTTATTTACTGCATGAAACATAATGATACTTAGGTGTGTGTGTGTGGACTCATTTGGCCATATTTCATGCTGTATTGCCAATTATTTTCCTTTAATCTCAGTGCATTGGTGAACTGTTGCAGGTCCCATGTAGATGATGTGGGTTTGAGCTAATCAAGCCGGCTCACATAGATCCCGAAAAACGTGCCAAGTCTGAGCCTGCGCAAGACTGATTTACTGCACTCAGACCCCAAAGGGTCTCCAAAAGCCAACAGCTACAATATTTTTCATCAGGTTGGCTTTGTGATAATTGGAAATGATTAATTAAATAGACGTTTGCTGGGAAGCGTAACCGCTAAAGCAAAATATCATGTAATATAATAGGGAATCGTAGAGGGGCCAAATAATATTTTTAAAATGACAGTTTTACCTGTAATGTTGCAGTTGGTATTATATTTAAAGGATTCACATGACCAAACCAAACAGTTTGGATTTTTTTAAATTACCACAAACTACCAGGAACAACAGCCTTCTGGACCACTGACTGTTATGATGATTTATACAAAATATAATTTAAAAGGCAGTACGTTGTCATTTGTGTATTGTACTTGGAGACTGTAGGGGAAAAGGTGAAGAGGCTTTCATGTATTTCCTTTTCCTAGGACCCATGGTAAAGAAGTGCAGCCATATTCAGTGTAGACTACTCACAGCTTTGGAGCCACTGTTTCTGCTGTTGTATTAAAAATATGTACATTTTAAAAAGTGTCGTCACTGAACTTGAATGGCTGCTGAAAGGAGATGAAACCATGGGCTGAACTGTGTCACCGCCTGCTCATGTGACAGCTGATTTCAGAGGAATTCCCCGACCAAACTTTTACCCCGTTTACCTTTGCCCTACAAGCAGTAGCGACGCTACGTCACAGCGCTTGGCTAGATCTCGCGATAGCTGCTGCGCATAAAAACCGCCACAGCCTGCTCGCGCAGTATCAGTCAGCTCATTGACCGTTTGGAAATAGTTAAGTTACTCGGTAAGTGTCCACTGGTATCTGTTTCATTATGTGTTTTAACTGCTGTTTAATACAGTTGCATTGCCTTTCTATCGGTAGAAGGTTCACTTGAGCGTTTATTATTATGTAGCTAACTATGAGAAACTTTAAAGAACCTAATACGGAAGTAACAACCTCCAGTTTATCTGCTGTAAAATGTCGTGATTCTACGTGTTTGTTGTTTTCTTGAACTAAATCGCATTTTCTTTGTCTGCAGGTTTATCTGGACAGAAATGGCAACCGCTGAAGTTATTCCAACTCAGGTGAGTTAGTTTTTGCCCTCAGGTACTGTAGTTTTAAGTACATTTCGTGAAACTATGCTTTCAAATGTCTTATGTGGTTTACAATTTTAAAACCATGGGTTTACGCCGATAGCCCGTCACAAAATAGCACTCCGTAATGTTTAAAGGAGTTCGGAGACTTATACGTTAACTGTTTTCTTTCTGTTGGCTTTACAGAGTGTGGTGGAGAGGGTCGCCAGCCTTCCTCTGATCAGCTCCACCTATGGCTTGGTGTCCAGTGTGTACTCCAGCACAAAGGACAACCACCCGTACATCAAGACTGTGTGTGAGGCCGCGGAACAAGGAGTCCGCACCATCACCTCAGTGGCTCTCACCACTGCTTCACCCATCATCGACAAGCTGGAGCCTCAGAGTAAGAACCATTCATCCGTCTGTAGGCGTGGTATTAGAGGTGGGAGGAGGTCAGAGTGAAACTGCAGGGATGATTAAACTGAGTCACGCTTTGTCTTTTCAAGTCAGGCCGTTGAGGCATTGCGACCTTTCACCCACTTATTATAATCAGGCAGAAATAAGCATCATAGCTTCTGATACGGTTTAGATTTTATACTTGTTTTACTTTTAAGCAACATTTACTTACTTTATTTAATCTTAAGCATTCTTTTGTTTTTTCTTCTATAGTTGCCATGGCCAATGATCTTGCCTGTAAAGGTTTGGACAAGATTGAGAAAACCCTGCCGATTCTTCACCAGCCCTCTGAGCAGGTATGCATTGATTCATCAGCAAGCTCAATTTCACAATGTGAAATGTGCTAATCTCCTCGGTTATCAGCCGTGACCTTTGTCCCATTTTTCACAATTGCTGTTTCCTCACAAACTTTAAACTCATCCTTTGCTGCAATCACTAAAATAAAAATGCATGTGGATCTCCCCAGATTGTGTCCAATGCCAAGGATGTAGTAACCACTGCTAAAGATGTCGTGACGGGCACAGTCTCAGACACTCTGACCAGCGTTGTGGAGAAAACCAGGGGCGCGGTGCACGGTGGGGTGGACAAGACCAAATCTGTCGTCAACGGCAGCGTGAGCACTGTACTGGAGAGCAGAGTGGCACGGCTCATCAGCAGCGGAGTCGACACAGCCCTGAGTACATCCGAGAGTCTGGTGGAGCAGTACTTACCTATGACTGAGGCTGAGCTGGGTGAGTGGAATCAAAAGACAAAGAAAAAAATGCCTCTATAGATTTTTCTTTAAATATTTAAGGAAATACTTCTAATGATTTACTTTTTACATATAATTTAAAAGGTGGATTTGTCTCCAGTTTGTTTTTCAGATAAACAGAATACAAATAAAAGCTAGCGAGATTAAGCTTGTGTGTGTGACAAGATGTGACAAAGTTCAGTTAGTGGTCCAGTTTCCAGAAAAGCTGACCGGATCACATTATGTGTGTAAATTTGCATTAGTGCCTTCATATAAAAAGAGCTGATCAGGCTGAGCTGTGGTGTTTTGAGGCTTATGAAACAGTCTTGATACTAGGATTCTTTCAACTGATCTCTTCTCACGGTCTGAACAAGTACAACTAATGTTTTTACACTTGTCCACACTTTAGGTTTTAAGAAAAACAAAAAAAACAAGACAACTTTATGTAGTTTGTTGTTTGACTGGGATTTTCCATGTTTCCCTGCCTTATAACAGAGCTGGAGGCAAAAACTGTGAAAAGCTTTGACAACAAGGAGCCGAACTACTACGTCCGCCTGGGCTCTCTCTCCACCAAGCTCCGCAAGAGAGCGTACAGCAGAGCCATGGTCCAGATACGAGATCGCAAGCAGCGCTGCATGGAGTTCATTTCTGAGCTGAACTCCACTGTTGACCTGGTGGGCCTCCTCCACACACACACACACACGCACGCTCTCTCTAACATAATGAGCAAGGAACAAGATTCACAGGAAGGGACTTTTTGTTTTTTGGAGGGGAGGTTATGACATTTACTCTTTTATTCCTGGATATCAAAGGAATGTTCGTTATACAAACACCCAGTATGTTTTAAAGTCACATATACAGTATTTAGACCATTTTTGAATATTTAACCCTTAAAAAGCGATGACACAACACATTCACTGACATCAGTAAATGCCACACTGTTTGCCAGCATCAGTCATCATGCCAATATTGGTTCATTTTATTATCCAGATGATAGAGCCATTCTGTCCTTTCACTGCTTTTGGACTTAAAAAAAAAAAAAAAAACGTTTCCTGTGTTTTTCTTCAGATTGAGGTTGGCAGAAAGAACATTGACAGTGCTAACCAGATGGTGAACAAGAAGTTGAATTCCCTGGTTGCATGGAAGTCCAGTAGTCCAAACCAGGAGAACTGTCATGAGGCAGAGGTAAAGATTTACATTGAGATAAAATATTATCCATAAGATTCACTTATGATAGAGTACACAGCACTTATCTTATTGAATTAAAGTGGGAAAATAATGCAAATTTATTCAGATCTGTTCCTCTCCATCTATGCAGGTAATTGAGTCCCGCACTTTGACCCTAGCACGTTCCCTCACCCAGCAGCTTCAGACCACCTGCCTTGTCCTCGTCTCCAGCCTGCAGGGTCTCCCCAACCACATCCAGCAGGAGGCGCTGTCCCTCGGCTACTCTGCCTCACAGGTGTACGCCAACTTCAGCAAAGCTAAGGCGCTGGGAGACCTGCCAGACACAGGGTTGACCAGCAGCAGAGTTCAGCTGAGCAAAATGAAAGAGTCCCTGGACAACGTCATGGATTATCTGATCAACAACACGCCACTCAACTGGCTGGTGGGACCTTTCTATCCACGGATGGCTCCCGAGCCCACTCCCATACCAGCATCTGAAGACAGCAGCACCTACACCACATCCTCCAGCTCTTCTACACAGGGACAGAGGGAGGAGCCCATGGAGGTGGAGATGGAATCCCTGTAGTGATCCATTACAATTTAAAGCTTAATATTCTGAATTTTGTGGCAATATTTGACAGCTTTGTATGCAAACTTTTACTTTATATTTTTTTAAAATCTCAACTGTATTAGCACAGAACCTGAAATGTAATTCCACAGTACCAAGAAAGTACATTTTAACTTGAGAATATTGAACTTTAATTGTGCAATTTCATTCTCCACAATTATCATACAAATCATTTATCTAGAACAATAAACCTGTGCTTGCTTCAGTATAAACGTGTGAAATCTGTTCAGAGTTTGCATCAAGTTATTGGGGACTAATACTTGCTTTTAGTTTTACTATCATGAAATGTGTGTAAGCCATTACCTAGGCAGGGGCTAGCCCATACTACCTTCAGTTTAACCTGTACACTGATGGCATTTAAAGACATTCCTAAATAGGTTAATTACCCAATAACACTGGTCCCCATTTGGTTTCTATTACACAACATTTGCTCCACGTGGTACATTTAAGGAAAAACAAACTAACACCTCAGCTGCACATTTGAAATACCATCATACAAATAATTTGGCACTTAGTCATGAATTAACACTTAATCTTTTATTATTAGTTTTAAAACCCACACAAATGCATTGTAAATACACTGTTCAGCTGAACACGTATAATAGAAACTTCTTGAAGTTAAATGTGTTTCTGAGCTCCATCTGGACAGACATCCTGGACACGGGGATATTTGGGTTTCTTCGGTCATCTGTCGCAGCCACTCCGCTGTGACAGATAATCTATCAGACTCTGAAAAGTGAAATAACAGTTTCAAATGGAGTTTCTATGTACAGTTTGTAATGAAGTGGGCCTTCTCCTACCGAGAGCTTCTTAATCTGGCACCGCGCCACGTCATCCAGCATGTCCCAGTTAATGTCATCTTTAGTCTCTTCAGAAAAGCTCACCATCTATGAAGAGAAACACTTGACTTGTGAAAAACATCAATGTCTAGAATCTGTTAAACCACAGGACCTCAGCTCACATAAGGAACACTTTATTCAAAAATCTGACTCCATACACTGAACTCAAGAACAAGGACAAACTCCTTAGTTTTAGGCCAAGTTTGACTCTGAAATGTAGAGAAAGAAAAAAAAAAAAAAAAAGTACCAGCCCCTGTGCTGTGGTTACAGCGATATGTGCAGTAGAGCCTGCTGTAGAACAGTGCAGATCACCAGCAGAGACCACAGACCTGCGGGTCAACACAGAACTCACATCAGTGCATTTTAATGAGAGCTGACAGTATTTGTCCTCGCCAACTATTTAAAAACAACGTAGGAGCTAAACTTCACAGTTTAGAGGATTAAAAAAATAAAATAAATAGTTTTAGCCAGAAACAAAACATATGCAGTACATGTTTCTGATCGAACAAAGGCGTCAAACAGACCTGAGTTTAAGTCTGGACTGGCTCAGCGGGGACAGGTCGTTGGTCTTGCAACTTGCCAAGCGGCGAGTTCTCTTGGTTATGACTGAGGAGGGTCTGCTGCAATTAGAGTGCTGGTGTTACAGCTGAACGGCCTTTCATTTTACCTGGTTGTTTGCATACTCCACTCCCCGTGTAGAACAAGTGGTTTTTTCCATGCCAACTAAAAAGCAGCAATGGCCAACCCCACATTTAAAAGTGCTCAGCAAGGGTTTTATGACCTGCTCAGACTGACGCTGGTGACCAACAAAAATTCAGTCAGGGGTTCTCTTGGGGGTCTTGGTATGTTACCAAGGTGGTACCATCAAAGAGTCAATATATCCTACTATATGTCATTTTCCTCTGATGATCTAAACTCTGTTCACAAACTAATGAGCTCCATTGATGTCATTACCTCCTGGGTATCTAGAAATCTTTGAGAACTCTTGGCAGGTGGAAGTAATGACAAACATACCAGTTAAGAAGAAAACCAGTTCAACTAACACTGGATCAGGCCTTGATCGGGTTCAGAGCAGTAAATAACCATGCACTATGTGACTTTGAGCCTAATCCTTACATGAGATTTCCAGTGCTGTTACTACAAACTAATGTCCTCGTCCTTTTAGTCTCCTTCACTCCCTAAACACAAAGACACAAAACAAGAAGACAGAAAATAAAGAAATGTAAACGATTGCTTTTATTCCCCAGAGATCGTGGGGTTTTTTTTTTTAATGAGGACTGGAAAGTTTAAAATCACAGTGACAGCCATGCCTGTGCAAATACACCTGCTGCATCACCTACCTTTGAGGTTTTGGATGAGACCCTGTGGGTTGGGGCAGACTGGTCTGGTGAATCAGTGGGTTTAGCTGCAAAAATACGAGTATAAATAATGGCAGCTAAACAAACCCAAAATAACTTGGAGAGATTGAGGTTTGTGTCTTTACCTATGACAAGATCAATTGTTAACCTCACTGGACAAAATGGAAAAATGTAGTTTGATTTCACCTCTTTTACTGGTTATCTGTTTGCGGGGCTGGGGTACCTCACCAAACTCATTCTGCAAAAGGTCCAAGTACAACATATGATTAATAAAAAATAATAAAATTATAGACAGCAGATTATAACCAGAAACCCAACTCACCTTACTGGCTATTGATTCCTCACTGGCGAATTCCTCCTCTACAAGAGAAAACAGTCGGTAGTTGTTGTTCATGTAAGACGCTCAAAAATAACAAAAATCACAGAGGACTCACCGCTTATTAAATCCCCTATGAGGGTGTTTTGAAGAGAAGGAGGCATCTTCATCAGCTCCACTTTGAATACTTTTTCCACTGTGGCCAGCGTGTTCTCCATTTTGGCCTCCATCTCGTTTACGCGCTCTTGGGCTGTAAGGAAAGATGGATGGACGTCAGAAATGAAGTATGAAGCTTTACGTGGGTGCGGCTGCAGCGAGGCTGCACCTCACCTTCTTTCTCAAACTGTTGGATGAATAGAGCCAGCTTGCTGCGCCGCATTTCCCGGCTCAGCTCTTCTTTACTCTGCACGCTTCTTGTGTTTTTCGTCCGCCGCGACGCCATCTCCCCACGCTGCTTCGGTGGACTCGAGTTTGCGATCAAATAACTAGACAGCCGAACACCTGACACCGCAGCACTTTTAATGAAGATATCCATGCGCGCGGCGGGGTGGAAGTAATGAGGTTATTCTGACCGTGTTGCTTGGCGAAAGGATACACTTCACAGTGATCAGCCACAAAACTTGAACTAATGTTAAAGAAACTAACTGTAATCAGAATTTGCAACATTTTTTTTTACTTCACCACTGGGTGGCAGTGTTTTACAAGACATTGTTTAAGAAATGGACATCCAGAAAAGTATTCACTTGATTTACTCAAGAGTTTGTAATTGTCACTTTTCAGATTTTCAGGTTTCACTTTAGAAGTTTGTTGAAAAACAGCAAACAAACCTCTGTGATTGTGACCTTTGTGAATCTGACATGTTCCAGATTCACAAATCTGACATGTTTATGTATAATCCGGATTATACATAACTTTCCATATGTATGTCTTACTCTCCAAAATTGTACAGGAAATCTGT
This sequence comes from Copadichromis virginalis, assembly GCF_057382275.1. NCBI lineage: Eukaryota > Metazoa > Chordata > Actinopteri > Cichliformes > Cichlidae > Copadichromis > Copadichromis virginalis. Next base: position 48,999,957 of record NC_140620.1, read on the forward strand.
CTTCAAAAAAACAGTCTTAGTCCAACACAACGGAAATAGGAAAAACGAAAACACAAATAGGAAAAAACACAACGGAAGTGTTTCTGGGGATAACCCGCGATCATTTCATATCGGGTAAATTACCAAATACAAGCTTTCTAACATAAGTATTTTCATTATTTACTAGACTATCATTGTGGTTTCTGATGAGTGCAAAACCACATAGTTGCATGCATTGTGGGCTTCCTGTCGTGCTTTCTAAGTTAGCAAGCTCTAAAGTAGAAATACTGAAATGTTTATGTTTATTTTGTGGGCAGAAAGAACGATAATCCATTGAGTCCGGACTTTATTCCATCTATTTTTAACTACGTTTCATCTCCAGAGAAAAGGAGAACAAAAATGAGACTGGATGTGTTCAACAGAAGACAGAAAGCAAAGCTACAACGGATAGAGCAAATAAAGCTATCTGCAGAAGGCATCCCTCCAAGGTGAATATATCAAAGTCTTTCTGTTGCATGTTGATTTGGTCTCTTATTCTAACTGTCATACTTAAATTAATGTATGTAAAAGATCTTAATCTGTTCATCCCCACTTTATCCTACTCGGTAAAATTATAAACCACAACGTTTCTGCACAATTGGGTTCTAAGTTTAGTACAAGCTAGTAGTGGTATCATGTACTGTAGTAGTATACTGTAGGAATAGAATAATTGACACAAATGCGGTTTACATCTTAACACCTCCCTTACTACACTTCTTTTGTGTTTTCACCAGTCAACCAAGTGAATATCCCCAAGATAATAGCAAGAATCCTACTGCAGACCAAACTCCCATCTCACAGCTTTTGAAGGACTTCACCAATGAAGAACCTGGAAATGATGTCCAGCCTGTTCTCCATGAGAATGTTCTATTATGTAGCACTGAAACATGTGGTAAACGCCTCCAGTCTCTTGAGCAAGATTGCCAAGCTCTTAGGACTGAAAATGTGTTGCTGAAAGAAAAAACGAGTAACACTACACTGCATATTTTCAGTGTAGGGTTGATGTTCTTACTGGTTTACCAACATATACAATTCTCATTACAGTTTTTCGTTTTGTGGCTCCTTTTCTCCAACTTAAATCTTGTTAAACATGTTTTCAGCAGTACATGTCAACGTTAATGAAGCTTTGAATGAACTTGTCCTTTGACTTTTTGGATTTTTATTTCAAAATTGACTCAACCACTGTTTCAAAGCTTTTCAAACACTGTATCAGTGTGATGCATTGTAGACTGGTGCCAAGTCTAGTGTTGTGGCCTGACAGAGAATCCCTAAGACAATCTCTGCCATGTGCATTTCGGAAGAGCAGCTTTGAGAAGACTGTTTGCATCATAGATTGTTTAGAAATAGTTCTAGAGAAACCGAGTAGATTGTTATCCAGTGCTCAGTGTTACTCCTTGTACAAGTTACATCACACAGTAAAATATTTAATTGCAATTTGACCTCAAGGTTCCATTTGTTTCGTCTCCTCTGGATGGAAAAGATGAGATAAGATAACCTTTATTAGTCCCAAAGACCTGCGAAATCTCTCCGCCCCACACCGTGGGTGCCACAGCCTGCCACTGAAGGAGCTGCTCAGTGCTGTTGGAGCTTCCTGCATGGGGTGGGAGATGTTGTCCAACAGGGATGACAGCTTAGCCGCCGTTCTCCTGTCACTCACCACCTCCACTGGGTCCAGAGGGCATCCTAGAACAGAGCTGGCCCTTCGGATCAGCCTGTTCAGTCTCTTCCTGTCCACCCCAGCAGACCACACCGTAAAAGATGGCTGAGGCCACCACAGAGTCATAGAAGGTCTTCAGGAGTGGGCCCTCCACTCCAAACGACCTGAGTCTCCGCAGCAGGTACAGCCTGCTCTGCCCTTTCCTGTAGAGGGCGTCCGACTTATGAGTCCAGTCCAGTTTGTTGTACAGATGAACGCCAAGGTACCTGTAGCTGTCCACAGTCTCGATGTCCATACCTTGGCTGTTCAGTGGTTGCAGTGGAGGATGTTTGTGCCTGCGGAAGTCTACCACCAGCTCCTTGGTTTTACTGGCTTTGATCTGGAGGTAGTTCAGCTGGCACCAGTCCACAAAGTCTTGGGTCAGTCCTCTGTACTCCTTGTCGTCCCCATCGTCCCCCATGAGGCCGACTTTTGCAGAGTCATCAGAGAACTTCTGCAGGAAGCACTGGGTGGAGTTGTGGGAGAAATCTGCAGTGTAGATGGTGAAGAGGAACGGAGCCAGAACTGTTCCCTCTGGGGCCTCCGTACTGCAGACGACCCTGTCCAACACTCAGCCCTGAGTTCTCACATACTGTGGTCAGTCGGTGAGGTAGTCCAAAATCCAGATAGTGAGGTGATGGTCCACTCCAGAGATCTCCAGCTTGTCCTTCAGAACCGTGGGAAGAAAAGTGTTGAAGGCACTGGAGAAATCAAAGAACATGGTTCTCACAGAACACCAGGTGTCTAGCTTCTCTCAGGATACATATAAAAGAGTAATAGGAGTTCTCTGTCAACAGTACATGATCTTGCAAAGCACTGTCCCCATAACTTTCACAGACATAGACAGAGAAAATGATGTGACCTATCTAGACAAGATTGTGGGTGCATGTTGTGCGCTTACAAATGTATCTGAATCTGTGGTGCCCTTCCAGTGATGTAAATGAAAATGATGTGACTGATGATCTCAAACAACAAATACACATTATTAACTCTCACTTTTTGTTTGCTTATTGTGACTTGACTTTCGAAGGGAAAGCTTTACTTGTCCTACAAATATCAAAATAAGAGAATGGCAGATGCTCGCTATTTTTTGATCTTCACATCCATCTCAAATGATTTCCACTAACCACATTTCATATTCCTGATTGACAGATACAGATCAGAATCAAAATCAGAAAAACAGTTTTATTGCCTTTGTCACTGAACTCTACAAACTAGCCACTTGCTTCAGTAGTAAGGTGCAATATAAAACACTGAATTATATTAATAACAAAAATAGCATTAGCATAGCAATTTTAATTTAGGTTCGATGATCTTCCCCACTTGTGTGCGGCATTGGCAGAGGTTATGATACAGTTGGTCTTGCAGCAGTCAGAGGTGGGAAAGCTGGGAGGCCAGGATGATCTTTTGCAGATTTCTCTTTGTTATTTTGTTTAGAGTTGTTAAAAATGATGTCCTTGCTTTGCTGATACTCAACTTTCTTTGAAGACTCCTCACTTAGTATGGCCCACTTGCACTTCTTAGATGTAACAGCTATCTCTTCTTTTTTTCCACCGGTATGCTGCCATGTGCTGAGCAACACAGCTGACACATGTGAGCAGCTCTCACCAAGGCCAGCTGTGCAGTTACAGTGTGCTCCCAAGACAACCTGTCTTTTTCTCACTACTGCCCATGGCTTTAACTGCGGGTCATTAAGCCTTTGGGAATGTTGAACCTATAAATACAATTACAAATGTTAACAATCTTGGTTACGTACATCAAAAATGAAAAATTGCTACTGACAACCAGACGCGCGCAAATATACAACCAACATCAAGCACTCATACAAAATGACTGTAGCAACAAAGATATTGATGATAAATATTAAGATAAATAGATAAAAATGTACCTATTTTGTACCTATCTTGTTAAAGCTACAAATAAACATATAAGTATAAAAGGACAAGTATGTGGACAAATATATGTCATGGTGTAAAAAAGTGACAGGGTGCAGTGAGGCGTGATTAATTCTGTTCCACATGTGTGGACCTGACCCAAGTGGATGAATTAAAGAGTCTGATAGCAGCGGGAAGGAATGCCCTCCTGTAACGTTCCCTCAGACAGCGAGGTTGTGGGAACCTGTTGCTGAAACTGCTCTTCAGATTTGTTCTTAGATGGGGGTGGGATATATTTAATAAATCACAAGCTTAACAGGCCTTTTTCTGAGCCACTGAGAAGTCAACTACCTTCCACTGGTCACGTGACACCTTAAATAACCAACATCCACACAACTTAACCTTGTAGCTGTGTGTAAAGTGAATGTGCTTTTTGTCTTTCATCAGTTCAGAAAAAAACATGACTGATTATTCTGACTACTATATATTTATCGATTCTGTGACACTTAAACTAATGTCTTGTTAAAGTTGGCAGAGATTATTTTGAAGCAGGGGATGTTGGGTGTCTCCTGAGCACACGATCACTGATCCACTGATCCAAATGCAAACAGCCCAAACACCCATTAAAGAAACAGGTTAGCTTCTAAGGTGCTCTATAGTTGTCTAATGCAGCAGTCCCCAACCCCCGGGCCATGGACCCAGTTTCTGGCAAATACCGGTGTTCTGACAAACCATCCTACTTTGGTAAAACGTCCTTCCGTAAGTAATTTATGCACTTTTCTGCTGTCACAGAGTAATTCCAGGACAAATTTTAGTAGGTATGATGGTTTGCCACTTAACTTTGCCCATCAGAGTATGCTTGTAGCTCATATTCATTCTCATATTTCTCATATTCTCATAAAGCCAGGAAGGTTTGCCACTTCACACTGGCCCTTTAAAAAAAATCTGTGTGAAATTTCATTTGGGGAGAGGGGATGGGACCCCTTTCTGCAAGCTGCACTACATGAGAGACATCTCCATTATGAGGTAAGATAAAGGTCAATATTTTACATGTTTTTAGTGAAATAAATGTATATAAATAATAAATATATCACCCCACTTTTCAGTTATTTATTTGTAAAAAATGTTTGTGTTGGTCTTTCACATGGAATTCCAATAAAATTCATGTTTGTGACAAAATGTGGAAAGGTTCAAGGGGGCCGAATACTTTTGCAAGCCACTGTATGTGTATATATATATATATATATATATATATATATATATATATATATATATATATATATATATATATATATAAGTTTGTCACATTTGAAATATAATTCTAATATAGCTGTTCTTAATGTATTTTCTTTAAAACCCAGTGTCTGTGTATGTGTGTGAGTGTGTAAAGTAGCACAAAAGGAGCAGGTGCTAATTTTTATTTATTGTTTCATTTGTAATTTTTACAGCTTGGGAAAACTGTAAAAACTGCATATTTAGTTATTGTTATAAATCTCCCTGTAACACCATTTTTCTGTGTTTATGTTATCTGAAAATATAGAAAACATAACATAACAAAAATGTACTTTTCATAATATTAATATCATTAAATAACTTTAGAAAGACTTCAATTTGATGCTTTAAATTTAATATAATAAAAAATATCTATTTTATATGTAAAATAATCTTAAAATATTATTGTACAAAAATGGCAGCAATTTAATTTGTTTAATAGTTTTAGCTGATCGTCTGTGACACCAGGAAGACCGTACACCTGCATCTCTACCAACTTGCATTGCAGTTTCTGGGCTCTCCAGCCTCTTTGTTCCACATTTCCTCTAATGCAGGAGAAATTATCTCCAAGAAAAGAAACTCGACCATCACACAGTGGAACAAATTCTCTTCTCAAACAAAAACCAAACGGATAACCTTAAATGCATCACGTTTTTACTTTACAAGTTCATAAGCATTCTCCCTTTTCAGTTCTACCTCCTGGTCAAACATATGTATAAGAAAATTGGCCCAGTATCATATTATTTATACACACAGCGGTCTTTCTGTCCAGTGATTAATTGCATGAGTTCATGGAGGCAGCACCTCACAGCAGAAGCGTACTCCATAATGTGTTGTACATTATTATATGTATATTATATGTATTTTTCATGTATTGTATTTACCAACATCAAGAAGTCACAAGCAAAGAAAGACCACACCATGGCGCATAAGCAACGTTTATTGACCAAATTTATCTATTAAACAAATAGACGTAACATTTTTTTCACCTCCCAAAAAGCAAAGCAACGGCAGCCCAATATCAGACAGAATTGTGAACTCGTCATAATGAAGCAGTTCATTTTGTAGATTCAAGCTGCTCTTCATACTTTTGGCCATCAGGCGTCACCAGAGGACTGTGTTGAAAGTCCCACAGAGGCTCTGCAAACACAGGTCACTGATGGACTTGGTCACGCAGGCCTGTGAATCCAGTTCCTGAAGAACTCCGTCACCATCCTCTGCAGGAATATCGCAGCAAGCTTCTCTCTGTCACCGTAAAGTATCACAGCCAGTCCGTCAGTCTGGTGGTAGATGAGATGGAAACGAAACCAGGAACACACACACAGGACATAGAGCAAAATGGCATCTTCATCGTGTCCGTCCATTGCAGCTTCAAGTCTGTTAGAGGGAAGAACAAACCATAAGTCACAGTCAGCGATAGCTGCAGACACGTTAAAGAAAACACTGTAGTACCTTTTAAACAAGTAAACCTGAAGGAAACTTGGAGCAGCTAACAGGCAAAAGTCAAACAAACTTAGAAACAACGTTAAACCAGTACATTTAATCCTTAAGTTAAGTCCCTTTATTAGAGATCCTTCTGTTTCAAGGGTTCACTGCAGTGAAACTGGCTGCATTATAAATCTAAACCAGAATGTAAAAGAAGAATGAATACAGAACCACAGACTACCCTCTCTCTGAGTACTCATTTTCATATTCTTGTCTTGTTGGCTTGCCTCTCACTGGTTCTTACATATTTTTCACTCAGACAAATTGGCTGGTTAGCCAGGGACTGACATGTGAGCATCAACTAAACGCACCTACACAGAAAAAGTTTTTTTTTTAAATGAAACAAGTTGCTTTGAACTCATCGGATGTCATTGCCTCGCAGACACCTGTCCCTGAATGTTTAAAATATAAATAAATAAAATACTAATAAATAGAAATTAGCACCTGCCCCTTTTGCTCTATTTTCCACTGCTGTAATCAGACACACCGGGTTTGTCTCAGTGGAGAAGCTTTTTCTAGATCCTGGCAGCTCCCAGAGATGGTACAAAGTTTTACTATCCGCCCCTGATCAGAACGTTTTTTTTCCTAATTCTGAAACTTTTTGAGAATGAGGAGATTAAGGTTCTCTGAAGAAAAGAAATTTCTCTTCCCCTTTCTCCCAAAGTAAAAGAAGTAAACTTCAAATTCATGAATGAGATCTACCAAACTCATGAATTCCTAAGATTGACATTTAATCTAGACATGAGCACGAAGGACTGATGAAGGACTAATGTAAATGAAGCTTGGCGCACAAAGCGCAGGTTCAGGAACAGGTTCAGGGACAAAGAGATGTGTCCTCTTTTGTTGACTTTGTTGACAAGCTGATTGAAAACTTCAGCAAACGTTTTGATAGCTTCAGCTTTGGACAGCAGTTCATAAAGAACCCATTTCTCATCACTGATGTCAGAGGATTCTCAAAGGAAGTCACACAGCACTTCAAGAGGGCAAATGCTGGGCCTCTTCAAATGCAACTGGTTGGGCTCTAAGCAGATGTGGCCCTGAAAGCAGTTTGGAAGAACTGAACCTGCCACTTTCTGGCTCCAAACGGTCTGAGACAGCTTTCCCAAATTTGAGAAAAGTAGCCCTGTACATCTTGACCATGTTTGGCTCCACATACAGCTGTGAGGCAGCTTTCTCCACAATGAACATAATAAAAACTAAATATCGTTCCAGGCTCACCAACGAGCACCTACACATGTGTGTGAGAATGGCCCTGACACCATTCCAGCCCAGATTTAAAATCCTGGAAGGGCAAACTAAAGCTCAGTTCTCTCACTGAACAACAGAAAGTGGGGAAGTGGAATACAAGGGGGAAAGAAAGAAACTGCAAAATTGTTAAGATGTTTTGATGTTATCTGTTCAAAATGTATTGAGACGAGATGTAAAAGGTAAAGAAAAAGGGAAACTCAAGCTGCTGCTATTTTTTTCCTGAAATTAAGCACTTTGTTTTAAGATGCACAATTTAGCCATTTTATTTTCTCTAATTCATTTTAAAATGCAGCCCTATATCTAATGTAGGCCTACTGTGTGTTTCAGTGTTAACAATAAATTTTGTTGAAATGTTTTTAACTTGTATTTTCATTGATTTGACAGTCTATTGTTCATACGTTCAGATATTGATTTAAAAAAAAAAAAACAAAATAGGCTGCTTCTCTATCACAATCATCACGCGAGTTAGACATTATGATGTCCCGGACCACTCAGAATTAGAGTTAAATTTACTCTATGGCCAGTGTTAACTTTTCAGTGTTAATTGTACTCAATTTAGTGTCGCACTGTGCCTCCGCGGCGCACTGTGCCTCCGCGCCTCTGCGGGGCACCGCGCCTCACCGCGCCTCCGCGAGGCACCGCGCCTCACCGCGCCTCCGCGAGGCACCGCGCCTCACCGCGCCTCCGAGGGGGCACCGCGCCTCCGAGGGGGCACCGCGCCTCCGAGGCTCCGCGGCGCACTGTGCCTCCGCGGCGCCGCGGCGCACTGTGCCTCCGAGGGGCACTGTGCCTCCAAGGGGCACTGCGCCTCCGAGGGACACTGCGCGTCCGCGCCTCCGAGGGGCACGGCGCGTCCGCGCCTGCGCGGGGCACTTTGCCTCCGAGGGGGCAACGCGCCTCCGAGGGGGCACCGCGCCTCCGCGGGGCACTGTGCCTCAGAGGGGCACTGCGCCTCCGCGCCTCCGAGGGACACTGCGCGTCCGCGCCTCCGAGGGGCACGGCGCGTCCGCGCCTCCGCGGGGCACTTTGCCTCCGAGGGGGTACTGCGCCTCCGAGGGGGCACCGCGCCTCCGAGGCGCACTGTGCCTCCGCGGGGCACTGTGCCTCAGAGGGGCACGGCGCGTCCGCGCCTCCGCGGGGCACTGCGCGTCCGCGCCTCCGAGGGGCACTTTGCCTCCGAGGGGGTACCGCGCCTCCGAGGGGGCACCGCGCCTCCGAGGGAGCTCCGCGGGGCACCGTGCCTCCGAGGGGGCACCGCGCCTCCGAGGGGGCTCCGCGGGGCACCGTGCCTCCGAGGGGGCACCGCGCCTCCGAGGGGGCTCCGCGGGGCACCGCGCCTCCGCGGGGGCACCGCGCCTCCGCGGGAAACCGCGCCTCCGAGGGGGCACCGCGCCTCCGAGGGGCACTGTTCCGCGCCGCGGCGCCGCGGCGCACTGTTCCGCGGGGCACTGTTCCGCACTGTTCAGAGCGCGGCGCGGCGCACTCACACTACCTTCAAGTGTTTGTATTTGAAATCAAAAGTCTGTAAATCTTACCTTATAAGCGTTTGCCTGAGCCGGTGTAAGAAGTGAAGTGTTTCTGTGTGTGCCTGTGCGTTTTATACCTGCCAGGGCGGAGTGGAGGCCCTGCCCATGGAGGCAGGCTTCAGGCGCGCAAGTTCACGTTCTCCGCTGTCGCATGGAGGCAGGGCCCTTCCTCTTCTCGACTCCAATTTGGCTCAGGAAATACCAAGTCCAAGTCCTATAATCCAACTGATAGATGAAACACTTCATCGTTGTTCAACTTATCCTAAATCACTTAAGAAAATAAGGAAGCAACGGAAAGAGGCTCTCAATTAAATGCATGTAGAATAAAAAAAATAATTATCGGCAACAACTTGTTACTTTGTTATCATTTTATAAACATGTATGATTAATCATTTTACATTTCCGTGTTTTTAATTATCATTTTTCGTAAATCCCATTTTTGGTCTCTCTCTCTCTCTCTCTCTCTCTCTCTCTCTCTCTCTCTCTCTCTCTCTCTCTCTCTCTCTCTCTCTCTCTCTCAATTTTCCTGCTATTGAGTGAACAACATACTCAGAGCCCTGCTGCCACTACATTAGTGTGACCAAGTGGTCGCCGGGGTTATAAAAGAAATGGTAATAAAATGACAACACCACCAAGGGGAATTTCACCCCCAGGAAATTCCTTTTTAAGAAAAATCGATTAAATGAATAAGAGAGGCCGCACAGATTCAAGGACGCACACCGACGCAGGTTGGCTCCAATATCAATAATTTTGTTTATAGTGAAAATAGATGAAATATTAGAAAACAAAATGTAGCGTCGTTGTTGACAGTGTCCGGAAGTTAAAAACAATCATGGAACTTGGACTTACCAGCAGCCGTGGACCCAAAAGAAAAATCACACAAGAAAATCACTACAGCCCACCCAGTGCTGTACAAAGGAAAGTGTGAAAACGACCCACCACCTGAGGTCCCAGGGACACTGGCACGTCCTCTGTTCACTGAAATAAACCAGAGCAATACGTTAAAAGAGTAAAAGGACTCTGAGCGTCAGGCTCGCTACATATCATAAAAACTAAACCTTCCATCTTTAATAAAAGAAATCACACACGCACACCAAACTGGAAGGCTTACACCCTCAAACAGAAACGGCCGCGCTACAACAGGGCCGCAAAACTACATTAATACAAATTTCGGTACTCGGAGGTTAAGCGAGAGCCTACCTATAGCTGTCATAGGGTCTACTCGCTTGCTGATCAATCCGTCGCGGTCCGCCAGCATTTACTGCAGCTTTGCGCCAAACGCATGGGAGGAATAATCCAGGAGAACACCGGCTTAACTTTATACGGACTGACGCCACCCTGCAATCAATATGCATGTGGGTTCCCAATTAACCGAGTTGCGCAGCCAAGAGAGCGAGCGCAGGAGAGAGCGAGGGCGGTAAAGCAAGCGAGAGAGAGAGAGAGAAAGAGAGAGAGAGAGGGGGGGGGGGGGGGAGGCGCGAGTAGCCCACCCGGCTACATCAGTGCTGAGTTGGATCTTTTTTTGGCTTTAGAACTGTTTTAATTCTCCATGGCACAGATTCAACAAGCTGTTGAAAACATTAATGAGACACTTTGCTCCACATTGACATGACAGCATCACACAGTTGCTGCAGATTTGTTAGCTGTGCACCCACAATATGAATCTCCTGTATCACCACATCCCAAAGGTGCTCTACTGGATTGAGACTGACTCTGGTGACTGTGGAGGCCATTGGGGTACAAACTCACTGTCATGTTGAAGAAACCACTTTGAGACGATCTGAGCTCATTAACATGGCACATCAGCGTGAAGGTTTAACGTGCTGTGCATTCAGAGATGCTCTTCTGCATACCTTGAATGTAAAAAGTGGTTAGTGGTTAAAAAAAGGTGATTTAAGTGAGTTTAGGGCGTCGTCGTTGGTTCCAGGTGGCAGGTTTTGTTTTTCAGCAGCTGTTCATACAGGATAGACTGAAAGAGAGGGGAAATAGCAAAAAGAGAACATATTCAACAAGCCGTGGTTCTCTGCGTGAAAATGCTTTGTTGCTACACAAATGCTGATTCAAGCTAATAAGAAGGCAACAGCAACTAAACTAATCAGCCATTACAGCCTAGGTTTGCACAAGAGCATCTCTTAAATCACAGTACATCAAACCTGGAGGCAGCAGCATAAGAACACACCAGGCGCCACTCCTGTCAGCCCAAAAAAACTGAGGCTACAGTTCACCCAGGCTGACCAAAATGGGAGAAAAATGCACAAATACTGCCTGTTTGAATGAGTCTCAGTTTCTGCTGCAACGTTCAGATGGTAGAGTCTGCAGTAAACAGCTTGAAAGCATGAATCCATCCTGCCTTGTTCAGGCTGCTGGTGTAACGCGTTGGGGGATAAGTTCTTGCCACACTTTGGACACCTTAGTACCAAATAAGCACAATTTAAACACCACAGCTCACCCGAGTATTCTTGCTGACCATCTCCATCCTACGGTGTATTCATCTCCTGATGACAGCTTCCAGCAGGATAACACAACATGCTACAAACTCAAATCATCTCAAACTGGTTTCTGAACATGACATTGAGTTGTGTTTTTGTGAGTGTGTGTTCATCAACGTCTCTTCATCCAGGGTTAGCATCAGATTCAGCCAGTGGATGATTACAACTGGTGACCTTGAGATGCCATCACAAAATTAATAAATACATAAAAAAATAGAATATAATGTTTTTCCCGGTGTGTAAATCCAAATGGAGCATCTTCAGTTGCTTATGTTTATAGGACCACCTTGTGTCTTCCTTTTATATTTTATTTTCCCTTGCTGTAAGAGCTCGGTAACACCGAAATTTCTCTTCAATTGGATAATAAAGGCTCTATTCTATTCTATCAACTTCAAAATGTGTATCTTGAAAGGTTTTTAAGAAAAAAAATTAGGACAACATAACAAAAAAAACCATCACTTTTTATTGTCTTGATTCATGCTCAGTCATCCAGGTAAGGAAATCCCTAAAAATTATTCTGTTCATCTGGACGTGGCGTTTTCAGTCGAAGAAATTCTACTAAGTGACTTCTTCAGTCTCAGCTGACTGCAGGTTTCCTTGACCCTGTAAACAGTACATTTGCATAATGACTTAAACTAGCACCACTGACAAACAGCGGGCTATGAGGTCAGTTTTATGATCATTAATTTACAAATTGTCATATTAATGCTTTGAGTAAATGTGGTTATCCCAGCTGGATATTTGTCAAAGCTGGGAAGGCACCTAAAGAAAGCTCCAGGTGATCCAGGAGAGAAGGACAACTGCTGCCTTATCCTGTACGTGTCAGGAGTATCGGAACAGCTGAGACATATTTTTTCTAAACAACGCGTCTCTGTGGCTTTTAAACCCCAAACACTATGTCAAAGATTGGCAGGTCCCCAACCCAAGCAGAGTAATATAGTGTACACTGTTAAGCGCCAGGAGGATTGCCATGATTTATACATCGGGGAAACCAAACAACCTCTGGCGAAGCGGATGGCACAACACAGGAGAGCTACCTGGTCAGGCCAGGACTCTGCAGTCTATTCACACCTACAGGCCAGTGGACACTCTTTCAATGATGAGGATGTAACATCCTGGACAGGGAGGAACGCTGGTTTGAGCGCAGAGTCAAGGAGGCCATTTACGTGAAAAGGGAAAGACCATCTCTGAATCGAGGAGGAGGCCTAAGGGTATATCTGTCACCATCTTACAATGCTGTGATTGCAGCCATTCCCCAACTCTGTGTGAATGGTACTCATGACCATTGATAGCACACCGATAAAGAGGACCAGCTCTGTCCTGGACAGTCTCATCGACTGCATAGAGATGGTGGGTGAGAGGAGGATGTTAGCCAAGCTGACATCTATTATGAACAACAGCTTGGCTAACAGGTTGTCTATTATGAGCCTGCAGAGGCCCTGAGCAGCTCTGTTACAGGACAGAGGACTAAACTGCAGCAGCTAGACTGTACAATATACACGTAATCAGGGCTGTGCAGAGATGTCCGAAGGGGAGGGTGCTTAGAGTTCAAAAGGAGCACACAGGACCAGGCTGAATAACAACAACCCACATTAATCAAGAATCTAATATAAAATCATATCATACTACATCACTGTCAACGGAACAATGCGAAGCAAATGTAGCAAATGTTTTACCTGATGGTTACAATGTTGCTGCTGCTCCTGCTGCTGATAGTGCTGCAGGGCAGGGCTGTGCTGATCGGAGAAAGTAGACATTCAAAAGTCCATAGGAGACACTGTATCTGATTAAACAAGTTTTATGAGATAATAATTATAAAATGACAGCACTTGGAATCATGAGGCAAGAGATTAATAAAACTGTGGGAAATAAACTCGGCTCTGTCTGTGACTCACTCTTCTTCCTTCATCTCCTCATCTCATCTATCATTCTCCACTTTCTGTCCATCTGAGAACAAGGCACAATCTGCTGTTGCATTAAACTATGATTTAATTATCCACACTTAATAACTCTTGAACCTAATCCATAAAAAAGTAATGATATAAATATTTTTATTGAACTAAAACATTGCAACTTTATTTATTATTGTTTTTATACTTGAGTGATAATTTAAAAAGAAAATCTGTACACATAAAGCACATATAGTGACATTTTATACCTTTTCCAGAATACTGTATATACCATGGCCACAAGATGACATCATTGTGCTGATCCAGTCCTTGTCCTTCCCTGTCTGTCTGTCTGTCTGTCTGTCTGTCTATCTTGCTAGACAGACAGACAGACAGACAGACAGCCAGCCAGCCAGACAGACAGACAGATAGATAGATAGATAGATAGATAGATAGATAGATAGATAGATAGATAGATAGATAGATAGATAGATAGATAGATAGATAGATAGATAGATAGATAGATAGATAGATAGATAGATAGATAGATAGATAGATAGATAGATAGATATCATTAAACAACTTTAAAAGATTTCCATTATATATAAAATAATGTATTTATGATGATTCAGTTTGTCTTTCAATTCAGTGCAAAGGAGAAAGTTTGTTAAATGTTTAAATTTTACAGATACAATATTTTTGCTGCTGTAAAATCAGCATTTTGTCATATTTGAAATATAATTCTAATATAGCTGTTCTTAATGTGTTTTCTTTAAAACCCAGTGTGTGTGTGTGTGTGTGTGTGTGTGTGTGTGTGTGTGTGTGTGTGTGAGAGTACTACGGCAGTGTAAAGTAGCATAAAAGGAGCAGGTGTTAGTTTTTATTTATTGATTCATTTGTAATTTTTACAGCTTGGGAAAACTGTAAAAACTGCATATTTAGTTATTGTTATAAATCTCCCTGTAACACCATTTTTGCGTTTTTATTTTCTCTGAAAATATAGAGAACATTACATAACAAAAATGTACTTTTCATAATAATAATATCATTAAATAACTTTAGAAAGACTTCAATTTGATGCTTTAAATTTAATATAATAAAAAATATCTATTTTATATGTAAAATAATCTTAAAATATTATTGTACAAAAATGGCAGCAATTTAATTTGTTTAATAGTTTTAGCTGATCGTCTGTGACACCAGGAAGACCGTACACCTGCATCTCTACCAACTTGCATTGCAGTTTCTGGGCTCTCCAGCCTCTTTGTTCCACATTTCCTCTAATGCAGGAGAAATTATCTCCAAGAAAAGAAACTCGACCATCACACAGTGGAACAAATTCTCTTCTCAAACAAAAACCAAACGGATAACCTTAAATGCATCACGTTTTTACTTTACAAGTTCATAAGCATTCTCCCTTTTCAGTTCTACCTCCTGGTCAAACATATGTATAAGAAAATTGGCCCAGTATCATATTATTTATACACACAGCGGTCTTTCTGTCCAGTGATTAATTGCATGAGTTCATGGAGGCAGGACCTCACAGCAGAAGCGTACTCCATAATGTGTTGTACATTATTATATGTATATTATATGTATTTTTCATGTATTGTATTTACCAACATCAAGAAGTCACAAGCAAAGAAAGACCACACCATGGCGCATAAGCAACGTTTATTGACCAAATTTATCTATTAAACAAATAGACGTAACATTTTTTTCACCTCCCAAAAAGCAAAGCAACGGCAGCCCAATATCAGAGAGAATTGTGAACTCGTCACAATGAAGCATGTTTCACTTTACAAACGGCGCCCCATATTCAAGCTGCTCTTCATACTTTTGGCCATCAGGCGTCACCAGAGGACTGTGTTGAAAGTCCCGCAGGCCTGTGAATCCAGTTCCTGAAGAACTCCGTCACCATCCTCTGCGCGAATATCGCAGCAAGCTTCTCTCTGTCACCGTAAAGTATCACAGCCAGTCCGTCGGTCTGGTGGTAGATGAGATGGAAACGAAACCAGGAACCCACAGGCAGGACAAAGAGCGGAGTGGCATCTTCACCGTGTCCGTCCATTGCAGCTTCAAGTCTGTTAGAGGGAAGAACAAACCATAAGTCACAGTCAGCGATAGCTGCAGACACGTCAAAGAAAACACTGTAGTACCTTTTAAACAAGTAAACCTGAAGGAAACTTGGAGCAGCTAACAGGCAAAAGTCAACCAAACTTAGGAACAACGTTAAACCAGTACATTTAATCCTTAAGTTAAGTCCCTTTATTAGAGATCCTTCTGTTTCAAGGGTTCACTGCAGTGAAACTGGCTGCATTATAAATCTAAACCAGAATTGTTGCCTACGATATTGCCACAGAGCAAGCACCTTTTCAGTAACTTATCTTTCTCGTAGAAATGTGCTCCAAATAAAGAACTTTGTTGACAAGATTATTAGTTTATCATTTATAAATCAATATCGTCGGTATTGACAGCATTTTTTTTTAAGTGAACATGTAAAAGAGTGGGATTAAGCGATGCGGTTGAAAAAAAATTGTGGCTTCCGTCACATTAAACTCTGTGAGGATACAGGAAAAGGAGAGAGTGCGCAGATGTACGGGAAATTGAGGAGGTCTCAAATATCTGCTTTCAGCAGTTTTTATACACAAGTATGGGTGTGTAGGCGCACGGTGTCCCCCCCTCTCTACTAAAGAACCATTTCTTGATGGTTCTTTGGGGCACCTTTAATGGTTTTTCAAAGAACCTTTTTTAAAATGCAGTCTTTACTGCAACTTGCTGATTTGTTTTTTTAAGTTTAAATTTGGACAAATCTGTTAACACTATCATTACGGACAAGTTTTGTTTAACGTACAAACACTACCTTCAAGGTTTTGTATTTGAAATCAAAAGTCAATCTTACCTTTATCCACAATGCTTACAATAATAATCCGTTTCTTATTTCTTCTTTTTCGACCTCTATAAGCGTCGCCGAGGTTTGTCTGAGCCGGTGTAAGGAGTGAAGTGTGCCTGTTTTTATACCTGCCAGGGCGGAGTCTTCTGCGCGTGTATGCAAACTCCGCGTGTATGGAGGCAGGGCCCGGCAGGAACTGCCGAGAAGAGGCCTCTTCCCGGGCCCTGCCTCCATACACGCGGAGTTTGCATACACCTCCTCATACGCGGAGAAGGGTGATGAGATCTACCTCATGCTCTCTCGCTCTCCGGCTCTCTGGGCTCTCTCTCTGGCACGCCGGGCACGCCGGGCTCTCTCTCTGGCACGCCGGGCACGCCGGGCTCTCTCTCTGGCACGCCGGGCACGCCGGGCTCTCTGGGCTCTCTCTCTGGCACGCCTGGCTCTCTGGGCTCTCTGGGCTCTCGCTCTCTCTCTCTGTGGGTCTACACAGAGCGCATGCGGGCCGCATTGATGGTTCACACTAGAGCGCGTTTGCTGTCGCATTTTATTTGTAGTGTGAACAAGCAGACAAAAATCAGATTTGATCAAAAAATCGGAATTGAGCATCAAGACCTGCAGTGTGAACTTAGCCCAATTTGGCTCAGGAAATAGCAAGTCCAAGTCCTATAATCCAACTGATAGATGAAACACTTAAGAAAATAAGGAAGCAACGGAAAGAAGCTCTCATCCAATTAAATGCATGTAGAATAAAAAATGAATATCGACAACAACTTGTATTTTTGTATTACTGTGAGAACTATGCTCATTTCTACATTTGAATGTGATGTAGGCAGGTCTGATGTATGGATGTGTGAATGTGAGGGTGTTCAACATTTGTTTGTATTATACTATAAAAAATTTCAATAAAAATATATGGAAAAAACAACTTGTTAATTTGTTATCATTTTATAAACATTATTAATTATTTTACATTATTTTACATTAATTATTTTACATTTCCGTGTTTTTAATTATCATTTTTCGTAAATCCCATTTTTGGTGTGTGTCTCTCTCAATTTTCCTGCTATTGAGTGAACAACATACTCAGAGCCCTGCTGCCACTACATTAGGGTGACCAAGTGGTCGGCGGGGTTATAAAAGAAATGGTAATAAAATGACAACGCCACCAAGGGGAATTTCACCCCCAGGAAATTCCTATTTAAGAAAAACCGATTAAAGGAATAAGAGAGGCCGCACAGATTCAAGGATGCACACCGACGCAGGTTGGCTCCAATATCAATAATTTTGTTTATAGTGAAAATAGATGAAATATTAGAAAACAAAATGTAGCGTCCCAGGCCAGACTGACAGACTTGCCAGACTTGCCTCTGTTCACTGAAATAAACCAGAGCAATACGTTAAAAGAGTAAAAGGACTCTGAGCGTCAGGCTCGCTACATATCATAAAAACTAAAACTTCAATCTTTAATAGCTTTAATAAAAGAAATCACACATGCACACCAAACTGGAAGGCTTACACCCCACAAATCAAACTACAACTCGTGCTGGTGGCAATAGTTCAGGCCTTGATCACAAGCCAGTCTGGCTCCGCACAGGCTGAGATCGGCAACTGAGGCGGTTTCAAGTTCCCAGCACGACACGCGGGCAGAGGATCGCTCCAGCCCGATCACCGAGGCGTGGGTACAAGCAACAATCCAGAATATAATAAAACCAGGCGCACCAGAAAAAGGTTAGCCCACTTAATAAAAACAATTCCACAAAAATAAAAGATGAGACCAAAAAGACGAGACAAGACAAGAGAGCAGCTCCACCGAGCAGGAGCCCTCAAACCGACTATAGGCAGGCGTCTTGATTCTCCAATTAAGGTTAGGCGATTTGCCACGGAGAGGTGAAGGCAGCAATCAAACCCTAAAACAAAGGATAAATGTAACCTTAGCCTCTTGTAGCTGTGAATGCTAATAAAAGCAGTTCTAACGGCTTACCCCAGGACCGGAGGCGCTTTGGTGGAGATAACGAGCACCTCTCTCTGCAACGCTGGAATTAAACAGAAACGGCCGCGCTACAACAGGGCCGCAAAACTACACTAAACCAACTTATTGGCAGATAATATTAGTTTTGTTTTATCACATATCAATATTATTTTATTATCAAATTTGGTTATTTTGGTCATTCAAATCTGGCTTCCCCATCACTCACTCACTGATGGATACAGCTTTTGAAAATCTAAGAGCTCTGTTGAAGGACTCTGTGCAGGTTAAAAATCAATGTGTGGAATAATAACAAAGAAAGGTAACCTTTAATTTATTATTTTAATGAATTCATTATCGAACTTTAAACAACATCAACAATGTTTAATCTGTGAAGGCACTGCTGGATGCTGAAGGCCCCCGGTTCCCAGCTCTGCGTGGAGGCTGTGCGAACACAGGTCACTGATGGTCTTGGTCACTCAGGCCTGTGAATCCAGTTCCTGAAGAACTCCGTCACCATCCTCTGCACGAATATCGCAGCAAGCTTCTCTCTGTCACCGTAAAGTATCACAGCCAGTCCGTCGGTCTGGTGGTAGATGAGATGGAAACGAAACCAGGAACACACACGCAGGACAAAGAGCAAAATGGCATCTTCACCGTGTCCGTCCATTGCAGCTTCAAGTCTGTTAGAGGGAAGAACAAACCATAAGTCACAGTCAGCGATAGCTGCAGACACGTCAAAGAAAACACTGTAGTACCTTTTAAACAAGTAAACCTGAAGGAAACTTGGAGCAGCTAACAGGCAAAAGTCAAACAAAATTAGGAACAGGGCCGTGCAGAGAGGTTTAAAGGGGCGGGTGCTCAAAGTTAAAAAGGGGCACATTGAACCAGGCTGAATAACAACAACACACATTCATCAAGAATCTAATATCATCGCATCATACTATATCACTGTTGTGAGGTGGCGACAAGGCAAAGCATACGTAGCTGATGTTTTACCTGATGGGTACAATGTTGCTGTTGAGGGGTTTCTGCTGCTCCTGCTGCTGATAGTGCTGGAGGGCAGGGCTGTGTTGATCTGAGACTGTAGACATTTAAAAAGTCCATAGGAGAGATGGTAGCTGATTAAACAAGTGTCATGAGATAATAGCAAAATGCAAAGATTGGCAACAAAAAACTGTGAGAAATAATTTAGGCTCTGCCTGTGAATCACTCTTTGCTTCTCTTCTTCCTTCCATCCCATCATTTCATATATCACTCTCCACTTGCTGTCTGACAACAAGGCACAACTTGCTATTGCAATAAACTATAATCTAATTATCCACACCTAACAACTCTTGCACTTAATCTATAATAAAATGATGACAGAAAAATGTTATAGCCCTGCCTTTAGTAGCCTCACACAGCTCCTGCTGTTTCCTCCTCATGTCCTTACCAGCCATGTCTGGACAATGTTATATCATGAGTAATATTGTTTTTAAAAAATCCATATACATAAAACACAGGGACATTTTAGACCTTCAGAATACTGTATATACACTATGGGCATCACGGTGCTGATCCAGAATCCTTACATTATTATTCATTACTAGAGCTACAATAATAAAGCAATGAGGAGGGGGAAGTAATAAATATGAAATAATGTATTTATGATGATTCCATTTGTTTCACTATCCACTCTGTGCAGGGAGAAAGCTTATTACATGTTTAAACTGTAGAGATACAATCATTTTACTGCTGTAAAATCCAAATTTTGTCTTATTTAAAATATAAATCTAATATAATCTGCTTCTTAATGTGTGTTCTTTAACTCAACTCTCAGTTCCCACTAACTCTTGCCAGTCACTGCACCTCTTGTTCATTACACCAGCTGAGACAAACCTTGGTGGCGCTTATAAAGACGGAAACAGAAGAAATAAGAAAAGGATCATTATCTTAAACATTATTAATAAAGGCAAGCGACTTTAGTCGTCTGTGACTGTGACTGAATAACTTTTCGACTTCTGAATCTCAAACGTCAACAGGTATGGAGTAAGCAAGGCTTTTCAGCTTTTTAGAAGTTAATTAATCTTGGCACATTATACAATTTCAAGTTCACAAGTATGAAGAGACTGAGAGCCAGAGGAGAACGTTTGTCCGTGTCCTAGTCCCAGTCTAATGATCAAGTCTCTCTGCTGAACTATCAACACTGAAATAACTTCCAAGAAAACATCTTCAACAGCGACCACAGATTCAGTGCAACAAATAAACATTAAAGGGAAAAAATAAAAATGGCAGAAGTTCGCCATTTTTGTAGGAACAATGAACTAAAGTCGCTTACCTTTATTAACAAAGCTTAATGTAACCCAGTTCCTAAAATCATCTCAAACAGAAAGAGAAGAAAAATTAAAACATTTAATGTTCATTGTTCTGTTCTTACTGTCCCGGTTAATGAAAGTGAAATGAGATCAAAATAATTATTTAAACATAGAAGGGATGCAGATTATATATGATATGCTCTGGTCAAACAAGGGTTAAGTTTCTCAGAGGGTTGATGAGCTCTGATGAGAGCCTATTGTTTTACTCCACTCCTCACATGTCAGCCAATCGGTGAAGCTCTAGGCAGCTCTTGTCCCTCCTTAGTACCAGCTCCCAAGTTTTCAGTCTCTTGCTTCTACAGCCGAACAGAGCAGACGGACTAAAACTTTTGTTATCGGTAAGCTGGAGAAATTAACCTCTAACGAGTTAAAAGAAATACCATCTAAACTGATATTTTTCACAAATTATGTATTTGCACTTGTTGTTGTCAAGGGCAGAGCGAAACCGGAGGGTTTACTGAGCTGTGGCTCCATGTAAATGCTGAGCATCCACTCGACGGCGGTAAGCTAAATGTGGCTAATCAGACACGTGATGTGCGGAGTGTGGGTACAGTTGTTCGATGTCTCTGAAACGCACTGTTGTTATGCTAGTTAGAGCATTAACTAAGTCATTAACATGTGAAAAGTTGTAAATGGTTAAAGCAGCTAAAAATAACTTTATGAGAGATAATTGTAAGCAGACTTTATCCTGCTTCCTGTTTAAATTTTGATGTCAATCGGTTGTTTTACAATACTCAGTATTGAACACTTGGAGGTAATTTTTAGTGTATTTCCACTTGTACTAGTAGGCCTATGGTACAAGCGGGATTAAGCACGTCTATTTTAATACTCCTATTTGTGGACTGAGTCCTTGTGTTTACGTGTTATTGAAATTGATTATTTGCACTTTGTTCAATTTCTGATAAGCATTTGCATATTATTCCATTTCTTAAAAGGGGTAATATACTTATTTATTTGTGATTAGATATATATGTACAGTGAGTTTATTTTGATCGATGTAATTAATGTTTACAATGAAAGTGAATTATATGGTGACTATAATTCCTGAATGTTTAAAACCTTGTAGATAATCTTTAATGTTACTGCAGGTTACAAATAATTGAACCTTGATACTGTGAAATTTTGGATATTGCTACTTTGACCTTTGAAACTTGATATTTTAATGTTGTACAACATGACTGAACTGATGATGATTGAATTGATGATAGCTGATCTGAATAGTAGTTACTGCACTGTGACACTACTTTAGTTTAATTTGTGAGAGTTATCCTTAAAGGGCATGTGACATATATTTGGCCATTGTTTATAGGTCAGGTTTTTATATGGGACGAATCCAAAGACCAGGTCAGCGATTCCAGAACCCAGAGTGTTCCAGTGTTCACTGGATGGCGAGCCAACCCAAGATCCTAGGAGACGATATACATGTACACGCACACTCATTTGCACATTGATGGACTACAATCCTCTACTGTACAAGTAGTACGGTAGGACAGACAATCACACACACACTCCTTGTCAGACGAATTCTATGGGCCCCACCGGTACCATTTGGACTTAAAAAAGACTAATTCTTTTACTTGTGCACAATTTTATTTAATTCTATTTTTTTTTGCTACTTTGGGGGAAATTTTTATACTTGACATTCTGTTAAAACCTGTTGTAATACTGTGTTGTTTACAAATTTCTTTTACAAGGCTTAACATCACTAAAGTACTTTTAAAGCCACATAACTGTGTTTGTCTGGTTTCTCTGCCATTCGTGTACCAGAGCTCTAAGAGTCGTTCTCAGTCTTCTGACACTAGCCCAAATTGCTTATTACTTTAGTAATTATCCATTGGTACTTTATGTAACTCCACATAAGTGCTACAAAAGTGGCGAGCCAGCCAGGAGCTCTTTGGTGCATGAATATCAGCAGTGAAACCTCCTTAAAGTGTGTATTGTCATTGAAACATCTTTTGCTATTGCCACAAGATGGATTTTGTATTGAGCTCAGGTATCAAAGTCCCCAATGCAGTAATTGTTAGTGGTACACTCAATTCATCGGATGATGAAGGGGTTCTTGACTTTTTGAAGCAGTATGGTACCTTTAGAGCCATCCCAGTTGTAGATCCAAACTCAGAATTTTTCAAAAACCTGATCGTCGAGTACCGAAGTGGTAACGCCATTGATGCCTTAACTGATCTTTTGCCATACACATATGAAGTTGAAGGGAAGCCCGGTGTAAAATACCATGTAAGAGCTCTCTCCAGCGTTTACACTGCCAAGGTGGGTGGCAGTGCTACTAAGTCCTACTTAGATGAAATAAAGCAGGTGGCAAAACTGAGTGGCAAAAGTTTTGAAGAGGTACTGAAGTCGATGATGACAGAGATCAGTGAAATCATTGGGAGTTCAGAGACCGATGATGAATGTATGCTCTCCTCCATGCAAGTTGATGATCCAGACAGGGAGAACCAGCTTCACCCCTCTCTTGAAACTTCTGAGATTGCACGCCAGCAGTTTTCTGAAGATCCACCCCAGGTAGGATTGATTCAAGGTGGTGCGGAGCCACACCTACCTGTTGATTTCAAAAAGAGCCCATTTAGTGCGGCAAACAGTTTCAACCCACCTGAAATTCAGAAAGTCATTGTGGAACACATCGTGAAGAAAGATGACTTGATTGCACATTCATATTCTCCAATGAGACTCCGGTCATTCTCTGGCAGGATCCCCAGACCCAGCGGTGAGACAGATTATGACACATGGCGTTCACATGTCGAACTTCTCAGGAAAGACCCTGCCATGTCTGAACTTCAAAAATCTAGAAAGATCTTTGAGAGCTTGTTGTCCCCTGCAGCTGACATTGTCAACAGACTGAGCCCAGAAGCTACACCTGAGACTTACCTTCAGTTGTTGGATGCAGCTTTTGGAACAGTGGAAGATGGAGAGGAGCTTTTCGCCCAATTCATGAACACTCTTCAGGATCCTGGTGAAAAGGCCTCTGCGTACCTCTGCCGTCTTCAGGGCGCATTGAACCTTACTCTGAAGAGGGGAGGAGTCTCTGCTGGGGATGCCGATAAACACATTCTCAAGCAGTTTTGTCGTGGATGTTGGGACCACACCTTGCTCTCAGATCTTAATCTTGAAAACAAGAAAAGCCAACCCCCAACATTCTCAGAACTTCTATTAATGCTCCGGACAGAAGAAGATAGACTGGCAGCTAAAGCTACACGGATGAAGAAACACCTTGGCTCAACCCGGCAGCGGGTTGTGGCGCACTGTCAAAAGACTTGCACCTGTAGTGAGCTACAGGCAGTGACTCAATCTGATTCTGACCCGTTGACAGATCTGAGGAAGCAAGTTGCATCCCTACAGAGTCAGCTTACTAATTTGATGGCAAAGAAACAGAAGAAAAGCTCGAAGCCTAAGGACAAGGCCGAGTGTGATTTATGTGAGATGGCTATGGCAACACCTAGCATCAAGGTCACAAGTGCGAAGCCTGCCAACTTGCGGCAGAGCACCCAGCCAAAACCATGGTACTGCTTCAAGTGTGGTCAGGATGGCCACATCTCAGCAAGTTGCAGTAATGACCCAGACCCCACTCTTGTCGCTGATAAGAGGAAGCAATTGAGAGAGAAGCGTCGCATTTGGGAGATGCAAAACACTCCATCTGCTGACCAGGATTTTTAGACGCAGTCTCAGTTGTGGGGCAAACTGGGACTGAAGCAGGTCAACATCGTCCCGCTAAATCTGGAAGTCAAGCTAAACCAAGAGCACAGGCCACTTTGAGTCAATCCCATGTTGGAGAACAACCTTTCAGACTACCTAAGAGGCTCATAGGCACAAAGAGTACAGGTCAAGTCACGATCAAAGGTAAGGTGTGCAGTTGTCTCCTTGACACAGGTTCTCAAGTGACCACTGTCACCAAGTCCTACTATGACCAGTATTTGTCTGAGCAACAGATAGAGCCACTACATGACCTTCTGGAGGTTGAAGGGGCCAATGGGCAGCTTGTACCTTACCTGGGTTATGTTGAGATTGGAATCACCTTTCCTAAAGACTTTCTTGGTGCTGAACTAGAAGTCAAAACGCTAGCTCTAGTAGTCCCAGACACCGGGACATTAACGAAGTCTTGTGTATTGATAGGAACAAACACTCTTGATGTAGTGTATGAAATGTACAGAGAGGCAAACCCAGAGGGCTACCATCCCATTCCTCATGGGTACAGAACCGTACTCAAAGTACTGGAGTTGCGGCAAAAGCAAGGTTCAGATGAAAACGTTGGATTAGTGAGGATGCGTGGCAAGGATGAAGTGAACGTCCCAGCTGGGAAAACAGTCGTTCTGGAGGGGACAGTATCAATCAAGGAATTTTACACTGAGAGATCTGCCCTGTTGGAATATCCTTCAGTATCTTCCCTGCCTGGAGGGCTTTTGGTGCAAACCTGTCTCCTTGACTTGCCAAATAACCAGTTGTGCAAGCTACCTGTAGTAGTTTCCAATGAGTCAGAGCATGACATTACCATCCCAGCAAAGAGTGTGATTGCAGAACTCAGTGCAATACAGACTGTCCTATCTCACAAACAAATTGTGAGTGAGCCATCAGAGTGTGAACCATCCAGGACCTCTAGTGTGACATTTGACTTTGCCGACTCTCCCATCCCTTCTGACTGGAAAGACCGCATTACTCAAAAGCTGAGCAGTATGCCAGAGGTCTTCGCCCAGACTGATCTGGATTTTGGAAGGACGGACAAGGTCAAACACCACATTAAGCTATCAGATGAGACACCATTCAAACACAGAGCCCGACCGATTCACCCGCACGACATAGAGGCTGTTCGAAAGCATTTGCAAGAGCTTCTCGCAACTGGAGTAATCCGCGAGAGCGAGTCCCCATTCTCTTCGCCAATTGTTGTGGTCAGGAAGAAGAACGGTCAGGTACGTCTGTGTGTTGACTACCGTAAGTTAAACTTACAAACAGTGAAAGATGCATACGCCCTCCCAAGACTGGATGACACCTTCACCGCACTCTCAGGTTCCAAGTGGTTCAGTACACTCGATCTTAAATCCGGCTATTATCAGATCGAAGTTGCAGAGAGTGACAAGCCCAAGACTGCCTTTGTCTGTCCACTAGGTTTCTGGGAGTTCAACCGTATGCCACAGGGAGTGACAAACGCGCCAAGTACTTTTCAGAGGCTTATGGAGAGATGCATGGGAGACATAAATCTGAAGGAAGTTGTTGTTTTCCTGGATGATCTCATAGTTTTCTCGAAAACCCTTGAGGAGCATGAAGCCAGACTCATGAAAGTCCTGGAACGCTTAAAGGAGTATGGCTTAAAGCTGTCCCCCGAGAAGTGCAAGTTCTTCCAGTCCTCAGTTCGGTACTTGGGGCATGTTGTTTCTCAACACGGAGTAGAAACTGACCCAGAAAAGACAGCCACACTTAAAACTTGGCCAGTCCCTCAGAACCTTAAGGAGCTGAGATCCTTCCTTGGGTTCTGTGGATATTACAGACGGTTTGTTAAAGGCTACTCAAGTATTGTGAAACCGCTGAACGATCTAACGTCCGGTTATCCACCACTGAGGAAGCATTGCAAATCAAAAGGGAGGAGTAATCAGTATCATGATCCAAAGGAGCCGTTTTATGGACGGTGGACCCCTGCATGCCAGAAAGCATTTGAGACTATCATTGACAAGCTAACGTCGCCTCCAGTCCTGGCCTTTGCTGACCCAAAGCTGCCTTACATCCTTCATACGGATGCGAGCACTACGGGCCTTGGAGCAGCCTTATACCAGGAGCAGGAGGGACAGCTGCGGGTTATCGCCTATGCGAGTAGAGGTTTGTCAAGTAGTGAGTCCCGCTATCCAGCACATAAGCTCGAGTTTTTGGCTTTAAAGTGGGCTGTAACAGAGAAGCTGAGTGACTACCTCTATGGCAATCAGTTCACCGTTGTCACAGACTCAAACCCTCTGACCTACATCCTCACCTCAGCAAAACTCGATGCAACCAGTTACAGGTGGTTGGCGTCCCTCTCTACCTTCAATTTCAGACTCCAGTATCGTTCTGGAAAACAAAATGGAGATGCCGATGGACTCTCGCGTCGTCCTCATGGCAGGCTACCTGATGACCTTACATCTCAAAAAGAGAGAGACCGGATATGCCAGTTCGCAAAACAACATCTGTCAGATCCAGACAATATTGACTCAGTCGATCAGGACGTTGTTCATGCTATCTGTGAGAGACAGTTTGTTTATCATTCAACCACCTCTGAAGCTTTGGGTGATGATGCAGGTATAACCCTTGTCGAAAGTCTTGCCATTTCTGGAGATGCTATACCTGACAGCTTTGAGCAGGAAGAAACATTGGGAGGCTTACACATCATTCCCCACCTGTCACCGGCAGATCTCAGAGACAGCCAGAGATCTGATCGGTGCATCAGACATGTTATTACCCAGATGGAGAGTGGGGAGAAACCCCCTCCCACATTGAGGAAAGAACTTCCAGACGTAGTCCTGTTGCTGAGAGAGTTGAACAGGTTCGAGCTGTGCAATGACATTCTCTACAGAACACGAAGAGAAGGCGGTAATAAACATTACCAGTTGGTCTTACCTGAAGACCTGCGAGAGTCTGTGTTGACAAGCCTACATGACAATATGGGTCATATGGGAATAGAGCGCACACTCGATCTGGTCAGAGCCAGGTTCTATTGGCCAAGAATGTCCTCAGATGTGGAGAAAAAGATAAAGACCTGCCACAGGTGTGTGCGCAGGAAAACGTTACCTGAGAAGGCTGCACCTTTGGTGAATATCATGACGACAAGACCCCTCGAGCTAGTCTGCATGGATTTCCTATCCATTGAACCAGACAGCAGTAATGTGAAAGATGTTCTTGTCATCACAGATCATTTTACTAAATATGCAGTCGCTATCCCAACATCGAACCAAAAAGCTTGGACTGTCGCAAAGTGTCTGTGGGACCATTTCATAGTACACTATGGCATTCCTGAAAAATTACACAGCGATCAAGGGCCTGATTTTGAGTCTCAGTTGATCAAGGGGCTGTGTGAAGTAGCAGGCATACAGAAGATTCGGACTACGCCGTACCACCCCAGGGGCAACCCGGTGGAGCGTTTTAACCGAACACTCTTAAGTATGCTTGGAACTCTGGAGAACAAAGACAAGTCACATTGGAAGGATTTTGTAAAGCCTTTAGTTCATGCGTACAACTGTACCAAGAACGAGGTAACTGGATTCACACCGTATGAGCTGATGTTTGGGCGTCAGCCACGGTTGCCTGTCGATTTGGCTTTCGGTTTACCTGTGAGAGAACAACAAAACAAGTCACACTCCCAATATGTTAAGGACCTCAAATCCCATCTTGAGGAGAGCTATAGAATAGCTACACGGAGTGCTGCAAAGGTAGCCAAAAGGAACAAAACCAGATTTGACAAACATGTGACCACATCTACCTTGGAAATCGGGGACCGAGTGCTGGTCAGGAACATACGCATTCGAGGAAAACACAAACTCGCCGATAAATGGGAGCAGACCGTCCATGTGGTGGTGAAACGAGCTGGAGACCTCCCTGTCTACACCGTTAAACCAGAGGGCGGGGATGGCCCCATACGCACCCTACACAGAGACCTCTTACTCCCTTGTGGGTTCCTCTCTGCAGCCAAGGAAGTGAAACCTGAACAACCAGAACCCAAGAAAAGGCCCAGAACGCGACGGACCACTCAGAAAGACAATGAAAGAGCAGATCACCCCTCGGACGAGGATGATATTGTTTCAGTCCACTGGTTTACAGATAGATCAGTGCCAAATGACTCGGCGTACATTGTCAAGCGAGATCTTCTGCTGACCCATAAATCAAGTCTTGGTCAAGATGATGTGACTGCAGATCAAGACAAGTTGGCTGGTAATGCTCCAGCTTGTGCAGACACCATCTCCGATGTTGTTCCAGCCAGTCATGCTGACCATAACCAACCTTATGACAATCAGATTGCGAGTTATGGAGAAGCCTTGTATGGGGAAGACTTACCCGGAAATGACGAACCTGAAAAGGAAAGAGACTTACCCGGAAATGACGAACCTGAAAAGGAAAGAGACTTACCCGGAAATGACGAACCTGAAAAGGAAAGAGACTTACCTTCTACGGATCGCCCTGACATGAGGGATGAACAAATCCTACTTCTTTCGGACATGTTAGGGAGTGATGAGGAAGGAGAGGACTTGATATTTGACAGGGAAACAGTAAACAAAGAGAGAGATGAACAAACAAGCAAAGAAATTCCTGTTCGAAGATCAGAAAGAAGTCGCCAGCCACCAAAAAGGCTAGACTATGCTGAATTGGGAAATCCCCTTGTCACTGTGGTCAAATCATTATTTCAGGGTTTAACCACAGCTTTCATTGACTCTTTAAATTCTAAAGCTGAATTATTGTTCTTAGATGATGCAGTTCACAGTAGACATGCAAAGGGACTTGCATGAATTCAAGAGGGGAGGGTGTAACCCAGTTCCTAAAATCATCTCAAACAGAAAGAGAAGAAAAATTAAAACATTTAATGTTCATTGTTCTGTTCTTACTGTCCCGGTTAATGAAAGTGAAATGAGATCAAAATAATTATTTAAACATAGAAGGGATGCAGATTATATATGATATGCTCTGGTCAAACAAGGGTTAAGTTTCTCAGAGGGTTGATGAGCTCTGATGAGAGCCTATTGTTTTACTCCACTCCTCACATGTCAGCCAATCGGTGAAGCTCTAGGCAGCTCTTGTCCCTCCTTAGTACCAGCTCCCAAGTTTTCAGTCTCTTGCTTCTACAGCCGAACAGAGCAGACGGACTAAAACTTTTGTTATCGGTAAGCTGGAGAAATTAACCTCTAACGAGTTAAAAGAAATACCATCTAAACTGATATTTTTCACAAATTATGTATTTGCACTTGTTGTTGTCAAGGGCAGAGCGAAACCGGAGGGTTTACTGAGCTGTGGCTCCATGTAAATGCTGAGCATCCACTCGACGGCGGTAAGCTAAATGTGGCTAATCAGACACGTGATGTGCGGAGTGTGGGTACAGTTGTTCGATGTCTCTGAAACGCACTGTTGTTATGCTAGTTAGAGCATTAACTAAGTCATTAACATGTGAAAAGTTGTAAATGGTTAAAGCAGCTAAAAATAACTTTATGAGAGATAATTGTAAGCAGACTTTATCCTGCTTCCTGTTTAAATTTTGATGTCAATCGGTTGTTTTACAATACTCAGTATTGAACACTTGGAGGTAATTTTTAGTGTATTTCCACTTGTACTAGTAGGCCTATGGTACAAGCGGGATTAAGCACGTCTATTTTAATACTCCTATTTGTGGACTGAGTCCTTGTGTTTACGTGTTATTGAAATTGATTATTTGCACTTTGTTCAATTTCTGATAAGCATTTGCATATTATTCCATTTCTTAAAAGGGGTAATATACTTATTTATTTGTGATTAGATATATATGTACAGTGAGTTTATTTTGATCGATGTAATTAATGTTTACAATGAAAGTGAATTATATGGTGACTATAATTCCTGAATGTTTAAAACCTTGTAGATAATCTTTAATGTTACTGCAGGTTACAAATAATTGAACCTTGATACTGTGAAATTTTGGATATTGCTACTTTGACCTTTGAAACTTGATATTTTAATGTTGTACAACATGACTGAACTGATGATGATTGAATTGATGATAGCTGATCTGAATAGTAGTTACTGCACTGTGACACTACTTTAGTTTAATTTGTGAGAGTTATCCTTAAAGGGCATGTGACATATATTTGGCCATTGTTTATAGGTCAGGTTTTTATATGGGACGAATCCAAAGACCAGGTCAGCGATTCCAGAACCCAGAGTGTTCCAGTGTTCACTGGATGGCGAGCCAACCCAAGATCCTAGGAGACGATATACATGTACACGCACACTCATTTGCACATTGATGGACTACAATCCTCTACTGTACAAGTAGTACGGTAGGACAGACAATCACACACACACTCCTTGTCAGACGAATTCTATGGGCCCCACCGGTACCATTTGGACTTAAAAAAGACTAATTCTTTTACTTGTGCACAATTTTATTTAATTCTATTTTTTTTTGCTACTTTGGGGGAAATTTTTATACTTGACATTCTGTTAAAACCTGTTGTAATACTGTGTTGTTTACAAATTTCTTTTACAAGGCTTAACATCACTAAAGTACTTTTAAAGCCACATAACTGTGTTTGTCTGGTTTCTCTGCCATTCGTGTACCAGAGCTCTAAGAGTCGTTCTCAGTCTTCTGACACTAGCCCAAATTGCTTATTACTTTAGTAATTATCCATTGGTACTTTATGTAACTCCACATAAGTGCTACATTAAGATATTGATCCTTTTCTTATTTCGTCTGTTTCAGCCTTTATAAGCGCCACCGAGGTTTGTCTCAGCAGGTGATATGCAAAAAGGGCACAGTGGCTGGAGGAGAACGCCTGAAACTGAAGGAGGGGAGGAGCTGTAAGCTCTTAAATGGTGCACTTACGGTATCTCCTCCCCTTTTTTCGCAGGAAGTGGCTTCCACATTTCCCCATTTTTTTCGACCGGGAAAGATAGATGGGAAGGAGATATCCTCCGTAGTCAGGTGGCCTACTTAAATACCTGATTCAAGTACAAAGGAGCACAAACGTGTTTATATCACAGTCGTAGACTTAATATCCCCCCACTGTGGAAGCTGAAATGTCGCAGCTGCACAAGGGTCATTGAGGAAAAGTGAATTAGAAATATATTAGAAAAAATGGAAACAAAAAAATAAATGGTGTAGGGATAAAACAGCTATAACCACACGCGCATATAATTTCGTATGTGTCTGTTACATGTGTCCGTATTGTACAGTCTGGCTGATGATCAAAGACATGGAATAGACCTCCGTCCTACACCATGGCTGTAACAGTGCTGCTAACAGAGCTGGTCCTCTTTATCAGTCTGCTAAGCTTTTTCCCCATTCCTGGATGACGACATGAAGCTGTGAGACAGTTTTCCTGTTCTCAGACACATATTTATATAGACGATCGTCTTTCCTTGACAGAATACATTTGCATAGGTTGGTGTTTATTTATTTTTTGTATTACTTATGATTATAATTTATTATTAAATTATTTTGAAATGTTTTATGGGTTTTGGCCTACCAAGGAATCAACAGTAATAATTAGGAGAATATTAGCATATTCAGACATTATGTCTATTGTGAAAATTCTTGCAGTAAAAATTTATATCTCCACCACACACCCACAGCAGCAGCAGCTCACACCCACCCAGCAGCAGCACACAACAGCAGCACACACACACACAGCAGCAGCAGCTCACACCCACCCAGCAGCAGCACACAACAGCAGCAGCACACACCCACCCAGCAGCAGCACACAACAGCAGCAGCTCACACCCACCCAGCAGCAGCACACAACAGCAGCACACCCACCCAGCAGCAGCACACAACAGCAGCAGCTCACACCCACCCAGCAGCAGCACACAACAGCAGCACACCCACCCAGCAGCAGCACACAACAGCAGCAGCTCACACACACACAACAGCAGCACACACACACGCAGCACACACACGCAGCACACAACAGCAGCACACACACACGCAGCACACACACACAGCACACAACAGCAGCACACACACACACGCACACACACACAACAGCAGCACACACACACACGCACACACGCACACACACACAACAGCAGCACACACACACACGCACACACACACACACAACAGCAGCACACAACAGCAGCACACAACAGCAGCACACACACACACACACAACAGCAGCACACACACACACACACACAACAGCAGCACACACACACACACACACACACACACACAACAGCACACACACAACAGCAGCACACACACACACACACACAGCAGCACACACACACACAGCAGCACACACACACACCAGCACACACACACACACACCAGCAGCACACACACACACACACCAGCACACACACACACACACCAGCAGCACACACACACACACAGCAGCACACACACACAACCAGCAGCACACACACACACAACAGCAGCACACACACACACACAGCAGCACACACACACAACCAGCAGCACACACACACAACCAGCAGCACACACACACAACAGCAGCACACACACACACAACAGCAGCACACACACACACACAGCAGCACACACACACACACAGCAGCAGCACACACACACACTACTTGCTTACACTCTAAAAAGTAATTCATCAGGCCTTTTACCACCACTTGATTAAATCCATGGCTGCAACATAAAAATTCTAATTTATTGATTAAGATAGACCTTCTAAGTTGCAAACTTTATTTTTTTGGGTTGTGTTGAATTAATAATGTTGGTAATTACATTGAATTAATTTTATATGTAATTTGAAATTAAATCCCAATGTTAGTGGGTTCAAAATAAAATTCAAGTTGTAATTACTTAAAGAAATTGAATAGATAACTTATTTTTTTCCACTGTAACTTCTGATTTCAAATTCCCTCCCCTACTGACTTAACTAGCCCGGGCAAATTCACACATGTTGCGTTGCATGGTGCAAGCTTTTGTAAAAAACATTTCAAGGTAAGTAACATTTCATTTACAAATAACAGTTCTACCAAAGCAAAGCATTTGTGCTAGTCACCTGTAGTGGATTTGTGTATGATGTGATGCTCATACAGATAAGGAAATACTTTGCACTACCACATGTAGCTAATGCTAGCCATTCTAAACTTTAGCACAGCAGAGGATAAGACTTAAAGTTTCATTTGACAAAAGTCTTCAGCTAGAGAGTGCAACTGTGGCTAGGAAAAGCATGATTAAAGTTTTGCTACACAGTGCAATCTAATTTCGATCATAGGCTGATTTTGTTTTTCTTTTTACCAAAATTAGAAGCCTTTAAACTGTGAATAGTTCTTTCAGAGGGATAACCTAGAGGCTTCTTTTTTCCATCTGGCTCACCTATTTTATATCTTTATAAAACTTGCATGACCCATACGTAATATTACATTGATTTTGGTTAGTATTGTGATACAGCTTAAAGTAAGTATTGTTCTTGATCTTAAGAGCTGTAGCTATCTTTGTTTTGTTTTTTGTTTTTTGTTTTTAATCAGACTGTGTGAAATATTGTTAATGTCATTCCAATAGCATTATTCTGGCATGGGCTATGTGAATCTACTTAACATTAAGACTTTATGTAAGCAGTTAGTATAGTGTGATAATCTAGGGTCATTAGTGCTTTGTTAAGTTGGGACACATTTTTTACAAAATGGGCTGGGAGTGAACAATGTGCAAATTCGAAACCTCTGCAAAAACAGGGTTGCTAAAGCATTAGAGATTACACCACGGTTATGGTGGCGAAGTCTCCCTTGTCTTCACCAAGATTGTTTTTGTTCCCTCAAAACTTGGGGTAGCCTTAGATCACATCTATCCTCTTTAAATAATGTATTAGAGCATTCATTAATGCAGTATAGCTAATAGTCTGCAAGGTTTAATTCTTCTCTTTCTGTGGTCTACAGATAAAGGAGGAGTTCAAGAGAATAACCACTGTAAGCCTTGAATAGCTACACTTGACCATTGCACCCCAAAACTGATGGATGTCATTTTATCAAGGGGAGGAGCTAAGGGAGTGAGAATCAGGCAGATCAAGGACATGCTTCTTGAGGTAGGACAACTATTTAGATTTTGGGTAGCTTTGAAATGCACTTTGTTGGCAGTCACCCATGTATTTTATACTCATACTTTATTTTTTCTTAAATAGCACAATACAATTGAAACACGCAGAGAAGTAGCCATCTGCTGCCTTATCACTTTCCTTGGAGAGAAGGAAGAGGACCTTTTCATGGAGTTCGGTTTAAGTAATTCAGCATTGTGTGTGTGTGTGTGTGTTCCATTGATCATCTGAATTCATTAAGTTTCAGTAAGTATAAAAGTCTAATCTATAATTCACTAACCTATTAATTCCTTAACTTAAGGTTGGCCTTAAGTTAACACCGAAGAACTTAAGGCCAACCTTGAAAGGCAGGTGATGAAAACTGCCATCATCAGTGACCGGTACACCCCTGGATCTAACCATAAGACTGCAACCATTGTGGTGGAGGAAACAAAAATCATGGAGGGCCAGAATTTCCCAAGGTGCTGTGTTTTGCTCATGGGCATAATATATGCTCTCAATCTGAGCTAATGCAAGGATCTGAAATATACTTTTGAAGTTGTTCAGAAGCTGTTCCTTGACCTTGATGGAACCATCATTATGTTAAAGATGTTGACTCTGTTTCAAAAATTGTTAACTGTTTTGAATCCTGTATGTGTAACATTGATCTTAAAGGTGTTTGCTGCATTGTGTCATAGAAAGATGCAAGATCTTGTAAAGTTTGGTAGGCATTGAAAGTTAACATTTACTGAACACTTGCATGGAAGTATTACTGTAACAAAATGTTTTCTAAGTTTTTTTAACCAATTGAACACATTTGTTTCTGTGGTGTTAAATACATAAAGGCATATACTATAACTTGGCTGAGATGGTATAAATCTAAATTTCTGGTTTATTTTCACTTTTTAAATACAAAGTGTTGAAATGCCTACAGTTAAAAAATAAAGTTTTTTGATAAAAAAAAAAAAGTTGAATGAATTCCTTTCTTAAAAGCTATTACAATAAAAAATAAGAGAAAGCTAAAATGATGTTAATAATGATGAAAATCAGCAACTTAATATTTTAAATAATGAACTTAAAAAATTGTTTTTGTAATTGCTGTAATTAATTACATAACACTTAAAAATCATTTTAAATAATGTGGAAAAAGTAATTGGAGGAAGATAATTTTTATGAGTAAACAACTTAAAAATATGTTTTTAAGCTACCAAATATTACATAAATGGTAATTAAAATCACCTTTGATTATGGAGGAAAAGTTAATTCCCCTAACTCAATATAGTTTGTTGGTTCAATCTAATTTCAACATAAGTTATCGTAACTCAAAAAGAGTAATGGAAACTGTTGCGTTAATTTTTTTGTTGAGCTTAAACAATAGTTTTTAGAGTACACACACACACACACACACACACACAGGAGGGAGACACAGCTGGGAGAGATCGGGGTTAACGAGACGGGGGGAACCAAGCTGCACACACTAACATAAGACAAAGACTTTCACAATAAAACAGGAAACATGAATTACTAAACAAGCACGCAGACTTGACACTGAGAGACAGACAGACAGAGAACGACACATGGAACCTGAACTAAACTAAACGTGAGATATAACCGAGAACAAATCCTTAAGCACGGATAAACAGAAACAAGAAACTAATAATAATCATCATCACTACGAGAATAAGAAAACAATCCATGAAGCAGAATTAAACCGAAATATAATAAACTCAAAATACTGGGTCCAACGGACCCAGAACCGTGACAAAAACTTTGTACCATCTCTGGGAGCTGCCAGGATCTAGAAAAAGCTCCTCTACTGAGACAAACCCAGTGTGTAGATGAGATGAGGAGATGGAGGAAGAAGAGTGAGTCACAGACAGACCGTAGTTTATTTCCCACAGTTTTATTAATCTCTTGCCTCATGATTCCAAGTGCTGTCATTTTATAATTATTATCTCATAACACTTGTTTAATCAGATACAGTGTCTCCTATGGACTTTTGAATGTCTACTTTCTCAGATCAGCACAGCCCTGCCCTGCAGCACAATCAGCAGCAGGAGCAGCAGCAACATTGTAACCATCAGGTAAAACATAGGCTACATTTGCTTTGCATTGTTCCCACCTGATGACAGTGATATAGTATGATACGATTTTATATTAGATTCTTGATTAATGTGGGTTGTTTTTGTTCAGCCTGGTCCTGTGTGCTCCTTTAAGCACCTTCCTCATCGGACATCTCTGCACAGCCCTGATTACGTGTATATTGTACAGTCTAGCTGCTGCAGTTTAGTCCTCTGTCCTGTAACAGAGCTGCTCAGGGCCTCTGCAGGCTCATAATAGACAACCTGGTAGCCAAGCTGTTGTTCATAATAGATGTCAGCTTGGCTAACATCCTCCTCTCACCCACCATCTCTTTGCAGTCTATGGGACTGTCCAGGACAGAGCTGGTCCTCTTTATCGGTGTGCTATCAATGGTCATGAGTACCATTCACACAGAGTTGGGGAATGGCTGCAATCACAGCATTGTAAGATGGTGACAGATATACCCTTAGGCCTCCTCCTCGATTCAGAGATGGTCTTTCCCTTTTCACGTAAATGGCCTCCTTGACTCTGCGCTCAAACCAGCGTTCCTCCCTGTCCAGGATGTTACATCCTCATCATTGAAAGAGTGTCCACTGGCCTGTAGGTGTGAATAGACTGCAGAGTCCTGGCCTGACCAGGTAGCTTTCCTGTGTTGTGCCATCCGCTTCGCCAGAGGTTGTTTGGTTTCTCTGATGTATAAATCATGGCAATCCTCCTGGCGCTTAACAGTGTACACTATATTACTCTGCTTGAGTTGGGGACCTGCCAATCTTTGACATAGTGTTTGGGGTTTAAAAGCCACAGAGACGCGTTGTTTAGAAAAAATATGTCTCAGCTGTTCCGATACTCCTGACACGTACAGGATAAGGCAGCAGTTGTCCTTCTCTCCTGGATCACCTGGAGCTTTCTTTAGGTGCCTTCCCAGCTTTGACAAATATCCACATTTACTCAAAGCATTAATATAAAAATTAACGATCATAAAACTGACCTCATAGCCCGCTGTTTGTCAGTGAAGCTAGTTTAAGTCATTATGCAAATGTACTGTTAAAAGGCTCAGGAAACCTGCAGTCAGCTGAGACTGAAGAAGTCACTTACCGGTAGTAGAATTTCTTCGACTGAAAACGCCACGTCCAGATGAACAGAATCAGTTTTAGGGATTTCCTTACCTGGATGACTGAGCATGAATGAAGACAATAAAAAGTGATGGGTTTTTTTGCTATGTTGTCCTAATTTTTTTTCTTAAAAAACCTTTCAAAACACACATTTTGAAGTTGATAGCAAGGGCGTCACTAGGTTTTAAGGACAGGGGGGGGG
This sequence comes from Copadichromis virginalis, assembly GCF_057382275.1. NCBI lineage: Eukaryota > Metazoa > Chordata > Actinopteri > Cichliformes > Cichlidae > Copadichromis > Copadichromis virginalis. The sequence goes on from NC_140620.1 coordinate 49,037,757, forward strand.
GGCTTAACCCCCAAGAGATACACACGATATGAACGAACGTAGTGAATGAGCACAAAATTTCACAAACAGAAAACAAAGACTGAGAAATTGTTTTCCTACTTTTTTGGACAGATTAAACATCCTAGGCCACCAATAGATCTATTGTTTTATTTCAGTCTGCTTTATAATACAGTACAACAAGAAAACAGAGGAAATGTGTTTGCCGCGTCAATAACAAGAAAAAAACTGAAAATAAAAAAGTACATTTTTCTGGCTGCAATCACCAGTTACTTGGTGGGTGGAAGCATCAAAGAATGACGTCTGTTTTTAAGAGTGGCAAATCGGTCAATCACTCTGTTGTGACTCAGATGCTGAAGCGTGTCTTTTTCAATAGACATGACTGCAAGACTGTGAAGTCTTTTCTGACCCATTGTTTGACGCAGCCAGGAGTGCAGCCGACGCAGTGCAGCCGACGCAGTGCACTAAAGGACCGTTCGCACGAGCAGCTGCTGACAGGCACTGTTAGGGCAACTTGGATGGTTGCCCTCAGAGAGGGAAACATGTCTGAATCAAGGAGGTTGTACACAGACAACATATTTTTGGGTGGACATCCAGCCTCTGTGTTTTGGTAAGAAAGTTTCTGGCCACCAGAACCTCCTCTTTTTTCAGGTCAAGTCTGTAGTGCTTTGCAAGTTCATTCAAGTGTGGTTCACTCAAGAAGTTCTCAGATTTAGGACTGCATGCCTGGACGCCTTTTAGCAGCCCTGCATCTACACTGCAAAATCTTTGATCAAGCTCGCCAACCATCCGAGCCACACAAGGGAAAAGTAACTCTCTTTTCAATGTGTCTGAGTTGTTCAATTCAGTGCGTGAACCCACAGTTGCCTCCAGGACAAAATCCTCCATTTCCCTCTGTTTGTGCCTTGTCTTGGCACCTGGTTCAGGGATACTGTGGGTGTTACACAGGGCCTTGGTTTTCTCATACAGCTCTGTAGCAAATGCATCTGAGTGTTTGCCCTCAAGTGTGTCACACACAGCTTGTTTGCAGATAAAAGCTTCTGCCAGGTCTAAAGTCTCTTTCTGCAGGAATTTGTGGAGTCCTTTGGTTACCGACAGAATAGACTAAAACATCAGTAGTGCATAGACTGCTGAGAACTTGTAGAGCTTTGCTCTGAGACCAACAGCTATGGGGGATCCAATTGCAGATAGGCACTCCAAAATGGCAGGCAATGTCTCAAGAACTGCACTGATTGATCGCAACTGACATGCCCAGCGAGTGTTTGAAAGTTGCACAAGCTCAGTTTTTGTCAATCCAAGCTTTGCCTGAGTCTCCATGAACTTATGATGATTGACTAGGGAGGTGCTGAAGAAAGAATACACACACTCCAACAAGCTGAAAAGCTCCACAGCCTCTGGGACAGCCTTGCAAGTATTGCACAAAACCAGGTTGAGTTGATGAGCATAACAATGCACATAGATAGCCTCAGGATGGAGCCTTCTAAAATGTGCTTGTACACCTCCAGTGGAGCCACTCATAACGGCTGCACCATCATATGTTTGTGCTACACACTTAAGCTCTGCAAGACCATAGTTTTGGATCTGCTGCTGAATCTCATTTGCAATGGACTGGGCATCAAATGATTTTATCTCTGCTAGTGCAAGGAAACGCTCCTTCACTGCCCCCTCTGACACGTACCTGACACAAACAGCTAACTGCTCTGCCTTTTCATCCCTTGCCTCATCTGCCATGATGGCATAGACTTTAGACTTTGTCATTTCAGATACAATGACACTAGTAACTTCCTGGGCACAACAGTCAATCAGGTCATTCTGGGATGTTGGCGAGATATACTGTGCATTTGATGGGGGATTATGTTTTTGAAGAAAAGCATCAAACTCCTTCAAAAGCTCCATGCACGCAAGAAAATCCCCTCTGTTTGGGCTGTCTTCACCTTCATCATGGCCACGAAAAGGGAGTCCCTGTCTCCCTAACACAGAGGTGACTGCAACAATTCGTCTGAGATACTCTCTTCTTTCGACTATCTCACTCACATTTGCAGTTGCTATCACCTGTGCAACGTTTCCCTGTTTGCTAGTTCCCTGGTAGCTTTTCCATGTAACAACACTGTCCTTATGTGTTTGAGCCATCTCATGCTTGCCAAAGATGACTAAAGCTTTCTTCCAGTTCTTGCAACCGCTACTGACCAAACTATCATGTTTGATGTTTTTGCCAAACACTCTACATGGGAAGCAGAAAGCTGCACTCTGGTTGACTGAATATTCTAACCAGTTGTGCTTTTCAAACCAGCTGTGGTTAAATGCTCGCTTCTGTGTACCAAAAGTATCATGTGGATAGCTCTTCAGCTTCACCTGTCTGGGCCCTGTGTCTTTGTCACCTAAATCAAACCCTGTAGTAGAATGAGTTGCTGTAGCTGCTTCATCATTTTCCCTCTCTTGGCCTGTTTGCTCTCCTCTCTCTGTAATAACTTGATCTTCCTCTGCCTCTCCATCCATTTGCTGCAGCTCCTCTGTCTCTCCTTGCTCTCTCTGACTTGAACTTGCCTGTTGACCTTTTTCTCCCTCAGCCTCCCCTTCTGCCTCACCCTTCAAGATACATTAAAACATACTGAATTGTAATGTAAATTGCTAATATCATGACTTCTGCTCACGCTCCACAGTAATTTGTTGCTCCCAAATATTTTGAAGTTACAAACATTATATTTTGAGCACGCATGTGACTAAAATGGTTGCAATTTAAAGCCCTGAAAAATATTACTAAATTACTTGAATTGAAGTAAAATTAAAATAGAACCCTCAAAAATATGTGAGTCAGTCATGTGGATGTCCCCTGTGAACAACTGGAACGGATTGGATAACGAAGCACTGACGCTACCTTAACAGTGTAAAGTGAAAGGGACCAACCGAGTTATGATCATATTTTTGTGAGTAGCGACAGGTTTATATTATTATTTCTTTAAACTCATATTCCTGCATCTTTATATTGAATTTGACTGCAAGTTCTGTTAAAAAAAATCGAATAAGTTAAAAAAAAAAAAATCTAAAAAACAAAACACCAAATTATTTAGGGGGGCTTAAGAATATTTTAGGGAGGCTTCAGCACCCCTAAAATAGGCCTAACGATGCCACTGTCTCTAACATAATCTCTTGCCACCCCTAGTTTTGCATATGGCAGTGTTGTTTATTAAAATAAGATAGCATTAACACTTTGAGCCTAACTGCAGTTAACACAAAATATCAATTCTAAAAATGAATATATATTGCAGTTGGTCCAAGCCCTCAGTCATGAGAACTGCTGTCACTGTTCGGATGTTGTCAGTCCATCCAGGGACGTTAGTAGCGGTGATCAGCCCTTGAAAAGCAGTCATCAATATAACAAATGTGTTGGTTAAATGAATGTATGGAATAATAACAAGGAAAGTACATTTTAATTATTTATTTTAATTCATTCATTATTGAAGTTTACACAACATCAACAATGTTCAATCTGTGCAGGCACTGTTGGATGCTGGAGGCCCTTCAGAGGTTCCCAGCTGCTCTCTGTATAAGGGCAAGTAACTGATGGTCTTGGTCACTCAGGCCTGTGAATCCAGCTCCTGAAGAACACCATCGTGATTGTCTGGAGGAATATTTCACAAAGTTTCTCTCTGTCATAGTAAAGGATCGCAGCCAGTCGGTCAGTCTGGTCATAGATGAGGTGCAACTGAAAGGATCTCAGGTGCAGGACACACAGCTCTGCCCGAGCGGCTTGTTCACCGTCTCCATCCATTGTAGCTTCAAGTCTGTCAGAAACAAGAGCAAATCATAAGTCACAAACACGACAACTGCAGACGCGTCCAAAGAAACACTGTAGTACTTTTAAACGAGTAAAACTGAAACTTGGAGCAGCTAATGGATAAACCAAAATTAAGAACTGGTACATTTTATCTTTAAGTTACTTAGCTTTGTAAACTGAAGAATATAATTATGTCCTGATCCTTCATTTCAAGTATCGACTGCAGTGAAACAGTGATTATAAATCTAAACCAGAATGTAAAAGAAGAATGAATACAGAACCACAGACTACCCTCACTCTGAGTACTCCTCTTCATATTTTTGTCTTGTTCACTTGCCTCTCACTGGTTCTTACATATTTTTCACGCAGTGAAATTGGCTGGTTACCTAAGACTTGCATGTGCGAATGTTTAACGTGTGAGCGTCACCTGAAAGCGCCTAAAAAGTTATTTTGAAAGAGGGAAATTGCTTTGGAGTTACTGAATGTCACTGACTCGCAGTCATCAGTCACCGAATGTTTAAAAAAAATCAGTCAATAAAATACTAATAAATAAAAATTATCACCCGTCTCTTCAGTCAGCTGCCTTCAAGTGTTTGTATTTTAAATGCAAGTCTGTACATCTTACCTTTATTAACAATGCTGAAGATAATGATCCTTTTCTTATTTCTTCTGTTTCAGCCGTTATAATGGGGTTTGTCACAGCTGGTGTAAGAGGTAAGTGCGCCGCTTTTCTGCTGCCGGTGTAGTCACTCGGATGTCCCTCCGGTCTGTCAACATACAGAACAGAAAAGAGGGACACATCTGCACGAAGTTTTGACGTGTCCGCTGAGGGCGGTCCTTATTTGCGTTTCTGTCAAGTATGTTTTCAAGTATGTTTGTGACGGAAACCGTAATATACATGAACGGACTGCACAACAATATGACCTTAAACACAAATTTCAGATTTGTAATTGAAATTTTGCATATAAAATTTTCGGACATGACACCTATATTTTATGGATTGGTATCAGGAATTGACATTTTTCGGGGTCCAATCTTGTCTGTTTAGGGGATATCTCAAAATTTTATCCGTTGACATATTTCTGGACATTGTCCATATCACAAAGGTATCTCCTGACAGTATCCTGTCATGTTTTACTGCTTTTATTCACTCAGGCAAACTGACTCGGTGAGATTAAAGCCTTTGCCTTTGTCTCCTACTATATATAGTATATAGTATTCATTCGCTTATTACCCACCAGTCTACCGTTGTTTACAGCGCTGTCTTTTTCTTTTTTTCACTTAAATGACCTCGGACAAGAAAGCCTCATTTCTGCTGTTCAATACTGAAGAAATTTAAACTTCTTTAAATTATGCAAAATTGCAGAATATTGCAGAATATTTTTAAGGTTATCTGCTCTAAAAAGCCAGACCAGGAAAATCTCCTTCATGTTTTTCTGTGTTTTATTCTCAGTTACTTTAAAACAAAGGGATCTGCTGTGATGTTCACAGTTCTGATGAAATGTCATGTGTATCAGTACCAGAGATGGGCAGTAACGCGTTACTTGTAACGCGTTACTGTAATCTGATTACTTTTTTCAAGTAACGAGTAAAGTAAGGGATTACTATTGCAAAATCGGTAATTAGATTACCGTTACTTTCCCGTAGGAACGCTGCGTTACTGCGTTACTAAAACCGTGATTTTTTTTGCGAGAATGTCTCATGACAGTGACGTAAGCAAGTGCGACGTTGGTGACAGCAGCTGTGTGCAGATCAACAATGGATAATATATCGAGTGCAGGAGAGAGTATGAGCGTGCAGCGTTTAAAGTGTGGAAGTACTGACCTTACTTTGAGTTTGATTCCATAAAAAGTGACAAAAACATTAGCGTCCATCGTGCGTGGGAAGAAAACTTCTTTTTACAGCGAAAAAAACCCCTAAACTTCCGAGCAAGCACCGAGTAGCTACGACGTGATGGGAAACTCACAGAGACACTCGCGCAGATTCTTCAACTGACCGCAGCACACCTACACCAGGGTAACCCTCCGCCTACCCTGCTCCTGCTTTACAGGTGAAAATAGAGCAAAAGGACCGCTGAGTCTTTGACTTTATTTATTTTCTGCTGTGTTTTACTTGCATCTGTTTGAAAGAGTGAGTGAAAACACAAAAAATATTTTATTTTATGTGCTGGAATGTGTAGAAAATAGGTTTAAATGTTAAACTAATTTATTCAAGTCAGAGAATGTTGCATATAATTAAATGTTTTGCTTGATGCATAAAGTTAAAAGATTAAAACTGATAAAACAAGTTAAAAAAAGAGACTTTTCCATTTGATTACATTTTGTATGATGGATTATGTAGAAAAAGTAGAATTGGGCTGAAAGATCTATCACTTTATCACCTCTTCAGGTTGTAAATCGTGTTTTTAAAAAGTAACTAAGTAACTAAGTAACTAAGTAATTAATTACTTTTGAAAATAAGTAATCAGTAAAGTAACGGGATTACTTTTTGGGGGGAGTAATCAGTAATTAATTACTGATTACTTTTTTCAAGTAACTTGACCAACACTGATCAGTACTGATAAATTATCAGAATTATAATATTTCTGACTGTCTGAGGCTAAGTTGAATCGAATCAGGACCGGAATCGAATGGATTATAGAAATCAGTGATGATACCCAGCCCTAGTGAGCAGCCTACGCCAGACAGAAGTGGATCTATATCTCAGATCGTTTGTAACGAGCTACGAAAAGCAGCTGTAGCCACTGAAAAGACTAGAAATGAGCGTAATACATTAGATGTCATAGCGCGCGGCTAACATTTACCACAAAGAAAAACGCGTTATTCAGCGTGTAATTTCCGCTAAATCCAGACTCTGTAACTTAACGTAAACACAGAAGACGTTTGACCAATCACCGATCAGGATGAATTGCACTACTGTACTGTGCATCCCCTCGAGTGACACCCCTGGTCTAGAGTGAAAATGAGTGCAAGAAAACTTGTGTATGTGTGTTTTGTTATTTATTGGCTTTTAGAAAAAAAAAAGATCTAACACACACATACCATCAAGTGTTTGTATTTAAAAAAAGTCAGTTTTTTCTAAAAAATTCAGGTTATTCTGAATTTCCCATAGGTGTGAATGTGAGTATGAATGGTTGTCTGTCTCTGTGTGAGCTCAAAAGGCTCGAAAGACTGCCGATCATCATCCAGGGGATACCTCTGATAGGATAAGCTCGAGCCCCACACAACTCTAAAACTGGCTGGGTGGATGGATCTTTTGGGAGAAATGGGATTTCCTGGCAGTGGATGACAGGAAGATTACATCTTTTTCCATGAAAACAGAAATGAAGAGAAATGAGCAACAGCAGTGTTACAAAGGCAGATGTTTAAATCTGGCAATAAATATAAACTCTTCTTAACACAAAGACAAAAAAAGGACAAATTTCATTTTCAATCAGTTCACAAACTCATTTATTGCAGCGCACTTATGTGTAGACATTCATTTCCTTTCCACAGGACGGTAAGAGAACCTTTAAAAAACTTTTCTGTACATCCTCCAAGAGGAGATTTACTAAGTCAACACCGGCTGGACTCCCCTAACACGGATTCAAGGGGAAAACGGGGGCAGCTAGTTATAAAAACTCGAAGTTAGCACAGCAGCTGCAATCCAAATGTCAACAATACAAAAATAAATAATTGAGATTTTTTTTTCTGGATGAAAAATGGTGTAAATTGTTAATATTCTGATGTGGGTTAAGAGCAGGTTCTAATCTATGCAGTGCAAATGGAATATTTTACAACACATTTTCTCATCTGTACAAGTACAGCGCCACACTCACACTCAAGTCAACACACAGGTCCATCTTTACCCGACAATTCATCGCAGCACTTTGTTTTCCCGCCTGTTTCACTGTTTTTAGTGGAATGTCAAATATCAAAGGCCTTCTGTCCTGACACAGTTTCAGCACTCATCAAGAGCCCTCTGCACTTTTATGTAAACCATAAAAGAGATCCTGTCTGAACCGTCGCGGTTCACTCTGTGCTAGAGTAGAGAATGAGAGTCACAGCTCTGAGTTATGATCAGAATAAGACATGTTAGCTGAACAAACACAGTATGTTACTGTTAAAAATGCAGCTTTAAAAAGGCCGACTGAAGCCAGCACACCTCTGCTGTCTGTGTTCCTCTGATGTTTTTAATCAGTGGTGTGGCACCTTCATGCTTCAGATTGATGTCTTTGTTTTTCATGATCTCTACTTTCCAAACAGCTGCTGTCACATGTGTTATCACAGAGATCAATACTCCTGCTTTGAGCACAGGGCATCTGGAATGTTATGAATCTATTTTAGTGATTGATAATTAGTGATTGTCCAAAGCCTCAGTCCTCTCCCATTTAAATGTGATGCTCCAACACAGAGCTGCACAGAGCCCCAGTGTGAGCCTGTACATGTGAACATTCATTAAGACTGATCACAACAATCAGGGTTGTTGACAAAAATGCAACCTCGACTGAGATTTCCTTAAACTGTACAAAAAGTCAGGTGAACTTGATTTACTTACTCTTCTTCAGAAAGTGCACAAAGTTAGAGTCAGAGTCTGTACACGGTCTCACACAGAGCTGATACGAGTATAGCTACGACAGATTTAAGGAGGCAAAAGGCTACGAGCAAAGCTGCTGACATGCACACACAGATATTCTGTACAGTGATCAATCGCTTTATACAGCTTCTGTAAGGAAAAGCAACTCAACTAGTCTGAAGAGATTCAATACAGCTTTCCAGGAAGTTTACAACAACAGTTCCACTTTTAGGCAGCTGCTTGGAAAACCTCTTTAAAGCAAAGCAAAGAAACATGAAACGGCCAACGTCATCTTCCACGGCAAACGGAGGAAGCAGTACCATGTTCGTCCAGCTGGAGATGTCCGAAAGTCTCCCTGTTCCCCAAAGTTGAAGCAGGAACAGTAAGAGTTTGTGTCTCTGCTGCTGAGAGGATCAGTTCAGACGAAAGGCGCTCCAAAACATTTAAGGCACCACTGGACGCTGGGAGTGGGCGGGCGATCGATGCAGTGCAGAGACTTGCGCTGCTCCGCGCTCAGCTGGTTGTATGCGCTGTGGTACTCTCTGTCGAAGGCCTCTGCATGATGACGACACAGATATGAGTTAGGAACGTTTCACGTCATCGCTTTTCATCACCTTCAAACTCTTACAGCACACTAGAGGTCACAGCTGACATCACTAGTTAATCTCACTCACCTACGTCGATGTTCTCCCGTCCCAAAGCCACCAGTGACAGAAACAGTATTTCTCTATAGACGCTCCTGTGAGACATTCACACACACGAGGCATCAGACACTTTTCTAATTCACTGCAGCAAAAATCACAACTAAGAGCTTAAAGGAAGACTAAATATGAAACAGTGAGTATAGATGAAGGAGCAGAACTGACCTCTGTCGTTTGAGCCCTTCTGGACGCCGTTTGATCTCTCGGATCAGCAGGTTGATCGGCCCGTAGACGTCGTTGGTCTGGATGTTGCGAACAATGGTGTTGAGGAGAGTGCGGCTCTCCTGGTGGTCTGTTGGCCCCAGAGTTCCCCTCTTCTCCACTGGGAGCACAAACACCAAAGCATCAGAGAGTCTGCTGAAATATTCTTTTAGCAAAGAGCCTCCACTCTGATCTGTTCTGCTCAGCAGTGACACTTTAACAAAAATACCCCTCAATCTCCTAATACATGCACCGAAGGTATCAATTTCAAAATCCCATATTGTCTCATTGCCAAGTTATTGCATTCACAAGATTTTCGGAAAATTTCATTTCAAGGTCACTGAGGTTCAAACTTGAGATGTTCAGTAGATACACGTATATTTCTACGTCCTTTCGCTCTTTTACGTTCCGTTCACAAAACCATATCTGACTTGTTTTGGGGGGTTTTGAAATCAGTACATACCTTCTTTCTTAGTGTGAACTAAAATATGTTTGCTTGAGGTTTAAAGGCTGAACACTTGCGCCCCCTAGTGGTCATTATGCAGTATAGTGCATCCTAAAGCTCACAATTCAATCTGCAAATACAGGTTCCACACTTGACACTGTACTGATGGACAATGACTGATAATGTCTGTCTTCACACTCACAAAAGGTCCTCCAGAGCAGGTAAAGTGGTTCTCCGGGTTCTTGGTGCAGGTTGATGTTGTCCCACAGGAGCTGTACGTACACCTGCTTACTGTCCTGTGGCAGTGACATCAGAGGCAGCTGCAAGAATAAACCATGACATTATAGCACAGCTTACATGGTGCTCGCTAATTAACAGGACATCCTCTGTAAAGGAATGAGTTTGCTGTGTTGGGTCTAGATGACTGAAGCCTTCTTATAGGTGGTGTGCACGTCACTGCCGGCTTCAGTCTATTACAGTCACTGCATTTCATCTTTTATGGATGGAATAGACTTTAGACTTTGTCATTTCAGATACAATGACACTAGTAACTTCCTGGGCACAACAGTCAATCAGGTCATTCTGGGATGTTGGCGAGATATACTGTGCATTTGATGGGGGATTATGTTTTTGAAGAAAAGCATCAAACTCCTTCAAAAGCTCCATGCACGCAAGAAAATCCCCTCTGTTTGGGCTGTCTTCACCTTCATCATGGCCACGAAAAGGGAGTCCCTGTCTCCCTAACATAGAGGTGACTGCAACAATTCGTCTGAGATACTCTCTTCTTTCGACTATCTCACTCACATTTGCAGTTGCTATCACCTGTGCAACGTTTCCCTGTTTGCTAGTTCCCTGGTAGCTTTTCCATGTAACAACACTGTCCTTATGTGTTTGAGCCATCTCATGCTTGCCAAAGATGACTAAAGCTTTCTTCCAGTTCTTGCAACCGCTACTGACCAAACTATCATGTTTGATGTTTTTGCCAAACACTCTACATGGGAAGCAGAAAGCTGCACTCTGGTTGACTGAATATTCTAACCAGTTGTGCTTTTCAAACCAGCTGTGGTTAAATGCTCGCTTCTGTGTACCAAAAGTATCATGTGGATAGCTCTTCAGCTTCACCTGTCTGGGCCCTGTGTCTTTGTCACCTAAATCAAACGCTGTAGTAGAATGAGTTGCTGCAGCTGCTTCATCATTTTCCCTCTCTTGGCCTGTTTGCTCTCCTCTCTCTGTAATAACTTGATCTTCCTCTGCCTCTCCATCCATTTGCTGCAGCTCCTCTGTCTCTCCTTGCTCTCTCTGACTTGAACTTGCCTGTTGACCTTTTTCTCCCTCAGCCTCCCCTTCTGCCTCACCCTTCAAGATACATTAAAACATACTGAATTGTAATGTAAATTGCTAATATCATGACTTCTGCTCCCGCTCCACAGTAATTTGTTGCTCCCAAATATTTTGAAGTTACAAACATTATATTTTGAGCACGCATGTGACTAAAATGGTTGCAATTTAAAGCCCTGAAAAAATTACTAAATTACTTGAATTGAAGTAAAATTAAAATAGAACCCTCAAAAATATGTGAGTCAGGCTAATTTGACTTATATATACATATCTCTCTTTGCTCTCTCCACTTTCTAACCTTGACTCTCCTAAATAAAAGCTCAAGTTAAACAGGTCTTATATGTTGTACCGTGACTGAAATGTTTCATATTTCATATCCATATTGAGTCCCATAAAATTCTAATCAGACTGTCTGCATCACAAATGACTCCATCCTTTGACTCACCTCTCCAGCAGACGTCTCTCCCCTCTGCCTCTCTGTGCTCCTCTGCCCTGACTCCTACAGGTTAATGGGGATGGAGTGATTATTATTATTTCCACTGATGATGACCATACCTGAATGAGCTCAGCTCGATTTTTCAGAGCTAAAACGAGTGACAGAAATTAACATTGTGCTAACAATTTAACTTAGTGCGCTAGCCAGGTTTTTATTTATCAAAATGGGGAGCACCTGGTTCATCATTTACATGGGACTCTCTGCTGTTAGCTGGAGCTAACTAATTGTTACTACCAGCCAGTGATGAAGACTTACTTTCTTGAAAAACTTGCGTATATCCACGATTTCTTGCTGTTTGCCGCATGTACGCTAGTGTGTCCGCAGGTGTATACGAGCGGAGTGTAAAGTAGCAGTGAAACGAGGACTGGATTTTCAGTCATGTGGATGTCCCCTGTGAACAACTGGAACGGATTGGATAACGAAGCACTGACGCTACCTTAACAGTGTAAAGTGAAAGGGACCAACCGAGTTATGATCATATTTATGTAAGTAGCGACAGGTTTATATTATTATTTCTTTAAACTCATATTCCTGCATCTTTATATTGAATTTGTCTGCAAGTTCTGTAAAAAAAAAGAAAAAAGAAAACAAAAAAAACAAACCCAAACAGCAAATTATTTAGGGGGGCTTAAGAATATTTTAGGGAGGCTTCAGCACCCCCAAAATAGGCCTAACGATGCCACTGTCTCTAACATAATCTCTTGCCACCCCTAGTTTTGCATATGGCAGTGTTGTTTATTAAAATAAGATAGCAGTAACACTTTGAGCCAAACTGCAGTTAACACAAAATATCAATTCTAAAAATGAATATATATTGCAGTTCATCCAAGCCCTCAGTCATGAGACCTGCTGTCATTGTTCGGATGTTGTCAGTCCATCCAGGGACGTTAGTAGCGGTGATCAGCCCTTGAAAAGCAGTCATCAATATAACAAATGTGTTGGTTAAATGAATGTATGGAATAATAAGAAGGAAAGTACATTTTAATTATTTATTTTAATTAATTTCCCCCAGGGATCAATAAAGTATTCTGATTCTGATTAATTCATTATTGAAGTTTACACAACATCAACAATGTTCAATCTGTGCAGGCACTGTTGGATGCTGGAGGCCCTTCAGAGGTTCCCAGCTCCTCTCTGTATAAGGGCAAGTCACTGATGGTCTTGGTCACTCAGGCCTGTGAATCCAGCTCCTGAAGAACACCATCGTGATTGTCTGGAGGAATATTTCGCAAAGTTTCTCTCTGTCATAGTAAAGGATCGCAGCCAGTCCGTCAGCCTGGTCGTAAATGAGATGCAACTGAAAGGATCTCAGGTGCAGGACACACAGCTCTGCCCGAGCGGCTTGTTCACCGTCTCCATCCATTGTAGCTTCAAGTCTGTCAGAAACAAGAGCAAATCATAAGTCACAAACACGACAACTGCAGACGCGTCCAAAAAAAAAACCCAAAACAAAACACTGTAGTACTTTTAAACGAGTAAAACTGAAACTTGGAGCAGCTAATGGATAAACCAAAATTAAGAACTGGTACATTTTATCTTTAAGTTACTTAGCTTTGTAAACTGAAGAAGATAATTATGTCCTGATCCTTCATTTCAAGTATCAACTGCAGTGAAACAGGTTGGATTATAAATCTAAACCAGAATGTAAAAGAAGAATGAATATAGAACCACAGACTACCCTCTCTCTGAGTACGCATCTTCATATTTTTGTCTTGTTGGCTTGCCTCTCACTGGTTCTTACATATTTTTCACTCAGACAAATTGGCTGGTTAGCCAGCGACTGACATGTGAGCATCAACTAAACGCACCTACACAGAAAAAAGGTTTTTGAATGAAACAAGTTGCTTTGGACCCATCGGATGTCATTGCCTCGCAGACACCTGTCCCTGAATGTTTAAAATATAAATAAATAAAATACTAATAAATAAAAATTAGCACCTGCCCCTTTTGCTCTATTTTCCACTGCTGTAATCAGACACACCGGGTTTGTCTCAGGAGCTTTTTCTAGATCTTGGCAGCTCCCAGAGATGGTACAAAGTTTTACTATCCGCCCCTGATCAAAACGTTTTTTTCCTAATTCTGAAATTCCTAAGATTGACATTTAATCTAAACATGAGCACGAAGGACTGATGAAGGACTAATGTAAATGAAGCTCGGCGCACAAAGCGCAGGTTCAGGAACAGGTTCAGGGACAGAGAGATGTGTCCTCTTTTGTTGACTTTGTTGACGAGCTGATTGAAAACTTCAGCAAACGTTTTGATAGCTTCAGCTTTGGACAGCAGTTCATCCTCACCTCCTCCATCACCGTGTGGTACACTGGAGCCACTATCAGGGACAAACAGAGACTGCAGCGTGTTGTGCGCTCTGCTGAGAAGGTGATTGGCTGCAGACTCCCATCTCTGCAGGACCTGTACACCTCCAGGACACTGCGGCGTGCAGCTCGGATCTCAGCTGACCCTTCTCACCCTGGACACAGTCTGTTTGACCTGCTCCCCTCAGGCAGGAGGCTCCGGTCCATTCGCACCAGAACCTCTCGCCATAAGAACAGTTTCTTCCCCTCTGCTGTCGGACACATGAACAATAACCGTATGACTGTTCCCACCACTAACACATGACCCTACGCTGTGTTCACTGCATCATTCCATGTTTGGCACTGATCACCACCTGCACTCATGTATATATCATGTATATATCTATCCACTTAGCACTTTTAATTCTTATTCTTATTTTTATATTTTTATGACAGTATGTTTGCACTGAAGCACCGCAGCAATTTCCTAATGTTGTAAACCTGCTCAACATTTGGCAATAAAACCCTTTCTGATTCTGATTCTGATTCTGATTCTAAAGAACCCATTTCTCATCACTGATGTCAGACGATTCTCAAAGGAAGTCACACAGCACTTCAAGAGGGCAAATGCTGGGCCTCTTCAAATGCAACTGGTTGGGCTCTAAGCAGATGTGGCCCTGAAAGCAGTTTGGAAGAACTGAACCTGCCACTTTCTGGCTCCAAATGGTCTGAGACAGCTTTCCCAAATTTGAGAAAAGTAGCCCTGTACATCTTGACCATGTTTGGCTCCACATACAGCTGTGAGGCAGCTTTCTCCACAATGAACATAATAAAAACTAAATATCGTTCCAGGCTCACCAACGAGCACCTACACATGTGTGTGAGAATGGCCCTGACACCATTCCAGCCCAGATTTAAAATCCTGGAAGGGCAAACTAAAGCTCAGTTCTCTCACTGAACAACAGAAAGTGGGGAAGTGGAATACAAGGGGGAAAGAAAGAAACTGCAAAATTGTTAAGATGTTTTGATGTTATCTGTTCAAAATGTATTGAGACGAGATGTAAAAGGTAAAGAAAAAGGGAAACTCAAGCTGCTGCTATTTTTTTCCTGAAATTAAGCACTTTGTTTTAAGATGCACAATTTAGCCATTTTATTTTCTCTAATTCATTTTAAAATGCAGCCCTATATCTAATGTAGGCCTACTGTGTGTTTCAGTGTTAACAATAAATTTTGTTGAAATGAACTTGTATTTTCATTGATTTGACAGTCTATTGTTCATACGTTCAGATATTGATTAAAAAAAAAAATAGGCTGCTTCTCTATCACAATCATCACGCGAATTAGACATTATGATGTCCCGGACCACTCAGAATTAGAGTTAAATTTACTCTATGGCCAGTGTTAACTTTTCAGTGTTAATTGTACTCAATTTAGTGTCGCACTGTGCCTCCGCGTGGCACCGCGCCTCACCGCGCCTGCGCGAGGGCACCGCGCCTCCGAGGGGGCACCGCGCCTCCGAGGCTCCGCGGCGCACTGTGCCTCCGAGGGGCACTGCGCCTCCGCGCCTCCGAGGGGCACCGCGCCTCCGCGGGGCACCGTGCCTCCGCGACTCCGCGGCGCACTGTGCCTCCAAGGGGCACTGCGCCTCCGCGCCTCCGAGGGACACTGCGCGTTCGCGCCTCCGAGGGACACTGCGCGTCCGCGCCTCCGAGGGGCACGGCGCGTCCGCGCCTCCGCGGGGCACTTTGCCTCCGAGGGGGTACCGCGCCTCCGAGGGGGCACCGCGCCTCCGAGGCGCACTGTGCCTCCGCGGGGCACTGTGCCTCAGAGGGGCACTGCGCGTCCTCGCCTCCGAGGGGCACTGCGCGTCCGCACCTCCGAGGGGCACGGCGCGTCCGCGCCTCAGAGGGGCACTTCGCGTCCGCGCCTCAGAGGGCACTTTGCCTCCGAGGGGGTACCGCGCCTCCGAGGGGGTACCGCGCCTCCGAGGGGCACCGCGCCTCCGAGGCGCACTGTGCCTCCGCGGGGCACTGTGCCTCAGAGGGGCACTTCGCGTCCGCGCCTCCGATGGGCACTGCGCGTCCTCGCCTCCGAGGGGCACTGCGCGTCCTTGCCTCCGAGGGGCACGGCGCGTCAGCAGCTCCGCGGGGCACTGTGCCTCCGAGGGGGCACCGCGACTCCGAGGGGAACCGCGCCTCCGAGGGGGCACCGTGCCTCCGAGGGGGCACCGCGCCTCCGAGGGGGCTCCGCGGGGCACCGTGCCTCCGAGGGGGCACCGCGCCTACGAGGGGGCTCCGCACCTCCGCGGGGCACCGTGCCTCCGCGCCTCCGCGGGGCACCGCGCCTCCGAGGGGGCACCGCGCCTCCGCGGGGCACCGTGCCTCCGAGGGGGCACCGTGCCTCCGAGGGGGCACCGCGCCTCAGAGGGGCACTGTTCCGCGGCGCCGCGGCGCACTGTTCCGCGGGGCACTGTTCCGCACTGTTCAGAGCGGGGCGCGGCGCACTCACACTACCTTCAAGTGTTTGTATTTGAAATCAAAAGTCTGTAAATCTTACCTTATAAGCGTTTGCCTGAGCCGGTGTAAGAAGTGAAGTGTTTCTGTGTGTGCCTGTGCGTTTTATACCTGCCAGGGCGGAGTGGAGGCCCTGCCCATGGAGGCAGGCTTCAGGCGCGCAAGTTCACGTTCTCCGCTGTCGCATGGAGGCAGGGCCCTTCCTCTTCTCGACTCCAATTTGGCTCAGGAAATACCAAGTCCAAGTCCTATAATCCAACTGATAGATGAAACACTTCATCGTTGTTCAACTTATCCTAAATCACTTAAGAAAATAAGGAAGCAACGGAAAGAAGCTCTCAATTAAATGCATGTAGAATAAAAAAAATAATTATCGGCAACAACTTGTTACTTTGTTATCATTTTATAAACATGTATGATTAATCATTTTACATTTCCGTGTTTTTAATTATCATTTTTCGTAAATCCCATTTTTGGTTTGTGTGTGTGTGCGTCTCTCTCTCTCTCTCTCTCTCTCTCTCTCTCTCTTTTCCTGCTATTGAGTGAACAACATACTCAGAGCCCTGCTGCCACTTCATTAGTGTGACCAAGTGGTCGCCGGGGTTATAAAAGAAATGGTAATAAAATGACAACGCCACCAAGGGGAATTTCACCCCCAGGAAATTCCTTTTTAAGAAAAATCGATTAAATGAATAAGAGAGGCCGCACAGATTCAAGGATGCACACCGACGCAGGTTGGCTCCAATATCAATAATTTTGTTTATAGTGAAAATAGATGAAATATTAGAAAACAAAATGTAGCGTCGTTGTTGACAGTGTCCTAAAGTTAAAAACAATCATGGAACTTGGACTTACCAGCAGCCGTGGACCCAAAAGAAAAATCACACAAGAAAATCACTACAGCCCACCCAGTGCTGTACAAAGGAAAGTGTGAAAACGACCCACCACCTGAGGTCCCAAGGACACTGGCACGTCCTCTGTTCACTGAAATAAACCAGAGCAATACGTTAAAAGAGTAAAAGGACTCTGAGCGTCAGGCTCACTACATATCATAAAAACTAAACCTTCAATCTTTAATAAAAGAAATCACACACGCACACCAAACTGGAAGGCTTACACCCTCAAACAGAAACGGCCGCGCTACAACAGGGCCGCAAAACTACATTAATACAAATTTCGGTACTCTGAGGTTAAGCGAGAGCCTACCTATAGCTGTCATAGGGTCTACTCGCTTGCTGATCAATCCGTCGCGGTCCGCCAGCATTTACTGCAGCTTTGCGCCAAACGCATGTGAGGAATAATCCAGGAGAACACCGGCTTAACTTTATACGGACTGACGCCACCCTGCAATCAATATGCATGTGGGTTCCCAATTAACCGAGTTGCGCAGCCAAGAGCGCAGGAGAGAGCGAGCGAGGGCGGTAAAGCAAGCGAGAGAGAGAGAGAGAAAGAGAGAGAGAGAGAGAGGGAGGCGCGAGTAGCCCACCCGGCTACATCAGTGCTGAGTTGGATCTTTTTTTGGCTTTAGAACTGTTTTAATTCTCCATGGCACAGATTCAACAAGCTGTTGAAAACATTAATGAGACACTTTGCTCCACATTGACATGACAGCATCACACAGTTGCTGCAGATTTGTTAGCTGTGCACCCACAATATGAATCTCCTGTATCACCACATCCCAAAGGTGCTCTACTGGATTGAGACTGACTCTGGTGACTGTGGAGGCCATTGGGGTACAAACTCACTGTCATGTTGAAGAAACCACTTTGAGACGATCTGAGCTCATTAACATGGCACATCAGCGTGAAGGTTTAACGTGCTGTGCATTCAGAGATGCTCTTCTGCATACCTTGAATGTAAAAAGTGGTTAGTGGTTAAAAAAAGGTGATTTAAGTGAGTTTAGGGCGTCGTCGTTGGTTCCAGGTGGCAGGTTTTGTTTTTCAGCAGCTGTTCATACAGGATAGACTGAAAGAGAGGGGAAATAGCAAAAAGAGAACATATTCAACAAGCCGTGGTTCTCTGCGTGAAAATGCTTTGTTGCTACACAAATGCTGATTCAAGCTAATAAGAAGGCAACAGCAACTAAACTAATCAGCCATTACAGCCTAGGTTTGCACAAGAGCATCTCTTAAATCACAGTACATCAAACCTGGAGGCAGCAGCATAAGAACACACCAGGCGCCACTCCTGTCAGCCCAAAAAAACTGAGGCTACAGTTCACCCAGGCTGACCAAAATGGGAGAAAAATGCACAAATACTGCCTGTTTGAATGAGTCTCAGTTTCTGCTGCAACGTTCAGATGGTAGAGTCTGCAGTAAACAGCTTGAAAGCATGAATCCATCCTGCCTTGTTCAGGCTGCTGGTGTAACGCGTTGGGGGATAAGTTCTTGCCACACTTTGGACACCTTAGTACCAAATAAGCACAATTTAAACACCACAGCTCACCCGAGTATTCTTGCTGACCATCTCCATCCTACGGTGTATTCATCTCCTGATGACAGCTTCCAGCAGGATAACACAACATGCTACAAACTCAAATCATCTCAAACTGGTTTCTGAACATGACATTGAGTTGTGTTTTTGTGAGTGTGTGTTCATCAACTTCTCTTCATCCAGGGTTAGCATCAGATTCAGCCAGTGGATGATTACGACTGGTGACCTTGAGATGCCATCACAAAATTAATAAATACATAAAAAAATAGAATATAATGTTTTTCCCGGTGTGTAAATCCAAATGGAGCATCTTCAGTTGCTTATGTTTATAGGACCACCTTGTGTCTTCCTTTTATATTTTATTTTCCCTTGCTGTAAGAGCTCGGTAACACCGAAATTTCTCTTCAATTGGATAATAAAGGCTCTATTCTATTCTATCAACTTCAAAATGTGTATCTTGAAAGGTTTTTAAGAAAAAAAATTAGGACAACATAACAAAAAAAACATCACTTTTTATTGTCTTGATTCATGCTCAGTCATCCAGGTAAGGAAATCCCTAAAAATTATTCTGTTCATCTGGACGTGGCGTTTTCAGTCGAAGAAATTCTACTAAGTGACTTCTTCAGTCTCAGCTGACTGCAGGTTTCCTTGACCCTGTAAACAGTACATTTGCATAATGACTTAAACTAGCACCACTGACAAACAGCGGGCTATGAGGTCAGTTTTATGATCATTAATTTACAAATTGTCATATTAATGCTTTGAGTAAATGTGGTTATCCCAGCTGGATATTTGTCAAAGCTGGGAAGGCACCTAAAGAAAGCTCCAGGTGATCCAGGAGAGAAGGACAACTGCTGCCTTATCCTGTACGTGTCAGGAGTATCGGAACAGCTGAGACATATTTTTTCTAAACAACGCGTCTCTGTGGCTTTTAAACCCCAAACACTATGTCAAAGATTGGCAGGTCCCCAACCCAAGCAGAGTAATATAGTGTGCACTGTTAAGTGCCAGGAGGATTGCCATGATTTATACATCGGGGAAACCAAACAACCTCTGGCGAAGCGGATGGCACAACACAGGAGAGCTACCTGGTCAGGCCAGGACTCTGCAGTCTATTCACACCTACAGGCCAGTGGACACTCTTTCAATGATGAGGATGTAACATCCTGGACAGGGAGGAACGCTGGTTTGAGCGCAGAGTCAAGGAGGCCATTTACGTGAAAAGGGAAAGACCATCTCTGAATTGAGGAGGAGGCCTAAGGGCACATCTATGTCTCATATGCAAAATTAAATGTCCACAAACTGACTAACCTACGGCTGTTAAAGTCTTTTAATTATATTTTGTTAATCATAAAGCGCCACGTGAGTAACCTTTCCTTTCCTGCCAGATTAAGAGCACACATTGTTGTGGGATCTGGTTCCACTGGAGGTGCATCAGTGAAACATCCACTGAGTGTCTGGGGTTTGAGTTTTATAATTTTTTACTTCAATTTTTACTACAAGAATTTCTTAGCTTCTACATCATGTCATCATCCAGGAATGGGGGGTAACACACCAATAAAGAGGACCAGCTCTTTCCTGGACAGTCTCATCGACTGCATAGAGATGGTGGGTGAGAGGAGGATGTTAGCCAAACTGACATCTATTATGGACAACAGCTTGGCTAACAGGTTGTCTATTATGAGCCTGCAGAGGCCCTGAGCAGCTCTGTTAGCAGCACTGTTACAGGACAGAGGACTAAACTGCAGCAGCTAAACATACAATACAGACATGTAATCAGGGCTGTGCAGAGATGTCCGAAGGGGAGGGTGCTTAGAGTTCAAAAGGAGCACATAGGCTGAATAACGACAACCCACATTAATCAAGAATCTAATATAAAATCATATCATACTATATCACTGTCATCAGGTGGGAACAATGCAAAGCAAATGTAGCCTATGTTTTACCTGATGGTTACAATGTTGCTGCTGCTCCTGCTGCTGATAGTGCTGCAGGGCAGGGCTGTGCTGATCTGAGAAAGTAGACATTCAAAAGTCCATAGGAGACACTGTATCTGATTAAACAAGTGTTATGAGATAATAATTATAAAATGACAGCACTTGGAATCATGAGGCAAGAGATTAATAAAACTGTGGGAAATAAACTCGGCTCTGTCTGTGACTCACTCTTCTTCCTTCATCTCCTCATCTCATCTATCATTCTCCACTTTCTGTCCATCTGAGAACAAGGCACAATCTGCTGTTGCATTAAACTATTATTTAATTATCCACACTTAATAACTCTTGAACCTAATCCATAAAAAAGTAATGATAGAAATATTTTATTGAACTAAAACATTGCAACTTTATTTACAGTTTTTCTCAGTCGCTTTGGTGCGTTTCTCAGATCAGAATTGAAATTCTCATAACTATTAGTTCAACCTCCACAACACTCAGTCATTTGTGCACATCATAGTAGCAATTTCTCCTCTCTCTGAACAAACTGCAAATGATTTTGGACATGAATCAGTTGTTTCCATACATTTCCCTGCTGCTTTCTGACATTTCCATTTGCTTATGTCATGTCAGTCAAAAGTAATCATACCTATGGATGCTGAATAGTCGTTCCCAATAAAACTAATAGTCATACATCCATTGCTTGAGTCATCACACACAAAATTGTTGAACTAGTTATCACATGCCAAATATTGGCCATCTGTCAAGCAAATCCTATACCTTTCTGTATCATTTTTCCTGGAAATGTCTCCGAAATTGAACAATTGATCTCAGGTGAATTACAGCTGTCACTCATGAGGAGGCGTGTGAAAGTTTAGTTGTAACCAATGACAAACAACTTGTTCACTGTCAATTATGGATGAATCCTGTGAATCCCCAATTGGCAAGCATATATAAACTGCGCAGGAGCTAGTGTGTACCATTTCTACACTTCTGTGACACAAAATGGAAGGTCAGCACCGTGGAAGAGGGGTGAGGATGCGGGGAGGAAGGAGAAGGGGAAGAGGGAGAAGAGGCAGATATAGGCGGATTCCTAATGAAATAAGGGCTACAATTGTGGACCATGTTGTCAATCACGGCCTCACCATGGAGGAGGCTGGTTGAAGGGTGCAACCCAATATTGGAAGAACTACTGTCAGTTCAATCATTCAAACATTCCGTAGGGAAAACAGGTATGCAAACAGTAATACACTGTACTGTACTGTGCCATCTCAGACACATCACATGTTACTGTACTGTATTTGCAATTTCACAAAAAGTTCACTCTGCACCACATAGGATTGTAAGACAACCTCGCGGAGGCGGAAGAGGGCCCCTTTTTACCCCATAGGAAGAAGAAGCCATTTGTGCACTGGTCATTGCAAACAATGCAATAAAGCTGAGAGAAATACAAAGCACTGTCATAGAGAATTACACGGTATTTGGCAATATTGAATCTGTTTCAATTTCAACAATTGACAGAGTACTCAAGAAAAATGAAATCCACATGAAGCAATTGTATAAAGTGCCATTTGAACGAAACAGTGACAGGGTGAAGGAGATCCGTCACCAGTATGTGCAGGTAAAGCTGGTCTTCTATGTTCTGCACTGCAAACTGTTTTACAGTACTTCGTAGTTTCATGCAGTACACTTGCAATTCCACAGCACATACTCTACAATGTGTTTTACCAAATGCATGCATTACTGTTTGTTACTGTACACAGGCATATTGTGACATTGCATTTCTGTCTCTCTCTAAAGCGTGTACTGGAGCTGGAAGCCAGGGAAACACTGCACACATTCATATATGTTGATGAGGCAGGTTTCAATCTGGCCAAAGGCAGAAGGCGTGGAAGGAATCGCATTGGACAGAGGGCAACCACTGAAGTCCCTGGTCAGCGCGGAGGGAATATTACCATGTGTGCAGCCATCTCAGACAACGGCGTCCTCACCCATATCCCCCTTCTTGGTCCATACAATACCCAACATCTCCTGACATTTTTAGACACTCTTTACAGGGACCTAGTCCCTGAGAATGAGAGAGGTGGAGGCCAACTCAGCAAGTATGTTGTTGTCTGGGATAATGTCCGTTTTCACCACTCCCATCAGGTCAGAGAGTGGTTTGCAGCACATGACAGAATTCTGGTTGAATATCTCCCTCCATATTCCCCATTCCTTAATCCAACAGAGGAGTTTTTCTCTGCCTGGAGGTGGAAAGTTTATGACCGGCATCCACATGAGCAAATGGCCCTGCTAGCAGCCATGGATGCAGCATGTGACGACATCACAGCAGGGTCCTGCAGAGGATGGATTCGCCACTCCAGGAGATACTTTCCTCGCTGCATTGCGAGGGATAACATCTGTTGTGATGTAGATGAAAATATGTGGCCAGACAGACAGGAGCGTCTGGATGTGCCAGAATGATTTACTGTACTGTTACATGTGCTGTTTATTGTTCACATTAGTGCACAGCTCTACCAAATGGGTGATTTTATGTTTACATGTATTCTACAGTGAACAAGTGACTGTAGCATATTTTTCTTTTGCACAATTCTGTAGGATTACAAACACTTCTACGCAATGGAAATGTGAAACGTATGTATTCAGTGTCTCAGTTACTCCCAAGACTCCCATAACATCTACAGTGACTTTACTGCACATTTCAGATGGCTGTACAGGTAGGCCATAGTGCTGTCGTCAGCATTTTCAGGTGTCACCAATTGTTTTTGCAATGGGAAACACTGAAATTATAAACTGTCATAGTGGAAACATGACAATGCCATTTGACTATCTTGTTCATAAAGATGGTGTCAAGACTTTTCATTTTGATGGCACTGACAGTTTCATTGACATGGATACTTGCTTTTGAGGTATGGATAATCAATTCTGTGCATGTGACGTGCTTTTGCAGGCTATCCACTAGGTTTTGCAGTTTGCACTAATTGTTTTGGGAAATGCACTAACTGCTGTGCAAATGTTAATGGTGTTCTGAAGAACGCACCAAAGCGACTGAGAAAAACTGTAATCATCATCTCGGCCTCCTCTGACAACCTGTTTGCTGCTGCCTGCTGCTGAAAGGCAGTGGGGAGAGGGGACACTTGCACAGTGTTTTCTGGATACACTGTCCTTTATTGCGTTGAAAGATTGATGGCTCCGTGTCAGATCACTGCCTATGAATTTCAGATGGATCAGGCCTTAACAAAAAAGTTATCAATAGTTCTTTTCATCTTTCTTGTTACCCACAGCTACACCCTCTTCTGTCGGGCCTAGGCTACTCACATAGGGCTGGGTATCATCGCTGATTTCTATAATCCATTCGATTCCGGTTCTCAAAGTCCTGATTCGATTCAATTTTGCCTCAGACAGTCAGAAATATTATAATTCTGATCATTTATCAGTACTGATACACAGTGGCGATAGTCTGTTTGGCGCCCTGGGCGAACAATCCCTCTGGCGTCCCCCAGACCTGATAGCTTTGAACTTTTCTTGTCCATCTTCCATTGGTTTTAATTTTGCACTCCAACACCCATCCCCCAACCCGAGGATCACCACAACATAACCTAATAAACCTACACCTTAGTTCACAGATATGCTTTGTCTAGGGTTTATTTCTGGGATTTCGCACAACCCAGGATTCAAATCATGAATACATAATGGGCTTGGATTGACAACATTATGAATGAAATGTGCTCTATTTGGAAGCAGCAGGGCCCCTCCCCTTTCGACGGGTTGTGTGTGAGACTTTAAATCATCAAACTGTAAATTATAAAATTTAAATTGTTATTGATCCCTTTACCCCTGGTCCTAAAGTGTACATTTATTTTCTTACTCTTCTTATATTTATTGTATGTTTACTTGCACTGCTGTAACTTTAGCCTCGTCGTCTCGTCTCTCTGGCCTGTATGTGGAGATGACATTAAAGTTTACTTTGACTTCAGCAGCAAGCAGACGCACTGAGGACTCTCCCGCTCACTTTTCGCATATAGAATTTAAAAAAAGATAATCGGTGCAAATTATAAGTCTGTATCATAATGTCTGGTGTAGATGACATGGAAACTAAACACCAAACCCACAGGCAGGACAAACAGCGGAATGACACCTTCACCGTGTCCATCCATTGCAGCTTCAAGTCTGTCAGAAGGAAGAACAAATCATAAGTCACAGTCCCCGACAGCTGCAGAGGCGTGGGAGAAAACACTGCATTATGAACAAGTGAAACTGAAACAATTCGGAGGAGCTAGCGGGCAAAAGTCAACCAAAATTAGGAACAATGTTAAACCGGTACATTTCATCCTTACGTTACTTACCTGTATTAACTGAAGAAGATAGTTATACCCGGGTCCTTCTATTTCAAGGATTCACTACTACTTGGCACTGAAATAGGTTGGATTATAAATCTCCAAAAGAATGTGAAAGACGAAGAACAATCTGCTGTTGATGTAAAAACATATTCTTTGCTCCCCTCCCCCCCCCCCCTTCCCCTCTCTAAGTCATTTATTTTCACTGATCGCTCAGCCTCACGTCTTTTTTGTCGCATTGCCTATACTTCTTTATACTACTAAACAGTCCACTCACAGTTCAACTCCGTTTGCGACCCGCCTAGTCCCAAAAATAAATAAATTAAGATATTCTTCATTTAACATAATATTCTAAAATGTTTAGATTAGGCCTGTAAACAAATAAAATAATCAGAAACAGTAACATTCCATGAAAGTTGATAAGTTCAACTCACCGCGGAGAGCTGTGCTTTACCCCGGCTCCTCGGAGAAGAGAACCCACAGCGCGGCTACCTGGGAGCCACTGTTGTTGACATAGTGGACAGAATTCCCAACATTCTGGCATCCCATCCACAGGTTAACCGGCTCATCATCCACATCGGCACCAATGACATCCCCAAACAGCAATCTGAGCTGCTGAAGCTGGACTTCCTCCAACTCTTCAGCCTCCTTGGTCAGTTGCAGGTGAGTGCTTTTATCTCTGGGCCCACCCCCACCTGTGGCAGAGGGATAGGCCGTTTCAGCCGGCTGCTCAGCCTTAACACCTGGCTTTCCTCCGCCTGTGTCTCCCACGGCTTGGGTTTTATTAACAACTTTGATGCCTTCTGGGAGAGGAGGCATCCTTTTGGGGCAGACGGGCTCCACCTCAACGCCTGGGGACGCCGTTTGCTGTCCGCCAATTTGGCATTTGGCGTACAGCACTCCCGCACACCGCCCTGTCACTACCCCAAACCGACATTACCTGCTGATCTGTCTGCCACTGACTGATGTTCCCCTGGTCCCAGCTCCTATATTTGTTCCACTTTTAACAGTAATACACAAAACTCTGGACTAGGACCTTTCTCTCCCACAGTCAACACAATACCCGTCATAATCACAAACAGAGAGCAACAGAATTATCATAAATCCAGTAACTCCAAAAACATTAATAACCTCCGGCCTCTTCAAAAATATCAACATCCATTCAACTCTATTGTCAAAAATCCACCAGTCTCAATCAGTATGGCACTTTTAAATGTACGCTCTCTGTCGAACAAGTCTTTTATTATTAATGATTTAATTTTAGATAATAAACTTGACTGTTTATTTTTAACTGAAACATGGCTGGGTTCGGATGCACCAGTTGTTCTCACTGAGGCCTCCCCACCAAATTTTAATTTCTCTTTTTCTATTAGAAGTGGTAAGAGAGGTGGTGGGACTGCATCTTTAGCCAACAACACACTCACCACCAAACAAATTTTATTTGATCATTTTACCACTTTTGAATTCCATGCTATTGTTTTCAGCAGTCCTCCAGTTTTATCTGTCACAATTTATAGACCACCTAAAGACAGCGCTGCTTTTATCAAGGAATTCTCAGAATTTTTAACAAACATATATTCAAACTATAATATGATAATTTTAACCGGTGATTTTAACCTGCACATAGATAATCCTTCTGACCCTGCAACAAAAGAATTCTTAAACATTCTTCACTGTTTGGATTTTACCCAGCACGTCACACAGCCGACTCACAACAGAGGACACACTCTGGACCTGGTCATCACCCATGGGCTGTCCACCAGCGTGTCCTCTGTTGTTGACTTGGCTGTCTCTGACCACTAGGGGAGACCGGGGATAGTTGTAACGTGGGTCAGTTGTAACACTTCCAATTTCTCCAATCAGGGCTAAGTTTCAAATGATGTGACTCATCCTGTACATGCCCAACTCAGTTCTGCTATCACATGTGAAAAATCAGCACATTTTGTCAAACACAGACAATTTAACATGAAAAAAGTAATTTGTATGCCAAAAAGTAAGTTTTTCTACTTTATTTCAATGTTTAATAGCATTATCTGCTTTGCAGTTAAACTCATCAAACCTAAATTATGTTATTTGTATGTCTATGGGGATATATTCTGTGTAAGTCTTTAGTGCTAATGTTTTAGCCGTTGGCTGTAATGTTAGCTAGTTCATGGCTATAGGAGTCTGGGTCAGTTGTAACAATAATGCAGATGTTACAACTTACCACACTATTACTTTAACTTATATTAAACAAGTTGGGGCAACGACATCAGCAGAGAGAGGTTCACTGGTCGCATTTGTATATGCGGTTAATGCCATTGGCAACACAATTCCTCCACTGTTTGTGTTCCCACACATACATGATGCAGACCACTGTGTCAGAGATGGACCAGTAGGAAGTACTGGTAGTGGAAATAAATCAGGATGGGTGCAAGAAACAGATTTCCTCATCTTTCTGAAGCACTTTGCAAACCACACCAAGGTAAGCCATGAAAAAAAGTAATGGAATTGCGATGCTGGTGAACAACTACATTTTTTCAGCTTCATTGTTATGTTCAAAATTGGTGCAAGAGCTGTAGGTTATAATGCCCACTGAGCCAATGAGGCCAAACTCAAGGAAGACCAACCAAAATTAATGAAATATTCAGTTGCAGAAAATTCCATAATTTGTCTTTTTTGGGGGGTTGGAATATGTTCAAAAGCTGGATTTCTGCATTCTGTCACACACACACACACACACACACACACACACACACACACACACACACACACACACAGAGCTACATAAATGGATGTAAGTGCATTCATGTGTTGAATAAACAAAGATTACATGTTAATGTTTTGTTAGTACCCTTGTTTCATTGTGTTACATTTCACCCCAGGATATGTTACAACTAACCCAGACTATGGGGTTAATTGTAACATTTCACTCTTTGTGTTTGAGGCCATACCATGCAATGGGTAATTGTGCTGCAGAGAAAATAGCTGCACTATTTAATAGCCGAGACATGTAAATACTTTGCATTACATTTTGAATCCACTACCTTAAAAGAGCTCCAATTTACAGACAGAAATGTCAAAAATGTTACAACTATCCGCGGTCTCCCCTACTGTGTGTTTTTTAACATCACCGGTTTTATTCAGCGGGAGACCTCGGTGCGAACTGTGAGGAGGCGCTATCTAACCTCTGAAGTGGCTGCAAATTTTACCAGGGTTTTAGACGAATGCCCCCCTGTGATTTTACCTGCACCCTGCGATTTGATTTTTAATCATTTCAACAGCAAACTGAAGAAAAGCCTTGACTCCGTTGCTCCACTCACCACCAAAAAGATTAATGTAAAACATGCATCACTCTGGAGAAACGAAGAAGTCAAAAAACTCAAAAGAAATTGCAGGGCAGCAGAAAGGAGATGGAGGAAAAATAAAAATACTATCAACTATCAAATATTTTGCGAGCAACTTAAAATGTACAATAATACATTAAGGAAGTCAAGAAATTCATACTTCGCCAAAATAATCAGTATTAACAAAAATAATCCCAAGGTCCTCTTTTCCACCATAGATCATTTATTTAACCCTGATTTTAACAGCTCCCAAAGAACCCCCACAGACTCACTCTGTGAGCAGTTTGCAGACAACTTCAGGGGAAAGATCAGCGCCATCAGATCTGATATTTTATCTAATCGTGATATGATTTTAAATACATCTGAGGGCTCGATTGTACCTGAGGAGACACTGGACAGCTTTGTCCTGGTTAATGCTGAGAACTTTCAGAAGGTTTTCTCCACAGTGAGACCCACCACATGTCTTTTAGATCCAATTCCTTCTTCACTCTTTAAAACACTTTATGGATTTTTTGAGGCTGAGCTTTTATGCATGATGAATTGCTCTCTTCAGTTGGGTGTCTTCCCTGCTGCCTTTAAAACGGCGGTGGTGAGGCCCCTTCTGAAGAAGAGCAATTTGGATTGTAATGATTTTAATAACTACAGACCTGTATCCAACTTACCATTTTTAAGTAAAGTCTTAGAAAAACTTGTTTTTACTCAGATTACTGATTTTCTCAATGATAGACAGATCCTGGAGATATTCCAGTCTGGATTTAGGGTGAACCACAGCACAGAGACGGCTCTCCTAAAGGTTTTAAATGATCTTAGATGTAACTGGGACGCCCAAAAGCTCTCAGTCCTGGTGCTACTGGATCTAAGCGCAGCCTTTGATACAGTAGACCACGCTATTCTTTTAAACAGACTGAAACACATGGTGGGCCTCTCTGGTGCTGTACACAACTGGTTCACTTCCTAGCTCTCTGACAGATCTTTTATGGTGAGTATGGATACATGCTCCTCTAAGATCCATAAAATGACATGTGGTGTGCCTCAAGGGTCGGTTCTAGGCCCTGTACTTTTTAATTTGTATATGCTGCCTCTCGGCGGTGTCATCAGGAGGCATGGAGTGAACTTCCACAGTTACGCTGATGACACGCAGCTGTACATCTCCGTGTCTCCTGATGACACCAGACCAATGGATGCCCTTTTTAACTGTATCTTAGATATACGATCTTGGATGGCAGAAAACTTTTTACAGCTTAACCAGGACAAAACTGAAGTTTTAATCGTCGGTCCTGAGGCTCAGAGAGAGAAACTCTTGTCTAAATTAGAGGCATTTTCGCCATGTCCTTCGCTACAAGTGAAAAACCTGGGTGTTATTTTTGACTCTGAGCTTGGTTTTATCCCACATGTTAAATATGTAACCAAAATTGGATTTTATCATCTAAAGAATATAGCCAGAGTCCGCCCTATTCTCTCTCGGGCCAACACGGAGATGTTGATGCATGCTTTTATTACCAGTCGCATTGATTACTGTAATGCCCTGCTCTCTGGTCTTCCTAAGAAGAATATTTCAACTTTACAACTTTTGCAAAACTCGGCAGCTCGTGTGCTGACGAAGACCAGAGGGCGGGCCCACATTACACCGGTTTTAGAATCGCTGCACTGGCTCCCCGTGTGTTTCAGGATCGATTTTAAAGTTCTTTTATTGGTTTTTAAATGTCTTAATGGTCTTGGGCCTTCTTATCTCTCAGATCTGCTTTTACCATACGAACCCTCGCGGACCCTGAGGTCCTCTGGTACTGGCCTTTTGATTGTCCCTAAAGTCAGGACACATACTCACGGAGAGGCAGCTTTTCAGTGGTATGGTCCTCGTCTGTGGAACAGCCTGCCGGAGGAGCTCAGGGCCGCAGAGAACGTACATGTTTTTAAGAACAGGCTCAAGACCCACCTTTTTAATTTAGCTTTTACTTAGCGTTTATTTATTTTATGCTTATTTATTCTATCCTGTTATTCTATTATTAATTTAGGATTTACCTAATATTTTTTGATTTTATTCTTATTCATTTTTTAATCTTCTTACTCTATTTATATTTATATTGTATCCTGTTCTTATTTATTTTATCATTTTACCCTGTATATATCGTATTGTGTCATATCTCCAGTGTTTCCTCGGAGGGCGCTCTCTGCACCGGGGCTGTGATTGACCGTGGCTGCTGGGTCTCTGGGGGTCCTCTCAGCCTGGCTGGGGGGCTCCTTGGCCTCCCTCCGGCTGTGTGCCCAGCCTGGAGGCTGCGGTCTGTGACCGGCTCCCGGTGCAGACGGCTCCCTGTTATAGTGTTTCCTCACTTGGCTCATGCGAGCCCAGCCCAATTTTTACTCTTTAAGTGTGCGCGCGTGTGTGTGTGTGTGTGTGTGTGGGGGGGGGGGGGGGGGGGGGGGGGGGATATATGTGTATTGAGAGTGTGGGGAGTGAGTTGGAGGGTGGGGTGGGCTGCTTTTAACTATGTAAAGCACTTTGTGCTACATTTTTTCTGTATGAAAAGTGCTTTATAAATAAAGATTGATTGATTGATTGATTGATTGATTGATTGATTGATTGATTGATTGATTGATTGATTGATTGATTGATTGAAGTAGCCTGTTATCCCAGACTATTTTCCTCGGTGACTACACCTATCACAGTTTAATATCCCAGACTTTTATATGTGCATAGAACAATGATCATTATATTATCATAATGATGCTCACACGGTTCCTTATGTTGAAGTAACAATAATGAAGAAGCGTCCAAAAAACACTGCAGTACTTTTAAACGAGTAAAACTGACGCAACTTGGAGCAGCTAACAGGCAAAAGTCAACCAAAATTAGCAACCGGTACATTTCATCCTCAAGTTACTTACATTTGTTAACTGAAGAAGATAATCCTGATCCTTCTCTCAAGGATACTCTTCTCTCTGTCTATGCGCACCAGTTTAATTTAATCGACCCCGCTTAAATGTGCCGACCGATAGTGAGAGAGAAGCAGACCTGTTGAAAAAAATCCTTATATGGCACTTTTACTGTACCTCACCCCCTTCCTCTCAGATAGAAGAGATGCTAACGGAGATCATGTGGCCTTATGTTTGCAGTCTGGGGAAGCCAAGGATCGAACCATCAACCTTCCAATCAGTTGGATCAGAAAACCACCTAAGCCACAGACATCTTCCTTCTCCCTTTTTCGTTTAAGATAATAATCTAAAAGATTTTGATTACGCACAAGGAACTAGGTGTAGTAAAAATTTAGTTTCAAACTTTATATAAAGTTTATAACTAAAATGCAGTCTTTACAGTTTTCCCAAGCCGTAAAAAATGTAAAAAAAAAAAAATTTTTTTAAATCAATCAATAAAAATTAGCACCTGCCCCTTTTTTGCGCTATTTTCCACTGCCGTAGTAGGCTAATCATACACAGTGAGTATGTTGCAGTACAATGGCTTCGTCTACCGTGATCGCTCAAAACAAGGGCGTAGATTTGGTTTTGGCATTGGTCGGGACAGATGATTCAACCACCGTACCCTCTGTTTCTTTTCCTTTTCCTTTTTGTTTTTGCTTCTTGATAAAAAAAAAAAAAGGGGGGGGGGGGAGAAATATACTTGCCTACATATGCTATTCTACATGCTTTTAAACCACTTAAAATTGCAATTCATAGTTTTATATGTGAATTATATAATGTTAAATTACTATTAAACAAATGACTGACTAAATATTTTAGAGTTTAGGTTACTTCAGCCATATTCAATATAAATCCGGTATCATACAAAAATAAAAATAGCTTCAAATACAGTCATGACAATAAAAGAATATGACTTTAAGGACTTAACAACATTACTTCAGTTATAGTACACCAACATGTCTGATACATTAGCACTAAAGGAACACTGAATGACCTGGTGGGTTTTGTCCATAAAACTACTCATCTAAGATTACCACAAAGTAAAAGATCTCTCAGCAAAATTATGCAACAGTTTAGGCACTATTGCCCGATCAAATCAGTGAGCTGGGATGTTTTATTCTAAACATGAACTACTGTTACAACAACAGCATGGACTACATGCTCCACACAACAACTCAATGTCCGCTATGTGAAGGAGCCAAACACATGCCTTCTCCTCTCGTTAACTGAGATAAACTGCTGGCATATTGGTGTTACATCTATGCTGTCCAGTCTCTCCTGGTGGACATGGCATCACGTTATTCATGGTTACATACAATTTTAGACTGATGTGGGCCAAAGCCTATAGCACATACTTGCCAACCTTGAGACCTCAGGATTAGGGAGACATTCAAAAGGGCTGTGGGGGGTATACATATGTATACAAAAAACTTGAATTTTACAGTGTTTACTTATCGGATGAAATAAGTTGAATGTCACCGTTATTATTGCCGGCCGGGAAAAGGCCGGGGGTGTCCAAATTCAGAGGCTGCTTCCACCTCCGAAAGCCGGGTAGACCGGAAACGAGCGACGGTGAAATTGGACGGTCTAGCCTTCAGAATTACATCACCTCTACCGTCTGCTCCTTGCTGTCTAAAATATAACCGGACCTGGCGTAGATTCTCGACCATCTCACACTTCTGTTTAATCAGTTTTCTGTTTGACGTTTATTCAGCTGTGTGAAAACCCCGGAGGAACCCCACCGAGGGATTAATAAAGTTTTATTTAATCTAATCGAATAACTTTAATCACAGCCAAACAGATTTACTCACGAACAAATAAAACACAGAAAATGCCAAACATCTTATTTTGCGACCCAGAAAGAGTAATAAGAGTAATAAGAGTAATATTAAAACTAAGTAGCTGCAGTAGCCATTGTTGGAAACTGGAATTGGCAGGGCCAATCTGGGATATTGTTTTTCAATTTTGTTGTCCGGGTGGAAAATCGGGAGAAATTGGGGAGAATGGTGGCTCGGGGAGATTTTCGGGAGGGGCACTGAAATTCGGGATTCTCCCGGAAAAATCGGGAGGGTTGGCATGTATGGCCTAGCATAGCCTGTAACGTTATTATGACAGACACATTATATGAGTGAATTTGACTTTAAGTAACTTACAGGTTTCTTTGAAACAATTTCTTATATCCAGGTTCTTCCTTTTTGCTGCCATCCTCCTCTCCTCCTGGCAGCGCAGGTTTGCCGCTGCTGAAACTAAACAGAGCTCCCTGAAAGGCTCAGCCAATCACATTGGCCATATTTGTCACATGAGGTAGGACTCCAGTATAGAATGTAATTTAACTCTTTCTGCACCGCTCGCTGCATGAGACGTTGACAGATCTTTTTCTTTCTTTCGATCGGGTTTATATTTCTTTACTCGAAGAGAGTATTGGTGGGGACAATTCAATAATCGGTGGATATTGGTGGGGGCATGTCCCTTCTGTCCATGCCAAATCTACGTCTTTGGCTCAAAGTGCTTTATACAACTTGCCTCATTCAAATGCACTTTTTCTATGTAGGTGCTTTCTGTCTCACAGTCGCGTACATTCATACCCTCGGGGCTCTAGCTGTACCTCGGGAGGGTGGATCCTGGCGGCTCCCAGAGACGGTACAAAGTTTGACTCCGAAGAGAGGCGACCGGAGCTGAATTATTTATTTAATTAGTTAAAATGTTAGTTTTGAATTTGGACAAATCTGTTAACACAAGCGTTATGAACACGTTTTGAAAACGTTTATCGTATGCTGTCCCGACGTCATGCCAGCGCATTTTGGTAATGGCAGAGGCACCGATCGGTTTTCTGCCGCCCATTTCCTGGGAGTAAGGGCGCCCTCCGTTTGCGAGGTGAGCCTACTGCTTGCGGCACAGGGAGGAGAGTGCGGGGGATTCTCTCGCTGGCTGGAGCGGCATCTAATAACTAACTAAAAAGAATATAAAAGCAAACCGACAAACACGAGACATTATAATACAGACTTATTATTTGTACCTATGTTTTTTTCGAAATTCTATACCCTAAAAGTGAAAAGAGCTTGCTGCTGAAGTCAAAGTAAACTTTATTGTCATCTCCGCTACATACAGTCCAGTATAGAGAGACGAGACGGCGAAGCTTCAGTTACAGCAGTGCAAGTAAACATACAATAAATATAAGAAGAGTAAGAAAATAAATATACACTTTAGGACTCGGGGTAAAGGGATCAATAACAATTTAAATTTTATAATTTACAGTTTGATGATTTAAAGTCTCACACACAACCCGTCGAAAGGGGAGGGAACCCTGCTGCTTCCAAATAGAGCACATTTCATTCATCATGTTGTCAATCCAAGCCCATTATGTATTCATGATTTGAATCCTGGGTTGTGCGAAATGCCAGAAATAAACCCTAGACAAAGTGAATGAACTAAGGTGTAGGTGTGTTAGGTCATGTTGTGGTGATCCCTGAGGTGGGGGATTTGTGTTCATACTGGAGTGCAAAATTTAAACCAATGGAAGATGGACAAGAAAAGTTCAAAGCCATCAGGTGCTCAGTTTAGAAAAAAAGAGAAAAGAAGAGGAGGAGAAATGAGCAAAAGATACAGGTAAGCAGATGTGTCATTGGATAATGGCAGGTCATCCTGAAACAATCAGGGATTAATAAAGTATTCTATTTCTAAGGAAATTATGTGGGTTACAGTTGCTCAAAGAAGAAATGGTAAAAAAAAAAAAAAAAAAAAAAAAAAAAAAATAGTAATAGTAACAGACTAAACTACAAGGGGTAGTGTTCGCCCAGGGCACCAATCAGGCTTGGACCGCCCCCACTGATGTCTTCATTATTCAGGCGTGTGAATCCAATTCATGAAGAACATCCTCATTATCCTCTGGAGGAATACTTCAGCACGCATGTCTGCCACCGTAAAGGATCACAGCCGGTGCGTATGTGTGGTCGTAGATGAGATGGAGACGAAACCAGGAACCCACAGGCAGGACATACAGCGGAGTGACAACTTCACCCTGTCCATTTATTTCAGCTTCAAGCCTGTCACAAGGAAGAACAAATCATAAGTAACAACCATCAACTGCTGCAGCAAATATTATACTGAGCATTTTTGTATATGTGTGTATGTATGATTTTTTTTTTTTAAATTACTACTCATGATATGGCACTGTGCAGACATGCCTCTTAAGGATGGTTCTATATCATTTTCTATCATTACTTTATTATGGATTATAGGCGCTTGTTAAGTGTGGATAATTAAATAATAGATTAATGCAACAGCAAACTGTGCCTTGTTCTCAGATGGACAGCGAGTGGAGAGTGATAGATGAGATGGGAGGAAGAGAGGCAAAGAGTGATTCACAGGCAGAGCCCAGTTTATTTCCTACAGTTTTTTAAATCTGTTGCCTTATAAGGCAATATACCATATATGGTTCCAAGTGCTGTCACTAATCTTTGCATTTTATTATTATCTCATAACACTGGTTTAATGATATACCATCTCTCCTATATGGACTGTGTCTGCAGTCTCAAATCAACACAGCCCTGCCCTCCAGCAGTATCAGGAGCAGCAGCAACCACTTAAGAGCAACATTGTATCCATCAGGTAAAACATGGACTGTTTGCTTTGCATTTCTGTGAAGCTTTGCCGACACCTTATTCACAAATCACTGTTGTGCTTCAATACTTTTACCTGAAAGTTTTATTCAAGTCAGGTTAACTGAACAAACTTGTGTTCGATTTATTTAATTTACAAACTTAAACTGAATAAGTTTAAATTCTGTTAAAGTGATTTAACCTTAGTTATACAGCATAATATGACTTTAAACACGAAGCTCAGATTTGTAATAAAATATTGTATATTCGTTAAATGTTTGTTTTATTGTTCATTGTTTATATCAAACGTTCAATAACGATGCAAATATTTCAAAACCTAGCTACATCAAAGAGAAATGTAATATTCATAAAGATCCTTAGCGGATTCGGGCAAGACGCGAAAAACATATTTACATTTCTGCAAATGCATCCAAGTTTTGTTTTTTGTTGTTTTGTTTTTTCACCTTGGCTTCATGAAGAACGTCGTCATTATTCTCTTGAGGAATATTTGAACAAGCTTATCTCTCCCGCCATAAAGGACCATAGCTAGTCCGTCAGTTTGTTCGTAGATGAGATGGAAACGAAACCAGGAACTCAGACGCAGGACAGCCAGCGGAGTGGAACCTGCATGTCGATCCATTTCAGCTTCAAGCAAGGAACAACAAATCATAAGTAACAACCATCAACTGCTGCAGCAATTCCTCGTTAAACGGTGATTCATAACAGTCTTTATAAATCTGCGCCAGAATGTGAAAGAAGTAGATCTGCCTGCAGCTGATGTACGAAAACGCTTCTCTCTGTCCACCTATTTCTATCGCTCATCTTTGAGCGATCAACGAAAAAGCAGGCTGGTGAGGGAAAAGGGGAGTATTGGTATATTCAGACATAAGTATACAAAGTCTATCATGAAAATTCCCTCCCTGGTGAGGGAAAAGGGCTTTTCTCTCTGTCTATCATGAAAATTCCCTCCCTGGTGAGGGAAAAGCCCTTTTCCCTCACCAGGGAGGGAATTTTCATGATGGACTTTGTATACTTATGTCTGAATATACCAATACTCCCCTTTTCCCTCACCAGCCTGCTTTTTCCTCACCAGGCTTTTTCCGACTTTAGTCGTCTGTGACTGAATAACTTTTCGACTTCTGAATCTCAAACGTCAACAGGTATGGAGTAAGCAAGGCTTTTCAGCTTTTTAGAAGTTAATTAATCTTGGCACATTATACAATTTCAAATATGAAGAGACTGAGAGCCAGAGGAGAACGTTTGTCCGTGTCCTATAGTCCCAGTCTAATGATTAACTCTCTCTGCTGAACTATCAACACTGAAATAACTTCCAAGAAAACATCTTCAACAGCGACCACAGATTCAGTGCAACAAATAAACATTAAAGGGAAAAAGTAAAAATAGCAGAAGTTCGCCATTTTTGTAGGAACAATGAACTAAAGTCGCTTACCTTTATTAACAAAGCTTAATAAGATATTGATCCTTTTCTTATTTCGTCTGTTTCAGCCTTTATAAGCGCCACCGAGGTTTGTCTCAGCAGGTGATATGCAAAAAGGGCACAGTGGCTGGAGGAGAACGCCTGAAACTGAAGGAGGGGAGGAGCTGCAAGCTCTTAAATGGTGCACTTACGGTATCTCCTCCGCTTTGTCACTCTGCACAAGTTTTTTTCCGACTGTGATATTCTAACACTTTTCGCGGGAAGTGGCTTCCACATTTCCCCCCATTTTTTTCGACCGGGAAAGATAGGAAGGAGATGGGAAGGAGATATCCTCCGTAGTCAGGTGGCCTACTTAAATACCTGATTCAAGTACAAAGGAGCACAAACGTGTTTATATCACAGTCGTAGACTTAATATCCCCCCACTGTGGAAGCTGAAATGTCGCAGCTGCACAAGGGTCATTGAGGAAAAGTGAATTAGAAATATATTAGAAAAAATGGAAACAGAAAATAAATGGTGTAGGGATAAAACAGCTATAACCACACGCGCATATAATTTCGTATGTGTCCGTATTGTACAGTCTGGCTGATGATCAAAGACATGGAATAGACCTCCGTCCTACACCATGGCTGTAACAGTGCTGCTAACAGAGCTGGTCCTCTTTATCAGTCTGCTAAGCTTTTTCCCCATTCCTGGATGATGACATGAAGCTGTGAGACACAGTTTTCCTGTTCTCAGACACATATTTATATAGACGATCGTCTTTCCTTGACAGAATACATTTGCATAGGTTGGTGTTTATTTATTTTTTGTATTACTTATGATTATAATTTATTATTAAATTATTTTGAAATGTTTTATGGGTTTTGGCCTACCAAGAAATCAACAGTAATAATTAGGAGAATATTAGCATATTCAGACATTATGTCTATTGTGAAAATTCTTGCAGTAAAAATTTATATCTCCTTCTGCAGTAGCCTTAAAAAAAAGACTATTGTTCGTTCTCCTGCCAGACGCCTCGATGCCGTTTCCTTAGTGCAGTATGTGTGCATGTGTACACTAAGGCGGCAGCAGCACAGCGCTGCCTTAGTGCACGCATGTGTGCATGTTATCTTTTACTTCTTTCCGTTGCTTTCTTTCTTTCTTTCTTTCTTTCTTTCTTCACTGAATAAAGATACACTAAGAGGAAGTCGGAGATGCTCTTGTGGGGGTTTTTTTAACACCTCTTCCACGACTGTGGTTTGTGGTTCATCTGCTTTCAAGGTTTCAAGATTGTCTTATGCAAACCTTGGGGGTAATGGCTGATTAGTTAAGTTGCTGTTGCCATCTTATCAGCTTAAAGGAGCATTTCTGTAGCAACAAAGCATTTCCCCCCAGAGAACCATGGCTCGCTGAATATTTTCTCTCTTTTTCTTTTTGCTATTCCCCCCCTCTTTTTTAATTTATACTGCATGAGCAGTTTCTGAAAAACTAAACCAGCCACCTGGAACCAACGACCATGCCCGTAACTCACCTTTCTAACCAATAAGCACTTTTTACACTCAAGGTTTGCAGAAGAGCATCGTTGAATGCACAGCACATCAAACCTTCGTTAATATGAAAAAATATTAAGATCACTAATAAAAAGTCCTCTCTCAGTGTAATTTCAACCAAAAGGCAAATAACCAAACCACATGTACATCTAATAAACGATATAAATATTGAAACACTGGTCGAACATTATCCTTTATTGACGGATCATTTTTTCTTACACTTTGATTTTACAACAGACTAGGACGGATTGTAGGGTAGCTAACATCATTGGAAAACACGTTTTCAACACTGCAGGTTACCTGGGTGTAATGTTTTTCAGAAACGTGGTCTGACTTCTTCCTGACTATATAAAGAGTAACTGAAGGTTAAATGCAGCTAATATGTCCTGTTATAAGTCAGGCACCCACACCTCCACTCCGCTGCGCTAGAGCCAGAGCAGGAAAGAGGCAAGCTGGAATAAACTTTTTGTTGTTGTTTGTTTTTTTTTGTTTTTTTTTTGGGGGGGGGGGGGGGTGTCTATACTTTTGTTGTTAAAATATTACGTCTCAAACAAGTACAGTATGGTTTTTATATTTGTTGTTGTAGCTGTTTTATTTGTGCAAGATTTATTTATTTGTTTCCATTTTTCTAATATATTTCTAATTCACTTTTCCTCGCTGACCTTTGTGCAGCTGCGACATATCAGCTTCCACAGTGGAGGGATACTAAGTCTACGACTGTGGCTGAAGAACTCTCCGATTTCTGAATCGCAAACGTCAACAGGTCTGAAGTAAGCGAGACTTTGCAGCTCTTTAGAAGTGTACTCGTCTTGGGACATTATAAAGCTTTGTGAATTTCTTAGATATTTTCCCACTAACACTGCAAACTTGAAAGGAACCAACACTAATCAGAATACAAGATCACAGT
This sequence comes from Copadichromis virginalis, assembly GCF_057382275.1. NCBI lineage: Eukaryota > Metazoa > Chordata > Actinopteri > Cichliformes > Cichlidae > Copadichromis > Copadichromis virginalis. The sequence continues at coordinate 49,077,488 of NC_140620.1, forward strand.
AAACAGTTCCTCGTTTTCCCCACACCCAGACTTCATCGTGGTCTAACTTATCCTAAATCACTTAAGTACATAAAAAAGAAAGAAAGAAAGAAGCAACGGAACGAAGCTCTCATCCAATTAAATGCATATAGAATAAAAAATAAACGTGGACAACAACTTGTTTATAAAATGATAACAAATTAACATGTATGATTAATTGTTTTACATTTTATTTCACCGTTTTTTTAATTATTTTTCGTAAATCCCATTTTTACTCACTGCTTTTTTGTCTCCCGCTATATGTGTGTGTGTGTGTGTGTGTGTCATGGAGTTAATTTCTAACCCCTGCGAGCCAATCGTACAGTTTGAGCAGGAGCTGAATAACGTGACAGGAAAAAAAAAAACGAATCACACAGTGTCTTACAACCTTAAGGGCTGTGAGCTGTAAGACATAGGGCTGTGGTGTAGAGACAGTTTCCTGATACAGCAGAAACTGATCAACCGCAACAAGCAGCTTCATTTGAAGGGTGATATAAAACAAGCTCAACCATGAGACAGTGCGGTGCGCGGTGACTGCTGGTTTTGTCAGACAATGGCGCAGAAACAGAAAGAAGCTCTGTGAAGCTCTGTTCACAATTCACAAATTGCTGTTGATCTTTAGTGGGGTTTTTTATTATTTCATTTTATTTTAAAAACAACTCAGTGAATACGGGTTTAATAAAAAAAGAAAATAGTGTTCTGCACTAGAGGGTTAATTATTCTGAGAACTACACATTAACCTCCATTACTTTTTTCCCGAAAAAAATATTAAAAATAAAATGTTATGTTTTTTACTTTTGTTTTAAACGTCTACATTTGGCACAAATGCACAATAAAGTTGGAAAGGGTGACAAAAAAAAAAAAAAACATTACTGACGACCTCTCCAGGGTCCAGAGTGAAAACTTGTTCATGGATTAATAACAAGGAAAGATAAGTGATGTTTTGTTTTTTAAAATAACATTTATTTATTCATGGGATTTTGAAAAAAACAAACAAACAAACAAAGATATAAGGCGAACTGCTCTCTCCGTAAACACAGGCGCGACTGCCTCTGTCACAAACTGCTGTGTCTGCGATCCTCATTCTGGATGATCGCCGTTATGACTCTTCTGAAGAATATGACAGCAAGCCTCTGCGTCCCGCTGTACAGCATGGCAACCAGGCCGTCAGTCAGATCATAGTAGAGATGCAAGTGAAAGGAGCGCAGCTGCAGGACACACAGCTGTGCCCGAGCAGCTCGTTCTCCGTCTCCATCCATCCGGCTTCAAACCTGACAGAAGGAGAACAAATTACAGATGAGTCAAAGATCACATAAAACTTTCTTCATCCCAAACAATGAACGCTCGTCAGTTTTTAATAATCCAAAAGACTTTCACAAGTTCGAAGAGACTGAGAGCCAGAGGCGAACGTTTGTCCGTGTCCTAGTCCCAGTCTAATGATCAAGTCTCTCTGCTAAACTAACACTGAAATAACTTCCAAGAAAACATCCCACCTTCAAAAGAGGAAATAAACACCAGTTGCTATGCAAAAGTTACTCTGGAGCCCTGAACTAAAGTCGCTTACCTAACAATGCTTCAGATAATGATCCCTTTCTTGTATCTTGTGTTTCAACCTCTGTAAGGGCCACTGAGGTTTGTCTCAGCCGCTGTAAGAAGTGAACTGTGCCGCTCCTCTGCGCCGGTCTTTATAACACTCTCTCTTGAGTTTTTTCTGTCCCGCTGTCAAGTATGGGAACCAGCCCGGCAGGCTGATCATAGTTCTACCAGAGAGTAACACGCACAGGCTTTTTGCGTGTGCGTGTTACTCTCTGCTTTTTACTTCCTGACAGGAGTTCTACCAGAAAGTAACACAAACGCACACGCAAAAAGCCTGTGCGTTTGTATACTGGTATTTACGCCATCGGAAGAGAAAGCGTTCAGGGGCCAGAGGATGTGGGAGTTGTCCTTGAAGGTAGTACAGTTATGAACAACCTCGGTAGTGTCATCATGGCATTCATTGCCCTCTTTGGACTGATTTATGCACTTGATCTGAGCTATCCAAATGACCACAAGAACACGTTTGAGTTTTGTCAGAAGATTTTAATGAATCTGAATGGACAAAGGCTCAGTGCAAAGATGCAGCAAATGAAAATGAAGATGTTTGCTTAGGCAAAGAGGACCCCAGCACAAAAGTTGATTTTGGCCTTTTTATCTATTTTTTACTACTATACATGGTGTGAATTGTAATTTTTAAGTTGGTAATCACTGTGAATTTGCTGAACAGCTAACTGCAAGTGTCACTATAAATATATACAATGATTCTTAAGTGAAATCTGATTTTACAAATTGCATTTGAAAAAGCAAGAACACAGATTTTCTTTTATGCTGAGGGGACAGGTTTGTTTTCAGTCTTGCCTAGTAATACAAAGGTGTGTCCTATTCAGATTTGATGTTTATTTCAAATGTAAGACAGCACTTTTTTCTTTGCACCTTAATTTTGTTAAGATTAATCTGACCACGTGACATGTATATTTTATTCACAAAAATATTCTGTTTCTGCTGTTAATTCAAGTGAATAAAATTGAGTTGAAAATTCATTTTGTCATCCTTTCAATAATTAAATTAGTTTTCTGGTAATTAAAATTATGAGTTAGTTGAACTTAAAATAATAATTTCAATGCGAAGACAATCAAATTAGTAATAATGAATAATAAATCACTAATTTTTGACTAATGACTAATTTTTATGAGTGTAACTAGATAGGCATTGGACACATCAATTTTCTTAAATAAGCAAATATTTAAAATAAAAATAAATGAATAAATATCTAAATAAAAAGTCTATCATGAAAATTCTTGCAGCGGAAATTGAAGGCTGCTGCCCCCGCGACCCGGCCTCGGATAAAGCGGATGAAGATGGATGAATGGAAATTGAAGTAAAAAATTACCCAAAAATAGTACAAAAAAATTAAAACCCAAAACATTCAGTGGGTGTTTCACTAATGCACCTCCAGTGGAACCAGTTCCCACAAATCCATCCATCCATCTTCATCCGCTTTATCTGAGGCCGGGTCGCGGGGGCAGCAGCCTAAGCAAATCATGTGCTCTTAATATGGCAGGAAAGGAAACATCACGTGGCATAGGGTGGCATGGGGTGGCATATGGTGGCATAGGGTGGCATATGCCCCATCCGCTCCTCCTTTGCATCGGCTCACTCGTCTATGATACACTTACATTCCTTCATTTCCCCCCTCCCTTTAACTCAACTCTCAGTTCCCACTAACTCTTGCCAGTCACTGCACCTCTTGTTCATTACACCAGCTGAGACAAACCTTGGTGGCGCTTATAAAGACGGAAACAGAAGAAATAAGAAAAGGATCATTATTAATAAAGGTAAGCGACTTTAGTCGTCTGTGACTGTGACTGAATAACTTTGACTTCTGAATCTCAAACGTCAACAGGTATGGAGTAAGCAAGGCTTTTCAGCTTTTTAGAAGTTAATTAATCTTGGCACATTATACAATTTCAAGTTCACAAGTATGAAGAGACTGAGAGCCAGAGGAGAACGTTTGTCCGTGTCCTAGTCCCAGTCTAATGATCAAGTCTCTCTGCTGAACTATCAACACTGAAATAACTTCCAAGAAAACATCTTCAACAGCGACCACAGATTCAGTGCAACAAATAAACATTAAAGGGAAAAAATAAAAATGGCAGAAGTTCGCCATTTTTGTAGGAACAATGAACTAAAGTCGCTTACCTTTATTAACAAAGCTTAAGATATTGATCCTTTTCTTATTTCGTCTGTTTCAGCCTTTATAAGCGCCACCGAGGTTTGTCTCAGCAGGTGATATGCAAAAAGGGCACAGTGGCTGGAGGAGAACGCCTGAAAGTGAAGGAGGGGAGGAGCTGCAAGCTCTTAAATGGTGCACTTACGGTATCTCCTCCCCTTTTTTCGCAGGAAGTGGCTTCCACATTTCCCCATTTTTTTCGACCGGGAAAGATAGGAGATGGGAAGGAGATATCCTCCGTAGTCAGGTGGCCTACTTAAATACCTGATTCAAGTACAAAGGAGCACAAACGTGCTTATATCACAGTCGTAGACTTAATATCCCCCCACTGTGGAAGCTGAAATGTCGCAGCTGCACAAGGGTCATTGAGGAAAAGTGAATTAGAAATATATTAGAAAAAATGGAAACAGAAAATAAATGGTGTAGGGATAAAACAGCTATAACCACACGCGCATATAATTTCGTATGTGTCTGTTACATGTGTCCGTATTGTACAGTCTGGCTGATGATCAAAGACATGGAATAGACCTCCGTCCTACACCGTGGCTGTAACAGTGCTGCTAACAGAGCTGGTCCTCTTTATCAGTCTGTTAAGCTTTTTCCCCATTCCTGGATGACGACATGAAGCTGTGAGACACAGTTTTCCTGTTCTCAGACACATATTTATATAGACGATCGTCTTTCCTTGACAGAATACATTTGCATAGGTTGGTGTTTATTTATTTTTTGTATTACTTATGATTATAATTTATTATTAAATTATTTTGAAATGTTTTATGGGTTTTGGCCTACCAAGAAATCAACAGTAATAATTAGGAGAATATTAGCATATTCAGACATTATGTCTATTGTGAAAATTCTTGCAGTAAAAATTTATATCTCCTGCCAGACGCCTCGATACTTCTTGCTCTTACTTCTTGCTCTTACTTCTTGCTCTTACTTCTTGCTCTTACTTCTTGCTCTTACTTCTTGCTCTTACTTCTTGCTCTTACTTCTTGCTCTTACTTCTTGCTCTTACTTCTTGCTCTTACTTCTTGCTCTTACTTCTTGCTCTTACTTCTTGCTCTTACTTCTTGCTCTTACTTCTTGCTCTTACTTCTTGCTCTTACTTCTTGCTCTTACTTCTTGCTCTTACTTCTTGCTCTTACTTCTTGCTCTTACTTCTTGCTCTTACTTCTTGCTCTTACTTCTTGCTCTTACTTCTTGCTCTTACTTCTTGCTCTTACTTCTTGCTCTTACTTCTTGCTCTTACTTCTTGCTCTTACTTCTTGCTCTTACTTCTTGCTCTTACTTCTTGCTCTTACTTCTTGCTCTTACTTCTTGCTCTACACTGCCACACATCTTTTAAAGTTATTTCATAATATTCATATTATGAAAAGTACTTGTGTTATGTAATGTTTTCTATATTTTCAGAGAAATTAAAATGCAAAAATGGTGTTACAGGGAGATTTATAACAATAACTAAATATGCAGTTTTTAGTTTTCCCAAGCTGTAAAAATTACAAATGAATCAATAAATAAAAATTAGCACCTGCTCCTTTTATGTAAGGTTTCAAAGACACAGCCAGCCACACACACGGTTTTAAAGAAACAGCTATATCAACTAACTGAGCCGAGGGTGGCTGCTGATCAGCTAACTGAGCCGAGGGTGTGGAAATGAAAACTGCACCAGTCCGTACTACAGGAGAGAATGGAAGTGTGGTTGGGTGATGATGGCGAGGGTTGCATTTCTTTTTCAAGGATGGATCAAACGATTTAGCGATAAACCTTGGTAAAAAATGCTGCTGTCGTTGAGAGTACCAAGTGGCGAGGGCCTCCAGGAGAACAATTGAATCCTCTTTCCCTGGGCCACCCATGCCAAACAGTTCAAAACTTAACCTCGCTCTTAGAGCTGTTATTATTTGTTTGAGTCCATTTATTTTTAGAAAACTGACAGTGGAGGCAGTGGACGACAAAAAATTATCAAAAAAAATACTACCTCCAGCTGCCTCTTGTAGGGGCTCACGGCGTGGACTACCCTCCAACAGTAATCCCAAAGGAGCGTGAGATTCTCTCCCTCAAAGGCGAAACGTGAGTCCGCTGGATCCATTACTGGTCGCGTCGTTCTGTCAGGGCTCTGTGTGTGGGCAGGCAGAGAGGAGGATCCAAGCGCAGGACTGGAACACAGAATTGTAAATCAAAACCTCAGCTTTATTGCTGACATGAAAACCAAACGTGAAGTGCCGTGAATACAGAAACCAAAAAACACACAGGCATAATCTGACAGTACGACACGACACTGAGCACAGGAAAACACAGGGCTAATATACACAGGGTGGGAATCAGGGAATGGGGAACAGGAGGGAGACACAGCTGGGAGAGATCGGGGTTAACGAGACGGGGGGAACCAAGCTGCACACACTAACATAAGACAAAGACTTTCACAATAAAACAGGAAACATGAATTACTAAACAAGCACGCAGACTTAACACTGAGAGACAGACAGACAGAGAACGACACATGGAACCTGAACTAAACTAAACGTGAGATATAACCGAGAACAAATCCTTAAGCACGGATAAACAGAAACAAGAAACTAATAATAATCATCATCACTACGAGAATAAGAAAACAATCCATGAAGCAGAATTAAACCGAAATATAATAAACTCAAAATACTGGGTCCAACGGACCCAGAACCGTGACAAAAACTTTGTACCATCTCTGGGAGCTGCCAGGATCTAGAAAAAGCTCCTCTACTGAGACAAACCCAGTGTGTAGATGAGATGAGGAGATGGAGGAAGAAGAGTGAGTCACAGACAGACCGTAGTTTATTTCCCACAGTTTTATTAATCTCTTGCCTCATGATTCCAAGTGCTGTCATTTTATAATTATTATCTCATAACACTTGTTTAATCAGATACAGTGTCTCCTATGGACTTTTGAATGTCTACTTTCTCAGATCAGCACAGCCCTGCCCTGCAGCACTATCAGCAGCAGGAGCAGCAGCAACATTGTAACCATCAGGTAAAACATAGGCTACATTTGCTTTGCATTGTTCCCACCTGATGACAGTGATATAGTATGATACGATTTTATATTAGATTCTTGATTAATGTGGGTTGTTTTTGTTCAGCCTGGTCCTATGTGCTCCTTTAAGCACCTTCCTCATCGGACATCTCTGCACAGCCCTGATTACGTGTATATTGTACAGTCTAGCTGCTGCAGTTTAGTCCTCTGTCCTGTAACAGAGCTGCTCAGGGCCTCTGCAGGCTCATAATAGACAACCTGGTAGCCAAGCTGTTGTTCATAATAGATGTCAGCTTGGCTAACATCCTCCTCTCACCCACCATCTCTTTGCAGTCTATGGGACTGTCCAGGACAGAGCTGGTCCTCTTTATCGGTGTGCTATCAATGGTCATGAGTACCATTCACACAGAGTTGGGGAATGGCTGCAATCACAGCATTGTAAGATGGTGACAGATATACCCTTAGGCCTCCTCCTCGATTCAGAGATGGTCTTTCCCTTTTCACGTAAATGGCCTCCTTGACTCTGCGCTCAAACCAGCGTTCCTCCCTGTCCAGGATGTTACATCCTCATCACTGAAAGAGTGTCCACTGGCCTGTAGGTGTGAATAGACTGCAGAGTCCTGGCCTGACCAGGTAGCTCTCCTGTGTTGTGCCATCCGCTTCGCCAGAGGTTGTTTGGTTTCTCTGATGTATAAATCATGGCAATCCTCCTGGCACTTAACAGTGTACACTATATTACTCTGCCTGAGTTGGGGACCTGCCAATCTTTGACATAGTGTTTGGGGTTTAAAAGCCACAGAGACGCGTTGTTTAGAAAAAATATGTCTCAGCTGTTCCGATACTCCTGACACGTACAGGATAAGGCAGCAGTTGTCCTTCTCTCCTGGATCACCTGGAGCTTTCTTTAGGTGCCTTCCCAGCTTTGACAAATATCCAGCTGGGATAACCACATTTACTCAAAGCATTAATATGACAATTTGTAAATTAATGATCATAAAACTGACCTCATAGCCCGCTGTTTGTCAGTGAAGCTAGTTTAAGTCATTATGCAAATGTACTGTTAAAAGGCTCAGGAAACCTGCAGTCAGCTGAGACTGAAGAAGTCACTTACCGGTAGTAGAATTTCTTCGACTGAAAACGCCACGTCCAGATGAACAGAATCAGTTTTAGGGATTTCCTTACCTGGATGACTGAGCATGAATGAAGACAATAAAAAGTGATGGGTTTTTTTGCTATGTTGTCCTAATTTTTTTTCTTAAAAAACCTTTCAAAACACACATTTTGAAGTTGATAGCAGGGGCGTCACTAGGTTTTAAGGACGGGGGGGGGGCTTAACCCCCAAGAGATACACACACGATATGAACGAACGTAGTGAATGAGCACAAAATTTCACAAACAGAAAACAAAGACTGAGAAATTGTTTTCCTACTTTTTTGGACAGATTAAACATCCTAGGCCACCAATAGATCTATTGTTTTATTTCAGTCTGCTTTATAATACAGTACAACAAGAAAACAGAGGAAATGTGTTTGCCGCATCAATAACAAGAAAAAAACTGAAAATAAAAAAGTACATTTTTCTGGCTGCAATCACCAGTTACTTGGTGGGTGGAAGCATCAAAGAATGACGTCTGTTTTTAAGAGTGGCAAATCGGTCAATCACTCTGTTGTGACTCAGATGCTGAAGCGTGTCTTTTTCAATAGACATGACTGCAAGACTGTGAAGTCTTTTCTGACCCATTGTTTGACGCAGCCAGGAGTGCAGCCGACGCAGTGCAGCCGACGCAGTGCACTAAAGGACCTTTCGCACGAGCAGCTGCTGACAGGCACTGTTAGGGCAACTTGGATGGTTGCCCTCAGAGAGGGAAACATGTCTGAATCAAGGAGGTTGTACACAGACAACATATTTTTGGGTGGACATCCAGCCTCTGTGTTTTGGTAAGAAAGTTTCTGGCCACCAGAACCTCCTCTTTTTTCAGGTCAAGTCTGTAGTGCTTTGCAAGTTCATTCAAGTGTGGTTCACTCAAGAAGTTCTCAGATTTAGGACTGCATGCCTGGACGCCTTTTAGCAGCCCTGCATCTACACTGCAAAATCTTTGATCAAGCTCGCCAACCATCCGAGCCACACAAGGGAAAAGTAACTCTCTTTTCAATGTGTCTGAGTTGTTCAATTCAGTGCGTGAACCCACAGTTGCCTCCAGGACAAAATCCTCCATTTCCCTCTGTTTGTGCCTTGTCTTGGCACCTGGTTCAGGGATACTGATGGTGTTACACAGGGCCTTGGTTTTCTCATACAGCTCTGTAGCAAATGCATCTGAGTGTTTGCCCTCAAGTGTGTCACACACAGCTTGTTTGCAGATAAAAGCTTCTGCCAGGTCTAAAGTCTCTTTCTGCAGGAATTTGTGGAGTCCTTTGGTTACCGACAGAATAGACTAAAACATCAGTAGTGCATAGACTGCTGAGAACTTGTAGAGCTTTGCTCTGAGACCAACAGCTATGGGGGATCCAATTGCAGATAGGCACTCCAAAATGGCAGGCAATGTCTCAAGAACTGCACTGATTGATCGCAACTGACATGCCCAGCGAATGTTTGAAAGTTGCACAAGCTCAGTTTTTGTCAATCCAAGCTTTGCCTGAGTCTCCATGAACTTATGATGATTGACTAGGGAGGTGCTGAAGAAAGAATACACACACTCCAACAAGCTGAAAAGCTCCACAGCCTCTGGGACAGCCTTGCAAGTATTGCACAAAACCAGGTTGAGTTGATGAGCATAACAATGCACATATATAGCCTCAGGGTGGAGCCTTCTAAAATGTGCTTGTACACCTCCAGTGGAGCCACTCATAACGGCTGCACCATCATATGTTTGTGCTACACACTTAAGCTCTGCAAGACCATAGTTTTGGATCTGCTGCTGAATAGCATTTGCAATGGACTGGGCATCAAATGATTTTATCTCTGCTAGTGCAAGGAAACGCTCCTTCACTGCCCCCTCTGACACGTACCTGACACAAACAGCTAACTGCTCTGCCTTTTTATCCCTTGCCTCATCTGCCATGATGGCATAGACTTTAGACTTTGTCATTTCAGATACAATGACACTAGTAACTTCCTGGGCACAACAGTCAATCAGGTCATTCTGGGATGTTGGCGAGATATACTGTGCATTTGATGGGGGATTATGTTTTTGAAGAAAAGCATCAAACTCCTTCAAAAGCTCCATGCACGCAAGAAAATCCCCTCTATTTGGGCTGTCTTCACCTTCATCATGGCCACGAAAAGGGAGTCCCTGTCTCCCTAACACAGAGGTGACTGCAACAATTCGTCTGAGATACTCTCTTCTTTCGACTATCTCACTCACATTTGCAGTTGCTATCATCTGTGCAACGTTTCCCTGTTTGCTAGTTCCCTGGTAGCTTTTCCATGTAACAACACTGTCCTTATGTGTTTGAGCCATCTCATGCTTGCCAAAGATGACTAAAGCTTTCTTCCAGTTCTTGCAACCGCTACTGACCAAACTATCATGTTTGATGTTTTTGCCAAACACTCTACATGGGAAGCAGAAAGCTGCACTCTGGTTGACTGAATATTCTAACCAGTTGTGCTTTTCAAACCAGCTGTGGTTAAATGCTCGCTTCTGTGTACCAAAAGTATCATGTGGATAGCTCTTCAGCTTCACCTGTCTGGGCCCTGTGTCTTTGTCACCTAAATCAAACCCTGTAGTAGAATGAGTTGCTGCAGCTGCTTCATCATTTTCCCTCTCTTGGCCTGTTTGCTCTCCTCTCTCTGTAATAACTTGATCTTCCTCTGCCTCTCCATCCATTTGCTGCAGCTCCTCTGTCTCTCCTTGCTCTCTCTGACTTGAACTTGCCTGTTGACCTTTTTCTCCCTCAGCCTCCCCTTCTGCCTCACCCTTCAAGATACATTAAAACATACTGAATTGTAATGTAAATTGCTAATATCATGACTTCTGCTCACGCTCCACAGTAATTTGTTGCTCCCAAATATTTTGAAGTTACAAACATTATATTTTGAGCACGCATGTGACTAAAATGGTTGCAATTTAAACCCCTGAAAAAATTACTAAATTACTTGAATTGAAGTAAAATTAAAATAGAACCCTCAAAAATATGTGAGTCAGGCTAATTTGACTTATATATATATATCTCTCTTTGCTCTCTCCACTTTCTAACCTTGACTCTCCTAAATAAAAGCTCAAGTTAAACAGGTCTTATATGTTGTACCGTGACTGAAATGTTTCATATTTCATATCCATATTGAGTCCCATAAAATTCTAATCAGACTGTCTGCATCACAAATGACTCCATCCTTTGACTCACCTCTCCAGCAGACGTCTCTCCCCTCTGCCTCTCTGTGCTCCTCTGCCCTGACTCCTACAGGTTAATGGGGATGGAGTGATTATTATTATTTCCACTGATGATGACCATACCTGAATGAGCTCAGCTCGATTTTTCAGAGCTAAAACGAGGACTGGATTTTCAGTCATGTGGATGTCCCCTGTGAACAACTGGAACGGATTGGATAACGAAGCACTGACGCTACCTTAACAGTGTAAAGTGAAAGGGACCAACCGAGTTATGATCATATTTATGTGAATAGCGACAGGTTTATATTATTATTTCTTTAAACTCATATTCCTGCATCTTTATATTGAATTTGTCTGCAAGTTTTGTAAAAAACAAGAAAAAAAACAAAACAAAAAAAACAAACCCAAACAGCAAATTATTTAGGGGGGCTTAAGAATATTTTAGGGAGGCTTCAGCACCCCCAAAATAGGCCTAACGATGCCACTGTCTCTAACATAATCTCTTGCCACCCCTAGTTTTGCATATGGCAGTGTTGTTTATTAAAAGAAGATAGCATTAACACTTTGAGCCAAACTGCAGTTAACACAAAATATAAATTCTAAAAATGAATATATATTGCAGTTCATCCAAGCCCTCAGTCATGAGAACTGCTGTCATTGTTCGGATGTTGTCAGTCCATCCAGGGACGTTAGTAGCGGTGATCAGCCCTTGAATAGCAGTCATCAATATAACAAATGTGTTGGTTAAATGAATGTATGGAATAATAAGAAGGAAAGTACATTTTAATTATTTATTTTAATTAATTTCCCCCAGGGATCAATAAAGTATTCTGATTCTGATTAATTCATTATTGAAGTTTACACAACATCAACAATGTTCAATCTGTGCAGGCACTGTTGGATGCTGGAGGCCCTTCAGAGGTTCCCAGCTCCTCTCTGTATAAGGGCAAGTCACTGATGGTCTTGGTCACTCGGGCCTGTGAATCCAGCTCCTGAAGAACACCATCGTGATTGTCTGGAGGAATATTTCGCAAAGTTTCTCTCTGTCATAGTAAAGGATCGCAGCCAGTCCGTCAGCCTGGTCGTAAATGAGATGCAACTGAAAGGATCTCAGGTGCAGGACACACAGCTCTGCCCGAGCGGCTTGTTCACCGTCTCCATCCATTGTAGCTTCAAGTCTGTCAGAAACAAGAGCAAATCATAAGTCACAAACACGACAACTGCAGACGCGTCCAAAAACCCCCCAAAACAAAACACTGTAGTACTTTTAAACGAGTAAAACTGAAACTTGGAGCAGCTAATGGATAAACCAAAATTAAGAACTGGTACATTTTATCTTTAAGTTACTTAGCTTTGTAAACTGAAGAAGATAATTATGTCCTGATCCTTCATTTCAAGTATCAACTGCAGTGAAACAGGTTGGATTATAAATCTAAACCAGAATGTAAAAGAAGAATGAATATAGAACCACAGACTACCCTCTCTCTGAGTACGCATCTTTATATTTTTGTCTTGTTGGCTTGCCTCTCACTGGTTCTTACATATTTTTCACTCAGACAAATTGCCAGCGACTGACATGTGAGCATCAACTAAACGCACCTACACAGAAAAAAGGTTTTTGAATGAAACAAGTTGCTTTGGACCCATCGGATGTCATTGCCTCGCAGACACCTGTCCCTGAATGTTTAAAATATAAATAAATAAAATACTAATAAATAAAAATTAGCACCTGCCCCTTTTGCTCTATTTTCCACTGCTGTAATCAGACACACCGGGTTTGTCTCAGGAGCTTTTTCTAGATCTTGGCAGCTCCCAGAGATGTTACAAAGTTTTACTATCCGCCCCTGATCAAAACGTTTTTTTCCTAATTCTGAAATTCCTAAGATTGACATTTAATCTAGACATGAGCACGAAGGACTGATGAAGGACTAATGTAAATGAAGCTCGGCGCACAAAGCGCAGGTTCAGGAACAGGTTCAGGGACAGAGAGATGTGTCCTCTATTGTTGATTTTGTTGATAAGCTGATTGAAAACTTCAGCAAACGTTTTGATAGCTTCAGCTTTGGACAGCAGTTCATAAAGAACCCATTTCTCATCACTGATGTCAGAGGATTCTCAAAGGAAGTCACACAGCACTTCAAGTGGGCAAATGCTGGGCCTCTTCAAATGCAACTGGTTGGGCTCTAAGCAGATGTGGCCCTGAAAGCAGTTTGGAAGAACTGAACCTGCCACTTTCTGGCTCCAAATGGTCTGAGACAGCTTTCCCAAATTTGAGAAAAGTAGCCCTGTACATCTTGACCATGTTTGGCTCCACATACAGCTGTGAGGCAGCTTTCTCCACAATGAACATAATAAAAACTAAATATCGTTCCAGGCTCACCAACGAGCACCTACACATGTGTGTGAGAATGGCCCTGACACCATTCCAGCCCAGATTTAAAATCCTGGAAGGGCAAACTAAAGCTCAGTTCTCTCACTGAACAACAGAAAGTGGGGAAGTGGAATACAAGGGGGAAAGAAAGAAACTGCAAAATTGTTAAGATGTTTTGATGTTATCTGTTCAAAATGTATTGAGACGAGATGTAAAAGGTAAAGAAAAAGGGAAACTCAAGCTGCTGCTATTTTTTTCCTGAAATTAAGCACTTTGTTTTAAGATGCACAATTTAGCCATTTTATTTTCTCTAATTCATTTTAAAATGCAGCCCTATATCTAATGTAGGCCTACTGTGTGTTTCAGTGTTAACAATACATTTTGTTGAAATGAACTTGTATTTTCATTGATTTGACAGTCTATTGTTCATACGTTCAGATATTGATTTAAAAAAAAAAATAGGCTGCTTCTCTATCACAATCATCACGCGAGTTAGACATTATGTCCCGGACCACTCAGAATTAGAGTTAAATTTACTCTATGGCCAGTGTTAACTTTTCAGTGTTAATTGTACTCAATTTAGTGTCGCACTGTGACTCCGCGGCGCACTGTGCCTCCGCGCCTCCGCGGGGCACCGCGCCTCACCGCGCCTCCGCGAGGCACCGCGCCTCACCGCGCCTCCGCGGGGCACCGCGCCTCCGAGGGGGCACCGCGCCTCCTAGGGGGCACGGTGCCTCCGCGCCTCCGAGGGGGCACCGCGCCTCCGAGGCTCCGCGGCGCACTGTGCCTCCGCGGCACCGCGGCGCACTGTGTCTCCGAGGGGCACTGTGCCTCCAAGGGGCACTGCGCCTCCGAGGGACACTGCGCGTCCGCGCCTCCGAGAGGGCACGGCGCGTCCGCGCCTCCGCGGGGCACTTTGCCTCCGAGGGGGCAACGCGCCTCCGAGGGGGCACCGCGCCTCCGCGGGGCACTGTGCCTCAGAGGGGCACTGCGCCTCCGTGCCTCCGAGGGACACTGCGCGTCCGCGCCTCCGAGGGGCACGGCGCGTCCGCGCCTCCGCGGGGCACTGCGCGTCCGCGCCTCCGAGGGGCACTTTGCCTCCGAGGGGGTACCGCGCCTCAGAGGGGCACTGCGCGTCTGTGCCTCCGAGGGGCACTGCGCGTCCTCGCCTCCGAGGGGCACTGCGCGTCCGCGCCTCCGAGGGGCACGGCGCGTTAGCGCCTCCGCGGGGCACCGTGCCTCCGAGGGGGCACCGCGCCTCCTCCTAGGGGGCACGGTGCCTCCGCGCCTCCGAGGGGGCACCGCGCCTCCGCGGCGCCGCGGCGCACTGTGCCTCCGAGGGGCACTGTGCCTCCGCGGGGCACTGCGCCTCCGAGGGACACTGCGCGTCCGCGCCTCCGAGGGGCACGGCGCGTCCGCGCCTCCGCGGGGCACTTTGCCTCCGAGGGGGCAACGCGCCTCCGAGGGGGCACCGCACCTCCGAGGGGCACTGTGCCTCAGAGGGGCACTTTGCCTCCGAGGGACACCGCGCGTCCGCGCCTCCGCGGGGCACTTTGCCTCCGAGGGGGTACTGCGCCTCCGAGGGGGCACCGCGCCTCCGAGGCGCACTGTGCCTCCGCGGGGCACTGTGCCTCAGAGGGGCACGGCGCGTCCGCGCCTCCGCGGGGCACTGCGCGTCCGCGCCTCCGAGGGGCACTTTGCCTCCGAGGGGGTAACGCGCCTCCGAGGGGGTACCGCGCCTCCGAGGGGGTACCGCGCCTCCGAGGGGGCACCGCGCCTCCGAGGCACACTGTGCCTCCGCGGCGCCTCGGAGCACTGTGCCTCCGCGGGGCACTGTGCCTCAGAGGGGCACTGCGCGTCTGTGCCTCCGAGGGGCACTGCGCGTCCTCGCCTCCAAGGGGCACTGCGCCTCCGAGGGGAACTGCGCGTCCGCGCCTCCGAGGGGCACGGCGCGTTAGCGCCTCCGCGGGGCACCGTGCCTCCGAGGGGGCACCGTGCCTCCGAGGGGCACCGTGCCTCCGAGGTGGCACCGCGCCTCCGAGGGGGCTCCGCGGGGCACCGTGCCTCCGAGGGGGCACCGCGCCTCCGAGGGGGCTCCGCGGGGCACCGTGCCTCCGAGGGGGCACCGCGCCTCCGCGGGGAACCGCGCCTCCGAGGGGGCACCACGCCTCCGAGGGGCACTGTTCCGCGGCGCCGCGGCGCACTGTTCCGCACTGTTCAGAGCGCGGCGCGGCGCACTCACACTACCTTCAAGTGTTTGTATTTGAAATCAAAAGTCTGTAAATCTTACCTTATAAGCGTTTGCCTGAGCCGGTGTAAGAAGTGAAGTGTTTCTGTGTGTGCCTGTGCGTTTTATACCTGCCAGGGCGGAGTGGAGGCCCTGCCCATGGAGGCAGGGCCTTCAGGCGCGCAAGTTCACGTTCTCCGCTGTCGCATGGAGGCAGGGCCCTTCCTCTTCTCGACTCCAATTTGGCTCAGGAAATACCAAGTCCAAGTCCTATAATCCAACTGATAGATGAAACACTTCATCGTTGTTCAACTTATCCTAAATCACTTAAGAAAATAAGGAAGCAACGGAAAGAAGCTCTCAATTAAATGCATATAGAATAAAAAAAATAATTATCGGCAACAACTTGTTACTTTGTTATCATTTTATAAACATGTATGATTAATTATTTTACATTTCCGTGTTTTTAATTATCATTTTTCGTAAATCCCATTTTTGGTTTGTGTGTGTGTGCGTCTCTCTCTCTCTCTCTCTCTCTCTCTCTTTCTCTCTCTCTCTCTCGCTTGCTTTACCGCCCTCGCTCTCTCCTGCGCTCGCTCTCTTGGCTGCGCAACTCGGTTAATTGGGAACCCACATGCATATTGATTGCAGGGTGGCGTCAGTCCGTATAAAGTTAAGCCGGTGTTCTCCTGGATTATTCCTCCCATGCGTTTGGCGCGGTGCCCCCTCGGAGGCACGGTGCCCCTCGGAGGCACGGTGCCCCCTCGGAGGCGCGGTGCCCCTCGGAGTCGCGGTGCCCCCTCGGAGGCACAGTGCCCCGCGGAGCTGCTGACGCGCCGTGCCCCTCGGAGGCGCGGACGCGCAGTGCCCCTCGGAGGCGAGGACGCGCAGTGCCCATCGGAGGCGCGGACGCGAAGTGCCCCTCTGAGGCACAGTGCCCCGCGGAGGCACAGTGCGCCTCGGAAGCGCGGTGCCCCCTCGGAGGCGCGGTACCCCCTCGGAGGCGCGGTGCCCCCTCGGAGGCGCGGTACCCCCTCGGAGGCGCGTTACCCCCTCGGAGGCAAAGTGCCCCTCGGAGGCGCGGACGCGCAGTGCCCCTCGGAGGCGAGGACGCGCAGTGCCCCTCTGAGGCACAGTGCCCCGCGGAGGCAAAGTGCGCCTCGGAGGCGCGGTGCCCCCTCGGAGGCACAGTGCGCCGCGGAGCCTCGGAGGCACAGTGCGCCGCGGAGGCACAGTGCGACACTAAATTGAGTACAATTAACACTGAAAAGTTAACACTGGCCATAGAGTAAATTTAACTCCAAATTATTGATATTGGAGCCAACCTGCGTCGGTGTGCATCCTTGAATCTGTGCGGCCTCTCTTATTCATTTAATCGATTTTTCTTAAAAAGGAATTTCCTGGGGGTGAAATTCCCCTTGGTGGCGTTGTCATTTTATTACCATTTCTTTTATAACCCCGCCGACCACTTGGTCACACTAATGAAGTGGCAGCAGGGCTCTGAGTATGTTGTTCACTCAATAGCAGGAAAATTGAGAGAGAGAGAGAGAGAGAGAGAGAGAGAGAGAGAGAGAGAGAGAGAGAGAGAGAGAGAGAGACGCACACACACACAAACCAAAAATGGGATTTACGAAAAATGATAATTAAAAACACGGAAATGTAAAATAATTAATCATACATGTTTATAAAATGATAACAAAGTAACAAGTTGTTGCCGATAATTATTTTTTTTATTCTATATGCATTTAATTGAGAGCTTCTTTCCGTTGCTTCCTTATTTTCTTAAGTGATTTAGGATAAGTTGAACAACGATGAAGTGTTTCATCTATCAGTTGGATTATAGGACTTGGACTTGGTATTTCCTGAGCCAAATTGGAGTCGAGAAGAGGAAGGGCCCTGCCTCCATGCGACAGCGGAGAACGTGAACTTGCGCGCCTGAAGGCCCTGCCTCCATGGGCAGGGCCTCCACTCCGCCCTGGCAGGTATAAAACGCACAGGCACACACAGAAACACTTCACTTCTTACACCGGCTCAGGCAAACGCTTATAAGGTAAGATTTACAGACTTTTGATTTCAAATACAAACACTTGAAGGTAGTGTGAGTGCGCCGCGCCGCGCTCTGAACAGTGCGGAACAGTGCCCGCGGAACAGTGCGCCGCGGCGCCGCGGCGCGGAACAGTGCCCCTCGGAGGCGCGGTGCCCCCTCGGAGGCGCGGTTCCCCGCGGAGGCGCGGTGCCCCCTCGGAGGCACGGTGCCCCGCGGAGCCCCCTCGGAGGCGCGGTGCCCCCTCGGAGGCACAGTGCCCCTCGGAGGCACGGTGCCCCCTCGGAGGCGGGGTGCCCCCTCGGAGGCACGGTGCCCCGCGGAGGCGCTAACGCGCAGTGCCCCTCGGAGGCGCGGACGCGCAGTGCCCCTCGGAGGCGAGGACGCGCAGTGCCCCTCGGAGGCACAGACGCGCAGTGCCCCTCTGAGGCACAGTGCCCCGCGGAGGCACAGTGCGCCTCGGAGGCGCGGTGCCCCCTCGGAGGCGCAGTACCCCCTCGGAGGCAAAGTGCCCCGCGGAGGCGCGGACGCGCCGTGCCCCTCGGAGGCGCGGACGCGCAGTGTCCCTCGGAGGAGCGGAGGCGCAGTGCCCCTCTGAGGCACAGTGCCCCGCGGAGGCGCGGTGCCCCCTCGGAGGCGCGTTGCCCCCTCGGAGGCAAAGTGCCCCGCGGAGGCGCGGACGCGCCGTGCCCCTCGGAGGCGCGGACGCGCAGTGTCCCTCGGAGGCGCAGTGCCCCTTGGAGGCACAGTGCCCCTCGGAGGCGCGGTGCCCCCTCGGAGGCACGGTGCCCCGCGGAGGCGCTAACGCGCCGTGCCCCTCGGAGGCGCGGACGCGCAGTGCCCCTCGGAGGCGAGGACGCGCAGTGCCCCTCGGAGGCACAGACGCGCAGTGCCCATCTGAGGCACAGTGCCCCGCGGAGGCACAGTGCTCCGCGGCGCCGCGGAGGCACAGTGTGCCTCGGAGGCGCGGTGCCCCCTCGGAGGCGCGGTACCCCCTCGGAGGCAAAGTGCCCCTCGGAGGCGCGGACGCGCAGTGCCCCGCGGAGGCTCGGACGCGCCGTGCCCCTCTGAGGCACAGTGCCCCGCGGAGGCGCAGTGCCCCTCTGAGGCACAGTGCCCCGCGGAGGCGCGGTGCCCCCTCGGAGGCAAAGTGCCCCGCGGAGGCGCGGACGCGCCGTGCCCCTCGGAGGCGCGGACGCGCAGTGTCCCTCGGAGGCGCAGTGCCCCTTGGAGGCACAGTGCCCCTCGGAGGCACAGTGCGCCGCGGCGCCGCGGAGGCACAGTGCGCCGCGGAGGCTCGGAGGCGCGGTGCCCCCTCGGAGGCGCGGTGCCCTCGCGGAGGCGCGGTGAGGCGCGGTGAGGCGCGGTGCCTCGCGGAGGCGCGGTGAGGCGCGGTGCCCCGCGGAGTCACAGTGCGACACTAAATTGAGTACAATTAACACTGAAAAGTTAACACTGGCCATAGAGTAAATTTAACTCTAATTCTGAGTGGTCCGGGACATAATGTCTAACTCGCGTGATGATTGTGATAGAGAAGCAGCCTATTTTTTTTTTTTAAATCAATATCTGAACGTATGAACAATAGACTGTCAAATCAATGAAAATACAAGTTCATTTCAACAAAATTTATTGTTAACACTGAAACACACAGTAGGCCTACATTAGATATAGGGCTGCATTTTAAAATGAATTAGAGAAAATAAAATGGCTAAATTGTGCATCTTAAAACAAAGTGCTTAATTTCAGAAAAAAAATAGCAGCAGCTTGAGTTTCCCTTTTTCTTTACCTTTTACATCTCGTCTCAATACATTTTGAACAGATAACATCAAAACATCTTAACAATTTTGCAGTTTCTTTCTTTCCCCCTTGTATTCCACTTCCCCACTTTCTGTTGTTCAGTGAGAGAACTGAGCTTCAGTTTGCCCTTCCAGGATTTTAAATCTGGGCTGGAATGGTGTCAGGGCCATTCTCACACACATGTGTAGGTGCTCGTTGGTGAGCCTGGAACGATATTTAGTTTTTATTATGTTCATTGTGGAGAAAGCTGCCTCACAGCTGTATGTGGAGCCAAACATGGTCAAGATGTACAGGGCTACTTTTCTCAAATTTGGGAAAGCTGTCTCAGACCATTTGGAGCCAGAAAGTGGCAGGTTCAGTTCTTCCAAACTGCTTTCAGGGCCACATCTGCTTAGAGCCCAACCAGTTGCATTTGAAGAGGCCCAGCATTTGCCCACTTGAAGTGCTGTGTGACTTCCTTTGAGAATCCTCTGACATCAGTGATGAGAAATGGGTTCTTTATGAACTGCTGTCCAAAGCTGAAGCTATCAAAACGTTTGCTGAAGTTTTCAATCAGCTTATCAACAAAATCAACAAAAGAGGACACATCTCTCTGTCCCTGAACCTGTTCCTGAACCTGCGCTTTGTGCGCCGAGCTTCATTTACATTAGTCCTTCATCAGTCCTTCGTGCTCATGTCTAGATTAAATGTCAATCTTAGGAATTTCAGAATTAGGAAAAAAACGTTTTGATCAGGGGCGGATAGTAAAACTTTGTACCATCTCTGGGAGCTGCCAAGATCTAGAAAAAGCTCCTGAGACAAACCCGGTGTGTCTGATTACAGCAGTGGAAAATAGAGCAAAAGGGGCAGGTGCTAATTTTTATTTATTAGTATTTTATTTATTTATATTTTAAACATTCAGGGACAGGTGTCTGCGAGGCAATGACATCCGATGGGTCCAAAGCAACTTGTTTCATTCAAAAACCTTTTTTCTGTGTAGGTGCGTTTAGTTGATGCTCACATGTCAGTCGCTGGCAATTTGTCTGAGTGAAAAATATGTAAGAACCAGTGAGAGGCAAGCCAACAAGACAAAAATATAAAGATGCGTACTCAGAGAGAGGGTAGTCTGTGGTTCTATATTCATTCTTCTTTTACATTCTGGTTTAGATTTATAATCCAACCTGTTTCACTGCAGTTGATACTTGAAATGAAGGATCAGGACATAATTATCTTCTTCAGTTTACAAAGCTAAGTAACTTAAAGATAAAATGTACCAGTTCTTAATTTTGGT
Organism: Copadichromis virginalis; assembly: GCF_057382275.1. Taxonomy (NCBI): domain Eukaryota; kingdom Metazoa; phylum Chordata; class Actinopteri; order Cichliformes; family Cichlidae; genus Copadichromis; species Copadichromis virginalis. Next base: position 49,098,318 of record NC_140620.1, read on the forward strand.
TTATCCATTAGCTGCTCCAAGTTTCAGTTTTACTCGTTTAAAAGTACTACAGTGTTTTGTTTTGGGGGTTTTTTGGACGCGTCTGCAGTTGTCGTGTTTGTGACTTATGATTTGCTCTTGTTTCTGACAGACTTGAAGCTACAATGGATGGAGACGGTGAACAAGCCGCTCGGGCAGAGCTGTGTGCCCTGCACCTGAGATCCTTTCAGTTGCATCTCATTTACGACCAGGCTGACGGACTGGCTGCGATCCTTTACTATGACAGAGAGAAACTTTGTGAAATATTCCTCCAGACAATCACGATGGTGTTCTTCAGGAGCTGGATTCACAGGCCTGAGTGACCAAGACCATCAATGACTTGCCCTTATACAGAGAGGAGCTGGGAACCTCTGAAGGGCCTCCAGCATCCAACAGTGCCTGCAGAGACTGAACATTGTTGATGTTGTGTAAACTTCAATAATGAATTAATCAGAATCAGAATACTTTATTGATCCCTGGGGGAAATTAATTAAAATAAATAATTAAAATGTACTTTCCTTCTTATTATTCCATACATTCATTTAACCAACACATTTGTTATATTGATGACTGCTTTTCAAGGGCTGATCACCGCTACTAACGTCCCTGGATGGACTGACAACATCCGAACAATGACAGCAGTTCTCATGACTGAGGGCTTGGATGAACTGCAATATATATTCATTTTTAGAATTTATATTTTGTGTTAACTGCAGTTTGGCTCAAAGTGTTAATGCTATCTTCTTTTAATAAACAACACTGCCATATGCAAAACTAGGGGTGGCAAGAGATTATGTTAGAGACAGTGGCATCGTTAGGCCTATTTTGGGGGTGCTGAAGCCTCCCTAAAATATTCTTAAGCCCCCCTAAATAATTTGCTGTTTGGGTTTGTTTTTTTTGTTTTGTTTTTTCTTTTTTTTTACAGAACTTGCAGACAAATTCAATATAAAGATGCAGGAATATGAGTTTAAAGAAATAATAATATAAACCTGTCGCTACTCACAAAAATATGATCATAACTCGGTTGGTCCCTTTCACTTTACACTGTTAAGGTAGCGTCAGTGCTTCGTTATCCAATCCGTTCCAGTTGTTCACAGGGGACATCCACATGACTGAAAATCCAGTCCTCGTTTCACTGCTACTTTACACTCCGCTCGTATACACCTGCGGACACACTAGCGTACATGCGGCAAACAGCAAGAAATCGTGGATATACGCAAGTTTTTCAAGAAAGTAAGTCTTCATCACTGGCTGGTAGTAACAATTAGTTAGCTCCAGCTAACAGCAGAGAGTCCCATGTAAATAATGAACCAGGTGCTCCCCAATTTGATAAATAAAAACCTGGCTAGCGCACTAAGTTAAATTGTTAGCATAATGTTCATTTCTGTCACTCGTTTTAGCTCTGAAAAATCGAGCTGAGCTCATTCAGGTATGGTCATCATCAGTGGAAATAATAATAATCACTCCATCCCCATTAACCTGTAGGAGTCAGGGCAGAGGAGCACAGAGAGGCAGAGGGGAGAGACGTCTGCTGGAGAGGTGAGTCAAAGGATGGAGTCATTTGTGATGCAGACAGTCTGATTAGAATTTTATGGGACTCAATATGGATATGAAATATGAAACATTTCAGTCACGGTACAACATATAAGACCTGTTTAACTTGAGCTTTTATTTAGGAGAGTCAAGGTTAGAAAGTGGAGAGAGCAAAGAGAGATATATATATATAAGTCAAATTAGCCTGACTCACATATTTTTGAGGGTTCTATTTTAATTTTACTTCAATTCAAGTAATTTAGTAATTTTTTCAGGGGTTTAAATTGCAACCATTTTAGTCACATGCGTGCTCAAAATATAATGTTTGTAACTTCAAAATATTTGGGAGCAACAAATTACTGTGGAGCGTGAGCAGAAGTCATGATATTAGCAATTTACATTACAATTCAGTATGTTTTAATGTATCTTGAAGGGTGAGGCAGAAGGGGAGGCTGAGGGAGAAAAAGGTCAACAGGCAAGTTCAAGTCAGAGAGAGCAAGGAGAGACAGAGGAGCTGCAGCAAATAGATCGAGAGGCAGAGGAAGATCAAGTTATTACAGAGAGAGGAGAGCAAACAGGCCAAGAGAGGGAAAATGATGAAGCAGCTGCAGCAACTCATTCTACTACAGGGTTTGATTTAGGTGACAAAGACACAGGGCCCAGACAGGTGAAGCTGAAGAGCTATCCACATGATACTTTTGGTACACAGAAGTGAGCATTTAACCACAGCTGGTTTGAAAAGCACAACTGGTTAGAATATTCAGTCAACCAGAGTGCAGCTTTCTGCTTCCCATGTAGAGTGTTTGGCAAAAACATCAAACATGATAGTTTGGTCAGTAGCGGTTGCAAGAACTGGAAGAAAGCTTTAGTCATCTTTGGCAAGCATGAGATGGCTCAAACACATAAGGACAGTGTTGTTACATGGAAAAGCTACCAGGGAACTAGCAAACAGGGAAACGTTGCACAGGTGATAGCAACTGCAAATGTGAGTGAGATAGTCGAAAGAAGAGAGTATCTCAGACGAATTGTTGCAGTCACCTCTGTGTTAGGGAGACAGGGACTCCCTTTTCGTGGCCATGATGAAGGTGAAGACAGCCCAAACAGAGGGGATTTTCTTGCGTGCATGGAGCTTTTGAAGGAGTTTGATGCTTTTCTTCAAAAACATAATCCCCCATCAAATGCACAGTATATCTCGCCAACATCCCAGAATGACCTGATTGACTGTTGTGCCCAGGAAGTTACTAGTGTCATTGTATCTGAAATGACAAAGTCTAAAGTCTATGCCATCATGGCAGATGAGGCAAGGGATGAAAAGGCAGAGCAGTTAGCTGTTTGTGTCAGGTACGTGTCAGAGGGGGCAGTGAAGGAGCGTTTCCTTGCACTTGCAGAGATAAAATCATTTGATGCCCAGTCCATTGCAAATGAGATTCAGCAGCAGATCCAAAACTATGGTCTTGCAGAGCTTAAGTGTGTAGCACAAACATATGATGGTGCAGCCGTTATGAGTGGCTCCACTGGAGGTGTACAAGCACATTTTAGAAGGCTCCATCCTGAGGCTATATATGTGCATTGTTATGCTCATCAACGCAACCTGGTTTTGTGCAATACTTGCAAGGCTGTCCCAGAGGCTGTGGAGCTTTTCAGCTTGTTGGAGTGTGTGTATTCTTTCTTCAGCACCTCCCTAGTCAATCATCATAAGTTCATGGAGACTCAGGCAAAGCTTGGATTGACAAAAACTGAGCTTGTGCAACTTTCAAACATTCGCTGGGCATGTCAGTTGCGATCAATCAGTGCAGTTCTTGAGACATTGCCTGCCATTTTGGAGTGCCTATCTGCAATTGGATCCCCCATAGCTGTTGGTCTCAGAGCAAAGCTCTACAAGTTCTCAGCAGTCTATGCACTACTGATGTTTTAGTCTATTCTGTCGGTAACCAAAGGACTCCACAAATTCCTGCAGAAAGAGACTTTAGACCTGGCAGAAGCTTTCATCTGCAAACAAGCTGTGTGTGACACACTTGAGGGCAAACACTCAGATGCATTTGCTACAGAGCTGTATGAGAAAACCAAGGCCCTGTGTAACACCCACAGTATCCCTGAACCAGGTGCCAAGACAAGGCACAAACAGAGGGAAATGGAGGATTTTGTCCTGGAGGCAACTGTGGGTTCACGCACTGAATTGAACAACTCAGACACATTGAAAAGAGAGTTACTTTTCCCTTGTGTGGATCGGATGGTTGGCGAGCTTGATCAAAGATTTTGCAGTGTAGATGCAGGGCTGCTAAAAGGCGTCCAGGCATGCAGTCCTAAATCTGAGAACTTCTTGAGTGAACCACACTTGAATGAACTTGCAAAGCACTACAGACTTGACCTGAAAAAAGAGGAGGTTCTGGTGGCCAGAAACTTTCTTACCAAAACACAGAGGCTGGATGTCCACCCAAAAATATGTTGTCTGTGTACAACCTCCTTGATTCAGACATGTTTCCCTCTCTGAGGGCAACCATCCAAGTTGCCCTAACAGTGCCTGTCAGCAGCTGCTCGTGCGAAAGGTCCTTTAGTGCACTGCGTCGGCTGCACTGCGTCGGCTGCACTCCTGGCTGCGTCAAACAATGGGTCAGAAAAGACTTCACAGTCTTGCAGTCATGTCTATTGAAAAAGACACGCTTCAGCATCTGAGTCACAACAGAGTGATTGACCGATTTGCCACTCTTAAAAACAGACGTCATTCTTTGATGCTTCCACCCACCAAGTAACTGGTGATTGCAGCCAGAAAAATGTACTTTTTTATTTTCAGTTTTTTTCTTGTTATTGACGCAGCAAACACATTTCCTCTGTTTTCTTGTTGTACTGTATTATAAAGCAGACTGAAATAAAACAATAGATCTATTGGTGGCCTAGGATGTTTAATCTGTCCAAAAAAGTAGGAAAACAATTTCTCAGTCTTTGTTTTCTGTTTGTGAAATTTTGTGCTCATTCACTACGTTCGTTCATATCGTGTGTGTATCTCTTGGGGGTTAAGCCCCCCCCCGTCCTTAAAACCTAGTGACGCCCCTGCTATCAACTTCAAAATGTGTGTTTTGAAAGGTTTTTTAAGAAAAAAAATTAGGACAACATAGCAAAAAAACCCATCACTTTTTATTGTCTTCATTCATGCTCAGTCATCCAGGTAAGGAAATCCCTAAAACTGATTCTGTTCATCTGGACGTGGCGTTTTCAGTCGAAGAAATTCTACTACCGGTAAGTGACTTCTTCAGTCTCAGCTGACTGCAGGTTTCCTGAGCCTTTTAACAGTACATTTGCATAATGACTTAAACTAGCTTCACTGACAAACAGCGGGCTATGAGGTCAGTTTTATGATCGTTAATTGTCATATTAATGCTTTGAGTAAATGTGGTTATCCCAGCTGGATATTTGTCAAAGCTGGGAAGGCACCTAAAGAAAGCTCCAGGTGATCCAGGAGAGAAGGACAACTGCTGCCTTATCCTGTACGTGTCAGGAGTATCGGAACAGCTGAGACATATTTTTTCTAAACAACGCGTCTCTGTGGCTTTTAAACCCCAAACACTATGTCAAAGATTTGCAGGTCCCCAACCCAAGCAGAGTAATATAGTGTGCACTGTTAAGTGCCAGGAGGATTGCCATGATTTATACATCGGGGAAACCAAACAACCTCTGGCGAAGCGGATGGCACAACACAGGAGAGCTACCTGGTCAGGCCAGGACTCTGCAGTCTATTCACACCTACAGGCCAGTGGACACTCTTTCAATGATGAGGATGTAACATCCTGGACAGGGAGGAACGCTGGTTTGAGCGCAGAGTCAAGGAGGCCATTTACGTGAAAAGGGAAAGACCATCTCTGAATCGAGGAGGAGGCCTAAGGGTATATCTGTCACCATCTTACAATGCTGTGATTGCAGCCATTCCCCAACTCTGTGTGAATGGTACTCATGACCATTGATAGCACACCGATAAAGAGGACCAGCTCTGTCCTGGACAGTCCCATAGACTGCAAAGAGATGGTGGGTGAGAGGAGGATGTTAGCCAAGCTGACATCTATTATGAACAACAGCTTGGCTACCAGGTTGTCTATTATGAGCCTGCAGAGGCCCTGAGCAGCTCTGTTACAGGACAGAGGACTAAACTGCAGCAGCTAGACTGTACAATATACACGTAATCAGGGCTGTGCAGAGATGTCCGATGAGGAAGGTGCTTAAAGGAGCACATAGGACCAGGCTGAACAAAAACAACCCACATTAATCAAGAATCTAATATGGAATCATATCATACTATATCACTGTCATCAGGTGGGAACAATGCAAAGCAAATGTAGCCTATGTTTCACCTGATGGTTACAATGTTGCTGCTGCTCCTGCTGCTGATAGTGCTGCAGGGCAGGGCTGTGCTGATCTGAGAAAGTAGACATTCAAAAGTCCATAGGAGACACTGTATCTGATTAAACAAGTGTTATGAGATAATAATTATAAAATGACAGCACTTGGAATCATGAGGCAAGAGATTAATAAAACTGTGGGAAATAAACTCGGCTCTGTCTGTGACTCACTCTTCTTCCTTCATCTCCTCATCTCATCTATCATTCTCCACTTTCTGTCCATCTGAGAACAAGGCACAATCTGCTGTTGCATTAAACTATGATTTAATTATCCACACTTAATAACTCTTGAACCTAATCCATAAAAAAGTAATGATATAAATATTTTTATTGAACTAAAACATTGCAACTTTATTTATTATTGTTTTTATACTTGAGTGATAATTTAAAAAGAAAATCTGTACACATAAAGCACATATAGTTACATTTTATACCTTTTCCAGAATACTGTATATACCATAGCCACAAGATGACATCATTGTGCTGATCCAGTCCTTGTCCTTCCCTGTCTGTCTGTCTGCCTGCCTGCCTGTCTGTCTGTCTATCTATCTTGCTAGACAGACAGACAGACAGACAGATAGATAGATAGATAGATAGATAGATATCATTAAACAACTTTAAAAGATTTCCATTATATATAAAATAATGTATTTATGATGATTCAGTTTGTCTTTCAATTCAGTGCAAAGGAGAAAGTTTGTTAAATGTTTAAATTTTACAGATACAATATTTTTGCTGCTGTAAAATCAGCATTTTGTCATATTTGAAATATAATTCTAATACAGCTGTTCTTTATGTATTTTCTTTAAAACCCAGTGTGTGTGTGTGTGTGTGTGTGTGTGTGTGTGTGAGTACTACGGCAGTGTAAAGTAGCATAAAAGGAGCAGGTGTTAGTTTTTATTTATTGATTCATTTGTAATTTTTACAGCTTGGGAAAACTGTAAAAACTGCATATTTAGTTATTGTTATAAATCTCCCTGTAACACCATTTTTGCGTTTTTATTTTCTCTGAAAATATAGAGAACATTACATAACAAAAATGTACTTTTCATAATAATAATATCATTAAATAACTTTAAAAGATTTCCATTTGATGCTTTAAATTTAATATAATAAAAAATATATATTTTATATGTAAAATAATCTTAAAATATTATTGTACAAAAATGGCAGCAATTTAATTTGTTTAATAGTTTTAGCTGATCGTCTGTGACACCAGGAAGACCGTACACCTGCATCTCTACCAACTTGCATTGCAGTTTCTGGGCTCTCCAGCCTCTTTGTTCCACATTTCCTCTAATGCAGGAGAAATTATCTCCAAGAAAAGAAACTCGACCATCACACAGTGGAACAAATTCTCTTCTCAAACAAAAACCAAACGGATAACCTTAAATGCATCACGTTTTTACTTTACAAGTTCATAAGCATTCTCCCTTTTCAGTTCTACCTCCTGGTCAAACATATGTATAAGAAAATTGGCCCAGTATCATATTATTTATACACACAGCTGTCTTTCTGTCCAGTGATTAATTGCATGAGTTCATGGAGGCAGGACCTCACAGCAGAAGCGTACTCCATAATCTGTTGTACATTATTATATGTATATTATATGTATTTTTCATGTATTGTATTTACCAACATCAAGAAGTCACAAGCAAAGAAAGACCACACCATGGCGCATAAGCAACGTTTATTGACCAAATTTATCTACTAAACAAATAGACGTAACATTTTTTTCACCTCCCAAAAAGCAAAGCAACGGCAGCCCAATATCAGACAGAATTGTGAACTCGTCATAATGAAGCAGTTCATTTTGTAGATTCAAGCTGCTCTTCATACTTTTGGCCATCAGGCGTCACCAGAGGACTGTGTTGAAAGTCCCACAGAGTTGGTCACGCAGGCCTGCGAATCCAGTTCCTGAAGAACTCCGTCACCATCCTCTGCAGGAATATCGCAGCAAGCTTCTCTCTGTCACCATAAAGTATCACAGCCAGTCCGTCGGTCTGGTGGTAGATGAGATGGAAACGAAACCAGGAACACACACGCAGGACAAAGAGCGGAGTGGCATCTTCACAGTGTCCGTCCATTGCAGCTTCAAGTCTGTTAGAGGGAAGAACAAACCATAAGTCACAGTCAGCGATAGCTGCAGACACGTCAAAGAAAACACTGTAGTACCTTTTAAACAAGTAAACCTGAAGGAAACTTGGAGCAGCTAACAGGCAAGTCAACCAAACTTAGGAACAACGTTAAACCAGTACATTTAATCCTTAAGTTAATTCCCTTTATTAGAGATCCTTCTGTTTCAAGGGTTCACTGCAGTGAAACTGGCTGCATTATAAATCTAAACCAGAATTGTTGCCTACGATATTGCCACAGAGCAAGCACCTTTTCAGTAACTTATCTTTCTCGTAGAAATGTGCTCCAAATAAAGAACTTTGTTGACAAGATTATTAGTTTATCATTTATAAATCAATATCGTCGGTATTGACAGCATTTTTTTTAAGTGAACATGTAAAAGAGTGGGATTAAGCGATGCGGTTGAAAAAAAAATTGTGGCTTCCGTCACATTAAACTCTGTGAGGATACAGGAAAAGGAGAGAGTGCGCAGATGTACGGGAAATTGAGGAGGTCTCAAATATCTGCTTTCAGCAGTTTTTATACACAAGTATGGGTGTGTAGGCGCACGGTGTGCCCCCCTCTCTACTAAAGAACCATTTCTTGATGGTTCTTTGGGGCACCTTTAATGGTTTTTCAAAGAACCTTTTTTAAAATGCAGTCTTTACTGCAACTTGCTGATTTGTTTTTTTAAGTTTAAATTTGGACAAATCTGTTAACACTATCATTACGGACAAGTTTTGTTTAACGTACAAACACTACCTTCAAGGTTTTGTATTTGAAATCAAAAGTCAATCTTACCTTTATCCACAATGCTTACAATAATAATCCGTTTCTTATTTCTTCTTTTTCGACCTCTATAAGCGTCGCCGAGGTTTGTCTGAGCCGGTGTAAGGAGTGAAGTGTGCCTGTTTTTATACCTGCCAGGGCGGAGTCTTCTGCGCGTGTATGCAAACTCCGCGTGTATGGAGGCAGGGCCCGGCAGGAACTGCCGAGAAGAGGCCTCTTCCCGGGCCCTGCCTCCATACACGCGGAGTTTGCATACACCTCCTCATACGCGGAGAAGGGTGATGAGATCTACCTCATGCTCTCTCGCTCTCTGGGCTCTCTGGGCTCTCTCTCTCTCTCTCTGTGTGTGGGTCTACACAGAGCGCATGCGGGCCGCATTGATGGTTCACACTAGAGCGCGTTTGCTGTCGCATTTTATTTGTAGTGTGAACAAGCAGACAAAAATCAGATTTGATCAAAAAATATCGGAATTGAGCATCAAGACCTGCAGTGTGAACTTAGCCCAATTTGGCTCAGGAAATAGCAAGTCCAAGTCCTATAATCCAACTGATAGATGAAACACTTAAGAAAATAAGGAAGCAACGGAAAGAAGCTCTCATCCAATTAAATGCATGTAGAATAAAAAATGAATATCGACAACAACTTGTATTTTTCTATTACTGTGAGAACTATGCTCATTTCTACATTTGAATGTGATGTAGGCAGGTCTGATGTATGGATGGATGTGTGAATGTGAGGGTGTTCAACATGTGTTTGTATTATACTATAAAAAATTTCAATAAAAATATATGGAAAAAACAACTTGTTAATTTGTTATCATTTTATAAACATTAATTATTTTACATTATTTTACATTAATTATTTTACATTTCCGTGTTTTTAATTATCATTTTTCGTAAATCCCATTTTTGGTGTGTGTCTCTCTCAATTTTCCTGCTATTGAGTGAACAACATACTCAGAGCCCTGCTGCCACTACATTAGTGTGACCAAGTGGTCGGCGGGGTTATAAAAGAAATGGTAATAAAATGACAACGCCACCAAGGGGAATTTCACCCCCAGGAGATTCCTATTTAAGGAAAATAGATTAAAGGAATAAGAGAGGCCGCACAGATTCAAGGATGCACACCGACGCAGGTTGGCTCCAATATCAATAATTTTGTTTATAGTGAAAATAGATGAAATATTAGAAAACAAAATGTAGCGTCCCAGGCCAGACTGACAGACTTGCCAGACTTGCCTCTGTTCACTGAAATAAAACAGAGCAATACGTTAAAAGAGTAAAAGGACTCTGAGCGTCAGGCTCGCTACATATCATAAAAACTAAAACTTCAATCTTTAATAGCTTTAATAAAAGAAATCACACATGCACACCAAACTGGAAGGCTTACATCCCACAAATCAACGTTAGTCAAAGTTCCAAGTTAAAACTCTTTTATTTGTTATCAAATCCTTAAAATCCGTAGAAAAACAGTGATCAAAAACATTCCAAGCTTGAGCGGTCAGCAAAAGTCGACTTCCCCCATCACCCACTCATTCACAAAATTTCCCTCGGGCCGTGAACAGGTGATATAGCAATCACTATTACTGACACCACGTGACCCAAAGCTACGCCTATCCATAACATTCCGGCTCCTAATTATTACATTTTTACAGTAATAATTACACATCCAACAACACAACTCACAACACACACTTCATCATATCACAAACACCCAGTGAGACAACATAACATACTCAAAAAGTCCACCAAAGTTATTTTCTCATGTCTTCTCTTCTTTTCTTCTGTCTGCACATGGTCAGTCAGTCATAGGCCAGAGGTTACCAGCACTTAGCCTAAATATAGTCAGTCTGTAATGTACATCTCATAACATTAAAGTCAATTCAAAGTTAGTTATGTCACACTGTGTCAAAAATGTCATAGTCATGGGTCAGAAGCCTCCTGAAGAAGGCATATCTGTGTGATGGGTCTGCACACATGGCTGGTTGGGGTCTTAATCCAGACCTGACGCACAAGCCCCTTTTCATCTGGTGCAGCTCCGGTGACTCTCCCAATGATCCAGGAACCACGAGGTGCAGAATCATCCACTATAAGGACCACATCTCCGGGAACGAAGTTGCGTTTAATCCTTCCCCATTTCTGGCGCTCTAATTCTGTGACTGGGACTCTCTTTGCATATCCTCTAGATATAAGATCTGTCATGAAGGCAGTGTAGTCTTTGTGAAAGTCTTTATCTCTGATGAACCTTTTCTTCAAACCTAAGGCTCGTTGCTCAATTGCACGGTTGTCAGGCATTCTTATGTCTCGGTCTTTTAGTGGCAGGGCAATGCTGTAGTGCCAATCCCCCAAAGTCACCGTCTTGCTGGCCAATTCCAGGAACTTCAAGTCTTCCTTTGACAGCCCCATCTGTTCATCATTGCTGCTCTCAGGAAAATCCATCTTGAACTGCTGTTTCCATAGCTTGTCCAGTATGACAGCAGAAACTCTGTTGGCGGTAACTGTTGCCAAACATCCTGGCCTTCCACAGCATTCTCGATTAAGTGGCCCATTCACAGTCCAGCCGAGCACAGTCCTAATGGCAAAGGGTCCATCACCTACACTCCGGATGACCTCCAAAGGTTCTAGAGCTCTGGGAATATTCATGCCAATCAAAAGCTCAACATTGGCCTTAATTTCTGGCAAATGAACGTGCTTCAAATGTGGCCAGTCATCCAGGTCCTGTTGATTTGGGATGTTACCAGTATCTACAGGCATTTTATGCTGAGTGAAGAGGTTAGGCATATCACAGTACATGTCACTGTCCAATCCAGCAACTTCAAGTTCAGGTACAATGAAACTGTCCACCACTTTCTCCTGTCCCATGGTGCGCAGGAGAATCTTTGTCTTCCTCCCAGCAATATTCAGCTTGTCCATAAGACCCACTGTACAAAAGGATGCTGAACTCCCATGGTCCAGAAAGGCATACGTTTCCACTATTCTTTGACATCTCTTTGATTTTACTTTAACTGGCACAATGGCAAGCTTACAGTCCTGTTCACCGGCCCCAGTAAGACCACTAGTCTGGATCGTAACAGGAATGTGATCTGCCTCATTATTAGGTTTGACTTCATTCTTCTCTTTGTGGTGGATATGGAGTATACTTGCATGTCGGAGGCCACAGATTTTACATGAAAGGCGTTTTCTGCATTCTTTGCTTATGTGCCCAGTACACAAACAGCCAAAACAAATGCGGTTCTTTTTAAGAAAAGAAATCTTCTCATCATGAGGTTTCTTATCAAGCAGAGCGCATGACTCCAGTGTGTGTCCGCCTTTGCAGAAAAAACAAGCCTTCACAGTGCTGTGATGATCTTGAGCCTCTATCTGATTCTGTCTCTCGACGTCAGAGACTGTTGTGGCGAAGCTACTTCCTTTAGCTTTTAGATGTGGAGAACATTTCCTTCCATTGCTGCCCTTGGCTGCTAGATGTGTTGCTGGAACGTCACATAGATTTCCAAAGATGGGATCTGTTACAATTTTAACTTGATGCTCAAGGAAGGAAACAATGTCAATGAATGCGGCTCTGCGATGTTGCCTCTCCTGAATGTCATATGCTACTGTTCGCCATTTGTCTTTTAACTTATATGGCAGTCTTCTAATCACAGCAAGCATATTGGCAGGTGTATTTAATTCAGAGAGATCATCAATCTCTTCCATTGCATTGCAGCATCCACGTAAGAACAAACAATATGCCTGAAGAGCTTTTCCATCTTCTGATCTAATCAGTGGCCATGAGTGAACTTTGTTCAAATAGGCAGATGCAATCACATGTCCATTCCCAAAGTGCTCATACAGCAGAGTCTTTGCCTTCACATATCCAGCACTTCCAGACATATGTTGGCAGCTTTTAACAAGTTCATTGGGCTGCCCCTTGGTGTACTGTGCAAGATAATGCAGGCAGTCACCAGCATCGCCAGTCTTTGCTTCTATGACCTGTTCAAACGAGCGCATAAAGGCCTGAAAATGTAAAGGGTCACCATCAAAGGTTTGAATCTCCCTTTTGGGCAGTGAAGAAAGACCTTGCTGATGGACCAACATACAAGTTAATTCATTTTGTTTTTCCATAATGGACAACAGATTTTCATTGGCTACTGGAAAAGCAGCTTGTGGCTTAGGCAAAGGTGGAATTGATCCAAAAGCATCAGAAGGCCCCATAAAAGCTGGTGCAGGCCTTTCCCTTTTGATATTCTGTTGCACTGTTTTTACTTGAAGCTCTGCATTCCCAGTGATTGCATTTCCTTTTGTAAGCGTCTGAGGAACAAAAGTCTCTGCATCCGCATTAAGAATTTCAAGGCTGTTTCCCTTTGTTTTAAAATATGATTCCATTCCATTAGATTTCCGTGAAGCGACGCTCCGCATAGCGGATCCAGTTCTCAGCACGTTCACCTTTGCAACAGTTGCAGCTATATCTGCTTCAAGCTGAAGTTGTTCTTTCTTTCTCCTCAATTGTTCCTCTTGTTCTTCAAGAGAGTGTTTTTCTTTCAGCATATGTTGACGTGCGAGCAAGGCGGCCATTTCAGCTTCTGCCCTGAGACATGCAGATGAAGTAGATGATACTCTTGAGCTTGACCTACTGCCTTGATTTGACACACTGTCGGATGGCAACACGTCATCATTAACATCGTTCTGAGGATTAAGAGATAATTGTGGTTCTTTTCCAGTGTGCTCTCGAACCTCCACTTCTCCTCCCAGGGAAGTTTCCTGTGACTGTGCCTTGTCAGATGATGGCCTCCCTGAATGTTTATCAGTTTCAGAAAGCCATATGTTAACATCCTCCATAAACCCTTTATTGTATTTAGAGATGCTTGAGAACCATGTATTTTGTTTATCTTTCTCATCAAATGAGATTAGAGAAAGTAAAGATTCATGCAATGCACTGGCATCCTTAAACAGGTGTGTTAACTCATCAAACTGTTTTTTGACTTGTGAATGATTTTTATCATCTTTCATTAGCTCTTTAAGAGACATAACACTTTTCATTTTGTTTACATGCCTTTTCCGATCTGTTTGGATGGTTTCAATTTTGTTTGCAAGAGCTTTCTCAGTGAGGGAAGTTATTCTTTTATCCTTTTCAGTTTTTCCAACAACAGATGCAGCCTGTGATCCACTCATTTTAAACATTCAACATAAGCAGCATGCCAAAATCCAAAACAAAGGCAACAGCAATTCCTCCAAACTCAGGTGAACGCCTGCAGAGCCACAGCACACACACACACCAAACCGAATAGCAAACGTAGCGGTGGGCGTGTCACAAAAACATCTTCGTATGGTCAGAATCCAAACTGCGTTCAAACAAACAATACGCAGCACAAAAACACAATTTACATACCACCGTCGTCTTCTCCTTATCCGTCAGACTAGCCGATTTTATGGGTGTAGTGGTGGCGGTGTGTGGGCTCGCGTCGGCGTTTATTCAGCGCTGATTGCGGGACGCTCCATTGCCGTCGCGCTTTTTGCTGACAAATATTGGCGACTTTCAAGCCTTTGAGTCGCCGAGCAGCTGAATAGGGGAATAATGTTGACGCGCCCGCTGTTTAAAACGTTAGTCAAAGTTCCAAGTTAAAACTCTTTTATTTGTTATCAAATCCTTAAAATCCGTAGAAAAACAGTGATCAAAAACATTCCAAGCTTGAGCGGTCAGCAAAAGTCGACTTCCCCCATCACCCACTCATTCACAAAATTTCCCTCGGGCCGTGAACAGGTGATATAGCAATCACTATTACAGACACCACGTGACCCAAAGCTACGCCTATCCATAACACCCATCACTCACTCACTGATGGATACAGCTTTTGAAAATCTAAGAAGAAGCTTCTGATAGGTTAGTAGAGTCCATGTGAGTAAACTGGTGGCACAGCTGTGGATGCATATAAGGCAAAACACAGAGCCTTCTTCTTTGACATGGGAACATCAAGAGATGTCAACCAAAACACCAGGAAAAGAACTGTGGAGCTCCATAAGTGTGGCTCAATTTTGAATACAATTTGGTGCCATTTGCAATTAAGAAATACAGATAGTTTCTCTCTTTACTCTTAAAGTTAACAAATATGTTTTTATATTGATCAATCTAAAAAAATAAACATTTAGTCTAATTTGATGTTACAATTAAAAAAGTGTTTGTGTTTTGATCTGAAGAGTACATAAATATCTGGTTTCAACTGTATATTTGATGATTGTCAGCACAAAGAGGGAGAGAGAGGAACAGAGAGGGAGAGAGAGGAACAGAGGGAGAGAGAGAGGAGAATGAGGACAGAACAGAGATGAACAAGAGCAGGTGAGACACACATGTTAGTCAAATGGTCGTTTACCAAAAGTATCACGGTATCATAGGTACTCACGTATCTCGTACCTAGTGTTTCTTTTTAGGTTTGCTATTTTGCAAATTCTACATTTATTAAGTTATGCAGGCTTGTTTGCACAACAAGGCTAAATAATTATATAAACTTTTCTAAATCTAAATATTGTACTTTGGTAGAATTAAAAAACAAGTGTAGTGCAGGTCTATGATGATTTTTAGTGCTACTATCATCTAGTTCTGATTCTGGTTTTGTCTTTGTTAAATCCTCAGTAGTCCTGATTTTGAACCGTTGTAGTCCTGTTTTAACTCTGGATCAGTTCTGGGTCTGGTTGAATTGGGGTTTAGTCCTCATGTCTTGATACAGGCCCGACTTTGTTCTGCCTTGCTGCTTAATTAAAAAACTAGTTTAAGGTGTCCTGGATATGTGATATATATTTTTCCCTATATGAAGTCATTCTTTTTTGAACAAAACTCAAAACAGAGCCTATTAATCTTTCAGTCATTTCTAAACCCCTTGCCTTTTATCCAAACTCCTCAGACTTTTGCTTCACACACACACAGACAGAGAGAGAGACTGGCTGCCCAGCCCCCTTCAGAAAGAAGCCACTTTCTCTGAAGCTTTGTCCACAATTCACAAATAATTGTTGATCTTTGGTGCTTTGTATTTAATTTTAAAAAACTATACCGTGAACATGGGTTTAATAGTGCTCTGCACTAGAGGGTTAATTATTCTGAGAACTACACATTAACATCCATTAGTTTTTCCCAAATTTATATTAGAAGTAAACTTTCATATTTTTGACGTTTTTTAATCGCCTACTTTTGGCGCAGATGCGCATTAAAGCTGGAAAAGATGACAAAGAACATTTTATTACATTTTATTACATTTTATTAGCCTATTGGCGACTTCTTCAGGTTCTAGAACAAAAATTGGTGCATGGATTAATAAAATGAAAGATAACTGATGTGTGTTTTTATAATATTCATTTATTTATGGGATTAAAAATACAAATAGGCCTACAAAGATACAAACTCCAACTGCCCATGTCATATTGAGGTAAGGCGGCTGGTTTCTCCATGTAAGCTCAGGCTCTGACGATCTCGGTCACACACTGCTATGCTTGCGATCCCCATTCTGGATGACCGCCGTCAGGACTCTTCTGAAGAATACGACAGCAAGCCTCTGTGTCCCTCTGTACAGCATGGCAACAAGCCCGTCAGTCTGGTCGTAGTAGAGATGCAGGTGAAAGGAGCGCAGCTGCAGGACACACAGCTGTGCCCGAGCGGCTCCTTCACCGTCTCCATCCATTACGGCTTCAAACCCTGCAGAAAGAAAACAAATCACAGATGAGTCAAGGATCACATAAAAACTTTCTTCATCCCAAACAATGAACGCTCTGTTTTATAATAACCCAAACCCCTTTGACAAGTTCACAAGTGTGATCAAAGACTGAGAGCCCGAGGAGTAACGTTTGTCCTAGTCCCAGTCTAATGATCAGTTCTCTCTGTTGAACTAACAACACTGAAAAAACTTCAAAGAAAACTTCCCACCTTCAAAAGCGCACACGGCAGCTGACTCAGTGAAACAAATAAACGTTAAAGGGAACTTGGGAAAGCTAAAAGGGCTCAAGTTTGCCAAAAGTGGGAACAATGAACTTAAGTCGCTTACCTTTATTAACAATGCTGAAGATAATGATCCTTTTCTTATTTTCTTCTGTTTCAGCCTTTAGAAGCGGGGCCAAAGTTTGTCTTCTTGCCCTTCTTCCTTGTCAACGTATAAACGGCATAATATTCTGATATATACTTGACCCCTGTTTCAATCCAGGGGGTCAGTGTTGACATTGTGGAGGACTATAAATACCTTGGAGTACACATTGACAATAAACTGGACTGGGCTAAAAACACCACAGCACTTTACAGGAAGGGCCAGAGTCGTCTCTATTTTTTGAGGCGACTGAGGTCCTTCAACATCTGCCAGAAAATGCTCAGGATTTTCTATGAGTCTGTGGTGGCCAGTGCGATCCTCTATGCTGTTGCATGCTGGGGGAGCAGGCTGAGGGTTGCAGATGCCAACAGACTTAATAAACTAATCCGTAAGGCCAGCAATGTTGTGGGGATGGAGCTGGACTCCCTCAAGGTGGTGTCGGAGAGGCGGATGCTGTCCAAGATAAAGACAATGTTGGATAACACCTCCCACCCACTCCATGACATGTTGGTCAGTCACAGGAGCTCGTTCAGTGAGAGACTGAGATTACCGAAAAGCACCACTGAACGACACAGGAAATCATTCCTGCCTGTGGCCATCTCCCTGTACAACGCATCCACTTAACACACTGTTTGCTGCTACAACTACACATGTTTCTTTTCCAAATATTTATTTATAAGTGACTTATGTATGTATGTATGTATATATATGTATATATTGTACTATTCTTAGTTAGCGTATTGTCTGTCTTGTCTTAATGTTGGTTTAAAATGGAGCACTGTAACAAAAAATAATTTCCCCCAGGGATCAATAAAGTATTCTGATTCTGATTCTGATATGAGTCGTCGGTAAGTTATCGCACTTAGTGCACAATTGTGCATCGTAAGAAAGGGGATGAGATGAGTATGTGAGATCTGTCAGTGTCTCTCCCCTTAGAGAGAGACGAGTCTTGCATACTCTCTTACTTACCTCTTTGCACAGTAAGAGGGGTCTGAGAGCTATGTGGGGATGTATTACTGGGCTTAAACCCGGGTTGTTTTTTCAGAAGCCCGGGGTCTTTGGGAGTGTAGGATGCCCGACTGACAACTGTATAAGACAAAAACTACACACAATATTCAAAGCACATAGCGCACAGTCCTTAATTCCCCCTAATTTTGGTATGATCCGAGCTCAGGCACTTGGCGACTGAGCATTAGGCGTGTGAGCGAGGGCGAAGAAGTGCAGCCGGGCAGACAGAGGAGAGCTTGATTTTGACCAGGTACCAAAGCAAATCATTCGTACTGTACAAATAATGTAAATATGACGGTGTATCACAGAAGATATCAAACTGATCACTTGACCCATATTACGTTAATTGCTCTTCGAGTGAATCAACAAATGGCGAAATGAAAAACCGAACAACAACAACGCTGTTTCTTTAGAGTCTTGGCTTACATGTGTGTTTATTTCATATTTTCAGTTGTTAAAATAACATCTACCTGAGAAAAGGGGAGAAGAGAGAGCAAAGATCGAACAATGCGTGCAAGGAGTTTCCCCTCGCTCATATGCGGAAGTGCTGTGCTCAGTCGTCTAGTGCCTGAGACTGCGGTCAAGTCGTTCCAGTAGTCATATTAGAATATTATGCCGTTTATACGTTGACAGGGAAGAAGGACAAGAAGACAATCTTTGGTCCCGCTTCTAAAAGCTGAAACAGAAGAAAATAAGAAAAGGATCATTATCTTCATCTGCATTATTAATAAAGGTAAGCGACTTTGTTTCGACTCATTGTTTCTACTTTTGCTGTTTTTCCCCCTCTAAGTTCCTTTCAATGTTTAGTCGTTGCAGTGAATCTCTGTGCGCTTTACTTTTACTTATTTGCTTACTCTATACTTGTCTTAATTTTATCCTTATTTATCTTGTTCCTTCCCCTAACTTGGCATTTGTGTATGGACAGCAAAGGAAGAATTTCATTGCACAGAGAAATGCCATTTCTTCTACATGACAATAAACACTTTGAATCTTGAATCTTGAATCTTTAAGGCAGTTGACTCACAGCATGTAGACTCACAGTTTCAACAGTGGTTTTCAAAGCTTGTTCATAATGATTGTGTTAACAGATTTTTCCAAATTTCAAAAAAAAAATCATCTTTAAAAGAATCAGCTCAATACCAGTAAAGACTGGATTTTAGTTTCAAAATTTATATAAAGTTTGAAACTCAAATCTTACGAAACCTGGTTCCTTCCAGCGCATTCCTTGACGGGCTGCGAGGCCAGCTCCTTTGAACTCCGGCTAGCTGCTCTCACAAGCAAACATTCGCACATAAAAGCCTTGGATAACCCGATAACCGGTGCAGATTTATAAAGACTGTTATTGTTGTGAATCAGCAGCTATCAAACAGAGCTCTAAGTTACAGCGTTTAACGAGTAGTTGCTGCAGCTGACTCATTTGTTCTTCCTTCTGACAGACTTGAAGCTGAAATGGATGGACACGGTGAAGTTGCCACTCCGCTGTATGTCCTGCGTGTTGGTTAGTCGTTTCGTTACCACCTCGTCTACGACGAGACTGATGGACTGGCTGTGATACTTTATGGTGACAGAGAGAAGCTTGCTGCGATATTCCTGCAGAGGATGGTGACGGAGTTCTTCAGGAACTGGATTCACAGGCCTGAGTGACCAAGACCATCAGTGACCTGTGTTCGCACAGCCTCCACGCAGAGCTGGGAACCGGCATCCAGCAGTGCCTTCACAGATTAAACATTGTTGATGTTGTTTAAAGTTTGATAATGAGTTCATTAAAATAAATAATTAAAGGTTACCTTTCTTTGTTATTATTCCACACATTGATTTTTAACCTGCACAGAGTCCTTCAACAGAGCTCTTAGATTTTCAAAAGCTGTATCCATCAGTGAGTGAGTGATGGGGAAGCCAGATTTGAATGACCAAAATAACCAAATTTGATAATAAAATAATATTGATATGTGATAAAACAAAACTAATATCTGCCAATAAGTTGGTTTAGTGTAGTTTTGCGGCCCTGTTGTAGCGCGGCCGTTTCTGTTTAATTCCAGCGTTGCAGAGAGAGGTGCTCGTTATCTCCACCAAAGCGCCTCCGGTCCTGGGGTAAGCCGTTAGAACTGCTTTTATTAGCATTCACAGCTACAAGAGGCTAAGGTTACATTTATCCTTTGTTTTAGGGTTTGATTGCTGCCTTCACCTCTCCGTGGCAAATCGCCTAACCTTAATTGGAGAATCAAGACGCCTGCCTATAGTCGGTTTGAGGGCTCCTGCTCGGTGGAGCTGCTCTCTTGTCTTGTCTCGTCTTTTTGGTGTCATCTTTTATTTTTGTGGAATTGTTTTTATTAAGTGGGCTAACCTTTTTCTGGTGCCCCTGGTTTTATTATATTCTGGATTGTTGCTTGTACCCACGCCTCGGTGATCGGGCTGGAGCGATCCTCTGCCCGCGTGTCGTGCTGGGAACTTGAAACCGCCTCAGTTGCCGATCTCAGCCTGTGCGGAGCCAGACTGGCTTGTGATCAAGGCCTGAACTATTGCCACCAGCACGAGTTGTAGTTTGATTTGTGGGATGTAAGCCTTCCAGTTTGGTGTGCATGTGTGATTTCTTTTATTAAAGCTATTAAAGATTGTCTTGTCTCGTCTTTTTGGTGTCATCTTTTATTTTTGTGGATTTGTTTTTATTAAGTGGGCTAACCTTTTTCTGGTGCGCCTGGTTTTATTATATTCTGGATTGTTGCTTGTACCCACGCCTCGGTGATCGGGCTGGAGCGATCCTCTGCCCGCGTGTCGTGCTGGGACAGAGCGTTCTGTCCCGCGGCGTAACATGTCGACGTTTTGTCACGTCCCGCGGCGTTCCTGAGGAACGCGAAAGGAGACCTTCAGCGTTCTTATGGTACGCGGTGGGTTATGGCTGGAATCCAGTGCAATGACGCTCCCGCGGTAATAGACGTTCCTGCCCTGTATTCCAGCCCTAAACCTAACCTTATCTCTAGCCCTAACCATAACCTTATTCCAGACCGTAACCAGGACTTTAATGATGTTAAATAGCGTGTTTCTAAGCGATTTGAAGAAAAAGAGCGAACATGTGTAGGTTCAGTCCAGACGGTTCTCATATTTCCTCTTTTTCCGAGGTCGTCATTTAGGAACGTGGTGGGTAGCCGAAAACGTAATATGGTGACGATTTGTCACCTAGCGTAAAATGTTACGCTTTGGGAGTGAGGACGGGTTGGCTGGGAACTTGAAACCGCCTCAGTTGCCGATCTCAGCCTGTGGGGAGCCAGACTGGCTTGTGATCAAGGCCTGAACTATTGCCACTAGCACGAGTTGTAGTTTGATTTGTGGGATGTAAGCCTTCCAGTTTGGTGTGCATGTGTGATTTCTTTTATTAAAGCTATTAAAGATTGTCTTGTCTCGTCTTTTTGGTGTCATCTTTTATTTTTGTGGAATTGTTTTTATTAAGTGGGCTAACCTTTTTCTGGTGCGCCTGGTTTTATTATATTCTGGATTGTTGCTTGTACCCACGCCTCGGTGATCGGGCTGGAGCGATCCTCTGCCCGCGTGTCGTGCTGGGACAGAGCGTTCTGTCCCGCAGCCTCCCTAAAATATTCTTAAGCCCCCCTAAATAATTTGGTGTTTTGTTTTTTTTAGTTGTTTTTTTTTAACTTATTCGGTTTTTTTTAACAGAACTTTCAGACAAATTCAATATAAAGATGCAGGAATATGAGTTTAAAGAAATAATAATATAAACCTGTCGCTATTCACATAAATATGATCATAACTCGGTTGGTCCCTTTCGCTTTACACTGTCAGTGCTTCGTTATCCAATCCAATAATTTTATATTTTTGATAAAGAAAAAACAGACAACAGACTGAATGAATAAAAAAAGGCTTCTTCATTGCACATTTTCCACCAATCACAAGCCTCTCCTTTCACTCTAGACTTTTGACCAATCACCGATCAGGATGAATTGCACTACTGTACTGTGCATCCCCCCACCTTTTAGAAGTGAGCGGTGTGTCTGTGGCAAGCTTGTGAGGGGTGTGTCTGTGCGCAAGTTTTAGAAGTGAGGGCTGTGTCATCACACAAAATTCGCCGAGCCAAGAAGCAGCAAACTACGCTTCACATTTGATCAATGTCGTCATGAATTCCCTCTGACTTTTGCTGTTTTGCTTCCACCACGATAAAAATCACACTTCCTGCACAGCTCTCTCTCTCTCTGTGTACTTCAAGAACAGTTTTCCGTCTCAAATCTGTTTTCTGCATTATTCATTCGCTTATTACCCACCAGTCTACCGTTGTTTACAGCGCTGTCTTTTTCTTTTTTTCACTTAAATGACCTCGGACAAGAAAGCCTCATTTCTGCTGTTCAATACTGAAGAAATTTAAACTTCTTTAAATTATGCAAAATTGCAGAATATTGCAGAATATTTTTAAGGTTATCTGCTCTAAAAAGCCAGACCAGGAAAATCTCCTTCATGTTTTTCTGTGTTTTATTCTCAGTTACTTTAAAACAAAGGGATCTGCTGTGATGTTCACAGTTCTGATGAAGTCAGTACTGATAAATTATCAGAATTATAATATTTCTGACTGTCTGAGGCTAAGTTGAATCGAATCAGGACTTTGAGAACCGGAATCGAATGGATTATAGAAATCAGTGATGATACCCAGCCCTAGTGAGCAGCCTACGCCAGACAGAAGTGGATCTATATCTCAGATCGTTTGTAACGAGCCACGGAAAGCAGCTGTAGCCACTGAAAAGACTAGAAATGAGCGTAATACATTAGATGTCATAGCGCGCGGCTAACATTTACCACAAAGAAAAACGCGTTATTCAGCGTCGTGTAATTTCCGCTAAATCCAGACTCTGTAACTTAACGTAAACACAGAAGACTTTTGACCAATCACCAATCAGGATGAATTGCACTACTGTACTGTGCATCCCCTCGAGTGACACCCCTGGTCTAGAGTGAAAATGAGTGCAAGAAAACTTGTGTATGTGTGTTTTGTTATTTATTGGCTTTTAGAAAAAAAGATCTAACACACACATACCATCAAGTGTTTGTATTTAAAAAAGTCAGTTTTTTCTAAAAAATTCAGGTTATTCTGAATTTCCCATAGGTGTGAATGTGAGTATGAATGGTTGTCTGTCTCTGTGTGAGCTCAAAAGGCTCGAAAGACTGCCGATCATCATCCAGGGGATACCTCTGATAGGATAAGCTCGAGCCCCACACAACTCTAAAACTGGCTGGGTGGATGGATCTTTTGGGAGAAATGGGATTTCCTGGCAGTGGATGACAGGAAGTTTACATCTTTTTCCATGAAAACAGAAATGAAGAGAAATGAGCAACAGCAGTGTTACAAAGGCAGATTTTGAAATAAATTGACATGAGTATAACTTTTTTCCCACTAAGATCACATCTACTTCCATGAAAACAGAAATGAGCTACAGCAGTGTTACAAAGGCAGATGTTTAAATCTGGCAATAAATACAAACTCTTCTTAACACAAAGACAAAAAAAGGACAAATTTCACTTTCAATCAGTTCACAAACTCATTTATTGCAGCGCACTTATGTGTAGACATTCATTTCCTTTCCACAGGACGGTAAGAGAACCTTTAAAAAACTTTTCTGTACATCCTCCAAGAGGAGATTTACTAAGTCAACACCGGCTGGAGTCCCCTAACACGGATTCAAGGGGAAAACGGGGGCAGCTAGTTATAAAAACTCGAAGTTAGCACAGCAGCTGCAATCCAAATGTCAACAATACAAAAATAAATAATTGAGATTTTTTTCTGGATGAAAAATGGTGTAAATTGTTAATATTCTGATGTGGGTTAAGAGCAGGTTCTAATCTATGCAGTGCAAATGGAATATTTTACAACACATTTTCTCATCTGTACAAGTACAGCGCCACACTCACACTCAAGTCAACACACAGGTCCATCTTTACCCGACAATTCATCGCAGCACTTTGTTTTCCCGCCTGTTTCACTGTTTTTAGTGGAATGTCAAATATCAAATATCTGTCCTGACACAGTTTCAGCACTCATCAAGAGCCCTCTGCACTTTTATGTAAACCATAAAAGAGATCCTGTCTGAACCGTCGTGGTTCACTCTGTGCTAGAGTCGAGAATGAGAGTCACAGCTCTGAGTTAAGATCAGAATAAGACATGTTAGCTGAACAAACACAGTATGTTACTGTTAAAAATGCAGCTTTAAAAAGGCCGACTGAAGCCAGCACACCTCTGCTGTCTGTGTTCCTCTGATGTTTTTAATCAGTGGTGTGGCACCTTCATGCTTCAGATTGATGTCTTTGTTTTTCATGATCTCTACTTTCCAAACAGCTGCTGTCACATGTGTTATCACAGAGATCAATACTCCTGCTTTGAGCACAGGGCATCTGGAATGTTATGAATCTATTTTAGTGATTGATAATTAGTGATTGTCCAAAGCCTCAGTCCTCTCCCATTTAAATGTGATGCTCCAACACAGAGCTGCACAGAGCCCCAGTGTGAGCCTGTACATGTGAACATTCATTAAGACTGATCACAACAATCAGGGTTGTTGACAAAAATGCAACCTCGACTGAGATTTCCTTAAACTGTACAAAAAGTCAGGTGAACTTGATTTACTTACTCTTCTTCAGAAAGTGCACAAAGTTAGAGTCAGAGTCTGTACACGGTCTCACACAGAGCTGATACGAGTATAGCTACGACAGATTTAAGGAGGCAAAAGGCTACGAGCAAAGCTGCTGACATGCACACACACAGATATTCTGTACAGTGATCAATCGCTTTATACAGCTTCTGTAAGGAAAAGCAACTCAACTAGTCTGAAGAGATTCATTACAGCTTTCCAGGAAGTTTACAACAACAGTTCCACTTTTAGGCAGCTGCTTGGAAAACCTCTTTAAAGCAAAGCAAAGAAACATGAAACGGCCAACGTCATCTTCCACGGCAAACGGAAGAAGCAGTACCATGTTCGTCCAGCTGGAGATGTCCGAAAGTCTCCCTGTTCCCCAAAGTTGAAGCAGGAACAGTAAGAGTTTGTGTCTCTGCTGCTGAGAGGATCAGTTCAGACGAAAGGCGCTCCAAAACATTTAAGGCACCACTGGACGCTGGGAGTGGGCGGGCGATCGATGCAGTGCAGAGACTTGCGCTGCTCCGCGCTCAGCTGGTTGTATGCGCTGTGGTACTCTCTGTCGAAGGCCTCTGCATGATGACGACACAGATATGAGTGAGGAACGTTTCACGTCATCGCTTTTCATCACCTTCAAACTCTTACAGCACACTATAGGTCACAGCTGACATCACTAGTTAATCTCACTCACCTACGTCGATGTTCTCCCGTCCCAAAGCCACCAGTGACAGAAACAGTATTTCTCTATAGACGCTCCTGTGAGACATTCACACACACGAGGCATCAGACACTTTTCTAATTCACTGCAGCAAAAATCATAACTAAGAGCTTCAAGAAAGACTAAATATGAAACAGTGAGTATAGATGAAGGAGGAGAACTGACCTCTGCCGTTTGAGCCCTTCTGGACGCCGTTTGATCTCTCGGATCAGCAGGTTGATCGGCCCGTAGACGTCGTTTGTCTGGATGTTGCGAACAATGGTGTTGAGGAGAGTGCGGCTCTCCTGGTGGTCTGTTGGCCCCAGAGTTCCCTTCTTCTCCACTGGGAGCACAAACACCAAAGCATCAGAGAGTCTGCTCAAATATTCTTTTAGCAAAGAGCCTCCAATCTGATCTGTTCTGCTCAGCAGTGACACTTTAACAAAAATACCCCTTAATCTCCTAATACATGCACCGAAGGTATCAATTTCAAAATCCCATATTGTCTCATTGCCAAGTTATTGCATTCACAAGATTTTCAGAAAATTTCATTTCAAGGTCACTGAGGTTCAAACTTGAGATGTTTAGTAGATACACGTATATTTCTACGTCCTTTCGCTCTTTTACGTTCCGTTCACAAAACCATATCTGACTTGTTTTGGGGGGTTTGGAAATCAGTACATACCTTCTTTCTTAGTGTGAACTAAAATATGTTTGCTTGAGGTTTAAAGGCTGAACACGTGCGCCCCCTAGTGGTGATAATGCAGTATAGCTCACCACAATAATCTGAAAGCTCACAATTCAATCTGCAAATACAGCTTCTACACTTAACACTGTACTGATGGACAATGACTGATAATGTCTGTCGTCACACTTACAAAAGGTCCTCCAGAGCAGGTAAAGTGGTTCTCCGGGTTCTTGGTGCAAGTTGATGTTGTCCCACAGGAGCTGTACGTACACCTGCTTACTGTCCTGTGGCAGTGACGTCAGAGGCAGCTGCAAGAATAAACCATGACATTATAGCACAGCTTACACGGTGCTCGCTTATTACAGGACATCCTCTGTAAAGGAATGAGTTTGCTGTGTTGGGTCTAGATGCCTTCTTATAGGTGGTGTGCACATCACTGCTGGCTTCAGTCTATTACAGTCACAGCATTTCATCTTTTATGTGTGAGTCAGTTTCATATAAACATTCCTCACAGCTTCATTTGGACGTAGTCCTCTACTGTATGCCCACCTGATGGATGATGTCACAGTTTTCTTACAACAACAAAGAATATAAAGATGAGAGCGATCGAGGAGATTTTTTTTTAATCTTTAAAAACAGTAAAAAAGCAGCACACCACAGAGCAAGAATACTTTTTACCAGCTATTGTGAAATAGCTAAAATATTCCACGACCCAATGTTCTGAAACTAATCTACACTCTGGTCTAAAAGTTCCTAGTTCAAGTTCCTGTGGACAATAGTGCATACCTTGAGATTGGAAAGCATAGAAGAAGAAGAGAAAACTGCATTTAACCAGATGTTATGTCTAACCTGCACTCCGTTGTTGCAGTGTTCAGAAGTGAGGATGAGACCGGGCAGGTGAGAGGGCAGGTCCAGGCGGCGGAAATACCACACCAGGTTCCAGAAAATGATTGGGTGCTGGCTGAGGAACTTGTGGGTGTAGATCACCTGGACAGATAAACCACAAAGTGTAACTCAAAGGATCTTGAATCTGCTGGCTGACACTTGCTATACACATCAAACCATGAGAGAATGTCTTTATATTTATACCTGATCTCCCTCATTCTCCAGCAAGGTTTCCAGCTCCTTGCGCAGTACCAAGGGGCTGAGGTACGGCACAGACACTGGTTTGGGATTTGGCCGCTTTGTCCCCATGCCGTCCTGTAAACACACAGAATTCCACTCATTGACTCCATGAGGGTAAAAGCACTACTGTCAGTGAAGGCTTGGAACAGAAAGGAGGCACTGACTTGCACTTCCTGCAAACTGCAGGGAAGGCTGGTGGTGGAAACACCATGTCCAGGTCTCTGAGAATAGTCCAGGCTTTGCAGAGGTCCTCCAACACTGTTGCTACGTGTCAAAGATGTCCCGGTGCCTTTCTGCTGCTTACATGCTGCCTGGTGCTCCAGGAGACCCAGGGGATCTGACTGTACCGGCCCTGGAATCAAACTGGAAACAACCATTCACTTATTTATATAGCACCAAAACATTAGCATTATATAGCACTTTATATTATAAGGTAAAGACCTTACAATAATGCAATGATCCACAACAACAATTATTATTTTTGTTATTAAAGTTTATTCCAATAACTTTTTGTTCTCAGTCACCAAGTAAAAGGCACCAAGATCATATTAGAAGATCTATGCTGCCATCTAGTGGTAGTTTCTACCACTAGATGGCATTTACTATGAAAACACTAGTAAGGCGGCGCTGAAGATTTAAACAAACATGCAAATGCATCTCCTCGTGCATGCAACCTGAGGTGCATTCAGGGTACTCAGATGAAGTTGTACCTCTTCTGTGCTCCTGGAGTATTTTCAGCGGTCTCCCTCGGTTCATCTTCAGCGAAAGTGATAAGGTCTGGTGTCTTAATGTCAGCCGCGCTGCTAGCTGTGGGGTGGGTGCTTGTGCTGTGGATGCTGTCCCCTGAGGCACTGGGATTCACATAAAACCTTAAAGAGAAAATAAAAGAACAGGGATATTTAAATTTGAGTTGCCACAAAGAATATGTTCGTGTGTTACAACACAGGAAAAATAAAAAATCTCATCTGACAGTTTCCTACCCTGTCATCGTGCGCAGGTCGTGAAACTCGATGTGCAATAAGGGAAGAAAGACCGTCTGACAGAAAGGACAGTTGGTATTGAGGTTGGAATCATCAGCTGTCCAGCCTGCCATGATCTCCTCGTCGTACACCAGCGCTTCACAGGAGCGACACTGGGAGCAACTGGACATCAGCACCTGTAAGTGGGATAACGCGTCAAACCCTGCTGTATTTTAAACATCAGCAGTGAGAGTGCAGCGCAAACAGACTCTGTTCATGCAGGTCCTACCTCCAGTGCACAGTTCTGGAAAATACTCGAGGAGGAGGCGTGATGCGAGGAGCTTTGCTCAGAGTCAGGACCTCTGCCCGGGCGCCCTGGAATCAGATCTGCAGGCCGACATGAAAACAATATTGAAAGCAGGCATCACTGGCCTAAGAAGTACTTCACTGCCCCTCCCTTGCTTCTTCATTTACATCAGAGAGTCAGTGCTTACGTGTCTGTGTGGTCCCTCGGCCCGTGTCACTGCTGCCGCTGCTGCTGCCGCCCAGGCTGGTGCAGCTCTGGTTCAGACCATTAGCCACCAAACCTGGGATGCCTTTTCTCTCAGGACTGTCATCCAAGTCATGTGCAGCCAGCATATTTTCATCCAGACGAGCTGGGAAGCCACCGCCACCAGCCTGAGCTTCATCCTGTAGAGAAAAGTTACCTTAAATCTTCCCTTTTATGCAGAACAGGCTGACAATGTCTGGAATGACCTTTTAATGACCCTCACCTCATCATCTGAATCGGCGTAAGCGGATGCCACTGCCCCCCACACTTTGCTGGCCACGTTTGCTGCCTGCTTCATGCTTGACTTGAGCACATCGATTTTAGGTCCTGTTAAGAACGTGTCCATCTTGATACCTGAAATGGTGTTAAAGACCGAGCCCAGCGACCCCCCCTGAGAGGACTTGACCAGTGCGGTCAGTGAGGACGATCGCTGGCCCGGGCTCGCTGTAGAGCTCGCAGGCGTCTTTGTCTTTACTGCAAAAGTCTTGGAGCGGGTTACAGTGCTGGGGCTGCGTTTGGGGGTGTTGCTCGGTGAGCCAGTTGGGGTTTTCACAGGAGGCACTGGGAGGCTGGACCTCCGCTCCAGAGTCTGTTTGGGCTGAGGTGCATCCGTGGAGTCTACCTGCGGCTGCTGGAGCTCCATGCTGGAGGATTTGGTACCCAGCGGGGTTTTCAAGCTCATGTACAGCTCGATCTCCTCAGCCAGGTTACGGGACACCACAGCAGGCACGGAGCGTGGCGGTTCCTGACTGTTGACAGAGGCCGACTCTTCGCTCTCTGACACCAGACGTGACAGTGGGTCAGCTCCCACTTCCACGTCGGCCCTCTCCAAAATGGGTCCTCGCACTCCAGAATCATCTTCATTAGTTTCAGTGTTTTTTCTTACTTGTTTCTCCCTATTTACTTCGGTACCCTTCAGCTCTTTGTCGTCTGTCTTTCTTTCTTCTGCGGTTTCTGGGTCCTCTTCTTCTGGAAGCTTTTTAAGCCTCAAACCCTGATTTTCCTCAGGCTCTTCCTCCAAGTCTTTAAAAAGTGGTTTGGGCACAATATTAGGGGGTGGGCTTTGACCTCCTGAGAGGACTCCAGCAAGGATACGAGCATCAGCGCCCATTCGGCTGGCCATGTGGTCCATGCCTGCCTCAGAGAGCATTCCAGCACGAGTTTCAGCGCTGAAGCTGCAGCTGCGTTCAGAGAAGGATTTCTGCCGCTGATGCTGAGACTGGTGAGCTACGGCCGGGGACGGCAGCGAGGGATCGTCATCGGTAAGTGACACGTTATCGTTCTTGCTGTGTCTCCTGAACAGCTTCCCTTTACCTGCACACAGATACAGTTATTGTAGTGCAACAATTACATTTATGTAGCTTAATTGAAACAGGAACAAATAATCTTTACAAATTCAAAGGTGATGCCAATTTCACAGAATTTCCAACAAAACCTTTTAAAATATTTGAGCGAAATGTACTTTCTTACCCATTTCTCCGTCAAAGCTTCCCGTGGACAGCCTAACAATACTGTGGACATGCGGCGACCCATCGACAGGACTGTGGGGCTCTCCCACTGCTACTGCACTGTCCACTGAGCCAGCTATGTCCCCTCCTGGTTAAAAAGAAACAAAAATAAAAGTAGTGGTTTGTGGTGCATACAACACAATACTGGAGGTGAAGGCCTGAGGCTGGGCCTTTCTTACCATTATGCTGTGCTTTGGTATCGTTTCTCTCATCAGCCGGCGGAAGGGCAGCGTGCAACGGTTCAGCCAACTCCTGGTGCAGCTCATCCTTGGATCCATATCCTTGATCACACTGTCTCTCTGGAGAGCACAGAATTTAAAAAAACCACAAACACAGCTGTAATCACAAATGTACGCTTTTAAGAAAGCTTTTGTTTTTGTTCCTCAGAGACTCAGCTGAACCTTGTGTTACAGAGAACCGATGCTTTGGGAATCAGTACCTGCGCTGCAGTGGTTATCTGCTACGTCTTCCATGTCATGGCTGGGGGCAAATACACTGTTCTCCTCACCGTTGACCTCGCTCGAGCTGTCTGCACTTCCATGACTCAAACAGTCGGCATCAGTGACTGCTGAGGCAGCTACTGGAGCACCTAAAGAAGGACGCAGGAAGAAACATGAGTAGACTGTATGTGGTATAGCAGCAGACTTCTGATATTTTCTAGTTAACATCAAGTTAATGTCATCATTTTTTTTTTAAATTCCAATTTATATGTAATCATGAAGCTATGATAAGAAGTGTCCTATAACTTCTAAGTAGAGTCAACCTCTTGTCTGATAAAGTTTCAGGTTTTAACTAGTGCTGTTAAAATGACGTTAACGCCATAACCGCATTAACGCCGATCGCCCTGTGCGTGTGGCTGGACGGCGCTAACGAGCTAACGCCGTGCAGCCCCAGACATGGGACGATCCGCAATAACTCGCTAACCAAGATTTGCCGCGTTAATGTGGTTATGGCGTTAACGTCATTTTAACAAGATTAACGCTGACAGCACTAGTTTAAGTAACCCTGCTAACAGGTAAACAAACAAACCAATCATATAACCTGCTTAGAAGAGGTAAAAAAAAGCAAGAAAAGGGAACAAGAGGAACACAGCCTTGTACATTTGAGTCACACCTGTGGTAGTCAGTGTTGATCCCTTCTCAGAAGATGTGCGGTTTAAACCGTATTTAAACTGCGTTACTCCACGAAGGACGTTGCGCAACTTGGTCCACATGATCAGGCCGCTCTGGTTCCGGCTGGGCCACGGGCTCTCTAAGACAGCCTGCGCAGAACAGATGAAGGATGAGATGGGATTGCTTAATAAATCCCATAAACCAGCATATCAGCAAGACCACACACACACACACATTTCATATGTTAAAGTGATAAGCCATATATGTAAACCTTATTGTAGTATCCATATGTGATGGCGTTGGGATGGACTCCAGCTTTCTTCATCTCAACCAGGACTCGCACAGCCATCACAGGCAGACCCCACACGCCGCAGAGCTGCATCACCACTCTGTAACACACCTGACAGCAGACAAACACATGATCATTACTTTATATGTTTTGCATTGTCTATGAAATTCCAAAAATCTAAAGAGAAGTGATAATCTAAACATATTCCTACAAAATGTGAACGTACCTCATCCAGTATCTCCACCTCAGTGGTTCTCATCTTCAACAGGATGTTGTACGCCTGCTGCATTGCCCGGGTCTTTGACTTGGCCATCCGTACAGCTGCTGGCAGGCAGATGAACCACAGACTGTAGCAGTGACTGAACAGACAGCGGGCCCACAGAGGCGGGTTGGAGTAGAAACGCTTTGCCATCTTGTATGAGAGCTTGACCTCCTATAGGAGCAGTACGGGCACACGTCAGATGAACACGTTGATAAAGACAAAGGGTGAAGAGCATGGTCAAAGCAGGTATCGTTCCTACTTCTGCTAAGGATGATAGTGTGAGTACGTACTTGCTTTGTCCTCTTTGCTAGTAGTGCAGGGCTGCTGGACAGACTGGCCCCTGCTGCTCTGGTGCTGAGTGCAGGACGTAACTCTCTTGGACGGTCAAATAGATTTAACTGCAGTTTGGGGAACCCTTTATACCTGCAGAATGTAAAGCAAGGAACACTTTTAAACCAGAGTATAGCATCAAGTCAGTTTAACTTGTTGGATATTGATCTGATCGTTTTAGTAACAGAGGGGGTTGTTAATCAGTTTCAGCTGCTTTGGTGTTAATGACATTAACAACAGGTGAACTAGAGGGACAACAACGAGAAAACCCTAAAAACAGGAATGGTTTTACAGATGGAGGCCACTTCTCTTCTTTTCTGATTGTTTTTTCACTAGTTTTGCATTTAGCTAGGGTCAGTGTCACTGCTGTTAGCATGGGGCAATGCATAGACACTATAGAGGTTGCACAGGTAGTTCAACTCCTCCAGGTTGACACATTAATACCACTGGCAGAAAGAGACAGGCAGTTAACTCTAGGAGAGCTGGACAGGGCCACAGAAGGTCCTTAACCCATCAGCAGGAGCGGTATCTGCACCTTGGAGCCCGATTACGTTTGCCATAAAATACCAGAATAGCAGGTCCACCAGTGGCACCCTGTGCTTTTCACAGATGAGAGCAGATTCACCCTGAGCACACGTGATAGATGTGAAAGGGTCTGACGAAGCCGTGGGGAACATTTTGCTGCCAGCATGACCAGTTTGGTGGTGGGTCAGCGATGATCTGGGGAGGCATATCAGTGGAGGGACACACAGACCTCTGCAGGCTAGGCAACAACTCCCTGAGTGCCATTAGGTATTGAGATGAAATCCTTGGATCCATTGTCTGAACCTACACTGGTGCAGGTGGTCCTGGGTTCCTCCTGGTGCACAGTCTCATGTGGGGAGAGTATGCAGGCAGCTCCTGGCGGATGAAGAAACTGTATGACTGGCCCCTATACTCGCCTGACCTAAATTCACCTCTGAGACATTATGTTTCAGTCCATCCAACACCACCAGGTTGCACCTCAGACTGTCCAGGAGCTCATCGATGCACCATCCGTTTTCTTATTATGAGCACTCCCCTGACATTCTCAGGCACACATGTAAGCACGCGGTGACAAAATGGACTCTCCTGCCGCATCATTTTATCACTGTGATTTTTGGGGGTGTCTTGGAATTCAGCCCTCTGTAGACTGATCACATGCCCATATCGGTGTTGACATTCAGCATGATTTTTCCCCTATTGAGCTCTGATGTGTTTTTAAAGTGTTACTATAATTTTGTGGAGTGTACGCTTAAAGCACTACAAGTCTTACGTGTACTGAGGAGCAGGATCCGGTCCATCATCTACTGGAGGCTCAGGAGGCATTACAAAGACTGTGTGCTCACTCTTTTGAGACTCATCCAGCTCCAGCAGTCTTGTGTCCTCAGATGACTCTCCTTCAACCTGCAGAGGGGATCACATCCAGAGATTTAGAAAACAGCACAGACTGTAGACCATTTCCTGTCTGATACCAGTA
This sequence comes from Copadichromis virginalis, assembly GCF_057382275.1. NCBI lineage: Eukaryota > Metazoa > Chordata > Actinopteri > Cichliformes > Cichlidae > Copadichromis > Copadichromis virginalis. The sequence goes on from NC_140620.1 coordinate 49,131,851, forward strand.
AATAAACTAGGTTACGAGGATACTCTATAAAGCTTTTGTAATTAAGCAGTAAAGCATGCTTATTTGATTGTGATTAAGTTAGAGGAAAAGCAGGAAAAATCCATGCCTCTTGACTGAATGCATTCATCAGATAGGGGGAAATTAAAATATATGAAGAGGGGAAAAAAAAAGGTGCAAGGAAATCTGATTACATTATCAGCAATTACCTTGGTGCCCTTGTCGGTGATTTTATCAGAGGGAAAAAGCTGCAAGTAGAGGGAAGAGAGCGAAGGGAACAGAATGAATCAAAGGAAATTATGGCTTCCTTAGCCTCCCAGCGTACAAATGTTACTTTGCCAATGAACCACTGTAACACAAAGGCCTGTTCCTGGAAGCAACGTTCCAACGGAAGAGAAAAACAAAACAACAAAGACCAGCATGCGTTTTTTACACGCCTGGAGGCAGCATGATGCCGGGATGGTAATCACCTTTTCGACGCAATCGTCAAAAAAGGCCAGGCCTGTGTCCTTGTCGCTGACGAAGGTGCACTCCTCGATGAAGCGGATGAATATCTGGGTCTTGGTGAGCTGGGAGTAGAACTTCTGGTGGGCACGGTCTCTGCTTTTGAGGAACCCTGCAGGAAGGGAAGGAGAGAGTGCGGCGTCAGCTTCACGGTCATCTCAGTTTACGGAATTTATGAATTCAGTGTCACTCGTTAATTTCGTAACTTAGCAAAGAACAAAATTAGAGTCTTTACTGCATCTTAAAAGGACAAACATAAGACGTTTTGTCCTTTTTGGCCTCATTATATTAATTATTCCTGAGTGACCCTCATCAAATCAATGTGCAGCTATTTATAAAAGTGTTAAACTATGCGGCGTGAAGAAGAGTCTCTTTCACATCATCTAAAATTGATCTTTGAGAGGGGAATTAAATGGAGCCAGGAGCCTATTTCCCAGCATCAAACACTCTTATGGCTGATGAGAAAGGTGATTAATTTCTAAAAACACCTTTAATGGTCTATTTTAAACCATTACAGTACATGGAAGGGAGGGCAGGGAATTGGACTAAAGGGCATATGAATGTGCTCAGCCTCTCAACCATTCGGTCAACCTGACTCCTTGAAACAGAGATGCCAATAAAAGTATGCATGAGTTGAGCCCATCTGAATTAAAGTTGTAAATTATGCAAAGGTTACAGATCCAGGAAGCCATCAACAAATCCATAGTGTTTGGTGAATCACGTGTTTACCTTGTTGGTCATAGAGGGAGTCTGCAGCCGTGGTTTTTTCAGAGGGCGCCTGGGTGATGGGTTTGAGGTAGCAGCGGTAGCCCTTCAGGATGGAGGCCATGAAACGAAGGAAGGCCTCTTGGATTTCCATCTCCAGGGCCGTCCTTTTCTTGTGCCAGGTGAAGTCCGCGTCCATGGGAGTCATGTCGACAGCCAAGCCATCCGGCATCACTGGGCGTAGCGAAACTAAAACAAGCCAGTGTGGTCAGTTTAAATAATTTATATCAATTTCTCAGCTCTCTCCTTTTATAAAGTGTCATTAAATGTACTCTTAATTAATAATACGTTTATTAATTAGGTCTCCCCACATTTACTTTTCTGTAATAATGCTTGATGATGGAGATAATGTAATGATGCAGAGAGAAAATTATGAGAGTCACAGAACAATGAGGTTACTAACGCTGTTAGCATTAGCTTTCTGACCAAAACGCCTCAGGTGCTGTCAAAAAGTTCAGACAGGTCTATATAAGCACAGCGTATGAATGATTAGAATCAAATGCATTAACTGTTGCTGTTTTATAATGGAGACTGAGCATGCTCAGTGTGGATTTTGACAAAAGTGTTTACAGTTAAGCTAGCTAGCTTGTAAGTACTTTTTATTGCATCAAAAATTTGACATAGTAAAATAATTCTGATATTTTATCAACCGAGCAACCAGAAAAGAAAATATGAAAGCGTATTTGTTTTTTAAAAGGAAATAGCATATAGTTCAGATGCTTTTTTCCCCATTATGTAAAGTTTTGTAATGCATTGTTAGCTTTTTTTAAAGGTATAGTTTTATTTTCAGCTTTGGACTACCATATTTACTAAAAGAATACCATGATGCATTTTGTAATTTAAGCTTACAGTGTTCAGGTAAAGATTAAGAATCCTGTCCACGTTAATTGTGGTAACTTGGTATAACAGGTAAGTGATCCAGGTTTTGCTATACAAATGAGATGCTGTTTGTACCAGTGGCCAGCTGGTGGTGCAAGTTGCTTAGTGAGTTAATGAGACTCTTGCAAGGCTTCTTTGGGAGGTTCTTCCAGTTGCTGTGTTTCTTCTCATCTGACCTGTAACATACAAAACCACAAAGTTTGTAGACTGGAAAAAACCAAAAGACAGCTGAAAACAAAAATCTGGGCTCACAAATCTGCTGCTGAAAGAGTTGTTCAACATAATGAGAGCTGTTAATGTAGAAGACAAAGTGTGTTTTTCTCCAACAAAGCACAACATACAGGTAGATAGTGTTCGTGTCCAGATCCACACAAACAACATCTGGTGGGGGGTCATAAAGGTCAAAGTAGCGGGAGTCCACGCCCACTATAAATGGACACGGCGCGTTGAGGACGCCTGCGAGAGACAGCGGGCACAGGGGGATGTAGGGACACTGCCACTGGAAGGGGAAAATCATCTGGAAGGAGACAAAAGCCAGAATCAGGATTATTACTCCCAAACAGATGTTTTTAAAGGGTTTCCCATGTGTAAAAAAACCCCAAAAACAACAGCAGCATATTTCTTTCCTTACTCACGAGCCCATTTTTTCATATTGCTCCACCCCTCAAGAACATCTATAAGTTGAACACCGAAGGTAAATAAGACAAATTTAGGGGGGGGGGGGGTGTCACACTTGCATAACTGATCTATTGTAACAGCTGAAACCTATTTGGGTTGATTTTGAGAATTGTGAAATCCTTACTTTTCTGGAACTGGAGAATAAGCAACTACATTAGTGAAAAAAAAACTCAAGTTCAAAAAGCCTGAGTAGTTCCAGAGCTATTTGGATACTTCGCTGCCTGCAGGCAGGGACATGTGAGACACAAAGTAATGATCAGCTATAAAAGCAATTTAAAATTGTCACAAGTTTAAAAAGGAAGTCATTAACTTGCGGTTCTAGTCATTCATGACAGGCATTTTCAGCTAAAAGAAAGATGCTTTACTTTAACATTGTCTGGACTTCATGGTACTGTGTTGCAACATTATTAGGCAATAAATGGATAAGTGGAAACCACCATTACCAATACTCAATAGGGCTACATTATTGAGAGTTGAATATGTTTACAGTATTGATTACAGTGTAGGCGTCACTCGGGCTCCATTACTGATTTTGTGTCTACATAAATAAAAAAGACGTGCAGTGCTGCTCACATCACTGCTCAGAAACTTGTTCCTCTTCTTGCTGCTGCTTTTCTGGATTAAACTGCTCTACCTGACTCATCTTAATGCTCTTTCATTACAGCCATAAAACATAAGTGAAAGGAAATGAAACTAATAGTTACAGTTCCTCCATGTGGACCATTTGAGCTGTCTTTGACTAATTACTGATACTGTTACATATACAGCATATATCATTTACTAAATGTAGCTTATGTCACTGTGCTGTATCTCTCTCTCCATCTGCTTGTACATGTAAGGCTTGTCTGAGCATCGAGTGCCTAAATAACAAGCTGTGCATTCTGTAAGCTCTTAATTAGTGTTTTTATTTAAGTAAGCAGACAGTTTTCTTCTCTGCAGTTCTGATGAATGTTGACTCGACAATAGTGACTACTACTTATGTCACTTTAAAGGAAAGTGTTGGGTTATCCAAACACAGTGGAGTTAAACAGTGCATCTGCAGCGTGTTATTCATTTAATCCTTTTGCAAATATATTTTTGTTGCCGTGTTCCTTAATGAGATGTTATTGTGCAACACTTTATAGTGCTAACCATATGTTTCTTATCTAAAAAGTTCAGATAAGTCAAGGAAATGCAAGTGTCAATGTTTCGCATGTGCAGATTGAAAAGTTAAACAACTGCACAACTGAGACACCACAGCCTGCAGTCATAATGTTGTTTTCTTGACTTTTAATGTGTATGTTTTTCATTTTAATCACATGGTTAATATTAGATTGATTTTCAAAACAGCCCAGGCACTTACAGGACATATTCTGTATTTATGAGCAGAAACAGTGGCTGTGTGGTCGCTTTGCATGTCAGCACTAGGTCAAGCTGATGATTCATTTCTTTCCATACTGACAGCAAAGGCAATGAAACACTGCAGGCAAATATGAGCTAAATGGACTCAAAAACAATGATGTTATTTTCTTTCAGACACAATGAAAATAAATAGATTTCATTGACATTTTTTTGTGGATGTTTATTTACTCATTTACACTCTGCCTGACTATGCTCGGATCAGCTGGTTCTTTTGTTTTGTGACATTTAAAAAAAGTGCTGCAAACAGGGACGTTTCAGAGTGCCCTCTGGTGGACAAACTAGGCGACGTCAATACTGATAATACAGCTGAAGGGTGTTTCTCTCGTCTCTTGTTTGTTTTTGTTTTCTCTCACCCCGTTTTCAGCCATTATAATTGTCGACACTGAGAAATGAACAAAATCCGAATTTTGGCCATAAATAAAAGACATTAAAACTAATCTAAAACTGTAATCAGACTAAGCAGGAAAAGCTTTGCTAAAATCCAATCCAGCAAATAAATTATATCTATTTGAGTATATTTGAATACATTTGAGTATGACAATATGAGAGTGCATGTTGGAGCCTACTCACAGCCACCACAGCCTCGGCCACTCCGGTGAGCACGGCGGGTCGGAGCGAGTGCAGCAGGATCTTGCTCTCCAGCAGGACAAAGTGCAGCAGTGTGGCGCAGTTCTCCGAGCCCAGATTCATCAGCAGAGTGCCATAGTCTGCCCCGCTGGCACGGAGGGAGAGAAGAGAGGAGAGGAATGAAGTGATGAGTTCGGACAGGGAACGGAAAGCACAGCAGAAAGAAAAGGAGAGGGAAAAATAAAGGGAAAAGAATTTGGAAACAGAAGAGTTCATTGCTGGGTCTGTAACCAAATGTAACCGGAATTAATCAAATGGGAAACAAGGAAAAGGCAGAAATACAGGCACAGAGTCAAAATAACACCATCAACATAAAATGTATTGTTTAACAATCTCGCTGTCTGCTTTACTGCTTCAGCTTGCTAAAGCGCTCTGTTTTCAGATGCTTTTTTTCATAATCTAACAAACCAATCATTTTAAAAGCCTTCATAACCACAACTTAAAAGTGACTGCCTTTTGTGCAGTAATTCTGTCTCCTTTAAATCTCTATTGTAGAGACTGCCGCACACATTACTTTGAATATCAATAGCAGCCGGTGCTAGCTTTAACAAAAGCCCGTCAATGACAATTTTTATGAGGTTTCAAGGTTGCATAAGGCAGCGTCCAGAACTACAAAAAGGAAAATAAAGTAGCTGAATTACTCATATCAGTTGGAAAATGGCAGAAGTAGCAGCAGAAAAAGGCTTTAAAAAAAGACAACGATGCAGGAATTAGCTGAACATGTTTTTTTTGTAGAGAAATGACTTTGTTATGCATTTATTGAGTAGGCAAAGGTACCTGAGCGGTAAGGGTGTACACACAGGCTGGGAGAGGATCAAAGTGTCGTTTACAGAGAGCTGCAGAGGACATTAAATAACATCAGTGACAGAAAAATACAAAAATATCACAACAAATGTTCCCTGAGTACTGCACATGTGGAAACTCTGATCTATTTTGACCGACAGCAAGAGAGAAAAACTCTGACCTGGACCAAGATTCTGGGTCTTTGTGGGGAAGGAAATGAGACATTGTGCATGAAGTGCGAGATGTGCCTGTTGAAGGAAATAATAAAACTCATGTTAGATGTTTCCTTTTAAAAGGTTGGCATTAAAGTGGCCAATGAATGATTTTGAAAGTTTCCACAGCTGCCAAGTAGTTTCCTACTTTTCAATAGGCAGTGGGTGCGGGCCTGAGACGGAGAACTTGTAGATGAACATCAGGAACTTGCGGAAGCACTCAAAGAAGGGCCAGCGGGAGAGCAGACAGATGCATTTATTGGTGTTCACAGGCCGGTTGGGGATCATCTTCTTCTCCACCGTGGTGAGAAGGCCCAGCTGGATCTTCTGCTTCTCGCTCAACAGATCTGCTGGATATGGCTCGTAAAACTGGATGGCTGAGCCATACACCTGGCAACAAGAGGTGGACGTTAAAGTGTTTGAAACATTTTGGCTCGGCGGAGAGTTTTAAACACTTAAATTTAAATCTTCCTTTGGTAGCTATGTCTTACCTTTTCACCAGAGGAGATGGTTAAGACAAATGTAGAAAAGACAGGCAGAGGGTCACGAGTGTTCGGTGCCCAGCACTCGATGTTGGCACCCATGGGCAAACAGAACAGAGGTACAGACTCTGACAGAGGGAAAGACTCATAGTCCTCTTCTGGGTAACGAAAGATTAGACCTGGAGCACAGAATAACACACAAACAAATAAATAAAAATCACATGATGAAACAATGTGGTTGTTCAAAGCAAGACACATGGTAACGTTTAAGTTTATTGAATAGTTTGAATAGGTCTTCAAACTTCCAGGCAGGCCTTTAATCCCAGTCTCCCTGCAGGGATTAAACTCTGACCTTTAAGAAAAGGGAGATCAATATTTTGCAACTCTGATGCTCTTACAGTCAGCAGCCTGTATAATTCATTTTGAGGAAATAAGAAGCTCAACTTGATGTCTGTCACTATGAAAAAACACACACATTCTTCTGAGCATGCATGGATGCACACATGTGCGTGCGTGCACAGCAGACGCACCAAAGGGCGTGGCAGGAAGTGCAGTTGTCCGAGATGAATAAACAGCCACTTCACAGGAAAAAGGCCGGCCAGAAGATAAAGCCAGCCTGCATGTTTCCACAGGGCGTGTATGTTTGTGTGTGTGTGCACATGTTAACCCTGATGATGTTACGCAACGCAGCGCTCAGAAGGCCAAACTACTGCGGAAGCTTTCAGTCAGTGAAAATGTCACCCAAAGATCAGCGATACACGCTGAAGGTGACCTATAACACGTAAGCAGTGGCCATTGTGACGACACACAATGCCCCAACACGTCTCGCTGCTGCAGTTTTGTTATCAGTGTTTAACATAAATGCACATTTTGGAAAGACTCATGACTGCAAAACATCCTCCCCTTTTCCTCCTGCCTGGACACTGTTTGTCCAGTATATCTAGTGTCCCTGCTGTCCCTCCTCTGCACAGGTCCAAACCATCTCAGCCTCGCTCTCCAAGTTTGTCTCCAGACTGCTCAACCTGAACTGTCCCTCCGATACACTCGTTTCTAATCTTGTCCATCCTGGTCAATGAAAGTATTAGCATCTTCAGCTTTGCCACCTCCAGCTCGGCCTCCTATCCTTTTGTCAGTGCCGCTGTCCTTAAACTATACACGAGAGCAGGTCTCACTACTGTCCTGTAAACATTCCCTTTCACTCTTGTTGCAATCCTTCCATCACAGTTCACCTCTGACACGCATCACCACCCATCTCCACCCTGCCTGCACTCTCACACACCTCACCTGTGCACAGTCTGTTGCTTTGGATGGCTGACCCAGGTATTTAAACTAGTCCACGTGTAACCAACAGTTACATGTGCCTCTCTCATTCACACACACTCTGCTTGCTTCTACTGTTTAAAACACTATTATCTAACTATAACACAATAATAACACATCATTGTGTCAATAACACAATGATCAAAGTGATTTACTGATATATTATATTTACTATTACTGTCAACCTTTTACGTTTTGCATAATATTACAGTACAGTTTTAACTAAGGCAAAACATTGTTTCAGTTATATATATTAACTACCTGCTCTTGTAAACAGCTTTAACACCACATGAGCAAATCATTTTAAAAAAAAAAAAAAAGAGAGAGATAGTGAGGTGAAATCAGATGAATCAAAGACTAAAAACTGAATTACACGAAGACGGACACAACAACGTGACAGCAGTAACCACTGTTCAGCAGCTGCAGGAAACAGATAGCAGCTGAAGATGGCATTTTGAAACTGATCACTTTTACTCACCGGCTTTGTAACTGATGGAATTTGACGCGGACACAGACTTCTTGTAACACAGGAACACGCTGGAGCCCCACTGAAAGACCGATCACACTCTTATTATGCATTTGAACTTTCATGAATGATGCTACTGAAAGAGAGCTAAGAAACTAAATTCAGACGCACCATGCCGCAGTTGAGGTTCTTGTCCACTTTGCAGAAGGTGTGCGGCGGCGTCTCGCCTTTGCTGGTGACGATGACGCAAATGTCCGTCACGGCCAGCGAATTCTGCGGCTGGACGGGTGGTGCTCGGCGGAAGGTGATGAAGATGCGCTGCGAGGTTGCAGAGCTGTTGTTGACATTCGCGCAGCGTCCGTATGGTGTTGCCTGGATGACCTCACACCCCTGGATGAGACGCTCCTTACCTTCATAGAGCACCCTGAAAGACAAAGAGTAAGTAAAAATGTTACTTTGTTTAATACATCTGAATATTTATTTATTTACTTTTTTTTCTCTCCATCAAATCCAATATTGCCAAAATCAAACTGCAATTTTAATCTGTTAAAGTTCACTTTACACATATTGTAGCCACGTTTGGTCTTCGTGCATATTCACTTTTTGTCCTCACTGAGGACCAGTACATAGTTTTACATTCACAGTTAGAGGCTAAACTCACCACCAACTTCATCTCATAAGTAGCAGAGCACCACCACACTGGTATGTGAGGTACAGACATGGAACTCAATGAAAAGAATCGGGGAACTGTTCCCAATCAATGTGATAAATAAATACAACTTACACAACCATAGAAGGATAAGAAGATCATAAATAAGAGAATGCAGGGACACTATGGGTGCTAATACAGCTTTGCCCCCCTGCAAAACCAAAGGAAAAAAAATAGCATCTCTCTCTGGTTGGTTATATTTTCCTAGCAGTAAATTTTCCAAGTAATGATCTTAACAGTCTGAAGTGAAGGTTTCCACAGAATCCTCCAAAGTAATTATTGACAGGATAAATTCCCAGGTGTCTTACGTCTATGCCTACTAGCTATTTCCATCTTCCGTGTACCAACTTTTATTTCCTGATTGGACGCAGACAATAGAAAACAGTGACAAACAGAGCAGCGCCGAAACTGATAAGAGGACATATTTGATATAAAAGAGATAAACAACTAAATTATTTCATAGATAAGAAATAAACAGCAGCTAAACCCAAAAAAGAGAAGACTGAAGTTGACAGAAACCTACAATCTAACAGAAAAGTTACCCACGTCTTAAAAAAAACAAACACATTTACTATTACTTGAATCCTGTGCTGCTCATAAGACCTAGAACAACATGCCTGATTTCAATCTCCATCTGCATGATATAAAGTCACCTTACAACATCACATTATTCTCTAAACTGCGTAGACGGTTAATCTGGACACTCTGTTACCACCACAAACTGCACACTAAATATTAACACATCACATGCTCACAGTCTTGGGAAACATATTTCCACAATGGAAAAACAAACATTAGCAATCAAAGAGTCATTTTCCTTCCTCCTCTTTAGGGCTACACCGATATCTGCCTCTTTAATTGCTAAATGCTCTGCTGTGTGGAGCAGCTACTGAGTCAGGTGTTTGCTTTTTAAAATCTGATCAACCTAAACAGTAACCGTGCAAGCTGTAAACCCCAAATAATAATCAGAAAGGTGCTAAAATGAGCAGGAACTGCAGGCGGAGTTATCTGATCTAAGGGTTTTATACTAGTAACTGTAGCTTTGAGTCTCGTAAGCTGTCAGAAACATGCTTACAGAAAAACACAGAAGGACTGATTTCTGTAAACTCCACGCAGCTTTGCTTCAGTGCAATTACGTAGTTAAAATGCAAGAAACTACAATTTCTTCAGGCGCACAAATCTGACAAAGCATAAGCACCGCACTGCTACTATATGAAAGCATCCTTCCCATGGGAAACAAAGTGTATGCCAGCGAGACACTAAATAAAGGGGTTAAACTGTGGCTCTGTGGTAAGAATAATCTCTGGTTCTCCTGTTTTACAGAGAGGATCAGTGTGTGGTCAGCACTGCTTACTTTATTCTGAAAGCTCTGGTTTCTCTTTAAAGCCTCGGTAAGTCTGTCTTCAGTGAGTGATGTGATTCAGACTTAGTAGCTGACTCATTCACATCCCAGACAGTAAAGTGGTTTTCGTATCCAGCTCACAACAGATTAAACCCTTTAGATGTTACAGCTAAAACGTTCTGTGCGCTACCTGTCTCTGCAACCTGCTCGCTCCCACGTTGAATTTCACACAGCCAAGAGCTGCAGTCTGGAAAGCAATCACTGCCCCACTGTGTTGGATTTTTTTATTTTTTGCATGACTGCAGGGCTTCTGTAGCAGCATGCTCCATGTCCTCCCTTTCCATCTGGACAATGCCATGTGGGAGGCCAAAAGCTTTGACTCCTACCCTCTACAAACTAGGACTAAAAACACACTTTTTGATCCACGGGTAGAGCCAGCCGTTGCAGATATAATAGTCCTGAAACACTCCATTTATTCTGAAAAGAGTGCAGGACAAATCAAAAGAGGCCGGGAGGACAGTTGCCAGCAAAATTCTCATTTAGGCAACAAAAACAGGGTCTTAATGGGCACGGTAAGCAGTCATGCTCTGGAGCCCCGGGCTGGGAATGTTGGACAACAGAAGGAGCGATAAATGATTTACGCTTCACTAGATTTACATTTATTCACTGGACAAGCGGAAGGTGGAGTAAAAGCAAGCATCTTCTCAAACAGCTTTTGTATTAAATTCACAAATTTTACATTAGGAGTCTAAATATTTGTTAACAGTAACCCGCAAGAAGACCACGCTGTTATTCAGCCTCATCAGAGGCATAAGTGTCTCAACTGATGATGAAAGTACAAAGCAGCTTTACAAGTTTACTTCTATTTTTTTTCCTATTTGCAAGCTGAGGGGGATTGCACAATCTCATGGAGGAAATATGACTTTGCATACAATCTTCTGTGTGTGCAGGGAGTCACGGCTATAAAGCGATACCTAGGAGGAGGAAATCACATTAGTAGATTCCTTACAGAATGGAAATAAAGTCTGAGGCACCAGATCGACGTTTTTTTATTTAATCCAGTCTTGATTTTGCAGAGAGGAGGGGAATCTTCCAGAGAGGGAGCAGGAGAATGCTGGCAGTTGTAACTGGAATCTCCAGTTTGTTAGCAGGAGGAAAAAAACAAAACAAAAAAAACCCCCCCAAAAAAAACAGGCTTTAGACAAAGCTCAGGTGTGTGAAGAACGTGAATGCCTTAAGAGGTTGCATCACTGTTCTGAAAGATGCATTACTGCATGAGATACTGCTCCTTCACTCAGGTAACAGGATAAAATGCTGCTGCTGATGAGATGTAGATTAAAAGTTCGGCTTCCTGTGACGCTAGTAAGGCTTAGGGCATACCTCGCTGCGTGAAGTGAAATATATTGGAGTTCCCTTTTAAAACATAATAGTAGGAAGCAGGGAAATTTCTATTGTCAGATACGAGCCAAGAGGCGTGGCGGAGAGGGGGAACTTTGTCACAAAATAGGGGAGAGTGAATAAACAGCTAACTCGCCTACTTCCTGAATGTCTGCAGTAATGTTTTGTCAGGTATAAAACACAAACTGACAAACCTAACAGTGGCAGGTTTTGATTGGCAGGGGGGAACCCCCCCCCCCCAAAAAAAACAAAAAAGGGGTTTTTGACAGTGACAGTCATCAAATGACGCTGCTGAAAAGGTTTTTTCATGTGAAATTCTGAATGATGACGTGACAGCACCGGCACACTAACGATCCACTTAGCTGATTGATCAGATTTTTCACCACAGGGCTGCTTTCTGCGTATGATCAACTGCCAGCATGTCAGCTAGCAATCTGCACAGCAATGACAGCAATTTGTAGCAGGTGTAATTGATCAGCTTGTTTCTCTTCCACACAAGCTCACTTCTCTAACCTGCCTTAATCACAATAACACAGCAAGAAATCAGAGCAGTAGGATGAACCTAAAGATTCACAACAAAGTGGATAAAAAAATAAATCTCATTCTTCATTTTTATATACTTGGCTGGATGAACCATACATATTTCATCTGTCTGAATTTACAGCTTACAGGAGAACTTGTGTACCGATTACATCATTTTAAACTCATGTGTTTAAAATGATGTAGGATTTTTTTTCTCTCGTGCTATTCATCAGTTAAACCTAGTTCTAAAATTGCTAAATAACCCCACTTATAATGGTCTCCTCCTCCTGCAGGCAAATGGGCATTTGTGATTACAAACACCAGCATACTGTAAATAAATGGCTGACTCACCCGATGTCAATCAGCGGAGGTTTACCCCGTCCTCTCTTGTAGCAGAGGAAGAGCTCGGGGCTCTTGAGACTGCCATGATTAAGGTTGGCTGGCTGGCCGCTGTGGGTGCTCTCGATACAAGTGAAGCCTTCAGGCACTGTTTCCCCTGCTGACTTGTTAATGACGGCCAACTCAGTGATGGGCGCTTTGGGCCCGGTGGATTTAGTCTCCGACAGGTCCTGCTCCAGGGGCGTGGACTTGTCGGTCAGCCCGGCCACCACAAAGTAGTCGGTCACGCGGTGACCCTTGTCCTCAATCATGGCTGGATGTACCTGAGAAGAAAGAACAAAAAATTTACATTTTTGATTTCAACCTCATATACAGCAAAGCTTCTTGTAGCCTTCTATGCTATACTGTATTTAAATGTTCTTACAAAGCACATGGGTGTCAAACAGAATTAGCCTGCAAAAGACTCTAATCCAGTCCAACTGGGTGGCTCTGGAAAATGTGAAGGAGGGGATACATTTTGGATTTTTAACCAGTGGTACAGACCTCCATTTATGTAGTGAAGCAACAGAAACAAATAAATGACAGAAAATTTCCTGTTTTTTCACCATCTACTGTAGAAATGTATGATTTATGATTTTAGGTTCAAAGTAAAACGGGACATATTCTGTCAGCTTTCAAAAAAAAAAAGTTTTACAATTACAGGAGAGTCTGTGCAATGAGCTAACAGAGCATTTTCACAATTTTACACATACAATTATTACAATTTATCCCAAAGAGGCATGCTAATGTAACATGGTAGACTAATGTGCCTGTGTTAATTCAGCTCCATATTATTGTGTGAAGTTGCACTGGGTTGGGAGTGGTTTTGTGTGTGTGTGTCACATTTTTGGTGAGCCAATGGCTGGAATGGGGTTGGACTAATTAGAGGCAGGTGTACTTGATTGCACTGATACACTGGTCTACTTATAGCCCACACTACAAACACTGCTGTGTCGTTTTGTCTCTCTGTGCAGGTATGTAATGTGATGAAATCAGATATGTTTGGGATGGATGGATTTTGTGCTATGAATTCTATAGTGAAAGTGTCGTTTTGTCTCTCTGTGCAGGCCAGGGCCTATTATATGCCACAGCCTAAAGGTAGCAGAGTTGCAGAGGCTGGAGTGACCACTGGCTATATGCTTGCAGGACAAGCAACGCACTGAGGAGGTCAAAAAGCTACCCAAGGTCTTGGATAGGATCCACAGTATTTACTGCCTCACTGCTCGTAAACACAAGATGGACACAGAAAGAGCAATCATGAAGCAGAAGATGAGCGCGTCGATCAACGGGAGCTTCTTCGTTCCAGTGGCGCCTCGAAAATCCCACGCTGCACCAAAGTTTGCACCAGATTGGGTTCTCAGGCGAGATAAGCTGAAAGACATTGTAGACCCCCTCAGGGCCATTCAGATGGTGGCGAACACACTGTCCATAGTGTTGTTTTTATTCCATTTAACATTTTATATCTTATGTATGGGCTATTTTACTATATGTGCATAAATATTTTACATGAATACATATCTTTTAAATTAAACAGTATGAATGTCCAAAGTCTTTTGTGTAGCTTGATGAAGTTCTGATCGGATTTCTTTGATCAAAGTCTGTGATAAATTATTGAATTGTGTGGTCATTTGCTTGTTCATGTCCTCCCACAACTCTGATTTGATCTGTTCCATATCCTTAGCATTACAGGTCTTGTATCTTTCACCTTTGGCAGCAAAACACTGGACTGGATCAACCATTTCACCATAAACGTGTTCCCTCAGGATTAGTTCTGCTTTAATTTCTGCAAAAGTCAACTGATCATTCATTAGAATTTGTTCTGAATTCACCTCTAAGGGCAGTGTCTCTCAAGCCTTCAACCAGATGATCTCTGAGAAGAATATCTTCGTCATTCATACCTCTAGGGTCCTTCCTCTTTAACCTGAGAAAATGTTCTAGTAATCTCAGTGCAAATGAACTGATGTCTTCAAGTGTTTCTTGGCGAGCGTTGAAGAACTGAGAGCGCAGGACCGAAGCAGTTGTTTTATCCCCATACAACTTATCTAACTCATTAAAATTTAGCTCAGGTGAATTACGCTTCTCTGGTGCTAGAATTAAAATCTCTCTTTTAGCCTTGCCTTCCAAGCAACAGAGTGTTAATTCTGCTCTAAAATCTACAGGAACTCCTTGCAAAGAAAATGTTGTCTGCAAATTACTTTTCCATTCACCTAGACTAATATCTGAATCCTTCCCTCTAAATTTAGTTGTGACCATATTAAACATAGGGATCATACCAAAGGGCCTAAACCCTGCACTAGAAACTGGTGCTTCTCTATTTGGGCCAGACTGTGATTCACTCTGATCAGTCATCTTGCTTTTGCCCACTACAGATTATGGTAGCCAGATCCTGTCGGCAACGCCAGTTGTAACACACCCAAAGAAAGATTCTAGGTCTGACCAACCGTCTCTGTCGTGGGCAAAAAGATGACAGTCAATAAAATTCTAAAAGATAATTTATTGACAAAAAAATATATCAAGAGATAAAAGATAAAACAGTCCAGTGTCCCATTTATGAATTATATAAAAAACACACAGTCCCAAGGCCAGAGCCAGCTATGCCACACGGCCAGTTGCACTCCACGTGTTGCCTGTAACAGGGTTAGAAGTTGTCCTTGGAGACCCACCACCCTGCAAGCATATAGCCAGTGGTCACTCCAGCCTCTGCAACTCTGCTACCTTTAGGCTGTGGCATATAATAGGCCCTGGCCTGCACAGAGAGACAAAACGACACTTTCACTATAGAATTCATAGCACAAAATCCATCCATCCCAAACATATCTGATTTCATCACATTACATACCTGCACAGAGAGACAAAACGACACAGCAGTGTTTGTAGTGTGGGCTATAAGTAGACCAGTGTATCAGTGCAATCAAGTACACCTGCCTCTAATTAGTCCAACCCCATTCCAGCCATTGGCTCACCAAAAATGTGACACACACACACAAAACCACTCCCAACCCAGTGCAACTTCACACAATAATATGGAGCTGAATTAACACAGGCACATTAGTCTACCATGTTACACTAACATATTTATTTATTTTCCTAGAAAAAGCGAGATGTGTTGTTGAAACTGCACTTCGTTATCTTACATTAAAGACATGTCAGAGATTAAATCTGTAGTTAAACTTCTTTAAACTGACAGAAAGGCCAGATTGAAGATCAAAGTGGGCCGCATGTGGCACACAAGGTAAAATGACATCCTTAATGTGGGTCACATACATCAAAGATCTGCAGGTCTGCAACTATAACTGCAGCAGAAAGTACGTCTTAGCCAGAAGAACATTTGACTTTGACACAGTAGGATGGGTTTCACATGCATTCCCCAGAAAATAAATACTGTGGTCAATGCAATGAAAGGATCCTTTAAGACTGTCGCACCCCACCGGAGCGCACACACACTAGGGAAACGCAAGATTTAACGAGGGGACTGGATCTGCTGGCATTCCCAAACACCCTTGTCACTGTATATCACCGCAATGCTCCAAACAAGTCGAGAGAGTTAAAGCTCTGGTGGCTGCGACGAGCCAAGGCAGAGCGGCCGAGGCTGGAGGAATGCTCAGAAATGCCACTGAGAGTGTAAATCAAGCAGACATCCAAGTCTACAAAACTGCTGAAATATGGTCTCAAACTGGGCTGGCACTGGTATAATGCGCCTTTAGGCATCGTGTATTGCATGTTTTCGAGGAGAACTTCTAATAGAAGTTTATGCTTTCCCAGTAAACCTTTGAGTCACAATGCCAAGTATAAAGTTCACTGTCAGGGACTTAGTAATCAGTTACAGACCAAGACGCAACACAGTCACACACTGCTGTATGGTTAAAAATGCAGAGAGCGATGGTTCATCCGCAGGATGGTTCTGCGGCTAAAACTAAAGAGTTTGTTTCCTGTTCAGTTTATAACAGGTGGTCCCTCAGTAGATAGTGAGGTAAATATGCATCTCAAATCTGCCACTTAAACAGTTAAGAAACAGAGCGAACAAGGAGAAGGTGACTTAGTTACTTTTTATAATTTCTCCCACAAGGGTTTTCACAATCAAATCACTTATTGAAGATGCAGCTTGAAGCCATAATTAAGTAGCATGGGATCATGGGATGTCTTCATCACTGCCAGTGATGATCTATCTGAAGTAACTCAGTCATTTATTGCTATTTCATTCTAATGAGCGAGCCACAAATGACGTTAGTTTGAGTAATTCCTGAAGATCATATAAGCCAACGACCACCCATAAAGCCACCACAGACAACATTATGAGTTAAAATCAATAGTGGGGCAGCCTGCCACTGTTCTCTTTACTAGCATGTTGATTATTGTCATAATGTTATACTCGGCAGGAAACTACAAATAAAACAGAGCGGTACATTAAATATAATTATGTATTTCTCCTGGTCTTTACATTTTTGGAAGCATAATGTAAGTAGGCAAGTGAAGAAATATATAAAACCAGTCATTTTGGGGTGTTTAAAAAGGGAAAAGGTTCCACATTAGAGTCTTAAGGCAAGCGCGTCTATGCCCTCTTCAAAGAGCTTTTAGGACCAACTCAGGAAGTTCGGTTTTTCCACTGGTGAGTCAGCATCTGCAGCAGGACAGAAAAAGAAGCCACTTTGTACAGCCACAGACAGCCCTGAACTTTATGACACAGCTTAATGCAGTTCTTTGTAGTCTTCTTGTTTCTATTTTTACCGGTCGACATGATAACGCACTGCAATAATGCCACGGTATTATCATGAAGCAACAATGCAGGCAATCTGAAAGTTGGGAGAGGTAAAAATCAAAAAGAATACACGTGAGGCTACGTTTGTGTGCAGGAGGCTGCAGTTCAAGGTGTGGTAGATCGGCCTACCTGGGAGGAAATATTCAGCTACAGTGAGGCAAACGCACCAAACACACTTTCCACACAGTTTCAAATCCTTTCTAGATTCTCAACCACTGACAGCATACATTCTGGGACAACCACGGTATAATCTGTGTCACAGACATTTCAAGTTATGTTTCATTATTGTCACACAGGACATGACTCATTGAAACGAAGAATTCATGCAGTGCCACTTTCTGGGCTCAAACTTGGCTTGCTGCCTATGAGAATGTGCCAAAATTGATTTGTTTCGAGAAGACTGCCAGCTCTACGGTCCAGGTAACTTTCAACAGTTAAAACTGGACATCTTCCCAGGATATGGCCTCCTTTTCATTACAATGCTGGGAAAACGCTCCAGTAAAAAGAGCCGAGTGCAATGCGTCAACACAGCCATTTAAGCAGCGAAACCAGTAAAGGTTAATGTCGTGTGGCGGAATGATTTCTACTTTTACCACCAACAGAAAACGCAATAAAAAAGTGCATTAATGAGGACAGGAGGTAAGAGGCAGGAGGGATCCGCGATCTATCGAGATCTATCTGACCGGGTTTACTCACTTCAGTCAATAACGTCTATTTATCTCTGTACTCATGGCCGTGTGTTTATTTGCTCTACGTTTAGTCATGTCCCCGATACTTGTTTATTTTTGTGTCTACATATCACTACTATTATGTGACAACATCATTGCAGAGGCAGAGTTAAGACTTATTGCTCTGAAAAGATTTACTGCACAGTATCCATGGCTACATCTCACTTGTCAAAAACCTGTTTAAAAGCAAAATGCCGTTTTCTCCATATTTGCACAGCAACAAACCACACTGTTAAATGTGCTCTCACCAAAGTGGCCAATAAATGTTCTCTGGTGGTTTAAACATTGACTGGATGGGCTTTCTGTGTTTGTGGGTAAATAAGTGCCTCTTTACAGCCAAAACACTTGACATGGAAAATGGTCCAGGGAGTCTGTTACAAATGAGCAGTTGTTTCAAAAGTTTAGTCCACAAACATGAACTGACCATCAGCTTCTAAGCCAGTAACTGAAATTTAATGTTTATTTTAATTTACAATTACAATATGCTAAACCCATAGACTGTATGTAAAAGATGGATATAGTCAGCGGTGCACATATTAGTTTATAAAATACATCTTAGGAGTTTGGAGTCTGATATTGTGGAGCCAGAAAACAAATGAGTTTCAATTTATCAGCTAATGCCAACTTACCTCCAAAACAAAGACCCTACATTAATACAAAGAAAACAGAGAAACCCCCAACAAGAGCAAGTGCTTTGGCGACAGTGGGAAAGAAAAACTCCCTTTTAAGAGGAAGAAACCTCCAGCAGAATTACGCTCAGGAGGAAGAGCCATCTGTCACGAGCAGTTGGGGGTGAGGGGAGGAAGACAGGACAAACACTCGCAAAAACATACATTCTTAGGTGGTCTGCTAGAATATTTTAACCACACTGAAAGAAACATTTGTGTAAGTAATTAATTGAAAAATATACTAAAAACAAAGTCAAGATAGTAGTGGTGGTAGTGATAATGGTGGTGGTGGCAGTGGTGGAGAGGACAAAGGCAGTAATTGTGAGGTGCAGACAGTACAGTGCCAATGTTTCCTAATATCATTAAGCAAAAAGGTGTAAAAAATACATAAAAAGGAAAAAATAAAAGTATAAAAATTATTCACCTAATTTAAGTTCACACTACTTTCTCCCAAAATTTCTCTTTGTCACCACACGTTATGTTGGCTTTATAGTACCACATTTGTATCTGTTTCCATGGGTATATGCTACACAAACCACAACAGACCACAGCTTAATGTGGAAGATACTCGTGTGCAGGTCAAACGCTGATTGGCTGAAACAATAAAGGAAGTGACTGTGGAGTTAACAAACTGCAGAAGCGTGAAAAACCATCAAAGACAGCATGAAAAGCACAGACATGAAGAACAGTCAGAGTCATTTCAGCTCTTTGTATCTTGTAACGTGGCTCTTTTCTCTGGCTGATTGATAGACCAGCAACGGCTCCCTGGTGACAGCAGACAAATATGAAACCTCAAAAAACCATAAAACCATGAAAAAGCCATTATACTTAATTTATGGTGCTGCAAGTGCGTATTTGCCTACGAAGAGAGGTTTTCAACCAATGGAAACGTGCTGCCTCCAAATCTCAACTGCACATTGTTCGAGTGTGTCGGCCGTATGCTGATTGGTTGACAAGTTGACCGGAAAAACTGAGTTCACGGCACCAAAAATACAGACAGCAGCTCCACGGACACTTTTCGTTATTTTCAATACTCAGTTTCACTTCAGCTCTTTTTATGTTAGAACTTGGCTCAAATAAGAGTACACGTCAATGCTCCCAGAGGAGTCAAGCTAGGCTAAACACTTAGTTGAGCTGTGGTGGCGTAGGAGCAAGAGGGACACACGCATACACATTTATTTCCCATTAAAGGGGCTATGCCAGCAAGAAAGCAACAAAGAGTGGCAGTGGCCAAAAGAGTGAGCGGTGAAAATGAAATAAAAGCAAAGTTCAAAGCTCCCAGTGTAGACACAGTGTAAGCCCTCGTGTACTTATGCTAAAGGGAACTGCAGTTACTTTGAGCAAAACCTTTTATGTTATGATCATTTGAGCCATAAGATAAAAATATTGATTATAGCTGGATACAATACAAGGAGGGAGTTGGGTAGGTTTGACTACCTGAATATATCCCTAATGAGATACAGTGAGGCAAATGAAATGTAATTTTCATCGACTGCCTTCATTGTTACAGTAGTTCAGGCTGTGGACCAGTCATGTAACAGCAACTACTCAACAGTGCCTCGTTTTCTTGTATTTAGAAGAAAGTGATCAGCAGGAAAGGACTTTAGGTTCCTTTTCTTGACTTGTAAGAGTCGGCTTTGCTGGATATCATGCACAGTTTAACCTCTGCATGCCATCTCCTGTAAAACAGTCATGCTGGCATGAAAAATATCAAGGCTGTGAGTCATACAGCTTCCTAAGATAATTGGCATAGATTACCACTTAGGGGTTTTGCTTCCCTGTGAATTTTCACTAAACCAGTGAAGCACTTCACAAAAAATGCTAAAATACAACATCGAGGCTGGCGTGCCATTCATGACACTTGGTATGACATTTTGCTTTCATGCAATTAGCCCCCCTTTTTTAAAAAAAAAATAAATTCAGTACTGAATTAAACAAATGCTGCAGCGAGAGCACTGACAGGGACTAGAAAGGGAGAGCATGTTTCGACCAAACTGGCTTCTCTTCATTGGCTCCCTGTTAAATCCAACATCCTTAATCAGGAATAATCAAGCGTAATCTTATCTTAAAGAACTCATAGTAACATATCATCCCAAATGAGCACCCCTCTACTCTGGAACCAGCACCCAGTTTGGATCCAGGAGCCAGACACCCTCTCTACTTTCAAGACTGGGCTTAAAACGTTCCTTTTTGATAAAGCATAAAGTTGTGACTGCATCAGGTGACCCTGAACTCTCCCTTAGTTACACTACAATAAGCCTAGGCTGCATGAGGCTTCCCATGATGCACTCTCTATGTATTTACACAACCCTCTGCATTTAATCATTAGTTATTATTCATCTCTGGCTCTCTTCCACTCAGTGTTTTTTGTCCGCCCTTCTTTAAACCCTTCTAGAGAGTCCTTACTGTTAAACCGGGGTTTTTCCCTTCCTACTGTCAACAAGTGGATGTTCAGGTCATATTTGTATTTTTGTAGGCTCTTTCCTTACAATATAAAGCACCTTGAGGCACCTGCTGCCGTGATTTGGCACTATGTAAATAAAACTGAACTGCGGTTATCATATTACCTAGGTTTCACTGTTGTGCTGCATTAATATTATTTCTAATAAGTTAACAGAAGTTAATGCAGGTTGACGTAAATACTTGTTGTCATTTTGAGCCATGATCAATGACATCCACCACAGAGAAACCACCGCATATCATTTCCTGTTTTCAGAAAATGGGTCATTGAAGGAACACGTTATTTGCTGTTACCAGGTTGCTATTAGAACTGGGATTAATCTGTGATAGTTTATACTACATTGATTGTGTGCACTAAAGAGGGTAGGTTAGCCACTGAATAGCTCATACAGCTACTGATATCTGTCACTGTGGAGCACAATCAGGTCACATCCACCAACGGCACTGACATTGCTTATCTTCTTTTCTCGCAGGGCCAAACATCCCCTGATGTCATCAGGTGCGCCCACAGTGGCGGGCACAATACTTTAAAGCATGAAGCCCTAGAGAGTCCCACGTGCATTCACCACACGCCCCACAACCATACAAATATCTCTTCTCGACAGCTTATAATACATGCCGCTGCCATAGCAACCGAGGCCCAACAATACCAGGCTGCACGACCCTGAGCTGCGACTAGTGTTACTCTGGCTGAGGAAATTGATCTTTCAAGGGTACATTCAGCTTAGCTGCCATGCTCTCTGTAAAGGCAGACTCGGAGACTTCTGAAAAAAGCTAGTTTTAGTTTTAGACATACATGAAAGACAATAGCAGCAAAGCAAATTTTATTGCTACCTTTATCGTCTGGCGAGCAAATAAAACTATGTACTCGTCTTAAACGCCGGTGTTGACAAGAAATTAGAGCTAAAAGCTTTAAAGTATTCATAAACAGAGGTGAAAGCTGCATCCGGGGTTGTCTGCCCTTTTAATGGCAAGCAACATGAGAGGGATGGGGCGAAAAAAATACCTGTTAATCTGAAGAAAATCTTACAGTGCTTATGGTTCAAGGGTCAAACTGGCAGACAAACTGTTCCATTACATTTTCACTACACTGAAGTCTTGTGTTGTAATTTGAGACCATGCCTCTAAAAAGGTAGTGCCCTGCCCCTCCCTTTCCATTTGAAAACCTGTTCCTCTGTTACTCGTGAGGCCTGATGATCGTGTGACACGCTCTTTGTCTGGTTTTCACTCAGCGAACCGTGACAAAGACAAAAAAACCTCCGACCAAAAATGATCAATTTATAGCAATACTCTCACTGAGAGTTAAAGATCTAGATAAACTGATTATCCCATCATATCCACCAAATATTTAAAAAAAAAAAAAAAAAAAAAAAAGGAGGATGCAAACTATTTTGATGGAAAGACAATTTGTGCCTTTTCAGCATTCATAACCACCATTTTTTTTTAAATCAATAACCCCTGAAAAAGCCAAATCAACAACTCCTGGAGCACAGCTTCCTGTCTTAGTTGGATTTGCAGTGACAACAACTGCATTGTCATCCCTCAGTAGGGCTTGTTTGTAATATAATCAGAACTTTCAAGCAACTGTGATCAATAGGGAGGGGACAGGGAGGGCACCTATACAGATATTATGGGACCAGACAAGGTGCAGTGAATACCCCAAAATGTAAAATAAAAAAAGGAATCCGTATCTTGTAATACAACATTTCAAATCAGCTCACTAACAGTACTCTAAGCCATTCATTAAAATACTGGATTTTCCTGCACTACAAAGGAGTTTGTGGGGGACACTGGTCTTAACTCACTTGCAAACATGCCAAAGGGACCTCAACAACCCCTGAGGGCAGAGGGAAACTCAAGTTGGCTAGAGAAATGCAGAGAAAGGGACAGAAAAAAAACAGAGATTTCTCTATTTAGGTGGAACCCCTTACTCTATCCCCTCATGGTATGCCCCACGATGATCTCATCCCTTTTACACAAAAGAGCTTGGAGGCTCGTTCCCCAGGGGGGGGAACCAAAGAGCCTGTCTGCGATTACGCGCATGCACAAGATTGTGTGTGTTTGTGCGCGATGCTGGACAACAGCGAGTGCTGTGTCCGTCTCGGTTACTTCAGCAGGAGCCCTGCCTTGCACATCCACTCACAGCTCGCCTGAAACAGCTGCTGAGCCACGCTGTATCACACTCTGCAGCACCAGAGCCTGCTTCAAGTGGCACTCTGTAGTTCTGGGCTTTGGATGATCTGAAGAGCAAAGTGGCCCTCTCTGCCACCTGTCATCACAGTGTGCTGTCAGTGGCTTAGGCCAGACTGAGTACAAGGTGCCAGTGAGGTGATGAAACCGCCACTTTACAAGGAGACAACCACAGGAGGGGGAGAGAAAAAAAACATGGAATGCTGCTTTTAGGGCAGATAAAGGAAAGCCGGTAGAGCTGATGTATGATTGCATTCATACGGCGTGAGCTGGAGTATGCACGCACATACATAGTTGGCTGTTAAAGTGCGGTCTAGAAATACCTCACTCTGCTCATTAATCTCAACAGCACGCTGTGATGAACCTAAAAGCCAGACTTAACAGAAGTGATCCACATCAGCCTTCAAGTAATTACGACAGTAAGGAAAGTCTTTCAGAAATGTTCCAACAAGGTCATGTGCACTTGCAAGAAATGCCTCTTACCATTCAATATTTGCTGTTCAGCGTGTGTGTGTGAGAGAGGTGGAGTCTGTGTGATAGCTCGGCATTATCAAATCCATATGCTAACAACACCTCCCTCTCTCTGTAGTGCTTGAATAAAGCCGAAGACCTGCCGTGAACGCTGCTTTTTTTTACACATAAATGTCTACATAAAGTTCAATTTCATGTAAGCACAGACGGCAGTTGTCAACAAGCTTCTCAGAATAGGCATCTGGTTGGCAAATCACACTGATGACAGACAGAACGGATGACGCTGCTTGTTGTTGCTGCTGCTTCAGGCTATTTGAATTTGAGCTTTTGGGCATCAGCTCTAACTTAAGTTATTAAAAAAAACCCAAAAAAAACCCACCTCTATATTTCACAATTTTACAGGTTTTAAGCAAGGTGTGTCTCCCACTTGTAACAGATTATTACATATTTACATATTAAAAAATGAACTGAATCCCTGCTGTTTTAGCACTATGACAAACACCCATATTGTCTGCTCCCTCCTAGTATGTTAACTCTAAATCTTGAACTCTAAGCAGTCCAACACTTTCAGAGATAGCATCAGCGCTAACGCTAAAGGCAGTCAGGAGTGACGTGGAATGAATTCTAATGAGCGGAGCAGAAAATTTTCCACTTTTCTTCCTGGATCACAGTGGGTCTCTAATTCCACTGTGTGAAGCAGGTGGGGTTGTTTTTTTCTTTTTTAAGAAAACGAGGCACTTTACTGAAACCTGTCAAAAGCAGCATTTAGACCACACATTCCCTCAAAAATATGACTATTTACAGTTAAAATCCGCTTGGGTAGATGCAAGGAGCGAAGGCAGGCTTAGCAGAAACGTCACAAGACTGCCTCCCTCCTGAAGCGTGACAAGCCGGTGGACACAGAGCATTCTTTCCACTGTAAGGAGACGGGAGAGAGAAGGCAAACTCATTGCTCGTACTAACTAGCTGGGTCTACACCGACTCAGAGGGAGAGCTACTGAAAGAAAACAACAGACATGCTGGCACACCACAGCAGAGTACAAGGGTCAGAGGAGGGAAGCAGGTTACCTGAGAGGGAAGAGGAGCGGATTACAAGTGCCTTCCTGCTGCTCTTTGGCTACAAACAACTATGTTGAGTTTGGTTTAACTTAAGAGGTGCAAACAGGCGGCTTAACAGAACGCACAGTGCTTCTTCAGGTACACATTGGCTCCAAAGAGACAAGAAACCACGATCTGTCCGCTAATTGTGTAGAAACACCTTGAGAAAAGAAAAAAAAAAGTGTGACTGTAAATGAAATGGTAAGCCTGCAAAAGCGTCCTTGATTCAGATATTACAGCATTGCTGGCACTAACCTCTGAGCTCTTCATGGAGGAAAACTTTCTTTACACAAGCACAAATATTACACAGTGAATGGTTTATACAAACACTGCGAAATCTGACTTTGAAAGATTTTAAATAGTTGAAAGGCTGACCACTTGTGCTTAACGCTGAATACTGAAAGGAAACAGAAACGAAAATGCCATTAAAGACACACACAAAAGTTTCTCTGCAACCTCCGAATGAGCTGAAGATACAGACAACTAAAGCTCGAATGATATTACGGTAGGCTATTTGGCGATATATCAGTATCAGCATTTGTAACGGCCAATACATGAAAATTTAAAGAGTACAGAAGCTATGAGAGAAACACCCTTTAATCAAGTTATGAGTGTTGATGTTACGTAGTTTTTCCACCAGGGACTCACCAACAACAACTAGCTAATCCAATCTGAGTTGGACAGATAGGATAATCCATGAGTTGTTTCGACAGTAAAACACGACAATTCATAATCAGCACTGTCACATTATCTTAGTAAGGACTCATAAATAAAGACACGCAACAACTGTTAATGAAATCTGTTTATGTTCTGTGCGTCTGGCAGAAAATGAAATATCGGCCGATGTATCAGATTTTTAAATCATCAAGTATTGGCATCGGTCTTAAAAATTCTGTATTGATCAGGATGTAGAGACACCTGGTGAAAGAGGCAAAGAAGCAGGGCTGAAAAAGACAGCAGACACAGGTGAGACAGAGTAATCCATGTCTCGGAAAATTTCAGTTCCAGCCAGCCAAACCCCACAAAACAGTACACACCAACGGCAAACAGCGAAAGAAGCTAGATGGTCAACTGGACACTTAACATAGTACATAACTGCCAGCTTGATCCCATTTGACTGCAGGCTGATTATGTCTTATGACAGCATTTATAGTAGGTTTTAGTGACAGTGTTGGTGTGCTTGACAATCTCATTTTGCAACAAAAAAGAATCACTGAAGTGAGATAACTTTATCTGCTTAGATAAAACAGATTGGAAAAACAACAACAACAACAACAACAACTGTGAGGACATAACTTACAGTTGAAATAAAAGATGATAAATTGTATTACGTGTTTTTAGCTTATCACAAAATGTTAAAAATCAAGCTATCATCAGATCATGAGTGAAATATTGTGATAATGTATTGTGGGGGTCTGGTGATTCCCACTACTTAACAGGAAATGTTAGTGTATTCTGCCTACTTTTTGTTTTTCATATTTATGTATTGCTATAACAGGAAAACTAAAAAGAAAATGTTAGCTAACTGAGTTTATTTAAAAAAACAACAACTAGGGTTCTAAGTCGTTAGTCTGTCTTCAAAAAGTGAGCATGCCATGCTGGGTGGTATAATTTGATGGAAGGAGTTAAAGCAAGCAGGGGTGGTTAACACTGTCAAAACAATGTGACTCAAACAAGTTGAACTTTCATTTATAGAACGAATCATTCATTGACATGAAAGTGTCAGTTGATGTTGGGACTCCAATAAGCTCTTCAAACTCTGAGAAAACTGACAGTGAAAGTGTGGGTGATAAATCAACCTGAAAGTGTCAACTCAAGTGGAGGCTGAAGGGGGGATAAAGGTAGCTCCACCGTGCTATTTGCCGGGTGAGGTAGAGTGAACACAACTGTGAATGAAAGAATGAAGCAGATCACACAGGTACGCTCTAACGTATCTCAACATATCACTCTCCCACTGAATAAATACTGCCTGTTGCTGCTGCTCCTTTGAGCCAATCCACCTCCTTCCCCCCAGTCACCTGACAGAGCCTTTGGAAGGCCACAAAGTGCAAGTTCAATGTACACAAAGCCACCGCGCAGCCATGACCCACTTTATACCTGCAGTATTGTAGAGGTTATAGTGGGAGGAAACGTTTGCTCCACTCCTCTTTCCCAGCGCCTGTCAGGGCAAGCCAAGGTCAAGGAAGAGGGTTTATTTTATTTTGTTTCCACGTGGCAACGGCTCAGTGGATTCTGCCAGAGCAATTTCCATGTTTTTCACACTCCGCGTGCCTCGATTATCCTGTCATTACACAGCATTCCTGCAGCCAGCTCAGTTGGTAAAACACCTAATTGAAATTATGAATACTTTGAGCACAACAGAAGAGGAAGTGCCAAGCTGAGCTCTGCTGGAACTTGTACCATCGGAGCAGAAATATCACATGCCAGTCATGATTCACCACAGCTGTGACGGGAGCACGGAGCAGAGGGAGCACTCTGCTAACCTCAGGGGTTAGACTGCTGCTGACTGGCAAGCAGTCAAGTGCTGAGGCATAGATATGTGAGCACCTTGGCGCTGCATAGTGCCACATCATACACGGCTAGGAAAAGGATGAAAAGCAAACTCACAAAGAAGTCAGACCAGTTGATCCTCTACACGAACACGGCGCTGACTGCATGACAAGAAGGTCCTGCTAAAATTGAGCTTTAAACCCCAACACACATTTTGATCCCACGCAGGAAGTTGGGTTTGTTTCTGGGAGCAGACACCTGCAAGGGTAGACAGACTCCAGGAGAGCTGAGTCTGATTATCTGGCGACAGGGAGGGCCCGGGGAGGAGAGGCGAGCAGGAGCAGCAAGAGAAGGCGGCGGAGGAGAGGGGTGTTATGTTCCCAACTGTTGCATCCCAACCTTAAGTAGGTCAACTTTGATGCAGGAAATACACCTCGTCGTGGGTATAACAAAAGAAATTTCCTCCCATGATCACCCCGAGCGCTCATACGTGGCTCTCTCTCTCTCTTTCCGTGGTTGGATAACACGCTGAAAGTGCAGCAGCGCAACACCAGGAAAATGCATTTACAGCGGCTGAGCGCACTCACACACAGCGAAAGTTAACCTAATGCACTTCATCCACTCCCTCTCATTTCCACAACATGCCGCGATCCCTAACGGTTATCTCCACGGAACAAAACACGAGTACTTACCAGCTGTTTACACCGCAGTGAGAAACAGAGACAATGTTGACATGTAGGCAACTTGCTTGTTTTACCTCCTCGAAGTACCCCGCAGACTTATTTGTGCAAAGCAAAAACAAAAAAACTGGTCAAACCAGAACGGCAAGTTAAAAAGAAGGGTGAAAACGCCACTCGGAAATACTCCTTTGTACTTTGCTAGTTACTTCTTCGCCACACTTTCATCTGAAGTTGTCGGCGGAGGCAGGCGCCATGTTTGTGTCTGGGCTGATAAGAGTTAGAGCTTTCCTCTGAACCTCTCGCTCTCTCTCTCTCAGACTGGAACCGCCCAGAGAAAAGGAAACGCTGCTAACAAACCACCGCTGCAACTGACAGCGCGAGCAAGCGCGCTCGCGAACAAGGAGCCGCTTCTGGTGAATCCTTTCAAAGTAAAAGACTTTGAAATGATTTTCAACTTTTTGATGCAATTCACGCTGCATGTGTGTATTTTATATAAGTTAATATTCTGTCAATTGGGGGGGGGGGGGGGAACATAAGGTGGAGGGCAAAGAATCCAACCGGCCCCCTGGAAGACTTTGGAAAATGTGATAGATTTTGAACTGCTAGCTGCATTGTCGTGGGTTTTGCAGCTTTTCTTATCGATAAAGACTCCACCTTATTTGCCACTGATATCGCATTAACGTAGTTATGTAATAGATCAACAATTGAATAACAGAAAAGCTCCAGTTTTTCTACTAGCTACAACAGAAATTTCTGTTTTTTATTATGATAGGTCCACATTAAAAACAACCCGTTTGTTAAACCTGTAAATTAACAAAAACGTTGTTTTTATAAATACATGACTGTCTGGGCAGTTAAATTTTACTCATTTATCATGTAAAGAAACTGAGATGTACTGTTACTGGACTTCTTTTATAACATTATGACATCTCAGGGATCAAATGTTTAGGTAAATGTCTTTACACTGACTGAAAGGGCAGTTTAAGATCCACTTAAGATCAAAGTAGGCCCACAATATAAAGTGAGTCTGAAATTCCAGCTATATAGTCCAACCAGCTTCACTTCTATAAAATTCCAGATGCAGCCGAAATATATTGTCATGCAACACTAATATGTAAATCAATATATACAAATGGGAGGATCTAGGTGTTTGTATGGTTTCACCTCACTTGTCCCTTCGGTGCAAAACAAGTCTGAGTAATGACCCACCCATATCTTTTTAAAGAATTTTTTAAATCCCAGATTATAGTTTGTCTCTAAATTGTTTTCATTTCATTAAATTAAACAAATCCATCTGGGGGAAAAAGAAAAAGTTTCATTCCTCTAGTAATTTCGATCCAGTTACCAGTCTTAAGCTTCCCACTGCAAACAGCACATCTGGCTGGGAGGGGACTAAATGCCCATATTTCTATATAGACTTCCCCACTTTATAGAAGGGGAGAAAAAAACTTAGCGGGAAATGAAGGCAAATTCGTTTCATTCAGGATTTCATGTATTTTACACAGCACCACTCAAGTCAAATGTTTGTGCCCATACGCTGAACTTTTTATTGTGAAGGAGTAACACGCCGACTTCCCTTTTCTCGGTTTTACCAGTGCTTTGCTTCACGTTTAATTTGACGCCCCCATCTTAAATTGCTGCAAGTCACACCTATTAAAAAAAAAAAAGACAAAACAAAAACGAAGAAAAACAAAACACTAGTAGCTTCATATCAATTCATTTTATACCTTCCATGCATCACAATTAACAGGAAAAACTTAAACATCACTAAAACAAGGAATTCTTCGAGTGATTATTGGAGAAGTAACACTTTGAGAGAATTCTTTATTTCCATCATGTTAGAAACTGAGCCAGTGGTGCAGTGTAAATTGCTGGGAGGCATAATACACTCTAGTCAAAAATCTCGATTTACAGACAGACACAACAAACAAACAAAAAAATATATACATGCTCATATTTGTTACTTAAAAAAAACAAAAAAAAACCAAAACAGGAGGCTGAAGACTGGACACTTGGACACTTCCTAACACTTCATGTCATCCATTGGGGAGAATGTGATCAGCTCGGGAAGCCTGTACTCCTGCTTCTTTAGAGGTGAAGGGGTCTTCAGTGCATCTAGATCGAGTGAAAAAATCGTATCTGTGGCTTCCTTTGATGATGCTGGCTCCTCCGACCAGTCTCTGTCCAAACCAGAAACCGTGTAATCTGACAGAAGGCACTCGGGCGTCCTCGTGCCCTCCATCAAAAAGCCGTCATTTCTTGCTTCATGCTGATGGCAGTTTAACGGTGGCTGCTTCACTTCGAGCTTCAGTAAGGGAATCAGTTGCTCGTCATCGTCTTCGCTTTTCATCTCTTCGTCATCGAGGCTGAGCAGACTGTCGCACCCTGGAATTTCTGGCAGAGTTTCTTGGTCGAGGCTGAAGTGGACCACACTGCTGCCTGTGCCACCTGGGCTGTCGTGGGCCTCTGTGATGAAGGTGTCCCATGCAAGAATGGACTTGGGCAAGGCCCCCTGCTGGCAGACTGGAGGGCTGCTGTGGCTCCTGACAGCCGATGGGACAGTCTGGGTGGTCGTGTCGGAACCTGGGGACTCTGAGCTTGGCGACCCATCGTGGTGCTCACTGACCGGGGTGAGTTGCTCTATTATGCTGTCATTAAACTCAGCAGGAGGCTGATTTTTTTTCACTTTGTCTTCCTCGACTGCCTTACGCCAGGAGCTTTTGACATCCATAACTTTGGGAAGAAATAGCCAGGACAAAAGCCATTTTATTAGGTAAAGGAACACATTAAGGGAAGCTTTTGAATGTCAGGTCCTATATTTTAGCACTTACTCAAGCTTTCAGGGGTACGTGGCAGCTGCTTACGAGCAGAGAAGGGATCTCTTTGAAGACTGCTGAGAAGAGCCTCCAGCTCCAAACCTTTAACCCTGCCCTCTGAAGGAGCGGCTGTAGTTACAGCATCTGCAAACTAACACCACGTGCACACAAATGTCAACAATGAATCAGAAAATCTTGTTTTCAACAATCGCTATGCCCCTTTTTAGACGTATGAACCCTCATGAAATTCTCAGTTATACAGCATTTACTACAGATTTCAGTAGTTTAGTTGAGAATCTTTAAAATACCTGATCAGCAAGGTTGTCATATTCCATGTTTAATATCTGAGTCTTTGTCCTCAAGGGAGTCACCTTCCAATCAGTATGGGTCATCTTCCTCACACTCACCTGATGCACAAACATTGATTTTATGTATTCATTTATTTAAACATTAGTGGAACAAGTGTACCATTGTTTCAAGAACAGAATTCAGTAAATATGAAACTAACTTTGAAAACAGAGAAAATGTGAAATATGACACTTGCCTGAGGTGATGATCGTGGTGCAGCTCCTTGAGGAGGAGGAGGAGATGGGGGCGTGTCAAAAAGCCAGTCCAGAGAGGTATTCGCTCGTGTCATTTCAGTCTTGACAACAGGACTTTCGGGCCTCTCGACTGTCACCGGTAAAGTGCTGTTTAGATAAGAAAGTGCTTAATTATTCCAAACACATTTGCGCATCACATCTTTTGATATAAAAGTAATCAATTTGTGGTATAGGTAGGTACTTCACTACATGCTCCAGGTTAACAAGGTTAAGCTCATTCACGTCATGCTGTTCTATCATCATATTTATACAGAAATAAAGTGTCTGCTCCGTATCTGTCCGTGGCGATTTCTCTCAATTCGCCGCGGTCATCAGAGAGCAGGGATGTTCTAGGGAGGACTGGTGACAGGCAGAGCACTGCTCAGGACTGCCCAGGTATCTGCCTCCCAGCAGAAAGCAAAAGGAATAATGCTGTCATGAAGTTCAAATATCCCTGATAATATTACCTTTTAAGGTTGGAAAAATTTATCTTGACGTCATCCTGTGATCCTCTCTCCAAGTGCTTCTCCTCTGAGGGGGGAAAACAAATAAATGCTAATTAAAAACAAAATTTAAACGTTACACCTTCATAAAAACTTTATTATAATCCGATTCCGCTCACCAAGAAGTTTAGCAGGGTACTGGGAGAACACACTGCTTTTATAACTCGCTTCAGCCGCCGGCTCAAAAGACAGTGGAGCCATTGGTGAGAGGAAGCCAAGAGCCTGAGGAGGAAGTGGGCGGGCACATAAGCTCCAAGCAACATTAACAATAGAATGTCTTCGTGTCATTTTTCACAGTACAATAACTTAATTTAAAATAAGTGCCTGTGTGGTGTGATGCATGTATATATAAAAATAAAAAAACAAAAAAAAATCAAGCAACCACTCACAGGATCTTCATTCAGAAAAGAGACTAGGGGTGTTTCTTTCAGAGTGTCCATCCACTTCTTGTCCCACTCTGCCTCCAAATCCTGAATGGCACTCCTGACTTCAGGGATTTTTTCCTTAGAAATCTTCTGCCTGGGAGTTGAGATTAAAGGACACATTTGTAGTTATTAAAAGAAGAAATGTTAACAGTTATTACCACAAATCTATTAACGCAGCATTTTCCAAACGACAAGCATCCAGAAACTTGGATTTACAGATAATGCGGGTGCAACAGGAGGAATAGTGGAAATATCAGGTTGAATATGGAGCTGCCAGGAAGGAGAAAAATGGGAAGATTGGTGTCGTGAAGGAGGACATGCAGAGGGTTGGTGTGACAGAAGAAGATGCTAGGGATAGGGTGACATGGAGGTAGATGACCCCCTATGACGACCCCTAAAGGGAACAGCAGGAGGAAGAAGAACAAAGGGGAATTAATCAGCTCAGGTAGAAGTGTGCACTATCAAGCGAGTACAGCTTAATGGGTACCTGATGAGGTGGAGGTCCTGCAGCGTACGGGCCATCTGGCAAGACATCTCCTGCAGGTTGAGCTGGGGCACAGGGGCGTGAGAGACCCGACAACGTTCCTCCTTTAAGAGCTGCGCCGCGTGGGTCATCAGCTCCATCACACAGAGGAGGTTCAGCTGGTTGGCTTCATACACATTCCCAGAACTTAACTGGATTTAAAATAAAAAATAAATGTAAAAAAATTATATAAATAAAAGTATACATGAAACTCAAATCTACCAATATTAGCCCTGAAAGATGTTCCACATCTTCTGTAGCTGCTGTCTCGAGTGTTTCGAGACAGTAGCTTTGTGTGCGCTCACGAAATGCCTAATCATCATCAATCATAAGGGACAAATACAGTGTATAGTTTTAGTTAAGGGAAAAAGAAAAAGCACAGACAAGATTTCAAAGAAGTTTCCCTGTTGTATTTAAGCAATAACCAGAGTCCATCCATCTCTTCTCACTCACCTGATGTGGGAGCTGTTCAATTCTCTCCAGCAGACAGCGGGGAATTTTAAGAACTTGATCAGTCCCATCAAGGGTGTATTGATCTACGTCTCCTTTCAGGACACTCTCCACAGCACTTTGCTCCTCTTTGATGGCCGACAACATTCCATCAATGGCCGACCACAGGGAGCGCACCTTAGGATAACAGAGAACATCTGTGAGCACTTAGAAAAACAGACACCTCGGCACACGAGTCTCTACTCATCTGAAAATAACATGAATGCATTTAGAAAACAGACTGTCACATCACAGTTGCTCCTTAAATAAATAGTACAAAGACTCTCCAGCGTTTTGAAAAGTTAACATTACGTACTTTTTTGAGCTTCTCAGCTGTAGAAGTTCCTTTCTCCTGAGTGCAATCATTGCTGTAGCGCCTGAAAGGACACAGCTCCATTACTTCAATGGGTCTTAAATTAAATCTGGCATATTGAGAGAGAAATTATACATACTTAAGCAGCTCATCATACTTGACACCTTCTGCTTTGATGTCCCTCATAGACTTCACCAAAAGTCTTCACAAGAGAGAAACAAAAAGAGACTTAAAACAACTTTAAAGTAGCAGAAGCTAACTTCCATTTCTACATTCAAACCTTCAGCATAACAAAGCTGTAGTCACAGCGGATACATTGCTATATCAGAGCTCAGGAAGCAGAGTTGAAACACATCATTTGAAGTGATGTACTGTGCCTCCATTCACAGGTTACTGAGACACTCGGCGGAAGTGAGCCTGTCGTTTACAAAATATCTTTCACACAGAAGGGAAGTGAAGCACAAACAAATACATAGCATCAGCCATAAATTTATACCCACATAAGAATAGAGGAAGCAAGTAAAATAATAGAAATAACACAATGAACAAAGACTAAAAGTAAAATGCTGTGTCTTACAGGTTTGTCTGTGAAGGTTCTCAGTCTTACAGGTCATGGTAATCTAAGGAGCTTGGAAAGAAAAGCGTCTGGACTTCTTTAAGGTTCTTGAAGGCTTCTCATCCCAGAAGCTTCTTCTGTTCTAAGAGCACCTGAGAGTCACAGTGTCCCTAAGAGGGTTGTTGATGCCAGTATTGATCATCTGCCTAATCATATGAGCAAAGGTGTGAAAACGGGTGTGGGTCACAATCAGCCAAAGTTTCGGGTTTCCCATTGTGAGACCTTGCCCCACCCTATCATGTGATTTACTGAGATCAAATTACCCAGGATGTGAGTGGGCGTTAAGGCATCCGAGAAGAGATCCCAAAACTGGATTATAGATGGCAGACAATTAGGTGTCGTAATCCACCACCTCTGTTCAAAGATGGTCGTTTACAATGGGGATAGATCGCTTCTTTCACTCCTCTTTCAATCCACTCACTGTGTTTATTTTTTGCTTTGTTACTCTCCAACATTTGTTCTTAGAGCTGAAGAAGCTCCAAGAAGCTTCTTCAGCGAAAGGTGCAACGTCTTCAAGAAACTTTAAGAAATCCAGTTGCTTTTCTTTCCAAGCTCGTTAGGTTTGGAAATTAGTGTGGGAAAAATGTCAGCTGTATTTTAGTACTGCAGTGAATAGAATAAGGAAATGACAAAACATCCTTGGATAGAGCAGTGAAACGGAGTACTAAGATTTATTTGACTTTACTAGTTTAGTACAATTTGCAATTTAATACTAATTTAAATAATTTAAAGTGACAGGAAGTTTATTTTCTGTACATTTATATCATTATACTAAGTAAACATTTATTACATTTTTCTTGATACCTTGTACTTCTCTAACATCTTCTGTTCTGCTTCAACAAAGCCTGATACAGGAATCCTCACACCACAATACCTGAATTTATTTGTTAGGCAGTTACTTAGTAAGCACTTTATTGTATTTCACAGCAAGTTTTAGTAATTGAACTGTTTAACTTGTTACTATTTTAACTGTACTCTGTTCTGAGCAATTATTACCTGATGTAGTCATTTTGTTCTGTCTTATTGTGTTTACCATTATGTTAAAGGTTATATTTTAGGTCTTCCACGACCCCTTTCACTTCAATACCCACCGGGGCATAAAAATGGCAGCATGTATATTTTTTGGCATTTGAAAAACAAACCCATAGACTTGAATAAATTAAGTCACACATTTTTTTCCTTTCTTAATTATATACAAGTCCTGATTATTTTATTTTGGTAAAAAGCTAAAACTTCTTAGTTTGGTGACATTTCAAAAAATATATATACTTTACAACTCTGTAAAGCTGCTTAAACCAAAAGTGCACTTACTGGGCCCGTCTCTGGTATTCATGGAGAAAACGATCCTGTTCCACTGCAGTTTTCAAAAATCTGGCACGGACCAGATTGAACCTCTTAATTGCCAAGTTCGACGTCGAAGCCGGCATTGCCGCCGCCTCAGGTACCCAGCTGCCATCTGACAACAATAATGTTCAAGATCACGTCATCATTTGGTTGGCATCTTTGCAAGCCAGGTCCATGGCAGATGAGATTAATAGGAGAACAGAAGTCATGTTTAATTCTGTCACTTTAAACTTTAGGGATTGTAGATTCGAGAGGCTACACAAGACCTACCTGTAGCAAAGGTCTTCATTTCCTGCAGCATGACATGCTTGGCCAAATGAAGCATCAAGCTGACAAACTTGGGGCCTCCAGGCGAGAGAAACAATGATGCCACCACTCTGGATCCAGTATTTGCAGTTTCTTCCTGCACATCGTCAAAAAAAAACAAAAAAAAAAAAAAACAGATGGCTGTCAGCGACCTAAATACAAACTGTTTTTGCTAATAAAAAGGTTTCATTATAGATTACTATACGACCCACAAAATTAATCAAATTGTAATCTTGAACAAAACTTTGGCTTTTCAAGAAATTCCCCATTAGAAATTTTCAAAATGCATGTTCTGTCAATAGAACGCAAAGCAAATCAAGCGCTCCCAGAATTAGCATCCAATGATGTGTCTGCAAGTGCCAATTGCAACTGTTCTCGCACAGCACAGTGTGAAGTTTGTGGACTTCACAATGCTAATGTGAATCTTCAACATCAATAAAAGCGACCCTATCCCGCACATCTGCGTATCCATACAGCACACACAGAGTCTGTAAACACCAAGGCAACTCCATTTGGCCAAAAATAGGTGTCTAGCAAACATAGTGAGTAATGAAAGCTTCAAGAAAATGGGTCAACATACTAATCAAATGATATATTATTCACACACACACAGTCATTTTTCTCAAGTGAAAATACCTGTGCTTACTCTAAAATCAGGGGGGAATAAGAGAGGGATCTCATAGCTCTTTACTTTGAGTTTTATTCCCATCCATCATGCAGGAACAATGAATGAAATAAAACATTGTACTTTGCTTCAAGGAGATGCACTTGAATAAACGCCTTATTCGTCTGCAACGATTAACATAAATGTAGCACAATGCAAATCTTAAAGAAGTGCCCTGTCTGTTTAATTCAGTCTTAAACTTTCGTACAATTTCTTTTATTCTTTTGATTCTCACCATGATTTCTCGCAGCCAAGCGCAGGTAACTTTGCGGAACTCGGCGTCTGCTTTTGGGTTTAAAACAGGCCAGCAGTGCCTGAAAACCCAAGGATAAATGAGAAGAGATTAAAAACAAATACTGGCGAAGACAATGAATCATCTACCTGAGCATACAAGACTGGTTATAATTGTCTTTACCTATATGCCTCATAAAACCGTGTCCGGTTGAGTTTCTCCAGCAGGAAATGGGTCACTATGTAAAAAGCATCTTTGTTGGGTTTGTCAAACATGTTCCTGTGGGACATAAAACTAAACTTAGCAGGAAACGCTTACGCTCCAGGGAGAGTGAATGGCAACGTACATTCAAGGCAAAGTTAAAGTAGCGACATTTCGCACAGTAAGAAATAGCTAGTATTATTCATAAAGACATGAAAAGCAAACTCACGGCCCCATGATGATGTGTTTAGCATTAATATTGGTTTTGCCAGCGATTGACGACACTGCAACGTCCGGTTGAAATCCCAGCCCAAGAAGAGAGAACCACAAATACTGTCCATTCTTCTTCTGCAATAGTGCCGGATTGGCCATTATTCAGAGGAGTAAGAAGCACCGTGATTGTGTCCGGAGGCGAATTCAAAGCTCCAGACTGGCAAACAGAAAACCGCTAGTCCGCTAGCCTCCCTGCTAGCAACGACGTTTACTCTTCGCTAACTTACGCCAACAAGGCCCATTCACAATAACAAACACTGCCAGGAAACAGTTACATTATAAGAGAGGCTGCCGCTGACGTTAAATCCACGTTGACGTTTGTTAATATACATTTCACACATTTCATAGTCCACTGAGAACTGGAAAACAAAAAAAGGTAACGCAAGGACACAAACCGCCAATTTTTCTAAAGATTACCCGGATGTTTTAAATTACTTCCGGTTAGCGAAGGTAGCGACGCACGGGATTCCCATTGGAAATTTAAAAAACAAAAAAACCTCACTATTTTAACGTGCTTCTTCTTATTGTATTTTTCACTATAAGTAACTATATTTTTTGCAGTTTTTGTCGAAGGTAAATTTGACATATAAAGGCGTAGCCCTGACAGATACAAAGTTTTATTGGACTTTGGCCAGAGCAGCTGTACTATGCTCTAAAAATTTCCTAAGCTATTACTGGTTTAGATTTCACTGGGAAGACAGTGTTTCTAGAAAACCACGTGTGATATTACCAGCTAAGTCTTCCACCTAAAAAGCAGCTTATAGCTTAAGTATACTAGAAATCCCGTATTTTACCCATAGTTGCTTGGGTTATTAGGATTGTACACAGGTCAAAGTCCAGCAATCATAACATCCACAAGTGCTTCACCTAACTCTGCCCTTAGTTCTGTTTGTCTTGTTCAAACAGGATGAGGTCTTGCAGCAAACCCAGCATATTTCTCCAGCTTGAAGAGCTTGATGTTAACCTGGAAAAAGCTGAAGTATTTGGTTGCAGGACTGGCAGGTCTTTTGTGTGTGTTGCAAGGCACCCACTGGATGTGGTTGGGTCATCAGTGTTTCCTGATATAAAAAACTTTTGTTGTTTTTTTAAATAAGATATTTAAGTGCTCCTGAGTGCAAACGTGACAACACTATTGACATTTCATGGCTTTTTGTTGCGTAACTTTATTCAGTCCTGTTAGCTTCAAATAAATGCTTTTGCTCTTTTATTGGACACAATGACATCACGTCACATTATCTGTCACAGCTTTTGAGTCAGTTGAGACACCGCGGACAGGGAGGCCTGGATATGTCTGCTTAGACTCAGATAAGAAGCAGAAAATGGATCAATCGAGATGTAACTTTACACAGCAAACTGTTTTCTACAGTGTAAATCAGTCATACACTGTTAACCACATACTTTAAAAAATAAATCAGTCAAAAGGCTTTGGAGAGGTGTTGCAGTAATAAAAACAGAGTCAGCGTATGGCAAATTTTCACTTGTCCTTCTTTTATTGTGGAACATACAATTATTTAGATCTCCACCACAACTGGTTAAGTAGAACAGAGTAATAGAAACAAGTGCTCTTTTTTTGTCTAAATCATTCATATCATTGTAGTTCTTTTAAAAGCAGCTGGCAACACTCTCCCACCTTCGATGGATCAGACACTGATGAGTACTTGGAAATCTGAGAGCTGACTCCCAACGAGCGAGCCAGATCCTGGGCTGTTTGATCTGAGGCCACTGTGGTTCCCAAGGCTACCAGCAGCCTAAATACAGCCTCCTTGTCTTGTACTGTCTCCAGGGCTCTACTGGCCACAGATAGGCACTGGGCCTTGGCCTCAAGGTCAGGCTGGAGATGGAGACAGCCAGCGTAGTTAAGCACCAGAGTGGCCAGGGCAATATGGATGTTCTTATTGCAGACGGTGGCCAGGTCAGCAGCACGTGATAGCACCGTTTCACGCTGGGCCATGAGGAGGGCTCGGCCATGCCTGCCACTGAAGCAATTACACAGAGTCCGCAGTGCCAGCATCTGGTTGGCAGGACGCCCCTCGGGCCTCATTAGGTTCAGGAGGTGGTTGCACAGTTGTACACCCTCTGCCTCTCCACAAAGGCTCTCATTAACCTGCGGGTGGCGCACTGCCAGCCTCATAATGTCCAGGACAGGAAACACAATATCTACAAAACATGAAGAAAGATTGGGGAGGGTCTTATTAGTGAAGAGAAATTAGCTAAAAAGCATTAAAACACACATGAATTGGGATGGGATACTTTTTTATTACCTTCAGGCCAGTGAGAAGCCTTCCAAAGCAGGTTGATCTGTTGGATGGTCGGAGCAGGCTCAGAGGAGTTGAGTCCACACACAGACAACAAAAGCCTCTCAAGGCTTTCCAGAACTTCTTCAGAGAGCTTGTGCTCCTGAGGGGCACCTCCATTTAGCTCCTTCAACTTAGCTGTTAAGGACAGGTGGAAAACACATTTTCTTACACTACGTTATGGACAAGAATAAAATAAACATTCTTAAAATATATGAAGGCTCCAAATATCACCCACTTTAAAGCACAAGTTATTCAGCGAGAGTTAACAAATCACACTGAAATGCTTACCAATGATCTGAGAGCTGTTGGCTTGCTCAAAGGTCACACCATCAGTCTTAGGAAAGTAGATGTTGGTTGTTTGTCTCAAGGCTGCTGAGGAGTATGCACCACCTCCTGCAAAGCAGGGAGACAGAAAGGAAAAATAATATTAAATGCAAAAAAAAAAAAAAAAAAAACTAAAACAATGACAAGTATACTATTAATAAGTTATACATGCAACCTAAACTCAGGCAAAAAGAGAGAGAGCATTAACTTCTTAGAAGACTTTCTAACATCAGCAGGAGGCAAACAAAAAAAGTTTGACACTATTGCCTCATCTCATGAATGAGGCAAGCATGCTGTGTGTTCCCGTGTATGTGTTTAAATTGCTTGTGAATGAATGAGTGTGTGTGAGTCTTTAAAGAAGAATGTGCCAGCTGCAAAGAAGAAAAGCGAGCATGTCAGCATTCTCAGAGGTCTGCTCTGTGCTTTGATGCAACGTTTCCTACTGCAGAAAATAAATGCTATGATGGTGTAAATTAGGGCTGCTCGATTATGGCAAAAATGATAATCACGATTATTTTCACTGAAATTGAGATCTCGATTATTTGACGATATTTATTTAACCCTTTAAGACCTACCATAGAACCAAGTCCGCCAGAGCTTATATTTTTATTTATTTATTTATTTATTTTACATGCTGTAGTGCCATTTTTGGGAGCATTTCAAGTTGCTATACATCAATACAACTGTTGTAGCCCATATTTTAATAATATGTATGCATTAAGTCCATAGTAATTACATCAATTGCAAAAAAGTGCAATAAACTACAAAAAAAAATTGACAATCGTTTTTGTTATATATATATATATATATATATATATATTTTTTATTTTTTTTTTAATTTCTATTTGGGGAAATTTAAGAGGTTTATCCCTCAAAACTTTAAATACAAAAAAGTTGCAAAAAAATAGTTTCCCACCACAGAAAATTTATTTTGAGTGTCTTCATAGATTTATTTTGGAGATATAGCAATTTTTATATACTGCAGGAAAAACAAAAAACAATCCTATGATGCAAATTTGCAAAGAAAACAGCAGGTGCATCAAAATAAACTATTTCCAGCAGTGCAATTCGAGTTCTAAGCATCCCAGAAACTATTCAGAAAAGTATAGAGTCAAACATGACTTATAAAAACACCAGTATAGGCTTTTAAGGTAAAAGTAAAAAACTACATTTTCCGCAAAAATGACGTCACTTCCGGTTTCGGACAGGAAATGGCGGACATGCGATAGTTCGCATTGACATCTTTATCATTGTGGGAAGTGTTATGAACAGCTGGAATATTATGTTTTTGTTCCTGCAAGCGCTTTTTATGCAATTTTTGCAAAGTTATATGTGGAAGGAAACTGTGACCGAGGACAAGCTGATGGCATAAGATGTAAGTACAACTCCTCTGGTTTCATATGCAAAACAAATTATTGCGCTAGCTTACGCGGTTATGGTTCTACAGGGATTTAAAGGGTTAACAATAACAATGTATTGAATAATGACTTTAAAAAATAATATAAAATACTGTGCAAATACTGATAACAGTGCAAATGTTTGCAATATAAAAAATAAATGAAAAATTTAAACATCTATGTTTAGTGAACTTGGCAGTGTAGCTCTGTGGTGCAGCTATGACACTGTAGCAAAGTTTACACACTATGTCTACTTGATCCACGTCTGACTCCGCAAACCCACAATGTTTCCACACCACTGAAGTTTTTTTTACCTCTCTTTTCAACCAATGGCAGTCACTCTCCTCTCCAAATAACTTCTGCTTAGCTTTCCGAGCTTCCCTTGGGTCCTCTTAATTTTTGTGATGCGTGTTCGAAATGCAGAGCGGTGCGCTGGATTTGCCACATGGAGCAGCGCGAGAGTAAAGCACGAGGGAGGGGCTAATAATCAGTCAGTCATTTTTAATAATCGTTGAAAGCCCAGATCGTAATCGTGATTAAAATTCGTTAATTGAGCAGCCCTAGTGTAAATGTTAATAATTAATGCCAATATTCATTCAATGGCCAACCTTTTTATATGAATCTAAATGTACAAAATAATGTTACTAAAGCCTTGAAATAATGGTACACTTTAGATTGCCGCGTGCTAGCTGCTGTGACAGAAAGCAGGACGGCTGATGACAGCCTTCAGTAAGCTGCTTAATTTAAACATTACATCAGATTAAGTTAACAGCTAATCTGCTTAAACACACTTTTATTTTAACTTCTGTAGATTTTCACTGTGTAAGATAAACAGTGGTGGATGGGAGCAGCTGCAAAGTTCCCTTTTCTTTACGCTAGAGCTTGTTGAAAAGCTAGTTTCATTCAGGACTTCCACCATCTTTTTCCCAGTAAAGATTTTTACTGTGACTATAACAACAAACACTGCTGTTTTGGACACTTAAAAAACGATAATTTAGTGCAGTCCTGGAGCCATTTGGTTAAAGGCAAAAAAAAAAAAAAAAAAGAGAGAGAGAGAGAGAAAGGCCTCATAACTCCATAGAAAGGTACCACTGGGATTTGTATCTCACAAGTCCCAATTGCTCCTTTCGATACCAAGTTACCTGTGAAGGGATCCGCTACACCAACAGGAGCACCTGGGTTTGGGCCTGATCCTGGGATGTAGCGACCAGTGCCTGTGAAGAAAAAACACAGCTGTGAAACTGCACTTACAGGTCAAGTTCAGACTATGAACACCTCTGAGTAAACAAACTATACCTGTAAAAGGATCAGCTCCAAATCCTGCAGTATCACTGGAAGAACCAGGGATATAGCGAGCTCCTCCTGTCAAATAAAGAGGCGAAACACATTATACATTCAATCTAAGATCCCTTAATCGTTCCAGTGAAATTAATCTAAATGTACAGCAAAGAAAGCAAAGAAGCCAGCAGCAGTATCCATCTTTTGGACCTCACCAGTGAAGGGGTCACCACCAGCGGGCTGGGCTGGTCCCACCACGTGCCCTTTGGTGTTCTCAATGATAAAATTGGCAACCTGGTCGAGGAACATGGGGCTGAGGTCATTCTTCTGCAGAAAGTTGTGCGCTGTCAGCCAGGGGTCGTCTGTCACATTGTAAGGCAGCTTCATGGATGGCCCTCCCTCATTCACATCAATGCTGAACACGTAATCATACTCCTGATGGGGGGAGGGGGGGGGGGGGACATTAATGACAGCTCATATGCGACGTCCCGCTTACTAACTCTGAGCTTGTAGCCTCACCTTTCCTTCATACATGACACTCTTGGAGGTCTGTTGGTTTGAGCCTCCGACCACGTCTCCAATTTTCATCCAGCGGCCATCACTGACGCTCCACTGATATGCCTCCACCTTCTGTCCATCTTTGATCAACCGTGTCTGTCCATCGCGATTCCCTGTTGTAAACAAAACCACCCTGATGCACAGAGAACAGCTTCACCGTTTTATATGACAAAATAAATAGCAGACTGCTGCATTACCAGGCTCGTTCAGGTGTTCTCTTCCAGGAAGATCCTCCAGTTTGATGTCACCAAGATCCCCGGTCTTGGGGTCAATAGTGGCTTTGGAAAGTTCATCCTCAAAGGCCTGCAGGTCTTCTGCACTAGCCATGCGGTCCTCAGCTTCCGTAAACACGCG
This sequence comes from Copadichromis virginalis, assembly GCF_057382275.1. NCBI lineage: Eukaryota > Metazoa > Chordata > Actinopteri > Cichliformes > Cichlidae > Copadichromis > Copadichromis virginalis. The sequence continues at coordinate 49,175,349 of NC_140620.1, forward strand.
GATAATGCCATCGCTGTGGGCAGAGGAGAAGCTTCTGGTTTAGCCACAGAACTACTTACTGCTTCATTCAACATTTGTTTGAATGCAGGAGAGATGCGACGAATGAGGACAGCGAACACTGTCTTTAATGGGCTTTTAAATATTTATGGTGTAACATGATCAAGGAAATCACTATGACCTGACTGCATATTAACATGCCAAAAGCAGCTCTATTACCTGGCTCCGACTACTATGTCACCATTAGGTAAAATACAGCAGCACCACACAGACTGAGCAGGCAGGCGGATGGTCTGAGAGCACTCTCCTTGCCTCCATATCCTCAGACTCCGGTCCTCCCCTGTGCTTATAAAATCTAAGAGAAAAAAAAAAAAAAAAGGGTGAGGGCAGGGTGTAGGAAGTAGGTACCATCTCAGAGTATGAAAATGGAAGCCGGCTGAATAAACCACAGAAGAGCATCACTGACTGCTGGTTTCAAGTCTCTCAGTTCTATCCCTTGTTTTTAAATATTGATACAATCAACAAACCTTGGCTATTGGGGAAGACAGCTAAGCTGTAGATGAAGTTGGTGTGGCTGTAGTAGACCTGTACGCATTCGCCTGTCACCAGCCACCTTCTGATACTTGTGTCATTGCTACACGAGAAGAACTCAGTGTTGCTGATCACCGCCAGGTCTCTCACACAGTCCTCATGACCTATAATGGAAGGGAATATTTTTTTAACCATAACTTAACCCTAAAAAATATGCAGCTACCAATTTAAATTTTTACTTTGACAAAGTTATGGCTTTGTCCCATATCCTACAATACTGTTGGTTTATATTATTAACCACGTAATCAAAGACAGACAACCAATCATGCTACTCATCAGCCAGTCTACTTTTTGTATACACACGCACCCCCCCCCCCCCCCCCGCCAAAAAAGATTAAAAAACAAAACAAAAAAAAACAAACCCATGTCCAATATACACCTGCATATCCTCACCTGTAAACGTCTTCTCACATCGTCCTGCTTTCCAAAGCTTTATGGTCTTATCTGCTGATCCCGACAGCATAAGGCCTTGTTCAGGTAAAATAGCCACTGCCCACACCGCTGCAGTGTGGCCCTGAAACAAAATTAACAAGCACAAAACATGTTCTGTCAATTTTTTCAAAACAATGGAGACACTAATCACCATCCAAGCAAGCTGAAAAGCGTAGAGGACCACGTACCTGCAAGGTCATCATGCACTTCTCATTGAGCCAGACTTTGGCTGTAGTGTCCCAGGAACCACTCAAAAGTGTCCCAAACTTCCCAGACGACAGAGTGCAAACTGTGGAGGTTTAAAGTTAGAAAGCCAGGAACCAGAAACACTGTGACGAGTAACACAGCAACCAGTTAATCCTCACTACTACAAAAATCCAAACAGCGAGGACAGCACAACTCACCTGTATTTTTGTGACCCTTGAGAGTGAAGAGGGGCTGCGGTCGATCCAGTGAGAAAACACAAATATTATTATCGTTCCCGCCTGTAGCAACAAGTCCCCGAGGGTATGTTTCACTGGGTGCGATGATGCATACACAGGATACAAAATTTGAGTGTCCAGACATAGAGTGCATCTCTGTGAAGCCTTTGTCTGAGCTGTCAGAGGGAGAACAAGACGAAAGTTAACAATGATTACTGAGGGAAGAAGTTAGGTCCCTTTGGCTTTAATCTGTAAGAAGGATAGGCAAATTAACAAAAATAAGCACTCCGAATCTGTTTCACTTTCGTGTTTCGTAAAAGAACAGTTGCAGCTGAATGAATGACAAAGCTAATTTGAGCAAACGTTAGCACTGTGCTTTTTGGCTAACTTAGCTACTAACCATTTTTATACATATGAAATCAGAAATAGTAAAATATTCAGTAAGGCGTGATTTGGCTTGACACTTTTCTTGTCCGGACAAGTCAATCTCTTTGCGCAGAGTGACTTGTACCCTGAAATTAATCGTAGCCAGGCAGCAGTTTCTGAGCAGCAAGCTAGCGCTAGCTACCTTGAGTTTGGTACCCAGACTCTTCCGGTCCGGTCTCTGGACACAGACACGAACGCTCCCTCTGGAAAAACAGTAGCGGCGAGTCCCCTGACGTCCATCTCGTGGCCCGGGATTGAACACCTGAGTTTGTACGAATTGAATGATGCCATTTTTGCTTCAACAGCACAATGAAACTACTGTGGCACTGTTAAGCTATGCGGCGTCGCTGTCAACAAACACCAGCCGCTATTGCTAGCGGAAGTTGAATTACGTCATTATTAGGAGTGGCGCACCTTTCAAACTAATGTTTAATTATTTGTGTTGAATATAAATTGTCTTACGTTTATAACATTAACATTAGAGTAGTGTTTTTCCAACTGTATTTTAGGTTTGTATTTTCGATTATATTTTATCAAAATGTATTGACCACAGTTGACCAGAGGGCGGCAGCAGAGCGAGGCCGCCACCATCCTGCTACATCAGCAATATCAAGCTGCCGACTACGCGGACCGAGCAGGAAACTAGGAATGTTGGTGTAAAAATAACAGCTCAAACGTAAAAAGTGCCGCTGTTTAAAAAAAAAATCATATTCGCTTTATCTATCGCGTCAAACGAGAGTTTAATGCTAATACCAAGCTTTTATGTAGACTTAGAACAGCTTAATAAACGCGTAAGTCTCGCTAGCAAATGACTTGTGATTTTCTTTAATCAAATCATTGCCTTAATGAGTAATTTAACATTTTCGGTATCTTGGTTTGTTTTTAGTTTTCCATTATTTCGTTTTATGTAATATGAAATAGAATAACTTTATTAACAATTTCGATGCTTCCCAGGACAAAAATGCAAATAATGCTTGTTCCGGTTTTATTTTTTTAGATCGGAAATGTGATTTTTTTTTTCATTGCAGGTAGCAAAACAGGTCCCACAGAGGCGATGAGGAAGTAGTCTCACTGATTCGTTCGCTGACAAAAAAGTAAGTGTCTTTTCATTTTAGCTCACGAGATGTATATTTGACAATAAACGCGTTGGTTCATTTTTACGCGACTGAAGTAAAGAGCAGCGTTGGCCCGTAGATGTTAGCTAACACAGTCAGGGTTTTAGAGCCCAGCCCATCACGATTGTGAATGTTGTCAGCAGTATGAATGATGGAGCAGGCGAGGCTTTACAAATAACGAGGCTCTGGTAGTGGTTACGTGGTTACGAGGGCTGTTCGTACTGTGTTCTAGCAGTGTTACTGTACTAGATAATGCTGATAATAAGATTCAGTGTAAGGTTTGGGGGGTAGATTGCTCAGGGTATCAAGTGCCTGGTTGATAAGCATCTGCTTTGTATTACACAGAGGTTAGGCCTTTGTTTAAGACACATTCCACGACCATTTCCACACAGTATCTGATATGTCCTTGTACGTACAAATCTTATAAAGGTATCCTTAATCCTTCTGTAGTTAAGTTATAGATCTATTATAATGTGCAGGGCAAAATGCAGGTCTCACTGATGGGTATTTTGCCTGAAACATATCATTTCAAGTATCTGCAAACTAAAGAACTGCAAAACATGTTTGTCAGTGTCTTAAGTTTGTGTGTGTGTTCGCGTTTGGTACACTGTAGGTTTCCCAGAATTCCCAGCAGCCATGAAGCTTCGATTGCACTTCGTAGTGGACCCTATGGGCTGGCTGTGCATCAGTGTGGTATTTGGGATCTGGCTCTACAACACCTTTTTTGTTCCCAAACTGGTTCTGTTTCCACACTACAATGAGGGACACATTCCTTGGGCCATTGTTGTTTGTGAGTTTCCTTACCTTTTGTGTTGACACGTGAAAAACTGAAAATGAGTTTCTTTGGAAATTGGAAATGAATGTGCCCGATCACACCTCATCAGTGGAATTAAAACACACTGTATTTCTTTAGGTTACTACATAGCATCAGGACTCTGCCTAGCAGCACTGTTCAGAGCTTCCACAGCAGATCCAGGCCGTCTTCCTGCGGACCCACACATACCTCATGCTGGTAAATGCTTTTCTCACTGCTTACCGCTTGTTTGTATATGTCCAGTTTGTCTGTTACTCCGGTACCGACTAGCAGTATCAACTCTCTTCGGATCGATGATTGTTACATAGTGTTTGTTGTCTTTGTGTTTCAGAGAGAGAGCACTGGGAGTTGTGCAATAAGTGCAACTTAATGAGACCTAAACGGTCGCACCACTGCAGTCGCTGTGGCCACTGTGTGCGCAGGATGGACCATCACTGTCCCTGGTAATCATACACGAACACCTACTCTCATGCTCCCATCCATTCTTGTTTATTCAATTACTGAGATTTGAAAGCTTATTTAATGACTGAACATATCATAGCATGCCATGTGTGTCCACTGCTGTGATAAAGAAATATGTGATCACTTGCTAAATGCACTTTATTTCCTTTGCAGGATTAATAACTGTGTGGGAGAGGACAACCACTGGCTCTTCCTGCAGCTGTGTTTCTATGCTCAGGTCCTCAGCTTATTCACGCTGGTGCTGGACTTCTGTCAGTACTATTACTTCCAGCCTCTGACAGGACTAGACCAGGTAGGTCCATGGGATTGTTTTTAAAAGTTGGCCTCTACTCATTTCCAGCTTCATAATTTTATTCTCTGCTGAGTAACTTTAAACATAGGGATATCTGCCCACACCTACATCACAGAGAGCCAAGAGTATAAAAAATGACTTTTCTTCTACAGCGATTGATGTTCATACTCTGACCTCATTATTTGAAACTTTGGCCATGTTTATTATGAGATTTAGCTACACTAATGGAAAACTATAAACATTCATATTTGACAGTGGGAAAATCAGCAAATGGAACTTTAAGATGATAAGAGGTTTTCACAACAAAGGGCACTGTTCTCTTTCACTCAGGAAAAGTTCACTACACGTCACGAACTGGCTCTGCTGCGAATCTCTGCGCTAATGGGCGTGGTCATGTTTGGAGGCATGTCTTCTTTGTTTTACACACAGATGACTGGCATCCTCTCAGTGAGTACTGAGTAAAGACTTATTTTCTCGTTTCAGCTGACAGTTTAAGTTCTCCACCCATTTCCTGCTGCCATCGTCTTGATGCGATTATGTCTTTAACTAATTAAATGCGGCTAATATTTCCAAGCTAAGTGTTGAATATCAGTTTGTAGGATCAGTAAATGCATCATTCACAGCGTTATTCAGCTTGCATGTCCTCTTGAAAGCAAGTTGAAGACAAAAAAGAAGAAAAATGATGTAGCAGCTTCAGACAAAACAACATGACATGGTGTACAGAAATAAAACAATCAATGCCAGTAATGCAGCGATTGATAGGAAAGAATCAGGGGAGAAAGTGTGCACATGAGTGCGTTCATATTACTATAAACCACAACAGCAACATGTTCATCTGCCATACCTCTGCTGACATGAATAAACATTTCATTTATTAAATAGTTTGGCAGGTCTGTGAAAAGATGTTATCTGAAATGTTTTAAAATGAGTCACTCATGTTGCATTTTTCTTGTCTTACAGGATATGACCACCATCGAGAAAATGGCTCACTTTTCAAATGAAACGTAAGTTCCGTTTCTTCTTATAGCAGGAATAGCTGCGTCAGAGGAATAGGCCGATCTTTTGGGAGATAAATCTATCGTATGTGTAGAGACCAGCCATTTACATAGCATACCAAAGGCGAAGCAGAAGGGAACTTGTGGTTTCAAAACGGGAGTGACAGATCAGTGGGGGATTTTTCATTTTTTATTTTTTGCAGTGTCACTCTCCTTCTTTTATATGCAATCTATGATCCTCGTTCACTTTTTGGCAGACAGTTTGGTACAAAAAGGATTTTTACTTGAACAATTACCTGTTTTTTCTTATCAGATATGGCGCAAAGAGATCCTGGCAGTGGGCGCTAGCTGAAGTTTGTGGCACTCGCTGGAAACTCCTTTGGCTCATCCCACTCCGAAGCAGACAGCCACTTAACGCCAGCCACCAGTTCCGCTCACACGTGTAGGCCAGTAGCGCTCCCACCTCCACAGATGGTAGGAGCTGCCCTGATGAAACACTGTATACACACCTAAGAATCCATCTGCTCGCCTTCACCATCCTCTTTTGTGCTACGAGAGCTGGGCAGCAGTCTTGGTTTTTCAGTGGATATGCCAAGTTTTTTTTGTTTTTTTCCCTTTGCCTTTCTCTACAAGGCCCAGACTGGCAGAAAACAGGGTCAAGAAACACCTTTGGGAGTAATGGGAAATGTTGTGTTTTTAACTCACTGTGACTGCTACTTTAAGCATTTGGAAACCACTTTTTCTGGCTAATTGCAAAAGAAGGATGGAGGTTTTCATCTGAAAGCAGCTGGCAAAGGAACCCCCCCTCTCAGGTTACTTTAATAAAGAGCCTTGACTACTGACCTTTAATCATCTACAGACGGAACAACGGTTATTTTAGTGTGTCTATTAGACTGGCGTTTTTTTGTAAGAAGTTTGTGCCTTGTTTCTTTTAGCGGTCCTCTTAATTTGTGTGTTTGTTTGATGTTTTCCAGCTACTTCTAGTTTGGAAGCTTTTTTTATTTTTTTGTATTGTGTTTGTTTATTTATAATTTTTTGTAAAGGGATCTGTCTATTATCAGCGATGTTCTTTTGCTGTTTATAATTTGAGGATTTGTAAATCATTTGGGGTTTGTTGTTGTTTTTTTTAAATTTGGGATTGTTCTATGAAGAAGTACTCTGTGAACCATTAATTTACGAAGAATGAAGCAGAACAAAGTTGATAATTTGAATGACAATTTGTAGTCCTTTTTATAACAAATAGGCAGCCTGGTATGAACCTGTGTTATGGAGAGCAGTTAATTCCCACTTTCCTATGGCAAAAATCCACATTAGAAACGAGCTTATACAATCAATGTTGTATGTTGTGGTCAGATTGCTGCATAATCAAGAATATAACATTCCTTGGCCAATTAATGTAATGACTTGATTACAACATTGTATTACTTTATTTTAGAAGGCATTTAGGTGTCATGTTCTGCCTTCAAAGATAACTTAAATCAAGCTGCCTTTCTTAAATGCCTAGTTTAACCTCATGCCCCACTTATGTTTGCAAATGTGAAACTATAGCTGGCAGCTAGTTAGCTTAGCTTAGCATGATGTAAACTGTGTAAACATAAACAACTAACATTTTTTTAAATACTTAAAAAAAATATTTTAAGTCAGTAAGATAAATCCTAGCAGTTGGTGAGATTTTCTTGGATAACACCAAGCTAACAAGCTAATTTTAGTTTATGGTCTTAAAGCTAGGTAGCTTTAAGATCACAGCTACTGGCTAGTTTTGCTTAACGCTAAGCTAAACCAGGTAGCTACTGGCTAGTTTAGCATAATGCTAAGCTAAACTAGGTAGCTACTGGCTAGTTTAACTAAGTTACATGGCTTGCTTATAGCCTCATAGTACCTGAAGGATGTAGAAGTGATATCAGTTTTGTTTACACCATGATTTTCCCCCAAATGTTTGCCTTTTCCTTTAAGTCAGTCTGTTTAGCTAAAATGTATGTACAGTACAATCTGTTAGCAAAAACAACTTGACCAATTTTTTTTTAAAATTTAGACTGTTGACAATATAATTTCTAATTGATATTTACCATATTTTTGCTGCTGCTGCTGTAGGTCTTAAATGGATCTGAACACGCAAACTTTGTTAATGCTGTCAGCAAAACTGGCAGATTAGCCTACTTGTGGTGACTTACAGCTAGTTAACCCTTGACAAGACATTGGCAACTTATTTGTGGTGGTTTTACTGTAAGTGCGTGGAACTGTTTAGAGATTTTATTGACTTCATTAATGAGATACTTAAGGTAATGATAGTACTAGCATTGCGTGGTTGTCTTCAATACTTGGCAATCTCTTAGCTAAACCTGTATGTAAACAAAGCTTGTCACGTGTTGGGAAATAGTACAATATCCAAGTAGTTGTAAGTGCCTGTCTACTTTATTTCATTGTTATTTACTGTCACAGTCCATAATCATCGTTGTATGGCTGTCTACAAGCCAAAGACCTGGGGAAATGTTGCAATAGTCATCAAGCATACAGTAAGTGCATGTTTCACCAAATTTCTGAAGGTAGCGGTTCAATATTATGCACTGAATTTCACATTCGCACACAGTCTCGTTTTATTGCAATCGTGGTACTTATGAAAGGAAGTCTTTTTTCATATTTATGATGTGTTCAGGTTGTTTGCATTTGCATGAATGTGTATTATTGATGACTCTGTGATTTTTTTATAATGCATATTCAGGTTCCTGGGTGTCTGTGTGTGTTTTTATTATTATTTTGGGGTCGGTTTAATGAGGAGATAAATTTGCATGATTGGCACTTTTTTGTTTTTTGTTATCATTTTTGAAGCAATAAGCATTGTGTATCAGTAAAGCCATCTTTTAGTGAAATTCCGACATGTAGTGTGAAATTTATGAACTAGTGGATGGGTTTCAGTCATCACTCCTGAACCAGTAATTACACGACTTGAACATCTGTCCTTATTTCAGTAAACCTCTGCAGCACACACTGGTGTGTGTTTATTGTCAGCTAATAGTTAGTTAAGTAATCGATTAACAATATGTTGGCCTCTACAGCTCATGTTGATTATACTGGAATAGCTGAAATGAATTATTTTGAGTCGTAACCTGCAGCAAGCTGTAGGTTTAAATATTTCTAATATGTTTACTTTTTTCCCCTCTCAGCTGCCATCTGGAACCCCCAGATCTCTAAATCCATGCATCTTGTTCATTTTCAGTTTTTTGAAATGAGTTTACAGGCCTTATTTTGTTTAATTCTGACCTCAAACAGTGGAACTGTTATGTTTTGTAAGTTAATTTGTTACTCCATAAATATGTTTCTTTATGTTTAGGAAGCCTATGACAAGTTGCCAATTTATTATGTTACAAAAGTACTATTGTGATTATAAAAGGTATATAGGTATTCATATTCAAATAAATTTGATTCTGAACAAATTTGTGTAATTTGTTTTTTTTGTGCTTTTTCACCTACATCTTTGCTTCATCTGAAGCCTCTTTTTTTTTTTTAGAATTAAAGTTAGTTGAGAAGTTAGTGTAGCACATGATGGCTAAATGGCATTTATCAAAGGAAAACGTTGCTTGTAAGAGATGGAAAGGAGGTTTTTATTTTTTTGTTTACCAGAGATCAAAGAGGCCAGATTACTTCAAGCTGATAGGAAGGCAGGAGTAACTGAAATAACCGCTTGTTCCAACCATGGTATGCAGAAGACCATCTCTGAACCTTTTAGCAGATGGGCTAGTGCAGGAACTGAGCCCACAATCCACAACACAATTGGACAACAGAAGATTGGAAAATGTTGCTCGGTCTGACGAGTCTCAATTTATAATGCAAATTTGACATAAACAGCCTGACAGCATGGATCCATCAACCATTCAGGCTCTTGTTGTTGGTGTAATGGTGAAGGGGATATTTGCTTGCTTTACTTTAGGCCCATTTATACCAAATGGGAATTGAAGATTTAGCACCACAGTCAACCTGGATATTGGTTAGTACTACCAGTACCATAGTGAGATGGCATCCCCTGCCACCATATCTCAATCCAATGGAGCACCTGTGAGATGTGGTCAAATAGGAGATTCACATCATGGATGTGATTCAGCATTCATTGCAATAACTTCCCAGTGCAAGTGAAAGAGCAATAACTACACATAGAAAGTGTTAGAATAAACAGTCAGATTGATTACACTACACCATACTGTACAAATGCTCCATTACAAATAAAATACATTTTCTCAGGATTCTATTTGTAACTTTTACTATGAAAATGTCCTTTGAGTATTATTATATATAACTGCTAAGCGGCTAATGTCAACAGCATTAATGGGTTAGCAGCACTCTGACGTTGCCACTGATCGAGATGGAGCTGATGCGAATAAAGTTAAACTCTGATCGTTTTTGTTAAGCTGATTTTTGAACCCCGAAGCCAGCTTTGAGGTTTATATTTGTAGAATCATGAGGTGATTAGTGGATATTCCTTCTGTTTTTTCCCTTTTTTTTTTCTCTTTGACCCAAAAACAAAACAAAATGTGTTAAGAATATGAGTTAAGAATAACTCATAGACATCTGAAATATGATGAGATGGTGAATCCAGTGAATATGCAACCGTTATTATATTGTATGTATTGAGTTTATTGTGAGTTTTGGATAAAATAAAAAAAATCTGCTTTAGACCTCAGTCTGTATAATATTAAAACTTGTAGACCAGCAACAAAACATCACAAAACTAATCCCACTAAGTTGCTGAGCATGTAGTTTTACTTGAATTTAATGGATCTCGGTGTCTGAATGAACAGTAGAGCAGCACGGTCCCTGCCGTGCGCACACTGACATCCACTTTAAACAGGAGCATAAATGTTTTTTTGACATTATTTCACAGTTTTTCAGTGAGTGTCCTACAACTGCGACACTAAAGTCAGGCTGCCTGGCTGCTTTAATTGCTGTTTGCGTCTCTGTGTACAATTACCATACGAGCGATTGTTTCCAGCCAAACGGTCATTGTTCTGAAAAGTTCTTAAGTCTCAGTGAAGCGTGCCTAATGTGTGCACGATCCGTGAACATAATCTGTGTGTGCCGTCCAAAATGGTTACATGCTTTTAGCATACTCTGAACCACACACACACACACACACACACACACACACACACACACACACACACACACATAGCCATCATGGTTTTGACCTTCAGCTGTCTACAGCTCCAACAACTAGTCATCGTGGATGGATTTAAAAGATGAGATCGAGACTCTGTGTGTGCATGTGTCTTTTTTTTTATTCTTAATGACATTTGGGTTTTAAAGAAATTGAGCATGCATACTTGTTTGCAATATTTTCTCAATACGCTTTATTTTGCTCACCTATTATAATCATCCCAATTCTAAGAAAGCACCCACCAGGATTTTCAGATATGTCCAGCTTCCTGAGTGTGCTTGGATCTTCATATAAACTTTTTATGGTATTTTGGAATAGATTTCAAAATAAAAGAAGCATCCTGTGTGTTTTAATGATGTGAAAACTGCAACAGAAACTAAAAAGTCAAGCCAAGAGGTATTTTACATTTCATATAAACGGCACTATCGCAAGAATGCCGCATTGGTTTCAGTAAGCCTTAAATTTAATTGGTGAGTTTGGGCTTTGGGATGTTAATTTAAGCGGACCAGTCTGCAGCAGCCAGGGTCAAATGTGCTCCTAATCTCTGCTACTAGTTGGTCAGCTGGACTAATTAGATATGGGACCACCTGCTAGTCTCATGGTCTATGACATCTGGCTGAACAAAAGAAATAATTAGCCACATGCTTCATAAAAATAAACTGTGCTTGGAACAGTTATCATATAAGGCTGTTTACCTGTCTAGGATTAGAGTTAGTGGCTTGGCGTGTTCTGCTGCTATGTTGCCCAGGCTAAACTCGGATTAAGTCAACGCTAAGGAACACCGAAATTTATTACTGGAACGCTAATTATGAGGCACACGATCATTTTCATAATTCTATCCATATGGGCCTCGTATCTGAAATGGCATAATGAGCAGAATCACCCCCATCATTAGATATACTTTGCTTCGATTGCTGGTTCCAACATGCTTCCTTACCTGTTGGGGTCTCTTGGGTCTTTTTATCTACAAAAGTGGACACAAAGCAAACTTAACATCTTTTTGAGACCTAAAATGACAATTCTTACTTCCTGTCTAATTGCTGTCTGATGAAGAAAGAAGTTATTTGTGCAGATCAGTAGCAAATGCATGCTAATTAGATTTGTTAGACCTCACTGACTCATGTGCGCGCCTCTCCAGTAGCAGGTGTCTGCTACGTTCCTCCATTTCCAGCACCACAGCTGAACTTTCTGAACATGGAGGTATTGATTGGCGTATTGATTTTCAAATAAGCTTTCATTGTAGAAAGTAGAAATCCAATTAAAAGTTGAAGTTAATCCACTCAAGACGATGAAATGTATCGATTTTGACCTCAAAATCAATAAGGTGCACGCCGCTCTCGTGAGAGCTCAGTGCTTTCTCCGAAAGAGCGAAGCGCACGCTTTGCATCAACTGAGTAATAGCTCTGGAATGTTATTGGTTTTTTTTCTATCTGCCAGGATATCAAGTTACTGAAAGAAAATTCTTTAAATCCATCCAACTGTGTCAATGCTTGTGCTCTGTTCAAATATATGTAAATCCTACTTTTCCTATGACCCAACTGTAGAAAAACCCATAATTACGCCCATAACAATACCTCATGTCTCTATAGAATATACACCCACTGCCACTTTATTAGTTACGCTTTGCTAGTCTCATTTAAGAGATGCCTTAATTCTTCGTGGCATAGATTCAACAGGAAACATTCCTGAGAGATTTTTGGTCGATATTGGCATGATAGCATCACAAAGTTGCTGTAGAGTTGTTGGCTGGACATCACGATGCAAGTCTCCCAAAAGGTACTCTGTGAGATTGAGATCTGGTGACTTTAAGGCCACCTTAAAGAAATCAGTTTAAGATGATATGGGTTTTGTGACGTGCTGGAAACAGCCATCAGAAGATGAGTACATGGCGGTCATAAAGAGATGGACATGGTCAGCAGCAATAGGTAGGCTGTGGTGGTGTTTCAGCAATCCTTAATTGGTACTATGAGCTACAAAGAAAATATCTGCCACATCGTTACAGCACCACCACCGGCTGAGCTATTGATATAAGGCAGGATGGATACATGCTTTCATGTTTATGCCAAATTCTGACCAGCAGACCAGGGAACTTTTTTGGCCAAAATTGGACACTACTTGCCCAGTTTTGTTTTTTCCCGTTTTAGCCGTCCTTCTCATTGTGGCCTTCTGCTGCTTTAACTCATTTACTTTGATTGCCCTTCTACCAGCTTGAAGCGGTCTGGCTATTCTTTTCTGATCTCTGTCATGAAAGAGGCATTTATATTCACCCTAGAACTGGTGCTCACTGGATATTTTCTCTTTTCTCTCAACCATAGAAATGGTTGTGTGGGAAAAATCCCAGCAGATCAACAGTTTCTGAAATACAAACATGCCTAAATACATTAAATCGCTGCCATGTGACTGACTGGTGAGATATTTGCATTAACCAGCAAGAGCTGAAGAGGCATACCCAATAAAGTGTCCGGTGTCTTGTTTGATTTTTTATTTTTTATTTTTGTCTTTTTTTACTTGCACAGAGCAAATGAAGGAACATATACTGAGTTCAGTCTCCTAAAAAGACAATCTCAGATTGAAAACATGCAAACTGAACACAGAAACTCCACAGTATTTAACAGCTGGGGCCTCCAAACATAGGTGTTGCGTACTTTTCTGCAAATGAGGAAAAAGTCACGCAGTGTCGATATACAATGTTAAGTGTGTTGCCGAGCTAAAGATGCGAACCACGTTTCAGTTCACAGGCCTCATCTCAGCTGGGGCACATCAGTAAAATCATTGCACAATAACCTATAACAGAAATCATCTTCCAACTTCTGTTTTCTCATTTAAAGAGCTACAACTTGATCGGCCTGAGATGTCTCAGCTTTTTTCACATCCAGTCAGTCTACCATCATTATATGTTCATCGCTATTTGCAAATATCAGAAGTTCAGAACCTTAGCAGGACGAAAACGGTCCCGGCACCACATTTGGACAGTTGTTTTTTTCTGAATGGGTCAGATTTCTTTCTGTTCCTTTCACATGTAAACCACAGATTTCACTGACACCTTACGTTCCTTTGTCTTAAACTCTGCTCTGAGTGGACATTTGCCTTCCTCTACTCACTGTCTCCTTGTTGTTTAGGTCACCTCATTTATTTGTTGTAGCTAATGCTAAGTTACTGTTGCTAAGTCCACCCACTGCCCTGTTGCTGGGAAATCCAGCTGCCACGGAGTGGCCTCAGTGAGGAGGATTGGAATGTGGCAGGAGGAGAAAAGGTCTTTTCAGCTGGCATTCAGATAACATTTACATGGACACGCCTAACATCTTAATATATGGATCAAAATACAGTGGGTTCCATTAAAGCCCAAAGACTCTGAAAGAAGCTCTAAAGCAACAGGTCTCATGATGACTACTTGATATTTATGGCTTTTTTTGCTGCTTTTGTTATAAAATGAGGCAACTTTCAATAGGAACAGTGACATCTGATAATCCTTTACCTTAAAATCCTCACAGCAGAATATAGAGGACCTCAGTATTTTCAGATACCCACACAGTGACATCAGACCGCCTCGGTTGTATTGATGAGTGATTCCCAGCACTGGCAGGTTTGTCCTTGGATGAAAATGAGGTTGAGTGATGGGGGAGGCCAAAATGTCAGCGCTGGGTCACAATCAAGTTGCTTCTTACCTTTTATATTCTTCCAAAATGAAAAGGTTTGACTCTGTCCAGATTTTTATTTTGGCAGATGATCATTTTACATGGCAGTAAATTGAGCGGCAAATTTCTTTTCCATGTTGCTGCAATTCATCTCGAGCACTTGGTGGAACAAATGTAAGAGAGGCAGAGGGGAGGGAGTAAGGGGGGGTTAGTGTGGGAGGGGGGGATGGTGAGGGTTACTGGGTCATGGCTCTTGTAATTACCACAGTCAGGTTCAAGTCACTGGTCAAGCTGTTGCTGATTTTTTTTTCTGTCTTCCCATAATGCAACATCATCAAGGACTGTCCTACACGTGGCTCAGCATGCCTCTACTGATGCCCCTTTGATTAGGTGTCTCACCCACCGCCGAGCTGAGTTTGATTGGAGCTGAGAGCCCTGTGATGGCTGAGAAACTGACTGAGAGATCCATTAAGTGGCAGCTTTGCTATGATATATCAGCCAGGACGTGGTGGATGGTAAGTGCTCTCTTTGCTCTTTGCCCTGTGCTCTCCCGTCCATGTTCCAGTCTGCGTCTTTTCCGTGTCTGCTTCCAAGTCAGGATTTGTGGAAGAGAGCGATATAGTGAGGAAAGCTTTCCCGATAAAAGATTTTGGCTGCAGAGCAAACTGTCTTGTCAAGTTCCTTTCACAGCCTTCATTTTGATCCATTTTTTAAGAGCATCCTTGGCACTGACGTTCGTTTCCTTCAGGCCTGTAGCTTTAACTCAGATCATTGTAAATTGAGTTATGCTTCAGTTTAGCTGCACACAATAGAGGATTTTAAGGTGAGGATGGACTGGAACAATGTTTTTTGTATTTTCACTGGGATAGCTAACTAAAGGAAGTATTCAACCTGCCTTTTAGCATAAGAGCGCTCCTCAAGTGCACCTCTCCGTGCACCCTCAGCAGTGTTAATTTAGTGTTGCACAAAGAGCCCTTGTCCAGCCCGCGCCTTTCCCATGCTGAAGAGGCAACACAGGCTGACATTTCTTTCTGAATATTTATTTACTTGTCCGGGCACAGGCGAGCTTTTATTGTGCCCCATCTCCAGGGTTTAACTTGTGTGTATCAGTGTATACAACCCCCCCCCATTCTTTCCTCGGTTTTTACTTTATTTTCTCCTGTTTTCACTCGTGGTTTGTGAGTAATTTTAATTGGACACTGCACAGAATTACATTTACCTCACGCCGTTATGAAGGATATAAAAAAAAAAGAATACGTGCTTTTAAGAATTCGGGATTCATTATGAGCACAGTTCCAAGCAAACAGGGGACAGAAGACGATGTCAAGTGCATCACTGCCAGGAACAGCAGTTCATTAAATGTGAATGCTGAAGGCTAGAATAGCGAAGGCTTTAGCTGAGATACACTGAGCTGCTCTCTTGCAATAAAAAACGATGTTATGAAAGTAGGAAATTGTGCAATTGGTAGGAAGTTGCAGATCCAACCCATTTAAGCACAAAATCTGTATTGTTTTTCTTGCTTTTTGGGTTTTTTTTTTGTTTGTTTGTTTGTTTTTGCAGGAGAAATGCACAATTAAATACACAGAAGCAGCAATAGCAGTAGCAGCGCCCTATATTATATTTAGGGATATATTTTTCAAACTTTTATCAATTATGTTCCTACTTTGAACGATCTTTTCACCCAAACAACCTCTTACTGACACCAAATGTTTTTAGAAGGGGTAAAAAAAAGGTCATATAAAGAGTTACAATGCAAAAACTTTCTGTCTGTCATGTACAGTATACCACATAGGATCTGTTCCTGGTTTGAAACGTCGTGTCTCTGCTGCTTTATGTCAATGATTTAGTGTTGAGTAATATGACGTGAATTTCACAACTCTGGGTCTAATAAAGGTCATCTTATCTTAGCTTTAAAATGTGCCATCTTTCTCCTTTTTTGTTAAATTTCTTTTTTTAGCCACAAGTCTTGAGAGACTTACATGTTGAGCTTTGTAAGCTAAAGCCAGTAAAAATGTGGTGCATCGTCTCAGTATGTGGAATAAGAGGGAAAAGGGATAAAATTCCATATAAAGTAAAGTAATTAAGTACAACCGTACATTCCCCTGATTATAGCCCTTTATTCACACTGCAGCTTAATTAAAATAACTCAAATCAGATTATGTACATTTCAAAAATTGTGTTTTGTGTTCTTGTTTCCTTAACTGTGGAACCTGCTAGAGTTTAAAACCAAAAGGTCACTGCTGGAGCGTAATGGTAGACCCAATGGTAGGTCCATGATAACACTGTTGTACTAAAAAAGTATGTTTAGAGTTTGTTTTTCAAAGGTCTATGCTCTATGAATAATAAATGAATAATAAAATGAAAGATGGCTGGATTGCAGACGACTGACATGTTCATAGAACCGCTGTTAATAATTAATGGTTACATCTGCACTTTTTCTACTGTGACAAGTCAGAGCAGAGCTACAGTAAATTTGTATTTTCGATGAGAAATTCAGACTTTTAGTAAGTCAAAGAAAATACTTGTGGGTCCTGTGCATGCTTGTGACAACCCGCTTGGTGTTGGTTGTACCACACTATAACGACCACAGAATTTATTCCCCCACCTTGCAGTTTTGCTTGCGGCCACATGGGGGCGGTAGCTCCATGTTGAGAGTGCTGAATCTGTGAGGGCTCCTGCCATGTGCGCCGGTGGATCGCACGATACAGGGCTGGATTAATGGAGGCAGAGAGAGAATGGAGTCATTATGAGATAATGATTCGGCCTTTTATGGTAACATTAACAGCAAATAAGAAGTAAAATGAACAAAGACTAAAACATTCTAAGAAATGTGAACTGAACGTGTCACAAATTATTTATTTACTTTTATTTAAAATTTCCGTTCAATAATGATCTGAAGGAGGGCTTTTAAATCCAAAGGCTAATAGTCAGAGGGACTAAATCTATTCAACCTCCAAGGAGAAAATAGCACAATGCGAACTGACACACTAACATTATCAGACCTGATTTATCTTTCAAATGGTTATCGATCAGTCACTTTTACTACAGCTGAGTCCTCTTAGTCTTAACAATACAAACAAGCGCTGGATACACGTGACTGCGGTGACATTTTTGGATGTTATAAGCAGTGTGTTAATGTCACCACAGCCGTGATGACAGAGGCACTAAAAATCTATTGTGAGACTTTCCATTCAATTTACGATCACATTTTCTGCTATTGTTGTGGATTGGATGCTCTGTGTACAGTAATGGGCATCCACTGAATGATTATTCACGAGTTTAGTCTTTCGATATAGGGAAGATGTGCAGTCTTTTAAACACACCGAACAGCATGTGCTGTTAGTGTTTCTCTGTGGGAACAATTGGATAATATTAATAATTAAAATGTGTTCATATATTTTCTTAATGAATATTAACTACATGTCTCATGAACACGATTTGATCTTGTAGGAAGAGCTTTATTTTCTAGAGGTTGTTCGTTTTTCAAGGTCACTCGAAACAAGCCTGATCTGTCTCCCTTTGTCCGATGAGCACTAATAACCCACACACCTTGTAATGACTATTGCTTCCTCCATGTGTGCCTCCTCCACTATTCGGCCAGCCCTCGTGGGCACATCTTAATATGTGAAAACGTTTTCCAACTATAGTTTACTGTCATTTTACACTGATAATAGCACTACTGCCACCTCCTCTAACTGCAAATATTGAAAATATGAATCTAATTTTCATTACCACAGGAGACTGCATTTAGGGCAATAACTGCTGCGATGCAGTGCTTTCATCATCACTCAGTAACTATCGCTATTCAGCCCTGCCGTCCAGCAGCAGCCGCTCTGTCAACCCCAAACATGCACGTCAGAGGAGCGGAAGTGAGGGGCCCAGGGTACAGAGTCCCGGGGCCACGGCTGCTGGCCAATGAGAAGCAAGAATGTAAAGGCTATTACAAAACTGCGCTCTGACAAGCTGCAGACAAACGGGTTGCTCGTACCGGAAATTGTAATGTTTCAATTTCAAAATAAGATGTATCACGCCAGCATACGAGCCGGAGTTGATCTGAATTTGATATTTCATACAAAAATATTAAGAAAACCTGTGATATAATTCACAGTAGGACAATACTTTAAAAAATATGCTGCCACCTATTTGAAGTACTTTTTTTTCAGGAAGACATATTTTTGATAAATTCTTGATTTCGTGAAGAGCAATAGCGGCCCCCTAAAATGCGCAAACATAGAAGAAATTACGAATAGGTCTCAAGGTATTTTACATATTATTACAATGCTACTTTGGGTAAATATTTTATGTCAATTTCTGTTCAATTTATAGTTTTAAGCTTAAATTGTTTTATTTTGAAAGGTCGTATCGGAAATGGCGCTGTTTAGCCTACGTGCGGTTTGACGGTTAGTGCTGAGAGCCGGAGGGGCGGCAGCCAGCCAGGCAGTGAAAGTGAAGGCGGAGACCAACCCAGTGCCGAAAACTCAGCCTCTTCTGGATCACGTTCAAGTTCACTGGACAACCCTAAAAAACGATCCAAAAAAGTAAGACTTTAAGAGGAAGGAAGACAAGAAAAAAAAAAGAGAAAAAAACGCGAGGTGCTCCTAACTTCTTCTCACCGATATCTGCCAAGAATTGTCTTCCGGTGTTGACTTTTTTCTTGCGAGCACTACAAGAGAGAAAACCCTTCAAAGCACAAAGTTGAGCGTGAGAAATGTGAAGCTACCGGCTTGTGTGTTTCAACCAGGCTCCAGGATTCCCCATTAATCCATGCAGTACAGTGCAATGGTACGTGAACGTGGATCATTACTACTTTCAAATGTTGTGTAGCAATCCTTGTGTACCTTTCTTTAAAAAAATATACTGTCCCGTCCTCACGGCTGGTGGGGGGGGGGAGAGGAGAAATGTGGAGAGGTGGGTTGACTTTGCAGGGACCACAACACAGGCACGGTCGGGCCAAAATTGTTGTAAACTTGGCACAGACTGTCCCGCAGCCTATTTTAACATCCCAGTCCCCCTTAATCTGGCAAATGAGCTCCGTGTAGACTGTTAACAGCTCTGTAGGGCACACACGTGCGCGCGCACTGTAGCGGCACCGTAACAATGTTTAACTTTGACTCCTTTTAGCTCTACTACTATAATGTTACTGTACACCTACCCACCAAGCTTCGCCCTAAATGAGCACTTCCTAACGGCGTTATCAACGCTTTTAAGTCAGGGAGTTTTATTTTGAGGAGGGGTTTCTGAGAGCACAACATAATTTAATAAATTAAAACATTTAATACCTATAAACTCATTTTAACGGGTGCTAAAGTTTAAGCTAGGTGTCCCTTTTACCTATTGTTTCTAGAACAATGCAGGCTAATTGTGTTGGAAATAGGTTTTAAAAAAAAAAGTTTAATAAAATGTACTTCCCTTTATTTCTGTCCCCCCTAAAGAAATCATATTTTAAGAAGTTCTCCAGCAGACGTTAACAGGCTAATAAAGTACTGCTGCTTGGTGTGTAACTGACAAGCTAAAAGGTTTGTTATCACTGTGAGCCACCAACACTGGGTTGAATTATCTGAACTGGAAACGTAGAGTGCGTGTGTCTTGTTGACACGGAGCTCGGTGGTTAAAAAAGGGTGGCAGCGGGACGTTTTTCCCCCCGTTTGTTTACGTTCGTGTATGTGACCGAGGCTGCGGTCCAAAGTCCCAGAAGGTCATAAAATAATTCTGCAGAAGGAAGGAAGGAGGGAGGTGTGCGTTTATGTGTGTGTGTGTGTGTGTGGGGGGGGGTTAATGAATTTTATGCGGTGTGTTCATATAAAGCCGAGAAGGAGAAGAAGGTGCTTGGAGGGGTTGGATATGGTGTGTGTTTGGAAGGGGGAGGAGGGGGAGGAGTGTGACTGTGCAATTACGTGGGTGAAAAAAGTTGGGTCTGATTTGCTGGAATCGCGCAGGACCGAGGGCGCACCGGTCGATTTCATATCAAGTTTGGTTAAAGCAGGGGTGAACATCCCACACTCGGCGCCCTCTGAAGCTCCCCGTAATGCTTTCATGAGATAACGCCGCACAGAGACGCGCGCAGAGCCCCGTGCAGTTCAGGAGTACAGCAGCGGCAGCCTCGTTTCGCACACCGGCTCTACGAGTACAGTCCGTGCATGTCAACTTAAAAACAGAGAATAAAAAGTCGCCTGCAGAAAATCTGTCTTTGTCTGCGGTGAAGACAATCTCTGGATTTGCAGAAATTCATGGATGTTATTGGATAATTACTTTTGGTTTTTACGCGGATCCACAGAGTCTCGCATAGCGCACAGCGGATCCAGGAATGGCGCGATAAAGTGATCTGAGGAATCGCTCCAAGTACAGTCACTTTCTGTGTAGCCGTCTCGTCATGTATTCCCCGATTTGTCTAACTCAGGTAATTGTGTCTTTTTTTTTTAAAGTTATGCATCTTATCGCTGTGATTTTTAATTTGTATAAAAATTGTCACACGGTTTGTTTTTTTTGTTTTTGTTTTTTTTTTAGCCCGGGAATAGAAAGTTGAGTGTCTGCGCTGTGAATTACTTTCATAATTCTTATAAATAATACAGACTTTCCCTTGTAAGTAAAATAAATAAATAAAAGATATGGCATTAAAGCGAGGCAAAAACTTCTCGACTGAGATTATATGTTTTTGTGATAAAGTCGTGACACATATATTTTAAAATGTCTTTTCTACGAAAGTCCTAACGAAAGATCGGCTGTGTCCTGTTGGCGCTTGAAGTGCAAATCTTCACACGTTCTTCGCTCTTTACAAACTTTTGCGTAAAGATGAGTTTTAAGATAGAACCAAAAGACTCTATTCTTGCTAATCCTGTGTAAGTGGTGCAGGTATTTTTCTCTGGTTTAATTAGCTTATTTGCGTCCTCCAATAACCTCTCTCTGTCTCTCTCTCTCTGTCTCTCTCACACACACACAGGCGCGCACCTCCCGGCCCTGCTTGAGCTGTGGCTATACATATATATTTATATATTTATGTATATATATTTTCCAGGCGTATATTTTTTATTTAGAATAAAGCCCCCATACTTTAGGGAAGTGAAGTTGGAAGAAGATAAAGCCACTTGCACTGTAGAAAGATCAAACGCGTGATAAAGTTGATTCAGCGGTTGGACAGAGTAGCTGACTGTTTTGGCTGACTCAGTTTTACTGTTTATATTTTACTTGGCATAAGTAAGTGATTGACTGAGATGTGGTTTAGCTTGTACTTAAGAGGATTGTGCTTTTATGGCCCCAGCTGAAGTGCACTGCACAGGCCCTGGCCAAGTCATTTATCTTTACAGCATTTGGCTTTAACCTGGCTAGAAAAAAAAATTAACAGAATATTTAAAGTGATTTTGAGCAGGAGTGAAAAAAGGATTTGAGAAACAGTTGCGAGTGAACACATTTACTAGCATTTACACTTGCTTTTGTCATTTTAATTGGCAGCTTTATAGTGAGGAGATGACATTAAAAGAAGTTTTGAATGGATTTTTAACCTCTCTGAAAGACAATGAGGAGCTATACTATTCACAGTGAATATAATACATTTACAAGCTGTTAATGGAATCTGCAACATACACAGAGTTACCTCTTTCAGTGTAATAAATGATCATAATTTGACATTAGTGTACTGGAGCAGAGTTTTATCAGCGATGGAGCCTGAGACCAGAAATGTGGCTTTTTAGAGGAGCACCAGCAGCAGCCACAGATAGAGAGGGGATTTCTGTGGTTTGCTATAGCCGGCTTGTTGCCTGACTGCCTACAAAAAGAACAATAACTCGTCAAAAGTCTT
Source organism: Copadichromis virginalis (assembly GCF_057382275.1). Taxonomy (NCBI): domain Eukaryota; kingdom Metazoa; phylum Chordata; class Actinopteri; order Cichliformes; family Cichlidae; genus Copadichromis; species Copadichromis virginalis. Next base: position 49,197,468 of record NC_140620.1, read on the forward strand.
CCCACCCTAAAAACGCCTGTGTATAGTTATTAAATCTGGCATTTTAATGACCTCAAACAAAAATAATTTAATGTTTCCATCCCTCAGCTGCAGTCCTTTCTGATGAGTTCTAGAGATTCCCAGAGAACAAGAATTAAGAAATGAAACAAATATAATTTATTGTTGAATCAGTGAATCAGTATTAATATTAGCCATTTAGTTGCTGAGTTGTTGTAGGAATTAGTGTCTGTTTTGTTTTGTATTTTTGAAGGGGGGAAAAATTGAGTGGCAAAAAATCCATAATGATGTGTTTTATTCAAAGGTAACAATTTTGTAATGCAACACAAAGTAGTGTAATATGACTGTAATACGAAATGAGTTAAACAAAAATGAATAGCTAAATAAAAGTGAGATGAAACATTTTAACAGTAGGCCGGGCTACCTAACCTCAACTTTTAGGAGTGAAGCTGGGCAGGTGCCATTCCATGTGTTAACCTCAATGCTTGAAACGATTTGGCATGAAATCCTTTGAGTACTCGATCAACCTTTGCAAATACCTTTCACACTATTGCTTCATTTGATGTGCCGCCTCTCTCGCCTGCCTGTGTTTTATTCCGTTTTGTACATTAAGCTGGCATGTATACATGAGGCCGTGTGCATCGTGTCTGAAGAATGAGTATCTCTCTGCCTTCCTTTTTTTATTTTTTATTTTTTTTAATGGTTGCATCCCACTTCCAGATTATGGTATGTGGATAGTTTGATAAGAGAAATGCAACTGTGTGGGGCGCATGCTCCCTGCAGCACCAGCAGCAGCAGTGTTACAGGAGTCCCACTCAGAGCATGCTCGTGAAATGCGAGCAGAGCTGCAAGTGCATTCAGTCACCGGGCTTCGAGTTGATATAAACGGTGGAATTTACTTGTCACACCTGCAGCATATCTAGGATGGTAAAGCTAGAGTTCCTAATATAAAGAGATCATTCTTAGCTTGAAGAAACTGCCAGTGACATTATGTGACTGATTATGAGGGATTTTAAAATTGTGGTCTGACTTCCCTTCTGCTTTAAATTAGTAGCTGGGTAAACACATATTTCTTCATGTTTGATGACATGAGTTTCTGATTCCGTTTCTCTCCTTCTCTTTCTGTCTCTTTCTCCACACTGTGCCCCTCGGATGCTCCAGGATGAGTTTCATCCCTTCATCGAGGCACTTCTTCCTCACGTCCGCGCCATCGCCTACACGTGGTTCAACCTCCAGGCCAGAAAACGCAAGTACTTCAAGAAGCACGAGAAGCGGATGTCCAAGGACGAGGAGCGCGCGGTGAAGGATGAGCTTCTGAGCGAGAAGCCCGAGGTTAAGCAGAAATGGGCATCCAGGCTGCTAGCCAAGCTGCGTAAGGACATTCGGCAGGAGTACCGGGAGGACTTTGTCCTCAGCGTGACGGGCAAGAAGCCCCCTTGCTGCGTGCTATCCAACCCGGACCAAAAGGGCAAGATACGACGAATCGACTGTTTGCGGCAGGCCGACAAAGTATGGCGTCTGGACCTGGTGATGGTCATCCTCTTCAAAGGCATCCCTCTGGAAAGTACAGATGGCGAGCGCCTCGTCAAGTCTCCACATTGCACCAACCCAGCACTTTGTGTCCAGCCACACCACATAACAGTATCAGTCAAGGAGCTGGACTTGTTTCTAGCATACTATGTCCAGGACCAAGGTAGGTTTCAAGTTCATACTGATTCTCTGTGTGTGTGAGAGAGAGACAGTTAATGTTGTGCGTGTGTGTGTGAGAGAGAGTGAGTGATGATTTAGCAAGGTCAAGAGTCGCATGAGTTATTTTCTGGCAATTCTAAATCTGCCAGAGGAGCAAATGTACGACTGTGACGGTCAGTACTGTGCATACATTTATACCACAAACATTTTTATTTTTCTAAGCAAGCCTCATTACAAAAACAATGTCATCAAAATTAGATAAGACCATGTGTTAACTGTGTTTGCTTTGCTGAAATCCAGCAGCAGCTTATATCCCTGTAATTCTCCTGTAATTATTCAGTTACCTTGTACACACACAACCACACACACACACACAGGATTGCACAACTGCACACACACTGCATAACTGATCCATTTGTTTGGAAATCAAGTGGTGGCATTTGTGGAAAGTTTCAGTCTTAAATGTCCAAATGCTGAATATATGGAGCAGTGTTATATTTTATTAATTCATTTATAAATAAATAAATAAATAAATAACATTTAATGTAACCTAAGATTTAAAAAAAAATCTTTCACTTTTTAATCTCAATATTTTAAAAATAATCATGGCATTTGTCCCTTTTTAGTTTTCATTCCACGATAAAAATTTCAAACTGGTTTGCCTGCAAACACTGTTGATTTTCCACCAATTAAAATGGTAATACGTGTGATCAATAAAGCGATTTCTAATAGTAAGTCACATTACAGACATAAAAACACTTTCAGCTGTTATAAAATTTAAAGTTTCTGTTTTTTCTGTTTTCTTCTTTGTGTGTCATGTTATTTCATGTTATTTTCCTGATCCCTAAAAAAACTGGATTCTTTTACATGAAAGGTTTAGAGGACACATTTTGCACAGTTTAGGAAGTGTACTTTATAAGAGGGTAGTAGTTATAGTTTTTGTCATGCATATATTTTAAATTGATGTTTTAATTTATTTCTTTTTCTTTCCAGAATTAATTTGCTAGGATTTCTTTCTTTTTTTTTCCCTTTAATAAAAAATAGTAAACACGGCCGCAAAAATAAAATAAAGGCATTTCTGAAAGTCCAGAATAGAAACGGTGTTTCTAGTGTACATCACCAGAAACTGGTTTACATAGTCAGTCATGCAGACTGTAAACTGGGAGATTTTCACTCAGAGCATGATCAGAGCAACGCCGCATTCAGATGTGATCTCTTCCAGGTTCAATGAGTTCTACAGAAAACACTTTTCACAGGATACTGTGAATGATGTTGTTTTTCTTCCTACTCGGATCTCGAATCAGATAACACCTTTAAAAGGCCTTTGAAAATGAAATTCAGGTCTCCTCTGACTGCGAGTAAACACATTTCAGTCATATACATCCCACACTTTTAAACCTCTCATGTGCTGCCCTTAAATCTACTGCAAGCACACCGAATAGCCGCCACTACACTGTGCTCCCATTGGAGGGTAGTGGTATAGCTAGCTCATTATCATCAAACCCTGAGCGCCATTTTGTGTTTGATAAGTGCCAGGGAAAGCAGAAGGCACAGCACAGAGACAATAATGGTTGCCATTGGCACCGGGGTTGGCATCAGACCCTCTTTTGTGTCTTTTGTAGGATGCCACCGCTTCCCTGGTTTACATCTGCTGCATTTTGAACTGCTCAGTACCAACTCGAGAAACGGCATTTGCTGTTTTTTCACAAAACTGACTTTATAAAACAGCCGCTGTTTTAGTAAACTGTATCTGAGTAGAGAGGACGATCATGTTGAAGATTCGTTTCAGTGTTTATAATAAAAGGTTAAAATAATGTCATGTTTTTCTATATGGGAACGATCATTTGCCGCCATCCTCAAAATTCCCATTGAGTGAAATGCTTGGCAAACGCCGAATAGCGGGGATCACTCAGATGGCCATCTTTTTCTTTTCCTTCTCCAGTTTTTGCAAACTAAAGCGTCGCCTTCTTTTCTTTAAGTTACCGAGCGGTCCACAAACCCAGACAATGCAGCCATGTTGTGGTAGCGTGCGGCACGGCGCCATTTTGTTTTACACGGTGCCAGGGAGGCAGGCAAAATCACCAGTAATGGTTGTTAGAGGTTTGGAGGTTGGCATCAAACTCTCTTTGTCTGCTTGCAGCGTGCCTTTGATTCGTTGGTTGGCATCCGCAATGCAGTGGGCACGTTGGGAAAGTTTTTTGACAGTGGCAGAATGGAAGCCGCTGCCTTTGTTCTGCTGCAACTGCACGAAACAAACAAACATACAATCAAACACAAAGAAAGTAGCAAACGGCTCGGGCTGCAACAGAATCTGGTTATTGTGCGAACTTTGTGGGGGGGGGAAAAGAGCGAGTTCGGACTGTGATTTTTAATGTAGTTCTGCTTCTGCCGTGTTTTCTAATCCGTTATTTCGCTGCTGTTATTTATTCTGGAAAATCTTTTTTTTTTTGTTACTTTTCGTGAGAAAAAAAATGGGGTTCATAGAGTGTTTGTTTTTGATTCTGGTGGGCTGCTGCCTGAGAAAGGTCGGCGGGTTGGCAGCGAGTGTACCGGGTGAATTTTGAGAGGGCACTCAGCTCCCTTGTTCTGGGGCACAGACGCGTTTAGCCAGGCAGAGCTGTAGCACCCATGTGCATGCCCAGATGAATGCCCGGTGGGAAGTAGGCTGGGGGCTGGGAGTGGGGGTTGTGGCATCCATTGTGCCAACTGGCAGGCCGCGTTCAATGCAGGGCCCGGGCTTCTCACACTCACACACACATACTGCCGTGGTAATCCACTGCACCATTTTATCATTTTCCAATAAAACAAGAAGGGGAATTCTTATTTGTTTTTGTTTTTTTTAAATCATCAACTCTCACCTCCTAGATTCATATTTTGCATATCCAGTTTGACAGCGTGATGGAATAGTTGCAACGGGGCATGTAGATAATCATCGTGTCGGGACATGCTGGGAGTCTCTAGGCCTCGTTTGTATGTGGTTTTTGTTAGGCTGCTCATCCCTGTTTGTTCACGCAACTGCAGAGATATACTTATTGTGTTCACTTGTTCTTTCTGGCCATGTATGGAAAAAAGGAGAAATTAGAGAATAACATTGTAAAAAGGCTTTTTTTATTAAGATTATTAAGATCTTACATGATCTTCAGTGACTAATTCCTAAAAAGATTTCCGAGCATTTAGAAAGTTGGCAGTGGATTTCCTCAGAAACCGTGAGAGTCGAGGATTGCTGAGGTAGTCCAAATCGGGATGAAAGAAGTCAAGGTCAAGCAGCCTTCCCATTAGTCGTGTGCTGAAAGTTAACGTGGCCATAAAACATCATTACCTTTACTCCCACCCCCACACCCCCTGTGATGTTTTTTTTCCATGATAGTTTGTAGAAATGGATGGATTACCTCCGGATACAAGCCGCCATGTTAATCAAAACCTTGTTTTACAATTGCCAGGCTTAACCTCTGCCCCTAAGGTCACGACCTTTACAAAGAGATGTGACAGGGTGTCCTCTGAAGTTTAATTGAGCAAAACAGATCAGTGAAAACATGCCTGTGCTGGCCCGGGGCACGTGGAGGAGGAAGACTTTTTGCCGTGGGGGTGGTGGTGGTCAGCAGAGCTGTTGGGGAAGGGCGGATTCTCTTAAGCCCCTGTCGTTGAACTCTTCAATCGGGGTCAAACCACAGCAGTCATGGGATCACCGGTGGTCTCTTGGCAACTGTTTGTCTCCGCTCTTCTGCCACTTCTTGTGGTATAGCCGGTGGTCCCTTGGTTCACTGGCCTAAGTGAGGGGGAGTAAGCCCTTGTGATTGTCTCCCGCACACACCCCTTCACCCAATGAACCAATCCCTCAAGCTGGGTAGTCTGGCTGGTCGGTATCTTCAAGACTCTCCACTGCCTGCTCGCCACACTGCTCGGGATCGCTGTTTGCATCTTGTTTTCCGCCTGGCTGCCTCAGAGGCTTTGGTCAGGCGGCCAGTGCGGAGGTCTGACCTTCTGGGTCACAGTGGAGGTCTGTGACTAAGCAAAACATCTAACCCTCCCTGCCTCTCTCCCCCCTCGTATCCCCTTATCCTCCTCTGCCATCAGGAATCACCCCTGCGGCACACTGCCCGGCCAAGTGACTCTCACTCCTTTTCTCTCCCGTTCTCTTTTCTTTTCTCAGTCCCTGGCTTTCCCTCAAGCCTGAGACTCTGACCATGACAGCTGTCCCAGGCCCAGGCGCTTGGCCAGAGAAATGGCGGCTGGGTTTATGCCAGAAACGTGAAACAAAACTTGTTGTAAGGAGGAGCGCATTAAAGACACCGCTGTCAAGTTTAACTACAGTTACTCAACTCTTGTAAATTTTGTGCCATAATGTTAGAACAAGTCTGGAGAATAGCTCTCATTGCAGTCGAGATGGAGTTTTATCTTGAACATGAATTTTAAGGAACAAGCTAAACCCCAAACCCTGGGAAAAACCGTAACCACTGATGCCAGAGATATATAGAAAAAAATCTTCACAGTGAACTGCACAACCCTGTGCTTAGCTTCCATGCTGGCTTCCTTATTAGTATGCAATAGAGCCTGCGGTGTCTGGCTACCTCTCTCTCAGAGCCATAACCTATCGAACACATTCTCTCAATCTAATCCACTTAGAACTCCCTCCCAGCTTCACCGCTTGCCTTATTGATTTCCGCTTCCCACTAAATGTCTTCCCGATCCTTTTTCTCTTAACCCGGCAGCTATTTATGTTTTGCAGTGCAGCCTTTCTTTCTTTCCTTTTCTTTTTTTTTTTCACTTGCTTTCTTGCTCTCTCGCTTATTTTCTTTCTGTATTAATGTCTTCACCCCCTTTCCAGGATCTTTGGTTGTTTTGTGATCTCCATCTGACTTCCTTCTGCCTTCTTTCCTCTCCTGCTCTTTCTCAAACAGTAACCTGGGTGCATTGCAGCCAGGTTGCCTGGCACAGTATGAAGCTTGTGTTATTAGCAGCGGGGCTTTGCTCGAGCAAATACCTCAAGGCTTAAACAGGCCGTGTTACCTCCTTAGCCCTCTTTTGTGTGCCATGTGTACATAAATCGCCATGGAAACAAGGCAACTCGGAGCAGAGGCCACAGAGAAATGTGGATGCTTTCTTTCTCAACAAAATTTACAACTCCCTCCTTTGCTCCGCTACAGTGTGTTTAATTTGCTTGTGTCACAGTTTGCGCTGTTGCATCTGTCAAAAAAACGGGACGAGGCCTTTCTTCTGCATTGTGAGGCTCAGGCATTGTGTTGAAAAGGCTTTTCTTGTGTATTTCAGCAGGAGACTCAGTTTTGCGTTCGTGGCTACACTTGGTTAAGGTCTGCAGTTTGTGTCATTAGTCTATGGTTAAGATCTCAGCTTCCCCACACTTTCCCAGGCTTTTTTGGGGAGGACCCCAAATGCATTTCAAATCCCCCCGAGGCCACTTGACTGGAGGACCGGCACCTCCCACTTCACCCGGATAGATTCCCCACCCCCCATCCTGTCTGCCAGTCCTACCAAATGAAGACAAATGGGTACATTCACCCTTATCCCAGACCTTATCACTGTCCTGCCTTACAAAGCGGGCCCTCCCTGCTGCCTGAGCTTCTCCATCCAGTGGCTGCGCCCTCTTCTTCACCGTTGTACTAGCGTAACTGCTAGAAAAACCTACTGTTGTCCCATCTGCCTGCTAGACTGGTCATGTAAGACAGCAGAGTCTGGAGTGAAAAGAAGGATAAGAAGGTTTAGAGGGAAGACAAAAAGTCTTAGTTAGAGAATTTGTGTGAAGATGTTCTTTGACCTTGCATTTTTTCCAGTCAGTCAGGAGAAAAGCACCCTCGAGTATCAGAATGAGACTTTTATGCAAAAGCCAGTCCCCTTCACCCAGGATGGAGGCTTGTGAACAACCAATGAAGGGAAGAAAAAAAAAGGAAGGGGTAGTAGGTGGGGTGTTATTGGGAACTTTGGGCAGGGACAGACAATCGGAGTGGTTTCCCAGGAGACACTGACTTCTCTGAGCAGCACCCCCCACTCTGCTTTGCCCCATCAAAGTCTTTTCAGGCCAGACAAGGCCGATCAGTGGCCTAGAGTGATGGTTGTCTCTTCCTTTGTCTGGCGTTACAGTACGGCCCATCACTGTGACGGCTCGACAAGACCTGAGTGGAACAGAAAAAGAGAGGCCCGCCATCACAGCGCCGTGCGAAATGTACTTTTGGGTGGGCATGTTGTTGTTTGGGGTGGGGGGCGAATCCCCAGAGAATTTCTTTCTAAAGTCAGTGCAGTGGGTCAGAGAGGGGATATGGTGTCTGGGGCTTGGGAATGGCCTGCTTGGGACGGATTCATCAGCACCCCATTGAGTTGTCAAAGCAAGCAAAAGGAACTGCACTCCTCCCTCGCATATGTTGGGTTGACTTTTCCCAAAAAAAAAACAAAACTCCCAAATTTAGAAACCAACTGTTAAGCAGCAGCGCAATAAACAATAAACACTGAGTGCATATATATTATTTTTACTGGCTCTTACAGTAAGAAAAGTTATATAGCAAAAAAGGGGAAAAAGAAGTCATTTACATTTTTAGCATGTACAGCAACTTGTTTTCACGAAGAAGCAGCAGGGCTGTGTTTGATTAAAGTGAGCCATACACGGGGTAGACAGGAGAGGAAATGTGGACTTCTCGTTGTTTGTAACGACATGAAAATCCCATATCTCAGGATCACCAAACTGCAGATGTTACACATTTTCCACAGAGGTACTTTCTCCTCTGTCACAGGCAGTTCTGCTTCTCTCTTTACATCAAGGCATTAATAAAAAAACTCAGTGATTAAAAAGGAGAACAGAAAAGTGCACATTTCCTTCATATTATCTGTAGATGCATGTGCATAAATATGGGAGAATTGCACCGCCATAAATGCAGCATTCACAACAACCCAGCAACTTAAATCAGAAGTGAAAATAAGCTCTTCCTATTTTAAACCATACTACAAATTGTAATCACAAAATGTAGCTATTAATTATAACTTTTTCAAAATGAAACGAGGGGAATTTTGATGTTGTAGTAGTGATGAAATTGTTAGCCCAAAGTGCTAATACTTGTGTTAGGAGTGGGCTGGTCCAGTGCCGTGTGTGCTCCCGTGATTAAAGCCAGCAGGAGCACTAACAGGATAGTTAATGAAGTCCATTATTTTTCTTGAAGAAGAAGAGGCTTCGTTACCATGGTGTCCACTAAAAGTCTGTGTGACGATCCGGATCCCAACAGCTTGAGTTCTTCTCGAATTGTCCCGCTCTCTATGCTGGCACAAAGCTCCAGCTGGTTGTTTAGCTCACAGGGACTTTCAGAGAAGCGTCCCTAAATTTGACATGCAAATCCAAAAATGTACACATGGAGACCTGTGTTCTCACTTATGCACGTAGAAACTGCAACAAATCCGTCTTGTGGTTACTCACCTGCACTTCTCCTCAAAAGACTGCGTTTAGTTTTGGTGAGCAGCAACTCCTCGCCACTCCGGGAGCTGTCAGGCATAAAAAAGAAAAAGCTGAAAGTGGGATTCCTTTTTAAAAGCTTGTTCCAGATTTACCAAGTCAAGATTGTAATTAGGCCTCCAACATGTGCACATACCTCCAACCCACAATTACACTGCACATTCCTGCTCGCCCCCTAAAAAAAAAGCCTCTCCTCCAGCATCCGTCTCCTAAACCTAATGCTGTATTCTACATTAGTAGGGAAATTTGGCTAACAGGAGGTCATCAGGCTCTTGTTATCTGTGTTGTATCCCACTCTTGCTCGTTGAACAAAACCCAGACGCTGACTAATTTGAGCTCTGCCCAACAGGGCCGTGATGTAATCGCAGATCTTCCCTCATAATTTTCACCGAATTGTTTGCAACCCGTGGTCTGGGATCTGTGCTGGTTTAGCATAGTCCTTTTGAGCAGTTATGATAATGACTCTAGTTGACCTACAGATGGCTAAATGAGTAATGCTCAAGCTCATCATCTCTTATGGGATCCCCGCCGAGTCTGCTCGTGTTTCCCAGGAACATCTTCATCTGCTTATGCGGGCCCTGTTCTGCAAACTGTTAGACGCTCGCCTGACATTTTTTACTCCCTTTTTTTCTGCAAAACTTCTGGCTGTAACTTGCGTTGCCATGTGTGTCTTGTTAAGGGCAGTTATGACAAATGGCAGCAGCTGTACAAACTAATCTCTCTGTAGCTTTCACACATGGCGCCCAATTAACAATGGACCACTGTGGGGCCCTAATCCACGGTGCAGCCATCCTCTGGTCCCGCTTGCTGAGCCAACTGCCCCAGGAGACTCTTCTCCTCTCCGCTCCTGCTAGCCAGCCTCTTAACTCCATTCAGATGGGAGCCGAGGAACAACGCCTTCAGTTGGAGACACGGCAGCCATCTTGTTTGTTTCCATGTTGGGAATCCAGGTTCCTAACGGTAAAGAGTCTGGGTTTTTAATGTCACATTGGAGTGCTTTGGGATCGGGTTGCAGCCCCAGAGAGAAGACGTGTACGTTACATTTGAATGTTTGGACTCGTGCACATGCAAACGCGTGTGCTTTCTGCTTGTGGGCCTGTGTGGTATGGAATAAAATACATGCAAGCAGATGAAGTTGATAGATTTAGCAAAATGTCTCAAGAACAGGTGGGTGGGAAGAGTTTTTTTGTTGTTGTTTTTTTAAATATGTGTGTGTATGTGCAATCCAGATTCCCTGTCAGTGGGCATATTTCCAGTAGTTGCATGATGAAATACTGTTTCTCCGGGCCTCAGATTGTTGAACGCACTGTGTAATAGACTTAAAGTTCTGGTGGAGAGCGTATTACTCGGTGTGCTCACTGCTTGTGCAAATTTATGGGATAAACTGTGTGAAGGCAAGGGAATGGTAGCCCACAGTCCTTAATGGTTCTTTTTAACTTTGGAATTATACCAACAATCACATACATAAACCATATTCATTCAGTTTCCCAGGAAAAGTTTTATTATGACTTTCTTTTCATCCAAGGGCATGTCAGCAAAGCTTCATATGGCTTTGCTAAAGTATCCCTTTTTCAGTTTTACATTACAATTAATAATTCCAGTCCTGAAATACAGTAAGACAACAACCCTTGGATACGAACCAGCATGAAATTTTTTTTCCACATTTTCTCCGCTCTTATCCAAAACAAAGCCACAAACGGGAGTTTGAGACTCAAAAGGAGGGTGTTGAAGGGTCGGCGGCCATCAGGAAAACGATGCAGGCCCCTGCCAAATCTATGACATGAATGAAACAAATGGATGAAGGAAAATGAAAATGGTTGGGGTGTGATCTCTGGCAGGCAGAGCGAAACCAGTGCCAACTATTATGAATGGGAAACTGCTGCTGAGCTAATGAAAAAAAGAACAAAAAAAAGAGAGAACTCACTTTTTTTTTTCATCCGCCATCCAAGAATAATTAACCGCGGGCAGGCCTTCTGGTGAGGGTGGAGAAAGCCACAAGACACTTGACTAACATCTCACCGCAAAGGAGGACAGCGACACACAAAGAGGGGGGGAGAATAGGAGCAACAAAAGGAGGTTTATAGGGGGACAAAGTAGACTTCTCAGTTACTTTAAGCTGTGAAAAGAGAAGCTAAAGGTGGCGTTTTTTAAAAAAAAAAAAAACGGTAACTGTTTTAAAGGAAGGAATACAACATCAAGTCAAAATGCCCATAAAATCCTAGTTAGCTATTGATGCAGAATAAATGCATAAAATGATTTCAGTGAACAGACTTTTAACTTTTTAGCAGCAGGGTGTTTGGCTTCAGTACGTGTACTGTATCAGTTAATCAAGAAAAAGTTAGTTCAGCTTAATTTAGATTCATTAATCATCATTTACGAAGCCAAAAATGTCAAACGTTTCTTATTCCCAGCTTTCAGCCTGAGTATTTTTTTGCTTGAATCTTAATCTACTAGTCAGGCAAAAACCATAAAAGAAAGATTTGCTTTTGGATCTGAGAAGCTTAAGACCAGGCGTTTTGACATATAATAAAAAAGAATCAGTCAAAAAAAATGAAAACAATAATTTCTTCCAGCCCTACTGTCCTGTCCTGTACTGAACTGTATGCATCTCCCACAGCCTGCTCCCATGTAGGCAGGATGACATGATGGAAAGAGCAGAATGGGGGCCAGATGTATGTTTATATATAGGACCTGACAAGGATACAGAGCACGACACCAGGCAGAGGCTTTACATATCACATGCACATTATCACGTACACCATATCCTATAGTGATAAGGTCTGTATGTACAGTATGTTTAGCAAAAAAAAAGAGAAAACCTGGTAACGATGCACAGTGGATAGAGCTTTGTCAAACCGGACGGATTAATGCTGGAAGAAGGTGCAGAGGCTAATTACAGGAGTTAGTGTGTGTAATCAAAGAAGAAGCACTTTAAAGTCTCAGTTTTAGTTCTTTAGTTGTATTTTTTGTGTGTGTTTTGCTTCCCTCGCTGAGAAGCCCTAAAGTGCCGGCTTTTATTTTAATCCTTCAGACGCCGCCCTGTAGCCAAGAACAGCAATAGTTTTGTTTTACCTTCAACCTTTGTCGAGTTCGGCGTCTTGTATGCCGCAAACATCGCCCGAAGGCTGACAAAGCATTCACTGTTTTTAGGCAAATGCTCAAAACAAAACGCGGTTTCCCCATTATGGCGATCAAAGCGCCGTTATCGACGATCAACATATTCTCACCCAAACACAGAGAGGAGAAGAATGCCCCATTGACTGATACTGCCTGCTAGGCTGGTTGCGCTGATCTCCTGAAGAAAAGATCAGTGTCGCTGGTGGACCCCACACTCCTCCCAACTGCCTCCCCTCTCTTTGCCTTCTTCCTGCTATATATGTCTCAATACTTGTGGGTTCTTAGAAAGGGGGAGCTGAAGAAGGCTGCATGTGTGTAAGTGTATTGTTGAGGTGCTGCCTAGGGAGACTATCCCATGCTGGCGGTGTGTGTGTGTGTGTGTGTGTGTGTGTGTGTGTGTGTGTGTGTGTGTGTGTGTGTGTGTGTGTGTGTGTGTGTGTGTGTGAGTGATGGTGGTGGGGGGAGCTGAAAAGACGGAGCCGTCACCTGCCAGACTGCTGGAATGTTAATGCCACGGCTCTGATAATTGGATTTTGTACACACCGTCTGTGAGGAACGTCCAGCAACTTTCCCCCTCTTATTGTTCAACCCAGCCCCGGACCCTCAATAGAGCTTGTCTATGTTTATACAAGCACTCACGTCTCAATAAAGACTGTTTACAATGTGTGTGTGTGTGAGTGAGTGCGGTGTTGGACTTCTGAATCACAGAGCAATTGTGTGTGACGGGTGGGGGGGGGAAGAGACTGTAAATGAAAACAAGTCGGTGTCAGATTATCAAAATGTGGCAAACATTTAAGATATTAAGAGATTTGTTAGGGCTTAAAATCCGATTTTTCAAGATTTTCCTGGTGTTGCAGAAAGATTTTCTCGGATTAAAGCTTTTCTTTTTTCAAACCTCATAGATGAACTTGCCACTAACTATTCATCAAATCACTCTAGCACCATTCCTGATCCACATGTCAAGTCGAAGGTAGACACACCCACTCTGAGGTCAAAGGTGGAGAGGAAGCGCTTCCTATTGGCGAAGTGTGTGTGAGGCGTACATGATCTCAGATCATTAGGGAAGTTATGGCTCTTGTTTGCATTGGGGAGGTGGGGTGGGGGGTGAGCCTGGATTCAGGCCGGGAGCTGTGACGCACTGGTTTCCCCCTCCGTGGCCTCCCGTGCTATTTCCACCCAGGCTGCAGCGGCTTGATCTGGTTAAACGTCTCGGCTGCACTGACCTGAATTCCTCGTATTCACCTCAGAAGACCCATGCCTTAGCCAGCCAACGATCCAGCCATATTCTTTCCCCGCAGCAAGTGTGTAAACGTTCCTTCCTGTACATAGAGAAGCTATGTTTAAAAAAAAAAAAGTTATCCTATTTCCAGCTTAATTCCTCGGAGCAGAACTGCTAGGAACAATGACAGCGGTTTTTCTTTTGGCAGAGTGACTTGTTGTGATTAGATAAACAGCCTCTAATTGTATTTAATCTGTGTTAAAATAAGGCATTTGGAACAATTACTTTGGTATGTTTACCAAACAGCTGTTGTGTGGATCCTTTCTCCTTTTTTTTTTTCTTTCCACATCTTTCTAAGATATAATGGATTTGGTTCACCTCATTGATTAGTGGGGAAAATAAGATAGGCGCTACATTAACTTACGCATGGGTTTGTTTTCAGGCTTCAACTGTTACAGAAATAAAAGCACAAAAATCTATTTAGTTTGGGTAAGATTTCATTAAATTTAAATGGCTTTTAGTTAAGGTCCTGGTTTTCCATTTTGTGTCATTTCGAGAGTGTTCCTCTTTTAGAAAAGACAGTTGGTTATCTAAAGCATAGTATTTATAAATTTACAGGGTTATTCTCACATATGTACAATTTGTGAATTAACTTGCTTAAGATATTGGCTCCAGAAAAGAAAAGAAAGAGTTATAATAATATTCTTAAAATGTCTCACCATGTGTACAAAGACAGAAGCTTATTGCTGCAGGTAGGAGCCCTTCATTTCCCTCCACTGTTTTGCTCTTTTTCCCTTTAACCTAGCAGTAGTATACTGTTGCATAAACAATGGTCCTGGCAGCCACCTTTGGGCTGTTGTAGCCTTCCACAGGGCTGAACTCTGGCCAAGTGGATGTTGTTGCCGAAGACGGCCCAAAAGCCAAACACACAAGGCAACCGGAGGCATCCGTTCCAAGAGGCTTGCAGTCGGCAGCCAATACGAGGGGACAGTAGCATTTGACAGCTCTTGGGTTGTGTGAAGGAACTTGACTTTGAAATTTAAACAGAGTGGAATGATTTGGCCACTGCCCACAAAGTGACGCATTCCCTGCAAATGTCACAACTTAAATGAAACGTGAACCACTCTTTGGAGTGTGGGTGAAGTGCTTGTTTGTGTGTGCGCTGTGTGAATTGACATGCTGCTTGTGTTTAGTATTCATAATGAGGTGTTGCAAAATGCATGCTCTCTGCATATCTCGCTCGACTCACCCACCACCTGTATAAACAACAGTGCTATTGCGAAACGGTTCCAAGGAAAGACTCTTCCCGGGCTTGTCAGAATGAGGTCAGCGAACACTACTCTTTTTCTCTCTCGTTTTCCTCGTTCTCCCTGCCTCGCTCGACCCTGCTCTCTTAGTTGTTCTTTGTCCTTGTAGAGCACAGGAGGAATAAGGCCACTGGATCATCCTCAAGGCAGCTCTATCCACACACAGACTGTAAATGCATACTGCTGGGTGGAGATGCTCAATTATTTCCATAGTACATCTAATGACAGGACATTATTGTGCAACAAATGGGAATTTTAGTAGTTACAAAAGAAAAGTATTTAAGTAGCTAAAGGCAGAATTTACTTGGAGGACCCTTGGATCGTCTTGTAATGAGGATGGGAGGGTCACTTTATCCAAATTCTCACAGCATGACATCATCTGACCCCCCCCGATCATTTTACCCTGTCGCTGCACAAAAGCATGCTCAGGGACGTAAGAGGAGTTCACATGTATCATATGCTTGAAGTTGAGGAAGCAGCTAATCGCACCGCCCCAACCAAACGCCGTGCTCCCAGAGGCACTGGTGGCGGACCGCGTCGTGTCTGGAACGCTGTAACAGGATCTCCAGAGAGGAGCACAAAATGGGTGCTTTGTGTCCAAGATTTGTCCAGACAAACTCCGATAAGGAAACCCAACAAGGGCGAGCCAAAGGAGCAGCCTCTGTGACTTGGGCAAATAACCTTTAATCTAGGTCATGCAGCCAGATAGCGTCCACGGCAGCGATAGCCTAACTGCCAGTGGTGATGTTAGCGCTGATGGGAGCAATAAAGAAAAGGTTAATGTGGCCCTTCCTATGATGGCTCATAAAAGTTTTGTTTTTAATGTAAATACAATTTCTCATGTGCCATTAGGCTAAATGGGAAGCTGACCTAATTATTAATGAGTTCTCCATTTGGTCAAAGTTGGGGTCGATTCCTCATATGGTCGTGCATAAAGTGTCTTTGGGAACGATGCAGCTGGTGGCATTTTTAAGAACCTCCTACACATTATTTTCAGAAAGGGCCAAACCTTAAACAAATACTGTTTGGTTAGTTCTGCACGTTGTGGCATTGGACTGATTGCAGCGGTGGCCCCGCTGAGACCAATTCTCTTGGCAGTCATAACAAGACCCATACACGTCTCCCCCCATAACTGCGGCCAGCCCCTGGGGCTGTGTCAGTCTCCTTCTGCCCACATCTCCGTGCACGTCCCAAAACGATCTACAGGGGAGGAGGTGGGGGGGCAGAACTGGTTCTGCTACACGGACCATATGTGTCGGCAGACCACAAAACGCTGAAGCCATTACTTGGCCCACTCTTGAAATTGAAAGCAGGAGCCAGTAACAGCAGCAGCAACAGCAGCAGCAAGAGCTGGTTTTGGCTGAGTGTATGGGGGCAGTGTTGGGAAAGCCCAGTCAGATGGTAGTGCTCATGCTGACTTGTTGACGGCAGCAGGCTGCAGACGGCTAATGTCTTGTTGTCATAGTGCCAGCTCCTCCCTCTCATGACTTCTCAGTGATGACGCTTGTCTGCTTCTCTCTGTTTCAAATTTGCTAATGCGTCTACATGTGTGTATGGTTATTGAATCCCTGAAACGGGCTAATAGAGATCTGCTAACAGTGCCTTTTGGATGCTGTAACAGTTCAATAGCAGACTTTTATAGGGGAAAAAAATAAATATAACAGAATATACGCGCAAGTGGGGTTGCCATGTTTAGCAGGACTGGTTCCAGTATTTTCCTGCAGTCATTCCAGCTAGAAATGGAAGCTTACCGAGTACAAGATTGCATTACACGCGCTGAAAAAGAGTATTTAAGCAACTCTGCAAGCAGCTCTTATATTAATGATGAAAAATCGCACAACAGCTGCCAAGTAATTCTGCTCTTGCGCTTGGCATTTTAAAAAAAAAGAAAGAACAATATCTTTTCAGCATTAGTTAGCGGTCCCCCCTTTTTCTTAAATGTTCATGCTGCTGTGTACCGCACGTATCTAATGCATTAGTTCAGGGTATTGTTTTACTACCGCATACATTATGCATTGTAATTGTTGGTAATTTATGTACAAGACAGGATGATTTGTGGGAAATTTGCTTTTTTGAAATTTCTCATGTGAAAGACGCTGCGCTTGAGGCAGCTGGTTGATTTTATTAGTGATTTATTGCTCGCAGTTGGGTTTGTGCTTGAACATTAACAGGCTTTTTATTCACTGCGCTGTCTTTGCATCTGCATGCATGTTTGTCCTCCATTCTTGACTTAATTCCCATCAGCTGAGTTATGGTTCACTTACTCAACTGGGCCTCGTCCGGTGCCACTTGGTTTTAGGTATCATCTCGAGGCACCATGTTGGGGACGTAACACTGACGGACAAAATAACAGCCTTCTCCTCCCCCACTGATGCCTTTTTAGAGGTGGCACCCAGTTCTGTTGTGTGTGGCGTTTTGTAATGCATTTATTTATTTCTTTATTTGCTCAAACGGCGGGTGTTCGCAGGATAAGGGCTCACGCAGAAGACTTATCTTCAAGCGCGCGTCTGTCATCTGCCGCCGCAGACAGAGTGTTCTTTCATTCGCTCGAGTGAATGAGGGTTCACAGAGATTTAAGGGCCAGCATTGTTTGTGCTCTGCGATGCTTAATCACTTTTGATTGGACACCATATTAAAACTTGGGCTCTAGAAGGGAGAGAGGCTCTTCGTCTAGGACAAGTACCCGTGCTCCACAAGGGAAAAAAAAAAAAAAAGGAGGAGCGCCGCCGCCTCGCTGGGTGGATGACGAGGACAAAGACACGCTGACAGAGTAAAGCCAAGAGATGGATGAGATGAAGATAGATGAGAGCGAAGGTCTTAAGCAAAGTGAAAGTTAACACTAAGTTAACAGTGCGACTTGCATAAGGCTTGCTGATTTTGTTCATCGAAAAATGCACGTGTTCAGCATTTGCAGCAGTTTTCAGCAATGAGTGTTTTGCAACAGTAGCATTAGAGGTTCTGCAGCTTTGCTTCCAGCGCCTTATCTTTGCTTGAGCTCAGCGAGTAAAGATGTCGACTTATTCCTAAAGTGCTTCACTTTCCCACACAGCCCCTGCACTCCATTTCACTGCAGCACTGATTACACGTAGTGTTTACATATTCCATAGAGCACTGTGACAGAGATAAACCTCTCCTGATGCTTATCCCCTGGCCACAATGTGGAAACCACTAAGATATAATGTAAACCAAAAGTCGCAGCTGCCCTTTCATGTCTCAAGTGCCAGTTCTGCGTGCTGAGCTAGACTTTTGAGAGCTTGGCTTTAAGTGGCATTGGTTAAATTGAAGTTAAAACCATCATACTTTTTTTTTCCTCCTTCTTTTTCTTCTTCTCCCTGGAAAGCTGCTTTCATAAGTGCATTTTCAGTCTTTTCACGTGGCATCGCTCAGAAATACAAGTATGGAGGTGTTTCAACTTAAAAGGTATTGCATTAGACATTTTAAACGTTTAGCCAGCTCCTTTTGCTTTATAATCAGATGTGAAAAGTTTGAGCCGCTCGTTCTGGTAAAGAACAGTGTTTGACATGCATCGTTTAGAGATTTGGGAGTGAATATTTGTGGCTAGGGATATGCATTTGATATGAAATGTGATTAATGATGCACACATCAGCGCAAGAGGGGAGTGTTCGCCATAAAGTAGGTTGTGGGATTATACAGAGGGCTGCACTCAGAGGACGTCTTGCCATTAATTGGCCTGTCTCTCCTGTGGCTCCAAGTATTGCTGTCGCTCTCCTCAGCAGACTGCAGTTTGTACACGTTATCACTCCTGAGGTCCTTCGCAGTAAATGTGTCACAGGGAAATTGTGCTGGCCTAAAAATACCCTCGCATCATCTTGCATATGGAATTCTGAGTGTCTCAGGGCTCTCAGGACCCGGCGCCGTATTAGTCCGTATAGTCAGCGATGAAACCGCTGCTGGAATCATCAGCTCATTAAAGGATCTTTCCATCTTCTTGAATTCAAGAAGCTTTGCATTCAAAGATTCCATTTAAACATTCATTCATAGTTGACATAAACGTGCCTCATATCCTTTACAGTTGGACTCCTGCATGTAGGGCTCGCCTCACCACCCTCTCACAGTCAGACACCAAGGGTAGACTTTAGAGAAGATGCTATGCCACAGTTGCCTGTGCTAACTAAGAGAAATGATATTGCAATCTTCTTTAATGATAGTGCTCTATGGCCGGTTTGTTATGTACCTCAGATCTTCTTTACGTGAACACCTCCATAGTCAAATAACTCTACAGTGAGTCTTAAACGGTCGTCGCTTGAACTTAAATGTGTAAAGGTGAATTTTCTCTTCACAGCTTTGACAGACTTGTGTACTCTTTGCTTTGCACTGACTCTAAGTTGTCCTCATAAATCTAATACTAATCCACCAAGTGCGAGCTCATCCCTCTTAATTTGTTTGCCCGCTTTACATCCATGGAGATGTTCTCCAGTGACATCTAAGCCATCACGTTGACAACCCCTAGTGGCGTCTAATACTCTGACTGATTCTCTTCTATAGCTGCTTTGATGCTCCCTTTTATTATGTTGGATGGGGCTATTTTTTCCCCTCCTCCTCTTGTTTACGAAAGAGGCCCTGATAAGGCCTTCAGTGCACAAAGCTGAACTTGCAGTCTGCTGCTTGGCCACTTGGGCAAAGCTGAGGCCTACTTTAATCAAGACATTAGAATGACCCACTTCATCTTATGCTAATTTTTTTTTTTTTTTTCGGTTTTTGTGGGGAAAATTAGCTCAGATTGACTCTGAAGAAATGTTTTTGGTCTGTTTAATAAGCTTATATCAAAGTAATAAATGTGCATTGAAGCAGGCTATGTAGACTTAATTCCTCTGTGTCTTTCTGCCGTTATATACCAGGAACCCTGTTTCTCTAACTCTGTCACTGCATTGAGTATTTTTGCTTCGCTATTTGTGTGAAAGCAGGCGTAAGCTGGTGTAAAGCATAGAAGTGGCCCTTTTACAAGGTGCTAATGGACTGCTAGTTCTTGAGGAAAAGCAAAGTGACCGATTCATTAATACCAGTGTTTACTACCTGTTGCCCTTTGACCTCTGTCAGTCATGGTGAACTCAAATACAAGTTGTTGTTGTTCCAGCTTAAGCACCGTGTTTGTCTTTATTGACATGTTGAGTCAAATCTCCAAATGTTTGTCATCACATATCTGTATCAAAAGGAAAAGTGGCACGTTATTATAACATCTCAAATAATCTGAATGACTGACCTTAAACTTTTCTGTGAAAGTGTCAGAAAAGTTTCTTTTTTTAGGCTGGACAAGCATGTTAAATTGGAGCCATGCCATGCGGATAATAGATTGGATTTTGAGTGACATCACCAGCTTCTTAAAGAAAATAAACAGATCTCTTCCCTTTATAACCGGAAAGGTTGTGGGCACAAGATCCAAAAAGCTAAATCATAAGCCCAGAATAAGGCTGTAAAATACACAAGCAATGGCAACGATATGCTACATAAGCTAACTAATGCTGATCTCAGAATCAAAACAGTCTGCTGGTCTCCTGTGCTCTCTGTTGCACTGTGTTTGTTTTGGAGCTGAGCAGAACAGCAGAGAGCAGAGGAGAACAGCAGAGACATGGGCTAGGTAAATGAAATATTAAATGCTAATAAATGAATTGTTTGATAAATATAACGTAATATGTTTGTTTTTCTTTTGCTTTCTGGGGGATCAGGTTTTTGGGTCATTTTTCTTTCACTTTCACTCTTGTCTTTTTATAAACATTGGGATTGGCAACTTTGGAAAAGAAAAAAAAATGAGGCACTGACATGAGTGCGTGGCCAAACCTGCTACCAAAACACTGAATGGAGAGGCTCAGATGACAACACAAAGAAAGTGACTACATTCTCTCCTAAGCATGCCATTACTCCTCTAAATCTCTGCAAAGGAAAGAGTTGTTACGTCTATATTAATGTTTGACTTGTAGGACCTTTGTGATCTTTTTCTCTTCCAATATGTTATGTAACATTATTATGTGATATCACGTCAGACTATAACCTTAGTTGAGGATGAGTGTTAATGAGTCAGTGCCTTTCACACAGTAAAAGTTAATATTTACCAAGAAAGTTGTATTTGTTCCACTTCTATCAAACTTGGATTAAAGTGTGCAAGCCTTGTGAATGTATTCCTTGAAAATGTTTCGTGGCCGAACTGTCCATGTAAGGCAGCTTTTGTAGTCTCCCTTCTTTCCAGCAATCATCCTCAGATGTATTTACTCAGGCTTGTTGTCTTTATGATTTCCTCTGGTGAAATGTTCGTAAATAGCGGTGGATAAAACGAGCGGTGATTTAGTGACCTCGTCACAATGCGCCCCGCTCCAACGGCCGCTTCCTACCTTTGTGTGGTCGAGGGCTCAGGGGTGCGGCAGCGGATACATGGCCCGAATCCCGGCAGGCTCCGAGGAGGGAAGGAAACCTGGTGTCAAAGGCGATCGCATGCCGCTTCTGTTATCCGAGCAACAGACACTAGCGGTTTGACTCTGCCGCAGATTGAATGCCCGGCTGAGATACTGTTGAATGGATGTATGATACGTTTGGCAACGCGTTTTTAGATATAACAAGTTTTTTGCGTTAATTGGAAACTTAAAATACGGCATTTCTCCAAAATGAAAGCAGCAATAGCAACAAGAGGGCAGAGTCCAGTGAAAAGCTTGTTGCATGTGGACTGCTACTGCATGATTTCTTTCTCCTGCTCCGCTCAGTACAGGCCTCTCCTGTAACCTTGAGAGAAGCCTGCGCAGGCCCCAAGTTCAACGAGTGCATGAGGCATATTTTCGCTGAGCGTGCTTGGACCGCCCCACTAAACCCCTCGACCGCCCCCACCCCCACCCGCCCCTCCCTCCTCACCATACATACAGCTTTTTTTTCCTCTCCTCCTCCTAAAGAGGACTCCCTGTAGGCCTTGCCTTTCACGGCGGCTGCAAAGGAAATATATTATGTGTAAAAAGAATTCCATATGGTGTCATATGATCTGTGTAATTCTCCCTGAAATGATAAAAAAAAGTCACCTTGCACTCACAATTGTGTCCCTTGTGAAAAGTTCTGTAGCTTCTATACTGCCCTGAAACATTCAGTCAACTTTTTTCAACCAGTCAAAACAAGTTTTTTAAAATTTAATATATATTATACAACAATTAATGGTGACAAACAAGAGGATCTGCTAACAGTGATGTATTATTCAATAACAAAGTACCTGCTGGAAAGCAGCAGCTTAACCTGCTCAGCAGGGAGTTACTTGGGACCTGCTCAGTTTGATTTGATAACAAAAGCAAAACAGAAAAAAAAAAAGCTATGCTTCCTTCTTCCTTGATAAACACCTGCAAATCAGTTGCAGCCAGTTTTCTGGAGGTGTGGTTGGAATCAGCTGTTATAGTTTACAGTGAGGCTGGCTGTGTTGGCTGAAGGGGGAGAGTCTGTGGCAGTCCTACGGGTAGGCTGTTCCAGGTAAGCCTTGCCAAGTTCAAGTGGCTTGGACCAAGCCCCACACCACAAATGGGAAGTGTTTCTGCAGGGCTGCCAACCTTGCTCGAGCTGCGACTGCAACAAGTCTGTTGTGCTGTCAGTGTCGGCAAAGAGATAGTGTTTTCTACATGCACATGCACATTCAAGCAGGCCCTCAGGAGGAAAAAAAAACGTTGGCAAGGTCGAGTGTATATATGTAGATGCTTGCCAGGAGGAGGATTACAGAGTCTGCTCCAATGGTGGCCCTTTGATATTCCTTCCAGTTCCCATGATGCAACTGTGGCTAGTGTCAGGAGAAATTTTTTTTATGACCTTTAAAGAGATTCCACAGCAAATTAGGTGCAATTACAGTTTGGAATAACTAAAATTCTTAAATAACTGTAGGCATAATATGGCATTAGTTTCTGTTTGTAATTTTTACCTTTTTAATTAGAATAAAATGATGAATTTGCAAGTTGATGATTCACCATATGCATTCGGTCTGACTAATTGTTAAAAAAAAAGGACGGATGAAAGGCAAAATGAGGACACCGAGGAGATTGTAGGACCCCAGATAGTGAAAACACCTTGAGGAAAACTTTCTGTGAATATAAAAACCACCTCATCAGCAATTATGAGGTAAAATGGGAAATGCTTGTGAGTGTGTGCACACTTTAGCCTGTTTTGTGTGTGAGTGCAGTTGTGTGCAGTTGTGATGGAATGATAGAGTTAAGTCAAATGCAAACACGATCACGTTTCCAAAACTTGCTGCTCTTAAAAAAACATAAAGAAAACAGCCACGCTTGCCTTCCTAAGCTGAGCTATAGGGCACTAAAGACGATACCTCTTCTCCGCACCAGCTTGCAGAATTTACCCCAACCCTGATTGCCCTCTCACCCACCCCTGATCTCAGTTAGTGAACTTTTGGCATCTCAGATAAAGTGGGAAAAAAACAAAACATGCTTGCACAAGTGGAAAGCAAGGGTTGCAGGAGCTGGCTGCAAGGCGAGTGTAAAGGCCCCTGTGGAGTGGCCCTTAGGGGACAAATGCTAGCAGGCTGAGGAAGTGGAGGAAGGAGTGCTGGGAGGCTTGTACAGGGTGGTGGGAGGCGGGTGGGTTACAAAGAAAAGCGGCAAAAGGGGAATTCCTGTTCCTGAACTGAAAAGTGATGGAAAATGTGACTGCTAGATCTTGCTCATGCCGCTCCATGTCAAAACAGCCGAGTGCTGCCGTCATCTGTGCAAATATTTCAAGAGATTATGGTTCGGGAGCCTCGTGGGAAAGGCTGAAGCAAAGAGGAAGGCCAGACTTAACTGAAAGCCTTTCCTTCTTAACTCTATCACAGCAAGAATATAATCACAAAACCACAATATATACGATACCTGCAAACAAACCTGCCAGGTGAGGCCCGATGACATTGTTCTGTGTATGATCCTAACAATTTGGCAGCAGCCCATTTTAAAAACAAAGGCCCTTTACATTTCTCTTCTACATAGCAAGACTGGGAGAAGCCTCACAATGCCTGGGGACACGGCAGGCTTGCGTGCCGGCTACACACAATTGTTTCAGACAGTACGCTCAGCATAACCACAGTTTACTATGTAAATATGATTTGTAATGTTTGAGTGCTCACTGTGATGATAATCTATTCCCGAAACCCTACAACGCTGCTGATGTAACATTCTCTAATCATGTGACCAAACACTGTGGCCACCTCTGTGGATGTCATGCCTCGCTGTAGCATTGTTTATGACTTTCAAAAACAGAATCTGAGATTAATTTAGCGCCTCTCCTCTTCCCACTGTAAGCTGGCGCTGCACAGCCAAACCACATGTTGTTATTGCTGCAGTGGCAGAGGGGGCTGCCTCAGCAGGCCTCAGTCACAGAGAACAGATTTGCTGTTTTGTTTTTTTTTACTCGACTAAATGTGTAAGAGAGTTCTATCTTGCTTACTCATTTGAGTCTGTCTGGCTGTGAATATCTTGCTTAGCGTGCACTTAAGAGCGATTTATAACTTGTGGTGCAGCAAAGGGAGTAAACGGTTAAACCCGAAAGATCAGATTTGCATTTTGATCTCCTGTAAGACCCAGATGTTTAATCACGATTATGTGGCGCTTTGTTGTGGTAGCGGATAGGCTGTTGAAAGCACCGAGCCGCTGAATGTTTGTGTTTAAACCCTGCATCGGGGACCTGCAACCACAAAAGATGTTTTGCACCTTGACTGCTGTTAGTCGGATATCTCCAGACAGTCGGAGGGTCCACGAGGAGGTGAGGAGCTCCACTAACTCTGGATCACTGCCAAAGCGTTGACCTTGTGGCGGGCAAGGAGCTGTCACTCCCTTTTGAGTTACGTGAGAATCTGTTTTATGACGCTGTTTAATTTAAACCACTGCTCTGCATCTGACCGTGGCTCACCGAGTAAGAATTTAAGCGGTGCAGCGTTTCCACAAGAATCGCTTTTCTTTGCAAGAGTAGTGGTTTTGTGAAATCACTCCTATAATTTCCCTCACTCCCCCTAATAGCTTCATTCAATGGTCTTGTGCCAGTGGAGACACCGAAACCCCATTCCCCCAACTCACCCTCTTGCCCCCGAGCCTTGATCCCCACGGCTGCTTTGATTCGGACCAGCTCTGATGGGGCTGAGGGGTGGGGGCTCTGAAAGCACCGTCCTCCAGCCTCATTAAAAGGAAAGGAGGGGTTTTACTGACCATGCAGCATGCAGCCGGTTTTTAAACCACCAACAAACTCCTCAGTTCCCCTGCTGCAACTGAGCATTCTTTGGAGTGTTGAGAGAATGAGAGACATCTTTCTGTCATTGTTGCACTATTTAGAGTGAGACATTCAAGAAAGGTGTAAGCATTATTAAGCCTCGGGTTCTCATAGAGAGCTTAGCCCATGTGGTGTTTAAGTGAAATCTAAGTATCTAAAAGTTGGATGAAGAGGACAAATGCAAACCATGATTCAGAGTTTGATTGGTGCCAAAGGCACCGAGCCCTCTACCCATGATCCATGTCTGAGTAATAGATCAGGAGACATGATGATGCAGCAGCACAGTAGCTGGGATTGTAAAGAAGAAAGCCCCATTTGCACCTGCCGCTTCATTCCCTACTGGAGTTGTAATGGCAAATATAAACTGGCTCGACATCTGTTGGCAATGTCAGTAGTCTGTTTTTATGCTTGTAATGACACATTAAACTCTGTGGTTGTCCCCCCCACCTCCTTCTCCACCCTGTGTCCCGTTCCAAGGGAGCAGTGCCAGCAAAATCGTCTGAATGAGTGCACGCTTTGTTTTCCTTGTCTGTTTTGGGCCAAGATCTGGTCTTAGATGTGGTGGCATTCTATGATCGGATAATTCCTTCCACGTCCCCACTTTAAGGTGTGTGTGGGCATGTGTGTTTGTGTGTGTTTTACTGCCGCTTGCTTGGCAGACCTCAGGGAGTGCAAACAGTGGCAATGGGTGGCCAGCTGGAGGAGAGCCATTTTGCCCTGTTAGGGAGCACCCAGTCACCCTGACGCGGCCCTCGCCAGTGGGAAGTCCTCTTGGCTGAGGCCTGATGTCGTCGTAAGCGCTGACAATCACCGACACGTCACTGGCAGAGGCAGAAACGGGCACAGAGAGTTGCCCAGGCCTGAGTGAAAATTTGTTACCCAAAGGAAAAATTCTTTCACATGAATCACTTTTGAATTCAAAGTGCTCGTACAGATTGGCACATTGATTTTCATTTGAATTACCAGTCAAATAAAGCAGTACTTTGCATGTGTGTTTGCTTCAGGGATAAGGCCTTCAGGGTTTGGTGGTTGGTGCAAGATAAAGATGTAGGTAGCATTGCTTTTCCTAACTGTACTGCCTTATCAGTGCAGACCAGAGCAACACCAATTACATTAATAAAACAACATGTTGTGCATGGATCAGTCTAACTGAGCCAGCTACAAGTTAGAAATCTGGCAGCGTTTTCCCAAAGTTTTCTTTTATACGTTTTTGAAAATAAACCGTAAAAGTGTGATACTTCTTAACTGTGTGTGTGTGTGTGTGTGTGTGTGTGTGTGTGTGTGTGTGTGTGTGTGTGTGTGTGTGTGCGTGTGTGTGTGTGTGTCGAAGTTGAATGGAAGTAAAGCGGAGTTAAACCTCGTTAGTAGCACAACCAAGCTGTCCCTGAACTATGATCTGTTGGCCAACTTGTCTCTCTTGGGAGAGTGGGGAAATTCCCAGACCCCTAAACACCCCCGCCATCTCTCATTCCCTCTGTCCCTCCTCCCTCCGGACCAGTCGAGACGTGCAGGTTTGAACCCTCTATGTGTTTCTGGCCTCCAATGCCCATTGCCACTCAAGCAGCAGGGGTCCGGTGCATTTGTCTCATAATTATCCGACTGGATAGGGGGGTTCTAAAGATGAAAGAGACGAATCACAGAGCTCCTCTGTCAAAGGTCTGTCTGCCTGGCTGGGGGGTTTTGGATCTATCTCCCTTGTCCTCTCTCTCTTTCGTGGCATCCAACGCCCGCCCCACCGCCACCTCTACTCCATCACACACACACAGAGTCTTGCTTTTCCTCAAGAGCTGCCTCCACAGAGCATATTCACCAACAGTGAACGCTCGTGCACAGCCCCCCCTTCTACTAGCCACCCCGCTGATTCATTCACAACTACAAAACTGCAGAAATACCCCCCACCCTCACATCCTGAAAGACTTCAGACTTTCTCCTCTCTTTTTTTTTTCCTCACCCCCTCACAAGCTCCACCCACCAACCATCAGCTAGCCGCCTACCTCACCCATTTGCCCCCCCTTACTCCTCCTCCTCCTCTCCCTCATCCGCCTCCCCTTTTTCTCCTCTGCACCCTCCCTGCAACCACTTTCTCCTTCTTCTCCTCTTAACTACTGGCTAGGAGTTAATGGACTGTTTTGGCTAGTCTCCAGACGGTGAGTGTCACCTCATTAGCCTATAGCGGCTCGCTCCCAGACTGCTCCTTGTGTGTGTATGTGTATAGGAGGAGGACTACAACGACGGAATGTCATTGGTCTGCCCCCCCCCCCCAAACGTCCCACCACACACCCCTCTTACCCTCTTCCTCTCCCCTTCCCACCACTACAATGAATGAGAAAACACGCATGCATAATTAAATCTATAGTCTCGTCCTCACTCCACCCTCCTTCCCCTCCTTCCTCCACAGACGTGCATTTAAGGGGGAAAAAAAAAAGCTCCTGCTTGGAAGTTTGCCACCGTGGAAAAATAGCAGTGTCTTCGAACCAGAGAGATGTGGCCAACCTTGCACCCTTGTATGGGCCCATTCTTCTTCTTTCTTTTTTTTTTACCCCCAGCTCGCCGAATGGCAGGGTGGCAACAGCGGGCAAATGTAAATGCCACCCGGTCCTGCCAGTCAATTACACCGCAACAAAGCTAATTGTTTGTTTGGTGCATAGCAAAAAAGATGCAGCGTTGGCCATTGATTGGCCCTTTGTCTCACGCACAGATGCAGCGCTCTCTTTTTCTCACAGTCTGGACCTGATGGTCGTTTAAGTTGTGGATGATGACGAGACCACACTTTTGGAAAATCAGTTAATCCACGTTTAAACAATTTTTGGTCCAAGATCTGATGATTGCTTTCATTATCAGTGAATCTGTTAATTATTTTCCGACTAGCAGATTATTTAGTTTACATAATCAGATATTAGTCCGAAACACTGATTAGAATCTGCGGGAGCTCAAACTTAAGCCTTCACATTGTTTGTTTTGACTTATCAACAGTCACCCGTTCAAAATGTTCAATTTACAAAGATTTGAGGGGCGAGTTGCATATCTTCACATTTTAGAAGCTGATACCAAAAAAAAGAAAAAATTGTTGCTTGAGAAATGATAAAAAAAAAAAAGGTTGATTGATTTAAGTGGTTTCAGCACAATCGGCTTTCATAAATACATTTGCGCATACTTCTAAGACAGTGTCAGGGTTGTCGGAGGTGAAAAGTTTTGGCTGCAAACGATCTTTTTTAAAGCGTCAGGAACAGAGAAAAAGCAGATTTTCGTGAAAGGAAAAGAAAAGAAAAAGGAATGTCGTGTAAAAAGTGAAAGGAAAGTCCAATTTGTGAGGAAAGGGTGAACTGGAAGAGAGCGAAAGGAGCTGGAAACATTAAGTGGGGCACAGTGTGCTGACTGGAGACCAGCCTGCTCATTTTTCATTGGACAGATGAGCCACTGTGCCGCGTCGCTGTGTAGCGTAGTTCGTCTGCAGCCCGGTTTGCCGATTGCATCGTTCGCACAGCACACATCGGCTTCCCGCAGGATGTGGCATGCGTACCCCTATTTGTACACACGTGTATGTCATAGCGTGCGGATGACTGTAAATGCATGCGATTTGTGCGTCCGCACAGAGGTGGGTAAACTTTATTTCGCAGCTCAAAAGGTGGGGAAGTTGAATTTTAGATGGATTAACCCTCATCTGCATCCTTAGTTGTATAGCTGCGTATCCTTTTGAGCTTGCCAGGTTCTTCCTTCTCCTCTCCTGGGCCGGTGTGGCTAATGATCCGTCAGGCCATTCAGTCCCTTGTTCAAGGCCCACTCGCCACTGAATACACTCCCTCCCCGTCCACACTGTTTGGTGACCTCAATGAGGAGCCTGTTGTCCTCCCGGCTCAGTTAAAATGCTCTCCTCTTTTCACTGCCGTGAGAGTTTACCGAGGAGAAGGCACAGAGACTCGGCCAAGAGAAAGAGGGCCTGCTCTTCACCGGCATTAGTATGCAACGATTAGAAACAAACACACAAACTGATGATCCGCGCACGCATGGGCATACACACTGAGGCGGCAGCGGCCGTGAGCGTGCACTCCATTGAGAGACGGGCACAGAGAGATACAAATGAGCTGGGTCACACACAAAATCAGCCGTGCGCACACACACACTGTATGGCTTCTCATTGTTCTTGTCTGGGCTGGGATCCCACTTGATTCCATAAGTCTCAAAACCCTGACAGACCTACTGTGTGCGTGTGTGTGTGTGTGTCTCCTGGTCTATTGAACAAGTCTGGGGTGTCTGTCTTAGAGAAAAGAAGGCAACATGTCATTGTTCTCACAGACGTTTCAACTTTGCCCCTCTCACTTTCTCTGAGCTTTTTTTTTCACTCGTTTGACTGAGTATATCTGTGTGTGTGTGTGTCTGTGTGTGTGCGTGTCTGCGTGTAACTCATCCTACTGTACCTGCATTCCCCGTCAGTGGCAGTCATTTGATAGGGTAGCTATCCGGATTACCAGGTGCTCCTTTAAGCCAATAAGAAATACTTGGCTTGTTCCAATTATGAGATAATCATTACAGTGTCACACAGTGTATGGCCGCCACTGCTGCAACACAGTCAGTCAGAGGAATACAATGGTATCTATATCAGTCTGTGCAGAGGTATCACTGATAATAAAACCAACCATGTGGTATAGAAGAGGCCGTAAGAGCCATTTTCTTTAGACTTTACCACATCCTGCTACGTGCAAAGTGTTGAAGTTCAGTCCTACCAAATATATGTAAAGGAAGCTTTCCCCCCTCTTCGTCAAAGCTCACCCTCCTTATGAGACAACGCCGCCCCAAGATGGCGTTCAATTTGGCACAGCGTTTGTCTTCCCTTCACCCTCGGCATCAATATCACTCTCCTTTCGGCCAGGTCAGGTGCCAGCCCTATGCAGAATGCCATGCGTGAGTCCTAATGAGGAAGGGGGGGGGGGGGTGAGATGCCAGAATTTGGAGTGTGTGTGTGTGTAAAGGGAGGGGTCGTCGGTGGGAGGCATCGCCAGTTGGCAGGCTGGCACACAAAGGCTGGCACGATAAGATCCTCCCTCTTCTGCGGGCAGATTTTCTCGCCCATATCTTTTGTTTGGCTTGTTTGGGTTGCGGCTCATCCTGATAAAGGCCACTTTGTTTAGACAACAAAGCGTGAGGGAGGGAGAGAAGGGAAAGATAGAGAGACAAAGAGAGAGAATGAGAGAGAAGGGTTGGGTGGGTTGGAGTGGGGGGTGATGGGGGGCATTAGAAAAGGCGGCAACGGGAGTGTGGGGGGCACCGGCACAGATGGAAACATTAAAAGAAAAAGAGAGAAAAGTGTTAAAAGAAGGCGACGCGAGAAGGAAAAAAAAAAAGAGAGCGCGCACCTCGTACTGGATAAGACATTATCGTTGCAGATACACGCTGAACAGTAGATATGCACACAGAGGCGGGTATGAAAAGATACAATAGAGGAGGGATACTGTTGCAGGCACAGGGACAGCGATAGACAGATAGCGAGGAGAAGAAAAAGATTTGGAGAAGGGAGCAGGTTCTGCTGGAAGCCAGCCCGAGTAGTGTGAGGTCATCGACAAAAGCTGTGAATGATAGAAACCAGGAGCAGAGGAGGACACGGGACACACACACACATATTACATACCAGCACATGTACAGTCATTTATGCACGCCGTCACGACTTGTGTGACCCCTGTGCTGCACATACACGGACACACAAGCACTTGATACGCATTTGGACTGTGCATTTCCAAGGAAGGACAAAGTGGAGGCTCCCGCACCGGAAGAGGAAAGAAAAGCAGGAGGACACTGAGCAGAAAGTCTGCTCGGCCACATCAAATATTTACTCAGGAGCAGCTGTATTGTCGAAACATTACGCATCGGAGGCGCTCCGTAATTAGGTCGATATTTTCTGCCCCTCTCCCTCTTTCTGTTTCCCTACTTCTCTGGGAGTCCACCCCTCTGCACCTCTCCTCCGCACACTCCCCTCCCCTCGCCTCCCCAGGCTGCTGAAATGCGTCTTGGCTCGGGACCCATGCCTCTGGCAGCCAGAGTGCTATACATGTGCACAGAACCCCGCTCGGCATAAAATGGCTGCCAGACAGGCTTCTCCTCCTGAAATGTCGACAGCGGTATGCATCTGCAGGGCGTGCGTGTTGCGCGTGCGCACTGTTTTTTTGTGGAGGATATCTGTACGCGTCTGCAAGTGTTTGCGGACTAGAAACGTGCACCGCAGTAATCCAAAAAAAAAAAGAAAGAAAGAGAGAAAGAAAGAAAGAAAGAAAAGGGGGGGAAAAAGCAACTTTCCCAAACTATGTGGCTAATTTAACCCACACTGTGTGCGTATGTGCATGTGTGTTCTGCAATTTAGTGGGAACAGAATGGGTATCATGCCAAAAATGAAGCGGGTGGGTTAGGGAGAGTGTATGTGTGTGTTTTAGTGATTCTGAAATCCAGGCGAGCAACACACTTGGGCGTGGAGAAACCTCACAAGCACTGCGAAACTTTCTTGCCGAGCCAGATTTCTGTTGCCATTACCCCTAATTGCCCTAATCGTTACAGTGGTATGATAAGTATCCCACCGGACGAGAAGGTGTAAGAACTCGTGGACACATCCAAAATACCCACAAGCCTTTTCTCCTGCTTTTTTCTTCCCCCTCTTTCTTTTTTTTTTTTGCTGAGTAACAACAGATAATCTGATTCATACGTGGTACTGTGTTTTTTTTCCGCTTCCTTCATGAACCGGTTTGTTTATTTAAACAAGTGGCAGGGACGGAGGGTGCCAAGAAATGTTGTTTTTGGAAAAGGGCCGCGTGTGTATATGTGCGCGCGCGCGTGTGTTTATGTGTGCGAGAGAGAGGCCGCGTGTGTGCGGTGTCTGGCCTCGCGATCGAGCCCTGCCAAACTCCCAGGGCAAAGCCGAGCCTCCTCGACCGCAACTGTTTATTTACAGGTTACACTACTGTTTATTTGAAGACTATCGGATTGGCTGGGCTTCTGCAAAGGACACCTTGTAGATACAGATACCAGGCCTCAGGCTCGTGCTTCACCACATGTTTACTTTGTGCAATCTTTTTTTTTTCCTTTTTTCAGAATAGCCTCTTTTATATGAAATTTCATTTGATATTTTGGAGTTCAGCACGGTTATCTTGTTTGCACAATTTCAAACGAGCGCTTTGTTCGGAAGCCTGTTGAATCACAAGCTAAGACTGTTCAATCCTACCTATTTAGTCATCTAAATAGATTTGATAGAAAGTTGATTTAGTGAGGTCGCACTAAACAAATAAAAAATGCATGCAGAAAACACCACGGGGCATGAAAAGCCCAGAACGAGAACGAGAGATAAAACGAGCACATCCGCAGACTCCCAAATGTGCAAGCGTCTTATTAAATATTTTAATCAAACTGAAAAAATAGAGGGAGCGTGAAGCTGCCCTTCTTGGGTCAAAGATAAAATGTAATGCAATAGGGGAGGTGTTTCCAGCTCTGGTGCAGACCTGGCAGATGTGCCATATGCTTGTATCCCACCTTGAGTCATCCAGGTGGTCTCTCCTGGTGCTACAGTGGGGCCTCATGCTGGAAGATGCTGCCTGGGATCTCTAATTGCCACGACCATCTGCTCTTTTTGTCATGGTTGCCTGTTCAGCCTTCGAAGAAGTAGAAAAAAAATAAAGGAAAAAGGAAAACAAACAAAAAACCGCACAACTCTGATCCGATCTAACCGAACTGTAGCAGCTCTCCCACCTCCCCGCTCCCTTTTCCCCTCCCCGCGCTGCCTTTTCAGCATTTACCTCCTCCCTACTCTCTTGTGCTCTTTTCTCGCCCCCTGCCTGTTTCTCTCCCTCTCAGCACTTCTCGGGGAGCCAGCGTAGAGTTGGCAGTCGTAACTAGACTGATGGATGACTCGGAAAGTGGCAATTGGGATGGAGTGGGGAGGGGTGGTTGGATCGGGGAGACAAGGCCACTGAGTGTCGTGCGATAACTTTATGGACATGTGCTAACTTCATGTAAAAGTTTGTGCGAGTGTGTGTTTGTAGGAGGAACTCTCTGTGTGTTGGTGGAAGGCAAAGAAAGCTATTTGGCTGATGTCTGAAATTGATTTGAACACGTTCAATGTGCAAGTTGCGATGTCATGCAGATTTTAGTATTGACCAAATCTACTCTAATAATTTAAATAGCTGACTACTCATTTAAATAATTTAGTAAGGAGCGGTATCATTTGTTTTCCGGCTTCCCAGCTTGTCAAGTTTAGTTTTTTTCTGTTTTATTTCAACTTTAAATGAAGTCTTTTTTTACTGCTGATCAGCCCAACAAACAAAAAGATCCATAGTTCAATCCTGAGAGGAGACAATATCCCTTTTTTGAAGAAAGAAAAAATAAAATAATGTGGAGCTGCCCGCTGTGGCGACCCTTTGTGAATAAGGGAGCAACCGAAATTAGCTTTTTAGGAGAAAGCTCAAACAGCTGAACAGTTCGATGATGAAAGCACAAGTCGCGCTCAAGTTTTCACATGTTTTGGAAGTGTAGCAGATCTGTACCGTTGGCCTTTAACTTGTATGTTACGCATACATTTTTTAAAAGTTAAACATTAAAAGGGGGATTTTTTTCCCCCTTTGCTTAATGTATGGTCCTGTTCCCTCCCTGCTTTGTCATTGTTGAGCTTCGGCCAAGAACATTCTGTTTTTGCAGTCCTGTTTAATAGTCAAATTTAGGAGTGGGGGAACGAGAGAGAGAGAAAGAGAGAGAGAGCGGGAGAACCACATAGGGAGAGAACAAGAAAAGAATAAATCTTTCAACGTATTTTTTTTTTTCCCCTTCTCTTCCACCAGCCTCTCTTTTCCTTCTCTCCGTTGCCTCTGTAACGCAGCTCATGAGAGCTGCGGCAGGAAAAGGGGTGTTGTTCCAAGGCGAGGGTATCTGAGTTCACCGTCTCTGGCTTCTTGGGTCTCATGTTAAATGTGTAGATGGTAATCTCTCTGCTGCTTCTTAGTGCACCCAGTCTGTCCCGGGGCATGTATGGGCTTGGACTGGTTTGAACTATTATTGGGGTCCCATTAGGAGCCCCCTGCCAGGCATGGCTTGGTCTTAATATACTTTAGCGTGCGGTTATAATATCCTGTTTATACCGATGTTGACTGTTATGCTGCACGACTTATAAGGAAACAAAAAAAGGTGCCTTTGATCAATCACTGGGCGATGACGAACTCGTGAGGAATGATACGTTACCCTCCCAGTTAGGCTGGCAGGTAAAACACATCAGTCCGCGTGGCCTCATACCACAGCCCTGCGCACCATAACCGGTGGAAAGAATTCCACTCATGTTTCCTTGTGTTTCCCCACCCCTCCTGTCCTCTCTCTACGTTTTTTGTTCTGTGCTTGTATCTTGCGCAGCAGGACCAAACACATTTTGTATGCCCCTCACCCCTTCCTCCCAACACACCCCCAGCCTCTTTGAAAAATTACCCAGAGGTCTGCGGGTAAAAACATTTAGGTTTATAGGTTAGTCCGTGTCAGACGCAGAGCTTTTGCTTCAGTTTGCTCTCCCATTAATGATAATCCTGTTCAAACAAAAATGACTTGTTCATTGTGTAGTGGGTGCACTTTCCTGGAGAAACAGATAAGGAAAAAAAGAGGGGAAAAAACCTTCACGCGCTCGCGCAGCAAATGACTTCTTGCTCCCACAAAGGTGTTACATGTTACAATAAGAAAAAACAAAAATAAAGTCGGTTTGCATAGTTGCGTAATTTTTCAAGTTGTACGATTTGACCTTTGCTGGAAATAATCAGCGCTGACAAGAAAATATTTCACTTTGAGCGAGACGTTGCTGCCTTCTTTTTGAGCTAATCCCCGGCCCTTCTTTCTGTGTGTTTGCAGACTCTCAGCAGTCAGGAAGTCCAAGTAACAATGAGCCAGGCAAGAACCCTCTTCCAGGTATGTACACTGCCAGTCATCCTCCCTCCTGTCATCAGTCCATTGTTTTCTGTGCAGCTTTCCAACTGTACAGCAGCTTATCTACACTGTAACCTACTGAGTTTAAACAGTGTGCTAACCTCTGTGACTGGAAGGGAAAATACCTAAGTATACAAGCTATGTTTAAGCAGACCCAAGGTATATACCAGATGGTCCTCTGTGTGAATACTCCAAAGAAATCGTCAGCACAAACCAGATTTAGCTAAACAGACAGTTGGTAAATGTTAAAAAAAAGTAAAATTCAAGTTAGTATCACTTTTGAAAATTCCCTGGCTAAAGCCTAAGTTGTAAACTTTATGTAGGCTAAGGAAAGAATAACATTTGAGTTCATCACCCCAGTCGGAGCTTCTGTGTTTTCAAAAAAATCCAAAAATGAAAATGTTACAGCATATTGCGCCTTTGGCTGGTAGTTGAGTGCGTCAAGGTGAGCCAGCAGAGCTGAGCTGTAGAGAATATTCTTTGACAGTGCCGTTGTTCCCCTGGACTGACCTGCACTGTGTCGTCACAGTGCTGGAATGAAAATAGTTTGAGAAGTATAATTAGTTTTCTACCTCAAGAGCAGGTTCTGCTGATACCGGTGCCAAGAAAAACATGCTAGCGAGCCAATGACTCAGGCCTGGGAGGCCTTCGGCAGTGGCACAGTTCCTCGCAAAAGCCATTGGCTCACTTGAGGCATTAAGCTTAGTAGGTGCCAATCGAGATGCCCATCTATCTTTCTGGCACAGCCCGAGTGCCTTTGGCTTTAAATCAAAGCAGAGCCAGCTTCATTTGGGTGTCAGTAACTTGTCTGAGTATTTTACATGACTGACAGCATCTGATTAGCGCTGATGAGTTCTGGGCAGGGCATACACACTATAGTGTAAACCGGGGAAGAAAACACACACACACACACACACATTAGGGGTACCTTATTTAGTCTGAAAATTGTTTTCTAAAAAACAGAAGAAGAAAAAAATCTGGCTGTGCTTAAATAACCGTGTTCTACCTCATTCAGAGCAGCTTCGTTTAAAAAAGAAAACTCGAGCAGTCTAAGGTTCTGCAAATGATCGTTTTTATGATTATGCTTTTCTGCAGCTATTTCATGCTGTTATATCGTAACAGTGTCAATATTTACAGTGGTGAAGTTCTACCATTGTATTGATCAAACGGGCAGGACCTGCTGTTCAGCACGGACTCGTCTTCAGTTCTCACAGCAGCGGCAGCCTGCGTGTCCTCCGCCTCTCACACACACACACACACACACACACACACACACACACACACACACACACACACACCTGTCCTGTCACTCTTTGCTGCGCTGCACAGGAATGGTTTTGTCCTCGGCATTTGTTTAAACATGTCAGGCCAGAAACAAAGCGAGTCACTCAGCACTTGTGCTTAAAATACTAGATGGAAAAAATAACAACAATAATACGAATAATAATAATTGACGCTTTCAGGAAATAGACCGTGACCCATGCACTTTCCTTTTCCATTTTTCGATTTTTTAAAAACTGCCCGTTCCTAAATCCATAATCCATAAATTATATCCATAATTTAATGTATAATACATTCTTTATAATCTTATGATATCTTCCAAATTTAAAATGATTTTAAATGACAGTTTGTTTTGTTTGAACAGTTTCCTGACTGAAAGAAGATACTAATCAATTTGCATGATAACACAACTTGAAAGGGGGAAAAAAAATCATAATAAAAAAGAAGAAATAAAATAGGTTCTTTAGCTCCATCCATGTCTAATGAAATAATTTAATAGCCGTAATAAATCTCGTGTTATTGTTCATTTTACAAGGAAATAATTACATGAGAAAGCCACAGCTTCATTAATCATTGCTTATTATGTTTCAGTGTATTTGGAAGACAGTTTCATCAAATCAGGAGTCTTCAGTGTTGCAGAACTAGTGCGAGTGTCCAGAAGTGAGTATAGAGCTCTTATATTGCTTTTAATGTGTGTGTCTTTCTCTTATCACTGATCAGACGTGTGGTTATGTTAAACACGGGTGGAGCCAAGCTGGAGCTTTAGAGATATGTTGACAGTGTAACAGGTTTAACAAAGTTAATATCAAGGTCAAAAAGCTGACACTCTGTCGGTCTATTCACAGGCAACTAGGGTCTAATTAGTGAATAGAACTGAAGGTACGACGATTGAAAAGACTCGTGTGGGTGTGCGCAGGCTCTGTGTGTTAATGTGTTTTCATATGAAGAGAAAAAACAGATTTAAGAAAGACAAAACAAAACAAATAAAAGTGCCTTAACCCTCAACAGCCACTTAAAATTCTGTTTTCCTCATAATCTCTGTATTTACTGAAACCCACCACACAGCTGTAGTGTGGATAATCCAGTTTGGCTGGTCTGCTTTTGCGAGAAAAAGAGCACTTGAGTGCACAGCTGTCTGTATGAGCCTGCAATCATCTGTATAGACATGTCCGCCCCGCGCAGAGCCGTTAACCGTCGTCCCTCCAGGACTCCAGTGATAACTGAGGGCACGTCAAGGCACCTTTTACCTGTGTTGCCTCTGAGCTGTAACTGTAGCGAATGCGCCTGTGGTGCACAAAGACCCCAGTCACCCTCAACAACGAGCGTTTTAAAGAAACATACCTCCATGTGTTGTCTGTATCTTGCACCGCCTTCCAGCTAGTTTTAATCCGATGGTTAGTGTGGTGTAGAATAAGCAGGGATACTTACATAAATTAGGAAATATTTATTGTTGACTCATGGAGATCACTTATGAATTAAATATGTCACTTCCAGCTTCTCAAGGAAATTATTTGGGTTTTTGGAGTAGACAAAACAAACAATTTTAATATGTCAGTATGGACTTAGGAGGAGAGTAGGAGAAAATAATTGTATATAGTTTAAGTATGTCCTTATATTTGGAAAAAATCTCACTGCAATGCTAACAACAAATGCTGATTAAATCTGAATTTTTTGGTAGTTTATGTAGTGCATAGCACGTCTCTGATGGAAGCGTGAGCCACTTTGTCTCAGCTGTCTCGTTCATTGTGCTGTGAAAGACAGGACCTACTTGTTTCCATGCTCGCACACTGAATATCCTTTTGAAAGACTCTGTGTTTTTGTTTAGTGTTTAATGTGCCCCCTGACCAGATGGCCTCTGAGCTGCCATGTTTGCTCTCATGTGACCGAGCCTGGTTTCACTAAAGCCGACTGAAGTCGCGCTGGAATTTTAAAAAGGTCGACGGACGCACAGGAATTGTCACTCACTCAGCCAGTCGCTCCCTGGGAAGATATCTAAGCAGCCGCTCGTCCGTCATCGCGCTTCTCTCCCAACTCTCCAGGCCGTTGAGACATTCTTTGAAGTCCATGAAAGGGGGGCTGCGGAGTTCAAGGCTGATTTGCAGTCCTGCATTTCGCCGAGGACGCTCATTATTTGCAACAGGAGCCTCGACTGCAAGTGTAACAATATTTTGTCAACAGAAAACGTGGGCATGCACGGGCAACTGTTGAGCGAATTTACTCAAAGTAAATCCTCTCCTGCAGCTGATTCAGAATCATTGTCTATTTAATGTTTTTGTTTTGGGGTGGTTTTCACGCCTAAATGTCCAAGCCCAGATGATCAAATGAGATGACTGGCAGGGTGGCCAAGTGGCATCGTCAACAAATATTGTGCTGAGCCAAGAGCCATAAAGAGAAACCAGCACACAGAGAAATCGTCGGGAATGTTCAAAGCTATGAATGAGAAAATTAAAAAAAAAACAGACAAAATAAAAACAATGGTCTCATCTTAAGCGTCCGCGGGCCGGGTGCATTCCTCCACAGACAGCTCGGTATGGGTAGCAGCGGGTAGGGGCCTTTGCCAGGGCTACAGCGGGCTGCCAGGGTGGAGGCTGGCGGAGGGATAGGCCAGTGGTGAACCTCAGACCACAACAGACGGCGCCACACACTCCATCCTCTCATCCACTCCAAACCAACCAACCGCTCGAGCTGCAGGCTGCCTTGCGGGCCACACACTGAAGAGAGATAAAGTGAGAGGCAGAGGAAAAAGAGAGCGGGAGAGAGCGAAGCTGGGTGGTGAACCTCTTTTGTTCTGTAAACACAGGCCTGGCCCCCACTGAAACAATATCCCTCACCTTGACCGCAGTGAGAAAAACAACACCTTTTCCACTGTAAATCATTATGTGAGGAAACTGCCAAGTTTTGCGCCCGATGATAAAGAAGTGAAGGAAATGCTGGCGATTGTGAACGTTTGCCACGAGTTTCTTTAGAAGCAAGCCGAAGGCATCGTTTTAACTTTCACAAGAGGCATTTAATGCAAAAAGAAAAA
The DNA here is from genome assembly GCF_057382275.1 of Copadichromis virginalis. Taxonomy (NCBI): domain Eukaryota; kingdom Metazoa; phylum Chordata; class Actinopteri; order Cichliformes; family Cichlidae; genus Copadichromis; species Copadichromis virginalis. Next base: position 49,236,698 of record NC_140620.1, read on the forward strand.
CATTTCACTCTTTAATTTGTTGTAAAGCCAAATAGAAATCTAGCCAAATAAAAATAACTCGCCTGTTCTAAACACACAAGCCGATGAAGCCGTTGTGCATCTAATTGTGCGAAAGATGGTGATGACATTGATTTCCTTTTCTCTGTGTCCTTTGCAGTGCCCATTACCCACGGTGCAACAGTAAACTTCTCTATGGCGGACATGCCCAGCCAACCTTACTATCATGACCTGAACTCCAGCGTGGGGCTGCATCGCCCCCTGTCCTCCCCTCCTGGCAGGTCAGTGGAAGTTACGGCAACAGATAGTTTCAGGATAAGAGCTATTTGGAGATAAAAGTGCTGCTGCAGCGTCAGAGTGACTTTGCTTTCTTATCTGATCATTTTAAACACAAAAATATCTTATTAAATTTAAGGGAAGTGCACTGACTTCTTCCGAGATACTGTTTTGTATATATTTTTGCCAAAATGAACCACAAATGAAACAAAGATGATGACAAATGTGCCTACCGCATTATACTACATTTGTTTAGTCAGTATAAAGCTGCATCCCTCTGCTTTCCATTTTTATGCTAAGCTAAGCTAAACATCTCCAGCCCTTAGCTTTAGAGTTAGCACACTAACAGGAGAGTGACATCAGTCTTCCCATCTAACTATTGGCAACAGAGCAAACAAGGGTGTTTCCCAAAATATTGGACTTGTACATAATGCCAGTTAATCTTTGTCAAACATCTTCTCCAACTGCCCCTAAATCAGTATTGACACCATCTTGCGTTCTCGAAAGTTGCGGTCCCCCAAACTACTGTCTGCATCAAACCGTAAACTTCTCCATGTGTGCAGCAAAAGGCCCAAAACCGTCAACATGGAGGAGAACATGGACACCAGCCCGACGGGACCCGACTTCTACTCGTCACCCAGCCCGCCAAACAGTCAGGCAAACTGGCGCGACAGAGACGGAGGTGAGTCTTTCCCAGTATCGTTCTCCTTCTAATTTACATGGTTGCACAAACATACAGCGTGCTCGGCTCACGGTTGCACAAGAGCATGTGGAGATAATTTGCAGAGGGATGAGAAGATCTTGTGTCCTTGTATGCAAATAGATCTGATCAAAGTGAACACCTAGCATTGTTTTGCAACAGCAGCTGAACTCTCTTAAACTCTCAGCCTTGTCATAACCTACTGTGCATCAATGCTGCTCACCGCTCTGAAAATACATACCATGGCAGATATAGCCTTGGGCATCAACAGTCATTATAAATACGTACATTTGTTTGGAGTTGCTGGTTGAATACAAATCTTTGTTCTCTCGCACCTGTCGCTTGTATAAAGGAAGTAGCGTAGAGTGTTGGCTCAACTGCTTTGAAGTGAATTATTATCTGTATGCAACAGCTCCCTGGAATTTCCTTCTAAGTTTGTGTTTACGCGGCGCTTTCTTTTTCATAAACCTCATCCGATTTAGATCTGCAGTGAGTTATGGACAAAAAGCCAATCGGTGGACTTTTGATGATCGAGTTCAATGCACAGAAGGGAAAGAACTCGTAATAAGCGAATGCATGGGGCTCACATTATAAGGAAGTAGATAAAGATGTGTGTTTCCGTCCGAGAGAGAGTGAGATCTTCACAGGGCCGCTTGCACGTCTTATTTCGCCGTCTCCCGGTGCAGAGCAGAGCCCGTCGCCCTTTTAATCAAGGCCTCGCTTTCCCACGTTTCCAGATCATTCTCACTCTCTGCTGACTTCCTTCAACACTCCGATGCCCACACTTCATCTGGATTTAACCAAGTGAGGCAGTAGTAAACATTTTGTTTGAACGTGATGAACGGTATCATTGAAAGTAAAGCACATCTCTTCCCCCCTGTTGCGGCTTCTAGCTTCGGTCTGAACTTTGAACACTTCTCTTTTGGTTTGCTCAACTATTTTAATATAATAAGTAGGAAGGCTGAGTGGGGAAAAACACCACATGATACACAGGAGGCGCAGCACTGGTGGGATTCAGCCACAGCCCAATGTGGCTGCATGAAATTTCAGCGTGTCCCTGTGCACAAGGCCTGAGAGTATGGCTCTGTGTAAACTTAGACACTTGGGGTGAGGAGAAAGGGAAAGCAGTGGGTAGGAAACTCTCCAAAGACAGCCATTACTCTGTCAAGAGAGAATAAATGAGAAGTGGGGTGATATTAAACCCATATGAGTCATACTAAGTGCCAAGCAATTATTTTGTCCACATGGTTGCCGTTTGACAAAACCTCACCATGTAGTGGAAGAAATAGTTTCTTTCTTGTGTTGTGCTCTGGTTAAAGTACTGTACATTTTCACATTTGTCTCCTTTTTTTGCATTACGGTGTCATATTTACCCCCTTTAATACAAAATATATTGTTTCCAAAGGACGGCCAATCCGCTCTAACTGCAAGGACACTTTGGACCTTTTTATTTAAACTATTTAAAGTGTTTAACGGCTGTTAATTAATTGTCCAGTTTAATTTCTTGGGACAGTCTCTGAAGCAGTTAATTAGCAGAAGAGAGGAGACGCTGAATACTTCTTCTAGAGAAAATATTTCCCTTTTTTTTTCTTTTTTTTACTGGAAACATTAGGTAGCGATATAAATCTTCTCCAAGGTATTTCTTCCTCTGACACAAAATGAAAGCACTTAAGCCTGTATCCTCTTGCAACCTCAGACTGGGAAATCCCCCTGAATTCCAGCCACCTTTGTCGCTCTCTCCTCTGGTGATGAGCGATTTTTCCCGTCACTTGGGTGGATCCTTCCCTGTTGTTAGGAAAAGGGAGGGAAGGACGGTTAACGCTACAGAAACGTCTGAACAAATGGGGTTTACACAGCTTCTTTCTTTCTTTTTTTTTTTGGAGGATGGGGGGGAAGAGATGAATGATGTGAAAGTTATACACCGCAAGAATCTGTGACAGACCAGAAAAGCACTTGATGAATGTTCATAGAAGAAGCACAAGCAGACATAAGCCACTGCCTTTCGGATCTATTTGTTATCACGTTCCCTTCAGACACTGCGTCTTACCATGGAAAATTGAAAACTGCGCAGCCGTGACAGCAGAACATTGCTCACGAAAGTGTAGAGCAGCAATAATGAGCGACTCGTAAGTTGAGTTTGTGCACCTACTTTGACTTCATAGAACTACACGAATTGCCTAAACAAATTCCGTGTCTTGTGCTGAGCCTCCAGGATTATTCATGGGGAATTACGGTGGCTTGTCAAACAGTGTGTGAGGCCAAACAAAGCAGATGTAACACTGTAATATTCTATTTAAGATTACGTGAGGGTCTTGAGATTCCTTAAATCCTATTTGAGCGACCAGCTGCTTTCCGACTGCGTGTCACTTCACTGGATTTAATTGTCTTCTCAGACATGACAGAAGACACATTTTTTATTTCTAGCGGATGTCCGGTGGTTTATAATGATTCCAGAGATTACATGTGATTTTGACCCTTGGGGATGTCTGCAATTTGCAGAGTCCATTTTTCATCTGTGAGTTACATTTGCTGGCGAAAGGGAGGGGGGGGAAAAGAAACGGTCCCCTGATCGCACTAATCCCAAGCAGATCAAATTCTGCTTAATTTCAACTGTAATTCATTTTTGGCACTCAGCTCCTTTCATTCATGAGAAATGGAAGAATTAGTACAAGCTACGGGGAAATCTTTGATTAATTTTCAACAAAAAAAATTTAAAAATCTGCAAAAGAAAATATTTAAAAGTTCATTTTTTTTCCATTAGGGAAGTCATTTCATGTCAGGGAAGTTGGGAGAAACTTTTTTTTACTTGAGTCCCATGACTGTAACCTGAAAGAAGCTCAACTTTCGAACTTTTGAGCAATAATCAAAAAGGCTCGCTAACGTTTTCTGAGTGCAGATTCATTCACGTGTTCGTGTGCCCTTCCCTACCAGCAGACATGTCCTCACCTACGATGAAGAAGCCAGAGAAGCCACTGTTCAGCCCGACCTCTCCGCAGGACTCCTCACCACGACTCAGCACTTTCCCTCAGCCTCATCACCCAGGCCTAACAAGTGTAGGACACAGTGGTGAGTTCCAAATGCTGACTCTCTTCTTTAACGTTTGACTTCATTCCCTGCCTAAACACAGTCAAAGGCTCATACTCTCTCCGCTCCTTTGTCTGCGTGTCTTGCAGTTATATCGGCGAGGAGCCCCCCTCCACACTCGCCGCTGCAGTTCTCGGCCTCGGCTATCTTGCCCCCGACGGCGTCGTCCTACTTCTCGCACCCCACCATCCGCTACCCGCCTCATCTCAACCCTGCTGATTCCCTCAAGAGCTACGTGCCGTCATATGACCCGTCCAGCCCGCAGAGCAGCCAGGTCAGACTTTTTTTGTCTTTTCGTTTTTCCCCCGTGTTTTCAAAAGGCTGTAAGCCAGATCTTCAGCCAGAAGTCGTAGGGTTGTTTGGCACAACTTTCACGGCCTCTAGTCGTTCTTTGTTATATTATTGGGCTCCGTTTCCATCCGACAGATTAAAGATGAGAACGAATGTATGAATTACAGCATTTGTTTGTCTGTATTTCAGCATTACTGCCTCATTAGTGCTTTTTGCATCAGGGAAGATTATTTTTTCCTGCTCTAAATATCTTTATATTACAAACCTCAAACTGCACTTTTTATACACTTAGGATGACTAAATTTGATGGACTCCTGCCTCCCTCCCACTTTTTGAGGGGATAGAATATTGGAAAAAAGGCAAAACTACACTTTAAATTAATGAATTTAGTGTAAATCACATGATATCAGAGGAGAAAGTACTGATTTTTTTTTGTTGCCACTTCATGTGACAGAAAAAGCATATATATATTCTGCTTGATATACTGGACAAACTATTGCAATTGCAGTCACACATGACAAACAATACTGCACGGAGACGTGGCAGTAAATCAAATAGCTCTGGGCTTTTCTACATTCAGGGTACACACTGCGGCCAGTGTGTTGGCGAGAGCTAGCAGGCGTCTCTATAGATGAGAGAGCCGTGTGATATTTATGTGAGTTTTATATCCCCGCTGTTCTAACTGTAAACAAAGGCCTCGTAGACGGCTCCATCTCCAGAGCAGGGAGCGGGCTGGAAGTGTGGGGAGGTGGGGAGGAGAGAGGGTTACTCCAGAGAAAAACCGCGGGGAATGATAAAGGTTGTAAATATTTGCCGTTGCCGGGGCCCGGCTCTTGTGCAGAATTAACTGGCCCTCTGCTGGGGTGCTGGAAAGTTGGGGGGGGTGACTTGGCTAGCGAGGTGGGCTCCGGTAGGGAAGAGAGAGCGCAAGAAGACTGAGGTGAGGGGGGTAGCGAAGGTTGGGGGGGCACAGCAAATAACACAGCGCTTATAATCCCATGGACGAGTGCCAGAATGTTTTTATGCTTGCTTTAACGCAGATTATATTACACTCTAATTAAACATTCTATTCACATGGAAGGGAACCCTGCGGACACAATTCTTTTCCAAAAAGGCCTGTTTGAGTTTTGAACTTGGGGCGGCCCCGAAATGAACGCCCCAGACAGTCTCCAGCCGTCTGAAAGAGTAGCTCCCACTAGCTTCCTTTATTTCCTTCTCCATATATATAGTCCCACTGCTTTTCTTTCTATACTGGCACATTCACGCCATTGTAACAGGTCACTCCACAGCTCTCTCTCCGTCTTTTCATGCCCGGGTCCCCCTAAATTCCATTTATGAGCGCCATTAAAATCATTGTTTAGAATCATGTAGGAATTACATTGTCATTGACTGAAGATCTATTGTTGCTCATGCCCCCCAGAGTTTTGGTAATAACTGTGACAGGACAGCGGCTGAAAGTACTAAAATCCTTTCTTCAGGCGGAGCATTAAGTGTGAGAGTCAGTGGTCCAGCAATCTTTTGTTGTTAAGTGTAAGTTTCTCAGGGCAAACAGAGGCGGTTATGTCCCGTCCCCCCCTCCCCCGAAAAGGAGGGAAATGACGCCGTGATAGGATGTTCAGCCTCTTTAGTGTTCAGTTTGTTGCATGCTTGTCTTGGTTTATTGAGATCTACCCCTCTGCAGATTAACAAGGGAGCAAGCGCTTGTAAACTCAAGTCACTGGACACAGTCTGTCGTTTTATAAGGTGACACGTTTTTGGTGGCGGGCAAAGCAAATGCGGTTCTTACATGTGGATGTTTAGGGGGGAAAACAGATTTTCTTTGCTTTTTGTGTTAATTCAGATGCATTATTTCAGTATGATCCTGGTTTCTATTACTCCTACTGAATTATGTTTCAAATAAAAGAGAAGTGAAAGATTTTAGGTGGTGTTTTTACAAGAACATGCAGCTCGTGTTTGCTGTGACACTTATTTCAGGTCTTAAAAAAAATAAAGTGCATAATTGTGTTGTTGTTGTGTTTTTTTTTTTTTTATATCATCTGTACCCCACCTGCAGCCTAACAGCAGTGGTCAGGTTGTTGGAAAGGTCCCAGGCCACTTCACCCCAGTTTTGGCTCCCTCCCCACACCACGGCGCTGTGCGACCTGTCTCGCTTTCCATGCCAGACACCAAGCCCATCACCACATCAACAGAAGGTGAGCTCCAGTACCTGCTGCCCACTACTGACACACAGTACCTACAGTACAGCAAATACAGCACTTCCTCACAGTGTAGTAGCTCACGCTAGAAACACACTGGATTGTGCTTTTTAATGTAGTGTATAGTCTGTGCTCTAAATTTGCATCTTTTCAATTTGCATCGCACTTAAGGTGGAAAGTCATTTCTAAGGGCAGCACTGATCTAATTATTTCTCTTAGAATAAAATAACCCTTGAAGAGTAAGTTAACATGAGAGTGACACAAAGCTAGTTAGCAGTTTGTCTGTTTCAATCACTCAGTATCAGTATTCTGGTAACCATGCCAACTGTATGGCCGGGAGTATGCTTGTCAGTGCAGCCAGGTGAGACCATAAACCACTAGTGGGGGACAAACAGATTTTAGGCTGTGTCTGACATTAGAAGCAAACGATAAAAAGAATCAGAGTGGTCCCAGCATTGAATCTTGCGGAACCCCTGCAGGCAGTTTTCACTATATGTTTATAGTTTAGAGTATCAGTGGAATTTAACAATGTTACTATGGTTACAGCAGTCAATTCCATGTAAATTCCCGACATCCAAATTTGAATCCAGACACTTATTCCTGTTTTTGTTTTGTTTTTTTGTGATGCTATGCTACCCAGGCTACTCATCGCCTGGCACGCCAACAGCTAATCGTTTTGTGAGCCTAAACCCTAGAGATCCCACCTTCCTGCACCAGCAACAGGTGAGGTTTCACCCCCTTCAGCACTCAGCTCACCTGTTCATCTTATCCTTTCACCCCTTCCCACATCTCCACCCATTTTATCAAATCCCTGCTCTCTACAAAATCCAGAAACACACTGTTACTGACTTCTAGGGAGCAGTAAACGATCCCTTTAGATTAGAGCACTTCAGAAGTTCAGATTAAACAACAGATAAGTTGAGGTCAACCATAGCCGTGGATGCTGGCATAAAAAATTAGCAATGCTTTCTTTTATTTGTTTGTTTGTTTGTTTGTTCAAACCACAATTGAACCTTTGATATGCAAGCATAATATTTTCACTTTGGAATTGAGAAGCTTAAATTAACAGCTTAAATTATGCCCATTTTAAACTATCATTTTGAGTGAGTGTGCTTGAATTTAAATTCCACACTTGAGGAAAAAGAGACCTTAAGAAAGGTGAAGGGTCATTGCCATTAGAAGCTGGATGGTACACATGGATGCTTTTGAGAGTGAAATGTGTTTTTGTTTCCTCTACACGTACTTTAGAAGCTCTCACACGCATACCACACGTAGTCAGCACACTCATTTACCTCATTTACCGTACACGTGCTAAATATGTAGCGTTGGCGTCGGGTGGTTGCCTCAGGACTGGCTACAGGATGTCCTGGGATAGATGTGTGTGTCTCTCTGTGTGTGGGGGTGTGCGTATGTGCGAGGTTAGAACTGTTGCGGTGTTGTCGGACGAGAGAGGGAGAGTGCTCTCCCCTACCCAGTCTTATTGAAAGCGCTGTTCTGAGCCAAGGCTTTTCCAACCACAACTAATTGAATGCATCTGCACACAGCTACATAATGATCGCTGGGTTTCTCCTCAGCTCACTTTTTTTTATGTTTAGTTTGAAAAAAAAAAAGACAAAGCTGGCCTCTATTTCCTCACTTCTCTTTCTGTCTTTCCTTTTCTCTCTGCCTTTTTCACTTGAATTTCCTAAAATCAGGGCAAAAAAACCCAAAAAAAAACACAGGGGGGAATATTTGTCAGCAGTCGTGGGATGCTTTTATCCCACTCGGGAGGAGAGGGAGGAGGAGAGGGAGGATTCACTTGGCTGATGTCGCACAGTTTGTCTTCCACATTTCTAGTAGCCCTGCTACTTCTTTCAGTGGGGCACAAAGTGACTACACAAGACAGCGGCAGTCTGAGAGTAGCTGCATGAACTGCTGAATTTTGTCCAAACCGTGGCTCCCCGAGGCTACAAAGCCTTTCTGTTTCAGATTTTGAAATCAGCCAGATATATAAAGATCCCCTCAGTAAGGACTGTTGGCACTTAAAATAAAGAAATATAGTCAAAGATTTAATTACTAGTTTTATTAGTTAATGACAGTTATGTTTTGTTGGCATAATTCTGTGATTTTATTGCACTGACAAGTCAAAAGATGAATTATTTTGGGCCTTACATATTCCCTTAGATTTGGTTTGGGAAGCATTTTATCAAAAAGACAGTAGCTTAGAAATGTAGAAGAATGAGAGCCTTGTAAGCATAACAATGATACCTTTCTGAAAGGTTACATGCTATATCGCCAAGAATAAATGTTTGTGTCGGCTTAAGGAAGTCTAAATAGTCCTCGCATTGATTCATCATGCTTCTGCTTGTCGCAGTTGTTTTTGTTTTCTGTGGTATGATTTAGCGGCCTAGGATCTGGCCCCGTGGAGCGGAGAGAGACACCGAGCCAAGTCCCTCAGGACTAAACACTTTCACCGAATGCTCAGTCATTGTCCTCATCTGGCAATGATGCGTATTGTGTGGGGGGTCCATAAGACTTTACTGACGATGTCAGTTGTTTGGTTGAAGCCGTTTCTGGCTAGGCTCGGTAGGAACGAGGACGAGAAGGAACGGGAAAGAGACAGTCAAGGTTTTTAAATGCGGTCAGCCTTGTGTCTGGACCGTGGAGGTTCAGTCTCTGTCTGTATGTGTGATTGATAGAGGCCGTGACTTCCATTGAATCTGTTTCGCATTTCCTTGCCGCTGCCAGAGATATTAAATAAAATAAACCAAAAGCAGAGGGCTCTGATGGAACGACAGTTTTTGGAATACCCAAGTTTCCTGATCATCACCGAATTACGAATTATTGTTAAATTTATATCTCATTGCTATAAAAAAGCATGTCTCCTGTGATAACTTGCTAATAAATTTAAAAAAAAAAAATCTACTTCTCACCTCATGCCTATTTTAAAATGTCGCACCACCGAAATAGAGATCCTCGGACACAGACACACTAATACTAGGCTTCAAAATGAAAACACAAAACAAACCACCACCACCACACGCTCTCACACCTGCTCTACGATTCCCAGGCAATGAATGTGTGAAAACCCTCCATTCATCTCTCGCCTTGGTTAACCCCTCGAGGGAATGCCACCATCTAGCATTCCGCAGGGAAAGATCCGTGATCAGATGTCATTTGGTATTATCTAAGGAAGGATTCTAATCCACAATCTGCCCGCATCTGTTTGCTAACGTTCCCCGGCTCCTTCCCCTTTTTTCCCCGCTGCCCGTGCGACTCTGATGTGTCGGTGCCAGCGGACAGATGGCGAGCCCCTCGAGGAGCGGTGGCACCGAGCGTCTGGCCCAACCCGCGCATTCTCTCCAAGCTTTTGTCAGGCTGGAGAGTGCGGGAACAGCGTGGGGGTTTGGTCTCCCAGCATTTGATAAATACTGAGAAAACACACTGAATGAAACAAGTTTGCGTTGTTTCCTATTCAGTTTTATTAATCAGCCGCTCAAAGCAATTCATCAAGTGAAACCGATACATTAAATTGAAACCAAATGACTGTTATTGCGTCACCGTTGCTTAAAATGAATTCCCTTTGCTGGTTGTTTCTTGCCATTACTTCACATTTGTTCCAGGAAAGATGAAGGAACACAACGCAAACATCCCTCAATTTAAGTATGGCTTAAGTAGGAAACCATCAGCCCCCACACCACCCCTCCCTCCCGATGTGTTCATCCAGGTGCTCGGAGAAAAAAGAACACATTTCTTGACCGTTGCAAATGGCTCTGAATATTCAGCGTATGCGTATATCTGATTAAATCCCTCTTAAGAGCCTCTGCAAAACGTCTGCCACTGCACGAGGAGTGCTAACAGTGCAGTTTTATCCCGATGCATTACTAAATGAATGTGTTGACCACAGGGCAAGGTTAGGTTGGTATTGGCAGAGATAGCTCTCAGCTGGATTGCCGACACGTGCGCTCGCATAATGCATGCAAAGGAGACACAGTTTGTGCGTGGCTTTTTTTTGTTGCAGTAATTTGTAATCTGTATGTCAGGTTGGCATGTCTTAAAACAGGGGAGAAGGGGTTAGTGTGCGCGTTGGCGCGTGCGTGTATTTGTGTGTGTGTGTGTGTGTGTGTGTGGGCGAGTGCTGTAACTTCATTGTAATTGCGACCCTTAATCAATAAAAACAGTTAGCTAATGAAAAAAGTCTGCATGCTTGAGGGCATGCGTCCTGAATCTGAAAGTGCACTTAGAGTGAAGCAATCATTATGGACAGGGTGCATGCATCCAGTGGATTGCATGGCTTCATTGGTTTACCAGGTAAAATGAAATAAATAAATAAACAAGATAAAACAGTAGAGACTGCTCACAGATGAACTTCCTGTATGATGCCACTCACATTTTCTAACTAACTAACTTCGTTTTGTTTTTTGTTTTGCTTCCAGGTTAGCTGTTTCCACTAACTGTAATGCATGCTTTTTATTTTCTGTCTGTTTCACCTGTAGCTGTTATTTTATCTCAATAAGTATTAAAAACACTGACTCAGTTTTCATTCTTAGGATTCATTTTGGAGCCTTTTTTTAAAAAAAATCTATTTTTTATTTCCCGTGCTCCTGTCCTAGGCTCTTTTGCATGCATGTGTGTATACAGTGTTGAGTTGTAGTGTAATCTGAAGTGGAAGTTGTCTTGGCCCAGTGATCTGACTGCTAGGTTTCAATTGACAGCTGAGGAAGTGTGACTGGAGCGTGACTCAAAACGGCAGGCATTATGGCCCCAGTGCCACTGACGACACTTTGGGGATTACTTGGCAAAGGTAACCTTTTCATTCTTTCATGCCGTCTCTCTCTGTCTCTCTTTCAGCACATGCACAAACACACAACATATAAGCATTGAAATGAGTAACTCAGTATAATGTATGATTTCCTTGATTGTCTCCTCTTTACGTTCACATATAAACGCAATTACGGGGCCAGTAGCCGTGGCTGTTATTGCTGCAGATGTTGACCTTTTTCGAGATGAGGTCATGCCTTTGATAAAACACACGTTTCCTTGTGTCTCCCTCGTGTTTTCTTTCCCCCGCCCCCTTTCTGTTGCTTCATCTCCTTTTCCATGCCTTAATAGTTTTATACATTTCCCAGTAACTTCTTCTTGTTTTGCACTTGAGAATTCGATTAGCAGCGGAGTACCTTCATTCTGTTTTCCCCAGAACCAACTTTTGTAAATGCACACGAACACAAACCACGAGAGGAGAAGGTCATATTTTCTTTTCATATCTGTTGGAAAGCGATAAATATAAATACCAATATTATATTTCGCTGCATAACGACAACTCTTGCAGTGTGATTCAGCTTTTGAAATAAAGCCTTTCTTCCTCTTGGATTCATTCTTAATAAAAACAACAAAATAATGCTTTGATGTAACTAATTTGACAAAGCATGTGGAAAATTTAAAAAAGGAAGTCATTTCAGGTCAGATTGTTAGCCATGTGCGGTTAAGTTGCTCGCTGTATTTAAACAAGCTTAGCTTTGTTTAACTTTGTGCTCAAGTAATGCTTTACTCTCTGTAACTTAAAGTTACAGACCCCCCACCTTCCACACACACACACACACACACACACACCCCTCCTCCCTCGCTTCCATACTGTATCTCTCCCTCTCTGGGGGAAAACCTGAACCATTTCACCATGCTAGAGCGAGCAAGCTGAGCTAAGCCTTTTCCTGTTACGTCTCCCCTTTCCCCTTTTCCCTGGATATGTACAGTGTGTGTGGGTGTGTGTGTGAGTGTGTGTGTGTGTGTGGGTGTACAGGTCATTTTGCGCTCGCTGAAGTTACAAATGTTTTTACAAACACAAACGCACACAGCAGAACCCCCTTCGAAAGGCCTCCTAATGGGCCAGTAGAGATAGCAGAGAAAAATGTCCCCCGCTGCAAGCCTGAGGTCTCTTTTTCCACTCGCACTCCAGCTCACTCCTCCTCCTTTCGCCATGTGACTCGTACAGTAATAAGAAAAGATAGAATAGATCCCGACTGGATTCAGTTTAGTTATTGCGAGGATGGGGACGGTAATTCTATTACACTTTTTTTCCCCTCTTTGATGGATTATTTACGCCCAATCGTTCAACATACAGATGAGATCAGTTTGATTTCTCCTTTATCTTGCTCGCCCCTTTAAATGGGGCGCTTCGCTAGGCCTCTTCAGTACTAGCCCTCAAATTAAAAAGCTGCCAGACTCGCATGTTGCTATTGTGCAGGAAATGGGTCAGCAATCCATTAAGATGCCATTAGATAATCTAATTTAGGGAGCTAATCCTTAAACGAAGCACGCTGTATGGCCAGGCTGTGCTCGCGGGGAGTAGAATTAGTGAGGTTTGGGAGCCGGACAGGGCAGGGGGAGGCCATCTTGAAGGTTACCTAAGGAAACGCGGCGATGGAGGTCAGGTCTTTTAGCCATGCTCAGAGCTGCTCGTGTGGAGACAAAATCTAGAGGAGCTGCACTGATGCAGGTTAAGATTGCAACAACAACAAATAGCTTCAAATAAAATGTTTGTCTTTATGTTATGTCTTTTTAATTATTTAAAAGCTACAGGGGACAAAATGCCTGAACATCTAACTTCCTGTGAATGGGGCCCTTAGTTCCTGCACAAGTTCAGTCATACTAATGAGGCAACTGATCCCCACACACACACACACACACACACACCCTAATGCATGCACAGACACTGATGCAGAGAGTTATTCTGTACTGTAAAACAAAAAACCTACTTATAGGATGCAGGTGCGGACAGGCAGCCAGTTTAAAACTGATCTGTGCAAAAAAAAAAGTGCATTTTTGTAGCTGTTTGACCCCCCGCACACACCTACTAAACAATGTAAGTCATTACCTGAGAGGCGTTTCATAAGAAAAGCGAAACATTGCGAGATAAAAGAAGGGAAGGAAGGAAGAAAGAAAAGGAGAGCGCTGCAGTCCTTGGCCGCTCTGTGCGCTCTTTGTTCAGAAAGGTAGGAAAAACTTAATCCCCCGTTTCCTGTCCGATGATTTTTGGCAGAGTGAAAGAGAGAAGGAGGGAGGGAAGAGGATAGAACGAGGACGGGCTGGACGGTAAAAAAAACTGCTAGAGAGGATTAGCCTTGAAGTCTTTTTTTAACACTTTGCGCACTGAAACGCAACCTAAAACTTGAGTGATGTTTGCTTTTGTTTTGAATGCGTCTCCTCGGCTCTTGTGTTTTCTGTCTTTCACTCTTTATTAGCGAGTCGGGCCTCTCGGGCCGTGAGGTGAATTGAATTTGCACTTCCATTGTTTTAAGTAAAAGAGCGGTGACTAGTGATTTGTAAAAAATGCAGACTGGTTGATGAGTTGCTTTTATGAGCCCAGACAGTGTTGTTCTAATACTGAAGTTTCACAAAGAGTCGAGTCTCTGCACAGGAGCATCATCAGACTCGAGGCTTGTCTTGTGTTTTGTTTCATGTGAAGAAAACCCCCAAAAAACAAAACCTCCTTGTCCCCTTTTCCCATCTAAGCCTGCTTTCCTTTTCTTTCCTTTTTTCTGCATTTTCCCTTCACTCCTGCGTTCCTCACTTTTATCTGTTTCCTGCTCTTTTTTCCATCCATCACGTTTCAGCTGCTGCAACAGCGTGCTGATGCTTCGTATGCGTGCATCGGTTATTGGTGAAAAGTGTAACACAGGTATTTTCATACTTAGCGGGAGTGATACGAGAGGTGGGAGGGGGTTAGATGAGTGCACACTGGGGCCCTGCGGGGAAGAAAAGAGCAAGGGGGGGCTAATTATCTGACATCTACGTTGCGCAGCACCCCTCGGGAACAACATGCTGTTTGTTCCCGCTCGCGTTTTCAGTTAGCACCGTTGCTCCCCAGGAACAATCACTGTGTTGTTTTGCCATTAGCGTGAGATGAATAGGGATGGAACAGCTTTGTGTAGGGACCCCCACACTTTTTACCCACAACCACTCCTCCTTCACCGCCGCTACCAATCGCGCTCCTCCTCCCCCCATCGCGCTTTTCTCCACCGCCGTTAATGCACAGAAGAGCGGCTGCGTCACGGCCCTCTCACACGATGTCCTTCACTGGGAATCAAGTGGGATCCCCTCAGCTTAGTTTGAGCTTTTTTTTTGTTTATCTGCGTTTGAACAAACCAACAGCGAGACCACGAACCTCAATGACAGCAGAGCTGGTCATTAGCGAAGCAGCGTTCAGGATAACTGGGTGAAAGAATCTGATTTTGACTGCAAACGGCACAGGAGTAATCTCTTTGTCTCTCTCTCTGTCTCTCTGTCTCCACAGTCCTGGTACCTGGGCGAGCTTAGTTCCATTCCAAGTGTCGAACGGGACTCCGATTCTGCCAACAAATGTCCACCAGAACTACAGCATAAACATCATTGGTGAGCCCCTGGTCCCCGCCGAGACAGGGAACTGATCACACAGAGGCCGGATGACCCCCAGGGTGGATAGATGGGTGGGGGCGTTGGTAGTGCGGAGCTAGCACTACAGGTGTCCACAGCCATGGATGAAACCAGCAAAGCAGCAAGCGCTGCATAACCCTCTCTACTATCCCCCCCCAACCCTCATCCCAGCCCCTCCTTGTTCCCTCCCCACTCCCGTCCCTCCCGATGATGGACACTGGCCCTGAAGTGAAGATGAGGGTTCGTTCAGAGGAAAGAAGAAAAAAAAAAAAACCAAGAAGCTTCAGGTCTGCTGTCTCCTCACCCCGGCCCACACACACACAAACACACACACCTACCACCCACCAGTCAGTTGTTGTGTGTTGCAGAACTTTGCAATCCATTCAGATACTGTGATGTATAGATGCCTTAATGTTTTATTGCATGACACTCTAGTCTCTTAGCGGCGATTCCTATTATTTTTCCATGTTGGAGGAAGATGTAAAATCTAGATTTACAAACACACCCACACACACACACGCATAAGTGAGGGGGTCTGCATATTTGACAACCTCTGCCTGGTGGATGGCTCAGAGACTCTAAGCTCTCCAACTGAGACCTCTTGAGAAGAGGCTTTCCCGCATCAAACGATTCACTGTGTGCACCATAGGAACAAAAACTTGTGAATTCAGAGTGTTTCTTCTTCCATTTGATTTCAGTTTACTGTGATACGACTCTTTGTTCAGAAAAATGTGTTGACTTTGTTTATTCTTTACTGCTACTTACTTCATGAATTAATGTAAACACTTAGGCCCCTTTCAGACATGGCTTCACGGGTTTGTCAAAGCGATTAAGACCCCGGTAACTCTTACGTGAACGCTCCTCATGGCAGCGCCGCAGACAGCCTCGGTATGTGCAAAAGGCTTGCTGCATTTGTGGCCGCAAGATGTGCCCGGCGATATTTAATTCTCTTCGCCGCCACAGACCCTGTTCACAGGAGACATTTCCACATGACAGGATGATGGCTCAGTTTTCATTAAGTGTCCCAGTAAGTCATGGCAAGCTGGTCAGTGAGCAAGCAAACGCAACAGCAGGACTTCCCCGACCTTTTTACTTGGTCTGAGCCAGCAGCATCTCTGAGATGGGCACAGGATGTTCTTCAGTGGCAACGCTGGACGCCAAAAGCAAACCCTCCTGGCTGAAAGGGCAACAAAGTCTGCACAAGTTAGGATGGGTGCTGGTGGGGTAAACTGCCATCATCTGGAGCGTCATCCAGCATCCAGACAGATAGCAGTTCCTGTCCTGTGGGACATGTTTTGGCTAAAAACCGCACCAGTTCACAGCTTTCCAATTGAAAAGTGATGGTTAAGAGGTGACACCAGTGGGTCGTCACAGAACATCTGCATGTTGCACCCTTTCCTGCTTTGATATGTTAAAATATCTGCTGTGAAAACAGTGAAAACGCCCTCTTCTGTACGGTAAACTTGTGCATGCCTGTCCGTCAGTACGACTGAGACCTGCGCCGTGTCGAAAGCTGCCCGTAAATGTTAAGATGCTGTCAGATTAATGGAGAGGAGTGCATGTCTGAAAGGGGCTTTATGGGTAAAGGTTGAGAACTCTAAATGCAGTTTTCAAAACAACACTAAATGCTAGGCTTGAGATTGGACCCCTCACGAAAGAATTAGCATCTCCTTTAAAAAAAGGAATATAAAAAAAAAAAAAAAAAATGCGACAGAGGCAAGTGCAATTGAATTTTTGAAGGGAAGCTATCAGTCTGTCAGCCCTAAGACTCTAAAGGAAGGGGGATAAATATGAAATGTTTTATGGGTAAAATGTTTGAGAAACATCTGAATTTGATTTCAGTCACGATATCCGTCTCCTCGCGTGGAAAAAAGTAAAAAAAAAATTAAAAAGTAAAAACATTAAGTAGGAAAGGCAGTTGAAGGCGAGCATTAAAGCTACCTGTGCAGCGCTGAGCAAAACCAGCACTTATTTTGAGCCCTTCCCATCATTATGGGGAGATTTTTTTTTTTTATTTATTTCAGAAAAATCGTAAGTAACGAAAACGAGATGCACATAGTGCGCATAAATGTTCACGATGAGATCAAGAGCATACGCATTTGGCCAACAGCTTCTAAAGCTTATGTTTACGGAAAAAAAGAAAATAAGAAGTGTTAATTCATGGGAAAATTTGTATTATTCATGCAAATGTAGCGTGGGCTTATGGGTAAAGCTACAGTTTGTGCAAGGTTAACTCTAAAGTGGAAGAGGTTGAAAGCTGAAATTCCGAATCCAGGTGGTGGCAAATCCCCGAAATCAAGAATTGCGCGTGGCGTGTTCACGGCCATTGCCTCTCCAGTCCAGACATATTTATATACGAGGAAAAAAAAATCTCTCCAGTACTCTTAATTTGCACGATGACATATAGTCCACATTACGTGCCTTGCCTTTGAATATAGAGACATCACTACACTTGTTTTTTGCTGCATTTATCATTATAGAAAAAAAAATTAACATTTTTATGATAAGAATTGTTTTGTACTCTGAATGAAATTGTTGATTTTTAACTTCATGTACTACTCTATGTCACAGTTACATTGCATATCAAGGCTGTGTATAGTTGCCGTTTTAAAGTTTGTAATCAACCAGCATTTTTTTGTTTGTTTGTTTGTTTGTTTTCAGTATTTTGGTGGTTTTTCTAATAACCTGTCATCTTTTGTTTTCCTTTTTTTTTTTTTTCTCTTTTCTCAATGCTCATTTTGTTCATCTTCCAGTTACTATTGCGGAGGGTGGAATTCAGAATTATGAAAATTATGCAATACCAAGTTTTGCCTATGTAGGTAGTGCTTATAGATGCGTCAATTATTAGAAGCTAGTTTGGAGATAGATAATATTGTAATGCATTTATTTTGTTGATATCGTTGTTTGTCGTTGTTGTTGTTGATGATGTTGTTGTTGTTGTTGTTGTTGTGGGTGTTTTTTTCTTTTCCTTTTTTATCGACCAAAGTGGGGACTGCTTTCTATGCAGTGTGAGACAAGGTCTTTTTTTTCTCCTTTTTTTCTTTCTTTAGCTTGTAGGCCTACCGAATGACGGTGAGACAAGTTCCCGTGTATTATGAATTTGGGAGATTTGGGAGGAGGGGTGGTATTTTTCTAGAAATACTTATCTTAAAATGATGCACCCTTGGGCTTGCTGCGGCTGCAAAGTCACTGATTGGTCTACTGTGACTCTTACTTTCAACTTTCCACCTGGGGTGCTAGCGTGTGACCTTGAAGGAGCTCTTTTTTCTTCTTCTTCCACTGGAGAGACAGCTTGACTTGAGCGCGACAATCATTTGAAGAAATCATTTTTGCGTAGAATCCCGTTCTGTCTCGGCTCCCCGAGAGCCGCAGCCGATAGCGTCGCGCGCGTTTTTCCAAATCTTTACGCCGTGCTATTCTAGATGTCGCCTAATGCAATTCCCAAGTAGATGCCTTAAACACATCAGTGAAGTGGCCTGTGACTGCGCAACAATCACACACCGACTAATGCTAGTGAGACCTGTTGAAATCAGTTCCAGACAGGCTCAAGCAAGCCTTTAGAAAGTATTTTATAAGTAGTAGATTTGTATAAATGTATATACGATATGCACATATGTCAATTCCTGAGACGCTTCCCTAGCAGAAGCCCCGTAGAGTATGTTAAAGGAAATATTGGACTGCAGGAGTGTGGTGTCTTCTAACTTCCTGTCCAAATGCCCCCAGTAGAAGCTTAAATAGAATCCACTAGGAGAAAAAATCTAGCACTTAAATAGCACATAGGCAATCATCTCCCCCACCCCCCATCCTCGTCCTACAGTGTTCAGAAGTCAAACTAAACCTCTCAGGCGTATTACAGGGCATTATTTATATCAATCGATACCTTGCCATTTTTATTGTAAAAAAAAATTTCTCGCAGAAAGCTGCAGCGCAGCCAGTGCTGCTATGACACCTTTTGCACTCTTTCCCTGCAATCGTGAAAGAAACGTTTTCCTTCGGAGAGTTCCCCCGAGAGCTCTCCGGCGCCAGCAGAGGGCTAAGGAGCAGAAATCGTTGTTAAAAAGTAATCCTCAAGTCAAGCTCAATCTCTCCGTCTTCACCCAGATTTCTCACGCAGAAAGAAAATGTTTGAAAAAAACAAAACGAAAAAAGTCACCCCGTTGTAAGTGCACTGCTCTTTTTTTTTTTTTCTTGGTTGCTTTTTTTTCTTCTAAAAGGAAAAAAACTATAAGTGCTTTGCAGCCTTTGGCCATTGGAGACCCCACTGAAGTGCATTGTCCCCAAGTGTGTGTGTGTGTGTGTGTGTGTGTGTGTGTGTGTGTGTGTGTGTTTGTGTGTGTGTGTGTGTGTGTGTGTGTGTGTGTGTGTGTGTGTGTGCGCGCAACTTAAAAGTGTGTCAGGGTCACTGTGCTGTTGTGCTGGTGTCTGTTTGAAGAGGAGACTGTACATAATGGTAAATATCCTGACTGCGTCGATAGCTGCGGTCTGCGAGGCTGAACTCTGCTTTGGCAGCTTGAGCGTGCGTGCAAGTGCGTACGCGGTTAAATTTCCGAGCTGGATGTATGATCGAGTGCCTCCGACACTACACAGCGATAGAAGATGAGGGTCTTTCTGTCGAGGAAAAGAAAAAGCCTGCCGTAGGACAGGAGTTTGTACACTGTAAACTTTCGGGGGAGTTCTTCTTTGAAGCCCACATTTGTAAATGTTCATTTCTGGGGAAAATGAGTCAATTCCATTTTAGGAAAAAAAGAAAAAGAAAAAACAAACAAAAAAATGTTTTTTTAAATTTGGATTTGTTTGTTTCAGAGACTGGATTTGAGTTAGAACTCTCCAGGTTTCTCTGATTAGTGTTTTCATCAGGTGTTCCTGTATGTAAAGAAAAAAGAGGGGGGGTCGGGGAGGGAGTGTGTATTCTGTACTGATCCATAAATATTAAGAAACAACAACATTGAAGGCTTTTTTTATTCTTATTAATATTATTTCTGAACTTGGTTAGTGCTTAGATATTTCCACTTGGGAAAGACTTCATGAATATTTGAATTGTTGTTCTTTCAGTAGTGTGGCCATAGAGCGTGTGATGTGATTTATCTCGGGGGTTGGTTTTTTTTTTCTTTTCTTTGGAAATGGGTGTGAATTCTTGTCCAACAAGATTGTGGTGTGAGTGTGTTTCTTGTAGCAGCTGGGAAGTAAACCTGTAAGGCAAAGGCCCCAGTTTGCACCTGACCTTAAGTGAGAAGCAGGGTAAAATCTGCAGTGACAAACGTCCTTGATGAATCTGTCGGATTTTATTTTTTTCCTTTTTCTTCTTGTTCTTAAAAAAAAAAGAATCACAATTGTCGCAACGTGATTGGTGCTGCATCTCACCGTATATCTGGCAAGTTTGGAGCCGTGCGCGTCGTTCGCATGCAGGCGATGTTGTTTTAAGAATTTCCTAAAAGAAAGCATCCACTCATTTTGCACTTTTGTCATTTCACACGTTGTCAAAACCTGATGTACTATAGGAAACCCTCCATTCACACTACAAACAAATACTACATGCTTTTCAGGTGCTTCAGATTAGGGTACTGTACCTTCCAGCTGAGCTAGTGTTTTCGGGTTTAAAAAATCAGTGTTCAACCCATCAGCAGCTTCAAGAGCCCCCATTCAGAGCAAATACTGAGACTGGAAAGTATTATTACACTGATCGCTGCGATCGCAGAGAAACAGGACGACTTTATGCAAGGAGGACCTGTGGCACTCATGCAATATGTGAGATTGTTCCTTTTTAACTGAATGTCACACATTCTGTAGGGACTGAGAGGCTTGTACACATGCAGACTTAAGAGAAAACTTCATTTTCATCCTACATGAGCAATATACATCTTCCATACTTTGGCTAGCTGCTAGTCACTTGGCATCAGGTTGTTATGAAACATGAAAAACCAGCATTTTTACAGGATGTAACATTCACCAAAAGGAGACTAAAAGATAGCAATGCAGTGCCTGTTCAAGCTGTCCAAGTGTCTGTTGTATACAATATGTAGAATGTGATAAGCTTAACTTTCCGGCGTCACACCAAGCAGAATGTGGCAAACGCTTCTGAAAATATGCTCTTTATCACTTCTTTTGGTGTTTTTTTTTTTTTTTTTGTGATTTATTCATTTTCGAATTACGTCAGCACACGATGCCCACGTCGGATTTGTTAAAAAATAATAATAATAGGAAATTCTTCTTTTTTCTTTTTTTTTTTCAGGGAGGGAGGGGGAGTTGGGCGGGAGGGTCAGTGCTACATTAAGCGCAATGACGGAATTTCTTTAGTCACCATTTTTCTCTGCAGGGCTGATTTCTTTTTGGGTCTTGTGGCACTTTTACTTCCCGCTGCGCACACATTTCTATTTTAGGAATCACGGTGGAATCTATATTTAAATAAATATATAAAAGGAACAACAACAACAACACCAACAAAACAATATGTAAACAGTCTCCAGTAGTGATCGTAGTTACACTGCAAGTGTGTGCAAAGGTCTATGTATGTATCTGAATGTATGTTTTAGAGGACTTTTGGAAAACCTTTTTTTTTTTTTTTTTTTTTTTTTTTGTTCTTTTCATCTTTTCATTTACAGTTTAGGAGCCACAGGTGTCCATTGTGAACTGTATAGCAAAGGCCTTGATATCCCTTCTTTTATTGATTTTTATCAACGCCACCCAATAGGCGATGCCTTCAAGCTAGTTACATTTGGTGCAGGGGCTAAAATTGCCACAAGATTAAAATCAGTGTAAATAAGGCTCAACTTTTTGTGATTGTTACTGTTATATCCAGCCTATACTGCTAGCAGCTGTTTTTACTGCAGTCAATTACTGGAAGTGGATATATTTCCTATGCAAAACTGTTTAAACAATAAAATGAGCTATGCTACAAAAATGACTTCATTACTGTGGCTCTTTCTTGTGTTTATTTATTGCATTTGGTCCTTGCTGATTGTGAATGATTGCAATTTGGCACATAAAAGTCCCAGTTCGATATCTGGTGACATTAACTGATGAACAAGTAAAGTGACACAGCTGATGTCTGTATTGAAGACAGCTGGCCGCAAAGCCACCTTAAATTTAAAGGTGGCTTTGCATGTCGCACAGTTCAAGCCAATGATTTCTTTATTCACATTTAGACCTGCGTGCTCGAGAGGAAACTGAGTTTTTGCCTTACAGCTATTCTTTGTATATATGCTCACCTTGTTATCTGAAACTTTGGCCATGTTTAATAAGAGCATCTACTCTCACTGCCCTTTTTATTAGGAATACCTGTTCAACTCCTCATTAAGACAAATATCTCATCAGCCAATCAAATGGCAGCAACTCAATGCATTTAAGAACATGGTCAAGAAGAGCTTTTGAAGGTCAAACCAAGCATCAGAATGGGGAAGAAAAGATCATTTAGATGAGCTGCTTTTAGTATTTCAGAAACTGCTGATCTGCTGGGATTTTCCCACATTTTTCCCACTCTAGGGTTTGGAAATAATGGTCCAAAAACAGAAAATACCCAGTGGTAGGGTAAAAAAATGTCTTATTGATGCTTGAGGAGACTGGTCAGACTACTGCAAGCTCATAGGAAGACAGCAGTAAGTCGATTGTTACAACTTAGGTTGCAACTATTAGGTTAGGCACCTTTAAGATGTGGTCAAATGGGAGATTCTCATCATGGATATCGAGCCAATAAATCTGCAGCAACGGTGGGATTCTGTACACCTACACTTCATGTAGGCACACCTAATGAAGTGAGTGTATGAGTGAAGCAAGGTAAAAGAAGACAATTAACATTATGAGTTCTTTACCTAATTAAGACAGGGCTACACAATGTGAGTGTGTAAAAAGATTTCAGAATACCCACACACATGTGCATCGGTGAGGTGTTTTTGGAACAATGCATCAATAGAAGTATTTGCAAAATGCCATCAGCTCAGTGAGGGCACTGACCATATCATTATGGATAATGTTTGTCATTTAGTGTTCGATCACAAGCATCCATAAAACTGCTATTCAAATATAATATAGATATGGGAGAAGGAATCGTGTTTACCTGGAACAGACATTTAAAAAAATGATTGCTCCTTTAAAGTGAACTCACTGAGAAAAAAATCTTGGAAATAATAAAAGAGCTTCACTGAACCCATACTAATGCTAGTGTGAGTTTTTGCTGTGTCTGTACCCCTTTGGTAAACACACACGTCATCACCTAAAGCTTCTCTCTCCTACAATCCAGAGTGGCAGTCTAATCGAATCTACAATTACCATAAAAGAAGACAATACACTATCAGTAGGTATGATGGGGGGGTCACTTGGATCTTATAGACCTTAACCTCACGTAGGTAATGTGAATGTGTCGAAGGGTCCACAGTATGCATTCAATAAAAATTCATTGCATCACATTCCTGAAAGCAAGAAGAGGAAAACAGGGATAGAAGCTGTTGCAGGGGTGGAATAAGGACAGTGTCAGATCAGAGGAAAGACGACTATTTGACTTTAAGTATTAAACTAATTGGATTTCCTTGATTCTTAGAAGTGTGTCTGTGACAGTTTGCTCCGAAAGCAAACATTAGTTTTCATGTCCTGGAAAGATCCCATGACCCCGCATACCCATGCTCCATAAAGGTATTACTCCAGCTAATCTGCTGTAATGCGCCAATCCCCAAGGGATGGGAGACAGACTTCAGTGCTCGGACCAGAGCACAATTGGTCTGCTGGGACCTCACGGGTCACACAAGGTAAGATCCATCTGGGTCACTGTGTCAAGCACATGAAGCTCTGATTGAATAAGCTTTTCCAATGGGATTGAGGACATTGAAAGAGGCAAAAGTCAGGCTAAAGCGCCAATTAAGTCTCATTACGGACCTGTGTGATGTGCTCAGGGCTCAGCTGGACATCTGATGGCAACAACAGGAACTGTCAGTTGGTGCCCACAAGACCAGGTGCGCTGACTTCAGCACAGGCGCCCTCCGAATGGTGGTTAAAGCGCTGCATGTTGCATACCAACAGCAGAAAAGCCCACCTGGCCGCAGGCACAAACCAGAGTTCATTTGGCTATCATTAAAGAGGACCAACAATGTGGCACGCTGATATAAAATTACCCGATCTATAATGGTAATCATTAGGCCATTTATCAAAATTGGCCAGTTGAGTCAACATCTGGCTTCAATAGGGGGCTCTTGTCGGTGAGGGTCTTGGCACAGTCTTGTACCCTACATATTTTCCACTCTCTTTTATCAAGGCCTGCTGTCAGTGATTTGACGAAGCTAAATAGATGATGATTTGGCCCTATTATGTTTCGCAGGACTCAAGCAAACAGGATTTGTTGATTGCTTTTGTGTTTGTCCTTTTTTTTTCCGCCCTTTTCTCTTTCTACCCATATAGATCCAGGAGAGGTAACGGCGTCTTGTGGCTCTCCAACGTGTGTCTGACTGTGTACCAAAAAGAGGATGGAGAGGGGAAAAGCACAGAGAGTACTCTCACACAAACCTGTGAGTGCAGGGGCTGGACTGAACCGCTGGATTCAAGCCAAGGCCGGCACAAAGAACTCTGTCACATCCCCAAGTTTTATGGGAGGAATATAATCTTGTGTGCTGTTGGAATCAGGTAATGAATGAATCTGATCCTGTCGTCGTTTGGCATCAAAGTACGAGTGTAATGTACTTTATCTAGCAGGAAGTAATTAAGGCAAACTTTGCAGTGATTGATATTACTAGAGTTTGGCGCAGACACTGTTGACACTGCTTATGATTTCAATACAAAAGGGAAACTATAAAATAGATTGCAAACTGTCAGCGCTGCTCTCTCTGCAAATAAAACCCACAAGGGAGAGATTTCAGGAGTCAATGTTTTGCTTAAATGAATTGTTTTGTGGAAATATTGGACTGATACTCTTTCATATTTGTCTGCTGAATGTAAAGCTGCAGCCAGAAGAGATTGCCTTCTGGCTATACCTCTGAAGACCATGAATAAACACTGGACTACTGCTGAAGGGATTCAAGAGGTGGCTGTAGCTCTACAGGTTCTCAAAGCCTTATCAGAGTAGCTCACTACATGTAACAGGTTGAGTTTTTGGAGTGCTAAGTTAGCAGCTAATGCTATCTAGCTTCATTAGCAAGGCTCAGGCACAGACTGAATGAGCGTGTTACAAAAATACACATATTTGCTATTAGCGCTGATAAAATTATACTTGAATTTCATCACACAGTGCTTGAACAGGCACCAATGCCACAAGCATGGTTGAGAAGTCCAGTTCTGTGATTAAAATTAGCTGAGGTGACACCTAGCATGTATTGGTATCTAACTTAAACTTGCAGTGTGTAAAATCTCACCAGTAAATGTCAGTAGGTTGCAAACTGCCATCAACTGAGTCCTGCATTCTTGCCCCTCCTAATTCAAACGCATCAGGTGGTCGCTGTAGGACAAAAAAGTCTTGCCGCCGTTTGTCTGTGTTGTTTACCTCAACTGTCAATATGTGTCCACGTTTATTTACTCTGGAGAAGGCTGTAAAACTTTGTTGAAGGACTTAGATATCAGCTAATGAGTCACTTCTGACCAATGAACTGTTCTGTGTTTTTGCCGCTGTTAGCCGGTATTAGCCTATGTGTTGGTGTTACTGAAACTGTCTTTTAAGTGGATCTAAAATGGTTAGACTTAGACACAAGTAAACTCTCATATGAAGTGAGAAGGTAATGAAACTGAAACTTAATCAGAGGGAAAGTGGGATTTTTTAGGACACTCGAGCCTAACATTAGCTAGCATAATGCTATCTTAGCAACATCAGTTGTTTAGTCAGCTCATTGTCAGCTTTCTGGAGATGGGAGGGTTGCATTTTTAATCTGCTAACAATAATCCGGTTGTTCAGTCTGACGTCACTAGCCGTGTCTGGGTCTAAACTCCGCTGCAGGTCCATATATCCAACGATCACTATGGCATTACTGAGAGTTGGAAAAACAGTCTAAAGTCTTTCATCTTTAATAAAATGATCAGCGTTCTGCTCTACCAGGTGTAACAATTGAGTTTAACATCCAGGCATCCATGAAAATGGAATTTATGACATTTAACGGAGTTAGAAGTTAGCAGGGAGTTAGCTCGCTAGCTTCTATCTAAATACAATATAGCATGTCCTGACTGCGGGGTTTTGGAAACAAATTAAAACGTACATCTCTGTTATCACTTCCAACATAAATGAAGACAGAAAACGAAACAGCAGTGACGTTTGTAGGGTTACTGAAGTTTGGCTAGCTGGTATATAATGATGTGCTACGTGACCGCTAGCGACACAGCTATGCTAGCATAATATGAACAAGCTAACTTTTTTTCCACTCGATAAAAGTTAACGTGAGTGTTTTCGGTGGTCAGGAACAAATGTAATCGCATGGCAGGATGCTGTAAAAGGACAAAACTTCAGCCAGGAGAACAACTGAGATAATCCATCCACAATACGAGGTTAGTCATTCATATACTGCTGCATGGGCTGGGCTGTAGTTACATCCTAAGGTTTTAAAAACTGAGCTTAAATAAACGATTAGTGGTAATAAAAGCCGAGGGAGGTCAACAGTGATCACTGACTGTTTTAGGAGCTTTTTGAGATCAAATATAAGAAAATACAAAACATTAAACATGTTAACAACACAAAATCCATATTAAACGCAGACTACTTTAGACCCGGAAGTAGGATTCGTCGCGTCATCACTGAACAACCGGATAGAGCCCATCCCTATCTATTTTTGATAGATTAATGACAACATTTTGATAGCGCATCAATTTGTAAATTATACATGCTAATCAATGCATATTTGTGAATTTAACATATTTTTTTATTAAATAAGCTAAAAAAATGACTTGCTTTATCTTAAAAAACGAATACAGTGTAAATTTATAAGTTATACAAAGACCACTGAGTTTGCAGCTGCTATAAAAGGGAAAATACGCTATAAACAATTCTTTTTTTTTTGCACCAGGCTGTAGACAGCTGCATTTGTTCTATAAAGCTGGGTATTTTAACTATCTGTTGTCTGTGAGAATTCACTCAGAGACGTGAATATCTATTTAAATATTTCCCCCCAAAACAGTTATTTTAACTAATTAACGACAGCAGGGCTTGGTTCGCTAAAAATATTAGAGACTTCTAGCGTTTTAGGAATTTCACAAAAGACAACCTCTTTCAGTGAACAACTTCAGCCTTCGTGAAGGGACCCTCAAGATCTCAGGCAACAGCCCGCGTTTGTTTGCAAAAATGTAGTTGAAGAGAGCTCTGGGAATAAAAGAGGGCTGTCTAAAAATGCACTAGTCCTAAATAGTGCTCTCGGCTCTGTGTATTCCCACACAAATTTGCATAAATTTCATAGTCTAAGTCATGGACTGTGGCTGGAGCGTGTTATTAGTCTATCTATAGGTGGTAGTACAGACCGATCACACTGAGCCTTGTTGTTATCTCACTGAAAGCACCCCGGTATTACACCCTGCGGATTGAGAGTGGGTTCTTAAGATCGTGGGATTTGTTCACATATTAAAGCATGTCTGTTTGGATGCGCGGAAAAGAAACAGGTGTTCAGTGTTTATGTGTGTGTGAGAGGGAGAAAGCGGGAGAGCGCCTGTGTGTCTTTGTGTTTTCCTTCTGATGTTTGTTCGAAAGCGCGCACGCACATGGGATGAGAACCCATCATTCATGTGTGCGTGTGTACGTGCATTTGTGTTTGTGTGTGTTTGACTTGACAGAGGGGTGGGGGGTGCTTTATTGAAAAGTACTCCTCTCCTCCCCTGTTCAACATGCTGGATTAGCACCAGCAGTTTCCCATGGAGCCGTCCCTCCCAGCCCCCCTGCCCATTTGCATAAGGCGCAGACAGGCGGAGATGTGACAAACAAACCTGGCACACACAGTGCCGGCTGCCTCTCGTACGTGAACTCTTTTGCCTCTTTCTCGCCTTGACAAGAACAAAACACACAAGATAGCTCAAGCGAGCCCACCTGCATGTGTGCTCCTCGGGATAAAGATGTGTTTCCTGAGTCCAAACTCTGCTGCATAAATAAAATTAAAAGCAGTGCCAGACTGCAGTTTGAGGCCTGTATTCCTCCGGGTGATCATAGTGATTCACAAGTGCAGGAATGTGAGCGGCTCAAGGAGGTGAGAAGAGCTTTCGTTGCTCTGTCATTTGGACAAAATTCCCCCTGAATCAAAGTATCCTCCCCCTCGTTTTTCCCTCTTCCTCCAAGATGGTAATGTTCACCTTAAAACATCTTTACTGTACTGTAGCTACATAACACTGCACTCT
This sequence comes from Copadichromis virginalis, assembly GCF_057382275.1. Taxonomy (NCBI): domain Eukaryota; kingdom Metazoa; phylum Chordata; class Actinopteri; order Cichliformes; family Cichlidae; genus Copadichromis; species Copadichromis virginalis. Next base: position 49,264,901 of record NC_140620.1, read on the forward strand.
GCACCGCTGTCTGGCCGCCAAGTTCCTATCAAGCCCCTGATTTATGGCGCTTGATGCATTCCTTGGCCCTGGCGAGCAGGCAGTTTAGCTGAAATATGAGACGAGATGCAAAGAACACACTCAAAGTGAATTTCATTCCAGCCTGCCTCCATACTGCAACGCTGCTGCAAGCCTTCACATTTTAGCAACCTGAGGGATTTTTTTCCCCCCGTTTCTTTTCTAAATATTTCGGCAATGTGGCCCGTCTGCCTCTTCAGCATGTTGCGTTGGGAAACAATAAAAGTGACCTGTATCCCAGATGTCATAAAGCTTACAAAACCCCCTTTTGTTGTTGGTTGCAACGTGCAGCTTTCAGCCTCCCAAATTACACTGGCATTAAAAACTACAACCTTCCCCTGTCTACTTACATGCAGAAAATTGCATGCAGATGTATATAAGAACAGAGAGCAACACCTTTTAAGTCGTATTCTTTTTCTTCTTTTTGTTAAATGGCTTTTTTTTGCTTTCGCAGCAAAGAGCTGTAATCAATCAAAAAGGCTTTAAGGGGCACTTTGTCTTCATTTGGGTCTTAATGTAAAATTGCCGATAAACTCGAACGAGATAAGCAAAAGCAGACATTTGTGAACGGGGACGAGTCCGTATATGATGAGTTCACTGCCGCGCCTGCTTTGCTTCGTCTGCTCCCAAGTTACAACACTGCGATTACATGCTTTATTAAGTGCTGAAGTGCTCTCCCTGAGTAAAAGCAGATGTCACCGCAAGTTCTGTCACTGAGTCTGGATCGGGGTGCCTGTGGTCAGTGTCTCAGCCCGCCCGGAGCTCCCTGCGGTTTGCCATCAATTCAGCTCGCAAAATCATCGCCAAACAAAGTTGGTGAAAAAAGACAGAACAATAAAGGGCTTTTTAGAAAAAAAACAACAACAAAAAACCTCACTGTATGTTTCTATTTCTCCGAGCATAATACAATATCAATATACAGGATGTTAGGAATTAAACAACTGTTCAAACAAACGATATGAGGGGAAAGACAGATGTTCGCCCGCTGCACAATAATCTGGCCTGTTATGAAAAGCTTGCAAGTTAAGCGAATTTCTGCTGAACCAGGAACCGATTCGTGTTGCTTTAGAAGCGTGATGCGCACGTGCCGGCGGTGCCGCTGCAGACCCAGTTCAGCAAGAAAAACACGAGTTTTGCTGTTTGCCGTTGGCAGGGAGAGAGTACGGTAACCGTCCACGTTGCCCTTGCGTTGTCACGCACGCTCACGCTCGCTGAAGTGTCCTTGAACAGCACGCTGCATCCATATCAGCTTCTGCCACAAGCTGCTATTCGGTACACAGGGCTGACCTTTGACCTCTTTTTGAAGGAGAGCATATCGCTTCACACACTCAGTTAGTAAACAGATAAATAAACCAAGAGAGAATAACAATAGCCCTCTTCTTACTTTATGAAAGCTCAGATAATTAGATTAGCTCGCTTTGCTTTGCCTAGAAGTCTCGTCCTGTGACTTACAGTGCTCAGCATAAATGAGTACACCCCCTTTAAAAAGTACAGATTTAATCAGCAGCTCAATGAACGAAAGAACAATTTCCAAAATCTTCACAAGGCTGAGTTTTATTGAAGACTTGTTTAACTCCATAACATGAAATTAAGGTTAATAATATAACTTAGATCACAAAATCTTCAGTTTTACTCAAATTGGTTGAAGCAAAAATGAATACACCCCACAACAAAAACTACTACATCTAGTATTTTGTATGACCACCATGATTTTCTAGGACAGCACCAAGTCTTCTAGGCATGGAATGAACAAGTTGGCGACATATTGCAACATCTATTTTTTTCCATCCTTCAAGAATAACCTCTTTTAGAGCCCGGATGGTGGATGGAGAGTGATGCTCAACTTATCGCTTCAGAATTCCTCACAGGTGTTCGATTCGGTTCAGATCAGGAGACATACTTAAATGAACCATTCAATCACCCTGTTCTTCTTCAGAAATGCAACAGTAGCTTTAGATGTGTGGATCTTTTTTTTGGAGTCCCAGTAGTCTTCATCTTTTTCAGCATGGGCCCTAGGAAATTCTAGGCATGCTTTTTTGTGCATGGGCTTTAGGAGAGGCTTCCTTCGTGTACAATACCCATGCATGCCATTCCTCTGCAGTTTGCGCTGTATGGTGTCACAGGAAACGGTCACTCCAGTTTGGCTTTATACTGCCAAACTGGACTGCCATACACTTTCGGTCCGCTAGTAAAACGTAGTTCTATTAATCTGCGCTCGATTACTCTTGAACCGGAACCGGATGTAAGTCCCAAAAAAACTGAAATTTGGAACTGAAATTGAATTGTAGAACTGAAACTGGATGGTGACAAGTGAATCTGAAATTATTCGAGAGCTAAACTTTTAAAGGATAAAATACGGTTTCAAAGCAAATTAATTCATTTTCAAAATATAAAATTCAATGTCAATTTAGTGATGATCATTTTCAAACCAATAAATTGAATTTCAAATTAGGATAATTCATATTCAGTTTTTAAAAGCATTTATTCAAGTTACAATTCAGATTCAATCCGAGCAATTCAAATTTGAATTTAACTTATTCAAATTCAGTTTCTGATGGCACAGACTTCCGCCCATATTTCTTTTCCATGTGGAGCCATTGCTGACAGCATGAAATGGGAAGGGCTTTTCTTTGTTAAGTAATGCCCTTTTATAGTCACCTGTCAGCTGGACACCTCTTAAATGAATCATTAGACTCACCTGTGGTTGAATGCCTGTTAATTTGAATTTTGTAGTCTTAAGTGTGGCTTTTCTCCTAAGACTATAATTGGGGTGTACTCATTTTTGCGACATGGGCTTGAATGTGCTCGAATGAATTTGTTAGGGAAATCACTTTTTTGTGTGTGCAAATTCACAAATCTTGTTTGCAAGATTGCAAACAAGATTTGATCATAGAAAATGTTGACTAAAGGGTTTTTGACAAATGTAGTGGGGTGTACTCATTTATGCTGAGCACTGTACCTCCTGTTTCTTTTCTTGCTAATGTTGAAGTGTCTGACTTTTCCTGCCCCCTTCAGTTGATCAGTTGATTGATTTTATTAATGATGTCTAGCCATTTATTCCAGCTACAAGAAGACTTTTGGCAGAAATTTTGATATTTCTCCCCCAGAATTGTTTTTTCCTTTTTTCCTTAAGTGTCTTTCTCTAACACTGCACTATTAAGCATAATATTACAGTACATTTTACTACGTTAGGCCTTGCAATAGGCCTAAATTTGCCATTTCAAAGGGACAGATCGCACTAAAATGATGTAGTTGTTTTAAAACACATAGGTTGTCATCCATCTCGATTGTCTCGGTTGTGGGAGTTGTCCAGTTTTGGAGTGTTTTGGAGTGAAGGGCTCTTACTTTGTGCTAAAAAATGCATTTGAAAAACTCGGCAGTCTCTTTCTACAAACCACAAGTAGGTTACTTAAAAACGTCCGGCAGCCGTGCTGTGGAGAATTTAAAGTGGGAGCTATTATCTTTCTGCTGTCTGCATCTGTCAACCAAAAGAGTTGCGCAGCTAGTTAACATTACAGCTCAGCTGGTGTTTACAACCTGTCAAAACAGACTGTAAATAAAAGATAGATGCAGCCGCTGTATGGTTATTAAAATATTGTTCCTTTTTCTTTTGTTTTTTGTTTTCTTCTTCCGATGTCATCTCCGTGTTTTGAAAGTAGACCTAACAAGCAGAGCTGTTAATCAAACGGCAGAGCATACCGTGCTTTTTTTCTTCTTTTTTACTTTAATGGAAATCGTAATGAGCAAAATCAACATCATGTTGTATTCGGTATGATTTGAAACTGGCGACTGACGCTATTAACTCCTTATGAACGTGTGTACTGAGGGCGTGCGTCAAAGGAGACAAATCTGTTCCCTGTAAGCATCTATACCAGTGTTTTCCAACCACTGTGTTGCGGCACATAGGTGTGCCGTGAGAAATGATCAAGTGTGCCGTGGAGGATTATCTGGTTCCACCCGATTAGTACTCTAAGCTACAAGCGTGATTAACGGGCAGAACAATTAAATTCTCTTCCACTAGAGGGCCGTACAACTACCTGCTCTAATTAAATGGTTTGCCAACTGCCAGTAGAACAGAAGAAGATGAAGAAGAAATTACATAATAGTCACGCTGTCAGACGACAGAGCGCGTAATAGCAATACATAAATATTTGAAAAGAAAAAAGTAGCCAGTTTCGACCCAGATGAAGGCCCTAGCATGAATAGTGGTCAGAAGAAAGAAAACAAAAGTATACTGGGGACAAACCGAACCAATTCCCTGTGCCTGGTGCGCTGGGAAAAATGATCAACATGCTTTTTGTGACATTTTGGTTTGGTGGTGTGCCGTGTGATTTGTCTAATGTGAAATATGTGCCATGGCTCCAAAAGGAGAAACACTGATCTATACAACCAGAGGAGTGGCCTCCTGCTGGACAAAAAAAAAAAATGCAGTCATTTTTATACAGGTTTCACTTTCTATGGAAGCCCATTTCTGCCACTAAAAAAAAAACAAAACAAAAAAAACTATCCATCAAATTTTGAGTTATCTTTCTCAAAATTTTAACTTATTAATTTGACAATAATAACTCAAAATTTTGAGTTACCATTGCTAGTCAGTAAACTACGTGAATGACGTTATTTTCTTGTTACCCGGAAGGATATGGATCTGAAAACCGGATCATGAGCTACCAATGTATAGCAACAAATTGGCTCTTTCGCAAGTACGTTTACTGATACCATCATTCCCTCGAAGCTGGACAGGAAACTGCAGGATCTAGGACTGAGCAGCTCCCTCTGCAGCTGGATCCTTAGCTTCCTGTCTGACAGACGCCAAGTGGTCAGACTGGGCAGCATCACCTCATCCCCCGTCACACTGAACACTGGTGCTCCACAGGGGTGTGTACTGAGCCCTCTCCTATACTCACTCTACACCTACGACTGCACAGCCACTAACAACTCCAACATCATTGTGAAGTTTGCGGACGACACTACAGTGGTGGGTCTTATCACCAACGGTGATGAGACGGCTTACAGGGAGGAGGTCAGCGCCCTGACCCACTGGTGTCAAGACAACCATCTCACCCTCAACATCGCAAAGACAAAGGAGTTGATAGTGGACTTCCGGAGGTGCAGAGAAGTACACACCCCCATCACCATCAGCGGCGCTGCTGTGGAGAGAGTGAGCAGCTTCCGGTTCCTTGGCGTACACCTGGCTGAGGATCTTACGTGGTCAGTACACACAAACAAAACAGTGAAGAAGGAGCAGCAGCGCCTCTTCTTTCTCAGGAGACTGAAAAGATTCGGCATGAGCCCCCGCATCCTCAGGACCTTCTATCACTGTGCCATTGAGAGCATCCTCACTGGATGCATCACCACCTGGTATGGCAACAGCACCGCCTACAACTGCAAAGCTCTCCAGCGAGTAGTGCGGTGCTCTGAACGGATAATTGGAGGTGAGCTTCCCTCCCTCCAAGACATCTACAGGAAGCGGTGCCTGAGGAAAGCGGGGAGGATCATCAAGGACTCCAGTCACCCCAGCCATAAACTGTTCAGACTACTTCCATCAGGAAGGAGGTTCTGCAGCATCCGGTCCCGTACCAGCAGACTGAGAGACAGCTTTTTCCATCAGGCCATCAGACTGCTGAACACGTCATAGACACCTCAGCTTCACTACTGGAACTTCAACATTATGCACTCCATACTGTACAGTAATGCCACTGTTTTGCACATGTCTCACTCTGTATATTTTTATATATTTTATTTATTGTTTACTCTATTTAATTTGTAAAATATGTGTACATACACACACACACGCACACACGCACACACACACACACACACACGTAGAAAAATATTTAGTACCGTATTTTCACGACCATAAGGCGCACTGTGCTAAAAGGCGCAGTCTCAGTTATGTGTGCCCTTACTGTATTTAACACACACATAAGGCGGACTGGACCATAGGGCGCATACAAGTACCGTATGCGTATTTAAAAATAAAGCGGGAGCAAACCTGAATTCGGTACCTTACTCACATTTCTATTGCCGGTAATCGTCATCATCAACAACACACAAGCATACAAGTGTGCATATTTAAAAATAAAGCAGGAGCAAAACTGAGTTTGGTACTCACATTTTTATTACCAATAATCGCCATCATCAACAACACACAAGCATACAAGTGTGCATATTTAAAAATAAAGCAGGAGCAAAACAAAGTTTGGTACTCACATTTTTATCATCAATCAAACCCATCGAAGTCCTCATCCTCTGTGTCTGAATTGAACAGCTGCGCTAAATCTCCATCAAACATGCCAGGTTCACTGTCTTCACTGTCAGAGTCACTTTCCGTGCCGTGCGGCTCCTCGGAAACGATGCCGGCTTTTGCGAAAGCTCGAACAACAGTGCCAGCAGACATGTTAGCCCAAGCATCTACAATCCATTGGCAAATTGTGGCGTAACTCGCCCGGCGCTGCCTTCCACTCTTAGTGAAACTGCGTGGAAAAAACCACCTGGTCTCCTTACATACACCTCCCTCAGCCAGTCTTTCATCATTTCCTCATCCATCCAGCCCTTTTCATTTGCCTTAATGATGATTTCTGCTGGAAACTTCTCTTTAGGCAAAGTCTTTCGCTTAAAAATCACCATAGGCGGCAGTTTCTGTCCATTAGCATGGCAGCCAAGCACAACAGTAAAAGAAGACTTTTCATACCCCGTTGTGCGTATCGCTACCGTGCTGGTCCCCTTCTTCTCCACAGTGTGACTCACCGGGATGTCAAAAGTGAGCGGGACCTCGTCCATGTTTGTGATGTGGCTGGGCTGGATGTTTTTGTCGCCGATGTGTTTGCTGTAGTAGGAGCGGAAGATTGCCAGCTTTTCCTTATAATCCACTGGAAGTTGCTGCGCTACCGTAGTCCTGGTCCGGATGGAAAAATGGCACCGTTTCATAAAACGAAAGCACCAAGACGGACCTCCTTGGAAATGTTCAATGTTCATCTCTTCAGCTAGTGAAACTGCTTTTAGCCGAATGGTGACCGTCGAAACGCTTCTCCCGCTCGCTCTTTGCTCGATGATCCACCGCTCGAGTCTTTCCTCCAACTCGGGCCACCTCGCCTTATGTCCGCGGAAACTCAGCTGCGTTTTCTTGACCTGCCGGAGCTTGTTTTCCAGCTTCCTCCATTTGCGAACCATCGATTCGTTAATCTTAAATTCTCTCGCCGCTGCTCGATTTCCATGTTCCTCCGCGTAGCTGATGGCCTTCAGTTTAAACTGTGCTTCGTAAGCGTGTCTCTTTGCCATTTTCAGGGTTGTTAAAACAACGATGTCCTGCATAATGCACATACCTGTTCTTTTATACAGGTATGTGCGATTGTCCCGGTATATACGATCAACGCCCACACTTCACCCTTTAACGTTCTCATGGTGTTCTCTACTACGTCCTCCTTACAACACATAGGGCGCACCGCGCTATAGGGCGCGCCGCACTTTTTGAAGAAAATCTAAGACTTTTAAGTGCGCCTTATGGTCGTGAAAATACGGTATACACATCCAGAAATGCATATACTATTATATATTGTACATATATTTATTAGTTTCAGATGTAGCCATTCTTGTATTTTGCTTGTTTACATTATTGTATTTGCACAACTCTGTTGCTTGTGAAGCTCGCACACAAGAATTTCACTCACATGTGCTGTACCAATGTACCTGCACATGTGATGTGACAATAAAAGTGATTTGATTTGATTTGATTTGATTTGATTTGATAGTAACGCCATGTGATTCAGCTAATAACACAAGGATTTCATCATTTGTGAAGCCACGTTGAAAATACTCAGCAATTTACGCATTCATGACTGGCTGTAATACCGGTAGCTTAGCTGTAGCATTTGTGGCTGAGGGCCTCAGCTTACGGGTAACAAGGAAATGACGTCATTCACGTAGATTACTTATTGGCAGTGCTAACTCGAAATTTCGAGTTACTTTTCTCACCATTTTTAGTTATTTTTGTCAAAATATGACTTAATAAAAATAATAATAATTTTGAGAAAGATAACTCAAAATGTCAAGTTATTTCTTTTTGTTTTATAGTGGCAGAAACGGGCTTTCATACTTTTCGGATCTGGATACTGCTTCACCTTTTATATCATGTCTGTTTTGGTGAGACAGTTATGGTGGGTGTATTTTGGTGGAAAATATTTTTTTTGAGTAACCAGGTACTGATTTCTGTAAAAAGTCATTGCTGATGAGTTTTTTCAGAATTATTCTTTTAGAGTAAGGCCCATTTATTTTTATTTTTTATCTTTGATAGAAGGCAAACATGTCTACATGTCTATCTCAGGAACCAGGCCAATCAGACCAAAGCACTCTAAACAACTGCTATCTTATGTCACATCCCACCAATAATACAGCACAATGCTTTTTCCGAGGAATGAACACATCGTATGTTGTCAGGTGTTTTCATTCCTGAGAACAAAGTCACTAATAACTATTTATGCAAAAACCAAATGAACAACTCAAGGCAAATTATTTTCTTCTTCCCATATGTGTTACCCAACACTCACAGGGAACAATGTTAAGGCTTTACCTACCATAGTATTAATTAATCATTGCACATCTGTAAGCGTGTATGCCCATTTCTGTGCCTGTTAGTTTGTTGACTTGTGTGTGTGTGTGTGCTACAATGGTGCTTTGGCACTTTGGCACCTGCGCTACATTATAAACCTAAAGGCTTGGATAATAAGCTGCAGGTGCACTCCTGGCAACCAGGGAGGAGATGATGGGGTTGTGGATGGTGGTAGGGGGGTGGGTGGCACTGCTGGAGTGTTTGTGTGAGTGTGTGCTGGAGGGGGTGGGGGGGAAGCTGGGTCACCTGCTGTTGTTGGTTGGCACACAACATTAGCAAATATATGACGTCAACTTGGCTCCTATACCTCGTGTACATCGCACGCTTACTGGACTTTTTTTTTTTAAACTTCTTCCAGGAAACTGGCTTCAAAGTGCTCAGGAAAGAGAAGCGTCCGTTTCGTCCATCCATCCCTCCTCGTTCATGCCACTGTCAATAATTATTGATGTTAATTACCGTGATGATTAGGGTAATTTCTTTATGGCTTTGTTGGCAGGTATGCAAAGCAAAAACGGGCCTGATGGAGCGGACTGCAGAAGGGGCTTCTCGCATTGATGGCACAGAGTCAACGTGACAGCCAATAAGGAGGCAATCTACTTCATGAAAATCTAATTATGTGATGAATGGTGCAATGTATAGACTGTGGCACGGTAATATTGTACTCCCACCTGTGAACGTGCTAGCTGGAAAAACTGTTTATGTTGTGGGCTGGCTACTTTTTAAAAAAACCCCACTACTAATACCTTAAAAATGGTGTCCACAAACTTCTGCCTCACGAACACGAAATCTGTGGATTCAAATGTAAAAATGTTTCAGGTGTAACAAAATAGTTTTGTGTTACTATAGCTTCAGAGTCTCTCACCTGCTTAACATTTACTGTGCTTTCTGCTCAAGCCGGGTTATATTCTATGTTAATGGTTTCCAGACTTGGTCTTGGCTGAAGCACATTGTTGTGACTCAGCCAGATCTCTCAAAACTGTGACTGACTTAGAAATGTTTGTATACTTTAGTCGAGAGTGAATATAGATGTTCTTGGTTTTCATACGATCTGAACACCACCAGGGTCAGGTAGATCCACAAAACGGGCCTGAACTTTTTAAGGCTTTAAAACTTTCCCAGAGTGTCGCGTGTAAAAAGGCCCTGACAGCCTTCAGCTGTGTATTCTTGTCATAAATTGTATTAGCTCTGAAGCTGTTTGCAGCTTTACATTAATAAGGACCGTCAGCCCACGTGAAACGTGCTGTCTCGTTATGAAACATATCAAAATGACAAATTTGAAATCCTTGGTTTAGAAGAAAGGTAGTGAGGCAGCGTGCAACATATGGCGCCGCGCGTCCAAACCTGGCAACAGGCAATGGATTAACAATGAAGATTTGCTCTAAATGAAACAAAAACCTCTCTCTCTCTCAAAAAAAGGCCCGTCATTAAAAGGGCTGCAAGAGCAACCTTCACTTTCATGTGCCCAGGGGACTATATGAGACAAGAGAGGGAGTCCTTTTTTGATTCTTCAGCTGCATTTGGAGAAAGACTGGAAATGCATTGAACTCTTGGATCTTGTCATCCGTGCTTTCCCATATGGCATATGGATCTGGGCGCAGATCGAAGGATGAGACACACACAAAAAAAGAAAAAGAGTCCCATATGTGTGTCTTTTTCTCTTCATTAGCTCCCAGCTAAACAGAAGTACTTCCTCAGCAGCTTGATTGAAATTAATGTTGTTAAAAATGTCAATACGGACGCAGCTCATTCACTCGAGGACCTGACATCACAGAGAGTTTGACATTGCGCTGCGAACAGATTTGAATATGTGGAATAAATGGCATGTTTAAGTTGCCATTCTTTCTTCCTCTCACTGCTTTTGGTAAAAGTGAAGGCAGGACCTGTCACCCCTCTGCGCTTAAGAACGAGCCCTACGGGGTGGAAGAAATCTCCATGTCGAACTAACCTGACATGAAACTAAGAAGTGAAGATGCTCTTTACACCCTATATTAAATTCTGAGAATGTACTATGAATTGAACCATGTTTATTTACATATTTATATGAAGCATGCCACCTTAAACCTGCTTCAAGTGAATTTCACACAGTAAAAGCAGTAAGAATAATTTCTGGTACATCGATACCTGGGGGACATTCCTCGCTCCTCGACAACTACACTGTATTATTTGAGTATCTCTTATTTGAAGCAGGTACAGTGTATGGTTGTTTTATCTCTGTGGAAACAGCTTCCTGCTGTAGCTCGATAATGGAAAGAAAATGCTAAGTCTAAACCAAGCAGCTACTTCTGGTGATGCTAATATTCCCCCCTACACTCTGTAAGGAGAGGTAATTTTATACTCTACATTTATATTCTAATATGTATTACAAAGATATATTTTATTAAGGATGAGGGAGCTTTGAGTGACAGGTAGACAATATTTTGTAATGTTAATCACTCAGCTGCACTTAGAGACACTCTAAATGAGTCTGCTGTTCAGTTTTTGTAGCAAGCATCTTTCGTTAGCCAAAATTAGCATTCCGCTTATTAGCGGCTAACTAGCTAGCTATTGCTAGTGTTAGGTGACAGTTCCCCAGGCAACTCTTACCTCTTCATATAGTCATGCCTAGCTAAAATAGGATGGTGATAGCAAGGGTTACAGAAAGACTTCAGGTCCTATTGAAGTTTGGTGTAAATGCAGCTTTCAGTCTTGACCTCTGTGAACAGTTTTCTAGCTTATGGGTTCAGTCACTCATTTTTGGTCATTTCGGTCAAACAAGAAGAAGAAAAGAAAACGAGAAAAGAATGTGTATATATATTTTTTAAATATATATTTATATATATATATATGAATATATTTTGTAGTTTGTGCTGTGTGTGTATTGTAAACTACAGCCTAGTTGTTGATATGGTTGGATGTTTTGTTGCTGACTGAAATCGCCACTTAGGTGGTTTCTGAAGTTTTGAGCAAACCTGACATTTGCAAGTTTAAACATTTATGACCTCCACCAATCAGAGAAATCGCTGTTTCAACTCAGGACAGTAAGATAGAGTAATTCTTTTCTACAACTCCACAAATAAAATGAATAAAATGCTATAGCTCGAAGTAAGTCTTCTTTGGATGGTTACAGCTTTTTATGAGAGGAATTTTACTACCCAAACTTCACCGTCAAGCTCTATTTTACCAAGCTAATTGATGACATCTGTGGCGGCATCTTTTAAAACCACAACAATAAGCAGAAAGAGGGAAAAATGAAAAAAATGCTAGGTATACCTTAGGGATGATCTTCTCTTCTTCACCTCCGTTACATGTTTTTACGTTACACATTACACAATGGCTCAATGTCATTTGAGCCATTGTTTACCTAAGAATATGAAACTAAGCAGCTTTGAGAGACATTACATGTTAATACACAGCAAAATCTCCAGTGTTAAATTAACACTGGAGAGTCTCTATATGGGTCCACACCTCTGAGGGTTAAATACAACACTGTTGAGTGTTAAATTAACACTTTTGACAGTGTTATATGCTTAAAAGTAACCTAGTCAGTTTTGAAGATTAACAATGGCTAACATTGAGCAGTGCTGATTTTCTAACACTGGAAAATAACTCAAAATGTTAGAAATATTCCAGTGTTAGAAAATCAGCACTGCTCAGTGTTAGTCTTTGTTAATCTTCAAAACTGACTAGGTTACTTTTAAACATATAACACTGTCAACAGTGTTAATTTAACACTGGAGATTTTGCTGTGTACTTGTAGCTTTTTAAAGTACAATTATTCCGAAGATTTTGAGGAATACATTTCCTGCTGTGGTTTATAAGGTAGAAGTCCCCAAAACTTTAGGATTCAGCTACTTAGGTTCAATCCATTAATCCCACAGCTCTATTCCCACCGCAGTGACCCCTCCCTCTGTTAGCCTGAAACAAAGTACCCATTGTACCAATGCCCTCATTCTCCCTGCAAAACCAACACCCTCATAAGGATTTTCCTATCCCAACCCCTTCTAACCGCAACGTTAAATTAGTCACATCCAGCCGTAACTGAAAATCAGCGTATATATGGATTTATTTTACCTGCCAAACACCACTTATCTAAGTCGTAAAATTGCATTTGACCTTATTATCTGCACACAGCACTTAAAAGTTACCTGTGCTGTTATTGCATTTTGTCCTCTGAGTTTTTCTATTTTGACTTTCAGTTGCTGAAGCTGCTGTAAACTTTTTATTTTGGGCCCTTTTTTTTGGAAAGCAGAAGCTCTCACTTGACATTTGAGGAAATTAGGTGGGTTGCTTGCTGCCGTCATCATGTGGGCATCTTTATTCACAGATGTTTCACTCACTTAGACCTATGACAGCTTCAGAGGCCCGACAGGAAATTCCAGTTTCCTAAACTCATTCGGTTATGACAGCATTTTCTGTGCAAAAAGGCATGATTTTTTTTCTCCCATAGACGGTGTCGGTTTGCACATGCCCCCTCCCCCTCACCCCGCCTTGACCCTTTTTGCCTACGTCCTGAGAGGGATGGGCATAAATCTGCTGTTACCTTGAAGGTGTTGACACTGGGCCCAGCACCAGTGAATTGCGCTGCTGCCTCAATTAGCCGCTCAGGATCTTGTGTCAGAGCCATGAGGACAAGAGCGGTGATGTGATACCCTGCAGCTGAAGCTCTGTCACTTACCTGGTTGCTTCATAGTGTGCCTTAACATATCATGTGCTAACACATACATGCTCTCATCTCTTTTTACATGGATCCGGCAGAAATGTGACCACGGCGGGTGAGGCGGTGGGTGGTGGGGGAGGCCTCTGCAGGTCCTCGACTCCTCCTTAGGTCAGGAATGTACTTCTCTAACCAGGCCTAACAGGAGGTGGGAGGGGGGAGAGAAAAAGTTACAGCTGATGTGATGTTATATATTCTCTGGAAACTAGCTGTTGCCAGCAGGATTAAGGTTAAGGAGCATTCTGGTGCTAGATCTCCGCTTAGGGGCGTCTTGTAGCTCGGAAGGAGTAGTGTCGGCAGAAGGGGGCGAGTGTTCCTCCCCGTTACCCCCTAGCCACCCTCCTCCAACTGCCATCTGATGTGAGGTAACATGTGAGGGCGAGCTTCCATCTGTCCACGGTATACGCTAGCAGAAGGTGCAGCTAATGAGGCTTGATTTGCTGCTGCACCTGCCTCCAATCTGGGGGGCGATGGTAGTGGTGGTGGTTGAGTGTGAGGTTTTGTATGAGTGTGTGTGTGTGTATACTGGGGATGCTCTATCTCACCAGCCTCCACTCCTCTTCCACCCGCCCCCTCTCCCCCTCTAGGTGTAATCATTGGTTAGCTTGTATGGGAGCGCCTGCAGGTTGATGGACCCTGGGAATTCATTAGGAAGTAGGTGAGGCCTTGGGTTGAAAGGGCCTTTTGACCTGCCTCCAAACACCCTCACATTACAAAGCAGAGGACGATTCAAAGGGAGAGGGGAGTCAGCCAACTTGTCGATGCGCCTTCCCTGCTATCACGCTAGCCCGTCTTTTGTTAAAATAAAACATTTTGACTCTCACACTGTTGCTATTTTTTTCCCCCTTCACAAAATCGATTTATTCAGACACAACTCGAGCGCCAGTTGAGTTGTTGCTTCAGAATTAAAAGCAAATTGAGGTTGATGAAATGCAACCAAAAACAGGATCTTTCTTTGGTAGCTGCGGATGAGATTGTTTTCCTTCCCAGATGGTGTTAGGGGGAGGTGTTATGTCCACATGTTAAATGCAGCATGTTTATCCCCCTTCCCTGTTCCCTGTCACAGATACCATTTGATACAAGAGCTCTTCAGGGGCCAGTTATTCCAGGCCATTGAATCCAGATCAAAACCAGCCCTGAATTTTTCCTTTTTTTGGGGTGGGGGGGACTCTGTTTTCAGCTCCTCTTTTCTTTTCTATCACTTCTTCGCTGCTTCTTCCCCGGCTCGGTATAGCGAGGCCACAAATATGACCACCTCTCTTGGGTCGACTTGTCATGCAAAACATGTAATTGTGAAAGTTTTTCTAAATATGTTGTTTTTGGCAGTAAATTTCAGACGCGGTGGGAAAGCGAGGGGGAATTCTGCACCCTGCGGTTCGATGTAAGTATTTTGGACGGGGAAAGGACACAGAGAAAACCAAAGAGAAAGAGCTTGTTGCCCCGAGGCGGCACTTATAACTGGTAGCAAAGCCATCACTGGGAAACAGTCTTTAGAAGCGGCGTGAATAATCGACGGGATGATGTCATTGCCGACAAAAAGCTGTGTGCCACTTTAGATTATTTTCAAATTAGCTCCTCCATTCAGAAAGGACTTATACGTGGAGGCCCAAATTAGAACTCACATATTAATGACTGACCTGGAAAGACTGGTAATGCTTAACATATTCACTTTTCATTTGGAGATTAGAGATAACACTCACAATCACCAAACATCCTGGGAATCGACTCAAGGATGTTCTTAGAGCTAATATTTTAACTTTCACCTTCTCTCACATGAGCGTGCTCGAGACTGTGAAGGAGATCGGCATCCTTGACTGGCATTAGAGCCGTTTTCATCAGAACTTTAAGGCCGTATTTTAAGTTGCCTGACAGCAAAACAAAACAGTATGGACTCGATAATGGTACTTGAGCCCTGCAGCCACTCCATAAATTGCATTTTAAACTCATCCCCTCTTTGAAACCTCTAAAAAAAGACGTCAGAGTTGAGAGCTGTTATAAATCAGAGCTTCGTCACCAAACGAGACGAGAGCTGAGATAAATCCAAGTCCTGTGCTTAAATTATGAGCCAGCTCCATGGGAAAAGAGTTTATGCTGCGAATCTGAGAATGCTGATCATCCCATCGGGCTCATTTGTTTACTTTTAAATTCCCTCTTTTGTGGGTTTGGAATTAGAGCAATGTTTGTGCTTGCACTGGCCAAGGGGGAAATCACTTGAGATGTGATTAAGAAAATGGATACTGCCCTCTTCTGGCAGCAGCAGTGATCACTTCTAGAGAGAACAGTAATTTTATTGAATATCAGTGTAAGCTGGCATTAAAGTTGCATCTTATAATTACAGCAATGATCAGTGCAGTGCAGAACGAATCACCAGCGAACAAATGGGGATGTTAAACTACTTATTTGAGCATTTGTAGTACTGACTGATAGTGAAATGTAACTGTTAGTGTTGTTTCTCCATAGTTTTATCTGATTACACAGAGATTGTTTTTACAATTCACATAAGACTTTGGAGGGCAGGCCATCGGGCTCCAACCAGGTAACTGTCCAAAGCTTTTAATGACCACTGCAAATCATTCATTACAGCGAGGTATAAATCCCATATGTTTCCTCTGCCTCGCTCTTGTGTGTGACGGTGCTCCAATCTTGTGGCTGACGTGGGTCAGATCTTCAGGCAGGTGGCTGGGAAACAGAGGCAGATGGGCTGAGCACGCCACCACTGAATCTGTGAAGTTCTCTCTTCAGTTTCAAGCTGCACCGATGGGCCCTTGAATTATTACCGGGCCCCCCATTCATAATTAGCCCGGGCCTGGTGGAGACTAAAGCCCCACTAATGACGCCTTTGTTGCCGCTGATCTGCAGCGCACAATCAACAAGAGAGGACGTATGACTGGAGAAGCAGTCCCACACTGAGCGATATCGTGCCTTTAGGGCAGCCTCTCTAAAACAATCACGCATGGTTTCAGCTCTCCCCTCGTTAAAGATGAGTGTTCACACGGGGCGTGAGACAGAGCGGGTATGTGTGACTCAGGGAGAAAGTGACGCTTGTAGGTCCAAGGATATGCCAGTTCCCACAGGCAATATGTGGCTTTTGATAGGCCATTAGTGTCTTTAGTGTTAAAGACTCCTCCAGCCTATGACAATCATATTGAGCCTACATTAATCTCTCTCTCTTTGTCATATAATTATATATAATAATTATATATATTTAAGTATGTACTCCAGCACCATCTGGCACTTATCAGTTTTAAATGTTTTTTTCTAGAATATACTATATTTTAGAAACTATTTGTCACATTTATAAAATGCCAATATGAGGGCCTTTTTTTAAGTTATAAAAAACAGATACTATTATACTATATGTTAAATTTAGAGAAGCTTAAATAGAAGCTGAATTGTTGCCATGTTGTATTTTCATTCTTTCTAGCATTTGAGCAAATATTGATTGACTAACAGGGAACAAGCTCTGATGTCAAACTGTTCTCACTGGAGTTAAATTTGATGTTCAGACAATCTTCATTCAGAAACAAAAGACAGGTGTACAAATCTTATTTTAACTTCATTTAAAACCCCAATAGTACATTTTTAAAGTAGGTTGAAGAACGTCACCTGTTTTCTTGATGTCCTTTAAGTCTCCTCGTCCCGTGTGTGATCCCCGTGAATTTGGAACAAGTCAGACTTTAATAAAGTGTAGAAAAACATGCAGAAATGCTGCATTAAAAACAGTCAAAATGTTATATATTCTTATCTATCTGTGTTGTGTATAAAAATTTATGTCCGAGAAAGCTGCTGTGGAGTATTTGTAGGATTTTTTTATTTTTGTAGTTAAATAAAAGTGTAAAGTAGTATTGATGAAGTTACACAAAACTACAATTTCATTAAATATTCTCTTTTTTTTTTTTGTCTGACTGTCACTGAAAAATATTATGTAAATATACAGTACAATTGCTGTTTCAATTGGGGAATCGGAAAGGAAAGGAATTTTCCATGGATGTTTTTCAATGCATATTGTGATTCACCATTTAAGAAAATGACCATAAACAAAACAAAAACTGATGGAAACATAATAGAGTATTTTCATTATTTATAAAATATAGTGTACATGATTGTTTTCTCCCATACTTATTGGTATTTAAATAATGCGCGTAATTTCAAACATGCTATCTGTTATCTATTACACCTACAGTACCTAAGGCCTATCCCATTTTTGCCACATTTCACTACAAAAAACACCATCCCACTGCTTCCATCTGCCAGCTCTTCTTCACCTTCTTCTTTGCCCTTTTCACCCATCATATCAAAAACACTCAAAAAAAAAAAAAAAAAAAGAGAGAACCCACTCCCACTGATGAGTGCAAGGTCACACATAGGTCTGAAATAATCTCCTACTTTCTTCCTCTTGGTCACAGCACTCATCTTCTACCTGGAAGTGAGTTGGAACGGAGCGGCAAGGAAAGGAGGGAGGCGAGGATGGAAGAAACACAGAGCAGGAAATGAATCGCATCTGTGCTTTCTTTTCATATCAAGGACTTCATTTGACTTCAAAAAATGTTTAAGTATTATTTCATATGCATCACGTCCACATTGATACTGAAGTCATTTAACATATGAGACAAACACAGTTTCCTTTAGAGTGCGCACTTGAACATCACTTGAGCCTCCGCTGGTGAAGGAGACTGAATTTGGCAGCTCCTGTCATCTTGGCAGTATAGTGGTACCAGCATCTGTTTCTGACTCACAGTGGCATTGAGAAGCTGGAGTAGGGAATGGATTTATTTTTTACTTTTGGGAGAAAACTTAAAAAATCCTGGTCAAATATGAAGTGTCTAATGGCTCTTAATGTCTCGCGGGGATGACGGCAAAGTGTGCCTTTGTTTGGTGCTGCAGTGGAGGTTTGTTGCTTAGTAAGAGAAGTGTGCAGATGTGCTGAATGAAGCTGAGGGTGCTTAAATCTATCCAAGAGGGGGTGGATCCCAAAGTCCAGAAACTTGGCTCTTTTTCAAATCAAAGTGTATTTGTGCATTTATCAGTCAGCACTGACATCCTGTGTTAAAAGACTTCTTTCCACCCACTGGTTAAGTCCAGCTTTGAAGTCACATGTGGAAGGATTACCAATCTATACATGCCAAGGCAGGGGTTAAAAAAAAAGGAATATACTCTGGATTCTTTTTAATTATTTCTCAGAGTTGAAGGAGTGACTTGAGTTATGTTGGCTTTGACAGCACAGTCGATGAAAATGAGCGTTAGGATTGAAACACAGAGTTGGGACATCGAGCTAAATTCAGACAAACTCAGCAGCTATTTGGATTTGTCTTGTGTTGTCAAAGGTTATACTGGCGTCACCCTTGTGTTTGTCTGTTTCTGTTGCTTTCTCTTGCTTCCAATTTAATTTTGAAGAATTTTTCCCGTCTTGCCTTTGTTCTCATTCCATCCTCATTAGTGTCCCACTGAGGCCGCCTGTGCCTCTGAATGAACACAATGGAGCTGGGACTGAGTATGGAGTCAGCATCCTATCCCTGCTCCTGTTCAACCTATATGCCAAAGAGATCTTTTGGAATGCTGGGCTTGCTGATTGTGAATAAGGATTTTGTGTTGTTGGGGGCCAAAATACGAACAACCTCAGATATGCAGATGACACGCTTTTAATAGCAACCAGCACCCGATGCATGAATAACCTACTGAGAAAGCTATAACATGGCACTACTACTCAGTATCAGTGGTCTCCAACCTTTTTTCCCCCACGGACCGGCCTTTAAGGTGTCGCGGATAAATACAACAAAATAAAATGATACGACCGAGACAAAAACTGTGGTATTTTGTAAATATAGTAATAAACGCAAATTCATTGTGTAATTGTGTAACTCTATTAGCAGCGTCCTCCTGAAATGCGCCAGCAACGTTGAGAGTAACATCCTCCTCTCTGCCCTTAAATGCTCTCTGGTCGCTATGGTAACGTGTAAATATTTCTTTCAAAATAAGACATGCAACTACAACACAGAAAAAGACCTAGGGAAAGCGAGTTAACGATAAAAACCCTGAAAACCATAAATTTCACACCCGATTCTCAACTCTCAGGGCCTGGCACCAAATGACTCTGGCCCGGGGATTGGGGACTGCTGCTCAATATGTCTAAACCCCCAAATCCTAGCAGCTAAAAACTACACCTTCAACACAGACAACAAGAAAATAGAAATATTCAAGAACTTTAATAATGAGGCCACGTCTACGTTGGAAATCAAAAGGAGCAACGAGGAAATCGCTGCATAAGGTCTTCAAATCCAAGGACATTTCTCTGTTGATTAAAAGAAGACTTACACATGGTCAGATTTTTTTCATGGTTATAAATACTTGTGACAGTTGGACAATAAGAAACCAGGACTCAATGAGAAGTCAGTGCTTTTGAGTGTCTCCTGTGTTGGAGACAGGTTTTATTAGTACTGTGGACAACCAGCGGGACAGCCATTCAGCTGTGGAAGAAATCAAGCCAATAATGTCACTGGAAGGACAAATAAGGTAACTACAACCTGCTGAATTTTAGACACATCATTAAAAAACAAAATTACAAAGGGACATCATGATTGGAAGAACAGAAGCAACAGGGTGCAGAGGAAGACCAGCAACGGGTTGGCTGGACAACATTTTGACAATGACAGGAAGTAACTTTGGATGGGCTTGATCAACTCACACAGGATTGGTCTGCTTGTAGATTATTTATCCCCCAAGTCACTATAGACTTGGCCTTAACTATGTTTCTTTACTCGTCTCCCTGCTGCAAATTTAGTCTTTTCTCAGTTTTTGTTGGATCATTGCAGCTCCCACCTAACCTGCTTCTTTTCCTCTTGCAGCAACTTTTGTCTTATTTCTTCATAATGTAAAGACACTTATTTTAGTTCCTGATTGCCAGCCTTCCTTCACATCCTACACGTGGGTCCATTAAAAAAGCTTAAACATTAAAATCCTGACAGGCTTAGCTTAGTCTAAAAAAAAAAAGCTATCTTGGTTTCTTAAGACTAATAAACTAATAAACTTATTTCACATGTTTTTGGTTGTCAAATCTTTTCTCAACTATCAAGGTGGAATTTAATTGAAATTAACATCATTATATATAATCAATAATATTCATTTAACTTAGCTTCAATAACTACTTTTTCCCCCCCTTGGTGATCCATCAACAGCCCCCACCCTCCACCCACCCAAACCCTTTGCCAAATGCAAAAATCTGTAGAAATGTTTTATGGTACGCAACATGGCCATCACTGTAATGTAGCCCCCAAACTCATCTCTAAAGAGATTTAAAACTTCTCTCTTTTTAATGACTGCCTGACAAGTGTTATGTTGCCAACATGTTTTCCAAGATCTAATAATTCAGCCTTTGGCTCACAGCTCTTTTGAAACTGATTGTTAAGATGTTGTTACAGATGTGCAAATGCTGCGAAATTAACAATATCTGAGCAGCGCGGCTCACTGATTACATTGAAACTAGGATGCAGGAAGCCAGCTGTGGAGAAGCCCTCTATGGTTTTTGGCATGTTGGAGCCACTATTTGCAGCCAATTGTTCGAGTCTCTGTTGTTTTACAGATCTGAGCAAAAGAGCATGCAGTGATACAGCAAACTGATTAAAAGAGGACATCACAGCACTTGAATGTGCATTTGTGAAGTGAAAATGAGAATATTAGGACTTTATAGAGAAACCCCGAGTGTTTTAGATTTGTGTTATTCTGAGAAGTTTTGCCGAAACACATATTTTTATTACATGCCAGTGTTAAACACCTCATGGAACTATTTTAAAAGGGATTTGGAAAAAAAGGCCAGAAGCTAACAGTTTCCAGATAAGATTCCACTTTTCTCAGCACTTGCAGTTCCCCTGCTGACCTTCCTCCTGTCAGAAGAATACACATTTACCTCGTCAACAGTGCGAGGCTCCTTAAAGGAAAGCTGAAAATCCATAATGTGAAATGTGATTTCTTCTTGTTTCCGGACATACTTCTTGTTTCGGGGCAAACTCGGGGCAGACAGCCACTGTGCCTAGTAGATTAGACTTCTCCAGTTCTTCCTGTTTCATTCCATCCAGGTGCATACTGGGAACGCTGCCATGTATATCCCTCGGTGCACAACAGTACAACGCAGCTGTGGAAGCCACCTAAATTTGATTCCTCTCGTTGTAGCCTAGCAACGGTGGGTATTAACGCACACAGGCTGGATGGGTGCAGTTCTGGTGCCAGAGGCAGGATGGGCGCCTGGTTGCAGCTCATTGGCAGATGACATTGAGTGAAAGCTGGCATTCTGAGATTAGGGGATCAGATGCTCACAGCGCTCTATGCAGGAAGTAGGATGAAATGTAAAAATCAATGCCAGGAGGGCTTGACAGGTCCTTTACACTTGACGTGCAGATGTACACAGATACGCCATACATAATGTTGTTACACAGCGCATGAGCCCGCATGTTTTAGTTTGCTGTACACTGTAATTTGCTTTTTGGAAAGAGAAATTTATTATCTGGTGATGTAAATCCGAAAATGAGCATTTCAGAAATCTGCTATCCGATCTTGGCTCGTCCTGCAGATAAGATATTTGAGAAAATATTCTGGCACGTTTCCAATAGACGCAAATTCCTGCCGTCACCTTACCTATTGATTTACTCGGAGTAAATAAGCTAGTGTTTATACTTGTTGTGTTAAGAACATTGCACAGGGGTGTCCTGGCAGCTCTGCGGTATAAAGTGTGTGCCTTGTAAACATGACTTCCTGGTCTGAATCCAGGCCAGGACCTTTGTCACTTGTCTGTGTTGTGTCTGTTCCACCTGCAAAAAATACCATGCCCACTCCCCTCAAAGCAGCCTTTGGACGACGCGGCCAACAAACACACCTCTTGTGGATTTAAAACACAGCCTTCGCCAGCAGCACTTCCACTGGCTTGAGGCCGCTGAGCGGGGGGAGGCTTCTCTCCCCTGAAAGCATTGGCAGCTACGCTAGCTTCTGTTTTCTAGAATACCAGATGCCTCACGCCACATGCTTCAGCCACTTTGATTTCATCTCTGTGCAGTTGTTGATCAGATCTGTCTCTGTTTGACACAACCTGCCTCCCGTCTCCCTCGTAACTTTCATCTTTTCCATGCCGGGCAGGCAGGCGGCCGCGGCTGTCTTGAGATGTCACCCGGTGACGTGCAGTGTCCATCTGGTATACGATGTAATGGGCCTGGATGAATGAATGGCCAGCCACTCCACTGCTTCCTTTATGATTCTCAGCAGTGGTGCTGTCCAACTTTGATTCCCCAGTTATTAGGGAATTGAATTCCCCACTGAGGCGACGCCCAGAGGAGAGGAAGAGAAAGAGACACACAAAAGGAGTGTGAAATCTGTGGCAGTGCTACAGAATATGCTGCACAGCCCACCACTGCTCTCTTCCTGGAGCCTCTTCTCTCTTTGTGTTAGTCTGTAAACACATTTGCACCAGAGCCACTGCTCCAAAATGTAAAGATTTGCAGCAGCAATTCATTGTCAGGCATGATCTAGGGCTCTTCACTTTTCACACAGGCGGAGAGGAAGTCACTCAGTTTGAAGAGCAGCACGTCCTCTGAAGGTCACGTAATGAAACAAACCTCCTATAACAGAGATGGAGTAAACTAGGTGGATAACCCTCAGGGGATTTTGCTTCATCTTAAAAACTATTGACGGTTTCCCTCTGAATTTAAAGGGCTCCTACTGGATCCCATCACAAGGGGATTAAAAAGGAAAAGGGCAACTGGGATCACTTGGAGAGCAGACCCCTTCCACTTGAGCCAACACTCAAGCAGGGATGAAGTGGAGGCGTAGAGGCAACCCAGAGGGAAAGAGCGCAGAGGGAAGGGAGAGACGGGGAGGTGGCATAGTTTGGATTCCCAATATGTGTCCAGGGAATCCGAAGTGAGGCCAGATGGCACAGGCCTGCCGGTCTTTGGGAATCACAGCATACGGCGGCGGGATGCATGGCAGAAGGTAGCGGGAAACAGTGCCGGGGTCAGCTCTTGATGTTGGACGCTCCCCGGAGCGGTTCCTTCCATCCCTTTGAACAAGAGAGCATCTCCACACAACTGTGCCGCTTCTCTGCTTAATGCGGCAGTTGACTTCAAACGCAGCGCTATTCCCTCCTGCCCAAAACCTCCCGAGTTCGAAACATATGTTATCAGACCCGATGAAAACACCGTGCCAATAATGTGCCACCGAGCGCCACGTATGGACATATGTGTTCTGTTTCAGCTGCAACTTTCATCTCGTACAATTTCATTCGACTCGCTGGCGGAGCCGACATGTGGGAGCTACGTCACAAGGCCGGAGCGAGGTGCGGCGGCGCTTCGCGGTGCCTGTCGTGCCAGCATGCTTCGCCGTAGACCGAAGCACAATATGATGGCGGCCAATTATATATCAGTCAGCTTTCGGAGACAGATGTCCAATATAACCTGGTTAGCGCTAATAGGCAGATTTTTAAACGAGTAATTATTCATCGTTCGCAGACCAGTAAAAGAGACGGATGCTAATATCTGATGCTGAATGTGTGTGACAGGTGTTACCAACAATTTCCCTCAGTCTCTCGTGGCAGCCACCACTACGCAAACATCTTAAAACATGTCTGCATTCACGTTGCAGTGATCTCACATTTTTTGACACATACTCTTTGACTTTGGGAAAGAAGCAGCCCTGTATGTGCATACTGATTATCTGCCTCTATTTCTGTCGAAATAACAGTTTTTTGGAAGCCAAGTGTGGTGTTATGCTTGTTGTCGCATCTCCATAT
The DNA here is from genome assembly GCF_057382275.1 of Copadichromis virginalis. Taxonomy (NCBI): domain Eukaryota; kingdom Metazoa; phylum Chordata; class Actinopteri; order Cichliformes; family Cichlidae; genus Copadichromis; species Copadichromis virginalis. The sequence continues at coordinate 49,289,024 of NC_140620.1, forward strand.
CTGTGTATAGACTAAGATCCCCTCATTATTCTCATTAATGGTCCATCTGTCATCTTGGCAGAAGCCCACTGGTATAGAGTTAGCTATGATTAACATTTAATCTATATGATTTTCTAATGAAAGCAGGGGTACCGCACTCGGTAATGATTGATTTGTTTCGCTTTTTTAATAATGGCTCGAGTTGTTGGAGAAGATGTTTCACTGTGTGCTGATTATGGTGCCATTGTTTTCTTAATTTCATAAAGTGCTGCTTCTTAATCTGAATTTCCTTATTGTGTTTTTTCTGAAGTTGTCATTGTGCACGTCGCAGGGGGAATGAAAACGCTGTCACTCATGCATGAAGTGCTGTTTTGTGTTTTTTTGTAGTTCAGCTTGTGACATGTCAATTTTCCGAGGGCCATCAAAAGGCTTAAGGTTTTCAGTGAACCGAAAGTTCACACACACTGTGCGTTTGATCGATATTAAAACAGATTTGGAGAGTCTGTCTAGTATTTCTCTGCAGGTCGTACAAGTGCAGAATAAAAACGACTAGGTTTTAGTAAGTAATTAAGATGAGTCGGTCACATAATAAAGAAACAAAGCAAGTATGAGGTCAAAGTCGCATTTGATCTGTTTTGCAATCTGTATTCGAAATTCACATAAAGAACAACTGTAACAGGAGAACAGGGAACAAAACAGGTAGAGGAAAAAAGAACAGGCTGCATATATAGGTGCCATATGTGCAGAGCAGCGAGGAAAAGAACTGCAGTAAGATTACACCGCAGAAAACCAGAACTGCATTATCATAATCCCCTGGGAGACTGCTTAACTTCAGTTTTACCATCTACAACAAACTAAAGCTACACATGGAAATTTCCCAGATCCCAAAGCGGTATCTGTCTGAATAACTTCTTTGGTTAAATTTAAAACAGCATTAAACACAGAAAAGCTGAAGAGAGTCTTAAGCTGAGCTCAAACATCAACATTTATTTGTCATTGATTTACCAAAAGAAATCAATGGGATGCTAAACAATAGTATATTTAATAATGTGTTAAACATCCAGCACTTTTTTTTTTACTGAAGAGCAAAACAAATAAATTATACTCTTCAAGTTGCAGTGATTAAAGTATGGTCTAATTCACAAGTACAATTCAACTAACACAATCAGACTCACTTTTATTGAACACAGTCGGTAATCTTTCGCAGTACAGGCTGGAAAATTCAACCGAAGCTCGACCTCTGCGCTAACGACGTCTCTAAAAATACAGGGAGTCAGGTGGTCCAATTAAAGAGAAGAGACTAGAAGTGGGGGTTGTTCTCGTGTTATTCTTATAAATAAATGCATTAAAAGTCTTGTTACTGACACAAAAGTCTGGACTTCATAAAAGTGATTCAGTTTGTGTCCTGATCACAAGAGTGGAAGCTGGAAAACAATTCAAGAGGACGCGAGTGTTCACCGATCCACATTCGGACACTTTGTTTACAAGCAGGGGAACTCTTGACATGATTCTCGGTGTGATCACCAAGCAGCACCAAACCAACTTCAAAATAAAAGAATTGAAGTTTTTAAAGACTAAACAGATTTTCCACAACACATCTGGAACAAATGAGAGACAAAATGCTGAACACTATATGTAGCTAAAAAACAAACAAACTACACAACATCATCAAACCTGTGGCGATTGGCGGATGGCTTCTGGGGCTGGAGGCTTTGCTGCTAAGGGAATCAAAATTATATTTAGTAAATTTTAGGTGAGAATATAAATGGAGAGGGTTGGTGATGCAACAAGACAATGACCCTATATCTGCTCGTGTGTTAATACCCAAGTCAGATTGTGTTTGTCTTCAGTTTGGTTGTAAAGAGCCAGTTTGGAAATCCCGGTAATCCCAAATGGTTAGCAAACTTTCTCTTTATGACGCTAAGTTGTGTTGCTGTTGTCTGCATGAGAAACAGATCTGTAACCTTCCATAGGCTCACCGAGACATCTGCTGTACATGGCAACATGAATAGAGCTTTTGGCTTGGGTTCAAGGCTCCGAGAGTGCCTTTTGTCGGTGAACGGTCTATTGTGGGTGGATAGGAGGATGGTGTTTACGGTCGCTACTACCTCCATGGCCCCCGCAAGGAGGATAATGAGATACAGTTGTTATCAGTGACAGCCGAGGGCCACGAGGAGTTGTATCGGCCCGGTGCCTCGACTCTGATCCTCCCAGAGTGGGAGGCAAGATTGGAATGATGCTAATGTTCACTTGAAAGCCTTTCTAATTACTTCTTAGTGGGAACTGCACATCTTTAACTGGAGAGATGTGACATGAAATTTAGCATATAGTTAATAAGCTGGTCCGACTGGTCATTTTTGCACTATTTTGCTCATTAGTAAGTTGCATAATTTGCATTTTAATTGACCACAGCTAGTGTTAGACTCTTGAATAACTTTTGATAAGTCTAAATTTAGCTAAAGATACACAAGGCTAGTAAAAAGTTGCTTAGAGGTGTAGTTCTGTTGGTCAACATATAACCTCTGTGGAAGTCTGCATTGAAATCCCTCTCATCTTAGTGACTCATGTTAAATTTCCCAACTTAGCAGCAGAAAAAGAAAAAGGGTATGAAAGCCTGGTGTAAAAAGGGGTACTGTGGTATGTGATAAAGTGAATGAGCAGTGGAACACTTTCATCCTCACCACTTGTCTCATAAATATGAATTTTATACACCACAGTATATTATTTTCTACATGTGCTTATTTGCTATGTTTTGCCATTGCCAAGGTAACACTGCTTCACTTACTATTCTGGGTTTATTTGTGTTAGCATTATGTTGCAGTTAACATCAAAGCAATTGCACAGATGAAGGCAAATACAGTCTATCTTTTATTGTGTTGTAGATGTTTCCTGTCATTTATTCCTTTGTTCATACTTTACTATTGTTTCTTTGTTCTGAGCCGTAGTGGAGGTAAAGTGTTTGGGAAGGAGGCTCCTCCACATCTCCTGACTTTTATAGTGCTGGTGATTTCATGGTCGATATGACTGGGTTACATCAAGATGAGGGTTTTTCTTTCAGTAGGAATGTTTTCTTTTGTGTGAGTTTTTTCTTGTCTGGATCACGGAATCACTAGTCAAGAGTATTTGTCTTATTGGGAGCTATTTAGCTGTGTAAATTAGCAAGTTATTGAGTTACAATTGAAGTTCAGTAAAACACATAAGAAACACACAAAAAAACCCTACACAGAAGTATTTTTGTGGAGACATTAACACAATGAAACAGCTGTGACAAGCTAACAGTGACAAGCTAACAGTGACAAGCTAACAGCTAACGGCTACTGGCTAACATATATATATAAAATCATATGACTCATGAGATTAAATCACATATTACCTGCATCTTTTTCTACCTTTGTGTTTTATGACATTTTGTTATTTTCTATCTCTGTTGTGTTTTATTCAACTTCTGTTGTATTTTGTGTTTTTCTTTTTCTGGGTATTTCCTTAAGCAGTGGTGCTTTTGACCCTTCAGGGCCACAATAGATTTGGGGAGTTTTTGGTTTGACTTTTGCACATCCTGCATTGCCAGACTGTTTTACATGGTGCAAGGACAAAAATGTTGAAAGACTCCTTTAAACTGAATTAAGACTTTAAGTTATGCATATTAGGAGCATGGCAGCTGGCACGTAGGTTTTCGATACATGCAGTGCTAGCTACTAGCTGTCTGCTAAATGATTTCACAGGGACATTTTTATATAGGCACAATAAATACTAGAGCCCTGGGCTAAACTAATGTTTCCCACTGAGTAGGCCTGTGGATATTAATATAATGGAAAGTATTCAAGCATTACTTTGTAAACTGGCATACTATTCGGCTGACAGAGGTCTGATTTAGAATTAAGACGTTTTGATCTAAAATATACCTTAGTTTGAACTTTGACATATCTTTTACTCACCCAGCCTCACTCTAATCACAGATGCCATTCATTCTTATCTCAGTGCTCAGACCAAACATAAAAGCGAATCAGTAGTAGAACCCTTCACCCAATATCCTTGCTGGATATAGCACAACATCTTAATTGATTTGTTCCAAAACCAGATGAAGTGACTCACAAAAATCTGTACTATATGCCCTCAGATAAGTGCAAAAAAACAAGATTTCTGCTTTGAAGAGTATCCAACAATTATATGTGGTATTTGCGGACAAACACCATTGTTCATGGAATTTAGGGTCGAAGCCGAGGCCCTTACAGATGATTTATGTATTCAGCTGGGGATGGGGGAGGATAAAATGGGCAAATTTCATCTGGCTGTAGAAAGCTCCAGCCCAGCGGGCCTAGAGAAGGCTTAAACATAAGCAGGACGGGTGCCAGGTCCTCTCCTCGGCCATTGTGCTTTAATTAACCTACATAGGAGCTGACTGCTTAAATGTGCAATGATAGATAAGGCCCCTTGGATGATTGATTTATTTACTGCACATGCTAGTGATTTCCATAACATTACAAGCCATATGAGGCACAAAAGTCATTAATGCTCAATATGGCCGTCAATGTATACAACATACAGTAAAACCTGCTTTCAGGTGGAGGTAAGCTAATAAAAATGCAGCAAATGGATGGGAAATTTTGGCTTGAAGATCAGCCAAGGTCACTGATGTTCCAGTAAATAACAGCGAGGACAGGAAATGATGGAGAGATGTTGAATTCACGACTTTTAGAGACATTGTTTTATAAAAGCACACCAGGTCTGGCTTTGTCAAGTGAAGTCTGGCATGGGCCCAGCAGCAGTCTGAGGCTGTGATTGCAGCCGAACGTCTCCATCAGAGAGCACTAGAAGGTAACGGTGGGATTAAAATGGGCACTGCTGGCACATACAGGCGGGCAGGGTGTTTCTTTCTTTTTTTTTAGCTAGGCCATTGTTCCATATGTGCTCCACCTGCGCCTCTCAGAGCCTCGCGCCAAACACACGGCCGGCAGGCTCCACCATCCTCGCTGATTGGAAGTTGCCATGGTGATGCTGGAAGCCGGAGCTGAAAATAGGGGGGGTGTGCTGTAAATCTCAACATGGTATTTTTTTAATTTAGGAAATTGGCAAAGGAAGTGTAGTAAATGAATCGGCGTTAATAATAATTCACATATGGGACAAAACACAATTAGGCTGCTTTTGGCTACAGGCAAAGAGAAGACAGCTCCCTCTAAAATGTGATCTCATCTCATCAAAGGCACTTCAGCTTTCCCAGTAGTCCTGAGTGAGCAGATAGTACGGCTCTATGTGATAATGATGTTTATGGGAATAATATGACTGAAAGTTATCACTGGACACAAAGAGCAGCGAGATGGAGACATCAATCATGCAATGATGACCCATAAATTGATTCCTTATCAGCTCGTGTAAATGGATGGAAAGAGTGATTCAGTGCTTTGGTTTATTAAATAGAAAACTCAATTTTTTCTCCCTCCCCACTACCAGCACTGTTTTGTTTCAAAAGTTAGCTTTTTTAAAAAAAAAATTATTTCGTTTTTTTATAAATTTGTTTGGAGTGCAGAGGAAAGCCGAGCAGCAAAGCTCACCCGTAGCTTTTAATAACACGATGGCCACCATCCAGCTTCAGACGAGTCCTGGGATTGGCTGATCCCTTCACACTCTGGCACCTGGAGCAAGCCTGAAGTATATGTATGTGTGTGTCTGTATGTGTGAGTGGGAGAGGGAGAGGGTGAAAGAGGCTGTCATTGGTGGCTGCACTATTGGAGGCGTGACACGACGAGAATCAAAGGCCGTCACCTGCAACCGAGTGAGAAGAAAAATCATTAAAATGGTTTCAGGCCAAAAGCCTTTGCATAAAATCCGAAAACTTTTAGTTTGGGAGAGGAGAAAAAAACATTTTCTCTTGGTTTTAAATTCAAAGTTCAAAGTGCATTCAAGGAAATTCTTGGCTTAGTTTTTGGTATTTGCAGCAGGGGTGAGGGAATACGTGAGGAGAAAAACCTTCCTGACTAAAACTGTCTGCGTTCGAGTTTGTATTAAAAAGACAAAGCTGCAGCGCTGCCCGCAACACTCAGTGGTGACCCACGTATTTGTTTATGATTGGCAACCCCCGTCTGAAAACGGCTGTGCAAATACGATATGTACATTTGCATGTTTGTTGTCATTCATTTCACCATTAATCCATAATCCAAACTAAACTGGCGGTAAACAGCATTGCGGGGGGAGGTGTTTGGTTGTTCAGCTGTGGCTCCAGGATCATCCAGTGATACATGCAAAATGGGGCTTTGGGTCAAGATCACAGCACAGATAGAAACAGATAAAAAAAAAAAACCTGCCGTTTTCTCTGCACAGAAATCCTCAGCAGCGTTTTCTATACTTCTCAAGTTGGTGTTGTTTATGAGACTCCTGCGCCAGCTTAGCCGGTGCGGAAGTGACCTTTCCGAGTCATTGAAAATGCAGAGTAGCTACAGACAAACTGACCTGCAGAGGAATTAGCCGCTGCTCCTTTCGTCTCCTGCAAACCCAACAGCTTGAACACGCCTGGGCGCTGCCTCACAAAGGCGCTCTATGGAGGAGGCCTATTAATCTTCCCAAAGCCTCAAAAAAGCAAGAGTCAGTGTGGGCCCCTAAGTCTGGTGCCCGGGGCCCGCAGAACGGGGGTCCTTGGCAGGCTCTGTGGGGTCAGTCTTGGCCCTGGATCAAATAGGTGGGGGTGGGACAAGGGCACAGGATGGTGTACCTGTGCCCTTTAACAGATGCCAGGCTGAGGCTGGCTCCGGGGAGAGGGGAAAGGATCATTCCTGGTGCTGCTGGCCTTCACAAACATCAATCAGGATGTAGCTGTTCTTCCTCCATCATTAAAGAGGAGATAGAAAGAGGGTAATCTGAAAGCGCTGCAGCTTCTCCGTCTGATATTTAAGGGCCCGGAGTGCGACTGAAGAGAGCGAGTGACACCTGTGATGCCGCCACTGCATTACGGAGAGAAATATTTTATTAGGAGTTTAATCTTCTGATACATGAAGCGATAACAGCTGACAGTACAACATGCAGATTGCGAGTGTGAGTAATTATTTGCCTGCACTCTGAGTAAATATTGAAGCAAAATAGGCCCGTTCTGTATTTTGAGCCTTTTGCGGCATGTAAAAATAGCAAGAAATGATCGTTAAATCTTTAAAAATATAAGTATTTAGTAGTTCCCTACAAACATCTGCTGAAACACATTACACATACTGTTGCAATGGATGATATATTCCTTCAGAAAGATGTGAAAGGAAAGAGGAAAGGTTGTAAAATTTGCTGGCTTCTAGTGGGTGGGGCTTTTAAATTAAATCAGAGGCCCAGGTGCAAGAAGGCATGAAGGGAGGGGATCTTTTTCCTTTTTTTTTTCCTTTAACTGAGCCAACACCTGCCTTTAGCTTAGTTTACCTTTTTGGGACTGGTCGCAAGCAGCAAATCTTAACAAGAATCTCTGTATTAGGTACTATTTAGGCCGGCTGCTGGTGCTGAGAAATCTACTTAAGCTAACCTGACTTAAGGTAAGCCCTAAATAACCCAGTGCCAGCAACCTTCAGTTACTTCCTGTAAATCCTTTACAGGCACACCCGGTGTTAAAAAAGTAGAGCTTCTAGTCATTCACTGTCATGTCTTAAATATACATACATGCATTTAAGTGTGTGTGTATTGTCAACAGTGTGCACCAAACCCAGTGTTACTCAGAGGGTGTAACAGTCTGTCGCAAACGTTAAAAGTTAGGCACTGAAATAATCTTTTATAAGGGAAACATACAAATATAAAGTGGTGTAATTAAAAATGAATTCATTACTCAATAAACTCAATTATGCAAAACCATAAATTAATATTGCTCATCTCAATATACAACATAAATGAATGAGACCAAAAATAAATCCAAAGCCATTAAATAAGGTTACAGTTGTGAAGCCTCGAGCTGTTTTCACTATCGCCGTCGTCAAGCCAGAGGCACGTCTGACCGAGGAGCTATTGAAGACTGTAATTTGCAAAATAAGCATCTAGTTGGATTAAATGAGACTTGGAATTGATATTTTACAGCATAAATTTATGAGGAACCTACTGAGGTCAAAGATCAAGGGAAACAGGGGCTGTTTTTTATGGCCTAGACGATAGCGACTTCTTTTTGCCACCGGTTGGCAATCAGAAAGAATGCAGGTTCAAGGCACTCCTCTTTAGGCTTCACTTTTCCAGCATCTGCATTCTTTTAAAAGAATTATACATGTGGAATTTGCACAGATGGCATCATGGAGGGAAGAAAAGCAAACAAAACACCAGTTCTCTGCACAGCAAGTCTGTCTACCATGGACACAATTCATGCAGAATCTACCTCCAAATCATCATTTTATTACAGTCCAGTGATTTATTCTGGTACATTTAAATGATAAAAATTTAACTTTCATCACATTTTAGAGCGCAGAGATTCATAATCAGTAAGATAAAACTAATAAATTCCGATTATTTCCTGCTGTTTGACTGTTTGATCCCTAGGGGTGTAGTTTTGAATTCAGCATATTTGTGGAGGGGCTGAGGTAGAAACCAAATGATGATTTTTCCTTAAATAAACAGTCTGTAATCAAGTTTCCTGAGCTCTAAATGCACAAACAATAAAGAGGAAACATTTAATTTGATTTCTGTCAAGTAAATCTACGAAAAGCAAAACCCTAAAATTATCCTGTTATTGCCGTAATGCTTCACTATCCTTCAGCTGGGCCTAATGCCTCTTAAACAAACAGACCTTGCTCAGGCTTTTCAGTGTTTGTAAGGACTTGTCAGAATAGATGTACCCTGCTGTGGCTGCTGCTCTTTTCCCCCCACAGCCTGCGAGGACTGAACAGAGCTCTACTGTGCCTCGGCGGACATTGAAATTCCCCCGACGTTTGTACAGTGTATTCCATTTCCGTGCCTTTTGATTCATACTTCTTTTTTCCTCCTCCTTTCCCCCTGTGAAGTACCTTTTTGTCCCCTGTTTGAACTTGGGTGAAGAATTCATCTGCAAGTGGAGGTTGGAGGTCAGACAAAATGGGCGAACTGAATGACTTAAGGAGCGACGGAAAGGGAAAAATATGAGGAATGGTGGCATGCATTGACAATGAATAAGATTAAATAAGGTCTGCAAGTGATGGCTTCCTCTGTTAATGCGATTAGTGGAAGTGGGCTGTTTGTATAAGCGTTAATGGGAATTCAGTTGAAAGAAGTAATGGTGATGAATATCCAAAGTTCAACCAATCCGACCTGTGAAGAAGAAGGAGCTCAGAAACTGTTACGCTTTAAAAACATTGTTTTATTATTAATGTTCTTCTTTATTAGCAGTAACACGTGCTCACAAGAGTGATGGCAGCTGGCCCGCGACACAAACTCATCTAACTGGAAGCTAAAAAAAGAAAGTCAGCATGAACTCCTGGATTGGACGCTTTGTTTTTGCTCCTGTGCCATACACTCTAGCTGCTCAGCTTTTTCTTTATAATCAATGCTGTCTACATTTACTGTTGAGGTCAGCTCTGAGCAGCTTGTTCTCATCACAGTGAGGTTCATCTATAACTATATGCGGTTTGTGGATTAGGGGATGAAAGAATGCCACTGACTGTGAAATTGCCTGATTTTTATCAGGGATGTTGGTGAGCAGCTGTGCACAATCCTCTGCCCTAATCTCGGGGCTGGAGAGGGGACTGGGCAAGGAGGGGAGGTGTTTGTGTGTGTTTTTGTCTCCCTGCATGTGTGTGTGTGTGTGTGAGAGAGAGAGTGTTGCGTGCATGCCAATGTTGGAAAGGTTCTGAATGGTTGTGTTTATGCATGATCCTTCAGAAGACTAGTTATCCCTGATAAGTTATCCCAGTGTTGTCCCAAAATCGGTGGTGCTACAGGGATGCAGGATTCAGTAGATGACTGTGGCGACAGCTTGGCTTTTTCTGTTTCAGTTGGTAAAGGCCAGTAAAAAGATATGTCATAATAATATTATTGATGCATTGACTGTATAATCCTGTCTCTCCACTATCTAACCAAGTCTAGTCCTGGAATAAGGATAGAGAGGAAATCTAATTAAAGTTCATGTTGCATAATAGTGAATCCATAAAACTGTATTCTGTCTACAAAGTTTCATATTAAATTAAATTCAGTTTGACTTAGCACTGAGTCACAACAACAGTCACCTCAAGACACTCTATATTGTAAGGTAAAGATCCTACGGTAATACAGAGAAAACACAGACAACCCCCTCTGAGCAGGCATGTGGTGACATTGGGAAAGAAAAATTTCCTTTCAACATGAAGAAACGTCCGGAAGAACCAGGTTCTACAACTTCCTGCCCACCTATTTGAGCAGACAATTTGCATGGGGCATTTGAATGTCACTAAACTCTGTGGTGTTGTGCTCAGTTTACTGTTTTAGCTCTTTTGAAAAAATGCTCAGATATGCAAAAGGCCCAGCAGCAACTGGGAGGCAGACAATTAGCAACTCAGTCATGGAGCATGGAGCAACTACAAAGCGGGATATTTTCCTTAGAACGAGCCAAAATGTTCCTCTCACCCATAGCCTCCTGACTTTATGGCAGTAAAGATATTCACAGGTGAAAAAAAGAGTTTTAATCTCTGTTTTTAATTTTCCTCTTAATGACAGCTAGGTGATTTCTTTTTATAGTTAATAATTAAATTTAGGCTTACTGTTAGGCATTATATAGCAAGTGGAAGCTGCTAACTGTTTGCTAATTACTCTGCTAGTTACTGAACTGGACCTCTTTACAGTTTTTGTGGTGCTGGTGCCTTCTGGACCTTTTTTAATGGAGTTAGCTAACAAATAGCATGGTTTGCCATGTGGCACGGCCCATTCAAAAAGTCCATACTCTATTTTTGGTAAGTGGAGCTCTAGTATTTTACTGAGCTACTTAGCCTTGCTAGCCAAACTTGCTAGCATTAGTGGAAAACTTTACACCATCTTTTCTAAACATGGTCACTTCTGGCAAGTTTGCCATTGTGTTAAATTTGAGTTTTTAAATCAGACTTTACAAAGCAATGTGCGATGCTATAGTATCTTTTATTTAGCCTAGTCTATGATTTATACATAGAGTGCTTGAAAATATATCCTAAAAAAAACAAAATAAAGTGCATTACTATTTAGTACTATTTGAAATGTAATTAGATTTTTATTGTATATTTATGGATTTTTTTTAACAATGCATTGAATTTTACTATTTATGGAAATTCCCAAAAACTTCTGCAAAAAGTAGACAATGTACTAGCAAAAACTTTGGAGGCCATTTTACATGTATTGTGGATTTATTGTTTAAATGTCTATACTTTTACTAAAATTTGCACAGCACAGTAGTATAGCTCTTTGGAAGTCATGTTCATACATATACATTTATGCAATTAAATGTTTTAGAGATTTCAAATGTTTATAGTAAAATACACATTTGGTAAAAAAAAAACAAACCTCCAACTCACAATTGTATGAAGTGTGACCACTTTTGTGACCAAAAAGAAACAAAGTTACAGAATAGAGAAATACAGAAAGTGTCATTTCGGTCAGTTAAATAACATATACGATCAATGTAGGAAGTGTGTGTGTAGATTTATGTTTCAGAAACATCACAAGAATTTCTTTTTTCAAAGTGGATGCAGAGTACAGGGTTTGTCAGTCTTTGATCGTGTGTTTGATGTATTGCTGCCCACATACAGAAGCATGCTTTGTGTGGGCAACGCATGACACTGAAGTTCCCTATCTCCTTGTCTCTCTGACTAGGGAATTATTCCAAGTGGTGGCGCTCAGAAATTTGCATACACAATGATTTGAGGCCTATCTCGATGGCCGTGCCCGATGCACGGACTGAAATAAACGCAGCAGGTGACAGGCAAACATATGCCTCGAATGCCATGGGGTCCCGAAGCCGGATCATCTCCAAAGGCTAACTGGCAGGTCTAAGTAGAGACGGCATTAATACATATTATTCACAAAGAGCATGATTGAACAGAAAAATGTGCCCGGCGTGTACCCAGCTGCTTTGTTGGCACACAGCTCAGCCTCTGCCTGGGTTTCAAGACTGAGCTTGGATTTAGCCATGCATTCACTGAATTCCCCATGCAGATCTTATTCATTCATTCAAGCACAGGCAGGGCTATACCAACAAACTGGTGTCTGTGAGTGTGAGAAAGAGTGTGCTCATATGTGCCAGTTCCTGAATGGGTGTGTAAATCACAGCAAATTTAGATTTTTGACAACTATGTACCGTAAATATTTGCTGTTCACAAATGTGATTGACGTGATTTAAAAGCGCCGTTCTAAGAGGGTATTTATTAAATTTGTAAAACACAGAGATGGCTGCATTGTGGCAGCTAAACAAAATGATTTTCCCGGCAACATCAAGCCTTCTTTTACCCTAACATGACTAATATTTCTGCTCTTCGCAGTAAGCCGGCTTACAGCTTTCATTTTCTTTCCTTCAGATTCATATTGACATTTCTTGGCTGACGCGAAGATCGAACACATGCTTCGTGTTTGCAGCCACAGCAAGACGTAATTAATTGATGTGCTCATCTTCTGATTACATACATCAACATGTATGGATACATTTTTCCAAAGCTTGCCACCCAGTCAATAGGAGGTCACAGGTGCATCTGTACTTACAGATGTCTTCAGACTGTGGGTGCGATAGCCATATCTAGAGATATGACGCCCTCTAGAGGGAAACATTTGGAGGTTTTACAGGCCGAGACTTGCTGGCGTGAGCGCTGCCTTTCTCTAGAGAAGAAGCTCATAAAAATGAGAAACACATAATTTCCTCACTAATTATTAAAATTGTGGTTTAGTTTAAACATTTACAATTGTGAGCGAATTGCTGCAAATTCAGTAACAAAAAAACTGTTAGAAGCAGTTTAATCTACAAAATTACAGGAATACTAACATCTAAGTTTTCACAAAGCAAAACTATATGATGCTAAAAACCTTTCATTGTATTGTATATTACATATAATTATTCAAACTAATGCACTGATACAAGTTATCCTATAAGAGGAGGGTTAAGCTGGATGTGGACTGTGTAACATCCTTTTTACTTCTTATTTCTCTGAAAGAGAAAACAAAGAAACAAACGTGTTTATGTATTACAACAGATCACAGCAGCTAAAAGTCATAATTGAACAGAATATTAATAGTGTCTTTGGAGCCAAACAGAAAATATGATTCTGGCTTAAATAATCAAAGAAGTGGATTTCATACTCACAATCGATATAGGACTTGCATTCACCGTTTTTCGGATTTTCGGAAAAAAGCCGTCTGCAAAAGAATTTGGTGAATTGCTGCATTATTATATTTGCTTACTGGGACGTCAGTGTACAGTATTTTTTTTGTTTCAAGCAGAATAATCAACAGATGTGATTAAATGATATATTAATGCAGCTGAGCCAAACTGTCCTACTGCAAGTGAGGTAAACGTACCTGCTGTGCTTTAAGCGGCTTGCTGTAAAAATCAGACTCTGCTGGTTGGTTTCCTCTTTGACTTCCATTCACCGCAACACCTGGGGGAGAAATTATCCAATATGCACTGCTGAACAGAGAATCATTCGGTAAAAGAAAATAAAGGACTCTCATTTAGCGCTGGTGAAACTCACTAGATCAAAACACAAGGCACTGGGGATTTGATTTAATAACACTTCCCGGAGGATTAATTTCCCAGCACTGCGACTGGAGCTCGAGAAACTACAAAGGCATGCAAACACAGATTTCCTCTGCGCGCGCTGAGATAAGTTTTTAAAGACTTACTTGCCGTGTGATGAACGATGTTGATTTTATCTGTAGGGAGAGAAGACTTTTTAAGCCATTTACAGTATACAGTTTAATACACTCATTTGTACCGGGGTTATTTATTCCATATACTTAATATTTTAAAGAAAACCAAAAAGTCTCTGCGATGACAGCACAGTTTAGCCCACATAGAATGTGAATATTTACCATAGACGCTGTCGTCTGCCTCTCTGTTGTTTATGATAGTGGCTCTCAGATGGCTCAGCTTCTGCTGTAGAGACAAAGATCAGTGCTTCAGTATTAGACTGACTGTACAGAAGGCATCCAGGTCTTTATACATTCTGAGATTTCCATGATGGATCCGTGTTATGTTTACACTGGCTAAGACAAAGAAAAGAGCGCGTTTCACAGACTCATCATAAATCTTTCGGTGCTTTCGTGGAGGTCCAGTGGAAAACATACTGCAAATATAGTCCAAGTATGCAACAACAGAGCAGAACAAAAGGGTGGAGGTAGTTTTACTGACGATATTAGTCCGCAGACCAATAAATCTGCTCTCTGTACTGCGCTGCATTTCAGAGAGCAATATACTTTTAACTGTTGATGATGTTGATGTTAAGGTGCTACCTTGATCATTTATCACTAAGTCTGTTATAAGATGTGAAAAGTAGTAAGAGTCAGTGCTGAAATGCCCAGGTGAAAGCTCCTTATATCAAATATTGAAAATTTGTGTAGCAGAACTGGTGACTCTTTAGTCGGACTTTGATACAGTGTGATCTCTGTTGCTCTACTCATTCTTCTCCTCGAGTCTTACATTTTGCAGGTATTGTGACTTGACTTCAGTGTTAGGCGGGAAACAAATTCCTTTAGCTTCTACAAAGGCGTCTACCGCTGTTTTACAACCTCATAACCTGTCTGTGTAACGCACAGCAGCGCACCGTAGACCAGACCTTATAACTTGCCTCAACAGGAAAAGCACAGGTGTTACTAATAACATTAAAAATGTGTCTCAAAAATGAGACGGCGCGCCAACAAAACTAGGACCCTGAAATAAAAGCAGGTACATGGAATTAGCGCATCATCTGTTTTATTATTTCCTACTCTGACGTGCCAGAAAGTATTAGGTGAAAAAGGTTTGTTAAGGCAGATTGAGCCCGAGCACTTCATTGTAAATTAACTGCAGTCCTGATGAAATTTACAGTACTGTGCGAAAGTCTCAAACCACCCTTCATGTCTTTATATTTTGCAGCAATTTATTCAAAAACCTGAAAACATAACTGGAAAGTGTATAAGGAGTTTGTGCAATTCTAACGAGCTCGAAAGTGAGTATTTGGCATGACCACCTTTATTTTCCTGCACACACACAACGCTCTGAGGCAAGCTGTCTTGTCAATAATCCTTTTTTTATCCAGGTAAAAATCTCATTGAGATTCAAATCTAATTTCCAAGAGAGACCTGGCATCATGGCAGCAAAAAGTCAAAACACAAACGCATAAGGGTGAAGTAGTCATCAGGAATAGTTCTCCAGGCTTCTTGAAGGACATTCAAAGCTCTTCTTTGGATGTTTTCTGCCTTTTGTTCTGTTCTCTGTCAAGATGATCCCACACTGCTTCAGTAATGTTGAGGTCTGGATTCTGGGGAGGCCAATACATGACTGATTATGTTCCATTATTTGTGTTTTCCTTTACCCAGTTATGCTTTTACTTTATTATCAGGGTGTTTGGGATCACTGTCATGCTAAAAAATTAAGCCCTTTTCAATCAAACACTTTTCAGGTTGAATTGTATGGTGGATCAAAATCTGATGGTACTTTTCTTTGTTCATAATTCCACCAATTTTGACAAGATCTACAACACCACTGGCTGAAATGCAGACCAAAACCATGACAGAGCCTCCACCCTGTTTTACAGATGGCTGTAGACTCTCACAGTTTGGATTCATTACTCTATAAGACGTCTTGCCACTGATTTTACGTCCAAATTGGCATACAGTCTCTTCCTGTTTCCCTTCCCTAAATAAAACTTCTTGACAGCTATCCTTCCACTGAAACCATTAGATGGAAGGTCCAGATGCATCTCATGTCCTGTGTTAGGTCTTTGGTGGATTATTTTTTTCTATTTCTTAAGGACTTAACTTTCTGTACTGCTCACTTTCTGTAGATAGTTTTTTTTTGTAGGCCTGTCACTTCTTCTTTCCCCCCCACTTCTCCAGTTTTTTGAAGTTTTTTATGGATGGATGGCACATCAAGCCAAGGCATGCCAAGTTTACGGCTAAAACCTCTTTGGGAATCACCTTGTTGGTGGAAAACTACATTCCTTTCCTACCCTGGTGTCCTAGTGTTGCACAGCTACCTGATAACGAACAGATACACCTTCCCATCATTCCCCTATCTGGAACTTAACAGCAAGTAACTTGTGTTGTGCTTCAAATCCTTCACTATAGCTGTTACAGTATTTTGATTGCACAAGTTTCACATTATTATTTATGAATTTATAAAGAATGCCAAAAAAATACTAGATAAAAATACCCCTCAAAACTGGACTGCGGAGCTATTAAAAACTGCTCTCCCTCTCTCTATCATTGCCTTCTTGGTTAACAACATAAGACGCCGATGCAGGGTAGCTTGCCGAAAGCTCTAGATTTGACAGACTTATTTTTTAAGGCACAACAGCTGAAACCACCCAGGTCATGTGATATGTGCAGTTTGGTGTTTGAAGAATGTGTGCGTAGAGGCTCCTCGAGTTGCAGGTGTTGACGAAATAGAGTAGCTACAGGAAAAAAACGACAGCCAGATATTGTAAACATCATTTCTGCTACTTTGTGGTGCGTAACAATACTAGAAAACAGTACCATGTCAAAATTTACATGCTGCTGAAAATAAGAAACCCTTCCCTTCAAATGTGAGTTTGTCATATTTTTGGCCCCTCTGGCTTCCTGTACAATTCATAACAGAAACCCTATTTTGAATCAGCGATTCTTCACTTCTTTCTTTTTTCTGGCCTACAGAGATCTTTAAAACCCGAGGGACTGTTTTCTTTATTGTGACACATGGTTCCCCAGATGCATACCACACTTGCCTGATTATTCAGTATTTGTATTGTATCGTGTGTGGACCTGCTTGCTTCTTTCAGATCCCTTCATGTGAGTTCGGTCAGAGCGTGCAGCGATCCTACCTGCTGCTTGGCATCCAAGTCTTTCTGAACGTGCTGCCAGTCGCTGAAGAGCTCGAGAGCCTCGTCCACAGTAAGCGAGCCTGCCTTCACCTGCTGCTGGAACTCAATGAGCTGCTGAAGCCCGTCTATCTGGTTTGGCACAAAGGTGTCGTAGGTGGTAGAGACACTGCCTTCTCGCCCGCGTGCTGCTGTAAACGACAAGCCCATAAAAACAATAAGCAGGAACGTTTCAACATGTTTACTGCTGTAGATTATAAAATAATCATAATGTAAGTCCTAAAATATCCACCCATAAATTAAACAGCTGATTTCTAGTTGGGAGAAGATAGAAGGAAGAAAAGCCCGAGTATAATACCAAAGCAGCTGGTATCCATAGTCGGGTAATGTGAGTTCGCTCGGCACATCTGTGATGTCTGTGAGTCACCGAGATTGTAAGTAATTTTCGTGGCGAGTGTGATGATCTGTGGACGTGTCATTCAGTGTCACTAATGGAACAGCGAGGCAGACAAATGGCTTCATCTCTCTGTAGGTGCTCACCATTGCAGTTCATCCTTTTTTTTAAACTTCTTAGCATGTGGCTTTGCTTAAATCATTTTATTGCCTTTTTTACTGCGTGTGTACCCATTACACTGCTGCTTTAATTACTGCCTTCCCCATGCTGATTACTGGAATATTAATCTGCTTAACAGAACACTACAAATTATTTCATAGCGTCTCCATTAACTTATATCATCCAGCAGGTAATTTTAATAGACAAAAAATTACAACAAAAAATTAGAGGAAAGTATTTATTAAAAAAATGATTGGCACATCTAATCTTAAGTGATGATATCAGTCGTAGCCAAAGAGGGAAATACAAGCAACTGTTTAAAGACATCACAAGCATGAAAAAAAGCATTAACTGCTTATTCTAGCTGCAGGGCTTGTTTGTTTCAAAGTTAATGAACTGCGACTGTCTGTCCCAAACAAAGCAAAGAGTAAAGCGGCAAAACATATCAAAGCTACTTGCATTAGTATGCAGGCGACTGCTTAGTCAAGCCTGAGAATAAAACCCTGATATATCTTCAGGATTATCTCAGCATGGGTCTGGAGACTGCAGATTTTTAGCAGGAAGTCTGCATCACTGAGGGCATGGAGTTTGAAAGATGCAGATGTTTGGATATCTCAGTGGTCAAAGCTTATTTAAAGCAGCACACAGGCAGAAATAAGGGAACGCTATCGGAAGAATGTCTTCATGCAGCAGTAGTTCATGGAGTTCTAGCTCTAGTTCAGGGGTCCGCAACCTGGCTCGCGCGCCCTTCAGCTGTGGCTCATGTGAGCTTTGAACGAAAAAATATTGCAAACTATACGAAACAATAGGAAAAAAGATTACATCTGTTATCCATCTGACTGTGTTGCGGCTAAAGAGGCTCTTTTGATGTTGAAGGTTGCCGACCTCTGGTCCAGTTTATACACATATATCCCAGAAGCCACTTTGTTGGTCCGCTTGTTCAACTGTTCATTAGTGCAACCAATTTAAGAGTCCAGCCCAGTACTGACAGGGCGTACCTAATAAAGTGTGTATGCATTTAAATGATACCAACTGAAGGGCAAATTGTATATGATGAAACAGGATTAGCGCTGCTTTTTGTAAATGATCACATACGACTGGTTAGCACTGGTTTCCTAGTGATGTTATATAAGTTACAAATATTCAAGTAAAGTCCACGTACCTTAAATATTGTACTAAATGACTATTGTACACATTGATCACATGTTACTTATTGCTCTTATTACTATATATTACTCAACACCTACCTTGTTTAGAGGGAAGTGAGTACAGATCTCCATCGCCTGGTGTTTTCTTCCTCTGGAACACTGTTGATGCACAACAGTTTTATGTAACATTGTGCTAATAATGTGGTAAATATCTCTGTAATTTTCCACTAATTATCTTATTAGATAATACTACTAGAATGATGAAAACCAGATCTGAATCTTAAATTTTTTCTAATTTGTGCCTGCATTTTAACTGTCCTGCCACACGATGGAGCCATGATCTTATTTCAAAGCACCCTGCTTGTGGCTTGTTCGTAGCTTAGTTTAAAAAAAACCATCCAGCACTGTTTCAGAAATGACAAACGTAGTGACATCTGAATATATGTTTAAAAATCTCAAAATAAAAAATGCAGGATCTTGGCTCTTTGCAAAGAGACACAGTTGAGCTCTGAATTGAGTTAGACACTCTGAATGATGCTTTTGGTTTCCTGTCAGCGCTCTGAATGAAAGACTGCACTGTTTTAGCTGTCAGAGGCGGGGGAGCTGCGGCCGTGTGACCAACGCTGGATTTCAAATTCAGCATCCACACCCTGGAAGATAATCCCAGCCTCTGACTCCGTCCTCTGTGACAGCATCTCCTCTTTTCCACTTCACGCTCAAACACGACCTCTCTTTCCTGCCTCGCTCATAATACAAGCCCGGCTTTGTGGCTTCATTTGGCCTCGGCGTGTCCATGTATGTTGCATATGCAGAACTGCCTGCCCATGGGATTGAATTTCATTCACGTTTTCAGTCTCACTGAGCCCGAGATGTCGCTGCTAACAAAAAGAAGACTCCTCAGTGTTTCCACTTGTGCCGTGTTCTCCAATAACTGGCTCGTCGCCTAATCCTCCACCGAGCCTCATCTCTGCCCTCACATCTTTGACTGCGGTGGTGGGAGTTAGGGGCAAAATGTGATCCTTGTGTGGTTTGAAGCTCCTCTGTCTCAATAGATGGAAACCTCAAAATCCCTCTCCTTTCTCTTGTGCGCTCTGGGGACAAGGACGATGGAAAACGTGTAATGACTTATTCTGGCTGACTTGGCCTTGATCTGGCCAAGATTGGTTGCAGATGGCAGCCCGGTAGTTCCCTCTCTATTACTGAGAGGATGGTTGGGGTGCAGAGAACTCAGTGGTGCACTCAATTCCTTGTTTTGCTTCGTAAATCCCACCGGGAACGGGGTCGGCTCAGTAGATACAAGCAAGCTCACTAAAGAAAAAAAAAGGGGAGCTATTTACTGAGCCGCTCTAATTAGTTTCGTCTATTTGAATGCACGTGAATGCGAGAGGCGGGCGTAATATTGTCTGCGGTAATAATTAATTGCGGCCCCGCGTGTTCATTTTTGCATTTGCGAGACGGAAAAAAGAGAAGCCACAGCTGTTTTAATGATTTATAAGCCTTGATAATACCAGTCACTTTTGGATGTTTCATCTTCATGAAATATTCACACAGCTGTAATTGAACAGTTAGGGACTGCGGGCTCTCAAGGCAGGCAAATGGGTCTTTCTCCAGACTCGCTCGTGTTTGTTTTGTGACGGGGAGCGACTATGTTCTTGCGGTTTCTGAAATCAAAACAAACTGCATCACAAAGCAAGCTCTCTTTTCTCTATTCAGCGCTCTGCAGCGCTCTGCTGATGGTGGCGATGCACATTCCAGGCCCTTCCTCCCCCCATCCTGCATAACTCAGAATCATAATCATCACTATTGTATCTGTCTGAATGAGTGATGCAAGAAAAGAGTCTCAAGTTACCTTGAGTGATGTAAGGGGTTTTGCTGTCCATCAACTGGGTGCCTTCAGGCCGGGGTGTGGGTGCTGGTGGGCGGTTGGCAATGACCACTGCTTTTGCTTTAGCTGAATTCAGGATGGTGTCGTATTCACCATTCACCCCCAGCGGTGCGTAGAGATCTTCATCCTCCCCCTCTTTTTCCTCCACCTGTTGCAGTTTCTGTGTGTCTGTGATGGAAAGATTCCCTGACACACAGAGTGTTTACTGCACTAAAGCCTCAGAATCATAATGGATGCTGCACATGCCGTTTTTGTTTTGTTTTTTTGGCCACTTGTCATTTCACAGCTGATCAGAAGCAATGCTACACGATGTCCCCATCATTGAGGGGAAACGAAATGAAAGGAAACACAGTGTAATCATATGCCGGGGGGCATAAAACAATTCCATTACTGGCTTGCCTTCTGCCCTCCCTCCACTTCCCATCAGTTGCTCACTCACCTGCACTGCACATCATTTCGTACACGCTGGTATCGTCATTGTCCCCGCCTGAGCCAGACATATTCTGCAACAACAACAGAACACCGAGATGCATTTCTTGCGCCCGTCCAGGAGGCCACTTTAAAGGATATTTGTCTTGCATTGTGATACAGTGCAGCAAAATGTGGATTACTCCTTAGCTCGCTCTCCCTACTTTGCCCGCCGGCTCTTTTTCTCACCTGCGTTCTTAGGCTTAGAAATTGAAAGCTCAGAGCACAGATGACTCGCCACACACCACCACAGGCTGATATCTTCTTCCGTGCACTGATTTGATATTCAGCATTTCATGTCAGCTGTGACAAACGTCCAGATTATTAATCGAGCTTTCTCACTGCATCTGTTAGGACTTGTGGAAAAGCAATTTCAGGGGGCCATAATGTGAATTACAGAGGTGTGCTTGTTACCCCGCCTGCTGGCTAACAGAAACCCGTTTTCTCTCTGACAACAAAAGCTGCAGCAGACTAGGCCTCTTCGCTAATAGCACGCTGAGGGACAGACAGGGGTATGATCAGGGTAATTATGAAATCAGACTATCTTCCCTTTTCAGTCTAAACATGTCAGTTAGTGAGCAATTCAAGACCCCTTTGCTCCATATCAGACCGCATCTATAATTAGGATGAGAAACAGATAATGATTTGCTGCCATATTTCAACTTCTGATAGAGATGCACATTCTGATATGGCTAACAGAAAAAAAACAGACAGTACCACTACATTTTTAAATAAAAACAGCTTTTACTGCATTGTAGCTTTTCCATCGAAAGAGTGAATATGCAATAATATCTACTGATTACAGCTGACCCCGCTGCCGCTTTACGAGGATACATTGTGAATGCAGCAATGTAAATCTGCAGAATGCATGAGATACAGCTCATTTGGATCAAAACATCCACCATATAACCCGCCCTGCTGCGTGTGCCGTTCCCAAGCAACACAGCAAATCATGACTCAATTAGAATATTGCACTGTTCCGAGTACTGCAAATTACACATTGGCTGCCATGAATGCATTACTTAACAGTAGAGGTTCATAACAAGCCCAACAGGTGGAAGGGACGGGTTAATTACCACCACTCGATCATTGAATTTTAATAGTCAGATGCTGTGCCGAAGCACAGTGTGGTATTTTCAGGGGTAGTTCTGGACCGAGGAGGGGTATTTGTTTACTAACCACAAATGCTAAATCATTTTAAAGATGCCTGAAACTGCAGAAGCCCCATTCATTCCAGACAAATTCAATATGAACTGCCGCAGTCCAGACAGTATACATCTAACATGGGATAAGGGCCGTAAATCTGCCTTTAACGGCTGAAATGGCCAATTCACAAGCTTGCTCTTCGCTCGGCTCTCAGCTTTAGCGTGCTCGCTATCTTTTTGCATACTGGTGTCAGCATGGGAGTGTTTGATGTGTGGCAGATTGCAAAGTGTAAAGCTGAACATCACACAAGTGCTGTGCAGTTAAAAATCTGTCCAACTTGTTGTTTTTTTTGGCATAGAACAGCTAGTTGAGCTGGCGAATAAATACTTCACACTTCTGTAAAGCTAATTTTGCTCAGGAATGTGTTACCTTCGCACTTTTCTTTTCACACAAAGCCAAACATGTATTATTGAAGGCTAACACAGCAAGCATAAATCAGTTGTGCTTACATCAATCTGCTGTCAGTGGCAATGCTAAGATGTCGGTTACATGTTTACCATAGTTGACCTATTCTTATATTAAATAACAAACAACTGGGAATAATGTTCCAGAGGGAGAAGGTTTTTTTTTAAACCAGCATTTTACTGTAAAGAAAATGCCTACTTTGATATATCAATAATTTATCCTTCTTTAAAGGTGACTTGATGCTAAGTGACTGCCCCAAAACTAAATTAAGCTAGCACTAGCTTATGTTAGCGAAAGTGCGTATCAGACAGATACTGATAGTGACATTTTCTAATGGCTCATCATATGTGTTACTTTGTCCTGAATGAGACTATTAATTATTTGTTCATTGATTTCCATGGCACTCGCATGGCATACAGTTAGCATCTCAGTGTATACCTGAAACGCCGCTAAAGAAATGTGTAAAGCTGCACGTGGGTGTTCAGATGAACTCGTTTTCTGTTAGTTAGAAGGCATGTGGACTAAGGAGCAGTGAGAAGAAGAGACTATGCAAAGTAAAAGCTTGACTAGAGTTGTAATATTCACTGAAAACATTATACAACATTAACACTTTAGAACTTTTATGTTACTACCAACATAAGTCGACTGTAACATAAGCGTTATTGTACAAAAACTCATCCATTCATCTATTTTCTTCTACTTACCCAATTCAGGGTTGTGGCGATTCACGCTCACAGCTATGGGCAATTTAGAATCACCAGCCCAACAGGTGGAAGCCCAATTAACCTAACCCCACTAACTTCATGTTTTTGGACTTCGGGAGGAAGCCAGAGTACCCGGAGAGAACCCACACAGACACACGGAGAACGTGCAAACTCCACACAGAAAGACCTAGGCCACATGGTGGATTCAAACTCAGGACGTTCTTGCTGTGAGGCAAGAGTGATAACCACCAAACCACATTACTTTAACCAAGTATACCCCATATCATAAATACAGTTTGAGTAAGTTTGAATCTAGTTGTGATTTCACTGTGTAGAGATCTGTGTTTCCACAGACGTGCATTAGAAATTAGAGTGCAGAGGTGCTTCAATGGATAGCCACTGCCATATCTACGCATATATGTCTCTATCAATATTTACCATACTATGCTGAATAACATCGTCATGCCAACATTTGCTAATTAGAAACAAAGTCGAGAGATTCATCATGTAGGACTGTGAGATAAAACAACAACAACCTAATCTGTTTCACTAGAAACTTTGTCAAGCTGACTGAACGATGTACGAATTCAGGGGATTGCTAAATTCAGGCTTCTTCAACCTGTTAATATCTGCAAAAGCTTTTGATGGAGCTCCATCCAGTAGCTGATATATTTCAAGTGTTTCTAAACCAGCTATGCTAGTCCGGAGGAATAAGTGCTTGGTGAAGTGCAATGGATATGCAACATATAGTCTGGTAATGAGTGGTAAAACAGCGTTTTACTTGAGGAATATGCAAATGTTAAGCAAATCTCTGGAGCTGACGCATATTACCGTGCAGTTACTAATAAACCAAACACCTTATGCAAAATATGGTCAGCTGATATAACAAATCTCACGACCAGAGTCTAGGACGTCACCTAATTTGGATTTTGTGAATTTGAATAGGTGGATACACGAACAACACATAAAACGTTCTTTGTAGCCTTCGGGTGGTGAAGTTGCTAGCTGATTTGTATTTATCGAGTTGTGCTCTGCACTCAAAGCGCACACAGTGAAATCTTGCAGCATGAGCACAGAGTCCATCGAAATGCCAAGTGACACTCAGCCAGATTTGTGACCCAGTTCTGAAATATTAAATAAGGAATATGCTGGCTTGTGTAAGTAATTGAGTGAGCACATTGCAGTCTGAGGACATAAACATTGTTGATACCAGCGGAGCATTTTCTATATTTGTATTCTAGTTATGCTCTCCCTGAATAATTCAGCTTTCCCCTCTGGAGCAGTTCACAGCTAATTAACAAAGAAGTGTGGTGCCGGGGCAGACTAGTGGATCTAACGCAGGCCCTGTGAGTGATTCGGCCCGTCTATGAAGCAGGGGGCCAATCCATCTAGGATTTATTGACAGAGTGCTGCTACGCTGACGCCCAAATCACTGATGCATCATGGGTTGATTAATTGGAGGTGGTGGGGGGAAACACTGCAGATGATTTAATGAACCGAGGACAAAAAAAAAGGAACAAAACCCACAACACAATCATGGCTCTCATAATTTCTCCTCCAGGCCACATGCAAGCACAGTATGTGTTGTTTTTAGCTGTCGAGATGAATACCCTCCAATAAAAACTGCCAAGAAATAACACTTTCGTCTGTGTGCTGTATCTGATGTCTGTTAGGTTGTAGCTATAGACTCCTTTTTGATAGACCTCCGTATGACTCGACCGCTCCTCTGTCAGTTCCGCTCCAATGACTTATTGTACACTCACAGCGAGCACCCGCTAGACCGCTCTGATCGAACCTCGCTCACTATGCACTCACTCTCAATTAGCAGCGTTGCCAGGGGGATAAATACATTTGCAACAGCTGTTGGAGTGCCAGGGCTTTCTATAGGTTAGGCCGAGGCATTAATAAAGCAAAAATGTTTTCGACATCATAAGGAAAGATGAGGGGAAATTGACATTTTCTGACTGAGCATTAAGTATGTCTGAAACAACCTGATTGTAATTTGTCTGATTAGCTGCCGTAGCTTTTATTTTTTCCTCTGTTTCTTTTTTCTTTGTCTTCTGTGCCTCCCTGTCTGTGTCTCTTACCTCCTCTTTTATTTTGAAGTATATTTTCTATGTTGTTGTTCTTTTGTTTGGTATATCTGTGCTTCATTCCTCTTCCCCACAGAGTGTATTTAGTTTGTGCTGTCACATGAAGCTGGTTATCTGCTTGATAAGATAACCCAGAATTTATCGATCTAGCTATGAGTGTGTTCACATAAAAAGGGGGTGACATCTGACCAGTCACAAACGGATAAGGATCTCTGGAACATAACCTGTTCTGGAGCAGGTGATGTCTGCAATCTCTTAAGAGGTTAACAATATGAAAACACACAGTTAGCCCTGAAGTTACCTGAATAAGCCCAAAGCTCATCATCTTCTCTTAAGCTGATTTTATTTTTATTCCTTTTGTGGGGATTTTTGTGTTTTTCAATTCAGTTTTATTTATACAGCGCCAAGTCACAAAAACAGTTGCCTCAAGGCACTTTATATTGTAAGGTAGACCTATATATAATAATACATATGGAGAAAAACCCAACAATCATATGACCCCCTATGAGCAAGCACTTTGGCGACAGCGGAAAGGAAAAACTCCCTTTTAACAGGAAGAAACCTCCGGCAGAGCCAGGCTCAGGGAGGGGCGGGGCCATCTGCTGTGACTGCTTGGGATGAGAGAAGGAAGAGAGGATAAAATACATGCTGTTGAACGTCCTGTCTCCTTCCCCTCGCCCGCAGTGCTGCCCTTAACTAATCCTGGTTCTGTTCAACTTCCTGTTAAAATTGAGTTTTTCCTTTCCGCTGTTACCAAGTGCTTGCTCAAAGGTTGTTGTTTTTTGATTGCTGGGATTTTCTCTGTATTATTGTGGGGTCTTTACCTTTACTATACAAAGGGCTTGTTGTGATTTGGCGCTATATATACATAAATGTTGATGTTTCTATTCAGGTTTTGAGGTGTGTCTCTCTCTGAAACACTATTTGTTTTCATAAGAATGAGTGCACCTCTGTGGACATTTGTGGAAAACATACTTATCCTTACTGATACAAAATAACACTTTTATTTAGAGCTTTAGGTAGGAAGATTTGGTAACCTCACTTAAGAAGCTTGTGGGTATCATGAGCAATCAAACCTTGCTCAAAATTGATGTTCGACTACCTCACAACAGTGTACCAAAGATATACCGCTCCGGCTAAAATGAATACACTGAAAAGCTTTTGAGGTTCACTGACAGCAGATGTGCAATGTTGTGTAATATTTGCATTACACACTGGAAAAAAAGGACCCGCTGACCTTTCTGTAACACTGGGTGCGTGATGTGTGTTTTTGCTTTGTTTTTTGTTTTTGTTTTGTTTTTAAATATATATATAAATAATGTCCTCACGGCCTAATGAAATTAGTATCGGAAAGAACATTGTGATCCTACAGGTTTATCAAGTAAAGTGAGGTAGGTGCACGCAAGGAATCTATTAAATATGGATTACCTCTAATTAGCGCGTGAGAGGCTAACCTGCGGCTCAGGCGCGAGCGCGTCTGCACAGCGAAGTGGAAGGTTGAGCGGGAAGATGATCTCCGCATTAACATGACAAAATGGCAGCTGTTACGCAAGGACATTTTTAACATCAGCGGCCGCATTAATTGTCTGAATGTATGCAGACGACCTGTGCTGGGAGCCATTGTGCACGCATGAACAAACACCGTCTTTCTAATCTCTGTGGGGGTGTTCCATTAGGAACCTCACAGGCCAGATATATTGAAGATGGGAGGAGGGAGCCCACCATCCATGTGCTAACTGAGTCATGATCTGGATATAAAGACGCAAGTTAGGAGGGAGTGTGTTCGCCCCTCCTCGCTTTCAATCCTTCCTATTCTCTCCATTCCTTTCATTATTGATAAGGGACCAGTCACTTATTGTCCTGCTGCCGTACTCATTTCAGTAAGAGCATTCCTAAGTGCTGCACTGCTTACCCCGGCTTTTAGATCTCAAGAACAAACGTCTATCTTGCTATTTTCCTCAACTGTCAGCAAGTAACTGGAATTCAGCTTACCTAAAATGACATCCAAGCAGCTCTGTAACAATGATTAATGGATTCACAGCTTTTTATTAAAATTAGAAATCACTGAACCGGAAAGCTGCAATCAGATATTGTGATTTTTCTAATAATGTCTTATGAATGTCTTGCATCTATGGAAGGTTAATAAGCCAGAAGCATGATCTAACTTGTTGCAAGGATCAATTCCACATGGAATAAGAGTCAATATGAGCCCAGAAGATGAAACGCACACAGCGAGAGTGAAAGAAGTCTTATAAGGACGTAGTTACCAGCATCTCTTTCAGTATGACGTGAACCTCTGTGTGGCCGTGACTCTTGGCAATCTGAACGGGAGTCTGTCCGTGACGATTGGCCGTGCGGAGTGTTCTTACAGCACCTGGACACTGCAGGAGGAGGCTGGAGACATTTCTGAAGCCGTACCGAGCGGCAAAGTGGAGGAGCGAGGGCACCTCTGCACGGTGGAGCTCTGCGGGGGATGTTTGAGAGTTTAGGTCTTGGAAAGGAATTTCCATCCATTACATTAAGGCTGAAATTGAAAATGAGCTGCTGTATCACGTAATAGCAGCAGATACCTCTGCCTTGTGATAACTTGACGGCGATCTAGTGCAATGTGGGTAATCTAACACATCCAGGAGCGTCAAAGAAAGACAGCTTGGAGGTACTTATTGACCTGTTTGTCATGGCAACATTTCCCTGTGCCCTTTTCAACAGAGTTAAGAATCAATCTCAGTGGCTGATGAAGCCATCAATCTGCCACATAATGAGCCAAGTAATAATGGAAGGCTTTTTTTCCCCTTTCAAAGTGGATACTGCGCTTGATGCAAGTGGGACCTATTTCAGCTGTGTGCATTATGTTGAATTCACGTCATTGCTTCAAGACATGGCCAGGAAAGAGAGAATTAGGTAGACATTATAGTGCAGCAATGCGGCACCTAATATAAATGGCCTGATCTGACACTTTCTGTTGTCATAACCTGCCGCAGCTTGTATCAGCTACACGTTAGACGTATTGATTTGTAGCTTCTGTCTGAAGGAAAAATGTTTTCCACACAATTAGGGATCGTGTAACTACTGTGGTTTGGACTGTGGATCTTCTGACAATCAAACAAGAGTTTTGTTTTTATACATTTTATATACCAGGTTGGGTTTTTCTGTCTTTGCGATTACTCAGCAGATGCTTTTTAATGTAAAGTTCAGACTAAGCAATCCACCATGGAGAGCTGTACCTCTTTCAGGTGCGTTTTCACACTGCAGTCCTTGAAAGCCTCCCGTGGGCATGTTCTCCAACAGCATGGAGGCCAGTTTCTGATCCAGCGTGTTCACAGAGGACACCTGAAAAGCCTGAAATGCAAACACAGTCTAGTGAGTAATGGCTGTAAAGAAAAGCTTGCAGCCTTTTCTCTTAATGACCAGGCTGGAGGCCTTTTTTGTTTTTATTTGATGAACGAATTAAACATATGGATTAAAAAAAAGTACAATGGAACTGTTGTTGATGTTATACTGAATTTACAGTAGAGAGACCATAAAAGTGCCAGGTTGATTTTTAACCACACACACATCAGAGGCGTGTCCGGGCCTTTAGTTTGAGATTGTCTTGGCAAATTCTTCTGCTGGCGTGCCTCGAGTGTGCCTCTTCAGCAAAAGGGATCTAATCAAATCAAGTGTTCATGGCTCCAAGACAGCTGAAACCTGCTGTCCTTTAATTTCAGAAAGGAGATGGTGAATGGTTGTTCATAAAACACCAGAAGAAATATGCTGATTCAATCTAATGGATGTTTTCCCACATCTTTGTACTTTTAGGCTGTGTTCTGAGGTAGTGATTGACTAATTTTGATGAGTGAGTTGCATAATCGTGAGTCACTAAGTAGCATTGCGCAGTACCTCAGAAGAGTTACTTCTATTGTTAAGGGGGAGTCTGGAACAGCAGTTAAAAGTGCTCTAAACATGAGTAAGTTAATGATTGACTGCAGGTATTTAAATATATTTGCAAGTGTTATATGTTTGAAGTCCCACTGCTGTTTCTGTGCACACATATAATGTGAGCTAAGAGCCAGTCTTTAGTACAATTATTTAGTACAAAAACCAAATGTTTTCTTGTTTTAATGGTTCCTCAATTTAATTGTCCACCTCTGTAAAAATAGTTAGAAACAGACTCTAAAGAAAGGATGCGGAAATAGAAACAACAGAGATCATTGATGTATGTATAATGAGGAAAATTTCCCAGTTCAGCACTAATCCTTTCTGGGGGAAGTAGTGGAATTTCCCATTTTAAAACTCAGATAAGGCATTTATTCTTTATTCTTTACCCACATATCATTTATGGCTTTACCTGACACATGAAATCTACAGGGTCTGTTACCCTCGAGAGCAGACACGCGATTTCTTCGATGTTGTTGTAGTACTGCAGCTGTGCATCATTCAGCGGTGCTCCACCGCTGTAGACAGTCACTCCTACATTTCCTGCTGGAAAATCTTCAGTAAAAACACACAGATAACACACAGGCATGGTCAGAGAAGATACTAAGATTTTTGTGTGTGACCAAGTTGTTATCACGTGCCAAGAAGTTACTTTAGCAAACAGCCTATTATCTTGGTTCAACTATTTAGTCCCTTGTATACAAAGATAAATGACTCATTCAAAGAAGATCACTTCGTAGGACTTTAGAGGCTTCACACAAGACAGAATAAAGCTTCATTAATCATACAGTCATCACAGTATTTTATTGTTTTGTTCACCTGGGGCGCTGACACATAGGATCCTTTCATTCCAGCGGAGAGGCTTCACTCTTAGCGTCCGACTCTTACCCGTAAACTCAACTTCAGTGTCGGAGCCAGCCACCTCATTTTTTAGAAGAATGAACACTTCCATAGAACTCTACCAAACAGACAGTACACACGTTACATGTGCTTTGTGAAAAAAAAAGGTTTACTAATGACTAGATGAGTTTCTCACCCCACAGGGAACTCTGGAAGGAACCACCATAATGCTGGATCTGGCGCTGTCAGCTCCAGACAACTGCATCTGCACCCCCTTCAGCTCTGATGCTGATGGTTTGTGTGTCATGGGGTTCATATTTGCTGCTGAGGCTGAAAAAGATAGACACTCAATAACATGCTGAACTATGCACTGAGAATTTCTACAAAACACATTTTTCAAATAGCAGTAGCTATCTGAAACATGTGTTTTAGTTACTGGAAGATCCCAGATGGTTGTTCTGCCACTTTGGCCCGAGCTGTAATATCTTGCCGACAGTCAAAGACATTGTCAAGGTTGTCGACAGCATTATAGAGCCACTGGTGGTTAGCAGAGAATGAATTCCTGTAGCATTAGGATAAGTTTCTTGCAGTCGATTTTGTGGAAATGTCTAAGCATGTACCTATACTGACTCTGTACAGCACCACAGTGGATCTCTCAATATGTGAACTCTCAATATGAGGTCTGCTGGTCATACTGTTTTTCTTTGTTTCTTCAACCATCGTTCCTAGATCTGCTTCACATTTGATAATCAGGTGCTGGAGATAGCAAGGCAGAAGGTTGCAGCAGTTCACATTGTCACCATTATGCTCCCGACTCTTAAAAACCTTGCCACCTTGGAAACACACTCATCTGCTGCCTTTAGAAACCTCCTGCCAAGCTTGCCTACTCATTGGTTCTCACTAACCCACTAACTAACCTGCTCACCAGCCAACCCACAATCTGCCTATTGCTCTTGCTTACATTGGCTTTGCCACCAGCTTCCCACAGACCATCCTCATAACTTCATTCTGATAATCTCCTCTCTGGCATCTTAGGCAGTTTCTAGTCTTCCTAGAAGACTAGTGGACATCGCGGCAAATTGCTGACAATGCTGAGAGAAACTGTAAATAAACCCAAGAGCTATATCTCAGATTCTATGTGCCTCAGTTAGCATGCTAAATGTTAAAGGTCATGACAGTGCAATTATAAAAAAAAAACTGAGCAAGTGTGATTTGTTTGGTGGTTGTTTGGTGGGGTGGTTAGGAGAAAGGCTCGTGTCTCTAAAGGAACATGGCAGCAATGCTTAGGTCTACAAAGTTGCATCTGAACAAAACAAAAGAGTTCTTGAATAAGGTCCTTTGAACAGATGAGACTGACGTGGAGGTGTTTGGTCATAATGTGCATGTAATACGTCATCCATAATGCGTCATGTTTGGAGAAAACCAAGTGTATCAACACCTCATGCTAACTGTCAAGCACAGTAGTGGAGGGGTAATGGTTTGGGCTTATTTTGTAGCCATGGGATCTGGGCAACATGAAGTCATTGAGTTGACCATGAACTTCTCTGTATACCAAAATATTACTTAAATAGGAGGCTATCTGTCATGCAGCTAAACTGGCTGAAACTGAGCTACACAACAGGATAATGATCCCCAGCAGAGCAGCAGAATAGTTGATAAAGAAAAGGATCTATCTGCTGGGCCAAGTCACACTCCAGACTTAAATCTGATTGAAATGCTGAGTCCTTAAGAGAGCTGTGCATAACAAATGCCCACAAACCACAATGAATTGAAGCAACGTTATAAAGAAGAGGGTGCCGAAATTCCTCTATAATGACTTGAGAGACTGAAAAATACATACAGCAAACAGTTAATATAGCTGCTAAAGGTGGTGCTAAAAGCTGTTGAATCGTGGGGTGTAATTTTAAGACCTGGTGAGAACTTGATGTTGATTTGCTGTCATGTCCTAACATGTAAAACCTGGAAAAACTGGCAGAGGCTGTACATTGGTTGTATGGCTGCCAGGGGAATGAAGGCAATGATGTTTACTGATGATGTGACTGCTGACAAAAGTAGCAGGATTTGTGAAGTGTACAGGGTTATGCTCTCTGCTCAGATTCAGCCGAATGGCTTATGACCTAAAGCATACTGCAAAGGTTTTCTCATGGCAAAGAAGTTGACAGTTCTTCAATTATCAGGTCAGCTGCATGTATACTTTGTCAGGTATAATACTGGGATAAAAATACTGTATGAGCATGTTAGCATGCTAATGCTAGCCTTTTGCTCAAAACATCGGTGTGCTCAGAAGAAACTGATAGACCTGCTGCCATGGTTACATGATGTTCTCTTGTCGTTTACTTACCTAACCTAGCATGGTAAATAGAGTTTTTAATTTGATGATTTCACATGTGTTTGAAATAGAAAATCTAAACTCTCCTTTTTCATTGGAAACAGCCTGACGCTGATGCATGTAGGTACAGAAACCAGTAAAGAAGTACGCTTACTTTACGTGGGGTACGCACTTATCAAACACCCACATGTCTGTTGCATGTGTCAACAAACAAACAGCTTCATCCTGCATTAATAGTGAAGGTGCT
Source organism: Copadichromis virginalis (assembly GCF_057382275.1). NCBI lineage: Eukaryota > Metazoa > Chordata > Actinopteri > Cichliformes > Cichlidae > Copadichromis > Copadichromis virginalis. The sequence continues at coordinate 49,321,691 of NC_140620.1, forward strand.
TCTGGGTTAAAGTGTAACTGTTTATAGGCTCCCGCTCTGAACCACTTCTCTGTACCGCTGCAATGAAGCAATGCTGTAAGTGCTATTGAATTTGCATGGCTCACAATGAGTAATCAGTGGTGTCTGAATTTGCATCAAATGTTCCTCCTGCTCCCACACCTGTTTAAATAGAAGCCCACTCCTCCACTTTATGGTTTTATACAAATAGTGTAATTAGGAAAAAAACGGGAAAGGAGGCAGAGGATAATTGGCGGGGCAGATGAGGACATGGTAGTGATACACGCAGTTTCACCAAAGATGTCTCTGCAGCTGCTCCTAACAAATATTGGATCTTCAAAATGCACAATTCTCATGAAAAAAAAAACTGAGTAAACAGGTTTCCAAGCTGCTCAGGCATTCTAGCAAATAACGAGCACTCGTCTCTCCTCGCATTTATTACAAGGGAACAGCAAGGACATTTGTCCTAAAGGAAGGGCAGGTTGAAAAAGCTGTTCCGGGTTTTCAAAGCTGAGATCAGCACTGAGCCAAAAAACATGTTTTTAACTGTTTGTTTTTAACTGTCATGCATTGAGATATTTTGCATGCTATTTGAATTCAAATTCAAACCTTAAACTTCAAACATAATTTTTAGAGAAACACTAGGTAGCGTTAAGACTGGAATAACAGTTGGAATGATGTTGAGCTCAAAATATGAGATGTGACAGAGTTGCGGGGTATTTCACACCTGACTGGTTCATGAAATAAGATCAGAGACCTCATGGGGTGGCAATGATAAAAGATACCAATAGTTCAGTTTTACTCATTATCCACTCTGCAGGAGGTGGTTGATTTGCTTTTACCCATTCTTTTGCACTTTAGCCAATATTAGCATTCCTCAAGTCCTATAATCTTCTACCAGGCTAAAGACAATGGTGCTAACACAATATATGGTCAGTGATTTTAAAAAGATTCCATACCTTTTCTCACAGTGTCCATCACAGTGGACAGGTACTCAGAGGCGTCTTGTTCACTAGAGATCTGCGTGCACTCATCACCGTTCAGAGGCACCAGCTCTAGCAGGGGGTTCAGGCTCTCCACCCCACATAGCAGAACCACCACATGAGCCGCAGGACTCAACAGGCGTCCCAGGAAGAAGCGTTTCGTCGGGCAAAGACCCTCCAGCAAGCCCTTGGAAAGGATTAGGAGCTTGCAGGTATACTGGACGAGCCTCAGGAAATCACCCTTCGGACTGGTCGCTGCAGCAATGTCATAGCAGCAGATCCCAGCCTCTGAGATGGGACCAGTGAAAACTGACTGTAGGTAGGTAGCCCATTGCTTTGCCTCAGTGTCGTAGACGATCAGCAAATCCCCAGCTATATGAAGAAAAAACGTTATGGTTTCAGTATTTTATGAAACAACATTATCTAGACTTTTCTGGAGCTGAGCCACATAGAGGTAAACTGCCAAAGTAATCCCTGTTTATTTAAATATATAAAAACAAGTGAAATACAGAAATTATTGATCTGGTGATGACAACAAAATCAATCAAAAAGCATTAACTACAAAAATCACATACTACACAATCATTTTTCACTATCCAAGATAAAATAGTAATAATGGGCTAATTAATAAATAATATGAAAAAGTAGCCTACCTGTGTGGCTCATGTCTGCGGTGCTGCTTGTGTGCAAGGCTGACTTCACAGTAACTGGATGGCTATTGTCAGGAGGCGTGCAGATAAGAGGCTGTTTCCGTGCCAAAGCAGACAAAGACTCAGCTATGATGACCAGGAAAAAGTTAGGCTTTGATGTTTTGCTTAAAATATACATAAATAGTTGCTTGATATACGCTATGAAGTTAGTCTAATTGAGAAGTTACACAACTTTTTACTTTTTGTCCTTTAACGTGATTTGAAATTTCCCAACAGACCATAAGAGATAAGGACATCAGAGGTTTAGTTTTGCTCTTAAAATGATGCTGACACCATAAAAGCTGGCGTGTTGTGCGTAAAAGGGAGTTATAAATTTATAGTCATAAAATAATAAATAAAACACGATGCTGAGGTAATGGAGTAAACATTATCTAAAGAGGGCGGCACATTAAGATGAAAAAGATTGTTGTCAGTGTTTGTTTACATCTTTCATGCTGAAAAATCTAATTTGTGTGGAGCGTTTTTGAGTATCACCTTATCACGTTGTATCGTAGACATGCCAAATAAATTTTATGGTATCCCTTATAAAGACAAAGTAGGCATTCAGGTAAGCGAAAGAGGAAAACAGAAACCAACAAAAGGTCATCGTCAAGCAGAGCTTGAGTCACAGACTTGACCGGAGTTTAATTAAGCCTGGGTACAAAACAAAGTGTTAGAACCCGAGGCGTGTTAAAATTAATGATCTGATGTGAATGCCTCCCGTACAGCCAGAAGTTTAAAAAAAGAAAAGGATTGTCTGACCTACCAGGCGCAAAGCTTCTCATTGAGAGAAATGTAAAAGTTAGGGCTTCATTAACTGCCTCCACCTGCCAAACAACTGACTCATACCACACAGGTGTCTCATTAATAGCAGTTTGCAGCCGTTTATGTCCTTTCAGTGTTAGAGGGGCGACTGAAATGTACAAGTCGAGAAAATGAGCAGGTGAAAGTTGAGGTCTCCTTCATGCAAATCACTGGCTCCGTCTATCTGGTGACTCACCGGCCACAGATCTTCCTGTTCCTGTACACGCAGATCCAGACTGGTTCACTCAGATTTATTCATTTGTTTTTATTATCGTTATTTTTTTGTTGCCAAACTACGCTGATGAAACCACTAAAACAGAAAACGATTGTATTCTGTATGAACTATTCTGCATTTGGAGGAAGCCCAGCTGAACATAGTTGACAATGAAGCGACAAGCACCTAAAAACATGTAGTCAAATAAAAATGGCCTTAAACCTGACCTCAGATCAATGACTCACTGTGTACAAACACGTGAAGCTGCAGATCCTGTCCTGAGGGTGGTGCCAGTGGGAAAGACATAGAGTAGTTGAAATTAAAAAAAAAGGTTTACCTTCATGGAACAATGAATGTTCCTATCATTTTCTTTTAATTAATTAATTTATTTATTTTCAGAAAATGTGTCTGTTAGATAGGGCAAAGTACAGACAGGTGAAAAATATAAAGAAAAATCAGTATAAAAAGGTCTTTCCCGTATGTGTTCAGCTGGGCTGAGATCCAGTCGCTGTGAAGACTGCCCCTCATAACCTGTATGAGGGGTTACTGACATCAGAATAAAACAGATTCTTCATATGATTAAAATGATCAATAGGAGCAGTTTTATATTGATTTCCTTTGATCGTTCCCTCTGGGGAACATGTATACCCAAACCTGGCAACCACATTACCCTGGAGCATAACAAAGTCATGAGAACCTTTCACTTTAAGGGTCAAAGGTGAATTCTTTGTCTTCACTTTGTCACATGCTATCTTTGCAAATATTGATTTATTGTCCCAGGGTTGTTGCAAGAGGATGCACATGGAGAATCTGATGTAGAAAGGTCAGGGGGACCTCTTATATATAAGCATTAAGGAATCCTTTACTTCTCAGTTACTGTGAGAATATTTTGCTATAATCTCATAATATAATCTCATATTTTACTTCTGAATTTTTACTTACGTCACAATATGCAATGAGACTTTTTTTTTACTATTATTCAAATCTGCTTTGTTTTGTTTTGTGTGTAAATGACTTGTTAATATATTTTTAAAGCTAGCTAAACAGGTGTAAATCTTTTGAGAGCTAATTTCCAGCTGTTTCACCAATCTTTTCAATATGTTGACAGAATGTTTCAGTTTTTATCTTTTTTTAAAATTTAAATCGTTAGGGACTGTTTATTTGTGCACTTTAACCAGTGTATACATTCATATTCATCCATACCAGTTATTAATACCAGACTGACACAGAAACAGCCCTTTGATGAAAGTGGATGTACGGGCATAGGCAAACTGTCACTCTCGACCAATGGGCGAAGCCGCTGTCACCAGGAGGCGGGTCTTGCGAGTCAGCACGTTTGAGTGCAGACTGCGTTGAGACAACTTGATACAGAGTAACAGTAAATCAGACAGAGCTGCTCCTACAGCACCAGCAGTGAAATTGTAACCCTGTTGCAAGTATTTTTGGCCGCTGATAGGACCGAGTGAGATCACTGCGGTCTCTTTCCTCGGATAGACTCACGAGTTGTTCGGCCAGAGCAACGCAGGGACCGTTTTAAGTCTCATTTCTGCCCTATCTTAATTTTATATCACACTGGAAATGTCCGAAAACAAGCCGAATGATGAACCGAAGTTATCTACGACGGACAGGGTGGTGAAATGTAAGTGTTGCTTTTCGTGTCATATTGAAACGAGACGCTACCACAGCTCTGGGTCTGACCAGCACAAGCAGACTTGAAGAATTCACGGTCGCAGCAACAGCGGGCGGCAAATGTAGTCGAAAAAAAATTGTTTGCTGGCTAGGGAGGAAGAAGGGTGTTAGCCGAGCTATGACAGCAGCAGTAAACTAGGAAGTCAGGGTAACTCCAGTTTGTAGACCAGAGCAAGAATTTAGCATGAAATGTGTCACAGTCTGTGCGCGAGGCGTTAGACGCGGTACAGCCGCTCGTCTGTAAATACTCGGGGTTTTTTTTGCTGTTTCCCCCCCCCCTATTATTAGTGAATAGCATGCTACCAGCGGTGTGACAGATGCATGAGCGTTTCGATTCATATATAGTGCACAGGTTTACAGTATGCATGCAGATGTTGCACAACCGTTGCATTCAACCCCAAGGGCGATTTTCCCTCATTTTGCATGCATCGTCAAACAGTTATACCAAGGCTCCTCTTCTCTCTCTCTCTCTCTCTCTCTCTCTCTCTCTCTCTCTCTCTCTCTCTCTCTCTCTCTCTCTCTCTCTCCCCTCTCTCCATTGCATAATACTGCTTGATGTCGTCTATTTTGTAATCTCACATTTGGGGGTGTTCATCGTGTGCTTTGTTCGTGTCACACACGGTGGTTCTTCCTGCACTCTGTGTTTACACGTCTGACATTCCACCTTTGCAGTCTACCATAAGAATGCAATAAAGATCATAATCGAGGCAGCCTTCCCTCGAAATAGGAGCAATGCAGCCTGCCCAGTTTCGTGTCACTTGACGTCTCATGTGTACTTAAAGGCAGCACACTTAAGTTGCAGCATTCAAGCCTATTTTTGTGTTAGCATGTGGGCACTTCAAAGTGAAAAATACCCCCCTCCTCCTTTCTCTTGTTGGAAGACAAAAGCTTTTCCACACAAGTGAGATGACAGAATGTGTTTACTCCTGCTTGCTGGCACTAGTTACAACCCCCCAAAAATCCTCTGCAGCTCCAGCCCAACAGGGATGTGCAGGGATCACAGTGTGCGCACACACACACACAAGGGGACTGTTGAGTGATTTTTATTCAAGTTTAGCTGGTTGAGTTCAGTCGATTGAAATGATTGGATCATCTCAGAGCATTAAACGTCAAGATTTATGCAAGAAAGTTGGAATGAATCGGTCTGGGATTGTTGACTCTGTGTTAAAAGACGAGGTTGTGCACCTGGTTGCTCAACTCAGTAAGGAATACAGCTCTCCCGTGTTGCAATCTCGAACTTAGGACTTGACACTTGAAACAGAAGAAAACGTTTCACAAATATATCTGCAGCCATTTTTTTGTAGCTACATTTTGCTCCAAAAAAATAAGGGGTTGAGTGTTAAGAGTCACTGCATGTCTTGGGTGCTTTTTGTAATGAATATTTCAAGAGATCATACCCCTACAGTCTCCACCAACTTGAAGGCTAATGAAAAATATATGGGACAAGCATAAGTTTTAAAGAGACAACAATATCACTGGGTGACCGGTCTTGTTGCATGGATCTGAAGCTACATCTTCCTCTGTCATGCAGAGGAGATGCCAGATCTTCATGCTCGGCTCTGTGGATATTAATCGGGTTGAAATGTATCAATTAAACGTTAGAGGGCCCTGTCAGTTAATCTCGGAGGCCAGCTCACTTTTAAACCTTGTGTCAAGCTCAACAAAGTAATTTTGCTCATTTTTCATTCATCAAGTTTCGAGGACTCAGTGTTTTGGTAATGCATCAGTATTATGACAACACAGGCGCTAGCTGTGTACAAAGCACCTCCAAAATAACTGCAGGCTATAGGTGTGAAGTAATTTGTTTTCAGCTGCCTAGCTTGCCGTGCTACAAGGTGTCAGTCCAACTTATCATAAGTGCTTTGCATCCACCTGTTTTCAAAATGCATTATCATAATGCTCCTGAAAGCCAGCGCTGCATAGTAATTGAGTTTAATCAGCTAAGGCGAGAGAAGTTGCTTAATTTTTCTTGTGCTTTCATCACTTGCAGGAATAAACACGTGAGCAATTTCCAGTATATATTTCAACAGACTTGACTGTGTTTGTAGCTGTTTTTTTTAATATTGTATATAATGCTTGGTGGATCATCACTGGATGACCATTTTTTTAATGCTCGGTTAATTAAGTGGAGTTTAAATAAGGATTATCCTCTTATGGTAATCCTGATTATTAGAATTCGTGGTCATGATTTTTTTGTTTTATTTTGCTACAATTAACAGCAAAGCTTTTTCATTATCAACTAATGAGTCATGTAGTCTTTTATTTTGAAAACCCTGTTTACATACTGATATTGCTGAGTTTTGTCCAGCACTGTATAAAGCAAAGATGTAGCAATGTCACATAAAAAGTTGGTAATATGGTTGTCATGGTGCAGTCGTGACAACCTCAGCACGCCAAAGTAAAGCAAGCGCACTAATAGTGTTTTTCCATCAGCGACCGAGAAACTGGGCCTCCGAGCCCCCAGCGGTGCGCTGAGTGCTTCTCTGCGAGTTGGGGATGGATAACATCTGACATTTGACTTTTGAGAAGAGGCCCCCATGCTCAGACATGCGTGGGCTGGAGAGACGGCGGTGGTGACAGCGGCGCGATGCCAGCCACTGATCCCAGCTGGAAAGCCGAGTCATTTATAGAACAGAACATTAAGTAATGCCACAGACTTGATCCTCGCCTTACGTGCGATCACCTGCACACAGACCCGCCGCATCGTGCTCATAAAGCGACCTGTGTGCCATCACAGTGTTTCTTTCTAATCGAGTACAAGCGCTGTGTATTGCAGAGCTATAAAATTACCAGTCGTGAGTAATTTTCCTTGAGGTGTTGTCATTCTGAGTAATATTTCCTCATTACAATTCATAAACCTTGTCATCAGGTTTGTTTGCATGGGAATAGGATTGCTGTGAGAAAGTCAGGTGATTTATAACCATCGAGGTTGTTTATAATTTTAAACCTGTGCCAGTCTGCTCTGTCTGTAATTTGTAATGTTAAAATTTCAACTGGGATTTTTAATTTTTTTTTCGGTGACGTTTGTGTTACCTTCCACTCGTACTTTGGTTTGGCACATAATTTCTTCATCTTGCGAGCAGTCATTTTTATTCAGAGGGAGTAAGGACGTAGATTTGTTGCTTTGTGAGACGGAGACAAAGCAATAAAGATGGCATCAAATTGTCTTAATTAAATTGGAGTTGCAGAGATGTGTTGTGATGAGACAAATACATTACACTCTGTTAAGTTGTGCTGCTACTAATGAATAGAAAGAACCCGTTTGAAAGCGTTAAAAGAAGAAGAGGGGCACTTTTGGCCATTATTTTTATTTCACTTAAGTGTAGTGGGATACAAAAAACACTCTCTGGGAGCTTAAACATAATGTTGGGTTAGTAGGTTTGTGAGTAATTAATCAACATTTCTGTGATCAAGTAATTTTTTTTTAAGGAGAGTTGCAGTGAGTGTCTGTATTTCTTCATCTCATGAGACAGCAAACAGATTGTAGCTGCTCCTGTGTGCGCGTGTGAGTGTGTGAGAGCAGCAGTTAATCTAAGGCTGCGATTGGTCAGACAGCTGACCCGTGGGTTGCTTGAGCCGATGCTCCAGAGCAGGCACTTAAATGTCAAATTGTCAATTTCATACCAAGTCTAGTTTAATTATCTTGGGAAGGAAATATCATCTTGATCTAAAAAAATATATTAACTGTGCACGATCAAAAAGGAGTTTGGGAGGCTCCAGCTGCTGTCTTGCATTGCGTTTCAGTGCCAGCTTTCCCGAGTTATTCCAGACAATGAGTTTGCAAGATTTAGTTTTTGCTTTCTGCTTTTGAACTCTTGAGAAAAAAGTTAGTAGGTCACTTTCCTAGGTTTCATAAGTCATCAGGGCCGCCACTTTCCAATTCCTTGACATACCTCCTTCGCATGCGAAGAAGTCTGGGGTTAGGAGCCTGAGGGAGGGTGGGCCACCTCCTCCACCTTTTGAATCTTCTGACAGCAGTCCACTTACTCAGCTCAACCCTGAAATGTCTCCCATAGCTGCAGCAAGATAACCGAACTAGCTATTGGTGCCTGCCATGTATGTGCTTGTCTGATCTCCTGTGAGGTTTCCTTTTTTTCTTTCTTTTTGAGATTTGATGGTTCTGATAACAATGCATTGCATCATGGCCTGAAAGGGAAGACCTGAGCTATCTCTGTTGTGGTACAACAGTAAGATATACGGTCTGCGGTATTCCAAACCAGAGTAAGTGCACCTTTACTGCTCATTAGATTAAAGAGGAATTAGGCTCTGTTGTGGATTTGGGGCACAGCAAAGCAGCGGATTTGGACAGATTAAGCTCCATATAGGGGGATAAAGGCAGCTCTGCTCAGAGGTTGTAATCTGACTCCATGCATTAGCTGCTGCTCTTGCTAATTCGTGTGAACAAATGGATGTTGGTTTTCGAGGGGAAAAAGTGTTTACCTACCTTTGCATTTTCAGGTTGTTGCTAAGCCTGCGAGTAGATTTTGGGGATTTTCAATCCTTTGAACTTGTGCTGTTGATACACTTGTCTAACCAGTACACATTCATAAGCAGCAGTTCTGTAGCTTATACGTTGATGGAAGCTGTTTTACTTTGGCTTTTTAATGTAGCTGCTTTCTTCATAAGGTGCCTTTTAATCACCAAATGTAAAAAATGTAAAATACCCAGAGTAGCATCTGTGACCCAGTGACTATAACACTGTTTTATTGTTTTTTGGGGTTAAAAAAAATCAACCTCTACATAAACAAATCCTCAGTTTTTTCCCATTTCATGGCATGTACACACCGACACATGTTGCTGCTGCTGCTATGAGCTACAGTGGCTAACAAAAGCCATTTGCAGCAGAGGCAGGAGTTATGTGTCATTGGATCCCTCTCTAGAGTTGGTTGCAGAACAGTCACAAATCAATCAATATAGTGTCTGCAACACATGTAACTACAGGCTGCGCTCCCAGTACAATGAGTGTGGGGGAGGAGAAGCTAACCCAGTGAACTGGGAGCAGTCGGGTGGCTGGGTTATATTAGAGGCTAGTAGAGCAGTAAATCTGCTTTCTCACTTTGACTCCTACTTGGAGGGCTGAGCATGGACAGCCTAGGAAGACACTAAATTTTTATAGGAGTTGTGCATCCGCGTGTGCACACTCGTGTATACAGGCATGCACGTTAGCTGCAACACTGGACACATAAAGTTAATTGAGAAAGCAGATTTTGGTAGAATTTACATAAAAAAAAAACATCTGTGTGCAGTTGTTTGGTAGCTTATGTTTAGCAAAAATTGGGGAAAAAGTTTTGTCAAAGAGCGTGCGTCATTGGCTGAACAACACTCGGTTCAATCAGCAAGCTGCTAAATCGTTATTTGACTTGATCCTGGAGTAATTTTGTGCTTTTTTTTTTTTCTTGCATTTTGTCAGTAACAGTTTGGTAAGTTAAAATTATGACTCCATTTGACAAACTTATGCTGGGAAAACAAGTGAGTCTGTATTTCGGCTATGAAGTAATTGCTCGGGGGTTTGTGAAACACTAAAGACTGAAGTATAATTAATTCCATGTAACTATGTTGAGCTGTTTCCCACTCATAAACTTCACCTCGGATGTGCCTCTTAGATAAATTAATGGCCACCCATCTGTATTCGGCAAGTTATTTGAGCACGATGTGTGTGTGAGAACGATGAATTTGGATTACTTTTGGATAATCGCCGCATTCTCTATTTTGAAAATCTGCTAACCAGCTGCCTTGTATTATTCCTGCAGCCTGCCTCGCCAGCCACTTTACTCTTTTGGTGGTCTTAGATATCATTCAGCTGCTTCTTCAGTGAGAGGCAAAATGGGACTTCAGAAACCAGTGGGTGACATCACAGTAGCTACGTCCATATATTTCTTCACAGTTTTATGATGACAAATGCCTGACCTGCCATTTCATGCCAAACTCACAGAGGCTGCAGAACAAGGACTGCAGGCCAGGACGTTGTAGGTTGGAGTTCAGTATTGAGAGACTCATGGGAGAAGCAGCTGATCAAGTTCATTATTTTTATTAATTTAAGGAATGGGACAATACAAAAGCAGTTTGAGAATTGCCAACAGTTTGATCTATTTCATATGTGAGTTTGCTAAAGTCAGATAAATGTTAACACCTCCAGCTTTATTCTCTGCACAAAGAATCGCAGTCTCTTAATATATTTGAACCTGCATGTACGTGCACACGTGGCCACCTTTAACTGCTCTGTGCATGAGACAGTTTTCACTACCCTGAGTAATGTTTTGTGAGCCCAAATACAATTTCTCTGCAGTAATGTGTTTATCTAGGACAAATATCCCGCGTGTAGACGCACACAGTATTTTGGCCTCAGTTTTCATGCCATGCTATTTAGCAGAGGAGTTTCCTTGTGGTGAAAACATACCTGCATGCTAAATGGGAGACTCGACTTCCTGGATTAGGTCAAGCCCCTGCATGGTGCTGTGTGACAGATGCAAACACAGTCGCACACTCTCCTGTGCTGGGCCAGGCAGTTGTTTGTATTTAAATACGAGCAGAATGAGTAAAGCCAACTGCTGGTTGCCTGTAAATGGTAGATTAGTAAGCGGAGAAAGCCATCCACAGGGGAAAGGGATGTTGTAACTTTTATGCCCGCTCATCAGCTCAGCGCATGCACAGGAGGGGAATGACACGGGAAGGGTAAACAGTGTTTCATGGCTAATGCCTGTTTGCAATTGCATCTCGCTGTTATCATAGTAGCATCTGCACTGGTTGACACCCACACACGTATACATACTGAGGCTGATGCAAATGTGACCTGTTGAAGATGAGATGGATATGCTGTTTTCTTTTCATTTCCAGCACATTGGAGTTTGCACCAGGGAGCACACAATAAACTCAGCAGATGTAAAACTCATATATTTTATCCATCATTATGACTTATCGAGGAAAGGTAAACCTCAGCTATGAGGAAGTCTGATACGATGGCTCTAGTTTGCCTTTTTTTTTTTTTTTCAGCTCGACACCGTGAAAAGGGACGAATTTCACAGGAAGACTGAGAAGAACCGTTGCTTCCTGTTAATTTCCCTGTTTTCTCATTGTGTTTTGATCATGCTGTCGTAGCAGAGCAGGATTTTACGCAGAATTCCTCGTTGCCTTCTGGGTGTAGCATTCCACTGTAGTGTTTGTTTTGGCAGCGGTCTGGTTTGGCACGTTACTGAAGCACCGGGAGCAGTATCAGCCAACATGGCATCAGGATTTAGACATGTTGCCCCGGTGGTTTGTGGCCAGTGACGAGTTTCAGGCCTTAAAAATGCAGTTTGACATTTTCCAGGCCAGGACCCATAGCTATGAACCAGGAGAGTAAAGTATCTGTGGCTCTCGTATTAAATACCGTGTGTAGCAGTTTCCAGTTGTCTGGCTAAATTAATGAAAGAATCCAAGTGGACTCACCATCCTCCCTTACCTTCTTATTAATCCTTTTATTTCAGCGAGCGCTCGAGATTTCTTTTACACGACGAGAAACTCCGTCTTTAATTAATCATCATCAGATTTTATGTATATACTTCAGTAAGGCTGTAGCAAGAACACACACACACTGAAATATTTATTTATGTTTCTGCCTGAGTGTTGGATAATGCGATTTCGTTTTAAGGAATTTAAACAAAGAAAACAATTCATTTTCACTCTTTGCTGAGAAAAGTCAAAGCTATTCCTGGGTTCTGCACGTTTTCTGCACATTTTTGCTTTGCAAAAATTATATTCATTGAGAAGACCAGCAATTACGGATGGGTGTTTAAGCACATTGCATGCTACGTGGCTGTACTGTGTAGGTTCATGGTGGATCTTGGTGCGTTAGATCCTGGTGCACCTTTTTCCCCCCTTGTTCTTCCAGGTGTTATCAGCTTACTAGTTAAAGTACCCAGCTTGTGGACAAGAGAGAAACTCCAGCTATACAAATACAGCTGGAGGTGAGTCGAGGCCCCAAGGTTTATTTACCCTCATTCACACGCGTTAATTATAGACCACCTGGCTGAAAATTAACCCTCTTATTCCATGTGCTGGTGAATTTGGCGTGTGCTTATCTTGGATTACCTCTGGAAAAAAAAAATCTGTCGTTGCTTGTTGCCGTGTTCTATAGTTGACCTGAGAGGAAGTTGTCTGGTGAGACTGGCATTTGTCTAATGGGATATGATGATTTTGGCTGAAATGCTTTATCAATACAGCCTTCAGGATATTACTTCAAGTTTTCACCTGCAAATGTTTCAAACCTGTGAAACATTTTTTTTGTTTGTTTTTCCAGTTTTACTGCCAAGCTGTGTTTTTTTTTTTTTTTTTTTTTTTTTTTTTTTGTGCTCAAAAAAGGACAAAGAGGCATTAAGTTTGCCCAAGAGCTGATGATTTCAGGCCACTCACTTCCTCCCACGTGGAGAGTGGAGCAGGAGGAGGACCACTGGCTGGCCCACTCACTCAAAACATTGCAGAGGCTGACCGAAGCCAGAGTCGTGACTGTGATGTGTCTCTGCTGGTGAGGGAGGGGCTTGGGGTTAGGCCAGCTCTAGAGGTGGCATATATATACACACATAATGTTCCCCTGCCTTTGCTGTTTCGTCTTTTGAATTAGGCCCCAGAGACAATTCGAAAAGCTCCAGTAAATTTCCTCTGGGATTACTCTCCACGTAATTGCAAGTATCTTGTTCTAAGTTCCATGATAGACCTTAGCTTTGGCAGTAACTCAAGGCAGAATTTGGCCTCGGCTGTTGCCACGTCAAATCGAGTCCAATCATAGGGCAAACTGATATCCCATTAGTCTGAACTCACAATATGCCTCAGCTAGCCAGATTGCGGCGAGGTTAGTGTGTCCCATGGCTCCGACTGATTATGTGCCTGTCCAAACACCACCAGAGTGCCATACATTACAGTGACCAATCACTTGTGCATCCTATTCCCTGTTGCACTCAGGGTATAAATATATATATTCTTTTGGGCTTGCCACTCAGGAGCAGTTCCATTTTTGCTTTATTGATTTGCATGCAGGGAGATTTTCAGCAAACTGCTGCTGATGCACTAGTCAGCTGTCACCGTTGTGCGTGTTCATACGTGTGCCTGTGTGTTCTCAGGATCGTGTAGTGACGACTCTGAAAAGCGTCAGATGCGAGGATGGAGGAGGAACCTCTCATTCCACTCATTTTTGTGTGTGTGTGTGTGTGTGTGTGTGTGTGTGTGTGTGTGTGTGTATTAAATTTAGTGAAAACTGAATCATGAAACTGTGGGAGACGTGTTGTTTCAGCTAATCTTCACTCCATGTGAACTCCCGAGCCAAAGATGTGATCTTTTGTTGGTAATTAATACCGTTGTCGCACCCCAGTCCTACACACATATGCTCCCTTGCTGTCATGCTCTTGGCAGCCTATTTATTGCTTTTGTATATCATGCAAGCCTTTCATACTAGCCTGCCCCCACATAAACTGGTAAGGTTGCAGAGTGACACAGCAGCTAAGTGGTGCACAGTTACTGCTGCGCTGCAGGTTTGGGTATGTCCACATTCATGTCACACAGTCTCAAGAATACTAAGGAGTACGATGTCTTTGACAGCTTTGCTGCCGAGGCTCGACAGTTTCACAGTTTGCCTTTTTTCCCCCGTTTCTTGTAGAAATGTCAGACATATTGTACAAGACCGATTATTTTCTTGTTTTACCTGCTCACTTATTTTTGTCTCTGCCTTGTATTCCAGCAGTATATTTTATATTACTGTCTTTTTCCTCTATTTAGCTGCACTTCATCCATTCCTGCTTTCAGCTATGACTGCAGTGTTTTTTATCTAGGCCACCGTCTGTATTTCATTCAGCATTTCCTTTCATTCCCTTTTGCGCACTTGCTTGCTCAGGCTGCTGCTCAACTGTGGCAGACCCACGCTCCAGGCCCGTCTCCCTGTATAGAACGTAATCCGATCCCTCGGGAGGAATGTGGTAAGCCTAGGGGACGGCCAAATCGAGGTACAAATCAGCTGGTCATCCAGCAGATTGTGTATCTCAAAGTAATTTTAAGCGACACTTGAGCAGTAATTAGAAGTGTGGACTCAATTTAGCATTTAGCCTCCACTGCTCATAATTCATGGTTATTATTTTATTTCAAACACTCCATGACAGCAGGGATGTAAGACAATAGTTTTAAGCTGAATTAAACATAAGTCGAGTACTTTCTGTTTTGCAGCCAGCAGTTAAGAGGGCCAGAGGCTTCATTTTAGCCCAACAGATGGTGCGAACACAGTACAGTTTTATGCAGTCCCACAGTACTGGGCTGGAGCCCTGCATGGGATGTCTCTATAAAGCCTGTTTGCTTTTGATGAAAGTAAATATAGTGTGTTAGAGCAGCAGATAACGTAAACACCCTGCCCAGGGTATGTGACAGTGCGTTTTGTCCTTGTTTGTCTTTCGAGGAGGAAATGGTTACCTGAAATTTAACTCCAGCGTTTTTCCTCTTTCTTTATGTAAACATGGACGTTATTCAGCATTTACAGTGCAGCGTGATCCGTTCTGGGGAAACCCAGAAACTGTTTTTAATAATTAGAGGGGAAAAAACTGACCCTCCACCCTCCTGTGTCTGATCTGAAAATGTAAGTGCAATAGAAGAAAGTCAAGACTCCCTTCAGGCACTCAAGCTGTCAAGTGAGCTGAACATACTCTGTGACCTGATCCTCAAGAACACATGAACCTTGGAGCAGCCCTGTTTATCCCAGAGGGATCAGGGGCATGACCCAGGCCGCACACTGCTGTTTGATCCACACAACCCAGCAGTGCTCGGAGTCTTATAAAGGCGCTGTCCATTGCTTATGCTCTCATCTTTGATTGGATGCTGGCTGGCGGATGGCTTTTCAATGCGATGCTTTAACTGCCTTTAATCTCACGGCTGCTAGCAAAGCCTGCACAGATGGTGCTTCAGCATAATACTCCTTTAGTGAGTTTTGAAAGTGCTTCCTCTGCTATATGGGGGTCAGGCTGGCAGCAGGGAAGGATGATTTACTTTACAGTCACTTTTAGCCTAGAAGAGTTGCATAACAGCAGCTACTTCAGGAGCTTCGTCACAGATTCTCCTGATATATAGAGCTCCTCTGGGGTGCTAACAATGGCGAGACAAGATGCGTGTGCGTGGTTAGTGTGGAGTTATTGCTCTTGCTGACTCAGAATTCCTTTGGTCTTTAGAGATGTAATTCCTTTGTTGCCCATCCTCTCTCCAAGCCCAGCCACGTGCTGCTTTTGCTTTTCTTTCTTGGCAGTCAGGTACCCCTGCTGGCAGGAGAACCCACCACACCCACACAATTTTGGCCTAGAAACAGCGATAGGCTTGAGAGGTGGGCGTGGGTAAGGGGGAGAAGGAAGCAATGGCAAAGGAAGGGAACTCTTAGGGGCCTTGTTGACTTGGCAAGAGGCGGGAGGAGGTGGCTGGCTGCGCCATCCCATTGCCTCACCACCTGTCCCCTGAAAAACCACGGTCAGTCTGCCAGAAATAAAAACTCTGCCATGGACCTCTTGGATGCAAATGCTTGATCCCACAAAAATCCTTGCTATAATATAAGTACTTTATACTTTCAGTATTATTTCTTTGCTATAAATACTTTCAGTACTTAAGTTGAATCATTTTGTTTGCCATTTCTGACCCATCCTAGTTATTTTGACACGGCATGGAGGAATGCTTTTCACATATGAGATGTAGCTATTCTTGTGTGGCGGGGAGGGTTTTCCCCAGTCCACACATCATTGTAATAGTTGGCAGTGCGGTATTCATTTTTAAATCAAACAGGTAGCGTCCCCAGCTGAGAAGAGTGGGGGGGTGGGGGTTAATTAATGATGAGGAATATTATCTACAGCTCAGGCTCTGTTTTATTTGGGTCAGCCTCAGGTCTGGTATGCTCCGTTTACCAAGTGTGGTTGCAAATATAGACTGGCCTCAACCCCTCTGTATGTGTCTAGTAATTGCATTCTAGAAATGCCAACATTGCGGCTGCCAACAAGCCCTCCTTGGGAGGTGCGATCACGCCTGTTGAGGCATATTATCTCTGAGGCAAGCTGTGAATGAGTACAGAAAACACTGAAGTCAGTTGGAGTTTCTGGAACGTAAAAGCATTTCGCTATTGATTTGCGCTCCATATTGTTTCACGTTACATAACACCGTATCCAGTTAGATTCTTCACTGTGTCATATGTATAGATTTGCAGTTGGATGTTTGATGTTGTTGTGCGTCTTGGTCCAGAACTTTCTCAGGTGATAGATGAAATGTCACAGTGTTGTATATAAATATGATCCCAATTTTTCAAGAATTCATGAATGTACTCTATTAACGAGACTTAATGTGTGTAGCAAATGTGTACTTTTCAGACTTCTCTTCGAAAGGTTCATATGTGTTTAGAAATTTTTACAAAGGTCTGGCAAAACAGCTTCAATAATGATCTCTACAGCTGACATCGACAAGCAGTGAAATAGTGATTTATTTACTTTCTATTTAGAAACTAAGACTGGGTAAATAGTAGTATATCATGTCGCTTGTCGAGCTAACATGATGCATTTTATTCTTACACATCTTCCAGTTTGAAAAAGTTTTAAAATGTATATGAACTGCAATGCACGAATGCAGTAATTAGAAAATAAATTTGGATTAAATTAAAATCACTATAGATAACGTGTTCAGTATTTTGCTTGAACCTTGTGTACAGGTTTTCAGGGAGTGTCTTGCATGTTTCAGCCAAACCACAATTTCCAAGTAGCATGACGTTGTGGTAAGAGTTTGGCTCTTAAAAAAACAAACATGTAAACAAACTGGAATTACCTGCTATCCAGAAATGTCAGTCACGGAAAGCATCTGATATATTTAAGAATTTCTTTGGGGCGGATTATTTTTGTTTTTTCACTGTTGACAGTGCTTTGAATAGAGGGGTAGCAAGCACGTGTTTTTTATTTTATTTTATATGACAACACTGAATCTGTATCCTGTCCAGCCACCTGTCTGCTTGTCACTGCGCACTCATAGAACAAGCCACCAACAAGAACCCTTTGTAGACTGGCTGCCGGCGCGCTCGCAGAGCTCTCCAAGGTTAGTGGGGACACATGTTCTCGATAGACCTATGTCGTCAGTCCTTCCCAATACAAGCGCCAGTTGACAGCGTGGTGGAGAGTGGCGCGAGACTGACACAAAGGCGGTTCTGTCGATGTACGGGGCCAGATTTTTGTCCAGACCGGAATATAAACATGTCCACCTAATCCCTTCTCAGATGCGTGACCTTTGCCTTTACCACCTGAAGAAAAGGTTGAACTTGTAGTTTGTCATTATGTCAAAGAATAGACACGAAAGACCTTGAGGGTAATCACATATCATTAGATGAAGTTGTGTTGAGTTGCCTTTGTTAGTTTTTCTTTTTATGGAGGCAGCCTTAGGTGTTTTGTAGATTAAAGCATGTGAACATATCTAGTAGCTTTCTCTTATTGCCTGTAGATGAATAATTAAGCCCATTAAATATTAAACGTAGCAGGAAAAATTAAAGGCGTTGGCTGCCTCTGAAGTGCTCAAGAGCAGAAGAGTACCTTGCATGCAGTGTCAAGGCCCTAAAAACATAAGAGAAGCAATGTTGCATTCAATTTGTTAACTTTTTGTTTTTAAGCTGGTGAATAGATGCCACACAGCATTACTTCTCTATCTGGCTGTGCCACAGGTTGCATTCGGAGCTTGCATAGAGCAAAGCATGCACCCTTAGCGCCCTGTCTTCCAGATCCTTTCAGCCTCCTCCATTGTTCCGTCTCTGCTATGCTCCAAAGCTGATTACAGCACCTTCTCTAATGAAAGCTAATCCTGTGTCACGGCATTGTGTAGGAGGAGGAGGGGGCAGGCCTGAGCCAGCAAAGCTAGCAGGGAATGTCTTCTTCAGGGCCTGTCAGAGTGGCTTTCAGAGGAAATGCCAGAAAGTGTTAACGTCTCCACAAACCTGCAAATCCGAGTTTTAAATGGAGTTTTTTTTCCTCTGCGCTGGCCCATTGTCCCTTAGTGACTTCTACACAACAGCAGCAATTTCTAAAATCCTCTATTAATTCCCCCCTATGTTCACAATAGTTGTTCAAAATATTTATAGGAAAAATATAGGGTACACTTTAAAGTGTTATATACAGAGATTATTATCCTTATGCCGTTTCCCTTCCCAAGTAAAGCTTCTATAAAACCTATAAACTACTTATCATGGGAGGTAACACAAGTCCAGGGATGTACAAGTGAAATCGGTGTGAATCATATCAAAGTTAGGATTGAGGTCTGAATGAATCTGCATTCAGTCAAAACAAGACGTTGCGCATTTTATTCCTTAACAGGATGTGTTTACATAATCCCAGCTAATCTTCTTACATACACCCACACAACAAACAATGATCTTGTTAAATGACTTTGTTTTAATCGATTTCAAATGGGAAGAGCTGTAACGCCTTTGAGTTTGACTTTTATCTACGGAGCACAGGACCAAGGTGCTCTCCTGGAATAAAAGCACAACACAATCTCATATTTATGTGCTATAGGCTGTTATAATGTTACATTATGCAGGATTGTAGTAGCAAACTTAATGTTAAGCAACTTCTGGCATACTGAGATGTGCTGTGTTTAAAGATATATGGGTTGCTTAGGTTAAGTTTTATTTACCTTCGTGTTAGATTAGTGAGTCCATGCGTGCAGTGGGTTGCTGGCTTGATGTTGAGCCCCATGTCAGCACAGAAAGGCACATTGTGTTATTAAAATAAAGAACAACTCTGCAGTTTGATTTAAATTTTTCAAATTTGAGTACATTTGTCTCAGTAGGTTTCTTATCAAATTAAAAAAAACAGGTCATTGCTGTGATTAGTTGTGATTGCAAAAAAAAGTAGGATTTACCTGCTAATACACACATGAATGTAATTATATACACCGTACGATTACAAAATGTGAACATTTGAACAGAAACAAGAAGTTTTGAATCAAAAATAAATAACTTAAGTACATCACTCAAAAAAATGAGTTGGAAAATGTAAAAATTAGACGTTTATGCAGATCCTGCTCTAGCTTGATGTTCAAAATAATCTGATACGATTATGTAAATCCCAAGGTAGAGGGAGGAAGACCAAGGACAAAATAAAAAAATACATTTCTAAATATATTGTCCGATATAATACTTGTAGCAAAAACCATGATGTTCAGATTCCCTGTAAGAAGTGTTAAAAGCATTTTACTTACACCTGGGCCCTTGGCTTAATGCTGGCTCTTTCACTGTGACTGTATAGCTTTCTAGACGTTGAACTGTTTTATCAGGGTGCGGCTCATAATTTACTGTAGGTAATAAATTGTGCAAATACACAGGGACCTCCCATTATTGGACTGTGACTTGGTGAATAGATTTTTTTTAAAGATTGGCAAATGCTCTTTTCTTCTTTTTCTTTTTTTTCATCCATTGTTATTTCATTGACTTATCTTTCACTCTCCCTGACTCATGCCCTTCCCCCAGTCCAGCTCCAAATAACTGAAGTCATTTTCCAGCCATGATCTAGATCCCTGGTGGCCTCTCACTGAGTCATTGATCCACTGCTCCACTGACGGCTTACCACACACCCAACCACTACCAAAAAAAGCTGCAGTAGGAGATCCCTCAAACTGCCTGTTGACCCCCATCCCCCACCCCATCTCAGTATCTACTGCCTGCTCCTTTCTATCCATCCTTACATGCATATATATATATATATATATATCCATCCACCCCTACATTCACCCACGTCAGCCTCCCACGCTCCAGCCCTAACCTCACTAATTAATCAGAGACTTAGGCTGACTAAGTGCTGTCTGAGTACCGGTGCATTTTGATCACCTACTTCTGCAAATGTTTTCTGCATTTCTCATCTAAAACCTGTTGAGGCGACAGCAGGACCAACGTTCACTTGTCACTCATGCGGACTTCGCTGTTGCCCAGGTCTCTAAAACACTGCTCAGGGCTATTTTCTGTCAGAGCTGGATGGTCTTTGATAACCCTGACAGAAATGGCAGGACGAATGCAGGTTTGGGGTGTGTGGCCGGCTTATTAGTACACAACCTGTCTTAATAATGAGCATACCTCGATAACTGTCGCTGATGAGACCTCCTGTGCAGATGGACAAACATGCCACTGCATTGAACGGCCGTCAGATCCACCGTCGCGCTCCTGTTTGTGTTCGCCGCATTTTTCTAGCATGTCATTTTTAAGCATGAATATATATATATATAATTTCCAGAGCTTTATCGACTCTGTGGAGAACGTAACATGCTGCCAGCAATTCATTTTTAAGCCAATATTTTGATGGATGAAAGATTAATACCGAGACTCTACAGCACTGTTTCCCTGGCAACCCCTTTACTCACTTTTATCTAATATCTCTCCTGTTTGTCGACGCGATTTAAAAGCTCTTTTCTCTGCAGCAGATGATGATGGTCAGCAGCACTTTAAAGTGCAGTAATGGCACCCTGGAAGCAATAAAGCAGAAAGTTGGGGTCTTTGCAGCTTTGGTTGGTTATGACACTGACCTCCATGCTGTAGCTACTGACTGAAGGAAAGAGAAGTAGATGTGTACGGGATAATCTCGTTGATTTAAAAGCTTGTTATGCAAAGATAAAATAGAGCCAAAACATGACATGTCTGCTTGCTGCGTTCAGACTCGACTTAACAAAGAGCTCGATTTAGATTGCTGCTAATCAGCCCCAGTTTATTTTTAAATTGATCAAACCGTGGCTTTTGTGCGCCACGGATGACCAGCGAAAAGTGGTCATATTAACGCATGAAATTAATGTTAATTTAAATGCAGTAAGATCACAGCTCCAGGACCTGTTTGTAACGAGGCACAGTTTGAGTGCTTTTCCTCCCTGACTGGACTCTATACACAGTTGTGTGTAATTTCTCCTAATTCTGCTGACCTGCTGTGTTAATTTAAATGAATGAATTGAGGGAAGCAAAGACACCATTTTGCTAATGTTCGGAAATGTGTTATTAATTGCAGGGGACACATTAAGCAGTACGGGAGTCCAAATTATTAATTTAATGGAGTCATTGCTCATTTGTTAACATTAGAAATCTTTAATACCTGCTGGGCGATCTCCATGGGATGAGATGCCAGCCCCCTGAGTTTTTGTTGCTGCTTGCCCCACCCACCTCTTGTTGTTGCATGGGTCTGTATAGTATTTTATCTGATGCAGCTTCTCTTTCTCGTACTCTCCCTCTCTGGGAAAGTGAGCGCTATTGGCCCTGCTCTCCTTCCTGCCTCAGCCAACCAAAAGTAACGCCTACACCTCCATAATGACACACAGATATAATCAGCAGACTTGTATCATTGAACTTCAAAGCTATGCTGTGCTAAATGTTGTGTTTCGCCTGGGTTCATAGCCATACGTAGCAAAGAGGTTCACACCACTTTCCACCACCGTTAACCCTGAAGCCCACGGGCCTTCTAAAGTCCTCCCTGAACAGAGTTCTAACATTACATGATCTTTATATAGCATCATATTAAGATTTATAATATAGTGGTAGTAGATAAAGTCGACCGGCGTATAAATATCCGGCTTCTGGATTTAGTTTTTGCAGTTTTCAGCATAAGCAGCTGATAAACGACCATGTTTTGGTAAGAAAAGAAGAATTGCAGTCTAGAAACTTCTCATCACCCACATAGCAGCAGATTCCATTAAGGAATTTTTAAAAGGCTACCTAGATCAGCCAAGTGTCATTATGTCCTTATATTTCTTGCCAGTAGCCGATTTAATATTCTTTTTGAAATCCTTTTTGTAATAAAAAAAAATATATACTCCATTATTACTGTGGACTGACATTTGGGTCATTCTGCAGCTAAAATCTATGTTGTGTTAGCTTAATAAAAGATATCGAATCTTAGGAGCGCAGACTTATGAATTATTGATTTACTGTGTCTTAGGCTTTACAGGTGGGTTACAGAGACACGGAGCTGTTAAATACAGCAGTCTCATCTGTGACTTGCAGACATCACACTGCAACCTGTGTGCGAAAGATGGGTTATTGTAGATCATTTCTCACCTTGCGAAAGTAATTTGTGGTGTGCTTAAAGTGCTGCAGTTCTTTGTTGTTAGTAAATCAGGGTCTCAATCTTTGTGCAGTATGCATGTCTGTTAACCAGCTTCCGAATGGGCCGAACTGTGTAATAACGGAGTAATAAAACAGCTTCTAAATGACGTGAAGTTGAGATGTTTTCTGCTGTACAGTATGTCCTTTGTTTCCTACCGCCTACAGAAGCTCATGCATTCTGTTCATCCTGGACTCCTACCCCACTCTAATTCAGTGTTGTTACGTAATTTAATTAACAAACCCTGACTATCAGTGGAGAGTGAGTTGCACACTCTGTGCCCCTTCAACACTTGGCAGTCGTCCTCTATGCATACAAGACGCGCAGTGGATCCTTCATCACTAACAGGCTTCCAACTGGGGGATAGTAACAAACCAAAAAATCTGCACTGTCGATAGCAGGTTAATCTCAAATGCAGATATTGCAACTGCAGTGTAGCATTCAAAGCGTGATCTCACGTTGTGCAGCTGGATGCATTTCTGTTTTGTTTTTCTTTTTTAAACATACTGCTGCACTCCACTTTGGTTTTGTGTCTTACCTGGTGCTGGTATTTATGTACCATTTGATCAGATAGTGAGTTTCCACTTGATGCATTACACAGAGATCTTGCTCGCGCTGGCAGCTATTTACCTTGCCTCAGGATAAAGAGCACTGTACCGTCATTCAAAAAGGCAAATGGATCTGGCAAGTAGTCAGTGCTGCTTTGTGCGGGTAAGGAAGCAAAGTTATAGATCGGTATCGCGCTTTAGATCCGACACCGCACCGCCTTTTGCATAATAACGTCTGGCTGTGCAGTCAAATGAACTCTGTTATTCTATACTTTGTATGAACTGACCTTCTGTTGCACTCACAAACAGTTTCCTGAATCTTTGTTCTGACTTGGCTCTCTTTTGTCATGCTGAGATTTCCACTGAGTCTTAAGGGAGGGGAAAATGCCGGTGCTGTGGCTTGTCTGGTGGAAGGGGCCCGGATGGTTTGATGTGGGAAATGACAACCCAAGTCTCGCCCACACTCGGGGAGGGCCGTTGCTGCATCGTGCCATGTCAGCTGTTTCTGTGGGGTTCAGTTTAGCATCGGCTGGTAAGATGCTGTGCTATGCCAAAGTGGTTGTGGACGTGGAATTGGAAGAATTTCTCACAGGTTGCTGGGATTCTTTACCACCAGTCTGCTGCGTCTTTATGGTTTTAATGGATTTTTTTGCTTTTATAAATGGCTGATCGTTGGCCTCCATCCCAGTCCAGCTCAGACTGTGCCAGCTTTATATTTTTTTTGTCCAACAGAGGTAGTAGGTAATGGCTTATGCTGCATGATTTTCTGCATCAGCTAAAATTAAGCCATTTTCTCATGTGCACTGAGTGAAAGTAGCCTTTTCCTCAGAGCATCGTGTGTGCTGCCTCCTGCTTGCTCTGTCCTCCCCTCACCTAACACACACAAAGTACTCCCAGTAGCATGTGAATACATGTGAGAAAGAAAATTGTTTGAAATTGTTCAGTTTGTGTTTGAAAATGACTTTAGTTTGTTTTTTTTATCGTTCAGTTGGTGTCTCTAAGTGGCACAAGTTGGATATCAAATGACTGCATTGTGTGAGCAGCCTCAGCAGTTTTCTGATTTGCAGAAATCGCTCTGAAAGAAGACCGAACGTGATCGTCGTTACGTCTGTTTGCAGGTTTAGCACACACCTTTCACAAAGCTGCCGGGGCCAAAAGGAAATTGATGCGCACCAATTGTAGCGACCTGAGCTGCCGGATCAGTCCAGACTAACGGTCGCACTCCATGTCCTTCATTAAACGGAGTCAGGGGTTGGTGAGCTCTGCAACAGTCTGACTCTCTTTCTCCAATTAAGCTGATCTGTCCAACAGCGTATGACTGCGCACCTCCCGCTGTCTCATTCCTCCAAAAGACTGCCTTAGCGGTGAACTACACCAACCTCACAATTTCCAGCTGTCTATCTTCCCACTGCTTCTCAGCAGTTTATGCTGCACTGCACCCCGTGGTGCCGATTTTCTCAAAATTCACACCTGCATGTCTGCTATGCGGTGTGTAGTTATATCATGATTGCTGCATGCACGAAGGTGGCTGCGGGGGTCGACGATCTAAAGCTGGATGACTTTAAAACCCGAGGTACATGAAATCATACCGTTTGTGTGAACCTGACTGTAGTTTTAAATTTATTTTATACACACTTCAGTCATTTAGAGGTCTATTAGGCTTACAATGAAATGCCTGATGAACGGCTAGCTTGGAAACTATAATACTAATCTGAGACAAATTACCATGGAAAGTGAAGTCGGACTCCAGATTTCTTTTTGCGTTTTATATTTTTTAAATTAAAAATAAAACCTGACTCTCTCTCGCTCTCTCATCCTTTCTTTCTCATGCCAGATTTGAGGCTGCAGTGCAATTTCCCTGTTACATAACAGAAGAGAACAGAGAAATGTTAAAATTAATGAAGGCAAAAGTGAACGGCTAATGGAGACCATTTCTGACTCATACTTGGGTTTCAGGCACATCGCCGCAGGTCAGTTTATGCTCTCACGGCTATAAAGCATTGTAAGAAAAGAAGAATAGATGCACAAGATTATTTGCAACAATCAACAGCTGCTGTCTGGGGAAAGCCCCGATACCGCTGATGAAGGCTGGGTTTGGGAGGAAAAGGATCAGAGAGATTTTTGCCGTGTGGTTCTTTTAGACTTGGAATAGCCAATTACTTCAAATAATGATTATATAATGCAATATCTGACACCATTATTTATTCTTGTTTCTTTTTCATGAAAGAACAATAAATGTTAGATTTTTTTTTTAATGTATTTCTTTATGGAGTTGTTTTTTATTTATTTATTTTTTAGACAATTAAATTTTTTTTTTTTAATACGTTGCTGTGCAAAAGCCTCGAGACCCTCCTCATTTCTGTGTTTAGGTTCCAAGGAGCCAGACTTAATGCTTTTACACACCGGATGCGTTACAAATATTTTTTGTCACCTGTTCATAATGTAATTGTTTTTATTTTACAATTTTTTTCAAATTAATTTTTAAATCAGCTCGATATTTCCAAATAAATAGATCTGACCAATCAGACCGTTGCATTTGGCAAAAAGTGTGCTCATACTAAAAAATGCACACCGCTACTGGATATATAAAGATTTGGAAATAGTAAAATAAAACTGTTTTACTTCACACACAAGTGGGATTTCAAATCGTATCGTTTGTTCCAGTTTCTTTAGCTGAATCTACGAAAAATGTCACAGATAACAATTTGGTTGCCGTAAAATGTTGGGAATCCCAAAAACCTGGGATGTCTCATTTCATGTTTTTGAAAAAACTTGAGGATACTGGACAAGTGGAGGGCAAAAGAAGAAGTGCTGGGCCGTTTTTAAGATGAAAAATGTGCATCAGATGAACAGTGTCTGAAAATCATGTCCTAAAGAAATGGGAGTAACACATTCTTCTTAAGAGTGTGGAACTGATCATTGCAACGTGCCATGTAGTGTTTTGGCAGATGTGGGTGTTACTCTTGTTAATAAGGGAGCTGTTAGAAATTCCACAAGGGGAAAGTTCACAGTGTTTCCATTGTCATGACTGTAGGAAATGGAAGGGTGATGTGTTAAGAGGCTGCTAGCATGCCAGCACCTGCAGCTTTCACACAGCGTATTTTTATTCCAGAATAATGTCTTTGGTGTTTGGATTTTAGAGTGCGTCATGTTCTGTCACTTCGGCGGGAAGTGGGATCACTCACGACATTCACAGTGGCTACACTGTTTGGGGACTATCAGTCTCAAAAATGTCTGTAAATCAACTCACCGGTTGCCATTGTTACTGCATCAGTTACTGGTTATTTTGGGGTGGGGGTCGGGGGTTCTACTTCTTTCACTGACAGGCTTACTATTAATTATTATCTACAGGAACCAAATAACTATTGCAGCTGGTAGGTACAGGGTTTTCCCATGTAGTTTCCTCATAAGCTCAATATGTTTACCGTCAGGTATGTTGTTACACAGATTTCGTACGTCACTCTGCGCATGAATGATTTATGGCTTTGTCCTGCCGCTAACTGTCATTCCTCATAATCAGAGTGTTTTTCTTTTTTCCTGCACAAATGAAAAAAGAAAAATGGCTCTGTTTCCTCTTATGCAGTTCAAATTCAACAGCAGCGCAGTTGTGGCAAACAGCCTGGGGAGTTTACCTGCATTGCCTAATTGGCTAACAGCGTGGGATTAGGGAAATAATTTAAGCACCTTACTTTCTACTCCCATTTGACAGTTGGATTACGTTTAGCCAATTAAAGCACCTAATCCTTATAGTCTGCGGTTCATTCCCCAAAAGTATCCCTCCAACATGAAAGCCAGCTTTGGTCATTCTTTTGTCTTTTTCTGGCTTTAATTTACAGAGTTTGCATAAGAAGTTGTCACATTGGCAGCTATAAGTAAAAGGTTTTTCTGTATTTACCTGAAATCTAAGTTGAAAACGTGTACCTGTGTATGAAATTTGACATCCGAAAGAATTTCAGGGTGTGATGTTTAAATTTTGTAGCACTTTTCAAATAAAAAAACTCTTTTTCGTGCTGCTTCTCAATCATTATCTGAGAGCTAATCATGTCGCAGATTCGTGGCCTAGCTGTCATTTTTAAAAGCTTGCTGCTCAGTTGAAAAATGCCCTCTATCAAGTTCAGAACACTTCACATGAATGTAAACACTCAATTTGTTCAACAACTCAAGGGGCTGTGCTTTCTGCACCATGGAGTCAAAAAGCAGTAAGGCTAGAGTTGCGTAGCAGGTGCTCACACCTGGGGCTCTGGTAAATCACTCTCAGATGGGGGAATCTCTAAATGCCCCTGACACCTGAGCAAAGACATCGTATTGTATTATTCAAGATTTATTTCAAGCATCGTAACTATTTATTTGGCTTAAAGTGACTTTGTGGTATCCACCTCCTTCAGACATTTTGGTTTTACGTGTTTGAATTTACAAAGGAAACTGAATGAGTTGCATTAAAATGTTTGATGTTGGAAAACTTGTGTTATGTCACGCAGATTCTCAAAATAGCATTTATGGGGAAAATAATTGCCAGGTAGGTAGAACAAAGCTTATTTCCGTGTAGCTTGCCAGCATCATAATTATAACTTTCAGATATCAGAAACAGCTTTCAGCTTCACTTTTCTCTTTTTTGGGGGGCTTTTATAGCTCGTGTTTCTAAAAGCAAGTTGGGACGCCTTTAAAAAAGTGAATAAAAATGGAACGCATTGAAATGAGTACAAAGACAGCACATTGAATGTTGTCCTATCATTGCAGGATCCTTTTTTATAAGGAAGGACGTGGACGTGTTTACGGCCGCGGTGCATGACCTCATCCTATAGCAGCCCTCTTAAGTGTTAACTCAAAATAAACAAAACGTTTCCCAATCCTTCGTGTCGGATTTAATCTGCAATAGGTCCGACCTCCTTTGCGGTATTTTCCTGCCATCATACTTTCCAATGCTGGCAGGTCTGTACTGCAAACATGCCAGTTTAGATGGAGCCATGCTGGCATTAAACATGCTGGATGTGCTTTGGTGTGGTCTTGCTGAAATAGGGAAGACCTTCCTTTGTCTGCATATGTTGCTGAAAACCTGTATTTATTGTTAAACGTCGATGATGCCATCACAGATGTGCAAGATATCCATGCTTTGTGAACGAATATGCCCTCATGCCGTCACAAATGCTGGCTTTTGAATTGTGACGATGAACTGTCCATGATTTTTGAAAACAATTTAAAATTCTGATTAATCATACCCCAAAACAGTTTGGCTGTTTACTAGTTAAGAGTTAAAGCTTACTAGTAGTAAACCTTGAAGCTCTGAGCTGAGCCTCCTCCTGTTTCAGGCTAGCTTATAGACCGAAATGACTGGATTTGCATCAGTAGCTGGTGAGGATTGTCTCGTTCCTTGCAGCTACTCTCAGAAAACCCCAGAAACTATTCCAATGGTCGTCAAACCATGTCTTTATTGATCTATACCCAGGTGTCAAAAGTTGTCAATTAGGGGTCCAGGAGAGATCGTCAGATGTTATGAGACGAAAGAGTTAAATGCATGTGTAGTTTTAACATGTATATGTGGATGCGACAAGACCAAACCATATCTAAACATTTAAACCTTCTCTGAATCTTTTCAATTAGAAACAATACTCTTACATTCGCCCTCTCACAGGGTTGTGCCCCTCTGAATTTACTACTATTTTTAAAGTGGCGTTGTGAGTTATCAGAAATTGTACCTCCTGTCTCTTTCACCCTGCTGATTTTACATTTTTACACACATAGCATTGCTGAAAATACCCAGGATGCAACTGTGCAAGTCCAGTAAATTTGTAATTTCCACATAGACCCATTAGAAACTGGAGCTGAGATCCCAAATGTCATCTGTTGCTAAAGCTCACTGTGACACAGATAAAGTGCTGGCCTGATTACCGCTGATGTCACCTTCAGGAAGGATGGATGCTGGAATACACGTACACACCACACATGTATACAACAAACACAGACACTAGCTCAGCAGTATTTTCTTCTGGTTTTGTGGATTAGTCACCTGTAAGCTGTATGTGAAGTCTGACTAAGAGCATGATGTATGTTTTAAACTCTTAGAAGCAGTTCGATTGAGCAAAAGAAAAAAAGCGGGGAGGAAAAAAACTGTAATTTTGTACATTTATTGTAAGTAATATGTTTAGCTTTCATTTAATAAAAGCATTAGGCTACTAACATCGCAATAATATGAAGTCCAGTTTGAAGAGCGTTTTTAATAAAAGAAGACTAGACCTAGACTGCAAATCCCTGTTTTGATTTAAAATGCATGCAAATAGCATTGCAGCTTGCGAGTGCATCAGTAGGATTCCAAATTACTGGGGAACATTGAATTACTCTGAAAAGCTATCCCTCATAAGCCACTAATTATGGAAATTGACAGTTACAGAGATTTGTTGAGGATTTGGATATTGTCTGATTTCCACAGTGGCTGCAAGACTCTGAGGAATAAACCCAATTTTACTCTTTAAAAATAAATAAATAACTGTTGCTGAGAAATAAGTAAATGCTTGTCAGGCTGAAGATGATATCTCTGTTGTTTCAATCGAACACAATAAAAGAGAGCACACTGAAGTATGGAGTTGGTTACACGTCACACATCCGCATACACTGGTGTTTCTGTCCTCGCAGCACAAGCTTTTAATGTTAATAAAATAAAGATGTGTTGGTTCTCTGCCTCGTTTTTAATATACAGTCTCTTTTCTCGTGAATATTGCCAAGTAAACTAGAAAATGTGTGTGTCTGTAATAAATATTGAAAATTGAATGACTCACAGATCATAGCAGCAATCAGGTAAATTGTCTCAGAGGGTGGGCTGGAAGCATGGGAGTGAGCGCAAACTCCCTCTCCTGCAGGGAGTCGATCCCCTGGTACAAAGTACCTTCTAATCAAACAGCTTAAATGCAGTTTTCTCAGTGATGTGGAAATAACTGTGTATTGCTGTAAGCCTTTTGTCAATGAAAAGTGTATTAAAGCACTGTAAACGTGGTATGAAAGTACATCAGTTCTAATGATTTTCTTCTTCTACTTTTTTTTTAAACCCTTGCAGCTGTCCCCTTCCCCCCCAGTCACCGACTGACAGCTAAAGAGGTGTTTGACAGCGATGGGAAGCCCAAAGTGGACGTGCTGAAAGCTCACCTAACCAAGGAGGGCCGTGTGGATGAGGCGGTGGCGCTCAGGCTCATAGGAGAGGGCGCCGCAATCTTGCGTTCAGAGAAGAACCTGCTGGACATTGAGGCTCCTGTGACAGGTCAGGGTTCAAATACTGCATGTGTTACTGCAAACCAGTAATCGACCAATAAAAAGTGAATAATTTTGTTTCACTCCAGAAATAGTAGTCAGAGTAATTATTCAGTAGTCAGCTGATGCATCTAAGATTGTATGCAGTCACCCGCAACTAGCCAGTGCTGCAGCCCTACGACTTTACCAAACTGGACACCAGGGTGTATGTCACTCATTTGTTCTCTACTGCTGCAAAAGTGACAGGAAGTTGTAACCAAGCACAGTGAAAAGTAAGACATGACTGTCACGTAAATAATGCAAAACGACATTGTGCATGTGAAAGTTAACCTGTGGGCAAGGTAGGTTGTGCCAGCACTGAAATGGGTGTGTGCTATGTTGTGTGCAACACATTTCAACATCTTTTGAAACAGCAGATTTACTGAAGAAGGCTCACCAGTTTGTCTTTTGGGTTATAATTTTTAGACAATAATGGAAGATTTGTTGAGCTATTTATTTTTGTCTGCAAAACTTTCAGGATTTATATTCATAGTCTAATGCAAAGATGTCACTGTGCACTTATAGAAATTTAAAAGGGAATCATTGATTAATTGATGATCAGAAATGACGAAACGCAACTGCTTGTCTAGACTCACAAACTACAGCCTTTCCAAGAGGGAACACTTGGGTGGACACCACTCATATACTCTTTATTCCACAAAATCCTGCATATCATGACCTACATTCATTTTTCTTTTTACTTTTTCTCTTGTCTTTTTTAGGCTCCATATATCTAAAATGCAAACCTTAGAACCGGCCCACAACTATAAGAAGAAACAGACTCATTCATCATCATTTACCTTAACAAACAACAGATGATGATTCACTTACAGACACTTCCCAGCATGTTTCGCACTGTGTATTCCAAGTATTCCACCTTCCCAAACAAACGGCAGCTCACAGTAACCTACAATAACTTTGTTTTATTTATTTGCAGGTATAAACAATATACAGATACAAGATTTTAAAATCAAACCGACACAATGG
The DNA here is from genome assembly GCF_057382275.1 of Copadichromis virginalis. Classification (NCBI taxonomy): domain Eukaryota; kingdom Metazoa; phylum Chordata; class Actinopteri; order Cichliformes; family Cichlidae; genus Copadichromis; species Copadichromis virginalis. The sequence goes on from NC_140620.1 coordinate 49,352,960, forward strand.
AAGAGAGAGCTGAATGTTTACAGCAGTATAAAACTTAATTTTCCTAATTAACTGAGTCACTGTTTTACCAAGCCACACGCGGGCCATGCCGATAACTAGAGCAGTGTATTTTTAAGAAACACTGCTTCAGTTCATCCAATTTGGCAAAGCTAACGAGCAGTGTTGCATTCAGTTACTAGGCTGAGTCTCAAAGCAATGCAGAGGGACGTTATTGAAAACATCTGCTAACTTTGGAGAGAGGTAGTATGACACATCGATCGTTGTTGTTTTAAAATCGCTTATTAGTCATTGTAGTTTTGAAAAAAATGTCATTTTCATTTCATTTGCTTGGTTTAGCTAACAGCTTTTACATTCAAAGCTGCTAGTAACTGAAGCTTAGCTCATTCACCCCCGTCACACGCTGCTGCGGGAGGTTCGCTGATGCATATGCACAAATCCAGCGCGTCTATTGTCGTCTTTTCTTCCTGGTCAAGTGCCCTGTTCCTCCATTAGACTTTCTGATGAGGCTTCTTTGATGTTGTCGTAATCAGAGGCAGAGACACACTCATAGGATCTATGGCAACCAAACATTTCCTAATGTGAGATCATTCCCACAATATCATCCAGAGAGGCCTGTGTTCATATTTAGCAGGCATGGCACTTACTTAAATTCATAAATGCAAATACCCCCTTTTTTTTTAAAAGCTGTTCATTGTTTTGTCTTAATGGATGTAGACCGTTATGATAACCCTTGCTGTTCGAGAGAGTTGAGGTAAACAAAAAGATGCAAACAGACTGCATGTTTTCCACGTCTGTCTTTGTGTTTGCAGGCACCTGAGAGCTGTAAGGTTAACAGATGTGTTGTTGAACACAGCTAGATTCCTCCAGTTTGAGCTAAAACTAACTAAGTGCATATTCAGCTGTTTGTGAAAATTAAACACAAGTTCATTCTCTGGGCGTCTAAATAGGGGTTAGAGGGTTAGGGGTTAACCCTAACCCATTTTAAATCTGACGCTCTAGGTGTTTAAAAACAAAAAACACAAAATGTGGTGCTGGGACAAATTGGATAACTAGCATGGATAAACCTTATTCGATTTTCTGGCTTAATCTGATCGCAGGGTGGATTCCTGTGTGTAAACATGCTCCAGTGGTGACCTTCCCTGGTCAAGTCGCCTTTTTAAAATCTGGTGCAAGTTAACATGTTTTGGTTTCAGATTTTACAGCACTTCAAATAAGGGATTTGCCAGGAAAGCCTCCTCTCTTTGTTGTGTTACATGGAAACAGTGGACAGCTTCTCCTCCGTGTGCAAGCCACAGATCCCGAGGAGCGGTGCGCGTTCGGTGCACTTGTGTACACGAGTGCAGCGATGAACCGGTTCTTTCCCTCCCACTCAACACCCCTGCCTCAACCCCTCTCCCACTCAGTAGGCTTGGACAAGGATTTCTCTGTTGCGCGTGCTCATGCGCCTGCTGTGTTTCCCTCTCCGTGCGCACTCCTGTTTGCTATAAGCATTTCTTTGTTTTTGCTCCCATTCCCTCTCTGCCTGCCATGTTTTGACTGTCTGTGTCACGGTCAGGAGCTGTTTCTCTCTGCCTCTCTCCGCGTTAGCAGGCCTCCCAATTCCCACATGACACATGGTCAGTGAATTAGTATGTAAATATTTATCATGGATGCAAAGCACCACGACATGTCAGCTACCTCTCTCTCTCATAGTTACTTCCTTGTTGGGCCAGATGGCAGGTGGGGTATTTCATGAAAGGGAGGGGTGTGTGTGTGTGATGAACGGTGCTGGCTTAGTGTACTGAGTACAAGCTGCTCTCATGGCCTTCACACAAGTCACCCATCAATAGAGCTCCTACAGCCACATCACCAGGCAACAGCCAGCTTTTAAACTATTCATACACATTTGCAGTGTGTGAGCTCCACTTTGCGCAGGGGCTCTGTCATGGTTTCCTTGAACAAATGATCTTTTAATTCTTTTTGTTGTGTGTTGATGTAACACTACATAGCTGAGTATAAAATGCTCTAAGTTTCCCTGCATCTTCCTTTAGCTGTTCGTGTTTGATAAGATTAGAAATAAATTCGAGAAATCTGCAAAGCATAGTTGGTCAGGAAATATTAAGACCTTGGTTGTGGAATTTCCTGTATAGAGCTTAAAAAGCCTCCTCCTAGACCCTGGTGAGAGTGGCAGTTTTATGCGCATAATGTGAAGTGTTTGTTCTGTGCAGCATTACAAGGTTGTTGAATATTTCCAATAGGTTCTTATGCAACAGTCTTATAATGAGAAATGCACTTGTATGGACATTAGAGCAAGGTGGATAGCATGTATGGTATTTGTACGTATGGGCCCTGCTTTATTTTGTAATATGTGACAGCCAATGTAAACACGAAAAACAATTCGAAGATATTTTCTTTGTAGATTAGCAATCCTACAAGTTTACTGCAAGCCATGCAGTGCAGTGTTTCCCAGAGAGCTGCATAGTATTTATGGCAGTAGTAGGTATTGGGTGCACTCCAATGCTTTTAAATTGAAAAGAGAATTTATTGTGTAGTCAGTGTAGGCAAGACAGAGAATACATGTGTGTGAATGACAGGAAGGCAGGTGGGAAGGTGAAGTTGGAGGAGTTTAAATATGTGTCAGCTATCCAAAGTAACGAACAGTGCACGAGAGAGGTGAAGAGAGTACAAGGGGTGGAGCGGGTGGAGATGAGTGTCGGGGTAGTGAGACCTGCTATGATGTATGGTTAGGAGATTGTGGCACTGACAAAAAGACGGGAGGCCGAGCAGAGATGAAGCTGCTCATATGTTTATTGCAAATGAGCAACAGAGGGGCAGCTTAGGTTCAGTGGTCTGGAGACAGAGTTAAAGAAGTATGGCTGAGGTTTCAATATGTACTGATATACATATACTGGGCTTTGGTAAGATTCCACCCTCTAAATGGAGGAGGAAAGCAGAAGTTCCTCATCCAGTGAATGCTTGAACTGCAGCTGGTCACAATAGTCCCTGCTTTGCTGTGCAGCTTTGGATCTCGGCATAAAACAGGGATTACTCTGGCCGACTCCAGTTTAGGATAGTGCAGTTGGCATCAGTCTGATCCTGGGAGACCTGAGACAGCTTAATGACATTAAGGACTGCTTCAGTAGCAGCTTAAACAGCCCGCCAGTAGGAAACGCAGTAAAGAAAAGAACTAGTTAATTAGCAGTGACTGAACCTCCACTAATTCATCCACTAAAGACGTAAATTACAAAGCCAGTGGTATACATCACCTGCCCATGTAGAATATATGTGTGGGAAACCATGCTGTGCATTTCATTGTAAGATCTACTCAATCATAGGCTGGAATTCCTCGATGTCCTCCTCAGCTCAATCCTGATAGCCGCTTGAAGAAACATTGTATAAACAAGGGTCCTTCTGACACGGGTCAGCTGTAATTTATTTTTGAATGTGTTTTGATTAGGACATTTATTTCCATCGTGGTGAGACCATTACAAAGGTCACCCCAAAGCCTGCTCTGTCATCCAGTGGGGATGACTGTTTTGGAGCCACAGTTTTGTCTGATCTTTTGGGGCTAATCCGATCATGGAAAGGTGTTTTGTTTTTTCCCCTATGTGAAGTAAATTAATATTGACATTTTCAGGGTTTGGTTTTTTTCTTTCTTTGATTTCTGAGGTCATCATTGATAATATTTGTCAATACTGTCAAGAAAAAATCCATTATTAGCAAATCTCCATGGATATGGATGTGAAGGGTTATGTTTTTTAATAGTTGGGAACTATTTGTATTATATCCAGACAAAATGAATCTAAATCTGACTGAAATATATATAATATGTTCAATATTTAGTTTTGCTGCTTTACTTTAATGGCAGCTTTCACAATATTGCATTCAAATTGATGTTTAGAACAGATTGCGTTTTTCATAAATGCGGGCTAAAACCGGGGGTATTGTTATCATCCAATCTCAATCAAAACACGATCTGACACAGTCTGTATCACAGTGGATTTCACTCGCTCAATGAGCGCGCCCTTTGGAGTGGCTTGTGTAGGTTCTGAAGCCAGGTTGTGTAATGCCCGCCACCCACTCAATAACTGCTGCCCGCTGATATGCTGCTACTCAGGGAGATCACTTTAGCACACAAGCAGTAGATGGCCAGAACGAATTGTTTCTCACTCCAGATAATGTACTCCCACCTGCTCTTCTTATGTGGGCTGTGGTTCTCACCTCTTTTTTGTGTGTTGTATGACAAGAGGGAGGGAGGCAAAGCACGTCTGTAGGTGTACTGGAACAGAGTGATGGGTGGATTGTGTGTTTGCTGCGATAAAGCAGAGCCCTGAGCTGGAGGAGTGAGCTGCTGTAGTGTTACCGTTTGATTTGCTCTGACCAGTGGCGTCCGGGGTTGCACACATGAGACAGCCGCAGTTCACAGTGACCGTCACATCGGGTCTTTTTGGCCACCGATTGAACTCTTAACATCACCGCATCGCCCCGCTGTTTTCTTCAGCAGCAAGCGATAGCTTTCCAAAAGGTCAGCTGGAGTCCTCCCACACACGGTGTGTTTTCCATTAGCTTCAGGTGAAATCGCTGTCTCTGGCTCCCTAAATGGACTTCTAAAAACATATTGTATATTAATTTTCCTGTGAAAACTGGGAACGCTTAATTTTGATAGTAATTACACTCGTGGTGGTCATCCATTCAGGCAATATCGTATTCTCAGGAGCACAGTTTATTGTGAATATTAGAACGTTTAGTCTACTGATGAGATGGTTACTTATGTTGTGCCATCAGCCTGTGTGGTTTTATACAATAGCTGCATTGGATTGCTGCCTCTGGTGATGCTCGTAGAGGTCCTCTATCAGGTCAGGAGCAGCTTAGGTTAGCCTTTTTATTTTCTTGAGAGATATTGACTGCCATTGTTTGGAGGATTTACTGTCTTGGGGGTGTTTCTATAGTGATAACCAGCCTATGAAGCTATGAATCACTAGGATTTCAGAGTTGTGTTGACCTTTTTCGAAATATATTAATTTCTTGTTGTGTAAAAATTCCATTAACACCTAATGCATATGCTGCAGTTTGAATATTTCAAGTCAAGAGTTAAGTCTGCATAAAACTGTCGAAGAATTCAGTAGTCATGTAGGTTTTAAAAGGTCAACATTTTTTATTTTCCGTCATTTATTTTTTTTCAATTTTACATAATGAGTTCATGCTTGTGACTTGGCTTTGCATATACACAAACCTGATATTCAGTTTAATTTTTAATACAGTGTCAAATCACAACAACAGTCACCTCAAGATGCTTTCTATTGTAAGGTCGATCCTACAATAACACATACAGAGAAAAACCCAACAATCATATGACCCCCTATGAGCAAGCACTTTGGCAACAGTGGGAAGGAAAAACTCCCTTTTAACAGGAAGAAACCTCCAGCAGAACCAGGCTCAGGGCGGGCCAGCCTGATATGACCATCCATAATCAGATATCCCAACTGCAGTTTGTAAAGCTTCTGTTTACAATTGAGAAGGCAGTCAAAAGAAATTTGGTGAGCTGAGGGGCTGCACCAACAAGAATGTTGTTCATGCAAAGCTACTCTAGTAGAGCCTAAGAATAAAAGTGAGGCGATGGAAATGAGAATTATGAGTTTCATTTAATTATCTTATTTTGGGGCATAAGACAAATATGTGTAGCTCTAATGAAAACAACTAAGGAATCAACATGTGGGCATTTTAAAACATCAAAGAAAACAATTTGGATTGTAATTTTAGTCAAATCAATAAACTTTTAACAATGATTTAACAATGATACATCGTTGTCAGGATGAATCAATACATTCTCTGTTGGTGAGGAAAAAAATTAAACCTTTCTAACGATGATGGTGTGATTAGAAGTGCTGCATCATGATCATCTATCATATCTGATAGACAAAATATAATTTATGTATCCCAAAGTTTGGAATTTCTGAAAAGTTGGGATCAGGTGGGAACTTGGTGGCATTAAAGCACCAACAGACTGCAATGAAGTATTTTTCTCTGAGTACATACAATTTAAAAAAATTGGTGTCAATAAATAAGTTTTGTGCAACTAATATTTAATAAAGCTCCTTTTGAGTGTTTTTGTTTCAATAAATCACTTTCACAGGAACTTTACAACAATTGAAAACAGACCAGCGCTCCTTTGAAGTATACTTAGCTTGATTGCAAGAGAGAGTGAGGACGTCCTTAGAAATGGGACTACAACTACAAGGCTCCTTTTAAGTTGGTCCCCGCTGTGGATTTAAACAGTTACTCTGCGTGGGTTTAATAAAAGACAAATGGTAAAGTAGAGGTTTACGATACAGTCACGCAGAGCTGATTCTCAGAGCTGTCTCACGAGGCTCGTAACCTGAGATAATTGCTCTCCAACGCTGTCCTCCAGCTTCCACTAATTGGGTATCTCTGTGAAAGAGTTTTTCACTGGCTCTTATTGTGTTTCTTGCTCCTAGATACAGTTCATAAAGCAACGGCCTCGCAAAAAGAAAGTCTGTGTCCTTTTCAAATTAGATTTAAATCTATTCACCCTGTGGTTAATTATTCAATTAGCCGATTACTTGAAGAATAGATGAATTGAGGTGCGCTGGCTACGAATGCCATGCTTATCATCACAGTTACTATGATGGTGTTCAGTGGATACTGGTAATTGGTATCTTTGGTGTTATTTGTGTGTTGCATTTTGCAGGTGAATAAACTTTTGTAATATGTTCACTGAACTGGAAAGGCTTTAAGTTTATTAAAAAAAAAAAAAAAAAGAGGAAAAACTTATTAATTATTCTTTTGAACACTAGCTGTGAATTTAATTAAAAAACTTATCTGACTGTATTTGTTGAAATCTGAGGCCCTAATAACACATTTGTCCACGAACATCTCCACCAATATATATGGAACTATTTAATAGGTGTTATCACACAGTGTGTAAAAGACCCGCACAGTGACGTCACGCTAAACACCGTTTAAAAAGAAGATTTCAACCCCTTGAAACGAGCTGAGGAGACTGTGACTGTTTCTTGTATCAGGCTGTAAACTTGTTTATTTTTGTTGGTCATTTTAACATGGGAGTCTGCAAAGATTAAATCGCCTTTCAACCATAGACTGTATAAAACACTGGCGTAGCTCCCAGATTGGAACAATTAAGCCAATGTTGAATTGCCTTAAACCAGCAGTCTGTGTAAAGACCGAGTACTGTGATTGCAAAAAGACATCTAGTCCTCTAGAAGTCTGTGGGAAAGCATCTTTTTGCATCGACCTCACTTTCTGACCAAACTGTTTCCTAAGTCGTTTCACATAGAAAGAAACAAGTACTCTGCCTCAAGTGGCCGCTAGGGGAACTGCAGTTTTTGCCACTTGGCATAATGGAGCTTCACATTTTAAATGTGTTTTAATCACATTTTTGTTTCTGTGCAGAAATGATCCAAAAGTTAACCAACTCTTGAATCGATCTTTATGGTATCTACAAAATTGAGCAGAGGCTTTTCAATCACATTATCTGACATCCCTCAATGTTGTCTAAGCAGCTAATCTCCTGTTGCTTCTGTTCATCCTGTATCCTCGGGGAGTGAAAAGAGTATTGGATCACAGTGATAAGAAACTAATTCAGACTGAATCGGTGTGCTGGCTCATTCCTGACACAGATGTCATCCAAGAAGCCAAACCTGACGGTCGGTTTATCTCATACCTGCTGTGCTTGTTGTAAAATAACAAATCTATATGATTATAGTTTAAAGTTACGAGATAAAGTCATTGATTACTAATAAAATGTGGTATGATGTTCATCAAAGCTACAAGCTACCTCTGCTGGCACCCTGTGGCATCTGGCGCTGAATTTAATGGTGAGTGATCCTTTGGGTTGTGTGGTTTACAAGGTTTCTAAAGAAGTTTCTCGAGAATGAATCCACAGTGCTCGAAAACTATGCCTCTATCAACCAGTCAGGTTGCGTTTTACAAGCTTTCCTGCCCAGACTTATCATGAGTGTTATGGTCCTGAAACTGAGACCAAAATATGGAGTTTCATATCACACTTGAGCTGTTCCATTTCACAACAACTTTTGAGATAGTGCCTCTTATCATTTGTGTGGACACCATATGTATAAAGAATGTAACTATATGCTGCTGACAATCATGTCGTCACATTGCCTGTGCTAAAAAGCCATGTGGGGCTGTGTTGGTTAAATCATGCTTTAAAGCATAAACTGGAAACGCACCAGAATGAGGTTTGTTTTTGTTGATGATCCAGTAAATGTTATTGTGACATCTGTTTGTTTTTTGTCCTCATTTCTTTCATAGGTTCATTATTTTAAGAGGTAGGATGACTAAGTGTGGGTAAAGTATTAACCAGATCTATGATTTGAAGAATAAGTGCACTCCCTAATATATGTAGTAAAGATGAGTATGTGAGCACCAAAGATTTACGTCACCATTTCAGTGTCTGACAAATGTTGAAATGCGTCCCATCTCCCCCTCTGTTCCCATGTTGTGTTGTTGATTAATGGACTGAATAGTTTTAGCAGAACATTAAGATGTCAAATGAAGTTCCCCTTTGACCTTTACGTATAAAATCACGCTCCTTCTAGGAAGTCTTGCTACTCTGTATCTTGGTAACGCCCCCCGGAGGTTATTTTGGGCAGTTATTTATTCCACTACACAACCACTTGCGTCAGTCCAGCAATACCATTGGCTGAGTATGTTTCCCTGCTTGGCTGTCTTAAAGAAGACAATGGCTCAGGAGAGGTGGGTGATTCAGCAATGCCCATGATCCAGAGTACACAAAATGGAGGAAAAAAAAGATTGTAAAGTCCAAACGCTGATCTTAACCCAAACTGTATGTAACTACAGGGGTCCAACAAAGAATGGCCACGCATCATACTGATGTCTTCGGAAATTTATTTCTCTCTCTCTCTCTCACTCTTATTGTCTTCAGACACCGTGAAAACTGAAGAAACACAAAGTATACAACATAAATGTTTTGAGCTTTTCAGTCTCTCATATCAGTGTCCATAAACAGTCTTGTGCAAGCAGAACAGAAAAATGCACAATAATGGATATCACAAAAATGTCCTCTCATTACCAGTGTAGAACACGTATGCAACATTATACAAACAATATACATGAAACCATACCGTGTGCGCCTCTTGGACCACATGCAGAATAACATTAACGCTGAGGCTGTAGATGCATCTGTAGCCACGTATCCATGCTAGCTCCACAATGCCGTGATTGTGCTCTCAACCAAACTCTGGTCATGTGACAATTACAAATATTACCTCATACAAACTTTACAGCACTTTACATATTTAACAAACCCATATTTTGTAATCACATATTTTAGACATGTTTTTTAATTAATGTTACACTTTTAACATCTTATCTTGTAAATAAAAGAACTAAATTAAGCATGAATCTATCACAGAAACATGAAATAACCAACTTTATTTTAACTGTCTCAGGGACAGTTACACTGTAAACCTCTGGCATGTCCACCTAAAATTATGATGATCTGAAACAGGTTTTGAAGTGGTCTCAAAAGCGGATACAGGAAGGGTTTGATGGATTGTTGCAGGATTACTAAATTAAAGAGTCCAGTCTTTGTGTGGTCTGATCCAGAAATCCTGGTTAATCCAAAAGCTCATAACTTTTTTGTAAGTGATAGAGTGACCAGATAGCACCGAAGCCACGTACTTTGTAATTGTCTTTTAATATTTGTCATGACAAAGCCAGGTTTTTAGTCGCATCAACAGGGGAAACTTAGAAATGAACACAGCTGGAAGCTTTGTGGTGGTTTAAGTTCAGTCAAATGCTAGTTTATTTGTTCAAATTAAGTCTCACAAGCCAGCTGAAACACCTGAAGGTTATAAAGAGATTGAAAGAGGATGGGATGGAAAAGCAAGGCGTGGAAAGGGACACTCAGTTCTTGTGATTCCAAAGTATTACAGCATGTTAGAAGGAAGATGGCAGATGCACTGTTAACAATTTTTGCAGGCTTTGATTAAAAATCTCTTTTTAGGAAAAGCTTGTTTGGATTATTTCTTATTTACCTTACTTTGTGCAATGGGATAAACGCTATGTGCAGAGTTATTAGGCAAGTCATAATTCCCATGATTCACTTTATTGTGTAATACTCTCAATCCAAACTCAAAGTTTAACAATATGAAAGTGAGTTTTGTTATCTTTAGGAGGACTATAATTATGCATATTATCTGGACATAATAAATTACAGAGAAGATTTTTTTCCAAACTCTCATCCTTATTCTCAATTTTATACAGCGTGTGTATATAAAACCGATGACGTGGTATGTTGGTTTCTTGAACCATTTGGAAGCAGCTCGGCCTCCGAAATGTGTCCAAAGATCCTCATTTGGTCATTTTTGAGGCTTCTGCTGGCCAAACAGTGGGCTGCTTGAAAAACGAAAGGGAGAAAAATCTAAATGTGACCATTTTCATCACTGTGGACATGTTGTCAGCAGTAGTTTCTCCCTGTTCATTTTCCACAACACCTCTGAAATGTTCTTGGCCCATCAGCCTGTAAACAGTTGCCATGTTTCAGTAGTCTTTACCTTGGCATTTTGGCATTTAGTAGAGCTGAGGGACAACCAACAGAGTCAACAAAGTGCTCTGCAAAGCTGGTAATGGTGTGGGTGTGGAGCCCGACTCTCTGACAGCGGTTTCAGAAAGGATGCAATCCAAGTTGCAGTCAATACTGAACAACCGTTCACGCCCTCTCCATCGTCCACTACATCTTGTGCTGATCAGCCACAGGAGCGTGTTCAGCAAAACACTCATTCTCACACGATGCACCGCAAAACACCACTTGTAATGCCTTGTTTGTATTGTGTGTGTGTAACTTTTCACACTAAGAACTTTAGTTTTACTTCTTCTTTTTTACATAGTTTACATTTTTATCGTTCATATTTTCTTTTTTCTGACCTTTTTCCAGTTTGCGGAGACATCCACGGGCAGTTCTTTGACCTGATGAAGCTGTTTGAAGTAGGAGGCTCACCAGCATCCACGCGCTACCTTTTCCTGGGGGACTACGTTGACAGAGGGTATTTCAGTATTGAAGTGAGTCTGTATATTTGTTTTTGTCCTCACCAGGGCCTAATCAAGTGTGACACACGCCATGTGTTCGGCTGAAGCTGTGTTTATTAATAGCTTTCTCTCAGCGTAGATCAAATCAGGCTGCAGATATTGTAGTGGTAATAGGCTTTTGTAATAATTTCAAATGTGCCTTGGAAAGCAAATGTCAGAGTGAGGCTTGGAGTTATATATATATAGAGAGAGAGAGATATTTTAAAATAAAGCAATATACAGATATTTAATCTGGGAATTTGCCTATATGTGTATATGGCCTGAAATATTATTCTTTTATTAATAAAAGAATAATGTGTTGGCGTGTGCCATGAGCACAAAATGCAGAACTACTTTTATTGTACCACTCTGTAAAAGTGACACGATGTGACTCGATGGTTTTATGCTTCCAGCCTCTTAGAAATATGACAAGCTAACAGTTTCCTGCTTTCTTTTGTTCTGCTTTGTTTCAGTGTGTGCTGTACTTGTGGGCCTTGAAGATCCTTTACCCCAAAACACTGTTTTTGCTGCGTGGGAATCACGAATGTCGACATTTAACAGAGTATTTCACATTTAAGCAGGAATGTAAGTAACGCTTGTGCACTTAATGTTTAACCTTTTGATATAAAGCGAGTTAGCCTCTGAAGCTCTGCACGGGGAGGGAGCAAATTGAGTTATCCTTGCTAAAAAGCTGTTTATTATGTGTGCAGTTCAGCCACTGACCTCAAATGTTCACTTAAAAGCACACTCTGGCCTGTTACAGGATTCAGCCTTTATATTTGTACATGTCAAAACTGTTTCTGTTGGACTCGGACGAGATGGGGGGGGAAAGCCCAACGAAACCCAACAAAAGGGAAGTTTTTGGAACTGCGGAGAGCCTTTCCGTCCGAGGCCAGTGAACTTCCCTGATGTATGAGAGCGCCGTTGTTTGACTTGGCATCCTCTGTTCTCCCTGCCCCGTTTCTCCCCATGACAGGTAGAATTAAGTATTCAGAGAGGGTGTATGACGCATGTATGGACGCCTTCGACTGCCTTCCCCTGGCTGCACTTATGAACCAGCAGTTCCTGTGTGTACACGGAGGACTATCTCCAGAAATCACAAATCTCGATGACATCAGGAAAGTATGTGTCCGATTTTTTTTTTTTTTTTTTTTTTTTTTTTTCCCCCCTTAATTTTAATAAAGCTACAGTCATGTGTTTTAGCATGCCATAACAACATTGCTTGCAATGAGTGAAGTTATTCCTCCGGATCTGTGTGCAGACGTGGACACGGTGGATTGTAAGCAGCAGTCTGGTCCTACCTCTGATTAAAAAATGTTGACGAGTCAGATCCAGCTTTCAGACTAATTCAATAATTCTAAATGGATTTTGTGGCTGCAATTAGAGGGCATGCATAATAGAATTTTCTCTATTGAAGTGTCCATCATGCTACCCATCCAGTAATCCACAAGCTTTTGTTGGAGAAAGAGCTACTCTTGCCTGAAAGCAAAGCCATTTATGTTCAGCGCTCGTAAAGAACGGCTGCCAGTTTTTGCAAGTTTTTTCAGGCCTTTCCTTGAAAGATCCTTCCATGTCCTGAAAGACAAGTGGTGTCTTTTGACACGTCACCCATATTGTGTTACCTCGAATGCGATTTAAAATCCCTTCAGCAGACATGTTACTTAATTATGATCATAGCTGTAGTCGCCAGCTCGGCTATCGCAGAAGAAGCAATTTCTCCGCAGCAGTGTGAAGACTCCGTGTGTCATATTTCCATTCGAACAGACTGACGGGAGTCTTGACTTTTTCCCTTCCACAGCTAGACAGATTCAAAGAGCCCCCTGCATACGGTCCAATGTGTGATCTGCTGTGGTCCGACCCCCTGGAGGATTTTGGGAACGAGAAGAGCCAGGAGCACTTCACGCACAACACAGTGCGAGGCTGTTCCTATTTCTACAGGTGAGTGTGTTCTGCGTTGATTCACAGTCATGTGATTTATTTATTTATTTGTTTTTAAGACATTTGTGTGTGTGTGTGTTTGTTTTCTTTTTGAATTCCAAGTAGTTGTCAGAAGGAAAGCAGCTTTAGTTTAGAGTTACATTCATCTGCAAGCCAACATTGTTTTTGTTGGAATCGGAATTAAAAACAAGATGTTGTTGCCGGTATTTTAGAAACTTTCGGTGCTCTTATTCCGCTTAGTAAAACTAAATAACCTGATTAGTTTTACTTTGTGTTTTTTTTTTTTCTCTAAACAAAATATTTGAACTTGGAGGGGTGAAGGAGGGGGAAAAGAGTTAATAACTTCTCTCCTCCCATCCCACAATGCTCACGCCTCTGCAGCATCTCAGCTGTGAGACGGTTGTTAGAGCGCGCTGTGCAATTGAGAAATCACAAAGACTCCTCCCTAGACTGTCGCCAGTATTTATGTAACCCACATTACCTTCAATTGAGCTGAGTAACTGAACAAACTGAGGAAATGCTCGGAGCGAGCGGCTCGCGCTGTCACAAAATGTAATGAACTGGCACATTACCACGAGGCACAGTCCCGCTTCTAAATGCGCTCGGCACTCCCTCCACTCATTACGGCCTGAGTGATGCTTGCTTCGCCCTGGCGTGCCTCTGGCGAGCAGCAGAAGTCGTTGGAGATGTCCCCAGGCTCCTAATAAGCATTTTCTCATTTTCTTTTTTTCCCCCCAGGTGTTTCATAACTACTTACTTAATAGTATTTTAATGCCCATGATGCTCAGAGAACGACTGAGTCTCGATATTGCAGATCAACAAGTGGTTCTGCGTTAAAAGAATATTTTGCCCACGCGTGTAGTCACCAAAAATGTAAGCTCTGTGGCCTTTTTGCCTCATCGACAGATCCGATCACATGTTTGTGTTGTATCAGCATCCCAGTTAACCTTCTGCCACTTCGCTCAGAATTCCTCTGGAGTCTTTCTTTCATCGTTGTCCCCTCGACTCCATCTGCCCAGGGGATTGCTGCTAATTGGCATCACATTGAGTTTCAGGATTTATGAGACGGTTTTAGCCAGACCAGGAGAGAGCCATTCCTCAATACTCCTCCCCAAACCTATCGGCTTCTTTACCCCCCCACACCATCGCCACAGGCACGCTCGTAACACTTTTACAAACGGTATTCAGGCGTGAAATTGCACATGTTTGAGATACGGCTGCTTTTTACAAACGCCTCCACTCGGTAGTGTGTATGAATAAGCCTACAGTGGATGTTTAAAAAAGCAAAAAACATCTGTAATCAGTTCATATAAACAACTTTAAAGCTTTAATTTTAACCTAGCGAACGAGTTCCTCTTGGATCGCACATGCCGAAGTAATTTCTTGTACATCTCTTCTTGTTGTCCAAGGAGCACATTAACATCTGTGCCCCGTTGTTGGACAGATGGGAGACGATCTAATCTCAGAACGCAAGCTGCCAAAAGACAAATTAGGCCAAAATGTGTCTCGACTACCAAACAGCAGCATATGGCACGTATCTACATCTGCTGGAGGAAATCAAGTGAGAAATCAAACATTTATTTCTAATTTCTCGTCCCTTGTAAAGAAAAACAAACTCATTGCGTCGTTAATTCCTTCATGGCATCTGCTCTCTCCTTTCACATGACTCCCAGCAGAACGCACGGGTTCTTGTGTCTACATGCGCCGCGATTGTTGATAGATTTCTCCTAATGCCTTCACTTTTAATAATTAATCTCTGCAGCGAGCGTGGAGCAAGACATCCAAAAAAACAGCCAGTCAGATTAAAGCTTGCTTGTATAAATTTGCTTGATAATGACCGTGTCCCAGAAGGACTGTACAATAGGAAATGCAAATGTAAAGCTGCAAAACGCTTCTCTGCGGATCACACTTGAACAGAACTCCACAACAGCTTATCAGAGCCATTATGAAACCTCAGCGGTGCTTTGCGTTGATTATAGAGAAGTCTAAAAAGCTATTTTAAAATCAGCAGGTTTCGTCGTGCAGCAGTTGCTGAGGAAAATGTCTCGTTTGGTTTTGATTGCAGCGTGTGGGTGGTGTTCATTGTCGGGCAGAGGTGTCGAGCTAGGATTACAGAACCTAGTTTAAAATCCAGCCTGTATTTTATTCAAGAACTTAATATTACTTCAGTGAATCAAAGAGATTTGAGCATTCAGGGGTGTTCATTTCTTGGTGCACTTTTGTGTTTTTAACTTCTGGGTTGAATAAAAAGCGAGAAAAACTAATTGGGGTGTAGAGACGGGGCCCAGAGAGATGGGGATTTGAAGCAGACTGACAAAAAGCATTTCTAAGTAACCGAATTGTAGCAGTGATTTTAAAAACATTGAGAAGGATGTTGTAACCCAGAGTAGAAGAAGAAGCGGGCAGCTGTTGCGCAGCGCCTGGGGACCAGCTCCAGATGTAAGCCTCGGTCAAGGGCGCGACGACAGAACATCCAGCCTAGTTTTTGATGGCAGGGGAAGCTGGAGCTCCACACAAAAGGGCCCTGTCCTTTTAACATCACGAATGATATTTCAAATGCTCTCATCTAATTAACTTCTGCGGCTCGCACAGGGCTGTAAAGTGGCTTGAAATTTCATCTGCATAGCCGCAAGATGCCAGGGGAGGAGAGGAAAAAAGAGAAACCTCTTGAATTTCGCCCCTGTTACTGTCGAATAAATCCTCCCACACTGAAGCGTTTCACATGTTGCGCGTCGGTGCCACTCATTTATTGCGAGTTGTCACTCACTTTGCGAATCGTGGGTTTCTTTGAAATGAACAAAACCTCGGCGTCCACTGGGGTTTTATTTATTTATTTTTATTCACGCGGGGTTGAAGCATCTCTCAAATGTTTGACGGGAAGGCTGTTTTTCAAGAAAACCTATAATGAGATCATTGTTTTTGTTCTTTTTTTTTTTTCTTAAAAAAATAAATAATCTCGAGGAAAGGATAACCGGTGGAAGCTGGCGCTGCAGGATGGCAAACTGCAGAGAAGATCTCTGAAGCCTTATTGTACTGCAGTATGCTGGCAGTAAGGGTTTTAGTCATGCTGCTCACAAACTGAAAGATCAGCTCAGGCATGAAACAATGTCCTGCTTTTATTCCTTAAAGTATTTCGCCGTGTGTCACTCTGTAAAATAAAATCCAGCATTTGAAAATGGTCGCACTCCTCTTATGTTCTGAACCTTTTTTGAGAAATGAAGTGCATTATTGGTGATTATATGAGGTATGAGTTATCAAGCCTTCGCTCAGGAAGTGAAAGAGCCTGCTTTAAATTTCAGGTTAGATGTTAAGATCACCTTTAAAGGCTTTCATAATAATCTTGATGTATTTTTATTCAGTGTGCGGCTGGTTTTAGAGCTTGGCCACTGTTTCCCTGGGCACAATCAATAAAGAGCCATGACTTATTTGGTTTTTCTATTGATTGTCCTTTCTTGGTCTTTTCTTGACATGTGAGTAAACCAAATACCTCTTTTATTCAACAGCTACCCTGCAGTCTGTGACTTTCTACAACACAATAACTTATTATCTATCATCCGGGCCCATGAAGCACAGGATGCTGGGTGAGTGCTGTGGTATTTTGTCTTTTCTCATCCCACTGTCACACAGAGCGATTCAGACTGGGGTATTAAATGAAAAGCCTTCCCCTGGTACCTAGGGGTTTGCTCCAGTCTGTCTGGGAGCAAGTTCAGGGCAGCCTGATCTTTGAGAGGAGCCACGTTAATCCAAGAAATGAAAAAGAAACCTCCGTGAGGAGCGAGCTGGCCAGATGTGAAGCGACAGGAATGATTCACGCAGCTCGCGGTGCGGTTTAAAAAGTGTTGCGCATTTCACATTTAGACACCTTTACAATTTTAACTACCCAGCAAATTTTTTTGGCACAGCAGGAGGTGTGATAAGCATTTCATCAGGATTTCTACAAAAATAAAGCCTCTTTGAAATGTTTTTGTTTTTTTAACACTGCCAGGTGGGTGGATGTGTCAAGCCGATCTTCCTCTAAGCAAGGTTAAGACAGTGGGAGGCACAGCAGCAAAGTTGTTTACCATTGCACTCCCACTGGGTGGTCACATGGGACACCTTGGCCCTCAGTTGAGATAGCTGCCCCAAGACACCTCAGACCACACATCATTAAGTTAATGGCTCCCTTTTAGACTTAATTTGCAATGCCCAGTGAATATGCAGATATTTTTTTTATGGCTGCAGTCTGTGGTCTAATAAATCGTCTAGGCTAAAACATGAAGCTTTAGTCCATTCCAGATATAAATACGTAGCATTCCCCATCATCAGTAGCTGTTAGTTGCATCAGACTACTCAGAACTTGGGACTTTAGCAAAGGGATTTACTCTCTGGAGGCACAGTGAAATATTAGGCAATAAAAATTATCACTACTAATCAATCTCAAGGGTCAAATGCAGTTGAGTAATTCATGAATGAATAGTTGAAATGTTAACTGATGCTTCTCCCTGGAACTTCACAGATACCGCATGTACAGAAAGAGTCAGACCACTGGCTTCCCGTCCCTTATCACCATCTTCTCAGCACCTAACTATCTAGATGTCTACAACAACAAAGGTAAGAGCGTGGAATTTGTCGTAATCAGTCTACTGCGGCTTGTAGCTTTTGAATACCAGATTGTGACATGTCGTTTTATGACTTGCCTAAGGCGACATAATATTCACTGTCAAGTCGATCCAGGCTGTAGAGTTGTTAGTGTCAGATTTGTTAAAGATGAATGACAGCAGTGTCTCAAAATGCTTCGAAATCACTGCAGGATGATTGTAGATATAACTAATATTATGATTTTTTTGGGGAGGTTATTTGTGAAGAATTGCTCTACATTCATAAACTGTATAAAAAGACAGACGCAGCTTCTATATCTGATAGGGCTGCCACAAACGATTATTTTGATAGTCGACTAGTCACCGATTATTTTTGCGATTAGTCGACTAATCAGATCATGCGTCCATTGGACGTAAAACGTACAGCTTATTGCACCAGCACCACTCGAGCATCTCACACTTCTGATAATCAGTTGTCTGCCTGACATTTATTCAGCTGTGTAAAAATTATAACTTTAATCTCAGCCAAACCGATTTACTCAGGAACAAATAAAATACTAAAAAAAGCCAAACGATAACATTTTAAGTTATCTAAGTGACTTATATATCATGTTTAACCTGAGTAGCGAAAGACAGCAGGGGGGTTTGAAAACGATTTGCCAGGAGTCCGGTGTTCTCACGGCTCTAGTGACCTAGCCCCCGGTTAGCTATCGAGCTAGTGGGTAACAGACGTCTCCGAAAACGTCGGAGCGCTTTTGAAAATATGCGGTGTCTTGATAAACTGAGCAGATATTTGAGGTTTACACAGCTACATTCTCGCCAGAAAATATGTTCAACGTTTATTTTGTGACCCAGAAAGAATAATAAGAGAGTTAAAACTAACTAGCTGCCGCCATTGTTGGAAACTGAGCAGGGCCGCGCTATGAATTCTGGGATAGGTTGGGCCACAAAGCGACCCATCCTTCAAATCTGGGGAAATGAAGGGCGTGTTTGTCGGCCGCATTTGTCGGAGTCTTCGAATTTGGACAGTCTTCGACGTGTCGCTGTAAAGTAATCTGCCTACAAATGCGGGCACAGGAGGATGCGGTTCCTAAATTTGGACACAGCTACGATACCGGACACCGCTTCTTCTTCTTCGAGGTTTAACGGCAGCTGGCATCCTCGTACATGCAGTGCTGCCATCTTCTGTTTCAGTCCGTTATTACACTCTTAAATCCTACTACTTATTCCTGCGTCTTTTGGGATCTTACAAAGCTTGAAACGATGCTTCGACTATTAAATTAGTCGTCGACGATTTTAATAGTCGACGTAATCGTGACTAGTTGACTAACCTTAGAGGTTTTTCTGAAATGAGTGGTTTCTGTCCTATTTCAGGTCTACTTTTAGTTTGTGAGGGTGGTCTCTGCCTATGTGGCCACCCTTGGAAAAACCCAGAAGCTATTCTAGTGGTCATCACACGACATCTATATTGATATATATTCCAATAGAGAACTACTCTTCCTTGGGTCAGTGGTGTACACAAAAGTTGGTTTGCACTATTTGTCCTGTGCAACATTGATTTTAGTCTGGTAGTTTTGGGGAGGGAGCTGGTGTGAAGTGGCCTGGTGCCGCATCACTTGGCACCTAGTGACGCCCGATGCTGTGCTGCGGTGCCTGCACTGAGATGGGCTCGCCTTTGTGCTGTGAGTCAGCACTTTTCCCCGAGAGAACAGACAGTATCTGCTTTAACTGTGGGGGCACGTTTGGAATGGTGACATCGGTGGGAAAACCACAGGAAATGGGAAGGAAAGAGTGACGGGGGCTAGTTCGTGCTGTTCTGCAATGCCTCTCTTGATGAAATGCCACATCACCGCAGTGGTTATTACACATGTGAGGGCTTTCCTATTTGCAGGTGTGTGCCATCTTTGGTGAGACATTAGGTTACGTTTGTTTACTTTTTTTGGAGCTGCCTCCTTCCCTACACAGTGAAGATGGTGAAGAAGTGTGGCACTGTGCCTTTGTTTATTATTAGAAACCTATTTGTTCCATGCCAACTAATCTTCCTAGGACTCACAGTCAACACAGCACAATCCAAACAAACAAAGTGATGTGAAGCACGTGTTTGGGTTTTTGTTTTGTTTTGCTTTTTAATTCTGGTAACCAATTGCCCGGAGAATCGTTTAAGTCTTCTGGAGATCATAATGGAACAGCCGAAATATCAATTTTTCTTCCCGATTTTGTCTCAACGCTTCTTTTAGATGTAGCTGGTGGATGTTCAGCTGATTAAAATACTACCCAGGGCATTGGTGGTTATCAGACAGAAAAGATTGCTTTGTGTTGTTTCAGAACTGACTTCATTTAGACATAAAAATATATCTTCCCCCAGAGTACATGCTTTAAAAAAATAATAAAATAAAATACAATTTCTCAACATTTACTCTCCGTTGCAAAACGATGCACACTTTTTGACTAAATCCATTTTCTTAATGTAGCTACAAGCAGTAATGAAGGCAGCCGTGCAGTTCAGTAGAGCAAAGTCGCGATGGAAATGTGATCTAATCCTGTTAAAAGCTGTAAGTAAGCACTGATATAAAAAATGCTTTTTTGCTCATTACAGAAAGTTACCAGACACAAGAATTACTTATAGATATTAGGTTAAATCCATTTTTTTGCAACTTGCTGGTTTTTATTTCGTTTTTTAGTTTTTCGCTTGGTTGTAACAAACACTTTCTAAATTTTCAGTACAACAACTAACGTGATGCTGGGCCATCTGTGTTAATTTTAGTAAAAATGTTTCCTCCTTAAAAAATAAAATAAAAATGAATTGTGACCTTTCAGTCTTCAGTGGGTGTAAACCAGTTTAACAGTCTGTGTCGTGAAGTTTTCTGCTTGATCTCAGGAATCTTAGTGTTTCGTATCTAAAAACTGGCCGTCGGCTGTTGTTCAGAAGTCTCTATATAAACACTCTTCTAACCTCCACCTCTGATGGTGTTGGATGGAGACCTGGATAAATTAAGGGACTGTTATAAATCACTGTCGGGTTTTTAAAACTTCACAAATATGAGTGGGGAAAGGGAGTAGTTCCCAGCCACAAAGAATAAAACACTCCAACTTAAAGGCTCTGAGATTTCATATGAACACTAAAGCACATTACTTAGCTCCTATTCACTTGGCATCCACTTGACAGTTACACAAGTCCGTGAAACGATCCCACATTCCTGTTGATGCTCTTAACGAGTGCTGTGGGTGGGGTTCATTGGTAGAAGTAAAGCCCCTGTAATGAATTGCTGTGCTCTTAGCTTCATGCTGGAGCTCCACGCACACTGAGCAATGGCCCTGTGATTGATGGCCAAACGAGTGGGCGCATAAATTTTAAAGAGGAGGGAGGAGGCATCGGCAGCTCCCATCAATCCCGCGTTAGGGGGTGGATGGATTAACCAATGATACCTCTCCACGTGGGGGTAAAAAAAGAAGAGAAGTGCTCCTCCTATCAGAGAGGTGGACGATATCTGAAGCAACACAAACTGACTCCTTTCCCAAAAGTAGACTGAACTCACTTGAAGGCTAGTTAGACTGACGAACACATGAATTAGGACTTAATTCTATAAATTCCAGCTTTAGATGCCACCCCAGCCCTCAGTCCTCCTTTTTTCATTGAGTGTCAGATGCTGACCAGCTGTCCATCACTGCTCTGACCCCTTCAACCCTTCAGTAAAAAGTGACACAGGCAGTTGCAACATGGCAGAGGGAGGCTGTGTGAAATGAAAACTCAGCAGCAGTGATTTTGCAGTTTTCACTGTTTGATCTTTCTCGGTTTGGCTCCAGAAGTGACTGCAGTGGGGGGAGAGAGTGATGGAGTAGGGTAGATGGAGTGGGTGTAGTTGGCAGTTGTACACTTGTGCTTTTGTATTAATGGAGTGCTTTGTGCTGCATCATTATTGACCGGTCCAGAAAATCAGCAACTAAGCCCGAATGGTTATGTTTCTTAGATTGAAGTAAAGCTAAACGACAGTGGTGCTGCACGAGCTGTTTACATGAAACATTTACTTCGTCCACGACGACAGTTAAAGGTTGTTTGATCCATCTCGCTCGTGTCGCTTTCCTTCCTTACTGTTTTCCTTTCAATTAAACAGAAAGTACCTGTTGACATCTCCTTGCAATTAATTACATACAATACAAACTGGAAAGTAGGACAATGAGTGGTAACATCAGCAGATGCATTGTATTGTAGGACAGTTCAGTTCATGCATGGATTAGAGCCAAAGTGGAGCAGATCCAGTATGGCTCCAGTTCACCGAGACGTCGCACATCGTGAGGACACACTGTGATTCGTGAGTTCTTCAGCTGTACACGGACAGCACAGACCAATTACGCAGCAGTCACTTTGATATGAAATGTTAGGCGGACATTGCAAAGGTTATTGATGAAGGTTGTGTTCTGTTTAGTTCAATAGCCTCAGTTGTTTGTGATTAGTACCGCCTCTTTCCCCACCATCTCATACCAAAATGACTGCTCTAAAATCTTTTCAGTCCCTGCAGTCCACGCGTGTGGCGTCAGCTTCTAAATGGCTGGTGTGAAAAGCTAACCCAGTGCAACTTTATACGCGAGGCATTAAAGGCAAATATGTAGTCAGCACAGAGTGTCGGAAGGACAGCGGGAATCTCCCCCTGGTCTCAAAGCAGATTTAACAGTCTTCGTTGCCAGGGAAACCGGCTGGAGGCACTCCCTTATGAATAATGAATGAGCAGGCGTCTCTCTGCAATATCTGTGTTACCGTTGCAGCAGGCTTGGCCTCAGCTGCCCTATTATCTGCCGTCGGAGCAGCAGAGCCCTCTAGTGGCTGTCATGCAGCATGCTCTGGCAGTGGACACAGAACTCTCAGCTGGTCCGTGCGAGCTTAAGTGACTTCCATCGTATGAAAAAGCTGCATATAATTGTGTTTTGCAGTGATGAGGAAAATAAAGTGCTTTAATGTCACCCTCATCTGCCCTGACAATACAGATGAGGGCACTGAATACATATTTGTCTCTAATGCCTCTTGTATTTTAAAAAAAGAAGAAAAAAAAAGCCTGAACAAGTGTGTTTGTTTGGTACGAGGCAGGTTGCTGGGTGTCTCTGTTCCTTTAAAAGGAATCTGATTTGAAGGAGCGACAACAGGGGAGCTGACCTTCTCCCCCGCTCTGCCTTTTTCCCTCTGGGCTTCCATGGCTGCATTCAATCAAGCGCCTCAACGATGTTTATGCAGTATGTGATGTTTATGCAATGGCTGCCCACGTGTGCGATTGCTTTCATGCACGCCAACGCGCAGGGATAAACACCCACAGCTCCGTCTGAGTGGACCGTGTTGTAGCAATGCAGCGCTGTTCTTATTCGACCGGGTAGTAGTGTTTTGCTGATATTGATAATAATCCTGCATTAATTATACAAGTGTATGGATGTTCCCCTGCAGGAAAGTTTTCTGTTTGTATTGTGTTGCCTGGCACTTACGAGTGTTTAAGTATTACTTGAGCACCACTTTCAGTGCATACTACACACACACATTTGTATCAGAATGCTTACTGACCTGAATTGTGTTGTTCCTGAGGTAAAGCTGCCTGGATGCCAGGTTTGATGACTTGCTATTCTTGAATCTGAGAGGAGCTCAGGCAGGAAAGTCCCCCATGGTGACCCTGCCACAGTATCCGCTTTCCTCAGATCTGGGCCACCAGACTGGCCTTGTGTATTAGAGAATCTGAGGCTGCTATATACAGCATGGATATATTTATGTTTGGCAGCTCTCATGTTTTCCTCCACACCCACGTTAACACTGTCTAATCATAGGTGAGGTCGCACGGGGCACACTGTGTGGCCAGTGTTTGACAGCTGGTTTCTGTGTGCGTGGAGATCACGATTATAATGAGACATTTAGTAAAATAAACTGAGAAATATACTGTAAAATATACCAAATATGGCACAAGCAGAAATGTATACTGGTGAAATGCTGTGTCTTCTTTTTAATACCTAAGATTTACCTGGCAAGTTCATAAGGAGTGACACATACCATGCCAGCTGTGTAATCCTTTTTGGAAAAGCAGGTGCTGTCAAGCAGGCTTAAGTTAAAGACCCAACACACAGCATGTTTGTGCTTTTATTCTGCTGCTCTTCCTCCACCCTTACTGTGAACACCAGCTACCACACCCACTCAAGTCTCTCCTCTTAAATTATTCATCTGAGTAATTGAAAACCGCTGTGTATGGATTTTTTTTAAGGCAAATGTAGATTTTTGTAAATATTCTCTAAGTTTGCAAACTGAAACTGCTCTAAAAATAAGAAAAAAATAACATGTGGGTGTAACTTAAGAGTTCATAAATCGATTGCCTAGAAACTAAGAATACATACTTTCATTACAGTAATGATCATTATTGTGTCTAGTACCTTACTTTTCTATCTATTCCTTCCTTTCCTCCTCACCAGGAACTGCTTTTCTGTTAACCAGTGAAACGTGCTCCCCCTCATGAGCCCAAATGTTCCAGAGCATCGATTTTTATTTTCTCCAAACAGCAGGTTACCCTCGTTTAGATGCTTGTGCAGTTTGCTAACTTTGATTTGCAGAAATCAGTTTGTACTTTTGCATTTAAATGAGTCCTTCTGTCAAAGTGAGAGATTGGCACATGCTGACTGTGTAGATATCACCTTAAAGTGGCAAAAAAAATATCCGCCTTTTAGTCTTTGTGTAGGTATTTTGTTCTAAACCGTTTTATTCACCATCATCTCCAGAGGTTGACTGACAGCATTTGACAAGATGTTGAGCGACGTCCAGGTTTCGGTGTGGACGTGGACGACAGTTTTGTCCACCTTTTCCTTTTTTCTTTTCGGGCAAATGGTACTCTGTAGTTATCAGTGGTTTTGCTGAATCACACCTCCGCACAGCACCTGCAGCTAATGAATCATTAACCAGGAACAGTAAGCGACTTTTAACATTGAATCCCACATCAAGTGTTTCATAATGCGACTGAATTAATTTGTTGTTTTAGGTTTGAAGAAGAAATGTTAAGGCCAGTCCCGAAATGCTTTCTTACTTCAACTAAAAGGGGGGAAAAAAAGTTACTTGTGAAGAATGCATCAGTATTCTTCCAGCGATTGCTCGGATGTTTGTTTCTTCTGTGTGTATACCATTAGCTCTTCAGCTGAGTACTTTGAGGGCTATTCTCCTCAGACCAAGTGTAAGAGCCATCATGACAGTGAAGGCTGTAAGTGGTGGTTGGGAACAGGATAGAATCTAATAATGGACCCTGGACCACAGCGAGAGCTGAGGCCTCTTTATCGACATAAATCCCAAATGTGTCATAAAATCATAAATCAAAACTTCCATTATAGGCTTGGGTGGTATCTCTTTTTTCATACTTTGCTGACATTTCATAGGAGTATATTATATTTGTTGGGTGAAGCAACCGCAACTTTCTTGAGGCAGATGGTACACGCAGCTTTGCCCTTGCTGGCGGACAGATTTTTATCAACAGGATTAAATCTAAATGCTTCCATTGGGTTTTTTTTCTGTCTTTCACAGCTTGCTGAGCTCAGCTGCCTTGTTCCACCAGTAGAGACTGAGCTCTGTGCACTGCAATCCATGACCTAGGGCTGTGCGATATGACCAAAATCTCATATGCCGATATAAAACATCTCTATATAAACGATATAAATTTTCTGTAAATTCTGTGAATCTCGGGCAGCTCGACTTGCGTGAAGTGTTTCCAGCTGGGCGTCGTGTACCTGGAGTCAAGTGTTTTAACCGATGCATGAAATGATACATTTTTAGTCACAAGTTGTAACGCCCATCGTTTTCTTTGTATTTATTACACAGCGTGCTGCGGGGAAAAGCCTGCTCTAACGTTTGAGTCTAAGGTTTATTTTTTAGCACCTTTGCGTCTCATCCGTAAATACTCTGCATACTCTCTCACGTGATTCAGTTTATTTTGAAAAGTCTCAACAGGATCTTGAGCTTTATTGTGAAAGGTTTATGTGGAATATAAACAAGCGGACACGCGATGGTGTTACCGTCGTTGTTGCTAACAACAACTCATAAAAACAGGCGCTTGTCCGTCCGTAGTGTGGTTATATAAAATATAAGAGAAAGAGAGAACTTTAAGAAATTAATATAGCCACTACAGTGACCATCAGAACGATGAAAAATATTGCCGTAAACAGCTTATTTTGCGACACCACGAAACAAACGATAGCGTAAAATGAAACGATAGATGTTTTTATATCGTCATCCGACATATATCATTATATCGAACAGCCCTACCATGACCCCAATACATCTCTATACCATTTCATTTATAGAGAGATGTATACTCCCTGATTTTCTTTATTTTGTGACCGTATTGAAAATTTCTACATCCCCAATTTCTACATTGTCTTGTTACATGTAGGCAGAGACGTTCTGGAAACTACGACTGTTTAATACTCTGGATTTGCTTTAACATCTTTCCTTTTTTTCCCCATCCCCAGCGGCAGTGCTGAAGTACGAGAACAACGTGATGAACATACGACAGTTCAACTGCTCACCTCACCCCTACTGGCTGCCCAACTTCATGGATGTTTTCACCTGGTCCTTGCCCTTTGTTGGTGAGAAAGGTGAGTGTGCATGCACTACATTCAGTTTCTTTTAGTAATGAGTGAAAGCAGTTCTTCTTTTCATTCTTGAATGGCGCTTGTCCTTCTGATTTTCATGAATTGCTATTGAAAACAGCCCGGCCTTGAGAAATATAGCGTGTACACTTTGTGCCGCAAAATCACTTTGCGGTTCATACATGGGATACTTAAAGCCAAAGATTTACAAGCCAGAAACGCGCTTGTATGCAGCGTTATAAATAAGTTAGAGGTAGAAGTTGGGACGAATGGGTTTGTTTTTTAACGAGGCACATACACTTAAGGATACATAAAAGGGAAAATTGGAGGAAAGTTGGAAAATAAGTGTGTTTTGAATGTTTTGTTTGATAGTTTCCAGCGGACTGGATAATCTAATAGCAACAGGAAACTTTTCCAGAGACAAAGGCAGCAGATGCTCAATCTCTTTGATCTTAAGTGAAAGGATAGACAGTGGAGAGCCAATCTGGTTGGATTTAAGTCCTAATGCAAACACGAATCATTCAGAAATATGCTCCAACGTTGCACCATGTAGCACCCAATAAGCAACCAAAATTATGTATTGATTTCTAAATTCTTCTTGGAGCCAGTGTTTGTCTCCCTGCTTTCTTGATCAGAAGATAAACTCCAGCTTTTCTTGTCTTTCTTTGTTCTATTTGCTGATGAGCTGCAGCTCCTTGTTAAAGCAGGAGTATAATGAGCAGTTGTGAGCTCTATATATATACATGTCTATATAAAGTAAATTGCAGATAAGTAGTCCATGAAAGTTAGAAACTGCCAGACATTGGCTGTGCTTGGCATTGTCGAGGTCTGGGTTGCTTTGAAGATTTACTCTGGTTAAGCTGTGACACATCTGTGTCAATTAATCACACATAAGTATGCCATTCCTGGCAGTCTCACGAGGTCACTGATCAGCACAGCTAACTGCATGTGTGTGTGTGGAAGAGTCAATCGAGTGAACCGGAGCAGCCCAGAGTTTCTCAGCAAAGTTTTTTATTAAATATGTGTGAGATGTTTTAAAGTATGCTTCTCTTTTCTTGTACAGTGACGGAGATGCTAGTGAACGTATTGAGCATTTGCTCCAATGATGAGCTGTCAACTGAAGAGGAGCTGGACGGTAAGCTCGGTGGTTCAGTTTTCTCTGCACTTTGCCCCTGCTCCACTAGAGGGCGTATCAGACGTTCATTATTCAAAACCTCACACACACACAGACTCTTACTTAGTTTTTACATGTATGGTGTTCAGAATTTTACATGTAAAAACTATATATGCTTTAAACTATTAAACACAGAGGAACGTGACGTCTGAATGACTGAACTCGGCAGCTTGGAAATGATGACCTTAGATAATCCAGGAAATATGAAGACCCTTATAAAGTCTCAACATGTCTGTCAGTATTAAAACAAAAAATCCTTTGAGGACAGTTTTTTGAAGTGTTGTTTTCTGCTAAGTTGCTTGGTTTATCTACGCTAGTGGTGAATCTGAGTCATCTGTTTGATACCAGCTTACAGCTTATGTACACGAGATGGCCAGTTTTCCTCTGCCTGCCCCACCTCTTACTGCCAAACAGGAAATGATCTCACCAGACCCCCTCCTCCCACCTCTCTTCCTCCTCTTTCTTTGTGTTTACTAATGGTCACAGTGTGCATCGTAAACCCAGGATATGTGTCAGGATCTCAGCAGATTTCCACCATGTCTGAGCTCCTGCACATCTAAACGCAGCGTTTCCTTTAATCTACTGATCAGGGAGCGTAGATTGAGATTTGCACAGATCATGTGCAAGACCAAATGTTGTGGTTTATAATGATTTAGAAATATTTTGGGGGGGTTTGTTACTATTTTTTCCAAATTCACAAAGAGAACCTTTCTTGCTTCATTGTGCTGTTGAAGTTGTGATTGTAAATATCATTATAGAATGAACTGGTTTTACATGTGGCTCATTTAAAAAGCATTTCATATGAGAAAAGCTAAATTCTGATTATATCGATGAGGAAATTGGCACAACTCATGCACTCGGCCATTCCTAAACATTAGTAGCTGTCCTTTAACATCTTCATTTTCTACCAACTCATTCATGCTGATTTTAGCTGATCTCATTTCTTGCCACTGCTTGTTTCTTGTTTAGTTTCGCAGCCATTTCCATGCTTGTTTTATTTATTTATTTTAACTGTTTTGACATTTGAATTGTGTTATGTTTTCTTTCTCGCTCATGAGCTCCTTTTTTGTGCCCTGTTATGATTTCAGATAATCCTTCCTATGACCCGCTCTTTATCTGCTATGGTTTCCATGGTTTTCAGTTGCCATTATGTTGATGTTTCCAACCTCACTACATATTTCACATCTTTTCTTCTCTCTCTCATTCTCTGTCTTTCCCATGATTATCTCATCTAATTTCTCTTTTTTATGTTTTCCAGAGTTTTGTGCTCAAGGCATCGCTTTTGTTTACACTCGTGCTTTCTTGCCTCTTATTTTGCCGTGCGCTCCCTCTCTTCCACCTCATTCATTCTGCAGCCATCCACTGATCTCTCTGTCCTTTCTCTTGTCTTCTCTTCTGGGGGTGTTTCATGAGAAGGACAGCTAATATATCCCCCCAAAAAAGGTACAAACACTAGCTGTACTGGTGTGTGCAGAGATGGACAGACTTTTGTTCAGTGCTTGCTCTCTGCATTTCTGAAGTCTCTAAACTAACACCTCTGTTTAAAGCACCTGCTAACACTTCTGCTGAGGCTAACTGTGGTTCTCAATTAAACCGACAAATGGGTCAAAAGTGTTAACAGTTACCCACTCCTGTTTGAGGCCGGCCCAGAAAGGGGAAAAAGTGTTCAGAAGAGTCATGCCTTTTATCTAAATTAGTCTTTGTTGTACACAATAAATATATTCTGAAGAATGAGCAACCTGAGGATGGCAGGAAACAGATCCTCACACTGTCAGCTGTGTCCCTTACCCAGCTTTACTCCATGCATCGACTTCATTTCTGTCCCTCGTACATTTTCCAAACTGGGCCTTTGGGACCTTGAAACTGTTATTTTGCAAAAGGGGATCTTTAAAACAAAGTTTCCAGTCCAGGAAAAATCCCGTTAGTCTCCACCGCTAAAACACAGCACAGGAAAATTTAAAGAGCGTGCTTATCGAAACATGCTGAAAACACTTTGGACAAGGTCAGAGCCATTCAGTGATGGAGAACAGTGGCTTGTTTTAAAAAGGTTTAAGTGCTCTCTGGGCAAAATAATCTGTGAGAGTCAAAGGGACTGCAGCTCACAGTACGTAACACAGCCGCAGCATGAATGCACTGAATGCTGAGAATTACTCAGATGATGTGATGTGTTTATAGATGCAAACCATTTTCTGTAAACCGAACTTAAGACTCCAATAACAATGTGTTTGCATTGTATTCGTCTCCTGCACTGCTGGATAAACTAATAGTGGAGAGACGTGCTCTGTTTTGAGTAGACTCACTGAAT
Source organism: Copadichromis virginalis (assembly GCF_057382275.1). Classification (NCBI taxonomy): domain Eukaryota; kingdom Metazoa; phylum Chordata; class Actinopteri; order Cichliformes; family Cichlidae; genus Copadichromis; species Copadichromis virginalis. The sequence continues at coordinate 49,382,610 of NC_140620.1, forward strand.
TCGATGGTCTTTTAACGAGGATTTGGGGGATTAAAACAAACGGCACATAGACTATGCGGTGCATTGTACGCTCGACTTCCACAGGACGTGGTTGAGTTCAGATGAGTCACGGGTTGTAAGACTTTTTGCACTTTCTCAATGCAGGTGCCACAGCTTCTGCACGTAAGGAGGTCATCCGCAACAAGATCCGTGCCATTGGGAAGATGGCCAGGGTATTCTCTGTGCTCAGGTAAACACTTAAAAACAGTGTTGTTGTTGCGTTAAGCTCCATTTACACAGCCTTAGAGATCTGCGCTTGAATATATTATTAATAACTTATTAAAGTAATAAATATGTTACTTTAATATTTCATGTTACAATTGATTTCTGACTCTTTTTGTTTTGTTTTTTTTGTTGCCAACTTAGTAACATGGTTATGTAGTTATGTGACTGCCCAAAACCCATATTTTTGATGTTTTTCTAAATAAATAAAATGTTGCTCGGTTAATATTTCAGAGAGGAGAGTGAGAGCGTGCTGACGCTGAAGGGTCTGACGCCCACAGGCATGCTACCAAGCGGAGTGCTGTCCGGAGGCAAAGAGAAGCTGCAGAATGGTAAGTGTGTCACAGAGACCCCCCACCACCAGTGGATTCTCACACCAACACGTTTTCCCCTTACACAGCAGAACTCTCAACAAAGTGCAAGCTTAGTGTTTACAGAATACTGCAAATACAGACTCCTTCACTTTTCTCCTCATTAACTGTACTGGAATTTCAAAATGTTAGCATAGTTAAATGTTTCTGAGAGTGTCAGTCTTTTTTTATGTTTAGTTTAATTGTTACTAAACAGCAACAGTTGCTCCTTGTAGTTTTTATCTCCCTAAACAATGACAAACACATTCAGCAGATTTTTATTTATTTTTTAAATTTTTTTGTGTCCATGTGTCCCCTCTGATCTGTACGGAGCCCCGCAGGGGACATGGGAGAAAAAAAAAATTAAGACGGACTTTTGCGAGATCTCGCAAAACAAACTCGGGATCTCGCAAAACAAACTCGGGATCTCGCAAAACAAACTCGGGATCTCGCAAAACAAACTCGGGATCTCGCAAAACAAACTCGGGATCTCGCAAAACAAACTCGGGATCTCGCAAAACAAACTCGGGATCTCGCAAAACAAACTCGGGATCTCGCAAAACAAACTCGGGATCTCGCAAAACAAACTCGGGATCTCGCAAAACAAACTCGGGATCTCGCAAAACAAACTCGGGATCTCGCAAAACAAACTCGGGATCTCGCAAAACAAACTCGGGATCTCGCAAAACAAACTCGGGATCTCGCAAAACAAACTCGGGATCTCGTTAGCTCGAAGCTAACGGGAGGTCGAGACCTACTACAGCCGGGAGGAACACTGCTTTCCCCGGCACATCGTGCCTCGACCTCCCGGTCGGCTTCAAACCGGCGTCCGAAGAATGCGGCTAAAACTTTTGCGAGATCCCGAGTTTGTTTTGCGAGATCTCGCAAAACTTTTGCGAGATTTCGCAAAAGTCCGTCTTAATTTTTTTTTTTCTCCCATGTCTCCTGGGGGGCTCCGTAGATCTGGCATTAATACGCTCTCTTCCCGTCCTATTCTTTCACTGTATTCCACTGGGTTTATCTCAAATATTACCTGTATCTTTTTCTTTCTCCTTTCTCCCTAGAAACTGCAGGTATAATCAATTGTGCAAGTATTCCATTGTGTGTTGTTATTTTTTTCTTTGTGGGAAAAGATAAGAGTTCAGTTCACTCTTTCTCATGTGAAATTTCAAATGCTCCCTCAATGAGTTTGGCAAGCTGCCGCAGCAAGGAGATGAAGGCTTTTTTGGAATCACCTTTACGCACGCTTTAATTGGATACAAACGTTTACAGCGCTGATCAGATCTGAGCGCTAGCAGAGAATCTCAGCAGTGCTCTGTCAGAATAGACTCAGGTCTCTGTGAATCAAGGGATAAAACTGTATCGACACTAATAAGTGTAGAAAAAGGGATAGCTGCCATCTGCCTTGTCATTCACCAAGTAAAGCAGAAATCCGGTAGACTTCCCTCTCCTCGCACAGGTTCTCACCCTACATCAGCTAGCACTTTCCTGAATACACAAAAACATCTGTAGCATAGTGTTAGTAACCTTTAAATAATGATGATAATAATAAAGGTTTAATCATGCTGTACAGTATGGTGTACAGTACTTTAGCACACTTAATCATCAAACTGTTTGTTTGGTCCTCGTGTAGCATTACCTACTTAGCTACTGGTCATACCACGCTAAGGTAGCAGCAGTCGTGCAGGTCTATGGATCTCAGTAAGATTGTGTTTTATTGCTTAATAACACCCCTTTTCATTTCTAATGTATAAAATCTTATTGAAATCGTGGAAGACTTTACTAAAGAACCACTTGAACATATTACATAACACCGTGTTCATCAACTTAGTGCGCACGTGTCCTTAGACGTGAGTCTGTCAGAAATCAAAGAGCCTCTGACTAAAGCTGTCAGTTTTGCATATCTCTGTTAGGAAGGATGCAATTATCCTGAAAGCATAGCATTCTTTCACAGTCATTTTCAGCATCTCTACTGAGCTTTTAAACCAACATTAAAGTGGACCTATCATGCTCATTTCCAATATCATGGGTTTTTTCAGGGTTTTTTTTTTTTTCTGGGAATCAACTAAAGTAGCTCTGCATGATTCATTTTTATCGTCATTTATCTTATGCTGGGCCGTGTTGCTGCCCATTAGCACATGCCCTGTCTGAAAAGAGCTGCTTGAATAGCAGGTGGGTGGGGCTTCTGTGTTGTTAGCCGGGGGAATATCTGACTCTGACCTCATTATTTGGAACTTTGACCATGTCTGATATGCCCGTCCAGCATTGGAAAACAAGGGAAAGCATCATGGGTCCCCTTTAAGTTTCAAACAGGTGTTTCTGCCGATGGCCTACATGACAATAGTGCTCTTAAGGATTAGTGTATACATTATATAAGTTCAGAGGGATTTGTTTTTGAAGCAGCTGACACTAAAGAGAACTGCGGTGAAGGTAGAGCGATGTTCAGAGATTCCTGTTACGACATTGGTAGAATCACACTGCTGCCCTTAGCACATCAGTGTGCTTCTACTCTAATGTTGACTCCATCAGTCATACTCTTTAAAGTCTCATGCTATTGTGCCCTTTTTTTAAGTATGTAGTCTTTAGTAGAATTTAGTCATTACTTTGTTGTCACCCTCGCCCCACCCCCCATCTTTGTTAAAGTTGACTCTGCAAAGTTTTATCGTGTGTTCACTTATTATCTCGAGGATGACTGTAATTGATTGGTAAGTGGCTGAAAGGTTTCCTCCCCTCACGCGTCGCAGAAGTAAGCCAGCACTTTTGATATTTATTATCAAAAGATGCTAATCCCGCAGCTGCAGATGCTACTTCATGTTGCACACAACACAACGCTAACGACGCTCCATGTTTCTGTTGTACTTCGAGCTTTTACATTAACAGTTCAGTCACGGCCAGAAAGCTCACACCTGCACGCGCACTTAAGTCCTCTCTCTGTTTTCCATTTGTCTCGTTTCGAAATGTACTCTTTTCTTTGCGTAACAGGAACACCTAATGCATCTGCAACTTGCTAAAATTGCTGTCGATGTTCATTCTTGCAGTTTCCATTTTATCTGTCACACATTCAGACCTTTTGTCAAACACATTCAAAGTACCTCAAACATGCAATCCTCTCCATGAGGTTTGCTGCTACATACGTGTATCGCCTTCCCTTTACAGATCTGGAACTAAGGCTCATCCTCTCCCCTCCTCCCCCCTCTTTCACCGTTTCCCCTGTTTGCTAACATCCACATGTCCTCTGTCATAAAATGTGGAGATGATTTTTAACCTGTGTTGTCGGCATTGGCTGTCTTTGCTGCTCATTGACTTGTTCCTGGGACAAAATGAACTCTCCTGCTCACTTCTCTCATTCATTTTGCAACCTCCCTCTTCTTCTCTTCAGCTACTATTGAAGCTATTGAGGCTGACGAAGGTAAATGGGTCTGGCTGCCCTCTTCTGTTGCTTCTCATGGCAATAGACAGGGGGCTGTGCTGGGTTTTCATCCATCTCGCTGGTGCTTGAATAGAGTGTGTTGGGTGTTTGGGCTAACAAATTGTGGCATAGTATTAACGGAGAAAAAGAAGTAAGTAAATTAGGAAATCCTGTGGTCACATGTTTGAAAGGGGAATGTCTTTCATAGCACAGATTTTATAATCACAAAGGTCATCTGTGATTTTGAGTGAGTGCAAAGCAAATTACACCTCGCGGTCTTCCTCGGAAATCAGCGCTAATGTAGGCCACAATCGGTTCATCCACAAAAACTCCTGCGTTAAGGATCTTCTCTGTTAGAAGTTAAAATAATCTGCATGAAACATCAAGATAAAGAGAAAATGCACATTCACACGTATATAATGTAGGAGGTGGGTATCATCAGGTCATCTGGCAGCTTTACCAAGCCTTCAGCCTATCCAGAGGGATAGACTGGACCAGCATCCTTAAAGGTCCTGAAAACCTAAAGTTTTGAGGGGTTATGTGATGCACACAAGCCAATAAAATCCTTCATTTTTAATTCATAGAAAGCTGCTTCTTAATTAATGTTGAAAAGTGCAGTATTGTGCAAAGGTCTTGAGCCGTGGCCCATTTTATATTGTTTTTGTATCGTTTCGGCAAAGAGCCAGACTATGTTTGGCAATTTTTAAGGTGGTCTGGAGCAATACTTTTCCAGGCACTCCATTTTTAGAATTAGTACCGCTGAGCTATGAATCTTTCAAGTGTAAAAAGACACCCGACGAAAGGGATGAACCAGTGTTGTGTCTACACATAACAGACAACTTATTTAAAAGCCTATTTTAAATTGTATCTTTAGGCACGTTGTTACTAGCAGCTTATCACAGAAACACACGAGATGAGTTTCAGAGCTGTTATCCAAACAACTTGGTATCTCTCACATGGTTTGCCCTTAAAAAAATTGATAAAACTGGACAAACAAGCGGTAAATCAAGACTTTTGCACAGTATTAGATCTGGCATGAACTTTTCCTAAACAAGCCTTAACTACTTCAGACCAATAGGAGAAGCACAAAGGTTATATCGCCATCATGGGTTCTGAATTTGGCCTTTCCCAAAAGCACAGGTGCTAATGTTGTGGTACTGGTACCAGTATTTTTCCACAGCAAATGTGTGCAGCAGATCTAGATAAGGCACCATGTAAGTGAAAAATAACCCCACCTTCCTGATTAAGGTTTTCACGACCTTAAAGAGGAAGTAGGTCCTGTCGAGTTATCGGTAGAGTTCACCTTGACAGGATATTGAATATCATTTTGAAGTAACACTTTATTTCCTAATGGAATATATTCCTAATGTTACCGAGGGTAATACTTTATGTGGTAAACTGCACTTGTTCTCTTATCTGGGGATTGAATGAACTTTTCCAGAGGAAGGTACTTCAATGAAATCACTCATCATAGTTTAAATGATTAATGCAATGCTCTTATCATAGCAGACAGCACGCTCCCCCTCTGCTCTGCCCTCACACAATACAATGAAGTCTTGCTATGAAAGCTCTTGATGGTTTTCCCCTTTGAAACAGCTGAAGCAGTTGTGCATTGTTGTTGCTGTTTTATTTATGTAACACCTTCCTTAGAGCTGAATCTGAATTGGTAGACGCTCCACAGGAGGCTTTGAAATCCAAATTGGACGCTCCCTAAAATCTGCTTTACTTGCATCGCCTTTGGCGCAAGAACAACCTCAACTGCGAGCTAAATAGTAGTATGCCAGCTGCTATTTACATTGAAATTGTCCAGTACTTCCTCTTTAGCCCCATAGAGGACAGTCCATTGTAGTGTCCAGACTCTTCTCTGCTTCTCTCTCCATGTGGATCCTCTGTGGCCCTGCTGTGTCGTGTTCTTTCCTCTGAGCTGCTAATAACCTGTGTCTGACCTGTGCTATGCAGCAACACAACTACGCTACCCATCACACCGTCCTCTCCACAATCCCCAATTTGTCCTCTTAAATCAAATCCCCTCCTCCCCTTGTCATACCCCCATTCTAGTAAGAAGGGTTTTCTTATTTACAACCATAGTATTAATCACCCTCAGTCTGTATGAAAGGTGGAAGTAACAAAATGTTTTTTAAAAAGTGCTGAAATAGAACTCAAGCTGAATATTGGAACGATTCGTTCTTGTAATACTTAAAGTATCCATCGACTTGAATGAAACAGCCTTGAATTGCTGGTTTTATTAATGTCATTGGTGTTTCTTTGCATATTTAAAGGGTTTTATCTTCATTATTCAGTTTAGTTCACTCAGTTTTGTATCATATTGCAACTTCCACCCATCATAACCTCCAGTCAACCTTCAATTGCTGCATGCTTCAAGCAGACTAAACAAGTCGTTAGCACCCCAAGTTCCTTTGATAGTGTCTTTGTACGTGAGCTCAGTCTCAACGTGGTTTCTATTTTGTGGAAGTGAATGTCTCAGTGGGCTCCACTCTAGTGTTTCTTTTTCTCCTCCCTTTATTCTTTTCTTGTCTCTTTGATCATTTCTCCCCCTTCCCTTTTGTCGTTACAAAAGCTGTGTTGTGATGGGGTGACCTGGATGTTTGGGGTCTTCAGGTGTTCCGCGATACGGCTGCGTTGAGATTTTGGTTAATATCGGTCACATTCTTAACTTTTAACATGCGCAAAAAAGCATGACAAGATGGCCACGAGATGGTCTGCTATCACGGATATTGTTGGCACAGTGAAAACCTGTCGACCCTGATGTCAGGAAGTGCCCTTTGTAGAGTTAGAAGGAATATGTAATCGTTTCATCTGTCAAGCGGCATTATCACATAAGTTATATCCGTGTGTTGTCACATTATCAAATTGCTTAAATACTTTCATATTGCGTTCATGCCTTATTAAACCATTAATCGTTTAAAATGCTGCACGACAAATACTGTTTTCCATGAAAAACACAAACAAGTAACAGTGGTTGAAGACTTTGTCTGGCCTCATGAATAGCAAAGATTCTTCTCACTTCATTCATCTTCAACCCAAAGAAAGTTCAACTTTTAGAATCTTTTTATTTCCTGGGTGGAGTCACAAGAGAAGATTCATAACACTCGTGATTCTCAGTCACAGCTAGCTACTTCAGCTTAACACCCAGCAAAGCACTAATGTGCACAAACTTTGACCTGCCTGGTATCCACTTATAACTCATAGAAATTATTAATAGAAGCCAAAAAAACAATATTTTGTACTAGCCTGTAAACATTCCTTTGGTAGGCTCCTTTGATTGCCTCGCTTTTGGTTCCACGCTCAAGGGGCGGAAGTTTAACGCTTTACAGTCGGCTCCATAGTGTAGTGGTTAACACATTTGCCAAACATGCAAAAGATGCATGGTTCTAGTCAGGAGGAGATTATCAAAATCCCTTGAAGAGTTGTATCAAAAAGGACAGCTTGGATAGAAATATGAGGATATTGACACTTTGCAAACAAGGTAGCAGCCAAAAGAAACAAAAGAAAGAAGCTAAGCTAACCAGATTTAATGGGCAGGATTTTTTGTTTTTTGTTTTTTTTTTTAAATCTTCTCATGTGACCCCACCCAAGAAAGCAAGTATTTCTGTTTTCCAAACCTACAAGTGTGTCTGGAGAGATCGACGCCATGCACTTATCATATCAGAGATCGCCTTTAGATATTCAGTTTTCATGGATTAAATGTAACTGAACTAGCCAGCAGCTCATCAGGTGATCAGGTGCAGCCTCTGTTGTCACTTTCTCAGTAAAACAATTTTTTTTCTCTCACAATTTCAAGAGCAAAGCAAATATAATCAAATTTGGTGATTCACGGGTGAATGTGAGCGTGACCCCCACCCCTTCCACCCCCATTCTTTTAATCATTTAAACTCTACACCATATAAAATCACTCCTAACTCTCTTCCCCCCCCCCCCTCCCTACCCTTATTTCCTGCATCTCAACAGCAATCAAAGGCTTCTCGCCTCAGCACAAGATCACTAGCTTCGAAGAGGCCAAGGGCCTGGACCGCATCAACGAGAGGATGCCTCCGCGGCGAGACGCCCTGCCTTCTGACGCCAGCCTCAACTCTCTCAACAAGGCCCTGTCCTCGGAGACCAACGGCACAGATGCCAAGGGGAGCACCAGCAGCGGCAGCAACATCCAGTGAAGGCCCAGCAGCAAGGCGCCACCTTGGCCGACGGGGCTGCCTCGCCCCCCAGCCTCATCGCGACCCGCCACCACAGAAAAGGGGCAGAGGGTGAAGGTGTGGGATGGAGGAGGAGAAGGAGTGATGGAATGTGGAGGGGGGAGGCATCTATGGCTCATAACGGGGGGACATCTCACTTGCTAGTCTTTGGATATGCCTTCAAAATATTAGTTCATAGTCAAATCTGCTAAGTTATTGCCAGGTCACATTTCTGAAGGGTCAGGCCGTAACCGCGCTTGATTCACCTCCACACCACAGTATGTCAGAGAGGGAGAGAACGATGGGGGAGAGAAAGAGAGATCGAGATCTTAAAGGTGGTTCAGTTTCTTGTTTTTCTTTTTTTTTCTTTCTTGAAAGACCCTTGCTCATTTACACCGAAACGGAAAGTCGTTTAACTTCTTACTAACTATCGTACGTTTACAAAAATACAGCACTAAAAAGGACAGAACATGAGATAATGTTTTTAACATATAAGGGTGTACAAACTAAATAAGGACTATTTATTGATAACTTTTTGTTTTGCTACTCTTATAAAATAGCTCTGAAATTAATTAGGCAGTCTTAAAAAAAAGAAAAGAATGTTGCAATGTTGTGGAAATGCCAAATAATGGAACGTTTTATGGTTTTGTACATATTATGCTTACCTCAGGTTCTTTTGGTGTGTGCTTTGACCTGATTTTTCTGTATAATGGCTAAATAACTCAGTAATGAATACCTATTTTCTTGAGTTTCATAACTGGAATTTACACTTAACCTATCTATCATTTGCAGATATGTTTATTTTTTGTCTCTTTTGGAAGGGGGGAGGGGGGGAGGGTAGATTTATTGTGGCTTGCTGGAAATGAGTGTTATTTTTTTTTCTCTTTTTAAGTATTGCGAACAAAGTAAAAATAGAGAAACTATATTGTGTAAAAAAGAAAAGGAAAAAAGAATACAATAAAGTGTCTGCCTATGCATGTTTTATAAAAAAAAAATCAAACAAAAGGAAATAGAACATCTGAAAACTTTGGCTGTGGAGGCCTGTTTTGAAATATATTGCGCTTTAGTGAACATATACTGGAAACGTATAACTGCATACTTTCAATTAACACCACGATGCTCTATGCCTTCTTTTTTTGTAATTGAAGCATTTAATTATCTATGATGGATGAGAAATGAAATTTTTAACCTGCGCTTGTAAGTGCACACAGTCCAATTAAGCATGTTTGACAATTCTTGTGAGGTGTGTGGTTACATGTGGAACTCCAAAATGCATGATTAGCTGTTTGTGTCATATAACAGGTGAATCGGTTTTGTTTTGTTTTTGTAAATGTGCCACAGAAAGTGTAATTTGATTATTATTATTATTATTATGACTATTATTTGGACCTCTGCTTTGTATATCAGTTACAGGTTTGATACTGCTCAATACTTTAAGATGAAACGAGGAAAAAACAAACTTAGATCTTTTTTAAGAACTGCTTTAAGTGCCCAAGTAATTCACTACACGACATGAAGCCTTGCTTTTGTAATTTAACTTCAAAACTGTTGGCAGATGAGGCATGCACTTGCAACTATGAAAAGTATTTTATATAACTGTTCAATAAAAATGTGCATGAATTTCAACTTGAAATGAACCTGAATCCCCTGTGTGTGTGGTGAATGTGTGCGTGAGCGCCTGAAAACCGATAGAAGTCATCGTCATATATGGTTTCATATGAGTTCAGTGTGATTCTCCTCTACAGCTCCAGTCAAACACAGCTTGGCTCAAAGCGCTGCAGTATGTAAATAGGAAATTGCTACTTGGCAGTTCCTCAGCAAAGGTGTTTCCTCTTTATCAACCTCAGTGACTTCTTTGATTAAACTCGGGAGGCTAAGCTCAAACATAATGACTGTGCATAATCACACTTGTTTTTGAGAACAGGGATCTGCAGCCTTGTTTCTTTTTTAAATACATGCAACTGCCACTTTATTAGCTACGCCCGAGTTGGACCCTGAGGTGTTGAAAACATTCCTCAGATTGATGTGACAGCATGGCTGCACATCCATGATGCGGCTCTCTGGTTTGCGCCACATCTCAGAGGTGCTCTTCTGGATTGAGATCTGGTGACTGGAGGCCATTCGAGTAGAACGAACTCGCTGTCACGTTCAAAAGAAGTTTGAGATGACCTGAGAAGGAAGCCGTCAAAGGATGGGTGCGCTTTAATTAGTAAGCAACAGGTAGGCTTGTGACTTTTAAACAGTGAGGGAATTGATACAAAGGGGCCCAAAGTCAATATCTCAAACACATTACACCACCAGCAACCTGAACTCCTCATACAAGTCAGGATGGAGCCATGCTTTTATGCTGCTTATGCCAAATTCTGATCCTTGCATCCAAATGCAGCATGAGCTCGAGACGACACTTTGCAGTAGCAGTTCTTAGCTGATGGGAGTGATGTTCTGCATACCTTTCTTGTAACAAGTGGTTATATATTAGCAATAGTGCTGCCTTCCTATCAGCTAGAAGAAGCCTGGTCATTCCCCTCTGACCTCTGGAGTCAACAAGATATCTCCACCCAACTGCTAACTGCATATTTTCTCTTTTTAGGCCACTTTCCTTAAACACTAGAGATGGTTGTGTGGGAAAGTCCCAAACAGCAGTTTCTTAAATACTCATACCAACCAGCCTGCCAAGGACAAACACATTAAATTAAACAAACACTTCAATCACTTTTCTTCCTCATTCTGATGATTGATTTGAAGTCCAGTGAGTCATTGTGAGCATGTCAACAGGTCTAAACGCACTGAGCTGCTGCCACGTGATTGGCTGATTACACATTTGTATTGACGAGGAACTGAATAGGTGTACCGAATGAAGTGATCGGTGTGTGCATGTACATTAGGTTGCAGTTGAAGTTTACATTTAATTTTGGAAATGTCAGGCTTTCTGAAAATGTGTTGGGAAAATATGTTACAGCTATTTCTATTTTATTGTCAGTGGAAAAAAACAATTTCTAATTAGTAAAACAAACATTTAAGTCATTCTATATTTTAGCTAAGAAGTCCACTTCTCGTGTGCGTGTCTCAAGTGTCTTTCTTTTGGACCTCCTTTCAGTTATTAAACACAATGTTTAAATGAAAGGAAGTAAAGTCTGGCATCCTGTTTTTTGGGAGGGCCCAAAAAACAGCAGTTTGGTTTTGTTGGGGGTGGGGGGGTGGGGATAGGGTAGGAAACAATATGATATAACAATTTTTTTTTTTTTTTTTTTTAAAGTTTTTTCAAGTAAAACGTTTCAAGTAAAAACGGGCAGTGTTCAAAAGTGAAGAACTCATTTCGTCTTTGATTATAACCTCACTCTGTATAAAAATCCAAACTCATTTTGTGATGCTTTTGCAAAGAAACAGCTGTCTTGACTTTATGCATCGGTCGATGTGCGAGTGTGTGTTACCACCAACACGCCTGGACAACAGGTTTTGTGAAGACATTGTTTAACAAATAGTGGAGAATGGCTGGCTTCTCAGCAGCTCCTCTGGGCTGTCAGGTCTTTGTCATCAGTTCCAGTCATTATTTACCAATCTGATTCTATCTCTCAGTTGAACTGTGTAGTATGTTAATGGTTTCCAATGGATTAAGGCTTGCAATGTCACCACTATCAAAATTTACCACAGTTACTTCACTTACGCACAGCTCTGGCTCAGTGTAACTACTTTTTTAAAGATCTAATCTCATCTGTTTTGTCCGATTCTGCTCCATTCACTCTCCGTGAGGTCTCTCCAGTCTCCTTCACCCTCGTTAAGTGGTGTCAGAGCAGGAAAAAATAAGCAATGGGAGTTGCCTTTGGGTTCCACCACATTATACAAAACTGACATGATTGTTAAATAGACCCAGAATTGAGCCAAGTGCCTGCCTTGTGTTAGTCTCTACATCCACCCAGTTTACGTCAGGAAGGGAAGCCAGTGTATTTCCTCCCCTTCTCTATCTAAAGGAAGTGCCAAAATAAGCATCAGCAGCGGAGCACCCAGGCTTGGACACCTTTCACACGGGCCACTCGAAGGGAGACGTTTAAGGAGTTCACAGCTGCAGAATCGCCATGAAGTCCGTCAGGGTTTTTGCTGTCCTGCTTCTAGCATCTGCCCATGTCTTCACACAAGGTAGGGCGATCATTCACAATGGCTACAGCTTGATCACATGCTGATAGAAGTCTTCAGCACTCTTTAATAGTTAGCAACAACCCTGTTTCTGTGATTTATAGTAAAACTAAACGTAGTAGGCTTTCTATCAAGATGACCGCCTCCATAGTTGTGTTCTGTTTTGGTTTGAGCACTGGTTAATGGTTCTTCCCTTTAACCCATGCGTTTCCCCCTTGGTGTGTGCAATGATAAAGATCACAGCGATGGTCAAAAGTCACTTACGTTACTTTAAGGACATCCACTCAGACTATTTTTGCTTATCCAAGGGAGATAAACTTGGAGCACATTTTTATGTGATTGTGTTTCTATGCCTCCAAATCTTAACGGAGACCTTCAAACTAACAAGTCTGACAATTTGTTTCTGATTTTTGCGAGTGAACAGATGTTAGATACAAGTCAGAACCTCTGGCATGAAAAGCACCAGAGTGCCACATGGCTACTGACTTGTTTTTTTTTTTCATTCTGCAGAAACAAAAGAACTTGAAAGCTTGTCTGTGCCGAGCAGATAGGTGATCTAACAGCAGATAGGCAGTGAGAACCAAACCGCCCCCTCTATCACAGAGACAGCAGATTATTGTCCTGAGCCTGACAGATCCCAGGTGACAGCCAATCTTCTTCCAAGGTTTAAGCGGTAAACAAGCTGGAGGAAACGCCCACGCCTGGGCCATTAGAATTATCTGTGTGAGATTTTGTTCCGCGACACATAAGGAAAAGTGTGGGCCTGGTAGGATCCGAAACTCTCTGATGCTGGCAAATCTTTAGCTTTTGATCTTTAAACTTGCTTGAAATACTTGAGGCTTGACTTGGATTTGTTTACATGATTAAAGGACTGAAAAGGCCACGATGCGTCGCAAACAATTTACACATACTTAACATTTAACTTTACCTCGATTTACTAGCAGGAACTTAAACAACTCTCTGAATGATCCAACATACCGAAGACTCGCCTCGTACTCTTCCTTTAACAACTCAATGACCTGACTTGAGACTTGCCTTAAATACTTTAGAGTTATGTCTGGCAGGGAGACTTGATTTTCCTTCCTGACCAGATTCATGAAAAACAGTCTGATCTTTGTGCGGTCAGAGCAGAAACGTCCTGTTAGCCATCAAGCAGCCGGACTGCAGTGAAATGCACTGAATGAAATCGTGATTGACAGCAGGAAGCTTAACACGGGTCGGGGAGCAACAATTGTATATGTCTGGGACAGGATGCAGCTTCACACTGCTGCGACACTTGGGGCAGAGGATATCCACCTCGACATGCCGTAATCTCCTTCTCTATCTAGACTTTTCACCCCCTGTCTGACATGTTTGACCCTCGGTCGTCTCAGAAGCTGGCCTTTAAAGTAGCGCCAAACAGCCACGACGCAGGATGGCGGTCAGAGCTTGTAAAGCAAGCCTGTGACTCAGTGAGCAAAACTGGGCATAAATATCTTTACAGTTTCAACCAAGGATACACAAGTAATAACTTACTGTAATAACAAAAAGGAAATATTAACCATTTCCTTTCTCAGTTGAGTATTTTTAAAAAGGTTTGTGCACATTGGAAAAGAACAGCAACATGTCACTTAAGTTTTGTGACTTGTAACGATGACAAGTGAATTCATTGTTGGCGGCACGGTGTTCAGCAGAGACAAAGAATACCATCGCTTCCGTCACTTCCGATCGAGGAAGTGACGGAAGCGACTTCAGATGGAGCCAAAGAATTCCATTCCCATGAGTAATTATGAGAAATGCAGGGTTACCAAAGCAACCACAACCCAAAATCTTCAATGGAGACCATACAGGTGGACAATATAAGCTGTAGCCACTGCTGCACCACCCGTTAGTCAGTAAAATCCTGCTGTGAAACCTCAAGCTGAGCATTTCTGCTGGAGCCATCTTTCTGTTTCATACCCTGACGTGGCGAGTGAGGGCCTGATCTGATGGTGAAACCAAAGACTGTACATAAAAGATAGACATACCTTCCAGCGGATGCAGAAATACCTTAAATCTGGATCGCAGAGAACAATCCAACCAAAGAAGGCACTCAGGGACGTTACAAGACAGACATGCAGACAAAGATTTTGAGTTTTTAGATGCAATGAGTTCAACAGTGAGCTGGTGTCGGTTGTAGATTTTCTCTGGATAGATAACAAAGTGTGTTAATCTCTCTTGTAACCTCTCCACAATCACATATATCTTTAAATAACCACCAAAAGACTTTTATGTGGATCTAATCAAATCATTTTCCTTAACTTCCTTCATGATTTCTTCATACCACACAGAAAATGAGTCACACCAAACCTCAACCACAACAAAAGCACCAGGACCGGCAACAGTTCCAACAATAACAACAAAAACGACAACAGCAAAGGCAATAACAGCAGCACCTCCCTCTCCTCCTACAGATACGACCACATCTCCTCTGGATCGTGAGTGTTTCTTAAAGCCCTCTTCCAAATTTCTTTGCATTTCACTTTGCTTTATTGTCCTGTTTCATGGAATTTACATGCATCTCCTGAGCACGAAAACGGTTTCTCAAAGCTCACCTTAAAACCATTTTTAGGACACACCTGTAGATGTAGAAGCACGGTTTGTGACCTTAAACTGCATACTGGAGTACTTGTAAAGACATTTAAAATACGGTGGATTTAAAGGTAATAAATAATATACTGTAGTAAAAGGGGGAAAAAAGGGACAAGATGGTGTGCTTTTAAAAACAAGCTAGTTTGGGCTAAAGACTGCTTGTTTATTTTATCGTCAAGCTCCAACAGATTTTCCTACAAACCTTCATTACATTCTGTTTTCTAGGAGACACGCCTAAAGCCAATACTACGTTACCTACTACTACTACTGCTGCTGCTGCTGCTGCTACATCCACATCCGCCCAGAATGACTCTTTGACTACTGAACTAGTGAACAAGACAAGCATTGGAAGTAAGGCTCTGTATAATTTTATATGACATATGTGGTTTGTTGAAGGGTTTCTACATGTGCTTTAGTACAGAGACGATTTAAATGAACTTCATTTTGCATTCAGAAATAAAGTGTAACAATGTATATGGAAGGCAGTTTGACATAGATACTTTTAACATATTTCATGAGGTTTTTTCTTTTTTATCAGCCCCCACTGATGTCTCTCAGAGTGAGCATTCTGATGGCCAAAGCAGAGCAGGTCAAGGTAAGTGTGGCACGTGTGAGCTCCTCAGTGATAGGCATAGGTTTCTTCACTTGTTTTCTGAACAAGTTGTGATGTGTCATATCGTGTCGTGTTGTGTTATATGTAGTGCCGACGTAGGACAGTTTTTCCAATTTCATTGTACTACTGTACTATGTATGACTGTGCAATGACAATAAAGAGTTATCTTATCTTATCTTATCTTATCTTATCTTATCTTAACAGATGAGACCGATCCTGCCCAGGACTTAGGTACACAATAAAATAAAATGTGATCATGCGATTTTTTTTAAAGCATTAAAAACACATCAAACAACTAAAACAGTTTGTTTTTCAAATGAAACAACGCTGCTCTTTACTGTCCACAGGTACCACTCCTCCTGCCCCAGGTACAGTACTGTTTGTATCGACATGATTGTTTGCCTCCCTCTCTTTCTTTTTCCTTCTGTGCTCTCTTCTCTTATTGATAACCATCCTTCAGCACTTCCTTGTTGAAAATGTTGAAATTAAAAGAAATCCCCAAACAGCTCCACACATTATAATTGAAACCAGAACCGTCTTTGAGTAAAAAAAAAAAAAATTTAGTTAATTTATGAAATATATAAATAAATAATGAATTTAAATGTGACAGGACAACAAAACACCACTGACTCTCAAAGCAGATCTTCAAGGACATCATCACCTCCCACTAAAGGAACCCCTCAGGAGAACAGTCCCGGTAAGTGATCCTGTGTACAGTGAGCTAAACGTGAGGTCATGAATGGACATCCCAACCGTGTTTAATCAAATCAAAATGTGTGTCGTTGAAAGGTTCTCAGGCGGGTCAAACAGAGGAGAAATCAGCAGGTAACAAAGCTAATCAGTCTGACTTTGCACACCAGCGATGCAGCAGCTGCAGCCTCTCACAGCTGAATCTGTACGGAGGACCAAAGCTGCCAATAAAAATATAGACACTAAATAAATGGTATATGATTAAACGCTAGCAACAAGTAAATGTAGATATTCATTCATTCATTTCATTTTCACTGAGTCATATTGAATGATCTTGATATGTAACTCTTCTGGTCCTCCATATGATTGACTTGTAATCTAGAGATGAAGATGAATGCATAGACTGTGAGTATCGTTTGTTAAATAAAAACCTTGAACTTGAAAGCACAAAAAGCTTCAGAGCAAAGAAAAAAAAAGGAAAACAGAAAACTAGTGTCCTACTGGGGATTACGCTATCAGCAACACCGCAAGCAATTTGGGATTCCTGATTACATATATCTGATGTGTGGGCAAAAAAATACACAGTAATTACTGAGATTCCCATTTGCCCAGCCCACTGACTCTGCCACCTCAGAGGGCTGAATCATTCCACTGCGGGGCTCCAAAACCTTTAAAATAGCCCAATCCAATAAAATCTTGTTTTAAAAAAGGTCACATATTATGTTGACAGACTTTAAAACATTTTTTTTTACTTTTTAATGATTTGGGGGATAAAACTCTGCACTGCAATGCAGAGTCCATGTAGAAGGGCCGTTAAAGGTCGAAAGTCCAAACTGCGTGGTTCTGCAGCTGCTACATCACTGCTCTGCCCTTTGGTTAGACGCAAATGTGGAAGACGCACGTCACACCAGATGGATACTGATGGCCGTGTCCTTCGTGTTCCCCTCCCCCAGATAAAAAGCTGTGGTGGCTTGTGTTGCCCGCCATCCTGGCCGCAGCTGCTATCGCCATCGTCCTCAAATTCAAATCCAAGAAAGTCCACAACCCCACAGGTACATGCTCTGCCAGGACGCCCATGCACGAGTGCTTACACTGGGATTTATGATTTGAAAAATTATTTTAATTCAAACAAGCATGTGTGCTTATCATTGCCTTCTGTTGTCTTCTGCTGAACAGAAACCGTCGACACTGGAACTGAGAAGTGAGTTTGATATTAAAAGATCAGACAGATTATGCCATTTTCAGGGTGTGTGAAGAAAAGCCAAACATTTATCTCTTTAAAACCCTTCACAGCGCATCTTTCCAGAGAGCTGAGAACAGCAAGGATGGCGTCATGCTCCTCGGAGTTAAATCATCAGGAAGAGAAGAGAACGGTGAGCCGCCTTCCCTCTATTTCCTGCAGCGGGTTCCTCCCGACTTCCCTCTGTTTGCGCATTCTTCCATCACTTGGTGAAACTGTTTCTCCAGACACCGAATTTCAATTATCCCAGGGAAGTGCTGGGCTTTTAATATCCTCATTGTACTGTATGGGCTTCTGGGGCTTTAGCTAGGCAGCAGAAGGTGTTTCCTGTGATTTCGCGCCCCCCGCCCTCAAACAAGCAGCAGGGCTTGAAAGATAGGGACATCCTAACATAAACGCAGATTATTTTGGACGCGACCTATTGTGCACTGAGTAAATGTCAGCGTGGCCCCACATGCTACGGAGGCGTGCGTGCGTAAAGGCACGAGCACATCCACGGGCGCGCATGTCAAGCATAGTTTGCGCACACACCCTAAGTTACCCCTTCACCCCACCTACTATAAAACACAAGTTGGCCAACGAATGCAATGCCTTCCTTCCCAGTCAGGCCTGCATGCCTTTGGCAGGGAAATGGAATAACGCTTCAGGAATTCTGATGAGGAAAAAAAAGAAGGGTTTGTTTTGTTGCAGGCTGCTGGTGCGGAGCTTTAAAACAGCAAACGCAATAAGATGAAAATCACAATTTAACGGCCTTTTTGACTTTTCAGGTTGGAAAATCAGTTTTATGAATTGCTCCTGTTCTTTTGTGTGTTTCAGCTGAAGCCAGATAAGAAGAGTCACCATCGCCGCCCACACACTGATGGTCTGAGAAAGCTGTTTCGATCCTAGGTCTCCTTTTTTTGAGCTGTAATGAAATATTTTTTTTTTTTTAAAAATTTTAATAAAAGATACTTTCAAGTGTGATTCTGTATGCAGAGAGCAGTTTTATGAAGTAGGGCGTGTGACTGCGATGATAAATCTTAAAACAAATGAACTTGATCTCAAAAGTAAGGACTGCAAAGCTCATCTAAAGAAGCTGACGCCACCTATTAAATGACAGTGGTGACTTATTATTTATGCAGCCTTTATTTGCACTCGGTGCAAACTACTGCCGCAAACATGTTTCCTGTGTAGTGACCCCAGATCCTTCACGTTAGTCTTATCATACGCTTTATAACTCTGTAATCATCCTTTCGTTACCTTCTTATCTGCCATTTACTTTTTACTTGCCTTGAGCCATTTTGCTAATTATGAAGGTTTGGGGTTTGTTTGATGTGCGCTAGATATTTGCTGTTAGGACGACTTGTTTGCGCGTGTAACAACATAGGAATTTGCTGCAACAGAGGGTCTGTTAAATGTTTTTGTGGGGTTTTCTTCTACAAATGTTGCACCAAAGCACACATAACTAAAGCAGATGCAAAAGGCTGTTTGGATTTATAGACACTGGAACTACTTTATGCTTTGTGGCTGGAATTTGTCATCATCAATTTCCTCAATAAATCACTAGAAAATGTCTTTTTTGTGCTGCCCTGTTTTTTAACATATACATATGCATCTTCTGATAGATCTGAAATAGCATATAGGAGATGTGCTAAATGGATAATTTAATCATTAAAATAAATTAAAAGTTCTAATTTATTGTATTTGATTGTGGTTCTTTGTGAGCGAGCTGTAGGACACCAATGGTGTGAGTTAAGTGATTCCCCACTAGAGGGAGCCAACAGGTAACTACAGAATGAAAGAGCAAAGAAATATTTTTGGCTGCTGTTTATTGCAGCCAGGTTCCAAAGAGGTTGTTGACAGTGGAGTGAGATATAAGCAACGATAGTCAAACACACCTCTCAGCTTCTTCTTCATATTTCCACGCAGTGCGTAACAAATAAGTTCAAGAGCCTCCCTCCCAGATGGTGTTTTGAGTATATAACATCAAACATAAAATCTCTCATGACCTTCATTTTGCTCTGATTCACACACTGCCCTGTTAGGTCTGACCGTGGCCTTCGTAAAATGAGACCGGGTGACAGCTTGGACTGTGGGCACGTTTCCATCAAAGACACGGCGAGCAGGTTGGCAGAAGACCCTCCACACACAAATAAAATGCGCTAACAGCTGTGGCCGGGGCTGTGACATTCAGGGCATCGTGGGGAGCTTTCTTCGCGCTCTCCTGCTCAGTGTGTTTGTCACCCCTTTTCGACCCCTTCTCCTCTCTTGACTCTAAATAATCAATATGTATCTTTGCCTGTTATTTTCTCCCACATGTTTTTGTTCCTGTTGTTACAAACCTGAATCCTTCTGTCTTTTTACATTTTAAGGCACAAGCCTTCTTAACTAAAAGTGCATGCTTTGCAGAATAGAAATGAGCATAGCGGGCCTTCTTTAACTGCCATTTGAAACATTCACATTAACGTTGAGTCATTTTATTTTAAAAGCACATTTAATAACAGCAGCACTCGACCCAAAGCGCTTTACAGTCGATGCATTTAGAGGGGACAGTAAAACTGTGCATCTGAGGAAGTAACTGGCAAGGATTACAAAAACAGATGAATAAACTATCAACGCATCAAAGCTGTAAAAGTGTTTAAGAAAAGGTCGAGTTTACATTTACATCAGCTGTGGGACACGATCTGAGCTGAAGTAGGAGATTCATCCAAATCTGGAGGCAGACAGCTTTAAATCTGAGAAATGAATAAAGAAGTCTGACAGGAGCAGTTGTGATAATGACCTAAGTGACCTGGGGCAGAGAATAGTGCGAGCAGATCAGAAATGTAAACCACTAAAGCCTTTAAAAAGCTAGGAAGGGAGCGATGTGCTTTCTTTTCTTAGCAGCTGTTAAAAACCAAGCTGCTGGATTTCAGATCGTTTGAAGCCGTGAAATAGTTGAATGGGTGTCAGCCCCGGACACAGCGCTTCACAGATGACCAGCCAACAAGTTACAAAACCATGGACTGGGGATAAAAGTTGACTTTTTTAATATTGCTGAGATGTAAACGATGCCTTTCAGAACATTTTTCATTTGTTAACTAAAACTGTTCAAGCTGCCTGTGAAAACAGAGATTTTGAGCTCACTGTGCGACACATAAAAGCCTTTTATGTTTGAATTTATAAAGTGATAAATTAAAGCCTTCATGACCCACAGACTTTAAAGAATAGGTTTAACTTTTTTCTGTGTGTGTGTAAGTCCTTTTTTAAATGTACAACCAGCAAAACGCAGCTACACACCAATATGAACCCCGGCACATGCAACCTGCTTTCTCCTGAAATGCAACTCAGCAAAAAGCTTCTTGTTATTCAGTTTCCCAGCGGGGGCAACGAGGGGCACGTTTTACTGGATGGAGGCGAGTCCCAGATCGGCATACCACGTGTCCTCAAGGGGATAAGAGAAGGCTCATCTGAACCAGAATGGATTAGTAACCCGAGACCCGACACGTTTCATCTTTTGCTTCATTCAGGGAAACAGGAGTTGGGGAAAAATTATCAAGCGGATTCGGATTTGACTTGACTTACTGACAGGAGGTTAAGGTCGAACGCAGCAGTGCCTCACATTAGGGGCCTGCTCTCAGCTGTTTCAGTGGAGCAGATGTTTGACGCACAAAGCAAAACGAGCAGAAGTGGATGTGATCTTGTGCAGAAGTGCAAACGCACTGCACCTCCTGAGCTCAATTTCCGAGTGCTTAAGAAATGCTTGTGTTGTAGACACTGCACGAATCAGTTTGCTGCCCAGGCTACTGCAGCTAACTCCCACTGCTGCAAATTACAACAACGCCTGCAAGATAAGAACCAGAGCTTTGCAGGACAGGTCTCGGGCACAGTGTCTGGAATAAATCACACACAGTGTTCTCTTCATGGCAGATTTTCAATATGTCATGCAGCTGACACTCGAGATGATAGTCTTTAGAATATAGAAGTGTCTAGATTATTTTAAACTTTACTCGATGACCTGGATAAATATCTTTTCAAAGGAATCTCTTCTTGCTTGTAAATTTTAATTGCAGGGTGTAAAATGTTGATTGCTGGCTTTGAAACGATTAGATACAGAGTTTTATGTGCTGGACTGTGCCCTAATACTGATGATGTTAAGAGGCGCTGCATAAGAGCTGGGAAATTATTTTACTTCTACTTGTAATCTACCTAAAGTACAAGTACTCCTTATTCAGAGCCCCTGACCCACTACTACCCCTTAGACAGCTACTAACGACCTTGCATATTTTTCATAAATGTCAGTCCAAACCTCATTACCACCGCCTCCATAATGACAGCTCTTTCTGTCCTTGCTGTGTTTTTGACACATGTGAACTTTACCAAAGTCCTTGCTTACCTAACACTTGTCAGTATATTTCTGCATCTACAAAAGCAGCAACATTAAAGAATGTGACTTTTTTTCCAGGGCATATCTAGTTCCCCCCATGTGACCGGTGGAAAACGCTTGGTCTCTCCGTCTCTCCCTCGCCCACTGGATTCCATTACCCTTTAGCCAGCAGAGCTGCTGGGGGTAAGAGGGTCAGATCCAGTTACTGGGAGAAAAACTCTGTTGAGACTGTGAGTGGTGAGAGATAAACCGCTGATGAACTGAACAACTGTGCTCGCCGCGTTGCCTGCCAAATGTATACACACAATACAGTAAGACAAGACATTTTTGGCTCAGCGGCTCTATAGTCAAAGGGCTTCCTCCTGCCTCACAATCCTGAAATTCACATTTTGATCTGGTTTAAAAGAATATCTGGGGAAATGTTTGCACACTTTACTCATAACTGTACTTTTGGGAAGTGAAACCCACTCAGACTTCGTCTACTGATCTTCTGTGTTAGGATGAATGTCTTTCATACGGCAGTGTGTCCTTTTGATGAGGACATTGTGCACTCTGTGTTTGGGGTGAGGTTCACAAAAATTGGATTTGAGATGAAAAAGGGATTTATTTTCAGCTTTTGCCTCAAATTTTCTAGATAGTACCGTTGTGTCAATACAGCTAATAAAATTATGAATAAAGTTACTTAAAAAAAAATCTGTTTTTAAAGGGCCCACATGAGAATCTGGGACTGTTGTGGAGGGCCACCAGAATAAGTTCACAAAGAGATAAACTTGATACTGAACAGTAATGAGTTCAGCTTATTGGTGCAGTCCCAGTCTATCAAGTGACACATTGGGAATATTAATTAACCACCCCTTCTTTAAAGTGTGTAGTTTAACTTTTATTTTTTTCATGTGTTTACGTTTTCTTTATTCGTTTACCTTATTGATTACAAAAATATTTTGCGTTTTCTGATCAAACAGCAATATGAAAACTCACGTGGCTTGATTACAGGCTTAAACATAGCTCGAGGTCTCTCTATAATAATAATGAAACAGTCATAGATAGCTTATTAACATTTGCTGGTGACCCATAATCTACCAAACAGGTGGCTGAAGCGTTGAGTGCATATTAAAACACGTTTCGGGCGAAGTTAACGCTTTAAAATGAATACAAAAACGTTACGGCGTGTTATCTTGCCCACGTAGCAACACAAGAAATCACCCCCAAGTATTGGTCAATGAATTAATTTAAATGCTATTTCGCAGCCAATCGGAAAGGAGCTGTGTCCCGCGTCCAGCGCCTGATTGGTCAAGCCCTCTGGTCAGCTGAGTAGACGAGGGTATAAATAACCCTCAGAGGTTTCACCCCGTTGTAGTACGTCTGACTGTCAGTGTGTGTGTTTCTATATCAATGTGTGTGTGCGCGAATTTATTCATGAGGAACCGTCTAAATTAAGTTATTTTGTATTAAATAATATTTAAGGTGAGTCGTTTAATGCTGCGAATGAGTGTCTTTTAAGCTAGCAGTTAAGAATTGAGGGGTTTAAGTTTTTATTTGTTTAGGTTTTTTTACGGCTTTTTGTCTTTTAGGTGCTACATTTTGAAAGTTTTAGCATCCTGAGGTAGCTACCTCAGTTAGTCATTTGTTTAAATATAGCTCAAACCATCCGCTTGGACTGACACAATGACGCTACTATTTTCAGGCAGCTTTTCTAAAACTACGGGAAAACGGCCGACTCCAGGAGAAACAGGCTATCACCATGGTTGCTACGAGCACGTTAAAGCCCAAAAGCAGCGAGTGTGTTTCAGAATTGGCGGATAGAAGATATGACCACGGTTGCATTGATGCAGGTGAGCTTACTAGTGTTTTCTTTTTGTTTGTGTAGCTAACCTGCTAGATGCTGGATACTTCTAGTTGTGCGCTTGTTTATCCCTGTGTGGTGCATGGCTGCAGCAGTGGGGAGGAGGAGGGGGCGGGTACAGATGAAGTCATCCCTTCAGTTTGTTTGCGAAACAGCAGCCCACGATTGAAGGCAAGTCTGAGGCTGTCTTTCTCTGCACATTGCTACAAGATTGTGCTGCAGAAACATGATATTTTGTGGGTGTGCAGCTCAGACTCTTGAGATGGTATTTCGTTTTTAAGGGACTGTTGACACATTCACACAAGGCAGCTGAAAAGCATACAAACACAGACCCATTCCTTTAGTCATTGGTGGAGTTGAAATCTTGTGATTTGTCCCAGTTGACCTAATAAAATACCTTTCAATTTTACTGCAGCTGATATGATTAAGTCAGGATTATCTGACCTTTAAATGTTTATCTTGCCTTGTTTTCCCAGGACTGGACGTCTGGTTAGACTGCTTAGATGAGACCCAGAGGACTGCAGATGCCACTGAGGACAGAACCTGTCAGCAGCTGGCAAAGATGTTTGAAAACTGCCTTTCGCGGGCTAAGAAGACAACGCTACACTGCTCCTCTGTGCTGGTACCAGAGAAGCTAACGCGGAGAATAGCGCGTGAAGTCCTGCGGCTGGCATCTTGCGAGCCCTGCGGTCTGCGCGGCTCTGTTCTCTACGTCCACCTGGAGTTGGACAAGGGATGCAAGCAGCTCGAACGCATCGTGTACGATGCCACCGTGGTGCCTACATTTGAGCTGACTCTTGTTTTTAAGCAGGATGGCACCGCCTGGCCCAGCCTGCGGGACTTTCTTTTTATGGGAACCTGCTTTGCGCCGACCTTTAGGCACGCACTTAAACTGAGTCCAGGTTTCCGTCTCGTTAAGAAAAAACTGTACTCCTCCTCGGCAGGTACCGTGATTGAGGAGTGCTGAACTTTTGTAGGGATTGGGGATTTGGATATTGGGTTTCCTGTTGGGAAATGCACTTCTGCCCAAATGTAAATGACACTCCAGTGGTGTCACGTTTTCTACAGTGTTTTTGTACAGCGCAGTGTTAACTATTAGCCAGTCAGCTTTGGATGTAGAGCCAGAAGCTTGTGCATCAGAAAGCCTGATTGTTCTCATTCAAGTCTTTTTTTTTTTTTTTTTTAAATCAGCAAAATTGTAATGTTCTGGGTGTTTGTGTGTTTTCTAACACGAGTTGCTCAAACACCATTTGAAGTTGTACTTTTTGCAGATGAATGTAAACCGATCCCAAAGTGTGAGAGGGACATACTGTCGGGTACACTTTTCTTAAAGACACTAGACACTTTCTTGAGGCATCTGTGTGTTTCCAGATACGTTGAACGCTCAGCCACAGCGAGCACACAGAGGGCTGAATAAGAGTCTGACATTTAGTCTTTTGGGGGCCATATTCTGGTTGTGTGATGCTGTATTTAGGGCTGTGATTGTTTTTAAGACTATATGTCTTGCGTAGATGCTGCTGTCATGGTGTGGGACTTCCCACACTATAGGGGAATATGTGGATGCCTTAAATCTCATGCACATTTTTTTTTTTTCACACAGCTTTGTCACAGCTGCGTCTCTTTCCAAATGTTTTATTGCATTTTTATTTTTTTACCCCCCCTCCTCCGCCTGATGCACCTTTTCAATGCAGAGACTTTATAAATTATTAAAGGATGGTTCGCCCAAGTGATGTGTATTTGTTTTAACAATTAACTTGTTAAAAAAAAAAGTCCCAAATCCCCCTCCCCCTTTTTATTTTTTTAACTTTCCATTGTTTTTCAAATTTGATGTTGAAACAAACTGAGTTGTCTGTTTGGACAATAAAATCACTTTAATGTTCATTTTTGATTCCACGTGTGCTCTTTTCTCCATTCTTATATTGCCATGGATATCCTGTCATGGCAAAGCCTGCAAAACAGGGATAATTCACCTTTTAGACACAGCAACAGGCATTACAAGATCTTGACAAGAATGTGGCACTTACTTGATCCTTAAAAGCTTAAAAATGTAATTTGTTCTGCAGGCTTCCACACGCCACTCTCCTGACTGCTCATAAAGCTCACTGGCTGCCGCTGTGTGTACCTGCAGTGTTTGTGTGACATTTCTCTCATTGTCTTGAATGGTTGGGATTTTAATAAACTTGTGAGATGAGCAAAAGATTATGAGACTCGTGTGGTGCATGACAAGATTCCTCCCAGTTTTGCTTTAATAATGAATTACTGTCATAATTGTTTACAACTTTTTACATTAGTGTAAAAGTTAGTTATGGCAACACGCCGGTCATACTCAAGTGGCGAAACAGGCCGCAGGGGTTACAGCAGGTTAATGCCAGAGTCACATGATGTTGTGCAAGATGCGCTGCATACAGTCCTTGTGCAGGACAATGAAGCTCTGATCGTCTGGTTGGCGTCACACGTAACGACCTCTGATCCCGTTGCTTTGCTGTGCTAATGTGGGTCAGCGGCGCAGATCTGAACTGCGAAGCCCATAAACACAAAAGATCCACAAAGAATATGTGCTATACAATTCATCGCTATGTCTAATATTTCTATAGATACACTATCAGTCACAGGTTTGGACACACTTTGTCATTTAATTGTTCTTCTTTATTTTATTTTTTTACTTTATTTTTTATGTAGCAAAGAAAATAACTAAATATGTTCATGATGTCTTCAGTGGGAATCTACAATGTAAATAGTCATGAAAATAAAGGTGTCCAAATTTTAGATTGATAGTGTACCACACTTGATTATTCATGGCCGGAAAAAAGAAGTTAAATTGAAGCCCAAGTTACAGTCTAATTTCCTCCTGTCCCCATTGTTATATAGATTTACTTTAGGCCTTCTCATTCCACCTACTACATCTTACAAGGATCTTTGTCAATAAGTCCCTTGCAACATTAGCATTTTCCCCTGATTTATGGTCCTTGTCCATTAAAAAGGCAGAGTTGGCAAATCCTCCTACTGAGGGAGGCTTTGCCATAATATCTTGCCTCATGGAAAAGTACTGAGGCCCTTGTCGTGCTGCTGCAACCAAAAAAGAAAAAAAGGAAAATCTTAGCGCACTGTACTGGCTCGGCAACTCGTTTGCTGAAGCTAGTAAATCTGCTTGTGGTGCTCGATATCCTCGGTGTCAACATGATTCATCTCACCCCTGCGCAGCGTGAGTTACATTGATGGTTGTGAAAGGGGTCTTTTACCGCCACAGCTGTGGAGTCGATCACCCCGATCAGACGGATGCATACTGCTTACCCTGCACAAACAGCCTACAGATGTTTATCGGCTTTTGATGCCTCTCCATCTCCACGGGCTTATCCGAGTTACTGGATAGGCCTATTTGTTCCTGACTCCTGAGAGATGAGCTGGGCTTGATTCCATGTTTCCTCCTGACCCGTAGAGCAAGGTCTTTCTGGGAAGATGGAAATCTGATGAACTTACTAAAAGGAGAATGCATGCCACTCTGAGACCCGGGGTTATCTTGTAATGCAGATATGTTTATCTGATTGTTTGTTTATGTTCTAAGTAAACAAAAATTTTTCCCTATTGCCTCATCATCTTTTGGGTATGTCAGTTCACAAGCAGACATAGCATAAACATAGAAAAAAACCCAACCAAACAAAAAAACAGGAGGCCCTTCTTACATTGGTCAGTATCCCCATTTGGAATTAGGTAATAAGTGATTCTGGATCAGCTGCCCTGTGATGCCGCGATCTTTATCTCACACCAGGAAACAATAAAATTCTTGAAAGTTAGACGATAAAACTTAATTTGAAAAAAACGTCACTTTATGTTCAGCTTTGTTTGCACAAAAGAGAAAAAATGAGCCCTCCATCCGAAGAAAGAAGAAGAAGGCGTTAGGTGGTTGAGTGTTCAAGCTCATGTTTACGAGTTTCATCACATGATGTTTGGGTATCAAAATACATATCTTTAAAACACTTGACTCTTGCTGCCATTGGAGCAGGCAGCATGTGATGTTCAAGAGGGAGATGTTAAATCTGCTTTGGCCTGCAAAGTTTCAGTGGCTGTAGGATGTGCTGTGCCGAGCTTAATTTAGCCTTAAAAGTAAGAAGATAGTACAGTGACCGTGGAAAAACACCAACGTTTGCAGCGCTTTCTTTTTGGATTAAAAGTAGACATTTCTTACCAGCGCTGTGTGGCATGAGATATGTTTATTTAGTACGAGTCCCGCCTAGCGTAATATCCTAATCATCTTTTTCTGATGTATCCGAGGGGGCTTCAATTTTAAGAAACTTACAATCCATGACACAGTATCAAATGTAGGATGACGTGAAGACTCCAGCGACAGTTTCCCTAATACTTAAACTGTCTTCACGTCATCAGATCTTTGTCTTCTCCATGCACCTTGTGCCATAAAAATTTATTGGACATGTAATGTAGATCTAAATGTAGAAAATGCCTGGTGAGAAAAGTAATTTTAACTTTTAAGGACAGTATGTATGGTAGGACCGATTTGATGGGTTGCATTAAAATGAATGCATTTCTGTTTTGGGTTATTTTATGCTCACTTTTCCTCCATTGCCATGAGTCTGTAACACTCCTTCCACAGTTGCATGAAGGTGCTTATGAGCTGCAGCTGAACTAGTGAATATGTGTCGAAAGCTTAGCCTCTGAATGATGTTAAACAGGTTATAAATACGTGATTTACAATTTGTACCTCGAGGGTGTAATAAACTGTAACTAACGTACAGGTAGTACCTTCCCATGTGACGTCATATTTCCTTCCTACTGAGATATTTGATATTTAGTTGTGCAATGTGCATTATTTTGAGTAGTGAGTGAACTGAGATTTTAAATAAACTCTTATGACTGGTCTTGGACGTAATGAAATAGCCCCTGCAGGCACATGATGAACAAGTTTAATAGCAGTGCAGGACTAAAAGAAATGGATATTTTGAGATGTTGCTATGCTATTTTCAGTATGCGGACTGTTATATAAGTGTCACTACAGTGTTTATGTGGCGGCTATGTGTGACCTTTGTAGGACACTGCCTCTGGAAGGTTTGGAGATGGCAGTTCCTCCATAACTAATGGATGTGCTTGGGAATAAAGATGTAGAGATGCATGAAATTGTTTGTAATATGAACAGAGCAAGGAAGATTCAACTGAATAACTGAATGTGTGCCCATTAACAGATGCCCAGTAGATATATAAGCCTTCATTTTACACAAAGCATTTTTTTTTTTTGCTTTTAACATACAAAGCCAGAGTAATGTGTGCAATATAAACATTTTGTGAGGATATGTGCCAAGAATAAAAATACCTCGGAAACCAGAACTAAACAGGCAGTCTGACCCACAGGAGTTGGGGAGCGTCTCTCGTGTTTTTCACTAGAAATTATGGGTTATGGATGGGTTGCGCTGAAATTAAACAGGAAATGCTTTTGGCATCACTGATTTTCATGTTTTGTCACCTTCCTTAAAAAAATAAAGTTAAAGATTAGTAAAGCAAAGTTTATGCCAAAGTATATGAGAAGTAGTTTAAATGATGTTTCAGTGGACAAAATCAATAATATGAATGCACTGGTTTACTTAAAACAGATGAGAGTATCCTATTCTTTTTAAAAAGAACATCAACATCAAGCAGACCGATTAAAAAGAATATAAATAATATTATCATGAATTGCTAATTACTGTCTGAGAGTGTGTTGGGGTGGTAAAGTGGTCACAACCTCTTTAGATTTATTAAATCTGTGTATTCACCTGATTAGCATTTAAAGTCTTGTTGTAAAATAAAACCTTGCCAAGGCTGGTTTCTTTTTTCAACACTGACTGCATTACGATTGAAAATAATGAATATATGAACGTTGAACTGAAGGCTCTTGTCCATGGCTGCTATATTTAACCTTTATCTTGTTGCTTGGCTCATATTGTAGAACAACTGTTTCACCATCCTTTATAGCAGACCTTCCCAAAGTGTGGGCCCCGCCCCCTAGGGGGGGGGGGGGGGGGCGGTATGAAAAGGGAAAAAAACAAAAAACAATGCTTGGACACTGCTAGCAGGGGGCTCCCACACAAACGCAAAGCAGGAGATGAAGCATAGCTGAACATGTTTCCAAACCAACTTCATTCTAAGCCAAAGACTAAAAAATATGGTGAAGCATATCTGCCCTTTGGTTTCACACAAGTGCTGAGGTAGGTCTCCCCTGCAAAATTAATTTTCCCTTCGTCGGGAGCAGCGCTGGGCTCTCCAAATCACGGACAAACAGTATCCCACATTCTTGATTTGTGGTTTACAAACACTTGTAATGACTAACTACTCCTGACATTTTGGAGATGTTGGCTCTTTATACACTAAAGTTACAGCGGGATACAAATAATATCAGACTGATCCTGCCACGATTTGTTCCCCGTTCAAATCATGGACAAACAGCATCCAACAGCTGTTTATGTTTTTAAACCCATTTTGCACAGAGAGGCTTTTTTTTTTAAATGTATTGATAGCAATGTTGAATATTATTACACAGGGAAAAAACAACTACATGTAAAATAATTACACCGTGAGGCCTCTGCCTTTCTAAATGGAGGGACAGTAACTGCGTGCTTTATAGGGATTTAAAAAAGTGTATGTGCCGTCATTATCTATTCTCAGTTGCTCTGGATCACTGTTTCTATCACAGAAATTAATCAGCTGTTTTCAGTGTTCAGTGACAATATTGCTCAGGTTTGAATCTATTCAACTGGTAAATGGGAGCTCTTTTTTTGGTTAGGTTTACAAAGCCAAATGCTTTGAACTTAAGAACTGATTACCATGTACTACTATAGATATAACAATCACTGAAACTGTGTAAGCAACGACCTGGATTTGGTTTGTAAAGTTTTGATTCACGATGGGTTGTGACTCTGCTGTGAAAGCGCAGCTGCAGACAAAGTATAATACGGCCACCTAGTGGAGACAGCAAACGACAGCAACATTGGACTAAAAGGTTGTGTCTTTAAAAACGAAGCAGATTTTATTATATTCTAATTCTTGTTTTCGTACCTTTTTACTACTAAAGTCTAACACGACGAAACAGCGAATTTGTAAACAGGAAGGCGCGTTCCGTCAAGCTTTTGTTCTGAAAGTCTACGGGAAGTCCCACTCTGAAAACATTACTTGACACTCGTGCCCTTGCGGTTACCAGGGGCAACATGAGCACCAGATGACAACTCACAGTTAGTAATCTAAAGTTGATCTCTAACTCGAAAATTGCATTACTGTTTTCACTGCTCTGTGTTGTTGAATTACCACTAAGCGGAAATGCCACCAAAGGGAGCTAAAAAGGGCTCTGCTAAAAAGTCCAGTACTGATGGAGGCGCAGTAAACAAGAACTGGGAGACTGGTCTCATCAAAGCAGAGTTTGAAGAGGTTTGTCGTCTCACTGACCACTTTTTTTTTGGCTGAACTTAAATAGTTTGTTGGAAACATTTATATCCTCTTCACACTGAGTGAATCTCGCAGTTTTCTCATAAGGCGTTAGCCGAGTCTAAGGGCAGGTTAATGGGTGCGCGCGCGCGATTAGCCAGATCAGGCAGCTTCGATTTTTCAGACCGGAAGTTATAATTTCGACATCCCTAAATGTTATTAGTAAACGTTGTTATGCTTCTTAAAAGCTTTTTATTCTTTTTTTTTCTTTAACGTAATTTTTTTTCATTTGTCTTAGCATAAATTGCGCCATCACTGAGCCTAAAGCGAGCTGTCATATACTGCAAAGCAAATATGTATAAATATGATATGAAATAATGTAGCCTGTGACTGGGGTGTATTGCAGTGGTATATCGTAAAACGTATTGCCCTTCCCAGGATTCGTGGCAGGCATGTGTGTCTTTTGTGGTTGGGAGAGGTCCGCAGGAGGAGGAACTGATCCAGGCGCTGGCCTTGGCTGTACAGGAACCGCAACGCAAACTTTTCACCTTGCTAACTTGGGACGACACGCTTGCAAAGGTACTCTAACTTTGTTACTTCCTTTATATTAAAGGGACCTGTGGTGTTGATATAACACATTTTATATTTTATTGTTGACTCTACTAGACTTGCTTTACATCATTTACACTTAAAAATGAGCCTACTTTGTCTCAAATGATGCATGGCGGTGTTAGTGACTGCGTCATGATACTAACGCCTACCAGCAAGAAGGTCGTGGTTCGAATCCATCAGCAGGATGAGCCCTTTGGGTGGGTGTTTGAACCTACCTGGCTTTCTTTCTGGATGCTCAAGGTTTCTCCCACATTTCAAAGGGCATCCCTTTTAGGTGAGCATGTGGTAGTCGTCGTATTTGACTGGCTCCTATACAGAGTTGACTTCACAGTTGCGCTTAAAACTGGGATGGACCTTCCAGAGCTGTGTTTAATATTGCTTAATAGCTTATAGCTTAGTAATGTACCATTCATGATATATATTGTAAAGTAAAATCCTTCCTCTTTGCAGATCCATGAGCTGGGGAATCCCAAAGCAAAAAAACCCGACGATGCCCCCATGTTCTATCAGGTATGCTTTGGAAATTTTTACAGGAGTGACTTTGTGCACCATGCCAAAGAATAATGTTGTTTTTATGTGACGTGTTTCAGTGTAACAGTCATTGTTGTGTGTGTATTTACAAGTGTCTGTGTTTTGTGTAGGTTACAGAGCCAGCTAAACTGCTGCTCGATGCAGGAGAGGGGATTCCCTGTGACCTGATGGCAAAAATATTGAAGTTCCAGCTGCTACTTATCAAAGCCTGTTATCAGCAGAGGTCAGATGCTAACCAGGTAAATGACTTGTTATTTAAGTGATTCTTATTCCTTTATAATTAATTAAGGTGTTGACAGGGCGTGAAATTTCACTTTCAGTGTTATCTTACTAACACTACTAACATCTAGTTGTTTTTAAAAAAGATTTATTGTAACTCCAAATTCTTTGTATTTTTGTATTCACCCCTGTAATATTACATTCTTCGTTTGTGTTTCACATGTCATGGGTACATGGCCTATACTTGGTTAATGGTCAAGTATTGTTTCATTCAAGACAGCTTTTGTACCACCAGTGATATAATTCTGAGTTGTAGGTACAAAAAAACCCACAAAACATTTGAGATGTTCCTCAGAGTCATATTTTTAAAACTGTTTTATGTTTAAGGCTGAGGAGGAAAAGACAACAGTCTCTGATAAAAAGGGAAAGGGTCCTCATACACCGGTGATACCACCCAAGGAGAAGAAGACCAAGCTGAAGCGCAGGGGTGATGTTGAGCCACCTACTTTCAAAGGTAAAAGCTGATGAAAAGCTAAAGTGGTAAAGATTAATATACTTGTTCAGGTTGTTTCGTGCTTTAAAATCTTGTGCGCACTGATTTTGTGTCTTGGTCATAGACGATGAGCCAGAGTGGGGTCCTCAGCACTATATTCTAATCCTGGGATTCTACCAGCCGCAACTGATAGCGGGACTTGATGCCATAGGTGTTCATGTGTCTAATGTCATCAAATTGTGTTTGGAGTTCTCCCAAAATATGGAGGAGCAGCAGGATCACCAAGACAGCTGTGAGGGAAATGAACAGAGTCTCAGAGCTTCGCCGGTTTTTGATGCAGGTAAGGAGTAAACAGTAAATCTTCTGTTTGCTATCTTCAGTAAATAGTAGATTTATTGTCTGTTATAAGAGAAGTATAAGACATGTATGTTTACACTGCATCATCATTTTTTCTGCGTGTACAAAAGCTGTGCAGGAAAGGAAGTTGAATGAATTCTGGTCAGGTCTGAGATCAGTTTTGGACAGCGGGCCACCAGACTCCAGGCTCCATGATGTGGTTCAGCTCAGCTACACTGTTCCTCACTTCTTGCTTCCCTTTGACGCGCGGGACCCTGAAACTGTGGTGAGTAGATAAGTGTTTAACATATCTGGTCTCATTTTTGAGTTTATTAGAATATTGCACATTATTTTGTTTTTCTGTTATCCAGTTTGAATTATATATTACATATCTGCTTTGTTTTGTTTAAGCATCACATGACGTGACCTGCTTTTTACTTGAAATCCGTGTCTGTGTGTCTATGCTGTGTGTCCAGCTGGAGTTGGGAAGCCAAATCTTTGACGGTGTGGCCAGTCTTATCTATGACTGCCTAGACGTCAGAAGGCAGTATCAGCAATACCGGAACAATGTTAAATTCATCAGTGTGCCTGCTGTTGTGAAGCACTCAGAGCCTGTGGAGGTAAATATATGTAGATACAGTTAGACACCGGTAGTTTTCTTGAATGGATTTATTTTATAAAATAGGCTTGTAGCAGAGGATGGTTTCGATCCATCGACCTCTGGGTTATGGGCCCAGCACGCTTCCGCTGCGCCACTCTGCTTACGCTTGTGATGTGACTCAAACCCACAATCCCTGGCTTAAGAAGCCTATCCATTAGGCTTCATGCACTGGTTTTAACCCACTAGGTACAAACCAGTGTTCCCTAACCTGCACTTAACCCTCCGTTTTTGGCTTTATCAAAACAAAATACAAAAAAGATTGTCAATCACACTATCAAAATAAAAGTGTTGATATTCTGGTTGGTAAATGTGTGGGTTTTTTTCAAGAGTATATTGAGGAGGATAGATCTAGTCTGAAATGAATCCTCTCACAATCAGACAACATAGCTTTTTATCTAAAAACAACACTCCAGATATGACCCACAGCACTGGTCCTGAACCTCTACACTGACATCATTGTTTTTCTTTCTCTTTATTTGTTGATATTTGTCAGAATGGAGATGATTTTTCTGTTCCTTGTGCCAGGTTGTGTCAGCAGCTCCAACCCCACTCTCCAAGAAGAAGTCAGGTCAGGAGGAAGCCCCAGGAGACCAAGGTGAAATTTTGTTATTGTTAATGTTCATCTGGACTATTTTGGTATAGTCTTGTTTGGCATTTTGAATTAAAACCTCCTAATCCTTTCTCTTTTTAATGGTTTCTTCTTGGTGGACAGAGAACAGGCTCCTTCCTCTCTCTCTAGATGTGGACATGTGTTACTATAACAACCTGCTGGACCTGGTTGCTCCTGAGGCCTGCTCTGTGCCTTTGATCCTGCACTGTATGTTGGAACAGGTATGTGTGCATTTGGTTTTGTGAATGTGCAGTTTTGCTCTGTCTCTTACTGTGTGTGAAAGACGCATTTCCAAATATGGTTGATGGGAAAATGTTGTGTGACTGATTAATGAATAGCTAAAATGAGGACATATTAGAATTTGTACAATTTGTGTCTCTAGGTGGTGATTTCTGCAGAGCAGTCCTTGTCTGCCCACCCCCATGTGGCTGAGGACTCCAAACCTCTCAGCAGCCCCTGGTTAGACCACCAGCTGGTCAGCTATATGCTCCAAAACTTCTTGCCACTAGTACAAAAAGAAGAGGAGAGACTCTATGTATTAAACAACCTCCTAAACACAGTACAGAATGAAGAGGATAAGAAGGTATAGGTACCACTGCATAACAATACACACCTAGATAAATCCAAAGAACACGTGCTGAGAAGACCACAAAAAATCGCTAAGCCTCCAGCCTAGTATGTGAAGCATTGGTGGTTCAGTGGTAGAATTCTCGCCTGCCACGCGGGAGGCCCGGGTTCGATTCCCGGCCAATGCAGCAGCTTTTTTTTTTTTTTTTCCCCTTCTTCTTTTAAACAGAAGGCGCCGACTCACAGGAAGATAAGGTCATATTTCTGTGGACAGGATTAGTGTCAGACACTTAAAGCTGAATAGCAAATCCCCACAAGCTCTTGTGTTATGATAATAGAGCACTTGCGGCAACATTCCCTAAGTAGGATGGGCTTGGTTGTGACGTATGGGGGATGGGTGGGGTAAAACACTCGGTTTCCTGAACATGTGACAGGAAAACCATGTCATCTATTTCATGCTGTTTATGCATGAAAACATTTTTTCATTTTTACAGAACAAAAGGTTTTGGTATTCAAAACAATTGTATTTTTAATGAACTCAAACTCACATTTAAGTCATAACTCAGTCACATGTATGCATTAATAGAAGAATCCAATTCCAAATCTAATTCATCAAAATGAATCAGATATGGATTCTTCAAGAAATACTCCAATATAATAATGCTTAACACGTCCTTATTAATCCTTATTGTAGAGATTAATCAGAGCTGCGTAATGCTGAAATAACACGTACAGCACTGAGTAACCATGCTACAAATACATACCAGTGGACCACCAGCAGATGGCGCTATATTCAATGTGTAACTTTAGCAGAAATATTGAGGTTTTCTGTATATATGTCTAATAAATACTAATACTAAGAAACCAGCCATGAGCTCAAAGGAAGAAAGATTTTGGAGGGTAGGACAGGATTCCTTTAAATATGACTTTGCTTATAAGATTTTCCATAAGCTCCTTTTAAACATTCACTCTAATCATGAAAACAGCTTGAAGCTGCTACTTTATGAACATATGCATATGCATTAAGCTGGCTTTTTATTCCTGCATACAGGAAATTCACATTACAGCACCAGCATTGTTCCACAAACCCCACAGAAAGCACAAAAACACAGTTTACATTGCTTTAGTTGGGAGATTTTCACTGAGGCCTTAAAAATACTCCAAACACTTTGCATGTTTATGATAAGTGTTCCCTCACTCAGAATCACAACTCTAGGTCAGGTTAACATGACTCTTATTTAATATATTTGACATTTTTGACATTTTAACAAATTCTTACTAGGATCTGTTGCTCATACCAGCAAAGAGAAATTTTATCTCCTGCTTAAGTGAAAAACTTGATCAGAAACTAACTGCAAATAATGTTGTTAACTTCTATCAGAAAAGGTTTATAAGCTCCAGTTTAACAATGAGTTCTGGGTTCTCAGGTACGCTTAGAGCACAGTGTACAATTTATTAATGTTTCTCAATTTTATTATCTTTGTTTATCTGTGCTAGAGGCTAGTGGCGAAATTTGGAGCAAGGGAAACTGACAGGAAGACTGAGCAACCTCTGGTTATCAGACACCATGATGAGCGGGCCCAGCGCTTGAGAGACATCAGTGTAAGTAATTTTATTGTATTTTAAAATCAAGTTTTTATGTTGTCTGTGTGTGATTTTTACATGATATTAAGAAAATGACTGCCTGGTTTAACAAGAGCTGCTGTGTATTTGTGTACATGCACGTGACCCTCTTAGGTGGTTCAGGATTTCGATCCGACAGAGGTGGAGTTGTCCATGATGAGACTGTCTCCGGTGTGGGAGATGATCGAGTCAGTCACTCAGCAGAAAAACAGAAAATCTTGTTGGATGTCCATCAAACAACAGCTACAGCACTACTGCACAGATGGTCAGAACCTGTGCTTAAGGCCTCGGGTCAACTCACTGTACCTGCTTACAGTATATGTTGGTGAATCTTGTAATAAAGTTCTTGATTCATCGGCTTCCTACAGATGATGTGTCATGGCCGGAGGTGGAGCGTTTTTTTCATCAGAGCGTCTTGGAGGCTATGCCGCTGTCCGGGGTGGATCAGCAGGGTGTGTTACGTGGAATAGCAGACCCAGCACAGCAGCAGACATCAATAGTAATCCCCTGGGATGACCCGTTATCCTTTGCTAAACAGCAGCTTTATAACATGAGGAACAAAGGTCTGATGTTATATTAGTTAATTCACTTACTGTTATGTTATGACACTTGCTTACATGCAGTATGTTACATTTTACAACTCACTCATGAAACACCCTACATCACTGCTTTACTTTACTATAGATCCAACATTTCTTACTGACGAGCCTTCTAACAGAGAGGTATTATTCTTATATTTATCTCTTTATTTATTTATTTTTTTAGCTTGCTTTAATTTAAAAAAAAAGAAAACAGCAATGGATCCTGTATTTTTCCCCCAGGAGCAGAGTGGTAGAGTGTGTAGCCACCTGGACTTACCTGACATACAGAGCTGTAGGTTGAGATCTCTGTTTCACTGGCGCTATGCTGAGCACCACAATGCCACCGTCCTGCCTCAGGTGATATATCTGTTTTATCTTGTTAAATGTGTTAGGGGTGTCACATTAGACGTACTGTGGTTACTACACGTTAAGTCTCCTCTACTCTGAAGCTTTAAATGTAAAATGCAAGAGATGAAATGGGCTTAATGAGCAAACTAAACAAAGTTGAGGCTATACTCTGCAGCAGTATTATGTACATCCTGCAGAAAAGCAGAAAACAGCACCGTTCTTTATGTGTTTTTACAGTTTGAGGCATTTGCTTGGATATTTTGACTTCCTTCTTTTGTGTAGTTGCTCCAGTTAGCATCAGAGGAATACTGCTGCTTGGACACCTTCAGAGGAAGCCATAACAACATCCTATACTTTTTTTGCCACAATCCCATGAGTCCTCAACGCCAGTCCAGGGAGTTCTGGCATGTGGCTCTTCACACCGATGTCAAGTTCAGGTGTGAAATGATGCTTGTTACAAGAGGAATAGTAAGAAATCTTTTGCTGATTGCTTTCATGGATGTACATGTCTGTGTC
This sequence comes from Copadichromis virginalis, assembly GCF_057382275.1. Lineage (NCBI taxonomy): Eukaryota > Metazoa > Chordata > Actinopteri > Cichliformes > Cichlidae > Copadichromis > Copadichromis virginalis. The sequence continues at coordinate 49,420,790 of NC_140620.1, forward strand.
ATAGCAATGTGTTGGAACCGAGTACTCACTCCTGGATTCATTAAAGAGCGTAATCTGCAGCTCACTCTACATTGTCCTGTCTGTCTGTACAGGAGTTACTTTGAGCATGTGGCAGATACTGTTTCACAGTGGACGAGACAGGAGGAATCAAAGAGAGACACAACGCAAGACGGAAACGACACTCCAGAATCTGATTCTCCAAAAGGTATCGTACTATAGTGATCAATATGTGGCTCTACCGATTTAACCTTGCTTACCTCTGTATACATATAATATGTGATTTCTTCCTGGACTAGATGACAATACTGTTTGTTCTTCCAAGGAGGATGAGAGAATGGAAGTCTTCATCAGAAAAGGCTCCCTTAAAGTCAGTACAGGCTAACACACAAGTACACACACCTGAATCTGACATGGAGAATTTCATAGAGCAGTCTCATTTCTTATATCCCTCAGATGCTTTTTCACAGAGCAGTTAAGTAATAAATTCATGAGTTCAAATTCATGATCCAGTTCTAATAGTTCCAGTTTTCAGTATTTTATGTGTAAAGTACGTCTAGAGATAAAATAAGATTTCTCATTATCTCAGGCTAGAACACAGCCACATTAAACTACTTTAGAGTCACCAAAGTGTTACATGGTTACAGTATTATGGTGTTACAGGCCTGGAAGTTGGAGCAGGAGCGTCAGAAGGAAGAGGCGATACCCAAAAAGTCAAAGAAAGAGGATTTGCCGAAAGATAAGCAGCAGAAAAAGGAGGATAAGTCAACCGACAACAAGAAAAAGAAAACGTCATCTGATGACAAGAAGAGCAGGCCAGGGTCGGAAGGCAGCTCAGCCAACCCTCCCACAGAGTCAGCTATCACAACAGCGCCCCCTGTGGATGAAGTTGTAGAAGTACAGCATGCAGAGGAACCTTTCAATGTGAGCGCACACACCTAGAACCCATTACAGAACTAAACTCGTGTTTTGGTTAAGGTCTTGATAAGTGAAACAGCTTCGTTCAGGTTAAGTAATAAATGACTCCATGCATATGATGTGTGTGTCCAATGTTTAGGGTTTCACTGGCTACATCATGGATGGAAAATTGATCCATGTGTCAGGTTGTCTCCAGTACCTTTTCCCCTCCGATGGAGGACGTGTCACTGTGGAGACAGTCAGCTTTGTTCAAGGTACGGGATCTGTCTGTGTTCTTCATGAATCTAAGCAGACCTTCAACTACAAACTCACAAACAGCTTACTTAGACACTATAGAAAACTACAAACATGTGTTATATCTTAAGATAACATAAAAAGTTAAACCATTCATACAGTTTTTCTCCCCCTCCCGCAGCTATATTTCCCTAAGAATGAAAAAAATGTTGAAGTATTTATGAGCTTAGTTCCATTATTAGACAAATGACACCATAAATCAATGAAAAACATAAATAAAGCAAAGGTCAAATATTCCTCAGTAACACATAGTTTTTCCTCCAGGTTCCAGCCAAATGAAAGTCGTTGTGAAGAAGGATGGACATCATTTCTACACACACATCAACCAATTTGTTGTTGATCCTGCAAAATGTCTCCCTCATAACCAAGACAATAAAAACATTGAACCGGAAAAGGACTGTAGAGGTAAAGATGCTACCTGTTGTAATTTTAGGCTACTTTTTTATACACCTGTGTAAATACCACAGTTATTGTGAATGATATGTGATTTATAGACTCATTTAGTGTGCGTGTGTGTTTGCGGTCTCTTTCAGGGGCAGAACCTGCGGAGATAAAAACAGTGAAGCAGGGCTCCTTCTCAGCTGTGCTTGACAATAGAATTCGTCTTTCATACAGTTTCTACGGTCCCACGGGAGAGCGCACAGGTATTACACTCAGACATACAGTACATATTTATAAAAGAAAGTCTTTTTTTATACTTAAAGTTGCAAACGGGTTAAATACAGTACTGAATAGTTAATAAACTCAGTGCATCTGACATTTATTAAGCCTGGAGCATCAAGTTTAAAAGGCCTTGACTGTACGGGTAGCGTAGTGTTTTTGTTTGGTCAGACCTGCACTTTAGTAACCCCTTTGCCCAGTTATCGATCCATCCTTGGCTCTTCTTCTTTTTCTTCTCTATTTGCATTTTATCTGCAAACTCAGTATTCTTTTTTAAGATTATGCAGATGGCATCCATTTCTACGCCCTAGTGAAAGACAATGAAAGAGGGCAGGATACATCAGGTGATGGAGATGCTTTTCAGTAGCTTCCACAAATGTCAGTCTATCTTCACTGTGGGTCAGGTTAAATCACTGTCCAGTAATGCTTCCTTCTGGACACATTTCAAAACTTTCAGTGCTTCCACACTCGCTCTGACATTGAGGAGGGTATATGTGCATTTATTTCATCCTGTCTGGATTTAACTTTAAACGGGATAGGCTCCAGCTTCCTCACAAGCCTGAATCGGATGAGCAGAAGAAAGCACTTTGTTGCTTGGCTTGAATTGCTACAGCTTAGTGCCTTGCTGATGGTCTACATATTATATATTTCCTTTTTACTGCACTGATCTCACTTGTTGTGAGCAGCTTCTGTTTAATGTCCCATGTTGAGTTAGTTTGTCTCTGTTTGATTTATAGTCTTCTTTGTGATGTGAAAATCCCTTACGTGTTATTAAAGTACTTTTTAAAATAAAGTTATTATTATTATAGTAATTTCCCAGGAAACCAAAGGCAAAGTAGCAGAGACATCTATCGCAGACCCCATTCATCTATCTGCCTCCATCCACTGCTCCAAGGAAAAAGATGCAGCGTCAGTTCCCTCAAAGACACAAACCACATCCAGTCAGTTCAGACCTCCAGAGGCCCAGGTTAACACACATTTACATGTTTACAGAAAATAATGTAGATTAATGTAGACTATATGTACGTGTACACATAGGTTTTTAGCCATAAAATATGTTCTGTCATTAGACTAAATATGTAATGTATGTCTAAGGGTTGTGAAGGTCAACCAGCAGAGCAATCAAATTCGTTCAGCGGTCTCAGCCTCTCTATTCCTAATGGCCTCATGCTGCAATATCTGCGAGAAGATACACAAGGTCAGTAACGGATGTGTTTAGAATTTATAGTACCTATGCAGTCAATTTTGCAGACTCCCGTCCTTGGTGCAAGTAGGACCCTGTTCGTGCTCGTAGAGACTCATCTGTATATCTTCTGTGCTCAAATCCACCTGCTTACCCGCTTATGTGCCGAGACTAGTGCCACATTTTGGTGGCCTATCTACAAATAGCTTGAATTTAATGAATGTGTCTTTCATGAAGTTTTAGCACAACTTTCTGCACCTACTATAATCCCATTAACCATCTGCATATGCTAAAGAGTCATACTCAAATATATATGACATGATTTGTGTGTGTTTTTGTGTCCATGTAAAGAAGGAGGTATTATGGTGAGACAAAGCTTTCCTCTACATGGCAAAGGAAAGGCAAGACATCTTCAGGACACATCCCTCTCCAAGGAATTGTCCCGTATTATCACCAGCCAGGGAGCTGTGATCCGTTACATGAGAGATGGATCCACAGAGGTACACTCATTCATACTGAGGCACATATTGAAATAAATATACAACTGACTCCAGGCAGGTAGTTCTTGAATAGCTGCACAAATTGTTACATGAAAACGGTGAAGAATCATGCCCGTTTTTTCTGGCTTCTCTTATTTTTTTGTACTGCAGGTGCTGTTTGCTGATGGCTCAGTCAGTTTCAGTCAGGATTCTGGTCCAGTGTGGGTCCCTGACTCTGAGGTTCAGGAGCAAAACTCTGATCAGGAATCTGAGGACAGCAAGAAAGGTTAGACTGGTGTACCACTGAATACAAAACAGCGCTTCTTCTGTCTCGTAATGAGTGTGACGGGGCGCTTGCTGGGAAGATAATTAATTTTCAGTGGTACAGTTATACTCTCTTTGCATGTCTTGTGTCTCTGCAGAACAGGGCTCAAAGGAGGGGACTAAGGATCACAGAGGGTGTTGGTTAACTACAACTCCATGTGGAGATCGCATCTGTACTGTTGGGACCACACACAAAAACATGCCAACCACGTCCCTTCTCACTTACAAGGCTACTGACCCCATCACCCATCAGGCAAGAAAGTACTATTTCTTCTAAATTATACAGGCTACCAACATTGCAATTAAGTCCATAATAAAAATGTGAGAGTTAAAAAATCCTCACGGTGCTTGGGGGCAGAAATTTCATTTCAGAGTACCTTGAAGTATATGATATATAGAGAGAAATGAGACTCATTCTGAAATCGTCTTATGCTTTTCATCGCTAACTTAGCTCGCTGACTCTGGTTTCTTGTGTTAGGTGATGCTGAACCGCGAGGATCTGGTGGTTTCTGTCCAGAACCCAGATGGGTCTGTAGTTGTAGAGCATGCAGATGGAACCAGGATTACCAGCCTCTTGCAAGAAAGGCCAATGAATGCAAATCCACACTGTTTGCTGCGCACTGGTGACCAGCAGGCACACAGTACATTGATCAAATCCATACTCAGCAGTAGATCTGCACTTACAGATGACTACACAAATATATGCAGTATACATGCTATCACCATTAAAATACATTATAATCTCTAAGCAGATTTTTATATCTGATTTATGTTCCTGTGACATTTACTTTTCCAGGACAGCAGCCAGGGAGTGTAACCCTTAAATCAGCCTCTCAAAGTGCAAGCGACTGCACTGAGTGTGTGGAAAGCATTGCTGGGGACATGGATGTCAAGGACACTTGTCTCAATGGAGACATCAGCAGGAACAGTGCAGGGAATGCATGTGACCGGGAGGGAGCTGTTCATGTGTGCACAAATCTGAATCAGTGCGGATGTATGTGTGAAGAAAAAGAAAGTACTGAAAGTAGTGTGCATATGAATAGTGAACATGGTGTGTTTGCCAAAGAGACTGCGACTCAGAATGTTGAGACTAAAGGGTGTGGGAAGGATGAATCAAGGATGTCTGCTAAAGAGCGGATGGTGTTGGTAGAGAAGGAGGGCTGCGCCACAGTAGTGATGTACCCAGAGCGTCAAACGGCTCATATCTTTTTAGCCGATGGAACGGTCGTCACTGGGAACAATCAAAGAGAATACGAGGTGCGTGATTTGCCAGCAGATGGCACCAAAACTTAAATAAAAACTTGGAACTATGACTTTAAGACATGGATAAGGCTGCACTTTGACACTTGTTTGCAGAACCGTTGATCCATATTTGTGCTTTGTACCCAAGGTGTTCCCATCCAGTGTAGGAGTCCTGTCCATCAGAAGCGATGGAACATGCGTGTACTCCTCAGACCCACTCGTAACTCCAAGTCCAAAGGGGTCTACTCCCACTGAACAGACAGGAATTTACACTATGAGTCATATGGGCAAAGTGGCCTGTGAAATTACAGACCCTGATGGGAACCATTTCCAGGTCAGTGTCTCTGATCACAAGATAGTGAGCCTATGTTGCTGTGCAGGTCTTTTTTTAAGGTGGTTAGCATAGGAGGAATGTGGGAATTTGGATCAATGAAATAGTTTGCTATATTCTTAAAGTCTCAAAGAAAGACCTATGATGGGAAAAAATATAGAAATTCATTAAGCTCGTATTATTTTTAGTTTCGGTAACATGCTGAACTTTGTTGCAGGTTATGGAGGATGGGCAGATATCTGTGCTAAACTTGAGACCTGCTACTAGCACGCTTAAACAAACGGAGGAAGAGCTAGAAAAGGAAGAGGACAGTGAAACGGATGGGCCTCGTGAAAAACCCAGAGAGCAGTGTCCCAGGTAGTTTGGCTGATTGTGTGTATGTTGTGTGTGTGTGTCACCATGGAAAAATGCAATTCTGGAGAAACTTAAGCAACCTAAAAATGCCCTTTTGACTATTATTTCTGTGTTTACATGAAACAGCCATTATGTAATAAAGTTGTAGTGACTACTGAGAACTTGTATGTCAAAATGTCAGCAACATCCACTCGTATTTCAATTGTTTTTAATTGTCCACAAGATCAAAGAAAAGACAATTCACAGGGCATTTAGTAAGAAAAGTCTTATAAACTGTATTTGTTATGTTTTTTAACTCTCTAAAAGAAAGGTAGCAGAAATGAATGCCAAATAACTAAACTGATGTCCGGAATTGTTACTCACAGTCTGCAAACGTATTTTGTCTTCCAGGTTGTTTCTGGTGCATGGGGATGGCTCAGGCACTGAACTGCTGAGCTCTCAAACTGTAAAGGAGCTGCTCTGCCAGGCGTACTTGGACCCTACCATAGCACTGTTGAAGGAACAATTGGCAAACACACAAGGTTTAATGTCTCCTAAATCAAGAAACAACTGGACTGAATAAAATTGTTCTATGGTTTTTGTTAAAGAATGTCCCTCAAAAAACTTCCACATAGTGTATAATGACAGTTAACTGTCTCTAATGTTGAGTGTACTTTTGTCATTCTGTTACATCAGGAGATGGATAAAAGAAACTATTCAGTTAACCAGGAAGTAATGTGAGGTTTGTGGGTGTGTCTGTTCCAGATGAGTTTGGCATCACTATCCTAAAGCCCAGCCACCAGAGTGTGTGGTCTCAGTGGTTGCTTAACAAACAGAACCCTGAAATTACCCCTCCCAACCTCAGAAACCGCAGCTGGCATGACTTCCCTGCAGTAGAAGTATGTCTATACATGCTTACACATATCACACACACACACACACAGAAACAGCACTTGAAATCCATTTTACTATTTTTGCGTTCCTCTCAAATCCAGAAGAAGAGTCCAGGTCCTCCATTTGGTACTGACGTAGTGTATAATTTGGGTCTGAGAATGAGGCCTGCAGGTTCTGCAGTACATCATCGGCCTGTCAGGAGCTGCCCTAAGGTCCTGGAGCTGAGAGAACTATACCAGCACCGACCATTCACCACACCACTCAAAAATACTATCGACTCACGATTAAAGGTAAAATTATTCTTTATCATTTGTCCCCAAAACTGGAGTTTGTGTTAAAACATTTGAGAAAGATATAAATCATCTCGTTAATGTGACTTCAGACATATCTAGAAATGTGGCTTTTACTGCAGGAATACATCGAGAGTTTGATGGAAAGAGAGCAACGGTCAGAAAAGATGAAAGTTAAAGACCCTCGCTCTGAGGAGGAGACTGCCCATGCCAGTGATCTCATCAATCTGATTTTGGTAAGCACACACACATACACATATTGAGTATAACAATGATAATGTTTATAGTTATAGGGAACATTGTGTGGCTCTTTCCCTCTACTACATACTGGCTTCTAAAAGTAAACCTTGTACTATAACATAAAGGACAAAAGCTGACTTATATTGCACTTTGTAGTCTTTTCCAGAGGAAGATGATGCCAGTCACACCATTGATAGGAGGATTTCAGGTTGGTAAGACAAATCTATAAACCAGTTCATTTGGTTTTTAGAGTTGACTTGTACCTGATTTAGTCCTGGTTTGGTGTCAGAATACTGAGGGGAAAGTACACCTTTTGTTGTATGTGTCCACAGAGGACGTAGCCAGTCTGTACAGCCAAGGAATCTGTAGCCCAGCTGAACAGTCAGATGTTTCTCAAGACTTTGCCACGGTACAAAGTGACAGCTTGGAGAAATTAAACCGGTACGTGTGCTAAAATAATCTCATCTTCACTAAGGTGAAAGTTCCAGGTTTTAATCTGTGTAAATATGCTTTTGAAATGCTCTTTTTCTTTCCAGTTGTACCAAAGACAAGGATACAACATGGACTGAAAAACTTACACAGTACAGGTAAAAACATTATTACTGATTGTGAGTAATAACCTTAATATAACAAAGCAGCCTTTGCATCTTAGCCTTTTTTAGGACTTGTATAGGACTTAATCTGGACATTTGTCAGTCACATTGGTTTGTAGTAATTGTAGAAATGACTTTTCGTCTCTCTTTTCCTGAGTGGGTTTTATGAACAGAACTAGAGCTACTGCAATACTTTCAGTACTACTAACAGAAAGATAAAAAGAAGTACTGCCACCGTTAAAGTTTGTACTATTTTTCTATTCTTGTGTGTGTATTTTAGGCAGGAGATGCGTGAAGAGAAGATCTACAGAGAGGCTATGAGGAAGAGGAGCGTTGTTCCCTTTTTCCACCCAGAAAATATTCCCCTGTACGAGGTACTATATTCGCTTAACATCATCTTAAAGGATTCCCAGTCGATTTTTCTCTGTGCAGTGTATAAAAACACGAAGCACCGTTTCTGGTTTTCTCAGAGTCTGCTACAGCAACAAATACCTGACATGAGGAGTTTGTCAATGGCTCTCCCACCATTTCCCAAGTCGGACAGTACTGAGGGCTTCCTGAAAGATGCGCCACAGGAGGACAGTAAGTTATGATACCTTTGTGAGTATTTACTAGAGGTATAACTTGTTTTAAAGATGTTTTTTTGATTGGAATCTTCCCAAAAAAACAAAACAACAGAATAAATGAGTCTTAATGGTGACTTCAGTGACATGAAGCTGTTTATTAAACTACATTTGTGTTTGGCACTGCAGCTCCAAGGCCTTTAAACCCAACACCGTCTCAGTCTGCAAGGTAATAATGAGCAAATTATGTTTTGAACTGTTTCTCCTGTTTAATTTTTCACTCTGTGATTTAGCCACTTACAAAACTGTCATCATCAGGGCTTAATCTGTGTTTTTTCTTTTAGTCATTCAGCAAGAAGTAGCAGGGTGCTAGAAAAGAGACCCACCAACCCCACACCTCAGTCTGCTGGTTTGTTTCTAACCTTCTCATGTTTTATATTACTATTAATTCCTGGAAACCTCACCAATAATGCATCAAATATTTTTTAGGACAGAAATGACGTAAAGCCACTGTGAACATACAGACATGGAGCAGTATGATCAGTCAGAAACTGCACTCTGTGAGGACAGAGGCAGAATTTTATTTACATTTATTTAGATCGTTGAATCTCTGCCAGGACTTGATGGCTCAGTACAAAGACAAATAATACTGTATATGATTTACACTTCTATGCAAACTTATGAATTATCCTGTGTGTGTCTGTGTGCGTGTACACGTCCAGGTGAAAGCAGTTGGAGGGATTCTTCTAGGAAATGCAAGTCACCACAGTTAGATGTGAGTGGAAAGCCCAGACAGACTACAGTCACCCTACCATCCTCTGTCCTCGGCTCTAAATCCTGCAGTGCACCGGTACAAAATCATTTTTGTTTTTTTGCCAAAAATGTGCTGGTCGAGTTTTTGTTTTGGGTGGTTCCCTAGTATTAAACTTGCTATTGGTTAATAGTATTACCACCTATGGGCTCAATGTTTATTAAGAGAAACTTTGAACTTACATTCCAATAGTTCATTTTTTGTTTGTTTGTTTGTGAAAAGTAAAATGGCCCTTGACGGGACCTTTAGAGGATCTATACGTTTGTGCCATTATTATTTCATAACCTGAAGGATTTTTCTCCTCTCTTCATCATCAGTGGGGTGATTAAATCCCACTGATGATGGAGTGAGCCTTTTTATCGCTGATATCCTATCAAATTGGGAGTGTTAAAAAAAGATGTTCCTATAATACCATTTGTACACATACTTTACCCTATATTTTTATCACGGTAGTATCAAGCTGCCAGTTTTTCATTGTTAACTTTTCTTTGTCTATGTCCTCTGTTGAAGCTCCTGCAGGCGGAGGAGCAAGTGAGGAGGAAGTGCCAAACAGGTGCCATTGTGAAGGGCTTCCAGCTCATCCCATCGAGCGTAGACTTTGGCACGCTGAAGGAGGGCACCTCCTCCACCATTATTGTTGTGATGAAGAATGTTGGTTTTGACATATGCAGGTAAACCACCAGACAGATAGAGACAAGGGATTTTAGGTTTTTGGGGGTTATTTTTGTAGTCTTAGGTCTTGTTTCAATTGTCTTTTAGTACCTCAGAAAGAAATGAGGACTGTTAGGTGGAGGCAATTTATGGGTCACCTTCAAGTCCAAAGGGAAAACTCTGACCTAACTATTTGTGGTTTATTTCACTCTGTCGCTGCCAGGTTCCATGTGAAACAGCCTCCTCCTGCTACAGGCCTCCGGGTCATCTACAGCCCTGGCCCTGTAAGTTTTCATTTTGATGTTTAATATGAAATAAAAATTTAATGTAATATAATATTTATATTAATGTTCCAGCCACTGCGTTTCTACTTTAATGCTATTGAATTAATTGTATAAATGTTCAAAACAGCTGACATTTTTTGTTTGTTAAAGGGTTAAATTCTACTTCCTTCAACGTCTCATAGGCATATGTGGTGTCTTGTTTTACTAGGTGGCTGCAGGTCTGCAGGTCGAACTGAAGGTTCAGCTGTTTGCAATGTGTGCTGTCCAAGCAGGGGAAGTAGAGCCAAAGAAGTTAATCTCCCAGGAAATTATCATTCCTACTGAGAAAGACATCCTCTGTCTGCCAGTCACTGCTAATATCCTTTGAGCACCTAAAGAAACACATTCAGTTTAGCTTTTAATTTTCTTACTAGAAAACAGTGTTTAAAAAAACAAAAACTTCTCTTCTGACTTCCGAAACAAGTGAGAGAAAAGTTGTGTATAAGAGATCTGCCCAGACTTAGTGAGTAACCAACACCAAAATGTCAAACATACACGTCTGAAACAGAATCAAACCCAAAATAACAAAAAGAAAAGGACTGTTGCAGCTTTCTTTTGCTACACAGTGAATGGTATTTTCAAGCAATGGCAATTTCATCTCTGAAATTGCTTTTATTCGCATCATTTTTACCTGTTATTGGTAAATGCTAGCAACAAATCCATCTGAGTTTAGCACAAAATGCAAAATGAAAATAGAGTAGACCTCAGCCAGCCTACATTCACTGGTTTCACAATCGACAATCACATGTGGTAATACTACGTTTTTGTTTTTTTGTTTTTTCTTTTGTTGTGGTGACATTACTATAAAAAATAAAAGTAATCCACTGGGTTTTAGCTCCACAGATGCCAGGAGTGCTTTAATTCTAGGAAATACATAAAATTGGTGGGCTGTGAGGCAGCTGCTCATTCTTTGAATCAGGATGTGCCAAACCCCACACTTAGGCAAGCGTAATGCGAGTGTGTTACATGGTGACATGGATAAGTGTTGGATAAGTGGTAGTTGTTTTGGTTAGTGCGAACAAACTGCTTCCAATTTTACAGTAGGTCTAAAGTCCATCACTGGCCATCAGGTCTCTCAATTCCCGTTGTTCTTCTTCCAGATCTTCCCCAAATTGCAGAGCCATGAGCTTCTCCAAGATCTTATCCATACTGTGTTCAAAAAACACAGTCTGAGTACTCACAGCCCTGCCCATCGCGTATCCGGCAGCAAACGTCTCCGCAGGACAATCAGGCTCTCCCAAGCCCAGGAGTTGTCAGTTTCATTAAGGGACCAGTTGATAAAATCCATAATTCTTCTTTAGGTTTTTAGAGAACAAGTCTGGGAGACTATCTTAGGGTTAAAGAATAAGCCAGACTATACAACTGACATGAGAAGCCAAGCAGGAAAGATAAGGGAGAGGGAGAGGGAGAAAGTGCGACCGCCTCCGTCAAGAGCCAAGAGAAGGATGAAGGATTTGTTGTTGCCTAGGTTATTATTCCAGCCTCAATTTTATGTTAAAAAAAGATTTTCTTGTGTAACTAAGATTCAAAGTTACTGCTGATATGAAATTTCATGAAGATGAATGAAGATTCATGGCGTGTGTGTTGAAAGAAGTGATGTTGGTCCTTAACTAACTTCACCTATCCTTCCTGAGGGATTATATGAAATTTGGCTTAAGGACCATAGCAGGGTCCATAAAAAGAACATCTCCAAGGTCTTCCAGGCTTCCAGCTGGGCAGGGAAGCGTCCTGATCAGTCCCGCAGTAAACGCAGGTTAGTGTCTTACACCATGAAATAACATCTTTAAGATTCAGACAGAGGATAAGTCACTGATAAAACCGTTTTGTTTTCAGGACATATTAAGGACTCCAGCTTCTCTCAGTCAGATTTCACACCTTTTAAGCCTTCATCACATTATAACCATCTCACGTTTGATTATTTCTGATAAATTGTGATGTTTGATGTGAAATAAAAATATTAACCTAAGTAATTGAGGCAATTGAATTCTTATGTGTGACCATGTCTGCTTGTAACACATTATGATAAATACCTGCGCTACCTAATGTAATTTGGCTCGTACTGTACGAGTTAGAGCCGTGCCTCCTGAGTGTGGGCGCGTGTCTAGCTCTACGGGGGAGACTCGCGCTGGTGCACGTGATCAGGTGAATAGATGGGGCGGGGTTGTTGGTATATGACGTCAATGGGGACCCAGAGCAAGGTGCAAACACGACCGAATAAAGTTAAACGGAGACGGACATTCGTGTTTTGGTTGCCGTACTTCGATGCTGCCCGTTTCTCCTCTTCACCTTTGCGCAAAAATTCTAAAAATCGGTGGGGTGTAGCTGGAGAAATCCTTGACTCCGGTTGCCCCCCCCACCCCCTTGCGCTGTCGGTCACGCGCTCCCACGTGCACATACACACGCTTGTGTAGCTCGAGCATCACTGGAGGTGGCGTCAGCGGAGACGGTGGTTACGGAGGGTGACGGGGCTTTGACTTTGGCTGCTTCGTGCCGTCTTTCTGTGAGCGCGGAGCCGGAGGATGGAGCAGGTGGAACCAAAGCAGTAAGCGGGGCCAGCGCGAGAGGATGCGGACAGGAGGCAGGGGCTACCTATAAACCAGGAGTAGATGATGCCTATTTGCCGCAGGCCCCGCCATCGTGAAATTATATACCGACTTGCGGCGGATGGGGTGACCGAGCTCCCTGCTCCGCCGGGGAGGTCCCTGCCTTCGGAGGTTACCGGGGAGGGAGCTGCCTGTGCCCCGTTCTGAGGAAGGGAAGGAGTGGCAGGAAAGAAAATGCAGACGGAGGAGGAGACGGCCGCCGCAGAAGAGCCCATTTTGGAGGAAGGGTCGGAAAGAGAGCAGGTAAGGACATTTTTTCCTGTCTCCTTGGGGTTTACATTTCAAACAAGGGTCCAGTTTACCTAAAGGTGGATGTGTTTTCGCTCACAGAAGAACTATCAATGACACAATTTCTGTGTCCCAAACAGCCTGCCGTCTCCATGTATAGTACATACGCTTATCAGTGTGCTCTTTCATTGACAAAACATGTCTTTGCCGTTGTTCCCTCCGTGATGCCTCACGCAAGGACACGGAGGAGCTTGGTTTAGTGTGAATGGAGATCAGGCTGTGGCTTTAGTAAACAGATAGGGGTGGTAGGGGGCTTAGTATTGATGCGATATGTCTGACAGGGCTGCGTGATGTGTTACTCTTGGGATGGATGGTCTTTTCTGTATAGTAGACCACGTCTACCTGCCAGCTGTCACCACAGAGATGCAAGAGGGTGACATCACAGTTTAGCCACACACCCACCTTACAGCCAGAATTACACAAGGACACGTAATGTGAAATCACGGAAAACCCTAGCAGTATGTCAGGATTTTCACCCCGGGAGTTACAATATGTTACAGTGTACCTACTCAGCAGTGTGTTTTCTTCTGATTTTCAGCTAATTTTACGAACACATACAAAGCTCATTAGCAGATATCCTTGTCCTTATTACACACATCCCTAACTACTGAAGCCTGCCTCCTGCTGCTGAAAGTCCTCACACAGGGCTCAAATGTTTATGTTTACATCTTGCCTTGAATCACTGTGTGATTACTATATTACCAGACTTAGAACAATCAGCATCATCCACTTAAACGCACTTTATCATGAAAAAAATATAATAATATTATTAATGTAATTTACCAGTGGAGTTTATGACAAGTTTACTAGCGTGACAGAGGCTACTAACGCATTCCCACTGAACGATTTGAAGACAAAGGTGGGGTGTGTTGTAATGCAAGCAGCCTGCCAGTGGCAATATGCTTGTGTCACACTTGGTGGTCAGGTGAGGCAGTACAAGGCTCCCAGTCTTATGGCAAGCCTCTTGGTCACATGTATGAATGCTATAAGGCTGCTACTATTATGTTAGTTGTCCATTAAATAAAAGCCCTTTTTTGCTTATTTGAATTACATATCTGGAAACATTCAAATAAAAATTGCAGTGACAGATTAACTGAAGAGAAAATGAGAGGCACGTCATTCATCTCTCAAGTGAGTAGTCCATTAAAAGACTACTTTGGTTTTATTGGGCTTTAAATACCTTGGCTGGGTGGCAAGCAGAGTAAGTGTATTAATTGTCCAAATACTTTGAAATACACAGTACTTACAAATAAGGACTAATAAAACTGAAAATAAGAGATAAATTAAGCGTTTGGCACCTGAGAAGTGATAATTCATAAACCAATGGATGTAATGTGTGGACTAGGAACGCCTGTTAAAAGATACCTTTCACTTACAGTCCTCTGTCTGTATCCGTTCCTGCAGTGCAGACAGTGCAGTGTAATGCAATGATTTCAACCTGCATCTCTTCTCTGCCTCCATTACTCTTTTCATCTTCCCCTCCTGGTTTCCTTCCTGTTTTTTTGCCCAGTGGAGTTTACAGCCTCGTCCTCCTATCCCCCATCGTACTCGACTCTCCCACTCAAGCGTTTCCACACTCATATTTCCCTCAATTGCATTCACTTTGCGCCACATGGGAATGCATACATGTATGCACTCTTATGCAGGCATTGCTACAAATGAAGCAGAATTGAATGATTAAGATTTAAAATTGTAGCTCATACTCTTCCATACATACAAACACTCGTGCCATATTTCCATTAGCGGGAAGGTTCGTCACATCAAAGCAGGTGTTTCTAATTTCCTTCTAAGTTTCACTCGCGAATCATGAAAACTACATTCCACCACATGAGACGCCGCTCATCATCAGGAGGGCGAGGGAAAACTGTCATGTGAAAAGAGCCAGAGGAGCTGAAAAAAGCATGTAAACTTAACAAGAATAGAAACTAAATGTGTCAACAGCCACAAAACCTGACTCGACAAAGAGAAACGTTACAACTCGCTGAGAGACAAACAAGAATAGCTTTTTCTAAAATTAACACACAAGCAATGCTCTCAATTCTTTGTTTGAATGTTTGTATTCAGTCATTATGTTTGATATTAAACATGATTTTTCTTTATTTCTTCATGCCTGTGATAGTATCTTGTTGATACTGTTGTTGTCATTTGCTACAATAACAGTTATATATTAGCAAGCAATGACCTTCTACATACGGATGGAGACTAGACTTATACTGAGAGGTTTCTGTGAAAACTTTTAGCATCCACCATTCGGATCTACAGTATTGTAACTAACATGGATTCAGGCTCACGTATAGGCCAACCTCTGCCTTCACTGATATTTAATTTATGAATAGGAGATGTCATTGTTTGGTCTGTAGTCTCCACTGAGCACACTCCAACACGGAGCAATAATGATGATAGCGTTATGAGTGTATGATGACACACTGCTGCCACATCAAGTGGTAATAATTTGTTTGCTGCCACCGAACAGTTAGTAGAAACCTGACATCTCCAAATGACTCCCTCCAGTTGTGTTGAAATGACATAATTTTTAGCAGAGCACTGTAAGCATCAGCAGCACATTTTCCTTTCTTCGCTCCCTCACTTCATTTGCCACCCACACGCTAGGATTGCTAATTATAGCTGCTCCAGTCACACCTAACCAGCTGAATCAGTATGAGCTGAAGCACGGAAGGACGGGAGAGCAGCACACGTTTTCTATTAGACACCTTAATACGGAGAGAGGGTTGTACGATCCTTTCGTGCGAAGCGCACAAACACGGTTAACGGGGAAAGGTCTGTGAGTGTTTTAGTTAGTAGAAGCAGGATGTATCGGATGTTTGCTCAGGATGTTCAAAATTACTTCTTTAAAATCTTGTTCACAGATCAAGCTGGTCCAAGATATAAAAAAACAGCCATCTGCAGTCATTGTGGGTGCTCGGGATGCTTCTCGAATGTAGATTGTGTCAAAGTGTCTGCGTTTTGAGCCCAGCAAAACTTTGTCAAGTAGTATGTTTTATGCATATTTAACCCTGAAACGATGCCATTAATGCAACAGAATATGTCGTGTCAGAGCCACTCGCCCTCTTCAAAAGAGCTTCTAAGGAGAGCAGTTCAGACTTTCAGTATGAAATAGGAAAGATGACACCCTCCAGGCTGGGCTATATAGATTTATTTGCATAATGGTGTCAAGGAAACTGAGATTTCACTTTGATCTGTTGCAGCCAGAGTTGTTTTTATAGACAAAAGTGTTGATTGTTGGTCAGTCCTTCAGGTGGTAGGTGGTGGGCAAAAGTCTTGAGTCACCCCTCATTTCTTGCAGTATGTAAGGGAAAACAGATTTGTACAATTTGAACAAGCGTGAAAGTAAATATTTTAGTGGGGTAAGATGAAAATCTGTTGGCAATTTTCTGCCTTTGTAATTCCATCAATTTTGACAAGATCTCCAACACCAGTGGCTGAAAGCAGCTCCAAACCATGACAGAGCCAAACTGTGTTTTACAAAGGGCTGTAGACGCCCACAGTGTAACTCCTCTGACCTTCTCCATCCATACATACGTGAAAACTATTTGAACCAGCATCTTCACATTTGGATTCATCACTCCATATGTCCTGTTGTCACAGATATCCAGTCCATTTCTTGTGTAATTTGGTATACCTCAGCCTCTGCTCCATTTCCCTTCATTAAAAATGACTTCCTGACAGCCACCCGTCCACTGAGACTGTTTCTGATGAGGCTTCAGTGTACAGCAGATGGATCAACTGAAGGTTCAGCCTCTCTCAGGTCCTGTGTCAGGTCTTTGCTAGACTTTTTCTCTTGTTTCTTAACGTTAATTTCAGATACTGTTCAATACTGTTGTTTGTTTTAGTGTAGACACAACACTGGTTCATCTTTTGAGTTAGGTGCCTTTTTATGCCTGAACGATTCACAGATCAGTGTTAAGTAAACAAACAAAAAACATTCCTCTGAAGATGATATATGAAAGATCAGCGTTGCTAAAAGTTAGTGGAGTCTATTCAACATAGTTAACCTTACTCTGCAGTGAATACAACATCTGATTGTGTTCATTCAGTAGCAAAGAAAGCGTTTACTGATGTCATAGATCATTGTTCGTTCTAGGGCTGCCACAAACGATTATTTTGACTAGTCACCGATTATTTTTGCGATTAGTCGACTAATCAGATCATCATCCATTGGACGTAAAACGTACAGCTTATTGCACCAGCAGCATCTGCTCTTATATAACTATCATTAGCTTACAGCTTGAAGTGTTTAAGGTATGTGCTAACTAAAAATAACGACAAGATGATAGTTTATTAAATTTTAATGACATTTGCAGATTGTTTCGGTGAAACAGACATCTCCGAAAACGTCGGAGCGCTTTTGAAAATATGTGGTATCTTGATAAACCGAGCAGATATTTGAGGTTTACACAGCTACATTCTCACCTGAAAATATGTTAAACTTTATTTTGTGACCCAGAAAGAATAATAAGAGTAATATTAAAACTAACTAGCGGCCGCCATCATTGAAAACTACGCTAGGCTGCACTATGAAATATGGGACACCGTTTCTTCTTCTTCGGGGTTTAACGGCAGCTGGCATCCTTGTACATGCAGTGCTGCCATCTTCTGTTTCAGTCCGTTATTACACTCTTAAATCCTACTACCGGTACTTATTCCTGCGTCTTTTGTGATCTTACAAAGCTTCAAACGACGCGTCGACTATTAAATCAGTCGTCGACGTTTTTAATAGTCGACGCAATCGTGGCAGCCCTAGTTCGTTCTCCACAGACTTCTGGACAACTTGAGGTCTTTTTGCAAACAAATACAGTATAAATGTTGGATGTACCTTTCCGTAGCTGTGACTGCGAAAAGGTGTATAACAGCTTTCTGACTTGACCTCTTTAACCTCCTAGGACGTGGCGTCCACATGTGTGGACATCACATTTTGGGTTATTTAGACCAAAATACTCAATTTTGCTTCAGCTTTTAGACCTGCAATCTCAGACCATCTTTTACCTACAGTCTATGACTGAATCTGCATGCTTTCAGAGGACACTGAGCTGTGGCTCCCGTTCATGCTGTAAATCTCACCTAAGTTGTCAAGCTGTCGTTTTAAGCTGTCACATGGTTACGATGAGAATAATAAGTCAACAATAATTAAGGACCCAGAAATGCAACACGCCTGGTTTCTGCTGCTGATAATTATTCATGAATTGGGCTGAATATTGACAATAGCCTTCCAAATCCCCTGCCTAAAGCTTTTTTGGTTTTCAGTAAAGTTTTCTTTTTTGCTATTTTTGTAGTACAAAATCTTTGTTTGTTTTTTCTAAATCAGTTCTTTCAGCAATCCTTTGCCTCACCTAAAAATATTTTCTGGTCCACATAGTTGCACACTCTGGTTTTTTTTTTTTTAATTTGTTGTAGGCTCAAATATCCTGGTAGAATAATAATTACTAAGGAGGTGTTAGTAGGAGCTTTTCCTCCTTTGAAGTTACTTCTACTCCACTAAAGACTTTCAGTTTTCTGAAGACAACTACTTGTGTGCATTGTTGCTGGATTTGGAATTTGACCCTCCATTAGTGGCTGTGTAATAATAAAAATGGCCTCTCAGTCCCATATATGGTGTATAATTCCCATTACTGTAAATAGCTGGCGTCATGCAGAGTTGATGGTTGACAGAGTGCTCTGATGTTTCATCTTTCACTGGAATTTGTGTGGTGACTTACGGCACTGGTTTATTTGACTATGCTCACTAAGTCGTGCTAAAGCTCTGGCACTCAGGTTTCTTCACCTGTGGGACAGAGAATGGCTCATACTGACAAAAGCTGACTGGGATAAGTGCTTACAGGAATAATCTGACTCCTGTCTTGGGCTGATTGTACCCACACTGGCATCACGGCTGCAGATTCTTGTTGAAAATGCTTGACACATTTTTTTTGGTACTGCTGGAGTATTTTCTTCTTCTTTTGGGTAATAGGTAAACGACAAAAGAGGTTTGGTGCCAGAAGGACAAAATAAGGGCACAAGAGGGAGGGAGACGGTGGAAAAGGATGGATTTTGGCAGTGGAGTTCTCTGGAGAGAGGTGCACTCTGTCACTGCTGCTGGCTCTTTAGCTTCTCTCCCTCTCTCCTCATCCTCCTCTTCTTATTTAGCTTCCTTTCATACTTGCAAAGTTCATGACCGTTTCTCTGTCTCCCCTCACACTCCTCATCCCCTCCCCCTACGCTACACTCTTAGCCCAATCAATCCACTTACAGACAGACTTTGAAAGAGGATGTAACAGAGGAGACATGGAGGGTGGGGTTGGCAGGCGAGGACAGAGTGAGGCGAGGTAAAAGTTCTGATTGGTGGGTACAAAATGCTTAGGAGCTCGGGGAGTAGATTTGGGGGAGGAGGAGGAAAAAGAGATTGCATAAGAATAAACAAATGAAAGAAGATGTGAATACGAGAAGCATTAAATATGATATGAAGTTGGTACCACGGATCATTTTCATTTTCTTAAAGGCAGCAAACCTATTTTTAGAATCTTAAGGCCTGCACTTGGATGCTTTTTGGCAGCTTTTGCAGAGTGATAACAGACTGGTGGAGTGTAGATGCCCTTCTCTCTGCCTTTCACTGCTCGCCCTTGACGTACAGTAGTGAAAAATGTCTGTGTGTGTGTGTACAGTTAATGTGAGCCTGAGTCTGTTTGCACAGTCACGTATAGACACAAAAAGTAAATCATTAAAGGTTAAGGTACAGACATATTATCAGCTGAGGATAAGGTAAGATTTGCAGTAACATTGGTATATGTTTCAGGCAAGACGCGCAAATGTCCTCTGAAATCATGGGTGCACATTTGTGCGTGTTTGTGTGCTGTGCATCCACCAAGATCTGCTAGCAAATATAGCAAATAGCAAATTGAGGCTCTGTTGTGGTGCGCAGGGAGAAAGTGAAGGATATGAGAGTGTGTGTGTGAGTGATATACTGTAGAAGGAGGGAGGAGAGGGGCCAGTGTGTGAGATAAATGGAGGGCGTGATGTGCTGACAGGACGAGCAGACTTGACTGAGAGGAGGAAAGGACAATGGTGTCATCCCATCTTTTTTTTCCTTCTTTTCGTCATCTGCTTTGTTGCTCTTTCGCCTTGTCGCCTTCACCACAGGGGAGACATCAACGCAGACACAAATAAGCACCCTTTGTCACATGAAACAGTTCAGGTGTGTGTTAAATGTGTTCCTTTCTCATCACGTTTTTATGAGGTATGCATAAAAATGAGGTATGTTTGTTTTTTTTTCCTTTTGGCACAAGCAGTCTGTCTTTCTGTCCTTCATTCACACACACACAAACTGCAGCAATGCTGATATGCTCCTGATGTTGGAGCGGAGTCAGTTGGCTAGAGAACCGTCTAGAAGCATCGTTCTCATCTAAATTATTCACATACTCTCCGCTGGCTGCATTACAGTGCTGAGAAACGTGCATGCTGGCGTGAGTATGGATAGAGATAGCAAGACTGAAAAGAATGAGGCGCATTAGACCATCTATGTCTGTATATCTCAAATGTGTGTGCGTACGTATATGTGTGTGTTTGAGTGCGCTGTAATATGATGTCTCCACAGTGCAAGTCAGGCTGTGTGCACTTAGAGAGTGGCATAAGCAGTGTGTGTGTGTTCCTAATATGCAGCACTTATCCTGTGATGGGAGTGGGGCAGCGTAATGCATTCCTTTGGTGAAGACCTCAGCTTACACACTTTCTCTGTAATGTGACACTGTTTACCAAACAGGAAGAATGTGGTTATTAAAACCTCAGCAGGTACAGAAAACCTGTGTTGCGTCCTTTACAAACATTTTGTGTTCAGCAGCATTGATTGTCACCTGTCTGGCTTTATTAATGAGGCATATTTAGAGGCATGTTGCGTTGTTTATCACTCTCGTGGCTGCCAATGTGTGTAGTCTTGTGGCTCAGCTGTTTTTTTCCTCTCTGTGCCTCCACAGCAACGGCCAGTCCAACAGTCTCTGGCCTCTTCCCTTTGTCGGGAGTCCCACTGGAAGTGCCTCCTCCTGACCCTCCTCATGTACGGCTGTTTTGCCACGCTGGCCTGGTGCGCTCTCTGTCGCGTACCCGTTCTGGGCTCCTCCTCCGTATCTGCTGACGGCACCTCGGCGGCCTATTACATCCAGCATTTGGAAAGTCCGTGTTCTAGTGGTTACGTGTACATCCCACTGGCCTTCCTGGCCATGCTGTATGTGGTTTACCTGGTGGAGTGTTGGCACTGCTTCTCCAAGACGGCCATGTTGGCTCATGCTGAATTCCAGGTATGTGTCAAAGTTATAGCCTGTATTTTGAAGGTGGGTGTAATGGGCTCGAGTGAGGTGATTCCAGCACGAAACAGAAAGACGCTGAAAGAGAAATCTAGAAAGACCTGTTATTAAAAAAACAAATCTGTTCACTTAGTGATTGTTTTTTGTGTCTGGAATCCTTAAAATGGTTAAACCAGTAAAAATAATGATTAAAAAAAGAAAATCCTCACTTCAAGGAAGCCTGAATTAAATTTGTAATATTTCATGAGGAGCGTCATTATACAGCTTCCTTCCCTACATGTGGAAATTAGCTGACCGAGGGTTTTGCTGTTTTTTGGTTACTTCTGGCCTGTCCTTTGTCTGTCTCCAAACGTAGAGCTGTTTGTCTGTCTCTACTAAGAAGGAAACGATAGAAGGACAAAAATAATCCCACAATAACCAAACCATCACCAGCCTGCACAGCTTTAAACTGTATGCAGATAGTAAAACAACTCTTTCTGCTTCTGCTGTGATTGCACGTTTTAGGCAATGTTATGTCTTTATCTCGTTTTTAACACATCAGGCAGCAAGTTGGTTGTAGAAAGTGTAAAACATTGTGACATGTTTTAAAGCAGCCTTGTTTTACCTCATTGTTTTACACAGGAAGTATACGAGCGTGTGCAGAGACTTCAGCAGGCCACACCCTGTATTTGGTGGAAGGCCATCAGCTATCACTACGTGAGGAGGACCAGACAGGTGACAAGATACCGCAATGGAGATGCATATACGACCACACAGGTGAGGACACTTTTCTGGTTCTACACACTCACGTTTCACCCTTCCTGTTATCCTGACTGCTTTTGATATAGTGAATGTTGTTGAGCTGTGACAAACAGCTGTTCACAGAAGGCAAAAAATTCCATACAGCTGAGTTTTATTCGTGCTGGAACATATTTTGAAAATAAAAATGTCCCTCTAGTATCACACATCCTGCTTTCCTTCCTCCTCTCCTTTTTTCTTCATCATTATTCGACCTCTTTGTCCGTGCCCTGCTTTTTTCTTCTTCAGGTCTACCATGAGCGGGTGAACACTCATGCCTCAAGTTCTGAGTTTGACTACGCCCGCTATGGTGTCAAAGACGTGTCAAAGGAGCTGTTGGACCTGCAGCAACACCCTGCTGTTCGCCTGCGTTTCACAAAGTGTTTCAGGTATCAGCGAGACATCAAATTTAAACCTGTATGACTTTGATTGTTAAAAGGTTTACCTTCTTTTTAAGGTGAAATAGATAGTGACTCATTTTTGTGTTCTTTAGCTTTTCAAGTGCACGTGCTGAAGCTGCCTACCTCACCCAGGTAAGATGTGAGGGATCAATGAATGCGATTCATTTTGTTCTTTATTTTTTTTAAGCTTAAACAAATGTCCATTTTCATTTTAAATCAAAAATACGAAGCATTTGAATCAGTAAATTTCTTAAATATTGGTAATAATTTAGCATTAAATCTTATACAGTGTTTTACTTTTTGATTTTTTTCTCTGTAATTGCAAGCGAGCACGCTTCTTTGGGGAGAACGAGGGGCTTGATGACTACATGGAGGCCAGGGAGGGAATGCACCTTAAAAACGTGGATTTCCGCGAACACATCCTAGCATTCTCCGATCCGGCTCACCAGCCGTGGTTCTCCAGGCACAAGGTGTTCTGGCTGGCTTCAGCTTTCCTCCTGTCGTGGCCGCTGCGAGTTGTGTCGGAATACCGCACAGCGTATGTCCACTACCACGTGGAGAAGCTGTTCGGGGAGGACGAGGATACCGTTGGGGGAGTCGGTGGAGGAGGGCCAGGCGGAGGTGGAAGAGGGGACGGCGTTGAAGGAGGGACTGAGAATGGAATCCACCCAGGAGGAATTTCGATTGGCATTGGTGTGAATGGGACAAGCTACAGAGCCATCTCTCGTGTCAACACGGTGGACATGACAGAATTGGAGTGGCACATTCGCTGTAACCAACAGATGGTCCCGAGCTACTCTGAAGCCCTCCTTATGGACTTAGAAACGAGTGGGGGGACAAACCCTACAGCCTCCACACCTATCTCTGGGCCTCAAGGCATCACTCCCAGCCAGGGGACCAACCCCCCTCCTCTGGCTTTGCCTGTGGTGTTCAACTCGGCTTACCTCCTTCAGAGCTGCCCCCGATGCCGGCGGACCACATCGAGTGCCAGTCTTCCATCCAGGCTAAGGGCTTCAATGGGAACCACAGCCCTCCTGAACGCTACAGTGGCAGGGATCAGAGCAGCAGGGCAAGGAGGTGGGGGTATGGGAGGGAGACTGGTGCTCAGTCGGAGCGGGTTCTCTCTCGGGAGACTTGGAGGTGGTCGCCAGAACAGCCTGTTTCATTCAAGAAGCATGGGGGGTGGGCTGGGAGGAAGTAGGGAAGATGGAGGAGGAGGAGGGGTAAGTGGTGGAGGGGGTGGAGGTGGTGGAGGATTCCTTGGGTTAGGTTCAAGACAGAACAACGAGGAGACCAGAGGAGTGCTTGAAGGGGAAGGTGACGATGACGAGGAAGAAGAGCAGGAGCAGAGGAGGAGGGAAGATAGAGGAAGAGGAAGGAGAGAGAGGGATGAGGAGGCAGAGCAAGACAACGCAGGGGGAGGAGAGGCGAGAGAGGGTGAGAGGGATCGGCCTCCATCCTATCAGGATGCGTTCTTCTTCCCCGTCCTCATTATACACGGCGAGGAGAGCTGCCATGCCGGAGACGACATGTGATGAAGAGAAAAATAAAAACACTGAGAGCGAGAATGTACAGGCACAGGCTGAGGGAGATGAAAGAAGAGAGGAAGGATGCATAGAGAGAAGAAAGGATTCAGACAGAACACAGTGAGAGAGGTAAGAAAGACAAAACAGGAGAGATGTAGGGAAAAGAGAAGATACTGTCAGAGGAACTGACTGATAGCTGATAGAGAGTGCAGCAGCGAGGTGAGATAGAGTCTAAGACAAGGAGCAAGGGCAAGAAAATCTTTGCAATTTTAGGTGACGGATTGGATAATTTGGAAGACTGCAAAGTTAGAAATGTCTATCTTCAGCTATATCGGAGCAGGAGTGGGAGGGGTAACAAGTCTAAAGATAGCAGCTTGGAGAGGCAGTGGAGAGACACCAAACCAGCTGAGAGGTAGTGGAGTTTGTTGTTGTCTAATCTTTCTTTAACACAAATGAAAGACTACAAAAAGGGAATTTAAAGAATAATATATAGAGAGAGGAACTGAGAATCGGGCCAATTTAAAGAATCTAAATTGATAAGAGGTTATAAATAATTCAGATGTGGGAATAAATAGATCATGTAAAATACAGCGTAGTAAAGTAGAGCAAAAGACATCAGCATGCAGGACACGCAGGCTAAGAAGAATCCAAAATGGACACAGACCAGATTACCCTAAATCTCATTTTTCCATTTGACAGATTCTTAAAAGCTAGAAAATAAAATTATCCAAAAGATAATCACAAAAGGAGGAGGGGGGGAGATGTAGGACTGATCACAGACACAACAACCTCTGAACAACAATCCTGACCTTGAATCTAATCAGGAAATCCAAATATCATTCGAACAGGTGAGAAGATTCAGTCAGATTCACCGTTATGACCTCACACGGCACCTCTAACAGAAGGCAGTAACAATAAAAGAGGAGAAGCATTGATTTCCTCCCCGTCTCGTCATGCTGTATTACGTCTTATTTCACCATTAGCTTCCCCACCACTCTATCCATTACTGTTATAGAGCCGATAGGAAAAAAACTCCATAAAAGTAGAGCAGTCGCTTCCTCTACTTCTCAGCGCTGCCCTGCCCGTCTTCTCCCCTCTGTCCATTTTATCACATGTCCTGTCTTTCTTCTTTCTATTGCTAAAAAACTAGTGAGGAGCATCATATATTTGGAAGAAGCAAATGTTGCATTAACACAGTGAACTCCCCCATCCTCTCACCCCACTCCATCCTTCTGCTCCTCCTTTTATTTTTTTTTTCAAGCGGTTGATATATGACACCCTCCTCGCTCCTGTAGGCGACGAGATCGCATTTTCACATATCACATCTCCCCGAGGCTGAGGTTTCCTCTCAGTGACCATATTTTATAAACTGGATTTTCCCCCCACTTGTGTAACGTTATTGTGACCTTTACGCCTGTGCATTTGAAAGGGGAAAAAGCAAATTATGTGGGCACCGTGATATAAGTGACTTCACCGAAAAAGTAACAGCTGAAAGGTTTGATTCTCACATGAGCTTTAAATTTCCCCAGTGATGCTAGTGTAGTTGTGCTATAGATTAACACATTTGTTCCCAAAGATAGGCCTGCATGCTACTAAGAAAACGCAATAACCCCAAAACCCGCCTCCTTATCAATATACTATGTAGTACTACATGTGGTTAGGCATGGAAAATGACCTCTTTATCTCATTTATGTCCATAAGATTGGACTGCATGGGAAGTAACACTTACAGTAAGCAGCAATCAGAGATTTAATTGCTTCCTTTTTTATCGCACAGACAACAAAATTGCGAATGAGGAAATACAGTATGAGGTTAACTCCCACTAACGATCTGTCATTATCAGCCCTGTGAAAGAACTGTGGCCCTAACTCTGCTACCTCCTACTCTCTGAGAATCATCTGCAAATAAGAAACAGTGCTCTCTGAAAAACATCGCCTCAGCATAAAATGTGTAAACGTTTGCTGGCATAGAGATGCATGTTAGCTACTAATAGCTGTGTAGCAAATATGGCTATCGTTGCAAAACGCAGTGCCAAAAAGTAGCGATCGATGAACAATCTGCACCGATTCAGATATTTTAGACGTATGTAGACAAGGGCATGGATAGCTGTGTCCTACTTCCTGCGTTGTCACGTCTCAGCCCAGGAGAGGCAATCGGCACAGACAGTGAGACCTTCAGTGCTTTGATGCTGATACTTTCCAAAGCACACTAAACACGCTAAAGTAGTTCGATGAACATTTGTTGACCTTTCCTGCATAGCGCCCTTCAGAGGTCACTCCAGCCACTATCTGATGTCGGAAGCGTCTCCCTCGTTCTCTCTCTCTCTGCTTCCTGTTCACAAGGGAATGAAAAGCACACGGAAAGAGCCGAGTAAAGAGCCACGAGGCAGAAACAATGCTGGATCAACTTTGCGAGCGATGGCAGTAAACGGACACGTTTACCGCACGCAGACACGGATGTGGATCGAGCAGAGACAACGGGGAAAAGTTCTCTCATCGCAACTTTCTGGAGAGAGAAAGTGGAGCATGACTGCTGACCTGGTTTTGGCGTAGGGGACACATACATGCGCGCACACTCTGACACACATTCACACACACTGGATCTTGTGTAGCTTTTGGGAGGGAATCGGCGCAAATAATGAGGGGAAGCAAAACTGTCGAGGAGCGAAGAAGTGGAAAAATGCTGAAAATGTGAGATTAAAATGACAATTATTTTTACATAATCAGTCATTATCTCAGTCTATTGACCTGTGGATAAAACTGACTCCATTCATGTCCCTAAACAAAAAGAAGCACTGGAAAAAGCACCGAACACACTCCTGTGTTCATTTATTTGTATAATCGCATTGTTCTCACTAATTCTCGGACTTTTGTTTCACTGTAATAACGTGGCTACTGTTCAGTATGTGTTTTTGATCTTCGCGGTGAAAAGTAACGAGCTCTAACTGAAAACCTGAATCTGTCAGTTCAGTCAGTGATTTGCTACTTTTATATCATCTACATTTGTAGACGTTTTTCAGGTTGTTTAAGTGATCCAGATGCTTTTGTAAGCTTACACTTATCTTTGCTGGTTTTTATTATTATTTTTGTTATTTTTGTAAAACTGACAATGCTCCTGGCCCAGTCAGCTTGGGTTGATGAGCCTCAAGTTGTGGTTTGGATGCAGTTATACTTGCTTACAAGTCTTATTTGCTCATTTGTTCATCTTAAATAAGTGTATTACACTAATACTTGTTGTTACTGGATATTTATATCATGTTTTAGTATCTCTGAGTGTGTCAAAAGTGTGTCAGCCACTTCAGGTGTGCCAAGAGATCTTTGTGCCCATGATGTCTTAC
Source organism: Copadichromis virginalis (assembly GCF_057382275.1). NCBI lineage: Eukaryota > Metazoa > Chordata > Actinopteri > Cichliformes > Cichlidae > Copadichromis > Copadichromis virginalis. The sequence continues at coordinate 49,448,136 of NC_140620.1, forward strand.
ACAAACACACACTCACACTCGCGCTTGCATGTTTAGTCACAGCAGTAAAGCGGCCATTACTACAGCTTGTTTTAGACTAGAGTGGCATTCATCCCGAAACCCATAATCACCGCACACATGCAGTCTCCAAACACAAACATGCGCGCACGTACACACACACTGAAAGCATGGAACTTTCCTGCTACGCTGCCTTTGTGTTGCCAACGTTTTCTGCTCAGGATTTCAGTTAATTGCTGCGTTCCTGGGACAACAAAAGCTTTTCTTCATAAATCCATCAACATGCCAAAGCAAAAAAAAAGTAAAAAACTTACAGAGAATGCCTGCGCTTATATACATGCACATTAACAGCTCACACAGGTGGCTTCACCAGATCCACACAATGTGCAACAGTGTGATCTGTGCTCGTGCACTGTGGGGCAGAAGCAAACATTTACATGAAGCGACTAAACTTCATCATCAACATGCACATTTTTGTTTCTTACAAATGTTTGTTAATTGTTTCATAGCTGAGGTGCTGTTCACGCGTAAATCCACCTAGAATGTTTTTAATACTTGGTGGTTTGCCTGATAGAACCTGGCACGTGACTTTCATCCACCAGATGGCAGCAGAGCCTTATATATATGAAGGTTAATGGGGCTAAACCACCAACAGCGACCCAGTGTAGAAAACAGCTGCTGTCCCATGCTTTGTGGGTTTGAGACTTAAGCATCTGTACACACCAGCTGGTGATGTGAAACCAGGTGATTTGTTTAGCTGCAGATTTTCCTTTTTTTTTTTTTTAAATTGATTTATTTATTTTTAAAGCACATGCTGTGACATCACTGGTTGACGTCGCTTGTGTCTGATCTGATTGTGCTTTAATCATCTCAGCCTCTGCTGATTTTATTCTTTTCCTTTAACTGTGACTGAATGTGTTGCCGAGCAGTATTGCTCATGCCCCTGCTTCTGGCTGGACTTGTATGTGTTGCTAAGCGGCTTTCTGAACGTATAACCACAAGCAGTGGGCGCTACACTATTAGACAAAGACATTTTTACATTTTGTGACCTAGCTTCCATTTCACCTACACAAACAACTTATCGTCTGGCCGTTTTGCGCTGCACGACACAAAGCGACACGGAGGAAGTTGGACTGTGTTCAACACTCCTCTTAGAGCAGTCGAATGCACGACGGTTTCCTTTCTCATACACGCTTTTCTTTCTTCGCTCAGACACAAAATCCTGCTCTCATTTTCCACCGTTTCACCAACGTCACCACTTGAATATCTTATAAAATGCTCTAGCAATTATGACCGATGTATTGTTGTCAATACTGTTACTGTTTTTCTCGTGGTCATGGGGTGAGTCGAGTAGTCATACCAAGTTTGTCAAACACCGTAAAAAACAATTAAAAAAAAAAGTTAAATGGTTTGACTTGAAGTCACGTGGATTCCAGCTGCATGATGAGCCTTCATTTTCATAAATACCTTGCTGGCTAAACAAATACAAAAGTGTGACCAGGTGTCACAAATGGATTTCTTTGACTCTGTACATGTTGGACTGTCGAAATGCAGCTGAAATTGCTGCGTATACAGACAATAATTGTAACATTCATACATACTAACAAGCATTTTGACCTTTGACCTCAAACACAACAGCGTGAGTTGCATTAAGTCTCCCTGATAACAGCAATTACAACAGCAATGTTCTGTTCACGCTCTTTTGGGAACGTGAAAAAGCATACGTCTAACGAGCCCTGTGTCCGCGGTGATACAGTATCCGTGCCCTTTGTTTTTGCACTGCAATAAAGAGCAGCTGTGTGTCGCTGATGCAACGATGTGTCACCACCTTAAGGCAGTCAGTCTGCCGCTCCGACACGAAAGACGATAATCAATAGCACAAAAAATGGTCGCGTGTAAAAGCTCAAACGCATATAATCACATCGCTGTCGTCTCGCTGTATTTACGTGTCCTCCTCTGAAGTTTAAAGCAATATATAATTATCCTGCAGATACACAGTGTCTGGTTAAAGGCTGATTGTATGATTGAGGTCACATTAGAGTCAGGCTGAGTTTAAAAATGTGTTGATACGGGTTAAAGACGCAGCAAACGTCGACTGTGTCGCCTGACGTTATTTAGTCCGCTTTGCCGCTGCCCTGTACGCAAGCTCTCTCGCTGTCTCGGCGCTAACTTCGCATTTCAGTTCACATTTCCTTTCCTGCTGAATATTTCATGCTGCTGGATTGCGTGTGATCGAATGTCAAACAAACGGATTGTCACCACAGTGTAGTTGTAATGTACATGCAGCCTCTATGGGTTTGAAACAATAATGTCACATACAGCGCATTATTGTCTTACACAGTGACGTGTGAAGCCGAGACCGGGCTTTCTGTTCAAGCACCGTCGAGCAAAATGTCCTCAGTATTTAAGCTACTTACTATGTAACTGATAATGAGATTGTCAATATCACAGCAGATTAAAGCGTTTGTCACCGGCCTGTTTAAGATAATGTAATTTCATTATTTGAGCGGATGGTGACTGTGAAAGTAATAGAGACGGCGGCAATAACACTGTTAACTGATGCGATCCCGGTGATGATTAATGATGATTAATTACAATGGAAGTTGGAAGTTACAAATAAAGTCAGTCTGCTTGATATACCAAAGTTTATCTTGTGAGATTATTATCCCAATCACATCTCTGTCATTTGAATAGACCAGTTCTTGTACTGAAGTGTTTCTTTCTTTTTTGTTTGTTTAAGATATTCAGGTCTTATTTGATTCAATTCCGAAAATGGAATAATCTCCCCAGTGTAAGTGTAAAGAGTCTAAGTTCTAACAGTTTATAATGAAAACGACTTGTGATTTAATCTCCTTTCTCATTTTAAATGATCAAAACATCAGTGTCAGTGAAACTATCTGCAGCCTGTCTTAGCTTTGATAGGGTAATTCAGTTGTGCAAGCACGGAGAGACGGAAAAAAAACTCCCTTTTAACAGGAAGAAACCTCCAGCAGAACCGGGCTCAGGGTAAGAGGCATAGTACACTCTGCACACATCATCAGTTTGTTTTAGGACTAGTCAAGAGAGACGTTTCCCGATATGTGTGATAGCAAGTCCAAAAACCATGAATGTCTTTAGATTGTGTAATTAAGAGAAAAATTGATCTTAGCTCAACAGCTGAAAGGCTTCTAAGTAGTAAAATATTTGATAGTTTCATTCTGCCCTTTGCATTGTATGTTGGTGAAGTATGGGGTCCACTCAGTCATGTCTGCATGCACAATTCTGCAGATACATTTTTACATGTACACAGGCAAACATCAACAAATACCTGCTGAGCAGCAGTAGATCCATATCCATCCATTTTCTTCTGCTTAGCTAATTAATTGAGGGGGGTTGCCAGTCTGTCATAGAGTTATTACAGAGAGACAGATAACCAACCAAAGACTCACCAATTAACCTAACCACACTATCTTCATGTCTTTGGACTGTGCGAGGAAGCCAGAGAACCCACGCAGAGAATATGCTCCACACAGAAAGGCCCCAGCCAGGTGGATTTGTACCCAGGACATTGTTGCTGTGAGGCGACGGTGCTAACCACCACAACACCCTGCTGCCCGTAGGTAGGGGACCCACTGAAACTCAATTTTAAATTTTAATCATCTTAAATCCAGCCTCCAAGACACAACCTCCCAGCTCTCCCCTACATAAATTATTGCTGACACTAACTGCCCTCTCTCTAACTCCCTGTCCAGTCTCACAACAGCACCGCAAACACTGATCAGATTGAATCATATAATGCCCCATTGCAAAGGGACCTTTTTAGAACACTGGAAAGAAGAACGCAATCACCAAAGCAGACCATAAACAGATTATGTATTGGCAGAATATCACCTAAATGTCAGGGACAGAAAGTAGACAAACATTCTGGCCAAGTCCACTCTTACCTTAACCAAAAGTACTAAATTTCACCGAACTGAAGGGTCTCTGAAAATTTAAAATACTCCTCTAGGACAAGGAGACCAGGTAATGCAAATGAATAAATGTTGTTTATTGACAACATTGGCATGAGATATATATATATATATATATATATATATATATATATATATATATATAGTTGTTATTTTATAAACTGTATTTTGATTCTTTGCCAGTAGTGTTTTCAGAAACTCATGTTAATACAACCTTTGAACTAAACTGAGGTCCGCACAGGGACAGAACATGCAAACTACACCTGGCTGGTGGATTCAGACCCAGAACCCACTTTCTGTGAAACAGCAATGCGAGCTACCAGGCGAGCCATTACCTTTACATTACTACCATTATTATCACTTTTTTCCTTCTATCCATCCATTCGCTTCCGCTTATCCTTTTTCAGGGTCGCGGGGGGGCTGGAGCCTATCCCAGCTGTCTTAGGGCGAGAGGCAGGGTACACCCTGGACAGGTCGCCAGTCTGTCGCAGGGCTAACGCGTAGACAGAGACAACCATTCACACTGACATTCACTCCCGCATTCACGCCTATGGGCAATTTAGAGTTATCAATTAACCTATCCCTACTAAGTGCATGTCTTTGGACTGTGGGAGGAAGCTGGAGTACCTGGGGAGAACCCACGCAAACACAGGGAGAACATGAAAAAACTCAAAAAGAAAGACCCCAGCTTGATGGTGGAATTGAACTCAGGACCGTCTTGCTGTGAGGCAACAGTGCTAACCACTGTGCCACCATACTTCCTTCCATAGTAAATAAATAACACGAAAAATACAAGAGTATTTCTGCTTGAACTGCTTTTAACATAAGAAAGTAGAACTACCAGAAAAATACTGCAAAATGTAGTATTACATGTAGGTCACACTACTCCTCAACACTGCATACTGGGAGGTGGCCCAGTTCTTCTGGAGTTCGACTCCAGAGTTGAGACCAAAACAGTAATTTTGTTTTGATCTCCCACTTCTAAATCTGTGGAGGCGTCTTCAAGGAAACCTGAATATCAGTTGTTTACTGTATTATATTGACATGCACAAAAAAAGGGTCCACGGCGTTAATCTTTCTTTTATCTCAGTATTTTGAAACAGAGTTGATGGCTGCATTTGTAGTTTCTGTCATTTTCATATCAGTTCAGAAAAGCCAGGCTCAGTAAATTAATCAGGATTAATAATGACTAGCTGCTTGCTCACATTCCTCTGTTTAAATCGACTCGCTGTATAATAGATGAAAAGCTGCGTTATTGATGTAGGAGAGGCCCGGTAGTGTGCAAAAGACACACTTACGTTCGCATAAAATATTCACAAAGGTTATTTCCATTTCTGCATCATTCACAGGCTGAGCACAACAAGCTGGAACATATTGATCACGTTGGCAAAAGCGCACTTACGCTTCCTTTGAATGGGCTTTGTTCCCATCATGTTAAAGCGATTGTGAACTGTGTTTTTCCCTCTCTGTAATCTCACATCACTGTAAGATCACAGCACCATTCTGCTGTACGTGAAGCTTCTGTTTTGTTTTGATTTTCTGAAACTGCACAGCTGAGGTGTAGTCATACATTTGTCATCCGACTTGTCTCACAACATAGGTTTAGACATCAAAGTACTTTCGACAAAAGCTTTTGTCAGATCAGTAATGCACAGAGTCGGGAGATAGGAAATTTCATTACAGGTTTCCCATCCCAGGGGAATGTCTCCAAGATCCACTTGTTTGTTTTCATCAGGTTTTTCATCTAAGAATGACTCTGTTCGATGTTTATGAAGTCAGCGGTTGAGCTCCGGATCGATACATCAGACACGAATTGCTTCAAAAGTAAGCCAAAATTCATACTCTTTCATATTTTTTTTTAAACCACTGTATATCAGAGTTGCAGTAAAACAGTACGTGGTTAACGCTGACTGCACAGTGCAAGCTGTTGAGTCAGACACTAGAGGCCAGCAGAGCCTTTGCATCGTGTTTCTCCGTTTGGATGTTAGGCATGTGAGCAGAATTTCAAATCGTCCTCCATTTCAAAGAAGTGCATGGTAATGCATGTGGAACAGCCACAGATATGTTTTCATACCTATGGCTGTTCTCACAGCATGATTATATGACACTACAATTAAACTGGAAGCCAACTATGCTCCAGCAGAGTGATATAGAAACTGCCACATCGCTTACATGGAAAATGAAGAATCTACTTGAGTTGGAAACATTATACTTAAAACAACTGTAGCTTATTGATTAGTTTTTTTAATGTACATCAGTGGAAAATGAGATAAATTTGAATTCAAAGTAAAGTGGTTTAAATGGTCTTGTCTGGAGGGGATCTTTAAGTATATACCATAAATTGTTTATCGTCCTAGTAAAGAAGTGTATGTTTTCTTACTTTAACACAAACCTCTTGCATCACTTGTGTAACGCATGCATTGTGCTTTTGTGTTTTTTCAGGCTGAAGAAGCGTCTCATATTCTGTAGCTCTGCAACTACTCTGTAAGTATTGCTTATTTATTGAGGCCTTCTGCGCACAGATTATTTGCAGACCGATCATAATAGCTTGTGTGTAGGCTCTTTAAGATTGAGCATTCAAATTCTGCAAAGAGACTGAATGTCTGGGGAAATACATGGAAACATATTGCTCGCTGTTTCTGGCAAGCTAGCCGGCCTGCAGGATTGATTTGACCAATAAATAGGAAATAATACTTGATGTCAGCTGTTAGAGTAATTCACTGGATCGACAACCACAGCCCCCACATTTCTTCCGTGGCACTGTTATCTGTGTCTGCTTGCAGCCGTATGTTTCCCTTCCATTCGCAGCTATCGGCTGCCAGCATTGCCAGTCATTCTGACGCTTGATTTTCCCCCACAGACCTGGCTTTGTTGTCTGTACCGCACCTGGCTGCACCGGCGGCTGTTTGCCCAGCTCCTCCTATTGGGCTGAAAGGAACAGTGCGGAGGGGGGTAGGCAAAATTTGTTTACTGTTTGACAGCAACTGGAGGTAAAGCCTTCTGGAAGGGACTGAGTAAACAGATACTAGTAAAGAAGTATATGGCTGAAGAAGCACACAAAGTAGCGTACACTAAAAGTACACTAGATTCCAATTAGAATCCAAATTGGGGTAAGTTTCTCAATAAGTGGATGCAACAGTTTTTCATTACAGCCGAAGGGGGGGCAGGGGTGCTGCTGTGACCACTTGGTGACACTGTAGTTCCACAGTTTTACAGCAAACCTCTCCTTCTAACCATCAAATCTAATCTGAGACAAAAACCAAGAATACCAGTGGAGCTCCACATCAGGGCTACAGCTCTTGATTTTGTCCAAAGTACCCAAAAGACAAAACGGGATTAGCAAACATTTGGAAAAGTTTATTTGAACAAAGCTCACTTATAATTGGTAAAATATAAAGCCCCATTGCACAGGCCGGGTGCAGCTCTCATTCTGTGCAGGGAAGAAAGTGTGTGTGTGTACATGTTTAGACGTCTTTGTGAGGACAGAAAATTGGCATTTCACTATACTTGTGGGGACCAACAGTGAGGTGAGATCTAAAACCTGCAGGACACCGGCCCTCGGGGCCTGGAGTTTCCCACCCCTGTTATAGACCATAGACGAAGGCAACATTTGGCACCCTACCAACATTTGATACGTATCAATAAAGACTTGGTTTGATGAGGATTAGAACAGGTTCTGGATTTTTCAGAACACCCAGTCATTCTGTTCTGAAAACAGAAATAAGAACTATGACAAAAATCACTCAATTCAGAAAAGAGTACCAAGCGTTACCCCCTAGCTGTCTCCAAGGGGGAAAAAGTTAAAGTGTTTTCAATCCCTATATTTTTTGCATTCTTTCTTGAACATTCTCCCTCAGCACAAAAAAACACAAAAAACACATTCGGAGTCTGTCAGAAGGTGGCAGGGAAATTAGTCAGGAGTCACAAAGTAACAGTCAGTTCTGGAAAGAGGCGAGAGAAGAGAGAGATGGGGCAATGGAGAGGAAAAGAGGGACGTTGGATGGAGAGGTGTACTTTTAGTTCCATGCATTTATACACACACACACACACACACACACACACACACACACACACACACACACACACACACAGTGTGGCAGTGGCCGCCTGCCGTGGAGTGGCTTGCAGGGTAAGGCTAAAGTCAGTGGAGCGAAGGATGAGGTGGAAGGAAGGAGTGAAGGATTGAGGCGTGAGGGGGTGGTGGTGTGGTGTGGCATTGCGGGGTGGGGTGGGGTGAGTGAGGAAATGTAGCAAATCTGAAGTGACATATTGGGACATGCTTTGAGTCACCCCGCAATAATACACAGATCTTTCTTTTTTTTTTTAGCCCGTCTGTCTGCTTCGCCTGTCAGGTTTGTTTACAAAAGATTTTGTTTTCACCCCCACCCTCCTCCCATACAACTTCTCCCTTCGTTGCTCACTTCACCACCATTCCTGTGTTCCTTTAAGTTTTCCTTTACCTCATGCTTTCTGTCTTTTTTTTTTTTGAATGCTGACATTTTTTTTTTTAGTTTCTTTTCATCCTCAAGCTCGCTGCTCTCAAACACTTCCCCCTGCATCTCTCACTGCAGACCCCCACCAGGCTACCTCTCTTCCCTTTCTAATAATATCCATAATGTGCTCTGAGTGCGTCTTGCTCGCAGCAGCTCGTCATTTGCTTCTCCGTCCCTCCGATGCTGCACCAACACCACCCATCGCTGGTATGCAGTCTTTCTCACCTCCCTTCCATCTCCCACTTCCCTTTATCACATTTCTCATTCCCCTCTCGTTCCATATGCTCTTTGTCTTAGTGTTATCTCACCCTTCTCCTTGATTTCCTCCCCCATTTCCTCCACCCCTTCTTCTCCTCTCCTTTTCCCTCCCTCCTCTTGTTTCTGGATGTGGTGCAGACACAGTGTGAACATGTGATCCACTCCCCTCCCACTCGTCGCCGTGTCTTGGCTCCTTTCATCCTCATCACTCTTCTTCTTCTCTCTGTTTGTCTCCTGTTTGCGTAGGCCACCTCTTTTAGCTTTCACGAGTACGAGGTCCTTAACTCCACGCCCAACTTTTATCACTCTCTTTCTTTCTCTGTCGTTCTGTCACACACCTCCCCTTCTTGTATGCCCCCCCCCCCCCCCCCCTCCTTTTGTTAATTCATTTTCCTGTGCAGGCTGTCTGCCTTTCCCCGCTATTTTCACATTCTTACTGTGTCGGCTTTTTTCTCCAAACTGTCCAAGCCTGCCTCGTTATGTTTCTGCTCGTGCTCAGTCTGTGTCCGTGCATGTATCTGCTGATGTGTGCGTTCCTTTTCAGACGTCTACACGTGCTCATGTTCCTTGCTCACTTGCCTCCGTGTTTGTCTGCTTCATACATAAAGGTTAGCTTTGCATTATTGCAGTTTTCTTGCATCCCACAGACACACACACACACATGCTTGCACACACTCTCACATGCACACACAGAGGCAGACGCAAAGATGAAAGCTTGAGAGATTTTCTGGATAAATTCTCTGTGTTGCCGTGTGAACCTCATTACTGCACCCAGGTAGAATATGAAAGAACCCAGCAGACCCAGAACAACAGGAAGAGCGGTAAGATGCCTTCCTTCTTACGCAATTAGACAGGCATGCAGACAAACAGATGGGCTCTTAGATCAACACAGGCGTGCAGTGACAAACATGATAGAAGCACCAAAATAAAGTGCGACAGGGAATAGAAGATTTCCTTTGTTAATGATGCCTCAGTACTTGTTTGGGATATAGTAAGCTGCAGGATCTGAGGCTAAGCCTGCTGCCCATCACTGGGTAATGAGACTAATGAGACTACTCTTTATTGCTATGGATTCTATAAAGAGCACCTTACACGTAGGTTACTTTCTGACATTTTGAAAATGCAGGTTGGGCACCAAATAGCACCTAACACCAACCCTTCTTTAATCTAAGATTTTGACAATATTTCTGCACTGTTTAACTCATAACCTTTAATCTGCATTTCGTTTAGCCTGTTTAAGAACAGGTTACTCAAAAATATACGCTCAAATTTATTCAGACCACCAACTAACACAACTGAGCCATAATTTTGAGCACACAGTGACAGACATTCACCAACCTCTTTATTGGATACACCTATTCAACTCCTCTTTAATTCAAATATCCAATCAGCACATGGCAGGAATGCTGTGAAGTTAAGCATGTAGATCTGCTGAAGTTCAAACAAAAGTAAAAATAGGATTTAAGTGTCTTTGAGTGTGGCATGGTTGTCGGTGCCAGATGGATTGGTGTGAGTGTTTTACAAACTGATCTCTAGGTTTTACAGAGGTATGAAAAAGAATCAAATGTCCAGTGAGCGGTAGTTCTCTGGAAAAAACACCAGAGGTCAGAAGGGAATGGCTAGACAGTTTTAAGCTCATAAGAAAGCAATATGATATCTAATAACCACTTGTTACAACCCTGGTATGCAGAAGAGTACATCACAAAGCTCACATGATCTCTAACGGCTTTCTTGAACATGACATTGAGTTCACCATCCTCACTTGGTCTTCGCAGTCACCAGATCTACAACTGTGGTCACGCCAGCATCAAATCCATCCAAGCTACATGGTTTATTAAAATAATCAAATTACAGCATTTACATTTATGTTAGACTACTTTTAATTAACTGCTTTAGCCCACTTACAATGAAAATGAATAAAAATCTTGTTCATGACCTGTGTAGTATGTTAACACTATTGGAAGTAAAAATAACTTGAACTCCAATTTTGAAAACACAACTTTCTTTTTTTCTTCTGACTTGTATTATGAGTATGAGTCTGTGGTCTGGGAGAGAGTCTGTAACTCTGTCTGCAAAATACAGGATATAATGACCAATATTGGGCAATTAATTATATAGTTACTTCTTCAAAAAACTGAGTTATGCAAACAACAAAGTTTTTTGCAGCTGTTTACCTAAAAATGCAGCCAAGGCATTTTTTAAAAATAAACATTTTAAACTATTTACAGAACAATCAGCTGTTCTGCATCAAATTTGATGCCACACAAATTATTTGAGCCACTCCAAAAAATAATTTCTGTCCACTATGAGATAAAGGAGAACAACAGCCTGATACCTGCAGGCCTGACAACAGGAGATGTATCACTCCTGTAACACCTGTAACATTCAGCAGTCGCCTCATTGTTCTGACACACACAACAAAACTATTGACTACACTACACACTAACTACACAAGATTTGCGCTAAACGTCGAAAATCTCTCACATCTCAAAACACCGCCGTCACTCCTAAAATTTCCCCCTTCCTAAACCACTAAATGCCATGTTGCCATATTATTTTTTTTGATTGGTCGACATGGTACTTTTTTCGACCAATGGGAAAGGGTGGGTTTTTTTGTTTTTGCTCACAGGCGGAGAGTGCTTTTGAGCGTTTTCCTTATAAAACGCAGTTTTTACCGTTTCTTCCCGCAGTAAATATAAACAACGATAGTATTCATTGCATTTTTATTTTTTATCATAACTCCGGTTTTACGTGGCCTATCAACACAATTTAAAAACTGGTATAAAGTCCACACTTTTTCCATCAGTTGAACACCGTCTGTCCTGCTCACATCTCCAATGGTTGTACACGTTGTCATCAACTTGGCTTCACTCCACATCAGCCACGCCGCTTTGCCAGCTAAAACACCGGTGTCAGCACATAAGGAATGTAAATTGCGTGATTGGCTGGACTATGGGATAAGGTGGCATCGTTCTAATCCCAGCAGCTGAAACAGCCAGTCACTTACTGACTAACTGCAAAACAGAATTGTTAACGTATTAATTTTAATTTCAATTCAGGTTAATGTTTTTTTTGTGCGCAACGCAGATTTTCTGTGCGCAGAGACCGTGCCAGCAGTGTTGCCAACTCCTCAGTAAGGAAAATCGCTATTGGTTGTCCTAAAAGTCGCTAAATGACGTCATCGCCTAATTTGCATAATTGATCATGCTAATCTAATTGTAACCTATGTTGTTGGAGAGAGAAATAACATTGTGGAAGAGACAAAGTGAGTAAAAAATGTCCTAAATGCTTTAGAGTTTATTTAGAACTACAAATTAAATTTCTTTTAGCAATTATTGTTTTTTTTAATGTCACAATTCCAACCCTGCTCCTTTATCCGGGCTTGGACCGGCAAGTGACCCGAAATAGGCACTCTGGTGGAGTTACTTTGTGTGTGTGTGTTTATAAGTAGTTTTAAACCTTGTGATCCACAAAACAGCATTAGAGTAAAAGAAGAACTGACTGCGTTACAGCACCTGCTGCTTGTTGAGAGTAAAAACGATACGCGCTTTCACGTCTTTTTTTAGCGACTTTCTTTAGAAAACAAAGTCGCTAAGGGGTCTGAAAACAATTGCGCACGCACGCAGCTTAGAGAGAACATTGGCTGTAACATATATGAAAATCACCATTTGAAATGGGATGGCTTATTGAAGTCGCCACATTCACTTGCTGGTGCTTGCCAGCTGCGCACACCTGTAAACGCTGCTGTAATTGTCGGCTGTTGGCCACAGCTGATGTTGATGTAGTAAAGGAGGTGTAGTCACTCCGAGCAGGATTTGATAATGTCACACTCCGGCTTCCGCAAAGAATTTTGTTGTTGTTGTCGTCACAGTCCGTTGCTGTCTGTATATTGTTTTTGGAAATGCACATTTTGAAGCAGACTTTTTTTTTCTGTACCAGATGTGGCGCTCCCTGGATAAAACTGAGTCGTGGAACCACTATTTCCTGTAGGTAAGTACAACTAATTTCAAACATTGTACAATCTGTAAACATCTATCATCTATGTATCTATCTATACGAGCTAGTTAGTGTGCTAAAATTCCAAAATTATAAAAGTTTGCTATTTCTTTTTTGTTTCATTTCAATTTTTTGTTCTTAGTTCAGTTTAGTTTAGTTTTCATTATTTTCAGCCTTAATTTGATTGTCTTTTTAAGTTATTGTACTATGGAGGATATTTGTCAGAATTAATAAGTTCAGAATTGGTGTTACAATACAAACACAATACTTTGCGGAGCCAGTTGACTCACAGCCATGTAAACATCACACAACTCGGTAAACACATTCAGGAAAGCCTCATCAGGGAGACTGTTGACGAATTGCACCACACTGATGAAGACTAAAATTAAGGGTATTTTAGCCAGTTCTATAAGCACACAATACTCCTTCAGTCAGTTTTTTTTCTTTTTGCTGGAGTCCAATGTTCATTTATGTTTTTAATTGAATGTTTATTCACGAGGCAACTTTTATTGTTACATTGTACTAGAGATGGCACGATACCACTTTTTTATGTCCGGTACCGATACCGATATCATAAATTTGGATATCTGCCGATACCGATATGAATCCGATATAGTGTTTTTTAATCAACAAAACTGTTTTTTAAAATATCTTGCTGCATTTTGCAAGTCTGCAAGTTCATACTCAAGTTTAAAACAACAACTACACTAAAGCTATTCTGTTATACCTGTATACAAAAAAATATTTCATAGTTCAGCAATACTGATCAATCTAATAAACTTAAACCTACACCATCCTCCCTATTCTGGTATTTTAAAGAGTACTTAGCGTAAATATTAAGCAACCTAACTAATAGGGTTCCAACTCCCAGCAACAACAAAAATAAATAAATAAAAAATAGGGAACCACCCCTCACGCGCCACCTCATGATGCTTAATCGACGTAATCAACCTTAATTTGATGCAGTGTGAAAAAAAAAATGCACAGAAATCAATTATTTTTCAAGAAATATTAAATAGATTCAACATCTTTCTTCAACAAAATTGCAGACTGCACAGATGGTACCTTCCCAAAGGAAAAAGTACTATAGCTTACTAGGGTATATATATTAGACTTAATAGTCACTATATACAGTAATTGACTTCTATTCATTTTACATCAAATTAAAACTTTGTGTGTCAGATAATTATTTATTAAAAGCTAGACATTTTAAATGAGAATAAGAAAGAAAAGTATGTCTTTGTGCCCCCTTTTCCCAGTTAATGCCCTATCGGCCCCCCTGGCTAAACTTTGCTAGATCCGCCCCTGCACAGTTACCAGCCGTCAGCTACGTAGAAAAAGATCCTGGTGTAGAAATTAATATTAAATAAATTCTAACAACAGCTGATCAAGCTTAAACGTGCTGCTGTTGTTCAGCCGCTGGTTTCCTCTTTCTGGTGCAAAGTGGGCCAAAAACAAAGACGGACTTGCGACAGAAAAGCCGATCAGCTGATCATTTAAGCAGTTTCACGATTAAAGTAGCAGCCGGAGAGCGAGAGGCAGTCGCTCGTTAAGCTTAACGCAGGAATGCTTTACAAACATTCAGAGATGGACTTACACACTTGCTTTACTTCTCTCGGGGATAACTTTGTCGGAGATGAAATGCCGGGTTGCTAGCGAAGCTCCAAATGCTATCCAGACCACCGACAGGTCCCGCATGCCACAGCCGCTCTATCACGTGATGCATACTGCTCCGACGTGCTAACGTTCTGAGGTGAGTTACGGCGTGTTGCAAGTTTTGTGAGGTGCTTTCGTGATATTTAATGGATCGGATTACATTTTTTATTTTTCTCCGATATCCGATCCAGTAATTTAGGTCAGTATCGGACCGATACCGATACGTAATATCGGATCGGTCCATCTCTACATTGTACCAATATATTTAAAAAAAAAAAAACACTTGAATATTAATATCAATACCTTATTTCGCTTTCATATTCATAACTGTGGAAACTTGATATTTGTTCCCTTCAGTTCTTTGGGTTAAGTACAGATACATTTTTGTGTCATATGGTTCATCTCTTTTTTTTTTTCTTTTTTTTTAAATTGAGCTGGTTGTTTAGCCCTAATCTAAGCTGATAATAGCAGCATTGTATAATATTGCCATCCATCCATCCATCCATCCATCCATCTTCATCCGCTTTGTCCGGGGCCGGGTCGCGGGGGCAGCAGCCTAAGCAAAGAGGCCCAGACCTCCCTCTCCCCAGCCACCTCCTCCAGCTTATCCGGGGGAATACCAAGGCGTTCCCAGGCCAGCCGAGAGATATAATCTCTCCAGCGTGTCCTGGGTCTGCCCCGGGGCCTCCTCCCGGTGGGACATGCCTGGAACACCTCACCCAGGAGGCGCCCAGGGGGCATCCTTGTCAGATGCCCGAACCACCTCAGCTGGCTCCTTTCGATGTGGAGCAGCAGCTGCTCTACTCTGAGCCCCTCCCGGATGGCCGAACTTCTCACCCTATCTCTAAGGGAGAGGCCAGCCACCCTTCGGAGGAAGCTCATTTCCGCCGCTTGTATCCGCGATCTCGTTCTTTCGGTCACTACCCACAGCTCGTGGCCATAGGTGAGGGTAGGGACGTAGATCGACCGGTAAATTGAGAGCTTCGCTTTTACACTCAGCTCCCTCTTCACCACGACGGACCGGTGCAGCGTCCGCATTACTGCAGCTGCAGCCCCAATCCGTCTGTCGATCTCCGGCTCCCTTCTCCCATCACTCGAGAACAAGACCCCGAGATACTCATCTCTAATATTGCCCTAAGACCTAATTAAAGAGTTAAAGAATTAAAAAGAATTCCATATTAAACTAATATATCCCTTTGTTACACAACCTTCTTGTTGCGGTCCTTGTGTACTTTCTGCTGTTTGTCTCATGCTTAGCTGCACTTGCCATTCTTTGCTCCCACATAAAATTTGATAAGGAATGACACACTGTAAAATATAAAATTTACACTTTATATGAATAATTATGCTGTGCAGCGGTCATTCATTGGGCATATGTGTAAGCCAACAAGGTACAAGACGATACAGGAATACACAAGATGACTTTTTTCCAGTATTAAAATTGGTGTTTATGCTTTAAAACCAGATTTTTCTGTTGGCATATTTTCACCCAAACTGCCAGATACTGGCAAAATTGTCTGTCTTTTTCTTAGAAGACTAATCATTTTGCCTCTGACATTTAGTGCAATGATTGACGGGAAACAGGGAGAAAGAGGACATGATATTCTGCCTAGGCCCCCCAGCTTTGTGTCGAAGCACAGATGCTGCATTTATGTGGTCTGCATTGCCCTTCTAATGTGTCATAGCCTGTTATATATAAATTGGATACGTCAGTCACTGATCTTTGCAATGCTGGAATTGGTTAAGTCTTCAGGTGCGTCCTTCGAGTGGAGGGACTGGGTGCAGACGGATTATATGAGTGGTTAAATTAGTTTGAAATTCTGAACAGTTTTTGCTTTCACTGTATGAAACGTGGTGACCTCATTCGAGCAGACCGGTTCTGCACGTTACAGCACACATTTATGATGTTCTGTAATAACAAAACTCTCCTGCAACCTATGACGGTGCCCTCCTCACCTGAAGTCTTTGCCGTGCTTATGAAATTTCATAACATTCCCCAGCCAGCCAGCTTTAAGCTTTGAATATCACATCTGCCTGCAGGATGTAATCTAAGTTTTCCTGGTTTGTGGGGTTTCCAACCTTTGCTGTGCTCTGCTGGGTGCATGGTTGCAGTGAGTGATGAAGTTTAACGGCGACTGGGTTAACACAAGTTGATCACTTTGTCCCTAACTTTGCCTGCTAATGTGTGAATGAACACAAGGAATACAGCTATTGATTATCATAACAAAAGCGAAAAACTCAGCAGTTGCAGTTTACACAGCGTTTATTTGAATGTTGTTGATTATTTTGTTGTTAATTGGTTGTCATAATTCCATTAATTTAGTGTTACGAGGAGGCAGCATTTGTTTGGTAAAATTGTCTGGCTGTAATTATTCTGTATTATTCACTTTTTATTATCAGCCTGTCGCAAAAAAACATACTTGGCACCATTTCTTTATGAAAAATGCCAAAGATCACATGATTTGACAGCCATAAAATAGTGTTTCTTACACCAGCAGGGTAATTCTCAAAACACTATAAGTTAAAAGACTGTTAATGTTAGCATGGTGTGCAGCATGCCATGTTTTTAAGAAATAGAAAACAATAAGTAAAGACATAAGAGATAAATCTGACCCTTCAGCCTGTCTACTGTTCACTTAAGCCTCATCAGAAATGGCCTGAGTAGAAGAGTGGCTGTCAAGAAGACTGAAAATCAGTGGCAACAGGTCTTATGAAGTGATGAATCCAAACTTGGAATTTCTTGTCCAAGTCATTACATTCCATATGTATTTAAGAATTCAAATGTCTTACAGTGGTGTAAAAAGTTTTAGGTCATTCAACATAAGACAAAAAATAACCAGAGTAAATACAACATGCAGGTTGTAAATGACAATTTGATTCAATAAGGGAGAAAACCATCCAAACCTACCTACTAACCAAACCCCCGTGAAAAAGTAATTTCTCCTCCCGTTAAATCGTGAATTAACTGTGATTGATCACATTTTTGGAAAACTGAGTTTCACTAAACACACTCTGATTACTGGCAAACCTGTTGAATGAAGAATCACTTCAATAGCACCTGTCTCACAAAGTGAAGCAGGCTAAAAGATCTCAAAAAGCAAAACATCACCCCATGATCTAAAGAAACCCCTGAGAAACAAAGTCACTGATATCTACCAATCTGGAAAGGATTACAAAGCTATTTCTGAGTCTTTCAGACTCCAGTGAACCCCGGTGAGAGCCATTTTACACAACTGGAGAAAACTTTAAAGGAGTGACTGGCCCTCCAAAATTACTCTAAGAGCACATCGATGACTCATCCAGGAGGTCATGTCTCAGTTAATGTCAGAGTTCATGATTCAACGATAAGAAAGAGACTGGGCAAAAATGGGATCCATGAGAGTTCAACGAGAAAACCACTGCTGACCAAAAAGAACACAAAGGCTCGAATCACATTTGCTAAAAAATATCTTGATGACTTTTGGGAAAATACTCTGATGAGACTGACGAGGCAAACCCTTTGGAAGGTTTGAGTCTCATTACATCTGGCGTAACACAGCATTTCAGAAAAGGAACATCATACCAACAGTAAATATGGTGGTGGTAGTGTGATGGTCTGAGGGTGTTTTGCTGTCCCATGACCAGGAAGACTTGCTGTGGTAAATGGAAGCATGAATTCTGCCGTCTACCAAAAAATCCTGAAGGAGAATGTCTGTCATCTGTTTGGGACCTCAAGCTGAAGCATGCTTAAGTTCTGCAGCAGGACAATGATCCAAATCACACCATCATCCGATTGAGATGCTGTGGCATGACCTTAAAAAGCCAGTTCATGCTCAAAACCCCCCAAGGTGGCTGAATTACAGCAGTTCTGCAAAGATGAGTGAGCCAAAATTCCTTTATAGGACTGTAAAAGACTCCTTGCAAGTTATCACAAATCCTTGATCACAGTTGTAGCTCCTAAAAGTGGCCCAACCAGTTATTAGGTTTAAGGGGCAATCACTTTTTCAAACAGGGCCATGTGGCTTTGAAGTCTTTCCCCCCTTAATAATAAACCCTTTTATTTACAACTTACATTTTGTGTTTACTTGTGTTATCTTTGTCTAATATTAAAATTTGTTAGATGATCGGAAACATTTAAGTGTTCAACATACCAAAAAATCAGGAAGGGGTCAAACACTTTTTCACACCACTGTAGAAATGGTAAAATATAAATAAGGAATGGCTGAGGACTTTTGCACAGTACTGTCCACTGAATCCCATAAAATCTTAATGAAAAACATCAAATAAACTGCATCCTCAGACTGTAAAGTCCGAACAGTATTCAGAAGAAGAGATGGAATTAAATGTTGCCGTGTTGGCACTTTCACTGATTAAATCACGGTTTGCCTGTGTGGGAAAACTAAAACCAGCTCATTCAACCTTTTTCTGAAACAAGGTCAGTGTCAGGAGACTTTAATTTAACGTTGTTCTTCAAATTTACATTAAACTTGTTTATAATGTAGTTTCTTTTCAGCATTAATTTTTAGTTTTACAGTGAAAGCAACATCTGAATCCTGCGATTGAATACTCTGTAAAATATATTCACAATTAAAATGCATAAAATTCATCTCTGAGTCCTGACATCAATCTCAAATATGAACTGTAAAACTGTCTAAAACTATTTTTCATTGGCTGTTTTATTGCTTCTTTGACAATTTCATTTTAACTGCTCTGTCTTCTTATAGCATTAAAAAAAAGACAAAAGCATACCTAAAGACTGACTGTACTAGAAACACTTAATAATAATTTGTCTTTACAAGAAGTTTTTTGCAGTGAGCAAAAACATATCAGTAATATGTATTTGTTAAAAAAAGAGGAGCTTGTGACACATTAGTGATCATATTGGAAGTAAAAGAAGGGGGAAAATAGATTTTTCTTTCTTTTCTTTTTTTTCCTTTGGATGCTAGCTCCAATGGGCAATGGAGTTTGAAGAAATAATAGCTTTTAAAGCAACAAGCAGGCAGAGATGAAGTAGAGAATAACACTGTGTACGATGTTTCGATCCAAACTCGGCATGAAGTGCCTTGAAGAACAGCAGGATCATCCTTAAAAGAACAACAATAGATAATAACTGAAACACAATGTGTTTCAGATTTAGTATAGATTTCAATATAGTGCTGTATGTAAGGTATTTTAAGGACACAGAGGAACCTTAAGTGAAAACAGTAACAATAAACTCTGCACACAATGAAACTGTCAGAGACAGAGGGAGAAATATAGAAAAGAACAACTAAGGTGCAGCTGGGCTGAGGGGTAGAGTATTTTTTTAAATGATTTTATATGATGATTTAATTTATTAAGGGAAAAAAGTTATTCAAATCTACCTGGATCTTTGTGGAAAAGTAACTGCCCCTTAAACCTAACGACTGGTTGTGCCACCCTTGGCTGCTAGAATTGCAATTAAGCATTTGTGATAACTGCCAATGAGTCTTTCACGTGGCTGTGGAGGAACTGTGGCCCGGTCCTCTTTCCAGAATTGTTTTAATTCTGCCACACTTGAGGATTTTCCAGCATGAATGTCCTTTTTAAGGTCATACCAAAGCATCTCAATCAGACTTAAGTCATATGAGCCATACTAGACAGAACCCATGAACATCACTGGGTTTCCTCCCTTGAGATCTTCAGCCAGTACTTCACTGCAGCTGCTTTCGGTTGCTGCTTGCTTGTGGGGCTGCACCTTGAGTTGCATCTTCAGTTAATGAAAAGCTTACTCTACTGGGTTTAGCTCAGATGACTGACTTGGGCATTAAAAATATCCCATTTCTTTACAGTGGGAAACTCAATTCAATTTAATTTCAATTCAGTTTTACTTATATAGTCCCAAATCGCAACAGCAGTTGCCTCAATGCACTGAAATATTGAGTTGCTTTTGCAGCATGCTTTGTCTTATTATCTGTTTGTACTGTTAAACACTGTCTGATCAATTTTGTAGCATTTGAACCTGAGCAGAGTCTAGTCTGCTGTTTCTATCAGCAGTAACATAATACTAGTGACTTGGAGCCACTTGCTCTACATGCCCATGTCACCTCCGTCATGTTTGACAGATGATGCTGTATGCTTCTTTTGTCTCTGTACTTTTCTCTCCCAATCAAGAATTTTTTTTTTTTTTTTTAAAGAACAAAAGATGTTTTCTAGCAAACTCTTAATCTGTCCTTCTCGTCCTTGAGTGTAACCAGTAGTTTGCACCTTGTTGTTAACCCTCTGCATTTAGAGGGTTAACTTGTTGTTTACACTTTGTTGCAATGATATACCTACAATGTAGATATACAGGGAGTGCAGAATTATTAGGCAAGTTGTATTTTTGAGCAATAATTTTATTATTGAACAACAACCATGTTCTCAATGAACCCAAAAAACTCATTAATATCAAAGCCGAATGTTCTTGGAAGTAGTTTTTAGTTTGTTTTTAGTTTTAGCTATTTTAGGGGGATATCTGTGTGTGCAGGTGACTATTACTGTGCATAATTATTAGGCAACTTAACAAAAAACAAATATATACCCATTTCAATTATTTATTTTTACCAGTGAAACCAATATAACATCTCCACATTCACAAATATACATTTCTGACATTCAAAAACAAAAACAAATCAGCGACCAATATAGCCACCTTTCTTTGCAAGGACACTCAAAAGCCTGCCATCCATGGATTCTGTCAGTGTTTGGATCTGTTCACCATCAACATTGCGTGCAGCAGCAACCACAGCCTCCCAGACACTGTTCAGAGAGGTGTACTGTTTTCCCTCCTTGTAAATCTCACATTTGATGATGGACCACAGGTTCTCAATGGGGTTCAGATCAGGTGAACAAGGAGGCCATGTCATTAGTTTTTCTTCTTTTATACCCTTTCTTGCCAGCCACGCTGTGGAGTACTTGGATGCGTGTGATGGAGCATTGTCCTGCATGAAAATCATGTTTTTCTTGAAGGATGCAGACTTCTTCCTGTACCACTGCTTGAAGAAGGTGTCTTCCAGAAACTGGCAGTAGGACTGGGAGTTGAGCTTGACTCCATCCTCAAGCCGAAAAGGCCCCACAAGCTCATCTTTGATGATACCAGCCCAAACCAGTACTCCACCTCCACCTTGCTGGCGTCTGAGTCGGACTGGAGCTCTCTGCCCTTTACCAATCCAGCCACGGGCCCATCCATCTGGCCCATCAAGACTCACTCTCATTTCATCAGTCCATAAAACCTTAGAAAAACCAGTCTTGAGATATTTCTTGGCCCAGTCTTGACGTTTCAGCTTGTGTGTCTTGTTCAGTGGTGGTCGTCTTTCAGCCTTTCTTACCTTGGCCATGTCTCTGAGTATTGCACACCTTGTGCTTTTGGGCACTCCAGTGATGTTGCAGCTCTGAAATATGGCCAAACTGGTGGCAAGTGGCATCTTGGCAGCTGCATGCTTGACTTTTCTCAGTTCATGGGCAGTTATTTTGCGCCTTGGTTTTTCCACACGTTTCTTGCGACCCTGTTGACTATTTTGAATGAAACGCTTGATTGGTCGATGATCACGCTTCAGAAGCTTTGCAATTCTGAGACTGCTGCATCCCTCTGCAAGATATCTCACTATTTTTGACTTTTCTGAGCCTGTCAAGTCCTTCTTTTGACCCATTTTGCCAAAGGAAAGGACGTTGCCTAATAATTATGCACACCTGATATAGGTGTTGATGTCATTAGACCACACCCCTTCTCATTACAGCGATGCACATCACCTAATATGCTTAATTGGTAGTAAGCTTTCGAGCCTATACAGCTTGGAGTAAGACAACATGCATGAAGAGGATGATGTGGACAAAATACTCATTTGCCTAATAATTCTGCACTCCCTGTTGACAATTATATATCTACAGAATTATCCACTTTAGTTGTCTTTTTGATCTTTCTGCACTTTGGGTGTTTTATTGTGTATTTGAACAACTTTAAACTTTTGTTTCCTACCTCTCTGATAGGTTTATTGGGAATTTTCAGTTTATTGATGGCCTCCTTTACTTTGGCATTGGCATAGCTTTGAACTTCACATTGGGAACTTCAGTGAAAAGATACCAAATGCAAATTTAACACTAAGCTCCAGCTCTTCTATCTGATTGATTTGTCATGGAATTATGAAAGAACATAAAGCTATTTGTCAGTCAATTAAATTACTTTTATACTTTTTGCTTAATTTTGTTAAACCTGCACCAAAAACAGTCATTGTTTAAAACTATGATTAGCATGTGTAGCTGGACACAACGAAAACCTACAAATACCACAGTCTGCACACACAGTTGAGTCCAATTACTATTTTCCTAACTAGACAATATTGCCAAACAACCACCTCCTCGAAGCTCTCCTATGCTTCTATCTGTAGTAGTCTAAATCTGGTGTTTTACTCAGTCTTCTCTTCTATATTAGAGAAATCCTGTGTTTTTCTAGGGAGAGTTTCTGAATTTCATTTACATGTTTGTTTAAAGCCAATGTGAAGAATTTCTGTCTAATATTACAAAAATAATATGCAGAGAACTCAGACAAGCCTCTTGGATCTTTGAATAACAATCATCTTTTAGTTAAGGACATGTATCCATTGTTCCATTGCATTGATTTCATTCAGAATGAAAGTTCAGCTGGAAATTGAGGAGATTAAAGTCACTTTCTCATAGAAATTTCCAGCCATTGGGGTTGACAGACTTTTCATTTTCTAAAGGAGTAAGAGTTTACTTTGGTTTTATAACTGATCTTTCTAACGTTGTAAAATGATACCAAGGTAATGCCATGGTTTGGAAAGTCCATATTCTAAAACACTGATCAGGCTCATGTGTGTTATCAGACAGGAGAACAGTTGAAATGGATTATGAAGCATTGTTAAGATGCACTATGTTCTTTAAAGGTGGAGCTTTCTTGTCTTTCTAACATTTAATTAAACCAGACAAACACAATTCTAGGGTCTCACTGGATTATCTGCCATCATCTCATTTATCAAAGTTTAAAATATATTGAACATATAGAGTATAAAATACTTAAAAAGTAATCAAAACTTAAAATCGACTCATAGGCTCCATTAATAAGAAATAAATATATGGTATTTGGAGTCAATCCTTTACAGGCTTCCTATTATACTTTTCTGTAACATGTAATGAAACTTTTTGTTGCAGCTGTTTGTTAAACAGAGTTAACATATGGCTCATTATCATCATTATTTCCACAGCAGCACTGTGCAGAACCTTTGATGCATCCACCACTTGTACTCACTCTTCTAAAGTTTGTAGCATAAATTATTCTGTCATCAGCAAAAACACCTGTTGGCTTGCAGTAACACATTATGGCTAATATTATTAGAAATGTGAATAAGAACGTTAAACGGCTGATACGTGGGTTTGTTTTGTTCGCTGGTATAGCGATGCTTAAAAATAGATTGGTACATTTAGTGCAACCTGATAATTAGTTCTAAGTAATAATTAATTTCACTAAAACAGTGAAATTAATTAAGTTTGAGCACAAGCTTCATATCTATCCATCTATTAACCTATCCATTGTTATCATGAATAGATAGAAACCAAAACTGCTTTATATACTAGGCCAGTCGCTGCGTGGGTGAGAAGGCTTTTCTTTTATTCTTTCTGTGTTTGTTTCTTGTTTATGTTTCGGGAGGCAGGTAAGATGCCTGTGTCTTCTTATATATTCTTTTGTGATAAGTTAGTTATAAATATTCCAGGCTGTTTTGTTGTTTTGCTCACCCTGACATCTGTTCTGCCCGCACTGCTAAATAAGTCAGCTGTGTTTGGACTGCAAAACTGGCCGTTTTTGAAAAAGAGAGTCACTTTTATGTTGTGCTCAGTGAGGGATCAGTTCATGAAATCAGTTGGTTTTAAAGGAAATGAAAAATGTAATATGCTGCTTGCAAAGATGTTCAAACCACGTCACTTCAGCAGACTTCAGTTCAGGTAGATATACACAACATGCACAACTGTGCGTGCTAATGATTCAGGATGAACAATTGCCCAATCAAAGTGATACACCTGTTTTAGAGAAGAAGCTCAATTTATGAAATCTGAGCCAAAGACTTCATCTTAATGACCACAACAGAAGCTGCTCTGGAAAAATAACTGTTTTCGCCCACTTTGACACTTGTTTTTGCCCTCACCGTCTTTCTACTGCTTCCAGACGTCTTTCCTGTTCCTCTTTGTTCTGTCAACTGTATACAGCATATGTACAAAATCAGTGGTTTGGAATGATTGTTGTCAACATCTTGATAAATCCAGCACTGTTGCATTGGCGTGTATGTGGAATAAATGCATATAATTAACACAAAAGCCCTGACCCAGCTTAAAGAGGAGTGCTTCATTTAGTGTGTGTGTGTTGTGTGAGTCATGTGTCAAAATTCAACAGCTTTCCTACTGGCATAAATCTTTGAGTAGGCCCTAGTGTGCTAGTGGAGGGTGGAAAATATTTACAAAATGGAGGGGATATCAAGTATATACTCTACTTAGTATATAGTAAGTATATTCTCACGGGCCACTTTGTTACTTGTACTTTGTTAGTACCAGTTTGAGCCCCTTTTGTCTTCAGAGGTGCCACAAGCAGCTGGAAACATTCCTCAGAGATTTTGGTCCATATATGATATATGATAGCATCACAGTTGCTGCAGAGTTGTCTGCTGTAAATCCAGCTCTGTTGAAGCGCTACTGCATTGAGATCTGGTGACTATAGAGGCCAATCGAGTACTGTGTCATGTCATGTTCAAGAAACCAGTTTGAGATGATGTGAGTGTTGTGACATGTCTTATTATACTGCAGTCATCAGAAGATGGATGCTGAAGTTATAAAAGGATGGACAATGGCTATGCCACATAATGATATTCAGTTGTTTCTAAGGGGCCTAAAGTATGCCAAAAAATATCCCCCACACTATTATACCACCCCCAGTAGTCTGGGCTGTTGATGCAAGGAAGTATAAAGCATGTTTTCGTATTTTTTATGCCGAATTCTGACCCTACCACGTGAATGAGCAGCAGAAACAGAATCATGAGACCACCCAACATTTTTCTAGTCTTACATTGACCAATTGTGATGAGCTTTTGTGAATTTTAGTCTGTTTCCTGTTCTTAAATGACAGGAGTGGTCTTCTGCTGCTGTAGCCCATCTGCTTCAAGGTTCAGTCTGTTATGTATTCAGAGATGCTCTTCTGCATACCTTGGTTATAACTAGTAGTTATTTGAATAACTGTTATTATTTCCATCAGCTTTAAAGCATCACTAAGGCATTTTCCCCCAGAGAACTGCTGCTTACTGGATATTCTCTCTCTCTTTCACACCACTGTAAAAACTACACATGGCTATGCAGGAAAATCCCAACAGATCGTCCGTTTCTATAATACTCAAAACAACTCATGTGGTACCAAACAGTCGTTTCAATCGCATTTCTTCCCCATTCTGATGCTCAATTTGAACTTCAGCAGGTCATGCCTAATGAAGTAACGGGACAGAGTAGTAGGACATAGTATAAAAGTGCAATACAAAAATTTTAGTAAAAGAAAAACAAATATATTGATGCTCTGTAGGTAGGAACATCCAGAAATGTTTAATAATCAACTGCAATTGTCTGTCTCTTAACTTTAATAGACACAATTTAAAAGTTTTCTTTCCTTTTTTAATGATACCTGTTTCTAACAGAAGTGCTCACAGCCAGTCACCTGAAATAAATACATTCTGTAGGGTATAAAACACGATGTTTTAAAGACACTGTGCCGTTTACTCTGATGTGGGTACAAACATTTAGCCGTGACTGGAAAAACTAATCATTCACAGGAGTTCAGAGTGACATTTATGCTTGTTGCTGATGTTTGTGTGATGGATTTGACATTTTGCAATTCACACTAAACCCAACTGTGGTCATGCGGAGTTAACAAGAGATCCAGTACAAAATTAACACAGATTTTTCCAAAGTAATGGAACAGACAGGAGCAACGTGGTTTTTCTTTTCTTTTGAAAAGCCACAAGACGTAAACAATCTGTACATTATTTTGCAAAGCTGACTCTGCTCTCCTATAATTAGACTGTGATAATAAGCAATAGCATAAGCAGCAGATCTAAACACAGCTAGAAATTAGGCAGAAATATGAAACCAGGAAAACCAGTTATTCTTTTATTAATGTTCCAAATATTTCTATAACAAATTAGATCTGTTCTGCTTAATTCATGCAAGCTGTCAAATCATATTAAACCCCCAATGCTGAGCAACAACAAATGGTAATGAGATGAAAGCAAATGAAGACACAATGCAAAATACTGAGTACAAAAATTAAAAGAATGCTGTTAGACCAACCATAGATGTGGAATACATTTAAATAGCAGATACTACTTCTCTGTTAAGAAAATGTGGTGACAATGTTAATGTGGATTCACTGAGTTTGGTTCCTTGCCAAAACTCGTCTCTGGCTCAGCTGTAAAAAAATTTTCTGAATGTAATTCTAACTTTATGGGTTAATATATCAGCTTTCCTCTTATTAAAATGATCATTTACTCGGTCTATAAAATGTCAAACAGTGATGGCCTGTTGCAATTTGCCAGAGCTCAGAACATGTCCATAAACGTTCTTCCTAAAATAAACAACTGCAAAATCTTTAATTAAAGCCAAAGAGCAAATACTCATGTTGACACATGTAAACAAAGTTAATGCATTTATGTACTGTTACGAACTTGTATGTCCGTGTGTTTGTTTGTGCAGGTGCTGTGTTTTGTCTATGTTAATTTAGCTGTGCCAGGGCCCTGTTCCGATTGGTGCATGGACTTACTGCCCCGGCGTGATTGGATCCAGCTGGAGGACCCGCCCAATAAAAGGAGGCTGGAGCGCTACAGCGGGAGAGGTCCTCGCATTTCTCCTCATCACCCAGCAGTAGTCCTGTGGTAGCCGCTGGCTGCAGTATACGTGCGAAAATTGTGGAAGTGGAGTGGGTAGGGGTGAGCTGCCGTTTATTTTGATCACCCGTTTTCTCCTGTTTTTGAGTTGGTTAAGGAGGTCAGACTCTGTCTTTATTTTGACTTTATTTTGGTGAGGTCAGGGGTGCGGGATTTGTGTAGGTTTGTTTTGTTTATTGTTTTGGCCTTGGCTCACCCTGAAGTGTTGACACTCCCGTTTTGGTTCTCTTTATTCACCTTGTAAATAAATCACTTCACATCTAACGGATTTGTTGCGTGTGACTGCTTGGGTCTTGGGGGGGGGAAGCGAGTGCCTCGCTCATGTTATGGCCTGGCCCTAGACGGGTCGTAACATGAATTGGGGGCTCGTCCTCTGCCTTTTTCTGTGGGTTTTTGCGTGTGTTTGGTCTGTTGGCGGTTTTCTTGGGTGTGGGGGTGGTAGGTGTGTGGAATTATGGAGTTTTCTTTGGATGATTTTGTTACTTCGCCTTCGTGGGATAGAATTGTGAAGTGCAGGAAAGCGGATTTGCTTATCATTGCTAGTTGTTATGACGTTCAAGTGTCCTATGGTGCCCGCAAAGCGGTGGTTAGGGACGCTTTGTGTGCAGAGTTGGTGGAGCGAGGCGTTCTTCCTGCCCCGCAGGCAGCTGTAGAGCAGCCTGATGGCGGGGGTGTGAAGGTGGCTCCGGAGGCTGAGCCGGGGTCGGATGCCAAAGGGCCTGTTAACGTGCTACCAGCCGAGGCGGACTCTGATGCGGCTGAGGCGGGCTCTGACACAGCCGAGGCGGACCCTGATGCTGCTGGGGCGAAGCCTGAAGCAGCTGAGTCTGGTACGGCCGGGGAACCCCTGGCGGGGCGGTCTACGGAAGATCTCCGTTTGACCCTCCGTATTAGGGAGGTGGAAGCCCGTGCTAAAGAGCTTGAGGTACAAGCAATGCACCTCCGTGTCAGAGCTTTGGAGCTGGAGCGAAAGCCCTCCACATCTGCCTCTAGTCATCCTAGTACGTCCACCGCGGTCCCGACAGGTTTTGACATCACCAAACACGTTAAACTGGTTCCCCTGTTTCGTGAGGCCGAAGTGGATTCCTATTTTAACGCTTTTGAGCGTATAGCGGCCGCGTTAAGTTGGCCGAAGGAATTTTGGCCGCTGCTGTTACAATGCAAATTGGTTGGCAAAGCCCAGGAGGTGTGTACCAGTTTATCAATTGAAGATAGCCTGGATTATGACGTCATGAAGAAGACTGTGTTGCAGGCATATGAGCTCGTCCCAGAAGCCTACCGTCAAAAATTTAGGAAGTGTGAAAAAACCGCCAATCAGACATTTGTGGAGTTTGCCCGTGAAAAAAGTCGCCTGTTTGAACGATGGTTGCAGGCCAGTAAAGCACAGGATTTCGAGGGGCTGAAAGAGCTTCTTTTGTTAGAGGAATTCAAAAAATGTTTGCCGGACCAAGTAGTTATTTATCTGAATGAGCAAAAGGTGACCTCACTTGCTAAAGCGGCAGTGATGGCTGATGAGTTTACTCTCACCCACAAAACTATATTTTCAGCCGCTGTCTCACAGAATATTAGGGTGGGACAGGAAAGGAAGATAAAGTCACCAAAGATAGGACTGAAAGATAGACAGGAGGATGGTGTTAATCGCGACTGTTTTTATTGTCGCGAACCCGGACATCTAATCGCTGTCTGTCCTGCGCTCCGGAGGAAAGAGCAGCGCAAAGGCTCTAAAAATCCAGCGGGCGTAGGTCTCATCAAAGTTGTCCCTTTGCCTAAATCGCATTCCACTCTCACCCGTGATTTGCACCATGTGGATGCAGAAATAGAGCCACGTTTTAAACCGTTCATCACGAAAGGCTTTGTTTCTGTGACGGGAGAAGAGGGGGACAAAGTGCCTGTTACTATTCTTCGGGACACAGGTGCGCATCAGTCGTTTATGTTGGATAGTGTACTACCATTGTCAGATAAAACTGCTTGTGATTTGGATGTGTTGGTTTGGGGAATTAAGATGAGCGTTCTTCGGGCGCCGTTACGCAAAGTCCATTTACATTCGCCCGTGAAAACGGGGCATGTCAAAGTTGCGGTGAGTTCCCAGTTGCCGATTAAAGGGGTTTCGTTTATTTTAGGAAATGACTTGGCTGGTGGGACAGTTTTCCCACCGCCTGAAGTGGTGGAAACGCCTATTTCTTCTGTCACTGAGGTTGCCGCCCCTTTGTTAAATGTGTTTCCTGTTTGTGCAATCACTCGTGCGCAGTCACGCAAATTTGATGATGTTATGGATGTTGCTGACACGTTTATGGCGACCCCAGACGAGAGAATATCTCCCAGCCGTGAGAGTGACAGAACAAAAAGCGATGTGATGAAACTGATGCCAGAGCTGGATGAGAAATTGAATAGGGATGCATTGATAACCGCTCAGCAGAATGACTCATCACTGGCTCCCTGTTTTCTATCTGCAGCTAAGAGTGCAGGAAGTGAATCACCCACTTCTTATTTTTTGCAAGATGGAGTTCTTATGAGGAGGTGGTCCTCTGACCGGTGTGGTTTGCCTGGTGCTACGCAGGTGGTGGTGCCGAAGCCACATCGAGGGCAGGTGCTTAGCTTAGCGCATGATGCCAGCATGGCTGGACATCTTGGGGTGAACAAAACATATCATCGGGTGTTGCGCAACTTCTTTTGGCCAGGGTTGAAAGCTGATGTGGTGGCATATTGCCGTACCTGTACCACATGTCAGATGGCGGGGAAACCTAACAGACCCATTCCACCTGCTCCGTTACATCCTATTCCAGTAATAAGTGAGCCGTTTGAAAAAGTAATATTGGATTGTGTGGGTCCCCTGCCAAAAACCAAATCCGGACACCAATACATACTTACAATAATGTGTTCAGCAACAAGGTACCCAGAGGCAATTCCACTACGCACGCTGAAAGCAAAACCGGTGCTAAAAGCACTACTTAAATTTTTCTCTACTTTCGGACTTCCAAAGGTTGTTCAAACAGACCAAGGAACGAATTTCACCTCAAAAATGTTTGCACAGGTTGTGGAGGAGTTGCACATAAAACATGTAAAATCCAGTCCATACCACCCGGAAAGTCAAGGTGCTCTGGAAAGATTCCATCAAACCCTCAAAGCTATGCTGCGCAAGTTCTGCGCGGGGTCGGATAGAGAATGGGATGAGGGTCTGCCGTTATTGTTGTTTGCAGTCAGAGAAACCACTCAGGAATCCTTGGGATTCAGTCCGATGGATCTGGTGTTTGGACACGTGGTCCGCGGTCCCCTCCGCCTTCTGAAGGAGAGGTGGTTGTCAGAAACTTCTGAAACTCAGCATAATGTTCTGGATTATGTTAGCGGACTTCGGGAAAAGCTTCACCTTGCATGTCAGTTAGCTCGAGAGAATCTGTCACATACGCAAGCTAAAATGAAAACTCGCTATGATAAAAAAGCTGTTTGCAGAAGTTTTCAGCCGGGAGAGAAAGTGTTGGTGTTGTTGCCTGTGGTAGGGTCCAGCTTATCAGCTCAGTTCGCTGGCCCATATGTGGTGGAACAAAAACTCAGTGACAACAACTATGTGATCCAGACCCCAGACCGCCGGAGAAAGTCTAGGGTTTGTCATATTAATCTGTTAAAATCGTTTCACTCGAGGAGTCCTTCGGGTGTGCCGTCTCCAGTGTGCGCCGCTAGTACTGTTTCTCCCTATGAACCCTCTGATGACGGGCTACTCCAGAAAAGTGAAGCGCTGGGTAGCGGCCGGTTGAAAAATTCGGAGATCTTAAATGATTTAGACACATATTTAGTCCACCTGTCTGAACCCGCTCGAGCTGACATCACTGATCTGATAGAAAACAACTTATCACTTTTTTCTGATCACCCTCGTCAAACTGCGGTCCTGTGCCACGATATTGATGTGGAAGGACATAAACCGATTAAGCAACATGCTTACCGAGTGAACCCAGTGAAAAGGGCGATAATGCAGAAGGAAGTTGACTATCTCTTAGAACACGGTTTAGCCTTTCCGAGCGCCAGCGCATGGAGTTCGCCGTGTGTGCTAGTACCAAAATCCGACAACACTCCTCGGTTTTGTAATGATTACAGGAAAGTTAACGCTGTTACCAAACCTGATTCATTTCCTCTTCCTAGAATGGAGGATTGTATTGATAGAGTGGGATCGGCATCGTTTGTAACCAAACTTGATTTGTTAAAAGGTTACTGGCAAGTACCTTTAACTCTGAAATATCTGCTTTTGTTACACCGGACCATTTTCTCCAGTATACGGTTATGCCGTTTGGATTGCGTAATGCACCCGCTACTTTCCAGCGCCTTATGGCCAAAGTACTGGCGGGCGTGAATAACTGCGATGCCTACCTGGACGATGTTGTCATTTACTCATCCACCTGGTCTGACCACTTACAAACACTCTCTCTCGTTTTCAGCCGTTTTCAGGAGGCCTCGCTTACGTTGAACCTAGCCAAATGTGAATTTGGCAGAGCCACCATCACATATCTGGGAAAACAGGTGGGTCAGGGACAGATACTGCCGGTGACCGCGAAAATACAGGCGATCGTTGAGTTTCCAGTCCCACAAACGAGAAGGGCGCTGCGCCGATTTCTAGGAATGTGTGGTTATTATAGAGGGTTTTGTAAGAACTTTGCCACTGTCGTCGTTCCTCTCACCGATTTGATCAGTCCGGTGAAGCCTTTTGTGTGGACGCCTGTTTGTCAGACTGCTTTCGAGTCTGCGAAAGCATTACTGTGCAGTTCCCCTGTTCTTACGGCCCCGAATTTCATGTCCCCTTTCAAGCTCGAGGTTGACGCTAGTGCGGTTGGTGCAGGAGCTGTCCTTATGCAGGAAGACCATTGCGGCGTGGATCGCCCAATTTGTTACTTCTCAAAAAAATTCAACAAACATCAGATGAACTACAGTACCATTGAAAAGGAAGCCCTTGCCTTGTTGTTAGCCCTACAGCATTTCGAGGTGTATATCGGATCCAGCTCTATCCCTGTTCAAGTGTTCACTGACCATAACCCATTGGTTTTTCTCTCCCAGATGCAGAACTCAAATCAGAGACTTATGCGTTGGTCCCTTCTCTTGCAAGACTTCAACCTGCAGATCAGGCATAAGAAAGGGACGGAAAATGTCATCGCGGACGCCCTGTCGAGAGCAATTTTGTAGTCTAGGATTAAACACTAGAAGGATTGTTTAATTCTTATGGAAGGGGGTGTTACGAACTTGTATGTCCGTGTGTTTGTTTGTGCAGGTGCTGTGTTTTGTCTATGTTAATTTAGCTGTGCCAGGGCCCTGTTCCGATTGGTGCGTGGATATACTGCCCCGGCGTGATTGGATCCAGCTGGAGGACCCGCCCAATAAAAGGAGGCTGGAGTGCTACAGCGGGAGAGGTCCTCGCATTTCTCCTCATCACCCAGCAGTAGTCCTGTGGTAGCCGCTGGCTGCAGTATACGTGCGAAAATTGTGGAAGTGGAGTGGGTAGGGGTGAGCTGCCGTTTATTTTGATCACCCGTTTTCTCCTGTTTTTGAGTTGGTTAAGGAGGTCAGACTCTGTCTTTATTTTGACTTTATTTTGGTGAGGTCAGGGGTGCGGGATTTGTGTAGGTTTGTTTTGTTTATTGTTTTGGCCTTGGCTCACCCTGAAGTGTTGACACTCCCGTTTTGGTTCTCTTTATTCACCTTGTAAATAAATCACTTCACATCTAACGGATTTGTTGCGTGTGACTGCTTGGGTCTTGGGGGGGGGGGAAGCGAGTGCCTCGCTCATGTTATGGCCTGGCCCTAGATGGGTCGTAACAGTACCGTTAAACCATTCAAATATATTGTGTCTGGTCTGCTAAAAATGGATGTAAATGAACGTACATATACCAGGGAATTTACTAAAATTTACATGTTAGGGTTTGGACGCAGCTTTGTCTAGTTTTAGTCTGTTTGCGATTCCATATTTTGTTACGTTCTCTTGTACTTAAGTAGTCACGTGTTTCCCGTGCTTCCATGTGTAGTTCAGGTCCCGTTGTCTCGTCATTCCTGTTTTGTTCCCTTCTGTGTTCCTTTGTGTCCCCGTCTAGTCTATGTTGAGTAACCCCTGTTCAGGTGTCTTTCTGGTCTCCCTGTGCTAGTCAATCATGTCTCCATGTTTGTTCAGCATTTTGTTTGTGTCAAGCTTGTGCATGTTAGTCCTGGCCTTTGTCGTGTGTTTATTAAACCCACTCCAAATCACGCTCAGTGGGTGTGTTGCAGGTTGTTGTTAAAATTTCCACAACACCTTAGTTCTGGTATTAGTTACTTCCTGTTTTATTTTGGTGGTCCCTAGTCTTGTATGTATTATGTTCAGTTTTGCTTCCTCTGTCTTCCCCTGATTTGTTCCTGCCATGTTTCCCACCTGTCTTCCCTTTGCCTAATCACCTGCTGTGTATTTAATGTCTTCATCTCCAGCTGCTCTTCATCACGTCCTACTGTTATTGGTGTGTGTTCCTTGTTCTGTGTTATATGTGCCCTAGCACCTCAATTTTCCCTTGTTTCCCAGTGTTTAGTATTCCATCTACTTTGTGCTTTTGGGATGTTGAAACGTCACCTGCAATAAAACTGTATTTCGAGTCTTGCATAATGGGTCCAAAACCTGCCTGATAGGATGTTGGTTTGTAATAACAAAAGGCAGACAAGCCGCTGATTTGTCATCAAGGTGTTGCTTCCAGCATATGCTCTGGCAGCTGCTCAAGCCAAGCAATATAAAACAGCCATGCCTGTTGTATTAATTGATCTGATTATATATTTAGTTAGCTGCTGGGTAATGATTGCTAACAAATTTTAAGTCATAGCTGGAGAGAACATTTGATCCAGACTGACTCAAAGCTCTGATGTTTTTGGAAGGTTGGGGAGTGTCCTGAAGCGAAAGGTGAATATAAATCCTTGTCTGATTGATCCTCTGAGAGAAAAAAGCACTACAAGCACAGCAACAGAGCTCAGTTTAAAGCAGCACCAGTGCACATAAAAGTTACTTTCCAGGGCAGATAAATGAGCAAATTCTGCCTTCCTGCACAGTTTCATCATTCTGAGTTGCGTCAGGCTCAGCTTCGCTGGATGTCACATGGAAACAATATTTATTCAGTGTTTTGGAGCCGAAGTAATGGTTTAGATGGATTTCTGTTTGTGCAGTTGCATTATGTGTGAAATATAAAGCTGTGCTAATGTGGCAAGTCAGATACCGTCCTTAAGCGTATTTGCATTGATTGATGGATTTTCAGTGATTAGTTGTTGTTTTTTTTAGCTTCATCAGAAAATATACGTGCTCAACTCTGTTTTGGGTGTCTTAATCAGCAGGCTTGAACAGAATACGATTTGTCATTTCATGTCTCTCCACCCTCAATATTTTATAATGTGAAAATTCCTTTAAATGGAGCATCATTTTAAATCATTGAATGACCTTAATGACATTTTCCCCTCAGTTAGTTACCATCACGTCTCAAGATGCTTCCTCTATTCTTTTAGTAAAGTAACACCTGCTGAGTCACTGTGTTGTCAAGCACAGCCTTCCAGGAAAGCGGTTAAAACACACCTGAAAAGGTGTGAGAGCCAACTCGGTAGTGTTTTCAGTAACATGCCTGTGTGTTATAGCAGTGTTTTACCATAGACATCATCATTTGACAGTTTTGTATTGATTGCAGTGACGGCAGTAATAGCTGTGCTGGTAATTAATTGCACATAACAGATAAAAATCTGCTCCAAAGCCAAAAACTAGAAATGCTGTTTATGTAGCGGGATAATTAGGCCGACTGCAGGAGTGGCGGCTGAAGACGTCACAATCATGCTCTGTTTTTTGCCGTGCTTGCTTGTCAAGGTGCTTTTTTTTTCTCAGCCGAGATAAAAAAAAAAAAAGTGATTGAAAAGTTGTAAACAGAGGAAATATTTCATCATTTTGCTCACAATATAGATTTGCAGTTATATTGGACAGACAGATGGAGCAGACACGACATTCTTCCCCAATACTGTGTATGTTTCCCAAAATGCCGCCAGCTGTGAGATGTCAGGGCATAGACCACATCTCTGAATGTTCTCTGTGGTGTCAGAAACCAGCATTAACCTGGGGGTGAGGTGGCGCCTTCAAGGATTTGGCTTGTTTTTCCAGCTCATCCCGGAGATAAGATTCCATATTTGCAATATTTTTGCATCAGTTTAAGTGAAAGGCATGAGAGCTGAATCTGCCTGTTAAAGAAGGTGCTCTGCTGCCTGTCCAGTAAGTGGTGCAGAGGGTCCATTCAGCACCACGGACAGCAGACTTTTGGCTTCAAACAGTGAGCTAAGCTTCCTTAGATGCTCAGCTTCATTGAGATATAAGGAGATATCTGGGGGCCACATCTTCTGAACAGTGTTTGTGAGGCAGGGTACTTTATTAGGAGTACTGTTGCTGTTAAGGGATGTACACCAGTGTTTTAAGTAACATTCACATCAATGGGAGGACCCAAGGTTTCCCAGCAGACCATTTCTGAGAGCAACACACAGCTTCTGTGGGACTCTTCTGAGTGCATTCTGCTGCTATCTCTTCCTCATGAAAGTGACACACCATCTCTAGTTCCCATGATGTAAGAGGTCAGCATGTGACCAGTCAGCAGTCACACAACCCATTTGCAGCATGATGTGGTACATAGACCTTTTCACCACAGTCAGCATTACACTCCCTTGTTCTTTGGAAAAAACAAACTAACCCGTATAACCACTGCATACTGGGAGCACGTATCTAGACTTGGTGTTTGGGAGGTTCACTGACTCAGTGAGCCGTCAGAATTTATCCCGGTATTGTTGAGATCCTTACACTTCCTTATTTTTCCAGCTATCAAGACATCAAGTTCAAGAACTGACTTTCCACTCGCTGCCTCATAAATCCCACGTATTAACAAGTGTGAACATTCAGAGTCACTGTTACCGTCTTCACCTGCCAGTGGTTTCTGTGCAGTAGCTAACTAGTGTGTTTGTGTGTGTACAGTATGTGTGCATCCTTCCATCAAATGCTGCCAATTACAGCTTGATTTAAGACTAACGTTTTTATGCGTCGGCATAAATACGAAGCAAAGTGTTTCTGAGGTGAACACTGAGCTTCATTTGCATCACATGTGTGAGCGTCACGTGTATTTTTACAGTCTGCACTTTACAGTGAATGTGTCCGCGTATGTGTGGGTTAACATTTTTGTGAGCACTAACCAAGCGGAAATGACAGTAATTAACTAAATGAGCTACATCTGCACCTGGGGCTTAGTGAGATAAAGGGAAATACAAACTAAATATGAAGCTGCTCTGCACTGTAAATGTAAGCAATGCTCTTACTTAGAGTAAATGGTGCATTTAACTTATTTATACTAGTCTTTTCATTTGAATTTTCCTGCACTATTCGCCTTTTATACTGGTTTTATGTGGAGCATAGAGACTCATTGGATTATGTTTTAGTTAAAATAATTTGTTTGATAATGTTGTCATCAACATGTAAAAAAGAGTACAGACGAGTAAGAACAGAAGAAAGAATGAATGCATTTAAAAAAGATTTATTGAAGGAAAACTG
This sequence comes from Copadichromis virginalis, assembly GCF_057382275.1. Lineage (NCBI taxonomy): Eukaryota > Metazoa > Chordata > Actinopteri > Cichliformes > Cichlidae > Copadichromis > Copadichromis virginalis. The sequence goes on from NC_140620.1 coordinate 49,484,935, forward strand.
GGGTGAAGTATATCAGGAACAGGACGTTAATAGTGCTTATAATAAATTCCTTAGAATATTTACATTACTGTACAATACCAACTGTCCAATAAAGCAATATAGTAGGAAACAGAAATATATGGACTGTCCATGGATAACAAAAGGTCTGCAAAATGCATGTATAAAGAAAAATGCTCTATACAGAGAGTTCTTAAGAACGAGAACTAAAGATGCTGAAATCAGATACAAAAGATATAAAAATAGGTTAACTAATATACTTAGATTTAGTAAAAAGGAATACTATAAGAAGCAATTAGATATAAATAGAAATAATAATAAAAGATTATGGGAAATCCTGAACAGTGTTATAAAATGTGGGACTGGACAAAAGAACTATCCCAAGTATTTCATTTGTAATGACCATGAAGAATACAATATGGATGTTGTGGCAAATAGTCTCAATGAATTCTTTGTAACTGCTGGACCAAATTTAGCAAGAACAATCACTCATCCTGGGAAAGCACAGGAAAAACCCGATACACTGATTGACAGAAATCCATATTCTATGTTTCTCACAGCCGTTGATGAAAATGAAGTTCTTGAAATGTAAAAAATGTAAAAATCACAAATCTTTGGATTGTAATGATATTGATATGATAGTGGTTAAAAGAGTCATTGAGGCTATTATAAAACCATTTACATACATCTGTAATTTATCATTTCAAACTGGTCGATTTCCAGACAGAATGAAAATAGCAAAAGTTATACCTCTATACAAATCTGGAAACAAACACCATTTCACAAACTACAGGCCTGTCTCTTTACTACCTCAATTCTCAAAAGTTCTTGAAAAACTGTTTAAAAACAGACTGGAAAAATTTATAGATAAACATAAACTACTCACTGAGAGTCAGTACGGATTCCGATCAAGCAGATCAACATCATCGGCACTATTAGATTCAATAGAATACATCACAAATTCCATAGACAAAAAGCAATATGTGGCTGGGTTATTCATAGACTTGACAAAGGCATTTGACACTATAGATCATGATATATTAATAAGAAAACTGGAACGTTATGGTGTCAGAGGGGTAGTTTTAGATTGGGTCCGGAGTTATTTAAGTGACAGAAAGCAGTTTGTGAAAATAAATGGTGGTTGCTCCTTATGTATGGACATTGCTTGTGGTGTACCCCAAGGGTCAGTTTTGGGTCCAAAATTCTTCAACTTGTACATTAACGACATCTGTAAAGTGTCCAAAGTATTAAAAGTGGTTCTCTTTGCTGACGATACAAACATTTTTTGCTCTGGTGATGATCTGCAGAATTTATTGGAGGATATGACTAATGAAATAAGTAAAGTGAAGTTCTGGCTTGATAAAAACAAATTATCATTAAATTTGAATAAATCTAAACTGATGTTATTTGGAAATAGTAGTTTAAATACTAATGCAAAGATTCAAATAAATGGTGTTGATATTGAAAGAGTCAGTGAAAATAAATTTCTGGGGGTAATAATAGATGAAAAACTTAACTGGAGAGCTCACGTAAGATATATTCATTCCAAAGTATCACGAAGCATTGCAGTACTAAACAAGGCAAAACAGGTATTCGACAGAACATCACTTCATATTCTCTACTGTTCACTGGTTTCACCATACTTAAGCTATTGTGCAGAGGTATGAAACTATGGAACAAACTGAATATGGAATTAAAGCAATGTCCAAACATAAAACTGTTCAAAAAGAGTTATAAAAATATGATCTTCTCGATCTATAAAGAAAAGGAAAATATTTAAATTAAGTGAATGTCTCTATTTAAAAACAAACAAACAAAAAATTCATGATGTGATATTATAGTATATAGTATATCAGAAATCTGTTCACTATTTTTATTACAAATTATATCAGTAAGGAAGCTGACTAAATATTCACTGATAATTTATGGGACAGGGGTGGGATTAAATAAGTGTATACTTCTTCCCACTCCCTTTCAACATGTAAATTAATCAGAATGTTTTTTTTGTATGTAATTTGTATAGTATATTTTTTTTCTCTCATTTCTTTTCTAAATGTACTTGTATATTGTTCACATGTTGAAATAAATTACCAATCAATCAATCATGTAATTTCTATTAGGCTGTTTAGACTTTAGATGTTGTGTGATGTGATATTCAGTGTTTATGTGGCCAGAAATAAGGTTAAAGTTTAGCTACAGTGCAGTAAGAGCGAGTCTCTTGTAGCATTCCTTGTTCATAACCATGTACAGTGTTGGGAAGGTTACTTTAGATTACAGAATACATGGCCCAACATGTATTTTGTAATGTATGCGGTTAGGTTACTCAATGTGAATACTCTGGATTACTTGATATATCATCATGCTTTTTACAACTATATGAATGTACTATTGCTGTGTGATTTATTACTATTACTGAAGGCTACTCTATGCTGTGGTGTGCTGGGGGAGCAGCACAGCAAAGAGGGACTCATCCAGGCTGGAGAAACTGATCAGGAGGGCTAGCTCTGTGGTCGGCATGAAGCTGGACACTCTGGTGACAGTGGCAGAGAAAAGGACACTAAAGAAACTGATGGACATTATGAACAATGCTGGGCATCCTCTGCACACGGCCATAAACAACCAGAAGAGTCTGTTCAGTGACAGGTTGCTTCTCCCAAAGACAAGAACTAACAGACTTAAAAACTCCTTTGTCCCACACGCCATCAGACTGTTTAACTCCTCTCTGGAGGGGAGAGGGAGGGGAAACAGGAGGACAAAGGAGGGGGGAACAACTAAGCTGTAGTGCCTCTTCACCTCACTGTGCAATACCTTGTGCAATACTTTTGTAAATAGTCAACAGTGCAATAGACTCAATACTTGAAATGTGCAATTCACTTGTATTTTTATTTTTTATTCCTATTTATTCTATTTATCCCCGTCGTATATTTTATTTATATTTGTCTCTGTATTTATATATATGTGTGTGTGTGTGTGTGTGTGTGTGTGTGTGTGTGTGTGTGTGTGTGTGTGTGTGTGTGTGTGTGTGTGTGTGTGTGTGTGTGTGTGTGTGTGTATATATATATATATAACAGTTCTGTAACTGTAACTTTGGTCGTTGCTGTGCTTTTTTTGGAAGTCGAATTTCCCAGAGGAACCCACCCGAGGGATTAATAAAGTTCTATCTTATCTTATCTTAACATTGTTAGCTGAGGTTAGTTCATAGACTGCAGACTGTTAGACTTGATGGATAGTATTAACAACCTGCTAGCTGCAAATAATGATGTGCAGTTCTGAAAGCAATACCAACAAGATTTGGTAACAGTAGGGTGGACATTAGGTAAGGCTGCACTTTTTACAGTGATCTCGTATAGAAAACTATGTCTGTATCAGTAATATGTTTTCTTTCACAGGATTATTTGCAGCTAGCAAGTTGTAATGCAGCCTTCAGTAATAGTAATAAATCACACAGCAATAGTACATCGAAGATACTGAAGTGGCACATAACCCAGGTAGTTACCACAACTAAAACAAGTTAGTTGGGCATGCACTTTATGCACGATTTTTTTCAGTTGCGTTATTCAGCTCCTGCTCAAACTGTAAGACTGAATCACAGGGGTTAGAAGTTCGGATTTCAAAACAGGTTTGATTTTCTTGTGACCATACGATTGCTGATCGGGAGCTGGTCGTGAGATGTTAATCGCTTCTCATTACCCCATGTAAAACTACACGATGCATAACACACGATTAAGGCAAAACTCAGGCCGATCCCCAAAATGGTCGCACAAGTGAAAAATCGTCTCACAATGGACCAAAAATCGCAGTGTATGCCCAGCTTTAGTTTTAAAAAGAACTTATTTCAAGATGTTTGTTTAGGTCGGAGGTGGAGTCTTTTGACACTGAGAGCAGCTTGGTTGCTGGCAAACAGTTTGCATTGCATGGTCAGATTTCACCCATCCCTTTCTTCTATATCCTCCTAGGACCTGGTGTCCACATATATGGACATCACATTTTGGGTTGTCTAGACCAAAATACTACGTACGAGGACATTACAAGCTTTTGAGTTGCTTAAGGAAAAGTTGACTAGTGCCCCTGTTCTAGGCTATGCTGACTTCAGTCTCCCTTTCACGCTGGAAACGGATGCTAGCAGTCTTGGATTAGGCGCTGTTCTGTCCCAGAAGCAGGGGGGAAGGAATAAAGTCATAGCTTATGCTAGTAGGAGGCTCAGAGGGGCTGAGAAGAATGATCAAAACTTTAGCAGCACGAAGCTCGAACTCCTAGCATTAAAGTGGGCAGTCTCAGAAAAATTTAGGAGTTATCTGCTGGGGTCCAAGTTCACAATCATAACGGATAACAATCCCCTGTGTCACCTGCCCACTGCTAATTTAGGAGCCATTCAACAGAGGTGGGTAGCTCAGCTGTCTGTGTTTGACTTCGATGTTAAGTATCGCCCTGGCCGCTGCAACACTGCCGCTGATGCCCTCTCTCGGCAACCAACAGTTGACACGGCAGAACCTGACAGTGAGGATGCAGAATATGATGGCTCTGTAGCCATATGTAATGTGCTAAGGGCAGGTACAAGTCTAGGCTCAGATCTTGTCATGGCGGGAGTTGAGGCTTGTAGGATCAGACTGCTGCAGGCCTCCGAACCAGATGAGGAAGCAGTCAGTGAGGTTGTGCTGGGCAACACCCCAACGATGCCTAGTTATTCCAATGCAGAACTCTGTCGCTTCCAAGTGTCAGACCCAACAATTGGTGTCTTGAGAGAGTTTTGGAGCAGACAGAAGAGACCTACCTACAGAGAGAGAGGGGGTCTGTCTAAACCGGTACGTTCTCTACTGAAGCAGTGGCCTCGGATCAGAGAAAAGGATGGACTGCTATACCGTGTGATTGAGGATGCTCACCTTGGACAGTGCCATCGGCTGCTACTACCTCCCTGCCTTAAAGAAAAAGTGCTCAGGAGTGTGCATGATCACATGGGACACCAGGGAATCGAACGCACACTGGGTTTGTTGAAACAAAGATGTTTCTGGGGGGGCATGTTTGAAGATGTTGAGCACTGGGTGAAGAAATGTCAGAGGTGTGTGTTAACAAAGAAGCCTAAACCCAAAGTTCAGGTACCCCACGCTCCTTTTTTGGCTACCCGCCCACTTGAAGTTGTTGCTGTTGATTATACCACCCTTGAGCGGGCTACAGATGGTCGTGAAAACATTCTTGTAATGACTGATGTGTTCACCAAGTTCAGTCAGGCATTTGCCACATGAGATCAAAAAGCAGATACCACAGCTAAGATTATCCTGAAAGAGTGGTTCATGAAATATGGGGTACCAGAGCGCCTGCACTCAGACCAGGACAGGAATTTTGAAAGCGCAGTGATTGCTGAGCTATGCAAACTGTATGGAGTGAAGAAAACTCATACAACACCCCACCACCCTCAGGGTAACCCACATTGTGAGAGGTTCAACAGGACTTTGCACAACCTCTTGCTTACGCTTCCCCCTGAGAAGAAGCAGCGCTGGCCCAAGCATCTGTCAGAGCTGGTGTATGCTTACAATGTCACGCCGCACTCGACCACAGGGTATTCTCCCCATTACCTGCTGTTTGGGGTCCACCCACATCTACCCATTGATGCATTGTTGGGCCGGGAGGAAGTAAAAGATGACAAACTAGACTGGTTATTAGTGCATCAGGAGCGTCTCCAGGATGCACACGCCAGAGCCAGAGAATTTGCCGAACGGAAGGCTGCAGAGAGAGTGGTTCAGCAACAAGGAAAGGTGTTCTGTCCACCTGTTGACATCAGACAGTTTGTGTATCTCCGTTACCGACCACCAGGAAGGAATAAAATTCAAGATGCCTGGGCAGCCCCTGTGTATAAAGTGGTTGATATCCAAGGGACAACATACACAGTAGTGCCACTAGAAGGAGGGCCGGTGGAAAGAGTCCACAGATCTAACTTGAGGCCATGCGTGGGGTCTATACCTGCACCCAAGCCAAGGCTACGTGACCAGGAAGTCAGTTCTGCAGATGAGCACCAAGTGTCTGATACGGAGGTTGAGCATCCAGAGTTTGCCTTGACGGAGAAGGTCCAGTACCCCATGGAGCTGCCAGTGGCTCAGGGACCTGGGAACTTGGTTCCGACGGTCGACGAGCCTGGAGACCAATTGGAGAATGGAACTGAAAATGTGGGTGAGGATCTACTAGGCAGGAGAGCAGTGACAACCCTGATGACCTCGAGGTGGAGCCAGCAGCTTACCTTCCACCTGGACCAGGAAGCATTGGATTCTCCAGCGAAGAACCGGTGGCGAAACCTGTTCCAGCTCCTAGGAAAGGAAAAAGAGAGAAAGCGGAGGCAGGTCCACCCACACCTGCTACACGCAGGAGTAGGAGAGAAACTGCAGGGGTCCACACAAACCCATTTAATCTACCTAGGACAGCATGCAATGCAGTATCCTTCAGTCCAGATGTACTCTCCCAGGTGTTAGCCGGTATGGTTCTCTACACCACCAAACTCAGGGGAATGGTGAATGAGCAGGGGGTCACTGAGGACGTTGACTCGTAGCAGGGGAGAATGTAGCCAAGTGAACTAATACTACGCATGGAAAGGGTTTAAAAAGAGGGGATTGTGTTTTTGACTGATTGCCTGTCTACCAGAGGTCTGTTGTAGAGTTGTCATGGTGATGACTAGACCTCGCATTTTGGGGGTATACTGTCCCTTTAAGAGACACCGTGAGCCAGAGCACTGCAAAAGATTCTGTGGCTAGCTACACAAGAGGTAAATGTGCTAAAAAGTGTAGCATACTGCAAAATATTGTCACCAGTGTTGGAGTAGGCTGTAATTAGCTACGTTTCTTTAGCAATGACTCCATGTTTGTGACCATTTCTGTAGAGCTCTTAACATGCGACGGGTGCATGTTTAATGGTCACGTGCTGTGAAAGGGACTGAAGAGCGGGTTGGCGTGAGTAGTGACAGTGTCCTAACAGATTTCAAAGTTGTTAAGTTTATACTGTTATTCACTTTGCATAACTCTGTATGTTTCTGTTTGATTCAGAGGGGAGATCACTTGCTGTGTGATTCCTGCGTGTGTACTTGTCCTAGCACAGTAGCTGTGTGGAGAAACCGAAGTGAGTTCATGATGTTCTCCCATAGAAATGTATGTTTAAAAGAGAGTTTACAGTGCACTTTATTGCCAGTTGACCTGCAAAGTTGTGGGATGTAAACAATGTGTTTATTTGTTTTGTTTTCTCTTTTTTCGTTGTATTTGTTTCTTGACAGGTCACTACTGTTGTCTATACTGTTTGAATTTAACATGTACATATGATAGTTACTGTTGTCTCAGACCCTGAAAGGCAGTTTTAGGCTGAGCCAGTGAAATAGTTAAATTTTGCCGTTTCACTCAAAACTACAGAATTAAAACTGTGCTCCTCCGAGTACAGTCGGAGAATAAAAAAGCCCACAAGAGTATTTCCTGTCTCCTGTCTCATTCCCCATGACCGGGCCACATATACTTAACATGTCTCACACTCATACAGTAAGACAAATGGTGGGGGTCTAGTAAGGAAGTTGGGGGAAGCAGACAACTCCACAGGAAGTCTTTTGTCTCTTCGAGGACTCTGGAAGGTAGCAAGGGCGTGTGAACCTTGAGGTGTGAAACAGCTGTGTACTGCCTTTAGTTCCTGGAGAAGGTATTTAACTGAGAACCATGCTAGGCTCAGGGAGACTCTGATCGTCTGTCCCGCGGTCATGCAGGGACTTTATCAAGCTTGCTTGTCTGTGTTTGGATTAAAGAATGTTAGCTACCGCTCACCGCTCGTCTGCAGGCTTTATTTAAATGGAAAACTTCCACAACAGGCAAAAAAAAAGCTTTTTGCTAAGAAAAAAAGATTTAGAGCAGAAGTTTTTTGCACTGCATTTTAAAATGAAAACATATGGCATTTATTTACAATTAAAGACACAGAGCAGGAGGTGTGTTACTGTTTTACATCCACAGACACACAAGAAAAGAAGCAGGCAACATTAGGTCAAGTTATGGCAATTTTATTTGTGTATTTCAGTACATGTATTTAGATTAGAGTTTTTAAAAAAACAAACGTCCCAAGAAGAAGGATGGGGTGAAAGAAAGGTGGAGAGAGGAGGAAGAAACTATTGATCTCCTCAAACTCGATGCTGCTGGGTCAGTTCTTTCTCAGCAGTCTGCTCCAGAATCCCCTCCTGTCCTCGGCTTGCTTTTCTTTTGCCTTCAGTTCTTTTAAGGTTTTGTTGAGCTGCTCCTCGGCATCTTTAAATTTTTGTTTCAGCTGCTGTTTGGCCAGTTTCACTTTGTGTTTGAGGAGCTCTTTAGCTTCCTTTTTGTGCTTTCGTATTTCTTTAAGTGCGTCTTTGCAGTCTTTCTTGGTCACCGCAGAGCCGGTCATTTCTTTCTTGAATGCCTTCACCTCAATTTTCTCTTCTGCAAGTTCTTCTTGCACTTTCATCAGTTCCTTCTTCATTTTTTGAGTGTAACTCTTTGTATCTTCCATTTCTTTCTTTGCTTCCTGTATTTTAATTTTCTCTTCCTCCAACACTTTTTGAGCTTCCAACAATTCTTTCTTCATATTTTCAATCTCATTTTCTGCCTCGTGTTTGCGTTTTTTCTCCTCTTGAAGTCGGTGCTTTACATGCAGTAATTCCTTCCCTAGTTTTTCAGCTTCAGCCATAACATTTGCAGCTTCTTGTGTTGCCAACTGCATTTTCCTTTTTCCCTCTTCAAAAGCTTCCTGCACCTCCTGTAATTCCTGTATCACATTTCCTGCCTCCTTCTTTGCAGTTTGATATTTATTTTTGGCTTCTTGTGCTGTGCTTTTCTCTTCCTCCAATGCTTTTTGAGCTTCCAACAGCTCTTTCTTCATGTTTTCATTCTCGTTTTCTGCCTGTTGTTTTCTCATCTTCTCTCCTTTAAGTTTGAGACCCACATGCAGTAATTCCTGCAATATTACTTCAGTTTCAAACTTTGAATTTTTAGCTTCTTCTCTTGATTTTTCTGCCTCTTCTTTTAATTTGACATTTTCAGTCTGTATCATTTGAAATTCTTCTTGCAGGTTAATCAGCTGTACTGTATTGTATGGTGATCCTCTTCTCGTTCTCCCTCGATTCATTTTGGCCTTTTAAACAAAGGAACCAACGTATTGTAGAGGAGTGAAGTGAAGTTTTCAATGTTTTCTTCGTCAACTGTCGTTTGTCCTGCACAGAGATGCTGCTGTAGATGTGTCTCTAGTTGTGTCTGGATACAATGAAACATGCTGTAACTAAGTGCTTGTGTTGCACAGTTCTATTAAACATTCCATTCCATGCATGCTCCGCCCACATGGTCAGGAATGTCAGGTGCTGCATCGCCAAATGCTGCTCTGTTGCCTAGCAATAACAGCTGTTTACTTTTTGGGGTCTGGTTCATTATTTAATAAAGAAAACATGTCCAAGTACTGGGTGCTGAGGCTCAGCGCATATTCTAGCCTGCTGCCTGGGTGGGCAGCTAGAAATCACTGGTGGGCAACATGAGTGAGGAGAAAACTGGAGCAGCCAAGCAGGGAGCTGCCGCTGTCCTATTGAAATATAAAGCGAATGTCCTCATATGTGGATCTCATTGTTCTCAGAAACCAAAATCAGGTAAAAAAATAAATAAAAATCACGTAATTCTTTGCTTTTACATTCATCAGGTCCCAATCAGCTCAAATAGCAAAGAGAAATTAAAAATTCTTGCCATGAAAGAGTTCGGGTCTTAGGAGGTTTAATATGAAGTGCTGTCAGAATTTTCCAATTAAGAAATGCATTCCCGCCCATGCACTGCTGGCTCTGTTGTGCTGGCTCTGGGTCCATTGTGTAACTGACACTACCAACATTAACAGGACGCTTACATTAGAGCCTCTTATTTTGTTTTGTTTGGGTTTCCAGCAATGCGCGGTATTACCAAAATTAGAGAGGGGATAGAGAGGAGATAGCCTAACATATGAAACAGGAAAAGACCGCTGTGTAATCAATTTATTTCAGTGGTAACTGTATCAGAATAGCTACTCGTATTTTGGATTTTAAGTACGATATGTGATATGTGGTGTATATAGGAATTTTGATTAAATAATAAGATATTTCCCCCACACACATAATGTGCAAACATTAAAAACAAGAGAAAAAGAAAATCTAAGGCATAACAGAAATGCACCATTTAGCTTTTTAAGTGAGAGACAAATGAATGTATCACAATAGTATCTGACACTAATGCAAGTGTGTCATAAAACAACAGAAACGCACGCACACACAAACACCAAACAGCACTGAAGATACCCTGTGTATACAACAAAAACAGACTCAGTCACCGAGAGCGAGTTATGCATACTAATATCTGTCTGTCACAGCAAATACTTGCACTGTACGAGTAAATGATGTGTAACATAGTCAAGCTGCACTTTGTAGCCAGGCGCCCGACGTATTATAAAGGAAGTGACTGTCTCACTTTCTTGAGGTTTAAGTTTGCATTGGCCACCCTTCCACAGGTTTAAAGAGATGTGATATTCAGTAACCTTTGTGTGTGTCTGAGGCCTGCTGTGCTCCCACAGTGTGGTTAGCTGAAGCAGAAGGGAGACAACAGATAACCCATGTATTTTTTCACAGTTAATTGGGCCTCCTTTCAAATGACCGCAAACAAAGCAGCTGGAGTATCTGGTTTCAATTTGACATTTAGTGTCTGAGAGAGGGTGTAAAAGCTCTCCGTCTATTACTTGACAGTAATAGACGGGGGTGACAGGACTGGAATATAGAGAGAGGATGGGCTATGATACATTTGTATTTGTCACAATGAGGAACTCAAAATGAATAAAACATTTTTCTTTTTCTTTTGAAATATGAGCCATGTGTGCTGCTTTAAACTGACTGGGGTAATGACAAGAATGAGCTTAACTATGGAGACTGAAGCAGTCACTTCTCCCACTGAAAACGCCACATCCAGATGAACAGAATCATCAGCATTAAGTGTAGTGCTCTGAGCGTCTTCACTTGTGTATTCATCTGGTTCCAGTTGAGAACTTGTCCCAGATTGTCCAGTCAAGCTACATAAAGACGGCAGGGAGTTCATTTTTAACTTTCCTCCATCTTTTCAGATCAGTGTTCGAGATCGTGCGAGTGTCATGGCTCCTTATATTCTGTTTGAGATTTCAGAGCTGGGATGTGTGATGTGCAGCCTCGTTTCCAACAAGCTGCACAGACTGTATCAACATCTGTCGGTGGACAATTAAGAAAATGATGACTAGCATGTAGACAGCAGTGCACCTCGGGAAAAATGATTTAGGATAACTTTTTTTTTTTCTTTACTACTCAAATGATGCCAGAGTGTTGACTATATATAGATCGTTGAAGCATACGTCTCCTGTGCCATCACTGAAAGAAAATCCTGAACAGATGGTTTGATGTAGTCAGTGAAAAACTGCACGTTTTCCTGCATTCATCTTTATGAAAAGGATTTCTTTGCATCTGGAAAATTGAACAAATAGAGCAGCAGTAAAGAAGAAGGCACTGAGGTCCCTGTTTTTGAGACAAGAGCAACAGATCATCAGCATAAAGTGAGACATTAGGCTGTAGTGGCTGGTTTGATGACCGAAATCTGCAAAAATCCATAAAATCACATTTTATCCAACACATAATGATGTTTTCTCCAGACTGTGAGGAAACACGTTATCTCCCAAGGAAAAAGTTATGTCCGGATAACCAGAATCAACTTTTTGAGATTTCCTTACCTGGATGATTGAGCATGCATCAACACACTTTATCAGAAACTACTTAGAAAGCTACTTTCGTGGCGATCGTGGCTCAAGAGTTGGGAGTTCGCCTTGTAATCGGAAGGTTGCCGGTTCGAGCCCCGGCTTGGACAGTCTCGGTCGTTGTGTCCTTGGGCAAGACACTTCACCCGTTGCCTACTGGTGGTGGTCAGAGGGCCCGGTGGCGCCAGTGTCCGGCAGCCTCGCCTCTGTCAGTGCGCCCCAGGGCGGCTGTGGCTACAATGTAGCTTGCCATCACCAGTGTGTGAATGTGTGTGTGAATGGGTGGATGACAGGTTGTGTAAAGCGCTTTGGGGTCCTTAGGGACTAGAAAAGCGCTATACAAATACAGGCCATTTACCATTTACCATTACTTTCAACTGCTCTCTTTTTCACAAGGGGTCACAGCACTACAGTTGATGGATCCACATGTTTGATTTGACAAAAAATTGACATCAAATGTCCTTCTTGACACGCACCATCCGGCTTCTATAAGCGGTTTTCTATGTTAACTGACTACTCAGAGCTTCATTCACCCAGTCACTCACATTCAAACAAGAACTTTTCTTCTTCATGTAAACCTAAGTGCCTTGTCTAGCATTCTCACACACACGCGCAGTCCAATGGATCCTCAGGGTTCAGTACCATATCCAAGGATACTCCAGGATGCAGACTGGAGAAGTTGGGGACCTAACTACAAACCTTCTGATTGGTAGATGAGCACTGAGTCTGCTTTTTAAAAATCTTTTGCTTTTATGAGAATAAGCGTGAGTGAAGCGTCTGGACATGATTGAGGGAGGCATGTAGAAATGAATGAAAATGACTGTGAGGAAATAACCATAAAACCAAAGGGGGCGAGGTATTTGCCTGAGTGCATTAAAGAAATGGCTATTAATCACTGACATATTGATTCCTTTAATATCTTCATGCAGCCTAATGAATTATTGCTGAAATGGCCCAAGAGGTCAGCAGTTATCTTAAGATGTGGTTGATATTCAGAGGTATGAAGCTGTCTTTTGTGAATGAAGCTATGTGACGGTCTTCTTGTTACTGCTGGACATAAAACTTATGCTTAGCCATGACTAGGTATAAAATCAAAATCTTGAGCTTCTGTAATGCTTGTCTTAGTATATAATGAGTTATAACAAGCAGACTGTTGGCAGAGACAAAAAAGAAAGAAAAGTGAGAAGAGTGGAGCTGATTGTGAGCAGTGTTGGTCAAGTTACTTGAAAAAAGTAATCAGTGACTAATTACTGATTACTTCCCCAAAGTAATCCCGTTACTTTACTGATTACTTATTTTCAAAAGTAATTAATTACTTAGTTACTTAGTTGCTTAGTTTTTAAAAACACGATTTACAACCTGAGTAGGTGATAAAGCGATAGATCTTTCAGCCCAATTCTACTTTTTCTGCATAATCCATCATACAAAATGTAATCAAATGGAAAAGTCTCTTTTTAAAACTTGTTTTATTAGTTTTAATCTTTTAACTTTATGCATCAAGCAAAAATTTAATTATATGCAACATTCTGACTTGAATAAATTAGTTTAACATTGAAACCTATTTTCTGCACATTCCAGCACATAAAATAAAATATTTTTTGTGTTTACACTCATTCTTTCAAATAGATGCAAGTAAAACACAGCAGAAAATAAATAAAGTCAAAGACTCAGCGGTCCTGTTGCTCTATTTTCACCTGTAAAGCAGGACAAGGGTAGGCGGAGGTTTACCCTGGTGCAGGTGTGCCGTGGTCAGTTGAAGAATCCGCGAGTTTCTCTGTGAGTTTCCCATTATGTCGTTGCGCACTCGGTGCTTGCTTGGAAGTTTAGGGGTTTTTTTCGCTGTAAAAAAGTTTTCTTCCCACGCACAATGGACGTGTTATGGTTCAAAAATATTGGAGATGGACACCAGAGGAAAAACCCACAATAACAACACTGGTCCGGTCGGGTTGAGTCAAACGATGATTTAATGATCACACACGTGGGAGATGGACACTGTATGCAGACAGTCTCAGATCTCATCTCAAAAAACACATCACCATAGTTTTATGAAATCAGGGTATTAGAACGCCCCCTCATGCGTAGTGACAGGTGTAATACAATCAATGTTGACAATTTTATTTAACACAAAGAATAACATTGTCTCCTTCCCGAGGGCAGACGCTAACTGCCCCCCTTCTCCTGGAACCGTCTGTACCCTGCTGAGACACAACATGGCAGCTACAAGGACTCTTTCATTTATTAAGACCATCAGTGTGTATTGCTCTAAATCAAGTATATAATATTAAATGAATATTGCTGGATCAGCTACTTCTACTTAAAACATATTAAAACATGACTAAGCACAAAATCACCAAGAATGACATCTTATAAGTGCTGTGTAAGCGCGTGCGGCCTTCCAAGCTCAAAGCCTTTGCCCTCCATAGATCAGCCAGACTCGCGCTGGCTGTAGCTTTTAACCTTTAATTACCTTGAGCACAACTCTAGAATGAGCAACAAACTGCAATGTGTATGGAATGATCATGGTTACATCTGCAATGGAAAATCATGTTATTATTCTGGTACCTGTAAAAAAGATCAAACTAAAGTTATCACCATCACTGTAATGCAAAGAATAATGTAAGATCAAAAACCTCAATTTATGCTTAATGCAAAGCTGGTTATATACTTCTAATGAACTAATAATGGCATATTAAAATATTAAATGATAATGAGAAAAACATCCCCGCCTTATTCTACAGACGCTAATATTTTTGTCACTTTTTATGGAATCAAACTCAAAGTAAGGTCAGTGCTTCCACGCTTTAAACGCTGCACGCTAATACTCTCTCCCACACTCCATATGTGATCCACTGTTGATCTGCACACAGCTGTTGTCACTAACGGCTCACTGTCGTGAGACATTCTTGCATAAAATCACGGTTTTAGTAATGCAGTAACGCAGCGTTCCTACAGGAAAGTAACGGTTATCTAATTACCGTTTTTGCAATAGTAATCCCTTACTTTACTCGTTACTTGAAAAAAGTAATCGGATTACAGTAACGCATTACAAGTAACGCGTTACTGCCCATCTCTGATTGTGAGTCACCAAAAAGCTTTCACTGGACTTAGTTGGTGTTGCACAACAACCCAGCAGCAGGTTGTTTTTTTTTTTTTATATTGTCCAATAACACCAATGCAGGTAGGGCTGTTCGGTATAACGATATATATCGGATGACGATATAAAAACGTCTATCGTTTCATTTTACGCTATCATTTGTTTCGTGGTGTCGCAAAATAAGCTGTTTACGGCAATATTTTTTCATCTTTTTGATGGTCACTGTAGTGGCTATATTAATTTCTTAAAGTTCTCTTTCTCTTATATTTTATATAACCACACTACAGACAGACAAGCGGCTGTTTTTATGAGTTGTGGTTAGCAACAACGATGGTAACACCATCGCGTGTCCGCTTGTTTATGTTCCACATAAACCTTTCACAATAAAGCTCAAGAGCCTGTTGAGACTTTTCAAAATAAACCGAATCACGTGAAAGAGCAGATTATTTACGGATGAGAAGTAAAAAAGAGCCGCCAGGTGCTAAAAAATAAACCTTAGACTCAAACGTTAGAACAGGCTTTTCCCCGCAGCACGCCGTGTAATAAATACTCACAAAGAAAACGGCGGCCGTTACAACTTATGTCTAAAAATGTATCGTTTCATGCATCGGTTAAAACACTCGATTCCAGCTACATGACGCGCAGCTGGAAACACTTCACGCAGGTCGAGCTGCCTGAGATTCACAGAATTTACAGAAAATGTTACATTTTTGTGATTTATATCGTTATCAGACGATAGAATTCTTATATCGGGATATGAGATTTTGGTCCTAAATGCAGGTGTATCCTCGAACAATTCTATCATTCCACCACCCCGGGTGGTTTGATGGATTTTTATCTTTCAGCGAAACGCCTCTCTTTGTCATTCCAGTGTTCCCTTACATCATTTTCTGAGCAAAAGGATGTCTGTGTCACAACATCAATTTATTTATTTCTTAGTTGACTTCCTGGTGCTTTTCTTTTCTTTTTTTCTTTTTTTTAGAAACTTTTATTGACAACTTAAAGGACTCCAAACCTCTTTTTCTTTCGGCTTCCAGAACTCTAATTGGCTTGTTTGAGTTTCTCAAGCTTCGCTCTCTGCAGAGTTTCTCTGATGAGGAGATTCTTTGTCTGGTATCTATGCAGACAGAGAATGAGTTAGCTGTTCAGTCACTGTCTGAGGAGAGGTATCAGCCTCTTACAGCAGCACTGAAGAATTCAGAGGACAAGGATACATATCTCTAATAGGACTCAGACTTCCAGCTTTAGTTGTTAGCTTGATGCTGTGTTTGTACAAGGTGCTGCAAACATAACTCCTACGCTAATGTAACATGATGATGGGCATCAGGCTGAGTTTGGCATATTTCTAAGTTGTTGCAAAGATGCTGATGGTGGATTGGAATTAAAAAATAAAATAAAAATAAGACAGGCTTAATTTTTTAAAACTTAGAGGGCTGGATGATAGGAACAACTTAAAAGCAGAATATACATGTGCAGATAAATACGCACTTATGCACATACACACAACAGACTAATATTGCCGAAATCTTTCAGTCGACAAGTGGAGATATCAGTGGCGGAATGCAATATGCATTTCTTTTTAGTGTTAAACCAACCAGACACCTCTCTAAATGCTTCAGATTACACTACACTGATGTAGTTCAGCTGCTTCTTTACCTTTCATGAGCTATACTGCTGATCTAGTTCTCATTAAGTTCTTTGTGATTCATCCACAATTTTCTTTTTTTTTAAATAAACGCACAGAATGCCTCAGGTTGCACCATTAACTCTAGCAATCTGTCTTTATCTAATCATACATTTGACACTGACCCGAACTGGTGAAACTGGTGAAACAAAACAGGAAAATTATGTATTACTGACCTTTTTGCAAAGTTGAATAATCCTATTGCAGCATAGTGTAACAATTAAGAGGGAAGGCGAGCTTGCATGACCACTGCTGCAGCCATGATTACTTTGGTCCATTCAATAGATACAGTATAGATTTAATAGACCGCGACGCTACAGTACGGAAGTCGAGTAATTAAAAAGGAGGTTTAGGTAAACTCACAAATTGTGTTCCAGTCCATCCTGATAAGAACAGACTGCTGGAGGAAACGTTGAGCCCGTCTGATCATTTGGGATTTTCAGCATTGATTTGGACTAAATTAAACATGGATATTGGCACAAATCATTATAGCTTTGCTTGCTCTTAAATCCCGTAAGTTTAACTTTTTATAGAGGCAATGAAGTACTGTAGATTGCACATTTCAGGAAAGTTGCTGTCCGTGCTGAGCAGAAGAGGCGGCAGAAGCGATAATTGAGCCCATTATTCTGAAAAAACAAGCTCCCACTCACACTGTCTTACTTGTTTTTATACTAGCCTTTCAACATGGACCTCCTAATTTGTTGAAATGGTATGAAATAAGCGAAGTATCGCCAGATGGTAATATAATGGCTTGTCAGCTGCTGCGGCGGCGTGTATTTGTGTTTGTCAGAACTATGAATATTGTATCTGTGCTTCCATGGGTGGAGATGGTATCTTCTGAATTTATTGGAAATTCTTGCAATTATTGCCAGTGACAGAAGCAGAGTTTGCAGATGCTTATATAATGTTTGCCAAGATAGCGTAGGATATGGGTTAATGAGTCAGGCGATTATTTCCACCTGTTCTCTCTTGTGACGACATACAGCTCTCCCATGTGTCTGTTTTGTGTGTAAAGTTGCATCCGCAGTGGGGTCTGCTACCAGGTATAATGGAGCAACCTGTTGTGTGATTTAACAGGGCCATTTGGAGGAGACTGCAAATGTTACCAGAGCTGTGTTTTTTGTTTTTTTGTTTTTTTTGGCTGCATATTTGGTTTGGATAGTTGAAGTTAAGCATTGTGTCCTCGTGTCACATGCAAAGGAACAATTCCCAGTATGTTTTTCCACAGTAAGGAATACAACTTATTAATTTAACATAGCATACCTCAGCTGACACTACGCCAAGGTAGTGCTGATATTGGAAGTGGAAAAAGCTTCTTCCTCCTTTGCTTGGTGGAAGCGAGTCAGTCATTGGTTGTTTATATATATTATTCATTTTATGCATTTATTTACCCGATTATGTAATTAATCATAGTTTAGTCACGGGATTTTTAGACCTTAGGAGCACTTTCAATCACAGGAAATTAGGTCTAATCACATTAGCATAACTTCAAAGATAGACACCTTACATTATTCATTGCCCTTTTTATTTTATTATGAAGAGGAAAACAATTAAAATAGTTACATGGTTTTAAAGTTATGAAGAAAAATCGTGACGACATTTTTACCTTAACAGACTTCCCTCTGAATTATCTTAGACTATAAGTTAAAGGGTTATGTTGTGATCATGCCACTGGTAAGATTTAGTAAGGTGGCTTTGGTCAGTCTGACAGCTATCTTGATTTTGCTGTCACAGCTTTCGAGTCGTGCTCAGCAGCCCAAGCTTCATTTCAGTCTGTGACCAAGCTGGTGGTAGATGTGTGACCTTATTCATAATGTTTGGCTTTTCCCCCGATTTCCAATTAATGAGCAGCTTATATGAGTGTTACAGGGAGTAGGGAAATGCAAACACATCAAACCAATGACTGCAATTTAATGGGAACATG
This sequence comes from Copadichromis virginalis, assembly GCF_057382275.1. Lineage (NCBI taxonomy): Eukaryota > Metazoa > Chordata > Actinopteri > Cichliformes > Cichlidae > Copadichromis > Copadichromis virginalis. The sequence continues at coordinate 49,503,391 of NC_140620.1, forward strand.
TGGAGTAAGAACATGCTACACACGATCGTGTAGCGTTTATCTTTATGATGTCTTTACCGCTTAAACCCTTGATTTGTTTAGCTTGCCGACTGCTTTATCCAGGCATCCAGCAATGAATAGCAAAGTGTGAACTGGACTGGATTTTTCCGTTGACTCTTTTAGTGTCACGCACAAAAAGTGAACAGACTGAAGAGATGTAGGTGAGAGTGGAGTGGGAGCAGTCTGGTGGCTGATAAGTCTGTGTAGAAATCATCTCTGTGTTTAAAGTGTGGGAGTTAAGGTGTAGGAGGACATTTTGAAAAGCACACAAGGTGTGCGCCAGTTTAAGATTTCAGCAGTCTTACTTTGTATATTGCACGCATGTGTGCCTGGAAACATGCCAGCTATCCTAACACTAGTCACTTCAAACTGTTCAGGAACGCTCACTGTGCACGACGACTTCAGACGAGACTACGCAGAAAACCTGAACAACATACCTACACATAAATCGTGTAATGTCAGCGTGCAGCAGTTACTGATCCACGCATGCATACTCATAAGAAGACGCATATAAACAGAGAACACAAACAACAACTTCTTTTTGCATCTCTGAGAGACATCATGTAGCAAAAGAAGCACAAACCACAGCATATATTTACAAAACCGACAACGCAGCACAACGACGACTTCAGTCATCAGTTCGGTGGCCCAGCAGAGTTTCCAGTCATGTGGGCATGGTTTTTGGACTTTTCGCGACAGGTTGCATTAATGAATCATTTTGTTAATTTAATCTGAGCTACAGGGCATAATACTGCATCAGTATCATGGCAGTACGCTGGTCAGGATTCCATTAATGAAATGAATTTTCAAATGTCACCGCTTTGGCTGAGATGGCCCCCTGTGTATGTGTGTCAAAGGTCCAAAATACACCAGTCAAGAGTCTGGGCACTCACTCATTGACTGGTACTGCGTAACATATTATTTGCTGCCAGAAGTGCTGTGGAGCATGATAATGGGGATCTGTGCTGACTGATTCCCACTCATGTGGTGTAACAGGACAAACATAGTTACACACAACAATTTATGAAACGTGGGCAATTTGTAACACTAATGAATGCATGTAATGGATGAATACCTGCATGTAAAGATTTTTGTAGCATAACAGCCAGGAGGGGGTTAGCTGCTCCTGTCTAAACAGCAGGTATAATAAATACTCAAAAAAACAGACTTAAAGAGACTAAATGAGACGAGATGAGATGAGATAGCCTTTATTTGTCAGTTGCAGGTCTTTTGCCCACAACCGAGATGACAGACCTTGCCGACCGTACATACAATACATAAACATCACATTGGGGAGACAGGTTAGGCCAGGTAGCGAGGAAAAAACATCGAAATGTGTAACACAGAAGGATAATACAGGAATGCACAGATGTCCCCCAACTGGTCGCAGCAGATGGCCCCGCCCCTCCCTGAGCCTGGTTCTGCCGGAGGTTTCTTCCTGTTAAAAGGGAGTTTTTCCTTCACACTGTCGCCAAAGTGCTTGCTCATAGGGGGTCATATGATTGTTGGGTTTTTCTCTGTATCTATGAAGCGCCTTGAGGCGACTTTTGTTGTGATTTGGCGCTATATAAATAAAATTGAATTGAATTGAATATCAGCACACCATAGCACAATAAACACAGACAAGCAACATGGGAAAGAGTTCCAGTGTGTACATCTAATCTGGGACCGCTGCAATCTTCAACTGCGCCTCCAGCTGACCCAATGTCCACATCAGAGGGGAGGTAAGCGTTGGAGGTGGCGTTGGATCTGGGGTAGGGAGGGTGATGCGTCAATGAGTGCTTATCAGTATCAGTATATGTATGTGTGTGCGTGTCCATAGTTCAGCTGAGACAGTGTCCTTCGCCCTGCCAGGCTAAGTAAACAGTCTTCCAGCCAACCCAGGTGGCCTTGCATGGAATGGGAAGGAACAGACTCAACACAGTCGTTATCAGGGAGTTTTTGTTCGGCTCCAGCCTTGAGCCCACAGCTGGCGCCGAAGGGGTAGCTGGATTATGTTGGTGATTTTTCTTTTGCAACAGCTCATGAGAATTTCAAGCTGTTCTTTAACACTCCAACACTGGTCTCTCAATCTCCTGTTGGAGAGCCGCGAGCTTCTCCATGATGTTATCAACCTTCAGTTCTGTGGTCTTGTCATTCTTTTGCTCAGAGAGCTGATTCTGAGAACTCACGACTGCAGTCAGCTGTTCCAAGATGTAATCCAACTTCCACTCAGAGGTGTTGTTCTGAGTGGACTTTTCCTTGATGTAACCCAATATATGCTCAGAGGTGTTATTCTGAGTATTCACTGCAGCCATAAGCTCCTCCAAGCTCTTAACCATGCTGCACTCAGTGAGCCCTTCCTGAGAAGTCGCGCCTCGTCCCATCGTTTCAATCCCAGCGGGCAGCCTTGGGGGGGTTTGAACAGCCGGTTCCGCTTTCTTAATTCTCCGATAAGCCAGGGCCAAGCCAGCTCCGATCAGCAAGAGCCCTGTTGTCATGGTTCCCAATAGGTAGATATCTTCAGCGTCCTCGATCGACAGTCCCACCAGGCACACGACCCTCCATGTCTGCCACCCGTCCATCGTGTATACGGCAGGGAAAGTCCCTCCAGACTTCTCGTTGAGAAAAGGGTGTCAATAGCATTCAGAGACCAGTTGATCAAATCCATAATCCTCTTTTAGGTTTTTGAAACAGATTGTGAGAAAGTGTTCCAGGGAAAGTAATACAAAAAACACAAGACTAGACAAGGACATAAGAACTAAGCAGGGAAGATAGGGGAGGGGAGAGGAGAACAAGTGTGTCCGTCTCCTCCGAGAGCCAAAAGAAAAGGATGAAAACTCAGTGGATCATTACATGAATCTGAACTCATCTTAAGCAAGCTAAGATGCAAAGTTTATGAGAATCAGTCAAACAGTTGTTGAGATTTAACAATCAAAGGATGAATGTTGCCCTAGAAATGGTGATGTAGCACTTTATTGAATACGCAGCTTCAGAAGACAGAATACAAAAAATACACCGAAGGCTGAGCCTATAACGGGGTTTAAAGACTTGCACTCAATAAAACCCTGTTATTGTGCATGTCTGAAGGAGAGATCTGAAAGAAAGAAACACATTACTGAAACCATTCACCTCTGTCCTTTTCTTTTGAGTGTCTCTCCTCTGCAATGCAAAAGCATCTGAACCGTGAAATGTGACCCCGTGTCTTTGACTGTCAGCGAACTGACAGCTCTATACAGCGTCACATGGTGGAGAAGAGACTCTCGAAATTGTTTCTGGCTTTGGAAGGTACTTACTCTTAACTTCATTTAAACCACACCGCTTCAAGGTCATAAGAAAATCATCTGTGCACTCTGCCTCTTTTCTTCACCAAAGATTCCAGAGGGTATGTCTCGCCATCGACCCGGCCCGACCGCTCCTCTCTCACATAATTTCACCATCTACCTCTATATTAATCTTGCTGTCTTTCGTAACGCTGCTTATCATCTCACTCTGTCTGTCTGTCGCCTCCCTGCATCCCTTTCATTTGATCTATCTGTCTGTCAAGCCGACCTCTCCTCTGCTGCATCTCTGTTTCTGTCCATCCATCTGAATCTCTGCCTGTCTCTCTTCGGGGGACACGGGCCCAGTCATATCGATCACATCATCCCGTCCGTGTCCCCTAGCGACATACACATCTCTCTCTTCACTCCTCCTTGTACACCTCTGGATGTAGAGACAAGACCATCCATTAGTCTCTCTCATAAACACAGACCTCTATTTTGACATGCAAAGTTGTCCCATGCTGCAGCTGTCCACTTATTTTGTTGTTTTTTTGCATCTATCTGTCCATCCATCTCCCTTCTGCCTTAATCCAATCATTGTCCGCTGTTTGTGTTTGCAGTAATACAGTTACGTCCCCTCTTTGTCGTTGTGCCTGGCAACGGTCCACTGCTTCATTACCACGGCAACTGAAAACTGTCCCCTTTCATTACCGTGCTTATTAATGCAGCATGCATGCACACACACGCAGTGCTAATATAATGGGAATAATATGTATGTTTAGGCTTGCAGTCAAGGACACGTTCTCACAGCTGAGGAGAAAAGATGATGTTGTGTGCTCAGAGGAGGAGCATAAATATTAACTTGCTGTTTAATTGCCTGACCACATCAAATGCTCATCTCCTCCTCCAGTATGTTAGACACACAACATACTGCAGGACACGCACTGCTGGGTTCAACTTAATAGCATTAAGTGCACTTCAGTGCTTGGCTAAGGCCTTAACAAATAATACCCACTGCATGCACTGTTGATTCTAAACTAAAGGCACAATCTGCTGCTAAACAACACGCCGCAACAGCACCCACGCACCAGCCAAAACACACGAGAGGGCTCAGAGACTTGTTTCTGTGCTCGGCACAAAGATAGAGATGTCTGTTTCCAAATATGAAACTCTGGGTTTGGCAATGAGACATTTTGAATGCAATAACATTATTTGTCAAAAGGACACCCGAAGAAAAATCACTTTAGTTTGCTGAAATTCGGGCCTGTCAATCTTTTTTGTGTTACTTCCTGTGCTTTGCATGAAATATATTAAAAGTAGATGTGAGTTTTTTTTAAATTGGATGTCTGCAGATGAGTGCGCAAACGCAAAACTTGCAAAGTAAAACAGAACGGCTAATAACTCGTGCGAGTGATTGTCGTGCGCTGACAGACAGATGAGCTTTTTCTCGAGGAGGCGAAACTCCTTCAAGGTGTGTATTAAGTTGATGATACCACTTTTACACAATTCAGCGGTCAAGTCAGTTGTCACTTTTTCCCTTTTTTGCTTGGCTGGGCAGTATGAGCCCTGCAGACAGAAACTGGCCCAGAACCGTAGCAACCGAGATTACAGGTGTCAAACTACCTCAGCTGGCTGACAACTGTAACAAGCAGGCTGTCAGCAGAGCTAAGCCTCCCTTAAAGCGCCCCCCTGCATCTCATTTACGAAAGGTTACAATGAAGCACCTCGAGGCTCAGCAGGTCGAACAGAAAGACAAACACAAGTGCAGCCTGGACTAAATGTCCGCCATGCAGCTGGGGGACGATTTAAAGTGAAACCCCGAGGAAATGAATGGAGGCTTGACAAATGCAAATCCGTCTGCACAAGGCAGTGTGACGTGAGTCATATCTGTGGCATTTGCTGTTTCCAGATCCCAACCTGGATGAACAGATTTTAGAGTGACGCATTGGTGCCGTTCCAGTATCAACAAATAAAGGAACATCTTTCTGTAGGATGGTGTGTGCCCCACTTTTTGAGTAACCAGACACATTAGAAGAGGGAGACTGGACTGGTACTCTTTGCTTTTTGCTACTAATCTGACCAATCGCATTCATCCAGCAGCGTGTCGTGCCCAAAGATACTTTGACATGCAGACCAGATCAGCTGGCGAATCGATCCACCAAACTTCTGAGTGGGAAATAACCCGCTCTGTCTCCTGAGCCACACCTGACCCGGGTAAAAATGCAACTTCCTGTTTCACGTGCACATATTGGTCCAGCACCATAAGCCTTTGTCTAAGGCCCTTTTCTACAGAAGTGAACAAACACAAAGATCATAACAAATTTTTAAACGCACTTCAAGACGAGTCAAAAAAAAAAGAAAAAGAAAAAGGCTTGTTATGTTAATTTGTGATTCTAAATATTCTGCAGATGTGAGACCACGTGGCTGTTTGTCTTTCTGTTTTGGCCCCTCGATAGACTGGCGACCTGTCCTGGGCGTACCCCTGCCCACCTTTTGCAGCCGGGATAAGGTCCAGCTCCTGGATGGATGGTTCAGACAGAGCGAGCATCACGAGTCGCCGCGCTGCTGCCACATTCAGTTGTGGGTTTTTGTAAGTTAAAGTTTTGTTCACTTTAGAACAAAACTAGGCCTGTGTAAACACTGTTTATAAGCTTCATGATTCTTTCAGTGTCCCATGCTGTCTGTTAATAAATTTTTAACAAGGAAGCGAGGAGGATCTTTGACAGCAGCACTCCCAGCTGCCACTGAGTTCAGAGTGAAGATTCAACCTTCAGACTGAGTTGCAGATATAGGATATTTAACACAGCTATTTTATACTTGAGCTTCTTGGTTCCATTTGAGATCAGATTTCCTTCTGGTACAAATGAAAAAGCCATCAAATCAAATCTATCTTGTTAGAACAGCCAGACATTACTTTTTGCCTTTTTCTTTTAAGTTTAAACAAAGATAACATAGCTGATCAGGTTATATCAGTTTCACAATAATCTGAGTTTTTACCATTTTTACCTTCAGTCACTTAACAGCTGCTCTAAATAGATTTGAACACATTTGAAACAGATTCAGATTTAAGACATTTTTAAAAACCCCGTCTGAAAACAAATGGCTCTCCTCTGCTTTCCCACCTAAGACTGGACTCGGTTGCTGTCCTCATGCAGAGCAGAAGTGCGTGTTGTTCCATCCCCTTGTTGTTATTCTGTTTTGTTTTATGTGTTCTCTCCTTTTGGTGAATGTGCCTGCCGGTAGACCGGTGCATCAGGTACAAGCTGTTCAAACAGGCCCCGATACAAAGGATAGCAGCATGTCCCTTTCTTTTCAAAAAGCGACAGGCGGAAATAAATGTTTCTATGCTGTAATCAGTTACTCGCTCCATAGAGCAACGTTATGCCAAAGCGGGGCATTTGAGACTGTCAAGGTAAGACATTATCCTTCCTGAAATAAATTGTAATCAATGATGACACAGACTGATGGGAGCTGTCTGCTGAAAAATTGATCCATTTACCCTGACTCTTACGTTTCAGCGATAGATTTAAAAAAATAAATAAATAAATGTGACTGACCATTTGGAAGCTCCAAGATCTGAGAGACACGTTAAGCCGGGAGACGTTCCAGGTCGCCAAAATCTGGGCCGCGGGCTTAAAACATCCAAGTATCCATGTCAAGAAAATTTGCAGAGTGAGAATTTAATAATGGCTTTAGTATCACTTATACCCCAGTGGGCTGACTGGGCCTTCATGCCTGCTTTCATTCTAACTGGATGTATTCTGCATCAGCGGATTGGCTTCATTGAGATTCATCTAATATGGCTGTTGCAGGGTTACAGCCCGGATTTCAGAGGAGGTTTAACTCACATCCTCCGTGCTATTCTCTTCCTCGCTCCGTGGTTGACAAGAGACTCGTGCTACGTTTGTTTTCCAGCTGGGTGTAATTCAACATCGATAGCACTTATCTGTGCTCCACTGATCTTCCCTGGCATCGGGAAACCAATGGGATAACGCCTCTCATGTGGCAACTTCTGGCAGGCGGGTTGTCGCTTGGAGCTGATCTCACGAAGTCGTGTTCAAATTTGTAGATACAAACCAAAAAAAGTAAGTGCGGCAGGGAAGGAGTCGCTGTTCCTGAGTAAATCTGCACAGAAAGAAATGTTTTTAGTTGTGTTTTGTGCTGTTTAAGTATTCCCAATGCAATGCAACAAAAAGGCTGAGTGCATTAGTGGGCTCAAAAGACTGGAGTTCTGTTAGATAAGTTTAAAATACCTGTCAGATTATGTTTGCTGGGCCACAAAGGGATGAGAGAAAACGGCAAATTCCACAGTTCTCTGTATTTGTACTTATTGTTGCAGTCAAATTAAAGTTTTCTGCAGAAAAGATGAGATTTACAGCTGCACCAGTTTAAGCCTAATATTACTATAAGCCAGGTTCGACAAAGTCAATAAAAAATTGATTACAAATAGTGGACACCCTCTCAAACATGATCATAATGCTAATCCTTGGCTTCTAAGTAAACTGAACCTTTGTTTTTTCAGAGGCTTTTAATATAACACAATGCTGGACAGAAAACAGCCCCTGGCAATGTATAACTGTAAGTTGCTCATTTGTCATAAAATTGGGAAACAAAGATGTAAACGGTGCTGCAAACACATTTAATTCCATTGTGTGGTTATAAATTTTAACATGAGGGATTGGAGAGCCGAGAATATTGAGTAGCTTTTAGAGGCAGCCTCAAGTGGCTCTTCATAAAACTGCAGCTTTTGGCACTGACACAAAGGACAGAGCTACCTGCCGTATGGTATTCAGGAACATTGCGTAATTTTCTGTAGCAGCAAAGCAGCGATTTGACAGTAGACATCTGGCTATAGGAAGGTGCTTCTACCACTGTGGTGTGTGTGTGTGTGTGTGTGTGTGTGTGTGTGTGTGTGTGTGTGTGTGTGTGTGTGTGTGTGTGTGTAGGACTGAGAGCAGTGAGTAAGAGACTTTACTTTTTTAACTGTTTAATTACCAAGGAACAGCTGGAAAAGAGAAAATATTTAAAATATCTACGTGTGTGTGCATGCATGTATTTTTGTATGCATGCGTCTTTTTAAACGGTGAGCTGTGCGCATTATGAAACTGATGCACGCAGGTGTAATTTTTAATAAGGAGGAGCGAGTTTAAAATAAAGCGGCATCACCGAGTTAGCACCTCATGTCTCTCTGCACACGTGTGCACACAACATGGGTTCAGTTCCTCGCGCTGTGGTGTGTTCCAACATAAAGAAGCTTTTGTCTCTCTGTGCTTTGTTTCGGATAAGTAAATTGGGAATGTTGCGATAAGAAAGATGGCTAAAGGAGCGCTTCTTTTCAAACACAATTTATTTGTTGTATGTCACATGTACAGAACGTCACAAAAGCCATTTTTAGACCTGCAGATATGAGAAGTATTTGCATCGTTGATGACGACTTTAAGTCGGTCCTTGAGAAAAAGAGGAAACGCTGGCGCTTATGAGACTGAAAAACCACTTCAATAATTCGTTAGACATTAGCGTGACATGTTTTGTTTTGGGTAAGTGCCAGACTCCCTGAGGTACGCTTGCAATCAAATATGAACACGGCGACACAAGGCTGCTTCAATATTGATGCTGTTTGTTACAGACCTTGATTCATCAGCATCTTTCTAATGGATTTAACACTGAATTCAAATGTAATCCTCTAAATGTAAAAGGTTTGTAAATGCTGAGGAAAATTGAGATGGTTCGGCAAATTGGGTACAGATTTTAAAGGACAATAGACGTCTTCTCAGTGAAAGCCTGAAATGCTCGGACCCCCTGAAATGCCAGCTTTATTGTCTCAGGCTGTTGTTGTTGTAGTTGAGTGTTTATTTTCCCCTAAAGTCTTAAACTGCAGCAACTTAAACATGTGCCGCTGTGTAAAATGCTTCTGAATTCATCCACACTTTTGCAGACGTGTCGGTGCTGTGAGGTTTGTGGCCTCTTGCCCTGCAGCTGTTCTGACAGTAGGTGCATTCACCAAACGGATCCTCCAGTTCACAATCTGACGAGTTATCGAGACGAGTCTTTGGTTCAGGAGTCGTCCGTGAACTGGGAGAGGCACGCTGAATATATGCTTTGATTGGCCCATCGATGGTCTGATAAACAATACCTGTCACTCCTCCCACGGGTGGAGGTTACACAGCGAAAGAGGTGCTTTCATACTTTGTATGCTGCATTGAATTCATGTCTCATGAATTGTATGGCTGAAAAGAGTGATGTAAAATGGGCAGATTGTGTAAAAGGCTATCATTTTGTATGCGTTGAGATGCGGGAGGCGTTCAAGTGAGCAGCTAAATTGTGGGACATGTGCACGCTTGGTGTTGAATCCATCAGCAGTCCATTGTTTATGTAACTGACATCTTTTAAACTGGGGGTTAGTCTTCACATTTAGCTGCAGAGATGTTGGCACTTTGAAGGTTAACTCCAGTCCGAACCTGGAATATTTAAGTAGATTTTTTAAGCTATAGTAAATATCTTGGCCTTGCTTGACTCTTCCTGTGAACGAGGACTGTCTACATCAAACCAAGTGTCAGCAAACTCAACTGAAGGGCATAGACACTGCTCACCAGGCTTTCAATAGAAAGACGGGTATGTGTGCTCGTTTTGTTCACTGCGTCATCGTGTAGTGTATTATTTATTGATATTTTTAATTCAGTTCAGTATGATTGATGTTGTGCCAATTCCCAGCAACAGTCACGTCAAGGCTTTTTTACTGTAAAGCAAAGACCCTGCAATAAGATAAGAAATAAGAAAGAAACCCAAACAATCCTATGAGCAAGCACTTGGCGACAGTGGGAAGGAAAACACCTATTTTTAGAGAAAAGGCAGAAGCGGGCTGATTGAGGTGCAGCCGTGTGCTGTGATTGGTTGGGGGTGAGTGGTGAGAGAAGAGAGCGACAGAACATCATCAATCGTGTGATTTGTGCGTGCTGGAAACGGCTGCAGAGTGTTATTAAAGGCTCCACAGTGTGGTCTGTGCAGCAGCCAGACAATGGTGCTTCATGTGGTTAAAAGCTACTCAGAGCTCCAGTTGAGTAAAAGGTAAATTCTTAGGAGGGCTGGCACAAGCAGCCCCTTTCACATTAAACTGAGGCATTTTATTAATCTCAAGAATCCAAAATATCACATAATAGAGCTTTAATCATCCGACTTTGTTACAATAAAATCTTTCGGCTCAGAGTGGGAGTAAAGTGTGAAATATCTGAGCTCTGCATCCAGACTGCTATACTGTAGATACTTAGGCCACCCCACCTTGTGATTCACTGAGTCATGCAGCACGATCACTTAAACGTGTTGTGTGCGGACACACACACACCACAGCTTTGTTTACTGGGTCACGAGGCCATCTTAATGAGGGTGTTTAATTTACCACAGTCAATACTAGTCTTTAACCACCGATGTGCGTTTGAGCTCTCGCTCACTCTCATTGAACACGTGCGCTCGCATCGCACGTGCTAGCGGTTCACACGCTGGAAATGCCAATGCCATCGACATTTGCTGACGTCATCTCCCGCCGGTGTGAATGAAAGTTGGATTTTCAGTGAACTTGACTTCAACTTTTCAGTGTGAAGTTCACATCTGATCAAAAGAGAGAATCTAAAAGACTCGCGTATGCTATATGGAAGGCTGTTATATGTCGAGGGCGTCAGCAAAACACTACAATATTTAACAAACACACTCATTCTGCATCTCACATTTGTATCAGCTTAGCTTGTGTTCACTGGAAAATGTTACAGTTGCTGGAGGAAGCTGCATCGAAGAGCAAAATGGTCAAAAGGTCCTGAAACTGCAAGTTTAATATTTTAATTTGAGAAGGAAATCCTTATAACTAAAGTAAGATTAATTATTTAGTACAAGTTTAGCACAAATGTTAGATATGTAACATATAAGTAGGGATGGGTATTGTTTAGGTTTTATCCGATACCGGTGCCAAACCGGTACTTTTGAAACGGTGCCGGTGCTTAAAAAATGGAGAACACAAAATTGGTCCAAAAGCCTCTCATGTTCAGCTGTTTGGTTTTTTTTGGGTTTTTTTGTAAAAAGATAACAATGTTAGCCTTTTCTGCAGCTATAGGGCATATATGGCATCACTCTTGGCTGGAAGCAGTGCTTAATCAATGGAAAACACAAACTTTGTCCAAAACCTCTCATGTTTAGCTGTTTTCCACTTTTTCTTTGGTCATTTTAGCCTTTTTGGCCAGGGTGAAGGGAGTATCTGCCATCAAACAAGAGGACAGCCGCTGGCTAGGGGCCAGGACTCTCCTCTTCGGGTTTTTGGGGGATGTTGCTAACTCCGGGCCCGATAACAGGCACCACACCCGCAGTAGATGTGCTCGGTGTGAGGTCTCGCAGCAAGCTATCAAATACGGCGCATTTCTGGGCTTTAAAAAAAAACGCTATGCGTCGCCAGGTGTTTCATCGGATTTGAGGAGTTACTTCCTTTGACAGTATCACAGTATCAGCTTAAAGCACTTGTTGCAGGCTGCTGAGTTTGCATATTTTGCTGTGAAGTACAGCCAGACTTTTGACCGCTTCGCCTTGGGCATTTTTAATCTGTAGCTCTGCTCTAAAAGAACGTACGTACCTGGCCTCGCCTACTATCCTCAGAAACGTAAAATGATTGGCTAGAAGTGTGTCACAGCTCAGGAAAAAAAGCACCGAAATAAAGCACCGAAATGTGCGCTGCTTTTCGGTCTGGTTACTACCGTTTATGTCAGAACCAGTATCCGGCACCAGTATCCGGTGCCATAATGGCACTGGATACTGGTACCCATCCCTACATATAAGTCTGTAAATGATAACATAACATTTTAGATCGCTACAACGGTTCTGAAGGATCTATAAACAGAAGACTTGTTTAAACTTAGGAGGTAGATGTGGGGAAAGTGGAAAAAGAGGGACAGTCACACTGACTGACAAACGCCTTAGTTTATTCTTCTTTGTTATTATATCTGTCTGCAGTTTTGGTGTTTGAAGAGGCCAATTTGTATGCTTCAGTCTTTCTGTGTTTAGTGTGCTGCTGATGTTAGTTTGTACTCCCAACTCTGGTTTTTGGTGTTTTATCTGATTTTTTTAGATTATTTTCAAGTATTTCATAGTTTAGCCCCTCGCTACATTACTAACCTAACTCCATCCCGGCCAGTGTGCTCTCTTAAGTCTTTGAATTACACAGGACGGCTCTGCACAAAGTCTGAATTTAAGGCGGAAGGAGAACCAGCTGAGGCAGTGTGCTGCTCGTGGAACAACTTCTACAAGCATCTGAGCCAAGACTCAGATATTTGCTCTGTTCTTATGGCACACTTCTTTTTTTTTTTTTTTTTTTTAAAGAGTCTGAACAAAGTTTGTACTCCGTATATGCTCCATTTTAAAAAACGAACAAACAATAAAATAACCAATTAATGTTAAGGCTACAGACTGAGAAGAAATGTCATTAATGAATGTGAACGCGCACAAACGCACATCTGCTGCAGTGTCTGTTCCTGTGTCTCCACCGTGGGCATTACTATGTCGTAGTTGCTAATAAGAACCAGCGTTGGAGAAAATTAGACACTTCTACTTTCTAATTTCGTGTTCCAGTTTTTTAGTAGAAACTTTTTCCCGTCAGATATCAAAGCCCATCAATTATCGTAACAAAAAACCTTAAACTCACTCATTTCTTTCTGAGCATTGCCTCAGTATTATCCTAATTTATACAAGTATTCAACACTAGTGACACCAGGAGATCAGAGAGAAAATTAACTTCTGTGCCATAGTGTGTGTTTGTGTGAGTGTGTGCGTAGGGATGAGGCAGATAAGGCCGGTGCATATGTCTGTGTGCGATCTGTGATGTTATTCGTCACCTTTATTATCGCTGCACTACATAAACAGTCGGTACAGTGCATTTCGCAACACACTGCTGAGAGTAAAACAGGATTCAAATCTAGATCTTGACCCTTCAAAGCTTCACAAGAAGCTCTTTGGCGTAGTTAAATCATGCTGCAGTAACACGGGTTATCAAGTGTTGCACACGCTTGGCCAGTCTGGCAGCTTGAGCGCATAATAATCTGAAAGTTGTGTGCATTTTTGTGTGTGTGTGTGTGTGTGTGTGTGTGGATTCAGCTTGTTCATTTAGGTGAAAATGCCATGAAACTGTAAGACCGGCTGTGAACCCAATTAATTAAATTACAGACAGGAATCTAAAAATTACTCCGAGTTTAATTTAAGAGTAAGTAACGAGTAAATGTGAAAGGCCAGCAGGACGTGAATTTTAGATCACGCTTGCCGTACTTACCAGAATCGACTCGAATCATTCAAACGAGGTCCGTGCTCCGTTTAGATGTGGCAGCCATAATTTAGCCATAATAACCAAACTAATCTCACTTTTTCCGTCGGCACGTCTGTCTTCGTGGAGGGCTCCTTCACTGAAGAGCTGCACATCATCTGTCTGTGATGACGCCTTCTTGGAGTCATTTTGCGATGAAGTGTTGTAATTTACAGTGATTTCTATTTTATTTATTTATTCGTATCCACTTATGCTTCACCTGCTTCTACTTAAGCTGCTGATTTCCCAGGATGACTTCTGACAGCTCTCAGGGAGCAGTTACTTCTTCCACCCAGCTGTGGATGAATAGCACAGTGATAGCTTGAGACACCCCCCTCCAAAATAGAGCAGCACTTTACTTTCTATGGTACTGGAGCTGCTGATTGTTAAATGTAAGTACATGCAGAGGAGTACACAAAAAGTCTGATTGTGAGGTACATTTGTAGTTGAATACCTGACTAGGAGGTATTTTATTGCTCTCTAAGAGCGATGACTAAGGGATTACACGTGCCCCATGCCGGGGAACAAGACAGCTGTACCACCTAAAGTGAACTGGAAGCAGTTAAGAGGTTGAGTGCTCAGGCGTGTGTGTGTTTAATAGTTCCCCTGGTATATGTATAGGCTTTCACTTTCTTATTACAGCCGATTCTAATAATATTTGAGAATAATAAAGAATCAAACTGTCATTTAGTTTCTAAATAAAAGAGAAATAGCTCCAATTTAACACTTTAATGCCCATTTGTACTAACACACTGTCCTTATTCCTCCCCTCATTCCCATCAGGTTAAACCTGCTGTCACCTCCTGCTTATCCAAGATTGAGCTCTTACTGACAGCACGATAAGAACACATGAACATGTGTATGAAATCCAGCCCTGTGTGAGAGACACTTAGCTTATTGGGAAATCCACGAATCCTCCTTTTGGTTGCGCTGTTCAACTCGACACTTACTATTGACGGTACAGAATGACGTCGTCTGCTGGGAAGCATTCAGTCCTCTTTACTTTTTGTACACTGTGTAGTGATGTAGCTGTAACTTTAAACGGACATTTTCCTCCACAAACATACACCCTGTATCCCGCAACACTCAGGCGCTCTCAGAAACGCTCCTGATTGGTCAAAATCAAAAACTGAATCCTCTCATTTACTAAAGAGACTGTTGCCCTAGCACTCCAAACTGTGGGAGGATCCATCTGCAAACGTAGTTTAGACACAGCTGTGCATATCACCTCCTGCACGTCATTATGAAATGAAAGAAGTTTCTCCATACTGTCCTGCCAAATAAAGCAAGTAAGGTGATTAAGGATCCAACTCTTACTCTGAGTTTAAAAAGTCCTCTGCAGAGATGAGAGCACTCCATCAGGCCTTTATGGTTCAACAGCTTGACAGGAGCCACTCTGGCTACATGAGCACGAGTGGATGCTCAATAATTAGTACTGCTTGCTGTTTAACAGTGTGCAATATTTATTTAAAGACTTTTATGGATTTCAGTCCGGTCATGGTGTTCTTCTCAGTTAATACTCTTGGGGGGAAAAAAGAAAACTAACTAGGATTTTTCCTGGGAATGTGTCCACAGGACATTTAAACACCACTGCCCCTGCCACTAATCAGTACCACAAATACTAGTTGGTTAAACTAACTATTCATATTTTATTAACATGCATTGCTGGTTAACTGCTGGTCCAAACATGTTATGAATCCAGTAGCTGCAGAGGAAGCCCAGGCAGATGGCGGCCTCTCCTTCTCTCTGTGATTGGAAGTTGTAAACATGCAAAGTGAAAAGTAAACAGATGAGACCTGCACAAGCAAACTCTGACACTGTGTGTGTGTGTGTGTGTGTGTGTGTGTGTGTGTGTGTGTGTGTAATATTACACATCCTGCAAAGCATCACATAATTATCGGTCATGATTAACAGTTTCAAATAGCTCTTAATAACACTCGCAATATCTGTATGGACAATATTAATATTTTTTATGAGTCTTTGTCTGATATTTAACTGCTGGGAAATCCCTACTTTATACAGAATGACCTTGCTAGACAGCAGTTAATTAACATGAAATTACAAAGTAAGATGTACTGCGATGACACAGCTTGCACAAAACAAGGCCGAGCAGTCACTCAAATGTATGATTTAGTGCATCGAAAGGCTGACTATAAATCAGCCCTGCCTTCACACAACACCCTCTCTGTGAGGAAAAGCTGCCAGCTTGGTGACAACAGTGGAGCAGTGTTTTCAGGTGGAGCCTCTGGCCTGGAGTCTGATCTTGTAGGAAGTGACATTTGCCACAGGTGGAGCTCACAGGCTGCCAGCTCAGCTGAGCCTCCTCACACGCCGAGCCTCCTCACACCAGCTCTAAGTCAAAGCTACCGTGCATCACTCGCTCGAACAACAGACGAGCTGTCTGTGTTTGGTCTATGTTAGAGTGCGCGAGCTTGCCGTGATCTGCTCCTGTTCTCCTCGGTAACACGCCGGACAGAAGGTGCACGGACGTGTATGTGCTCAAGAGAAGATGGGAGTGATAAAGAGCCCGCTTGGACTGTTTGTTCTTTTACAGCGTGGCAGTCTTACGCCCTGAACACACCAGTTGCCACGGTAACAGTAATATTTCTGACACCAAGGTGGAGGATGATGTAGCGGCGCAAAAAGACATCTAATGATTGGCACAGTGTCTCTGACGCATGTGAATAAAAAGAAATGAGCGATTTGGCTCTCCTCGTTTGATCTGCTTCGCTCTCGTTGCTTTTTTTTCATTCCTTAAATCCCGTCTCGGCTCCGTGTCGCAGTCTGAGCCGCTCTCCTCCCTTTCTCTGCCTGCTCTCTGGCTCTGTCGCATTGAATCCTCCCCGTCTGGCTGCGTGTGTGTGTGCGCGCGCGCCTCTGTTTCTGCTCTTCAGCTCCTCTCTTGTGTTTGCTGCAGTGCTTTGATTCAAGCCGGAGCGTTTTAAAGCCACAGTGGCGAAGAGAGGTCACACTTTCACACACTTTTGCACATGCACCGACTCACACTGGAACACACACTTTAAAAACAGTGATGTGTTGCAGCGAGGAGCAGTTGTGTGTGTCTGTGTGCTCTCTGTGACACCTGAGGCTAAGCGGGTTCTGTGGAGCGGTGTTAGCACTTAATGAGATGTCTCATCACATACACACATGCTGCATAAACACTCCATTTCCCACTCTCTGTCACACACTGACACACATCTTTACCCGCACCATCAGCGCAGGGTGTCACTAAGCTGTCGCATCACAAGTGCTTGACACAGAGTGACTCAGGAGGTGATCGGAAGCGATCCCTGTCGTGGCCGGCTACTGGCCATCATTTGATGGCGTTCACCAGAAATTGAACTTGTCAGTGTGGTCAGCACGCCGCATCGATCCGCCTGCTTAATTGATGTGTGCATTGTTAAGTCGTCACTCGTGAGGGTCGCCCGTGGCTTTGTGATGCACTGCTGTGTTGTTAATGTCTAATGAAGCAACTGAAGCTGGAGCAGGAGACTTCTGGGAAGATAGTTCAGTGGCTTGCACCTTGCAAACGATGATCCCATCGTTTGTGGGCAAATTGGATGTCACCATCACGCCGACTGGGACATTTCTCTGGGAACATGTAGGGTGGGATGTTTATACTGCCCCGCGTGCACCCTGGCTGACGGTTCTCAGACAGGTCTAAAATTGTCCCCACAAGCAATCTTTGAAGAGGGAGTAATGGAAACGAAATGGAGATGGCAGTGGACCACACCTGCCGGGGGAGCGCTTGATGAAATCCCTCATTTGAAAGTAGCCCACGTATGATGGTGTATCCACTGCTGCTGTTTCACCGACCGAGCTTTCATCAGCTGTATATACGTGCGCTTTTTAGCATGCATTTCATATCTCGGGCTTATTTTCACTGATTAAAATCATTCACTTTGTTATCTGAGCTGGCTCTTGGAGCGCTCAGAAACGGCAGCAACTGGGCAGCATCAGTGGCTGGATGGATCAAATCCCAGCTGTGCTGATTGACAGGAGGCTCAGTGAGTGACAGAGCCATCAATCCCATCTGTCTGAGACACTGTGTACCCCATCCTCCTTGTCTATTCTCTTTTTATTCAAGCAGAGGGATTACAGCAAAGAAAGCAGCAAAGCAAGCAGTGAAGGGATTATCGAACAGCAGCAAAGGGATTAGAAGGGAAAGTTGCACCTCAACAGAGCAGCGGACCCCCGTGGCCCATGTAAAAGACTCACGCACGGGTTAGAAAGCTGGCTCCACGGACAGCTGCTGCCACACCGTCTGCCAAAACTAGAGATATTCTTCAGAAGGTGTTTGGCACGCAGAGTTGCCAAGACTTCACAGCTCTACCCTGTAAGCATTAGCTGGCTGTTTGGACGGTGAAAAGACACAAAAGGGATACATCAAAGGGACTTGAACTCTAGCGCTCGGTCGTAGTTTCAGCTGGGGATCCAAATGAGAAATTTCACGTGCGACCTCAAGACCAAACGAAATGAAATCATCTGCCTTCCTTGTGATGCTCAGACCTCATCAAAGCAGGGCTTTGACCTACAGAAGGAAAAGCTGCCCACTGTGGGCAAAACCTACCTTTTCCTGTATTTCAGTAAAATCTGAACGTCTTACAGCAGATTTAGCTGTGATGTGACGAGACGAACCATTATTGCTTTATGGGTTCGATTCAGTGTTCCACTTAAAAATTCAGAGTTGAGGGTATTTCACTCGCACTTTAGAGAAATGCTTAATATAGTAGCACCATTCCTGCCATTTATGAGTGGCCAAGCGAGATAATTAAAGGCAAGGTGAAGTGCTATAGAAGGCAGCAGTGCTCGAGTAAAAGAAGAATAAGCCCTCAAGTTGGTGTAAACAACACAGGCTTTAACAAGAAAAGCTCTCTGAAGGTTCAGTCCTGCTAATGTATCGGCCTTTTGTGAAACCAGCAGAAACTCATTGTGGTAAGTTTAGTTATTAAGCAGCACAGGAACAACATGCTTTGGCTTCTCAGTAGTGACATGTTGCTGCAGCTGCTTTTGTCTGCTTACATTAAGCAAAGATGAAAGCATTAGTCAGTCGGCTGGCATATTTTGGGTCTGGTGGCTCTTTGGAAACATCTTGTTGGGTCAGAAATACTATTTTAAGCCCATCAAACTGTTATCTAATGTTTTATGCATTCAGATAAACAATTGGGAACAAATGATGTGTTTTTCCAACAGCCTGCTAGTAACAAAGTACCAAAGAGCTCATTTCAAATCAGTCTTTGCCGTTATGTGTAAACACAATGTTGGTTCATCCCTTTAGTTAGGTGCTTGAATAGGTCAAGTGTTTTAACATAAAAACCCCCAAGTGAAAAAGCAGGCAATGTCCAAAGACCATCTTTGAAAAACTCTGAGAACTGTTGCTCAAGACCACTTAAAAAAAACAAAGAAAAAGCAAGAAAGTGTCTCCCTCGAAGCAAAATAAAGAAATGAGGGGCTCAAGACTTTTGCACAGCACTGTAGTAGTTCCCTCAGAAGCAAGGGTGACCGAGTATCCACACAACTGTTTATTGCTCACATTTATCCTGGGAAACCTTTCAATCCTGCATTTCCAGCTGCCGGGCATGTAACATGAATAATACGTCACAGCCTTGGGGTGTCTGTCCACTTTTTGAAAGGTTGGTGGTTCAATCCCTTGTTGCTGTACGGTATCCTTGGGCAAGATACTGAAGCCTGAGTTGCTCCTGATGTGTTCACTGTATGAACGGAGGAGTGAGGTTTGTAGTATAGAAAGCTGGAGCAGAGAAGTGCTGCGTACTGTAAGAGCTAGCCCATTTACCCTAATCACCAGACCGCCCTCAGATGGATCCTTTTAAAGAGGTTTGGAAAGCGCAGGCGTCTTAATGATGGCCACATTCCACTCGGGTGGGGGTCCTGCTTTTGTGCATGCTGGTTCAACACGGTTTACGGAGACACGGGCATCATCAGTCCCCTTCTGATATTTGAAAGTCTTTCCATACAAAAGGTCTACAGGACACCTGTGAGGTAGAGATCGTGGTCTCTAGCTCTCTAGGGAACATTTTGGTAGAATGGGAAGATGAAAATGTACAATTACTAAAAATACATTTTTGGAAACAATGTTCATTTCAACAGCAAATGGTGCTGAAGTTAAACGCACGATGTCCAACTGCGTTTTTAAAAATTACTTTTACTGTGCTAGGTGAGTTAGATATGATTTGACCATTTTGAGACATCCTGCTGAAATGCACATTAAAGATGGGGGATTAGGACGTGCGCTTTTTTCCATCCTGTAGGTGGCCATGAATAATGTTAAATTTATGAAAGCGACTGCTGGAGATGAATCCGAGGTATAAGTAAAGGATTTTTTTCTTTTAAAAAGAAATCTCGCCAACTTTGTCTGAATGAAATGTGTTAAAACTTTTTAGAAAAATGAGTTAAAGGAGTGGTAGCAAAAATCATCCCCTTCTATTATTATGGGGAAAATCTCTGGGAAGCTTGTTAGTAAAAGTCTTTCTACATATACACTGATTAGACAAAACATCCTCAATGTTAGAAGCAGGAAAAATAGACAACTGTAAGGATTTGAGCGAATTTGACAAGGACTAAACTGTGATGGAAAGACAGAACATCTCCAAAACTGCAGCTCCTGTGGGATGTTCCCAGTCTGCAATGGTCAGTATCTATCAAAATGGGAAGCAACAGTGGCAAACGAACGACAGGATAATGGGGATCCAGTTATAGCTCAAATTGTCAAAATGGTTAATGCTGGTTCTAATGGAAAGGTGTCAGAATACACAGCATCAAAGTTTTATTCTGTATGTGTGTGCAAAGCCACAGGGCGCCCATGCTGACCCCTGTTCACCACTGAAAGCACCAACAATGGAGAACCAGGTGGTGACGTGATCTGATAAATCACATGGATGGCCAGGTGCATGTGCATCGCCTATCTGTGGAACACCTGACAGCAGGATGCACTACAGGGAAAAACAAACTGGCAGAGGCAGTTTGATGCTTTGGACAATGTTCTGCTGGGAAGCTTCGAGTCCTGCCATCGATGTGAATGTTACTTTGATACATACCATCTGCCTAAACTCCAGTGCTTTATTTAGCTAGCGAGTAGTTGATTATATACAAGGCAACAGCTCATGCCTTTGGTGTGGCCCTAACAGGGAGTAAGAGCTTTAGTCTGTTTAGCCTCATTTTTAAGAGCAAATTGAAGTTTTGCTCCGCACGTGAAAAATGAAATATTCACAGTAACACAACGTGCATTACATTTCTGTTGCCACGGGAACCCATTAATGTTATTGCAGATTACTAGGCCTTTCATAAATGTGATCATCAGCACCCCATAAATATTCAGCTCACACACAAATGATTGCTCTGACCGCAAGAAAGTCAGCAGAGACCTAATTAAGAATAAACTTGTTGTAAATGCGTTTAAATGTTTTATACTTACCAGTCATCAATAGCTGGCATCCTGAGCACATGAAAGCTACAGGAAGCGATTCATAAATGTGCTGGAAGTTTGAAAATGAGAGCCCCCCCCCCCAATCTAGGTAATACAGTAACATTTAGAAAGGTTAGTGTTGAGTTGGAGTCCTTCAGGTAAAGACTTTACCCACACTGAACTTCCCTTCAGCTGACATTGGTTAATTTTAGGCAGCTGCTGTAGGACCGTTTCAAACCGTTTACCATGTTTGTTTCACGCGACATCAGGAAACCAATCAAGGTCATAGCCGACTGTTATCATCCATCTCTGTTTTTCCACATATGCAAATTTGATTAAGTTATTATTAATCAAGGCCGTCACTCAAATCAGCTGAAAAGTGGGTCACAACATCCATCTTATCACAAAATTACCTCTGCAATTTAATCTGACGACAATTAAGCACCAAGCTATTCTTCCATCCTGGCACCATTTCCTCCCTCACCACCTTCAGTTAACCTACTTTACCGAGTGGATGCAAGCCAACTGCGCATGGCTTAGCGACGCTCCGAGTCACTAGATCCATGGAGGAGTTTGAGAATGTCAACCAGCGTCAGCTGCCAGCATCCACCCAGCAAGCATGCACAGAGTAAGTGAAGCATGATCAATAATGCCAGTTGAACTCCAAACTTGAGTGATTCGGTGCGGTTAATAAGTAGATAATCAGATCTATTGAACCCCTTTAAAGACAGCAGGGTGTCAGAGGAGATGCATAACCTGCCACACACGAATCAAGTTATTTGGAAAAGTATCAAGAAAAAAAAAATAAAAATCCTTCAACGCAACCACACCCGGATTGAATGCTAATAAGAGGCAGGGGTGGGCTGAGAAAACAACATGAACCTACTTATGTAAAATAACCCAAACAGCCTGCCTCCAGCACACCAACAGATCCTGTCACATTCCAGCAACAAAGGTGAGAAAACCGGAGAGTATAATTTTCTTGCATTGATCAGCAGGATTTCAGTATATGCCAAGTTTTTTTCCCCACTTGGTGAAATCTAATTACTGGTGGGACACATTGTTCTGAAAGGGCTGTGATTTGACAGCTTCATATGAATTGCACGACTCCAGCTTTCAGATAAAATACACATTTTGCTCCAGCTGAGAAGATCAGCGCGACGTTTGTAGGGAAACTTTGACCGAAGGACTCTGAGATTATTAGTTCTTAAAGACCAAAGCTGCCCTCCACTCGAGCCTTTTGTGCTTTTCTTTCGGTGCTTATGGTTTTACTAAAATTAGCCACAAAATAATCGCCTAATGATGGGAAGGTGCACTGAGAAAACTGCTCTGACCCAGGCAGGGACGTGGGACGTCTGCAGGTGTCTAGCAGGTAGCAGCAGAGCTTTTGATCCACGGAGACCCTTGATGACCCACAGGACTCAATCTTGTTAGAGGGCAACCTGTGGATGCTCGACTCAGGAGTTTGGAGACTTTGGCTCTTTGCTGTGTTCCTTAAACTGTGTGTGGAGACCATCTCCCTGCTGCTGCTGTCAGGGTGGGTGCTTGGTCTGCAACATGGCGTTTCTGACGTGTCAAAGAAATGAATCAAGGACCCAGGATTTGCCGGAAGGACATCACATCGTAACAAGATCACTGATGTTACGCACCTGTCAATAGTTTCAGTGTTGTGGTATAATAACATGTATCGTGTAGAATATACAAGGCACACCAACACGATTCAGATTTAGTTAGAGCTAACTTTATTTGTAAGTACAGAGAACATATATCACTTTATTTTTATTTTTGAGATGCAATCTGTTTTCCTTCTTTTGCAATCCAGCTCAGTCTCTCAAAGGACCCAAACATACTGAGAACAGGTAAATGTAGATTTAGAAGACAAACGAACCCTTGATAAATGTGAACATTTGGTGTAATGGAGAAAGAAATCAGCAGGCAGTATTTCTGCTAAATAAACAGCTTTGTTTCATAAAAAAAAAAGACGTGATACAAGGAAAATGGAAATGTCACAGACCCTATTTTCATATTCTGCCAGCTCAGCTGTAGATAGCATGAGCTCCAGAATAGGCTGACATTATATCCCCTTGTCTGAAACAAATAACATTTTCCATCTGTGTGTACTTTTTCTCCAATTTATTCTTCTTTCCCCAAGACACTGAGCAGTAGTACATTGTCATAAGCATGTCTGTTAGAATGATTGCTGGCTAAGACAAAGAGAAGCATTGAAACTTTATTGCATGAACTGCTGTTATCATCTAACATGTGCAAATATACACAGAGGGAAGCGACAGGGGGATGGAGGGATAAATGAAAAGGTGGTTGGGTAGATGAGGCAGAGAAAGCAGGTAAGCGAGGATCGCTAACCAGAAGAGGAGGCAGGAACTTTAACATTACTGCGCAACAGCTTGTCAGAAACACTTATTCATAAAAAAAATCCCACCAATACAAGTTTGTCTCTTTGAAAAGAGTCAAACATGATAAACCAGGAGATACAGCGAGGCACTGCAGTGGCCTGGGAGAGCGAGGAGACAGAGTCCCAATTAAAAACTACGGCGTCGCTGCTCAGTATTGATGCACGGTTCGAAAGCGGATTCATTCTCAGAGGTAATGGAGCAAAACTGCTGGAAATAATCCAGTGCAGTACAAAGTGATATTTTAATTTTGTCCCCCAATCAGTGTATTCTGTGAAGGAGCACAGATGATCTGGGGAAAGGAATCTGCTGTGATCTCTCTCCTGGCTCGCTGTCCCAAACATTGCATGCTTCACTGCCTTATGAGGAAACATTGACACTTTCTGCAGATGATGTGTGATTGTTCTGTCACCGGTCAGAGTAATTCAACATTCAGTCATCGCTTTTTAGGGTGAAAGGCCTGCAGGAAACACTGGGGCAAAACAGTCTAATTTTTGTTTATTCTCACTGGTTTTTAAATGTGCTGGACAGTCATTATAGAGCTAAAACCACAGTCCTCTGCACTAGATTAGATTTATTTGCTGTGATCCAGACAGCACTTAGGGGCTAGTTTGGATATTTTGCATCAGAGTATGGTGTGCATGTGAATACATTTAAATATCAGCTGGTGTGTTATGGGGGAGGGGCTGAATTTGCTCTCATACGCGTGCACATTGACTCATTGGTACAAACACACCCACATAGATGTATAAAGCAGAGTGCTGCTGCTGCTGGGAGTCTCCAGAGTCCCTTATTAGTCCGGCTAATTTAACATCATTTGACAGAGAATTAATCCATAAATTAATCAGCAGAGCCTCAGAAAATAACATCACATGGCTCCATTACAGCACCATGTAATCCCATTTACACCTAGCATTGAAAATCCCCATGCAGACAGACCATCCGCCATAATCTCTGGTTCTGAAGAGACCGTCAAACTGCTTCTCTGACAACTTTTCCAACATCACACAAACCAGACACTCTAAAAAGACCTCAAACGCCACGTCTGTGTCGACATACCTCTAAATAT
Source organism: Copadichromis virginalis (assembly GCF_057382275.1). Lineage (NCBI taxonomy): Eukaryota > Metazoa > Chordata > Actinopteri > Cichliformes > Cichlidae > Copadichromis > Copadichromis virginalis. Next base: position 49,527,899 of record NC_140620.1, read on the forward strand.
TCATACAGATACGCTTTGAATTAAGAGCCATGTTCAAACCAACGCTAATCCGATTTGCATATATCCACATTTTGAGGGTGGGTGGGGGTTAAAATCAGACATGAGTAAGAAAACACCTGCAGAGATCTTTTAAAAAAGGAAACCACTTACTTTCACTGGCCTTCGACATGAGATGTTTCTGGTGCGCCCTTGTCAACAAGCCATCTTTATTGTGCTTCTCTTCTTGCAATAAAACCCCATACGAAAATATGGTCTAAAAACCAGATGGACCAAATGTGATTTCATTCTTCAGCCCCTCAGTGTACTGTGCTGTCATTTCTAAGGAAATGTTGGGGAGGGGGGGTTGTGCCTAAATGCTACAGTGATTACACATTCCCAGAATGCACCGTGAACAAAGAAAAACAATGAAGATTGTTCCCATACGAACAACAGCGACTGTGTAATACATCCACAAGTCTATTCTTCTCTTTTGAAACCAGCAAAGTATGAAATCACCGAGCAGTCAGAGACAAAAAGTTCAATCTACTCACGTTGAATGTGTGAGGCAACAGCAATGCAAGTAGTTAAAACCCTGTTAGCGTTAGATATGTTTAGCTCACATTAAGACTAGATTAAGACTTCAGCAGTGGGATGTATCACACTTCAAATATATGATCTTACTCTAAAATATTTAATGCTATTTTCCACAAGTTGACGGATGTGCGCAAAGATGCCATTATTTGAGTTAAATACCACAACTATGGAATTACTTTAACAGGGGACTCAGTAAATTTCTTCTAATCAATACACCGTTTTGGACTGTCGTACATTTTTGCTCCCATCAGGTATCTGGATATGAATACGGCCTCACTGTGCATCCCCCAGTGCACCCAAAGGAATATGTACATATCTAGGGCCACAAACGCCCGTCTTCCTCTTCCTCCTCATTTCTCTCCCCGTTTCTCCAGCTGCCACCATTTCCGGGATCATATCGTCTGAACGCCTGCCTACTGCCACTCCCCCCCTCCGCTCTATTCTTCAATTTCCAGTATCAGGTCATCTCCCTCCAGGGAAGCATCGGGTGTGACATGAATAGCCTTAATGGTCCCAGCCATTGGGGAGTTGACCACAGTCTCCATCTTCATGGCAGAGAGGACACACAGCGGTTGACCTTTCTCCACCTGTAAGAAGTGCAAGCACAGCTCAATAAAAAAATGTCAAATGTACAGATCGATGAACAAAACTAGCTGGTTTAAATTTGGATGTTTATGTCTCATGAAACTCTGAAATTTAGATTCTACTACAGCAATGTCTGAGGTTTTTCTCTTTAGTGCGCACAAGACTCTTCTGACGATGTCTCAGGTTCAGCGTGCACTACTTCCAAGCACTTTGTTCTCCAATGTGCCCTTCTCTCGCTTTGAACACATTTGTCCTGTTTGTTATTTATTCCCACTGTCTTGCTATTTATTTACAGAAAAGAATTTCGCTGCTGAGGCCAAAGAGACAATCTTTGAAAAAAGGACTTGTATTGACTCAACGGGATCAGATCAAGTATCCAAATGTTAGAACATTGAGAGCAATTACAAAAAGCAGAAGTACTTTAATTGAAATGAGAGATCACATGATGAGGGAAAAACTGTAAAAACCCTAAATCGACTGACCTTGGATCCAACTTTTACTTTGACCTCTAGGACCTTTCCAGGCATCGGTGCTCCCACCTGACCCCGGATGGACTTCTGAGCTTTGGGATGGAACTTCATTTCCTGGGTGAAGAGACAAGACAAAAAATAACGCATCCATCTGTCTGGTCAGTCACTCTTCCAAGTACCCCCACACACGCCTGTCGCCATTTATCCACTCATCCAGGCAGTGATCTATCCATATAGTCATAACTGCCCATTGAAATGTTCCTCTTTGCTGAGTCCCCTTCTACACTTCACAACCATCTGTTTCTATGAATAAAAATCACTAGGGATAGACTGTCTGTCACAAAATCTGTTTTTCTTTTCAAATCCGACTTCAACGTGCCAAACAATTTTCAAGAATCTTCCCTTGCATGCTTTATACAATTATAATTCAAGGATATCCATCTTTCACTCAAACTATCCAGTCTAACGGTTATTCATCATTTACCAACTCGCAAGTTTGTCCTTTGATTAAAAGTATTAATTTCTCTGCAACGTCATCAACCCGTCCACTTTCCCAGCTGTATCTCACGTCTCTCCCCAAACATTTCCTGCGTACCTTCATGGCGACTGTGTCTTTAACAAGCACAGATCTCAGCTGTCCGTTGAGCTCAAAAAAGACCTCTCTCTGCCCGGCCTTGTTCAGGTCACCCAGTGCCAAGGCCTTGATGTGGAGGATCTTCCCTCTCTCCAGCTCGACCTGAAACACAACAGAGAAGATGAGAAGAAGGCAAGAAAAATTAAAGAGGGGACGGTGTGCAGGAGGAAGCGACGGCGATTATATTGCATTAGAAGACTGAAATTAACACATGGATACTCAGTTCACAAGTCCAGCTGCAGCAATAAAAGACTGCAGAGCCTGTTGGAGGAGAAAAAGTTAACTTAGGCAGATAATATTTCCTCCTCTTCCTGAGTTCTTATTGCTTTTAGGGTGGGCTGAAAGCAATAAGACATCCTATGTCTGTGAGAATTTTTATTTGACACTCAATAAGAGCGTTTTTTTTTTTTTAAGCGGTTTTTAATGTCACCACATCCAGTTAATTTCCTGCATCTATTTTACCTCGGTGCTTTTTACTTAACCTGCGTGTGCTGAAGTGTGTTTGCGTAAGACGGCGAACAAAGAATTGCCCCCGTTTACAGGAAGCACCTTACATGTTAGCTCTGTTGCTAATGTGGTGTATGTGTTTGGGAAGCGCTGAGCTCAAACCACTAAGTGCCAACCATTTAGACTAGGGGCTGTGGGTTAATACTGCTCTTAACATAATAGTGTAGTGGGGTTAAAAAAAAAAAAAAAAAAAAAAAACAGGCTTATGCAAATTTCTTAATCACAGCCTAAAACACGCTTTGTGTGACACTTCTTTGAACGGCAGTTTGGAGTTTAAATTGCTGCTAAAATCGCTTTCTGCTATCAGAGAATCATCAAATGTAAACTGCGGGACAAATGCAGGCTCTTTCATGCTGTACGTGTTGGTCAGAACTGGAAGCTTTGAAAGCTTAGTCATTTTAGACATTTCAGACATAAACACTATTGTGAAAATACACAAAGGATCATTTTAAATGCCGTCTATCCATCCATTTTCTTCCGCTTGCACTCGACAATTAACCCAGTCCCTGGACTGTGGGAGGAAACCAGAACACCCAGAGAGAACCCATGCAGACATAACAAAACTGGCACACCGGCTGCATTCAAACCCAGGACGTTCTCACTGTGAGGTGACAGTGCTAACCGCCACACCGCTGCACTGCCCTGGTTTTCAAAAAAATCCTTTGCAGCCAAGAACTTGTGGACATCACCACATGGTGTTTTTCTCCCCTTGAGATGCTCGGCCAGGCCTTCACTGCACCTGCATCGAGTTACTGCTCAGTTTTGTCTTCATGCACTAAAGAGCATCCTCTGCTGGTTTGTGATCAGGTGACTGACATGACCGTTGAAGAATATCACATTTCTTCGCCCCAAAAACTCGGCACTGTGAAACGTTGTCCAATCGGTTGTGCAGCATTTGGCTCAATCTGAGCTGGCCAGTGCATTCCTAATTTTCTAAGAATGCACTACATAGCTGATTTGGCTCCTTTTTTCCTCTGTGATACTTTTATTTTGTTTGTTTTTTGCTTGATGATGACCACCTTTACTTGCATCAACATCTTTCTGCACCTTACATTGAGAGTTCCAGTGAACACCTACCATGTGCAAGTGCAACACTTGAGATCAACTCTGAATCTTCTACCTGCCTTCTCTATCATAGAATAAAAATGGAGCAGGGCTCATCTGACCTTGAAAAAGAACGGCTGTAAATAATTTAAGTCCTGTAAGTATTTCTTTTTTACACCTCTTAAAGTCTGTGGTCTGTAAGCAGTGCTGCAATTTTGCCTCTGTCTGTCAAATGTGACAGAACCACAGAGTACTTAATAGAAAGCAACTGTTGATTCAATCAAGAGAAGCGGTGCATTTCTATAATCTAGCTCCAAATCTGACCCAGGGAACCCCAATTTGATGACTCCTGTTCTTTGCCCACTGACCTGCAAATAAAACACAGCTGACAACTATGAGGAGAGTCCGTGTTTGGCCTACAGTCTGTAAGCCGTTTGATTCAAGTTCATTTTCTCCAGTCTTTTGAATATTCATACACCAGTTTGTGCCTATTTATGTCAAAGAAAACTCAAATCCCAGGCGCCAGGTGGCAGTTATATAATGCACTCTGGTGTTCAGCATACTCGTCCAATATTTTTTCTCCTGCAGATAAACTTTTCTCATGCGACACCATCCCCCGCTGAGTCAACTTGCATATAGAGCCACGCTTCTGTGCTCTTTTGTGACTTGAATAGCTCGTATTTCAACTCGGTCAAATCTGTCTGCACATTAAAAACATGTCACACACGCCTGTGTGTTTTCGAATCATTTAAGGAGTCATTTTTCTTTCACTGAAAATCAGATTCATAAGGTTAACTGACAACCTCTCAAATGACCTCAGAAAACATGAGCGACTCAAATGATTAGCTGTGAGGTTTTTTTTTGTTTTTGTTTTTAAAACAAAAACCTATTATTGTACTCTGGCCCCTTTTCTCCAGCAGGCTCCTGGGTGGTTGTCAATCTGCTTCTAGTGCTATAAGAGCAGGAGGAGGAAATGCTGCGCTGCTACTGACTGAGATCACACCACTGTGTCGTCTGTGTGTGTGGTAGAATTAATTCTGTTCACCAAGTTTCCATTTTGGCCCAAAATTCATGTTTTGGGAGTGATGCAGAAAAACATCCCAATTTATTTATAATTTATTTATTTATTTATTCATTCATTTATATATTTAAATGTGGGTTTCCATCTGCTGTATATACATATACATACAGCCATATTCATTCTGCACATGTCCTCTGAGGCTAGAAACTGAATCGGTTTTTACTTTTACCAGACATGTCAATTCAGACATCAAATAGAGGAGACGTGGTATAGACAGAATGACAATTAGAGAAATAAAGAGGCAGGCAGGGGGAATGACAGAGACATGACAGCGGGCCAGAGGAGGCGAAAAATGCTTCCTGTCTTTTGCACAGCTGTTCACTCTGTTGTTTGCTACCTGTGAGTGTGTCTTAAGACAGACGCGCCTCATCTCTGAAGCACAAGCAGGTCGACCACCTTCTCATATCAATTCTGGTCAGTCGTGCTTTCTGGCTTGCCGGTCTTCCCCTCGACACCAGCCGCTCTACTTCTTCATTTATCTCACTGGGTGGAAACTCATTTTTCCCCGTCTTTCTATTTGTCCAACTTTTTCTCTCTGGCTTTCAATCTCGCTTTTTGTCAGTCCTCCCGTGTGTCACGGCTTTCTATTTTGTATTGTTATTTTGTTACCTATTTCTGGGGCCACTGCGACTCTCATGACATTATTAATTTCCATCATCTGCCTCTTTCGGCTTCTCTTATCTGTTGTGTAGCTCTCCGCGTCTCCTACTTTGTTTATGCTTCCCTTCGTACCCCACACTGCCATCTGAGCTGCTGAGTATCCATTGATATTCCAAACTAAACCTCAGCGCAAAGACAAAAATACACGATGCTGCAGATATGTATTGATCTTAATTTTATTCTCTTTCTCTGGGTGCTCCGACTCTTTCTTTGCAAGCTTTTGCCTTCTCTCTCTCTCTCTTCTTCACATTTACACTGAACTTCTCTGCAGCTGATGTTGTTTTGATAGGCCCTTGACAGCGCTTTGCAAAAAACACAGCTGCCTACCTTTTTCCATCTGTGTGTCTTCTACACTACATCTCCTCTCAGGCGTTCCTATATAAAACACTAACTGCATATAAGAAGAGTTTCTAACCATTTAGGAATCTTTTGATTATTTTGTTAGAGATGTGAATGTATAAGCAACTATAAAATCCAACACTTCTGTGTGCTGTCTGCAGCCGCCACCTTTGTTGCATAAGCTTCTCTACATTACACCTCTTCTATTGTTTCACAGTTAACCACCTACAGTCTTCAGGTTCTGAGCCCCACAGATAAGCAAGAGAAGTTATTTAAAGTCAGTATACCTACTAAAACAACTGCACACCTCAGACTTAGGACCTTCTTAGAATTAGTATGTATAACAAATTCTTCTGCACTTAACAACATCAGATAAACTACATTGATGGTTTCAAAGCCAATAAAATACTTTTAGACCAAACACTCAGCTGCTTCCTGCTTTGGTTTCTTACCACTATACTGTTTTTTTGTGTCTCACATACACACATCATGAATCTCTTCTAACCCAGCGACACATTAGTGCTCTTCTCGCCTTTACGCACCAGCCTCCTGTCAGACTCACCTGCTTAGCCATTTTTGTTTATCATATCCCTGCGTTAAACAAGTTTCCCTTTCTGCTTAACACGATGTCTTTGATGCGACTTTATTAATGACTTGTGTCGCCCGTGACAGTAATGAGATTATGTGTCGGTGTCTGCGCACATTAGCGGTGATGGTCGGTAAATAAATGACTCCGTGTTTGTGAAAATCTGTGTTTATATTTCTGTCAAACATGATTAATAGCACACTGAATCATCAGCACATGCCAGACACACGTAAGGCGATGTCGCCCTCCGCCTCTTTTTAGTGCTGTATGCATGTGTGGGTGCATGACTGCTATGGACTGACCAGTAACCCGTGAGTAGGTGTATATTTATGTATGTGTGCACATTAAAAAAGGCATCAGATGTTTGTTTTTCTCCAAAGTGGTAACTTCTCTTATAAGAGGGACATGTGTAAATGGCCAGCGCAGCAGGACTCAGCAGGATTCATAAAAATAAATACAAATCCGATCATAGTTCTCTACAATATTCAGAACAAATGTTTGAGGCTCGCTTTCCTTTCTTGGCCTATTCGCTAGATTTCCAACAACCTTGATGGGAAGTGCGGAACAATATATGATTACAGTGAAAGCCTTTATATCCGATTCCCACAACATCAGCTGCTGCAGGCTTTGGGTCCAGCGCTGAGCTCTAAAAGATGTGCTGGCTAAATCATTTTTGATCAAGACTTTGTGTCTTTTACAGACTATCTGCCAAAAGCTCATAAACACTGTCAGTTACAAGAACACAGTTAATAATGCATCTGCACTGCAAAAGTCACGTGTATTGACAGCTATCACCTCGGATTTGTCAGAAGCACCTACAAAGCTCCAGCTAGAAACTAACCATTTCCTGTTTTTCTGGGCTTTTCTCTGCTTTCACAAAACTTACTGTAATTCTACAAACTAGTCAGTACGGCCAAAGCTACAAACACCAATTGATAACTGTCACAAACTGACACGATGCTACCTACTCTTCTGCGCACTGGACTTTTTTTTGTTGCCGTCACTCATTTGGCCACCACGCAGTCCATCTCCAACTTCACACTCAAGCTGTCAGAGTCTCATCAAATGCAACATCTCACATGGCCAAAAAGTCAATTCGCCCGGAACTCATGCAACTCAAAACTCCCCCCAGTGACGGCTGCCTGTCTGTTAACGTTGTCAGTGGTGCTTTGATAGGTGCTCGACTGCCAGGTTATTAATATTTCACTGGTGATAACTCTGGCTTTCAAACATAAAGGCACGCGGCACCTAAGGAAACTAATGCATTATGTATCAGACGGTATGTCCTGAAGAATATAGGAAGAAAAAAGCGAATATAGCCGATAGCACAATGTCTCACCGTCGATACGCGCAATATAAAACCATGCCAACTCCAGAGAACTCCAGTTACAATAGTAACAATTCACGCTTAAATTCAGTGAAACAGCAATGAGACAACTGAAATCAGTCATTCTAGTCTTTTAGCCTCCGTGAGGTGACTCACTCTCCTTACGACGGGTCACTCTTTGACATGTTTTCATTCCACGGTTTGCTCGGCACCGCTAATCGGATCCGATCTGATGAAAGTGCCCATCGTCATGACAACAGGGGCAGGCTCGTTTCTGTGGCAAAGACTGATGTTGAGCACAAAACTGAGTGAAAGTAAAAAAAAAACAAAAAAAAAAAAAACGACAATAGCTCTGACGGAGAGGAGATTAGATAAACGGCAGCAAGACGAGGTGACAGCTGAGGTTGGAAAGAAACATCAGTGCACTCGGTAAGTGTGAATGACAGACACTTAGGCAGGGAAAATGCAAACAGAATCATTGAAAGGTAAGACGGGCTGTGTATATGAAGTCTTCAGTTTAAAGGAAGGACAGTTAGGAAATCATTTTAAATGGAAGGAAAGTCGATACAGCAATAGGCAAGACTGATTATTGATAGTTTTTGCTTTTCTTCCTCTAAAATTGCAGATTTATTTTTCTTGCAATTCACACTGACTATTTAGTATGTTGCCGAGTGTGAAAAGAGCTGAACAATGTATCCCAAACTGCAAATTCAAAGCAAATAATTACATGCTAAAACTGCTTAGGCTTAATCAAATGTTTGAAGGTTTTATTCTGATCTGTGGTTAGGGGTCTGGGTATGGGTCCCCTTACAGAATTCTAACTCGAGGCATCAAATGATTTGGGTGGATGAGGTGGAGCTGCGAGTCTTTAGGGTCAATACTAAATGAGCACAGTGGATTTTTCCTAATAATACAGCAAGAGGGTAGTAGTGCTTCCTATGTCTCCGGTAATATAAAAATCAATTAACACCAGCCTGGAAACATTTTGCTGCACTGAAATGAAGCCGTAATTAAACATGGTTGCCTTTCACTGCTCTGAATCACTGTCAGTCGGATCCGTGTGCGGCAGTCATACTGAGGGAATGAAGAGCAATTTCTGAAAGGAAGAAAAAGATGCAGGAGGATCAGATGATTTATAATGTATGAAGGCTGTTAGGAATATACTGGAATTTTAATACTCGTCAAAAGATTAGAGAGTTTGACGTAGAGTACAGAAAAGAACCCTTATGAAAGAAATATGTACTATATAGACAATTAGTTTAACATATGAAAACAAAATAAGGACGATGTATGAAGGCTGAGGGGAGAGTAGGCCGATTACTCACTGAGCTTGCAGCAGAATATCACACACTCTCAATGCACAAGACTTAAAAAGTAGATTTTAAGACACCATGGAAAATAAATCTGTGGGGTTTCTCTACAACACACCCCATATTTATGAGCATGAATACTTCTGAAAAGCCTCCAACTACATTCAACCAAAACAGCAACAGGAGGCTGAACACACACAATCTCTACAAGAGAACTGGAGGTTTTTTCATATTTAGAGAGAAAAAAATATGTAAAATGAGTTAAAATAATGTGTTTATGGATTTAAAGGTTTTCAGTGACTCATTTTGCAGGGCGACTGCAAGTACCGACGAACTGACTGCTGATTTAGTTAGCTGGCTATATTTTGTCCATGTAGTTTAAGATTTCATAGTTATATTTAATTTGAAATATTCAAATTGAGGCACATTTAGGGGATCAAAAAAAAATCTTTTAGTATAGATCCTGTACGCCAAATGCTTGCACAGACAGCAGATGGCAACTCCTCCAGCTGCAACGGCAAATTTAATTGTATAGAAGTTTATGATGTAGCCGTGGCTCAGGTGGTAGAGCGGGTCGAACTGATGAGTATGTGCTATTTTTATATAATATAGCAGGAGGGTAGCGCAGAAAAAAAGAGCTTGTATGAAGGTGTGTGATTAGGTGAGCGATCCTTAGTACCAGTCCATTATGAGAAAATGCATACGGCACACTTGTATTTTTATTATTTCAGACCTCAGTAAACATTTCCTAATCAGTATATTCTTGTTTGTTTTAATTCTTTAATACAATCTTTAATTCTAGTGTTCTTTTGGGGAATTATGGCCGCTAGCAAAGCAGACAAAGAACTCAATAAGCCATAATGTAGCTTTCTTGTGAGAGATAAGTCACCACCATAATTCCATGAATGGTCCCTGGTTTCTACATGAATCCAAAAAACCAACAAGGTGACAGCTAAAAATACCAAACTCAAGGCTTCAGAATAGTAGTCGAACTAATGGCTGAGATTAGGGTGGAGTTACTGTAGACTGTAACATTTTAGTTACAGTGTTACAGTGTAACATTTTACATTTAACACTAACTAAAATGTTAGTATTACTGTAACATTTTAGTTACACTGTAACATTTTAGTTAGTGTTACTGTAACATTTTAGTTACACTGTAACATTTTAGTTAGTGTTACTGTAACATTTTAGTTACACTGTAACATTTTAGTTAGTGTTCCTGTAACATTTTAGTTAGTGTTACTGTAACATTTTAGTTACACTGTAACATTTTAGTTAGTGTTCCTGTAACATTTTAGTTAGTGTTACTGTAACATTTTAGTTACACTGTAACATTTTAGTTAGTGTTCCTGTAACATTTTAGTTAGTGTTACTGTAACATTTTAGTTACACTGTAACATTTTAGTTACACTGTAACATTTTAGTTAGTGTTCCTGTAACATTTTAGTTAGTGTTCCTGTAACATTTTAGTTAGTGTTCCTGTAACATTTTAGTTAGTGTTACTGTAACATTTTAGTTACACTGTAACATTTTAATTAGTGTTCCTGTAACATTTTAGTTAGTGTTCCTGTAACATTTTAGTTAGTGTTACTGTAACATTTTAGTTACAGTGTACAGTGACACCAAAGGCAGCAGGTTTTCAGGTTTCCTCAATTTATCAAGGTGACAGGAATCAGTTCAGTTTCATGATGTTGTTATAATCAGCTTCATTTTACACTTCACAAGGTTAACATGTAATTGTCACGCGTGTAGGTTTAGTTAAGTTAAAGAACAAAAACACAGGAAGGGCTGCAAATCTTAATCATCCTTTTATAGAAGTCATAAAAAAGCAGCAACAAAAATACTTCACAAGGTCACTTCAGACCTTGTGAAGTTAAAAAAGAAAAAAATGTCACAGACATCTCTGCCCTGCCTCACCTCCTGCTCACTTGTTTTGTACTGATGCCATCTGGTCAGAGGTACAACCACACCTCTTCACCCAAACTGAAGTCTCTTACTATTCTAGTCCATTACTAAACTACAACTAATAATAGTTTTGTTTGTATCCGAGTGAGTTTACTCTTTAGGGACAGAGAAATCTAATAGAGTACCATTTGTATTCCTCAATACCGAGTCGCTCATCTTCCTACATGATCTGGCATTAAACGGACCAAAATCATGTCTAACCTCATGTAAAATTACAGGATAGATTTTGAAGGAAAACAAAAGGTTATTAATACAGTTTTATTACGTTAACAGACCAAATCCATCTGAAAACGTTTCTCTGTGATCAGACGCGACTGTGACATTTGTAGCAAAAGTTTCTGTCAGCAGCTACATCACACTCTAATCTGCTCTTCAATCTGAACTTTAACAATCATTTTAGGCTAAGTTTTACTCAAAGTGTTAATGAGTAATGGGAAAAAAATTATAAAAAACAAACGAGTGTCCTTAAACGTGCCGTCTCCTTTTCATAGAGAACTGTTTAATAAGCACGGCAAATACCTGACATTATTTCTGCTGACTGCATATTTATTAAAGTTTAAACTCTTCTCCATCCTGCTGCTTCTACTCGTGTAACATTATGAAAGTGGCAGAAACTAGGTGACAGCCAGTTATTACCTGTACTTACATGCAAAATGATTCAACTCATGTGTTTTGCTTCTTCTGACTGCACTGTTCAGCTGCCTCTCTGCTGCAGATTAAGCGAACACTATAATCTTTATAAGTCAGCACCAGTTAAAATTTTTGGCACGACATGTTGGTCCCAGTAGTTTTCACAAGCCTCGTCTCAAACATCATACAACTAAATTAATCTGCTATTTCAGTGCAGGAAGGCCAATCTGCTGGCCACAGGGATCAGAAATCCTGTTTGTTGTTCCCCTGGTAAATTGTTAATATCTCCGTCCTCCCACTGTTATCAGCACTTCACTGTGACTGCACCAAACCGAATCAAACCTCAGTCATCTGCACTGACGGAAAGATCATTTCCTGCAGATAACGTCTTTTCTTTATTAAACTGTTAAAACATCAGAGTTAATTAAAGATAAAATTGGGCCATTAGAGGAATTAAGATTAAATGTATTATGATACAATTAGTGACAGTTGCTTAACAATAACGTGCACTTTTCTTCACCCCACTTCCCTCCAAAAAAAAGCAAATGATAAAAGAGGTGTCCACAGACAGCAGGGGTTTTTGTGCATTGTTAGCATTTATTTATTTAATATCCTTTAATATCCTATGAAGGTTGGCTTTGAATGCACAAGAATTAGGCTGAAAACAACTCATTTAATGAACTCTACTTAACTCAAGTCATTTCTCATCAGCTAACTGAATCCAAGAACATTTACTCAGTTAAAATCCTGCTTTAATAGGGGGAAGTTTTTAACCTCGTTTACGTGTCCGTGTGGTGATTCATGCATGTTAAAGATGATATTGTGAGCGTAACAAGCTAACAAAGCCGTGGCAGGAAAAACAATTAGATTAGTGATGTAAAAACAGTGAGAATGGTGTAAGTGGTTACTTACCTCAAACTCTTCCGCAATCTTGGGTCCATCCAAGAACAGCCTGGTGCTGAGACAATCCACTGGGCCAAAGTTGGCTGAAAAAAGAAAACAGGAAGTGCCGTTTTTGTTAGAAACAGTGTCGGCGCCAGTTCTCTGCACATCAGTTAAAAAAGTTCAGAGATCAGCTCTCTGATCCAGGATCAGTAATCTTGATAACGCTTGTATGGTTCTTCAGAGCCACAAGAGAATTAGATTATCCAGGCCGAATTCAATCATCCGAACTGATGGTGTACTCTTGTGGTCATTCAAATGGGAAACATATCGACACTGGAAACCACGACCAGCAAATCTATGATTCTATCAGGAACTTACTGAGATAATTCACACTGACAGTGAAAACTTCAACAGAAATAAGAAAAGAGGAGTTTAAAAAAAAATAAAATCAAAAAAACGTCTGATCTAAAATGTGAAAAAGAAATAGAAATAACTGCATTACATCATGCCTTTATGCTTACGCGTCATAAAAGTCAGTCACAAAGTAAAAATGCAAACACCTTTGTACTTTCAAGAACTACAGGTCAACAGAACAAAGATCTTCTATCCTGATTTGTTTAGAGCACGATGAAGGCAGGATCTCCACCTCTGAGCCCCTGACATGGTGCAGCAGCAGTGACTTGATTTTAAGTTCATCAGATGTTCCGTCACATCACAGGTCCCTCGCTGTAATTACTGCAACTCATCCACAACTGTTGATGGGCAGAGGGAGGAAATCCCACATTTTCCCCCAGATGTTGGCAAATTAGCCACAACCAGGTCCCTCCAACTTAAATTAATCTCTCAAGTTAAAGAATCAGAAAGGAAAAAGGATTTTCCTTTCTGATTCCCTGAAATGCTGTCCAGGAAGAATCCCACAGCTTCAGTTTAATCATTTAATCTTGTTTGCGTAATTAAACTCGCTGCCGTGTAGGATTGACTTTACATCCACTGGATGATCTGGGATCAAGCCAAACTCCTATCAGCTTGATTAGACTAAAATATAAACTTAGATATGGAGAACAGGCCCCGGATATGTGCCTTTTATTAAACTCCCACCAAACTTCCCATATGCTGATGCATAATAGCTCATTTTCATCACACCACACGGGAGAAACTGCAGAATATCCAGCTTTAAAAAATGGCTTGTTTTGGTAAATATTGTAAATATGAAACACTCATAAAAGAATGAGTGTTCACATTAGATTAAGGGTTGTATAGAGCCTAGCCCGCTATTGAAGGAACAACTGCACATTAATTAAAAACCTTCACATAGAGCCAACGCCAGACTAACAACTAACAACGTCCTAACTCCACAAAGAATAATTAAACTCAGGTCAATCCAGGCAGCAGCTTCAAACTGCTTCCAGTCAAATCTGATTCATATGTAACCTTTATTGTTGAATTTGCTACATTAGTCATTTCTTGCTCCAAGCTTGTGCCTTTAGACCAAGTTGGAATTACGATGATTTCTCTCTCCAAACACAAAAATATTTGCACCAAATGGGTCAACTTTATACTCTGCGTTCCTGACCCAAGTTTGGCTGGTACCAATTTCAAGCCCCAGTAGTAACACAAATGAGAACAACATACCACAAACTAAGACTTGTTTAATCACACGAATGCAGTGTGATTAAACACACATTTCACACAGCAGTTAAATTACAAAAATTGAAACAGAAAAAAAAGAAGTCTCATAAACCCTACAGTTTATTTCCAGTCGGTCCACTCACCAGTAAACTCCTTAAACTCCTGGAACACCTTGGGGTACATGGCTGCTGACATCACATCCTCAGGGGTGATGTCATCCCCGTGTGTGGCTCGCAGGCCCTCTTCCAGGGACTTGAAGTCCATAGGTGGCAGAGAGGCACCAGGTCGACCGTCAATGCGGGGAAGAGACTTCAGCACCTGAAATAGGATGTTGAAACGGAAAAGGAGGAAATGAAGTCTTTCTGGATTTTCTTCATAACGTCCCCATGGGAGGTGGAAGCATGTGAAATATCTAAAGTGATGGTAAAACCTTCACATTGTACTTCACAGCTTTACATAAAAACTTGAACCTGTCAAAAACACTAAATTGACACAGAGTGAGAGGAAGAGGAAGACAGATGCACTGAATGCTTTGAGGCACAAAGGAGGAGAGAAGCAGTAGAAACAGAATGGAAACTTAAGTTATTTTTTTTTACATTTACATAAAAACAGCAGCACTGTCATGTCAAGCTCTGCGGTGGTTTCTACTTTAGTTCTCTCCATCTCCCTCATTTCAGCCAGTAAGCTACTATCAGCCCATCAAACATGACTGCAGCGTTACACGTGACAAAAATAAATGACAATTCAAAGAAACTGTTCAGAAGCGATATACAGACACTGCTTTAAGACCAATGATATGACATTTTATCTGCCCACACAGTTGCTGGTGTCTGAAAGAGACAATTGATCTGGGGCTAATAATAATGTGCGCTGAGGAGATCATGTTGAGAAGTGTCAATTCATCTAAAGGCTGCTGTAAAGAGTAGGAACCCTTGTTTTGTCTCCTGAAACATGCAAAAGGAGGAAGCTACTGGAAGACTTTGCGTTTTCACTCGTGGTCTTTGGTGCTGACCTTTGTGGTCTATGTTATAGTGTGAAAAACTAAGCACATCCCATGACTCAGTAGGTCATAGAAGCACCTTCAACAACTTAAAGTCGTACACAAAGCAATTCATCAGTTTCTCACATGCTGTGGAGGAATTCTGGCCCATTCTTCTTACAAATGCTGCTTCAGGTCATTGTTGTTTGTGTGCATCTGTTAAGGTTTCAATCAGTTTGAGATCTGTTCTTTGATTGGGCCATTCTGTTACAGATTTCACTGTCCTGGTCCAGTTTTAGACAAGCTTTAGTTGTCAGAAGATCGTCACACAATATTGCAATATACAGAGGGGGTCATGGTGAGGTGACCCCTCCTCCACCTTGCTTGATAGTTGCTATGAGGTGTTTGTGCTGCTCTGCTGTTTCGTTTCCTCCACTTTGGTCTTGTCTCTCCAAAGGACGTTGTTCCAGAAGTATTGTGGCTTTAGTTGAGATGCAACTTTGTAGACCCATGTTCTTTTTAGATAAGAGGCTTCCCGGCTAGCCACCCTCCCACACAAGTGATACTTGTTCACTCTTAACACGCCAACTGACGCCAGTAAAGTCAGAGATGTTATATTTGTATTTTTTTGCAGTTTCTGGTCAGAGCGTTGCACAATCTGACCTCGGGGGAGAATTTGCTGGGATGTTCACTCCTGGGAAGATTGGCAGCTGTCTTGAATATTTTCCACTCGTGAATAATCTTTCTCACTGTAGAATGATGGACATCAAATTGTTTGTAAACTTTCAACCCTTCTCAAATTGATGGACAGCAACGGTTGCTTCTCCAAGTCGTTGCTTTTAGTCTTTCCTCCTTGGCATTGTGATAATACATGCAGAGGTGCACACACACTTGCTGATGATCAGTTCATTGATTGTATTTGTTTATCAGCTTATTTTGTTAATAACAGTGAAATCAGTTATGTTTTACAGTTTATCTGAGGTTATAATGACCTAACTTAAGACCTGCTGAGGACCAGATGATTTTTATTGCATCCTGATAAAAGTAAAACCTTGGAACTGAAAAAGGGCGTACTTTCTACCACAACTGTATACATTTGTTATGTTTACTAATTTGTGTGCTGCTTTGCATCTTCATAACATCATCAAGCGTGTGTGTGCACCCTGCAGAAATCTCTAGAGAAAGGGCCCAGTGCAATTCTATTAGTCACAGAGCTAACCGTTCAAAGATAGCTTACTCATTTGTGCGTGTGCGAGAAAGGCACTTCAAAGATAGCAGGTTCACTGGAGTCCCTGCTCATTAGCACAGTCTCCTCTGAGGATGGCCTTACACCTAAATGCTTGATTGTTTAAGTGTGAGACACAGACAGTGACTCCGTGTGTGTGTCTGTTTCCATTAACAAATAAAGGAAACTTCCTCCAAGGTTATTTGGTGACTCTCCACATTTCTGTGGGAAATCCTAAACATCACACGCACTCAGTTTTCCCCTTTCCTTTCTTTTCAAGTATGCTCCTCTGAGGGATATGCTGCATTTTTAATGACACTCATTTCATTAGCTCGTTTCATTTCTGATGGTCTAATACACTTCTCTTTCCTCAGTCTCACAATCCACATTCCCACCTTGTCCCCCATCTTTTTCCCTTGTCCATTGTGTTTTTTCCACCCGCACCAGACGAGGAAACAACTCAGTTACCACTTTATGATTCAAAGGAATGAAAGTAACTTTGCGACAGCCTTTGAGAAATGAATGAATGTGATATAATTATGGAACGCCTGTTCACCAGCTAATTAACACCACCGAAGCACCATTAAGGAAACACTGCTGCTTCTTTGCTGATAGTGTACGAATATAACCTTAAGCTACAGCGTACAGCTGGGGTTATACATGTGTGTGCTTATATGCATTAATAAAGATGAGCGACACAGCAGCAACTAAAGGTCAATGACTGAAGGCAAAGTAGTCACAAGCTAGCTGTGCTTTCTAAAGATAATGTGATAAATGTTTTACTTTCTTTCCGTTAAACAAAATTCCTCTCGTGTCTTTTCACGTCTGAGCCGAGGTTATGTAAATCAGTCATGCTGATACATGGTGTGTGAGAGTGAATATCAGATTTAGGTCTCAGCTGTGCGGCTTCCGTGTCGACATAGGCAAACACAATAGCACACAAATTAAAACACAATGAAATCAAAGCAAAAGTAAACTGTGGTAGTCATCATTTAACTGAATGAACGACTGAAGTTATGCTGTGCGCTCAACTGCCCCTCGGTGCTGACGGGCTGTCGGTGTCTGAATATCGAGAGATTTAGTCAGATGTTCTGGCTGAGATGAGAGGATTTCGTATGAAGTATTTACTCGGAGTACACACTACGATGCAACCTGCAGCTCTGATAGTTGTTTTTTAAAAAAGCCTGGTGACTTTTTTGCATTATTTGGAATGCAAATATCCACTTAAATAACAAGTTAAATGAAAAAAGAAAACAGTGACACTTTAGCATCTTGCAGCGTGAATGCTGACTTAACAGAAAACCACATAAACCAAACCTGATGACCGGAATGAACACAGCAGCTATCTGCGCTTTTTAAAATGGTAATGACTCACCAGACAAAGTATTTAAAAACATAAGACACACCAATATACCATCACAACTAAATAAAAAACATCTGATTATGGTTGAGGAAGAAGAAAAGTGGCAGGAGGACAAGCGATGTTTCAAACAAACAAAGAAAGGGAAGGACGGGAGCCAAATGACGACAAAAACAAACCAACAGATCGTTTAAGATAAAACTAAGCTATGAACTGAGGCTTTAAAAATGACTTGACCAGTGGGGGAATACATTAAAGTATTAAAAATTCCCTTTAACTGTACATCTACACACTTACACTGCTCAATATATTAGATGGAAAAGGAAATACTGAAAAAAAAACTTTTCAGAAATGTCAACTAGCCACTATGTTAGAAACATTGGGGAAATTGTGACATTTTTTAAATCCTCTGTGTGTTCTTGTAACTCCCAAGGAGACGTCATGCTGGTGGCCCCCTGATGCGCATAGCGGTCGCCCTCGCTGTATGCACTCGTGAGGAGACGAGAAAAGAAGAGCAGAGGCAAAGAAACTGTTTTCAGCTTGTGCCAGATGAGATAAAGCATGAAACACAACTTGAGTGTTTGCATGTGTGTAACACCTTTAATGAAGCTCTCTGGCCCGTGTTTGTTACAAAAAGGCACAAGTGAAGGACGTGAAGGACAAATGTTGAGCGAGTATTTTGTGATCTAAATAGCCGTGTCCATTTATTCCAGCAGATTGGAAGTTAAATGGTTTTTAAATAAATAAATGAATGCTTTTGTACAAATCCTTATTGGAATTATATACAAAGACTCCAATATGAGTACCTTAGATCTGAACGGCTCAGGGAATCCTCCGTGTGGTATCCCAACGTATCCCTGAAGGAACTCGACGACAGAGAGGGGGAAGGACAACTCGTCCGCTCTCTCCTCCACCTCTGCTCTGGTCAGGTTGTTCTGCACCATGAACTGGGCCAGGTCACCCACGATCTTTGAGGAAGGAGTCACCTAGCAAAGAGGAAAAAAGTCTGAGCACTTTGGGAGTGTTAAACCCATTTCTGGATAAAGAAAGTTACTATTAGCCTGATGTACCCTTCAGTTGGATACTTATCACAGTTTGCTTAGGACAAGGAGAGCCGCTGTTATTCACTGTGGCCTTTAAGCTGACAGAAAAAAAAAAAAAAAAAAAAAATATATATATATATATATATCCACATATTTATAGAGGAAAAAATAAAGTATTAAGAGAAAATCGAGCATCTTTTTAGTTGGGTAATGTTAGAGTAGAAGTTGCTGCAGTTTGTCTGTCAGGCTACAGCATTCTTCCACGCCAAGTCCTCCCGTTTGCAGAGCACAGGTATTTCTGCACATCCGCGGTGATTTCAGCAAAAGAGAAGTGGTCACAGAGTGTTTGTTTTAATGAAGATGCTGTTTACAAAGATTAAGCACAGAGAGACCCGGAGGAAGGGAAATGAAAAGATGTTTACATCGACACAGCCTCTTTAATCATCTGATTTGGTCTGCTCCGTGAAAACAGAATGAACCTGAAAACGAGGAGGGAAGAAAAAAGGGTGCAGAAAACATTCATTAAAATCACAAGTATTCACTCTTTCATTATTTATAATGGCATATCATTATGGTAATAGCGATCCCTATTAGCATAATGGTGATAGGTAGAGTCACTTCAGACTGAACAGGACACTGGTGCAAATATCAGTTGCACACATTACTCTTATTGTAATGATTGGAGACGCAAATTTAAGGCTTTCCTGTTGACTTCCATCTGGTGCTTGGACCATTAAAGTGAGAAAGGGGTCAATTAATATGACTCACCAACTTCCAATCTCATAAACAAACACTACGGTTTGTACTCAGTCCTTAACATTTTATTATCTGTTAGAAAGAGAGAGCCAAGGGGGAATAAAACAGAAAAGATGCTGTTAGTTTCACCTTCCAGATTTAACCTCTTCTAAATTTAAAAACCATTTTCACATTTTGGTTTTTGGGGTTGTTTTCAACCCCGATGCATCGTCTGTAAATGTAAGAACTGACAGCTGAAGGAGCAGCGCATGCAGGAAGCGGGTCCACGTTTTACACAAAGTCTATTTCCAAGGCAATTAGAGCACTCAAAAGGAGAGAGAGCAAGGAGAGAAAATGGATGAACAAATATAGATTAAGCTGACATTCCCTGAGGAATCCCCAAACAAAGACCTTGACACCTATTTCTCAAAGAAGCGACACCAAATTATTGTGAGGAAGAAATAAAGCACACACATCCCTCTGGGATTACTACAACCTCCTGGGATTTGGGTGCTTGTTAGGCTATCTGAGCTCGTGGGATCACTTCAGTCTTTCAACAACTACAGCCCCGTGTGTGTGTGTGTTCCTGTTTAGGCATCTTTGTGAGGACCAGAAACTGGCATTCTACTATACTTGTGGGGACCAAGAGAGGACATGCACACCAGTCCTCACGAGTTTGAAGGCATTTTCAGGTTCAAAATGTGGTTTTAATGCCAGGGTTACAATTAAGTTATGGTTAGGCATTCATTTTTGATGGTTAGGGGTAAGGTAAGCAGCATTATGTGAACTAGATGTCCTCACTAAGATTGCAAAACGAGAATGTGTGTAAGCGCTTTTTGTGTTTAGACATAGCAATACTGACTTTTTTCATGTCAAGCTGCTGTAAAAATAGAAAATGCCATCAGTGGAAGCAACAGTATAAACGATTTAAGCTACACTGTCAGATCAACAGAGCAAATCCTGATACAGCATTATAACATCTTTGGTTAAAAAAAACAATACTTAAGTGACAAAAATAATGAAAGTGTCTCAAACGGTTCCTCCCACTGTGCAACTGCATTTTAACAAACATCAACACGATCAGATCAGTTCTTTTGAAACTTGTTTCTGTGCAATCAGAAGCAAAGTGTCAAGAACAGCCCCAGGATGCCTGCTAAAGTCCAAAACCATTTGGACTATGTTCAAAGGACAAGTGCAAGTGATTACGCAGCGAGACAAGAAACAAGATAGAAGAAATGCATCTCCCTTCAGCATTGTCGGCTACAACACCTGTAGTTCAGGTTGACGGGGTTTGTGAGTAGAGGCTATAATGACACCCTGCTTTTACACAATGAACGACTGCAAAAAGCCTTGAGAGATTTGAGCCGGTTGTTAATACAAACTGTGGAGATGTCAAACAAAAGCATACTGCTGAGTTACTTAAAATCGATCAAAACACAGCAAAGCTCAATGTTGCTTAGTTTTCTCTGCGTCTGGAGTTCATGTTTCTCCTCCTTTCACTGCACAGGTGTTACATCTTTCCATCTTTATTACCCATCTTCACAGAACAGCCTTCTTACTTCATCCCTCACTCACTATCTTGACCTTTGTCTTTACACTAAAAGCCAACATGTTGGATTTTTACTCTTCATGAATCAACTTGGTCCCGTTCCCATCCCTCTTCTCTCTAGTCCGTCTGCCAAATATTTCTTTTTGCTTGATCCACAGTAACATCACGAGTGTTACTCTCATTATCAATCTCTGTTGATGAATCACCCACCTCCAACTCTCTCCGGATGCCTCACACACGGGGAAAAAGAGAAATCATATTTTCAGCGGTGTATGAGCTATATATGATGTGTGAGCTTTCCTATATTTTTAGACGAGGAGTGAGGAAAATCACATTGTGGTCGGGTTAGAAAAATCTGATTTCCTCTGTTCCTGCGCGAAGCCGAGCTCAGACTCTTGGCTGCTGATCGCTCTCCGTCTTACTGATAAGATGGTGTCTTTATGCCACTACTTTAGAGGGGAGTTTAGCTTTTGACTGAACTGACGTAAGTAATCAGCTTCTTGAGCCTCTGAACAAAATGCACTGCTGTAGAAAACGCCTGCTGTTATCTTTTCCCCCTGACAAGACCAAGAAACCGGGTGTTAAGCCCCGCTAAAAGGTTGACAGTGCACCGTGTTACATCTACATCTTATTCAGCCAGAAACCTTGAGGAGAGTCGCTGGATTCCCTCTGGGAAAGACATACTGGGACCAGATTGGATATAAAATTTGTAACAATCTGCTCTGAGATGTTGAGACGCGCAGAGAGAAATCTGATCAATTGAAGGTCCTGCGTTCAATTTCAGAGCGTCACTAAAACAGAAAAAGGAAAAAACTAACCGTCTTTGTCCTGGGGAGCAGAAGTTTCTCTGTAAATGTTCATGTTGATCCTTTCAGTAGCTGAGATGGCAGAGAAACTGACCCACTTACTGACATTGCCATTCATCGAGTCACACTTTGGCAAGGCTGAACATAAAAATAAACATCTACGCACATGTTTACTGTTGTATAGATACAGTGCTAAATAATTTACACTGGACATATTTTACATTCTGTTACCCAAAGCTACTTTGGAGACTGAATAGGGAGATTAAATTAGCTCCTGTCATTTCTGCCTCTCTCCCATAAATTCTTTTTATCAGGAATTAATGCCGATTAATCCAAATTAAAGCTCTCATTATCACATCTGAGACACGAGCCCTGTTCCACCCTCACCCACCTCCAGCGGCTCTTTCTGTTCCCACCACCTCCGTCTTCCTTTTCTCTCACACTGCTCTTCCACCCTCTGTCCATCTTTCTCTTCAACTAATGTGCAGTCCTCACTAAGTGGTCCTGCGTGACTTCGCACCCCTGGCAGCAGAAATGTGGCACAATGGCACGTTTGAGTGTGCGGCATGCCGGTGGATTTTGTGTGTGCATCTGTGTACTTTGCTCGAAATGCAACTATCCAAACCTGAACTGCCCTAAAGAGCGTAGGATTATATCATCCAGATCAGTGTGTGCGCGACTGTTTCAGGGAGAAGGCAAATGTAACGAAAACACATACACGCCCTGCCCAGCCAGCCAAGCTAGGAGCAGAGTGAAGAATGGTACCTGTCACGAGGGGAGGAGACGAGAGAGGAGTGATAACGAGAGGCTTAGAGAAGAGGGGGAGGGGAGGAACGATAGAAAGATTAGAGATACATGAAGGAAGTAATCGAAATGAGGGAAGGTGGGAGGCGGTGATGGAGGAGGAGATGAGACCAAATGAAACTGGAGAGTGAGAGTGGGGAGAGACTGCAGACGGGGTGATGAAGAGTGAGGCAGGAAGACTAAGAGGGAGAAATAAAGGGATGGACAGATTAACCGAGGGGAGGAGAGACAGAAGCAAACAGAGAAGAGCAGTAGACATCTGCAGCCCCACGGGCAATACAAGGAGGTGGTCCACCTCGAAGTATGAGACCGAGTGTGTTTTGAGATGGGGAGGTGAGTGGATACGTGCTTGTAATTGCAAGAGGAAAGTGACAGGGTAAGGGAAGAAGACAGAGCACACTCACAAATGCATATACAAGCTGTCCTCTTTATACCGACAAGCTCTGAGACAGATGTAGCTGAGAGAGAGGAGGAGACTGGAAGTTGATAGCAAAACAAGTTAAAAGCAGGGAAATCGAGGAAGGGAGGCCCTGGTGAGTTTGACAACTTATGCTCAAGCAATATGCAAGTCATTGCCAATTAACCCAGCAGCTTTTGCTGCAATGCATGTTGCGCTGACATTTGCGTAGATAAAAATTAACTTTAGAAATGCTCGTTGCTTTATGTGCATTTTCAGTTCATATCACTGACACAAACACTGGAGCCATCTGTTCGTGTGTGGGGGTTTCTCACTCGAGTCTTCCAACCAGTAACGAGTAGATTTAGAACGAGACTATGCACTATGTGACCAGTAGGCTGACAGGAGGGCAAAGGAGACTGACATCAACCAAAACACGCAGCGTACATGATGTGTTGTGGAAAAGGGAAACAAATCTTGTGTCTCTATTCTATAGCTGCTCACCAGTTTCAAGGTCATATCATCAATGGTTCTTTTCAGCTTAGCATTCCCAGCACTACATTTTACCACATGCATGCTTTTAAACCTAATTAAACTGTATGCGATACATACATGAAAACAGAGCACAATCCTAATCCTACTGCAGGTGTCATATTTAGTAGAGTCATTGTAGCTTGGGTCATTAAATAGTCATAGTTCAAATGCTCTGCATGCAAACGAACGGCTGGTCCACGATCATTAACAGATTCAATCTGATCTTTCTGAACTTCATGGTCACTAATGCGAAGGAAAACTAATGAGGTAGTTTTATACCTGTTTATAATTGTAAATCAAGTCTGTGGATTAAGGCAGATTTACAGAACTGGTACAGGATACTCAGCAAGCAACGTAATGATTATATTCAGCTGCACATCTGGAATTAATATTAAGCTATGAAACTGTCAGGCTTATAAGCATTTTATGAAAATCTCCCAGATTCCCGTGTCGAGTTTGATGTTGTCTGGTACTGAGTGAGAGGCCCATGAGCTTAAGTAATGATGCAGTTTTGTAAGTTGAGACATCCAGTACAAATATCTTGATTTCTTAATTCAGAACATGACACCCACTGCAAGAAAACATGAATTAATAGACTCTGTGAAGTAAACAATCCCTTTAATGCAAATCACTTTTATGTAAATGCTTTGAAGACGATTAGACATTTAACTTTGTTTTTTAATCTGAAATAATTAGAGCTGTGTTCTTGATTAAAATGAGGAAAGTATCCCCATTTATCCTTCACTGACGGCACTAAACTTCAAAGATATGGGCTTCGCCGTGGTGCGTGTGGGCATATACTTTAGGTGCACTGCTTACTGCCAGTGCAGTATGTGGTGTGTGTACTCCATGTCTATATCTGACAAGCGCACTCCTTCTCCCTTATCGACAAACCAGCAGTGTGAGAGACACAGCCATTGTTGAGCTAACAGGATACAACGGAGAGCATAGCAGGGCCCGTAGGCACATTAAGCCAACATTGGCTTGTGCAGTGAAGCCCACAAAGTCTTAATTGAATTGATAGAGAGGCATGGGCAGAGGGGTAGGGGATTGATGAGGAAAACATAAAGGGGGAGAGAAAATTAGGGAGAAGGGACCAGAGAGGGAAAATTGAGAGACCTAAAGAAAGAGAGAAGGTGGTGATAAAATAATGGGGAATCCATGGGAGCATGTCTAAGGTAAGAAAAAGCAAAATAAAGAGATGGCTGAGAATAAATGCAGAAAGCAGCATGTGGAATGGAGAACAGAAGGAACGTGAGAGGGTGGCTCGATAATGAAAGAAAATGCAAAAGAAAGAACAAAATAATTACAGGGAGAGAAAAAGAAATGTGAAAAACATAGTAATTAATGAAAGATAAACAAGAAGCAGGCAGGAGGTCAGCCTAGGCACAGAATGACAGCGTTCCAGCAGAGCTCCCTGTCCGTGACTACAATTAGTGATGGCTGAAGTTACGTTAAATCCACCTGGTTAATGAGAGGATAAATGAGCCTAATGTAGACTAGCCGGGAAAAGATAAGCAAGTCTAGCAAGGGAAATGACAAAGCTATAAAAAGTTAGGCACACAACAAAATTACTCGGAGGAAAAGGGAGCTGAGGAAAGCCAAATATACTGCTGCACTGAAAGTGAATTCAGACTGCACAGAACAGTGAACGCACCTAACTTAATCTGGGATTGTTTTGCTCAGCCAAGCCAGGAAAGAGGGGCGGCTTGGCAGACTGAGTCAGTGAGAGCCAGGCTGATGAAAGAATATGGAAAACTCATTTCTAATTGTGCTTTCAGCAGGAAATTCACGTGACCCAAGTCAGACATAATATTACAAAGTAAAACATCATTAACGCTGCAAATGTGCCCGACCTTGTGCATTCTACTCATTTCCCCAAACCCATTTATACGGCTCTGTTTAAGAAGATAATGTAAACCAACACAGCTGATGCTCCTAAATCAAGGACTTTCTAATATACTCTTATCTGCCAAGTTAAATTAGGACTTTCTGGCATCAGTTACTGCAGCTGGGTGTTGAGGCCACTATCATCACTGACTCCAAATGCATCTTTGTTGTGCTGGTAAACTAAATTAAAGCTTGCTCATGAAAATAAAGAGCAAGCTGGGACGCTCCGTGTCCATGTCTCACCTTAATAAGGTCTCCAAGTAGTTTGTTGGCCTCTGCGTAGGCCTTCTTCACCTCCTTGAACTTGTTGCCCAGTCCCATACTGTGAGCCTGCAATAGACCAATGAACCGAGTAAGCTTTTCTTTTCATTACAACCAATTTAAGAGAAAAATCAAGGAATGCTGGACAAGCCAGTCCTGCAGCTGAACACTTGGGAAGAATTCTACAGCGACGGTCCTGCGGTTTAAATCACTTTGAAATGATCTCTTAAATTTTTCAGTGTGACTCTAACAGCACAAACGGTGTCAGCGCATTAGAAAACAGGCACAGCGTGAACGCAGTTAATCGTACCAGTCGCAAATTTTGGAATTGGATTCGTACAATGCAGTAACCTAATGTTTTTAGCCTCGAAATAATCCACTGACAGGCAAAAACAAAACAGCAGCATTTAACTGTACCTGGAAGTGAAGGTTGGTGTACTGTCCCCCGGGTATCTCATTCTCATACACGTCGGCATTGCCAGATTTCATGGTGGCAGTGCAATCAAACGGAGCATACAAGCCTCTGGCTACTTCCCAGTATTCACTGTAGTCAAACACCTTCTCCAGAGCGATGCCTGCAAAACAGGACAATAAACTGACATCAAATCTGTGCTCAGTGCACACAGTTATGTGACTTGAACTGAAAATTACTTTACACTTAAATGTCACATGGGGCAAAAACAAAAGCAAAGATATTTTGATGTTTGAGGTCTTTTAATATAGAAAACTAAAGCATGTCACTAGAGATAGAGACCCTGAGCAGAAATTTGAGTTTGTAATCTTAGGGGTTACTTACACTCGCCTGCCCCGTCTAAACCTGTTAAATTATATGTTAATGCAAATATCTAATCAGCAGATCACAAGGCAGCACTTAAATGCACTCAGACCAAAGTGTCAAAGTTCAAACGGAGCATCAGAATGGCAACAAGGTGAGTTCAGCGACTTTGAATGTGCTATGGTTGTTGGTGTCAGACTGATGTGAGCATTTCACAAACTGGATTTCTACTGAAATTTTGTCAAACTATCACCTTTTTCTAGGGTTTACACAGAACTGTCTGGGAAAAAAGCAAATATCCGGCAAGCAGCAGTTCTCTGGGTGAAAATGTTTTGTTGATGGCAGAGGTCAGGAGAAGGGCCAGACTGCTTTGAGCTGATAGGAAGGAAACAAACTCAAATAACCACTTGTTATAACCGAGGTATGTAGAAGGGCATCTCCGAGTGCACAACATGTTGAACCTCAAAGCAGATGGGCTACGGCAACAGAAACTTGTATCAGCTCAGTATAGGAAACAGAGGCTACAATTCTCAGCAGAGTCACCAAACAGAAGATATGAAAAGCAATGGATGATCTTTTTAAATGCCACAGCCTACCCGAGCATTGCTACTGACCATCTCCTGATGACTCCTTTTAGCAGGATACGGTGGATTGTCACAATACTCTCAAATAGCCTCCAGAGTCATAGATCTCAGAGCACCTTTAAGATGTGCTGGAACAGGAGATTCCCATCATGAATATATATCGCTGACAAATCTGTGTGATCACGTCCAACCCAGTAATAGCACAGCATATGAATTGGCTGATGGGATTAAATGCATTCAGCATTAAACGACAATACTGTTGTCTTCATGTAAAGTAGCAATCACCAGATTTAGCTTACATTGTGATACGGTCTATAAATACAGATGAACCGTTAGTGAAGCCATGGGAGCCTGCCATTTATCTGAATTAGTCATATTGACAACATGCGCACTGTGCCGACTAGTCAATTGTGGGCTTATGATGCTGATGCTAATGCAAAAAAAATAAGCAGCATGTTAAACTGAGCAGTGTGCTAAACTGTTGTTAACACACACCAATCAGGTATGTTTGAATACATCTCCAATGACACCACAGTGTGCCGATTCCTACTCTCAGCTGTCTGCATCACATACAGCAGAGTACCATCAAATAGAGAACATCGTGTGAAGAGGAGATGTGCCTGCTTGGTAGGTTTCTATGTAGTCTCTTTCCCTCCTCTATCAATAACACAGTATCAGCCTGTAGTTTTTATAATGTACTTTCAACAAACTAGTCTGCAGCACAAGCAGCAGCTCATGTCTTCTGGAAGGTGTATTACAGGATAATATCTAGTTTACCTATTGTGTAAATTGTACTCTGAGCCTGTAAGCATGCTGGAAAAGTCACTCTGTATTTTAATCTAGTCTTTGCTACATCAAAGCTGCTTGTTAAATCCCTCGGATATTTTGAGATCTTTAAAAAAAAAACTAAAACAGCATTTGTTGCTGCCACTTAAGGTGTGTTAAAGCAGCTTACCTTGCAACTGCTTTAATACCATGACAGAAATGGCAGTACACTGAGCTTTTGGCTAATGATGACAAAAATCAGCCATATTAACGAGCCAAACTTATTACTTCAATAACAGAGACAAGCTTGTACTTTTTAGATTGAAGGAGTACATACTCCAAAGTGTTTGCGTGCCTCCACTGATCTTGGCGGGTAAATGGAGCTACTGTGAAATTAATGTGATATTAATGTGCATGTTGTTGCTCCTCAAATTCAACCGTCTGCCAAGTCAGGCAGTAATTGGGTCAATTTTCTTCTCTTTGTGAACACTTATTTTTAATCTTTCATTTATGCTTCCGTTGTGAAATTATAGTTTGGATTAATACAGTGTGGGGACATGTTCGGCAGCTGAGTGTGATTCAAAGGTCACCGTGGGCGAATCTTTAGCTCCTCCCTAAAATCAGCTGCAGCTGAGCCGCCACACTCAACTTTATATGTGTGGGGGCTTTTAGCTGATGGACAAAGAGACATTTGCAACTTTAAACCACCTAATTTTAAGTCCACCGATTTAAAACGGTGGATACATCAAAGAGGAATGCCCTGTAACCATGGTAATTCAATCACTTCCTGTCAGTGTGAGATCTGGGCGTGAGAAGAGAGGGGGTCCCTGAGCTCTTAGCTTTTTGGAACCGGAGGTCATGGGTAAGGGCTATGACCCCAAAACATAACCTCCTTTATCATAACTTCTGACATGAATGTAACCACAATGCACATAATTAACATCATGTTTTATTAAATAAGACTCAGTGAGCAAACTCAGCTAACACTGATTTAACTGGTTTAGTATTTAACCAACAGTAGAATTGTAATCTCAGCTAACCTAAAGTCTGGTAGGCCACTCTACACCAAGCAAGTTAATGCACGTGTTAGCCCGTCTGCTCTTTTTCCAAGTCTTAATTGCAATTATGCTAAATGGCACATTTCTCACTTCTGTCACACTGCAGGGGATTAACAGACTGTGACCGCCAAAGAATGATGTTTGACTACTAAGGCTTTGACCTAATCAACTCAAATAGTGATTGAAAACGATTTTTTAAACTGGTTTGAATTAATTCCCAAACACGGTGTGACACTTGATATTGTTTAAAAATAAACAAATGATATGTGACTGAGTTATAAGCTGAAATAAGGAGATAATGAAAGGTCAAAACATCATCTTACAAGCTAACATTTCATTTAAAGTGTCAGCAAGTGGACAGGTTTACACACGCCGAATCCGAGTCTCAGTGGAATTTGGGGGGATGAAGATAATCTGCAGTAAGAGTTGAACAATGACACCGTTTGTTGCAAAACATTTAAAGAACTAAGAACATCTTAGTGGCGTCATATTCAACGAGAATGAACCATTCAATATAAGAGAATCTTGTGTGTCATTTCTACAGTTCTTGAAAACATCTTCAACAACTCTGGAGATGTTTTGAAGATCTTCTACACGTCTTTGTCTCACTCTCACACACCCCCCTCTCTCACCCCGCTGCCATAAACCTGCATTTACTTTACTGAAGAAAACGCTAATTTTCCTATAAAAGCGGTTAATTTGGCATCTGTAACCATTTGCTTGCCTAAAAGGTATGAAAACGGGACCCTTTTAAAAGTATGCACATGACTGTTATTGTTAGACAGCTTCAGGATAACGAGACCACCCATGGCCCAGTCCTTGATGGTTTTAATAAATGGTGTGATGAGTCCCGTCTTTAATTAAACATATCCAAAACAAAACATATCATCAGCAACTTTAAAAAAATTTACAACGGTCTGCCATATCTGAGGAAACTCATTTCCACATTGACAAAACTATGATGATTTGATTGCTCTTCTGTTGTCCCTCTATATTTATTTGTAAGGAACAGGAGCTCACAAATTATTAAATGGTCTAACAAGGCCGACTGGCGAGCCACAGCTGAACACATGACACATTGCATGACACATTATTCAGTCAGTAAGTAACACAATGACTGAATTACACTATGTCACTGGCCTTTCAGTTTCTTTGGTCAACACTGTGGTTTATTCTAAACAGAATTAAACTAATAATAGAAAAAAAAAGATATTTCTGAAAGGATTCAGGGTGTCAAGTCCAACAACGGTGCAAAACCCCTGGTCCGGACGGGATTCCCGGCCGCGTCCTCAGGTCATGCGCGGCTCAGCTGGCTGGAGTGTTCATGCACATCTTCAACCTTTCCCTCTCTCTGTCTGTAGTCCCAGCCTGCTTCAAAATGGCCACCGTCGTCCCTGTACCCAAATCCTCCACCATCTCCTCATTGAACGACTGGCGACCTGTAGCCCTGACCCCCATCGTAAGCAAATGCTTCGAGAAGCTGGTCAGGGACTTCATCTGCTCTGCACTACCCGACTCACTGGACCCTCTACAGTTCGCATACCACCACAACAGGTCCACTGATGATGCCATAGCCCTGACACTACACACTGCCCTGTCACACCTGGAGAAGAGAGACACGTATGTGAGGATGCTGTTTGTAGATTACAGCTCAGCATTCAATACCATCGTTCCCTCGAAGCTGGACAGGAAACTGCAGGATCTAGGACTGAGCAGCTCCCTCTGCAGCTGGATCCTTAGCTTCCTGTCTGACAGACGCCAGGTGGTCAGACTGGGCAGCATCACCTCATCCCCCATCACACTGAACACTGGTGCTCCACAGGGGTGTGTACTGAGCCCTCTCCTGTACTCACTCTACACCTACGACTGCACAGCCACTAACAGCTCCAACATCATTGTGAAGTTTGCGGACGACACTACAGTGGTGGGTCTTATCACCAACGGTGATGAGACGGCTTACAGGGAGGAGGTCAGCGCCCTGACCCACTGGTGTCAAGACAACCATCTCACCCTCAACGTCGCAAAGACAAAGGAGTTGATAGTGGACTTCCGGAGGTGCAGAGAAGTACACACCCCCATCACCATCAGCGGCACTGCTGTGGAGAGAGTGAGCAGCTTCCGGTTCCTTGGCGTACACCTGGCTGAGGATCTTACGTGGTCAGTACACACAAACAAAACAGTGAAGAAGGCACAGCAGCGCCTCTTCTTTCTCAGGAGACTGAAAAGATTCGGCATGAGCCCCTGCATCCTCAGGACCTTCTATCACTGTGCCATTGAGAGCATCCTCACTGGATGCATCACCACCTGGTATGGCAACAGCACCGCCTACAACTGCAAAGCTCTCCAGCGAGTAGTGCGGTGCTCTGAACGGATAATTGGAGGTGAGCTTCCCTCCCTCCAAGACATCTACAGGAAGCGCTGCCTGAGGAAAGCGGGGAGGATCATCAAGGACTCCAGTCACCCCAGCCATAAACTGTTCAGACTGCTTCCATCAGGAAGGAGGTTCTGCAGCATCCGGTCCCGTACCAGCAGACTGAGAGACAGCTTTTTCCATCAGGCCATCAGACTGCTGAACACGTCATAGACACCTCAGCTTCACTACTGGAACTTCAACATTATGCACTCCACACTGTATATAAATGCCACTTGTTTTGCACATATTCAACTCTGTATATTTTATATATTTTATTATTATTATTATTTTTTTTTTTACTATTTAATTTGTAAAAATGTGTATACACACACACACACACACACACACACACGTAGGAAAATATTTAGTATACACATCCAGAAATGCATACACTATTATATATTGTACATATATTTATTAGTTTCAGGTTGGCCATTCTTGTATTTTGCTCGTTTGTGTTGTTGTGTTTGCACATCTCTGTTGCTTGTGGGGCTCGCACACAAGAATTTCACTCGCATGTGCTGTGCCAGTGTGCCTGCACATGTGATGTGACAATAAAAGTGATTTGATTTGATTTGATTTGAAACACACTTCAACCAGACCGGTGTGATAAAACAATTGATCACGACCGACTTGCTCCCTCTCTTATATCATATTATTCTTTTGTTATCTTAGCTCCTACTTCGCACTCTCTCGCTTTTACTGTTAATACTTTAGCCAGCTTGCCTTCTTCCCATAGTAATACCATTTTTCTTCAACTACTTTAAAGCATTTTATTCACACAATTGACTTTATTTGGACTTACCAGGTTTAAGTTAATCAAGATTTCTTCATCTAGTTTAATTTTTGCTTAATGCGGCACCTAAATCTTTTGTGTATTTTGGAATAAGTTACATTTCTGAAGCCTGGTGTAGTTCAAATAAAACAATTCGGAGTCTAAATCAACAGCAGCAGCAGCTGCTTCCTGCTGTGTGCCAACATCATCTGGCTCTGTCCTGCAGAACCTGCTCAGTCGACTCCAGCCAGACTGTCTAAAAGACCCCTACAAATTGAAATCTGCAGATGTGCTTCATTCCCAGTAAAAGTCCCAATGATGACTGCCTAACCTGGAGAGAGGTGCTCTAACTCAAGCCAGCCTGCGACTTCAATAGCAAGCAAACAACCAGCTTCAGCTGCCGTATGATCAAACTAATGCCCCTGGTACTCTAAAGACAATTAAGGAAAAAAAATGGTCTGAAAGTCTAAATGACTTTGAATTAGTCTGAAATAATAAACATTCAATCTAAGATTAACTTTGCAATTAATTTTATTCAATAGTAAACTGAGAATCAGACACAAATCTTCATCTGCTCACCCCTTGCTCCTTTTGTACACAGATCCTTGTAAATAAATCCGACACACACGCAACCGTATGACGATAAATCTATAATTAGAACACAAAGGATGATAGGACAAGCTTTTTCCATAATTGAATAGTGTGGACTCGTTTGCTTCACTTGTTCCCCCCTTTTAGGCACCCATGGGAACACACATGTCCATAGATCACTCACACAGATGGCTGCTTGGTAGTGACGAACTGCCATCAATATTCAGCTCATTAGCAGCACAAAATCACTAACAGAGGATACAAACAGACAGACGCATACTTCTGCTTTCATTAATCTATACACACGTTTTGTAGACTGACACACATATACAGTTGTAGCACGCACACACCAGAGGCTGATGAGACGAAGACACAATAACATTGTGGGAGAAAAAACCCAAATACAAGGGTAGATGTAGCAGGTTGGATACATTTAATGCCTCTGCTCAAACGTTTGTCTGGGTTCAGCTGTGAGTGTGTAGGGTTTGACCGTCTACCGCAGTTAACGTATAACCTCTGAGCAGAGCGTCTGCCATTTGTTACTAAATATTTTATCAATTAAATCCAAGCATGATGCACAAGAGAAGGCAGTAAATGCAGTGTCAAATAAACATGAGGACTATTTTAATATGTGTCATCATTCAGCTGCATAACTATGTGTGAATATGTATGACTTTTAAAACGCATGGGTATGTACGCACGTCGCGGCTTACTGCATAAACAAAGAGACAGCATGAAGACAAACAAATTAACCACAGAGCCAATGCTTTGCCATTTCTCTGGGAGAAGGAGATACCAAGAGAGATTTTGAGGGAGACGAAGGGAAAGGACAAGCAGAGGGGGAGTTGGAGGCATGGAAAGTGCAGTTAATTGGTTTGTCGCAGATTGAGAAAGAAGGAAGAGGAGGATGACGAGGGAAGACAATGTAAAAGCAGGGGGAGTAATAGGAAAAGGCATAAGAGCAGAGAGAGGGTGGGAGATCGAATAGGCAGCGCACACTACACTGCACTGATTATTGCTTTGAAAGAGAGATGGAAGAAAGCTGGGAGAGAAGCAGTAAACAGACTAGGGTCAGTGAGGTATGGAAGTGTCAGACAGTGCTTTTCTTGATTACAAATGTAGTAAGATGGGCAAACAGAGAGGGAAAGGGAGAGAGGCACAAAAATCACGCGGTGATGAAAAGAAGACACGAGGCCAAGATGACAGGTATAAAAGAAGCTGGATGTGAGAGGGAGCTGTATGCATAATGCATTTACCAGGGTCACCCCAGGATACAGGATAGAGCACAAGTATGCACAAATGTGTGTGAGACAGTCTGCAAATTGAAATTCCATGAATAACCTGAGAGACTTGAAAAATTCTGGCTTTTGAGTAATGACCTTGTCTTTCTGTTCCCATTTTTTTGGTACTTTATGCTCACAAATTGATATTGTGTCATTAAACCGGACTGCGACAAAATTTCTTTCACTGAAACATTTATGTCGTGCTCTACAATGTTTCCTACTCGAGTCCAAGAACCTGTTGCATCCAGCTGTGGGTTAAATGAGTACTGAGTGAGCAGCAACGATGCAAACAGATTTTCCTTCATGGCTCAAGCCACACATTATGCTGCGAACACAGCACGTCCAAATGGCTCTGCTACTACGTTGCTTTATGAACAAAAATCACTTCCTCTTCTATGAAAGGGTTTTAAATGTGAGTGATCATTGCATTTTGCTGCAGAAACAATAAGCCAAGCAAAGCAGCTCATTCACTTTGAAGGACTCCTTCAGGTACAAACACCACCAACACCTGTGGCGTGCCGACTCGAGTTTGGGTGTAAAAATGTGAACCAAGCCTGTTATTGCCCTAATAAATAATATGTTTTTAAGTTTTAAACTATTTTTCTATATTTATGCTTTCATGGTTTTATGATATGGTCTAATACATTTTCTAAACTAACAGTTTAAGGTGGGTTAATTACTTTAAATGTTAAGCACTGATGTAACCATGTAAAACAAACTAAGGCTTGCTAGATTCTGCATCAGTTTAACAAAAAGTGATTTTATTCACGACAGGAACTGCAGAACCCTCTTCAGACCACGTCTGAGAATACACCAATAAATATGCAAAGCAGGGATGCACATGTGTGTATCACCACAGACTGAGGAGTCTGTGCTTGAGGATAACTGCAATGGGGCTACATAAGAGTCTATGCCAAGCGATCAATGATAAAACTAAGGACAATCACCACACGGCAAAAAACAAGCGATAGAAAATAGTGTGTCACAGAATATCAGGGCGACTACGCCAGTCTATTTAAAACATAATCGCCAATAATTTACCCTACAGTGCCAAACTTCTTATGTTAAGGACAGCTGACAGTGTGCAGTATGAATATCATGTAAACAAAATTAGCTGGGCATTTTAAGGTTCTGAGTAATGGAAATGAGCTATCACATCTGGTTAGCAGAGCTGAGTCAGTATTCCCAACAGCATTACTCCACATAACTGAGCAGCAAACTCCACATCACTTTTAATTCCTTTAACCCGATTCGTTTCCCTTCAATTTTTAAACAGAAGTTTTACGACTGAGTGCGCTAACACATCTTTTCTGCTGCCCTCGCTGTGGGAGGTCACCGAGCCCAGTCGCTGATCAGAGGTGTGGGAGAATATAACATAATGCACAATACAAAGGCCAACAACAAGATATCTGGTACGATGCTGTTTGGGAAAGCAAATCAGTCACTAAGTGTGACATTAAGACATTTTCAGAGAACCTTAAACCCTTGAAACGCTCCAAGGATGCTCCTGATGTGCTTGTGCTGCACATCAGGTTTCAACTTTTAGCAAACTTATGAAATACGACCACCTTAATAATGGCTACTGCTGATATTGTTTATGAAACCATGTGAACCATTTATCTTATGGATCAGAGGAGGAGTTTTTTATTGACCACAGTGGTTTCCTTCTATTTGCTGTCTCCTTTTCTTTACATCGCCCTCTAACAATCGACTGTGTACTGTACATTATCACTGAGCAGAACACACAGGTCTGCCTGACTTTGACTCATGCATCTATTTGTTGATCAATGCCTTTCCTCCTCTGAAGCAGGACACTCAAAAATGTATTCTGAGCTTGATCTCATTAACAATTCCAAGCTGCAGGTGTAGTTTTAAACATTTAGTTACTCATCGCAATACTTACTAGTGCTCCTTTGGCCAAAAATAATTGTAATTCTTTATATGACTTTATTTTTTTTTAAACAACTGACCTGAGAGGCTAATGAGTGTGTGACATACCAGTGTCAAGCTTGGTCCCCTTGGTGCAGGCAACCATGGCTCCCATGCTGGGCTGGGAGGTCATCCCAGCCATGGAGTCAACCTAGAGAGAAACAATCAATATGAATACTGTTTGACCGAAAACCTAATTCATGACCTTTGTAGATCGCCTGTACATGTAGTCCTTCCCAAAGTCTTCAGCTAATTACACTGACCAGGCAGCGTTATGGCCACCTGACCAATATTGTATTGACCCCAGTTTTGCTGCCAAAACAGCCCTGAGCTGTTGAGGCACAGACTCCACTGGACCTCTGAAGGTGTGCTGTGGTCGTGTAAGCTGTCAAGCCTCTATGGATTGGACTAGTTTGTCCAGCACATCCCACAGATGCTCGACTGGACTGAGATCTTGAGAATTTGGAGGCCAAGTCAACGCCTCAAACTCTGTTGTACTCCTCAAACTGTTGCCGAACCATTTTTTGCTTTGCAGCAGTGCACATTAGCCTCAGCCATCAGGGTGTACATGCCTACAGCAACACTTAGCTAGGTTGCATGTATCAAAGTAAGATCCATAATGAATGGCTGGACCAAAAGTTTTCCATGTGAATATTGCCTGAAGCATCACACTGCCAGCTTGACTTCTTCCCATAGTCTATCCTGGTGTCAGGTGTTCCCCATGTAAGTGACACAAGCACCGGGTCCATCCATGTGATGTAAAAGAAAACGCGAGTCATTAAACCAAACCGTTTCATTGCTCCATGGTACAGTACTGATGCTCCTCTGCTCATGTTGTATTCTACATTTCTATCAGAACCAACATTAACTTCTTCAGCACTTTGAGCTCATCTGTTGGATCGAACCACATGGGCCAATCCCCACGTGCATCACTAAGCCTTGACCGCCCGTCACCACAGTTGCTTCCTTTCTGATAGATACTAACAACTGCAGACCGGGACCATCCCACAAGAGCTGCAGTTTTGGAGATGCTCTGACCGAGTCAACACCCAGTCTAGCCATCACACTTCAGTCCTTGTCAAACTCAATCAACTCCTTATGCTTGTCCATTTTTTATGCTTCTAACATCAACTTAGAGGAAAAAATGTTCACTTGTTCTGTAATATATTCCATCCACCTACAGTGGCCGTAATGAAGAGATAATCAGATTTATTCACTTCCCCTATCAGTGGTCAAAACGTTATGCCTGATGAAAGCACAAAGAAAAAGTAATTTTAGCACACTTTATTGCAATTGACAGATAAACCAATGAATACAAATGCTGAGTGGGCGTTTAACCGATCCATGGTGGGCAATCAGTTGTTGCATACGGTGTTACAAAGAACTGAACAGCACAAACAGCAAATAGTAGCCAATTGTTATAATGAATCTGCCCATGCTGGCAGCATGCGTCAGTGATCGCAGTAAGGAAAATGATCCTGGCTTCAGCAACAGTTCCATCTTAATTTCAGTGACATTTCACAATGCAAACTGCAGGAACTGGTAGAAAATTAATGTTTGTTCATGTTGTGAGGATAACTGGCGTGTAGACTGAAATAATTATTTTCTCATTATTTGTCGAATAGCAGTTAGCACTCGCCATATGGCAAGCATCCTATAATGACCCTGATATCAATTTTAAATCAAAGTTATGGAGAAGTCCCACTTTATTAAGTCTCATAGAAGAAACATGTTAAATACGTACCGCCACATCAACTACATCAGCACCAGCTTCAGCGCAGGCCAGCATGGCAGCAACACCAGCTCCAGCTGTGTCGTGCGTGTGCACATGGATGGGTACGTCTGGGAAGCGGTCCCTCAGAGCGCTGATCAGAAGCTTACTGGCTTCTGGCTTCAGCAGGCCGGCCATATCCTGGTGGGAGATGGAGGGGAGAAAGGTTATAGGTCTGAGGAATACATGCAACGCACTCATTAGCACAACAGAACGAAGAGTCACATTTTCTACACTCATTATGAAGTGTAAATTATAACTGATATTAATACAAATCGCAGGCAGAGCTTAGATGTTTAGTTGTGCTCCCTTTGATGATCATTGCACTTCAAGAAATTATTATATATGCCGGTTTCCTCCTTTAAAAGTTAACCTCATTAGCTCTGCCAGCTTTTTATGAGATTGTCACAGCTGCGTGTGATGGTGCACACTGTGGCAGAGTGCGAGTTTATCATTTCACGTTTAAAAATATTCGGTCATGCCTGAATGAAGAAATTAATTCATTGTGAGCATTATCAGTCTATTCATTTAGATAAGAAGCTCAAATATACAAGTTAATTTAATTGAAGCAAGCTGAAAACCTTCAGCTGCGTTCAACAGTTCACTTGTGAGAGTAACTCAATGTGTCACTTTAAATCCATGTGCGAGGTGTGTATGCTGTGGACACTGGTTATTGATGGCTGGATATTAAACATTAATTTCCATACTAATGGCACCAAATGTAACAGCATCAGAAAAAGATCAGTACTGTAGATGCAGAATATTACAGTTTGCTCACATGATGAAATATTGGTCAGTTTTCAAGTTCTCGAATTAGTCAAGCCAAAGGAGCTTTACCATCAACACAAAAGATATTTGCATTCAAGTGCTAGTTGAACTGTACACCACCCATGTTATCCAGCTAGACAAGGTTTAGTTTGTAGTTTAAGCGCCAATCATGATGTACAGAACTTACACATACAACTGCTGGTGTAAGAAGAGAGCATGTGTGCATCTGAAGATGAAAGCCTTCATAAAAGCTCTTCACCTGATACTATTTATGTTATTTATGTCTGGAAGCAAACTGGCAAGGATTTCCACACAGGAGCAAAGCAAGTGCCAAAAACTTTAGATTTTCAGAGGGAAGGAAAAGATGGCCTGTGCAGCTGCCAAAGTTGAGTAGCACTAAACCGCTCCCAGGTCTTATTTACTTACCTTGATAGATAGGATGTGAGTTCCAGCTTTGACAAGCTCATCTGCCAGTTTGACATAGTATTCCAGAGAGTACTTCTGCCTCATTGGGTCAGACACGTCACCTGTGTAGGAGATGGCAGCTTCAACTACGCCACCTGCTGCTCCAGCAGCCTCCATACCCAGCACCATGTTAGGCAGGTAGTTCAGAGAATCGAAGACACGGAAGATGTCCATGCCGTTCTCCTTGGCCACCTCGCAGAACCTTATGGTGGGAGCGGGAGAGGCGATCGTGTTAGTCGACCCACACAAACTGTAGTGTTTTTAAATGTTAATTGTAATCAGGTCATGGATGCTGTCAGGACTGCCTGTACACGGTGAGATTATCACACAGTCTCACTCACACATACATAATGAGTTCGTCTTCATGCACAGTGTACTCCAGATAATGGTGCACATCCGGGTAGGGATAAGCGGTTTATATCCGTCTCCATATCGGCACTCATAAATATTGCTGTACCTGAGTAAATACAATATTCCCACTATTTTCATGAAAAGTACGCTTACACAGCCCACAGGAGCTCACAATGACTGGAGAGAAATGTATAGCCGCCTCATTATCCGAGCTGCTAGTGGTAAATCCCTCCTATTATTGCCTTGGCCTCGGTATCTTAATCAGGTTTTTCATAAACAGGGTGAGTACGTACTGTAGCTGTGCTACTGTGAATGCAGTATTTACACAGACTGAGAGCTTTTATTTTGGCAAATAAACAAATACGCATTGTGTGTTCATTTGTGCCACAAGAGGATTAGCTGTCAAACGTCTGTGTCCAGTCTTTATTTAGAAATACAGTACAATGTATACAAGCGCTGTCTAGTCTATGCTATCTGGCGCCAAATGGAAAAAAACACTGCATTGCCCTAGATATCCAACTCAGAGCTGAAGTGATCATCATTCATGCAATGCAGGAGGATAAGTTTTGTTGTTAAGAAGTTCATAAAGTCCTAATCTAGTAAGCAATCATATGACCCCTTCATTTCTTTAGGCCGCAAACATTTCACATCCCTCTCCCTCCAAAGTGTACTATGACCCTGTAAAAGAATTTAAATCAATTAAATAGAACGGAATTACTCTTTTGATTTGATTTAGCTAATGAAGACGCTTAGGTCACTTGGCTGTTAGCCGCTGCACTGAAAACATTGCGGGTGAGGGAGTGAGCGTGTAAGCGGGATGGAAAGGGAGCCGGGCAAACAGATCAAAGTCATTAATCACAATGATGTGCAAATTTTCGATGGCACTCTCCCTATGGGACGCAGACTGAAGAGGGAGACGAGGACCAGGAGGAACAGAAAGAAAGGGGGAGTTAAAAGGAAGATAAGAAGTGTATTATGCAGGGAGACGAATGGAAGCATAAAAATGGGAGTTATGAGTGGGGATAAATGATTGGTGTATGGAAAGGAGGGTTAGAGTAGACGTGTAAGGATAGGGTAGTTGTGTGATCCAGGCTCTAATATTTGTGTATGCACTGCAGGTGTGTAAGCTTGTATATATATTACTCATGCACATCAACAAAGTAAGCTTGTCAATCCATCTGGAAAAGAACTGCAGGCGTGTCGGTGCATGTGTGGAGGTAGTGCAATATTCATGGCCCTAAGTGCATTACTAATATACAGCTGTATCAATGATGTGTACCTCGGTAAGCATGCCGAGAGACAACAGGAACACATCAACCAACTGACATGATTAAATGTGAGTAAATTGTGTGGTTTGTGGCTAGCCACCGTACGGTGCATCTAATTAGATATATCGAGAGGAGAAGCAACTGTGCTGGAAGGCTAGGTTGGACATGTCCAGCTTTTATTTTGTAGGCGCACTACTGCTGGGTAGATGCTATAACATAATT
Source organism: Copadichromis virginalis (assembly GCF_057382275.1). Classification (NCBI taxonomy): domain Eukaryota; kingdom Metazoa; phylum Chordata; class Actinopteri; order Cichliformes; family Cichlidae; genus Copadichromis; species Copadichromis virginalis. Next base: position 49,568,728 of record NC_140620.1, read on the forward strand.
ATTACAAACACAAGTAGCTATAAAACATCCCTAATGTCATTAACTTGAGCTTCAAGAAGCTAACTGCTGAAAAGGTTGGAAAACAGCATGAAATATGAAGCTCGTCTCATAAAGCTGTCAGAAACAGTGTCATCGTATGTTGATTAATTTTTATCGATATGGGAAATCTAAATTATATATGACACTTAGGCAACTGTTCTTAAAAATTTAAAAAGCCAATGTGGTGTAAGAGTGCTGTGCAAATTTTATATGAGCATTGGGGAGTATATTCACTTTTCAGAGGTGGAAAAGAGTGGAAAAGGCTGTGCAAGTGTACAAAACAAAATCTACAAAGATGATTCTGTAACAAAAGGATGTAACCAAAACTCACAAAAGGTTTACAGAAAACACATTTTGTTATTTTGAAATCATTTCTCAATTCCAAACTACATCATGAGCAGAAAAGAATGAAAAATATGTGAATATGATTAAAATGTCTTCCTCCAAAGAAGCAGACACCTTTCTAAAATGTTCTTTAATAATATTTCTCCAGCCTTTTTGAAGGTCTTTGAAAGTTTGTCGTTGGACATCGTTTTGATTTTTTACTTATTTTCAGTTCAGTCTTCGGACCGTACCATTTCACAGGAACTTTAGGGAGGAACTGGTGTTGTGTCTGCACACCTTGCCTTAAAAATTTTAATGGACATATTTGGATTCAGAATACACATATTCATAGTAAACCTGAATAATCTGAAAATGTGCGCGTCACTCACTTAAAGACCGCGTTGTCAGGGTAGTTGGTGTAGCCCACGGCGTTGGCTCCTCTCAGCAGCATCTGAAACGGGACATTTGGGATCAAAGCCCTCAGCTCCTGCAGCCTCTTCCAGGGACACTCCGATAGGAATCGCATGGCCACGTCAAAGGTAGCACCTACAGACACGCACAGGTTACACTTTACGTCAGCTCTCATCTTTCACCCCGACTTTGATCTCAAAATCAAAAAAAAATTATATTTCAAACTTCTCCCATTACCCACAAACACATGCAGATTTAAAACAGTAATGGCTGCTCAGATGAAATATCCGATGATAGCTTCACATACTGTTCATTCAAACATATTCATTTTTTTTTAAGTCACTTTAAAAATCTAAGAAATGTTGCAGTGGTAGACGCAAAAAGGAGAGATAGCAATCCGCTCATTTCCCTTTCTGGGGGAGTAGATTAGCGAATCTCATACCCGTTTATCATATCAGCCAGAAATATTGAAGCCTCCAGTGATATTCTGCTGATCCAACACTGTCATCATTAAATTTCATTTTCTGAACACTCATATGTTTAGACACGGAGAGAATACCAAGTATAAGTGCTTGTTCCTTACTCTAAGATGTAAGGATTGCCAAGGAAAAACCCGCCTCTTCATAATTTTTAAAGAGATTTGGGATGGGGGGGGATTTTAACCAATGTCAGCATCTCTTAAACCAATAGCTTGGAGCGGAAATGACTTCAAGCAATCCTGTGATGTTAAACATACTAGTATGAATGTTTCATTGCACGTGAGATAGCAAAACATGATGCTGGGTGAGCAATTCATCTGGGACGGCAGAATGTACTCTGATAATTTGATAACGCAAATGAAGACTGACAGCTGGTCTCACACGCAGGACGTTAGGCAGGAAAATGTTGCAGCCTGCCTGTTTTGGGTTGTATTTTGGAAAGAAAGGCTTTCACTCAGAGTTGAATGTGTGCCCAAAAAAACCAAACAAAACCAAACCAAAAAAAAAGATAGAAAAAAGCCCTCTATCAAAATTCTTGTAGTACTACAGTACCCTGAATTAAAGCTGAAAGTCTGCACTTCAATCACTTCTTCATTGTCTGATTTAAAATCCACTGTGGTGGCATACAGAGGAAATAAAGTACCATTGTTTAAATACCAATAGATCCAACTATACATAAGGATGATTAATATCCATGTGAATTACTGAGTTACATAAACCAATGTCAGCATTTATCGTTTTTGCCTGCGCGCGCAATACGGCCTTGATGTAACATTGATTCAGTTTTTACGTCCTCTGAGATTCCACTTTGTTACTGTAGTTTGCTCGAGCCACCTTTGTGCAGTCAACTCTCTCCCGCTCGTACCGACAAACTGCTTGCATGCCCGAAAACCTGCGAGACGCCTGATTACACAACTGCTTGTGTAATGAACAAGATCCAAATAGCAGCATGATGGCATAGAGCAATTAAGAATCTACTTTTTTGTGTCCCCATCTGATAAATTTCCCAAGTGTAAAATAGTTGAGGAAACCATATAGACGCATTATGTGACCCAGTTCATTTTACTGCATCTTTGCTGGTGTGGGGAGGAATGCTATATCAGGAAAGGACTTAATCCTCAAAGGGCTTTCACAGGCTTAATCTCTTCAATGATTCATTCTGCCTCTAAGCAGCTGAAACATGTGAAAGCAATATTCCCCATCTAAGACCACTGTGTTAAAAAAAACAAAAACATTCCTACATAGGGACATTAAGTAAGGGTAAGAGAATTCAATATTCACACGATCGTCTCGCTTTAGCATAGATGAGTAATATTTTTCACCTCTGATCTCTCTGTAACAAAAGTGCACTGTACAGGGACGCCTTCTTAAGGCAGGCCTGGTCGTCATTTCTCCAGTGGTTATTAAGTGATTTACGAGGAGCTGTTTAGAGGTACTTTTACAAGCGGCCGCTGTGGGACGGTGGGTGCTAGAGCCAACCTTTTAACTGCACGTAGTCCAATTTGTTTTCCACCCTAAATCGATATGAGGTGAGGAAACAAGGCTGGCAACTAGTCAGTCTGGGAACTTTGGATTTTAAAAACAGTGAGGATGAAAAGGTGCAACATATTTTATCTGAAGAGAAATCCACTCATCTTGGCACGCACTACTTGGCCTGTGAGTGACTTGCTTCTATAAAGTCTTATGTGACCTCAGAGATCTTTTCAGTCAGGACCACTTTAGCTAAAACAGGATTGTTATTGCCATCTGTAGTCATTTGTATTTTGTTGTACTGCTGTGTCCTGGGAAGTCTCCGCCCTTTCATGAACGGGTGGGTAGAGGATACTATCCTGAAAGCTTTCACCTAGCTGCCGTCTTACCGCTGCTTTCCTCTCGCACATATAAAGGATGGCATCGCCGCCCCAAATCAGAAAAAGGTTTCAATGGCAAAAGATGAGACTGACTACGAAAAAGGAGCGCTGTGGTCGAAGGTGGTTGTAAAGTCGTCGCTTAATTCTCAGTAAAATATCACTGCAGTTTAAGGTTTGTTTTGAGGTTTCACATTTTTAGAGGCATTCAAACGAAAAGCTGTGGGGAAAAAAAAAAAAAAAAAAAAAAAAAATAAAGATCCTGATGTTGGGTTTGAAACCAACACTGACCCCTCTCGAGCAAAAGCACCAAACTGAACATCTTGTGTCAAAATATTTGGTGACGGATTCTTCATTGCGCTCTAAACGCTGTGTCGTTACTGCAAAACTGGCTTAATCAACATTAATTAATATGGAGAAGATGACACTCGGTGAAGTTACAGGAAGCTTTCAGGGGAGTGTCTCTTTTTAGAATGAAATCTGCCTTTAAGTGTTTAAATAATTATGAGAAAGTACCGTGCAGTTTTCTCTGACTCATAACCATATCACGCAGGAAGCACTGAGGCCTCAAGAGGACCCACTAGCAGATTACCTTTCTCTTCCAATTCAAGTTTTCTTAACAGAGAGAAATCAATCTTACGCTCCTCAGCTCATAATATCAGCTTATTGACAGAATATCAGTAGTTGTGTAAACTTTCCCAGCCCACATTCAACCTCCGACTTCAGCGATCTGCTATTACAGATCTGAGGTTTGAGGTTTCTTCCTGTTAAAAGGGAGTTTTTCCTTCCCCCTGTCGCCAAAGCACTTCCTCAAAGGGGGTCGTCTGATTGTTGGGGTTTTCTCCGTTTTGTAGGGGCTTTACCTTATAATAGAGCCAACTGTTGATGTGATTTGCTGCTGTGTGCATTTTTAACTGATTTATTCTAAATTTATGAGAATGCATTAATTTATGGAAGACATAATTACACACTCTACCTTTAAGAATCACTACATTCTAAATAAACCAATGTGTAAAATGGAAATGACATCTTTATATGATCTTACTATGTTGTTTGAATTGCCACTGCTGTAGCCAGGCCTTTTTTAAATGTACATCACACTATTCAACCTATACAAAGACTTTCAGCTCTTCAGCTTGCTTTGAAACAGTCCAATGGGTCAATGTTTTAGACTTTTAAAGCCCACATTAACTGTCTGCTCAGAAAAGGATGTTCTCTTCGATGTTTGACCATAAAAATGGCCTCAAAGCATGCTGTGTCTTTTCTCTTTTCAACTGTTTGACATCGTCCTCATTTCTGGAACACGAAACGTTCTGTGCAGACGCGTCCAAGCCATTTCTAAAAAAAAGGATTTACCAGAGCTTCTGAAAGGCTTGACAACTGCGCCGCTCAAACACAGCCAAACTGAATTTATATCCTCTTTCTTCGGTCAGTCTCATAATAACACCACAATATTCCGGGTGATGGAAGCCAGGAAGCATTTAAGCCCTTTTTATTGAAATATCTACTCAGTAATTGACTTTTGCTATAGCCTTTTTATCTGTCCAAACATGAAGTAAGTAGACAGTTGCTTAATGTGAGATCAGCTCAAAGCGCTCTCCCACAGTAATGAAATATATTGCTTTTCCCTTAACTGGTGCACCATGATCAGTTTCCAAGAGGAATTTAATCTCAGAAAGGGTTTATAACTCCAAAGAGTTTTCACCAGAGACTCTTTCATGTCTTTTTTTCCCACCTCATTCTGTTCAACCAGCATTTAGCCAACCGGCCACTAAAACAGGACCTGAAATAGCGAAAGGCATTTGTTGTTTACTTCTTTGTTCTTCTGATCTCCTCAATCACGGTCGTTTTCTATATAATTTAGCATTAAATTGAATGTTTCAACCTCGAGAGCTTCTCTGGGCATATCCTTCCTGTGAATGTGTGTGCCCTAAGTGTTCTAACGGGTGAATGTACTCTTTGAAACCAGTTCGTAACAATTGCACTTCACACAGGACCGTTATCAAGAAGTGCTGATAATTGGTCACGTAGCCAGCTGTTCAAGCATGCTGCTCGCATTTTTGCTTCAATTTCAGAGTAATTGCATATTATACAGGGACACTATTGGACTGCGCACGCTTCAAGAAGTTTCAATAACGTGTGATTTTCTCTATTCATTGAAGAGTAGGCAAAAGGTACAATCACTGTCTATTGAGGGAACTTGCTGGGGACTCTGTTTTGGAAGAACAGGTGGAAGAATTAGATTGTTTTCAGTGACACAAGTTTCACAGGTCAAACCGGAAAAAGTACGAGACGCAATGAATGACGATCACAGCAGGAGTGCGGGGAGAATAGAAAGGAGAGGCACTGATGACGAGATGCAATAAAATAGCAGGTCGAAAGGTTTTGTTTAACTAGATAGCCAGCAAACCACTACTGCCTATGGGAGATCAAACATTACAGCTCAGTTATTTTTAACTTCATTCAGCGTCATACAAAGGACATTTTTAGGGGCGAAAAGGGCAACAAAAGTGGACGAGTTTATCGTAACGTGACGACCAGGAAGCTTACCTCCCCAGTTCTCCAAGCTAAAAAGGTTGCTAAAGTTGTGGCTGACAAATGGCGAGATCTTCTTCAGGTCATGGGTCCGAACCCTGGTAGCCAGGAGAGACTGGTGAGCGTCCCTGAATGTGGTGTCCATCAGCAGGAGGCCTTTGTGGGCACGGACAGCCTTGGCAAATCCTTCAGGACCATCACGCAACAGCACGTCACGGAAACCTACAGGAGGGTCACCTGATAGTGGGGAAAGGGAAAGAGCACGTTAATGAGGAGAGCAACACTGAAGAGAAGGCAAAAGGAAAAGCTTTAATGATAATATAGCTCTATGTGATGAATATTAATCAGATGTTTGAAGATTTTTTTTTATTCCACCACACATACGTCTATGAACTGAAAATGGATTGATGTAATGAAAAATGTAAAATAAAAATTATTTACACATCACAGGGTTGCACTTATAGCAGTGCAGAGCAAAGAGGGTTTCATTTGATTCAAACAGGGTAAAGACACAACGTGTAAGCACCCCTTTTTAGTCTTTGTGTATCGACTTTAAAAAACAGACAGTATGTGGCAAGTTAACAGATTTACACCCGTTTAACAAGTAAACAGTTTGCACATGTACTCTATGAACATGGAGTTTTCTCTTAAGTTGTGCCATTAGCAGGTCTGGCAGTTGTCATAACGTCTACTAATGAGGTAATGGCATCTCTCAATGCTGCGCCTATCACCCACAGCTCAGGAGATCAGCTATAAAAGAATTCACGAATATAAGCTCAGCAGCTGGCTTATTAGACACACCACCCACCAATTTGTGAAAATGGTTTGCTCTTGCTGACAGTGATTCCTACGGCTATGGTTTTATATAGAAACTAAGATGCTACCTTAAGTAAAACAGAAGTGACACAGCTTCGTACAACATGTTGCCAGCTTAGAGTTAACTTCTAGGATGGTTCCTAGTTTGCCCGTCACGTCTCCTCCTTCTCAGTCCTTCGTTTTCTGGAATGTGCCCATGATTTTAGGTCTCGGATCAAAAAAGCAAATTCTGCTTTTGCAAATTTGACAATGCAGTCAATATTTAGCCCTGACTTGCAGCCTGTACAGGCTGTACCGTGTCTCCCTGCCACAATATACTTGCTAAATAGCTATAAATGTTTAACAAGTATATCGTGTACCATGTTTAGTGCCTGAGGCTTGTTTGTGAGCATCTAACAGTTTGTAATTAGTATGTGTTCATAAATGAGTTTGAGGTTAATTTTGGTTTGTATACTTCTCTTGGTACCACCAATGACTTTGATGGTGACTCATCTATTAACTGAGATATTTCAGTCTTTCGGGACACAGAAATTCCAGCTAACAGATGAACTCTTAACAGGAAAACAGCATCACATCCATTAAGAGTGCTTTTTAAATCTTGCACGGTCTAATCCCAGAGGGACCCGAGATGAAGACTGTTGGACATGCTGGCAGTGTTTAAGTGTTTCTGGTTAGCTCACAAGACTATAATGTCACATACAGCATTGAAACATAACACAACTGCTAAAATCATCCACAAGGAGAGAGAAAAATTGATGCTGGCATTTCCAGTTTATTACAGCTTAGTGGTCCTCAAAACAAACATCACATACCCCTGGCTCTACGCCGCTATAACCAACCTTCTATCCTAATCTTTTTCTCTTTGCTTTGCAATTAAACACAGGCACAACCCAAGGTATTAAAATACTGGAAGCACAATTTGGACCTATTTTTGCTGTGCTGTGTACAATCATCAATCAAAAACACTCGTTAATGAGGTACTTTCTGCCAGCTTAGATGTCCTCCAACCTTGCTTCTCTCACTCTCTTCTCTCACTCTATCCTTGCTCTTGACCTTTTATTGTTGTACCTCATCCCCGAAAACAAATGATCTGTGCTATAATTGTCTCTAAGGCCTGCACAAGTAAAATGGGCAACACACATGCACACACAGCAGCACAAATACATTTGTTCACACGCACAGCAACACATTAACGTAGAAACACAAAATGAGCTCACACTGGCAGAGTAGACGAGCTCTGTGAAGTCATGCTGCTGAAGCAGAAAACAGACATTTGAACTGATCAAGATCTATGAATAAGGGAGCCTGGATGATTCATTGTCAAAGTTGCATTTGTCACAAAAAATGAAATCTTAGAAACTTTGTTTTTAACCACCTGTGACGTCCTCGCATCTAAAGAACAGTGAGAAAATGAGGGCGTGTGCTCTGGGACTGCAGAGCTTATAGCATGCCACAGTTTCCTAGAAAACATTTGGCTCTGGAGTAGATTTTACACACACACACACACACACACACACACACACACACACACACGAGTGCAAAAACTATTAGAGAGATACAATTCCCGGGTTGCTGTGCTTGATTTTGACCAATCTGCACACGAACATACCCAGTCATCTGCACTGAAAACACCTCACTCCTGGTTCCCGGCTTTCTTGCCTTCTCTGTTGCTCAGGCTGATGTTATTTCATACCTCGTACCCTTTATATTCTTCTCCTGCTCCACAACAGCAGCTAATATGACCTGATAAGACTGAGCTACAGTGCCCCGAGCATCACTATTACCTAATTAAAATAAAACCAGTATGCCATACCTTTGTTCCAAGTTGACATCTCTCTACAAAAAAAAAAATCTGTTGTGTGTGTTTGTTTGCGTTTCGGAACATTTTAATTGACAGATCCGGTGGGACTACTAATTAGTGCTTTACTAAAGTCAGGTATGCTGTAACTGTCAAATTATTGTCTATAAATAATTCATAAACACACAGCCTGGTTAAAAACTTGACTGGAAGTAAAGTTCAGGAAAAGCATTTTCCCCCCTAAAACCAGCTGCATGGCCAGTGAATAAAGTTACTTTGCTATATACACACAACACCTAAGGTATCTTCAAATTTCACAAAGACCAATTATAATGCTCTAAAACAGAAGCAAAAGCAGCGAAAGCCATTTTTGTTTGAAGATTGGTAATAAAAACGGGTTAAAAAACAAGCAGAGGAAAACAAAAAGGGGATTTTAAGGATTTAAGTCCATGTTTCTGTTTTTTCCTGTATACTATAACACAATATTGTACAACAAACTACTTCTACACTTTATTCCAAAAATGGAAATACAGTGTACGATGGGGAGTTTGAAAATAGTCTGTCATTTTTATTAGTCATCCTTCCTAGAGCGGGCTCACAGGCATCTGGTCATTAACCTCTAGATGTCCTCCATTAAATAAATCCAGATAATAATTGGAACAAGGTTTCAGACTACAACGTTTCAGACTACAAATCCTAATTAGAAAATAATGGCCTCTGAGTACTTAACAGGCTCTGTCAGAACACCCTCGCCATGTCTTTCAGGAATACTTTCCATCCCATCTTTCCTCAGTGTGGTGGGACCCAAACTGCTTACTGCTTATCTTTAAAAGTGAAATTGAGATATCCCAATGTGACTGACCTTTGCTTTTCTCTTATCAGAGAGTGTTACATAGCAATAATCCTTTAAATATCTTCCCCATTGTCCCTTCTCGCCAATATCTTGATCAATTTATCTGTGTCTCACCTGTCACCACACCCGTTTGACCATTTTCTCCATATACAGGGATTATATGCTGCCCGAGCCTTCTGTCCTCCTTTCATAACCCCTTTCTCCTTCCATAGCCCTGTCACTCCCTCCATCCCTCTCTCCACAGAGTGTGATAATACAGGCCTAATCCCTCTCTTCTCTCAATCCCTCTGTTGAATGAAAGAAAGGATATAAGCACATTACAAATCTCATTACTAGGCTTTAGGTATGCCTCTGTGCGTCCCTGTGCTGCATGCACCTATCTCATCAGCTGCTTACAGTAGGTATGTGCAGTGTGTGTACACAAAGGGACTCTGTCTGCAGCATTTGGTGCAGCATATGTCAGGTTTGTGTGATTTAATGCACATGTGCATGTGTGTTTGCTCTCCTGCAACAAGAGACAGGCAATGATGGCCTTCAACAGAAAATTTGCCTAAATGAAAACAGTGGAGGGCATGCATGGGGAAATGCACACTCAGACGTGCACAAACGCCGCAGATCATTCGCTCCTATTCTGCTCCATTCCGTTCCACTGTGCACGGGTTTTAGATGTCAGATTTGATTAGTTATGCCTCATTATGATTCGTAATATTCACATTATTTTGCTATAAATTCATGTTTACTAGGCATGCTGTGGTATGTGCTGAGGCAGAACGGGGTGCTGATAAACATGTCAGATTATTACGGCTGACTATTTCGTTGCTGTCAAAAGGGAACAGCTGCATAAATTCATGCGGTTTGTGCATGGAATACTTTTACACCTGACAGAGAAGTGAGAAAGGAGAAAAAGCAAACCACTGCAAAATGACCCCGGAGACCAGATTAATTCGCATAAGTCCTTTGTTTCAATAACTTTAAGACATATTTAGGAGTAAAACTAAGAACACGTAACTTTAAAAATACATATTTAAACAGCCTTGTTGTTCTTCACAAAATGTACTTTAACACTGTAGTTAGCCTTGAGGGGGGAAGGGGGTGGCTTCACTCCAGAGACCCAAAGCAGCTCATCAAAGAGCCCAGCTTGGCCCTTGGCCTTTCCTTTAAGACTAACAAGGGAGTCGTGCACACAGCGGGGTGAGAAGCGGAGAACTTCTGCTTTCAGAAACAATGAGCTGCACCTCTCCCCGACTGTACTCACAGCTCAGCAGAGCACTCTGGGCTAAAACCCTTTACCTCCCCAAGTGCTAAACGGAGCCATTTAGGAAGGCCTTTCCGCCTACAGCTATCAGAGCGTTCGACAGACCATTCGTCATTCGGCGGGTGCTTTTATCCAAAGTGCCCTATGGATACACAAGTGTTTACATTTTTAGCAACGCTGCCCCAGGAGAAAGAGGAACCTGTGACACTTGCTGTGGCAGTACCTTGCTAAATGAGTCCAAATGTAATAAATTCAATGTGGGATGATGCATTTTGATATTTTTATGATAACAGTCCTGGACACTCGTCTTGTGGGTCACAACCTGTCTTTTATTTTAACTTTTTTTTTCCTTATAACATTTTGTTGACTGAAGCTCAGGCCCAAGCTTCGTTAAGCCAAATGCTTTTACGGTTTGGGACAATGTGTTATTGATTTTTGACTGGGAGGGCGAGCTGCCATCGGAGTTTACTGAATAATTTGTGAGGGAAAACTGTGTGCAATGACTGGTGAAACTGCCTTTGGATTGACGTACCCATGGTGACGGGAGGAACGACGGGGTCTGTGGAAGAGGGCTTAGCTTTGACTGGGATGGGTGTTGTTGGTCCATTCACCATCACATGACCTGGATACGAGCATAAAAATAGAGAATACAAATCAGATTGAGCCTAGAAGACATCCAGCAAACCTGAAAAACAAGAGGGTATGGATTATAGGACTTGTGTGTCACATGTGTCCTGCTACATTTGTGTGCGAGAGGTTTTCTGCACATTAGACATCCAGGTTATCTCCCTTTTGCACAGAATTGAGCTTTGTCTTTTTAAACCCAAGGTTTGGTGAAAGCCTGAGATAAGAATATTTAACTTTACTGGTCTTATCAGTAAGTTGGACCTCCTTCGTAGAGTAGCACCTAATCTAAAGGTCTTTAGCACCTGAAATGTTATCATTTTCCCAACTCTTAGTAGCTACAGAAACAAGCAGCTCTGCTCGATATAGTTGGTTGCCAAGCTATTAATCTTTCTTAATAGCCTCGTCTTAGATAAGCTTAGCTTTGTGGAAAAGTGCTACAGTTTTGATGGGCAATAAACCTAAGCCCAACAATCAATGGTGACAGTGCTCAGTCAGTATGGATCATGTAAATTGATTTGTTTTCCACCTTTAAGTGTTACAATGTATCGTTTCTGCACTGACCAAGGTAGTGCAGGAGTTTCTGGGCTCTGTTCTGAGTGGGTTTGAGGTTGAAGAGCTCTTGGTTCTCGTCAATGAACTGGGTGTCCACTGTGGAGTGCAGGAACTGGTGGTTGGACAGAACGTTCTGGAGGAACGGGATGTTGGTCTAGAGATGGAGAGAAAAAAAAGGAGAACGTGTGTCAGTAAAAACGCTGAATTAACAAAGGCTTCGTTTTCACAAACTCACACACAGTATATGAAAGCAAGCGAGTCAAGACCACAATCATGCTGCCGCTCTGTTCTGCAATTTAATCACTTGAAGAAAAAAAAAACAAAAGCTCCTGCTTTTTTGAAGAAAGCGTCTCGAGTAAGAGCTCAGTGTTAAACAGTTAAGGATACAAAGCATACGCGCTACCGTCACATCAGTAAACAAGTTGTAATGTCACAAAAAACTCAAAATTTTAATAACGCAGTACTTCAAACAGTCCCAGCTTCAATAGATAAGCACACGTGTGTGAGGAACAGGGAGAAAAGTCAACTGTAAAACTAATTACATTTTATTTCTATGTTGCTGGTGTTTGCCTGCCTCCAACGTATTACAGCGCCAATTATGCTCTCTAAATTAGCCAAGAGAGGGAGCGTGAACAAGGGAGAACATACAGGAGAAATATTTAATTGTTGGAGTTGATTTCATTACTTGATTTGTTGCCTGTTTTTCCCTCCACTGTTGCAAGCCTGACTTAATGTGACTAGACTGCTTTGAATTGTTGTAGGAGCCACAGAAAGTGATGGGGGGGAGGAATAGGAGAGCGATTAGTAGAAGGAAAAGCACAAAAGAGCAGAGAGTTGGAGGGACTGAGTGAAAGTATGCGTTAATATATTCTTGAAGCAGCTTTAAACGTGTTCATCACTGTTTAATGTCCCAAAGGAAGGGCGGTGGGGTATAAACTGTGTGAAAGATAATTTCTCCAAGTCTGTCAAAAGTGTCTTTGCATGCAGCCCGATGTGGACTCTTAAGTGACATTTAAAAAGAAAACCTCATCCACACAAGTATACAGAACCAACACACGCAAACTGAACCCCAGAGGACCACCCCAGTATTCTGTGTGACGAAACTTGAGCCCATAAATGTCCGATCCACTCAGTTATCTCTGCAGTTTATAGATGAATGTCTCCGTCTCACACACACGTAGGCAAACTACCTTTAAGCATATGCCCCCATTAAACGTAACCCACATATGGACCCAATTGACCTAACAACCAACCATAATTTGGGCATTTGGATGACGGTCAAAACCAGATTGACTTCAAATGATTGCAACAGCACAATTACTCAGAAATCATGTAATTGGGAGAAGGCAGTTGGGGAATAAACACACACAGATGCATGCCCCACATGCAGTGCTGAGAGAGAGGAGGGATGTAGGGGAGAGATCAATGTGCCTGGGCATATTAAAGCTCATGCTAGTCATACTAATAAAAGGCAAAGATGGAGTTGAATGCAAGAGAAAAAGCAAAAACTAGGTTTTTTTTAATAATTCTATGAATGAGACCATTAGTTCTTTCAAAATACGAAGTGAAAATGTGGGAAAACTCCACGTTTGCCCATTGATCACATCCCTAGTGAGGGGAAAAGAGGGTTTGTTTTCCGAGGGATACGGGCACAAACACAAGATGACACTGCAGTCTTAGCCGTCTACTACTGGGAGAGGAGCTGGAGAGCAAAAGCGACAGGAGCTGTAGGATTCACATGGCTGTGCTGCACTGCCAAGCCTTGGGCTACAAGCTGTGGACCAAAACAAAAAGGGATTTTCGCCCAATGCTATCGCTGCAGTAAGACTTCAAAAACCTGTGGACCTTTTTTTCCTCTTCCATTTACAGAATCTGCCAACAATAACTGCATTAAACTAGATCATATGCTGCTGCCTCACATACCAGTCTCCAAGCAGCTTTGTGAAAGCTGGATATGGTTATGTAATACATTTTTATTGGATCAAAATCAAAGCTACAGGCCAGCCAAATGAAGACTGGCAAACCCAGTGCGTTTGATTAAAAACAAAACATATTAGCTAAAGAAGCGATGTGTTTCACGCCATTATAGGGTTCACTTTGGGAAAGTGCAGATGGTACGTTACGATGCTACCATCAGTAGCAGCTTAGCAGAAAGGTAAAACAGGAGAAACTCACATCTAGGCAGTTTAGTAACACTTGTAACTGTGACGCAATTCCAGCAGGTTTTAGATCTCACCCTGGGTCAACACACCTGAATCACATGATTAGTTCGTTACCAGGTCTCTGGAGAACTTCAGGACATGTTGAGGAGCTAATTTAGCCATTTAAATCAGCTGTGTTGGTTCAAGGACACATCTAAAACCTGCAGGACACCGGCCCTCGAGGCCTGGAGTTGCCCACCCCTGACCTAAAACCAACTCCACACCTGCGGGGTTTGTCTAATCTTGATTTACTTTAAAGGGGCAGAAAAACATTTCCCTCAATTTCCAGTCAGTCTCACTGGCCATCTATTTGAATCTTCATTTTCTGTTACAAACATGTCATCCAATTTTGGCCAAAAAAGAAAAAATAAACCGTTTTCCCAATTATTACTTTTACTCTAAAACTAAAAATATCATCTTATGTTTAGAATCTAAACTCAGTTTATGACAAGCAGGATTTTATTAGTACACAGGAGTCGTCTTTTATTTTTTTTAAATAAAGGGCCTTGGGATATTTTTGTTTCACCTGGACAAGTTTAGAATATTTTCTCGACATCCACATCTATTATTTATACGTGTAAACAAACGTAATAGGTGGAGGGTGCAATCAAAAAGTTGAAATAAAAAAAAGAAATGTGACGAGGCAGAGACACGAGAGAAATAACACCAACGGTCGTATCTAATGAAAGACTCGGAAATAATGGAGGAGAAGATTAACGTCACTATTAATGCATGGAGGGTCGTCCTTTTCCTCTGCTGTACTAGATCAATGTGTTCATTATGAGGCTGCTCAGTATGCCTGTGGCCATCACACTCACTCACACACACACACAGATGCACAAGCAGTCCCTTCACTCCATTTCCCCTAATGATTTTTAATGCACACTCAAAAAAAAAAGAAAAAAGAAAAAGGACAAAACACACAAACACTTGGGCTCTCCCTACCTACCACTTTGTCTCCTTTTCAACACGTCTTCATCTCAGTAATGTCTCACACAAACACTCAGAGGCCCCTTCCTGATTTGGATGCCCCGACACAACCGCTGAGCTCCAGCTTTCAGAGCTATGCGCACAGCATGCAAAACACGAGTGCTCACACACACTTTCCTGCAAGTGATGATAGCGGCTTGAGTTCCCAAATGCTTTGCATATTCTTTAGCACATACACACACAGACAGACACACACCTTTGAGAACAGTATTAGTTTTTAGTGAACACATGTACTGTAGAGCTGAATTCATGTTGAATTCAGGCTCCCTCCAACATGGAATACTTAAACTCTCACATACATGCCTCCTGAGGAAAAACCAAAAAAGAAATCCCTGCCTTTTTTTTGGCTACATACTAAATAACAGGCACTTTTCCCCCCGGCAAAAGATGACATCTGGCTGCGTCCTCGCCCAACTTTTACCCTTGGAGCGCTTTGTTTATCACCACAAGAGTGTCTGTTTTATTGCTACTCTGCTCACAGCCCGTCGTTATTACTCTTGTTGCAATCAGCTTTACCGGTGATTGTCAAAGCAGCGTTGTGAGCTAAGTATTGACGTCGCAGCCTGTTGGCACAACTGCACACAAGTCAGCTCCATCACTACTTTGCAACACTTTTCCGTAGGCTAAACATAACGTTCAGTTATTACCAATTTAACTTAGATTTTTGGAGAAAATATGGCAATGTACCTTTCTTGCAATTATTTGCCTCATAATGAATGAGGAGAAGCCATATGTTAATCCAGATATAATTTAGACGTGACGGTAAAATGCAGTCTGGATATCTCAGGGAGGAAAATAAATCGTATCACCTGCTAGTTTATGCATTCTCGTTGTCTGCAATCTGTCTGCACCAAGATTGGATGTCATTTTTCACTAGCAGGTGAGTAGGTGGAGTGAGGGGAAAAAAATGCAGGTGTTACAGTGTTACAGTCCAGACTGCTCCTTATTTATATCCTATAAATAATTTATAACTGTAAAATAGCAGGGGGTCACACAGAAGGGATGGTGTTTACACATAGATGGAGAAAGAATCAGTGACAATAATGCAAAGGTGTTTTCACAGATCAGATCATATTCGGAGTGCAATTTGCAGCTGACATTTTTTCACCATCATGGTAAAAATCATATTTTTGGGAGTCACATGTCTACTTGTGTTATTGCCTTGTTTATATTCAAGCCTAAAGTAAACAGACAGTAATCTATTTAGACAAAGCTGTCCTGTTGCCTTATACTCCTGCAACGAACACCCGAGATAGAGCCAGCTCTTTCCCATTTCCTCACCGATTCCCTAGATGTTTTTTTTAGATGATTTTAAAAATATTTTAATCATATTAGCAAACTGAGAATTAGTTATGCTGACATCAATTTCTGGGTGAAACAAAAGAATCCAACAGGTTGCAAGAGACGTCTGCTGTATTATGCGGTCCTACGTTTGCTAAAATACCAACTGAAACAGACACCTGCAAAGTATAAAACCTGCTCTGTTAAATGTGTAAAGTGATATCATTTTATCTGTTGATTCTGGTTCCTGTCACCCTTCTAGTCTTGCACAGCCACTAACAACTCCAACATCATTGTGAAGTTTGCGGACGACACTACAGTGGTGGGTCTTATCACCAACGGTGATGAGACGGCTTACAGGGAGGAGGTCAGCGCCCTGACCCACTGGTGTCAAGACAACCATCTCACCCTCAACGTCGCAAAGACAAAGGAGTTGATAGTGGACTTCCGGAGGTGCAGAGAAGTACACACCCCCATCACCATCCGCGGCGCTGCTGTGGAGAGAGTGAGCAGCTTCCGGTTCCTTGGAGTACACCTGGCTGAGGATCTTACGTGGTCAGTACACACAAACAAAACCGTGAAGAAGGCGCAGCAGCGCCTCTTCTTTCTCAGGAGACTGAAAAGATTCGGCATGAGCCCCCGCATCCTCAGGACCTTCTATCACTGTGCCATTGAGAGCATCCTCACTGGATGCATCACCACCTGGTATGGCAACAGCACCGCCTACAACTGCAAAACTCTCCAGCGAGTAGTGCGGTGCTCTGAACGGATAATTGGAGGTGAGCTTCCCTCCCTCCAAGACATCTACAGGAAGCGGTGCCTGAGGAAAGCGGGGAGGATCATCAAGGACTCCAGTCACCCCAGCCATAAACTGTTCAGACTGCTTCCATCAGGAAGGAGGTTCTGCAGCATCCGGTCCCGTACCAGCAGACAGAGACAGCTTCTTCCACCAGGCCATCAGACTGCTGAACACGTCATAGACACCTCAGCTTCACTACTGGAACTTCAACATTATGCACTCCATACTGTACAGTAACGCCACTGTTTTGCACGTGTCTCAACTCTGTATATTTTTACATATTTTATTTATTGTTTACTCTATTTAATTTGTAAAATATGTGTACACACACACACAGAAAAATATTTAGTATACACATCCAGAAATGCATATACTATTATATATTGTACATATATTTATTAGTTTCAGATGTAGCCATTCTTGTATTTTGCTTGTTTACATTATTGTATTTTGCACAACTCTGTTGCTTGTGAAGCTCGCACACAAGAATTTCACTCACATGTGCTGTACCAATGTACCTGAACATGTGATGTGACAATAAAAGTGATTTGATTTGATTTTTGGATCTCAGTGCAGCTATTTGACACTGAACAGGACCTAAACTGGGTCCTTGAGGGATGCCACATTTATTAGACCTAGAGATGAAGAATGGTTTCCTTTTCTTGGGCAGTAAAGGTTGTCTTTCAGATGCAGGAAAACCAGTGTGAAACTTGACTCTGCAAAACAGCTTTGTGCTCCAGATGTTTTTAAAATGTCAGCAAATGTAATTATACAATGACCCACCGCATCACCATCATTCAGAAACTCATATCACTGCTATGTGGATGACACTTAGTTTTATCTACTTGCTAAGGACTCCTACAAAGAGACAGTGAATCATCCAAAATCCTGGATGGGGAAAAAACTTCAACTAGAACTGAAAAATATTTTATTTGGTCCCCCTTAAGCTCCACAAATATCCTCACTGAGGCACTTTATCCACTTATGTTCAAATTCCATTTGAAATCTTGGTGTTTTTAATGGATAGCTCATTGATTTTTAACAATTAAATCAGTGTTATAAACAGCAGCTTTACCAACTACAATCTATTGCTAAATGAAAGCTAATTTGGTCTCTAAAGGACTTAAACATTCATCCATGCTTTTATCACATCTTGGTTGACCATTATAACACCGAAGATTCAAAATGCAGCTGCTTGACTTCTAGCTGGCACAACGACCCACTTCAGTTTTAGATAAAACCTGTGAAATGTCAAATTTAAGTACCGTATGTTTTTTTTAAATCCCTACATTGGCTACACATCATTGGTATCAGATATTTTAATCCGTTATTTTGTAGAGGTGGGAATCACCATATATCCCACGATACGATATTATCACGATACTTAACGCACGATACGATATTATTGCAATTTTTAAAAATATTTTGCGATATTCAGATTCTGCACATAAAGTTTAACTTTATCAATATTCATTTTATCTAATATCAAAGCCTCGCACTCAGTCTTTCTCTCATTTCAGTCAGTTTTATTGTTGACAAACTGAACGGTTTGTATTACAGTCTAGTCCAACTTAACTGAATGCAACCATCTGGTACAATTATAGCTATTCTGAACTATGCAATTTATGAAAACTATGCAGCCCATTCAGCAACTGAAGAATTTGACAGTAAATTAAAACAAAATATAATTTTACATTAAATAAAAAAGTTTTAAACTTAATTAAAATAAAACATGTCTTAAATTAAAATAAGTAAACTGTCATGTTTATTGCTGCCAAAAAGAAAGTTAAACACATTTGGACAGTGAAGGAATGTCAGGATTCTTGCTCAGAAAAAGGATCAAAATGTTCTGAAGTCAGAGTTCCAGTCCACAAAAACTTTTTTTGTAACAAAATATCAATTTCTGCTGTCCCTGTATCGATACATTATTAGCAAACAAAATATCACGATACTACACAGTATCGATTTTTTCCCCCACCCCTATTATTTTGCAGGTTGTGGAATAATCTGCCATCCAACAGAAAAAAACAAACAAAAAAACCCCCCAACAACCTATTTTCTGTTTGTTTTCATCAAATCTGAGGTGCCACAAGGTTTGGTCCACTGTGAATTTTAGCTGGTGTTTCTGATGTAAATTCTCATTTAAAAATTATCTGATTTTTGACTCCTTTTTATAGTTTTTAAATACTATTTTATTTATATTTCTACCATTCTTGTAGTTTTTGCTCTATTTTCATTTTTAACAGTGTTGTTTGACCATGTGAGGTTTGTGTTTTGAAAATTGGTTTTGTTGGAGACCTGGGAATGTAAATGAGTTTGCCTGGAAACCACAATGGGTCAACTTCTGTTGTTTTAAATGTGCTACATAAATAAAACTGGCTTGACATTCGCTTGAAGAACTAAGACAAAGCAGAAAGGTTACTCTGCCTCCGAGGCATTTACCTGCAACATGAAACCAGTGACATAGCTGCTCATCCAGCTCAGGATCCAAATTCACAAGTTAATTCCAGTAAAATGATAATTCTGACCTTCAGCCCACTTTGGGTTAAGACTCATTTGGTGATCATTGTGTCTAAGTTGTATTAAATGACCAACTCATCTAGAAGGAGTGGCGACTCTTATGAAGTGTGGATGAGCTCATTAGTTCTTCAGACAGATGAACTTAAAAGAGCCTCCGGGTGGCAAACGTCCTGTGTTAACTCACTTAATCAATACAAGTTTAAACAACTAAACAGTGCAGCGCTGTATCCAAACAAACAAAAATGCCAGTTAAATGCAAACTACAAAGTTCATTCGCTAGTTAGCTTCTTGTTTTGAGGCACTCCTCTTTGCATTAGTCACAGATCACCACAACTACAAGCCGAAGCATCCACAGAGATGCGATAAATATGGCACACTTGTCTAATTGAAGCCACAAATTTGAAATGTCACTTGCTCCACTGAGTCCCTTAATCAGCATGCATTTGTTTTCAAATTCCAGTGTTCAGCTATAAAGTCAAGATTTAGCTCTGTGAAATTCAGTTTTGAGGCAGGGACACAAGCAAAAAAAAAAAAAGACCTTCTTGTGAACATCAGACTATGGGCATCTCTAATTACAGACTACAAACCTGCTTTTTAAAAACGCAACTGAGCCGACACCATTACGCTTTAAATATTTCACACCACATAATGTTTCCTACTTTGGAAAACTTGCCAAATATTTTGTCTCTTACATAAAGTAGACAGCAGTAAGACCTTCAGAGTAAATCGGTTCATGTTTTGTGACAAACTGAGGAAATTTATGCAAAAACTGCAACGACAAAGTATCAAAGACACTACTGGTGCAGACTTTTAAAAATTTAAAACTGCGCTCTGCATTTCAACCAAATGCACAACACAGACACCTCATCTCTGTCTTCTCCCAACGCGTACACCGGCTCCCCCCGTCATAGACAGCCTCCATGCTCATGCAGTGATTAGGAGTTGAATAGGGGAGCTGTCAGGTCATTCGTCTTTCCTCTCCTCTCCTCCTCTGTCTCCCCTATCCCCATCCGTCATGCCTTAACCACTGGCCTGGACACATAAACAAGATCAACACACACACCCTCGAGGAGTCGACGTGCACGCTTACACAGACACGAAGAGGACCCCACACACGCGCTACAGATTTACTCAAGCAGTCAAGACAAACAAAACACACACACACAGAGCTCTGGCTTTTAAAGAATCCAACAAGGACCCACGACATTAAGCAAATATTTACAGTTACAGTGACATGCAGGTGGACGAAAGGAGAGAAAAGTGCTACCAGAAACTCCCCGTGCTGCTGATGACATATTCTGACTGGTGTGTAAAAGGTCAGATGCATGTGTTAGCTCTTATTCTTGTCATTAACTCCACACTGATGGGCACATTCTGTGTCCATGCCCTCCCCCCCTCTACTTCTTTAACTCAATAGCGATGCCTTAATGCTCTGCCCTCCATTTCCTCTTTACATCCATCCTATTTCTCACATCTTGTCTTCGTGCTAAAAGTAATCAGTAAATGTTCATCAGGCCAAGCATCCTTATCCAAATCCAGCATCCTTTACAGCCCTGAAATATCCTCTAAAAATATTAAAGAAAAAAGGAGCAGTCTGCAGTCACACACACTCCTCACCCCTGTCAAGCTAACAAATTTGTTCATGACCATTTTCATGGCCATATCTACAAATTAAATCTAGAATCTGCATTTGACATTTGCTATGAGGCTCTTTCCTCAGTGAAATAAAAAGTCTGATTGGCAATCTTTCCAGTAATAAACCCTATCACCACGTCACGGCAGAGCAATTTTTACTTTGTAGTCACAGGAGGAGATGACGACAGAAATATCTCCACTGTAAATCAGCCCATGGGGTATGGGGGGGAAAATAATCTACCAAAATATGAATAAATAAACAGATAGAGAATGGTTATTTCTAGGATTAAAGTTTTCCGTGGGCATCTGTGATCATTTGTGTACCTGAGGCTTTATGAAGCGGCTGAACACTTCATAGAACTACGTAAAAGGAGGAGGAAAAGTAATCTAAAGCTTACAGATGGATCTGACACATGCTGGTTTATTTTCAACTTATTCCTAATACAGTGTGTTGGCTGCCTCTCTGAGACGCTCTTGTCCATAGTGCTGAAATTGCAGCTATCCGTGGTGCTGAAATCACAGGCATCCTGGACAAAATTGGGTAAGAGCTATTGCGCTTTTGTTCTTAGGATCTCCCTACAGTGGCATAAACAACAAGTTTAAAATCCAAGTGAAAACTTCTGCAGACGACAATACGCTGCCTAAGTTGTGTTCTGTGACAGTGTTCAAGCCCACACAGAGGATGAATTACTATCAAAACACGAGCTTATCAGTTCGCTCGATATTTACAAACTTGCACATCAATCACAGCAAATTTACAGCTGTTTGTTTCCCTTTTTCTTTTTTGAGCGACAGTAATAGTGATTCTGGCAAATGCAGGAAATTACAGGCTAAAACAGATGAGATGGTGAAGGCTGATACAGCAAAAGCTAATAACGGACACAAAACAACCCAGTGAATGCGTCTGGACATCACAAATTTCCTACACATGAGTTTTGAAACATTCCTAAAGTAATCATGCAGGATGACCAATTCACGACCACCAGGGAAAACCATATTCGCCAAGAATTATAAATAATATCTGGTGAGTTTTCCTTAAGCGGCGTGGCTCATCCGGTATAAAAAAAATGAAGTGCTGAACTGGCTAAAAGAAGGACTTCTTAAACTCTTTCAGACACTCTGAGACGCAAGTTTATTAAAACAGATTGCCGCTTAGCGGTATTTTGGGAATCCTTAAGCAGTCTGTGACGCACCGAAAGACTCATGATGTACTTCAAACCCACAGGGCATGTTGTCTCAGACTCTGCCAGCAGGTGTCTGGCCTTTTGTGTTAATTATACTTGAACGTGGGAATGATTATCTCATGATCCCTTCAAACAGAGAAGGAAAAAAAAAGGTGGCCCTAACTAAAATGACAAAAAATGTACACATACACCTCTTATGTCAATTTAATGTTTATAAAAATTAACAACTCCCCTCAAACACTCCTGTCCACTGAACCGCGGCCCCTTCCGAGAGTTTTGATATAACATAAAGCAGCAGGGATCTTTTAGTGCCTGTAGAAAACATCAGAAATTCATAGTTTCACCCTGGGATCCTAGCTCAATAAAACTCATTACAAACCGTCTCACATAGGGAGCCAGCAGTAGCAGAATTGGAGCCTATATGGCTAAAGGTAAAGTGTAAATAGATATTGTACTGCAAAGACTCAGTAACTGCTATACTTGTGTTTATTTGGCAACCTCAGTTCCATACACAATAATGGTGCCTACTAATTTTATATGACAGTTGTTTTAAATTAGAGCCAGCAGAGCATCTACAGTAGCCAGCATAACTACGTCAGGACCTTTTAACACAGTAACGCTAAAAGTGATTGTGTTAAAAGAATTGCCTTTAATGACTTTAGGATTCTATCATTGGGTTCGCAGCTGTATTGAAGTTTAGACTCTGAGCTCTTGGCCCCTGCAGGCATGAAAGCTGAACCAAAGAGCAGATTATCTTAACAGGGTGAGAAGCACTTTCAGCCTCTAAACTACTGGCAGTGTGATGAATTTAATTTGGATATACATGCTGAATCATTTTTGTCCACTATTTTAGATTACAGCCAGCAGTTTCAGGCACTGGGGTTTTGATGAAAGCACCTTCTGATGGTAGCTCTGTTGGTAGACTTCTGCACATGTCAGTGAATCTTGTTGACCTGTCAGAAGCGAGATGTAGTCTTTCTTTTAAGGTTGATGTGTAATTTAACATCTTCTCTAGTACCAGCTCAGAAGGCTTCGACGCTGTGCCCCGAATGTTAACGTGTTTATAATGAACAAGTTCACAGCACGCTTGGACAGATTAAAGTTTTTGTAATTCTTCCCAAATGTCAGACTGAAACATTAAATTTGAAGTCTTGCTGTGAGACTTCGGCGTGTGCAGTCCCAGGGCTGCATAACACCCAAATGTGTCTTGTTAAGGAAAACCTGAAACAAAATGTTTTTACTTCACTTAACCATCATTTCATTTGAAATAATTGCCCATTTCAATTCCACTCAGTCAATATTAAAAGCAGCAGTGACCACTCATTTACAGAATAATGCTACAATGAACACTTAGATCCACAAAATACTTTTTTTTTTACACAACTTTTAGGTTTACATGTATAAAACATTAAATTAGTGCTAGGAATTTCCTGAAAAATGATATGTACACAGATTATACTTCCCTCATACTTGTTTGCAACAGTATTGAAGTTATTAAGTTGTGACCTTCAATTTCAAATCCCAAAGAAATACTGTAGCTGAACACTGAACCACCTTTAACAGTCTAATTAGTGAGTAATGACTGAACACTCAGGTGATACATTGTATCGCTTCAAACCCATTTCCACGTCAGGTTCAAGCTGTCCAGACTACAAAGTATCCATCAAGTGACTCGTGAGTGTCTCCAAGGTAACTGATAACAATTAATCATAGAAACCCGAGTACATTCTTAGAAAGCAGTTCCAAGTATGCCATGAAAGCACATACATATAATTGAATGAGAAATAACTAGTTAGGCCCACAATTTATTGTGCACTTCGTGGAACCCCAATTCAGCAGTCATGTGTTTGATGTCGTTACTATCCCACCACTTCATCAACTTCCATAACAGCAGACGATGTGTTATAATTACAGCGACACACTAAGACAGCAAGAGCACGGAAAACAGGATTCAGTGAGTCGCACGTCGCTTTCTAGAGATCAAAGTAAAGCAATATGTATCTCCCCTATCCCAAAGAAGCCTCAGTATTGTACTGCTGGGAGTAATGCCTCCCATTTCATGTGGACCTGTATTGATAGTGAGTCATCGAGTTTCTGCACTAATAAATATTAAGCTGTCAGAGCAGGACTTTTATTTTAAAATAAAAACAAACCAAAATGGAAATTCTTGACTCAACAGTCAAGCCCATATTTAGTCCTTCCTCTTCATCTACTGCTCAGCATGCTGCCTTTAATGCTACAACATTCACAGTCTCTATTTTGAGGGACTAGGGGAGCCCAGAACACCAAATGACTAACAGCCGCCTCTTATTTACAGAATGTACTATAACAGTCTAGTTTTTCCTCAGCACAGAACATCACACATTATTTATTTGAATATTTTTATAGCCTTATCATGGTTGCTGGATTTTCTAGTTAGTATTTATAGGTTTTGACATTTGGGTCTTCAGTTTTTTTAAAATCCGAGCTCCTTCCTCTTCCTTTAGTTCCTGTGACTACACACACAGGTGTGTGTGTTGTTATCAGAGTGTGTGTACAGCTCATGTGCACTGACCGTGGTTCTGAAATGGCTTTCTGGCAGCAGTAACTCGCAAAGTTACAGACTTTTATTAGCCTGAACAGCAGGGGAGGCACAGGTGAAACATGGATCTGTTTTATTTAGCTGTGCTAGTGAGCCAGCAGGAACAACAACAGGGCTCTGGCAGTGGCAGCGCTAAACTCTGTGCAGACATTTATTAACGTTATTAGTTACACAAGCATTTAACAAATCAAAATGTCCTACTGTGAGAAAAGTCTATTAGTAATGTTTACTTGCACAGCCAATAAACCAATCATAATGTGATTAATCCTGTAATGCGGCTGAGGTAGAGCCCATGTAAACAACAACGCTCTGCTTTTCCTAAACGCTGATATATTCTCATAATCAGAAGTTATGTGCAGTTTTAGCTTCAATATTTAAAAAATGAGTTTAAAAAATGTAAATATCTTAATCAAACTTTGACTCTGTACTGGAGGCTTAACTGCATTTTTCCTTCAGTTTATTATCTTGAGGCATTCACCGAGTCAAAGAAACCCTCAGTGCTTCATTCTTTGGTGAGCACATCTAAAAAAGGAGAGCTTTACCACTAAAACATGGTAATAACAAAAGCCGAAATGTCATCATCTCACAAACTAAGACTGTAATAATAATGTAGCCACGCCCTGTAAACACTAGGACTGGTGCAGTACATTTACCAGCCACAGGTGTAATCACAGTGTTAACCCAAGTAGCACACAAATAAGAGCAGTAACCCTTTCATGCATGAATTATGACAACCTCAATCAGGATTTTTTTTCTTACGTATTTTTATTCATCTTTAGGCATGAAAAAAGATTTTTGAACTTAATTTTTTTAAAACATGTACTTTTCAAAGAGTTTTTTTGACTTATGAATTTGGTATCGAGTGACACATCAGTGTCCAATGTTGTTGTTTATCTGCAAGTAAACCATCAACACTGACACAAACACAAGACAACCGCCTTTGAATAGCTGCCCACTGTAGTGACCACTATGCGTGAAAGGGTTAAACAATTTATCAGGATTTTTCTTAATACTTTAGTGATTTTGTGCCACAATGTGATAACTATAAATGGAACATGTTACTGTACGCTGTGATTAACATGTGGTTATACAGTGGGGCAAATAAGTATTTAGTCAGCCACCGATTGTGCAAGTTCCCCCACTTAAAATGATGACAGAGGTCAGTAATTTGCACCAGAGGTACACTTCAACTGTGAGAGACAGAATGTGAAAAAAAATCCATGAATTCACATGGTAGGATTTGTAAAGAATTTATTCGTAAATCAGGGTGGAAAATAAGTATTTGGTCACCTCAAACAAGGAAAATCTCTGGCTCTCACAGACCTGTAACGTCTTCTGTAAGAAGCTTTTCTGTCCCCCACTCGTTACCTGTATGAATGGCACCTGTTTGAACTCATCATCTGTATAAAAGACACCTGTCCACAGCCGCAAACAGTCAGACTCCAAACTCCGCCATGGCCAAGACCAAAGAGCTTTCGAAGGACACCAGGAAAAGTATTGTAGACCTGCACCAGACTGGGAAGAGTGAATCTACAATAGGCAAGCAGCTTGGTGTGAAAAAATCAACTGTGGGAGCAATCATCAGAAAATGGAAGACATACAAGACCACTGATAATCTCCCTCGATCTGGGGCTCCACGCAAGATCTCATCCCGTGGGGTCAAAATGATCATGAGAACGGTGAGCAAAGATCCCAGAACCACACGGGGGGACCTGGTGAATGACCTGCAGAGAGCTGGGACCAAAGTAACAAAGGTCACCATCAGTAACACACTACAACGGCAGGGAATCAAATCCCGCAGTGCCAGACGTGTTCCGCTGCTGAAGCCAGTGCATGTCCAGGCCCGTCTGAAGTTTGCCAGAGAGCACATGGATGATACAGCAGAGGATTGGGAGAATGTCATGTGGTCAGATGAAACCAAAGTAGAACTTTTTGGTATAAACTCAACTCGTCGTGTTTGGAGGAAGAAGAATACTGAGTTGCATCCCAAGAACACCATACCTACTGTGAAGCATGGGGGTGGAAACATCATGCTATGGGGCTGTTTTTCTGCCAAGGGGACAGGACGACTGATCCATGTTAAGGACAGAGTGAATGGGGCCATGTATCGTGAGATTTTGAGCCAAAACCTCCTTCCATCAGTGAGAACTTTGAAGATGAAACGAGGCTGGGTCTTCCAACATGACAATGATCCAAAACACACCGCCCGGGCAACAAAGGAGTGGCTCCGTAAGAAGCATTTGAAAGTCCTGGAGTGGCCTAGCCAGTCTCCAGACCTCAACCCCATAGAAAATCTGTGGCGGGAGTTGAAAGTCCGTGTTGCTCGGCGACAGCCCCAAAACATCACTGCTCTCGAGAAGATCTGCATGGAGGAATGGGCCAAAATACCAGCTACTGTGTGTGCAAACCTGGTAAAGACCTATAGTAAACGTTTGACCTCTGTTATTGCCAACAAAGGTTATGTTACAAAGTATTGAGTTGTATTTTTGTTATTGACCAAATACTTATTTTCCACCCTGATTTACGAATAAATTCTTTACAAATCCTACCATGTGGATTCATGGATTTTTTTTTCACATTCTGTCTCTCACAGTTGAAGTGTACCTCTGGTGCAAATTACTGACCTCTGTCATCATTTTAGGTGGGGAACTTGCACAATCGGTGGCTGACTAAATACTTTTTTGCCCCACTGTATAAATCCAATAGAAGTAATGACTTATCATTACGTCTACCTCACTACTTATGATTTATCTACGCCATGCATGGACCAAACTATGATCTGAATAAACAGGAAAAAAGAAAAATGGAAGACATAGAAGCTCTGGGAAAAAGCTACAAAGCATTTCTAAAGACTTGAATGTCCATCAATCCACATTTAGACAAATTGTCTACAAATGAAGGAAATTAGGCTGCTATTGGTATTCTCCCTAGGAGGGGGCATCCTTCAAAGACTACACAAAGAGAACAATGTGCAATCCTCAAACAGGTTAAAAGAACTAAATGGTAACAGCGAGAGACCTTGTAAAACGTGTAAAAAGGTAGATGATGAACCTATTTCTCCAAGAACACACTCGAGCACTCTTAAGTTACAATACTTACCAAAGTCAAACTTTCTGACAAAAATACTTTGGGCTGCTCTCTTTTTCACAAAGGCCCGCCACAGTGGGTAGCTCCACATATGATTTAGCAGATTTTTTTATTAATAGTATTTATTTTATTTCTATTTATTTATACATACACCAGATGCACTCCCTGACACAAACCCACCTACATGGATCAACCCGGGGATCTTTTGCTCGTTAGGCGAATGTGTAAACCACCACACTGTGGAGATGACTTTTAGACACAAATACACAATTTCTTTGGGGGGGAAAAGGCTGTGCTGCACACTAACAGAGGTACAGGGAGTACCACAGCTTGGGGCCTGGATGTCTTGCCACCATTGAGAGAACAATGGATTCCAAATCACAACAGCTACTACAGGAGAGTGTCGAGCAGCGGCTCAGCTGAACAGAATAGTTGATATATTAAAAAAAAATAAAGTTCATGTTTTGGAATGGCTAAGTAAGAGTTGTGACCCCAAACGAATTCAGATGCTGTGGCATGACCTGAGGCAGACTGTTCAAGACGTCCCAGAAATTCTGATGAACTCCAACTTGTTTTGTAGGGAGAAATCATCTAAAACTCTTCCAAGATTCAGTGCAAACATCTACAGGAGACATCTTATGTTGTGGCTGATGCTGATGAAGGAAGTGCTGCGAGTCATTTAATTGAAGAGATGACCTTATCCAGCCAGCGCTGGGTAATTACGGCGTGTGTTCAGTAAAGACATGAAACTGTTGTGTTCCTATTTTAGATGGCGTTTGCCTATAACTGTGACATAGGAGACAATCACGCAGCATTTAATGAGTCCAAGGGGTTCACAAATGTATCCACAATACACTCAGACACACACACACGCACCTACGTTTCTAACACAGAACTAATGCCAAGAAACTGCAGCTTATTTCAGGGGAAACAATCAACAAACAAAATCTCATTTGCATTATTTTCATTTGCACCTCCCAGCTTTGTATTTTGACATTTAACAGCCTTTTCTAACAGCTCGCTGCATTTCTGTACAGACCCATTTGTGTAGTTCCCCCGCACACACAAAGTTAATAGTTGCCTCTTAACCACAGTTTGTAATTTCCACTTGTAAACTGCAGCAGCACACTTCATTAAAGCAACACACTCTTGGAAATATTCAGCTCGAATGTGCGATTCTTTTCTCTCACCAATTCGTTCCTAAAGTCATTTCTGTCCTGTGCCTGTACGTCTGAGTGCATTTGTCAGGGTTGTACGCATGAAGCAATATAGACAAATGAGGACCAGCATGTTTTTCCTCCCTCACACTGCATTTACTGCGGCTCATTGCTGGTAAACTGTCGACCAGGAGCAACTTGGAAATCATTTGGAGACACTATTACTAATGCAGGTGAAATAAATAAAAGAAAAATGACATGCAAACGGCTCCAGAGCAAAATTAGAAGATGATGTTGTGCGACTGTGTGTGTGTGTGTGTATGGATCTGTCCTTCTCTCTCATTATCCCCAGATTGAGACAAATAGAGGGGATCTTGCCCTTCGATCTAAACCTCTACACCATTTACCCTCACATCACAGCTGAGCAAGTGTGCCATGTGGGTTTCTGTGTGCATGTTTCATTTAGCCTTGTGAGAGGTGTGTGTGTCTAACACTAATGCTGTGTTTGCCACAGAGTCCGTTTGTGTGTTGTGATATCGCACGGTCATTTCAATCTGTGGGTGAAGGTGTGCATTCAGTCACGGATGTTCTCTGGATGTAGGTGCAACGCTTGTGTGTGTGAACAGAAGCATTTACCACACTGGTGATTATGCGCGACATGTTTGTGCACAGTGGTGCTCAATGAGCGCACTCGTTTGTGGGTTTCAGTGCTGCGTATATTTAGTCACTGTGTCTCACAATTTTCAGTGTGTATCACAAGCAGAAAGCAGGAGCTGATTTAAAGAAAAATTCCTGAACTTATTTAATAAGAGGATTAAGTACAAGTATGTGAAATCCACAATATATGTGGTGGCATATTTGTTGACCTGGAAGAAAAGACACAAGCATCTTGAATTGACTGGATTGGCGGTGGGTGCACTGATAAGGCAGTCACCGCAGGTATTTCAAGCTGTCCTAAGAAACACTGATTTTTTGAGATATTACAATTTATTAACATGTTACCCGTTTACCTGATCTGTCCACTTGTGTCCAATAATTACAGATTGTAGTAAGGGATCTGTCACTGCTGCATACGAGTCAAGTCAAGCATGTTTCAGTACTCTCTCAGTGGAATAACCTGAAAGAGCAAAATGAACTTCCTAGTTCCTCTCGCTTTGCCTCATCTCAGCCACTGTGTGCGCCTCTGACAGGCTCTTTGCATTACAGTGCTGCCACTCCTTGCTGTCCAGGCAAAATGATGAGCAATTTCCTGCTGCTGTGTCCTGTAGAGGAACAGATCGCTTAGATCCAGCTTATTTTAAAGTGCTTAAGAATGCCGGCAGTATGACTCACAGTCTACAGAAGAATGTATTTAAGACTTAAGGCTGCATTGAGAAAAAGAACCTAAACATGTGAAATGCATAAAACCTTTGCACCATAGTGTGAAATACTACAAAATCTAAATCATCAAGGGTGAAAATGGCTTTCAGTTCCCCCCCCCCATCTCATTCAAAAACACACCTATATACTTGCTGCCGGCAAGGACGTGTTCTGCAGCTGCTGTCAAGGTTCCATATTTGATTCAAGCTGCACAGTGCTGACCAAACTTCACCTTTTCTCTTTGATGGTAGCCCACATCTACTCAATTGTTTAAGAAGAGCCATTCAGCAAAATCCTTTTAAGTCTGTTCTAACACTCTGTGTATTTGGATGCAGGATGAATTAGCAGATGGGGACCTGAGCAACCTTTACAAGGGAGAAATCATTGTGGTCAGATGGCAGTCGCATCTCTGAAAACAGCAAAGACTGTGGGCTGCTCTGAGTCAGCAGTGGCAGCTACTTGCTCATCTCTATAAAGAGATGGTAGCAAGCGGGACTTCCGGTGGCTCGTAGCACCGCATGGCCGCATAGAGAGTGACCTCCGGCACCAACCGTGTGTTTCCCCGGACTCGAGAGCTGTATTAGGGCTACATTGCCATTTTTCGACTCAAGAATGAGTGGGGATAAATCTAAAAAGGGAGGATACGGGCTACGAAACATTCTTGACTGTGAAATGGAGAAGGACGCCGCGGCTAGTGAGGCAAGCCTCGCATTGGGACAAGATGGCGACCGAGGTGAAGGTCTGGGTTGGCTTCGGGATGCTGTGAGTAGCGTACTGGTGGCCGAAATGGCTACATTGCGAACCGAATTGAAGAGTGACTTCAAAGCATTCGGTACGGAATTTCGGGAGGATGTAAAGAAGCAAATGGCCGAACTCTCTAAGGAATTGAATCAAAGATTACACGAGATGGCGGATCAGGTGGAGGAGATGACTGGTCGGCTAAAGCACGTCGAGGACAACATGGCTGACTCGGAACGCTGGGACATTGGTGTTAGGGATACACTTGTGCAGCTGTTGGAAAATCAACGGGCGCTTCAGGAAAAGGTGTCCGATATGGAGGGCCGCGCTAGACGCAAGAACATCCGGATCTACGGTGTACCGGAAAACTCGGAGGGCTCGTCGGTGACTACCTTTGTTGAAAATCTGATCAAAGAACACCTAGGCGAAGATTTCGGCCCGGACCGTGCTCTCGGCATTGAGCGCGCACACCGCGCGTTGGGACCGAAACCACCCCCGAACGCCCCACCACGCTCAATAATAGTGCGCTTCCTCCGGTTCTCTGTTAAAGAAGAGATTCTCCGCACGGCGTGGAACAAAGGGGTACATATCCAAAACAAACGGGTGTATTTCGATCATGACTACTCTCTGGAAGTGCAGAAAAGGAGACGGGAATATATCCCAGTTAAGAAGGCTTTGAAGGACAACGGGATCCGTTTCCAGACACCACTAAGTAAGATGCAAGTGTTTTATGCGTCAGGCAATGTCCTATATAATACCGCGAGCCAAGCTGCCGAGGATTTAAGAAAGCGGGGAATAGCCGTGGGTAAGATCACCTTGGGGAACCAAACCAACAGGATGACAGAGGACACGATAAAGCAGCTACTTCCTTGGGAAATGCAGACAGCACACTGCGGGGGCGGCTTCCAGCAGCACGTGCGGGAAAAACTCCAAGCATTCCGGAGGGAGCAAGAAAAAGTGTCAGCAGACGAGTGAACAGCTGATGGCGGGACAACGGTGAGATAGCTGGCGGTAGAGTTTTGATAATCTAACCGCAGGAACACTGACTTTCGTATCCTTCAGAATTCATATTTCTTTAGGTTGGTGCCTACGGACATGGTTAGAGAACCACCACGTTATGTCTAGTAGCGATAAGAGACTGTTTCGTTTATTTTTTGCCCTTTTTTGGCTTTTTTGTCGGTCACTCCCCTCTTGTCGGATGAGGGGCCCCACCCTGTGGCCAGTCCCCTCAATGTCAAAGGATACTGTTATATCCTTTGTATTGGAAGCTCCTGTTAATGTTTTGTGTGTTTGCTGTTCAGTGAGTTCTGGTTGTGATGTTCTGAGGTCTGGGTTGATTATGTTGTATTCCACATATCCACTTGATGGCTTATAATTTCTATAAAATGCTGTCACTAAATGTAAATGGCCTGAATAGCCCTATTAAAAGAAGCAAATTAATTGCCAAATTGAAAAAGGAGACAGTAGACTTGGCATATTGGCAAGAAACTCATCTAGATAATGCAGAACATGAGAAATTAAAAAAGATGGGTTTCAGACATACATTTTATTCATCGTATAGGGCCGGGAAAAAACGAGGAGTAGCTATCCTTATCTCAAATAAAATAAAATTTGAACATATATCTACTATAAGTGATAAGGAAGGTCGGTTTGTTTTAGTAAAAGGTAGAAGAGAGAATAAGACGGTCACACTATTAAATGTCTATGCACCCCCAGGAAGCAACGCAAGCTTCTTTAAGAAGATATTTGATTTGATCTCTAAGGAAACGGTGGGAACTCTTATTTGTGCAGGAGATTTTAATTTACTGTTAAATCCCAGATTAGACTCAAATAATAGGGACAGGAAAAGCACGTCTGGAGGGAAACGGGTTAAAGGAATGTTAACGGAATTAGGGCTTATTGACGTGTGGCGATCTATCCATGGGTCAGCGTCAGGATTCACTTTTTACTCTGCTCGACACTCAGTGTATTCGAGGATAGATTACTGTTTTATGTTTAATAGGGATTTACACAGGATAAAAGATTGCAGAATAGGTCCAAGAGATGTCTCTGACCACAGTGGACTTTATATAACGTTACATTTGGACGGGACACGGAAGACAACTTTGTGGAGACTAAATACCGGTATGTTAAATGACCCCGCTTTTGTGAAACAAATGACAGCCGATCTTAACTTGTACCTGCAGGACAATGATAATGGAGAGACAAATCACAGTATTGTATGGGATGCAGCCAAAGCTGTCCTCAGAGGTAAAATAATTGCGTGGTCGACCATGATTAAAAAGAAAAAGTCACAAGAATTGTTACAACTGCAGGATAGATTAGTGGCCTTGGAACAGTCAGGTCTAAAGGATAAAAATACTACAGTAACCCACCAGATCAGACAGATTAAGCAGGAGATAGATAAGATATTGAGCGAAGAAGTAGAGAAAAACATAAGGTTCATGAAACAGAGGTATTATGAGGCGGGGCCTAAGGCGGCGAAGCAGTTGGCGTGGCGGATTAGAAAACAGCAAGCTGAAAATAATATTTATAAGATTAGAGACCCGGTTGGTAACAATGTTGTAACTGACCTGGATAAAATTCAAAAAGCGTTTGAAAAGTATTACAAATCCTTATATAGTCAATCTACTCAGGGTGATGTAAATAAGATGACTGACTTTTTGAATTCCTTAGACCTGCCTACGATTGGTCGAGAAGCAAATAGTAAGTTAACGTCCTTAATATCTCGGGAAGAAATAATTAAAGCTATCTCCAGCCTTAAATCCAATAAATCACCAGGTACCGACGGGCTCCCTGCCGAATGGTACAAAACCATGAGGGAAAGCCTTCTTCCCCTGTTGGAAACTAGTTTTAACTACATTTTGAAAGGAGGTCTGGTACCTCCCTCTTGGAAGGAGGCCTTCATATCGGTTTTGCCAAAGGGGGGACAGGATAGACTAAACTGCAAATCTTATAGGCCGATAAGTGTCCTGAACTCAGATTATAAACTATACACAACTATTTTGGTGCAAAGAATGGATGCTGTAATGCCTTCTTTGACTGATGAAGACCAAACGGGTTTCTTGAAAAATAGACAAACCCACGATAATATTAGACGAGCTTTAAACATCATCGAACACATTAATAATAAGAAAAAAAGCTCAATTATTCTCAGCTTAGATGCTGAAAAAGCATATGATTCAGTGAATTGGGACTTCCTCTTCCTAGTGATGAAAAGATTTGGTTTCTGTAGCGAGTTTATAAGATGTTTCCAAGCTCTTTATTCTCTCCCTACTGCCAGAATAAAAATTAACGGTAGCCTCTCCGATACTATTTTTTTAGAACGAGGATGTAGACAGGGGTGTCCAGCAAGCCCCTACCTCTTCAACTTGTTTATCGAACCTCTAGCCCAGGCTATACGTCAGGAAACATCGTTGAAAGGGATTGTAATAGGAGGGGACGAGTACAAGGTGTGTTTATATGCAGATGATGTCTTGGTGACAATCATGGATCCCAGCTCAGGTATACCAGTATTAATGGGGATGTTGGAAACATATGGCCTGTATTCAGGGTATGTCCTTAATGTAAAAAAAACTCAAGTTCTGTCATTTAATTTTTCTCCGGACCAGACACTACTGGCAAAATTCAAGTTTAATTGGGAGGCAACTGCTATCAAATATTTGGGAGTGTTTCTGCCTAGAGATCTGACACAACTGTACGATATTAATTACAGTCGTATTAATAGAGAAATATATAGCGATCTCAACATTTGGGCCTTGCTCCCTCTCGACCTTGGCAACAGGATACAGATAATTAAAATGAATATTCTCCCCAAACTACTCTATCTTTTTCTTGCTTTACCTATTCAAATTCCAGAGAAGCAATTCAGGGAATGGAATAAGCAGATTTCGAGATTCATTTGGCTTAACAAAAGACCACGGGTGAAGTTCTCTACTTTGCAGTTGCCGAAAGACAAAGGGGGCTTGGCTCTACCTTCATTAAGGAATTACTACTTATCTGCTCAGCTGAGGTCCTTGGTGTGTTGGTGTAATCCATCTTTTTGTGCGAGGTGGAAGACTATTGAGATGTCTCTCTCAGACACGCCAATCCAGTCTAGACTTGGTCACGCGGCTTCTGATTTGGACGATACCTTGACGCCCAGCCACTGGGTCACTTTTACATTAAAAATATGGAGGGGAGTGGTCAAGCAGGCGCAACTCCAGGAAGAGATAAAACTTCTGAGGTGGCCAGCGTATGACCCTGATTTTCTACCTGCTTCCCACGATAGTAGATTTAAACAATGGGTGTGGCATGGAATCACTGCTGGGTGTTTGGTTATTGTAAAATCTAAAATTATGGCTTTTGATACCCTATGCAAGACTTACGATCTCGGGAAACAAGACTTTTTTCGATACTTGCAACTCCGTGACTATATTGGCAAAAGACTGAAGAGCTGTGTCCGTGGAGACTTCTCGATTGTTAATATTTTCATTGATGCTTATGACTCTGGGAGTAACAGAGCCTTGATAAGTAAACTGTATAAATGTCTGATTAAGCTCAAAGGGCACTCAACGATTTACATAAAGCAGAAATGGGAAAAAGAAATGGACATTGTGATTACAGAAGATGGGTGGGCACGGATCTGGGAGACACAGTTTACCACGACTAACTCCAACATGTGGCGGGACTTCTGCTGGAAGAACATTATACGCTATTTCATAACGCCTAAACAGAAGTCTAAATTCAGTGCTACACCTGCGTTTTGCTGGAGGAATTGTGGGGAAGTCATGGCTGATTACGGTCATATATTCTGGTCCTGTCCCTTCTGGACGGAAGTTATAAAGATAATTACAGAGGTGTTGGGATTCCACGTGTCTTGTACATTTACCTCATTGTATCTGGGATATTTTACAGACGATTTAGTTGCAGATGATGTTTACCTTCTGAAAGTTCTCTTGGCTTCTGCGAAGAAGGCCATAACAAAACGCTGGCTCTGTAGAGATCCTCCCACTGTAACACTTTTTACCTCTATAGTGGAAGACGTCAAATTGATGGAATGTATGACTTTCACTCTGCGACTGCAGGGAGATTTGGGAAGGAGACGGTGGAGAAAATGGCTGGACTTTACAGCTTGTGGCAGCACCCTTTAATGCATAGAATTAGCAATGCAGACTTGTTGACGTATGTATGTGTGGATGTGCATGTTATCTTCCCATGACCTCATACTGTTTCTGTTTTTTCTTTTTTCTTTTATCTTGTTGCATAAAAATGTTCCTAAACAAATAAAAAGTGTCAAAAAAAAGAGATGGTAGCAAGCACGAATATGCACAACCTCTAGGCAGGGACACTGCTCTGTTTTTTTTTTTATTGCACTGTGAGAAGTACTGACCAAATCTTTGAACACAGGAAAAGAGCAGAAAGTAAAAACAGGAAAGTCTTATTTAGCTTTATGGTGCTCGCATCTACATTAGATTTTGTTCGTCTTCTTCACAGCTCATTGCTTTCTGTCAATTTTGGAGAGGTGTGGATGTTCAAATACAAACTCCTTTGCTAAATCCAACATGCTGCTTTAATTTCCCGTCAGAAACAAATATGCAACTGATGGCACACACCACTAGTGAGTTGACCACTGAACCAAAAGAGAGACATCGATGGATGTGTTCAGCGGCGGGTCAGTAGGCCGACTCCCCTGCAACCGTTTTCACTTTGAGGGCTAATTTGGCCTGACCAAACCAGAACAGGTCTGGCCTCTTTCTGATTAAGTGCAGTGCTACTCAGAGTGAACTTCACATCCAGCCAATCTTTCTGCTTAGTTCTCAGTCCGAAGGAAAAAAAGACTTTCCCCTTGTGTGCTTTACCAGATTGAGCTGTAGAAGCAGATGATCTGCTTAGGATGCACCTTCGCCCTACTTTATGTGAAAATGCATTGTATTTTATTCATAAGTGCACTGATTGTGGGATGTATATAAACCAACTTCTGTGCCAGTAATGAGAGTTTCTCCTGACTCACTTGATCCGTTAGCCAGCATTAGGTCATGTCATTTATTTCGTTCAGCAAGGTCGCTCGCTCCGGGAAGAGAACTGGGTGCTACAACACTAGAGGTTTGATTAATTGTGAATCAACGGGCCATCAACTGGCCGCTCTAAATGACTGGATGAAATAATATATCAAACATCCCCTTGCTGGACCTTCCTTTGAGGGAGGTTTGGCTTACAAAGTTAAAAATATGTTGGCCCAAAGCAGCAGGGAAAATAAATAAATAAAAAGTCAAGAGGGAGAGATCAAGGAGCGACAGATATAAGAAAGAAAAAAAATGAATGATGGGGAGTCAAATGCTTGAAATGGAAATGAAGAAAGGAGATAAACAGGAAGGGGGCCATAAATTGTGAAAGATGAACAAAAAATTGAGTCTTGGGTTGAAATTTAGATACACGAAAAACCAATTCACCCATAACAGAACCACATCTCCATCCCTCATCTCGTTCCTACCATCTCTCTCTGAAGTTTCATCTCCAGTGTGAGATTTTGTTGCAAAACAGAACTGCGCTTATGTGAAATTTGGGAGTGACTTAATTCCAACATCCAATAGCTCTGATGTTTTAGGTCCTAACTTAGTAATGGGACACACACAGACACACATACACGCGCCCGAAGATGGTTTCCATTTCACGGCCGTTCCCAGCAGCTATCAGCGCGGCAGGGAAATCAAGCCCTCGACCACCGTTTGAAGTAGTATCAGCTGCA
The DNA here is from genome assembly GCF_057382275.1 of Copadichromis virginalis. Taxonomy (NCBI): domain Eukaryota; kingdom Metazoa; phylum Chordata; class Actinopteri; order Cichliformes; family Cichlidae; genus Copadichromis; species Copadichromis virginalis. The sequence goes on from NC_140620.1 coordinate 49,606,523, forward strand.
CTCTCTCCTATCGCCTTCCTATCACTCCATCCAGCCCTCTCTTCTATCTCTCAGTAACCCCTCTCTTCCTCACTTATCTCCTTTATGCCCTCAGAGATCTTTGGCCCCTTCCCTAAGTCCCCGTCCTCTCTCTCTTAATCATCATCGTCTGCTCCCGCTCTCATCCTGGTCCGACTGAGAATTGCTCGAGGCGGTAAAAACTTCGCTTCCCCTTGTCACACCAGCCGTCTTTTTTTCCTCCCCCTCCTCCATCTCTCCTTCCTTCTGTCCACCCAACCCTCCATCACATTTTGTGTAAAAATACCCCTACAACTACGAAATCCTGCAATTGCAGTTTGGAGATATTATATCCGAAATATGTTTTATCAGTACTTCTCTATATATGACTGCACCACAATCTTTCAGGCCTGTTTTTTAACAGAAGGTGATCGGGCCTCATTGTATGCTTCAATCTATAGCAAACCAAAGAGACGCAGCATGCGGAACCTTAGCTTCTCTCCTAAGGTCTCTTATTTTGTCACACAACTACTTATGTCACTTTTATGTATACAATTAAGTGCTAATTATGCTTGCATTTGCATGGAGACCATCTGAAAATGTGCATTATTGCCCCCATTTGTGCAATTCACTCCTTGTATTTCCTTTCTCAGCAAGAAACACTTTGCAAACACACCTGCATGTAGTTAGTTTAACCCCATGGCTACTTTTTTCTAAATTTTGCAAAGTAAAAAAAATATATATTAAAAAGAAATAAAAAAAAAAATCCCGGAACTCAGTAAGAGCTTCATACCTGGAAGGCCAAAATGAATAACTGTGCACACTGTGGAAAAGAGAAACCTGGGAGAACTTCTCCTTATTCTTTCCAGCATGCTGAAGTGAGATATAGAGAAAAAGGTTTTCTAGGCTTGCATGTAGAAATGTAAATGTGAGAGTAGATAACATGCATTAGATATCGCAATATCTCGATGTCCATCTCTCTGTATCAATATCTCGATATCCATCTCTCTGTATATAGATATATATCGAGATATCTATAGATAAATAGAGCTCTATCTATAGATATCTATGACAGATATATCGAGAGAGAAATATCTCGATACATCTCCGTCTGTCTGTGTACATTCACTCGCTAATGCAAATATCTAAAGGTATGTGAAATATCTAATCCCATGATAGCAGCTGAATGCATTTAGAAAATGTGAACATGAAGAGCTGATCAAGTTCAACCCGAGCGTCAGAATGAGGAAGAAATGTGATTTAAGTGGCTATCAGTGTGCCATAGTGCTGGTGCCAGACAGGTTGGTCTGAGGATTTCAGAAACTGCTGAACTACTGGGATTTTCCCCACACAACCATCTCTAGGATTTACGGAGGATGGTCGGAAAAGGAGAAAATATCCGGTGAGCAGCAGTTCTCTGGGCAAAAATGCCTTGTTGATTCCAGAGGTCAGAGGAGAATGGCCAGACTATCTTAGCTGATGAGAAGGCAACAGTAACTTAAGTATCAGCTCATTATAACCAAGGCTGTAAACAAGCATAACAAATGCAGAAGAGCGTCTCTGAACACAACATGTGGAAGGTTGAAGCAGATCGGCTAAAGCAGCAGCAAAAAAACGACGATGGGCGACACTCTTAAGGTGAGAACAGGAAATTGAGGCTATTATTTACATGGACTCACCAAAATTGGACAACAAAAGAGTGTAAAAATGTTCATGAGCCTCAATCAGCTGTGACATTTGGATGGTCGGGTCACACTTGGACATAAACAGAAAGAAAAGCATGGATCCATCCTGCTTTGTACCAGCGGTTCAGGCTGCTGCTGTAACTGAGCATTGTTTAAACACTACAGCCCACCTGAGTACCTTTGCTGATCATGTCCATCCCTTATGATCAGTGCACCTATCTTCTGACGCCGCTCCCAGTAGGAAGAGACACGGTCACAAACTCAAGTCATCTAAAACTGGAGCTGGAGATTCCCCAACATGGATGTGCAGCTGACAAATCTGCAGCTACTGTGTGATGTCATCATGTCAATATAGACGTAAAATCTCTGAGGGACGTTTCCAGCACTTTTTTAAAAATCTAAGCTGTGAAGAATTGGGCAGCTATAAAGGAACAATGGGGCCAGTAAACTCCAACTCTGTGAAATGTAATGAAACAGAAGACTAATATTAAAGTATCTCAATTTTAATCATATTAGTAGTAAACCGCCTCATTAGTGCTCTTTGACCTTTGGCTTTATAACAAAGACGGGGTCCAGTACAGACACCTAACTGGTGGGAGGGGGCAATGCGTGCCAAATCCTTATTCTGTGCATTTCCTATATATAGAATAACAAATCCCACCAATGGACTAAAAACAACACGGTGCCACATCTACATCTAAGCACACATTTTTCTGAAAGTGCATCCTTTTACTTATTTTAAATTAACTACATTGAGCCAGTGTAGGTCGTTGTCATCACTCTTCTTCCTCATTGTTAGTCTCCCACATTCTCCATCCCCAACTCCTCATCTTGGCTCTTCCTCCTCCTATAGCACATCTTCCGTCTCTTTTCCTCCTTCCTCTCCCCCCACCCCTCTACACCTCAGCCCTGTATTTGTCCTGCTCCTCATCTACATGCCTCTCTCTTGTGCACACACTCTCTCAGTCTGATGCTTGACGCTGCCGGAGACCGATCACAGCGCTTTCCTTTGCTGCTCGATGAGAAACCCACACTTCTTCCCCAGATAAGGACAAAAGAAAAGAAGATGAGATGCAGACAAATGGGAAAAAACAAAATCAAGAGTCAAGTGACTCTGTGGAAGCAGGGCAAGTAAAAGAAAGATCCCTTCCTGAGGAGAGAGGAGATTTCTAAAAATACAAGCCAGCTTACTCTCTGGATTCTGTTATTTTCTCTCTCCCTTCTTTGTCCCCTCCTTCATTCAGTACCTGTTCTGTGGGATTAACATGACTTAAAATTCAATCAGCCTACAGCCCTGACGGAAGAGCGACAGAGGAGGCAGACAGAGCGCTGCAGCTGTCGACCGAGTGAGGGGACGACCAACGGGAGAGAGAGAGGCAGACGAAGAGAGAGATACCGACGAGAGAGAGAGAGAGAGATGGGTGTTTTTCCACGGAGCTGAGAGAGCGAAAGCCGCGGAGACGGAGAAATGTGACGGCTTCAGGAGTCATGGTGGTGGAATGATCCGGAAAACGAGGTTAGTAAATACATCTTTTTTTTCTCACAGAGGGCAAAACAGGGGTGAAAGATGCTAGATGAAGATGAAAGAACAATGAGACGACTCGAAAAACAGAAAAATAGCTCTACTGTGCTTTTGAAGTAGCAAAGTGCGCACAGGAGGAGAAGAGGGAGAAACTGGAACGAAAAGAAATGAATTGCAGATAATAAAAATTAAATGCAAAAAAAAAAAAAATCCAGTGGGCTTGTAACATACATGTAGCTGCGGCACTAACATATAGATGCACACTGAAAGGAACACACTCGCCGAGAGACACTGACAGAGTGCAAAGATTTAAAGCACGATAATGAGATTGATTTCTTAAAAGGTGCCGGTTTGATTGACAGGCCAGAGAGTGGAGGCGGGTGGACTTTTGAACCGTCTGACATTCGTGCCACTGATCAATAGACCAGTTGTTTTATTAGGCTCAGTGTGTGTCTGTGCGTGAGATTCGAAGACAGAGCAAGTGAACGGAGAGATGCAGAGGCTGTGCGTGCTTGCAGAGAGTATCGCTGCATGGCTACTTGGATGCGTGCGCCAGCATGTGTAAATGTGTTGCACGACTGTGTGCGTGCTGAGTGCATTTGTGAGCGCAAAAATCATCCATTGCAGCCTACCGAGAAGTGCTAAGAGGGTCTCGGAGCTATCGATTCCCTCTGACTGACAGGTGAGAGATAGAGAGGGAGTGTGGGAAACCGAGGGAGAAAGAAATGAGGGGTGGCAAGTTGAGGAGGGGGCCGTAAGAGAGGCGTGAGTGACAGAAGTTGTGGAAACAGGGAGGTGTGGAGGCATCAGAGGGAAAAGGGAGGTCAGCAGGGTGGAGCAGCGAAAGGCTGATTTATAATTTATGATGCACACAAAAGGAGTTTTCAAAATGGAGCACATGCACAGTACACACTGCATTTACACTACGTCTCTCTCATTTTAAGTTTTCCAGCCATCTCCCAGGTTACTCCCAAACCACCTTTTCTGCACTTGCCTCCAAGGTCATCAACAAACGGCTAATTCAGCGTGGGAGAACAAATGCAGCAGCGAGTGTAGAAGAGCCCCGAGACACACCGGAGACCGCTCCTGGAAGTGAGGGACAAGAGGAAGAATCAAAACCGAGCGTGTACAAGAACGAAGAAAGGACCAGATGAATGAATAAAAGAAAAGGGGAGCTGAGAGTGGAGGCAAAAAAAGGAGCAAAGGGAGGGTGATGGAGGAGAGAGGTGAGAAGGGGAGGTGAAGACTACTGCTTGGATTCTTACTTGACTGAACTGCTTGAGACAGAAAAGTTGAACCCAGCTATGAGGAAATCGTATCAAGATGCCATAAATAGGATTTTAAGCAAAGTGGATTCCTGGATTTTTTCCAAACCCGAGTCTCTTTTTCGGAATACCGCGCCAGGATTGAGCGAGTAATTCAGGATTTCCCAGGTTTTCTTCATCTATAGAAGCCTAAGAGGATATCGTGGGATTGGAATTTCTCCAACTCTCTGGTTGTCTGACACTGACCTATATCCGTCTCCTTTTGATGTGTGTGGGGATGTGTGAGCGTGGAGTGGAGTAGGACAGGTTTCAGTGCAAGCACACAATAACCTCCCACCCCCCTGTGCTGGCTCAGAATAAGTAGAAACACCTGGGGCAAGATCTGTGCAACATACACACACACAAACACACACACCCTCAAACCAGGATAACATGTGGAGCTGATTCGGATTATAGAGCCGCACAGACGGAAAAGGTAATGTCCATGCAATTACACACACACACACACACACACACGGAAAATCTATATCTGCATGGCTAGCTCTCTTGTGCTGAATCATTGAGTAAATCAATGCAGTGCACACCAGCACTCACTGAACTGGGAACTCAGAGCTCTGTGCCCCTCTCCCTCTCTCTCCCACACACACACACACACACACACACACACACACACACACACACACACACACACACACACACACACACACGACTACAAAATGAACAAAAGTGCATTCAGAAGTTAGAAGTAGTGTCAAATCTACCACTTGGCACCAATTTTAAACTTTTCTTATCATCCTTGTATTCTTTTCACATCCTTTTTCACTCTACCCTCCCATTGAGAATCTGTGTGTGTCTGAGTGTCAGCCAGCCGTCTTGCATCACATTACCTACTAGGTGTGTCTCAGCTTGGCTTTCATCACCTTGCCTTTATGTAATCTCACCTGGCGTGCTGTGTGTGTCTGTGGGGTTGACTGTGTGTCTGTGGTGTCAGCAGCAGCAGCCTAAGCAGCACAGATCCGTACTAACCTCCCTTCGTTTGGGGCTTTTTACGTAAGCTTTGCCTGCGTGCGCACACAAACGCGCAGATTTGGCACACTGACACGGGAGATCAGACAGACTGGACAGACAAGGATAAGAGGGCGATGAGACAGAAACGGAGAAGGGAGAGAGGGTAAATAGTGATGTGCGGAGATGGAAAAAGGAAAGGGAGGGGTGGCACATGATAGTGGTGGTGGGTATTGAAGGCTAAGAGAGGTCAGATGGAAGGATGGCAGAGGGTGAGTTATAATTAGGGTTGCCAACCGTCCCTTAAAAAACGGAATCGTCCCGTATTTAGAAACAAAAGTACACGTCCCGTATTGAGCTAATAAGGGACGCACTTTGTCCCGTAATACAGTGAGAATCAAAAGTAGTCTATAACTTTTAATGGAATTAACACTTTGTTTGAAAACATAATTCCCAGCCCCTCTCCTGCTTTGTGACCAATGAGCTGACAGCACACTTATGACAATTCGAGTATGACAAGTCAGATTACCGCTCATCTCATTGGTTGAGGAAAGGTCGCTTACGGAGAAAATACCGGAAGACAACCGATGACCACAACAACAAGCATGGCCAACAGGGAAACAAACGCCGACACTGCGGTGCAAGTCTCGGACGGCACACTGTGCGTCCATAAAATGAAGGTTATAACAGAAAATCTGTCGCTCGCTCTCTCTGTCTTTCACTCACACAGACACACCACCACATCAACTTTGCTAAATTGCTAATGAAAAACATGATCAGGCAGCTGTGATTGAGCAGCAATGTAAATCCAACTATTTTCACGGTTGTTGTGGTCGTGATAATTTTGTGATGCCACATGGAAAAGGCTCGGATGAGCTTTCCAAAGTTCTACAAGTTGTGCCTCCATCGCTTGTGTCCAGATCACACGCTGCACAGCTGTGCTGCAACGTCTTTTTCACCGACGTTTACGTGTTTGCGCGTGAGCAGCTGCGGTGACACCCTCACGAGCGATTGATGATCGGGAGCTGGTCGTGAGGTGTTAATCGCTTCTCGTTACCCCACGTATACTACACGACGCACGATGAAGGCCAAAATCGGGCTGATCACCAAATCGGTCGCACGACTCAAAAAATCGGCTCAAAATGGGCCAAAAATCGCACAGTGTGAGCCCAGCATTAGAGCAGCAATGTTTGTTCGCTCAGAGAAAGAAAGAAAAAAGGCTGCAAAAGCACAGGGAGGAATGGGAAAAGGAAAACACCTGGCTGGAAAAGTGCACTATAAAGCGCACTGCACTGTGTGCTGGCGCACTTTTTCCATAGGCATGCTTCTATTGGTGGGCACATGAAGAACATGAGGGGCGTGAAAGCTCGGGGAACCCTTTACCAATTTTTTGTCCGCCAGGCCACGGCAGAAGCAGATATGGTATGTAAACACTGGTTTGTTTTTTAAACCCTCTGGTTAAGGTTAATATGGGCATGTGCAGTGAATATTAGCGCTATGTGGCCAGAAGTGTAATAATATAATTTATTTTGTGTAATAAACAACAGCAAGGATAGATGATTACAACAAATAGATCACTAATACATAAAAGTAATACATAGATGAATAATGATGATGAGTTATGATGCGTAATCATGGGAACAAGTGGGTTTACAAACAGGAGCAGCTGATTAGCTTTAGAAAAGCTGAAATAATACCTCAACTGAAGCCAATTGTACTAAATGCACTAAATGTGCACTGTTACAAGAATATTTTTCGTTCTATTGCTTTCTATTAATTTATATAATTTTAAGTTAAGTAGGACAGAGTTCTTTTAAAGAAAGATTTACTTATATTCTCAAAAGTTAAGCATGACAGGCTTCTGTTTAAGAAAGAGACCTGTTTTACTGTGTTAATGTTGTCATTGTGAGCTAAAAATAAATGGCTAAATGATCATTTGTTTCCCATATGGTCATATCACAAAGAATATGCATCTGCTTAAATCAAGTTCAAGTCAAATGGTTAAAAAATAATTTCACACACAAAAAAAGAGCTACCACACTGGGAAGGGTGAAGACAACTGGGTTGCCCGGCCCTGGCCACGAGGTGTCCCTTATCTATTTTTCAGGGAGTTGGCAACCCTAGTTATAATCAGTGACAGACTGTCATGTGACAAGGAAAAAACAATGAGTGGAAGAAGTAGGGAAGGATACACAGTGATGTGATGAAGGTCTTATGGTAACAGTGAAAAAGCAAAGAAATGGAAGGATCAAGATGAGCACAGTGTTGTATAATCGAGATTTCAGAAGCAAGAAACTACATTAAAATGAAGGCAGTGGGGGGAAAAAAGACCTGAGATGAGTGACTAGATAATAAAGTTAGAAAGAGACACATCCAGGCTAGAATACATGAATGAGGATTGACTGGGTAGGAATTAAAAATAGAAAAACAGATGAGAAGAAATAATTAACAGTGACAGATGGTCATCATTATGTTGCTTTCTACTGTTACCATTGGCTACAATTAGCCTTGCATGGCCCCAAAAACTCTGTTAAAGATCACTAACGCCAGTAATGAACTATTTGGAGATATAACTAGGAGGGGAATACAACGTACCATAGGGCTTTTCCATGTAAAAAGACGAGCCAATTATCGAGTACCGGCTTATAGGAAGTGAAAAATCTACCTTAGAGGAACATTAATTATCCCAGAAACAAACGAGATTCAGCTTAAAACAATACGGCACATGTGAACAATAAGCTTTCTGAATAACCAAGACAGGGCTCATTATTTGCTCCGTTGATAGTTTACAGTTTTGACTCCCGCTTTGAACGGGGGCACAGCTAATGCAGAAGAAATGACGACTAACTCCTTTTGAAGTGCAACAAAGAGGCTGTTTGGTTTCTATTAAGCAAATCATCAATCTATAATTGGCTCTGCTCTCCTGCTACTGAGTTTCATAAGAATACAGAGCAGGTAAGTGTCATTTGACTCAAACAGTGAAATAAAAGCAGAATAAAAGAACAATTTCTCAATTATGTTGTTAATGCTCCACGTGGCTTCTTGTTACCGATGGTGCCTGCCCGTCATTCTCAGGCAACAGTAAGGCAGGTGAACAGATGGGGCACTTGCTGTTCAAAATACAAGACTTGCCAAGATAAACAAACCAAATGTGTGTATATATTATATTATATATATTTATTAACTGATGGGTTACCGGGCAGTGTTGGTTGTGTGCTAGTTAGTGTGATCTAGCTCAAACAACATGCAAATCCAGACATTTTTGCAGTATGAACTGCATCTGGCCTGTGAATTAAGACTAGGCTGGGTGATTATAATTATACTAGCATACTACAAGTCTGATATGCTAATAATTACATTAAACTTGCTCTCATGCATTTTTTAATCTTTAGAAATGGTAAAAATACCCCAGAAAAGCCAGCTAAACGTAGATTAGAGCCCATTACTAAATACTTATGCACACCACTTCAATATAGCAAAAAGTCAAACTTGGTTATGGTGACAGGACAGTAGCTGGTCGCGGGGCGAGGCCTCACTGAACAGCTGATTAATGAACAAAGAGCCAAAAGGAGGATGAGGGACCCAAATAAGTGGAAAAGTCATGAACATTAATGATAATTACATGAAACAAAAAAAAAAGGCACGATTAAACATCAAAGATCATAACCTATGATGGATGTAGGATGTCCCACACCTGCTTGATTTAACCAACTTTCCATCAAGGAGAGAAGTGGAAAGTTTGAAACCCTGAAACAAGGGAAACACGGTTACTGTCAGGAGGATGGCACTTGATGGATGAATGGACGAAAGAGGGGATGACAAACGGTGAAGGGAGAGACGTGAAAAGCTGAGCTGTTAAGGAATAGTGGGAGGATCAAAGGATGAGGCATCAGGCCGCTGTCGGGATCAGGGATCAGAGCGGCAGATGATGGACAGAGAGGTACAGAACGATAGTGTGATGAAGAGGCGTAATTACAACACTGTTTAAGATAGGGAGGAACACTCGGAGGATGTAGAGAGACTGAGTAATGAAGAATAAAAAGGCGAGCGATGACACTTGAGAGGTGGATGATAAGAGAGCGTGGGGATAAGGGAATAGAGGAATAACAATGTCTGAGAAGAAAAACTGCACTAATAAAACAGAGACACAAGGAGGAGGGGGTGTGTGAACGAATGGAATCAATCCGATGGGACTGAATGATAAAAGATTGAGTAATTAGACAGTTGGTAGTCGAACGTAGATTTGTAGGATGTAATGATAGCAACGAAAGGATGACAAAAAAAAAGGATGAAAGTCAAAAGATGTCAAATGACGGAAGGAAGTGTGAAGATAAAAGTAGAGAATGATTGAAGGAGCAAAAGAAAGTTACCAAGAGGTTACCCGTAAAGAGGTGGAAGGAGCGAGCAAACGTGCTGTACAGAAAGTAAGGAAAGACACGGGGATGAAAGTATGAGTAATTAAACTGTTGACAGTCTGTTTAGGCACAGCAGGTGCCTGATGAGCAGAACAAACCGTAACCACGGCAACCACTGGAGACAGATGGAGGGGTGGGTTTTGGGGACGGAGATATCCAGGAGATGGGAGAAATGGGGGAAAGTCGAGTGTGAACGTGAGGAAACTTGGGGGAGGGGTTAAGTGTGGGGTCGGAGATGTGGTGGAAATTAAGACTTCACGCAGCAATCGTATTTAAAGAGAAGTAGAAACTACAGCTAGAGACGAACACTGTTATCTGTGCTCTCTTCATCCAGTTCTGTGTTTTATTCTGCCACAGAACGATCTCTTATCCTTCTAGAGATTAGAGAACATGATGAGCACACCTCCATTATCAAAAAGCAGCTACGCTGAACTTGATGTCCTTTGTAGTGGCAAAACACACTGCAAATATAAGATGGTCAGGTCAGTGTGCTCCAACAAGCTCCATCAGGCCTGACCCATTTAGTCCTGACCAAAACAGTGAGCAACAAAGAGAAGGGTCAGCTCAAAAATCACATAAAGGACACACACAAAGGAGAAACACGAATTAGAAAACAATAAAATTTATGGTTTCTGCAGCGTTTTATAAACACCTAGAACTAGATCCAATGAGTCCCAGCAGAATTTTGCAAATTAAGATTAGGAATTAACCCGCATATCTGTGAAAGATTAGTCCACTCTAGCTAATACTGATCCAAATCTATGAAACTAAATGAGAAAATTAGGTTTATGTAATGTGATTCAGCTATGTAGACTGAGAATTGCTAACAAAATTTCACAAAATTTAACTTGCTAATCCTGCTTTGTGAAAACCCCCTCTAGAGATGGAGGAAGAGAGCAGATGGATTTACAGGAACAGCACAAAACTTTGATGTGTTCAATCCCATCAAAACTTTTCTCCAACGAGCCTAAAATGCAAGATGTTATGACCCCATTTAAACCTTTTATCGCATGTTCAGTCTGTAAAAAGGCAGAAAAAGAGTAGGAAATATGGGGTCATACTTCCAAAGCCTAAGCGGTTTGGCATTCTTGCTGGATAAATGACTGTTGATTGTCCCAGCACTATACCATACCAAGACAAATCAAAGGTGCCCTTCAATCTGTCAGGTCCACTGACTGATATTCTGGGTGCATTTACTCATCGATGATTGATTTTGGGCTTTTCATGAGTTTAAAACCAAGAACTGAAAAAGAAAGTCTGGGCTTTTAAAGCACCGTCAGAGTCTTTTAGACTGCTGAGATGCACATTCTTCACATCGAGTTTAAATCCAAGCCCGACAAAGGCAAACATCATGATCATCAGTTTGGAAGTATGTCCCACAATTCTGCCAAACACGCTGGGAACAGCTTCCTGCCAAACCAGCACTACGTCTTCAGTTCACATGTGTTTGTCTGCATTACAAATATCACCAACAGATGCAGTTGGTTGTAGATGTTCAAGTGAATCATGGTGCAGAATGCAGCGTGGGTGATGACTATCAGAAGGAACCGGCTTGTACTTAGTTGGAAACACTTAAGTCTCACAGCAAAGCACGCAGCATTTCTGCATGTATCAGCACTGCTAAGCATTAGAATATGAGACGCAGTAATCAACAAACTCAAGGGAAACCAGTTTCCCCTGCAGGCTCATTGCAGTGCAGCCTTGTTTTGTCTGCATTAGTATCACACACTGGGGGGAAAAAAGCTCTTTGTGGTGAGTTACATTGCAAGTTGTGATTCATAACAGCTAAAAGTGGCTTCAGATCAAACGCGCCTGATGCTAACGAGACTCGAGCAAGGAATCGCTTATATGCTACATGCTACATTTATGCCTCCTTCTGATTCTACTTGTGCTACCCATCTCTTATCACTGGCCTTTTGTCTTTCCTCATTTAAGTTCCCTTGGTTCAGAGAGGGCCATGAGAAAGATGGGTGACCACTAGAGCAATATAGAAAATCGAATGAGATAAAATAGAAAAAGGGTAGAAAAAGGAACAAACACATTAGTGAAGACAGTTTATTTTTTATAGAAGTGTGCGCCTGTGTGGAAGTGTGTGTGCGCCCGTCTGTGCAGCATTAATCAATACATCCATCACTGTGATGCAGAGGCCTGGCTGGCATGTCACTGACCTACTGTGCTGGATGCAGAACGCTGATTGGGTAACTGTTCTCTTACTCAGGATTTCCCCTCACTGAGCTGAAAAGCCTGCTGAATCACCAAACTGCCACATGCATACACACACGCGCGCGCTTTTCCACCAAGCTGCATCCCGTGGCGTCAGCCAATCAGGGTCCATATAATTGGCGCTGCAGGGTGTCTGACTGGTGGGGATGTTGACAGATCAGCAGTGGTGTGTTGGCACATCATTTGTAGACTTGTATTTGTACTGAATTTGTGGTTGATTAGCCTTATCGACGTAAACACGCACAGGTGCACACGCACAAAAGCATCCATTGATAATATGGTGCTGAAAGGCTGACATTAGGTTGGAGTTCGGATGGAAAGGCAATCAGATAACGAGCAGTCATCTGCTTATAGAGAAATAAGCGCCAAAACAGGTCAATAAGGGACAATGAAGCTGAGCTTGAAAGTTAGAGAGACGAAGATGAAGAAAGAGCATCAGAAGGATTAAAAAAAATAAAAACAGGACAGGAAAATGCAAGCACATTATGTTCACGGTGAGTGGCAGGTCAGCTATTTTACACCACTTACATTACTGTGTGTCTGCAGGCAAATTTGTGGATGTAAACATAACCATATTTAAGTGGGTGCAAGTTTAGAAGTTCAAGAATGTGACTGTGAAGAAAAATAAACTAGGATTAGAAACTGAAGCAAGAGTTTCTCCTGGGTGACCCCTCTGTCTGCAAACTCAAATGCACACAATCAACCTTCACTAAAATCTTACAAATCAAGAAAGAGAATATCTACTGGTACCAGACTTAAGGGTAATAGGTGTCACACCACAGGTTAAGTCACTAATATTTAACAGCACATCACAATTAGAATATGGGAGCATTTTTTAGAAGCAGATAGCCAGATGAGCACAATAAATTTGAAGAATCTTTAACTTGCTTTCATCTACAATAAGGTGTTGAATGAGGAACATGCGTATGTTCACGTCCCTGTGAACATACGTGAACAGTATGTTGTTTTTCAGACCTTAAAAACACCTTTCTGAACTTTAGAAGTGACAACTTGGTCGCTGCAGAACAAAGCAAAGATTTCACAACCTCCTGCTTTAATTTTCAAGTTTCACATGTGTTGAGCTCGAGGCTCTTGACATCATGCAGCCATTTAATCCATCCTTTCCCCTAACGACCCCACTGATGTCATGTGACATCAGCAGCCTGCACTTGTTTTAACCTCGGCACGCTCGCACAAAGTGCTTTGCAGTGCGTTTCTCTTTCACCCACCTCCATGCATCTTGAAGTTCAGTGCCTTGCCCAAGGTCACATTTGTCAAAGCGTATGTGGCCATGTCTCAAACAACCAACTGTGCAATTAGTGGCCAACCCACTCTGCTACAAGAACCGTGTCCGCCCCGCAGTCATGGAGAAGTCTTAAAGAATGGCTCGTGGATGCCAACTGATGCAAACACAATTTCCTTCACAATCAGCGCAATATGGAATAGCATCAATGAGCATGTGGAAACACAGAGAGTGTCAGCTATTAATTACATGATTTTATTGGCTTACTTATTGTCATTGTGGAATTTAATTAGATCCTACTATGCTATTGCCATCTGGAGTAACAAGTCATCAAAAGAGAAAAGCATTGAGCTGCTTCCCCCTATCAGCAGTATGACAGCTATCCTCCACAATGAAAAATTATTACTCTCCAAGTAGAAAAGACACTCTGGCACAGCAATGTAACCAAGTTATTTTCAGTGCTTTATGTCCCTTATTTGCTCAGCTGTCCCCGTGATCCAGCTGCTGAATCCATCTGTAAGATGTATAGAAAGAGACTGCTAGCATTTACAAAAGGATGTTCAAAACATAATGTTGAAGTCCTGCTTTGCATTCTGAGTGACAATGAAGCATTACAACGATTAAGAAAAGCTTCCCGGCGAAAAGAAATGCACACACAACACAAGCTGTGCTGGTACACTTCTATAATGGCCACAAATACCAGTAGGAAGAAAGTTCAGGCGGTGTATACGAGAGTTACATAACAAATCATAACGGCACCACTCCCCGTCCCTCTGTGCCAATGAAGTGCCAAAGAAAATCACTGTCACCTCTGTTGTTTGCCAATTCAATTTACCTCCCAGAAAATATAATCCCCAAGCTGTGCAGTTGTGTGGGCTTTCCAAGGGGAGGAAACTAAATTACAAACCCTCAGCAAATAATGGGTTATTGGCTGCCACAGTTATAACAACCTTAATGGTAATGACACTGTTAGAGAACTGGAAAGAAAGCCTCCAAAGCTATATGTTCATTTGATTGATGGAAGAGGAACAAAATAGCCAGATGGAGGTGCACATATGTGAGCCGTGACACCAAGTAGAGGCCTACTCGTTGCTGTGGTTCATCACGTCAGGTTTTCCTGCTCAGCCTCTCCGTGGTTCACCAATTCACAGCCAGCGCCAAATCAGAACAGCAGGGTTAACACCTGGTTTTTGGGATGTCTGGCACATCCTGCAGCCGAGCGCTTCCACATATTGCACGAAGGGAGGTCTGGCCACTGTGACAGCCACACTTCAAAAACAATCACAGGTAACCGAGGTGGTTCAACTTTTATGACTTTTTAAGCAGTTTTTAACAAGCCACTCCAAGTTCATTAAAGACTGGGTTGCTTATCTATGCAAAGCTGATGCGAAGTGGCAGCTTTTATAAAGCCAAACTTCAAAGACTCCATCAATATTGCCATTTTTTTTCCTACTCCAAACACAGTGAGCGGAGAACAAGCAGAGTGGGTTGCTTTCTCTTAAGTGTTGCCATGTTTAAAGATTAGATAGTTTCAAGAGCTCCTGGCTTTTCATAAGGTACAGTAGCCAAAAGCACCCTACAACGCTAGAATCTCTCAGATCAAACACTCGTGTCTTCAAATTTTGTACAAATAAGAGTAAAAGCTCTTCAGACTGCTTAAGAAAAATCGCCAAAACCACCAGAGTTTTTATGATCTTCATGCAAGAACTGTGAAATGTGCCTCAGTGAGACAAAAACAAGGATAATATATGAGCCACTTAGTACATAAACTGATGGGAAATTTCACAGGAATGAAAAAACAAATAATTGAACCAAAAACCCAAATGAAAACACGTTAAATATCTGGCTATGAGACGTTCCAGGAATAGAAACAATTATTGAAATCTTCCAAACAAGAAGGATTCCAACAGGAATTAGTGAGAGTGGGTATTGCATACAGATGAATATACGAGTACGTACACACACATTCATTTCTTCCTCTTTCAAATACAACAGAGGCTTGGGAGGAATTAGTTGAGTCGAGTATTTCATAAGAAGTGTATTATTTTGGAGTGCCACTGTGAAGAGACTGCAGTCTTTTTATTTTAAAGAGAACACACTTCACTTCTTTCACTCCTACTATTTACCTCAGGGGTTCTGTGAGCTTTCTTTCCTCCCCATCAGTACCCCCATCTGTATGGCAAAAAGATGAAAAGACCGAAAAAGGACTCCACACAAACGAGCATGTTTTTGTTCTTTCTTGAGAGGCCCATGCTTGACACAAAGATTAGGATTACACTGTAACTCCTGTTTGAAAGATAAAGATCTTCACACTTCTCAGTCAGCCAAAGACCTGAAACAAATCTAAAGTTGGAGCGTTTGTAATCATCTCATTTTCTTTTGGGACAGCAGCCCGTAGTTTGCTTAGTTGGGTTACTAAATTCTACTCCTACAACAACAAAACAGCATTTAGAGAGGAAACAAAAAGACTACTTTCACATACTTGGCCTTTACTTTTAATTTTCTGACCTCAAGATGTGGTGCTTTAAATGTCCCATCCCAACTTATCTGTAATTTTCTTGACCACTAACCTCGTCACTCCTCCTTACCTCATCGCCTTTCACTCCCACTTCTCCCACCACTATCGTGACGGCGATGACATACAGAGTCGTTTTTAGCAGCTCTCCCTTCCTCTAATCAAATCCCGTCTTCCCTCCCTCATCCCTCTCTCTGACAGTGATGGATGGCGGCCTTCACCCGTTTATCGCCTTTACATATTTCTCTGCCCATCCGCTTAACGACACGCATTCACACACAATGACTTCATCCCCCTTTCTCTCCATTTTCCTCAAACTCTCCTCTTCCATCTCACTTTTCCTCCGCTCGTCACACAACTGGCTTCATTTTATCCCATCTTGCACCCTTCCCTCCTCCATCTTATGTACTCCATTTTTTTTTGCTTCCCACTTTCACTGTATTTCATGCTTTAGTCTCTCCTTACCTCTGCATTTGTTGTTTTTTTCCATATCCAATACCGTTACCCCGTCCCTGTGCTTTCTATACATACTAAAGAGGACCAAGTACGACAGAGGAGCGATAGTATCAAAAGGATGAGTGGGCTTACAGTACACACGACTGCTGCAAGAAGAGGCTACGTGGGTGTTCTTTTGTTCCTTGCCTAGAGAGAGTGTGTGTCTATGTGTCGGCCTCCCTATAATTATGATTGTGTGGGAAGACTGTTTTGGTATGCTCGCAGTTGTTTCTGTATGCAAGTGCTCACCTAATATGAAGGGCCTGGATTATGAGTAAGAGTGCATGCTAGAAAGCCTTAGTGTAACCGAAAAAGAATTTGAATGCGAGCGAATGAAAGGCTGCCTCCATATTTGATCTCTGCATTTATGCTAGCGGAGCTTTTGCGTACTGTAACATCAAACAATGCAGCAGAGCTCACGTGCATGCCAGCCATATGAATAGACAGTCAAATGATGCCGCTTTAAAACTTTCCATTCATTTCTACCTCCAAACTAAACGCCTTGCAGTCCAGCATTAACTGCTTAGTGGCAACGCGATGTCTGGCTGTCAGTGATTTCTGACTGAAGCCTGTTGGGACACCTATTCACAGCCCAATAAGATCTGTGGATTACCGTGCTTGTGATAAGTGGCTTCTGAGAGCAAATACAAATCCCCTTGTTTATAAACATTGCAACATTCCCTAAGTCGATTATGGGCTAATGGCATTTGCGAGTGCCAAAGTGGATTCGCGCACACACGCCAATCTGCAGATTTGGAAATATAATCACAAACCTACATGTGCAAACACACAGACACACATGGATTTTATTAACATTATTAATAGGGGCTGGCATTTAAAAGGCCCCGACATTAATAATGATCCACAGAAACCAAGGACAACAGGTCCAACATGTGAAAAACAAACTTCAAACAGACGCATTAGAGCTTTTACCACAAGTCATGCCTTAAGCTTATTTTAATTTGCATGGGTTCGGGTTCAACAGTATCACAGAAAAAACACTTAATGAAAATTCATCATTTTAAAGCCATTAGTGGCAACGCATTCAGCAGTGTTTGTCCTCACTAAGAGAAGCGGCACCCTCCAGGGCTTGTGGTGGGTGTTAAAACTGAAGCTTGCTGGAGTTGGGGTGAGGTCAGGTTCAGTCTCTTGGCACCGAGTTGTGCTCCAGAGCAGAGGGTACAGAGTAGATCCTTCCATAGATGCTTTTAGCTCATGTTCTCACTCTCACTTTATGCAGCCTTTTTTGCTCTCGTCAACAGTCTGTTTCCTGCTCTCTGGACAGCTATGGGTTCACGCAGGGTCGTGCAAGAAGAGATTTCCCAAAATAGAGTAAAAAAAAAACAAAAACACCTGCAAACAACAGATATGGTACACAAGCCTAAGAGCTTGGATGAGCTAGCAAATACACATGTACCTTCATATTAATAGTCTGTTGTTCATACTCCTCTTTGTCTAGTTTCCGGCGCATTTTTGTGCTCTTCTCTGTGATTTATTTCTTAATCATTAATCTTTTATCGACTGACCTCCTTGACTTTTTTTTTTTGTCCCAAAAAGTGTCAAGTAGGCTTTGTCCCAGTGGGCTTTTGTCCTTATTGCTATATACTGCGATGTCTTGTTCTCTGTGCACGTGTGCCTGAGCGAGAGTGCAAAAAAGTGTGGGTGTGTTTGTGTTGACACACATAAGTGTGTCCCCGGCTTATTGCAAATTCAGCAGCAAACTCTTAAGAGCACAAGAAGACTTCCTAAGTGCAGACAAGTGTCACATTAATTCACAAACAGGAACACGCACTAGACATGCATGGTGGGAGTTCATGTCTACAACCGTATATAGCAAGTGCAGATACTTACCTAGCTTATTTCAGTTACTGCACGCGCACACATGCCGTACTATAGCTTTCTGAGGCATCGGTACAAAGCGTTAGATAAGAATTTATTGATTCCCAGAGGGGAAAATCCAGTGTTACAAGAGTGTCACACACACAGACCAAAGAGACAAGGAAAGATAAGAGGGGGGAAGAACTGGAATCAAAAAAAGCTATATATTTGTATAACAGATGAACAGAGATAAATATCAGGCAAAAGCTATTTTCAACTAGTGGTTAAAAACTGAAAAAGTTAAGGTTAAGGCATTGCTGTAGGTTACATTATACGCAAGTGACAGTTACCCGATAGAACCAGGTAAGATTAGAAATGTAAGAAGTTGATTTGAGGGATTTATAAGCTGTGGCAAACATCTGAGTTGTATCATTTCAAACAAGAGGATTTGTTGAGTTTCACATCTGAAGATGTAATCTGGGTACCTTTTTGTGTGCAGATTTTGGAATCACAAATAAGAATGGGTCACCAGAGGTGTACTGGCTAAGGTCCAAAGGAGACTTTCTCAAATACAGTCAACTGTATGTCCTACACCGACTGTCACTAAAGGGAACACATGAATCAGAAGAAACACTCATCCTAGGCTGGAAGCAGCTATTAAATGCCATAGTGCATCAGGCATACTGCTGTGTCACTCTTTATTTTTTGCATAAATATGAAATTTAAAGAAAACTCCTCACAATTTAAAAAACTTAAAGTATT
Source organism: Copadichromis virginalis (assembly GCF_057382275.1). Taxonomy (NCBI): domain Eukaryota; kingdom Metazoa; phylum Chordata; class Actinopteri; order Cichliformes; family Cichlidae; genus Copadichromis; species Copadichromis virginalis. The sequence continues at coordinate 49,625,468 of NC_140620.1, forward strand.
TACTTATTGGATTAACATGTTTACTACTTGCATCTTTATCACTGTTAAAGAGGGAAAAAGATGCAATGAGAGCATGGAAGAAGAAAAGAGTGAAAGAAAAAGAGCGAGAGTAAATGAATGGGACAGGGTGCTATCTATCTCTTTGGCTCTGATCGATCAGCAGCTGAGCAGATCAGTTACATCCAACTTGTGTGCCAGAAAGCTTCAATACTGCACTGCTCTGGTTGTAAATGAGATCTCCTCCATAACAGAGGAAGAGCACCAAATGAAGGAGAGAGTGAGACGCTGAGTGAGTAAGAAGAAAGAGAAATGACAGTTTGGGAGGGGAAGAAAGAAATCAAGAGAAAGCAGATGGAGAGAAGAGATGAGCGGGAAAGTTAGATAAATGAAGGGAGGGAGGAGAGAAATAGCGAGGAGGGAGGGAGGGAGCCTCTGAGACAGGCAGGGTGCAGCATATAATCATGTGTGGTTTGCAGGATCAGAGGGTGTGTGTTTGCATGTGTGGATAGTTTGTGACTGAAAGTTAGAGCAGCACTGGCAAGGAGACATGGAGGGCAGCAGAATCAGCAAGCGATAGGGAGACGAGACAAAATGACAGAGGAAGTGCTGCCGGAGAAGGTGGTGAGGTAGTGCTGTGACTGATAACATTGTCGTACTTGGGTTGCCTCAAGGGCAGACAAGACGGAGAGAAAGGAAAAAGAGGGAATGAGACATAAAGAAAGAAAATGTGGTAATTTACAGAATAGCCAGAGGCAGAAAGATGGAAGGTGAGCAAGGATGTAGAAACAGGATAGGCAAAGATAACAAGGAAGACAACTGCAGGGAGAGGATAGAAGATGAGGAAACAAAGCCCGATCCCTGGAAATAGAGAAAGAAGAGGAGCGGTACAGTAAGAGAGAGGTGTGGGAGTGGACAGTGTGGGCAGGGAGGACACGAGGAGAAGGCTTTCACAAGGAGAAGAGGAGACAGAAGGTGGAAATTAAAAACAGAGTGAGAGTAAGGCCAGGAGAGTTATTAGATGACTGAGAAGAGCTAAGCAACGAGAGTAGAGGAGGAAAAAATGAATGAGACAGACAAAGGTCAAATGACGGTGTGGAGACAGATGCAGGACGCACAACAGAGGACTGCACGAGCATTACTGACATTCAGCATGCCGCAGGCAAACCAAGTGTTAGCAAAGCGTGGGGTAAAGCTGGTTTAGCGCTGATCGTATGAAGACACCACCTGACATTAGGGCTTTTCAGGGAACATGGCGGAGAAGACACATTTTTATGCAGTATTACACTTTGCCAGAGTATTGTCACATTTTAGTATGCATGGCTCCACAGGAGTGCAGGAGCAGTCGACTTCCAGCATCAACCTGCCCCAGGGACTGGCTGTCACTGCAGGCTTCCGTGCCTTTGTCCTCCTCCCCACGCTCCCACCATCCCACTCTCTCCTGCTGCAAGCATTTTCATCCTTCCTTTTCTTTTTTTTGAAAATGATGACACTAGACATAAGGAAATAACAATCCCTGATATCATTGCTAAGCTGGAGAGCATCTTGGGAGTTTTATTTTTAGGCTGGGTTGAAAACGGTACAGAGTTCCTGGTAGTCATTGCAGCTTCCCAGAACAACCAAGAGGCACTCAAGTAGCAAAAAGCAATGTTTTCTAACTCTGCAGTCTATTGACGTACAACTGAACGGCTTGATGGGATGGGCAGAAAACCGGGCTCATGCCCAAACTGCATTGCTCTTGATAACTAATATCTCATTGGTTTAATGTGCTGCCCAAGCATCATGCTTCAACAGGAAACGCAGGATATTAAAGCAGCAATGGAACCATTCAATAAAGCAAAAAAGTAGTTCTTGCGTGATCTATACCACCTTTTTCATTCCTTCCCCTCAGCTTTTACCGAGAACATTTGAGATCCCAAGATTAAAAAAAAAAAAAGTATATTCATTTCAGGCACTAGAGTTCTCATCTTCTCATTTACTCAATACAAAGTTATCATTCAAAAAGGAGACAGTGTAGCCTGGTCTAATATAGAGCTCACATTTTGGAAGCAGACCAAAACTACCATGTAGCAGTCTTGCTATCCGAGCTAGATTGCAAACGCTCCTCTAGTTTCAGGCAGAAAGAGTAAAGCCAGAATCTAATGGAAAATATTGAGCCGAAATTTGCGTCAACCTGTAAAGCCATCGTGATGCATAGTTATGCCTGGTCATTACTCAAAGTATTGGGTTGCACATACTGTATATCACCGTGTAATCATCACACTCTAGTTTCTGCACTGTCAGTTTACAGATTGCTTCATATGAAAATATCCCCATATCGTTCTTCAGTGATGTTTTTGTGTCCGTCCGTGACTCACCATCTCATCTCCCCTCATCGCATCTCTGACTGTTATCAACCATCTCTGTCACTCTTTCTGCATCTAGGCTACAGTTGCTATAACAACTATTAGGCATGGCAATCAGTGGCTGTGACTCACTCCTATACCTTATCACTAAGCCACAATGTGTGCATTTACTGGCAAGATAAAGGCAGAGGGATGCCATTTCAAAGCCACAACACAAACAGAAGTGAGATTTTTAACACCGAACAAAACAGCTGACCCGCCCCTACAACCAAAAAGCCAATTAACAGCCAAACGGGGAGTCATTTGAGCCAATAATGTTACACTGACAGATGTCAGAGACACAGTGTATACGTTTTGAGTGCCTTTATTCACAAATAACCAGAATTAGCATGACATTTGTTTATATGTTCTGATAGGGTTTTCCAGAGATGCTTATCATGTTTGCAAGTATTTGTAACAGTGTGTGCCCAAGTGTAACCTGATGAATCAGAGCTTGTTGGGGTTTTTTTTGCTTTAAAATAGTGACTGAATTATGGATCCTCTCCATACATTTAAAAAAAACAAGGCTGCAGAGTAGAACGACTTGCTTCTAGTACGACTGTACTGCCATACATACTGTATGTGTGAGACTTACAATGGGACCCTGGTGTGTTTAGTACTATGCCAGGCTTACCAACACCTGCATTGTGCTTTATTTGAGCTTTGCTGTGGAATCCAGGCTGATGGGCTGCTGACCCAATTTGATTCCCTGACCCATAGTGTTAAGAAAGGGTCCTATGATATAACAATAATCCACTCTAACATGTTTCTAGGTAACTGTTACTATGGGGACTGGCTGTGTTCAGTCTTTTGGGATGCTGTTGCTAGGCAATAAGCTACAGTGGCAAAGAGGTAGACAGGACAGAATATACATGTAAGCCAATTAAAAAAAAAAAAAAAAAAAAAAAAAAAAAAGCACACAGCAAGGGAGGCAACCATTTTTCAATACAGATTTTTTTAATGCTACAAAGCACCATGTAGGCACTAGTGTGAAGTGGTACTTGTTTAGAAGAGGCCTTGACCCACACAGGTATGGATGTGTGTAAAGCAAGCCCTTGCTTCACTTCTGTCTAGTCAGAGTAGGTGGAAGACAAAAAAACCAGACACACACATAGAAATACGACCAACTGTATGAGTTTAAAAACTATGTCTAATCTTTTCCCCCCCATCTGTTCTCTTTTTCTCTCCAGGTCTGTGAACAGCCAGGCGTTCTACCATGCCTGTCCCCCCACCCTTCAATCCCCGCAGACAAAAACACCTACCCCACACACACCACCCCGAAGACAGAGCAGAGGGCTCCGACTTCCCATCCCTCTTCCCTCTGCCCAGTCTGTCCGTCTCTCTTCTGTCCCCTCTTTTTGTTTCATCTCTGTCAACTTCCTCCCATCTCATCCACTGCGCCTGTCCCAGGACTGCAAAGAGAACCCTCCCGGACTCTGTCCCTTTCCCAGTCTTTCACTGGCTGACTTTGGTCACATGCTGCCTGCTTCCTTCTCTAATTGGAGCAGGGGAGACGTGGGGTGTGGTCTCGGCCTGTCCTTTCCACTGCGTGTGTCGAAACCTTTCGGAGTCACTGAGCACGCTCTGTGCCGACAAAGGCCTCCTGTTCGTCCCACCGCATGTTGACCGGCGGACAGTTGAGCTGCGACTGGCCGATAACTTTATAACAGAAGTGGGCGGAAATGATTTTGTCAACATGACCGGATTGGTTGATCTGACACTGTCAAGGAACACCATCCACCTTATTAGACCAATGGCCTTTGCTGACCTGGAGAGTCTACGCTCTCTGCATCTGGATGGTGAGCAGTTATTTTATTCTCAGTGTTCAAGACTTGAATCAAATACACTACTTAAACGTGTTTTTACCCGTTTATTGTTTTATCCAGGTAATCGCTTGACAATACTCGGACCTAGAGACCTTGCAGGTTTGGTCAATCTGCAGCACCTGATTGTCAACAACAACCAGCTGATCAAGGTCTCCGTGCAGGCTTTCGATGACTTCTTGCTCACACTGGAAGACCTCGACTTATCTTACAATAACCTCAGGAGGTGAGTTTTTGCTTTTGTTGGGTATCACCCACGTGCACAGCACATCCAAGCCACAGACATTGTTCTTTAAGCAGAAATCATCAAAAATGGGGCCTGGAGCCAGACTTGCAACGTTTAAAAACGGCAGTGAAGTCCGTTGTTGATAGAGTTTCTCACTAAATTACTCCAAAAACTTGTACGTGTGAAGGTTTTGTGCCTTTCCACTGATCTCTCAATTGTTCATATGACGGTAAACTCAATGAATTAAGAAAAATAAACTATGAGATTATTTTTCTTGCAATATTTCAGGATGTTCATCCTCCTTGTAAATAGGTCATTCTTAAATAGATAGTATTTAACAAGAATACTTTATTTTGCACATTTTGAAGACATATCTCACATGGGTTTATGGTTACAAGTTTAAGTTTTAGGAAAACACCTTGTGCTACACAACTTAAAGGGGAAAAGAACCATATACTGTTGTTTTTCTTAGGCTGCATACAGTGGACTGAACGTGGCCCATGAACTAAATTGAGTTTGACATCCTTTGTGTCAAACTCAATTTAATTCATGAGCCAGCATACACTGACACACCCGTCTCTGTCAGTGTATCCTGCACACAAAATTTACACACAAATGCACAATGAAAACACTTGGCATATGAGGCAACGAGGAGAAGAAAGGGAAAGAAAAATGAAAGTCAATTTTGATGAGGTTCTAATTTTCTTTCACTTCGTCTGAGCTCACTCCACTGCCACCGTGTACACTGTTATAGCTGCTCTATACAGCTGAGTGCAGGGTGCAGTATTCTTCTCGTGTCTATTTAGGACAATAGGGATTCAGGGTTACTTTCCATTCCTCTGGTCTAAATGATAAGTCAGAACAATGATGATATTCTCTTTTAGACCTCTATTCTCTTCCTAGTGTCCCTCTGTGCTGATAAATTCAGCAGCATTGGGCTGTCAGTTCTGATTAAGATGTTTCATTTGTCTCCTCTAAAGCAGCTCTTTGGCCTTTCTCCAACCTCTAAAACCATAATCTAAACCATAAACATGGTCTAATTAACTATGCCTGGCACTTCTTTCCTCTTTCAGGCCTGTTGTCTAATCAAACTATTGTACAGATAAATGGAGGCCACCTGCTGTAACCATCAATGTTTACCAAATTGTTTTTGTAACTGATTAAAATCACTGAATACGTTTATTTAGTCAACTACAAAAAGAAAAGCATGCTTTGCACCCAATGAACTTTATTACTCAACAGCAAGGTGATTGTAAAGTTCAGTTCGGTGAACCTGGACACAAAAAAAGGTTAAAATCAGCAGGGCTGGTGTGACTGACGCCAAAAAATAAATGCTTCGTATTTTTCCTATTTTGCTAGTTCCAGACATTTCATTTGGATTCACTAATTGGTCCAAAACAGGGAATGACAGCACTAATGGAATACTAAATGACTACAGCAATGGGTCACAGATGGGACTTGGGGAAACCCAGATAGAGCAAAAGATTCAGAAGGAAAACAAGCATCTGTTGTTGTTGTCTGCCATTGTTGTCACTATTAATTCATCGTTGCATATTTGTTCTCTGACGAGTAAGAAGAAATTACCCAGAGAACAACAAATGAACTGTGGATCTATCGGTGCTACAATCACATCCTTTAATAAAGTGGTCTCAAGAGGTGGATCTGTCTTTAGAGCTGCTGTTACTCCATCTTCACACTGCATGATCAATCTCACTACAAAGTTTACCAATTCAATAAATCTCACATTAGCCGTTGTTCTTTTTTATATCTACAGGGTACCATGGGAGTCCATTCAGAACATGGCCAGTCTGCACACACTAAACCTGGACCATAACCTGATAGATCACATAGCGGAAGGAGTCTTTGGAGAGCTGTATAAGCTTGCAAGGCTGGATATGACCTCCAACAGGCTCCGAACCCTGCCTCCTGATCCTCTCTTTGCAAGGTAGCTCTTAAGCTTCAACTTTTATGTTTCCCTCAGAAGTAGCTTAGTAGAAATATCCTGTTGCAGACGCCACAAAGCTACCAGTGTGTGTGTTTTTAGCAGGGTGCTTTCTGGCACAGAAAAAGAAGAAAGACAATGCTGGTGAGCTGGCATTCGGTAAATTCTTTAGTCAACATTTACTTTTATGCTATTTATGTGCCACCACAAATTCTCACCACTTCGCTGACTCAAACATATTTCAAGTTTTGAAATAGTGATGGCGAGTTATATGACGGTTATAAATAGAAGTACGCACTCATTGTAAAGCTGTCAGCTGTGCTCCAACTAATGTGGAAATCAAAGTCCAGCTGTGACACAGCTTTGGTCAACTGGAACTCAGTGGGACTGACATTTTTGTCAAATCAACCGTATGGGGTGTTGCACTGACACGATTTCTAACTCGCCTGTCTAAGGACTACGTTGCACGCTATGACAGACCATAGTGTGCAAGATCATAACAACTGACCAGTGCTTTGATTAGTAATAGAGACATTTCAGCTCAGGCCACCTTTTAAAAACAAGTTAAAATGATCTCTTTAATCATAACTTCCCCTGTAACTGCATCCAGATTTAAAAGGGAAACCTGAATGCTTGCACAACAAGTTGTATTCTTCTATAGTTTATGCAATCCAGTGTTTAAATCTTTTATATTTTAACATAAAGTTCAGTCTGATTGTACTAAATAGAGCTTCTCACATAGCCATGCTATACACAGCCAGTTTATTCTGCAGTTTCACATGTTCCCATACCCTCTACAGATCACACCAGTCATTAAATGCCATATAAAATTACTTATAACAGCTTGGTATTAAAATGGAAACTTGGGAACAATTATCAAGTTTAAGGTTTTAGAAACATTTGAAAATAAGTTATGGCACAACAAAATTTTTTACAATTGCAGACATTTGCACAATAAATGAACTCCACGAATTGCTTCCCTTCCACTGATCCATGTGTTCAGATAACGCAAAGGTGGATTTGATGTTCACATAAATCAACGTACAGTCACAGTTAACCCTTTTCTAAAAACGGCTGTGAACTGTAAAATGCTTTGCGGGAGCAGATCAGTATAAAGTACATTAAAAGCAGAAAATAGAGTGACACAATCAGACAGCTGAGCCTCGTCTATCAAGCTTTGTCCAATTAACTTCAAAAGAATTTGTTAAACAAAAATTGCAACACTTGTGCAACGGTGCCCATTAGAGGTCTCAGAAAACAAGTAGTGGTCTCCAAACCATTTGTCAGAATGAGAATCAAAGCTAAAAATTTGTGGTGAGCAAAGACAGCCTCATCTACCAGCCGTTCACACTGTATAACTGACAAGTTTTACTCAGTGATGCATGCAAAGCTCAGATTTCTGTCAGGAGCAAATAGCAGAGAGGTTGAACATGGTATGTTCAAATGTGAAGATACCATGTTCACATTTGGTTTGCACCAAATTGACTTCAACCTGTCTAAGGACAAGTTCATGAAAGACGTCCTAAAGTTGTTCTTAGAGAGAGATGTTCAAAGTAAATCATTTATAAAAATTTAACCAAATGCAAATTGATTATCTTCATGAGTTTTAAGGCTCTTTTGTATTCACTACAGGTACTCGTTTCAAAATGAGAGAAAAGACAATTATGAATACTGCATTTAAATAACCTCGAAGTCCAGCAAGGCATCATTAAGTGAATGGACTGACTGCTTTTCTTTTATTATATTCAGGTCTCAGACAGGTGCAATAAGTCCTACCCCATACAATGCTGTCATAAGCCTAAATTTTGGAGGGAACCCACTGCACTGCAATTGTGAACTGCTGTGGTTAAGGCGCCTCATCCGTGGAGATGACATGGAGACGTGTGCCACTCCTGCTCACCTTGCTGGAAGGTAAATCATCGTCAGCTGGTCAACGGATTATTCTGATTCTTGTAACTAGTAAAGGTTTCCTCTATCATAGGGCAACAATGTAATAAGTTACAGGCTGAACAATGTTTTGAATTAAAATGACCTAATTCTTACCTTAATGAGATCAAGCTCAAACTCATGAGGACAGGTACGCCATGCAGCCAGTTTTAAGAACACTGGCGTGATATTTTGCCCCTAATTAGATACTCTGAACTACCTCTACTTCCTACATCACTCTTTTCTAAATTTCTAGTCTAACTCTAGTCAAAACCACACTGAAAATGAAGCATTTATGAGGAAAAGGAGTTGCTGTCCTCATCAGTCTGCTATTATTCACATTTTCAGCATTTTTGAGTTTGTCATCATAGGATCCTGGTGTCTCTTAGTTTGAATATGTATGCGGACAGATGTTAACATGATAGGCTTTGATAGAAGGAAGCTGTTGGTCTTCGCATTTTAAGCTCCTGTCCCACATATGATTCTTGCGTGACTCATTGCAAGATGCTATCTGGTTAATTGATCATTTGGGATTTGTGGAGAATAGCAAAATTAATCTGCTCCACCCATCTCCCTCCACCTCTCTCACTGTCTCTTTTCTGTGCCTGCAGATATTTCTGGTCAATTCCTGAGGAGGAGTTCACATGTGAACCACCTCTCATCACTCGCCACACGCACAAGCTGTGGGTGCTGGAGGGCCAGCGAGCCACGCTAAAGTGCCGTGCCATTGGTGACCCCGAGCCAGTAGTCCACTGGGTTTCACCAGATGATCGCATCATCGCAAACTCATCCCGGACCAGCTCCTTTAGCAACGGGACCTTGGATATCTTGGTAACAGTAGCCCGTGATGACGGGGCATATACATGTATCGCAATAAACGCAGCAGGTGAAGCAACTGCCACTGTGGATCTCAAAATAATCCCCCTGCCTCACCGGGGTGGAGTAGGTGGAAACGCTGGGAGCAACAGTGTTAACACCAAGAACAACAGGAACGTGACCAATGGAATTTTACGGACCGATCCGGGCTCGTCGGATATTAGCACGGCCAAAAATGGAGGGATTAACAATGGCGGTGGACGCGGAGGAGAGCCAGAGGATGGGAAAAGAGTTGGAGGGGATGACGAAGAGGGTGACGGCGGTAGGGCATCTGAAGGAGAGAGGACTGATGGAGGAAGCATGGAGGAAGAAGAAGGGGACGAAGAGGAAGGAAGGATGATTGGAGTACAGGGAGTAACATCGACATCGGCTCAGGTCCGATGGGATTTGGGGCGTTTGTCTGGAGCTTACGTTGTCTGGATGTATCAGATACAGTACAACTGCACCGCCGATGAGACGCTCGTTTACAGGTCAGTTCAACTTTACTCACAATGCAAATAATAGAAGCTTTTGTCGCTTATCTAATGGCAAACTTAGACAGTTGCCATATGATTGCTTTCTCAGCTTCTCCTCCAGAAGGTATTTTTGCAGGGTCATGCCCACCCTTTTCTTTCATGCTAATCATTTTAAATATTTATCCATTACAATATGACACCTCAGTAGTCGAACTGTTCATCTTGCATATTGATGTGCGGATAGCTTAAGGGAAAAGTGAACGGGGAGCGGAATAAAGGGATAGTGGACGAGAGAGTGTTAATAATTTATCTCCATCACTATGACACTTAATCTCAATAGGCAGTAGCCAGTGCATATGGGTGAGTGCAGAATGGGAGGATATGTGGATAACGTGGAAAAGGATTTGAAGGAGGGGGATGTTTCTGAACCGAGCTGCGTAACATAAACATCAAGAGGCCACGGTGTCCATCTAAAAATGCACGATAACAGTGATGCAACATGTATTTAATCTAAATACACTAATTTTCATAAGTTATGTCAGTGTATGACTCATCATAGTCTAAGAGGGAGATAAATAACCACTTAGAAAGTTGATTTGTAGTTAAAGGATTCAAAGCTCTTATTTACGCCATGGCATACAAGTACAGGGTACAGATCTGGAAAACATGGAGGTAAAACTAAAAAGCAAACATCTGCAAGTATTTGAAAATTCCGCTTTTTCCCCTCAAAGATCTAATGTAGCTGTGGCTATACAAGATAAGTTCTACATAAGGAAGACCAAAAACAATATCCTGAAAAATCGCATCTTTTTTATTTGCATTTCTAAAATATTGGGCTTGCATAAGAATCCATGAGAGAAAACAGTCTAAACAAAGCTAAAGGACAAGACTAATGTCTTTCAATATAAAACAGTGTGGCTTTTTTTAGCTACTTGGTGTGCTTACATGTACAATACTATGGTGCTGTTCATGAATTATAGCGGTACACAGTCAAAGTTTACTGTTTTTGAATTTATGAGCGTAGACTGATGAGACATTATGCGTGGGGTTATTGCTACAGTGGCTGAAACAGTGAGGAAGATGGGATAAGACACTGGGCTGGCTGAGCAAGGGCTGCCACTGTGCTATTATTTGTGTGGGGTTTTTATTTTAGCTGGCAGTAATGCTGGGGTTCAATGTGGCTTCCCTCAGGTATTATAAAGAAGGCATTAAGCTGTAAGTGTATCGTAAGGGGTAGAGCAACTCGTATGACAAAGACTGTAGAGAACAGAGATGGAAATATGATTGTGAAGAAAAAAAGCTATAATCTGAAAGTTTGAGAGCAAAGTAAAAATAGTAGGAACCTGAGCTGTTTGCAAAAGGGTGGATGGGGAGGTAAAAAGCAATACTATGAGTGAAGGATACAGTTAGAAGGGGAAAGCAGATGAATTTAGACATGTGGACTGAGACCTGTAGAGACTGAGAAGATGGGTTCTACCCAAATCACCTTGAGGTGAGATTGAGATAAAAGCAGGATGTGTGAAAGCAGACTGACAGTAAGGAGGACAAGAGAGTAGAAGGCCCACGTGGGAAAAGGAAGACAAAAACAAAAAAAGGAACCGAGGGTGGAGAGAGGGAGGGAAGGTATTTAAATCCATAACTGAAATAGAAAGACCGTGTACACAGATATACACCTGGGTATGAAAGAAAGGGGGAGGTTGGGGGAACTGATGCAATAAGGGAGAAAGGAGAAAATGGAGCCCACAGAAACGTAAGACAGCGAGAAAAAAAAAAACAAGCAAACAGGAATAATGTGACAAGGGAGCAGGAACGTTTAGAAATAGAGACGAGGCAATTTTGTGGAAGCAAAGTGCTCCTCTGCTGAAAAGGAGGTTGTGCAGTTGAAAGGATGGAGATAAAGAGATGTCCAACAGGAATGCAACATCAAAACAAATAACATGCAGATTCTTTAGACTCCCACGACACGCTTGTTATACCTAAAATGAACTCACTGAGATCTCGAGTTCCTTGTTGATCACTAGTGTTAATTTCTCAGTGGATAATAATCTGAGATCAGGGGAGCAAGCTGGTTATCTCTAGTAACAAAGGTTAAGAGAAGATACTCTCCACAAACTATGAGATATCAAACAACACAATACCAGGTTAATTAGTTTCTCGATTAAATTTGACTCAAAATTTAAGTGTATTTTCTCAAGGGTGGTTTTATAAAAATACAGACTTCTTTGGGCACCTAAACGTAGCTCTTTAAGGCAAAAGGTTGACACCAGTAAAATGCTTTTCTTAAACACTCAGCTGTGAGAGAAACAAAAGAAAACAGAAGAGATAAGCATGAAAGAATGAGTCACAGACCAGCTGGGATCACAGGAGAGTAAGCGATCTGAGGTTTTGCCAGATTGTGACACATACAGCCCTCTGTTTTCCTGGTGGTGTGATTTGTTCAGAGTAGGGTAGTGGCCATTTTAACAGGTCAGTGTGGAAAACAGGTTGAAATAGGAGACAAGTCTGGAGGCACAACCCTCAGTCTCTCAGGACAGAAAGAGGAAAGCAGCATACTACAACGCTGTCGAGCATTTCCAGTATGGCTTCCCATCATGCTATCAATGAGCTAGTGCCAACTAAAGTTTCACACGAGAAAAAAAGGAATCAACCAAAGCAAGTCTGGCTTAGAAACTCAAAAGGTGAGACCAGGTCAGTGAGATTTCAGGTTTTTTATCTGGGATTTGTGTTCGTATTCTATTGCTGAATTTGGGAGGAGGAAACACCAGCCACTCGCTGAATTGGGCAAAAGATGGGAAGAGGGGGAGACGAGGGGCATTCAGAAATGAAGACAGAAACACAGGAAAAGAGGAATCTTTGAGAAATGACAAGAAATAAATGCATCGTAAGATGGTGGTATACAGACAAGAGAACAGCAGACTGCACTGTATCCTTTAAAAGGTCAGTCGTATGTTAGACAACACCGACCTCCATTTTAGCATGCTTTGTAATTCTGCTGGCATCTGTGAGAGTACCAAGTACAATGTCATGGATGTGGCTTCCTTTGAGCTGTGCTCCCTCACAACATTAAGCCAGCTTCCTTCCCGGAGCTCTGCTACCCTTTAACAGCACCACACGGTCACTGATCCTTCAGTGTGACATGAAACCCAGATTCTGAAAAGCACAGTGAAAGAACTGCCAAAGATTTCCTTGTTGCCGGTAAATGTGAGCAATTGACTTCTTTGCCCACGCATGGGACTGGTCTACCTGAAGGACAAAGAGCAGGACAGGAAAGCACGAGTCCATGTTAATGAGCCAGCACTTTAAAGCAACCGATGGAGCACCATCTGTTCAAAAGCGCGTTTTCGTCAGCACTTGCAAGTCACAAAGAACATGCAGTCATAGACAGTTTAAGGCTGTCAACCCTCATCGGCCGGCACTACAGCTTTGTGGAGCTTTTTCGGTCGCGTCTTAATCAGAAGCACGTCAACTTTAATGGCAGCTGTGATACTGAATTAACACATTGACATATTCCATGTACTGTATGCAGGAACACAAAGCTGAAAGAAGCATTTAATTAGCTGGGATTGTAAACAATGACCTCGCTACCAGTCAGAATCTACCTGACATGTAGTAAATAGACATTTTACAGGAAACAGATTCCATGTTCAGCACAAGTCTCACTGAGCCCAACCTCTGTATAATCCATTATTCACTAAGAATTATACAAGGTATCTGCCGTTTCACTGTGCTTCATGATTTTTTTTACGTGTAAATCCATCTATTTTTAGCCTCTGGCAAGCAGTTGGGAATTAGTTATGAATCACTGCTATATACGGTATGTCAGAGAGAGCATCTGTATGACACTTGTATATGTCTGAGCCAAAAGTTTCTCATTAGGTTTAACAACAGTCTTTAAAGTGCGCAGGAAGGCGTAGAGTGGCTTTGACAATTTTCACAATTGCACCCCAGTCACCACATGATCGACCTTTCTGCCGGGCACTCAAAGTGCCAAGTTCGGCTAAGACTTAATGGGAACAGTAACGATCACAGGGAGAGCAATGGGAGTACATTGGAGAGAAAAATCACGCAGAGTTTGAGAAATAATGAGAATAATGAAAGTTGTGTCTAAGAAAAGGCCGCACTGTTAAAAAGTACAGAGCGAGAGGTTGAAAGCCGCAGGAAAGGAGCGTGCTGAGAAACCGAGCTGAGAACACGGCTAATGAGTCACAAAAGGAGAGGGCTTTAATAAAAAATCCTGAAAATTAGGTGTTGGCATTAAAGATTTTTCCTGTTGCAAATTACCCACCATATCTGACTAATATTTGAAAACACTGAATTGTGCTATGGATGTATTTATAAATGCTCACCCAGGGCACTGACTATAGCTACACCAAACTATGTGTCAGTTTTATTTATACAGCATATTTCATTACATGTAAACTAAATGTGCTTAGCAAAAGTGACAAGAATCTAAACTACAGTGTGTTCAGCCAACAAAACCAGGAAAAAACAAACAACACACTGAGCTGTGCAAATGATTTTCCCCACTGGTCCAATCAGAAATCCATCAAAATCTTCACATGGTTTCACTTTGTCATATTACAACATATTACAACACAAAAAAAAATAATCATAAAAGCAAGAAGATATGTGCAAATGCTGAGGCTGGGATTGATAAGGATGTAATAAGAGATGTGGCAGGGAGCAGGGCATGCCGAGGCATGCGGCTTCAAAGATGGAAAAAGAGGAAAGCAAAATGAACAAACAAGGACAGCTGAGCGGTTAGAGGGCAGGGAGGGAAGCGAAAAGGAGATGAGGTAAAATGAAGTGAAGAGTTTTACCCCACGGGAAGAGCTAATTAAGTGTTAAACTACTGTGTCAATACATGCGTCAGCTCATATCAGAGGCTTCAAAAGGAAGGGGAAGAGAACAGGGTCAGCACTCAATACATATGTCACGTTATATTATTCTGTAGAGTCACATGAAGGAAAAGGACGGGCTAAGCAGGTAGCAAAGGATGGACAGGGAATTTCCTATAAATATCTAGGTGGTTAAAGTGAAGAAAGGGGGAGCAACGATGAGGACGACAAGGAGAAGGTCGCATAATGAAAGAAAGCAACCGAATCAGGCATCGAGGGGGGAAAAATAAAATCAGACCGAATAAGGAAGAGTTAAGTGAAACGCCAGATAAAGGAAAGCAAAACAGGGGAGGGTGGGGTGATCATGGAAAACTGAAGAAAGCAGACAAAATTGAGAGAGACAGATAACAAGGCAATAAACAGTCTGACGAATCAAGGCTAAAAATGTATGTAGGAAAGAGTGAACATGGGGTGGGGGGGGTGAGGAGAGCTGGATAGATGTCAGCCAGAAGGAGATAATTGCTTTGTTGTTCCTCTTCATCTTTCTTTCTCTCACTCACTCCTCCGGCTCTTGCTCTCTGTGCCCAATCTTGTCTGGTGTCAGACCACCAGACTTGGTAACTCTGACAGAGAGGAGCAAGACGTGAGGCGGCGAGAATAAGATAAGATAAGATAAGATAAGATAACTCTTTATTGTCATTGCACAGTCATACATAGTACAGTAGTACAATGAAATTGGAAAAACTGTCCTACGTCGGCACTACATATAACACAACAAGATAACAAGAGAAGACAGGAAGTACGATGTGAAGAAAGAAAAAAAATTGGGCTCCACCACTCCTTGATTCCCTCCATCACTCTCTTTTCCTCTCCGCCTTACTCTCACGGGTACTAATAATTACTCGTTTCTGTGTCACCGGCTTGAACAAAGCACTCACTTGTCTCGATTACTTTCTTCCTGCATCTGTGGATGTGCACGCCTTTGCAGGCTTTAACCATAATTAGAAGCACAGGGATGGAGCAAACTCTCTTGGTATGTTAGAAGCCGGCCCACAAAGATCGAGTCAGCGCAAATACAGACAACACCACGGCCGTTTAATCAATCAATTTTCGTAGTCCACGATGATCAGTCCGAGTTACACGAGATGCACTTTGTATTCATGAACATAATGTCTCGAGCAGAGGTTTGAGCCGGATATTATTTCATGTGTACCCACACCACATAGCTAAATACGGGTAAAAAAATGAATAATGCAGCGAGTGCTAGCGAATCAGCATATCAAAGATGCATGCGTTTGTGAATGTGTCTGGGTCTTCCATGTATATTTTAGTGAATTTGCTTGCCTATTTTTGTCGCTCCCAGTGTAGCAAAAACAACTAGAGAGGTGATTCACAATCTCATAAGGGAGGAAGCAGTGGCGGGGTGGGAAAGACGACAGAGGGGTGGTGGGCAAGAGGAAGAGGAAAAGAAATATAGGATACAAATGATGAGGTGGGTAGTGAAAAGGAAAAGAGGCGGTAAGAGGATGAGGGAGGAGCAGTGGTACCTAAAAAGGAGATGGCAGAGGAGATAGGGGTAGATGAGAGGGGAGGAAGAGTGACCTTGGATGCTCAATCATGGTACATGGTTATTGGTGTGGCTAATAGAGATGTAGTGGAGTGACTGAAAAGGAAGAGAGGCTGGGAGATCAGGTAGAGCCTGGTTGAAAATACCAAAGGATTTGAGGCAAGCAGATGAGGTAAAAGATACACAGGATTAGACCAGAGGAGGAGAGTGAAGTTGTAAAAGAGGTTGAACCAAAGATGACTGCATCACTGCAGATTTAGGCTAAGGAAAAAGAGGGATGGGTGATTGCACCGCAATGAAAAGCTCATAGGATATGAGGAGATAAGAGAGCCTGATCACCCAAACGGAGGAAATCTGGTCATGTAAGACTGATGGAGGAAAATAATAAAATAAGTTGGCCGCATTGACGGTGGAGGACTGATAAAGAGCTTTACAGGAGTATATAGAGGGAAGAATGGAGGACAGAGTGAATAAAAAGGGAGGAGTCTGAATAGTAGGATTAGAAAAATGACTAAAGGTGTGCATGACTGTGTGAGGCATGGTCACAATGGAGGACCAAATCAAAGACTCATCCAGAAAGCTTAGTTGTGTTAGGCTAATCCAGACAGATGCAAATATGCTGGTCTAGAATATCATCTTATAAGATTTAGGCATTCTTTTTCAGTATCCAGCAACACACTAACTCTGAACCAGTATGCACTAATATGAATCAAAGTAAGAAAAGAGATTTGGGTATTAGCCTGTGATAGACAGAAGCAGCAACTCACTGGAGTACATGAATCACTCCAATGATGGTCAAGTCGCTCTGTCTTGTGGGATCTATCAATTATATATAGATGCATAAAGGCTGTGGATGAACTGACACCATTGCGATAAATCTCGGGGGCTTTGATAAGCCTATACTATGACCAAGGCTTTTTATTCAGAAACAGAAGCATAGCGAGCGATGCCTCTTGTATATTTCAAGTTAGAAATCTGATTGAGCACCCCCTGTCTTTACTACTGGACTTCACAGGAGTTATTCACAATTCTCTGACTTGACTGATTGCACAAGAGGTTTTATTTTGAGCTTTCATCCCTGAGATATTTGGTCATAATCCTCGGTTTCACTTTCACACTCTTTTTGCTGTAGGAATATGAAAACTCCTTAATCAAAACCTCTCATCTTTTTATGTCAGTGCTGGTTACTGCTGATGTTTAGGTTGTCCACTGTAGTTTATATCCATGAGTTCAGAGATCTCTGACACTTCTTTACAGTTCTGTGAGAAAGATTAAATTAGCTTCAGCATACACATTTCTTAGCGTATCAAAGTACAGCTTTATTTTTGTAATTGGCATCTCTCAAGCTTATGCTGTGCTTATGATGTTGCTATTGAAAAATTTGGCAATTTTATGTCAATTTTCTGAAAATAAGACATGACTAATATCCTGGGAAATGAAGCTAGGAAAGTTGATTGGTCCCGAGTGCTTAGTGAGTGGATATCAGAAGACGAGGTACTCTTAGTATAATTACTACACTGCTGAGTCAAATAATGAGCCTTTGCCATGGAAACATACACCTGGAACCCAAGCTGCTCCACCGCACAGCACGAGTTAACGGGCAGATTTGTAACTGTGTTAGAAGGGACTTTATAGCGACCTAATGACCGCCGGATGAGGACGACTTTAATGACGATGCCCCATGTGTCTACTCAGATTATCTGGGAACCTGGAGTGTCACACAGTATGTTGTAATTTCTTGTTAAATTCATACCGAGCTTCTGCTGAAAATTAGAAGTTTGGAAGCATTTCCTTGCTATTCAAATCACCCCAGGCAATTTGCTAAAACGGTGCAACCGTTTGAAACATTGTTATTCGCAAAGAGAGAGAGGAAGAAAAAAAATATTTTCTTTTAAATTATACGAGTGCAAAAGTTGATATTGTGGACATCTGTAGAAAACATTTGGTTTTGTTAACTTTTAAAGCCTTGAGGAGGTGGTGAAAATGATCAATATTCCTACTTGCCATAACCCAGATCCACTGCTCTGGACTGTAGCTTGCCTCAAGAAGGCCCCTCTCATTTCCCAGCTAGCACTGCATTATTCAAGACGACTAATCCCATCTTTACACCAACATCGATATAACTACGGCTGTGAGAATTATCAGATTGGTTTTATTTGAAAAACTTCATTATATAACAGGCGCCAATTATCCCCAATTTAAAACTGAAGAAAAACAAGACCAAACCGCTGCCGTCTCTGGGTCTCCATTTTGAAGGCATTACATACTGAGTAAGGTTAGGGGACTTCTGCAGCAGCTCCCTGGATGTCTGAGTCATCCTAGATGGCATTTATAGGATGTAGCTCAGGTCTGAGGGGAGCTGAAATGGTTAGTAACGTAGGATACAAATAAGCCCTTTGATGTAGCGTGAAAGCGAATGGAGGAAAAAAAAGGACTTGGACAGCGTGATGCAGAGGAAAAACAAAGGAACTACTGACAAAATACTCTGGTTAGCAAAACAAAACTACAATACATACTTGCCCACACAAGAGGTTTGGAAATGCAGAGGGCAGAGTCATACCCATCAGCGACACTTGAGGTGCGCTTCAGTCTCCCACACACACTTTACCCTGGCATGTCACATACACAAACCCACTGGCATCAAAACACACGTTTATTCCCTCATCCCATAAATACAAACATAGATCCAGGTGCAAACACAGAAAAAATAAAAAATCACATGCAACTTATGTAACGTCTGCTCCCTCGATTCACCGTCTTTACCCCCCAGTATCCCTCTATTGTTCACCTCTCGCCCATTTGTTATATATATATTATAACGGCTGCTCGAACACTTAAAATGAGGACACATTCAAAGCACTTCTCTCTTTATTATCCCACGCAAGCTCTCACTCATTACAGACACACAGGAAAACATCTGCACTCTAAAAGACCAAAGCCAGATTATATACGTCTTAATTTCATAACTTCTGCTGAAAAGCAAACATCAACTATACTTTAACTTTAATTCAGAAATTAAACCTAAAACGACCAAATGTGTAGAGTTTTGCTGTGATGTTTGCTTCCCGCAAAGATGCGAATACATCCCCACATACGTAGACACGCTCCTGCTCTCCAAATGAGCAGACAGAGTTCTCTTTTCATGTTCCCTAGGCGCGCTCCCCATCAATAGCCTCATTTTCCCCTCACTCCCCTACTGCAGTATTTACTCCGGTGCCGTTTCTAGCCCTCCCTTTACACCCATTTCCTCCGCTTGTATTCCCAATCTTCAACCGTTTATTTCTTAAATTCGGTCGGATTAGTCAAAATATCGAGGTCAGGTTTCAAATTACAGCAGACGCTATGCATTTCTGTGCACCGTCCATGTTTATGTAACTGACCCATGTTCTTTTCCCTTTATTCCCTCTTTAGAATCTTACCGTCAACCAGTGATCGATTCCTGCTGAAGAACCTGGTTTCCGGTGTGGACTATAATCTGTGCGTGTTGGCCATTTTTGATGACACAATCACATCTTTAGCTGCGACAAAGGTTCTGGGCTGCACAACCTTCTCCACCAAGGATGTTTACCCTGCCTGTCGCTCTCTGCAAGCCCACTTTCTGGGCGGGACACTCACCATACTGGTTGGCGGCGTTGTTGTTGTCACTTTACTTGTGTTTACTGTGGCACTCATGGTTCGCCACCGCGTTTGCAATCACGGGGACCATATAATGTGTCACAGCAGCAATACCGAGGCAGGAGGCGGGGCCTGCTGTCAGGGGAGTGTAGGAGGTGGGGACAAAGGAGGAAACGGTAGCGGATGCTACCAATCCAATGGTTCTGGAGACATGATGATGGTGGTCCTGCCCAATGGTCTGCCTTCTAAGAGAGGAGGAGAGAAGGACAATGAAAAGGAAAAAGAGGCCGATTCAGCCTCTTCTGTGCCTCCAAAACTGCCTCCTAAGCCCAGGCCGAAACCTAAAGTCAACCTGGAGCAGTTTCTTTCAGCTGGAGGCGTGGTTTCCACAACGACAGGGGCAGGAAGTGAGATGGCACTGGTGGTGAGACAGCGAAAGTTGGACAAGGCGTCACCGTACACCTCAGAAAGTGACAGAACGCCCCTCTACTACTCCCCTTCTCCCCCCTCAACCCTTCCCCGTCAGTCGCGTCAGAGGGAGCGCCCAAGGCCCCGACTGGAGCGAGAGCTGACCAATCGTGCTAGTTTTTCTCTCGCGGCACCCCTGAGAGACTCGGAGCTGTTGGACTGGAGAGTCGCACCCAGAGGCAGGGACAAATGGAACTCCTCACAGGCTTATCAGAGCCCCGTTTCCCCTCTGAGCCCCGCCTGTGGAACAGTTAGCAAACGGAGGCACTCGCTCGATATGGGCTCCTCGGTCGCGCTAGCGACTGATGCCGCAGCGAGTGTCGCCAGGCGCTACGGCGCTGTCAGTTATGCCAAGCGGCTAAGCGTCATCTGGACAAGGCGGAGCCAGTCGCTGCATGGAATGCTGGTGCAGTGCGCTTCGACAGCAAGCACAGCGTCGTCGACCACGAGCGACGAGTGCGAAAGCAGCGGCGGGTTCGGGGGTCACTGTGATTTCCAAAGGGGATATATTCATGCTTATAACGCCACCAACTCCAACTCTAACACTGGGATTACTCCCGGGAAAGCAAATAATGGAAAAGACAGGAGTAGGGGAAAAGGAAAGGATGGAAAGAGCGCGGAAGAACTGGAGGAAAGCGTCGTATAGGGGCACGGATTACAAAAAGTGGAGGGGGATAAAGGGTTCTGTACGAGGACAGTTTGAATGAGATGCTGATTTAAGAAGGCCAAAGAGGTGAGGAGGGATTACAAAAGCAAAACTGTTTTAGATGAAAAACTTCCAGTTCAGAGGAAGGAAGGAGAGCAGGTGACTCAAGTGTCACTAATGCAGCTTCTTGATTTGCCCTGTGAGCTGAGAGGAGGGAGGATACCAAGAAGTGAGGTCAGGATTTGTAAGAGGCTCTTCGAGGAACCTCGAAAGTGATGGCAGAGAAATGTGACCAAAAAAAAAATTAATAAAAAAAAAAAAATCTTTAAAAATTCAAGGCGACGGGGAAAGAGAAAGTACAATCATCGCAGTGAAAGGAAAAAACAAATATGTGAGAGGGACATGGGGGGATGTAAATTAAGGAAATAATGAGGGAAAACAGCAGTAAGGAAACAGAACAAGGGTTACAGCAGAGGAGGAGGAGATGTTGTGACCTGTGTGGATCACACTAACACAACCACTCAATTCTCCAGTCTCAGCTCCCACACCACCATGAGGCTTTACACCGGATCAAGAACACCACCACTGTTAATACTGGAGAAATACTTGTGACAGAAATACATCAGTGAAAAGGTCTGGATGCCACTCTGTTGTTTTGGCTTTCACGCAGCCGGCCATTTTGAAGCTCTTTTCTGAATGTGACTTTTATGTGTCCTCTGTGTCTGGACAATGATTTTGGCTCGCTGCGCCTGCGGATTATGGGAGTATAAATACAGAGCTGGGTGCATTGGACATGATCAATCGATACAGGCTGGAAACAGCGAGGGGAGCCCAGACATTATTAAAAGAAAGACACTGGAATTACAATGGAGTTGATATGGATTACAAAATGGAGACGGGAGTGCACAATGGAACGTGTAAGCGTGTGCATTTGTAAAAGACGAGATCGTATTGGATGTCAGATGATAATGGACCAAACAGATGAATAATGCTAATGGATGCGCAAGTGTGCATGCGTCTATGGATCAGGGACAGGATGCATTTGTGTGCCTGTGTGTATATGAATGTTCGTGGGGTGGGGGGCGAGCCGGTGAAGTAGACTCCATGTTTCAAAAATGTTTAGTGCTTTCTGGATATGCTGTAAAAAAGAAAGGAAAAAAAACCCTAAAAATTAAGGTGAGAGGCGTCCTTGAGCTCCACTGAGAGTGAAAGCAGAGCGAAATGTTTAAATACGCCACAACCAGTACAACTTATTTTCAGCAGTGTAGCATGGTGAGAAAGCGGAAACTGTTAAATGGGAATTAAAATTTCAAATTCATTTGTGTGACTTCAAACTCCTTTGTGCCACATGGGTTCATGGTAAATCCAAATCGAATGTTCTCAGAAAGGAAGCAGTTTAAAAAAAAATAAAAACAAAACAGTAAATGAATCAAACTGCTGCAGAAGCCACTAAACGCTATAAAATCTGTTGGAAGACTCTTAAAAACCTCTATGAGAGAGAGACACACAAACACATACATATATAGTATATAAATAAAATAATGTTACTTGTCGCACCATGTGTTTGTTTTTCAAAGTTTTCTGGGGAGTGATTCTAGGATCGAACGCAAACTATGAAAAGTGTGATTTTTTTGTTTTAGACAAGAAATCTTGGTGAGTAGGAAAGAACATGATTATGACTAGGCAGTTAAATTAACTACCACAACAACAACAACAAGAATAAGCGCACAGCACAAAACACAAACTGGCAAGCACACACACACAGATGCCTATTAAACAAAGCCAATTCCAATAATAACAATCAGTGTTGTTTCCTTTCTGTTCTCATTTCATTTTGCCAAAGTCAATATTGTTCTCTTGACTTGATATAAATAATAAAATTTACATGTATGGAACTGAGACTGAGTCATTAACGCGTGGCCATGTGTCATGTTTGTGCGCTTGACTACTTAAGTACATTGTGTATGCGTGGGGGGAAAAAAGAAAGAAGCACTGCATCTGAATATTAATCGTGTGTATTTTGGTGCATCTACAACAGCAGATTTCAGTGTTATATTTAAATCTATTGCAAAATTAGATTGGATATAGTTTAATAAAAAAAAAGTGCCAATGCTGCTTTGGTTTAGTTTGCACTTGGACAGAATTGTGAAGATGAGTCAGTCCTCGTGAAAATGTTTTGAGCTCCAGGCAAACTTGTGAGTCAAAGAAGCTGCAGCGCACACGCACATCTGTGGGGCGAAAATGAAGCTGTTTACTTGTCAGTCAGTGGAGCTGATTAGGAGGTAAGGGTGAAGTAACATTTCTTATGGTAATTAAAAACATTTCTTACAGTAAAGAAAAAAACATGAGGAAAAGAGAACATAAAAAGAAGCAAACTGGTAGGAGAAGGGAGATGAATGAGCTCAGGAACAGACAGAAATGGGTTTAGAAGGAAAAAAGGTGTAAACAAGATTTCAAAGGACAGATTGGATATGACACAGAATAGGAAAGAGCGCTGATGTGACAACAGACAGACAGAACGGGAACTAAAAGCCGTCAGGCTAATGGATCCTGAAACCGATGCTCTGTTATTATCAACAATATTAGCTGGTTTCAGACAGGCTCTGTATTTCAATATAAGACATTACAAGCTCCTTTCAATGCTATCTGCAGCTGAGATCAACACTCACTTGGAAACGAAGCGAGCTGGCAGCAATCTGCATCTGAGCAGAACTAATTAAACTTTTAAACATACGAGAAGAAGAAAAGTGTCAAACATGAACTATCAAACCAAAACATCATTTCTGTTAATTATTTACATCTTTCAGGTCATAGCGGAAAAAGCTGAAGCGGAGGTAGAACGGATCTAGTCGTCTCTGCCCTTTTCTGAGGTTTTCTGAGGTTAGATGGGGGAAAACTATCCCACCAGCACAATCCGAGTTTCTCGTACTTATTTCACTTTGTTGCTGAGAAAACACTTCAACAGTGGGCTGAATTTGGTGCATCACTAAACATCGACAATAAGATCAACAGTGGCAATGTTGTATCGCAGCAATAATGCAGTAGCTAAATGTTGTTGTGATGAAGGGCATTAAGACTTGAAGATTTCTGTGTGTCCCTGGCAAAAAACAAAGACAAAAAATAGAAATGGGGAAAGGAAAAACCAACATGAACCATTAGTGCGATTGTGATTCATTGCATCCCTAGCTGAAATGAACTGATTCCTGCACAGGGCTGCACAACTGTTTATTTTACTTCAGTTTAATATTTACTCCAATTAGTCTTTCAGCCCACCTGAGAATAAAGTCTTATATTTCATGAATTTTTTTTTTTTTTTTTTTTAAATTCCTGTCTCCACTTTCTGTTGAGTCCTATGCAGATGCTGCCAAAATGTAGATATGGAGGGAGGGGTGCGGCTGAGAGACTACTGAAACACCTGGAGACAGACTACGTGTCATGGTCCTGGGCCATGTGGGCCCAGTATTCTTAGTTCCTTGTATTTTTGTATTTCGTTCCTTATTTAGGCCATGTTTTCTGAGTTGCCCTGTTGTGTTGTTCCCTAAGTGTTTTCCCTTCATGGCTTTTACCCCCTGTGTGCCCCTCTGTGTATTTATGAGCCCTCGTCTCCCTTTGTGGTTGTTTCATGTTTCCCCAGCCCGTTATGTCTGTGTTTTCCCCGTGCTCTCTCTCCTCCTGTCTGAACCTCTGTGCCTGTACATGTCATGTTCAGTTCACCCCGCCCTGTCTCGTTATGATTATCAGTGTCACCTGTGTTCCCCGTGTGTGCCCACTTTCCTAGTTTACCCTCTGTGTATTTCTGTCTGAGTCTCCCTCTGTTCGGCGTCGCGTTCTCCCTCATGTTGTGTGTAATTCTCCCCGTGGTTCGGTTCCTTGTACAGCTCATGCTTTAGTTTTCCCAGTTTTAGGTTATTTTGTATTACTTCTCGTGGCCAGCAATAAAGCTGTGTTTTTTGAGTTTATCCCCGTGTCTGTGAGTCTGCATCTTGGGTCCTTCTCCTGCCTGCCACACAGCAAACCATGACAGAAGAACGCGACCCCGAACTGGACCCAGCAGCTCACAACCCCTCCGCGGACCTCCAGGACGACTTGGTCTACACGGTGGAATACCACTGTGAGGAATGGGCGACGCTACCTCGAGGCGAATACCGGGAGACCGTAGCCGTCCGTCTTCAGCGGATAGTGTCCGGGCTCCCGTGGCTATTCGGCGCGCTGCGCCCCCACATCCGGGACTTTCTTGTGTCCGCCGTGGGCATCCGTCCGGGGCAGCTGTCCCAGAAAGAACCAGAAACGGTCAGGATCGGGACCATGGGGCTCACCACCGTTACGCCGCCTGTTCGCTTCTCATCGGCTTCTACATCTCCGCCACCGCCTGTCTACACTACGTGGCGCACGGAGATGCCAGAGGCCAGCGACTTCGGTGAAGAGGAGCGGCAGCAGGTGTTACGGGCGTATCGGGAGGACGAGCTCCGTTGGAAGCCCTGGCTTATCACCGAGGAGGAGCTCTCGTCAGCTGTCCCACCACAGACCGACCACCCCCCCTCGCCGCCGCGATCGGGCTACTCGTCTCCTGCTTCCTGCCTGGCACGGATGTGGTCTGAGGGCGAGGAGCCGGTCGCCACGGAAGGCCAGGCTGAGCCCACGGCCGCCCCTAAGAGGAAACGGCGTTCCCGCCGCTGTCGCGCACCGCCACGGCCCGTTCTGCCCTCCACTGAGCAACACGAGGTGGCTGTGGGGGGCGCGGATTCCGACCTCGAGGAGCGGCAGCGCGCCATAGGCGCGCAACCGGAGGAAGAGCTACAAGAGGAGCCATGGCTCGCTCCCCCCTACGATGAGGTTTTCCGCGGGACACGGCTAGCCCTTGGGGGCCCCCGGAGTTGCCTGGGACTTCCGCCTGCCACTCCGCTAACTACCGCCTCCTCAGCCGCTGCGACGCCTCAGGAGCCTCCATCTCCCACGTCTACGGGGCCCACGGCCAAAAGAAAACGGCGTTCGCGTCGCCACCGCATCGCCCGACGCTCGGAGGTGAGTGAAACTGTCCAGTCGCTCCAAGTTACCTCTGAGCAGAAGGCATGTGAGGAGGCTACGGACTTAGCCGGTGAGGTGGCTAGCAATGAGCCGTTCACCGAGCCGCAGGCCAGAGACAGTTCCGCTCCCGCTTCACTCAACCCGGCAGGGACCACAGACTCGATTCACAGACTGACAAGGTTTCCCACCGCCTTTGGTTTTAATAGCAGTAGGGAGGTGTTTCCTTTGGTGTCTCTTTCCGTGTCTGCAGTTCCAACTAAATCTGAGTTGCCTGTGGTTTCTCTCTTCCCTCCTGAGCCGGCCCTGCTCCTCCATCAGTCACTGAATGAAGGCAACGAAAGCATAGCTAGTGCTCCGGTGTGCCCAGCTACACTTGCTTTTCACGAACCAGAGACTGTGAACACTGGTCATGAACCCCTAGCATGTTACCAAGATGCACACATAACAGCAGATCATGGTGACCAGGACACTGTAATGTCGCAACACGTCTCCTGTCTCCCCATAGATAACAAACCAGGTGGTTCTGAACTGTTTTGCTCCAGCACCATAACCACCACTCAGGAGATGGAAGCTGGGGTCAGGATTTATGTGACACCATTTTCTCCTGCCTCTATGAACTCGTCACTAGATAGGGTTTTGGCCCCGAACAATGTCATAACCACCCTCTCTCAGCCTGAAGCGTCACCCGCTTCAGTTAATGGTTCACGTACCGTTTCACCTGTATCTGTCTCTCCACTCAATAGGGTTAACACTCTGCAGCCACAGATCACTGCGGGTACGGGTTCCAACAAACACGTCCATCCAACACACCACAGTCATGCTACCACGGTGCCAATGGTTAGGTCCATATCTGTGTATTTACTGTTTTTCCAGGAGTCAGCTCCTGGTGATCTAAGCTTTGTTTTTGTGGATCGAGTGGCGGTCCTTGTTTTCCGTATGGTCGAACCAGCTCCTCTGAGCCGCACACTACCACCGGTTGAGTCCAACCAGCTTATGTTGACCTCTCCTAGGACTACACAGACTGGGCTAGTAACCTCTGAGCCCCTTCGGACTGATGTAGACTCTGGGAACCTAATGATTGCTGGCTCAGAACTGGTGGTCCCTACCACTGTCCACTTCATGGTTTCTTGTGTTAAGCTGTTAAGCCCTATGGACTGTTTTTTACCTGCTCTCTCTCTCTCTGGGTTTGTGCCTCAGCAGCCTGTTTTTCCTCAGCTCCTAGTCCAGCCAGGGGCCTTCATAACTGTTTGTCCTGCGTCTGCTGTTGGACTCCCAGGTGTGCCTATCTGGCACCCTGTGGCGACGCCACCGCTTCGCGTCACGTCAGCTGGAGGGCCCGAGGAGCCCACCCAGCCACCTTCTGCTTCTGCTCCTCCTGGTCCAGCTCCAGCCTGTGCTTCGTCAGCTGCAGCTCCAGCCTCCGAGTCTTCGTCAGCTGCAGCTCCAGCCTCCGAGTCTTCGTCTGCTGCAGCTCCAGCCTCCGAGTCTTCGTCTGCTGCAGCTCCAGCCTCCGAGTCTTCGTCTGCTGCAGCTCCAGCCTCCGAGTCTTCGTCTGCTGCAGCTCCAGCCTCCGAGTCTTCGTCCTCGTCTGGCCCAGCCTCAGAGTCTTCGTCCTCGTCTGGCCCAGCCTCAGCCTGTGCTTCGCCTGGTCCAGCTTCATCCGCGTCGTTATCCTCGCTGGGTCCGGCCCCAGCCTCTGCAGCGACGCCTGGTCCGGCCCCCGCATCGCCACCGTCTGGTCCTGCCTCGTCTGGTCCTGTGCCCACCAGGCCACGGCCAGCACGCCTGAGACTGGAGAGCCGCCGCTGCCTTCGGCGCGGTCGGCCCCCTGAACTGCTCCGTCGTCTCCTTCGCCGCCGCCGCTGCCTTCGGCGCGGCCGGCCCCCTGAACTGCTCCGTCGTCTCCTTCGCCGCCGCCGCTGCCTTCGGCGCGGTCGGCCCCCTGAACTGCTCCGTCGTCTCCTTCGCCGCCGCCGCTGCCTTCCGCACGGCCGGCCTCCGGACCAGCTCTGTCACCTGTGCCACCCGCCTGGTCGGCCCCCCGACCGTGTGACCCGTGAACTCTTGTGCCTGTGGGCTCTGGGTCGGCCCCCTGAACTTTATTTTGACTATGGTCATGTGCTCCTGTGTTTTCTGTTGTTTGTTTTGTTTCCCGTTCTGGTCCCTCCGTCCTGGTCCCCCGCCTCCCGCCCTGGGTGGGTTGTTTTCTGTTTTTGTTTTGTTTTTCGGGTTTGGGCTGTCGGGAGCCAGCCCTTTAGGGGGGGGTGATGTCATGGTCCTGGGCCATGTGGGCCCAGTATTCTTAGTTCCTTGTATTTTTGTATTTCGTTCCTTATTTAGGCCATGTTTTCTGAGTTGCCCTGTTGTGTTGTTCCCTAAGTGTTTTCCCTTCATGGCTTTTACCCCGTGTGCCCCTCTGTGTATTTATGAGCCCTCGTCTCCCTTTGTGGTTGTTTCATGTTTCCCCATCCCGTTATGTCTGTGTTTTCCCCGTGCTCTCTCTCCTCCTGTCTGAACCTCTGTTCCTGTACATGTCATGTTCAGTTCACCCCGCCCTGTCTCGTTATGATTATCAGTGTCACCTGTGTTCCCCGTGTGTGCCCACTTTCCTCGTTTACCCTCTGTGTATTTCTGTCTGAGTCTCCCTCTGTTCGGCGTCGCGTTCTCCCTCATGTTGTGTGTAATTCTCCCCGTGGTTCGGTTCCTTGTACAGCTCATGCTTTAGTTTTCCCAGTTTTAGGTTATTTTGTATTACTTCTCGTGGCCAGCAATAAAGCTGTGTTTGAGTTTATCCCCGTGTCTGTGAGTCTGCATCTTGGGTCCTTCTCCTGCCTGCCACACAGCAAACCATGACACTACGATAAGGAAAAGTGAAGGAAATAGAGATAGAAGTTTGGCTTTCACTGCGTGCCTCTCAGTGTCCACAGTATGCCCATAAGTAAGACACTTTTTTAAATCTGTTTGAGGAAGAGATCGAAATCAAACAGTGTGATAAGTCTGTGTGTGTTATTTTTGTAATGCAAATTGTCAGGGATGGGGTAAAAAGGGTCTTTTTCCCTCTTGTGCTTTGAGCATCAGACACCAGGCAATGCTAGAGTGGCAGACTGTGTTCGAATATGAAACCATCAACAGTGACAGGGGGAGTAAAACGGTGTGCTGGAAAGTGTGCGCGCACCTGCGTGTCTCTGCACATGAGGGCTGGAGGGCAATTTGATTTAAAACTCATAAGAGTCTTCCTTTTAATGTGGCCAGAGTCTTTGCTACAGTCACCTTTAAAAACTGCGTGTCTGCCTGCATGTACATGTAAGTGTGACAGGTAAGAGCAACAATGCAGCACAACTCTCCCCCTGGCTTTTTTTTGCCGATGGCAAAAACCTGTCCCAATTTCACACAATTAAAAAAAAGGCTGAGTTACATTCAAACATTCACAGCCACAGACAAAATTACCTTTCAGCAAACAAACGTGTGTCTGTGCACTGCGAGATAACCTTCTGGCAGCGTTTGCATGTTTCTGTGTGCACGTCTTATTGGTGCATCCCGAAAGGTTGTGTCTGCCAGCAGCCAAACTTCCTCTGACATTTGCAGTTATGATAAAGGTATGATGCATTTCCCTGCAGTGTGCTGACTAACTGCTTACTCAGGATGCTTTAAGAGTCAGCAGCTAATGTGCTAGATACCAGTTGGACCAGTTATAGAACATACTGAAGTGTACACCTTGACAAAAAAGGAGCAGACAAGACATCTGTCTAATGGACAAACATCCCATGAACATCTGAGAAAACGTTATTACCAACCCCAACACTCCATGAGTGCTACGCAGCTGTCTCACCAGCCTGAAATTATGACAAATGACTACACAAAGCTATTGAAAATGAGGTTCTAAGTAAAGCTGGAGATTACAAATATGAAGAAGAAAATGCACACAGGAAACCCCTCTCAGATAGGGCTGCTCAATTAATCGAATTTTAATCACGATTACGATCTGGGCTTTCAACGATCATTAAAAATGACTGAGCCGATTATTAGCCCCTCCCTCATTTATCCGCGACACCTTAAAGGCCGGTCCGTGAAAATATTGTCGGGCATAAACCGGTCCGTGGCGCAAAAAAGGTTGGAGACCGCTGATTAAGAGGACCCGAGGGAAGCTCGGAAAGCTAAGCAGAAGTTATTTGGAGAGTGACTGCCGTTGGTTGAAAAGAGTTAAAAAAAAAAAAAACTTCAGTGGTGTTGCACACTATTTTATATTATTATTTTAAAGTCATTGTTAACCCTTTAAAGCCGGTCAGAGCAGTAAGCTCCGTTTTGCGTAACTATTGTTAAATCCCTGTAGAACCTGAACCGTGTAAGCTAGCGCAATAATTTGTTTTGCATATGAAACCGGAGGAGTTGTACTTACATCTTATGCCATCAGCTTGTCCTCGGTCACGGTTTCGTTCCACATATAGCTTTGCAAAAATTGCATAAAAAGCGCTTGCAGGAACAAAAACATAATATTCCAGAAACACGCTTCACCGATCCTATCAGCTGTTCGTAACACTTCCCACAGTGAAATGATGCACATGCTGTTTTCTTTGCAAATTTGCATCATAGGATTGTTTTTTGTTTTTCCTGCAGTATATAAAAATTGCTGTATCTCCAAAATAAAACTATGAAGACACTCAAAATAAATTTCCTGTGGTGGGAAACTATTTTTTGCAACTTTATTGTATTTAAGGTTTTGAGGGATAAACCTCTTAAATTTCTCCAAGTAGAAATATATGTAAACAAAACAAAAGCGATTTTCAATTTTTTTTGTAGTTTATTGCACTTTTTTGCAATTTATGTAATTACTATGGACTTAATGCATACATATTATTAAAATATGGGCTATAACAGTTGTATTGATGTATAGCAACTTGAAATGCTCCCACAAATGGCACTACAGCATGTAAAAAAATAATATAAGCTCTGGTGGACTTGGTTCTATAGTAGGTCTTAAAGGGTTAAATAAATATCGTCAAATAATCGTGATCTCAATTTCAGTGAAAATAATCGTGATTATCATTTTTGCCATAATCGAGCAGCCCTACTCTCAGATACTGCGCTTTACCTACGAGTATAATACATTTTTAAATCACCGTTCAGTGAATGCAGTACGGAGCAGCAGCAGAAATCACACGGGGCTTCTCACCTAATTAGTCACTTTTACGTCAAGTGTCAACAGGATACAGTGGCTATAAGTGTGAGATTGAGAGTTTAATTTACAGCGATAAGTAACGTCCACAAGAAAAGCATTGTTTCTCTTAAGCTCACTTGGCAGAATAATCATTGTAAGTTTGCTCACAAAGAAATGAACAGCCTCTAATTTTCATGATCTTTTCCTTTAAATGGAGAGAAAATGTCTAAGAAAGAAATCTAGAAAAACGTAAAAGTTATAAACTGATTTGCATGTCACAGAATGAACTAGTATTTGATCACCTTTAAGCCATCTGATTTGTGTATAAAACACCTGCTCACAGAATCAGTGCACCACCATGGGCAAGACCAAAGAACTGTGAAAGGATATCAGGGACAACATTGCATCGTCTGGGCTAAAAGACCATCAGCGATAAGCTTTGACGAGAAGGTGACAACTGCATGATTAGTCGGAAATTTGAAGAAATATAAAATTCATCAATTGCCCTCAGTCTGAGCTCCGTGCCAGATCTTGCCTCATGGAGTGAGGATGATCATCATCTGAACGATTCAGAGGCGGCTTGGGAGAAAAGTGTGGATCGGACGAAACCAATATCAAACTCCCTGGCGTCAACATGACTTGGGGACTTGAGCAGCCGATGAACGGGACTGTGTGCCGCAAGGGTTGTGGATGAGCCTTTCAGCATGACAGTGAGGCTGATGAAGAAGCCCATTAACGTCATGGAGTGACCTCAGTCCTGTAGAAAAGCTGCGAAGAGAGCTGAAGGGCTAAAGAGCAGAGAGCCTAAATCCCACCTGAGATGTACAGAAACCTGGTGACCAACTACACGGCTGGGCTTGCAAACAGGGGTTTCTGTACAGAGTTATTTTTTGCTTGAGGATAGATATTTCAATCAATGACATGCATCTCTTTCAAGTCATCTTTTAAATCTTTTATAAAACTCACTGGGTTTCCAGGATCTACAGTTGATATTCTGTCTCTCCCCATTAAGATGAAACTACTACATAAATTAGAAACTGTTCATCACTTTGTAAGTGAGCAAATGTACAAATCCAGCAGGGGATCAAATGATTTCCCCCACTGAAAATATTTAAGCAAAGTTGATTTAACTAAATTTTTGCTCTACAGTCTGACGATGGTTCGTTCACCACACCTGCATGTCATATTATTGTGAGTAGACTTTAATCATGCTGTTCAGTCAAGCTGATTTTTGTAAAAACATGGCTTAAAAACACCTTTCCAGTAAACCTAAAATCCTCATCTGTGTGAAAAGATGTAATTTTACCATTTTAAGCTGCACTACTCATTGGTTCTTCAAATTAAAACGCTATCCTGAGCCTTCAACATATAGAAACCAGCCAGACACTAATCACCGTTTCTGTCTAGCATTGAATCATTTTCCAATCACGGTTAACAAGGCTAAGGGGAAATGCAGTCTGAATGATAAATACAGGTTGTCGAGACATCTAATGACAAAGGTTGATGAACACGCATGTAAATATTACCTTACAGTCATATCTAAAGGAACCTTGACAATATTTATGCACCGATTTAAAGTATTAACAGTCTTACCCTTGCATTTACTGCAATCACAATATCATTAGCAAGCCTCGAAGACGTTGTTGCAGAAAAGAAAGATACAGATCAAGGGAGAGAGCGTAGAGGAGACCTCCTGTATTGTAGCAAATCGGGAGGAGAAAGATTAATTGACCATGCATGACACAGCGAACCAGATTTCATTCTTAGTCCCTTATTTAGACACTTACAGATAGCTGAGCATCCGAATAGAATAAAAGTGTTACCCAAATGTAAGCGCTGATAGGCAATGTGCAAAACATCGATAATGAGGCAAACATATGGCGTGTTTAATTCCATCAAGTTAGCAGTTTATGCTACACAGCATACAAGAGCAGGCGTGGAGAAAGAAGGCAACGGTAGGAAAGAGGAGTGGAGCCAATGCTGGAAGTAGAGAGGTGCTAAAATGATATAAGACAGAGCCTCCTGCACGGCGTTACCTTCATGCATCATTTCCTCTCTTCTTTCTCTCACACTCTCCACAATCTTTAATTTAGCCTTCTATCTAATTTGCTCTCCTTCACCTTCACTGACTTCTCATTCAATCCTTTGTTCACTGCATTCACTCGTAATCCCTGCTCTCTTCTACGCCATCGCTTGGCTCTTCTATTGTTTTGCCAGTTCACTTTGGCAATCTTTCACTCATTTTAATATGTTCTCCTCACTGTAAGACAATATTCTCTGCCTCATTCTCAGCCCTACTACTGAGTGTTTGAGTCTTTTATTGGTCCTCAGTTTTCATTGTTATAGCAGTACTGCACTGCTAAAACAATAGTCGGCTCCATTCAGTTTTTATCTCACCTAAATACATTGTGGCATTTCATGTTTGCCCCTCTGTCCTTGTCTCTCAGTTTTCCCTTTATGGTTCATTTTCTGCATCATTTCCCACATTTGCCTGCATTTCTCAATATCCCCGTTATTCATTCTTTAAAAAAGAAAAGACAAAGTAGTAATAGGTTACTTTAGTATGGCAACATACAGCAAAAGGTAACTGGGTATAAAGATCTGAGGATGTTTCAAGGTTAAATTAAGAACTAAACCCTGAATGTGGAATTTTCCCTGGATTACGGCACAATCGGAGTTTCAAAAACTCTAAAAAGCAGAAAAGAAAATTAACCCAGAAATCAGCGTGGTACTTTAGCAGCTTAGTCAAATGTTACACACGCTCTCATTTAGCTGCTTCGCCCTTGCAAATTTTGTCGCCGTTCAGTTTGCCACGGTCGCCATGAATTTTAACTTGTAATTTGCACAAAGCTCTAAAGACTGCAGAGCCGCTCAACACCATATTGTCTGTGTACAACACTAGTTGACAATATTTTTGAAGTTGTAACATGCAACAACAATATAACAGTTTAAACAGCTGTTGGATCACTTTCCCCCTCAATACATTAAAAAAGTTTTACACAAAGAAAAACCCAGATTAAATGTTTTTAACAAGTTTAAACAACTTTTGCAGCATTTCCTGCTACTGGGATCGTCAAATTTAAAATTTGACAATTGTGTTGCATACGAGCATACAACTGGATGAATAGTTTAGGAAGAGCGGTCGTATTTAAAATAAGCATCCAACCCAGTTTAAACTTCACGGTTCAAGAGTATTCAGGTCATTCCTGGTTTCAGTGAAGACACTCACTCTTAGAAATGCCCAAATAGCATATCAGATAACAATTTCACACAATACATTGAATTTCAGATATTACAACTTAGTAATTTCACCAGATTTTAAAGTTTATTTTGGCTGTAAATCAGTGTAATAGGAAACAGTGATTTGAATCTATACTGTACTTGATAAAGATTAAAATGAGAAAACTGGGACACCTACTAAGTTTTCATTTTTGGTAATTGATTTCTTATCTAAACCAAGTAAGATTCTTTCTTTTCCTTAAATTTTACTGGTTGCATCTTGCCAGCCTCCCCCTCTTTCCCCTCTCACCCCCTTTCTTGGTCACTACCTTCAGTCAGTCTCAAACTTGCCATTTACTCAGTTTGTCCCATTTTCCCCCCACTTTCATCAGAGCAGTGCTTGCTGTTGCAGCCATTTCCTCTCACTTCCATCCTTCTTTCAACTCCGCACCTTCCTGTTTGATTGACCGCTGCTGCAACTAGAGGAGGATGCCATTTCACTGGTACCTTAAAAATAGGAGTAGGTTTTATTCTCTACGTCTCCACAACGTCTTCTCTGTTTACCACTACGCCTCTTCACTGATGTTTCTCAACTTCTCTGCGTTTCCTTTCAGTATGCTTTTATTTCTGAACAATCTTCTCATACGTTGCCCCTGATGCGACATTCCTCCGTTTCCTTGCTTCACCACAGGAACTCAGCTCATCATTATCTCTCAACATGCCACCCACTGCCCATCTCTTCACCACTTTTCCCCAGAACAAAGGATGAAAGGGGAGCTTCCTGGCCTCTCTTCATCATTTTTCCCACTGTTCAGTCTCTTTTGTCCTCCATATGGCGATGCCACCACCTACTCTTCTGACACATCAGGTTTCCTTCATACTCATGATCAGAAAGATGCAGTAAAAACTCATCTTGGGACCTTCTGTAGTTTCTTTTCTGTGATGTTGACAGTAGGATTTCTTTGTGTCTGAGAGCCAATATAAGACAGATTCTGTGGAAAGTTTTAGGTTTCTTTAGCCCTCATCTAGAAACCAAGAAACTTTGTTAAACCAATAAAAAGGACTAGGAAAGAAAGAAAAATCAAGTCATCTGGGAAATGGTCACAGGGCCTGATGGTAATGCAACATTTCTATCTGTGGCAACACTCCTAGAATAAATGCTGCACTGATGCTAATGAAAACCAAACATTTGCTTGTAAGCATTCAACAAGAGTCGGAATGGAAATATGTGCATGTTTGCACCAATGCAAACGCATCCACAAAAAATCGTTTTTGTATTTTTTTAACAGTGCATAGTTTGAAATATTACAGAAAGTAGTGGAATAGGTGGGGCTGGTAGATAAAAAGACACATGTGACAGGCCGAGTTTCTCTCAGAGGCAACAACTTTTACTTGCACTGTTCTCGGCTGCCACGTTCAGCTTGTAACCAAATCAGTCACTCACAGAATAAACTATAATAAACTGACCGACCTGATTGAAGAACATTGTCTTATACCCTCAAACACTGACTTGCAACTTTAGCACCTAAACTGCTGAAAGTGGGCTCAAAGTGTCCTTTGACTTTGCATCTTAGCAACCAGTAAGTCATTTAACCTTGCCCCTTATCTACCCGTGCCTAAAGGCCCAATGCTGCAGGACATGATTATTTTAAGATACTGAAAGTGTTTTACAGAGCTTGGTGCGCTGTCTACTAAAATCTTTGTTCCATCTGGAAGGAAATAAACAGAAAACAGCGAAGCTTTAACAATATCCCCAAATGCTTGCGAGCAACAGTGCAGAGGACACTGCAGAAAGTGTATTATTGCCATGGAAAATGCAGTTTAACTGCATACAGTAGGGCTGAACGATTATGGAAAATAATCTAATTGCGATTTTTTGCCCCAATATTGCGATTGCGATGCGATTATTTTTTAAGGTCTTTGTCTTCTGTATTATTAAACAAAGACAAGCAATACATCATATAGTATGGCCAATACTATATTACATTAATTTTAAACTGTTCTTTCCTGGAAGACAGACCTCTGTTATGATGACATGAGGTGATGCATGAATTGATGACTGACATTTTTATTTAACTTCTTCAATCACAACAGTATATTTGAACATACACAATAGTTTATTTTTAGCTTACAAACATCTGAGCATAAAGTGCTGACAAGGAACCCTGGTGTAAACATTAAAATGAAAGTCAGGACAATGTGCAGATTGCAGAAATATACATAAACAAAATCAGTGGCTTTACCACACTCAGTTTTTCGACATCTGTGAACTACTAGACAGTCATTCAATTAAAAAATAATATTAAATAAATAAAACTAATAAATAAAAAATACACACATCTTACTGATCTCTGCAGTCAGTAACATTACACATAAAGTGCAAACATAATAGCAATTGTATAAACACACACACAAACACGCCTTTAAAATTTAAAGGCGTGAAATTGGACGGTCTAGTTCTGATTAGCGTCACCGCTGTCTCGGTGGAGTTTAATAAACTCGGCCGTCTGCTTCTTGCTATCTAAAATATAACCAGACACTGGTGTAAATTCTCGACTGTCTCATACTTCTGTTTAATAAGTTTTCTGTTTGACGTTTAGTCAGCTGTGTGAAAACCAAGGAGGAACCCACCCGGGGGATTAATAAAGTTTTATTTTATCTAATCTAATAACTTTAATCTCAGCCAAACCGATTTACTCACGAACAAACAAAACACTGAAAAAAGCCCAACAATAACATTTTTAGGTTGTCTAAGTGACTTATATATTACGTTTAACCCGAGCAGCGAAACTCCGCGGTGATCTGAAAATGATGTGCCGGGAGTTGTGCCGTTCTCGGCCGCATCAGTAACCCTCGAGGTCCCGGCTAGCTGTCGAGCTGGTGGGTAGCAGACGCCTCTGAAAACGTCGAAGCACTTTTGCAAATATGGGATATCTTGATAAACCGAGCAGATATTTGATGTTTACACAACTACTTTCTCGCCTGAAAATATGTTAAAAGTTTATTTTGTGACCCAGAAAGATTAGTATGAGTAATTTTAAAACTTAGTAGCGGCCGCCATTGCTGGAAACTGGAGTTTGGCTGGGCCGCGCTATGAATTCTGGGATATGGTAGTAATTTGGACAGCCTTCGGCGCGTCGCTGTGACGTAATCGGTCTACAAATGCGGCCTCAGGAGGATGCAGCCCATGAATTTGGACATGTCCAGAGTATAATCGCAGCCTTTGCGGTTAGAAAATTGCACTTGATCATGTCGCGATATTATCGCAAATGCGATATATCGTTCAGCCCTAGCATACAGAGATGTCAGACGTAGACATGTTGCTCTGCTGCGCTCATAGCACTTTCTGAGACGGGGGAATAAGAAAATGTGAGGAAGTCTTGGGACATGAAGTGTCTTTAAGACGATGAGAAAGAAAAAAAAGTCTCCCATCGTTATACAAACACCTTTGAAGCATTTGAAAAACACAGAATCACAAAATCTATTTCAAAACGAAGGAACAAAGCACTAATACCACAGAGAGAAAACAAATGTGCAGCCCTTCCTCCACTTGAAAATATGCACTGGAGCATTTGATCATCAAACACATTTATTTGCTCCAGTAAAAGAGCTACCTATTTAAAAAAGATTAAGGCATTGATCACCATTTGAGCGGACTCTGAGATATTAAAAAACTTTCTCCGATCATGGTTTTATTTGAGAGAAAATGACACCAGCCTCCAGCTATAATTTGTCAATGATGACTCCGCTCGTGTCTGTGGGCAAAGAAATAATGAATCATGAAGTCATTCTGCAGCGGTCTCATGCGTTCTTAGTTATTATGCACAGGCTGGATTGAACGTCATAAAGACAGCAGCACAATTTAAAGCATAAAAGGTTCAGGTCAGTCACCTACATGAACACCAACTGATTATTCTGTAAAACCAATGCAAAGTTCAGCAAAGGGTGAGCTTTAATCAGTGTTCTATTGTGGGCAATTGTTCAGACAAGATGTGAATAATTAAATATTTATGCAGTGACTGAAAACAGATGTTAGAGCTTCCTCCAGTGCGTGGAACAGGTAACGACTCTATCCAGACGCAGTGAAAGATGCTCGCCATTTTCTTATTGATCACATTTCTAACTTTAATACAAAAAAGTGGATGTTTACCGAAATTATCCTAAAGAATTAAGGACTCAGTTCAGTTTCTATTTTTCCTTAAATGTGTAGCCCATAGGGGAACTCTAGTACCTAGTATTTAACCTTTAAAGGGGGGGGGGTGTTCCCCAGCAGATGTTCCTGAGCACTTTTAACTCGCTATTAAGTGAGAGGTGCTACAAGTCAACATATGAAAAAGATTCGGGTCACTAGAGTCACCAGTAATGACCTGGATAACTGAGAACCTGCACAGAACCATAAGGGAACAAGAACGTTACGATAGCCATGTTTGTGCTCAAACACAAAGCTTCCAGATGAATCCGTTGCCACCCTCTGCTTTGCCTCCATTGATCATTTCTCAGAAAGAAACAGAATAAGATTTAACCCTAGCACGCCCATGGCCTGATGACTTCTCCTAGTTATGCCATGATTACTGCACAATGCAGAAATTGAGACTGCTGGGCACCAAGCATCTTCAGGGAGCTTATTTCTTTACAAGGCAATAACAAGTTCCACACTTGTGCTTCAGTTTCAAAGCCTTGAAGGCACTGTTATACGCCTGCAAAGCCGATGACCCCGTCCTTTCTGCTGGTTTTGAATTCTGGCAGCAAGTCTTACTTAACATAATGGACTCTTACGGCCACACTTACAACTCTGTTGCTTTCATACTCTGCAAGAGCGTACACACTGTCAGGGAACTGTACATGAATACACAAAATTAAGCTATGATATTTACATAATTGTAAACAAATAAAATTGTGCAAGATGCAAACAACATGACCTCAGCCACACATGCAAGTCAACCAAGCTCAACACCACTACCCTGCACACACACTTGCAAACCTGCATATTAACAAAACAAAACATAGTTACAAGCAAATCTTAGTGGCAAAAAACACAGTACCTTTACTAATAAAGGAAAAATAAACAAGGAAGTGAAAAACAGATATGCCAAGGTAAATAAAAGGGGAAAGAAAATCTTAAAGCATGAGAATAAGAACAGCAGGGTTACAAAGCTTTTAAAGAAAAGAAAAAGACTCAAACTAAACTAACACTGGCCTTTGAAACAAGTATCACTGCTTGACATTTCTTTACACAGTCCACCACTATTCTGGGACACTTAAAAGTCCTGCTGGAACAAAATAGTCACTTTAAAAGCCTCATATATACACAGCAGAAAAACAGAAGGAAATTTTACCCGTACCTACAGCATCCCAGCTCCCTAACACATTACAGTGCTGCCTCACACTTGTTTGGTGTGGCGGCTCATAACTTTGAAATACGGCTACTACTTTCCTCATCATCCTCTTTACCTCCTGCCTGGCAGCTCAATCCTCAGCATCTTTCGTCCAATATATCCACTATGCTTCTTCTGCAAATGTCCAAACCATCTCAGCCTTGCCTCCACACTGCCAAACCTGAGCCGTCCCTCTGATCGACTCTAATCTTCTCCATCCTCCTCACTCCCAGTGAAACTTAACATCTCCACCTTTGCCTGCTGTCTTTTTGTCAGAGCCACCATCTCCAAACCACACAGGTCACTACCATCAGTGTCATATCACCCCTGACACTCATTCTCCACCCTGCCTGTACTCACTTCTTCACCTCTTTTGCGCACTTTCTATTGCTTTGAAAGGTTGACCCCAGGATGGGAACTCGTCCACCTTCACTACGTCTCCTCCTTGCATCTCCGCTGTCACACCCGTCTCCCTCTCATTCACACACACATTCTCTTTCGCTTTTACTGACTTTCATTCCTCTCCTCTCCACATCATACCTCCATCTCTGCAGGCTCTCTTCCACCTGCTCTCACTACAAATCACAATGTAGTCTGAAAGCATCCTCATCCATGGGCGCCAGTTTAGCTCAGGGCCCGGGTTTGGGTTCGAGCCTCAGGCGCGACCCTTTGCCACATGTCTTCCCCCTTCTATCCGTCCTCGCTTCCCTTTCCTTTCTTCTCTGTGGCTATCAAATAAAACTGAAATGTATTTATTTTTGCTTTTTTAAACAACTTATTTTAAAATTACACTCAAACAAATCCTGCCTAACAAAAAAGTAACTTCAAGTGCCAAATTACATTATATTTCTTCACATCAACATACGGCGTGGGCCGCCAGTGGTCACGAATTTGAAACCCCTAATCTAGATCCACAAAGACAGAAAAGTTCAGAAGTTGCACCAAACTTCTCCATCAACACCCTAAAAGCAAGTTTAACATGCTCTTTAACCTCTCTTCTTAATCCAACGTAAGAAAATATTACTGCAGATGCAATAAACAAACAACTGCTACAAAGTGTCAGTAAATTGGTGATTTCATAACTTAAGATGCATTTTGAATGCTGTCAGGTGAAAATTCTTTAACAATGCAGAGCAGTGATCATTTAAGCGTCTTGGTGCGCTCTAGACTCAGTTAATTCTAGTTTGGGTGGCATGTTCACATTACAAATTACCCTCAGCTGTCAGATTGAGTGAACACAGTTAAAATAATGCAGCTGGCCTGCAGTAAATCCAACATTGGTGAACGTTTTAATGCTCAGCTTTTGCACAGTCCAGACAGAAATCTAAGACGTGGCAGAGGAAGTGAAGACATGAAAAGGCAGGTGAGAAAAAAATGATCATGACTGAAAAACAAAAAGTGCAGCCTGCACTTAACACTCATCTCTAAGCCTACTTATTGCAACCCCCTACCAACCATACCTTATTGCTATCCTGAATTGAAAGCATTTGTTTTCTCAGCAGCAGCCCCGAGCATTAAGCTTAAACGCATTGTCTACTCAAAATGAAACAAATCTCCGCATTCTCTCACAAGAGCACACCGAGCCCTGCACACATGTGAAAACAAAGACACGGAAACACACACACCTTATTACTTAAACCTTTGAGAAGGAAAAGCCTGTATTCTTAACACTCCCTCCTGGCTCCTCTATCGATCTGAAAGCCTATTCATGCATCCTTCCTTTTATCCTTCCTCAGCCCCTCCCTCATTCTGTATTACAGAATCCAAAGTGCCAATCCAAAATCATCAGAGAAAACACCGATAAGAAAATGCCATTTTCCTTCAAGGGGGAGAGTGGCATATCCTAAATATCTTCATTTCCTATCAGAACTTTACCAACCAGGCTTATCTGATTTTGGACAGTCATCAGATGGCTGAACACAGCAAACAGTTATTCTACTTTTTAATGTTTGTTGTGAGAGGTGGCTGAGATTGGGAGCAAGCGCCTGATTCTGTTTTAATTGACAATTAATGAATCCAGACATTAGCTGATCCAAACACCTGGCTAAGGGCAAGCCATAATTAAACTCATTAGAATTAGAAAAGACTTTTGTTCTCAATCAGTCATTAAAGCAGCCAAAACACCAGGCGCTTTCCCAAAGTAATTTCTCTTTCTCCACCCCTCCCTCTCCTGTAGCACTTCAAATCTTTTACCAAGCTTCTTAATAACGCTTCTCCTCCCCGCCTCGTATTCCTCAAGGTTTAACACTTTTCCGATATTTCCCTCAACTTTCTACTTCATTCTATTTCCGTTCTTCCAATTACTGGACAGATGGGCTTTTGGAAATTTCTTCCACAGAGTTCA
The DNA here is from genome assembly GCF_057382275.1 of Copadichromis virginalis. NCBI lineage: Eukaryota > Metazoa > Chordata > Actinopteri > Cichliformes > Cichlidae > Copadichromis > Copadichromis virginalis. The sequence continues at coordinate 49,667,349 of NC_140620.1, forward strand.
AGTCCAACATCTTTTCCAGACAAGCAAATCTGTTTGTAACCTTTCGGGATTTTTGGACTCCATTTCTTTCTAATGTTGGGCTTTTCACTTCTGAAATAGTTCAACAAGCAACCAACGCTCTGCGGTACAGAAACACATTGTGTATCTGATGAGTTTAGAAGTGCAAGATTTTGGTGTTTTTCCATTTGTTCTTCTGAGGGTGAGGAGCCTTGTTTTATGGTTCAAACACTCGACGGCCACTGGCAAACCCAACCGACAGATGGCCATTTTTCTTTTTTGTGTGTGTGGCAAACAAATCCTCCTCTATTCATGCAAAACTGTTTCTTGATGAAAATCTTTCAGTTTTTTCAGTATTGTGTATTTATTTGACACATCGTAAACTACTATTACTTAGGATAAAAGCCCAAAGAAAGGTCTGATAACTGAAATGCACCGTTGCTACCAGACTTAATGAGATCAAATCAGGCCATTAAATCATTTTCTTTCAGGAGAGCAAGAAACTTATCCAATTATGTACATAAGGATGATTTTAGTTATTTGACAGCTATCTGGCAGGTTCTTTGGACCGGGGAAAAAAAAGTAAAAGGATGCCTCAGACCATTTTGGGGAACATTTTTCATTTCATGTTTTAGGCATTTATTTGATGCTCTTACCCAGAGCCACTTAGGAGTGAAGGCAATGGTAGAATAAATCTCAGTTCTTAGATCACCAACATTATGGGGATAAAGGTTTTTCGAAATGGAGGTATAAGAGAATTTTTTTTAAACTTAAGACCAAATTAGAGGCAGCAGATGTGCAGAGGGAATATGATTCAGTGCACAGAAGGTGATGTGGGAAGAAATGGGTTTTCAGCTTATTACCGAGGACGGGGAAGGACCGTACCTTTCTGACCGGTTGCAAAGTTATTCCACTTTTTGCGCTGATTCATTGTGGCCCACGGGCTTCCTGTGTGTAAAACCCCCTGAAATTCCTAATTGTAAATAATCCCATGCCAAACTCTGTGCTGGACTGCCACATTTACTTTACCATAACATAGCTTCCCCAAGCCTCCGAGGAATACGCCAACTTTCAGCAAATATGTTCTTTGATCAAGGGGCTGCTGTGTGAAATACAGACTGGTACTCATTTCCTCTGCTCAGAACAGCCCATTTGCACAGCAGGCAAAAATGAAAGCACAGCAAATTTATGGTATACTACAGAATAGATTACTGTGACTTTTCACACCTACTAGAATAGCAGTCCTTATGCTTTTGATGACCTCCTTTTTACATTTTCTGTAGCACCACCATAACTAAATTCTCTAGTTGTGTTCACTAGTAATTAAATGTGGTAATTAAAAAAACGAGTCTGGTATTATCTAATGGTAGAAGTGGAGCAAATGTAATATTTGCCATATATATATATATATATATATATATATATATATATATATCGTTAGCTTCATAGCATAATTGCCTAAGTCATTTGACTAAGTCAATGACTTAGGCACTTATGCTATGAAGCTAACGATATATATATATTTAAAAAATTAAAAACTATTCTGTGGCACGTGGCCTTTGCATCAAGCTGAAGCTTCACATATTCAGCTTCAACTTGCTTTAAAATGCTAACTTTTAATCAATATTTTGTTTCTTCTTCCCAACACTAAAAATCCAAGCTTAATGAATAATGCAGTCTCACAGGACAGCAACCAAAGCTTTGGGCTTTCCCCCCGCTCTTTCTTCCCCCTCTCCTTCCGTATCGATCCCCCTAGAAGTGTCGACTTTGTGATGAAATGCCACTGTGAAAGGTTTTTATCCAAGACAGCTGTAAACATGTCACCTCTGCCAGCCTTCTGGCTCTGTATGGCCTCAACAAGGCCTTTTGTAAATGTCTCAACTGGAGGACTGTTAAGGGCAAGGCTAGTTTTACAGCCAACAAGAACATTACACGCTACTTTGTCTCAAATCTTGCAATCAAGTGCACCTGAAGTCCGCAGTCCTTTTTTTCCCCATGTCTAAGTGGAATTGAAGGGTAAGGCCTGAGCAACGCTATAATTTGACCAATGAGTGTGCATACACACTATTGTATGGACACAGTGCAATTTTGAAAAAGGGTAATTGTAATGTGGAGCTCAACTCGGCACTTAGCACAAAAACACAAAGATCAAAACAACAAAGGAAGATGTGGTCAGAGGTAAATTTTATAGAACGTATTGATGAACTGTGCTGAACGGTTAGCAAGACAAACCATTCAGCTTTACGGGAACAACAGATACTTTCAAACCAACGCTGAGCGAGTGCAGCCTTGTAACAGAATTTTATATTAGGGAGAGAACAGAGCAGGTACACTGCAGGCTCATTCTTTAAAAAAAACACTCAGAGCCACTGGGCTGCCAGATGTTGCAACGGAAACAAGCAAACCCAGCTGTTAAATAACTCAGAAAACCAAAAGAGATGTGCCAACACTTAATGTAAAAGCAGATTTCTAGATTATGGGGTTTTGTTTCTTTTTTTAAAGCAGTTCTGCGTAGAATTAGCAAAACTGACATTTATGAAGGATGGGGTTTGTTTTTCAGGTTCTCAAACATATTTAAGAAATAAAGACGTGCATTCGCAGGTGCAGTTGTCACATTTCCCTGCAAATAAACTACTGCTGCGTTTAATGCTGCCCTCAAGATGAAACGAAAGCATTTCATTCTCTTCGTCAGTGTGGCTGGAATAATCAGGCGCCCAGCCGGTCGAGAGTAATCGAGTTCTGTGTTCCATTATGCCTTTTCAATTAGAGCTGGAAATTTCTGAGGAAAGAAGAGAAGCCCCTGGGAAAAGGACAGGGAGACAGATGCATGGCCACTGCGGCTAAAATTGTATGACAACGATTTTTGTGAAATCGAGGCTGCGTGCCAGTGAAAGCATGTGAGGAAACCAATGACGTCGAGTCCAATCCGATGACAAATGAACCTGGAGCTCCTGACGTCTTCCCTGTGTTCCAGAAACTTGTAATTAAAAGCCGAAGGGAAAAACATCTAGAACGCAGCGCTTGGACAATGATTACATCAGTGAGGATTGATAACTCCGTATGTTTACTTCCAATTAATGCTATCAGAGGCACCTGTGCCACAAGAATGAAGATGCCAAAGTCTTAAAGGATATATATATATATATATATATATATATATATATATGACCCTTTATTGCAATGCATAAATCAGTTGGATTTACATACAATGGGAACTTATGCTTGAGTGTTGAGTAGATTCTGGAGTTTGTGTATGAGTAATAGATCATTAAACCCTAAAAGCTTCCTGAAAGTGTGTGAGAGTAAAAACATCAGTGTGTGTACCGACCCTTAATTAAAACTACTTAGACCCCACTCGTGTGCGCATTTATATTCACGTCACCTCTACCAAGTCTCACTATTCATGACTATGCATGGGAACGCACACAAATACACTTGTGTGATTTAAACTCCTGAATACGTCTCTAAAGGTTTCAGTCAGCGAAACACTGACAGCATAAGTCTAACCTTTAAAGACACACCGCTAACACACTTTCTTTTATTCGTCTCAAAAACATGAACATTTTGAATGCGTCTAAGGTTAATGGGACCAAAAACAGTTTAGAAACAATGCTCAATCAACAGAGGCTTTTGAAACATAGTGAAAATAACATGTTCCGTCCACATATGAATATATTCATCGTCTGCACGGCTATTTAGAAGCTCGGCTGCCCACTCTCAATCCAAGCCTTTAATTGCTCTTTGGTTTTCATTTGTACTCACTGCCCACATTGACACTTTATAATTCATTGCTCCTCATTCATAACTACTTTCTTTGCCATTCAAGGTGTTACGCTGGAAAACAGCTGAACAGCAGCTGCCAGAACAGTTCACCGTCTGCCTACACACAGTGATTTACAGCTAGACGAAGTTTGTGAGTATTTACCTTTGTTCTGTGCTAGTGAACTGAACACATAATTACATATGCTGCAACAAGTTGCCTCAAACCACGGACGCCGTGACAGACGGCCCGTGTCCTGCCAGAGTACATTACTAACCCGTGTAATCAAGTGTCACCTTCAGTAAGATCATTCCTGCCTTTTCTCTTTGAGTGTTCATCGGTCGCTCTTATCACAAATTAACATTCAGTCGACCAGACCACCGCAGGGAGCAAGATCAAGGAAGTGTTTTTGTTCTTTTGAATGAATGCTGATAAACGTGCGCTGTGATGTTAAGGAAGAGCAGGCGGTGGAAGGCAAACAGGGAAAAGGGAAAAAGAAAAAGCGACAGGGGAATGGCGATGGAGCAACATCCATCCGTTTTCTTACTGCTAACAACATCCAGCTAGGGTCGCAGGATGCAATAGCCAGGCAAGAAGTGCAGTAAATCCCGGACAAGCGGGCGAGTCCATCGCAGCACCAGCACAAATTGATCTGACCGCCTATGACTAATTTAGAATCATCAATTATTGTGGCAGGAAACTAGAAAACGTCTCCACACACAGTAGGTTTAAACCCACAACCTCTGTTAACCACTCTACCATCATCTACCATCTTTAAAACAAATGGCGGAGAAAATCAAAGGAAGCAAAAGCCCCATGTTCTTCCTCCCTTTCCAGCCCTACCATGCTTCTCTCCTTTTGTCACAGCCAATTTCCAGCCGTTTAATCCTGGTTACGCCTTCAAAGTCCCAGCTGACAGCACCCAGTTCAAACTTACTGTGATGTATATTGGCGAGTGGCAGCAAGATGCGGGTTCTGGCTACAAACACATCTGTTTCATGTCTGTTGTTTAATTAGCTGTTGGAACTGAAACGCTGTTTTAGCGAGCATATAATCTCAATATGTAGTTATGCTTTGTAAATCGAGAGAAGGCAGCTTAGAGCTTTCACTTACTACACTGAAGGTGCATTTATCTTGTTTCTGAATGACCACCGAAGAACTACACACAGTAGTGGTGTGATTTATTAAAGGACTGCAATGTTTACATGCTAGTAGAGATGCACCGAGTGTGACCTGTTGATACAAATTTCGACGATTCTCATCCTTTAAGAGCTATAACTGACCAAACAAATACAAACAAAAATCAACTATGCTTCTTTCATAATAAGAGAAATTATTCAACCTCCAATTTCCCCAAAACTGCAGTAAGTTACAGGATTTTCTCTCATTGAAACAAGTTAAAAGGAGGCGCTCTGCTACTGGAAAGAGTTATAAATAATAACAAATGTCAGGTGCTTGTCTATATATTCAGATAAGAGGACATAGAACCTCTCGTTCGCTCATCTCCATCCTAACTGCTGTGATCCTTTGCTCAAATCAACACTGCCGATTTGCAGCTGGCTCCAAACTCTGGCCAGCTTTAGCAACTTTGCCGGTAGATTCTTTAATATGTCCATGTCCAGCATGCTCAAAGTGATTTGTGCGTCCGACCTTTAAAAGATTTTAAATATATAGATAGCATTAAACAGGTAAAATGAGAGAAAGTTGGATTTAAAGTTGTTTGGAGACTTTTTCACTTTGTCAAACCACTAAAAATGTTTCACGTGTCCACTTTTCTTTTCCATCACGGCCTTTTATATTTTTTAATATATTTAATATTTTTCTCAGTATCTTTAAAGTCATCCAGCATTCCCACATCCCCCACGACTTTATTCCCATGCAGTAATTGGATTTCAATGTTCTTGACCTTTTGTTGAATTTCCTCAAATTAGGCTTTTCAGGACTAGCGCTTAATTATAAAACAAAAGTGTGTTCAAGATTCACAAAAACATGAAAGGCACGCTGTTTAAGACACACACACAATTACAAAGCTATTCATGTGATTAAGTACCGTGCAAGTGGTTGTTTAGAGGTGTGAAATGAAGAGGAGATAGACAGATAACCCAGCCCCTGGAGACACTGTGTTATTTCATATGAGATTTAGAGTGCATGACTGTGTGTGACAAAAAGCAAGCGTGTGTGTTTGTGTTTCACAGTGAATCTAAACCACTTATTCCTCCTACTGAAAAGTCAGATGAGATGGATTTCCTGTCTCTCTGCTCTTCGTAGATGCTATTTAAATTATCCCGGATCAAAAAAATAAAAAATAAAGAAGTGTAGTTGTTGGAGGAACTTCGGGCCACAACAGATGGAAGAAAGGATCATCCTGTTACCTGGTCAACATGATCTTCAGGCTACTAAAACAGCAGCATGAAAGCAAAGAAAGAAGAGATAACTGATAAATAGGAAAAATTATCTGGTACAGGGATCTCAGTCTTTCCAATGCTTATTTGTATTTACTTTTTTACTTTTCAGGCTATATATTCACCAGTAGTTTATAACACGTAGCCACACAGAGATGCTTACATTTGTACATGATGCTCATTTAAAAAAAGGTCTTAACACTTTTGATATGAGAGGATTTACGTCTACATTTATGGTGCGGCACACTGAAACTCAGAAGTAAAAAAAAACCTGCTATACATAAAAAGTAGGGGTGCAACGATATTCGTATCGATATTGAACCGTTCGATACAGTGCTTTCGGTTCGGTACGCATATGTATCGAACAATACAATTTTTTTCAATTTATTTTTTATTTTTTGTGTCCCGTTTGGATCTATAGCCATCAGAATTGTTGTCTTGAGGCCAAGAAAGATGCCAAGAGGATTTATTTTAAGTGGATCATCATATTGGTCCATTTGATTGACCTTTATTATAATTATGAATTTATTTTATTTTCAGTTGCAAACGGGACAGACATGACTGTGGGATAGGACAGGGGGAAAGAATGAAAGAAAGAGGGGGAGAGAAAGAAAGAAAACCAAAGGGGAGAAAAAAAAAAAAGAACAATACAAAATTTGTAATTTATTTTATCAACTTTCCTTCTGACGATGCTGTCTGTGTTGAGCGCTCAGTGAATCTGCATTTGACTACTCTGCCTAGGCTCGAGAGTGCAGCCTAGGCGGAGTAGTCGAACGCAGATTCACTGAGCACTCAACACAGACAGCATCGTCAGAAGGAAGAGCGCAGGGTAAGCTAGCGAGACAGAAGTGGACCTCCCCACCCTCATTCAGATCTGGTGTTTGGAATTATTTTGGTTTTCATGTGACGTATGACCCTGAAGGTAAGCGAGTCATGGACTAAAGTAAAACAGTATGTTGGATGTGCCATGCAATGCTCAATTACATGGGTGGGAGCTAGTGTGTTAGCGCAGTTAGCTCGTTAACGTGTTGGCCGTCTAGCCCCTCTGTATAGGGTAGCTCGTTAATGGAGATTTGCCGTGTTGTGGCGTTAAGGTTATTTCAACGAGATTAACCTGAAAGCACTAGTGGGAACACAACGAATATGACTGCACATTTACACCGACATCATCCTAGTGCAAAGACAAAAACAACAAGCATGCATGCTACAAACTTTAGCCGAGTCATTTAGACAGCTGTTAGCACAGGATTCTCCTTATGGAGACCTGATATGTTTAATATGCTGCTGAGAATATAGCCCAGAAGAAGCGGATAGTATAGCTTTTATTTTGGAAAGAGACATTTCTCTGTAATAAACTCTCTTTTCCAAAGATGAGTGATTCCTCAATCAGATACAGGGCTCGCAATATCGCTAGCCCGACGTCCCGGGGCTATCTCTGCCCTGCCTGTCGGGCTATTGTAGGAAGGAAAAATATATGTCAATGCTTTTGCATTCTTTCAGAAATGTAGCTGGGTAATTATGTCATTGGGTGAGCCACTGTCAATATGTGACATATTGAAATCGTGTTTGAATTTGCGCTTGTTTTTTTGCTTTCACTTTGCAATCGCACGAACTGTGTATAGAGAGCGACAGCACTGATCTGTGAGTGATGATAATTTGTGCACCAATTCCTCTGACATCGTCTTATTAATTGTTAGCTTACTATGCAAACATGACAAGTGAAATCTCCCGCAGCTTAAACATGTGAGAGGTTGATCGCGCAGAGAATCGCTGAGCTTATGTGAGTGCGGCAGGATATATATTTCACTACGATGACCTGGATGACTGAGAACCTTCACAGACAGATATATATTTTAGTTCTGCTGAGCCAAATAAGACAGGTCAGGGTGAAGAAGTGACAGCCAAAGAAAAGCTTACCACAAAACGGAGAAGTTATGACAAATCAGACTATAAGGCAAAAAGAAAGTGCAGCTTTATGGTTTCATGGACAAAAGAATTTCTGTGGCTGCAATATGACGAGCTAAAAAACAACACGCACAAGGGTTAGGGTTAAATTTAAAAACTGTACTTTTGTGTTAAAATATATATTTATAATTTTAATAAATGACAAATTAAAAAGGCATGAACATTTTTTTTTGTATCGAAAAAATATCGAACCGTGACACCAAAGTATCGAACCGAACCGTGAATTTTGTGTATCGTTGCACCCCTAATAAAAAGCCCAGACTACTGATTTATATGAGCTCAAAGGTTGCAGTTCTATATTTGGGTTTTATCTGTCACAATTCATCGGTATAACTAACAAAAAAGGATTAATGTTTGGGTTTTGGAGGACAGACTAAAGGTATAAGAAATAAATGGAGATATGAGAAAACAAAAGCTCATGTGGGGGGAAAAAGAACAACTCATGTGACCGACTCGGTGAACCGTTATGAGGCTCAGCACTCTGAAACTAAAGAAGACTAGAAAAAATTGCATTTCCTGCGAAAATGCTGTGTGGATGCCTTACGCTGAAGATTTCTGCTGAAAAAAGCAGAAAAAGTTGAAAAAACAAAAAACATTGCCCTGAGCGAGATTCGAACCTGGCCTTTCTGATCTATAGGCGGCGTCTCACCTTACTGGACCAAACTGATTCTTACAAAGAAGAGGTGGAGAGACTGACAATTCTGGTGAAATTAGCAGAAGCTGCTTAGTATTGTGCTAATAAGAGGTGAAAAGGCTAAACATTTAGCAGAAAAGAGGTGAATCAGAAGAAGTTCTGCTGAAAAGAGGTAAAGAAGCAAAAAGATGAGTTGAAAAGAGGTGTAGAAGTGCTTGCTGAAGATGGCTGTATGTGTAATGACACACTGGAGAGTGTCAAGAAAGCAGAGCGCATGCAAGCAGGGAACATGTGTAGCAACTGTCACAGGTAGGATTCGAAACTCTGCCCCCGGGTCTCACGGCAGCTGCCCTACCCTCTGAGCCAAATGAGTTCTGGTCTCAAGCAAATATATGATGAGAGAGAAAATGTGCACTGTGGAGCAGAAGCTCAAATTAGCAGAAAAGAGGTGAAGAGGAAGAACTTTGTTGTGAAATGAGGTAAAGAAACTGAAATTTGTGCTTAAAACAAGTGAAAAAGCTGAACTCTGAAATCCTGCTAAAACAGTAGTAGAGGCTGATATTTTTCAGCTACTCACTGAGCCAAACTGGTTCTCACGTAACTGAAAAAAGGTGGAAAAGCTTAAAATTCTAATGAAAACAGCAGAAGAGGCTAAGTGCACTGTGGAGCAGGAGCTCTAATTAGCAGAAAAGAGGTGAAGAGGAATAATTTCTGCTGAAAAGAGGTAAAGAAGCAAAAAGCCGAGTTGAAAAGAAGTGTAGAAGCAGAAGTGCTTGCTGAAGATGGCTGTATGTGTAATGACACACTGGAGAGTGTCAAGAAAGCAGAGCGCATGCAAGCAGTGAACATGTGTAGCAGCTGTCACAGGTAGGATTCGAACCTCTGCCACCGGGTCTCACGACAGATGCCCTACCCTCTGAGCCAAATGAGTTCTGGTCACAAGCAAAGATATGATGAGAGGGAAAATGTGCACTGTGGAGCAGCAGCTCAAATTAGCAGAAAAGAGGTGAAGAGGAAGAACTTTGTTGTGAAATGAGGTAAAGAAACTGAAATTTGTGCTTAAAACAAGTGAAAAAGCTGAACTCTGAAATCCTGCTAAAACAGCAGAAGAGGCTGATATTTTTCAGCTACTCATTGAGCCAAACTGGTTCTCACGTAACTGAAAAAAGGTGGAAAAGCTTAAAATTCTAATGAAAACAGCAGAAGAGGCTGAGTGCACTGTGGAACAGAAGCTCAAATTAGCAGAAAAGAGGTGAAAACAGCAGAAGAGGGTGAGATTTGTGCTGATAAGAGGTGAAACTGCGGAACCAATCAGAGGTACTGCTTCTGTCTGCTTCATCAGGCTGTGTACTTGTATGTATTTCTGCCATAGACTGTTAACCAGAATCTGAGGTCCATATTAGAAAAGCTGCTAAAATCATTAAACTTTGCAGAATTGTAATAAATTATCAATATGAATTACCGGTCTGTGATAGTGTATAAATTTGTAGTTAAAAAAAAAACATGTGGGCCAAGGTGGAATCGAACCCACGACCTCTGGTCTGAAGAGCGGTGTCATTACCAATCGCGCCACCTCTAAGGGGGCGGGCGCTTTGAAAAAAAGGGTGATGAGGAGTCAGAATTAGATCGCGGTGAGACGCGAAAAACGCCGTTTTTTGGAGTTACAAAACGTCGTGTAACTCAAAAACTAGGTGGGATAGAAGCATAATTCTTGCACTGGGTGAATCAGCGGACTTTGGTGTACTTTGACTGCGATTTACATAGCTCTTTGTATCTCCGTCGCGGAGATATGACGAGAGAAGAAACGGCTTCATTTTCGGAATTTGAAAAATGAGAGGAGGACAGATTTCCACCCCTCAAACAAGTCTAACTCATCTCAGAACGGTAATAGGTGAGAAAATAATTCTTGAATTGTGAGTGTCAGGAGTGTCTGAAGATATACAGGGACAAGCCTCATGTCTTAACTTTGCTTCGTTAAGGAGATATGACGATTTGAAAATGCCTTCAGTTTCAGTATTTCAGCTCTGAGTTTCACAACCTCCCCATAGACTTTGAATGGGGAGTTTTTAGACCATGTGTCACTTCGAGGCAAATTGTGAAAAAAACGTAACTCTCACAATAATTATAGTGACACTGTCTTAAAGCCAGCAAAAATACCTACGTTTTGATGTATAATTTGTGGAAGTTGAGTGGAAATTGAGCGAGTAGCAAGGAGTTGTTCAGACATGAAGAGAAAATTCAGAACGGACGAGTGTGCAGTGGGAGTTAATTGCATAGCAACCATAGCAACACATGTATTTTCTGAAAAATCACAAAGTTGTAACTGAAAACTTAAAGAGTCATTACATGAAAACGGTAACAGATATGAAAAAGCTGAATCACACAGGAATAGCCCAATCATCTGAGAACGTTTTAAAGTTTGAATGGAGTTTCTAGGTGAAAGTATGAGGAAGTAGTTAAGTTTCAAAGACAAGCAAGTTTTAGCAGAATTGTAGAAGTTTCCCATTCATTTCAATGGGACAAATTAAAGGAAAAAAGTGTAATATTTTAAAAAGTATAATAGTAATAAGTACCAAAAGATATAGCAGTCGAAAGCAGAAATAGCAGAACAGTTTAGAGTTTGAATGGTAAAAATCGGCTGAAAACTGAGGGAGTAGTTAAGCGGCAAAGAAACGGAGCAACTAGAATAATAAAGGATAAAGAATAAAGAGAAACAGGATCTCAATAGTGTGGATGCCTACGGCATCCACCCAATAAGTTTGCTCTTGAAAGCAGGCTGAGGTCAAACGGTTGTAGAAGGGGGGAGAGCATCACAGAAGAGAATAAAATAAAGTGTGAAAGGACTGTTTACAAGCAGAGAAAGAAGTGTATGATAAAACAGGAAGATATGAAAGAATAAGCCCTGGGAAATGCTGTGTAAACCCCGACACACAGATCAGACTGGCGAAAATGAAACCAGCGTGGAAACAAAACAGTTTCAGGATGGATTACTGGTGTTCTGATATCTAAAATTAACCTGTGTCACTACAACACTATCAGCAACCTCCACAAAAAAGGGGAAAAACAGTGTCAACATGAAAGGTACGACGACAGTTTTGGTTCATTTCTATCATTTCTCCACGCCAACTGCTCCACTGATAACTGCATAGTGTGAGCATTGACATTCACAGTAGCCATAATTCACTTGAACACTCCAGTTAAAGGTTTTTTATATTGTATATCACGTTTTTATGTGAAAAATTCTGCAGTAACTCCATCTAATCTATGCAAAACAAAGTCAAAACTAAAGATTTCATTCAAATAAGGAACAGAAGGAAAAGTCAGAGGCAATCTTGAGATGAAGCCTGTGATCTCTCAGACTATAATGAAGCGAAACATTACTAAATTCTTCAAAGAGCGTCTCTGAATAGAAACCCCACTGTTCTGCCCCAACAGTTTCCATCCGTCTCTCACAAACGATGCAAGAAACTGAGGTCATCTCACCCTTACAGAGCATGGTTAAACATCAACTGATATAAAACCACCTGTGAAAGGCAAAAAAAAAAAGTCACCTCCAAAGAACAGAAGTGGAAAATTTTACAATATTGAAATCACCACAGTTACAAAACTTGACTGATTGGATTGTTGGAGATCAGACTTGACCCTAACTATTATTTTTCTCCTCCTTTAGGTAATAATTTTTGTCACAGAAAACACAGGAATTAGCAAGAACATGCGCAGAAACCATTAAAAAAAAAAAAAGTGTATTTGCTCCTGAAATCACTGATGTCATCATTAAGTTCTGCTGTGGAAACTGCAAATGCCAGTGAACATCTTTTAAGGTGGGTTTAATAATATGTTGCAACATGGAGAAACGCCAAAGTGGTCTCTGACGATGGCCGCCGCCCTGATCTCTTTTATGCAACCTGACCAAACTCAAAGAAAATTGCAAAGCACATCACGTAGCTCTATACCTCCCAGATCAGCTCATCCTCCCCCAAAGGAGAATTACAACCAACCATCACCTCCCTTACCCACGGCGCCTGAATGTCTCTAACCCACATACAATGGCCCCACTGTGAAGGTGTGATAAAATCCTACATGCATAGAACTAGTGACAAATTGATTTTACTATTAATAAAGTGATACTGTTGAAATATGTGATCAATACATAGAATAAAATTTGCCATTACACTTTGGAGCAGTGTTTCCCAACCACTGTGTTGCGGCACATAGGTGTGCCGTGAGAAACGATCAGGTGTGCCGTGCAAGATTATCTGGTTCCACCTGATTAGTACTTTAAGCCAGTGGTCCCCAACCCCCGGGCCTCGGACCGGTACCGGTCCGTGAGTCATTTGGTACCGGGCCGCGAGAGTTGAGGCTCAGGTGTGAAATGTATGGTTTTCAGGGTTTTTATCGGTTTTCAGCGTTATTTTGTTATCGTCTTTATCGTTTACTCTGTTTTCCTGGGTCTTTTCACGTGTGTTATGAATAAACCTTTTTTTCGGTACCGGTACTGGTTTTATTTTGTTGTATTTATCCGCGACACCTTAAAGGCCGGTCCATGAAAATATTGTCGGGCATAAACCGGTCCGTGGCGCAAAAAAGGTTGGGGACCGCTGCTTTAAGCGACTGGCGTGAGTACTGGCTGAACAATTACGTTCTCTTCCACTAGAGGGCAGTACTACTACCTGCTCTAATTAAATAGGTTGCTAACTGCCAGTAAAACAGAAGAAGACGAAGAAGAAATTACATAATAATCATGCTGTGAGTTAGACAATGCAGCACATAATAGCAATAGATAAAGTAGCCATCCTGACCCGAGTCCTGGAGAAAATTACGATCCAGATGAAGGCCCTAGCTTGAGTAGTGGTCAGAAAAAAGCAACAAAGGTATACTGGGGACGAACAGAGCCAATTCTGCTATACCTGGTGCGCAGGGAAAAATGATCAACATTGTTTTGGTGACATTTTTGTTTGGTAGTGTGCTGGGTGATTTCTCTAATGTGCAATATGTGCTGTGGTTACAAAAGGCTGGGAAGCACTGGTTCAGAGTGAGAAATTGGTATGACTAATATCCAAACGTTATAATTTTCAACTATAGTGGAGATAATTTCACAATGCTAACATCCAATTTCTATCCAACTTCATATGCATTGATTAAGTGCAAGTGATTTAAGTGTATAAATGCTAAAAATGGGTCATTTTACATCTTTAGACCCAAGCTCTCCTGCTGCTCAAAGGCTGAGGTTTACTGACAGATTTGGTGCATTACAGTAAGATGTGCTGCTTTCCTGCAATCCTGTGCACTGTTTCAGCACGGGTAGAATTAATTTTACTGATGAGATTTTTGTAGTTAGCATCCTTCAAAGTTTTCTTTAAAAAATAAATAGACTAATCCGCAAACCTAATTAATTTTAAATAAATGTGTTGTCAAACAGTTAGGTTAAAGCAACAGGTTTTAACTTTTCCATAAATCTTCTCGACACTGACTAGCAGAGTACACGGGTGTCCACAGACCCCAGCTTACCAAATGTATGTTGCACTCTTTCCATCTTGATTGGCCTTTTAATGTTTCCTCCTATCCATCCACCCTCAACCTCCTGCCTCATGTCCTGTTGCTTTCATCCATCTTTCTTCCCGTCTCTTGCCTTTTTGACGCTGAATGCGTGACATTTCCCTGCCTAACACACGTATTCTTCTTTGGGGAGCTGTGTGCTCGCAATCATTGCACATACACAGAGATGCTGATAGACATGCGCACATGTGGACGCATACTGTATAGAGAAACAGAAGGTAAACACATCTGAAATGTCAAACACAATTCTACACAACGCAGCACAGCAGGCAGCCGCTTCAACTGAGCAGCTCAAACTTTGTTGTTGAGTGCACTCTCTAGTTTTAACTTTTATTTCCAAGGTAAAAGTGCTCTTAACATGCTGAGACTCTACTATGACTGCCATAGCTGCGGTTACGCTGAGACCTACTGTAACCACAACAGTGGAGTACCCAGATTCACAGGAATTGAAGCGCTGCTGTTTTTTACTGTAAAAGTCTATATGAAGACAGATTAGTACTTGTGGTATCAGGTGGGTGCTGCTGCAGCATGTGGGCTGTGCATGTGTGAGTGTGTTTCATGTTAAGAGAAAAAAAATTCAAGGTGATTTCACTCACCAGTATGAAACTAGAAAAGAGGATGAAGGATAAATAGAACAGAGGTCATTGCAGAAGGTGATTTAGAAATCAGCAAAGAGCAAGATTTGAAGAGTCCTTGATAACATGGCACAGCAGAACAATTTGAGCCTGCAGCAGCTAAAACACAGATCAGAGAAATGACAACCAGTGTCTTAAACGCAGGTAAAAGCAATGTATGGAAGAAAAAGCAAGTCTTTGTTCACACTTTGGTGAAGAATGTTTTTGTTTGTGAAATAATTAAAGGAACGAGTCCTTGAATTCTTCAACCCTGGGACATAAACACCCATGCAAGCAAACCTAAAACTGAACGGTAGCAAAAGTAAGCTGCCAGTTCTCCTCAAAAAACCTCTACGAAAACTGTTGTCATGGTTTCCTGCCCGCCACCAGCATTCTTTACACGAACAATTTTAATTTCAGGCCTTGTTACGTGATGTTCAATGTCCCATTCTCTGCCGGTGTCCATGAGGCTCAGAGCTTTTACAGGAGTATGCTGATACAGAACAGAAAGGCGGCAATTCCTCCTCAGATGTAAAAGGCACTGAGCAAGGTCACACTGGGTAGCTGACGTGTGGCGCACACCATCCTCACCAGCTCTTAACAACATAAGAAAAAGCCTTTGCACACTGATAACCTTGTTTCTGTTTTACATCAAAGTTAGTTATAAAAAAGTATCGCCATTGAAAGTAGGTTAAACACTCAGTATAACAAGCTAAAGCTTCAAGCTTCAGTGTTGCTTTCATTTACTCCAAGCTTTTGTCCATAATAATTTATTTTTATGTGCATGTTTTGGGCACCGTTTTCAAACAATTACTTAAATTAAATAAATAAATAAGAGTTATTATCAATGTGTGGCATTCCTGCATAAGAAACGGCATTTCCACACAGCTCTGGCTTCACTGGACCACTTGAAAGATGGAATAACAAAAACAGTCCAGCATTAACAGCAGATTCAGCGTTTCAATCCTAAGACTTTACACACTTGGCTGCACCACTGTGCCAGGGGTCCAACTAGGGCTGGGCCATATCATACCGTTCACGGTAATACCGATATAATGTTGGATAAGAAAACAAAATATCGCAATAGAATATGGGTAAAGCACGTAGGCGCGGTGCCTTTGTGTTCATACGCACGTGGCTGAAAAAGTATGGCGGCGACGGAGAATGAAAAGGGCGAAAGCGGATCGTTGAATAAAACGAATGAACCAGAATTAGTTTGTAAAAATGCTGCAACTTCAGTGGTGTGGAACTGGTTTAGCTTTTGTCCGTCAGATACACAACAAAGCTCTATTTTTGGTAGCACATGCTAGCGGGCCGTCGTTATTAAAGTGTTGTTTGGAAAATATGGCACACTTAAAATCAATCCTTTGATTTTTCTGTGCCTTATGTATGAATTCTGGTTGTGTTTACTGACCTCGAAATGATTTTATGTCGTACACGGCGCTCGAAAATCTATCAAATGTTTTAGTACGACTTTGCTAACCTACGAAGCCGCACCGCTTGATGGATTGTCAGAGCATTAAGGCTACCATAGGCAGGAGCCTCGCGGAGTGATACGTACTGTGCTTCAACATAATATTACCGTGTTGTGCGTGTGTATAACCTCTTTAAGTTTTGTGGATATTATACATGGTTATGCTGAGGATATGTCGGCCGATTTCCACTGAAAATGCCTTTTGGTTAAACTGTCAGCGACTTTAATGCACATAAAAAAACAGCTGCTTGTTTAAGTGAAAACACATTGTTTTTGTTTATTTTGCACTAATAAAGTTGTGGAGTTGTAAAGTGTTTTTTCTAGTGTCAATTATATCGTCAGTTATATCTTTATCACAAATTTTCAAATGTATATCGTGATAAATAGTTGTGGTCATATCGCCCTGCTCTAGGTCCAACCTGTACATTCAGATCACCTTTTTTGCAACACACACAGGTATCAGCACTTCAGTCTTATACTCAGTATAACAACCCAAAATGGACAAACCTCAAAGTATGTGTGATATACATGCTCAGATACACTATTCCTAAGCATTGCACATTTCCCTCCATTAAACCCTTTTACACACACACACGAAAAAAGTGATTTTTTTCAAGTATGATTCAAAATATGAAATACTGAAGACCTCAGCATGAGCAAATCCACCGATTGGCCACATGCATGTCTGAAACCCTCTCCGAAACATTCTGCATTTCAGCCATCGCATGAATTCAACCTTGGAAAGAGAGACTACTCAAGGATAAGATGACAAAAATAAATTTATCTCCAGCCCATCTCTGTATATCCAAACAACTTCTGCAATCTTTCCATTACCCAGCTGCTCCAACAGCTTCATCTACATCTTCCACAGCTGATGCAACTTTTCTAACTGTTACACAAAAGCAAGGCTGCACTTTGTCTTCCAACCAGGTTAATTACAAACTACAATTGATTTTTCATTTTTGTTTTTGTTTTTTGCTTGAACCAATTTAAATTTCATAAAATGTAAACTTGTAGACTTTGTTATCCTAAAATAACTCACCTATTTTCAACCTTTTGTTGCATTTAGCCATGTTCATTGTACGGTGGAAAAAGACCACAGAGAGGATTTATGGATGTAATGAAACTTTGCAACCTTTTTTGCTTTGAAATCATTAATGACATTTTCTGTTTATGTTAACTTAAATAAACTGGAAAGCATCTTTTCTCTTACCCACAGCTTAAGATCAGATATTTTGATACTGAATTATTCACGAAGCTGACTTTGTCTACTTACCAAAACCCTAAAGATTTCAAATCAAGTTTTTCACTTCAGTGAATATTTGCATCTATTGCCCGACCTAATCTTACAACAAAAACATCAGAGACTTGGCTCTCTGATACACTGTTATACATTGTTGCCAGATTAAAGATTAAAAACACCATTTACCTCTCAGTGGAGAAAAAGGCACATGTTTTGAGCTGCATGTATATGTTGGATTAGACTCATCGTGTTAATTTTTAATTGAGGAGAGAAAATTGCACATTTAAATGTGCTGTGAAATGTGTGAATGATGACAGCAACAGGAAATCCAAATTACAAAAAAAAAATAAAAATCTTGTGCTTGTCTAATTCAACTATTAATTGGTTTTATAACATGTTAGCCATTTTTAGTGTTTATAAAATGCTAAATGTTATTATGCTGGCACATAAATAAAAAAAATATAGAGGTTTCCATTTATCAATGTAACATTGTACAAAGTTTAACAGGAATGTTTTGATGGTCGTCTCAGCAGTTACTGATCACAGTCACATGGATTGAGGGGGTTTAAATTGTTTTCTTATTAATGAATAAAATGCAAGTTGTCATAATTGGATTAAAAATACATTTCATCTGTTTCACCGCGGTTTAATAAAAACGTGTGAGGCGCACATGCAAACACACAGCGCTATAAGAGCCCGTATAGCGCTTTACTAGTCCCTAAGGACCCCAAAGCGCTTTACACATCCTGTCATCCACACACACACACACACACACACACGTACGTGATGGCAAGCTACATTGTAGCCACAGCCACCCTGGGGCGCACTGACAGAGACGAGGCTGCCGGAGACTGGCGCCACCGGGCCCTCTGGCCACCACCAGTAGGCAACAGGTGAAGTGTCTTGCCCAAGGACACAACGACCGAGACCGTCCAAGCCGGGGCTCGAACCAGCAACCTTCCGATTACGAGACAAACTGCCAACTTTTGAGCCACGATCGCCCCACATCGTTTACATCTTTCTCTTTGTTCTGCAAGTGGGAAATAAACTCCCAGGCTTGTGTTTCTCCCTCACCAGCAGCAGTAATGCACTTGTGTTTCTGTGTATGGGCTGCAGTGTTATGAAAGGTGGATAGCACTACCTTAACAAGTGCAAGTTGTTGTGACAAAACTGCTATAAGCCAACAACAACTGGCCCCTTCTGACACAGGCAGAGTGTGTTTTCAGTCGGAAAGCCAAGAAATAAAGAGCAACATAAACCATGTAATCAGCCAGAAAGGTCACACAGGCTAAGTGTCCAAGACTAAGCGCACCACTTCTTAGCTGTGGCACTCTGCAGCAACTGAGTACACACTCGCTCTCTTTCAGCTTTAAATGCATCACACCATTAATCTAAACTACCCTGAGTAGTTTTAGACAGGCTCTTACCATGCCAGCCACCAATACACAGAGTAGAATTCAATTTATATCCGAGCTGTGAAAGAATCAATCCCCATGCCAAAATGTTCATTAGTTCCCGAGTTTCCTCATCAGCTCAACTAGCCAAACAACAGCTAGAAAAGCAAATTAAACCAGGAAAAACATGCACAAAGTTGGAACCCTTTGGAGCGCACTTGGCCGAATGTCCTACCTTAACCCCTCTCACTCTGAACTCAGCCAGAGCTCGGCTCATCTTGGAAGCTGCTGTGTTCAGGTCCTTTCCGCTGGCGATGACTTTCACTAGTAATGAGTCATAGTGTGGAGAAATGACGGCACCCTGGAAGGCTGAGGCGCTGTCCAGACGGATGCCCATGCCCTCGCCGCTTCGGAAGACCTGGCAGGAAGAACACGGCACAGGTTAATATTTTTGAAGGAAAATGTCTGTCATTTCACAAGAGAGACATTTAATATAGAAAAAAGGTCATTATTGATAGTCTGTTATCAATATATAATACATTTTCTGTACACTCAGGACAAATTCTCAATTTCTGCAATTTCTGATTTGTTCATTAACAATAAACAAATGTGCAAAACAATATATGCACAGTATTTTTGTGGATTTCATTACATTGGATTTTTCTGCAGTTGGCAAGATAATACACTTGGATAATTTGCCAATACAAGATTTAGTGTTCTCATTAGGGATATTATTGTTTTACCCTGCAAGGTCTAGTAATGCTACTGAATGCATTTCCCCCCCCAGCTATTCCTCTTCGATATATTTTACAGGAAGCACTAACATTTGTGTTATTTCTGCTATTGAAACTGCTATTAACTGGTTGTATTTTCACTACTTTGGAAACAGACAATACTGGTATATGTCCCTGCAATCACTGTTTGAGCTGGGATCAATGACCAGTGCAGGCACATCTATTCAGACCCTGAAAAAAAGCATATTAAGGAGCCAGGCAGAAAAAGTATCCTGGTGTCTCAGTGCACTGAAATGTAACAGTGTGTTAGATTCAAATGAAGCCTTTCAAGCTTAGTCACATGTCTCTCATCACTCCCTCATTTAAAATATAAAAGTTAACTTTAAAAGACCAAAAGCTAAAACATTCTGCTCCTTCTGACAGGGCTGTCATTTAAACAACAGACATTGAAGCATCACATCTACCAGGTGCCTAAAACCTCAGCATAACGTAACATACACTGAAAATAATGGAGGCCAGATATACAAGAAGAGGAAAATAACGAGATGAGAGTGAAGAAAACGAGCATGAGATGAGTGAGAAAGGCTGAACTGTTCCAAACCACTTGGCAAGAGAGCAGAGAGGAAGGCGAAGTGAAGAGGAGAATGAGGAGTGTCCAACACTACAGCATATGGAGCCCCTCGAGGGCTGGAGGAGAAAGAGGAGTCGAAATTATAATTATAACAATGTTTTGCCACACTGGTGATCTGCTGCTAATATTAACAGATGAAGTGCAGAGCTGTCAACATTCATAATAACATTTTTTCATTAATCATTTGCACCACAACTCGACATTTCATCTAGTATGACCCCTCTCCTGTGAAACAACTCGCTGCCACATTAAAAAAAACAAAACTAAATAAATTTGTGATAATGTTTTTAAAAAAAAAAAAATTTTAAAAAAAAGTCAAGCCAAGCCTCATCTCTGTTTTTCATGGGAAGTGGAAAATCAGAGCAGCAATTTAATGTGCAAACACATAAATACAGAACATAATGAAAAACTTGAAAGTCAGTATTTAGTATGACCATCTTTATTCAACATGGCCTGAGCTCTTAGGCAGCTTTTAGTCAAAGTTCTCCAGGCTTCTTAAAGGACATTCAGAACTCTTCGTAGGCTGTGGCTCCCTTTTCTTCTGTTCTCTGTCCAGAGACTAATGTTGAGGCTCTGCGGTGGTCGACCCATGACTGATGGCATTTAAATAATAATGTAATATGTATACTTTATTGATCCCTGTGGGGAAAATCCTCTCTGCATTTAACCTTTCTAGACTATATTGCATGGTGGAACATCTGACCCCCACTATGTCTTAAAGATGGCTGTAGACCCTCACTGATGTGCCTCCCTCCTGACCTACTCCATATATGCCGATGATGATTTCAACCAAATCTTTCAAATTTGGATTCCTCGCTCCATAAGACCTGTTGCCACTAATTTTTAGTCTTCTCCACAGCCACACTTCCACCGAGACAATTTCTGAGGCTTCACTGAACAGCAGAAGGATAAACTAACGGGCCTGATGCAGCTCTCAGATCCTGTGTCAGGTCTGTGGCGTGTCCATTTCTCAAGGATGTGACTTTTAGATACTCTTCATCTGCTGTAGATAGTTTGTTTTAGGCCTGGCACGTCTTACTTTGTCTTCTATTTGTCTGGTTTGTCTGTTCAAATGTGCCATTTTTTAGGCAAATTGTTCTTTGGGAATCACCCTGTTGGTGCAAAAATACTATTTTATGCATTAAAAAACTATTGGCTATAGCAATTTTTACAGATTTGACTAAAGAAATGGGAACAAATCATGTGTATCCAAGGACAGAATTTCACATTGGCTCTTTATTAAATTGTAGTATGCATAAACACAAGACCTGTTCATCCCATGAACAAGGTTCCAGTGTTACGTGGATAAACAGAAAACTAAAAATTCAAAGAAAAACTTTGAAAGGCCTTCGGAAAATTTGAGCACTGTTCACTTACAAAAAAATAAAAAAATAAAAAAATCTAACGCTTCTTGGAAGCAAAATATAAAGTAACGAGGGGTGTCTCAACACATCTGTACGCCATTTCTTTACCAGTGACTTGTGGTAGAACAAAGTTAACCATTTAATCGCTGCAGAATTTGCTAAGAGGAGTGCTAACAAAGCGTTATGAGAGTTGGCACAAGAGGTGATGCAGCTAGAATAATTAGGACTGCACATTTTGGTGCAAGTATTTTTGCACTTGATGGATTTAACAGTTTAAAAAAAAAAGAAAAGAAAAAAAAAAGGACAAGTTGGCGATGATGGAAATTGTGGTTGTAGGCAGGTTCACTATAAACTGGACGGCGTCTTAGAAAGACAGACAAGAACCCACAGTATCTGTGTCAAAACTGAAAAAAAGCCAAATCAGCCCAAATGAGCACATGTAGAAGCAACATTTAAGCCAAGTTAAGTGCCGCAGCAGGGAAGTAAAAGATGTGAAACTGCAATTTAGACATCAATACATCTGATCATCAAGCTGAATACTAAATAAATACCATGAGTATTGATGCATTTTTCAATTTGAATTTAATATTTCAAAGAATGACTTATTCATTGGATGTCCTCCACCAAGGAGGAGTTTTGATTTGTTTCAACTCAACTGGAGACCAAGTGGAGAACGACTGCCTGCAGAGAGCAATATCCTATTTCAAGGATCTCCCCTTTGATATGGGGCTGGTCATCAGCACTTCAAGTGTTGCTCAAGTAGATCTCAAATGTTTAGACTTTTATTTTACAATTTACAAGCTACTCTGCACATATTAGACCAAGTTTCAACCATGCTTGTGTAAAAAGTTGATCAAATCTTCTCAATAGTGCCTGATAAATTAAGACGTGGAATATCTACGGTCTCACTGAACTCTGTCACACACACACAAACACACACACTCTCTGACTCACTCACTGGCCTGCACCAGTTACCAGTCACTTTGTGGAGCATTGGACTGCCATTACCTCATAAGACTTTGTTGTTACACTTTCTCTTACCGTACACTACTAAATCTCCATTTGCACTATTTGCCTATTTGCACTACTCTGCCTGGTTTACACTCAATGTCACTTACCCATTATATTGTATATTGTATAGCTTTCTTGTTATATGTAAAATTGTATTTATTTAAATTTTTACTTTTTAATTATTTTACTTGCATTTTTAATCACTTTTATATTTAAATATATTCAAATGTTCATTTGCTATTTATCTAGGGATTGAGAGTAACGCAATTTCTATTCTCTGTATGTCCTGTACATGTGGCAGAATCGACAAATAAAGTTGACTTTGACTTGACTACTTGAAATTGTCCAATCTCTACAGTGTTGTTTGCATTGTTTACCCCCCCCAAATAAAAAATAAAAAAAGTGAGTGGTAAATGAAATATTTTACTGAAGCACAAAAAGCAGGAACAGTGATGTTTTCTGCTAATTGAAATGACAAAGAAAGTCAGAAATAAAGCAAACCCAAATATATCTTAGGTTTCTTTTTCTGCTGCTCACAAAGAGAAAAAAGAAAACCATCCCACAGTTCTGTTGATGGGCTGTACTCTGCCAACTGTGGCTTATCGGTATTGCCAATGGGGCTCTAGGGCAGTTTGTTTCCACAGTCATCTTGAGGCCGTTGCCAGCTCTCATCTGTGCAAATACCCCTGGGAAAATCTACAATCTGTTTACTTTTCCACTACTCATTAAATCTTTCCTTATTGTGGACTGGCTATATTTTAAAATTGTTCTGTCATCCTATAAAGCTGCAGGCCAAGCATACACACACACACACACACACACAAGACAAATGCAGTTGTTTGCACTGAGTGCTATGTTCAAGTGACTGGCTGTCTGATAACTGTCCAGGTTTTTCTTGCACGCTGTTATTTAATATCAAAAAGCTAGATCTCCCAGAGGCAAGTAAAGCGCTTAGCATTGCTTATGCTCAAACTGATGCTGCTTTTTGATTTATTCAGGCTATAGTCTTCACAGAGGTTCACTGGGCATCTGGGCCTGTTTCAGCAACACCCCACTGCATAATGAGAACGGTACTTGGCAAACTCTTTTATACAGAGGTTGAAAAGATGAAAAGGAGGGAGACGGATCAGTAATTAGCTCGAAGCCAATTCTGTTCCTGACATCCTGGCTTTGTTGTTGGCATGCACCTCAAAGTTTCTGAAACTATTAGGGCCACCGAACAGCGATACAGTCTCACATTTGGATCAACATGTGCTGATGAACCTGATCTCAGGATGACCACGGACATCTCCAAGGAGGAGGCACAGGAGGGCACCACCACTGAAATCACACTGGATTAAATCTAAAAGCAGGATCTGATGATTTGACAGCTATATGTAGGAGCAGCCCGTAACAGTGCCTGGTGCACTGTGCAAGATACGGAGCACGTGGAGTTTTCTTCAAGGACAATGTTGCTTATTCAGCAAGACAATCCCAAAACACATTCAACACATATTACAATACCATGGCTGCAATGCAAGAGTGCTGCAGACTGCTCACCCACATAAACATTTTGATGAATTAAGGACCAAAACCACTGAACTGTTAAGTAGCCGAAATCTTGTGCACATGGAATAAAAAAAAAATTAAAAAAATGTATTTTCAAACTACAGCTATGACTCAAACACAGAGGTGATGCAGCTCTGATAACTAGGACTGCAAATACTCCATATGCATGTTACAATGTTTTTGCTGCTACAGTATATCAATATGATCAAGAGTAGAAGGAGTAATTTTCTGCAAAGTGAGACTCATGACATGTAGTGACAATACAAGTGATTCATAAGAAATCTGGCACAAGAAAAGATTTATCTGTAGCTACCGAGTACCAACAAAGAGCACCAGTCCAAACAGAAGTTAAAACCCATTTTTAAACATTCCTGGAATAGAAAAAGGGAAGACATGAGTCTAAGAAGACTTCAAAAAAACTTAAAAATTAACACACACACTGAAATAGGTTGTGTCATAATATGGCTCAGTAGTATGTATGCACTCAACGTCTGAGCACACTCCTGGTGAGAGTGTGTCCTGGGATCTCTCCTCCCAGACCTGGATCAGAGAATCAGAGAGCTCTAACAGTCTGCAGTGATTTTTAATATCAGGTCCACTGATACAATACGTTGTATAGGCTAATTCTTGGGTTCCCCTTAGAGGTACATGAGAGCCAGTCAGTGACATCAATGTAATCATCCAGGAGCTGCCTATACACGCTGACCATATTTCTGCGCACCACAAGCCAAAGCCTTTGAACCGGCATAAGCTCCAATTTTATCCTGGTACCTAACAGCACGCAGGCTACCGTCCTTGATCCTCCAAGTATATGCTTCCCCAGGCTCTCTCTAACCCTCTGTCAAAACCAGTCATGCTGGATGATAACACGACTTTAGCCACACTCTGCTTCTTCAGACTCCTTCACATCTATCATACATGCTCAGTGTGAATCCGCTCTGATCTCCGAAGAGAACGAGGCACCTGTAGTGAGCCTGCCAGTTTTGGCGTTTTCTGGCAAATTCAGAACTAAGATCCCACAACAGGATGCCGGGCCCTCACGCCACCTCATGGAGTCCAGTTCTCATAGTGTGGTCAGAAACATGCTGGGACCCTCTGTTCCTCCTCACAAAGAGGAGCAGATACTGGCCATCCTGCTGAGTCGTCTCGCTCTCTCTCATAATGTAAGAGTCCATCTCACAGCATCTCTTCCACACTCTTGAGACACATCAAAACTCCTTGCAACACCACATACGGATGTGCCATCCTGGACGAAACGCCACCAGGAGGGAAAAGGAGGGCAACGGTCTGGTCAGCACCTGCAACAAAATTCCCTTTTCGGATACTGTCAATTTAATTTGTACCAAAGTAGGTCAAATCCCCAACAGATTGTCATCAAATCCAGATTGGATATCAAAGTGGAAGTTAGATTAAAAACAGTTTTGCCTCACATGCAAACCTACACACTTTGCCTGTGTTCATTTTCTCCAGTTCAGACACGTAACCTCACAGCATTATACCACATATTTGTCATAACAATCTTGCCATACAGCTGCAGCCTCCTGCAACACTGAAGACTGCCTGCACAGTCTCACTTAACTGGACCCACACAAAGAAACACTGATGTATTTAATAAAAGATTTATGTTTGAATACATAAATCTTTGCTACAGGCTTTAAAATATGCTGGACAGCAATAAGAAATGCGGCTATAAAAACACATTCATGCAGAGAAATCTGATACCAATATTGTTTTGAAATAGATTTTTTTTTAACTGTAAACAACTCTACGCTGCCTGTGTCAGGAGACTAATCAAATGGGCAGGAAGACAGATGCTTACCGTTACACTTTACTGAACAAATATATATACATGGGATATGTAGTTGGACTGGAAGCCAAACAACTCAGTGGATATTGGAACCAGTCAGACAAGTAGTTTAAATGGGAAAATACAAATGGGAGAGGAGGAGGGGGGGGGGGGGGGGGGGGGGGGGGGGGAGGAAATATAAATTCCAGGACACTATCAGAAACAAAACATTTCCACTCTGCGCCCCCCCACCCCCTTCCCAAATTAAACCAGTGTAGTGGCATTTCTATATTTACTTTTGTCTGCTATCTGTTAACGAGGGCTTGTGAACTCTCGCGCTGTGCCTTTGTCAATATATGAAGACGCAGTATGTGATCACTGCATTGACGGTGGCTTCAAGCATTTAAATATCAGCAGAATTTTGCCAAAGCAAAATGCCACAGAGACCATCCACTCGCTCAGCATGGGCTCGAACAAAAACAGCATCTCTAAAGATTTTGCAGCCAGAAAAAGAAAAAGTATGAGAGACTATACAGGCAGATTTGAATGGAAGGCCAAGTACCACATAAATAACTAGAAAAAATGTGCATTTCCTGCGAAAATGCAGTGTGGATGCCTTAACGCTGCAGATGTCTGCTGAAAAAAGCTGAAAAAGTTGGAAAAAAAAAAAAAAAAAAAAAAAAAAAAAAAAAAAGCTGCCCTGAGCAGGATTTGAACCTGGACCTCCTGGTCAAAGGGCAGCTATTTAGCTCACTGAGCCAAACACTTTCTCACAAAGAAGAGGTGGAGAGATTGACAATTGTGCTGAAATGAGCAGAAGCTGCTGAGAATTGTGCTGATAAGAGGTGGAAAGGCTGAAAATTTATCAGAAGAGGTGAATAAGCAGAATTTGGGTAAAAAAAGAGGTGAAAATTCTGCTGAAAAGAGTTCAATCAGCAGAATTTCTGGTCAAAAGTCATAACACACATCATCAGAAATAGCAGAATTTTTTAAAGTTTAAACATAGTATTTCTGCTAAAACTTAGTATTTATACTAAATAATATTTTTTTCCTGCCAAATCATAGCATTTGTGCTGGAACACAGAAAGTTCTGCCAAATCATACAATTTGTACTAAAACCTTATTTATGATTTAGCAGAAACACTGGGACTTGGTAGAAATACTATGATTTACATGAAATACTTTGACTTAGCAGAAGTACTACAATCTAGGAAAAAAGTACTACAGCATAGCAGAAATTCTATCATTGAGCAGAATTACTAGGATTTAGAAGAAATACTAAGATTTGGCACAAACACTGATGTGGCTCAAGAACCTTTATTGTGCATTTATACTACGATTTGGAAGAAATACTATACTTTGGCACAAATACTATGATTTGGAAGAAATACTATGTTTTAGCACAAATACTATGATTTGGCTCAAATACTATAACTATCCTCGGTCAGAAGGAGAGGCTGACATCCAGGGATTAGATTACCACAGGTGGAGTTTATTGCAGTCAGATGGATGGTACAGGGAGGTATGGCATACAGTAGGAGGATGTGGAGAGGTGATATGGTGTGGTTTCTATGATTAAGAACAGGGTATGCATTACAACATGCATACAGATTAAAGATTAAGAAAACTGGCAACAAATTCCTCCACTACAAATCAGTCTGATGCCACTTTTTACAGGGTTCCCGTTTACTAAGGCGCTACCCAAAAGGCGCCACAAGAGGGCACTCCAACACAAGAGATGACCTATTTACACTGATGCACTTAGTAAACAGCCCCTACTTAGCCACTACATAATACAGTGATAATACAGTATACAAATTCACACAAATACTATGATTTGGCAGAAATACTATGACTGAGTAGTAATACTATAACATAACAGATTTCCTAAAAAAAACTATGAAATTGCAGTAATTCTATGACTTGGCAGAGATACTATGTTTTAGCACAAATACTATAACAACGCAGAAATACTATGACTTAGTAGTAATACTATAACATAACAGTTCAATGTTCTTGCACAAATACCACAATATGGCAGAAATACTATGTTTTAGCACAGATACTGTGATTTGGTATAAATACTATGATTTGGCACACATACTATATTCCGCAGATACACAATAACATAACAGATATTCTACGACTTAGTAGTAATACTATAACATAACAGAATTATTAATTGGGCACAAATACCACGATTTGGCAAAAATACCATGATTCGGCACAAATACGATGACATGGCAAAAATACTATGATTGGGTACAAATACTATGATTTGGCAATAATACTGCATTTTAACACAACTACTGAGATTTGATTGAAATACTCTGATTTGGCAGAAATACTCTGATTTGGCAGAAATACTCTGATTTGGCAGAAATACTCTGATTTGGCAGAAGTACTCTCTTTTGGTAGAAATTCCTGCTAAAAGGTAGTATTTCTGCGTTTTAGCAGAAATACTGTAATTTGGCACAAATACTATGATTTGGCAGAAATACTATGACTTAGTAGTAATACTATAACATAACAGATTTCCTAAAAAAAACTATGAAATTGCATTAATTCTATGACTTGGCAGAGATACTACGTTTTAGCACAAATACTATAACAACGGAGAAATACTATGACTTAGTAGTAATACTATAACATAACAGTTCAATGTTCTCCCACAAATACCACAATATGGCAGAAATACTATGTTTTAGCACAGATACTGTGATTTGGTATAAATACTATGATTTGGCACACATACTATATTTCGCAGATACACTATAACATAACAGATATTCTACGACTTAGTAGTAATACTATAACATAACAGAATTATTAATTGGGCACAAATACCACGATTTGGCAAAAATACTATGATTGGGTACAAATACTATGATTTGGCAATAATACTGCATTTTAACACAACTACTGAGATTTGATTGAAATACTATGATTTAGAAGAAATACTATTACTCCATACAAATACGATGCTTTGGCACAAATACTATGTTTTGGCAGAAATACTATGACTTAGTAGTAATACTATAACATAACAGATTTCCTAAAAAAAACTATGAAATTGCATTAATTCTATGACTTGGCAGAGATAGTAGTAATACTATAACATAACAGAATTATTAATTGGGCACAAATACCACGATTTGGCAAAAATACCATGATTCGGCACAAATACGATGACATGGCACAAATACTATGATTGGGTACAAATACTATGATTTGGCAATAATACTGCATTTTAACACAACTACTGAGATTTGATTGTAATACTATGATTTAGAAGAAATACTATTACTCCATACAAATACGATGCTTTGGGACAAATACTATGTTTTGGTTCCAATACTATGATGTGCAACAAATACTATGATTTGGCACAAGTACTATGCCTTAGTAGTAATACTATAACATAAGAGATATACTATGGTTTTGCAGACATACTATGTTTTTGCACAAATACCATGATTTGGCACAAATGCTATGATTTAGCAGAAATACTATGATTGGGTTCAAATACTATGATTTGGCAATAATACTTCGTTTTAACAACAACTACTGAGATTTGATTGAAATACTATGATTTAGAAGAAATACTATGACTCCATACAAATACAATGCTTTGGAACAAATACTATGATTTGGCACAAGTACTATCATTCAGTACAAATACTATGATTGGGCAGAAGTACTATGTTTCAGTACAAATACTATGATTTGGCAGGAATACTCTGATTTAGCAGAAATACTATGTTTTAACATAAATACTATCTTTTGGCAGAAATTCCTGCTAAAAAGGACTATTTCTGCTTTTTAGCAGAAATACTGTAATTTGGCATAAATACTATAATTTGGGATAAATACTATGATTTGGCACATATAATATATTCAGCACATATATTATAAAATAACAGAAATATTATGATTTGGCCTCAAAACCATGATTTTGCACAAATACCATGATTTTGCAAAAATACTATGATTTAGCAAAAATACTATGATTTAGCAGAAGTACTAAGATGTAGCAGAAGTACTTTGTTTTAGCAGAAATACTATGATTGAGGAGTAATACTTAAACATAGGAGAAATACTGATACACAGACACACATACACAGACAGTAAAGGGAACAGGAGCTGTGGAGAGTCTGGGCTTGGTATATGTAGGTCAGTTAAATTAGCTGCACCTGCTGTAGTCAGCCCTTACACACACAGACACAGAGAGAGGTGTGAGTTTTCTTCAGTGTATTTCTGACATTCAGGATTCCACTCGAACAAATGGCCATAATTTCCTAACCGTAGAGGCTAGAACGGTCATTCAGGCATCGTTTTATTCAGAAGAGATGGGGGAATCTTCAGGTCTTCATAATTCAGAGATAAAACATAAATTATTAAAGATATATGACTTGTAATACACTGTAACTGAGTAGAGGCGAAGCAAAAACTGCCTTGACTTGTGCTCAAACAACCTTTGGTAACTCTAAATCTATATGGAGCATCAAAATCATTCTTTCACCGTAAGAAACAGCAGGCTTTGGTGAACAGTCATGGAAATTTTCAGGGCTCTGTGGAAATCCATCAAAAAGATATGACGAGAGAAAAAAGTGCCTCATTTCCAGAAATTGAAATCTGATGAAATCTGAGCGAGGGACAAATTTCCTACCCTCAAACAAGTCCAACTCATTTCAGAACGGTAATAGGTGAGAAAGAAATTCTTGAATTGTGAGCGTCAGGAGTGTCTGAACATATACGGGGACAAGCCTCATGTCTTAACTTTGCTTCGTTAAGGAGATATGACAATTTGAAAATGCCTCTCATTACAGAAATCCAGCGGTGATTTTGAACAAACTCTCCATTGAGTTTATATGGAGAGTTTTCTGACTTTGTGTTACTCTGAGGAGATTTGCAAAATATCTATGAGTCCCACAACAATGATAGGGATATTTTCTGAAAGCCAGCAAAAATACCTACGTTTTGATGTATAATTTGTGGGGCTTGAGTGGAAATTGAGCGAGTAGCAAGAAGTTGTTTGGACATGAAGAGAAAATTCAAACAGTTTCACTGTCCCCTCTGAGTTAATTGCATAGCAACCATAGCAACGCATGTATTTTCTGAAAAATCACAATTTTGCAACTGAAAACTCAAAGAGGGATAAGATTAAAATGGTAGAAGATCTGAAAAAGTTGAATCATACAGGAATAGCCAAATCATTTGAGAACATTTTAAAGTTTGAATGGAGTTTCTAGGTGAAAGTATGAGGCAGTAGTTAAGTTTCAAAGACAAGAAAGTTTTAGCAGAATTGTGGAAGTTTCCCATTCATTTCAATGGGACAAATTAAAGGAAAAAAGTGTAATATTTTAAAAAGTATAATAGTAATAAACACCAAAAGTCATAGCCGGCATTAGCAGAAAGAGCAGAACAGTTTAGAGTTTGAACGGTGAAAATAGCACAAAAATTGTGGAAGTAGATCCACGGCGAAAAGTGTACGGAAACACCCGGAATAATAAAGAATAAAGAGAAACAGGAACTCAATAGTGTGGATGCCTATTAAGGCATCCACACAATTAAACCGAAGGTGGCAGCTTCTTTCAGCTCAGGGCGCTGTACAACAGGAAAAATTCTCTCACTCTTTCACCACGTCATTTTATCTCCATCTTAACTCGTTTTCTTTCATGCACACAAGACATACAAATAATTTAAGTGCTTAAATGGTTTCACACACACACACACACACACACACACACACACACACACACACACGGTTCTCTGTTGTCTTGTACACTTGTGTGGGCTGTCATCTTGTTCCTTATGCAATAATCCAGCTTTATCCTCCTGTTTTCCTTGGGATTCCTGTTAATCAGTAAATGCACATGTGCACACAAGCTAAAATGAAGGCTTTTTGCTTAATACTATCTTCCTTATAATATTTCCACAATCAAACAATGCCACTTTTCACCATCTTCCCTCCTTTTACCCTCACAATTTGTTCAGTCGTTACTGCAAACTCTGAAAGAAAGTATCCTTTAATGTGATCTCTACCTTCTTTTCCAAATGCTCAAAGTGCCTCTCTCAGATTATCCTCCACTCACTCTGAAGCATAGATCAATGGTATATTTCTCTTCAATTGCAACAATAGCTTATGTAAAGATTGTAGAGAACTGAGTCATAAAACTACAGTGCGGTTGGCACAAACAAATGAGCTGAAAAGTTTCACTTGACCAAGTCGATATGCCACCTTAAAACAGTAATAAGTGAAGAGCACGAAAAAAATGAGTCCAGAGAGCCCATTTGAACATTGATTTAAGACGTCTACACATATAACAACACATCAGTGGTTTTACTGAAATGGTTTTATCCAACTGTTGGGAGATCACAGAGTTTCAGTGTGAGAGCTTTGCAATTTATCATGTGGACAAGCTTTACACCACCGAACTCAGAGACTGGAGAAATCCCTCTCAAGCAATAACAACAAAAAGACACTTTACTATACAAAAAGAGCAAATTCATCAAACATTTGTGTTGCACAGCTCTCTTTTTTTTCAGCAATAACAATTTTAATTATAAAAAGTGCCAAAGCAGAAACATGATTTAATGTGTTTTCACTTCTTTGGTAAAGGAAACAAAGTCACAGGTTTGATCAATCGTAGCTCCCAAGCTCACATTTGCCTCCGCAGCAGGAGTGCTATGGATGTGGCCACATATATAAACACAACTGGCCGAACCTCTGCCCCTGAAGTAAAGACGGTGGGGCAAATGGCGGCTTCAAAAAAAATCTGCGTTCGCACCTGTGCATTTTTAATTGCTTAATTTTGAGTTTATAACAATGCATCGATTGTTGGAAGACATACTTACACACTAATTAAAAGTGCAACTTCTAACTTTCAAGTAAAAATACAAAATCGGCCGACTGTTCCTTTAAAATTGAAAGTAATATAAACTAATATCGGTTGGTCAGCTTCGGTTGGTCAGCTTCCCGCTGTTGACAATACTGTGTTTTTAAAGACGTGGTACATTGCAGCAGGGGAGTGTAAAGTGCAGAAACAGACGTGAAATGACTTTGATTTTGGGCCTTAGTTTCAAACAAACAACTGAACAAGATCCTTGTTACCTTCAACTCATTTAGGGATTTTAACACAGAAATGGTTCAATTTCTCAGCCTCCGTAAGTGGACCCTATTCCAGATTTCACAGTTAGCTTGCTTTTGTGATAACAATGAAACCTCTTCAAAACACTCTCCAAACCATTTACCATTAAGTCTGTTTTCCCTTTTATCCACTCTACTCTCAATTCCCACTTTACAGACTCCTCAACCGAGGCTCACTCACAGCCCCTTCACCTCAAACCTTTCATCACCTTCGTCAAACTCAGTCCTGCTGCTACCTGGTTAAACTCTTTTGCATTTTGGCAGCCTAGGCTTACATATAGACTTATAAGTCAGCACGAACGCACCTGAATCTGATCTATGGAGAGGAAACATTGAGACAACACTGCCTGCCAGAAACAGACCAA
This sequence comes from Copadichromis virginalis, assembly GCF_057382275.1. Taxonomy (NCBI): domain Eukaryota; kingdom Metazoa; phylum Chordata; class Actinopteri; order Cichliformes; family Cichlidae; genus Copadichromis; species Copadichromis virginalis. Next base: position 49,700,977 of record NC_140620.1, read on the forward strand.
AAGTGAAGGCAATATCTGAGCTCCAACTGATATCGTACCAATTAGAGTTGGAGAGGAGCAGATGGAGAGGCAGAAACACAGAGAGGTAAGGAGAGCAATGAAGGGAACGAGACAGAATAACACATGGAGTTGGGGAGAGATGAAAATGTATGTTCCATGTTAATGTTTGAAGTCAAGCTGCATGGATGAATGAAGACGGAAAGAAGTGAGACAGGGGGAAGTGAAGTAAAAACAAGGTCATTCGCCAACACCTATTTCAATACTTCAAAGAAACAAAACAAAAGACAAACATGTTTTAAGAATTGCATCGTGTGTCCAAGCATTACCAGATGAGGCCGGAGGGTCCTTCACGACCCCTAAAAAAGACCCTTTTTAATTAATTCTCTATACAAAGTTTGTGGGGAGGTCAGAAATGAACACCAACTTCAAAGGGGGGAAATAAATCCAGCTTTCAATCACTTGACACAGAAACAAACTTCACAACTTTGTCACCAGTTTTAAAGACTCGATGTCTCTAAAGCATCTTCCTACTTTTCTCTTCTTTTTGCTAAATGTGTAAGTGGGTTGACTCCCAAGGAATTTGGTGACAGTTTATGTGCAGCCCTGGAAAAATCTGGCCATCTCCTGAATTTAATTACTGATGTCCTTCATAACTGGGTGTCTCGCTGTCACAGCTTCTGCATCATGTAACTGCAACGTGCCAAATTAAAATGTGCACTTGGTATGCTGTCACAAGCCCCCCGAGCCAGTATGTTTACCACAGTTTTCAATTAAAATATTGACCTTTTATTTCACTTAAGCCTAAATTAAAGAAATTCCAAGGGAAATGTTAACTTTTGAAAGTGGGCAGATGCCATAAGCTCAGTCTCCACTGACACCATAATGACAGAAGAACCTTGAATCAAAGTGTGAAAAAAGGAAATCACACAGCATATATGCTGTTCCAGTTGAGCATAACAAGGTGACATCTTTGTATGTGGCACAGAAAGCAGATAAATCAGGGCCAGTCATGGAAATGAGTAATAGACTGTTGCCTCAGAAGGACGTCATCTCTCTCCTGCGCATTTCTTATGGTCACACATTCACTGAGAACATGCACAAGCTCTGAAAGCAATGCATTACTACCTCGATTATTTATGAACGTATGTGAAAAGAAAACCTTGGCGTTTGCCTTCAATACTGGAATACATCTAAGACGTGGAACACGTAAGGCAGCACACACAGCCAGATCCTTATTTGCTCTATCCAGACTTTTGTTCTCAAATAAATGAAAATACTAAAGCAACTATGCACCCAAGTGTAGTCAAAAAAATCCTGCCGTCTATATATTATTTACAGAGACTCAAAAAGATTCAGTCACCAATCACATACAATCAAGACATGTGATACATGTTGTTAAGACTTTGGCAGAATTTAAGCCCAACCACATGCAAAGTATGCTCACAGTCTCTTTCTGTTCCTCAGACTGTGTTGAATCATTGCCAGAAAAGTATTTTCTGCAGACCAAAACAGACTGTTCATGCTCAGGTCCAACTGAAATCAATGTATCACACACACACACGCACACACAACCTACCTGACAAACTAATAACCCAAACATAATGCCATTATGTTAATGTTATCTCAGAGGTATCAGACGGGTAACAAATTTGGCAAAAAACTTGCTACAAATTAAATTGATGGTGTTCTATGTGTATGTAGTACATCCATGTGATGCTACTGGCCTTTAGCTACAGGTGCTTTATGCTGGTCTGCTTTAATACCGAACTCCACTGACTGGAGAACTTAAATACCTATGTTGATAATAAGCGGGACCTCTCACACTTCACTATAACACAAAGGGACAAACACTAGAGGTTTATTTATTTTAAACAGAGACCTTTTCACAGAATTAATGGCTGCACTGGTTACATAAATCCGACTCGGCTGAATCATGGCTACTCTAACGACAGCAAAGCAATTTCTCCTTGCTTCAATTAAAAGTTACTCTGCATTTTCTACAGTCTTTCACAAGTTATTAGCAAAGTCTGAAACCAGGGAGACATGAACATTCTCATTTCATTAACAGAAAGTTAACTGGAGACTTTCAGTGATGCATGAAAGGAGCCTTTTGTAAAATCATTTTCTTTCACTGAAATTATTTTTGAATTTTGGGAAAGAAAAAACCTGCACTGGTCATCTCTTACATGCACGAGGATCCTTCTACTGCAAATAATCCAGTCACACTGTCAATGGAAAATCTTTTAGTGCATATTTTTCATTATCTGTGGCTGTAATCCACAGCTGCTGTACAAGTGCATGAATTTAAAGTACATCTACTCCGATACTTTATTTCACTTTTACTCCTATATTTTCAATTTCACCTTCATTTCCTGTCCTGTACAGTACAGGTTCTATTTTATACCATCTCACAAAACCATTACCTACCTCACTTTCCTCCCTGTATGTCTCCCTGGGGTATCACTGGCTTTATTTATCCTCTTTTACTTCATTTAAAATCTTTTCTTCCTTTCTTCCCTGCTCTGACTTTCAGTGTTTATTTTTCCTCCTGCCTTCCGTTTCCCTCTATTTACCACTTCACAGCAGCATCGATACATTTTTAGGCCAAGTCCAAAGATGTGTTTGTGTCCTTCATAATAAAAACATATTTATAGCCAAGTACTAACTAATTTGACAGTAAATGTTTGTGCACACTGCAGAGCACACATGCCCTGCTTTCAGATTCTTGTTGCCATTTATCAAAAGCCCATTTTTTGATACTCATACTGAACTGCTTTCTCCTTTCAATCCTCTCAGAGTGTGTGTTCCAGACGGAGGTGTAATGACCCTAATAAGCAATAGAAGACTGCTTCTTCACAGTTTTTCTTCCTTTTCATTTTCTCCCTTTTTAGCTCTGAATCTTCTGTCAATTATCACCCATTCTGCCTTGCTTCTACTCCTCAGAACACATTAATTTCCCCCTCTCTTCATATTCTCATCATCCTCCCTCTCATTTTCACCCCTTTCCTCCTTTTATTTCCTTTCTACTCCTGTGTAATTCCCATCTTCGCTCCACCCCACACACCCGTGGCCCAGCACTTCACTTCGACTGCCATCTTCCTTGCTTGAACCCTCTTCCTTCTTAATCTCTTCACAATTTCGTCCCTCCCTCCTTCATATATTCCTCTATTAAAAATTGCCATTAATCACCTAATTACATACAGTAGTAACTGTTCCATGATTCCTCACTACCATCATGAGGAGAAAATATGAAAAATAAAAATCACGCACAGCTCCTTAAAAATGTACCCATAAATGTCCACATTTTGTCCAACACCAAGCAAAAATCCAAACAAAGTGACTCCCAGCATAACCTCAGGAAGAAATACTGGGGCAGAGATGCTTGATGCCACACACACACACACACACACACACACACACCCCTCATGTAGTATTTAACATCCGTGTGACCATTAGAGTCAGTGGCAACCAGATGTCTCTGACAGCACTACAAGCTGTTTGGGGGTTTGGACGGAGGTTCAATGGACACAAACACACTTATTTGAATTACTAGCAGTTCACACTTACACAGACTTGCAGCCACAGTAGATATAAGTTGGTTCAGGAGGAGATGCAGACTTCTGCTATGAAGATGCATGTTTACACGCGTATGTACTGCATGGAAATAAATCCTCAGATCTTGCACATACAGTTTCCACCTGTCAATGCCTATGAGATTCTGAAGAGAGCTAGTGATGTCTAAGTTTATACTCAAAAAATAAAAACAAACAGTGTCTGAGGAGAATAAATTCAAACATAGTAATTCAACAGCCTAGACAAGACCCATCAAAGTTTCATCACCTCAGGGAAGCTGTTGGATTTTAGGTCCTAATGTTTAAATATGGAAATCTTGTTGAGTGTCCTCAGAAAACACCTTCAAAGTTCACATCTGTCCTGTGTGATTCCACCTTAATGTTTTCTAGTGTCTCTCTGCTTTTTACATTTAAGCAAATCTAAAGCTCAATTACAACCTGAGCATTAAGGTTGCCCTTACTTTCAACCTAAATTTTATTGCAGTTTATGCTCATAGAAGCTACATGTTGGCATGTTCTCATTCTTGGCTAAGCTGCACTGTTTGCACTGGTTTAATGGTTTATTACTGAATTGTTAGTCAAAATAACAGCATGACTTTATAGATTTAAATGGGGTCCACTGGGTCACTGTCACATGACCTCACATTTGACTCTACGAGACCTTAATATACAGAGGACTGTGGTTGTCTTAGTGACTGTAAAACAAGCCCACCCCTCCACCGCCGTGTTTCACAGTTTGTATGTAGTGTTTGTGCTGATATGCTGAATTCGATTTTCAGTAAAAAGTTCCAACTTTGTAAAGCTAAACTATGCTACATTTGCACATGTCTTTGTCATGTCTCGTCTATAATATCCTGACCATAACTTGAACCTGGTATTCAATACCGCTGCACAATCCACTTCGTATCGTCTGTCATGTCTTTATCATACAGTTAGTAATGTATAGTTATCATTATAGTATTGTTTAGTTAGTAATTAGTACCTTTTATCCCTTAATTTTACTGAAGTTTAGCACATTATTTATTTGTAATTTCTAGTTTGATATCTCTTGGAAATATATATTTTATATACTTATAATGCACCATGGGGGGCTTGGGGTGAAACAGAATTTGGGTACACTGTATACCATGTATACTGTTGTATTGACAATAAAGCTCTTGAATCTTGAATCTAAGCTGTGCTGCCATGTTCTTTTAAAGAGTAGAGGCTTTCTACTGGCCCTTCCAAAGAAGCCACACTTGTTCAGTCTTTTTCTGATTGTACCATCATGAACTTTGTAGGCTTCATTTAGCTAGTTAGAGTGAGAGGTAGGTCTTTGATTATTTTGAGCACTGCATGGTCTGACCTTGAGGTGATAATTGACTCCTATAAGATCCATGACGACTTGTTCCCACTGAATGTGTCTTTTGCAACATTGAGTAAAAGTCAAATGAAAGACTACCTCATTGTGGCTGTTTTAGTTGGACACACAACTTATCAGGATTTAAAAATCTTGCTCTGCTCAACACAGTTGGGGACCTTTATGTGAAACGCCATCATCCCCAGTCAAGGTATTTGGATTTTCTACCAGTGTGCTTTACTTTTGATTGCTAGTGCAATATTAAAGGATTTTTTTCCCTCCGTGTGCATGTGGCACTTCTTCGCCTGCGGCAGAAGCCTTAGCCACTGCTCAGGCTTGTCGAGACTTCTCTCATCTTCTTCTGGCTCACCCAAAAGTTCAAACCATCTATCAGCTTTCATCTGCGCTGCCCATCTTCCTCACTGTGACGGCGCCGAACACATCTTAAGGCTATGCCTATACCATCCTAATATCCAAGTGCTTCCTCGTCAATTCCAACTTCAACAGATCTTTGATGTACTTGTTGCTTCAATGCTACGTATTTCTTGCGCCTGCAGGATCATGCTGTTTAGGTTCATAAAGTCGGCTACATTTTTTTTTTTTTTTTAAATCTATCACATACACCGATATGTTTTTCTGTACTCTTTTACAGTAAAAAAAAAAAAAAAAGAAGAAGAAGAAAAGGAATCGTCCATGTTCAGTAGTTGTGTGAAACCGAGGGACACATGAGTAATTCAGCACATTAATCGGCCACCCCTGCGTTTCATATAAACTTCCTCTGTGTATGCAAGTATGTCCAATAAATTAAAGGCTTTCATTGAGATTTTGTTATAGAACTGTCAAAGTTACAGAAAGCAGTATTTTTTATGCAGCAAATAAAGAGTTCATTAACAACCAGAACAACAGTTAAAGGTGCTTTTTTTTTAACTCAGATTGCTACGTGGTTCAACGTCAAATTTGACATGAAATGCTACTTTTAATAACACGCAAACATTTCACCAAACAAAGAAAAAACTGCAAAATGCAGTTTCCATTGCTAAATTGCATTTAACTTTTAAAATAGTATCTGTGCACTTATTGCTTTATAAATGTTATTCACAGTGGATTTTATTTATATATTAAACACCGACAGCTGCAGACAGAGCAGTTTGTCAGCCTTTATCTGTTCTGTGTGCTTCAATACAATCAATCTCAATTTGTTCTTTTCTAAAATTATACAGTGCCACCCTGCCATGCAGCGTAGAGATAAATTTTAAAACTTTTTGCAGCAACCCAAGACAGGGAAAAAAAAAAAAAAAAAAAGAGGAAAAAAAGAAGAAAATAAACCAAAAAAACCCACATTATGATCCAAATTTTATTCCTGTAGCAACACCCAGAAATCACAAGATGATGTTCCTGGTCACAGATGCAATCAGCACCATCAGCAAACACATACAGATGACAGATTAAAAGGAAGCTGCTGTGTGCCAATAACACATTACGAAACCTTTTGCACATTTATCTTTTTAATCATGTGACAAAAACAGAGGGGGGTGGAAAATATGGCAACTGAGGAACAATGTAGAGAGAGAGAGGAGGGAGGAAAAGGCACTTTGATGGGAGAAAAATCCTGGCGCCAGTCAGTGGCAACCCTCAGCCTCCTAGTAGATACAACCTATGGTATGAATTTCAAAATCCTAGGTCACTTCCTTCAAGTTATCATGTTCACAACACTTTCAGAAGTCAACATCACTGAGATTCAAATCCATCTGTGATTTTTAGTAGATACGATTAGGGTATCAATTTCAAACTCTTAGGTCGCTTCGTTCGTGTCTACGTTGCCTGCCCGACTGCGCCTGCCCGACTGCGCCTGCCCAGCAGGGCGACGACAATACCCCAACAGCCTTCTATGGCCGAGGGACAAATATAAGATAAAATTCAATGGAAGAGAAAAATTTGATCACAGACTACTTTGTGTGGTTTCTGTCTCCATTTTCATTCTCATGTCTGCATTAGGAAATGCAACACCATAGCAACAAAGCAACAACACAATCCAAAATTCACTGGCAATCACTTCTCTCTCTTATCCTCACGCTCTCTATACAGTATAACAAAAAGCATCTGATTCTTGCTAAGCAGGTCACTTTAAACTACTTCTTCCCTCCCTACATTGCGCCATCCTGATTTTCACTCCATTTCTCCACCAGCTCCAACTTTGTTCCTACAGTCATTCAACTTTCAGCCAATTCTTAAGATGAATTCAGCTATTATTCTGTCACTTTTATATTTTATATATGCAACAATAACAACATATTCATGAAGTGGACCTACTTGTGTGTTCAAAGCATACAAATAAGAGATTAGCACTGGTTGCACTAAATGCTACAGCAAATACAAGACAAGAGCATCACCGTAGACTGCTAGCTAGTCCAAACAAGAGGAAAGAATATTAGCCCTTTCTAAGATAAGGAATCTGGTAAACAAATAGCAGCTGGTTTTATAATATTTAGAATGAGTCAACAAATTAAAACTCATCAATTCATCTGTTACAAAGAAATTATCAGATAGAAAAAGCAATACACAGACTATCCATCCCTTTTATTTCCTGAAATGCTTCCAATGTGATCGACTGTGTTATACACTGGTCTCTGTTTACCAGAAAACTGTAGGTTTGTGTACAGGCTGATATTTGTGTCATTAACTGGTTCATGTACTTGATGATCTGCTGAATGTTCATATGAATCGTCTGCTCCGTGTCTTTTTTCCCCTCACTCTCTCAAAAACACCCCACACGTCTAAAATAAAGGCCTGGTCCTGTCACCTCATGCATTGCAGACCTTCCCTTCTCATCATCCCCTCCCATCCAACACATACAGAACTCAACTGTTTTATTTTGAAGTCAAGCTGAACTAGCAAAGACTTGAAGGTCTCAAAGGCATTAAAAATACATGACAGATAGACAGAGAAAAAGAGCAAAGTTGAGGGAGGAGAGCTGTAAGGGGAATTGACAAAGAAGGCAAAGCCAGAGTGCGATGTAGCCGAGTCAAACGCAAACAGTGGGAGCTTAGGAAGCAAAAGTGGGAGTGAAGTGGGGTGAGAGCAAGAGGGAGTATCAGGAGTGCTGAGGAAAATGCCAGAGATTAAGGTAAAGCTGCTACGCAAATTTCAATTAAATGATAAAAGAAAAAAAACAAACGTGAAAGTGAAGCTTCATCGACTTAAAGTGCTCGCTGTGCATCACTCTTCAGCCCACGGTTGATCACTGGTGGACATGAGGTAACCTCATGTCTTTACCATGACATCATATTAATCAGCACTTTACTTTCAATGTTAGTGGCTTCAACTGCTGCTCATAGTTGAGTTTAATTCAGGTCACTTCATGGAGCCGACTGTTACTCAACCAGTCGTTGCTTCAAACTGCTAAATTTCATGGACTTTACATCGTCTCTGGTCACTAATCACAGCCCTCCCTGTGTGGATGCCGCTTAAGAACTAAGGTATGACAAGCCAAGGTTAAGGGAAGTGAAGTTATAATGCTAGATATTAAAAAAGGGAGGGAAAGAGGGATTATTAGTTAGCCAGTTTTATGGGAAAACATTTGGGTGGGCTGCCAGGTCCTTCGTTCAATTGGTGTAGCAGCAGCTGGTGAAAAATATAGATCAAGAGCAAAGTTCAGAAGCAGAGAACTTTTTCCAATCCTGACTCACCAAAGAACCTTCAGGGGCTTTGAGCCAAAAGACCATCTCCTAGATTTATTTTTAACACCACTTTTAAACCTGCATTGTACATACTGTGTCACAGAAAGTGAAGAAGAACATCGGTGTTCAGCAGGGAGATGCAGATAGATGCTCAAAAATAAATAAATAAATAAATAAAATAAAATAAAAAATTATTACTTTCAGCCTACAAGCGTTAACCTGAGAGAAACAAAACACTGCAGCTCCCTAACACCAGGCACAAAAGCAAATGACAGTAAAGGAACGCATCAGCAGCACAGAGCTCAACAAAAGAAAGTAGAAATCAGTTAAAGTCAAATTGCACTTAAAAAAAACAAACAAACACCAACATTAAATTAAATCATCAATTTGAGGAAACAAATTATCTTAGTTGCCTAAAACTATTCAGATATATACACAGACATTTGAATCTCTAAGCACATAAAGAGTTTGACAAATATTTGGACAGTCACAACTTTTCTGTACCTTTTCTCTGTATGACACAACATCAGATCTGAAATTAAACAGTCAACATCCAAGTGAAGTGCAGACACCAAGCATTAATTTAAGGGGTTTGAAGAAAAATATAGCAATAACCCAACTGTGGATTTACAACAAACTGCATACCCGTTCCTGTCTTTCAAATAATCTTAAATAAAATGCATAATTTTCCATCAAGTCCCGTCAGACCATGACAACTAAGGTTGGAAAGCACGGACAACAGAATAGATTTCCTCCTTTGTCATGTTTGCAGCTGCCAATCAAAAAGATGGTGGATCTTTTAGCCTTTAGTGTTATATGCAGTAGTGAACTCAAGAATAGGGAGGTTAAGATGAAGTGAGAGACTGAATGCAAAAGTGAAAGTATTCTTCAAAGTCACAATGAACTTGCTGCATTTGACTAAATTAGAGCGGGCAGTATGTCCCTGCACGCTTCACCATTCATCCAACTGCTCCTGTCTTTTGTCGCAACTGGATGCTATGCATCACATTGCCTCCACTACTTTGCTTTCGCACTGCAGGCTTAGTTGTTGCTCCTGGAGTACTTAAAAGTTGAATGGGAGGCCCCTCTTCTATGGGCTTCCAGTTTGGACTCAAAAGTAGAGATAGTGTCTGTCTCCTAAGATTTGGCTTAAAACTTAACTTTTTAATAAAGCGTACAGTTAGGGCTGGATCAGGTGACCCCGAATCCTCCCCTAGTTATGCTGCAATAGGCGTAGGCTGCTGGGGGATTCCCACGATGCACTGGGTGTTTCTTCTTCAGTCACCTTTCTCACTCACTATGTGTTAACAGACCTCTCTGCATTGAATCATACTTGTTATTAATCTCTGGCTCTCTTCCAAAGCATGTCTTTTTATCCTGTCTTCCTTTGCTCATCCCAACCAGTCACGGCAGATGGCCCCGCCCCTCCCTGAGCCTGGTTCTGCTTAAAAGGGAGTTTTTTCTTCCCACTGTCACAAGCAAGTGCTTGCTCATAGGGTTGTAGTTGGGTTTTACTCTGCATGTATTATTGTAGGGTCTACCCTGCCATACAGGTAGACCCTGAAGCGACTGATGTTGTGATTTGGTGCTGTATAAATAAAATTGAATTAAAAAAAGAATGGCATCATTAAGGATCGTTCTGAGAAGATTTAACAGGCAAACGACCTATACCTAAACAACTTTTTAGTCAACTGTCCAACTACCTAATAGGTGAAGCTACATATCAAACAGCCGTTTCTACAAAGCTTCCTTATTCAACATATATTGCAACGGTATTAAAATACAAAAATCATCACAAAAATATTGCAAATACTTGCATAAATATTTGTTTTTATGAAAAGAGGATGGAGATAAGTGAGGAAAACAGAGGAAAATCTAACTGTTCAAATACATTTTAATCTTTCCTACGTCTCAAATTCACATCCACGTTCCATCTTTATCCGGCATTTCCCTTTCCATTGTGTCCATCTCCTCAGGTACAGCTTTATCCCTCCTAATCCACCCTCATCTGAACTCCTTTACTCACTATATCTTTCTCATCCAAAACCTTCTGGTGAGGTCTTGCCATTTCTTTGACTTTTGCCTCAATACACTCCCAACTTGCCCTTTCAGTCTATTCCTCCAACATCTTTTTCAGCTTGAACTCTGCCTGAAACCAAGTTTGTTTCTTACTGCAAATATAGTTTTTAAATACACGCCACAGCTGATAGGTGTATGTGGTGTGTACTATTTAAATATCCTTACCCACGCTTTGTGCTCAACTGTAAAATTGGGATTTTAATATCTGCTAACGCTCCATCGCAGACCTGTTTCCATCTGCCCTCCTTTAAAAGGACACAAACGCAGCAGAATATTCAGTTGAAATTGAAAACTATTAAGCGTCCCATCTTTATATGCATGCATACGTGCAATCCAAATTAATTTTCATTCTGTCTTATTTTGTTTATGACCCCTCTGTCTGCCTCATCTCTCTCTCTCCCTCACATGCCATCTTTTTACAAAGACCAATGAATTAATGAGCTACATTTTTATCATTGAAACTGATGAATTACTCTGACAGATTAACAGGAAACTGGATATGCATAATATAATCAAAGTGTGTTTGTGTGTGTGAAAAGAGTGGCTATTCGTGCTGCAATGTAAAAGCACCAATATAAAGCAGTCATTCTGCACAGCGAGTCTTTACTGTGTGGGCATGTCTTTTTTGTCTAACAAGGACAAAAGCACTTTGATTATTATGCCCAAGCCTTGATCTACCCCTGCAGTAATGCATGACGCATCACACACACCCTTATCTTTGACTTCCTCAGTCTCTGCAGCATTTCTTTCTCTAATCAAAACTGCAAACGGATCCATTCCTCTAGTTCTGACCAAGTCAGTCCAATGTATTGTATATTGCATGAGACTTGTCAGCAATATTTATAATCATATATGAAGCAACAAAACAAATCCACATGCAGCTGTGAGGTTTGTAACTGTAATTCTGCCCCTTACGTTGGACCAAAATCTGACTATAAATTTCTGGTTCATAAATCTATCAATTTTAACAAGATCTGACCTGCAGCCTCAAAACATCACAGCTCCTCCACCATGTTTTACAGATGGCCTGTAGATGTACCTCTGCTTCTGACCTGACACTTTTTTGTACATTCAGTTAAAGAAATCTGAGCAAACCGTGTTTTTGCGGCAGGATCTTTGCAATAAAGCGCCTACAGTACAACTTAAAATTGTTTTGAAAGTTGTAATCAAATGATTAGAAAACACTGGCTGATCCCGTGATTGAGGTGCCTTTTTTATTCTTGAATGATTTAAAGGTCAGTGTTAAGTGGTTTAGCACTCAAACCAAAAAACAAAAGAAAACATTCCTCTGAAAATGTCAGCTGCAGGGACTGGATTAGCTACTTTATACACATTTTCAACATCTAGAGATAAAGGGTACCACACAAAATTTGTCCCTTCATTTGTTTTCGTTAACCAATCAAATTGAAACTACAAAGAGTACTCATCTGTAAAATCATTAGTGGATTACAATCCCATAGATTACATCTGCTGTCCTGTGTGTTATCCAGTACTTATCTTGTCCTCTCCCTCTCCATCTTCTGTAATGCTTGTAGTTGTTGCTGCCATTGGTATTACCAAGTCTCAGACAGTACTTTCAGTTCAAATGCATATTTCTGTATGAGCTGACTGGAAATACAGTTAATTGTGTTGCTCTCTGGAGGCCAGATTCATTAAAAACAATACTTATGTTACATGGAGACCTAAGCCACACAGTCACTCTGACAGCCTGGGAGCCAGCTTTTTGAAAACATGCTACTGCTCTCATCCAATGAATGCTGGCCTCACTGACCATTGACAGCTCTTACGGAGGCTCTCACTGTGGGGGATCTAAAGTAAGTACAGATCTGGACACACTGGGATTTAAACTCAAAATTATACTCTAGCACTGCTGCCACGCTATGACTCATTTTAGTCTGTGACAGCTTGTGGCACGGGTCACACGAGCATGCTGAACTTTTGTGCTAGACCGACTTAGGATGGCAACAAAGTCTAAGAGTCCAGATGGTCCAAATGGCCTCTCAATATAGTACAATTACCCCATTCAGGTTAATTAGCTGATTAGTGTTTAAGCTGTAGACATATTTTAGGGGATTCTGTCGGCATTTTTAATACCTACATCAAAATGTCACTTTCAAGTTTTATGAAAACATTTCATTTCCTCATAAGAGTAAAAGTTTACAAAAAAGGTAAAACTGGTAAACATTGGTGTGTTACAGTGTTAAATCATAATACTTCCAAGTTACACCTGTGCACAAAACAAGGACATTATAAGAGCATGACTATGTTTAGGCTGAAGTCCTTAAAGAGAACAATGTGAACATGACTCTGGAACCACAGTGGCAGAAAACACCAGATTTTTCTTTTTTTATTGCTTTAATACTGATATAACATCCAACTTGTGCGCTGCGGGATCTTTGCACTACTCTACAACTACACACAACGTGCACCTTTGTTGCACAAAATGCTTATGGTGCCCTGATATTCAAAACAAATCAACACCTAAAAACTGAACTGAGGACAATCCGGGATGCTCCGATGTTTGCAGCATAGATAGCAATGCCACAAATTGTATTAGTGCATGGCTTCTGTTTAATAAACTGTTATGTCAGGTGTCCCTTGGAATATATGGGTGTTAAGTTAGCCCCCAAATTGAGTAAATTCAGTCTTAATACCCCGAGGCTTAGGATCGTTAAAATATATTAGTATTCGTCTTGTACCCAGACTCAAACTGAGCAAATGTATTCTGACACCCCAGGGCTCAGACTGATTAAAATATATTAGTACTAATATGTGGGGCACAAACATAAACAGGCCACGGATCCCTGTAAGATGTCTGCCCACAGTTCCCTTCTCCACCTCCTTAGCCCAACCTGTATTCCTCTGTGCCAACATGAGGAGGATGGCTGTTTGAATGCTTGACATTATGACAAACATTCACTCTGGCTCCTAGTTCCTCCCAAACGCTCCAAATCCTCATTACCATCCTCTCCTCATCGTGCTCGTCTCTCTCAGCCAGCGGCTGAAGATAGTGTCACAACTGCCATGCGTCTGATTTAACAGTGTGAGCTCTCATCAGACCATCTCCCTCACAGTCTGCACAGCATCATTCCACCATCCAAGCAATTTCTTCCATCATCCGTTGCTGTCATCCCATCTCAATCGCTGCCCCGTCCTCTGCCTTGTTAATACGTTCGAGGCAAGACGAGACATTATATTAAGAGTTATTCTTGCCCTCAAGTTTACTTGAGATAACTATAATCTAACGTAAAGCTCATCTTCAACTTTTGAGTTTTGCCAGAAAGCTCCAGTTCACAGGCCTCCTCTATCATGCACTTTTAGTCTGGGTACCACTTCACCATCCTCTCCAGGATCACTCCGTTGGCCTCGATTTCTTCTTTCCTCAAATACTCCAGCCTCTTTTCACCTCCATCTATCCCCAAGAGTTTCTGCTCATTCTTTTCCCCCCCATTTGAAATCCATCTGTTGATGGAAGTACTTCTGTCCTTGCAAGTGCTCTTTCCTTTTGTTAATGCTATAATAGCCTGAGCTATTTTGCTGTTGAAAAACATTGTGATACTCGTGAGTTGCTGCAGATCCCGCCCTTGCTGCCACTTCTCCCTCTCTTGTTGTTGCACCCTCTTGTCCTTTTTTCCGTGCCATCTTTGTGACATTGGACAAACCTTTGTGATTCTTTTCTCTATTCACCCCTAAAATATCTCTTTAGCCTCCTGCGGCTCCTCTGCCTTTCCCCTTCCTCACCAGCTAACCCGCACAGTCACAACTGCTTTATACTGTTATAAAAAGTTTTTGTTTATTTTTTAGTTTTTTGTGGCTCCGTTTGTTCAACCCTGGTTCTTAAATGCCTACTTGATTCTTTTTTGCATTGTAATCATCATAATACTTGGTTTCTTCACCATCTCATTTCCTCCATGAATTTCAATCATTGCTCATTTTCACTGTCTCCATCTCGCCAAGATATCCTTGTTTTTCTATTTTTCCATTTCAGTAGATGTAAAAGTGACACGGTGACACTTTCTCTGGGAGATTAACCCTTTAAAGCCGGTCGGAGCGGGCATGCTCCGTTTGCGTAACTATTTTTAAATACCGGTATCACTGCAACCGTGTAAGCTAGCGCAATAATTTTTTTGCATATAAAACCAGAGAATAGGGCTGGGCCATATTATACCGTTCACGGTAATACCGGTATAATGTTAGGCAACGATAGGAAAATGAAATATCGCGATAGAATGGGAGTAAAACGCGCATGCGCAGTGCCTTTGTTTTCATACGCACATGGCCGATTGTTGAGTGAAACAGATGAACCAGAATTGGTTTGTAAAAATGGTGCAACTTCCGTGATGTGGAACTGGTTTGGTGTTTGTCCGTCAGATACACGACAAAGCACATTTTTTTGCAGAACATGCAAGCAGCCGTTGTTATTGTCGTATTTGTCGGACTAAGATGCTCTTAAATCTGGGAGTAATCTGGGTCCTAAACTCTGTATGCTTCAGGTCAAACAACACTGCAGCATCACTGAGAGTTAAAAACTGTCTAAATTCTTTCATCTTTAATAAAACGATCAGCATTGCTGCTTTACCAGGTGTAACTATAAAGTTTAACTTCCAGGCATCCATGAAAACAAAAGTTATTACATTTAACGGAGTTAGAAGTTAGCAGGAAGCTAGCGGAAGTTAGCTCGCTAGTTTCGCTAGTTACCTAAGCATGATATTGCATGTTCTGACTGAGAGATTTCTGAAAAAATTCAAACGTACAGCTCTGCTATCACTTCCAACATAAATGAAGACAGGAAACTAAACAGCAGTGACGTTTGTAGGGTTACTGAAGTTGGGCTAGCTGGTATATAATGATGTGCTACGTGATCGCTAGCGACACAGCTATGTTAGCATAACATTAGCACAGTGAAGCTGGAGGATGAACGCTAACTTTTTTCCACTTATAAAAGTTAACGTGAAGGTTCCTCATGGTTAGAGACAAATGCAATCGCATGGCAGGATGCTGTAAACGGACCAAACTTCAGTCAGGAGAACAACTGAGATAATCCATCCACAATACGAGGTTAGTCATTAATATACTGCAACAACATGGGAATAGAGCAGCTGCCAGAGAATTCAACATTAATGAATCAATGGTACAGAAGTGGAGGAAGCAAGAAGAATGAGTTTAATAAAGTTTGATTTATCTGACTGCTTTGTTTCGCTTAATGTGCCTTATAATCCTGTGCACCTTATGGTCCGAAAAATACGTACTGCACACTGCAGTTTAATGTTGCAAAGCACCTCTTTTTAACTTCAGTGGATATTATACATGGTTATGCTCAGGATATGTCAGCCCATTTCTACTGGAAATGCCTTTTGGTTAAACTTTCAGCAAGGAATTTGCATTTGCACTGTTGCATTTTTATAAAGCTTTAATGTACATAAAAACCAGCTTCTTGTTTAAGTGAAAATAAATGGAAGGTTGTCTTTTTGCGCTAGTAATGTTGTGGAGTTGTATTTTGTCTCGCATCCATTATATCGTCGGTTATATCGTTATCGCAAATTTTCAAATATATATCGTGATAAATATTTTTGGCCATATCGCCCTGCTCTACCAGAGAAGTTGTACTTACATCTTATGCCATCAGCTTGTCCTAGGTCACGGTTTCCTTCCACATATAGCTTTGCAAAAATTGCATAAAAAGCACTTGCAGCAACAAAAACATAATATTCCAGAAAAAGGCTTTGCCGATCCGATCAGCTGTTTGTAACACTTCCTACGTCTATCAGCACGAACTATCGCATGTCCACCATGACCTGCCGAAACCGGAAGTGACGTCATTTTGCGGAAATGTAGTTTTTTACCATCAGGGCCTTAATGAGTAGGGATGGGTATCGAAACCCGGTTCTTGTTGAGAACCGGTTCCCACTGTTTCAGTTCCTTGGAATTGTTTGCCATTTTTGCAAACAATTCCCTTATCGATTCCAGTCACCCCGAATGACGTCACCACGTTGCGGAGCGTCATTTACCTGGCAGGAAACACGGCGCCTAAACAGCTCAAACGCTCAAAAGTTTGGTCATACTTTACGAGAACAGATGACAACGGGGCAACTTGCAATACTTGCAAAGTAGATATTTCATTTAAGGGAGGAAACACTACGAATATGCAAAATGAATGTCGTGTTTTTAATTCCGGTCCGGACTCGTGAATCTCAACCCAGCAGCACGTCCTCTCGCGTTAATGCGGCAGGTAAATAATCAACAGTGCATATTATGTTTATTTTGATGCACATGCCGTTTTTTGCAAATTTGCATTAGAATATTTTTGTTTTTGCTGCAGTACATAAAAATTGGTGTATTCCAAAAATAAAACTATGAAGACACTAAAAATAAATTTCCTGTGGTGGGAAACTATTTTGTGCAACTTTTTTGTATTTACAGTTTTGAGGGATAAGCCTCTTAAATTTCTCTAACTAGAAATATATGTTAAAAAACAAAAATGATTTTCAATTTTTTTGTAGTTTATTGCACTTTTTTGCAATGCATGTAATTACTATACACTTACTGCATACATATTATTAAAATTTGGCCTATAATGGTTGTATTGATGTATATCAACTTGAAATGCTCCCAAAAATGGCATTACAGCATGTAGAAATAAGTAAAAGCTCTGGCGGAGTTGGTTCTATGGTAGGTCTTAAAGGGTTAAGAGAATCATTTGTCCTACAGGTTACAGCTAAAAGTAACTGCTCTGCCATATTCTGACCTCAAAGGGTTAGTAGTGCCTGAATAATATTTGTAAATGGTGAATGGACTGGTTCTTATATAGCATTTTTCTACTCTGAGCACTCGAAGCGCTTTATACTACATGTGTCATTCACCCATTCACACCCATTTATACCAGCACTTTCTACACTTAAGTACTTTCTATCCAACATTCACACAGAGTGTGCAGGGAGCAATTTGAGGTTAGCATCTTGCCGACTGGAGCAGCAACCTTCCGATTAGTAGATGACCTCCAAAGCTACAGCCAGGGAAAGGAAAGGCTTACAGCACCTGGTATTCCCAGGTGGTCTCCCATCCAAGTAGTCACCAGGCCCTACCCTGCTTAGCTTCCAAGTTCAGATAAGATCGGTCATAATCAGGGTGGTATCGTCGTAACCTGCTGTCCAAGGTTTTAGTCTTTGCCTATACATGACAGCATAGCTATTTAAAAAAAAAATATACATTTCTTTTCGATCTAGCTTCAAAACCTAAACCTGTGCACGCTATGTCCAATCTTTATCTTTAGATGTTTTGGTTTTCTCCATATGCTCTTTCCCTTTTTTTCATTTGCGGCCTTTATTAGTAGTATTGTCATGTTTACATATTTGGTTTTATTCTTTTGGTCAGACAAAATTAAGTACATTATGTCTTTGAATGTGTTTGACTCGCTATCCATCCAAAGCATGTTTGCTCTGCCCATTTCACCATGGCGCCTACTCCTCATTGTCCATCATCCTTCACTACTTCCCCATTCCATTACCCTCTTCTCCTCTGCCCTATCTCTTTTCCATTTCATCATACCATTCCTCATAGTTAATTATGACTAACCTGCCTCCTCTCCAAGTCTACCCACTGCTCACCAATATTCACATCAAATAATCTTTTCTCCCAGACCAGGAAGCATGCACATGTAGAGTGGAGCTAAAATTAGTGGAGCTCCCGCCCCATATCACAGCATATGTAGCCACTGTGGTCCATGCTGAATTTAAGTGAAGCTTTGTCTCGTGTTATTAGACTTGAATACAATCCCACAGGAAACATGGAAGCAAGACGCAGAAACATTCTCCCAACTTTAAGTATCTCTCACTTTGTTCCAAGTGCTCTGTGTTTCCCGTCTTAAAGTTACAGCTACCCTCAAAAGTTCAAACTACACATCAGGTTGATGCAGCCCACAGTAACTGAATGGATTCTTATACTACTAAGCACTTAATACAACATGTCATATTAACCCTACATTGCTCTCCAATTAATGTGTGAATGTTAGTTAGCACTTAAAATCATAGAAAGTGCTCGTGTGAATAGGTGAATATCTTGCCCAAGGATACTTGGCATGCAGACTAGGATTGAACCACCAATTGTCCGATCAATAGATGGCCTGCTCTACCTCCTGAGCTACAGCCACCCAAAGTGGCCACCTGGTGTGGAAGGTTATGGCGTAGGGTTAAAAGAGGATTCTGGAAATGTTGTAAGTCATGACACAAATTTCCTGAAGGACTCCCTGATGATGGGATTTTGCAAAAACTGCATGAATCAATTTTTTTCTCCCATGTTGAACGTGCGCAAAATTTAAGTTGCACATCAAGTACAATGTGGTGTCAAATAACTTCGTCACAGAGACATGTCTAAATAAATGTATAATGCCAAAACTTTGCTTTGTGTTTTGTGGGAGCACCATAAGTCCCATTTTGGATTAACCCACTACCAGGCTTATATTAAGCTTCAGACATTGTGGCTTCAATTACATATTTATAGAATATTTATCAGCAGTTCACATAATGATTGCATGCAAGTTGCTATTGATAATTGATAACTGTATCCAAGTGTTCTTTGCCTAAATGCAAAAACAATTACTGTGTGTGCCAGGAGCAGATCGTGTACAGAACACAAGCTGCACCCAGATGGGATGTTTGTAATATTTTTGTTTATCATCTTTATTCAAAAACAAAATGTAGTGGGGACACGATTACATTTCCTTTAAATCATTTGTTTTTATGCTTTCTTCTATCCTAAATTCTCACACCTTCACCACTTCCATTAGTCTCTCTCCCTTTCCTCTCAAGCAGACCATTTGGGACATGTTGCTAATTAACACCAAGGATGCTTGGTTGCCACGGGGACTGGTCGTAACTGGTGGCAGCACAACGATAAACAAATAGAATGTGTCATAAATGTCACACACAGACACCAGTTGTCTGTGGCTCCCCCCCTCCTCGCACGCACCAACACACTGGCAAGCAAACGCACTCGAGCAGGCCACAAACATGGTTGTTAACATATAACAGGCATGTGCATACAGGCAAATTCTTGGCGAGAGAATTAAAACGCACAACAACAAAGCACACAGACACACAAGTGCAATACTGACACACACGCACAGACTTTGAGTGTCACAGCATCGGCTTGCCATGTCTGGGGATACGGGATGATTAATCACACTCTGTACAGATGGCCACACTGGGGAGAAAAAGGGAGAAGAGGAAAGCTGTCCTCCGTCTGCTCAGCATCCATCTCGCATTTTCTCTCTTCTCTCTCTCTACGCTTTTATTTCCCTCTGTCCCCACTGGTCTCCGCTGACCCCAACTCCTCTCCCTCTCTGCAGCATGCGAGATTTATGAGTGGCTTTCAGAGACATGCCGTCTTCACGAGGGGTCGACATGACCGGCATTAATGACATTAGCTCCATTTATTCTCTTTCATGAAACGCTCAAACAAACCCATGCACACAGGTAATCTTGCTCTCTAATCAGATCAAAGGATGTCAGCCCACACATCAGCAACATGCTCAAATCAAACTTATAAATCTGCACTCTCTCCATTAAACTCACAACCCTGCTGCTCTATCCACAATTATGAAGCAGGATTAAATAATCAGAGAAGGGTAATGATGTGGTCGTACCAAAGAGAAAATGCACTGGCCTACTGCTGAGTCACCCTCACCTGCAATTATTTTTAGACAAAATATGGAAATGCAAAGCAGGTTTTAAAAAGTAACAGTATTCCTATGAGGAGGAACGCAGCTTCCTTTGGTTAAAACAACACAATTGTGAAACCTCAGATTGAGTCTCGGCTTTTCAAAAAGTTAAAAAGATATATTTTTTTTATCCTGAGTATCACCATCATTCAGCTCAGCACCACACACTGTCACAGCACACCAGAGACATCAAGCCGACTAAACTTTGGCTTTGGGCTTACAGGGCACTGAGCAAACTCAGGTGTCTTGAGGTTTTACTTTATTGTAAAAATGAAAGGTCAGAGAAATTTTTATTGAAGAATAATGTCTCTGCTGAGGTCCTCTCTCCCTGCTGAGTTTCTTAAACAAAACAAACAAAAAAAAAGACTATAGAGCAAAGAGTAGCGAGGAAAGGGAATGATGTCACTGAAACGAAGAGACCAAATACATGTTGGTGGACAAAGTACACCTCGTCGATTTTTAGGATTTTGGCAAAAGAACCTGGCTGGACTCAAACCGAAATTATGCTATGGCAGGAAACGTTTCTAATTATAAACCAAACAAAAGTTAGGTTCACATGATATCAACCTATAGCTATATCTGTTAATATTGGCTAAATTATGCAACCTAAATATGTCAATAAGAAATGCCCATGTGACATCATCACCTCCAGCATTCTGGTAGTTTTTAATGTGCAAACAAGGAAATTAAACAACACCCTGCTAAATGCGGCATTTCTCGGCCATAATCCGTCGTTCATTTAACGCTGGAACATTTTCAGTTTACCGACTTCATTCCTGGATGAAAGCAGCGACATGGCAGTAACGTGTCAGCGTTCAGCCATTACTGTGTGCATTACCCATAAACCTCTGCTGCACAGGTATCGGCTGCTTTCAGCATGACCTAACATCAGGCTCCATTTGGTTTATCGCTTACAAATACCACCCTGTAAAGCACGTCGGCTCCAACGGCTTCCGAGAAAAGCATTTGCAGAAGGTGTGGAAGTGTTTCATTCATTTCATACATGACCTAGGGAAGTATCACACAAACACAGGCTGAGAAAACACCGAAACAAGAGCGGGAGTTCGCTACTTCACAGGCACACCAGAAAAGTAGTGAAAACATCTGTGGGATGAGGAATGGACACTTTGCAACCTGTGAGCCTGAAGCAAGTACATTATCCAGGCAAACCTGGCAGAGACAGGTAGAGACAAGAATGTGAATGGGAGCTAATGGGGATAATATGGAAATAGAAGAAATGGTCGAGCTGCAGGGCTGGAGCCAAATCCTGCAGCTATCTATTCAACAAGGACACGATTTTATTTTGTTATCGAGTTCTTGTCTGGTTCACAGAGGGTTTGGTGAACTCGAAACTACCTGACAGAATACATAGCTCAAACCAAGGAGGCTTATTAAACGTTATTTAACTAAATAATAAAAAAAAGACGAACAGTGAGTGTAGGAGTGTGTGTATCTCCCAATTTAAAAAAGGAACCTCATTTCCTATGTCGGCTAACTGACAGAAGAGTTAATCTGGCGTCAACAGGTAAAGTTCATTATTGCTGACATTTAAAGTGCCCGATCAATGGTTTTGCTGGAGCCTGGAGCAACAGCCCATAATTCAAAATGAGTTAGAGGGATTTAACCACAAATGCAGCATATAAACAAGAACAGACTGCAGCTCTCAAAACAGGAACGACGCGAGATCGCCGAGTGTATATTTATGCACATTGTACGTGGCAGTGAATTAAATGAGGATCTCTGGCTTTAGCCCAGTCTCTCATATTACACGTCACATTAACACGGATGGTTTCACGTATAGCATATGGACTAGATAAGAGCTTTAGTCACAATCCAATTCTTGCCCAATTGCTAATGTTCGGTCAAATTTTAATTTAATTGCCTTTATCCCAGCGATATTCAAAGAAAAATCTGTTTAACCAGCATGAACAGTCCTAATCCACAGCTGTGAAACAAATTATTACATTCCCGCCAGTGCTGTACGTTTTCGCTCATTACGTCCAACTAATAGAGCCCAGCCACTGGTGGCGTCTGTGGATCAGCCAAACAGGGATGGAAAATGAGTTAGATTATGTGTCATTTCATAGATTATTTTTATTCCTCTTTTCTTACAGCATCTTCCATTTTCCCCATTAATTCCCCCCTTTTCTGTCATACACAACGACTGCTTGCCTTCTGCAATATACTACTTATACTGGTATAACTGGCCTGGATTACAGGAGCTCCCAAAGTCCTTGTGAATTTAGCATTTTACACCATATAATCCGCTAGCAGCGCAGAAATATTTTAGCTTTTTATGTTAAGGCACGGCAAATCCAATTTCAGTCAGGGGTATCATTTTCTGTATATAGAGGGAAAAGGTATAAAGTTTGTGTCAAAACACACTGGCCACAGTCTTCTATGAGTTCAATAAGGCTTAAAAGTAACACTGGAAAAGCAGCAAGAAGTTATATTCAATTTCTTTGCAGCATGCTCTGCACAGGTATGCAGTCAGTACACTCACTGCTCTGCTTGCCTTTCTGTACAAGTCAGCACATGCCACTGCTGGACAGAGCCCTGCACTATGAAGCAGTGATGCCCATGTAACATCAGGGTAACTGTTTTATGGATGGTTTTTTACTGGGGTAAATCGCAACAGCATCTAATGCTCCTCCAGAGCAGGTTATGTTTGAGAGAAGAGATCAACAGGTATGAAATCATCTCCTACTGACCAATTGGTTCTCTAGAAAATGGCATCACTATTTCTGGAAGATCCCTGTGTGCATGGACAGCAGTTTTTACTAAAGGACAAATATCTGCAGCAATCATTTTTTCCACAGAAGGCGGCGCAGGTTTGGATTTTTTCCCTTTAAGAACAAACACCTTAATTTAGAAACTGCATTTGATGATTGATGACACATTTGACATCAGGAAGGGGTCAAAGATTTTTTCCCACACCACCGTACCAGATAATCCATCAGATACTCCTGTGGCTAAAAAAAGAGATAGATCTAGTCCAGTGTAGTGACAACAGCACCTAAAGTGCGCACATTAATGCAATGTTTATTTTTCTAATATTACAGTTTCATCAGCCTTTATAAAACTCACCCACTCTGCTGCAAGCACACCAGTCCATCTTTGTGGTTGGTCAGATGCTGCCAGCACCATCCCTCATATGAATGCACAGGAGGAAACTGTGGAATACCTTAGAGTTGATAACCAGCTTCATGTGGCTGCTACGCCCAAAAACTGCTTTGGGTATGCTGAACTTGTTCATAGTACAGGACCTGATCTCTGCTCTTCTAAAAACTCACTATGTTGAATTTCAATCAGCACCACATCCCTTTAATAGTGTCAGACGTTCTTCATGTGTTACAACACTAATGCTCCCGTATGTTTTCATCTTTTTAAATTTGATTTCTGTCTTTAATGTCCCCCCCCCCGTCAGTTTCAATATTCACCAACAAACATCTTTAACTTAAATTACTGTAAATCGTTTATTCCAATTTTAATACCGTTCGAAGCTTTTATTGTTGTCCTAACGCTACTTTTAAAAATAAATCTCCTCTTAGATGTCTGTATTTCATATTTCATTAAGTAAGAACAGCCCAACCCAAAGGGGAGCTTTATTTGTGAAGGTATTTTCTTTACTCCTGGTAATCCTCAAACTAGCCATATTAATTGATAAAGACCTTGAACAAAAAACCAAAAACAAGACATATTTGTATGCCTTTCAGAAAGAACCCTTGGGTTTCAAAATACTCAGTTTTGTTTCTGTATTTCATGGCTGTTTCTATTCTGTTATATTCTTTTCCTCCATCTCTGCAAGCTACTGCCGTCTTTTTCTCCAATAAAAATGGAGGTCTGCCGGGAATGACATTTGGACAACATACTAACACAGACCTCCTACTCTTTTCCCCTTTTGCTTGTTAGTTCCTTAAGCGATTTACAAAAAATAAAAATAAAAGTAAAAATAATCCTTGTGCTTCTAGGTCACAATTCCTTCCTTTGACTACCTCTTTGCTCGACCTGTCAACAATCCTTCCCCTCACTTCTGTGGCTTCTTTCCCCCTCTCACCACCTTGGAGTCTGTTTGCTTTTCTTTCAAGCTCTTTAAAGTCTGTTTCCAGACTTAGACTTTGTCCCTCGCCTACCTTTTCCAAATGCTTGCCGCACGCTTCTCGGTGCAGCACAAACTCACTTCCTTCACCTCATCTCTCCTCGCGTGTTTATTCTATTTATTCTTGGCTTTCCGTCTCTTTTCTGTTTATTTTCTCTCCTGCGGGTAGCGCATCATAAACACTGCTTACCCCGTGGCGATTTCAAGAGCCTCTTTTTAATGCAAGCCAACTGTCACACAGAAATGTGCACGCACACCTCTAGCTATGTGACCAAGCCTTTACAGCGAGCTGTACATTAGCGGCAGTAAAAATTCACTTCCAAAGGCCCACACGAAGGAAAAAAACCAAGACGCATGCAGCTTGAAGCAAACGAGTCTGTTGGTGCAGTATCAAATAAGTTGGGTACAACTCACATCCATGCAGTCATGTTATAAGCTCTCACACACACCACCACACGCTCTTAGATGTTCACTTTACACAAAGCACTGTAGGGTGTGTAAATGGCCACTTCTGGTGATCCAACTCTCTGCATTACTTCTCCAAATCTGTCCATCTTTTGATCATCCTCTTCTCATTTCCACCTCTTGCTGTTTCAACATGTTTCCCCCCCACCCCCACTCCACCATTCCGCCCGCTAACTCCATGCGTCATCGCCCCCTCACTCTTTCCATGTCTGTCTGTCCATTCCTTTCTTCTCCGCCTTTACTCTTCAGAGGGCTCTTCATTTCAGTGGAACGATGGATGAGAGACTGGGGCCATCTGCAAGAGCTGATAAAACCACCCGCAAACACACGCAGACATACATACCGATGCAGAAACAAGGAGAAACTCATACAGGGATGTTGATGCATCACTAAACCTGCGAGTGCACACACACTGGCACTCCACTGAACACAAAGGAAAGGGAAAAAGCAAACAACATCCGACAAGACGACGTGTACAAACCGACAACAGCCAGGCAGCAGTTATGTAGGACACGTGCGCTGAAAAGTCTAGCGCATATTCTGCATGTCAAGAGGGAGAGGAATAAAATAAGCCCAGAGAAATCAAAGGCCTGAAAGTAAATGCTTTAAGTTCAAAATCTACAGGGTGAGAGCTGTGGAGTAAAGACCGGACTAGAATTTGAGTAACTCTAAGGATGGGGATGTGTGAAGAGAGCAAAGCTGAACAAGAGTGGGGGACAAAAATGCAGCAAGTGGGAGAGGTGGGATGAATATAAGAAGTAGATATGAACAGCCTGCAGGGCAGATTATGTAAAGAGAAAGGGGGGGTGTTGACGGGATGGTCGGCACATCCAAATCTGATATCTGGGATACACTGAAGAAAAGCTGCTGTACCAGATTTACATGGCTGGATCAGCTCAAGCGTTTTGGTGTCCGAGGAACTGAAAATTCAACTACGCTCATTAGTAACATATGCACATCTATACTCAGTACACTCATCTATTCATTATTAATAGATAGCATCTTCATAATCAAGCTGAGCGATATGTGATAATCATGTCATGTGTTCTGGGAAATCGGTGGTATATTTCAGTTCCAGCTAACTGGAGGAAGTTTCATGCTTCAACTACTCACATACACGCCGTTATTTCAGTGCAATTCTCCTTTTCAGCCCCCAAAAAAGAAAAGGCAACTGAATGATGTGCAAGCCAGTGCACTGACAGACACTGGCTCTGCATTATAATATGCCAGCTCATTTCAATGTTTGAGAAACAAAGGCGTGCTCAGACTCCTGTCATGCTAATGCAGGGCCACTGGAGGACACAGGGGACTTTCAGGATGGCTACCAGAGAAAATAATCCTGAGAGCCTTCTTCAGTTGTTCTGCTTTGCAATTAGCATGCAAAGAATCACTTGTCTGCCAGTCCAACTCAGTAGCCACGCTCTCAGAGGACGCAGCTGCTGTCAACAATACCAATTAAAAGTTGTGACTTTGCCCAAGAAAATGAGGTCAGATTAATATTGGGCCTCATTCACAAACAGTGAGTTATGTACAAACCTGAGGTCCATCAATATCATCTTATCAGAATTTGTTCATACTCTGATTTCTTTTTGGTTGCTCATCAGTTTCAGAAAAATCTTTTTTAAATCAGCCTCAAAAGCATAATGTAGGCTTCAACACACACTAGCAGGCATTATCTCATTTATAAATATGACCATTGTTCTTTATTATAATCACACAAAGTCTAGCTTTTCATTTCCAATCCCACTGATGCTGGAGGATATGGTTGTTTTCCAATAATGCCTCGAGTTTCTTATCTTGGGCTGACAGATCAGGTGGTTCTGTTCCTCCACCTGTTCCTTCTTATCCCTTTTCATTATATCAGCTTTGATGTACAAAGTTTTTCTATTTTCACTTGAGCATCGAAGGTTAAACAACGTTCAACGTCTGTTATTTCAGCCCGTCTCGTCTCGTGTCTCCTCGCTCATTCCTCCTCAGAAACCTCCATTTCCGTTTCCTCAGCTGGACTTTCTCATGTTTTTGTTTTTTGGGATTCTCTTACAATATTTGCGTTGTGCGGTTAGCTTACTTCAGGGGTGCCCAATCCCGGTCCTTGAGAGCTACCGTCCTGCAGCTTTTAGATGCATCCTTGTTCCCACACACCTGAATCAAATGAATGGCTTGTTATCAGGCCTTTGCCAAACATGATGGCATGCTGAAGAGGTAATCAAACCATTTGATTCAGCTGTGTTGGAGTAGGGATGCATCTAAAAGCTGCAGGATAGTAGCTCTCGAGGACCGGGATTGGGCAGCCCTGGCTTACTTCCTTACATAGAGAAATGGTGCGCACATATAAGTCTGTTGATTTCTAATGATTGGTATTCACCAACATACGTTTCACGACTTATGGTCATTTTTTGCATGCACTTCTTTTTGCATAAATAACTTTTTCATCCACATATTAGGCTACGTTCACACTGCAGGTGAAAGCGCATCAAATCCAATTTTTTTGACCCTATGCGACCCATCATATCTGATCATGGTCTGACAGTGTGAACGGCACAAATCCGATATTTTCAAATCCGATCTGGGTCACTTTCGTATGTGGTACTGAATCCGATACATATCTGATGTTTTAGAAAGCGACTGCTGTTTGAACGGTCATGTCGCATTAAATCCGTTTTTTACGTCACTGACACAACACAGACGCCAATTATCAGCGCCGGAGAAGACACTGCGAACGCTTCCTGGCCATCCAGTGTAGATGTTAGTGAAACTGTTGGGAAGACAATGTGAACATTTTATTTGTACTGTATAATCTGCAGATTCTGACAGAAATCTGCAACTATCCTTTGAAGCACCGCTCCTCTCTAAAACAGCAATAAGGATCATTATTAGGTTATCTACATTATTATGTAAATAACAAAATAACTTTAAGCAAAAATTGGGAAACGTGAAGTCCAAAGTCATTATATTAAGAGCCACCAGTCAAACAATACTGTTTGCTCTGGATCTAAACAGAGCGCGTTGTGTGTGAAGTCTTCTTTTGCGCATGCGGGCCGCTTTGAGCGTTCACACTAGAGCTCGTTTGCTGTCGCATTTTATTTGTAGTGTGAACGAGCAGACAAAAAAAATCGGATTTGATCAAAAAATGGGAATTGAGCATTAAGACCTGCAGTGTGAACGTAGCCTTAGTGAATGTGGACCCACTGTGAAAACTGAAAGTAGGCATTGTGATAAATGACTAGTGAAGACACCTGCTTTACTTGTTCCGTGCATCCCCAGTCAAAACATGAATAAATGTGCTTCACCACACTTGAAGCTGATAGCTGTCTTTACCTCTTACGCACTCAAGAAATGAACAATCTTGATTTTATTGTCATTTAAAACTGACAGAAACAGTCATGTTTCAGAAGGAGACTGGGTATTTTATCATTATACAGCTTCAAAATCCTCTAATGAAAAGCTCAAGTTTCAGGTCATTGCTGTCTTAAAGAAACATTAATGCCCCTCTTTTCTTCTGAGGTGCTAGAAACGCTCATTTGAAATGGATAATCACTGAAAAACAGAGTGTAGGTGTAATTTCTCATTTGATGCCATTTTAGACATTAAAAACTCAACTGCCTCCATCTGTCTTTAAACAAACATCTTTTACAGGGTCAGTCGCAACTTTTTCGGTAAAAATGGAAACTTCCTCAAATTTAGTCCCAATGAACTCGAGCATCCTTCAGTAATGTTTCATCTGCACAAACAAATGAGCTTGTCTGAAATCAACAAACAGATCTGCCTTTCAATTACACGGTAACAGCAGGAAGATTAAAGAACAAATTACATCAAATTGTGGGAACTCTGTTTTTTTTTAATGAATAAATAACAAGATGAAGTTAAGCATCAGAAAGCTCGAACATTATGAAGTTCTACAGGAGAAAGTGCCTGAACAATAATCTCAAAAAACTACTTCTAGAGTACTTCAGTTACTCCAATCCCCTCGCAGCCGACGCAAAAAGGGAAACTACTAAAGAGAAACGAATTTTTGTTGCTAAATTAAACACTTTCAATATGCACACTGTGTAGCAAAAATATAAAGGTAAGCCTTTCCTAATGTACTGATTTCCTGTAAGTATTCCCTGAAGCATTGATTCAATAATGCAGTACAGACATGGCACTCGATGTAACCATGCAGTATTGTATTATATTAATACTAGATGTGTGAACACATGCAAGCATCCTCCATAGAAAATGTAAGACAGAAAGAACACAGATAAGAGCTGTGAATACACAGGGTGCAGAGACAAAGTAAGACATTGAAAACAAAAGGAGGAGAGAGAAAATGACAGCCAGGTATGAGAAGAAAAACAAAATGACAAATAGTGCAGCGTTAAGGGGCAAAGAGATGAAGTATACTGTGAATAGAGTGAATGGAAGACCAGGTGTGCACAAAAGCAGGAGGGAGAAAAGGGAGGAATCCGATTTAGACAAACGAGTAAAGGAGGAGGAAGCAAGATGGAGGCGCGGGGGACTAAGTGATAAATAAGGAAAAGATTTTCATAGAGGGGATGAAAGGAGGGAGAATGAGTGGAAGCATAGAGAAAGGAGAAGTGTTTAAAAGATGTAGAAATAAATGAAAAGAGGGGGATAAGAAAATAAACAGAACGAGCGTTTAAAAATTAGATGAAACTGGGGGAAATCTGCAAAAACTAACGAGTGACATGACAGTGAGGTGCAAAAGAAAGAATAGGCGGTGGAAATCAGGTATGAGAGAGGAAGAGGCAAAAATAGATGGGGACCAATGTGACAAGAAGGTGAAAGAAAACATTGAAAGAAATATGAAACTGCAAAAATCAACTAACAGAAGAGCAAAAGACACGAAGCAGGTGCACAGGGGGGGAAATGAGAAATGACAGAGAACGGGTGAATAATAACTAGAAAGAAATATAAATATGAAACTGAAGAGAGGAGATGGGAGGGTGATAGCGAGAGTAGATAGAAAACAGGAGGAATGACAAATGAGAGTTGGAGAGAGGGAGGATCAGCTGGAAAAACAACATAAACGACAGGAATATGAGACGGCAAGAAGGCTTGTCAACAGCAGGGAATTTCAATTATAGACACAACACACCTGTGTGCATGCAGCACATCTACGTCTGAACGTGCTGCACACCAACACTCCCACACACCTGCATGTACAGTCTAGATCACATACATAAACACAGAGGCAGAAAACAGGGGGAAACTGATAGTGACAGCGGGAAGTGAGGAAGGCAGATGGAAATGGATCCAGGAGAGGGTGAAAGGGATAATAGAAGGGAAAAGATACAGTGGGAGCAGAGAAAGATGCAGTATAAGGGAGAAAAAGATGGCAACTACCACACTGGTCGAAAATATGGAGAGAAATGTAGCTGGGGTTTCTGTTAGGATACACACTCACCTGACATTTTGTTAGGTACACCTGCTCAACTGTTCATTAATACAAATGTCTAATTAGGGAAATCACATAGCAGCAAGTCAATGCATGTAGACACGTAGACATGGCTAATACAACCTGTTAAAACAGAGCATCAGAATCAGCAGGAAAGGTGATTTAACTTTGAACGTGGCATGATTGTTGGTGCCAAACGCGTTGGTCTGAATATTCGAGAAACTGCTGATCTACTGGGATTTTCCCACATGAGCAACTCTGTGGTTACAGAGAATGATCAGGGGGAAAAGGAAAATATTCAGTAAGCAGCAGGAAGAAAATGTCTTGTTAATGTCAGAGGTCAAAGGAAAACAGCTAGACTGCTTCAAGCTGATAGAAGGGTTGACCCCTACTCAAGTAACCACTTATTACAATCAGGGTATGTAGAAGAGCATCTCTGAACACAAACCTTGGAGCAGATTTGATGTGTTATACTTTCATAATGTGAAGATGGGCTAAAACTTAAATCTTAGTACCAGGTGAGCATTGCTGAGATGCCACAGCCTTTCAGTACTCTTGCTGACTGTGTTCATCCCTTTACAGTCACACTAAATCATCTCAAACTGGTTTCTTGAACATGAAAATGACTTCACGGTACTCAATACGGCTTCTATACAGTCTCCACAGATCTCACTCCTATAAACACCTGTGGGATGAGGCAAAACAGTGTCCAGTCCAGCACAAGCAAGGCGTACCTAATGAAGTGTCTGGTGAGTCTTCGTATAAAACTAACTTTCTTTTAAAAAAACAAAAAAAAAAACATGTTTTCACAGTCATCAATTCTTCATTATCCCCAACAGCTACAATAAAAAGGCAGCAGCTCGTCTTCCTGGGCTCCTCCAGAGTGAAGACTGACGCAAAGATTGTAATTTTATGTTTCAATAATTAAATCTACAACATGTCTCAAGTCCGAATATTTTTTAGAATACACTGTGTGCATAGCAGGGGCAACAGCTTGTAGATGTGCATTCCTCTGCTGATAAACTGCACCTTTTGTTGAGCATTTAATTCGTGCTTTGTTTTCTCATCACTCCTAATGATGTCTGAGTGGTGGGATTTATGCCTGAAAACTCATTTGTTGTGTTGCTTCTTTTATTTCTCCGAGATGTATCCACTTACTCCTCACTTCGTCGGCAGACCAATTTGCTAACAAGTAAATGCAACTCAACACCTCAAAGACTAAGGAACTGGTTGTGGACTTCGGGAGGTCTAGAGCAGGTCCACTGCCGGTTCAGATAGAGGGGGAGGAGGTGGAGGTGGTCAACAAGTACAAGTACCTCGGGCTGTGGGTGGACAATAAACTGGACTGGTCATGCAACACAGAGCACCTGTATAAAAAAGCCCAAAGCCGACTGTACTTCCTCAGGAGGCTGAGGTCTTTTAACATCTGCAGGAAGCTCCTGAGGATGTTTTACCAGTCGGTGGTTGCTGGAGTACTTTTCTATGCTGTGGTGTGCTGGGGGAGCAGCACAGCAAAGAAGGACTCATCCAGGCTGGAGAAACTGATCAGGAGGGCTAGCTCTGTGGTCGGCATGAAGCTGGACACTCTGGTGACAGTGGCAGAGAAAAGGACATTAAAGAAACTGCTGGACATTATGAACAATGCTGGGCATCCTCTGCACACGGCCATTAACAACCAGAAGAGTCTGTTCAGTGACAGGTTGCTTCTCTCAAAGACAAGAACTAACAGACTTAAAAACTCCTTTGTCCCACACGCCATCAGACTGTTTAACTCCTCTCTGGAGGGGAGAGGGAGGGGAAACAGGAGGACAAAGGAGGGGGGAACAACTAAGCTGTAGTGCCTCTTCACCTCACTGTGCAATACCTTTTGTGCAATACTTTTGTAAATAGTCAATGGTGCAATAGACTCAATACTTGAAATGTGCAATTCACTTGTATTTTTATTCCTATTTATTCCATTTATCCCCTTCGTATATTTTATTTATATTGTCTCTGTATTTATATTTATTTATATATATATATATATATATATATATATATATATATATATATATATATATAATATTCTCTAACTCTGTAACTTCTGTCGGTGCTGTGCTTTTTTGGAAATCGAATTTCCCAGAGGAACCCACCCGAGGGATTAATAAAGTTCTATCTAATCTAATCTAAGTATTACTCAGTTTGTCTCATTGTAACATTTTAAAAAAGAACCAGATAATCACAAATGCTCTTATTGCTGGGAGGAGTTGTGTCGCTGGAAATTGAAGACTACCGAAGAACGGCAACGATTTCCAAAAAAAGAAAAAAAAAAGAAAAAAAAATCTATGCCATCGACTATCCATAACAGTTGGGATTTTCTTTGACACCTGGAATCTGGAGCAGTTGAAGTGAAAATTGGAAGACAAAGCATTTCACGATGTTCACTCATGCATATTTCCCCAATTTCAATAAGCTTTGGTCTCTGAATGAAAATAGATTTCTCCTGAATGAGCTACAGCAACCAAGTAAGAAACTTTGCTCACTGAGACTTTCTTGACTCAACACAAACACCGACGGTCTCTCAACATGTTCCATAGTTGTTTTTATCAAATCATTAAAAGGATTTGCAAACACAATCATTTCCGTGCACATTATAAGCAAATATTTGGCTTTGATGAACAAAAATTAGCAGTGAAAAATACAAATGGAAAGAGGAGAGATGAGAAAGAGGTAGGAACGCAGAGTGAGGCACACCAAATGGATGAGCAGACAATTCAGTCGAGGGTAAACTAATAAAGGAACGGGAGAAATGTCACTTTGTAAAAATACAGGCTGGTATGGGCCTATAATTACCATGGTGATGAGAGGCAAAGATGGGAAAATGCTGCATTCAATGCATGAGATACAAAAACAGGGTAAAAAAAAAAAAAAAAAAAAAAAAGCATAAATATGATAAAAACATATTCCTCACACAGCGATTCAACAAACTCCGCCTTGCTCACACGGGAGGAATCACCCCACCCACGACCTTCAAGGTCAAACCCTTTTTCTTGGGAAATCACATCTTGTAGGACTGCATGTGTGTCTGTAGCCACAGTACTGCTGGTTTGCCCTCCTGCAGGTCTGGTGTTCTGGTCAGGGGTCGGGGGTGTTAACAAGGGGCAATGTGAACGTGCCCCTCACTCCGTTTTCTTGCTTTATGTGTAATCCTTGTATAGTGCTATCGGAAACCAAAAGAGATGTTTCCTCTCGTGAAGGCACTGGACAGTAGATTGTAGATGTGATGATGCAAGATCACCACATCTACATACTGTATGTGTGGGAAAATCACATCCTGCTGACTAATAAGTGCATGACACGGTTTACTGCACCGAATGTGTTAGTCTCTCTGCGAGGGAACGACTTTAATCTGCGTATAAAATAATAAGGTTACCATTATCATTACCAGTAATGGTGACAAACCGCTTTTTATAGACAAATGCTGACCTCGACACTTTTTACTACCATTATGGAAAATACTGCTAGTCCTTGAGTTATGAGCGCACAGACCGCCAAGGTTACATCATTACGTGTCACTGTGGGTATTAGTTTAGCAGTTTAATCCAATTTACTCACACAGCCTTGTGATTGGTCCGTTTTTCTTTCACGCCACAAGTAGACTGCAAAGCCCTACACCAGACTTGGACTAATAACTTTCAAACTAGCTGAAATTACATTATAGCATCCTTAAGGCATCTAAAGATTATGAAGTCTCAGAAGTTTAATACAAGCTACACTGGATCCAATAAACAAGGATGCAAAAATCAGGCGTACGCATATATAGACTGCGCGATAATAACATTAACTGCACAGTATTAATAAATAGCTATGACAAACAGCCACATTTCCTTTGCTTGTTCTCTTCAACGGCAGCTTTTTCTCGAAAAACTCATCTGGGTTTTCCTGAATGCACATCTACTGGTTGGTCTGAATACAGTATTGTGCAGAAGTCTGTGCAAAGGGTTCCTTTGGACATTGACTACTTCTTCACACATGTGCAGTCCAGTCCTTGTAGCTGACCATTTTCAGTGTTTGTTTTTACTCGTTTGATAAGCTACTGACCAATGACTCATTCAAGCATGAAAGGCATCCAACTCAAGAGATTAACTAGTGTTGCACCTTAAGGCACTTTGTTACTAAAAGCCTGTCACAATGACATTTGTTTCCATTTCTTTAGCTGAATTTAGAGACAAAAGCTTAAAATAAAAGTATTCATCTATTAACTCAAAACCTGGCAAGCGGTACAGTGTTCCCTGCGAGTGGCAACCCCAGCCATCTACAGCATCTTTAAGTCATTTTCATAAGAAACAAGGGGGAAAAAATCCAATAAAGACTTGACACAGGACCTGGAGAGGCATTTGGCCCTTCAGTTGATCCAGCCACTGTTCACTAAAGCCTCATCAGAAACCGTCTCAGTGGACGTGTGGCTGTCGGGAAGCCATTCTTGAGGCAGGGAAACAGGGAGAAAAGGCTGAGGGGGCCAAATTACACAAGAACTGGACTGACAATCAGTGGCAACAGGTCTGATGAGGTGCTGAAACTTTAAAATGTCAGCTTTATTGAATGAGTGTGGATTATCTGACAGAACAGAACAAAAAGGCACCCAGCATCGAAAGGGGAGCTCTGAATGTCCAACAAGCATGTAGAGCCATTCCTGAAGAATGCAGGTGGTCGTACCAAATATTGACTTTGAATTTTTGAGTTTTTGCCTTGTATTCGTTTGTGTTTCTACATGCTCAAATAAACTCACTGCATCCATTTGCCCAAGACTTTCACAGTACTGCAGGTAATGGTAGCAGGCGTCATGAGATGACCCAATGAGATACCTGCATTTTTAAAGACCCAACTCTGAGCTTCTTTCACAGTGTAATGCAGGACCACAGTTTTGAAAACATACTGTCAAAATTCCTCTTATGTTAACCACTTTTTAAAAACCCTAAATCACAAAAATAAACAAAAACAGCACATAGGAAATCGATCAACAGTCAAAACTTTTAAGCAGGAGTTCAAACTTATAACAGACCAAGTTCAGTCACCAGTTGATTACACCGCTGACTGGCGGCTCTGTTAATGGCAGGGAAGAAAATGAAAGATAACAGTGATGAAACTGCCAATAAGATCGAGCCGGTCTGTTTATGGTGTGCAGCTGAAGGTGTTTTTATGATGATAGGCAAGACAAATACACTTCCTCTAATTAGGACTCCACCTGTTTTCAAACTCAAGACTGCTCCTCGGATGAACGAGGCACACATACCGGCACACACAGGCCTGCAGACCCGTGCACAAGCATTTTTAAACACATCAAATACACTGAGTGACACATGCAAATGTGTTCCATTAAAAGAAACAAACAAGAGAAGGATGCTGTTGGGGGGGTGGAAGTGGAGACACAGATGTGAGTAATGCTGGTTGACACGTTGAAGAGAAAAGACAAGTGATGTATGGGAGGACAGTTAAATCCTCATCTGATCGTCACATTATGACTAATGGGACAATGAATGAAGGAGGAGAAGATGAAGTAGTCTGGTATTGCTCCAGTAAGGGTTTTCTGTTCCCCTGGTTTAGTACGCCGAGCAGGACATGACAGCAGGAAGGGAGGAAGGAAGGACAGAGTGGAGGCAGAGTGAGTGAGAGGAAAAGGAAGATGTAAAATGAGTTTCTGAGTAACAGAAGAAGGAGGTTGAATAAAATGAACACTGGGAGGAGAGGAGAACAGCAGGACTTGGCCTTGCAGAGACGAAGCTGGGAAAGACAAATGTGAGAAAAGGATTGGATAAGAGATTGTTGGTAATGTTAAAGGTTAAGGGATGTTAAAGGTGAAAGGATGAGGGAAGATTGATAGTTGGATGTAATGGATTGAGAGCAAATGTGGAAACAATGGGAAACTGGGAGAAAAGGGCACCGTTGACAAGGAGAGAGGAGGACAGAGTTAAGAGGAAAGGAAGAAATGAGCACATTGGAGCAACTCTGAAGATGGATCAGCAGATAAACGAGATGAAAAAAGGGTGATCGCTGCTCCCTTAGATCACATGTTAATCATTCACTTCAATACCTCAGCATACTATGAAGCAAGCTCAAACTCACCCCCACTGTTTCCCCCGCTGTGAACAACAAAACCATATTTCCACCATCTTTATTTTACTGCCGTAACGTGATTTCAGGGTTCAGTAAATAGTCTTTCATCATCCACTTATCACACTATGGAGTAAAGGTTTTTCCACTTGTGCTTCTTAGAATCACCTTCATATCTCACAAAGCTAAACTGATCACAGCGTTTACGTGCCAAAAGACTCGCAAACACACCGAATGTGAAGAGCTTCTGAAGAAAAATAGATTAAAATACAAAATGTCATGGTGCTGCTTTAATACTCTCCGCCCTTCGCCTTCCAAAGCAGGCAGTCCATTCCTCCCAGTCATTCTGTCGACGGGGCTGCTGCCGTGCTTGCACTACGGCATCCATCACTCCTCATCCCTCGCTCACACCTTACTTTATTTCTCCCTCTATGAACCTCTCCTCTGTGCCTCCTATGCCTAAACACCATTTTACTTGCTCCAGGCTACGCTCCCCTAAAGCTAAGGCATTAGCATATTTTTCATTCTGCTTCCTCCAATGTTTTAATGGTGCATAAGCAAAGCATCTTATGGAAAATATGAACCGAGAGAAGAAGAGAAAACAGTAGTTTAGGGAAACTGTATATATTGCAGGTAGTCAACACCTTAAGGAAATTCCTATTTAAGAGCAGACATGAAATATACAAGTCAAACTTGTGAGATTTTAATATCACTCAGTGTATGCAGACCTCTGTGGTATATCCACGCTGTGCCAATTAAACACCAACCTTGCTGTGTTGCATGAAGCTGGTTAATATTGTAAAGATTTACTGAAATTCAGTTGTTTTTAAGCAAATTTAACTTCATTGTTGTTTTCCAAAAAGTCTAAAAAGGCATAATTTACTTAACTGTTATTAAAAAATGTACCAATATAATTTTTTAACTTTTTGCAATGAAAATGCAGCTGTGGTAGTTCTGGGTGCGATTTGTTTTAACATTATTTAACATATCCATTATTCCCTGGCAACACATCTATTAAATCTATTCAGGGCAGAAACTTGCCTGGGGGTGAATGTGTTGGTGCAAATATGGCACCATACTGGTGAGAAAAGTAACTAGAAGCCCCAGAAAAACTCAGTAATGACTTCATTCCTATAATAAATAAAACATTGCCTATTGATTTTGAAGTTCAGGTTCAAATCTTGCTATCTATTATCAAAGTTCAATTTTTCCTCCCTGTTTTGTTTGCTTTAGCGCACACGCGCACAGTGAACAGCCCCAGAAAACTAAGGAACAGCACTGCAAATGTGAGCCAAGTATTTACCTTTATTTTGCATCACTTTGCTCTTCACATACAGATGAGATATAAAAATAGCCTCTGATGTGGTGCTGTTCCCTTTTTACCTCCAACATCAAATATCCCACCTTTATTTTTGCAGATTTTTATGCTGTTCTAACGTGAAGTTTTTTCTAATCCAAGTAAAGGACAGTTATTTTGGTGCTTTATGGAAGTAGTGTGTGGCTCCAGTCCTTTCCTCCTGAAACACAGCACTGCTGAAAATCCATCACCTTCTGTGCTACAACCACGTGGGTTTCAAATATTTGGAGCATCGTGTTTGAAGGGTTATCTGTATCTGATCCGACCCTGCGCAGAAGTTTCAGTGTCGTTATTTCTCAAAGACAATTACTCGACTTTCCTCGGACACCTCAAGTGAATTACAACCTATAACTTTCATCCTCGTGCCCTTCACCTTTTACTTTGTTGCTCCGCCTCCGACCAGTCACGGCCATCCAGCAATAATTTATTAAGTGCCTGGTGTCCCATTCCTCCATCTTTATTGATTGTGTTTATTTCATTCACCTTGCATGGTGGTGGTGAGGCCTCCCTCTATTGTCCATCATGCTTCCGCATTCAAAATCACAGGTAAATGGTGCAGGATGACAGGTAAAGAGACCAAAATAAACCCAATGGAGAAGGAAATTAATAAAATGGCTGAAAAGAAGAGTGAGCGCTCTATGAAGAAGGAATCTGGGTATGTGAAATATGTACATTATTGTTAAGCTGAGTGGTAGGTTGGAGGACGGTTTCTGAGAATTGCAGGGGGAAGCTGAAGAGGAAAAATATGGAGTAGAAACAAGGTGGAAAGTCCTTGAAATGGAAAGGTCACAAGCCCCTTCATGGCCACTCTTCTCACATAATTTTCACGGTGAATAGTAATGAACGTGAGAATGCCATCTAATGAGGATGGTATTTAAAAACAGATTCGATGTTTGGTCCTGCAAGGCCAATTTAAAGGTGATCCTGGAATATGTGCTGCTTACTATAATACAACTTAAAATTAAGAAAATTCTGAGATGGCTCCTTTAATGCGCTGATATGTCCAGGTTAAATTAACTCTGATCATTGAGCCACGTATCCCGCTAATAAACTAAAACCCCTTGGAGCCAAATGAAATGACAAATTAAATTTAAATCTATATGCAAAACAACTTCTAGTTCACCCCTTTTTAACAGAATTAATTGGTAAGACCAGGAAGTCATTGGTAATCCATTTCTTTTTAATCAAAATGTGGTGAGTACTTGTAAACCAAAAGAAATGTTTTCAACACCCCCACCTCCAGACAATGATGAACCCACTCAGTCTAACAGTTTAAATGCACCCATCAGTGAAAGCTTTCACATTTCTAGTTCCTGTCAGTAGCAGCAGCCTCACCCAGGCCGTGCTGGATGTGAATACTCCTCTCTCATTAAAACAGGAAAATTATATCATATCACTCTCGTTTGGAATCACTGGCTCTATTTTCAGAAATCAAGATCACGATGCAGGTGCACGCATGGTCGGCTCCAAGGCTCTTATTGTTTGAGTATAAACTAACAAGGTTAAAATAATTTGATATGCCGCAAACACTGGCTTTTGATAGAGTGCACTCAACTCCTCTGGCAGATTTAGTGAATTTAGAGATCGCAGGACACTGGTGGAAAATGTACACGTGAAATTTTAAATATTATTCCTGCATTTTTGGCCAAAAAGAAAGAACCTTTTAACTCTTGCAGTCTTGTTCACACCATCTGAACCGCCACAAAAAAGCTTTTTGATTTTGTAAAATCAGCTGGCCTCTTTTGGCCTTTGCCACCTTCATTAGGTTTCTTAGTAGACAAATAGCTTCACTACACCAGCAAATGAACACAATGAGGGCACTTGTAGATAAAGCCTACCTCAATCCTTCCCGTGTCTGGCTGGAAGCCTCTGGATGGGTCCTCGGTTGTCACTCTACACTGGATTGCGCAGCCATTCACCCTGATCTTGTCTTGTTTGAGGCCGAGTTCTGGCAGGCTGCGGCCCTCGCACACATGGAGCTGAGCATGCACCAGGTCCACGCTGTGGCAGAGAGAGAGAGGCGATGAGGTGAATTATGGACAACCTGAGTATGGTTTGAATAGCCCTTAATTTCCCTTGATGTCACTGTGGAGAACATTTTTCCCCACACTTACAAGACTTATGGGAGCAGAAAGATCACTTTTCCCTTAATGTAAGATTTTTTTAGCTATTCTTGGCATAAAATTGGGGCAGAGAGGGTCTGGAGATAAAATGGGTTTAATTTCTCACTTGAGGAAATGAATCTGGAGTGTTTGACAAGCAAACAATGCATTTGATAGCCTACTACTAATTTAATGCTGCTGAAACAATAACTCCAGGACAGTGAGAGAGGGGTAAACAAGCTGGGCACAGTAAATCCAATTTAACATAATCTAACCAAGTGATAAACAGGTAACATAACTTGTGTTCATTAGAGATTATTTAGGCATACTAAGGTGCTACAAAGATGAATAGATCACTACTATTTTGATTTATTAAATTTGAATGTGTCAATCACAGATGTAGATGCTCACAGCATGTGTTTCATTCAGCTCTGTGTATTATGTTACATGTCAAACAACATCAGAAACGTAAAGTATACAAATTGTTTTACATATGCAAAACACTTTATTCACAACTCTAGAAATGCATCATCACTCAGGGGCAAGTGCAAAGAGCAGTACATTATGTAAATCTGTATTCAGTGATTATTCAATATAAGAAGGAATTTAAATGCAAGAGGGACAGAGTTTCTCCCATTTCCATGAGCTGTAACCCTTAACATCAATTTTGGCTCATCTGAATGCATTTATTTAAATGTAAAGCTCCAATGAGGTGTTCTAGGTTAAGCTTCATGACCTTATGCAGTCAAACACACAACCAAATGTATAAAAATACTTCTTCCTGTTTATTTTAATGGGGGCACATTTTAAATGCAGCTGTGGACAGACACAGTGTGTGGGTGAGGGGAGATGTAATTCCTTACACAGCCCACCCACTGCCCAAGACAAACAACTACACAACCTCTCCAGCTTGAAGGATGAATGAGAAACATCTTGGCACACAAGCTTAGATCATGGTCACTGTTTTGGCTTTCATCTCCTTTATGTCTCATTTCTGTTGCATCCACATCCTGGCTAAACAGAAGGACGATTATGCATCAGCCTGCTGTGAAATGTGTTGGTGGAAGACACCAGCTCTCTCTTGATAAGTTGGACAGGCGCCAACATCATGTCTTTGTTCCACTTTCATGAATAAGTTGGAACTTTGAAGTTAGACAGCTCCACTCAAATCTTCCAATAACAAAAGAACAAGATGAAATGAGACACACTGGGATATGCCCCCAACAGCAGTTATGGGAATTCCTCGGTTTCTCTGCATTTTATTTTATTTTTAATTAGGATACAGATTCGAAACCAGACTGAGAATACTACCAACAAAAACTGGTCACTATGTATCCACACTGTTAGCCTCTGAGGGCTATAGAGCTTTGCCCGACAGTACACAGGAACAGGGATTTTTATTCTCTCTCTTGTGTTGTGTACAATTTTATTAAGGCTAATAATTGAGATAAAACTATAATACATATAATAATTGGTGAAGACAAATTTATTTTGACAGTAACGCCTTCTGTCAGCAGTTCAACTTGCTCACTTAACATAAACACACTGACATCTGCAGAGCATTCAGATATTCATTAAAAGTAATGCAGAAGAAAAAGAAAGGAAAAAAAGAACAAACAAACCCAAAAGGACAACTATTGAAATTCTAATATACGGCTTATGAGATGGAAAATGGAAATTGTGTTCCTACTGAACTTCTTTAGTGTTATGCAAATAAATATTTCAATGACAAACGAGATGACAAAACATTTTCTCAGTTGAGAGTCAAACGCTTGGCTTTTTTTATTGCACAGATCAAGTCTGACCTAGATTTCCTTCTGTACATAATTTATCTGGAAAACATAAGGCTATTCTGATTGAGTGAAGCGCCTTGAAGGTTTATGAAATTCATTGTATACTAATTTGACTCCGACAAATTAAAGCGCCTGCAGCAACATCTGTCCCTCAGCGCAGTCATTTACAGAATAAAAGTCATTTGGATCATTAGCAAGTTACACAATGTGGCCCAACTATGCAAGAAGGGGATGAAGGTGATTTGCCTTCAGTGAAGTAAATGCCGCGCTACAGCCTAAGAGCTGTTGCTCGGCTACAATAAAAATGTGAGGACAGTAAATGCTACATGTTGTAACTTCTGGCAAAGTAGAGAACACAGGATTAACCACACTTATTAGGACTGACCTGAAACATCTGTACGGAAACAAAGTTGGATACTATAAGCAGGGACGAGAGTTTGATAGCTAAGAACTTCAGGTTAGGAATGATGCAGCTAGCTGTATAATATGTCCTGAAAGCTCCGACTCAAATAGATTACAGATCCACATTTCCACACTTTCAAATAATCTCACGGTCTGAGAATGACCTGCGGTAATAAGACTAAAGCAGGGAGTGAAAGATCAAGAAATATCCAAATGGAAATGCTGTTTGTCTAAACGTCACTATTTGACGTTTTGTGTCCTTTCTCTCTTCTCTCTTGTTTAAGAATCTCATAACCATCTTTACTATAATATACATGCTACATATATAATGCAGGACTCATTTGCAAGCCTAGGACATAAAATCAGGTTGAATATATACTTTGTAACTGGAAAAAATATGGGTTATGGGTATGCATAATTAATAAATGGATTATTAATATTCCTCAATCTCATCGTTTGTGCTTTATGGTTCAATGCGAGAAATATAATCTGGAAGTTCTCTGTACAGTAATGTTCTGTTCCTATATACACAACTAAAAGTATGTGGAGCCCAGAAATTGCAGCATCAACAAAATTATAAAGTTTAAAAATTGACCTGCTACTTAAGCAGCCCGGTTACACACTCTGCAGCCCGTCGCAGCTCTCTGCTTCTACACCTGATACTTTAGCGTAGCCTCAGATTACACCGACACACTTCATGGCTAAACACTGGGATTTCCAGGCTTCTACCGTTCTACCTTTAAAAGCCGGAGAGCAGTCAAATGCTGGAAGTGGAAGCTAAATTGGCTAGTCATTCATATGTATATTAGGTCGTTACCTAGGAATTCTGGAGGGAGGGGAGTGGGGGTGAGTGATTGAGGGGGTGGGGGAGTGGAGTGTTTCAGTTTGCCATCTTAGGGAGAAATCAACACATGTCCTTTGTATGTCCTTTGTTGCTGACATTTATTGATGAAAACAGTACAAAAAACCAACCATTTGTACACATATTTACAAATAATGATAAAAAGTGAGTGAGTACATTTCAACATTTTCAGCAATCACTCACAATCCTGGCACTGCCACGGTATCTGTCGTCTGCATTTACCACATGTGTACCTGTAGCAGTGAACACATCGCACAGTGGCCTGATTTTTTTTGCATCTGTGTTTGACCTGACACGTGGCCCTTTTTCCAGGGCTCGGTGTGGAGTGGCATACCTGAGTGGTGAATTCATTGCGATCTGTCTGTCTAGTGGATTGAGGAATTTCCCTGCGAATCTTGTTGACTGTGCCGAGGATGGTGGTTTTCCGTCCAAGAAGTTTTTGCGCAAGTGAAAGCGATGTGAAGAAATTGTCCGTGGTAACATTTCTGCCCTTGTCTAGGAATGGTTCCATCAGCCTCATTACTACATTTTCAGAAAGTCTCTCCCCAGTGGGACGATTGGGGTCCTTGCCAAGATATGGGAAGACATTGCAAATGTACTTGGATTTTAGGTCGCAGGCCACCCAAAACTTGATCCCAAACTTGTCCGGTTTACTTGCAATATACTGCAGGAAACAGCACCGAGTCTTTGATGGGAAAAGCTGTTCATCAACAGTGATATGTAGACCAGGGTTGTAGCACGTGATGCAGTTGGTGACAAATGATCCCCACACACTGGAAATTGCAGCGAACTTATCAGTCTTTGCTCGATCACAGCGGGTGGACTTGTCATCAAAGCGTAGGTGTTGCATGATGTCTTGGAAGCGGTTTCGTGCCATACAGGGAGTGCAGAATTATTAGGCAAATGAGTATTTTGTCCACATCATCCTCTTCATGCATGTTGTCTTACTCCAAGCTGTATAGGCTCGAAAGCCTACTACCAACTAAGCATATTAGGTGATGTGCATCTCTGTAATGAGAAGGGGATGCAGAGGGATGCAGCAGTCTCAAAATTGCAAAGCTTCTGAAGCGTGATCATCGAACAATCAAGCGTTTCATTCAAAATAGTCAACAGGGTCGCAAGAAGCGTGTGGAAAAACCAAGGCGCAAAATAACTGCCCATGAACTGAGAAAAGTCAAGCATGCAGCTGCCAAGATGCCACTTGCCACCAGTTTGGCCAT
This sequence comes from Copadichromis virginalis, assembly GCF_057382275.1. NCBI lineage: Eukaryota > Metazoa > Chordata > Actinopteri > Cichliformes > Cichlidae > Copadichromis > Copadichromis virginalis. The sequence continues at coordinate 49,745,147 of NC_140620.1, forward strand.
ATTTCAGAGCTGGAAGAAGTCTGCATCCTTCAAGAAAAACATGATTTTCATGCAGGACAATGCTCCATCACACGCGTCCAAGTACTCCACAGCGTGGCTGGCAAGAAAGGGTATAAAAGAAGAAAAACTAATGACATGGCCGCCTTGTTCACCTGATCTGAACCCCATTGAAAACCTGTGGTCCATCATCAAATGTGAGATTTACAAGGAGGGAAAACAGTACACCTCTTTGAACAGTGTCTGGGAGGCTGTGGTTGCTGCTGCATGCAATGTTGATGGTGAACAGATCAAAACACTGACAGAATCCATGGATGGCAGGCTTTTGAGTGTCCTTGCAAAGAAAGGTGGCTATATTGGTCGCTGATTTGTTTTTGAATGTCAGAAATGTATATTTGTGAATGTGGAGATGTTATATTGGTGTCACTGGTAAAAATAAATAATTGAAATGGGTATATATTTGTTTTTTGTTAAGTTGCCTAATAAGTCTGCACAGTAATAGTCACCTGCACACACAGATATCCCCCTAAAATAGCTAAAACTAAAAACAACTTCCAAAAACATTCAGCTTTGATATTAATGAGTTTTTTGGGTTCATTGAGAACATGGTTGTTGTTCAATAATAAAATTATTCCTCAGAAATACAACTTGCCTAATAATTCTGCACTCCCTGTAGTTCCAATTATCTGTGGGTTTCCCAGGTTTGCTGACCAGCAGTCATTTACACTACCTTTCACCCCAATAGAAGCGTACGCTGCAGATGGAGAGCCAACGGCTAAGGCCAGGAGAAGTATCTCGAGTCGCCTTCAGAGCTTCCTGTGTTTCATCACTCTTGACATGCTTCATAGCATTCAAGAATGGACTATTCAACATGCACAGCAAACGGAGCATGTTCATTGGTTCATGGACCTCCCTGAACTAATGGCATTTATTGCAATTGTCATCTTGCGGGGGGTTTACAGGGTTCCATCGGTAAATGACTGCTGGTCAGCAAACCTGGGAAACCCACAGATAATTGGAACTATGGCACGAAACCGCTTCCAAGACATCATGCAACACCTACGCTTTGATGACAAGTCCACCCGCAGTGATCGAGCAAAGACTGATAAGTTCGCTGCAATTTCCAGTGTGTGGGGATCATTTGTCACCAACTGCATCACGTGCTACAACCCTGGTCTACATATCACTGTTGATGAACAGCTTTTCCCATCAAAGACTCGGTGCTGTTTCCTGCAGTATATTGCAAGTAAACCGGACAAGTTTGGGATCAAGTTTTGGGTGGCCTGCGACCTAAAATCCAAGTACATTTGCAATGTCTTCCCATATCTTGGCAAGGACCCCAGTCGTCCCACTGGGGAGAGACTTTCTGAAAATGTAGTAATGAGGCTGATGGAACCATTCCTAGACAAGGGCAGAAATGTTACCACGGACAATTTCTTCACATCGCTTTCACTTGGGCAAAAACTTCTTGGACGGAAAACCACCATCCTCGGCACAGTCAACAAGATTCGCAGGGAAATTCCTCAATCCACTAGACAGACAGATCGCAATGAATTCACCACTCAGGTATGCCACTCCACACCGAGCCCTGGAAAAAGAGCCACGTGTCAGGTCAAACACAGATGCAAAAAAAAATCAGGCCACTGTGCGATGTGTTCACTGCTACAGGTACACATGTGGTAAATGCAGACGACAGATACCGTGGCAGTGCCAGGATTGTGAGTGATTGCTGAAAATGTTGAAATGTACTCACTCACTTTTTATCATTATTTGTAAATATGTGTACAAATGGTTGGTTTTTTGTACTGTTTTCATCAATAAATGTCAGCAACAAAGGACATACAAAGGACATGTGTTGATTTCTCCCTAAGATGGCAAACTGAAACACTCCACTCCCCCACCCCCTCAATCACTCACCCCCACTCCCCTCCCTCCAGAATTCCTAGGTAACGACCTAATATACATATGAATGACTCCAGCATTTGACTGACTGCTCTCCGGCTTTTAAAGGTAGAAACGCAAAATGATGACTCCGCGGGGGTCTAAGGTAGAAAACCAAAATGACTGCTCTCCGGGGGTCTAAGTGTAAAGTAAGGTAACAGCCACTAAAAGCATTTACTTTTCTGACACTGCAGCTACTCCCCCCTCCCCTCACATACACACTTTAAAAGTTACTCACACTAGTACAGTTGAGGTATTTGAGCGAAGCCCAGGAGATGCTGCTGTTCGTCCTCGGAGCACGACTTCACTACGGTGCTAATCTTTTTTTAAACTAATTGACAATGAATGTATCATGTAAAATAAATATTTTAAAGTTCTACAAATTTATCTGTCAAACAAAAGTCTGATACTTTGACAGCGCAAAATTCAGACCGTTTCTCTTTAATGTGACGTGTGTATTATGTGTTGCACTAATGCAGCTGTGCCAAGGATAGCTGCCACTGCCTTTTCACACATCTACTCATTTTTACTACATTCGGCTTAGTAAGACTGCAAACTTTGCCAAAAAGTGACCAGATCCATTTACCCATGGCCAACATGTAATTTTATAAAAGTCTGCCAATTTAAAAAAGAAAAAAAAGAAAGAAAGAAAGAAAAAAAACACAAGTGGTTGACCTCTACGCCCTCTTTTCTGCATATTGTGTGTGCACTCTCCAATGCAAGTACTCTTCATGCACCGAGCACAGCAGGCAGGCTACAAATAGCAGTTTAATTATATTTCGCCTAGAGCCCACCAAACTAGGTACTCCTGAGTTGCAGCACTACCCTGCGGTTTGTTCTTTGTCAATTAGATGGTGGAAATTTGATTAAATTATTTCGTTTCAAGTAAGCACAACAAACTGAAAATGATGACAAGGTTCAGACTCGAACCCACCACAGTACAACAACTTTAGACTGCATTCAGACATTATTCACCACCTGCCTTAAGGCACTTGTCAATTGTTTTTAGGTGTAGTACAGCATATTCCCCAGTTTAGCAAATGATTACAACAAATGCAATGCAATACAAAGCTGCCTGCTCTTTTCTTTTATACACTAAGCCAACGAGAGGGAACGAACTCTACCTTGAGCAAACTTTGTAGCTGTAGAAATGCAAGTCCTTTCCACCTTTATTAATGACAACAAACTATCTGTGTACGTGGTACATTTTTGCATCTAAAAACATGAATATTTTCACAGATTTTTACTAAATGGTTATTTGTACTCAACTCTTTCAATAATTCTGGAGTACGGATTATTCTGACTTCAAGGCCATACCTTCAATACATCCAATATTTTTTGTCCTGAAAACACCAAGCATGTATAAATCCTTCAACATACCCAGTCCAATATTGGATCTGTTCTGCTCCGTTTCAGCTGACAAGTTTATTTATCATCCCTGCCAGAATTGCCTTTTGTTTTTTTTAAATGCTGTCAGAACCCAAATGCCAAATACATTACTTGGCCTTTACTTCTACGATTGTGCAACAACCTCACTTAAGGCTACTTAAGTTGCCTGTAAACACTTAGACCAACTCTGAAACACCAGTCTACTAGAGATATAAATAAGACACACACTTTATCAACTATGGAACAACATAAAGGTTCAATCATAGGGCATTTCCAGCATTAGCTGGATTCATTAATGACTGCTACTATCACAAAGTGCAAGTCAGATTTCAGTATAACAAAAGCTTTTTTGGGGACCAGCAGCATAAACCGTGTTTCACCAGGACAAAGACACCCAAGAAATATCTGAAGTATGGAGGTCTGTCTTCATACCGTGTTATATTTCAGCTTTGATGGCTAAACGCACATTTTCTTGTGGAATCTAAGCATTGACTTTTAAAGAGTCACTGGCCTTATGTTTGGAAGGAAAAGTCCTGATAGCCAAATCCGCATTCTACACTCCGGCGTTAAAGCTCTACATTAAAGACACCAAGACAAATCGGCTCTTGCAGTCTTCGCAAAAAGTCTAAACTCCAATTGAACTTACCATGTCTCCCTCCGAGAAACTTCAAAGATGAGGTAAACCCTTTCATCTGAAGTCGAGGTCAAGACTGTGCGCATATTGTTTATCCAAGCTAGCTCACGTCTTATCAGTCCAACACACTCAACCTGAGAGGATTTAGCTGCAGCCTAACAAGACATCACCGTTAACCGAGTCGACTTTAACGTCTTTTTATCTAAACGTCATGTTTGATGGAGTAAAATATTCTCAAAGACAATGGAGCCAGTTCCTTTCCTCAAGATATCCTGCACTGGAAATGCTGAATCAGTGCAGTATGGCCATGTACATCTTATAAAAGGGTTCAGGAAACTTTTAGATTATGTACTAACAAATCCCAATTATTTAGTTTAACCTGTTTTCATGACACATGACTAAATTAATTTGCCTGGTACTTTGGATCTAGAGCCTTTAACAAGCCATAGCTGTAGGCTAATATATACCTGATATACTGTGGAATTTTCCATTCCTATTGTGTACAAGTCCTCTGTTGTCAGACACCGTTGGCTCCTACGAATCTAGAACCCATCTGATCCCATATTTTCCTTCTGGCCTCCTACTGTAGTTAAAGGTAATTATACAGAGATCAATGGCAGCAATCTTTTCACAGTAAGAAAGTAGACATAGGACTCATTTCCTATCTTCAATTTCAAGTTTAAGGTGGTAGAAAGAGGAAGACCGTAACGAAGGACCAGTTTTTATGCATGCACCCCTTTGTGCCAAAGAAGGCACAAAGTAGCGCTAACGGGTCCTACATGCCACTACTAGTGTTACACCACAACTACATGCATCTGGCTGCTTTGCCATTTGTTTTGTTACATTTGTTCCCGTGAAACTCATCCTAAATATCATCCTAAAATTACTGCAGGTCATCTCCAGAGTCAAGAGTACAATGAAGGTTTCATTAAAATGTAATTCTATTAAAATGAATCATCACGTCTGCTCTGAGTTACGCTCTGTTACAGTGCCAAGGTGCAGCGAGATCATAGAGGATGTATAATGTACTGACCTGTGACAGACAAACCCACTTCTCCCCATTAAATTCTTAAATATGTTCATAATCTATATGGACATTGCCAGCATATGATTATTTTTCTGCCTTTCCCTTTTGTTATTATGGACACACTCATATTACTTACCTTTACCAAACACATTCCTACATCATCACATTGCACGTGGAAAGTACATTAGCCTCATTCTTGTACCTGAGAGCACGGCATCGAGCTGCAAGCGCGGAGAACTTCGTCTCAATCTGTCACATGTGCACGCGCGCACACAGAGGCCATGAAGGCTGAGTACTAATTGCATATCATTTTCAGTCGCTTCACTCAGAGCTCGTTAGCAGGGGAGAAGGGGGTGGCTGTGCGCCCGGAAATAAAAGTGGAAGATAGAAAGAATATAGTATAGCGAGAGGATGAAGCAGTTTGTTGTGGCCATAGGAGACCAGAAAACGGGGAAGGAGCAATACAAGGAAGGCAAAGAAAATGCACAACTTCACTCTGAAGAACCATACGGATGGAAGAAATTAAAAACCAGACAAGATGACAGCTATATTTCTAATGTTTAAGGCAGGAGGGTGAGAAATGAAGCGAGTGGAAGGAGAAAGAGTGGGAGTATGGTAAAGGATAAAAGGCTGGATACTAAGACTGAAAGAACGAGTGGGAAAAGTGGGAGTGTGGAAAAGATTGGATTTGGCCTTGCTCAAAAGAAAAGGAATGAAGGCAAAGAGGAGGTGGAAGGACGTGAAGGTGGCAGAGGGAGTACGGGGGGGGGCAGTTGGGACTGGAGAGGGAAGGAAGGATAGAGGGATAAGATGGATAAATTAGAGTGTGGAACGAGTGGGATAAGAAGGAGGATGTCCATGTCGAATTGAGAAGGGAGCGAGGGAGTGAGTAAAATGGAATGACTCAGGGTGAGGGATAGATAATGGTAAAACAGGGAAGGAGATAAGACAGGGAGGAAAAGAGGAGGTGGCAGTGCATAAGGCAGGAAAGCTTTAATAAAGAATTTGTTGCAAAATCAAAGCATGGCAGAAAAATAAGAAACGAGCTTAAATTATTTGACTTTCAGGTAAATATACATTAGTTTTCCAGCCGAGTGTAAGAGGAAAGGATTTATATCATCGTAATGTCTGTTTGCTCAGCAGCCCTTACATCCAACGTACATACCTAGCAACAAGGAGAAACGGCTAGTCTGGTCATATGAAACTTACATGCTCCCACTGGCACAGATTATAAAGAACAACAAAATAAACTATCGCAGCTATGCAGATGACACACAAATATATATCACAATGTCACCAGGAGACCGAGGCCCTGTACAGGCTCTTGGTAAATGCATTGAGGAAATTAATGACTGGTTGTGCCACAATTTTCTCCAGCTAAACAAAAACAAAACTGAGGTAATAGTCTTTGGCGCCAAAGAAAAACGATTACAGGTCACCAGAGAACTTCAATCTATACACCTAAAAACCACAAACCAGGCGAGAAATTTGGGTGTAGTGATGGATGCAGACCTAAACTTAGAAAAACACATTAAGACAATAACAAAGTCAGCTTACTATCACCAAGAATATATCAAGGATAAAAGATCTGATGTCTCAACAGGACCTGGAAAAACTAGTCCATGCATTCATCTTTAGTAGGCTTGATTACTGTAACAGCATCTTTACAGGTCTACCTAAAAAATCAGTCAGACAACTACAGCTCATTCAGAACTCTGCTGCTCGAGTCCTCACTAAGACCAAAAAAGTGGACCACATCAGTCCAGTCTGAGGTCCTTACACTGGCTGCCTGTCCGTCAGAGGATAGACTTTAAAGTTCTGATGCTGGTCTATAAAGCTCTGAATGGTTTAGGACCAAAATACATCAGTGACCTCCTGACCCAGTATGAACCTTCCAGATCCCTCAGGTCATCTGGATCCGGTCTTTTATCAGTTCCCAGAGTCAGAACCAGACACGGAGAAGCTGCATTCAGCTTTTATGCTCCTTATATCTGGAACAAACTCCCAGAAAGCCTCAGATCAGCTGAAACACTCAGTTTATTTAAATCCAGGTTGAAGACTCACCTGTTCTCAGCTGCATTTGAATAAAGCACCAAATCCACACTTTTAAGCTTAAATTTCAAAACTAACATTTTAACTACTGATTTTATCTATTGTTCTGATTTTATGTGTTTTGATTTTATATACTGTTTTGTTTGTTTGTTTGTTTGTTTGTTAATTAGTTTGTTTGTTTGCTTGCTTGTTTTAATCAATTTTAAATCATGCTTTTTATTTGTTTTTGTTTCTAATGTCTCTGTAAAGCACTTTGAATCACCTTGTTGTTGAATTGTGCTATACAAATAAATTTGCCTTGCCTTACACTAACTAAACAAACATAGCATTTAAATTAGCTTTGGGGAGCTCTTTGGCAGATTTGGGATCAACCAAGCTAGCTGTTTCTTTATGCTCGTCTCTGAGCTACAGTTACACACATAACAGATAAATGGCAGCAATCTATTCACAGTAAGAAAGGAAATGAGTCCTATTATCTACTGCAACCCAGTGTTAAAAATGGGATTAAAAGCATAAATATTAAAACTCTTGATTAAAATACTCATTTCATAATGGGAATAAATATTGATAAAAGCATTTAAATATAATAAATACTGATAAAAAGCATGTAAACATAAGATTAACTAATATGTGGATAAAAAGGTGCGGAGTGTTTTCGTTAGATCCACTGAGCAACCAATCATTGGCTGGTCTGAATCTGTGTGCGCTGCTCAGACACCTGTGTGCGCCTTCGCGTAGCAGTCAGATACGCATAGACAGAGACGGTGAAAGATCCGTTACCCGTGCGGTGAAGCAGCTAACTGGATAGTAAAAGTCCTTTTTCAGTGAAATAATGATAGTGTATTCCGAAGGCCGTGCACCAACGTGAGCACTGTGAAGCCCCGTGTAGCATTTGTTGCTTCACGTGGTCAGGTTTTTTCCCTTTGCTTATTTGGATTGGATTGGTTTTGAGGACCTGAGAAGAATCGAGGATCCATTTTCCAGTACTGGATGGTGAGCCCAGCCCAAAGAGCCGGATGAACTGGTAGATTTATAACCCTACTGGTTACAAACACACAGACTGACTATTGAACACTGACAGACTGAAATTGACTTTTAAAGGACACAAAAGACAATATATCCTTGGTAGGGATGGGTATCGAAACCCGGTTCTTGTTGACAACCGGTTCCCACTGTTTCAGTTCCTTGGAATTGTTTGCCATTTTTGCAAACAACTCCCTTATCGATTCCAGTCGCCCCGAATGATGTCACCACGTTGCGGAGCGTCATTTACCTGGCAGGAAACACGGCGCCTAAGCAGCTCAAACGCTCAAAAGTTTGGTTATACTTTACGAGAACGGATGACAACAGGGCAACTTGCAATACTTGCAAAGTAGATATTTCATTTAAGGGAGGAAACACTACGAATATGCAAAAGCATTTGCTCACAAAACACGCGATGACCTTAAATGAATGTCGTGTTTTTAATTCCACTCCGGACTCGTGAATCTCAACCCAGCAGCAGCGGTAACGTTTGCACGTCCTCTCCCGTTAATGCGGCAGGTAAATAATCAACTAACAGTGCATATTATGTTAGCGCGATCTGCCTTATTACAAAACCTGCCATTACTGTGCATTTAGGCGACCATGATGAGAGACAGACAGAGTCTGGCTCAGATGCTGGCAGTTCTCGCTGCAGTCTACCGGTAGCGTCTCCTTTCAGGCCAGGATAGTCACTGCTCGGTGACATTCGTCTAAGTTTGTGGTCAAAGGCTTGCACCCATTTGCCACAGCAGATGCCCCTGATTTTCGGTAAGTGAATGTGTTCGATTGTAGGCAGGGACATTACTGGATATTCTTGTGTAATTGCTACAGAATAATTTATGTTATACTTGGTTATTGCTACAGAAGAATATTTATTTTACTATTTTACATTTACAATTTTTTTCCCCGGGGACCCTGTGACACCCCATTGAAGAGCCGTAGGCTGTGGATCTCTTAAGATCTCACTGTTGGGTTTGTAAGGCCATGTTACTCCTAAATTTCTATCTTGTTCAAAGAGAAGATATAAAACAAAGTTCTAAGCTAATCGACTTTAGTGTTCTCCTTTTTTAAAAAGAATCTAAAGAATCGAATCGTTAAACAGAACCGACATCGTGAAAATCTTATCAATACCCATCCCTAATCCTTGGCTCAACTATTTGTGGGTTTATTTTATTTACAAGAACGCGCTCCACTTTTGGTTAACTGTGCACAATCTACTAAACTTTGATAACTGTTAATAAAGGCTTTTTTGTTGTTCACACCTATTGTGTGCGAGCCCTGTTGTCAGACAACGTTGGCGCCTACAATCTAGAACCTGTGATCTGGCCCATATTTCCCTTGTGTTCTTGTATTGTTGTTAAAGGTAACTGCACTGCCTATACTACATACCAAGAAGGCGGGGTGGGGTACACAACTTGGACAGGTCACCAATCTGTCACAGGGCTATACAGACACACAACCATTCATACTCATTTATGCCTGGTGCCAATTCAAAAATCACCAGTTGACTTAACCCCACTAAATCTGTCTTTGACCTGTTGGAGGAAGCCGGAGTACCCGGAGACAATCCACAAACACTCCACAGAACGATGGTTGATTTGACCACATTGTCTTCTTGCTGTGTCTTAGCAGTGCCAACCACTGCGTCACTATCCTGCCATTTTTATAGAACATATTTTAGATGTAATTTTCTGCTTCCATCTTCTGTCCTGTTCTTTTATCCTCTTGTCTTTTGCCCCTTCCCTTCCCACATGTGGCCACATGCAAAACATTTGCCCCTTTTGAAGCAAACATTGCCAAACTGAGCTTTTGTCCACACCATTTCAGGGTGTACTCACATGTTTCCTAGGCATATCTGTTCATGTTCACACAAACCACGTCTCCGGTAAATTCATTTTTCAAGATGGCTTCAGGGCAAGCGGTTAAAAAACACGAGAAATATATTTCTTGATTTGCATTTCAGGAAAACTAATACAGACTCTTGACTACTAAATGTGCATACATTGTCAACACACACACACCTCAACTCATGTCTAAATGACTGGGGAAAAAATCTGTAAAATTCTTCCAAGTGGGGCCTGCAGGAATAAAAATGTTGAAAAACAGTGTAACAGATAAAGTGTTAGCAATGGATGGCAGGGGAATAGACCGAGGGATAAACACAAACAAAGGAAACAAGAGAAATCAGGAGGGGAAAAGACGAATAGAACGTGAAAGAAAAGGAGATCCACAGAGAGAAAGATGAGGACAAAGAGAGAAAAGTATGAAGGACTGATGGAAGGGACAATAAAGATGAGGTAAATGGAGCGAGAGAGAATATCAAAGAAAAGCAAACAAGAGCAAGAGACAGAAAAGGAGGGAAATAAAGCCACCAAGCCTCCCATCTTGGTTTGTATGATTTTCATTAGACATTTTTAGACGGCAAACAAGAAAAGAACACGGAGCTCGAGTACAGGAGGTGAGAAATGGACAGACAGGAGCAATGAGGAGATGAGGGGGATCAAGAAATGAGGAATTTGAATCCTGTGGTGGGAGGATGCAGTTTTGGCATTCATTTGACTGGCAGTTTTTTGAAAGAAAATGACCAGTTCAAATGCAATCAACATGGCTGGACACGGAAGAGGGAGGAAATATTGCACAATAATGCAGGAAGAGGAAAAATGAGGAGGGGAGAGACTGAAAAAAGAAAGATGTAGTTTGTGGAGCAGGATAAGGCAAGGAGTCAAAATATGGACAAACATGCTGCTATGGCATACACCCGCACATAAAATACACCCAGACTGATTAGATACACCACCACCCCCTCCCCCCCTTCTCAAGTCTCACTATGAGCCTATTAATTAATTCCTGCTTTCCTTGTTATGAAGCAGATGGAAGTGTGAGGAGGGGAATGCAAACTAACTAGTGTCCAGAAGGCAGCGAGGAGCAAGAGGAGAAAAGCCAAAAGGAGAGAGAGGAGGGGGGGGAGGGAGAAACAGAAGGGACAAAGGGAGAAACTGCAAACACAGGACAGGCACAGGGAGAAACAAATACACAAAAGTGCCAACAAAACATTTTTAAAAAGCATTTTTCAGACAGTCTACAATATGGTCTTCAACCATCTACCTATGACACTAGCTTCTTCCATTCAATCACCAGAGCAGCACAATAGCGTCATCACAGGTGTAACAATAAGACATCGGCTACTTTCACCAAAACTCAGTCATGCAAACAGACTGTCCATCCTGTGCAGGTAGAACAAAATAAACATGCATCATAATGCAAATAGGAAACTGGCGATGTTAGATATACTGAGTGTAATGATTACTGTCAGTCTCGATAATGGAGTGTCAAGTTTGTCACGAGTATTTCCACAGAGACTATATTTGAACAGGCTCCCCAAGTATAAATCACAAATACTGTTAGCAATTTGTTTTTGTGTTTTTATTTCCCCCATTCCTCTGAGAAAACAATGTCACCCACATCTCATTTATTAGTCTGCAACCCCGACAGTCACACAGTTGGACACACAGCGTAATGTCGTGGCTGGTTATAGGCAAGATTGAGATTTTCACTTTTAGTCATCAAGCTTTGTGTCGTTTTTTATAAAGTCCATATGATTATTGTACCAGGCAAGCCGCAGGACATTTATATATTTATTTTTAATTACACAAAGCAAGAAGTAATTCAGTCAAAGAGGGAGTTGTGTAAACGGCAATGAAAAAGAAAAATGGATCATTTTTATGAAAAGGAAAAGCAAGCAATAAAAGTGGATTCAAATAGTTTAAAAACAGCACCTTCTGGCAGAGGTTTTGAAAAGAGCTAACAATTTATGAAATGAATCGTTGTTAATGTATCTGCAGTTGAGAAACTGAACAGTCAGGTCAACCCCCAACTACAGTCAGCCTGCACAGCTTATATTGCTGAATTGTATGCATGAAATGTTATGCAGGCCCAAGCAGATGTTTTGCCTTGAAGGCAAACAGACAGACATTGCTTCGTTTCCCTTTTAACTACAAGAAATCCAACATCTCTAACAAACACGGCTGGGATGGCAGCTTTGTCCTTACAACATGCTTTATTAACTTAAGATGAACTCAACATGATCTTACTGCTTGACCCATGAGCTATCCAAAGACTGATCTGAAATCACCGATCATTAAAACTCTGAGACAGCATGGAAGCAGCAGACTCATGGACTCATGCAAGTCCTCATTTACACTTGACTTGTATCTCAACTTTATATTTGCACTGCGCTACATTTCAAGGCTTTCACGGGATCTAACAGGAGTAAGAGCTCTGAGCATAAGATCTAGACTCATGTGTAAAATTGATCTGCTCTGAGACACTGTGGAGGTGATTAGACTTGGATATTGACCTGATGTCTGTGTCCACAGCTTAATATTAACTCAACACTGCTGGTTTGAAATGAAACCTACCCGCAGACCTAAATTTTATTTTAAGCTCTCAATTTGCAAATCTGCATCCTAAAATAACCCTTAAACATTAAATAAGGTGATATTAAGTAAACATCACCATCAACAAGGTCTACAATGAGTGCACAAGCTGCAATGAAATCATCAAGTAGGCTTCTGCCAGTTGCAAAATTCCCTTTGAACTGGGCCCAAAACTGAGCCTGAAGGTAAAACAGCAAAAAAAACCCTCTAAAGTCCCACAAGCCCCCATGAACCCTGAAAAATCCCTCATACACCTACGCAACACTCGAACATGTTTATCCTGTGTGCTTCACTCTTATCTGTATTCCAGGTACCTCGTCTCAAAGCAAAAGGCAATCATGCAACATGTGTTTTGAGACCTTTGAAAGTTAAGCCTAGTCTTCTACTCTTATTTTTCCAAGTACAATTAGTCAGTCAGTCAATATGACATGGATGAAACCTGACTTTCAAGCACTTTTGGGGGGTTTTAATTAATGGAATTTAGAAACATATTTTGATATTGGATCACCTATAATCAGCTTCTTCTAGATAGATGAAAATTATACAATTAACACCTTTTGAGTTGCTCAGCAACCTAATTGTATCCTGCTACCCTGCAGAATTATGGTGAAAATATAATTACATATCTACCTGCCTAGGAAGAAAAAAAAAAAAAAAAGAAAGAAACTGGAATAGTGCATTTCAAGGGGTTGAACTTAAATTTAAATTAAATTTCTCTTAAAGTCTCCAAAGATGTACATGGAAAACAACACAACCACACCAGCAGACACACGAAAAACACCACAAAAATGCAGAAGTCCATACAGGGCTGATAAAAGGCAATCCAAGTTCCCTCACTCGGAAAATTGCACAGTTGAAGTCACAAATCGAGACAGGGAGGAAAGACGCAGATAAATAACCCACCTCCCTCAAACACCCACGCAATCACAGCCACAGCTATGCAAGTCAACATACTAAATACACATGTAGTTAAAAATCCATCATGTGTGTCACACTCAAAGATATCCAAGAGGAAGCGAGCAAACGGCGCATGTAAACAGAGTTATGAAACCGTACAAACAGACAAAGAGATAGATATACACCGAGACACGGGGCCATGAGTCAGACCAGCCAGATAACGTGATAAGTATAAAATATGAGCTTTGGCAGAATAAAATGGAGGCAACAACAATAAGGAGAGAGTACAAAGGCTAGAAAAACGATATGCAATAAATACAGCGTGAAAGAGAAGAATGAGGAGAGCGGGGCAGAGAAAGAACAAAATGAATTATGTGCAGATGAGTTAATGGTGAGCAGCACATTCAGAGAAGCAAACGGAGGCAATAGGGTCACAAAAAAGGATGAGGAAAGAAAAGGATGGTGACTAGAAGGAGAATTTTAGAAAGCACAAGAAACAAAGGTCGGTTTAACTAAAAACTAAGAAAAGTCAAGCTCAACCCAGAGTTTACTCATGAAGACGTGAGACTTTCTTCTTATTGAGCTGCAGATTAAAATGCATTTGATTATCTACTGAGCGTTTATTGAAGCAGGCCGCTGCATACAGCAGCTACTCAAAGCTACACTGTCCACACTCATCACAAAGGAGCACGTCAGCGCAACATTTTCCTCTCTGATGTGATTTTACTTGTTGACAAATTGATGTCTATAGCAAACAGTGATGTCACAGGTAAAGCTGATCAGATGGATCTGTCAATGACGTCCTTTGGTCCGTCTTTAGAATAAAGGAGCATCACTGGTCTTATCCTTTTAATATACAGCTCGTGTTATTACCGTCAGTGCCACAGCTAATTATTTTAGTTCTGCAGAAAAATAAGAAAGCACACATGGTTCTCAGACGCATACATCGATGCATTCAGGGACCTGTGACATTTTTGTGAAATTTGGTAACCTTACTGGTGGAATTTTCTTTAGACAAATCAAGGATGAAATCCAGTCGCACAAAGTCTCAGGGGATTCCTCTCTATACCGAAGCGAAAAGGGAAATATTTCTAATTAAACCCACTGCTAACTAAACACACTCAATTTCCTTTTAATGTATGGACATTTATGTTTCTTGTGTTCGCGTGTAAGAAATATCTTTCTTGACACAAGCAGAGGCATTTGAGACAATTTATGTGGAAGCTGATTAAATATATGATCTGCTCAGTAGCTAGGCCTGCTGTATGCCAGACAGCACAGCGAGGCAGCAAAGCTTCCTTTACGTGTAGCTGGAAGGGATTTCATCTGTCATTTCAGCCCATTATATTCCACTCACAGATCTCTGCCTAACAAGCTGGTGAATCATTTGAATGCAAGCAGCAGAGCTTGGCATCCATTTTGCTAGTCGGTGTGTGGGTGTGACAAGCTAACAATATTGACAAACATGACCTGCGATTGGCTGGTTCAAACAGACAACGCTCCAGCACCTTTTCACACAAGCATCAGCGGGTCGAATGTACAGTATGTCACACAAAGTGAATCAGTGCTTGACAAATCCCTTGTGGTTCATGACTGCGCAGTGAAGTCAGAAATGAAACTGACATCTTCATTAGTAAGTCTTCAGCGAGAGCCAAGCCGCTTTTGCTGCTCCTCTTTGGTGGCAGACAACATTTAAAGCCAAGGAGAAAGAAAAAGCAGTCACTTGCATCTCCAGCTTAGGGGGAAGACTGACGTATGGCCCCCAGGTCCCCACCCGCTCCCATCCCCCAGACGCATGTCTGTCCCAAGGCCTAACCACTAAATGCCTCCCTCTGATGCGCACTCCTCTGGTCTTCATCACGTGTTTTAGAAGACTTTGTTCAGAAGCCCTGAGCCCCGGGGAAAGGCTTTGGATGAATCCAAAGGGGATTACTGGACAAAATGTATGGAAATTACAGTTTAATTTATCATTTAAGCTATGGTAATTCATGCAAATACAGTTCTAATAATTCCAGCCTTGGGTTTAAATGGTGGCGCTCATATGGCTGTGCAGTCCTCATACATGTAGAGGACAGTGATATAGTGCAGGAAGTGTAGCGCAACTTCTAATTTGTCTCTTAAATGTGAACAAGAAAATCTAAAGACAGAAACCATGACAAACACCACAAGGACACAAAAGCAGGCATTACTTTAAGATACAAACCGATAGCATATAACTGCTAATATTGTAGTCTACATCCATATCCATTTAGTATATGCAGGTAAAGTTTAATAGTGAGAATATAAGCAGCAGATTCTTTTTAGGATCCAACTAAATATGAAATATGCCCACAATCTGCTTATGTGTCTGAGTTGTGGGGAGGATGGAAGCAAACGCATAAAGGTAAGTTGATGAGCAAAATCCTTTGTATTTGATATGTTCTTCACAGAAAATGAGCGAGAGGCAAACACATTTTAAGTGATTTCACACTAAACCCGGCTACACATTCTTATCACACATGTGGCATCCAGTCCACTGGACCAATGGGTCATAAAAGCGTGGAGGTGCTGTGCCCCTTCACTCCTACACGTCGTGCTATAACAGTTAATCTTACACAAAAATGACTCAACTTTTCACTGCTGATGCAGTCTTAGAAAATGCATCTGTAATAGGACGTGTTCCCCGAGCTGACCTCTCTTCTAAACCCTGTAGCAACAAAAACAACTGCAACGTGTGACACAGCATAAAAGCATCAGCGCACAAAGTACATATGCAAATTGATGCGTAGCAGAAAAAAAAACCCCACCACATTTGGCACGTCTGTTAAGTATTTTGACATAAATTCGTTTAATGGCACAGTAATGTAGTGGATCTACCAGATTCGTAAACATCGGATGAACAACAAAAATATGAAGAACACAACAGGGATGAAAACAAACATGCCTGAGTAAGTGATGAAGCGACTCTGCCTGTAAGGCACATTTTAAGCTCAAGCCTTTTTGTCTTGCACCTCCTTACAGCCTCGATGCTAATGGCTACTACCAACAGCTCCATTCATAATTAATAACCAAACGCTTTCATGTTCTCATCCATATATTTTTATTAGACAGGATGACTTGACTAAATATAGAAAATTATTCAGAGACCTCAGTCCTTAGTGTACATAAAAACTGAAATAAAAATGGCAGCTGTCATGATTATCATGATAAGCTTACTTCCTGTTATCATAAATAGCCTCCACTCACTCTCCCACTCACATGAATGAGATTCTCCCCTGGCGTTCACACACACAGCTACATCCCTCATTCTTATTCATATGCTTACTTCTCAATCACTCACTGTATGCTTCGCTGCACAATTATAATCACCTTAAAATTATTTTATGACGTGCTCACAAAACCAAACTCCTCAGAGTGCATGCACACACACACACTCACGAGTACACTTCATCACACACACAGCACAAAATGGCTAGATTCAGTTGGAAAATGTGCCGCTTAGACACATTCTTTACATCAACATCAAAGCATACTGTACTATAAACATACACACGTTTTATCAGAACACATGCACACCCTGACAATTACTACAATCATTATCTGCAATATTACAAGGGAAAGCATGTCCTCTGCACTGCTTAGTAGTATTTGCCTGCCAGTGGTTATTTTACGGACACGCACGCAACAAACCCTGCGTGGCCAGAGGAGAAGAGGTGGATTGTTTACTGCGGCGTGTGTTTGTGGTGCCGAGGACCACAGAGACAGGCAAGCGTAAACAAAGAGGAAGGGCATGAACAGGAGCAGAAAGCAAAAGAAAGTGGTTCAGTTAGGAAGTGCAAGAGGAAGCAATGACTGGAACAATTAAAAAAATTATTTTTTTTTTATTTATTTTTTTAAATCAAGGTAATTTGATCAGCAGATGGAGCGAGGGAAATGAATTCAGTGCGGTCAACTGCATGGCTGTATGTAGTTTATGAGATCTTAATTAAAAATAAATGCACAGTGACTTTGAATTGACCTTTCCTCTAATATCTTAATATAGTTAATGTGCCAAGAAACACGAGAAAGGCAAAGAGTTGAGAGAACTGAAGAGGGAGGGGGATAATTGCTGATGTGGCAGCAACTTCTTCAACTCCCACGTTGAGAAAGGAAATCAAAGCCAAGAGCAGAGAGCTGGAGATGCTGGCTGCTGAACTGAATATTCAATGAGGAGGAAATTAAAAAGAAGGACAGAACAAAAGGAAGATAGACGATTAAAAAAAAAAAAAGAGAGAATGAAAGACAAGCAAAAAGAGGGAAAAAGAGGCTTGACGAGAAAATGAAGGGTAGATAAAAGGCGTTATTATGCATCATGGCAAAGAGCGTTACAGTAAAACATATTCATGCAGGAATTCTCTAGACTCAGACATATCTAACCGACGCAGACTTTGAACTCTGGTCCAGCAGGCTGCTGCGCTTTATTCTTACAGAGGCTCTGGGTCACTCAATTCGTCTTTTAATTCACCTCGCGTCCTTTTCCCTTTTCCAGTTCCACCCCTCGTTTGTCAGACTCTTGTCAAATGATGTGAGGCTTTGTTACTTTCTGTCTTTCTTACTCCCTACTAACGCTTTCTCAGCCTGATGATGATTGAGAGTGGTCATTTCAGACTAATTAGCAAGCCTAGACAGACAAATAACCAGGTGCAGCACACACATTTTCTCTCAAGCGCCGCTATATTAATGCATGCACGCATATCCACGTATTTAGAGGCTAGAAGAAGGGTGCTGTACTTTCTCTCAAGTACACATGAACACACACATAACCAAAAGCAATAAAGCCCAAAATAATGTTAACTCAGTTTGTCTGACACACAGGATCCAATTTCCTGCAACTTTGTCTGGAAATTTGACAAAATAGAAGCAATAAAAGCATGAGAACACTTTTGTTTTTGCTCGATAGACAATCATAATCTTGTTGCAGCACTTCTAAAAAGGCCATATTCCATGGCAGCCTCTTCATCTGCTCATCCTGTTGCTGCATTAAGAGCTAAATGTAATGAAGGCATTTCTCTCAAACACTGCCTCTTATTGTCTCTCTCACCATTTCAAAGAGCAAAACGGCACAGCGGGCCATTTATGTAGTCGTACTCGTTTTTTCTCAACTGTCATAAACCGTAGTCCTCAAACATGAAGTATTAGATAACATCAGGTTCTGATTTCCTCATTAACACTTAACATCGTACAGCAGATACTGGTTACTCCACATCACAACACATGTAACTATACAAGACTCATTTAGTACGGCCAATCCTCACGATTATGGATTTAAAAATAAAAAAAATACCACCACCAGCTTTAAGAGATTACCCTCACCAACTAGCCTCACCTCTCCCCCCCCACTGTCACTCAGCACCAGATCCCCACAGGGCTGCGTTCTCAGCCCCCTACTATACGTCCTATACACATGTATGCACACCAACCCATGACACAAACATGGTTGGGCTCCCACCGTTGCTGAAGCTGAACATACTTAAATCTAATAATGGACTTCAGGAGACACAGACAGGACCACTCCCCTATAAAGGGAGAATGGGTGAAACCTGTCTCCACCTTTTCTGGCCACTCATATCTCAGCTGGTCTCACCTGGACCCACAGCACCATTACCTTGGTAAAGAAGGCTCAGCAGCAGCTGCATTTGCGTGTCGTCCTCAGGAAGAACAACCTGGACCAGATGCTGCTTCTGGCCTTCTACCGCTCCTCAGTGGAGAGCGTGCTCTCCCACTTCCTGGGTGTTTGGTATGCAGGGGCCAGAACTGAGAACAGGAAGGCTGTGCAGAGAGTAACAATAAACTAATTGGCTGCCCTCTGCCACTCCTGAAGGCCATCACCACATCCTCCCTTCTCAGTAAAACAAGGGCCATCACAGGTGACCCCTTGTACCCCGACCACCACCTGGTTTGATCCGCTACCCTCTGGTCAGAGCACTCAGGTCATTCAGGTCCCACGCCTCCAGACTTAACAGCTTCTTCCCCTGGGCCATTTGGACGATTCCCCACCCCTACCCTATTCTATCACCGCACAGATTAATCAGTGCAAGAACTCCAAACAACTGAAATGTTAGACTTAACATCGAACACAGCAATGCAAGAACGTGTTTATCAGTTTCACTGTGACACAAAAGCACATCGCACAGTCAGTACAGCTCACATGCAAGCTACTGTTTAAAAATCGTCGATTGGCTATGTCAGTGATGAATTTGATGGATTTTGTTAAGTAACCATGCAAAATTTATTTTCAACATAACACCGACTGTTGGTGGCAACAGGTTGTTTATTTCCATCTTGCAATACAACAGGTTTAACTGTCTTTTCTTGTGGGTTAAAAGCTGCCTGGAAAGCTTCATTTTTTCCTGCCAAGAATGGAAAACAACTGGCAAGACAACGATGAAATGAAGATGCTGCACAAAATATAATGGCTTCCTCCCAAAGTTCTGTTATTACTCAAGAAAAAAAACCCTCTTTAGTCCAAGTCTGCTGCAGATATTGCATGGACTGCATGTTTGTAGATCTGGCCATGTCACTCATTTGAAACTTAATACACATGAGCACATATTAGATTTTTTGCATTCTATTTATAGAATCTAAAAAACGCAGCAGCTGCAGAGGCTGTCATGAAGCAGATACTTTCCTTTATATGACATTTATACTTGTTTTGTATGTGAATTTTGACAGGATAGAGTCTCAAACTGTACTTTAAACAATTACTGCATATAGTCAACTGTTGCAACTTTGCCTTACTGACCACAACTTTTATCCTGTGCTACAACAAATTAGCATTCAAACACCACCACTCTCACATGTTTGTGAGGTTTGTTAATTAAAAATAATTAATGGTATTACCAAAGCAATAAATGCTGAGTCATTTTGCATTTGTCATTTATAAGCTAGCAACAATAACTAAAAGCAGTTTTTCCAGATATGACGCTGAAGCCAGAGCTTTCTGTACCATATATCAGACTGTTCGTCTTTAGTGTTGAAGGTGAGATATGGTTCACATGAGGTGTACCTGTGATTGTTTTCAGGGATTTGAATTGATGGAGCTTGATGGGGTGACTCAAACAGAGGATGTAGGCACTGACTGAGAAACATTTATGGTTGGAAGGTGGAGCAGCTTCATTTGTTAGGACAATTTCCACACTGGAAATATTCTGCTAACTGTAAATGAACTGTTAGAATTTCTTATTGCGATTTCCTTATTTCTTTCTTATTCTGAACTGAATATCGACTTGACACATGTGTAGGAATGGAAATTGATGATTTAGTGATTCACGATCGATTCAAATGTCTGTTGAAGCATTTCCCGTCTTTGTTGTGGTAAGTTTTGGAGTCTCCACTCAAAAGTCATTACTACATATATTACACCGAACACTTTTCGTTAAAGTAATGTAGTACGTTTCTTAATTATTCCCAGGAGAAAGTAATTTGTTATACTACTCGTTACATTACTTTTCTGTTACTCTGTAAAAATAGCTGAAACAGTCTCATAATCCCCATTTAACATAAACCTGAGGCTACAACCCCAAACACCAACAGAAACTGCTAATGAGGATGCACATCTAAGCTCTTTCACTTAGAATACAAAACTGACCACACAAAGCAAAGATAAAAACAAGCACAAAAATGGGAGGCTGCAGACTAAATGCTTATCTGCTTGTTACCTGTTGAAGTTCAGGATCTGGGGCCTGTTCTTCGTACCTCGCTAAGTAGGTTAGCTGGATTAGATTGTTGATGATTTCGCGTGATCTTGGATCGTTCGGTTCCCCGAAGCTCATCCGGGACTTGCTGTCATAGCAACAGAGCCGTAAGCGTAAACCTGCTCGGGAGCAGGTTCACTTTATGTAAACAGGATTAGATCGCGGCCACGCAGGTATGTCCGCTTCATTTATACGAAAGCAACAGCGATATTCCACCACTGTTTCACCATAAATAAATAACATCAATGTAACTAAAGATAATGCAGCACTTGATCCTTTTATTGATGTCACACAGATACATACAGGTCATTTCCTAAAAAAGGGAAATGTACTATTAACATTCTATTACATGTATGTGATTATTACAGATGTAATTCATATTTCAGAGTAGTAATTGCAAATCACTTCGTGTAATCAAGATGAGAGACCACGGCTATAAAAGCGAAGGTGGATTTGGGAAGCCTGTCGCAGCCATGTCCTGTCCGTTTACGCGAGCCACCCATTGCGGAAGGTGTAAGATTGATAAGGAGAGTCCTCAGAATCCAGCGTATATTGCGGGACAGATAGGATCCTTTAGCTCAGCGTGACAGTGTGCTCATAGAGAGATATCGATATTCCCGTGAGGGTATTATTCACTTAACCAACTTGTTGACGAGGGGGTGCAGGACCACCACCTGTCTTTTTTTTGCTCTGCCCTTTTCTTGGTTGCTTTTATGAACAAACAAATAGATTATTTCAGGGTCTCTTTCCAAGAGACGAAAAGCAATATAAGTGATAAATATTACCATTCTGTAGAATATTCTTATATTTCACTTTTACTTGTTCCCATGTTCTAGTGGGTCCTGTTGTGGCTCTAATGTGAAAGGGGATATAATATAACAATATAATATAATGTAATATAATATTGGATAATATAGTGTAATATAATAAATCTATGAATAAATAATAAAGTGACTGAATAGTGGTATTGTCATGCGCTTTGGGTGCCTTGAAAAGCGCTATATAAACCCACTCCATTATTATTGTTATTATTGAATTACTTACGAGTTTAATTTGTCAGCAACTTCCTGCCAGCCCTCTCTCCTTGCTTTTGCAGCCTTTGCAGTGTTCCCTTGCGTTTTAATTAAACTCTGAAACTCCTGAAATCCCTCAATCAAGAGTTCTTGCTCTGCTGCCGAAAAATACCGAGCCGAGCGCGCCCCTTCGACATTTTCGCCGACCAATCAGCGGGTTGCCGATCAATGTTTCTACTATCGATGCGTAGCCCCTTTTACGACACCCAGTGATGTCACATTACTGCGTCCAGCTGTACTAATCGTCAACAACAGGTATGTTCGGGGAACCGGATTAGCGAGCTCACGGTTAGCGCGATGGTTTGGTCTTGGATGTGTCATTTGATCTTGGATGTAGTGAGCGACGTACGAAGAACGGGCCCCTGGCTGCTTTCACTCTGGGTTAACGGCTAGCTTAGCATACAGTACAATACAAATGTATTTATATAGCACGTTTAAAACCAGGTTACACAAAGTGTTTCACAAAGCAAATGACAAATGATTACACTGAGCAATAAAATATTTAAAAACAGTAAAACAAAGAACAAAATCCTTAGTGATTAGAGATAGGGAGTAGGGCTGAACGATTATGGAAAATAATCTAATTGCGATTTTTTTGCCCCAATATTGCGATTGCGATGCGATATGCGATTATTTTTTAAGGTCTTTGTCTTCTGTATTATTAAACAAAGACAAGCAATACATCATATAGTATGGCCAATACTATATTACATTAATTTTAAACTGTTCTTTCCTGGAAGACAGACCTCTGTTATGATGACATGAGGTGATGCATGAATTGATGACTGACATTTTTATTTAACTTCTTCAATCACAACAGTATATTTGAACATACACAATAGTTTATTTTTAGCTTACAAACATCTGAGCATAAAGTGCTGACAAGGAACCCTGGTGTAAACATTAAAATGAAAGTCAGTACAATGTGCAGATTGCAGAAATATACATAAACAAAATCAGTGGCTTTACCACACTCAGTTTTTCGTTTAACCCGAGCAGCGAAACTCCGCGGTGATCTGAAAATGATGTGCCGGGAGTTGTGCCGTTCTCGGCCGCATCAGTAACCCTCGAGCTCCCGGCTAGCTGTCGAGCTGGTGGGTAGCAGACGCCTCTGAAAACGTCGAAGCACTTTTGCAAATATGGGATATCTTGATAAACCGAGCAGATATTTGATGTTTACACAACTACTTTCTCGCCTGAAAATATGTTAAAAGTTTATTTTGTGACCCAGAAAGATTAGTATGAGTAATTTTAAAACTTAGTAGCGGCCGCCATTGTTGGAAACTGGAGTTTGGCTGGGCCGCGCTATGAATTCTGGGATATGGTAGTAATTTGGACAGCCTTCGGCGCGTCGCTGTGACGTAATCGGTCTACAAATGCGGCCTCAGGAGGATGCAGCCTTTGCGGTTAGAAAATTGCACTTGATCATGTCGCGATATTATCGCAAATGCGATATATCGTTCAGCCCTAGTTAGGAGGAGAGCCGCAGCATTCTGGACAAGTTGAAATTGTTGGAGGTGAATGAGTTGGAGTCCAGTGTAGAGAGTTACAATAATAAAGTCTGGGGGTCAGGAAGGCATGGATAATTTTTTCAAGGTCTTTGCGCAGTATTAACCGTTTGACCTTAGAAATTTGGCGCGATTGAAAAAAGCCAGAACCAACCACAGAGGAAACCCGTTTTTCCAGCTTAAATCAACTATCTGGGAGTACATCTAGATTACTTACACTGTCTGTAATAAAGCTAGCAAAAGGACCAAATCCAGCAGCTAGCTGATCATATGGAGTATGACTATCAAATAACATGATCTCAGTTTTCTTCTCATTTAAAATGAGAGAGTTGTCCGACAGCCACTCTGACCTCTTTCAAGCAGTCAGACAGGTGATTCAAAGGAGCTGGCAGGTCATCAGACAATTTGAAATAGATTTGAATGTCATCAGCATAAAAGTGACAGGACATTCTATACTTGTCAAAGATGGAACCCAGGGGTAACATGTACAAGGCAAACCGTAATGAGGCCCAACACAGAACCCTGCGGTACTCCACAACAAAGAGAAGCAGTGGCAGACTTGCATTTGCAAACATCCAGCCTTTTGTGCAATAAAAACAAACGTCCATATCCGCGCTGTAGACGACGTCGCCGTTTTCCCCTGACATGCAAACTGAAAGCTGATTGTAGCGAGAGTCCAAGAACCGATAAGCGGGATCGATGGGCAGACTAACAAGTCCAAGAAATTTGACTGAGAACCGCTTTTCTACAACTGGTTCTCGATTTCCATCACTACATATGTACTAGTTCAGGAACTCGTGTGCACTCTTTGCGAGGCCTATATGAAGACGTATGAAGATTTAAAATTTAATTTAAAAACCCCTTTTTCCACAACAGCCACACAATCGCTCACTGTCTCTTTAGAATACTCAGAGCCCAGCATGAGCCTGGGGGTATAATTATATCACTTTAGGATCTAAAGGACTCCTGTCCACCAATCAACCGAATGTGCAGGGTCCCTTGACAGCATGTGGACACACACACACATACACCCTGACTTGGTGCACACAGTCACTCAGAAACACACACTGAACGTACAAAGGAAAGATCATTTACAGCTAAATTACAGACAAATTGAACCTTGAGAGAGGAGAAGTTCAAAGACAGAGCTGGAGCTGAATGCAGAGGCGGTCTCGCAGTCTTTCACAAACACACTTGTGCCTTTCAGACAGACGAGCGTCTCTCACACACAGGGTATACCTCCCAGGCAAAATGTATCTTACATTTATCTCACATTTTGTCTGTCGCATACGCAGACACCCCAGACAGAACTGCCTCCATTGTTGAAGAATTCGGGAAAGCAGGAACACAGATGAATAGGTATTTGCACAATGTTCCCTGTGTATTTCTGAGTGTGCGCACGTCTTCGTTGATGCCTTTGGACTTGAAAATCTTTCATTACGGGGGCGTATTTGTGTGTGCATCTATGAATGAGAGTGAGGTGCGAGTGAGTGAGTGTGTTCATTCCGATTACAGATTGTGGTATTCCGCCTCCTCACTGACACTTGTGTACGTGCTCATTACCACTGCTGAGAGAAAGAGCAAAGCAAAAGCAGCAGCGAAAAGTTAGAGGATGCCTTCTCAGTCAAAAAGACACCACCCTGTCAAGACGCCAGAGCTGTGGAAAACCAAAAAAGACAACTACTATCAGAGCAATGTGGAGAGAAGGTGGAGGAGAAGTGAAAAGAGCATCTGTTATGGGAGAGCAAGCGGGAGGACATATGGAAACATAGGAAGAATGTTTAAGAAGAAAAATCTAAGGTTTGTGGCGATATCAGCAGATGTGTCATTGCTATTTGTCTTTACAGACTTACTGTGTTTGCACCTGCACAGATTTATCGGAAGTGGACAATGCAGGAAAAGAAACTCACAGTACAGAACTGCTTATTTAATGCAAACGTCTTTACACTCATTTGTACTGAGATAGAACTCGGGCTGGTCTCACTGGATTGGTTAAGGCATCCTGCAATGTGAGGTCTATGTGCTAATGGGTCTCAAGTGATTCTTCCCTGCTAGCAAACTCCTGCCCGAGTAGAAGAACAATTCATCTGTAGTGTCCGCAGATATAACCCTGGCCTTACTTCTTCAGTTTCTTGACTAACTACATAATATTTGTCATGGAGTTATGTAGCATTAACTAAACCACTGACCCACGAAACAGTATAGATAATCACCCAATATATGACCTGCTTTATGAATATGGGAGCAAGAGTGTGCCCAAATTTTAACCAGTGACTTTTAAACATTCTTCCAAAGGTCGCATGTGAGAGCAATTATGTCCTCTCCACAGCACCTCCTCATAAAGTTCAGTGTCAAATTGAAGATTCTGATTACAACTTCCACAGCTCTTCATGTCAGGCGCCTTCCTTTATTGGCAAACTTCTAAATTCACACATAACTACGATGTATGAGGTCAGCTCATCAGTGCTTCCTGGTGGCACGTCTGTCCAGGTGAAAGTCAAAATGAGACTGGAGATTTTGACTTTCGAGGTCAGGAAGTTTTTTTTCCTCCATTGGACTTGAGATCTGTGGACACTTAATAAAAGATGCTTAAGACATCTGTGTAGGCCTGATTTCAGCCATTTATACCAGGTTAACTGCTGCATCTTAGTATATCATGTGTGAAGCTGCCTTTGCAATGTCACTTCATTACTTCAAAGCTATTCTTTAACCATCTTTCATGTTGTCTGCTGCCTGCACTAGTACATGAATGAATGGAGCCAGAAAGACAGGCAGGTACAGAGTGATGAGACAGCAGGATAAGAGAGCAGACTGAGAGACTGAGGACAAAAAAAAAAAGGAGAAGTTCATAAAGGGACAAAGAATGGATGAGGCAAAGGTGAACTTAAGGACAGAGATTGTGAGAGATGAATGAAAATGGATGTTGAGGTGAATACGAATGAGAGGAGAGGATGACAGAGAAGAGATGGATATGGGGGAGGAGAGCAAGGAGAGGGGTAGAGAAGGAGTCACGGCTCTGACAGAGAGCGGTAGATACGGAGGGAGGAACTGACAGGGCTGAAAGGATGGTGCAGGGAGACGGGAAGAGCGAACAGGAGGCAATGGTGTGACAAAGAGAAGGGAGGGCTGGAGAAATGGGCAGAGGTCAAGAAATAAATGCGCCAAGTTGGTTGAGGAAAGACAGATGAAGGGAACAGCCTGAGGGAGGAGCGACAGAAGAGGCAGAATGGTATGGAGGAAGAGGCGATGGAGGATTAAAGAGAGAGATGGAGGCAACTTTGATACATGAAAGTATACGTATTATATTAACCCTCGCTGCAGATAGCATCCTATTACTACCAGCTTAGCTTCTCACTGGAGACACTAACATGTATAGAAATAAGGGATCTGCATAACGTTTGATCACTCCTGTTTGCAGTCAGGTGAAGTAGTGGCACTCTACTTATCCAGTATCCCCGTGTGGATGGAAAGTGAAGATAAGAAATGTACATGTGCAGGTTGTACTTTTTTTCCTTTAAAGAGGAGTGAGTGGGCTTTGAGGAGCACCGTGTTCAGGTGGATTTTTGTGAGCCCCGCCTCCCTCTGTTATTTGGGCACAGTATGCCTTGTGGGACTGTTTTCATACATTTAAAAATCAAAATACAAATACCCAGCTCCACATCAGCCCAATGTTGAGAACCAAAATTCTTAAATAGCTGCTGGCAACAGAGGAAAAATCTGCTCCAAACCTCATGTCAACAAACATTTTTACTGCTAGATAGTTCAGGCGAGATAAAGCCAACATTTGGAGACCTCTAGAGATTCACGGGAGAGTTATTGTTTTGTTCGAAGCCACTGACTCTACTTGTACTTTTGGTGCCAAATTTCAACTACACTGGATGACAAGAGTTCAAATGGTTGAGGGTGAAGCATAGTCCAAAAGGACACTGCAGCAGCCTGTGTTTTAGCCAGCCGCAGGCCACTTCTTGGACCCTGCTCTCCTGTCAACTCTCCACATTATCCAGCTACATACACGAAGAGAAACCCACACCTGTGGACTTATGTTGCCGTTTTTAAGTGGAAATGATATGAGCACCATTACATGAAGCATCAACTCCCGCAAAGCCTGCCAAGGATTACAGGTGATAATGGACATCCAGTAATCCACACATACACGACAGAAAGAGGAAAACTAGAAAACCCAAAAAGTGACAGACATCAAACATAGAAGAGATAAGGAATAAAGATGTGGAGTAAGAATGACTAATTTAAGGGAGATAATCCAATTACATGATTGTAGGGCTTACTGGCATGGTGACCATCGGACGTACATAAATGTTTTGAATGAGCGTGCAGAGGGAGGATTAAGGTATAAAATTAAACTAGGACTCCGCTGCAGCCAGGTTGGAGAAAGCTAAATTGAACAGAGAATACAGAATGAATTAAACTGAAGATATTAAAGTGGTGAAAAACAATGTTGGAAGAGCGCGGGGGAATGAACGGCGAGTTCAGCAGAGAGTTTCAGAACTTGGTAAAATATTTCCCTGACAAGTCTGTTAATAAGAGTGCATTTCGCATAAAAACAAGAACTAATGTGCTCACACCTCAGGTTGGAAGTGCAGTCAAGTGAAACGGAGAGCTCAAAGATGAATGGACGCAGTAAAGCCCTAATACAGTTTTCACTTGTCGTTTGCGCGCAAATGCAATGTTAGTCTCAAAAGTACATTTCCTCTACAATTAAGACGAATATACACTGAACTTCACCTTTTCAGGCACTGTTCTCTTTCCAGCCATCATCGGGAGTAACCCTACCCTGGCTGCTTTGAGCTAAACCTGAAATGAAAGCTGTGCGTGTGACAGCTGAAACTTTCAGACACGTTTCACAGGGAGAGCTGCCCAGATTCAAGTAATTACTGCACTCCTGCCAATTCAAATGACCCCAATTCCCCAAAATGTCAAATTACCTCAGCTATATGGGGTTTTCTCTGCAGGATGAACAAAATATGACAAACTGCTGCAAGGACGGATAAGAGGGGATCCGTAATACATGAGAATGACTGTGTCAGTTTACTGTCTTGCTGATACAAGCAGGGGACAGGTGGATGAGGCTGCAGTGAAATAACGGGATAAAAAAAAAAAAAACATGGATATACAATGTAGAAGTATTGCTCATATCTGGTGTTCACAAATAATGCAGAATGATGCAATAATACAGACGTCCTTGTTGAGTTGAAAGCAGATGAAATGTTAGTATGATATTGCCACAGTTCTTTGGCGTCCCTTTCCAGTTTCAAATATATTGGACTTGGCACGGCACTCAATAGCAGTACAGCAGTACGTGTTTACATCACGGCAATATCTGCTCCTCAAATATGAAATGCACGACTTATTATATACATGCCATCTTATTCTAACATTATTGCTTCCTAAAGACTATCCCAGTATAGCTCTGCTTAGTTTCTATCATTCATACGGCGACATGACTAAAGGAGAAAAAAGCAGATCAGGATCTAAGAATTGGTTTGTTTAAAAAGATAACACATTAAAGATAGGTTTATGTAAACTCAAAGGTTTTTGGTGCCTTTTGCACAGTAGGAATGTTTCTAATATTAGTGCATCAGTCTTATGTTGAGCAGACCCATGTTTGCCATCTTTTCTTTCTGGTATGTACATGCTGCAAACGAATCGTTTCAATTATTGACACACTAACCACATCTCTGCACTTCAAGTCCAAAAGACACCAACACCGCCAACGTGCCCAGTTCAGTAACTCAAATTACCAACTTGTGCAAAGCCAAAGCATCTGCACCCCTAATAATGCAAATATAAGGGCAATAACAAGCACATAATAAACCATTTAAAAACACCAGAGTCATAAAATGACCCACCATAAAGCTGTGAATGCAGAGAGAAGCTAGCTGGAGACCAAAACCTCTTAAAAGCTATACATGGAACATTTAATTCTGTTGTTACACTTGGCATTTTTAATGTGAGAGCCTGGGAAATGACTCACTGAATATTTAAGGACATGGCTATTCCACAGCGGCTTCATTTTTTACCTCTGAAGGTTACTGCCTTTGTTTCGCACAATTACAGTTATTTACAACACTATAAACTATTAAGCTTAGCCAAGGCAGGGAAGGGGGGGAAAGAAAAAAGCAAAGCGCTTTTGAAAATAAACTATTTGACATTTTTGATAGGACTTAATGATGAACAATCTGCACACACACAGGGTTTGAAAACTACATGGCCCACTTCAAGTCCATGGAAGAATATCGAAACATGTTGCATGTGTGGGCACGGGATATCCAGGGGCTTAAATCAATAAACTGTACCTCTTAGGGGCACTGGCAAGGCAATACACTCAGCCACTTTTTCCAGGAACACCTGTTCAACTCCTCGTTAAAGCAAATATCTAATCAGCCAATCACATGGCAGCAACTCAACGCATTTAGGCATGTTGACACAGTCGTGATGGCCTTCTGAATTTCACTGAGCAGCAGCTGCTGACTGACTTTACTGGGATTTTTCTAAACAAATCGCTCTATGATTTACAGAGAATGGTCAGAAAACGAGGGAATATCTAGAGAGCAGCAGTTCTGTAGAAATGCCTTTTTGATGCCAGAAATCAGAGGAGAATGGCCAGACTGCTTCAAGCTGATTGGAAGCCCGTAGGCCATCTCCGAACAAACGTTAAACCTTAAAGCTGATGGCCTTCAGCAGCAGAAGCCCACACCAGGTGCCACTCCTGTTTGCTCGAACAAGAAACTAAGGATATAATACAGGCTCACCAAAAACTGCACACGTGTTGCTGATCACATCGATCCCTTTAATACAGTGTACACATCTGTTGATTTCCAGCAAGATAAAGCACCACTGAAAGTGGACCGTCTTTTAGGTACAACTATCAACTTGTACCTAATAAAGTGGCTTTCAAGTCTTTCTGGCTCCAAGTTTTAGGCACAAGACTTCTTGATACATTTCTGGTTTGAATAAAGCAAGCTCTCACCTAGTCAGACAACCCTGAACGCAAACTTCTCTTTAAACGACCAAAATCTGGACTGATAAGAAATGCCGAACCTTAAATGTCGTCTTTCGAATAATTAGTGCAATTACCTACAATTTAAGGGCACACACTTAAACGCAGAGTAATGAATGGTTTCAGAAGACCTTTCCAATGCTAGTAGTTCTTTGACTAAATTATCACCATAGCAAATATTTATTGATGTTTTTCCTCCACTCAGAGCTTATTAACTGTGCTGCAATGCAAATCCTTCAATCCTTTAAGAAAAAACAAGACCAACAGAAAGAAAAGCTAATGCAAGACAAGAGTGTGGAAACTGATTAAGAAGAAAGAAATCAAGTTGTCAGTCATGTGTTTGCCATGTGCAGCAGATGTTTTGTTTCCACCATCTGCCAATAACTTAGTGTTAGTAGCACTGGTTAGTGTGTCAGCTCCGTTTATTAATGCAGCAAATTAGGCAGAAAATCCTACATTAATTAGTCTAATTGTGGTTTTCTGTGTGTACACACATTAGTGCTAAAACCAAGATGTGTCAGTCTTTGTGCAACTCCAGTGCCAATGGATCTGTACCTATCTGGCATTTGTGTCTTATGTTGTGTCTCATCTGTGTTGTTTCAGCTGAGCAAATCTCACAGGTCATCAGTAGAGCAGAATGCTATTTATAGCTTTCATTATCCTCTCATTCTCTCCTGTCCCATTTAAATTTGTTGTCTCTCGACCCTCCTCTGACCTCATCTTGCAGCTTCTCTCTTCACTGCTTCCACCTGCTCAGGTCCTCTTCTTTGTACTTGTCAGCTTTCTGTCAATCTCCTCTTTCTCTGTCTTGTCCATTTCACCCTCTTTCTTGCTTTTTGACCATTTTTGCCTCCTCATGTACTTAAAACTCCACTCCTCTTCCATGTACCTCTAACATTCACTGCCTTTACCTGAGACAATTTTCAGAGCAGGAAGCTTTTTACATTGATGCTGCCAAAAGTGAAGCTTGATTATTCCTACAAAAAAACCTGACGAAGATTAAACATTCTTTAAATATTTGGATGCTCACATGATGTAGTATTATTATTATTATTATTATTACCTACTTATATAACATATGCACAACATATGTTTTTTTCTTACCACAGCATTTTAAGCAGCTCGCGGTCTGGACCACAGCAACGCCTTGACTGTACAGCCATTCTTATTTGCTGCTATGCTCACTGTTCTATTGAAATACCCAGTTACAGTAGCTATTAGATTGCCTCATATGTGACTCTTGAATACTTTGATACACAGAGAAGCTGGCTCATTGACTGCAAGCTGCCCAGGTCCTATAGCTGCAAACAAGCCAAAAGTACCACCCTTCCACAACCGTGCTTGACAGTTTGAGGTGTTTGTTTTTTACCAAACATGCCATTAAGAATTGATTCATTTATTTTAATTTTTAAGGATTGAATGGTCTGATCTTAGGGTGCTGGGACATTTACCCGTGAGAAGATATTGACATCGAGTTTACACCCCAGCAAACTGCCAAAACCTGCTTTTATAGGTGTGCTCACACCTGCTGCTGATCAGTTAATCAAGAGCAGTTAATTAGTAGAACCTCGCTGCTGCTCACCCTCTTAATACCTACAGAAGCAGTAAGAGTATATTTAGCTTCTTACAGGACTGAGAATTATTTTTTCATGACTGTACATTTATTAAGCACCAAGACTTTCTCTCTTTATCTAAACAGATGTAGGTCTAGACTGAAGTAGTGACCCAGCTTTGCATTCTGTGCAGCTTGCAAGACAGCCACTGATTTATTTATTTTTCAACAATTAAGAAAACACAACCAACAACCTGATTTTTTTAGCATATCGGCAGGTCCTAGAGAATCCCCGTCTATGGACCAATCACCCCAAAGAAACACATGCAAAATGCAACGACCCCAGCATCTACAAAAGGTGAACTTCTACTCACTCTGTGATTTCTTCGGTGACCGTATGTTCAACCTGCAGTCTGGAGTTCACCTCTATGAAGTAGTGTTTGCCGTGTTTATCCACCAAGAACTCCACAGTTCCTGCATTCTCGTATCCAACCTGCAGCAAGAAAAGATCACATCAGAGCAATTTTATAGCTCTTAATTATCCAAGTTGTACTGGTAGCATTAGTTGTGTAAACAATCAAGCAGGTAAACCCACTCATCCTGTTGA
Source organism: Copadichromis virginalis (assembly GCF_057382275.1). Lineage (NCBI taxonomy): Eukaryota > Metazoa > Chordata > Actinopteri > Cichliformes > Cichlidae > Copadichromis > Copadichromis virginalis. The sequence goes on from NC_140620.1 coordinate 49,778,013, forward strand.
GCCATGAAGGAGAAAAACAAAAGGCCTTCTTACTCTCTTCAGGCAAACATGACTACATAAAAGCACAAAGAATCAGCCTCATTACTTGTTTAGAGTGTAACAAGTAAGTTAGGGCAGTTTTCATCTTTCCTTAATGCAAAATCAGGTCATTAATCAAGAGGGATTTATTTCAATCTCAAACACCATTTTCTCTACCACCTTTCATCTACTACACTGTAATTATAATCACAACCCTTGTCGTGTACTTTATACCGCCAATGTGTCGATGCTGTTGGGGATGAGATCTTGAAATGTCCTTTAAATGATGTGCACAGTGTAGAAGTGCCACAAGGAAATCATAAACAGAGCATAATAGGGGTGGACAAAGGGGTAGCTGTGGCTCAGGTACTGCCCACATACTCTATTCCAAGCGCCCTTGGGCATAGCAGGGAAACTCGCGTCTCCTTTTATAGCCGATCCAACATTTGCATGTGAACGGGCAAATGACAAACTGTGAGCTAATTACAGACTCCACCCTGGGCTTATTACATATTAACACCTCCACACCCAAAATGATAGATGGGATCCATAGAGAGAGACATATAGCATCAAAAGCTCCACAAATATTGGTTGTGCCAATGTATTAAGTTTGCTTTCCCATCACTACTTTCTACTGGAAAGGGGATCTTCAATTAAGATGTCTGAGAAGTTTATATGAAGAAAATAAGGGATGATGGTTAAATAAGAAGTGTAAAAGACCAGGATCTAATACAGCTACGCATCTAAAATCTCTCACACTCACACAAGTCTGACCCTACAGGCTATGGTCAAGCAATCTAGTAATTGTCCTGTTGTGTTTAGCACCTGGAGGGACACCTTTGGGTCCTGTGGGCACCATAGTGCCGCCCCGAGCTGGGCTTCTTCTGGCATATACCACTGACAGCTGAACAGATTGGAAACTGAGAAGTCCTAAGGATGATTTAACACCCTGGGTTTTTGTTGTTTTTTGTTGTGTTGCAAAGCCATTTCTGATTAGTCGTTGTGGGTCTCAATGTTCTGAAGGGCTAGACCCCTGCTACATCGAAGTAGCGTCACCAACGAACACACAACAGTGCACATCAGGTGGAGTCAACCCTATGCAGTGCATGGAAGCAAAAGTATAACAATGGAGCTACCAGTTCAGCAGATCACAAACATGTTGATTTTATACTGCACCTTGGAGGCACATAGGTCATTAATGATGAATAGGTTTTGACATTTCGTCTTAATGTGACTCACTTTCTAACAACAGCCTTCAAAAAAAAAAAAGAAAAAGAAAGTGCAAACTACATCTCACGACTTCCACATAGTCAGCCAACAAATATTCTCTTTTTGGCACAGTTATGATGTTCTATTAATCAGAACTATGAAATCCACCATATAAAATTGCTTTGTTTTATGGAAAATTGCATTTTAACCTTATTTTCCAGAAAACAAAAGGCACTAAGGAGAATCACCAACTGGTTCTTTTCAATTTCCACTTTGATTTTAATGTCAAGCAGGATTTGCAGTTTTTTGAACTAGTTGTTTATTATAGTTCATGTTTCTTCCTTAGAGTTTTTGGAATGACTGTCTAAAAGAAACTAGTCTGGCACCCGATCGTAACTGTCCCAAACAAAATCTAACTATATAATCACCTTGTGTAATTGGTATTCTTTGAAATTGCACGACTCCAAATGCTTTCCTGCTCAAAGCTGTACATCGCTGCTCTCAGAGTAACACACCTCTGATGGAAATTAGCATGTTAGCAGGCCAATACGAGCGCTTTCCATTCATTCATCTTTCAAACTCCCACTTTGGATTGTCTCAGCACCAGTTTAATTTCACCCAGTGGGAGCTGCATACAGAGTGTAATTGGAATATAAATGCTACATAAATAACCTTTATTATCGTGCCCATAATTTCAAGACTGGGCAGATTTACACAAATTACAATCCTGATGTGAGCAAAGCAATGTGATTGGTTGGTACACCAACAATCAGACCAGCCCAAGTTCCCCAGATAACATCTCAGTGATTATTCCTATAATCAAAGCTTTGTCATTATTTGAAATCTACCGCATTTGAGAAACGGAAAAAGCAAAACGCAAATGTTAGAATAAAATTTAAAGGCCACAAGTAATCAAATGTCCAAACAAACCAGAGAAAAGCAAATCTTGTTTTGTAGTGTTGAGCTTTTTATTTAAATCAGACTAGGATGAATTCACCAAGAGAAATTAAGGACCTAAATTGCTTCTCTCCTGTATTTAAACAAACATGCTTGTTTAGTTCTTAATTGTTAAACCAGCTGCCTTCAGGATTGCTTTGCTTTCCATTTGGCGATCATAAATGTTAAGACATTCAAACGGGCAGAGGAAAAGACGGAGATTGATTGCAGAGACAAAGATGGCCCTAAGCTAAATTGCAGCAATTAGGCTCTGGCAACTAAATAAGACTTGAACAGAGCATCGCTGTTGTGGAAACGCAGTTAGAGTGAAAAATAAAACCAGGCTAGCACATGGGTCTGTAATCAAACTGTCCATTTGAGTAAAATAACACCTGCTTAAAATGTCTTATTAATCCCAAAACTTGTAGAGTTGCATCAGCCCCCAGAAAACTCATCTCACAAGTAAACAGATCAGGTGTATAATATGCAGACTCACATGCAAATTCATGCATCAAATACTGACTGAAAAAAATAAAATAAAAATACAAAATTCAGAAAGTAGTGATTTCTTCTCAAAGAAAAAAAAAAAAGACCTATTTATGAAAGTACCTTGCAAATTCTACCAAAAAACTGACTCAAAGCATTCACAAGCACAGAGAAAACTTACAATGTTAAACACATGCAAACATGTGTGCATACTAGCTATATGTCCTGATCTCTGGTGATGGCACAACTGCTGGGCTACTTTGTGGACACACATTGCCAGAATGCCATTTTTTAGCTTTATTCACCTTTGCTTCAACCTCCTGCATGAAGCCAGTTATTTGATCCAAGACTTAATAGATGAATTCTCATGGAAAGAGATGAGAAAGCACACTGCAGCCTTCAAACAGACATGTAAACACACACCTCCATTGACTTCAAGTGCACACAGATTCCCACATGTACTGTACCAGTGTGTGTGACTCCATATTGCACTGGTGTTTTTTCCCCCCTGCGCTCACACAGTGAGTCAGTGAAGTAGCAGCCAATGTAACAGATTGAGCGGTCACCGTTTTATAAGGTCTGGCAGCCAAGTCAATGAACTGCACAAGGAGAGGTCACCAGCATGCACATGAAAGCATGCGCACACATTTCTTTAAGCATCTGTAAAAAGCATAAGGAGCATTTACACATTTAGCTCCCTGCTGCAAGTGTTTGATTCTGCTTAAATGATCCCAGCACTGATGAATGGACACTGGTGTATAGCTTTGAATAAAAAGTGACAGAGATGGATAGCAGGTATTGTACGAGGTAGACGGAGTCAGCGTGTGAAACAAAATGCATTAAGAACGATTCGTGGTGCTGAGTGTCAATGGAGGGAGGGGAGTTGGAGTTAAAACTGATGGATGATCAAATGAGGACAAAGACAGACGGGGGAAGTGTTCAGAGACGGTGGAAACAGGACAGAGTGAAAGTAGATTAGAGGAAGTATTCAGAGGTAAAATAGCAGAAAACTTAAATGATGGAGGCCCGTATCCCTGGTTACCCTCTCTACACATACTTTACCTTGAAATCATTTACAACTTGGTAACAAGAAGTCAAAATTTAAACTCAGCAGGAACTTGTCATCTTTGGCAGACGCACAGTACCCACTGAAGCCCCAAACACCTTGATCATATCCAAGGGGGGCAAAAAAGTAAAAAATGAAACCAATATCGTGAAAGAAGCAGCTCGACCTTTACCAGTTACACACCAAACCATGACGGCCTAGACAAACTGTGGTATTTTGTAAATACAATAAACATGAATTTAGTGTAATTGTGTAACTTTATTAGCAGCGTCCTCCTGAAATGCGCCAAGAGCCTCCTCTCTGCCCCTTATTCCTCTATGGTCGCCATGGTAACGCGTAAATATTTCTTTCAAAATAAGACTACTACAACACAGGAAGAGAGCCAGGAAAAGGATAAAAGGATAAAAACCCCAAAAACCATAAATTTTACACCCGAGCCTCAAATCTCGCGGCCCGACACCAAACCACTCACGGACCAGTACCAGCCATGGCCCGGGATTGGGAACGGCTGCTTGATACAATACAATGACTAATTGCTAAAGCCACCTTATTTTAATAAAACCACTTGACAGTAAAATATGGCAAATATTTCCATGGAATATATTATAGGACACAGTCTGCTGGTGATCTATAAGCCCAACAAACTCTAGAAAATAAACAGTGGTCACAATCATTAGCCTCGCTTTATCTTTATCCATGTTTTTCTAGTTGAATCTCACTTTTTCCATGTCTTACAATAATGATTGTGACAAAAACTCAACATATCTTCCTCCAATGATGACAGCTAGCTTTTCATTGCAGTGCTTGTGCAATTTGGCATACCTCATCCTCTCCTCGTTTCTCTTAATAAAGGCTTCTTGGCAGTCATCCTATTAAGAGCACTTCCGATGAAACTTGTCAACAGTAGACGATAAACTATATTACCTGGCAGTTTGACTTTTTCCTGTTTCTTAAGGACATGACTTCCAGAAACTGCTCATCTGTTGTAAAGAGTTGTTTTTAAGTCGTGACACATTTGTCCTCCACTTGAACAGTCTTTTTTATTAAACGACAATACACACAGACACACGTACGTTCTTAAGTTTAAGATTAATTTAATGGGGACAACACTTAATGAACTGTTTTTGTGACAAAATGCACATAACAAAGTACCTAAAGATATCATTTAAAATTTGTTGTGTGTAGAGACAGCACTGGTTTGGCTAGAGTTAAATGCCGTTTTATGTCTGAATGATTCACAGGTCAGTGTTAAGTGGCTTTAAAAAAGGAAAGAAAAAACTTCCTCTATAAATGGTCAGATGCGAGGACTGGACTGAAAATGAGAGAAGCAGCAGCCAAAGTTCAAGAAAAAAAACCTTCAGAAAGCCAGAAATATTAGAAGAAAGTCTGTCTCCTTAGAAACAGAAGGAGGGCTGGATTAAGACTTTTGCACAACACAGTTTTTAATGATCACCTTCTGTAACTCCAAAAAGTCAACAGCTTTCAGATCAGCTGTTATGTTTGCTTGGTACAGTACTTTTTCACAGTCACGTGTCTTCTGATGGCCCTGCACGCCGACTCATCTTTTACCTTCTGCCTCTAAGCTTTATTTAGAGGTGATGTCACTGATCGCTTGTTTTTGAAACCAATTTATCTTTGAGCAATTTGTTATTAACTTTTCTAGTCCACACAGGGTGGCTGAGTTCAGCGCTCACTTTGTGTAGAATAAACAAACCCGATCGAAGGACTTCATCAGCCGACTAAACGGTCGCAATCAGTTGTGTTTTTCCTTTATATCGGTTCTTTGAACACTGCCACCACCTCTGCATGCTGCTAGACAGTTATCACCCGATTCACTCCTGAATGGACGATACGAACAGTTAAACATGAACTGGGAGGCAGTACAAATGATTCCACTATGACGACGTCAAGACCCGTCCAGGTACTTTGCTTTTCTCACAGATTGTGTCTGCTTCTGTGTGCATTTCGCTAGGTTTACACATCTAAAGTACTTTGTTAGGTTTATTTTTATATTTGCTTACGACAACAGCATAAATGGTCTGTCACTTATCAGAAAGGCTCACTAGGCTCCCAGTATCCCAACAGCAGAAAAAAAAAAAAGGGGGGGGGGGGCTATCGTCAGTGTGTATGGGACTGTTAATATCCAAATTCCTAATTAAAACAAAGATTTGTGTCAAAATACTATTGTAGCTGTTGAACAAAATAGGCACTTGCAAAGAGACGGTTTCTAGCACCAAATCCTGCAAATCTACTGCACACTGCCAATTTTCAGGAAGGTTTTTTTTTGACATATCCAAGAAATATTGGGTTCAGCTGGTCTCATCAAAAAAAGGAAAAAAAAAGAAAATACGTCTCTTCAGAAATGTCTATTATGTGTGGTGCCCCCACTTTATTTTGAAGCCTACTGCCGTTTGATTTCTGCAAGGACATGCACGCGCACGAACGCGCAGGCACATGCACACAAAAATGCTGGCAGATGAAGGCTGGTGCAAGGCATAACAATACTGTTCATCTTTGAACTAAAAATCAGGAACCTAGCTTAGGATTAGTCATGGAGAGAAGGGATAGAGAAAGAGAGCTTTCAAGATTTATTTCTTAGATTTTCAATTACATTAAGCCCTCAAACTCAGCCTGAAAAAAGTAAAAAAAATCCTCCTAAATTCCACCACAACATATACACACAAACACTCTCCACTGTCACCAGGTCTGCAGACTCACTCAGACTAAAAAACAAGAAATGATTGTCTCAAGGTTGTCACTGTCAGATTGCTGTCTCAACATGCAAATCCTCAGAGGAACAATATTGATAATTCACTGCACACAAATCCTTCCAATCCCCTGCCATCTCCCAATGTTCCATAACCACCAGACTGACATCGACACATGCTGGGTCATGAAATGCCCAGGGACAGTCATAGTAATGTGCTACAAAGCTCCTAAGCTGCATGTGTGATGTGCAGCACATTGCAAAGCTAGCAAAACAAATCAATCACACAATCGATGGTACTGATTCTTTAAATGGGTAAGTCTGGTGACATTGTTGTGTATTGCTCGTAAATTTACTGACAAGTAGTGGGATTAATTCAGGGGCTGCAGTTTAGTTCAAAGGGTTGCGAATGGGAGCCATATGACCATATGCCGTAAAGCTAACGCAGAGTATGTTTCCCCAGTCTGAGCTTTCCTTTTTTCCACTGTTCCATCAAATAAAGGATAAAACTAGCGTACTAGCGTTACGTTTAGTCGACGTCCTGAACAGAACTTTCCTGAATAGAAAAGATTGATTCCTTTATATTCGGTGTACTTAACATTGTAAAGTGAAACTGAATCAGAGCTTATGTTTCAGTAGCATACAAATACACTCACGTCCATTGTTCATTCCGCAGATTAAAATCATAAAATACAGCACAGTTAATAAAAGTAAATAAACTATAAATACACATAGGTTTGCTAAAAGATGCAAAAGAAAAGATTTGAGAAAATGTACTGTAGTTCGGTTATTCAGAAGTCAACTCTGATGTAAAACATCCAACATAATGAGCATAATCTACTGCGTTTAAATATTTGGGAGGTCTGGAAATTTCAAACTTGCAACGCTACGGAGCAGCACTGAAGTGTTCTCTTCTCAGAAATATATGCTAAGCGTCCAGCACTTGCTAAACGGCAAAAGGCGTAAAACACTGGTTTGTTTCCTAAATGACACTGATCTTAATTTTCAGTAAACCCCAGGTGTCCTGCCATCAGGCTCATTTTGAAAGCAGTGAAACAGTCGATGTCATGAAAGCTCATACAGGCTACACTTTCAGCATTTTGTATAATATGAGGGAATCAAAATGTGAAAATAAGCTGACACGCAAACCTTCAATGCACAGTTGATTCACGGAGCAAATATTACATAAATCGTACAATACGTCACACTCTACACCTCATCTAAACATCGCTATGCTGTTCGCTTTAACTACAGCTCTCATTTTTCCCCCTCTTCTCTTGTGGGGATTGGAGTTAATCTGGTGCCAAGACTTTTTGTAATCTGATCCAATTCCCTTTCAGACTTGCAACACACACAATTCACAGCTGATACAACCACAGAAAAACACCAACATGCACACGCGCTCAAATAGATCAGCTACATTTCAGTGGTGCCACCTCTCTAATCCCTTTGCTGCAGACAGCTACCAAAGCGGTGCAGCTCACCCTCCCAAAACAATGCACAGCCTAAAAGCACACATAGGCACCAACACATAGTAACACACAAAAAAAAAGCCAAAAACATAATGAACACATCCCTGTATGCACACACATTTATATTCATCCCAGCTGTAATGAAAGGAGCTTGACCAGAAGCCCTCCATCCATTTACAAATCATGAATTCATCCCTTCATTCCAGCTGCTCGTTATTTCTTTCTCTCTCAGTGATGCCCGTCTATACTCTCACTTCTACTCTTCGCTTGTGTAATTAAGATTCAGATCATTCTCGCATCTTCTCAATAGCCATTTTCAACCACTTGCAGCTTCATTTTTATGCCAAGGCATTTGCAAGACATGAAGCGAACAACTTGTTTGGTCTTCAACAGAAAACCAAACAGACTTCAGGAAGAGTATCGTGGGTATAAACACTGTCACAGATATGTAAAGCAGGGATGAAAGAGTAAAACTCAAATCAAATCAAATCACTTTTATTGTCACATCACATGTGCAGGTACATTGGTACAGCACATGCGAGGGAAATTTTTGTGTGCGAGCTTCACAAGCAACAGAGTTGTGCAAAATACAATAACATAAACAGGCAAAATACAAGAATGGCTAAATCTGAAACTCATAGCAATTGCTCTGTTTAGAGGGTTTTCTGGGGATTTCTCTGTAACTGAAGTAGCAGTTATTTTGGAGTTGTTTGCTACTGTGGTCTTATGTGACAAACTCCTCTCCTGTGATCATGTTCAGTAGATCCAATTGTTTTGCCACAATCAGCCACAGTTGCATCCCAACATTTACTAATTAGCAGTAATCACCAAACTGCTGGATTTTTAAAGGTGTTTAGACATGAAATGCCTCAAAGATTTGATTACCTGCCATTAAATGTCGCACAAATGGCAGACTCCGAGATAATACATTAAACAAATAATGGAAACATCTGTTGAAAACATGGATTATTCTGATTTTTTTATACTCTTCAGGCCATCAGAAGATGGCTGGCAAACAGCCCATGTATAATTAAAAGCAGAAATATTAGGGATGGATGGAGAAAAAAAGAAAGAGGCAGTTAAGTCAGGTACATAAAACTCCTTTTCTCTTAAGTGTAAACTCTCTTGCACTGGCAGCCCCCCCCACTGTCCACTGCCCTCTGATCACTGCCTTTGCTTTTCTCCCTTCATCTTTCTTTTCCTTTACTTGGCAACAAGTCAAAAGACATTACTTGCCCCACCATCATCTGTCCCTATATGTCCACTTTCATCTCTTTCCTTTCCCTTTATGCTTATCAAGCTTTCAGAAATTAAGTCTTCACGATCCCAAAAATGAACTTTACTTTACTAAACTTTACTTTATAAGAAAGAGGGAAAAAACGGAGCAAGTGTCAGTGATTATGGGAGGAGACAGATGGCAGAAGAACCATGAACAGGACACAAAAACAAAGTATTGAAGCGATGAGGGAAGGTAGATGTTGAATGGAGCAGATGGCTGGACAATGAACAGACAGTAAGAGAAAAATGATGCAGCTAAAGACAGATTTTGCTCACAACGTCTTTGCCTAAACACCTGTAGATCTGCTGGAAGAGACCCTGGCAGGGTGTTAATGAGAGGCTTGGGGATGAATAACGATTGAAATGTGTGGCATAAGCCTGATGAAAGGAAAGGCTATGGGGATGAGCAAAGCAAAAAGGCTGGAAGTTGCAAGTACATACATGCTACTACTGTGCAAACACTGCTTATGGACATAGACTAGGTAAGACAGTCTATAAAAGCTTTCTACAGCAGTAGCAGATTAAAGCACTGCTCCAATGAAGCCTCAATAAACAGCAAAAAGGACGTGTCACATGCTTCCTTTACCGTATTTTTTTGACCTATTTTTTATTCTTATGCCCAATTTGTAATAGCCTGCAGCTCCCCCAAGAGAAGAATGGAAAAAGAAAAAGAAAAGATGCTGTATGACACACAGCTGGATGTTGTGACAATATAAGAAATCCTATGATGATATGAGACAAATCAAAGCTGAGGTGAATATGACGACAACTGAATTTAGATGCACTTATTAAAAGATGTGGAAAGATTGTTCAACCTGCATTATTTCTGTGCTTTCAAGTAGCTATTGCATAAACAAAAGTCATTCTGTAGCTGCAGAAAAACTTTCAGATTTCACAGTCATGACACATCAATGATGTTGACGAAAAATATATAAAAATTGATCCTTTGATATTCCCTCACATTAATGCGAGATCGTGTGAACAGAGCAGAAGCTGCAAGACCATCAGCCAACAGTGTAATAGGAGGTGTACAGAGACTGGAAGCAACGGACTCATAAAAAGTGCACACAGAAAGAAGGGATTTAAAGAGGGAGAGAAATGCACACAGATTTTAAATCAGTATAGCTACAGACAATACCTAACAGGAATTTACAGTCCACATGTGGTGGACACACAGCATTGTGGGCTCATAAAACCTGATGTTTACTATCAATTAATTTAAAAAAGAAAAAAAGGCCAACTATAACCATAACTTTACTTGTACTGCAGAGACACAGAAATCCAGACTCATCCTAAAATAACACTGCATGGTTCAGAGAAAGATTCTACAGGCTGATTCGCTGACAGCAAGGCAACACACTGTCACATTTTATGACACCAAAAAATAAACCGCTATACAGAAAGAGAGAGAGGCTATTTTATACATCTTACACCATGTGTATGTGCTAGGGGATCATCTTTTCCTGTAGAAATCTAATGGCGTCAACTTTGGCCCTTAGAAAATGTTAGGCAGCCAACTTTTATACATCTTATTGAAAACATACAACATAACTAAAAATCGGATTAACCTACAGCTTGGAATTAACAGTAAGGTGCCATATAATACCCAAAGACCCATTTATAGATATTAAAATATTTATTTTAAACAACAAAGAACCTTAATCTCAAGACATCTACCAGCTCCCTCTCCATTCAATTTTTCTTCCTTGCATTCTCCCCCATCTTGCTGAAGCCTGCAATATATATGAGGCCATAACATTTTATACAGGTCTTTCTGATCCTCTGCCCTATTTCTAAAGGCCTCCTCTCAATCTGTCTCCTCCCCGCTGCCTCAATCTACTCCTCTTTCCACTGCTTATTCTGCCAGTTTTTAGACGAGTGCTGCTCTCATGCTCATATCAATGTACACAGCCCAGTGTTTCTCAAAAAGACATCACCATACCTGGTCCACAGTCTAAGCTCTGATGCAGGTAATTTGACGAAAAACTCAATGCTCACTTATGATGAACAAGACGCTAAAAGACATCTGCTGGCACTTTCTTGGCAACAATCTTAGAAAAAAAACTAATGCACAAAATCTAAACAGAAAAGAAACCAAGCAATCGAGTGTACACGAACACAGTTATAAAAAAAAATATAAAAATAAAAAATTTTTAAAAAAGTGCTTTTCAGACTTACTCCAAAAATCCGACAGCAAAAGCTCACCTTCAAAGATGGATTCTAACTTTCTGAAAAGCCAAACATACATGCATGAAGATAAAACTTAGACTGAATGCCATTTCTACACTACGAAAGGTGAGGACTCCAATTCCCCAGACATGAAATGGCATCACTGCTCTGCACAGTTGCATTCTGCACTTCTTTACTTCGACAGACGCCCACAGCTTAGGTCAGTGGTTCCCAAACTTTTTTGCTAGGCCCACTTTGTTTTACAAGAAAAATGTTCGCGCGCACATCCTCCAACCACACACGCCCATATTTTCCTCCACTGCGGTTTATTTCACACCTCAAACATTTAGTAAACAATTAAGCAAATACAAGTAATCTGCAATAAATTAAGGTAGTAAGAAAATAAACTACTAAGTCTTTTACGCTACGTCCGCACCTACACAGGTATTTTTCAAAACGCAGCTGTGTCGTCCAAACGTAAACGGCGTTTCCAATCACCGAAAACAGATTTTTTAAAAACTCCTTTTTTGCCTTTACGTGTGGAGGAAGAATACAGAGTTCGTCATGCAACGTCAAAGGTATGTGCCTTTTTTCACGTCACGCTGTGCGCCACGTTATCGTTTACATGAGATGAATTGCAGAATGGCAGATAGAGACAAAATACTGTTAATCTGACTATCTTCAGGTTTTACAGGCTTACACACGCAGTTACTGTCCCTCCATTTACAAAGGCAGAGGCCTCATGGTGTAATTATTTTACATGTAGTTGTTTTTTTCCTGTGTAATAATATTCAACATTGCTATCAATACATTTGTCAAAAAAAGCCTCTCTGTGCAAAATGGGTTTAAAAACAAACTGTGGGATACTGTTTGTCCATGATTTGAACGGGGGAACAAATCGTGGCAGGATCAGCCCGATATTATTTGTATCCAGCTGTAATTTTACTGTATAAAGAGCCAACATCTCCAAAATGTCAGGAGTAGTTAGTAATTACAACAAGTGTTTGTAAACCACAAATCAAGAATGTGGGATACTGTTTGTCCGTGATTTGAAGAGCCCAGCGCTGCTCCCGACGAAGGGAAAACCAATTCTGCAGGGGAGACCTACCTCAGCACATATGCAGGTGAAACCAAAGGGCAGATATGCTTCACCATATTTTCTAGTCTTTGGCTTAGAATAAAGTTGGTTTGGAAACATATTCAGCGATGCTTCATCTCCTGCTTTGCGTTTATGGAGGCGCTCCGTGCCAGCAGTGTCCAAGCGTTTTGTTTTGGGTTTTTTTTTTCCTTTTCATTCCGCACCCCCCCTGCAATGGCTCTGCACCCCCCCTAGGGGGCGGGCCCCAGACTTTGGGAAAGTCTGGCTTAGGTGAATATGAGAAAGCACCAGCACTAAACCTCCCATCAAATTTATTTATATTCTTCTAAGCTAAAAAAAAAAAAGATTTAAAAAAAAGCTGAAAAGAAAAACAGAAAAACACTCGCTCAGAAACATCACTGATATCTGGTATAAATCTGGTATACCCTCCTCTCATCTCTCAGGTGGGGAAGTGCATATTTCAGAGGAGGACTGGTTTCAAAATATGGTCCAGCAAGGGCGTGAGGAAAATAGGAGACCTTTATTCGACATGCAGCTTTCTTCCATTTGGCACCCTGTACCAAACATGACATTTCTAAAAGGCAGTGCTTTAACTCTCTTATACCAGGAAACCTAAAAGAGGTCACGTTTCTATTTTTCACAGCCTTGATGTCTCATGATGATGAGACCAGCATAGGTCAGCTAGACGTGTGAAAGAATAGACACTCGAAAAGATAGGAGAAGTTGAATGGCAAATGTGATGTTTTAAGTGTATTTTAATGCCATTACGATACAAGACGCTAATGAAAACATATCACCCTGGAAAAGCTGAGCCGTTAGTCCCGCACTCAGTGCCTTTTTCTTAACATTTGTGTCCGTTTGTGAGGGGACTGTTTAAAGCTGAATGCAAATTGAAGACTGCTTTTCAGATTGCAACTCATACCCCTGGTATGTAGATACCAGAATCAATGTGTGTTCCAGGTATACATCCAAATTACTTCACTGTAACTGTAAGCAGTCAAGCCAAAATCAGTCATCCTTGCAGTCAGTAGGACAAACTTATGGAGAAAAATGCTACATTACACTGCAGACACTGACTTATACAATCAGCAGTTTTTGATCTCGACTTCCATTACTTGGTTTGCATTTAATCGTTTTATTATTAATGTTTAATATATGATGATGGTCTAAGAGCAATCTAATAAAAATGTTCCAAATACAAACATTTAAGCCTTCAATAAGTTATTATTTTCATAGTATACGTGTAACCGTTTTACATCACCGGTCAGTCACATTGCAAGAATCTCTGATATACGGGCAGCAAGTCGAGCAGCATGCACAGAGAAAGAGCCAAGGACCTGTCAAAGCTCAATAGCGCGCAGCTTTGGTTCGTTATTAATTACAGCTGCAATATGATCAAATGTTTGCAGTGAAAAGCAGATTGCTTCAAACCTCAGGGTAAGAATATCCTCCATTTCAACCTGGAATTAAATTTTTAAAGTGGGGAAGTAGAAAGTACCGACATCAAGTCACACAATCAGAAGGTAAAAACACATTTTGACAGTAATGATTTCCAATCGTGCTTGCTAAATGTTGATTTTGCTGGGATGAAGAAATCCCCTCAGACCTTGAAAAGATTAAGCGTTATCTAGCAAAAAAAAGAGCATGTGAGAGTGTGTGCTGAATTCAAATGGTGGTACACACTGCAGGACAAAGATGTTCAGTCTTATTCTCAAAGTCTCCCGTTACCCCTTCAACTGAACGCACAACATTTTCCTCAAATCCCACTTCTCATGTTTTGCACCCTGCTAAAGTTGAAGACTTTGCATTTTTCTTCACTGCTCCCCATTCATTTCACCTCACCAAACCTCCCCTCTTTCTTGAGTCAGCCTCTCCTCACATCTTAATGTTGTGCATCATTTCTCATTTTTGTTAGGTCAGCTAGCGCCTCCTCCCTCTCTTCCACTTTGCTTTTATTTCTCAGTCACTCCCCTTTGTCTCTCACTCTGCCCTCAATCACCCTTCGCTCTGTCAGCAGTTAATGGAAGCATAATGAGCTTGTTGTCTATAAAATGATGAGAAGTGGGAATGAATGCAGCTGTCTAATGATCAAAGGGTAGGGAACAGAACAAGGCCGGACCAAAGGAGGGCACAAACACACATGGCTATACACTAATACAAGCGGAGTGAACACACTGCTGCAAACAGAGTAATGTTTACTAATGTAGACTGGCGTGCGGCCTGAATCGGACAGAAACAATCCATTCTCAGCAGAAATGCATGTTTAGCAACTTAGCAACCGAAAACTCAGGCTAAAACACTATTGTTCCCCTAATATCCACTTGCTTCCCCACTCCTTCCTCCTCTCCACTCCCTCAGTCTCACACAGAAATAAGTTTTCAACTCCCTAAAGATGCAGTTCTGTGCACACTCCTGAGTGCAGCTGCATTTGTGTGCGAGCCTAAGATTTGGCTGTAGTCTGGATGACAACACCCACACTACAGCATCTGACACAGCTGAAGGGAGGTGAACCGGAAAGAAACAGGAAACAAGGAAACTGCAGCGGCAAGAAAAATAGGAGCGAAGGGGGTTTGTTATCGTTTGCTGCCAGCTCTACGTGTGTGTCGTGTCAATCTGATACGTTTTATGCATCACAATTAGTGTCAGCAAAATGTAGGATGTGCACTGATCGGTACAGAATTATGAGCACTTGACAAATAGTGTGTTGTTCACTCTTGATGCCAAAACAGTCCTGACCCACTGAGGCATGCACTACACCTCTGAAGGTGTGCTGTGGTATCTTGCACCAAGATGTTAGCAACAGATACTTTAAGTCCTGTAAGTTGCGACGTGGGGCCTCCATGCATTGGACCCATTTGTCCAGAACATCCCTTAAATGCAGGATTGGATTTAGATTTGGGGAATTTGGAGCCCAAGTCAATACTTGTTGTTGTGCTCAAAGTATTCCTGGCTCATTTTTGCTTTGTGGCAGGTGTCACAGTACCATCCACTCAAGGATTTGGCCACTGGGATGTGAGGGATGTGGGTAAAAAGGCAGAGTGTACTAAATTGCCCTCAATATAATGACTTGGGCAGGTGTGAGATGCAAGTGTTTTGAGTAAGCAGGCACTTAAGCATCTCTGAGTGTTTTGCTTTCCTTTTGTTTATTTGGAAATGATCATTTTTATGTCAATGAAATACTGACCTGTCCACAGCACGGGGTGAGAAACCGCAACTCAAGACCAGACTGCGTGAGCTAGCCCAAATCCCCCTAAGTAAAGACTGAGCGAGTGGAGGCACGGTCATTTGCCTAGTGAGCCCAGAGCTGTCCAGGTAATACCACACACATATCTTGCACCTCGTGTGTGTGGCACAGTTCTCCAATTGAGCCTAGAGTGATGCAAAATTAATGTTTTACGCACATAGACAAAGTGGTTCAGTGACCATGACACAGGGCACATTATCCTCCTGAAAGAGGCCACAGAGATCAGGGAATACCATTTCCATGAGTGCAGGTACACGGTGTGCAGCAATGCTTAGGTAGGCGTTACGTGTCAAAGTAACATCCACATGGATGGCAGGACACAAAGTTTCCCAGCAGAACATTGCCCAAAGCGTCGCACTGCCTCCACCCACTTGCCTTCTTCCCATATTGTCAGTTGTGTAGTTATGAGTGATCAGTGTATGGTCACAGTATCAATGTCCCCATCTACAAACTTTACAGCATATAGATAAAGGATATAAAGCAAATAACGGCTTCCCACTCGAGCCAGTCTAAATGCTGAATCTTCACCTAGCACTGCAAGAGAGTTAAAGTATTAATCAATGATTCTTGGTCACCATTACTGCTGCAGCCAACAGAGACAAATTTGTAGAATAGTCTCATGATTAACAATGTCTAATGAGAATGAGTGATAGATGACCCAATTCTATGAAGAGCAGAGGAATCGCTAAAATCACCCACATTTGCCCTCCCTCAGTTCTACTGGGACTTACTTCCTCTTAAAAGGGATTTTTCCTTCCCACTTGAAGCTGCTGTTGGCCTTCTACCGCTCCTCAGTATAGAGCGTACTCTCCTACTTCCTGAGTATTTGGTGCACAGTGGTTACAACCGAGAACAGGAACGCTGCACAGAGGGTAATTAAGACCAACCCCAAAAAAAATTAAATAAAATTAAAAAAATAAAAATCACTGGCTGCCCTCTGCCACCCCTGGAGACCATCGTTAGATCCTCTTGTCTCAGGAGAACAAGGGCCATCACAGGTGACCCCTTGCACCCCCCCACCTGTTTGACAAGCTGCTCTCTAGTTAATCAGGTCCCACACCAAACACAAAAGGCTTCTTTACCAGGGCCATTCAGACTATTCCCCCCACCCCTGCCCACTCACCTCACCAATCTGAGCCACGGTCTGAGTAACCCTCATCACTCAGGCCCTCACACACTGACTCAGGCCAAGTCTTTTTTTCCTTTGCACCACTTTGCAACTGCTCTCTAATGTGTGCCTGTCTTTTTTGTGTACATCCTTGACTGTACACATTTCTCCTGTTTGTTATTTATTCCTATCGTCTGCCATTTATATTATATTCTTGCACAGCTGGTGTGAAGCAACCTTACAGTACATGTACACAATGACAATAAAAGGCCATTCTATTCTAGTGCTAGCTCATAGAGGGTCATGTGTTTGTTGTGGTTTCGGGGTATGATTTTAAGGGCCTTGAGGCACTTGTTATTGTGATTCGGCTTTGTATAAATAACGTAGTAGAACTACCTGGCATTGACTTAAATTCAAACTTTCATTATACACCCATCTAAACTGGCATTCACAGACACCACGATTACTAATGACTGGTCTAAACCAACTCACCTCTCATCCTTCGTCTCAATAACAGTCAGTGCCATTGCTGGCAGTAATCTGCCCTATAAATAATATATATAAAATAAATATTTTTCCACAAAGCACAATTTTGACATTTCCTATATTGTCTCTGCACTAGTTTAATTTAAATAAGCAGTTTAATTGACTAGAAAATCCTCTGGCTCGTTATCTGCTGGGATAGACTCGAGGGTGTTAGTAAATGGATGCATACTTTATGGGTCTTCACAATGCTGCTGAAAACAACAGTTTAAACAGCAGAGAAAGCTGTTAAAAAAATGATAAGGTGAAGAAAGCAAGAAAACCCAGAATGTAAATAAGAAAAAGTCAGACCCCAGGGGGAGCAATGACATGGTATAGTGGGGATGGGAAAAAAATTATAACTCAAGTAAAGGATTTTAAAAAAAGACTTAAAGACAGGAAGGTCACGCAAGGTCACTCAAGACTTAAATACATAATCCAACACGCATAACCAAGAAACACTGAACTGCTGATGCTGCTAGTATGAACGAGCATGTGTCTAATCTCATTTTATTACGAGTTCTTGCTTACTAACAGAAGTTAAAAGGACTAAGGGGGAAGCAGAGCAATAACCATGCATATTTCATTATATAGTCCACAGTCCATTATAAGGGGTTACAATTTCCACATTCATTCTTCAGCCAGTTTGCACCAAAGGCCCTGTGCCTTTCTTAAGAAGAGAGCAGGGGTGAAATGATAGTCGTCTCTTCATTCAAATAACTGAAACGTCTACTCATCTTTCAAATTAAATTTTCCCAAAGGTAAATTACTTTTCCTCCACCTCAGAGAGATTTTAGCTTTTACTGCATGTGGCACCACATTATGACTGCGTGCATTGTTCACATTTCTTCCTCAAGTCCTCATAAGAGCTGACGGGAATTAAAGCTGGTGGTTTTGCACTGCAGTAGACATTTTAGACACACTGTGCATTACTAGGATGCAAAGAAATAATTTAATGTAAACTCATCAGGGCTGCCAAATGAGACCCAACAGGAAACACCAAAATGTGACTGATGATTTCATTAGAAGCTCAAGTGTAATTTAGGAGCTTCTGCCCAAAAATGAGGGATTAATGTGTTTCTGGAGGAAGGTTTCCCTCATTAGTTCAAATAGAAAATAGTCAAACTTTGCCGACTACGCAGTTTAATGTCAAACAGTATGTCACACGCAGCTGGATTAAAGGAGATTTTATACCAGGTGTTGGCGTAGGGTTGAGCGGTATGAGGAAAATCTAATGTTGCAATACGTTTTGGCTGCGTGTTTAAATAACCTCCAAAAACAAATGTTATTTTTAACCATATAGTGCCTAAAACCTGCACTGGTATACTCATTAAAATCAACCATGAATGAAATGTTTATTTTTAACCTTTTTTTTTTTTTTTTTTTTTTTAAATCATAAGTTGCACACAGAGGTTTTTCAAAACATAAGGCCCATTTTTGCTTATAACATAAAAATGTGATGACCTCAAATTAAAGAAACAAAAGTCTACTTAGCTACTAAAAACTGACCAAGAACAGTCACAGGTATCACAGCTGGTTAATTTAACACTCTTGAATCCTACTACTTATTCCTGCATCTCTCAGGATCTTACAAAGCTTCAAACGATGTAATTATTAATTTAGTCGTCGACAATATTGATAGTCATGACTAGTCGGCTAATCGTGGCAGCCCAGTTACGTTAAAGCCATTTTAACAACCCTACGTGGAAAAACTCGTGATACGTTGAGCATATTTGATTTTTCCGTCTGAGTTTTGGTTCCAAGGGTTTACTTGTACATATGATGACATTTGAAACTTCTCTTCAAATGTCATGTTTAATATGAGTATCGACCAGCGCTTCTACATGACAAGGAAATGCACTTATGTTTAAAGTTATTCCTGTGATGTACAAAGTGATAAATGTGATATTTTGACTCCTCATATCAAGGGTAGGCAACTCCAGGCCTCGAGGGCCGGTGTCCTGCAGGTTTTAGATGTGTCCTTGATCCAATACAGCTGGTTTAAATGGCTAAATTACCTCAACGTGTCTTGAAGCTCTCCAGAGGCTGGTAATGAACTCACTATTTGATTCAGGTGTGTTGACCCAGCATGATATCTAAAACCTGCAGGACCTGGAGTTGCCTACCCCTGTCATATAGCAATCCATCTATGTCTATACGTTATTGTTTGTATTTGCAACAAATGGTTTTAAATAGCTCTATGTAGGCTTATTATCACTTTGACCTTCACCACAATCTATTGACCTTGAAGAGGTCCAAGGTTAAATGTGACATATTAAATCTTTATACAATACTTTCTATTGTACGAATCAGTTTCTAAATTATAAACTGTCAAATCTTCCACAAATAAAATCATTAAGTTGACCTTGAAGACCTAGTTGGAGTTGAGCCAAATTTTAATGGATTGTTGAACGTGACCCCGCTTCACCCCTACAAAGTTTTATGAGAAATCATCCAAAACTTCTCAAACTATCATGTTTCCAGACAAAATGGTGACACGCACACTCTGCCAAAAATAAAACCACATTATGTTTTTGGCAGCAATAAAATAACATTTAAAAAAAAAAAAAAATGTGGGTCTCTTTCTCTATACTTTACATCAGTGTAGAGCTGGGCGATAGAACGATAACGATATGTATCGCGATATAACTTTTACTCGATAGAGAAATTAAGCTATCGCGATAGACCTCGCCGCTCTTGTCCTCTTAAAATAAAAATAAATAAATAAATAAATAAATAAATAAAAGGTCAGCCAATCCAAACTAAGTAGGGCAGAGCCGAACCAATCACAGCCGCAGCGTCACGTCGCGTGACTTGTTACGTACAGCACAAGTGCCAAGCCGCACGTGTTTGTTTGGGAAGCAGCCAGCGCGTAATGGAGGAAATGAGTGTGCCGACTAGAAAAATCAACCGAGCGTGACCGAAGAGAAAACAGATGATGGTTCCAACGCCGGAGAGATTGTCGAACGGAAGAGCCATAGAAGTTCCGTAGTGTGAAGGTATTTCGGCTATTTCAAGTCTGACAAAAAACAGAGTAGCGTGCACTGTAAATTGTGCCGAAAGCAAGTCTGGAAATACAATGAACTGGTGCATGCGTCACACTGTGCGCCACGTTATTGTTTCGGTGAAATGAATTTCTACAATACTGTTACTGTTCTACTCTCTGCAGTGTTTAAATGCTTACATATACACACAGTTACTGTCCGTCCACACATACGACTCGGTTCTTCTTCTATGCCCCAGCTTTGTTTACTTTTTCCCACCGAGGCTTCTAGACTTCTGATTGGCCAACATTTCTGCACGGTTAGGAATCTAGCGCCACCTGCTGCTTTGGCATGTTCATAGCAGCGTTTTCCTTCATTTCTGCCTTTATGTGTGGACGAGATTATTTTTTAAAACGAAAACGGAAAATCTCCGTTTTCAAAAATACCCGTGTACGTGTGGACGTAGCCTCAGTCTCTGACTGGAAGCGCTAATTCGTCATTCGGCTTTTGTCAGACTAAAGTAACTGTTAAAACTGTTTGAAAAGCTCAGCTATACAACAAGGAGAGATTGAGAATTTCCTTTTAGTTCTCAGTTTATTTGATATTGACAAAAGTTAGTCGTTTTGTCTGTTCTTCTGTAAAACAAACTAAGATTTATTTTTAGAATTAATATTTTGTTTCTAAGTGGAATTGACAATTTAGTCTGTTTTGTTTGTTCTATTTTGAAACTTAAACGCTTTAGCGGCTGCCTTTTGTGTAGTTTGCAATATTTGCCTTTATCTATCTGAAAAAGTCTCGTGTTCCTTAAATACATCTACTCTGAACTTATTATGGGAAATAAATATTTAAATAAAAACAAGCTGCTGATTATTTCACATTTTACTTGTGAGCAACGGCACATTTAAATCTTACAAATATAGTTATTTGGCTTATATCGTGATAGATATCGTTATCGCCTGAAATGAAAAAAACATATCGTGATATGAAAAAATCTCATATCGCCCAGCTCTACATCAGTGGTTCTCAAACTTTTCACAAGGAGTACCACCCTTATGACCGACATTAAAGTGCAGTAGTATAGGCCTATTTATCACCAGAGTTTATACAAGACAATTGTATTTTTTATATGAATGTTATTTAACTTAACTGTCATAAACAGGATGTGTAAAGTGATAATAACAACTGTACTGCATTAAAACATTAACAGGTGGGATAGTCTAAAGACTGCTTTAGATCAATATTACTTTGTTTTAAACAAGGAAAAAAAAAAAAAAAAACACAACTGGAACACTTCAAATTTAGAGCCTCTCGTCACAAAAGAGGATCCTGGCCTATGATACAAGCACAAATCCAAACTCAGAATTCCCCCTTCCAGGCTTTAGGCGTCAGAGCCAACCACAGAGCAAACGCACTGCTGCAACACCTGCAATCATGTCTTTGTTCAGCATCTGATGCATTTTGTTGTTGTTTAGATGGTCCAAGGTGAGAGGTTTGACAACTGAAGGCAAAATTAAAGAGCTGCTTCATTTAGCAGTTTCAGAATAGTTATTCTGCCTCTGTACCCCCCCCCCCCACACACACACACGGCCATTTATTGTTTGCCTTGTTTAAACCACCGTTACTGAACATTATGACTAATTGTCTCCCCTCACCCACCATTTTCTAGTGCGCCCTCCATGACATTCATCCAACTTTCCCTTGGCTGTAATTTCAGAAAGCAGTTGGCAAGAGTCCCCCCAACATCCCCCCCCAGCTGGCAGAAACAATCAATAGCACCTCTCTTCCTCTAGTCTCAGTCCCAACACCTCACTTAAGCCCCCCCACCTCCCCGCCCCAAAGTCTTCTTCCCTCCCAAATTTTTCTATCCTCCCCAGAATGTCTCAGATCGCCAACTCTGTGGGACTCTACTTCCAAAAAGCTTTTTATGCTCGTCTTAACACAAAAACACTTCCATTCTTAATCAGCAACAAAAACAACCCTGCCCGTCTCACACAGAGCTTAAATGTACAAATTCATGCAGTCCACACAGACATGCACGGTCTGCTGCACGTACATGCCAGCCACCGATACTCAAAATAGCACCCATCCAATCACAAGTGCCAATGTCACCCTGACATGGAAGACTCCTGCACCACTTTATGCATCCTACATTTCACAGACCGCAGCAGAATCCATCTGTGCTTTCTGCACACTGTGCACACAAACTATTGACCAAACTGAAAGAGAGAAGGAAAAAAAGAAAGAACGAACGGAGGTGGTAAAGGATGAAAGAAGAGAAAGTAATTATTTACCGCTTATTGGTGCTTAAACGTGAGATTAGCTTGTCGTTACAGCCACCTTCTTAGACATCCAATTATCTTCCTTTTGTTTCATCAATGCTGTTGTGTTTCTGCAGAGCGCTTCATTCAGACTCCTTAATCAACGAGCGGGTGCTACTTTAACATTTTATTGGAGGGAGTCTCTGAAATTTAGTTTTACTATCATTATTATTTTTTTTTTTTTTTTAAACAATGAGTAGTGTTTCTAAACACTGCATTTACAGCATCGTTCATCAGAGATTGAATAACTGGGAAATGAGAGAAATGAGCAGAACAAGTTTATTTACTTATAATTGTTAATTTGATTACTTGAGACAATATGGGATAAATATAAAAGTTTTTTTTATTCCATTTGTTTGGTTGCTGATAGTTTGATTTGGTTCACACTAGAGATGGACCGATCCGATATTACATATCTGTATCGGTCCGATACTGACCTAAATTACTGGATCGGATATCGGAGAAAAATAAAAAATGTAATCCGATCCATTAAATATCACGAAAGCACCTCACAAAACTTGCAACACACCGTAAACACGGTGGGGTTTTCTAGTTGAATATTTCAGAATGCTTTCAGGCTTTTGAGGACAAAAAGGTTTTGAAGCCACAAATGGGTGTAAACACACAGAAGCATGCTGACAGACTGTTGGTGGGTCTGCGGGTAGAGAAAATGTTTACAATCCACTGACCAGCTCCAGAGACAAAGTGTCAGTCTGAATTTGCGAGCCCCCTCCCGTACGTGTCGACGGGGAACATGAATCGTCTCGGCTAGAGCGCATCGTCTCTTCGCTCACCGTCGCCATGGTGATTGACAGCAGAACTAATTCTGCATTTAACACCCTGGATTGACAGACGTGTGTACACACAAACAGCTTTACAGAAGGACAGGCAGGGGAAAGGGCCTGAAAAACCACAGGAGATGGCAGAGACACTCGAAACATCGGTCACTAAAAAGACCGCCTTAAATCCTTGGAAAAAAAACACAGCAGGTGCTGCCATTTAAGAATGGCGGCATACTAGTATCACTGAGAGTCCAAAAATCCAAGACAAAGACCAAAGAGGGAGAAATGGGAATACTTTCTTCTCCTTAAATGAACTGGCATCCAACAGACAAACACCTGCTCTTATTTTTAGGACATCAGTTCTTTTCTTTAGTTCTTCTGACTGATAGGAAACAAAATCATGGACTAGAATGATATCTTACTACAAACTAGTGGTTCTGGTTGTTTATTACATCCATGAATACAGTTACACAGATGCAAAGGGGAAAAAAAGCTTCATTGTGCAGTTTTTCCCTTCATCCTGTTTGTGTCAGCACAAGGATAAATTATTGTAAATCACTTCTTTACACCATTGAACACTTTAACTTCTGAAATTCGATAGTCGTTTAACAGCTGTGCCACAATAGCGCAACAAGTTAGAAGCAACACAATAAACCTCAATCGTGCACATTGTATCCGACTTTTGCTGCCCACCTAACACTAAACTGTACAGTGAAAGATATGCATCTACAATTCTTTTACTACGTACTTGTTTTTAGGATGAAATATAAAACTTAAATTTTCTTTCAATAAAATCCAAACAAATATGTATGAAGTCAAATGGGTAACGTTCAGCTACAGCACTACCACTAACAAGCATTTTCTGTGCATATAAACTAAGACTATGTGCCACAGTCACCCTGGTTTATCCTGCTCTGTGTTCTTTATTAGAAATAATGGTTTGCACACTGCAGAGCTCCAGATTCTTTAATCATTGCATCCAGTGATGTTTCAAGCACACCTGCTGTTCAGCATTTCTGTTCTCCGTGTTCCTTTATTACAGTGAACATGTATTCTGCATACATCTGTAGGTTTTTATCCTACACTACAGAGCGCCTCGACATGACAGTTCTGATTTGGAGCTTCAGTAATATCTTTGTAACTATCATGTTTTCAACTTCAGTAACAGGAGAACAGTTTATGGGCAGGGATAGCTCAGTAGGTAAAGTGGTCGCCCCATGATCGGAAGGTCGGCGGTTCGAATCCACTTAACGGCTACCCTGAGGTACCCCTGAGCAAGGTACCGTCCCTACACACTGCTCCCCGGGCGCCTGCTTAGTGGGCTGCCCACTGCTTCACTGAGTGAATGGGTCAAATGCAGAGAAAAACAAGTAATTTCCCCATGGGGATCAATAAAGTATCCATTATTATTATTATTATTATTATTGTACCATATCACAACAAAGTGAAATGACCTAAAAACAGTCTCGTAAGCGCAATAATTTTTCCCTGAAAAGCAAACAAATCCACAATTAACCAATTTGAATAATATTTGACAAACACCAGTGCGCCCAGCTGTTATGTGAAACTGTGCTACACAAATCAAATCACATCACATGTGCAGGCACACTGGCACAGCACATGCGAGTGAAATTTTTGTGTGCGAGCCCCACAAGCAACAGAGATGTGCAAACACAACAACACAAACGAGCAAAATACAAGAATGGCTACATCTGAAACTAATAAATATATGTACAATATATAATAGTGTATGCATTTCTGGATGTGTATACTAAATATTTTCCTACGTGTGTGTGTGTGTGTGTGTGTGTGTGTGTATACACACATTTTTACAAATTAAATAGTAAAAAAATAAAATAAAATAATAATAATAATAATAATAAAATATATAAAATATACAGAGTTGAATATGTGCAAAACAAGTGGCATTTATATACAGTATGGAGTGCATAATGTTGAAGTTCCAGTAGTGAAGCTGAGGTGTCTATGAAGTGTTCAGCAGTCTGATGGCCTGGTGGAAGAAGCTGTCTCTCAGTCTGCTGGTACGGGACCGGATGCTGCAGAACCTCCTTCCTGATGGAAGCAGTCTGAACAGTTTATGGCTGGGGTGACTGGAGTCCTTGATGATCCTCCCCGCTTTCCTCAGGCAGCGCTTCCTGTAGATGTCTTGGAGGGAGGGAAGCTCACCTCCAATTATCCGTTCAGAGCACCGCACTACTCGCTGGAGAGCTTTGCAGTTGTAGGCGGTGCTGTTGCCATACCAGGTGGTGATGCATCCAGTGAGGATGCTCTCAATGGCACAGTGATAGAAGGTCCTGAGGATGCGGGGGCTCATGCCGAATCTTTTCAGTCTCCTGAGAAAGAAGAGGCGCTGCTGCGCCTTCTTCACTGTTTTGTTTGTGTGTACTGACCACGTAAGATCCTCAGCCAGGTGTACGCCAAGGAACCGGAAGCTGCTCACTCTCTCCACAGCAGCGCCGCTGATGGTGATGGGGGTGTGTACTTCTCTGCACCTCCGGAAGTCCACTATCAACTCCTTTGTCTTTGCGACGTTGAGGGTGAGATGGTTGTCTTGACACCAGTGGGTCAGGGCGCTGACCTCCTCCCTGTAAGCCGTCTCATCACTGTTGGTGATAAGACCCACCACTGTAGTGTCGTCCGCAAACTTCACAATGATGTTGGAGCTGTTAGTGGCTGTGCAGTCGTAGGTGTAGAGTGAGTACAGGAGAGGGCTCAGTACACACCCCTGTGGAGCACCAGTGTTCAGTGTGATGGGGGATGAGGTGATGCTGCCCAGTCTGACCACTTGGCGTCTGTCAGACAGGAAGCTAAGGATCCAGCTGCAGAGGGAGCTGCTCAGTCCTAGATCCTGCAGTTTCCTGTCCAGCTTCGAGGGAACGATGGTATTGAATGCTGAGCTGTAATCTACAAACAGCATCCTCACATACGTGTCTCTCTTCTCCAGGTGTGACAGGGCAGTGTGTAGTGTCAGGGCTATGGCATCATCAGTGGACCTGTTGTGGCGGTATGCAAACTGTAGAGGGTCCAGTGAGTCGGGTAGTGCAGAGCAGATGAAGTCCCTGACCAGCTTCTCGAAGCATTTGCTTACGATGGGGGTCAGGGCTACAGGTCGCCAGTCGTTCAATGAGGAGATGTGTAAGCCACTTGCATATTTATCTAACCACCGATATAAAGAATGCTCTTGGGGAGTAAAGGAGACAAAAGGCACTGGGGAAAGAAGAAGGAGGGGAAAATAGTAGTGTTTTGATGTCTTTATCTCCACATTTCATAATACAAACCATAGAGGCCATTAGTCATGGGTGATATAGCTTCAAAATATCAATAACTCAAAGAAACTTGTGATAATGATGATATAGAAAAGAAATGGTGCTTACAGACAGCAGCATGTATTAGTGCAAACAAAATTAGGGGCATTTTTCCTCCTCTCCCAATGAGCTACACCCACTCCTGATAGGCTACCAGCGAAGTCCAAGTGTTATATTGAGACATCTGTGATATAGATGGGCTGTGCATTTATGTTCTCTAGCTCACAAAACAAAATCATAAAGCCCAAATGTCTGACAGCGAGCGTAGCATGTCAGCCTCCGATGACAAAGGAAGCCACTCCAGCAGCATGAAAGGGGTTTCAGCACAGGGTAGACTAGGGCTGCTCGATTATGGCAAAAATGATAATCACGATTATTTTCACTGAAATTGAGATCACGATTATTTGACGATATTTATTTAACCCTTTAAGACCTACTATAGAACCAAGTCCACCAGAGCTTATATTATTTTTTTACATGTTGTAGTGCCATTTGTGGGAGCATTTCAAGTTGCTATACATCAATACAACTGTTATAGCCCATATTTTAATAATATGTATGCATTAAGTCCATAGTAATTACATAAATTGCAAAAAAGTGCAATAAACTACAAAAAAAATTGAAAATCGCTTTTGTTTTGTTTACATATATTTCTACTTGGAGAAATTTAAGAGGCTTATCCCTCAAAACTTTAAATACAATAAAGTTGCAAAAAATAGTTTACAACAACAGGAAACTTATTTTGAGTGTCTTCATAGTTTTATTTTGGAGATACAGCAATTTTTATATACTGCAGGAAAAACAAAAAACAATCCTATGATGCAAATTTGCAAAGAAAACAGCATGTGCATCATTTTACTGTGGGAAGTGTTACGAACAGCTGATAGGAACGGCAAAGCGTGTTTCTGGAATATTATGTTTTTGTTCCTGCAAGCGCTTTTTATGCAATTTTTGCAAAGCTATATGTGGAACGAAACCGTGACCGAGGACAAGCTGATGGCATAAGATGTAAGTACAACTCCTCCGGTTTCATATGCAAAACAAATTATTGCGCTAGCTTACACGGTTCAGGTTCTACAGGGATTTAAAAATAGTTACACAAAACGGAGCGTGCTGCTCTGACCGGCTTTAAAGGGTTAACAATGACTTTAAAAAAATAATATAAAATAGTGTGCAACACCACTGAAGTTTGTTTTTTTAAACTCTCTTTTCAACCAACGGCAGTCACTCTCCAAATAACTTCTGCTTAGCTTTCCGAGCTTCCCTCGGGTCCTCTTAATCAGCGGTCTCCAACCTTTTTTGCGCCACGGACGGTTTATGCCCGACAATATTTTCACGGACCGGCCTTTAAGGTGTCGCGGATAAATTAGGGAGGGGCTAATAATCGGCTCAGTCATTTTTAATGATCGTTGAAAGCCCAGATCGTAATCGTAATTAAAATTCGATTAATTGAGCAGCCCTAGGGTAGACCTCCAACAACTCAATACTTTGGAAAACATCCAACTAAATGTGGAAAACCTTTTTACTACTAGAAGGGAAAGAAAATTAAGTTCAATCTAACCAGCCTATAAAAAGATCCTAGCAGCTGGTGATGTGCAACCCAAAAGTAAACAAATGACTCGACAGAGCATCGCTGCAGAGCTCGCTAATTGCACCCCAAATGACAGGAAGAGCAAACATCAAATGTTAGCGCAAAAGTGGCTCCTGCAGTGTTTTTCCAAGAAACTTTAAATACAACACCTGAGTTTAACAATAACTAAAGTACCTTAACCTTCTAACTCTTTAGCAACTAAACAACAGCCGCATATTAAAACTCAATTTGAAATAAGTCTTGTAGCTGGTATGTTGTACCTCGGGTCGAGCTTTTTATCCATTAGCTTAAAGCCACACTTTTTTACCGTGTACCTGCATCTGTAATTTCCACCCACCGTTTGCTCTTCCTGTCACATGGAGCGCAATTAGCGAGCTCTCCAGCGATACTCGCTCGAGTCATTTGTTTACATTTGAGTCGCACATCACCGGCTCTAGTATTTCCTCCGCCTTCACAGCCTGGTAGGACTCGGCTGAGTGTTTGTGCTTCAAGTGTTGAACAAGTTAGTTTGTTGCGACACTAGGGTATGTAAACAGCGCATCACTATATCACAGTATTACATTTTTAATCACATCAACTTACAGTGGTATGATACAGCCCTGCTGGCTACCCCGATTGGCGCTGATGAGCTGTGGACATACTTGATTGTGAGCAGCAGTTCTCTCAAGAGACAGCAGAAAGACGAGTAGGCAAACAGGCACAATACTAAATAGAAATAAATTATTTCTCCTTCTCTCCACTACACTTAAATTATTTTTCTCATGTCATCATGCACACAGATTTCAAGCTCCTGTTCTCCTCTCTCCATCACACTTAAAAAACACTGCAACAAATTTTAATTTTCTGCCGTCTTCCACTCGTGTACAAATAAAAATCAATACTGCTTCATTTCTGCGGGGGGGGGGGGGGGGGGGGGGGGGGGAGTAAACCCCCCCCCCCACCTGCCACTAAACCAAACAAAACAGATTGAATCAGAGTTTAAAATGCAACAGCCTCAATCATCATCATCACACCACACGAGTACCAGAATTGAATTCCCTAAAACAGCTGCACAAAATGCAGCGTATGACAGCAACTTTGCCTTCTGCCTTCAGATTAAACTGATAAATATACCATGAAACAAAAATGTCAGGCACTGAGGTTTTGCTGGCATTAAAGTTACCTACAAAGGCACACCTGTTTGCTTTTCCTCACCACCACCACCACCACCACAACAGTTAAGCTAATTAGGCAGTTCTGTTGCTCACAGATACCCATGGTGAGCTCCTGTGCATAGTAACATCAGGTGTGCATATTATACAGTTAGCTGCAGCTCATTTTGAAACACACAAGATGTGTTTTGTCCTTCACACTCTGAGTTTGACTGCTAAATGCACCAGTGTCTCGAGGCAAACTGTGGAATCAAGTGAACCAAATTCATTACAGCAGCTTAAAATGCAATATCATTGCAGATCATAGGCTTGTGTTCTCATTGCTTACGCTCCTTCATAACAGCTACCTCTGCCAAATTCCAATCATGATATAGAGGTTTGAAAAGAAAGTTGGATATTGCTGCCAAACTGTAACAAAGACAGTTCAAAGAGTTCACTGGAAGAGGCCCAAAGTGTGGGTGAACCAACTGAGCACAATACAGAGAAAACATTAATCGTGTATCAGATGTAGTTATATCGAGATATCTGGACAGTAAGAGAGAAAAACAAACTTCCCCATAAGAGAACAACACAGACATCAATAAACCTCAACATATGACTACTCATACCATCACATTTTAATATAGGATGATCAATATAATGAGCTCATTTAACATACAAGCATAAAAGAGAATCATTACAATAAAGAGTACTTGGTGAATTATAGCTGCCAAAGAAAACAGGTTAAAAAAAATGCATAGAAACCAGATATCAAAAAGTAATTTATAATACCAGTCTGGTGGCAACATCCCAGCCAAGTCTCACCTAAAAACTATCATATAGCTGCTCCAAGAGTGGAGTTATTAGTTTTCAGTCAATATCTCATGAAGCTGAAAGGCTGTAAACAGCTTGATGACAGGGTGTCAGACCGGGGAGAGTACCACCATGATGGTACCAGTGTAGAAAATGAGGAAAGTGTAACTAAGTAGGTTATCAGTCAGACAGTTCAAAGCTTAAATAGGTTTGGTTTTTTTCAGTATATCTGGTGTTGTGATTTTAAGTTCAGAAATTCAAGCTCGTCTTATTTGTCTAAGAACTGCAACATTTTGCATTTATTTTAGGCGCTCTCATTTTGTGGTCAAACAACCCTATCCTTCATATTCAGAGCACCTCTGAGTTTCCCTTTTAGTTTTGTTCAGCTTGAGCCATGATGTCAGGAAGAGCTTTTATTTTATTTTTTTTAAAACAAAGCCAGTCAGAAAAAAATCTAAACAAGAGTGTTTCTGCAGGAGAACCTGTTGAAACAACCCTATGTGCATGTGTGTTTGACACAGACACTCCCTGCACTGATGTGATGCATTTCACCTCTTCATGTCCACATCTGCACCTTCAAACATCTGGCAGAGACAGGTTTCATCTCAAACACCTCATGTTTTTCACATTTTATTTAAGAAAAAAAAAGTTAAAGTTAAGGGAAATTCCTCTTCCCAAAAAAAAAAAAAAAAAAAAGATATAATAATAAAGTCACATTGATATCAAGATTACAGTTACTGGACCAAAATAATGAGAACTATGTTTTTCCCCAATCAAGCAGCGCTGCCGTACACTACACAGAGCCACACTCTTGTTTTACGTGACACTGCTGCTCTTCTGAACATTTGAAGGAGAGGATATTCAGTACTGTTCATTAATGCAGCAAAAACAGATCAGAATTAATCTGTTGTCAAACACAGTAAATCTAACAGATGATTTATGCACAGCCAGTCAGCAACAACCACTTAGTCTATACTCAATAAGTCAGATCTCTTCGGGCAGTCGTTGCAGCTCCGGAAATGCTAGAGTGTAACAGAATTTGTCAAATGTAATGTGCAGTGTCTGAGACATGTTACTTTATGTCTGTCTACTTATCACAGGACTGTCGAGCATATGTGCAATAAACCACAGCCCATCAGCGCACAGATGTTCCACACTTGCAAGAACCGAAAAACTTCATGGTCAAACTGGGAATTTTGTACTCAAATGCAGATATTCAACTTTATTTCCATCATAAAACTCGTGTCCACCAAGCAAAGACAGATGGGCTTCACTGCAGCTTTTTCTTTATTAACTCATTGCAGAAGTAAGCGATATAGGACACTACTGCTGCACATCACATATCAAGAGGTATTAAAATAAATAAATAAATAAGCCAAGCAGTACATGGATGAATGAGCGAGCAATGATGCACCCAATCAGTGGGCCCATCACTGATTATTAAAATCTCACACTGCTATAGTGAGACACATCACTCAGATCTAATCAGGACTGGCTGGGATATACATGGGCGGGTAAAAAGAAATGTCAGCTGTAGACCTTTCACTGAAACACAGACAAAACATCAGAAGCCAGAACCCCTCCCCCCAATCCTTTTCCAGGCGTATACAAAAATCAGCTGTTTGAACAGCAGATAACACATAAGAGCACAGAGGCATGGTTTGACAACATCTGATTTTCTTGTGAGACCTGACTCTAATGGCTGCAGGAAGTTACTCCAGCTCTCAGTACAAGGGTTTGAGCTCAGTGTTGCCAGGCAACTTTGTTCTCCAGCACATTCTATCAGGAAATGTGACCTGTATCGAGTTCAAAGACTGCACAGTTTCTCTGAAAGACTGATGGAGGCTGCTGATAATGGAAGATGTGTGATATGTACAGATGGAAAAATGATGGGAGGGGGAAAATAAAATAAAATATATAAAAGCAACACTATGGAGCCACCATTAAAACCAGATAAGAGAGAAACAGCAGGTGTGTGAATGAGAATGGGGAAAAAAGATAAATATTTATACAATGCTATGAAGTAGGATTCAAATCCTCAGAGTTTATATTGTGGAATCTGATATTAAACTGTCACATATCCACTAAAATGTTACATCAAATATCCAGAGTAAATACAAGAATTAAATAATGCTGCTTGTTGAAGCAAGAAAGCATAAAACGCCCAAATCAAAAAACAAAAAAAATCAAAACATGTCAATAGAAATAGTTGAGGCTGGATTGACCAACGAGTCAGATGCTTTCTTCTTGATGTCATACTAAAAATGAGACCACATCAAATCTGGTATTGCTGCATAATTTGGCAGAAATCTAAGAAAGCAGGCATCTAGTACATACAGAGACTAAAGGAATACAAGCCCATACAAGGACTGTTCAAGCAGGTAGTTAAACATGCAATCAAAATGATGGCTGAACATCCCTTCTCCTTTGAATATGTACCATCACCTCATTTGTTCAAGCCTCCATTAAACCAAGAACTCACTAAAGACTGAACTGATTTTAGCTTTTGTGTCTCTAGCCCTAATAGTGTTTTTATTAATGTATGGATATACACTCAGATACTTCATTAAGTACGCCTATTCTGCTACTCTAAATGCAATTATCCAGTCAGCAAATCAGACTGACGCAAATTGATTGTTTTCAGCATGTAGACATGGTCAAGACTATGTGATGAAGTTCAAACAGAGCATAAGAATGGGGAAGAAAGGTGATTTAATTGGCTCTGAGCGTGCCATGTTTGTTGGTGTGACACCGGCTGATCAGAGAATTTGAGAAACCGCTTATCTGCTAGGATTTTCCTGCACAACCATGTCCAGGGAAAAAGAAAACATCCAGTGAGCAGCAGCTCTCTGGGCAAAAATTACTTGTTGAAGCCGCAGGTCAGAGGAGAACAGCCAGACTGCTTTGAAGTTATAAGGGAACAGTAACACATACCTAGTTGTCATAACCAAGTCATGCAGAAGAGCATTTCTGAGCACACCTTGAATACTGAAGCAGATGTGCTACAGTAGCATAAACGCAACACTGGACGTCACTTCAAAACAGCTAAGAACAGGACAGACTACAAATCTCAAATACATCTCAAAACTATTGTATCAATTTATAAAATCCCACGTCGCCTCATTCTCGAGTTACAGCATTCAGTTACAGCACCATCCCAGGGTCAGAAATTGGTGTGCGCAACATGAAAGCATGCATCCATCTCTATATCCTCTAACCGATTTCTTGAACATGAAAATGAGTTCACTGTACACAAATGCCACTTTAGAGCACACCTTTGGTATGTGGTTAAATGGGAGATTTTCATCATGGATGTGTGTGACAAATCTATGTGATACCATCATGTCAGTGTGGACCATAACCACCTAGTTTAATCTGTGGCACAAAGAATTAAGGCAGCTCTAAAGGGCAAAACAGGGTCCAAGCCAGAGCTAGAAGGGTGTAAGCAATGAAGTGGCTGGTGAATGTAGTTTTATAGACACACACAGTGTAGTTAGAGGACAATACTTTTTAATGTTCTTCTTTTATGTATAGTTTTATGATTGCAGCTTTTATGATCTCATTCTTATACACAGAAACAGATTGTGGCACTTTGCACAAATTTCCCCTCAGGAAGCGTAAAGTCCACTGAAGTTACAGCAAGTCTAACTGCTAATAATCCCCCTACACTTCATTGCTAGTTTGACTATAGTTGTTGCTGTAACTAGAGTCAAGCTCTTCGGTTATAGCAGATCAGCCTGCCCGACTATGTCGTGGTGGAATTTCAGCCCACTCTTCACTGCAGAGTTCCTTTCTTGAACCCACATCTTGAGCAGGCCACTGACAAATTCTAATTTTAACTCTCGCTCACAACCGTTAACTTCAGCTTCAACTCAACTTCATTCTCATTCTGAATTTTCTAGTAGAGCAGAATTCAGGTTACCCCCTCAGGTGTGGCACTTCACCTTCCCCTGAAGCAGCCAAAGTATCCCAGCAACGCTGCCACATGTGCGCTTAACTTCGGTATAATGTCTGAGTTTGTGGAATTTCAAGACAATTTAACATTCCACTCGGTTGAAAGAACACTCTGCTGAAAGGTTTGAGCATCATCAAGATGTATCGTGACAGCAGCCTACTGGGTTAACAGTGTTCTTCACCTCAGTTCTTACATCGACTGAAGTTTTGCCAAGTGTCGCTCAGATATTTCAAACCTCAGATTTCAGGTCTTGACTAAGAGGCGCCCGACTTTAACATCTTACTATTGGAGAATTTCAGACAATCACATCCAGGAAGGTTTATTATCGTCCTTAATCATAGACATGTGTCCCTAGAGACATACAAAGAGCTTAATAATCCTCCTTTTCTTACATATTTTAAGAATATGCCCTTTGTAATTTTGTCCAAGCCAAAAATTACACTCTTGTGTTTCAATTTTACAAACTTTGTGCTTGCTCTCTATGCCTTTTTTGAAGTTCTGAAATGTCACAACAAATAAAACTATCCAGAAGTTATTTGATGTGTGGCTCCATTTTCACATTTGATCAGATGTGCACATAAAAAAAATAAAAATAAAAAAAAGTTGTTTGAAGATTTGACACAAACAAAAAGTAAACAAATCAAACTGTTATACTTTTTCACAGAATCAGATTTGCATGTGTGAGCTTGTTTGAGTCGGCAAGAGGATGAATTGGTTTTACTGAGCACATCTTTATACTACCAACTACGGTTTACAACAGTGTGTTTGGCATTTTTGGCCAGATATTGGGAGTAGGAGGAATGAGGAGGACAGACATAATAACAACAATGTAATGTCTCATACAAAATGCTATTAAATTCAGTGAGTTCCTCATTAAAATGAAAAGACATCAATCAAAATGAAAACTGAAACCAAGATGTCTACCTTTCCAGGACAGAACTGAAAGAAAGTATAATCAAGCATGGGTATGTAGAAATAATATGAGTATTCCAGTGTGGGTTATAAGAGCTTGCATCACCTTACTTTCACACACATGCATGCACAGGCTGTGACACATGCACACACCCATTAATAATTCTGAAGTAAGCACCAGAGTGCATCCTCAGCATTGCTAAGGGGGTGTTTCAATACCCGAGGTGAGAGCAGGGCTCAGCTCTGAAGTGGAAGCTTCACTGTGGAGACTGACTTAAAGTGAAATGCAGTCACAACTAGGGCTGCTCAATTAATCGAATTTTAATCACGATTACGATCTGGGCTTTCAACGATCATTAAAAATGACTGAGCCGATTATTAGCCCCTCCCTCGTTTATCCGGGACACCTTAAAGGCCGGTCCGTGAAAATATTGTCGGGCATAAACCGTCCGTGGCGCAAAAAAGGTTGGAGACCGCTGATTAAGAGGACCCGAGGGAAGCTCGGAAAGCTAAGCAGAAGTTATTTGGAGAGGAGAGTGACTGCCATTGGTTGAAAAGAGAGGTAAAAAAAAAAAAAAAAAAAAAAAAAACTTCAGTGGTGTTGCACACTTTTTTTTATATTATTTTTTTAAAGTCATTGTTAACCCTTTAAAGCCGGTCAGAGCAGCACGCTCCGTTTTGTGTAACTATTTTTAAATCCCTGTAGAACCTGAACCGTGTAAGCTAGCGCAATAATTTGTTTTGCATATGAAACCGGAGGAGTTGTACTTACATCTGATGCCATCAGCTTGTCCTCGGTCACGGTTTCCTTCCACATATAGCTTTGCAAAAATTGCATAAAAAGCGCTTGCAGGAACAAAAACATAATATTCCAGAAACACGCTTCGCTGATCCGATCAGCTGTTCATAACACTTCCCACAGTGAAACAGGCGTCAGCGCGAACTATCACATATCCGCCATTTCCTGGCCGAAACAGGAAGTGACGTCATTTTCGCGGAAATGTAGTTTTTTTTACTTGTAGGCCTTAAAGGCCTATACTGGTCATGTTTGACTTTTCTGAATAGTTTCTGGGATGCTTAGAACTCGAATTGCACTGCTGGAAATAGTTTATTTTGATGCACCTGCTGTTTTCTTTGAAAATTTGCATCATAGGATTGTTTTTTTGTTTTTCCTGCAGTATATAAAAATTGGTGTATCTCCAAAATAAAACTATGAAGACACTCAAAATAAGTTTCCTGTTGTTGTAAACTATTTTTTGCAACTTTTTTGTATTTAAAGTTTTGAGGGATAAACCTCTTAAATTTCTCCAAGTAGAAATATATGTAAAAAAACAAACAAAAACGATTTTCAATTTTTTTTTGTAGTTTATTGCACTTTTTTGCAATTAATGTAGTTACTATGGACTTAATTCATACATATTATTAAAATATGGGCTATAACAGTTGTATAGCAACTTGAAATGCTCCCATAAATGGCACTACAACATGTAAAAAAATAATATAAGCTCTGGCGGACTTGGTTCTATAGTAGGTCTTAAAGGGTTAAATAAATATCGTCAAATAATCGAGATCTCAATTTCAGTGAAAATAATCGTGATTATCATTTTTGCCATAATCGAGCAGCCCTAGTCACAACACATAGCAGAAAAATGCAAGAACAGTGGTGGGGGAGGGGGAGCAAGTGTGGAAGGAAGAAAATGAAAGGTGATGCAGAGAGAAAGTGAGACCCCTGGTGATAATCTGCAAAGGCTGCAGGTCTGTGAGACTTTCTATTCACCTTTGTTCTACTTTGCAAAAAACTAAGCTGGATGAGAACTCAAGCTCTGTATGCAATAAACAGAAGAGGTAAAATCCAAACATTTATACGACTACTGTTACAACTTTAACTAGTAAAGAACGTAAAATAATCTTTTTAAAAAGAGCCTGTTGCCTCTTACCTGGCCTGAACCCAGAGAGGAAGAAGGGGAGGGGGACACAGACCAGTACACTAAAGGCCAATTTCAAGTTACCAATTAACCTAGCAGTCATATTTGGACTGTGGTTGCAAGTTTGAGTAGAGAACAGAGAAGTCATGCCA
Organism: Copadichromis virginalis; assembly: GCF_057382275.1. Classification (NCBI taxonomy): domain Eukaryota; kingdom Metazoa; phylum Chordata; class Actinopteri; order Cichliformes; family Cichlidae; genus Copadichromis; species Copadichromis virginalis. Next base: position 49,815,215 of record NC_140620.1, read on the forward strand.
GCACAGGAAGAACGTGCAATATCCACCGTAAAGGCCACAGCTGGCCAGCAGATTCAAGGCTTCCTGCTGTGAGACATCAGTGCCAACCACTGTCCCACAAAAAGCACAACATGTTCATCTTGTCAAGTTAACCAGTTACATTTTTAAAAATCAGCAATACAATATGCCTCATCCCTTTATTACAAGCTTAAGGAGATCAGCAACAATGACAGGCACCAACCAAAGCTATCATAATACAGCAATTCTGGATACACTGCAGATAAGTCATCTATGACCAAGACCATTACCTGTAACTGAGGTCTTAAACTGTAGATCAGCGGTCCCCAACCACGGACTGAGTCGTTTGGTACCGGACCACAAGAGTTGAGGCTCGGCTGTGAAATTTATGGTTTTGAGGGGTTTTAGCGGTTTCTTTTGTTTGTTTGTTTTTAATCGTTTTTATCATTAACTCTGTTTCCCTGGGTCTTTTCCCATATGTTATGAATAAATCTTTTTTGGTACCGGTACTGGTTTTATTTTGTTGTATTTATCCGCGACCCCTTAAAGGCCAGTCCTTGAAAATATTGTCGGACATACACCGGTCTGTGGGGCAAAAAAGGTTAGGGACCACTGGTATAGATTATATTCTTCAACTGTAACGACGTATCAAATAATTAGATTACTGACTTTTTCCCTGCCCTGACGTCCAATCAGTCGCCAGTCTCCTAATCATTTTCTAAGTGCCACCGTGGGGAGACAAAGTATTGACTCTGGAGAGGTAAACTGGCAGGAGAACCTGCTGTTTGACTAAAAATATATTTGGCGCCAGTGTATCACTAACATATTGAAAGAGAAAGCAATATAATATATTTTATTGACGTTGTCACACTTTTTTTACCATTTGTATTTTACGGTTATTTCTATTTCTGCACTGACGAGTGAAGACACTACATTTCGTCGTATTTAAGTCAGCTGGGAACAAAAAAAACAAAAAAACAAAAAAAACGGGTATGTGCATGAGCATGCATGCATGCATGCATGCAGTACTCTTGTTGGCACCTGTCATCCTCACACCAGAGCGACATCACTCTCATTTCAAGCTGTAATATGCAGTCAAGAGCTCGCCGCTGCTGCTCTTAAACACACAAGGAGACATGGTTTGTCACTTTAGGCAGACGAGCTGGGTGATGTTGATACGATTACTGGAGAAGGAGAAAAAAAACTCACTGCTAGAGCAAGGTCACATCACCCGTCTAAGTCTGTCTTACATAACGATCAGTAACAAAGATCATTCTTCAGCAAATCACCATCCCCGTCTCCAACCTCCTCCCTCATCGCTCCTATCCATTCCTCAACTAGACCATTACCCGAAAAGGCCATTTCTTGAAATCTCTCCTGAGAGATGAGGCTCGACTTAGTCATAGTTGAGCCAACTTTTCAATAATTTAAAAAAAAAAAAAAAAAAAAGGCTAAAGACAAGGTGAGATGCTCTCAAACTGTTCAAACACTCATATTCACAATTGCATCCTCAGTCTACACTGCTGACATCCATTTCCACCTATTTTCAAATTACAATTTCATTTTCACAGTTAGGTAAAGCGTCAACATCCCCTTCTAAAAATCACAGGTAGTCGGCACATTAAAATTCTTGGGCAGTATCCCGTGGTCTTGCAGACCAATTATAGACAGGAAAGTGAATTGTATGGGGAATTTGCTCAGGCTTCTTAAAAACAACCCGATGGTTGACAGTACTCGCCAGGAAAGCCTTTTCAGTTTCAGTGAGCCATTTCTTCCCCAGGCTGCCAACTTTTCATAACAAGTGTTCTAAACTTAACGCTGCACATTCGACACACTGAAACCTGCTTTCACAGTCTGCGGAGCAAACAGCGCGTCCAAATGTAGAAGCCGTCTTCACATCAGGACACAACTGCAACGGGGGGGGGGGGGGCTGTATGGGTAAATATCCTTACCTGTCTGGCAAGGTTGACAGCATCCGCGTGAAGACGATCTCTGAGATGAGGGTCCAGCTGGAACGCCGGTGCAATCTCCACAACCTTCAAATCAATCAATAGGACCATCAATATTACCAACATCAGGAGGAAAATGAACATCTAAAGTAAATGATGACTGCAGTGTGTACTGGCTATAGTGTGCATCTTTAAATTGGACCCCTGTAAGCCAAGCTTTCATGACACAATCTGAAACCTCCTGGGATAAATGAAGGCTCAAAACACACAGAGGATAGCACTTTTGTTTTCCCAGCATCTATTAATAACTTTCCCCACAGAAATGTAGGACAGTGAATCATCCGGAGAAACTGCAGAAAACCCGATTGACAAAAGGCAGCCCTGTTACCAAGGGAGCGTGACAGAAACCCAATGTAAAGCAGGGGTTAAACCCTCAGGTGAGCAATCACCAGACAAAGACAACAGGGCTGGAGGCGGGGTCTGGATGTATCCACTGCCTGTAGTAGACCTCGATTATTAGTAGATTAGCAGCCCTTGAGGCACTGAGAGACACGGATGCTAATAATTCATTCTGACACTTCTGGAGGAATCTGGATTCAACTAAATCACAACACTCAGTTCTGATTCATTTAGCCCAACACAGAGGATAAAAATTTGCCTCTTAATTCTCTTAGACATTAGTGGTGCATTCGATAAGCCCGAAAGCAAATGGCTTTATTAACGAAGCGCTGAAAGACACGAGCAATTTAAAACCCTACCAAGGTTGTATGACTGAGTAATTAGCCATGGTGATGACTTTACACTATTTGAGGGGGATCTACAACTAGTACCCACATTTAAAAAAAGAATAATTAAAAAGAAAAAATTAGAAATATGAAACACGATAACTGCACATCATCATCCAGTATGTTGACCTGCTTTGTAAGCCTTTTTTTTGGGTGGATAGGCAGCGTGTAGCAGGCTTATTTTCATGGTAAACAGCGTTGATGAGAGTAAAGCTGTGGGTGATGAATCAGAACAATGAGCTTAAAGATGCTTAAATGCTCCAGAGAGCTGCTGGGTACTGCAGAGTTGGCAGATAATTGTCTATTGGTTCATTACTAGAAGTGGCTGTTTACCCGTAACACAGAAATGTAATCTATTGTTTATAAGGAATGGTGCTTTTTCTATAGTGCTTACAAAAGTGCTCCCAAAGCCCCAGATTTCACTGTATTTCACTATAAGACAAACTAATAAACCTACTTCACCCATTTAGTCAACACTATAATTTGTTTTTTTTATTTTCCCCGCTTGATAGAGTTTGTCATTTAAGCGTTAGTGAAACAGAGTGAGCAGATTATCTTGGTTATGCACAGCCTTGTGTTTAGTGTGGCTGCTGGGTGGCTGGGGATCACTACGCTGGAGCCTGATCCATTTCTTTTCATTGCGTCAAACAAGTCAACCCATCAGGGCAGCTCAGTTCAAGGCAACGTGACCAGTCACAAATTTTAAAATAAATGAAACCCCTAGAACTCAAAATCTCTATCAAATCTTAATGCCATAAAGAAGCCTCTCTCCAAGTAAGAGTAGCACTTCTGCGACATAAAGAAAACTAAAAATATCCCAGCTGCGCTCTGCCAACCCAAATCTACTTCAACAAGCGACTATTCTTGTTTCTGAGATTGAAAGAGATCTTAGATTAAGGGCAAAGGCAGATTAAGGTTGTCAGAATCAAAGACCAGCAGCTCTAGCATGAACAGAGCCACTAATATGATTATCATCTGTAATTTGATTAGAGGGGAAAGGAAGAAAGTGATGAAAACACATGATTAAAACTGCTCTGAGGTGACAATATGTAATGAAATATTACACATGTTAATCAGCTTCCTCTGATGAAAGCACTGCTACATTGAATGATTAGATGGCAATTTCTATTCCCCCTTTCATCTGATATTCAGTCATTTTTGTTAATTTAATAATCAGGTGATGGCGTAATACCTCATTTCTCTCCAGTAACTGTCCGATGAATGCCCGCCTGATTAATATGAATGAATTTAAACGTTCTCAAAGAAACTGCTTTTGTTGATCCAAGTTGATTTGTCGGAGGATTATGCAGTTACTGCCAAGACTCCCATTCACGCAGGATTAACAGTGGATAATTTTTATTGGAGTAAGATCCTCTTACCCCCTGCAGCTTGGAGCTTTCTATGACACTCAGGGCCACCTGTGCTATATTAACCATTATAAAGGATTATTAACGTCACACAGAGTACGCCACTAAATTAGCCCATTTCCTCAAATAAAAGGACAACTAAACACTACAGTCTATTGTAAATTTTCTCAGCAATGCATGCACACCCAATCCATGCTTATGACTTATTTCAGGCCCACCCACCATTATCAGGCACTTCATATTAATCTACTTAATGAAGCAACGCCGCAAATAAAATCTTAAATGAAAACAAAGACGAAAAAGAGGGCATCACCTTCTGGTGTCTCCGCTGAATGGAGCAGTCTCTCTCGTAGAGGTGGATGACATTACCATATTTATCGCCTGAGGAAAGACAAAGATGCAAGTGAGGAAATAACAGAGGAAGCAATTTGTATATATAAAAAAAAAGTAGATAAGCAGCAGTATGAGGACAAAGAGCAGTGTAAAGAGTGTGGCTGCGTTCAAGGACAGGACATTTTCTTGATGCTACGTGAGGCAAACCCAATTTTGGAGCACGAGAGTCGGTCCCCAACCCACCGAGTCGTTTGGTACCGGCTCACCAGAGTAAAATTTATGGTTTTCATCATTAACTCTGTTTCCCTGGGTCTTTCTGCCATGTTGAAGTTGTGCGTCTTATTTTGGAAAAAAAATAAAATAAAATATTTTCACATTACCATAGCGACCAGAGAGCATTAAGGGGCAGAGAGGAGGATGTTACGCTCAATGTTGTTGGAGCATTTCAAGAGGATACCGCTAATAAAGCTAATTACAGTGAATTCGCATTTATCATTATATTTACACAATACCGCTATTTTGTTGTATTTATCCACAACACCTTAAAGGAGTCCGTGAAAATATTGTCGGACATTAAACTGGTCCGTGCTGCAAAAAAATGTTGGGGACCGCTGCTTTAGAGTGACCACAAACAGCTTTTTGCTGCAATTACAGCATCAGATTTGATCGATTGCTACTGCAGATAAGAGCTTTTAAACAACTGAATATGACATGAAATGATGAGTAAGACATTTTATGTCAATGTGACAACACAAGGCTTCTTTTAGTGGCATTATTACTTAACAGGACTAAAAGATAAGACTGATAGTTGAGAAGCAAACTAAATGAAATTCCACAGATTTTACTTAAATGTAGGGCTGTGCGATATGAACAAAATCTCATATCCCGATATAAGAATTCTATCGTCTGATAACGATATAAATCACAAAAATGTAACATTTTCTGTAAATTCTGTGAATCTCGGGCGGCTCGTCTTGCGGGAAGTGTTTCCAGCTGGGCGTCATGTAGCTGGAGTCGAGTGTTTTAACAGATGCATGAAACTATACATTTTTAGACATAAGTTGTAACGGCCGCCGTTTTCTTTGAGTATTTATTACACGGCGTGCTGCGAGGAAAAGCCTGTTCTGACGTTTGAGTCTAAGGTTTATTTTTTAGCACCTGGCGGCTCTTTTTTTACTTCTCATCCGTCAATAATCTGCTCTTTCACGTGATTCAGTTTATTTTGAAAAGTCTCAACAGGATCTTGAGCTTTATTGTGAAAGGTTTATGTGGAACATAAACAAGCGGACACGCGATGCTGTTACCGTCGTTGTTGCTAACCACAACTCATAAAAACAGCCGCTTGTCTGTCCATAGTGTGGTTATATAAAATATAAGAGAAAGAGAACTTTAAGAAATTAATATAGCCACTACAGTGACCATCAAAACGATGAAAAATTACCGTAAACAGTTTATTTTGCGACACCATGAAACAAACGATCGCGTAAAATGAAACGATAGCCGTTTTTATATCGTCATCCGATATATCGTTATATCGAACAGCCCTACTTAAATGGTTTGATGTGCAAGAGTTCATTAAAAGACAATGCAGTCAAGACAGTAGAGCCCTTTTTCTTCACTTATTTATTCCCCAAACACTTTCTAGATTGGTCCTTTTCTCTTCAATAACAGTGACATTTTTTAATTTGACTTCTTCAAATTTCTCCTTTTATTCAAATGATTCAAAATCCAAAGCTATTCAGTGGCTCACGGTTGTGAACCATTTTGTTGTTACAGCTCTTCATCTGTAACAATTTTACTGAAAATTACTGCAGTTAATGGACCATCAAAACCCTTTCAGATCAACTTTTCCAAATAATCATTTAAACTGTCAGTCATCACAATCAACTTGCAGAATAGAATACGAGCAAACATGCGAACCGCCATTTGTTGAGTTAAAACAGTCCAATAACTACAAACTATCACAGTTTAACCGCACTAGTTAACGTTATATACCTCTGAAATAGTTCTTACAATCTAACAGAAGCGAGGATTGATGGAAGCTGGGCAGAAAACGCAAAATAAATACAAGAAGAAATGAAACTGGATGGCAAAGGGAGGAGACAAGAAAAAAGGAGAGAATATTAAAGGGAGACCCAGAGAGGAAAGTGGAGACTGAAGGACTGCCAGAATTCAGAGGGCTGGCAAAGACATGGCTGTTAGCAGGTAATTCAGAAAATTCACAAAATCCTTTGCAAGCCCTAAAGAGAGCAATTAATCAGAGTGAACATGCACACGCATGCACACGTGATTAGCTATGGCAAATTCTGAATGCCACCTTGTGTATGTGTGGCCATGGAAACATGCAGACACCTCTGTGCAGTACAGGCACTTCCTGCAAGTGTTGGTGTCGGATTTCAGTACTGTAATAGAGTGCTTGCAGAGTTACATGCACTAAAATGAGAAGATGTAATGGCTGGAGAATAAATCATCTTCCCTCTCCTTGTTCATCTGCTTCACCTCCTCCCTTAGCACTCTTAGATTTCAAGGGCTACAATGCAGTTTGCCTTCTTAATGAAACTCAGATAAACATAAACCAGATAAATAGTTAAAAGGCAAACGTAAATGAAGTCAGAGTGCACTTACCGAGGATCTGTACTTCGATGTGCCTCGGCTTTTCAATAAATTTCTCGACAAACAAGGCTCCGTTCCCAAAAGCCGTCAGGGCTTCAGAGTAGGCCCGCTGGTAATTCTCCTCAAGTTCCTGACAAACAAGAGAAATCCATACATGTCCAAGTTAGTTCAACCGTTCAAGAGACAGTCCCAGCAAACTAATGCTTTTCAAATGTATGGAGTGGTATTATTCGTGTTATTTAGACAACTGCTGTTCCCCTTTTGCACATAATATTTTATTTGTCCCGACAGAAATGTTTACATTCCCCTAGAGAGTAAGACGGGACACAATATCTCTGGAAGATCACAGTCCACCATGTTCAAGGTCACGACTCCATCTGTGTTTGTCAGTCTGCAAAACTCTGCCAGCCAATTCAGTCTCCTCTATGGAGGAAAGACACAAATCACAACCACGCGCCCTTCCCCTGAGCCTCAGGAAAGGAAACTCGAGTCCATCCTCAGCTGTCATCTCATAGCCTTGACAAAAAAATGCATTTGGAGGCACAACTACAACATTCAAGGGAACTGCAGATGTCATCAGCGCTGCTAAAAGCAGTGTGTCAAAGAAAAGGGCAGAGATGGCACAAAAGGAAGCCACAACTTTCAAAGAACAGGAAATTATACAACTAATACATAAATAAGCCTTTAAATATCTGATCAGACTCACCGGCTACCAATAAGGGGACAATCAAATGATTTAGAACCAAGTATTCACCAACTGGCTTTGTCACCACTTAATCAGGTGATCATGGACTGAAGCGAGTGCTACGAGCACAGGAAGAACAGCTGCTTTGCTAGTACGTCTACATCTCATCCAGTCATCATTCCTGCAAACTTAACACAACTGAGAAACCAGAAAAACCTGCTAGTTACTGTCAGGGACTCCCAAGTCTGACTGAATGCAACACTTTGGGGGGGAAAAAAATGCTTCAAAGTTGCTCAATTACATTGTCATTCACGAGCCTGTAGGTGCAAGAGGACTTTTGAAAGACTGGGAAACTTATGAAGATCGCATTTGTACTCCTTCCACATCTTCTCAGTGCATCGTCAGCTCTGGCCACTGGAGCTTTGACGCTTGCCATTCCCTCGTCCTCTTTCACTTCTTTTGGAAAGCATATCACATCAATCCTAGAGGGGTGGAAATACTAAAATCTAGCAGACTAGCTTATCTTAGCCTTGCTTATCAGTAAACATACACATCTCATCCTACAACATGTTGAGAATATTAGCTTCTGTCTGTTAATTCAGCATACAAATAACCTACGAGCCGGCCTTAATGGAATAAAAAGTCAACCTACGCATTGTTGCCTGGCGGTCCCAACAGTACAGAGAAACCTCTTTACAATTTCCTCACATCGTATCTGCTGGAGCTGCTGAGGCCCTTGTGACTCAACTGAATAACTAGAAATGTCAACAACTAATTAATTAGACTGGGGTACGACTCAGAAAAGGTCACACTTTCCAATATGTTGCCGACTTCCATGACTACGGTAGGACGCAACACTGCCACCACTCATGTAGATCAGAAACTATAGCATAGTGCCAGTGAATAAAGCGGGGCTTACATTTAAACTGACACTTGTCAGTGTAACTTGTGTTTCTCGATCCAGGCTTTAGTAAATGTTTCGGGCAGCACATCCGCCCAACGACATGATACGATACAAGTAGGAGAGCGCGATCTGGTTAATCTGAGGGCCAAGTAAACACGTTAAACCATTTATGGTACTCATTCTTGAGAAATGCAGTTTAAAGGATAACATTACAGTGCTCAAAGGGTCATCAGGGAATATTATTATAATCTAGGGGCAGCAATGACGCTCCCTCCGCTGTCCTGATATTGCTAACGCTAGAAACAAAGCAACCTCGAGGCATGCACTAAAATAGGGGTGATAACTTGACACTTCCTGGTGTTTAAAGGCATAAAAGCCCCTTTGAGGGACACATTTTGAGAAAAAATATATATATAATTGTAAAGGGTAAAATAAAAATCACATCTCTGGCTTCTTTTTAACCCTCTATAATTTCTAATGTTATGTAATAAAACAGAAATAATGACTTAACACAATTCCCCTCATATTGAACAGTGTCAAGATAAACTGTACTGTCTCCGCTTGGCCAAGTCGCCAATAGCAATCAACTGAGGTTATGAGGTTAAAGTACAGCTATCCTGATTTTTTCTCCTCCACAAGCATTTCCCAAAACACCAAACATCAGCCAAGCGACACCGAAAAGCTTAATGAATGTATTTTAAGGGACTCTTGCGAGGTTAACGGTCTGTAACCAGCACCGTTATAAAAAAAGATGCTCACCATACTCAATATAGATGAAATAAAACTGCAGAAGCACCATTTACGCAGGCCATCACTGCACTGTGGGTCATTTTGTGTCATGTCGGGCTCAGACTGCTGGAGCTTGGGATAATTCGGATATTCAAAGAGAAATCTGATCCCAGACCTCGGTCAGTGACGACAATGACTCGGATTCAGAGTCTTGGTTATGTGAGAGTTTTACATCGCTAAACAAAAGACGACACGTTTGATATTTAGTTTAAATCTGGGTGATTATGACAACACTTTTGCACAACTGAGTGCAAAACAAGCCAGAGATATAGCAGCCTGGGTTTGTCTAGAAACTGTCCCCTCTAGAAAGTCTACACTGTCCAGTCACATGAAGGCAAAAATGCCCCGGGTAAAAAAAACAAATACAAATTCCACCAGGCCTATGAGAAACCACACAGCATTATCGCCACAGGCTTGAGGAGGGAAAAGCCGCCAGCATCACTAAATGAGCAAATTTTGCTGAGCTAACTGGCTAGGTCGCACGGGCACATGTGGCTGCACTGAGCGGAGGTTTCCACCTCCATAGCCAAAGGGTTTTTCTGAATGTGGCAAGAGTTTTGAAACATACTTGCAGGCACTAAAGTTGGGATAATAAACAGAAATATTGGGAAGTCCAGTTGTTCCTGATTGCGTCATTGTTTTACATACAGTCTTGCTGAAAAACAAACGATCTGTCGGCCAATCTCACATTTTATATCCAGATAACACTTTTGAGCCAACAGATGAATCTAAAATTCCAACTCTTGTAATATGGGCCTACAATAAGATTATGCTACCTATTTTGACAATCTTCTGCTATTTATATACTGTTTATATTTCAGTTATTAGTATCAAGGACATGTTGAGACATTTTACTGTTATGGACCAAAAAATAAATAAATCATTTAAAAAAAAAATCAAAAAGGTAAGATGCATGAAATCACTGTTTTTATCTTAAACCGTGAGAATACTTTAACTGTGCCTGCTGGACAGCCTCCAATTATACTCACTTAAAAGAAAAGAGAAAGAGCCAAACATAAATCACTCAGACTCCTTCACTAAGTGACCGAGCCACTTTCAGGGCACAGATTCCAATACATCCAGAGTGATTGGTGCCCAGTTTGAGATTTTCAAGTAATTTCAACTCGATTCAAAGCAAACCGAATGAATAAAAACGAAAAAAAAAAAAGTGTCATTAGGTTGGTCGGTCAAGACGCAGTTTAAACAGCTTCCTCTGACACCATACAAGCGCTCACCTCATATTCTCTGACCACCCTCATGCCGCGACCACCTCCACCATAGGCTGCTTTGAAGATAATGGGGAAGCCGTATGTCTGGGCAAACGCCTGCGCCTCCTGCAGACTTGAGATGGGAGCATCTGTTCCTGGGACCACAGGTACTCCTACACAGGGTTGGGTTTGTGACAAACATTACTTTAAAAAGGATGTCAAATGTTACAGAGGAGGGGAAAAAAGGAAAATAAAAACTCTAGGACCATAATTATGACAGTTACTGATATAATCAAAGAAGATTGGCAGCCATTAAAGACAGCAGCGCAATCTAAGATTCACTTGGTCTTGAAATACTAAATTATTTAGTGGCTCAAAATGACAAAAGCATCCCATTAATAGAAATAGAGCTTGTTAGATTTCCTACAGTTGCATAAAAGAAAAAGAGCATGCTCTTAAAATATTCATCACCTCAGTGAATACAAATTTAATACACGCATTAAAGCGACAGCAAATGCAAAGGCAGAGTGAAAGGTAGCTGGAGGTGTGAGTCATCTTGCAGAGTGATTTAAATTTAAACCACACTATTACTAATAGCGTCACAAGCTTTACATGCACACTGCCAGTCAGCTACGCTTCCATTTTATCATAGTAAGTATACAACTACTACCATCACATAATACGAATCTATTATACACGTTTCCAATTCCATATTTTCTCTTTACTCCAACAGCCTTGTATGACTCAAGGTTCAAAACAATCTTCATATTTTGCAGGGCCTTGGTGCTTCAGTTCATCCTCTGATACAAGCCGTTTCAATTCTCCCTTCGAGCCAACTTTCTTCTGATTTGCTGGCCCTTGCAGAATGAAGGCTTGAATAGCAGGGTTGTGAGGCTGCTGTGCTCACCTGAGATGACCAAATTAAGCACATTTGCCATTTTTAAAAGCCAGGAATATTTACAAGAAGCTGTCAGGAAAGGGGCATTTGGAGGAGTCTGAAGCCTGAGATATTGGCTCATAGAAATTTCCTGTACTGACTTCATTATTTCAGATACCTATATCTAGAAAAAGCACAACAGGTCCACTATAATGAGCAAGCCTCAAAAGCCTCAAACCTACATGCAACCGAGCATCATTTTGGGGTGGTCATATCATACCTGCATTCATAGCCAAGGAACGAGCCTCCACCTTGTCACCCATCTTGCGCACCGTTTCTGGAGATGGTCCGACAAACATCACCCCGGCATCCGAACAGGCCTGAGCAAATTCTGCCCGCTCAGACAGGAAACCATAGCCAGGATGGATAGCATCCACACCGTTGTCCTAAGTAGGCACAGATGGATAGACTTTTTTAAATTCACCCATCCCAGAGAAAGTAAATATAGCTCAGCTAAGCTGCATGAGTTGTGTTAAACAGAGAGCCACTGGGGGCCTCAGTTAGCACTTGGATGTCTAATAGTGAGAGAAACAAAGAGGTGTCACACACTAACCTAAATGCTTTAACACATGCAATCTCATGGTAGTGCAAAGAATTTGTGTTACTTAAAAATGGTTCTGAGTTCATTTTATTCTCATTTCATCTTAGTTACCATTACCTTAATCATCATCATAATGGACACCAGTAGGAGACTGAGTGAACAGACAGGCGTAGATAATTTGAGGGTCAGCGGGAAGGTATCGAGTAAGTGTACACACACACACACACACACACACACACACACCAAAGGGTAGCAGACAGATACAGTAGCTGCCGAGGCTGACAGATAGAGCCATCTCTGGATCAGTATGTGCCATCTGCTCTCGGATACAAGGCGGACTATAATTATGGGCTGTCCCGTTGTTAAGGGAGCTGTTACTGGCAGGCCAAAAGAGGCACTGAGCCACACAGAAACATAGCAAGTGCCATGCATGCACACAAGCAGGTAAAAGAAGACAGAAAGAAACCCACAAATTTAACAAGACGTGGACAGCAGATGAAGATTAACAGAGGTTAATACGATACAGTAGGGTGCACGTGTGGGCTCACGCATTCACGTCCAACACAACTGTTTTAATTGTCATGTTGGACAATTTTAAGAAAGAAAATCATCAGCTTGTTAGCGGCTAAGTGAAGATACATTGTGAACAAGAGGTAAACAAACTAAATATGAAAGGGTGAAAACAGGAACACACAATGCTGGCATGGGCTGGCTGAGCTCTCAGATAGCCAGACGGATTTTAGAGAAATGAGTTTGATGCCAAAGGCTCCCCAACTTGGCTGGCTGACCACATGCCCACGCAGAAGAGTATAAAACATGAGAGATTGATCAGAAAAATGATAATAAACTGACAGCATATCCTGGAGGAGTGGAGAGAGGATGGGAAAGATGCAACAAAGAGCCGATATGATCTACACAGAGATAAGTGGCACAGGGAAGAGGAGAGGAAGGGAGATGGGAAATGAAAGTGAAAAGGAAGTAAGGAAAGGAAGAAACAAACTGTGGACACTAGACACGGATACTGACCACGAAGGAAAACAACAGGGCAGGGGTGTGCAAGTAGAGTAATACAATATTCCCTTTTCTTGTGCAAGTAACACAGTGAACAGAAAAGAATCATATTCCAGTCCATGTTAGAAGCTTTTTTTCCTCCACTACTGACAGCAAGAGATGAGACTTGCATAGCATGGATTTTCATTTCAGTCAAAGGCAAAAATTCAATTACAGTCAATACAAAATTTAATAACTCGCCAGCAGCGCTTTATCAAATTCTTCATTTAGGGGACCGTTAAGATGCGTATAGGCACTGTACATGACAGCGCTGTAAGGAAATGGAGTATGCTGGTCTTAAATCAGGGGCAAACGATTGAACTGCTTTCATTTTGGTCAGAACATCAATCTGAAAATAAACCATTTTATCTGAATTGCCTCATTTTGTTTATTTAACTCCACCGAGAGCCAAAATAATAAGTGAAATAATAAGTGAAAAAAAAATCTGATTATCACATAGCTGTACTTCCCAGTGGCTTTATTATGTCTTTGTTAGCTCTTCCAAGTTTCTCTTGAGACATGTGAACCACCATACAGGTGAAGTGGAAGAGTTACTTTTGTGAAGGTGAAAACTCGTTACCTTGGCGACTTTGATGATGTCTGGAATGTGCAGGTATGCTGCAACAGGTGGCAGGCCTTTCCCAATCAGGTAAGCCTCATCCGCCTTCTGCCTGTGAAGACGAGAACACGCAAAGACGTGCATTAGTGAGACGGAAGGTGGCCAGCTCAAAATATAAATGTATAAAAATCAGGCTGCATGTACAAATATGCACCAGCTTTCAATAAATACTGGACAGGAGCACTTCAGTAAATCAGGTAAACTATAAACACTTAAAACATTACCATGATCAGGGTTTATTGGGTACAATGCTGCATATAAAGAGTGAAATAGAAAATGATGGAATAAAAGTGGAGCCGAATAAAAGCAAACGCATTAGGAAGGAAAAGCAGGAACAGGTAGAAAAGTATCCGTGTTATATTTGAAGCTCACAGAGAGCCAAAATAGTTTGTGTGCATGTAAACTAAGCTGCGAGATTACCTGAATGTTTGTAATGTCAATACAATTATACTCATGTCCCCACTTAACATCAACTGCAAAACAAAGAACCCACCCAAAGCGCTGGAGCGGAGAAAAATGCTCCCAAGACTCCTTTTCAATTGCTATTACCTCTAATCAGCTGTTAGCATTCTGTAATCAATATCCAGCAGTGGCAGGCGAGACATTTAGCAACATGTGCCCGTGAAGCCATCTTTATTTAAAACACTACGGCTCACTCTAATGTAGCACACACTAATACCTGTGCATTTGTCCAGTGTCCTGCTCTGAATACACGGCCACGGTTCGAATCCCCAGCTCGGTGCAGGCTCTGAACACACGGATGGCGATCTCACCTGAAAGACGAGAGGAACACATGTGATGACGCAATGCAGGAGGAGGTTTGGTTTAGCTTTGCCACATCTCATTCTCCCAGCTCCATCTGTTCCCTTCCTCTCTGTATTTTCTTTTAATATATTCCCTTTATTATGCAAATGTTTCTTTATTTTTTAGGAGACTGTGTGTAGAGGGAGGCTGTAGTTCTTTCATCATCTAGGTTTTATAAGCACAGACTTTATAGCATTTTATCAACATCCTGTAGCGTTTTGCATCTAATGCCTCAGCTGAGAAAAGAAGCCCAAACTTTGTAATGTATTGCATGAAAACAAGACCTATGCAAAAAAAAAAAACGTCAGACACTGCAACAAGTCAACAGTTTTTAACTCAAGTTTGAGAGAACAGCGTAAAATCTCAGCTTCAGACAAGCAAAACGCTGCCTGACTTATCTTGCTGTCACAAAAGCCAAATACTTGTTTTTCAAGCAACACGCATTTAGAGGGAGAAAGTTAAGTCGCTGAAAACAAGTAAGCTGTGTTGTTCTTGCTTGAAGGCGAGGACAGCGTTCAAACATTTGTACGGCTTTTAAAAAAAAGAAAATAAAATATGAGGAGAGTAGACGAGCATGAAAGGAGTAACTTC
The DNA here is from genome assembly GCF_057382275.1 of Copadichromis virginalis. Classification (NCBI taxonomy): domain Eukaryota; kingdom Metazoa; phylum Chordata; class Actinopteri; order Cichliformes; family Cichlidae; genus Copadichromis; species Copadichromis virginalis. The sequence continues at coordinate 49,830,387 of NC_140620.1, forward strand.
TGGAGAAGAGCAACAGCATGAACATGAAAGGGATGAAAGCGTGAGGGATAAGAGAAGAGGACGAGATGTATGGAAAACTGACAGATCAAAATGTAGTTAACTTTAAAAGAACAATGCAAAAAAGAAAAAAGGCACTCGAGCTTGTCTTGAGGACGAAACGCTGTGACAGGAAGTGGGGAACAGAAATGAAAAGAAAGGAGAGGAGTTGCTAGAAGAGCAGAGAGGCTATGGCAGAGACGAGATATGTTTGGTGAAGTGGAATCTGGGCTGATATGATATGATGGTGTGCCCTTATCGCCACATAGGCGCGCGCACACTGCAGCCAAGAACGGCCCGATGCGCTCCAGTGTGAAGAATATGATCTTATGTGGTGTTGCTATCGCGTCAGGCTGATGTGAAGCAGGGGGGGGGGGGGGATGGACGGAAAGCCCCGCTGTGTTCGAGCATGAAGGACAGACCACAACTCATTTGAATCACATGGATGTATTCCAGCAGCTAAACAGAGCCTTTGTGAGATGTATGCATGCAACAGGGGGCCTATAGAGCGCCACGTGCTTTCAAGACCTCCAACAGTACTGAAAACCCATGCACCAATAAAACTGGAATAATGAAACAATGAAGCAAATCAAGCATTTTAAATGTGACTGCAGGAATGAATATAATAAAAGAAATTTGATTAAAAAGCATGAATCTATTTATTTAATCACTCAAACACTCTTCATCACCTGACAGAGCAACTAATTGCACGCTGGCTGCCTCTCAAAGCACATCAATGATGTTTATCCCGCCTGTAACAACCGTACTGTGGACTGCTTTGTGTTCAGGAAACTCGGGTTTTCCCTATAATTACATTTCTATTCAGACCTCAGATACCAGAGCGGGATCATTTTTATTTTTTTATTATTTTTTTTTACTTTCATGTCTATTTTAGTTGAGCTTTGAACGGCAGTGACAGTACCTCTGTGACAGTATGTAGAGCAGAAAATTCAAAAACACTTTAATACATAGACCCAGTACACAGCACAACTTCCGAGTAATGACGGCTGTGGCAGCAGCTCCACATTCATATCCAATATTTTTTTAGGTTAAAGCAAACAAAGCTAGCTTCAACAGCCACCCACATACAATGTGTGCTTAAATATTAGCATACGCCAAGGCAAACTAAATGCTGGGCATTAAAAATTAACAGATCCAAGAGTCTGTTCTCGCCTCAGGGAGACTGTAAATGTCATAACTTTTTTCTTACATTATAAATGAAACTGCATTAAACTGTAGTTAATTTAACAGTGCTTTCAATTGCTTGTCTTCTTCAGTGGGAAATTATAACTGGTATGAAGAAAAAAAAAGAAAGAAAAGAAAAGCAGTCTTACCTCTATTGGCCACCATCACTTTCTTGATTGGTCGATACTCATTCTTCGGGGCAGAGTGAGCAAATCGGGTGAGAACATAAGCCCTCCGGAAAGCCAACACACCAAAGCCACTCCGGGCTAAAGTGTACCTAAACATCCTGAGAGAAAAAAAACAACTGTTCAACTACACAAACAAAACAAATGCAAAGTAAGAAGACAGGAGTAAAATATTAAGATAAATCTAACACATGAACAATGAAACAAGGCTCTTTTTAAATGTAAAAAAACAAAAAAAACAACAACAGTATTTTGGAGATCTGTGGTTCTCACCAAAGGATGTGTGAACCACATTTGGAGAAATTAAATCAGAAGCTCCCTCTGCTGAGCCTCCACAACATGGCATTTTATTCAGAAGTGTTTAATTGTCCTTGAACTAATATTTACAAACAGTCCTGGATTATTGAAGGATTCAGGAAGGGGGAAAAAAAAAAAGAAAGGCTGTACAATGAGCAAATGGTTGAGGCCTGTGAATGTGATGGCTGTTGCTGGGGAAAGGTGGCTGAGAACATAATGGATAGACCAGTATTTTTAATGGAAGCTAGACCATTTTTTTAATGTTTAAAACATATTTTGGAATTGTACAATGACACAGTAACCATTTTAGTACAAATAATGGATGACACAGTGGTGCCCATGGTTAGGTTATGGCCTCTATGGGTGAGGTTCAACTCCAGTCTGGGACCTTTCTGCTCCCTGTAACTGTGCAAGCTCGCTTTGGGTACTCTGGCTGCCTCCCACAGTCCAAAAAACATGCAGTTAGCGGGGTTCAGCTAACTGGCGATTTAAAAATTGACGATGCCTGGCGCTCTTGCCTTAGCCTCGTGACTCCAGGCTGCACCGTGCTTCTCGCCTTAGCTCCCTGCGACCCTGAATTGGATAAACGGAAGAAAATCGATATATACTAATAACAATTTTTAAAAAAAACAACAACAAAAAAAACAAGCCTCAAAGGATAAGCTCTAGTTGATTAGTTACAGCATAACTTCGTCCAGGAAGCCAGACTGTCATTAAAAAAGGAAATTGAGGAGGCGGGAAAGCCAATCAGCTGCTGCTCTGCTTGCCAGCAGCCAATCAACTGCTAGTGTCCAATTAACGACAATGAGTTTCTGGTGCGTTTGTGCAGTTTCTCTACCAAATTACAGCAATAAAAATGAAGACTAATTACCTAGAAAAGTACAACCATATAAACTATGTTTTGTACCAGACACACAGATCTCCCTTTTTCTGCCCATTTTAAAAAATATATATATATAAAAAAGTCAAAAGATTTCTTACAAAGATAATTATAGCTTTGTAGCTTTGTTCCCTCTGAGCTAACAACCGGTAACAAACACACAACCTGACAAACCCACTAGTCGTCACAACTAAATGGGCATTAAGCTACTGACTGTTACAAACGTTTAGCAGCACAACAGCCGCGTGAGCGCCACATGGCACAGGCGCCCATACGCACGTGCGTGAAGGTGCAAACCGTGTCACAGCTCCCTGAGCTTAATGAAGAGCTTCTCATTCATGTGAGGAGACAGGCAGAAGAAGTTCAACGCTAGTGAGGCAGCCAGGCTTCTTCTTTAGGCCAGACCTCAGCCTGCACTTCACTAAAAGTCCTTTGCTGCCACACTGTGGTCAAACGTCGGAACTACAGTCAATTAGGTCCCCTTGAAAGAACAAGTATCAATTTGCCAATGAAACAATAAACCAAACTAAAGGGAATAATCACTGCATTTGATTATTAAATGCACTGATTATGTAATGACTTAAATGCATCCTTCAAGTCTCATATTTGTCCTAAGCCATAATATTATTTGTATGTGAATCCAAATATCTTCAATAAAAAATTTCTTAAAATTCAACTTTGCATTGACAATAAACATATCAGAGCCACATGTCACTACACAGTTATTTCCTGCTTTACTGTGGACAATTGTTTGTTTCTGCTGAGATATATGATGCCATTTCTCACACTGCACTACTTATGTAGACAAAGTGCTGAGACACTAGAGCACCAAGATACAGATCTGGATAAAGATTTAAAAAGTCATTTTCTACTCACGTTCTACTGTTTTGGAAATACTTTTATCACACACTATAAATAATTAGCATTTAGCCGAATTAGAAAAGGAATAAATGAGACAAGAATCGTTCAATAAGTTAATGTCTTGAAGCCGTCTGTAGACACCATGCAGTGGAAACTCAGCCTGAAACCAAATACTGCATCTACACAAAAACAACAGGCACACCTGAAGAAACAGATTCAGTTTCCCAAGCCCTGAATACTGAGCGGGCCTAACAACAACAGACTGAAAAAACTGGATCCTTTCCTTGAACCTTGTAGTAGTACCTCTAGGTAGTCTTGAACTTTAGATTTTAATTCTTTAAATTCCATAAATAAGCCTTAATGACAACCATCACCATGAACCGGAAGCAGCCAATGAAAACAGGCTGTGACTGTGAAAATGAAGCTAGTCAGGGGAACATATATAAAGACGTCATATTACGTGAACTTTCCACTGTAGTGTTATTAAAAAAGCTGTCAGATAAGGGAAGCTGTGGAAGTCATGTCATGATGAAGGCCACGAAACCTTTTAGAAATAAAACCTGCAAACTTGCAAAGCTGCAAGCGCAGTCAGTCAGTATACCAGGCAACAAATCCGGAGCAATGATCTTCAAAATGCTAAACGAAGCTCTTGTAATAGCCTAACAGTCCACTGACCTGAACCAGATATCGCACACGTGTAATCTCCAAGGAAGAGTGTAACATAAGCAGTAAGCAGCATGATGATGTGAAACCAGGATAATTTTCCAAACAGGAAGCTACCAAGTACCTTAAACAAATAGTACGAGAAGAATAAAATTGAATTCTCTTTCAATCCACCGGATGGCGCTCCTTTTTTCTAGTATGGTCTGCGAGGTTCTTCTAATGAGTTTTCTTTCCTAGTCAAACACAGACAAACAGGGACTTTTTGGATTTCTTAACAAGGTCAACGGGGGACAGATATGACTCACGGGATTTGTAAGGACCGTCGTGGAATACTACGAACATGAGCGCCAGTGTCACACGCCACCATCCGATGATGGCAAAGCAATGACTCGCTCGGGCTTGTTAGTTTCTCGCTCAACCAAAAAAGTACTGAAGATTAGACACACTTAGCTTGACAAAGCTTCCAAAGACCCCCATTAAATCCTGTGGGTAATGAGGGTCTGTCACAGATTGGAGGCAGTGAAACCCAGGTATGGTTCCCCATAGACAGGGCCGTACCCAGGCTCTGCTGAGGCACAAGTTGAGGGACGTTTGAGTACCAGAGAAAGGGTTATGCTAACTTGTGACATAAGTCTATGTGCAGTTATTATTGAATACATAATTATTATCTGTAATAACATTGTATCATGAATTAAGTGTCATGATAGTACTGTGTAATAGAGTGTTTATAATCAGGACCATCAGTATAGTTGTTCTGCATACTTCTGCTGCTCCTCTCCATCTACAGAGTATGAAAATAAACAGCCGTCTTCCTGCAGCTCTCCTCTCTCTATTCTGATCTGAGCGGATAAGTAGCTGCACAAATATTAGAGCTCTCAGCTCTAATATCAGATTATTCGATTTTTCAATCCCCAAATATCAGTATTGGTATCAGCCTTAAAATTCTGCCACGTTCTACAACACAAACATGGGTGTTTATTTTAACCAAGCTCACCCAGGTTGAAACTCTCCTACTTAACACAGAACACCACCCCATCTTATTTCCCCCATGGACTTTTTCACTCTTTATGCGAAACACCTGATCAGGTTTAAAGAGGCACGTGACTGGCCAAAGTCTGCTGTCGTGGGCTCAATCTTCTAAAGCCTGAAAGGGACAAAGCCTCAAGGAGGTGAAGGAGTTGAGCTAACTCTCAGAAATGTAATATTCTGAAAGACTGTTATGGATTTTTGTATGATAACGACCAAAACATGGCGCCTACTTCAAGACGTGCATACACACACAACAGGTGGACAAAATAAGAGCACTTTGACGCATGACTTTAACTGAGGGAATCCAGGCAAAATCCGCTTTATCAACAGGAGCTTTTACAGGATTAAACGGCATATAAGTGTTTTGAAGAAGCTACAATTTCCACTCTACTGGAAGGGCAAAAAACAGAAGATCCACAAAAAAAAAACCATACATTCTGGTATCTTCCCCTTTTTCCTATTTATTTATATACAAAGCTAACTTTTTTCAAGATCCCTTTTTGTAGTAAATAGCGACCAAGTCAGAGATCAGAACCACTCATGTTATCCAGGGAAAAAACCTGCTTACATTAACAAAACACTGACACATCAGATACATCTTGTTTTGCAGTTTATCAAGTACTAGATATCATTTTTTTTTTTTTAAATCATACAAAAAAATTACATTTTCAATTATTCTAAATGTAATTTCAATATAATATTCATAGCATACCTGAGAAAGAAAAACAGATCCCTTTCCACTGGCCCTCTAACAGGCGCACAGACAAAGGAATGTGACCTTCGCCTTTCACTAAGTCAAAAAAAATGCACGGGATTGTTTTAGTTTCAGATATGAGCAAGGTTCAAAGAATTTTTAAAGCAAAACTCTGCATGCTGTTTCATTGTGGAGGCTCCAAACGAGCTGCAGGCCTCTCACTCCTGCAGACTGCTATGGTATGAATGTCTGTAGTACAAAAACTAAAAACACAGTCAGTGAAAAGTTGCAAATAAAGCAGCGAAAAACCATCAAAGGATTTATTGTGTCAAGTTAGAGGAACTACATTCATTACGAGACACTTCATCTAGGCGGATCGAGCGCGTTTAATGGTGCTGGTTTCTTCCAGGTGTATCACGTGCTTCCTGTCTTTTCCTGATTTCATTCAGCACACCTCACGATGAAACACGATGCATTACAGCAGTATGACATCATCTGAAACAACTCTAGCATCAACGTTTTCCCTAACTCAACCCCGACCGTATACAAGTACTGAAAAAAAGAAATCCCAGCTGGAAAGCCAAAGTGGAATAATAGCTTCATGCCAAATCTACTCCATGACCTCTTTCTCTCTATTGTAAGTCTCCAACTCTCTCTGTGTCTCTTCCTCTCAGTAGTTACAGCAGCAAAAAAAGGCACAAGCACAAACATCGTCAATAGCTAACGTGGTCTTAAATTTTTATATTGGAAAACCCAGAAAAATAAGTTCAAGAAAAATGTGTTGCCACATGCATGCATCATCCTGTCCTCAGAGAAAGGTTATATGGCTACTGAGTGAAACCTTTGGGTGCTAGGCAGCTTAAAGCACCGCAGCGACTTCTGGTTCGTACATTAACTTCTTGGAGATCAAAGTTCAGCTCTGTCTTGTCTGTGATGTTGTGACACACAGACACACATAACTAGTTTCGACTTTGCCCTGCTTGGGTAATCGAGGGGCAAATACATAGAGCTAGCTATCCAACAGAAATTGGGCAATAACAAACAGTCTACCTTTCGGCGCTTACAGCATTCAGGGTTATCGTTAGAAGAAAAGGATGTGCTGTACGTGATGGACTTCTGTTGATGTTCACTGGCTGTTGTGGGCTCATCAAAAAAAAAACAAACAGGACTATCAAAAAAGCTCAATGAAAGTGCGTACATGTGCAGCTGCTGAAGTGGCATGCATGGACATGCGTCTTCTTTCACAGCGCTTAACCCTCTCGGGCTCCAATTAAGTTTTTGTTGCTAATGCACAAAAGAATACCTGCAGTGGTACTTCTGAGTAAAAAAACTCATAAAATATGTATGTGGGGTAATCAGGTTGTTAGCTTTTAATTGTTGCAAATCTGCAAAGCTTGCCTTGAGAAGGTTAAATAAATATTAAATAGCTGCGTTTTCTTTTCTTTTTTTAGCACTTTGTGATAAACATAACTGAGCAAAAGCATCAGCTGCTTTTTCGGTGAGCCTTCCTCAAATCCAGAGCAGGTAGCCTCAGTGTGCTCGGCATAGTGGCGCGCAAACCCATTTTCCACCTCCTGCAAGGTTTGAGTCGCTATCGTAGTGGATCTCCAGAGCAGATAACCAGTTGCAGCCCGAGATGGTTGAATTGGAGTACATCCAACTCTGAGGTGAGAAACTCCCTGGGAAGCATTGATAACAAGCAGTGCAACGAGTGAACCAGCAGGCAGAACAGAAGATTGGCTGCGGCTAACTGATTAGCAGTGAAACTTACAAACTATCAGCAAGGAGAAAGTTTAATAGTTCTACTAATGAAAACTAGTTAGAAAGGCATAAAAATAAGCATTTAGTCACCAGATATATTCTAAGTAATTACCAAAAGAGACTTTTTTCTTTTCTGTAAAAATATGGCTAAATTTAAAATATTTCGGTCACTGCAGGTACAAATAATCTCTCTGAGACAAAAGCTCAGGTTTCAAACTGCTCTGACCAGTTTCATTTCTACTGTTGCGTTCCACGAAAGTCGGAATTTCAGAACTGCAAGTCAGAACTCTGAGCTGGAACGCCACTTATAAGTCGGAGTAAAGCCCACCGACACCTTACCTTCCTAAGCAGAAAAATTATTCTTGCTTTTTCCAACTTTACTACTAAAACACACTCAATTATGAAATTGAGCTCCAGCATCAAACTTATGAGGTAAATTTAATGGGGTCGATGTGTCCCCCTCAGCTATCAGCTATAAATACTTCTACAAATGTTATAAATATTAAATCCACCAATTCGGTCATGAAAAAGTGAAACACGCACATGGCCGATAAGTTACTCCAGTAACCACCAAGTTAAATCCAATAGCAGCAGCGTGACTGAGGAGGACACTGATTCTGGGGCATGTGCATGTCAGACTTTGGGAAGCCCCCCCCCCCCATATGTCTCTTTGGAGCTAAAAGGAGGTCAATCTTCAGTTTATTCTGCTCCTTCTAAAACCAAGCACTCCAAAACTGAAAATAAAGTTGGAGTATTCTGCACTCACAGTCGACGACCCAAACTGTCCCAGTGTGTGGTGAGTTTGAGAAAAAGTCTCTCCTTTTTTGTTTACTCTGCTATCAAAGACTTTTGCACTGTATACATGCCTTTATCAGCCTACTATGTGTGTATGGTTGTAACTTTGTATAACAAGTCGTGATGTGCTTTTATACATTTAGACTTTCTTTATCAGGCGCCTCATGTTATTGCATGTGTGCCTCCAAACACAACTTAATGTCAGAATGTGTTTAGATGTCTGATCTGATGTGAATCCAGCTCAGTAAGCTTACTGATGTAAAGAAAAGGCAATAGTTAATTATTCTGTTTACTTACAGGAATTTAATATTTTATACAAAGCACGATGTGCTGTGTGAACATATGCGGGAATCCAGCTTAATACAAATAAATCAGCTGCAGGCTGTTGTGTTGAAATGCACCTGAAAAACACCTATTTTACAGTCTGCAATCAATGTCCTCATCATGTGAGCTACAACTGAACTAAACAAGTTTTAACAGAACATTTTCTCACACCCACACACACACACACACACACACACACATACACAAATCTTTCCCCGAAGACATAAAGCAGATTCACTTCGATCCAACGATTCCTGAAAAAGTTATTTTTCATTAGCCGCGATGGAGAGAGGCAGAATGCACACCGAATGGAAAATGGATGTGCATTCAACCGCACTCCCTTCCCTCCTCTCTTCCTTCTTCCACCCCGGCAGTCTCCATCTCTGCCCCACCTGCCTCTGACCTGATAGGCAGAAGTGATGACTCTGTTTGTGTAAACTGGGACAAACCATATCCGGGCTCTTTAAACAAGAATGTTTACAAGACAGAATAACACAGAATAAAGATCAGCTGTATCAGAGCAGCAAGCCCTCGTAAACCAGGCTTCAAAGTTATTGTCAGCAACGTGAGCGTCACGCAGCAGGAACAAGCTTAAGGTTTGACTCTGTGGGGCTCATACCATAAAGGTTAGATTACTGAACTTGTGGAAAAGTAAATCATGGGTTTGAATTCGCAAGTAGTTTGGGATACAAGAAACACCTGTGATCATTTAAGTGGACCTGGAACATGTTTTAATGCTGCATAAAGCTTCTTTAAATTAACTACTAAGCAGACATTTAGCTAAAGTGTAATCAAGGACACGAACTTGAATGAAGCACTGTTGCTTCACAGCAAGAAGGTTTTTGTATGTTTTTCCTGTGTTTGTGTGGGTACTCTGGCTTCCTCCCACAGTCCAAATACATGCGGTTAGTGGGGTTAGGTTAATTGGTAACTCTAAATTAGCCATAGGTGTTAATGCGAGGGTATGTGTTAGCCCTGCGACAGAGTGGCGACCTGTCCAGGGTGTGCCCTGGGTTATCCCCCTGCGACCCTGACAAGTATAAGCGGAAGAGAATGGACGGTATAACATGTGGTGCACTGAAAAGACTTGTGAGCTATGTGAACCTGCTGCATTTTACTTTCAGACACTTTACCAGCTGAGTCAACAGGATGGTCCGACCCCCCGCTGCTACACGCTGCCCCGTGAAGACCTACGATGTACTGGTGAAACATGATCTCTCACATAAATCCTAAATTTTCACGTTACTTTCACTGATCAATTTAGACGCTCTTTTGAGAACCTGCCATTTATTTTCAGCTTTTTCAGGACTGACTTCTCATTTATATGTCGATTTTATTCTCAAGAAAGGTATCTGTGATGCAGTGGGAGCAATGATGAACACTGCAAAGGAGAAAGCTCTCGAATTGTAGAGAGGCAGTGTGTAAAAAACAGCCTATAGGTTATATTACACTAGTCAAGTGTGATGTAACCTATAGGCTGCATACTATCCATTTTAAAAAGTCCCTTTTATGCAAAGTCCTGTTTCACACTCACCAACCAAAATAAGAAATGTTAGATGAAAGCTCTCCATGGCCATTTTCATGCATAAAGTCCAGACAATGTCAAGAGGATCAGGTTGAGACACTGTCTGAAGTTGTTCTTTCTCACACAGAGAGAGACAACAGGTGATTGTGCACATCTGCTCAGTCAAAACACAACTGAAAACTTTAACAAGCACACAAAATCATCTTTATATCACTTCCCTAAGAGGGTAAATTGTAGAGTGGCAGTTTTTGATTGCCAGTTTAATGGCACCGCTTGTTGACTCAGCTAAGTGCAAATGACTGGATGATGCCTTGGCGGCAATTAAAGGAGAAAGTCCAGTATTTTTATAAGAATAATACAAGTTATCCATTCGCAATTACATGGAAACCCCAACAACAGGTCAGCACTCCAATTAGCTGCTTGAAAAACTTGTGTGGAGGATAAGGCAGGTCAGCACACATGCATACTGAAATACACAAGTGTGTCCATGTTTCCAGCATACATTAAAAATACCCATCCATTGTCACTTGAATTTATAAATGCATCAAAATTTACGTTGACAATTTATATATTTACCCACCCATCCATTCTCTTCCACTTACAGTTTAGGGCTGGAGCCTATCAAAGCTGTAATAGGGTGAAAGTTGAATACGATTTGGACAGCTCGCCACAGCTCGCAACAACTATTCACACCAAAATTCACACCTATGTGCAAGTCTTTAGAATTGCCTTTCAACTAAACATGCATGCCTGTGGACTAGGGCTGCCACGATTTGTCGACTAGTCACGATTACGTCGACTATCAAAATCGTCGACGACTGATTTAATAGTCGAAGCGTCGTTTGAAGCTTTGTAAGATCACAAAAGACGCAGGAATAAGTGGCAGGATTTAAGAGTGTAATAACGGACTGAAACAGAAGATGGCAGCATTGCATATACAAGGATGCCAGCTGCCGTTAAACCCCGAAGAAGAAGAAGAAGCAGCTGTGTCCCAGAATTCATAGCGCGGCCCAGCGCAGTTTCCAACAATGGCGGCAGCTAGTTAGTTTTAATGTTACTCTTATTATTCTTTCTGGGTCACAAAATAAACGTTTAACATATTTTCAGGCGAGAATGTAGCTGTGTAAACCTCAAATATCTGCTCAGTTTATCAGGACACCACATATTTTCAAAAGCGCTCCGACGTTTTCGGAGACATCTGTTACCCACTAGCTCGTTAGCGAGCCGGGGGCTAGGCTCACTAGCGCCACGAGAACAGCGGACTCCCCGCAAATCGTTTTCAAACCCACCGCCGTCTTTCGCTACTCAGGTTAAATATATATGAGTCACTTAGACAACTTAAAATGTTATTGTTTGGCTTTTTTTTTTTAGTATTTTATTTGTTCCTGAGTAAATCAGTTTGTCTGAGATTAAAGTTATAGTTTTTACACAGCTGAATAAACTCAAGCAGACAGCTGATTATCAGAAGTGTGAGATGCTCCAGAATATACCCCAGTGTCCTGGGGTATATTCTGGAGCATATTCTGGGGTATATTTTAGATAGCAAGGAGTTTATTAAACTTCACCGAAACAATCTGCAAATTTCATTAAAATTTAATAAACTATCATCTTGTCTTTATTTTTAGTTAGCACAGACCTTAAACACTTAAAGCTGTAAGCTAATGATAGTTATATAAGAGCAGATGCTGCTGGTGCAATAAGCTGTAGTTTTACGTCCAATGGATGATGATCTGATTAGTCGACTAATCGCAAAAATAATCGGTGACTAGTCGACTATCAAAATAATCGTTTGTGGCAGCCCTACTGTGGACTGAAGGAGGGAGAACATACTCCACACAGAGTCACCAGCAACCCAGGGCTGTCATGCTGTGAAGCAACAGTGCAAAAATGGCAACAATAAAAATATATTTAATACAAATTGCAGTTGTGTAACCTGGAAGTAGACAAACATGTACTGTGAGACAGAAGAATGTTGATGCCACTTTGCAAAGTGCTTGAGTCTTCGCTGCACTTTTCGTCGTGAACCATTTAATTTATTAGAAAGCATTTCAGAAAAGAGTACTTAAAAAGGCTCCTTATACCTACGACATATCAGTAAAGACTTACGTCTGGAAATATAATCTCCTGTGATCATCCGAGACCTCCAAATATCACCTAAATCCGTCACCGCAGCACAGTTAAAGCAGGAGTGTCAGCTGGCACAGTTGTCTAAAGTGCATGTCTTCATCAAAAGGGGCTAAGATGACTTTGTAGCATGCCTTTTCAGTTTATTGCACTCACAACAGCTCTAAAGGTTCTGTGTTGCTACAATTTACTGCAAAATTGTCTTTTTGAGAAGCTGGAGGTGTCAGTTATTGGAGGAAGATAAGAACTATAAACAGAGTTCTTAAAGATTTAGATATGCGCTACTTTAAAATTCTGGATCACTTTCCTCCCGTTGCTCTGTCTTTACTGCTCCAAAAACTACCATCAAGGTGAAATTTGTTCCTTCTGAAGGATGTACAGCATTTCCTGCTTATGACTAATCAAACTAGCTGACTTCCTGCTGGGTCTCCCTGAGCTCTGGGATGGGACAGCTGTTGGCATGTACCACAGTGTGACGCAGAGTAAAGGTTGTTTTGAGGATGAACAAACAGTCCAACATCCACGGGATCAAAGGTCAAATATGACGGGGAACAAATTTCTGCATTGCAGAATCTGTGAGGGAAAAAAAGTCAGAAAACAAACACATTGTGCAAGCTGCAAGTTTCAGCATGTACACAGATGTCTACTCTTTTCTTTACACAGAACTCCATCTGCTAAAGGACTCCTGCAGTTTTATATTATACTGTCTATGCAATGCTAGCAGTGATGACTTTTCTACGCCTACTGCAACTGTCCAGTGAAACGAAATCTCAAGCCTGAAGTTTCTGTGTGCACATTTGAGTCGGTTATAAGTCAGCTATGAGTGTGTGACTGTGTGTAACTAACAGAAAGCTCCTGATTAAAACGTAAACGCAGTTGGTACTTCATGTTCTGTTTCAGGTAAACACGCACACCTTGCGCATGTACCTGTGTCACAACTGTGCAGCTAAGACCGTGATTTAAACCACGCTTGCAACACGTGCCACGCTTAAGTTACTTTAAAAATTAGGCCATTCAGTCACTCTCGATCAATCTCAAGTCAAATGCAATCAATCAATGACAGCCGAACAAACAAGACTCATTCATACTCTCTCTCACACACACGCTTTAACCCATCAGTACTCACATGCTGGCGTTCAGACGGTGTCAGTGAAATGATGTGAATCCGCTGAGTAACCGGACACCAACTGTAAACAGTCGACTATCAGAGAGTGTTTATGGTTGTGCGTCTGCTTCTTTGCGTGCTAACCTCTCTCACACAGTTACAGACACACTGCTGCTGCTACTCGAAAGAGAGTGAGCAGAGAGGCTGGCTTGTGTGTACACACAGACTGGCACCGCACACGCAAACACAGAGTCACTTTGGGGCAGCCGAGCTGGCGCTCAAAGCGTTTAGATACACACTCTCACACACACACACACACACACACACACACACTGGCTCTTATGTGTAGTGAAGAAGCTAGGACTCTGAAGCTAGTTGCTAACTGCTTACTGAAGCTAACTTAGCTAGCAGCTGACACCGTCCGTCTCCGACTAGCGGATATATGGAGTCTGCTACTGCGCCTGCCTTCTGCCGTTAATCTCCCTCTCTCTCCTCTCTCTCTCTTCCATAAGCGTTCATCCCTCTCTTTCACATGACGCAACCAGGCGCGCCCCCCTCTGCTCTCAGCCAATCACAGAGGGGAATATGACAGCACGCAGTGAGCGGCAGGGTTTAAAGAGCTCAGACCGGGAGACCCCTACGTAAGGTTACGTAATTACGAAGGGGCTGTCAGCGTTGCACCCTTACAGCTCATCAACGCAGGAATAGCTCATGTGTTAGGAAAGGAGAATGCAGCCACAAGTTTCAAGTTTGGGCAAATGGAGAGTAGGTCGAGTATAAATAATGGGCAAAGGATATAAACTTAGCACAAAAAGTAATGACTTTTTTTGTTTGGTCGATTATTTCTTTGCTGCAGGGGCGATTCTAGGTTCAGACTCTTAGGGGGGCTCAGCTCCTGATCATGTCAGCAGTGCCGAGCAATTAATATTAATGGGATATGCTGTTTGCAAACCTAAATTCAGTTAGATACACATTACAATGTTACACTCTAAAGCAACCTAATTAATTGGATGACCTATTGCAGTAGAGAGTAATTCAGAGTGAATAATCAGAGATTTCAATCTAATCCACCCGTTTTAGGGTGGGAACTTTAGTTATCAAACCCCAGGCATTTTTCTGCCAATGCCAAACAGCTTATTCTGCTAATTTGAGTTTCTGGTTCCCCAGGAGCTGACAATTAGGTGCCCAATTAGCAACACCAGTATGGACCCTGATGTGTCCAGATTCTGTCTACAGCAAATGGATCTGAGGGTTAAAGTGTGCAGGAGATGCATAGAATACTGTGCAGACTGTTGCACTGATAAGATAACAGGTTTTGGTGGAGGCAGTGTGAGGGTGTGCAGCGACTTCGCCCTCACTGGAAAAATGACTTCAAACATCTACTCCAGTTCGAGTTCAGAACCAGAATAACCTGTTTGGCGAGGCAGAGAGTCATGGGTGCAACACACATACTCAATTCTGCTGCTCTACCCTCAAAGGTGTTTGTTTTTATTTGTTATTTTACAAATGTGGCAGCATTTAAGGGGAAATAAAAAGGTTTTCCAATGTTATAAGATTATTTCCAAGAAGCATTGTTACAAGAAAGAAACAATCAACCAAACAAAGTTTACTTTCCACTTTCTGTGCTAAATTTATATTGAGACATTTCCAGTTTGTTCTTTGCTTACACATTTTGTTTAACTTCCATCATTATCTGAGTAACTACATGTATGTTTGAGTTGTGTAAAACACTATGTGACTTTAAAGATCTCTAAAGATCGAGCTTACCTGGCCTGTAAGGAGGGAACTTGTGAATGAGGAAAGAGCTGAAAAGGACCGGATTTGATTACAGCTTCTCCAAATGGTTCTTTGTACTCCTGCTTTATAAACTGGACAATAGACCTCTATGCTTTTATCCCAATCATCATGCACTACGCACAGACAGGACTTGTGCAATATTTAGGCAATGAAACGTGGTTTTAGGGCATCTGTACAGCACCACAGTGGATTGCAAATCAAATAATCAAGATTTGATTAAAATGCAGACTTTCAGCTTTAATTAAAGGTGTTCATCAAAAGTATAGCATCAGCTGTTTAGGATTTACAGCCGTTATTATGCATAATCGCCTTTTCAGTGTCTCAAAAGTAATGGTACCAGTACTTATGACCCTGAGTATATCTAAACCTTGATCTTAATTTAAAAGACAGATATTTTGATATCTTGACATATCAATGCTTGCTTTAGCTAAAAATGAGAATAAAATAGCAATTGCATGTGTTCTTCAAGGACAAGTTTGTAATTTGTTGGATTTTCTGTGCCTGTCTGCATTTGCATGTATCGATGTGAGGACGGGAGTTGAGACACACACACACACAACAGACGCAATTACATACGTGTTTGTTTCTCAACATTTGTTTGCTCTGTTATCGGCCTCAGATAACAGAGTCTGTGTCAATGACATTCCTGACAGGACGCACACAACTCCACCAGAGTTATGGCGGGGCAAAGCAATGATTTCATTAAAGGACTGTAGAGAAGTAAATACTGAAGAATTCCTGCTCACAGATCATCCTTCATTTATTCCAGGTTTTGTTGGGCTCTCTATCTCCGCTCTCTGCCAGTCTCTTAATGTTTGTGATTAATATCATATCTCCTTTACAAGCAGAGCTCCACCTCTTAGATATTCCAAGTTGGGCAACCACAGCAAGCCAAAGTGTAACAGCACCAGCGCCGCTGTAGCTAGGCCACACTGGGCCAAGCCAAAGGAATGTTTATGGGGTCCTTTTCTGGGATAAAAGGGTCTTGATGAATTTTATTGCCATGTTGTGGACTTGTGAGCTTCCCTAAATGCCAGAGAATAGATGAAGGGTGTCAGTACTTACTATCCAAGTGATATTTTAGCCCGGGTGGACAGCTACTACACTTTGTGCTGCTAACTATTCAGAGTGATTCAAACAACCACAGATAAAGAAAGTAAAGATTAAAGTAAAACATGTTAAATGTTAGCTGAGGGTGCAGCCTACTGTTACACTGCAGGACCAAAATAGAAGGTTTTCTAATTACAAAGTGATGCTTGTGCCAGCTAATACATAATAGAGTCCCCTTTCCAACTGTGTCAGTGACAGAGTGCACATCCATGTTGTATCGTGTGATAAAACTTTATTATTTAAATCTTTCTTCTCAAATGCACTCACGAGTCCAAAGTGGTGATATATGCCAGTTTTTAAATTGTGTTGATAGGTCAGGTAAAACCAGAGTCATGATAAACAATATGTTTTTTCCTCAATAGTTTCGTCATGTTTACTGTCTAAGGACAGCGCTAGCAAGCACTCTCTGCTTATGACCAAAATATTAAAAAAAAACAACCCAAAAAAAACCAGCCCGTTCATTTTGGTGGAAAAATGCACCATCGACCAATCAAAAAATGATATGGCAACATGATATCTGATTGTTTAGGAAGAGGGAGAAGTTTTAGAAGTGACGGCGAGAGAGATAAAGACAGCAGAAAGAAGGAGAGCGAGTTTTGAGATGTGAGAGATTTGTGACGTTTAGCGTGTTTGGAGTGTGTAGTTAATGCGTTGTCTTGTTTAGTTAGTGTGTATTGTTGTGGATAGTTTTGTGTTGTGTGTCAGAACAATGAGGGGACTGCTGTCTCCAGGCAGAAACAGGAGTGATACACCTGCTGCTGTCAGACCTGCAGGTATCAGGCTGTGATGTTCTCCTTTATAGTGGACAGAAATTATTTCTTTGGAGTGGCACAAATAATTTGTGTGGCATCTTATTGAATGCAGAACAGCTGATTGTTCTGTAAATAGTTTGAATGGTTGGTTAAAAAAGGGTAAAAGGTAAATGGATGCAAATAACTTTGTTGTTTACAAAACTTGTGCATAGGATTTTAAAATTGACAATTTAATTTGCATTTAAAGTTATGAAATATGATTCATTAAACATGTTTGCGGTTATTACAGTAAAAAATATAACCTTTTCTACTCCGATTTTATGTTTTTTTGTTTGATTTTAGATCAATTGTGTTAATACAGTCTGTCAAAATGAAAACATAACTGTAAATTCAGACACGTGAGGTTGTGCTGAAAAGAATGATACCAAACAAGGCAAATAAAGTTTTAAAGGTGAAATGTAGAGGAAACATCAAAAGTAGTTAAAAATGGCCAATTATACCCTGGACCCCAGAGGGTTTAAACTTTTTTTTTTTTAAGTAACGCAATAGTTACTTTTCAAGTAATTAATTACTTTTAGAATCTTGTAACTCAGTTACCAACTCAGTTACTTTTTGAAGAAGTAACTAGTAACTATAATTAATTACTTTTTCAAAGTAACTTGCCCAACACTGTTGGTATTGTTGGCACCTTGATTGTCAACAAGACTGTGTATGATGAAACGTCGTGCAGTTTTAGTGCTGAGGCATTTCTATGCCTGTCACAACAGCAAAGTGACTGAACAAGTTGTTTTTTATTCACCGTTTCCATTGTGGCCTGGGAAAAATAGAAGCACGCCACATGAGAGAAAGCTGGAACGGCTGCGACGTGGTGGGGGCTGCTCGCTATGAATAGGTGAATGGATACTGCTCAGAAACTTGTTTATTCTCTCCTCAGTCCCACTTCTCTCTCCTCATTGGTCTGCTCCCCCTCTCCCCATTATCTACAAGCCTGTGCACTCTCACTTTCTCTTACTCATTGAAAAAGGCCAACACTGTTGCTCCTGCTTCCCCTTCCTCTCGACATAAGAGTGAAGAAAGGCTCATTTTGTCTCCCCAGCTTAATATGAACCTGTTTCATGTTAGAAATACGATGATAATGCTTTGTCTCTGCAGGAGGATATGTGCAAAAGATACAGAAAGGAGAACCCTGCTTGCAGAAGCAGCTCACACTCTAAAAGTAGTTAGACGTCATTATGCCAAAAGAAGGGCAGACAAAAATGTGCCAGAGATGTTAGACTTTTGTCAGGAGGAGGGAGCGTTTCACTTCAAAGGCCTTTGTTAACTATTATCAGGGGCAAAAACAGGGTCAAGCATGGAATGCTCCAATACGAATACATGAAAAACAAAACAAAGATATTCAGTATCACTGAATACCTGCTCCCAAGTGTTTTAAACAAGTGCACCTAGAAGGACAGAATGATATATCCACGAACAAACAAACAGGGACCCTTTGTAAACACACTAATCGCTCTGTTGATGGTAATAGTTCTCACTAAGATAGCGGACCAAAGAAAACTCAGCACCTGGTGGACCAAAGCTGACCCAGTCGCTTGAGAAATAAACACGAGGCCAGAGAAAAGAAATATGAAAATCTGCTTTTTCCGAGTTGTCTTTTTGTGCAGTTTTCATAAAGACAGCCTTGGATGGAGGAGTTTTAATATCATCCTTAACCCTCGCACAGTTTCTCTTTTCCTGTCAGTTTCTATGAAAAACAACATGCACTCTCTCCCTCACAAACACACACTTATGCACACAGAGTCACTGTAGTTAACCATCAGCGGGACAATTGTGTGCACTCAGACGGCTGTAAGAGAGAAGATGGTCTCTCAAGGTCAATATTAGCCCATTATGGTGTTATATCAAACCCTTTCAACGTGCTCTGTGTGTGTGTTTGTGTGTCTGTGGTTGTGTTCGCTAACGTCTACCTTTGCAGTCCCTGCTTGAATTTTAAACCTTCAAATCTAAGGTATTTTTGAAATAAGGGGAGAGTCACTGTGGCTCAAGGACACGTGATGAATTACCTGACAATACTCTAAATAAATTATTTTCTGGTCTCGGTTTTGGATAATGTCAGAAAGAAAAATAACACTAATGTGGTCATCTCATGCACACAGCTTCACACACCTGCTGCCTTTTATGTGGAGCAGTCAATCAGCAGAAAGGTGGTCTCGAGAGAGGCGCCAAGGAGCCTAACAACTGACTGTACCAATATAAGACAAACCGTTGTAGAATAAAAGAATAAAAATTTACACCTAAAAAAAAGGTTTCATTTATTCCATTTAAACAAATACAGAATGATTAAAAAACAATCCTCAATTTAAACATTTATTCAAACATCAAATGCTTATCAAACAATTAAATATGTAACACCTTTAAGTACAGGATTTACAGCAAAAATGTATCTTTTGATAATGTTTCATAAAAGCACTTAAGTTTGAATAAAACACGAGTTTGAACTTAAACACAAAGTTTGAATACGTTTCAGACTTTAGTGGTGGTAATGCTTGTGGGATAGTTGACCACTACTGCCAGTTAGTTGTCTGTTTCCCCCCCACTGTCTCAGCTCCAACATCCTCCTTACCCCCTGTGTTGCAGTAGAAGGCACTTTGGTCTGGAGGATGTCCGAAGGAGCCCCATGACTGATGGAAGGGTAAGACAGTGGTGGGCTCGCTTTGATTTGAGTCTCTGCCATCAATACTGGCGATCCCATGAGAGTCTGGAGGAGCAATGCTGCTATAAGATACAACCGTGCTGGGATCTAGGACGTTAGCGTTGCTGGGAACGCCGGGGTTGTTATTGGTCACAGAATTGTGGACGCTGTCTACAATACTGTTGCTGCTCGTTCCGGCAAAATCAGAGGAGGTAAATGCTGGAGCCGGAGCTTGGGCTGGGAGCAGATTACTAGCTGGGGTGGGCATGAGGTTGGTGGGACGACTGAGGGCCAGACGCTGGGTGAGGAGCTGGTGCTGCAGCCGCCTGTCGGTCCAGTCCTCCTGAGGCTGGCGATGGATCTTCATGTGAGCGTTACGGGACTTGATTTTGTAGAACATTCTGGAGCAAACAAGGAGGGGAGGGAACGACGGAATTTAAAAGAATGCTTGACAATGAAAACCATCTGTTTGTTTGCCCTGATGCCAAACACAGAAAAAAGTTTGTTGCAAGCTTCCTTTCTTATGACTGGTGCTACTTACTTGCCACACAACTTGCAGGGAAAGAAGCTAGCCAATGGGGTCACAGGAACAGCCCCCTCCAGAGCAAACTGTTTGTCCACTGGCTGACACATGGGCGTCACCTAAAGTAACAGGAGCACTTAAGAGTTAGCGTTCTCTGATTTGTGAGCTCCATTTATGTGACGCATTTAATGTTAGACGACACGAATAGTCCAAATACCCTGTATCCTATTAGCTTCTAATCTATAATATCATGAGAACAGACAAACCACCACAGGAACTAACAACAGGGAGAAAGAAAGCTGGACACGGGGCATTCAAATGCAAAAGAAATAAACAGAACATGTTGACAAAAGGGGGAAAAAAATGCAATTTTAAGTTCCTCGTGGCTTCTTTTAATGTTTCTTACACTTTTCTGCTGATCCAGCTCTACATCTCGTCGCTCGTCCTCCTCCTTTTGTTTCTTCTGCTTGTCCTGCAGCTTTTTGCTCAGGTAGTAAAACTCGACACATTGACACACTGTCTTAGTCCTCACCTGAAACACACACACACACACACACATACCAATCTCGATTTATTGCCACATAACATATGTCTTACACCGTGACACAGGAATATAAAATCAGTCTATGCTTCTGCTGTAAATATGGCTAAAAAGGCCCTATGAACTGACATGTGTCAGGAAGCAAAAAATCACCTGACACATTCAGATATTTCTTCCAGACTTTTCGTGTGCAAACTGCTGCTCTTGTGAATCGAGTTGCAACATGTACTTGGCTCGCTGATGGCTCGGGCGGTGAAGCCACTGCCCTTTGTGTATGAACAGCAAGGTTAGTAATTTGATCCTTGAAGTGCCAAAAGGCCCTTTGGGGAAGACGATGCAGTCCAGTAATATGCGTGGTGAGACACCAAAAACTGAACAGGTTTAGGCAAGAAGAAGAAGAAAATTGCATCTGAGGAACATACTGTTTCACCCTGAAGTAACCAGCAGAATACTTGTGGTGCTGATGTTCTGTTTTTCATTCTATGCGCTGATTTGACCCACAAATAATTATTTTTATCTCAGTAAACTGCTGGCTGATTATGGTGCCGTGTGTCATCGTGTTGCACAAACAACAACCATTTGTTGTGTTTTACCATTTTCTGTATGAGTGAAAAGTCTTTTCCATAAGTCCCGAGAGCGTCACTGAAGAGAGTCTTTTCAGTATCTGTCCAAAGATCACAGCCTACGCACAACAAGAGAGTGGGAAGGGACAAAAGGTGCATGAGAAATCAAAGGGTCACAGTAACATATTAAGCAATGCTACCACATGTAGTAACTTGACAGTGAAAGACAAATAGATGAACAATAAATCTGCAGTCTGTCTCTGTGAACAGTACTGCCTGCATTTACAGGAACACATGGGTACTACCATGCAAAACAATGTCCATTCTGTACTTTACATGGTTCTTAGTGGATTTAAAAGCACCAGGCAAGGGGGAGGGGCTGTGGTATGTGATTGAGGTAGAGAGAAGTCTAAGCTGCTACAATGCCTTCATTGTACGCACAGTGAGAATTGTTCCGCCTTTGCTGTCTCACATTGCTTAGTGTTTCAGAGAAACACAAGAGGTAAATGCCTACGATCACAACATGTTTTAGCTAGTTTTGCTTCACCGCTTTTTGCTGTTACCTTGTTATTTAGATAGTTAGTTAGAAAAACTGTATCCCATCTGAACACAGACCCATGTCCAGATCATGTGACTTCTTTTAATCTTCTGATATAGATGGCTATAGACACATTAACCCCTCCAATCAAACCCCTACAAGTAATACCACTATTGGACTTTGCTGTTGCAAAGACAATTTTTGTTTTCCTCAGAGGCAAACATTCACCAACAAGAACATTTTTATATGCATAACAGCAAAACAATAATATTTTTAATAATAATAGTAATGATCATCGTCATCATCGTCAAGTAAAAAGTTGGGTTGGAGTAGTGGTGGACAGAATAAAAAGTCATGCAACATGACTTTATGGAGATCCAATTAAAATGTCCATAGTTTTATGCCAGCATGATACTAACATATCATTTTCATAAAACCAAAAACTATTGTTTTTAATGTTACAAGTAGGTATGCTTAGTCCATGTAAATGGTATTTTTTTTCTGAGAAACGACTGTTTTCTGGGTAACTAGACACTGTCAATCCAAAGAGTCATGTAAGCAGGTGAGTTAAACTGAGGTCAAAGGTTACCAGAGTAATGGTAGTCTCCTGCTGGTGATGGCTGTGAGAACAACAGCATCTCCAGTGTTGCCTGCATAGGAGGGAGTGGCGGAAGATGGAGAGAACAAAAAATGAGGGATGCAACATTGCCAAGAAAGAAAGAAAGAAAAAAGAAAAGGATAAAGAAAAGGAAGAAAGACTTCCTACCATTGTGTCTCCCTGGCAAGAGTGCAGACAGTGCAGAGCCAGCTCGGAGTTACTGCCTCCCCCTGGTAGGCAGCTGGAACTGCACATGGACAGCAGCTTCTCCACTGAGCACAGATAAACCCAGTAAATTTTAATCAGTTCAGTACCAGTTCATTTTAGAGACACTTTATTATTTTGCTCACTTATATCAACTTGTTTTGAGTTCAGCCCTGACATTTTAGCTTCCCTAAAATGTTGAAAGTCCTTGAATTCCACAAAATTTTAAAGTGCAGTCACTGTCCTGAGCTGGACTGTATTTTTGTGTGCTGCTTACCTTGACCTGGTAAGTCACCAGTTTCTTCTTTCTTGTCCAATGGTTTCCAGAGTAACTGTTCCGTAAGGGACTCTTCGTCTGGTGACCGCAGCCCTGACTGTTTGCCATCGGCTAAGCATGGAGGAAGATTAGCCTGGAAATCTGGACCCACATTGACAAATCTGGAAGCAGGGGAACAAAAAGAGAAACAAACGGAGCGCAAATATGAAAACAGACATAAAAGACAACCATATAAACTTTAAGGTACCTAAATATATATCCGTTGATGTGTTAATGCTTTCTCATTAACAAAACATCTGTAGCTCTGATTCTCTATAACTATTATCCTAGCCAGCAGTACAGTAACAACTGTTGTGTTGCTGCCACTAGTCTTCTGATATTTAGCACTTACCGAAACACGCTGCACTCCTCTTCGCCCTCTTCTTCACACACTGTTCCTTCCTCTCTGTGATGGAGACCTGAAATGGAGGAGAAGAGCCCAGTTCCTCTGCGGGCAGGATTGAGGAGCGGATAAGGAGTGTAACAAATCCTCTTCAGTCCTCTGCAGGAGCGAAGCAGGCTGGGGAAAGGCTTTCCAGTGTAGACTGGCTTGTCTTGTTGCTTTGAGAACAAAAGGAAAAAAATGAGACTGATATCCTTGATGATATAAGGCACGATAATCTAACATTTTGGGGCGAGACTTTAGAAACATCTGCACAGTGGTCTAAGTGTAAGAGCTGACGGGATCAGAGATACTTCTGTGCTACAAATACAGAGAAAAGGCCAACATCAAATTTATAACATGCATGCTGAATGATCACGTGTGTTCTCATGTACGCCGAGACAAATATGAAGGGTGCCCGAGCAACAGCCTACTCTAACTTAAAGCGAACAACAGGCCTATCACCATTTCCATGTCTGTCTCGTTTACACAGTTTATCTACTCAACATGTCTAAAAATAAAAAGCTGTGGTTTTAGAAGCAGTAATGCAGTTGGAGCTAACGTAATTTCTTGACAAAGAAGCATTTAGGCATCCGCCCACTTTGACTGCGATGCCTCTCCAGCTGTAGCGAGTCTCGCCTGCCTCCTCGCTAACTGATCTCCTGAGTTTGGGCCATGGAAGAGTAACGGTGAGAAAATGTGTCAATTAAAACACAGCAGCATGCCACGGCTTATATTTTTATTACATGTGTTTTCTTTTAGTTTCACATCTTCATTGAGACATGAAGTTTGCGTCTGTACTACTTCTGTAGTGGATAGGTAGTTTTGTGCCTCAATACTCTAACATAGAGAACAATATCAAGGCTCAAAATTGATCTTGTAAAATTTTGCATGCAAAGATGTTCTCAAGTATGATTTAGCAACATATATAAAATTATATATTCTAATGTAGGTTATCCATCATCTGAGGTTTTATCTTTTATGCAATCCTACAACCTGAGAACCTGATTAGTCTTAATGCAGACCAAAGCTGGACCTCACAGTCCTGGATATGTGAAGACAAAGCTGATATTGCTTTTGTTGTCTGAAACCCAGCAAACTGAACGAAACAATTTCCCTGAGTATCAATGCATAAGTTTAAAACGTCTCTAATTATTTCACGTACTGGTAAGTGTGCTATACCTGCAGATTTGACTGGTTTAGACTGGCGGGTCCATTCCTTACTTTCTGGGTGAGAACATGAGGAGACGTCTTTTCTGATGTCTCGTGATGTTCCCCAGACGGATGATGGGGATGAGAGGGAAGATGGAAAGGGGAATTGGGGGATGGACCACTGGAGGAGCATAGGGCTCTGGATTGGTGAAGGGATAAACGATGGGAAGAGGGCGTAAGCAGGGTTGATTCAGGAGACTGAAGAATGTCGCGTGCGGCTAGAAAAACATAATCGGGAGGAAGAAATTAGTAAAGGGAGTGCAGTAGGTGTGCACGCAAATAATGAGGCTGCCAGGGCTTTATTATTTACTGATTTGTCTGACTGTCTAATTCCAAGGCAAGCAGACACACAAACAAAATCATCAAAAAGTCATTATATCTGTGCACCAACAAAAGCGAGAAAAAAGTGAGAAAGTCACACTAAAGTCTCTCTGTTACGCAGAAAAACAACGATCGAGTTTCAAGAAAAACCCGCATTTTCGCTCTGCTCATTTTTGACGAGCATGTTTTCAAATGTATGTATGAAATGCATCTATTACGAATGGTTCTGGTTGTGAAAATGTGAAAAGTGAAACCCTGATTTGCATAAGGGAAATGGGAAACTTAACACGCACACCTACAAAAACCCACATGTCCCGTAAATTTACATGTGGGCATTAACCTGTGGTTTTTGATAAGTGGGGAAAATAAAGGTAATTAAAGGGGACACAACATGGGAAGAAGGTAAAAAAAACAAAATCGCTGTTTACTTAGACTCAGGCAATTTTTCTTTGTGTTTCTAAAAATACACCACCTTCCACAACACAAGTCTGAACATAATATGAAGCCAGATTAAAAGTTGGTCTTTGTTTGTTCATTTCATTGTCATATTAGACTCAAACGTATTGACTAAGGGGATTTTGTTTATCATTTATCAATTAGTAAATCAGTACTACAGTAATACTGTCAGCAGCCTGCCAGTTCTTGGGAAAAGGATGCTTTATAAAACAGGCTGTGAATGTGTACAGCTTATTTTAAATAGAAACCTTACAGACTTGAATACAAGTGGAAAATTAATTTAAAGTAAATTCTCCTAAAAATTCAGTCAGTTCTACTGAAAAATGTAATTTAAAAAAGCTTCTTTTAAATATATGTGCTGTAAAATTTCATATTAGTGTAAAACTAGTATTTAAAGTCAAAGCTAATAGTAGTTTTTTTCCTAAAACTGTATGTTTATATATGCAAATTAGACACTATCTTATTTAATATGCATTAATTTGCATAAATATCCAAAAGTACAAATGTTAAAAAATTATGTGTATTTGATATTTTATTTTAGTCTGAAAGTTAAAGAAGTGAAATAAAACAAAATCTTAAAAATTGACCTCTACAGGGGAAAAAACCTGATTCTTTTTTCTCAAACAGTCAAATAAACTATAATAAAAATCCCCCTCTTACCCTGCGGGTGGTCTTTATCCTTCAAGCTTGAAATATATTCTTCTGGATTCTTACTTCATTATTTCATTAAAAAAAAAAAAAAAAAAGCTATACGATACCTGTCATGTTGCCATAGTCGTCACCATGGGAGGCTCTTACGTTGCATTCAATGTTGCCGGGGTCACCAGATGACTGTGGAAAGCTGTGCGACAGCAGTGGAAGCTTCCATATCATCCCAGAAGAGTGGACAGAAGGTGTGGATGAGATGCGGGAGGCAAAAAACTGGAGCATACTAAGTGATTCTCCCTGAGAGACTGAATGTCCGGTGCCCCCGTATCCACTGGGCGAGTCCATTTTGGAGGGCGAGTGGGGTGGAGGAGGTAAAGGTGTGGGAGGAGGGCTAAGAACAGAAGGCATGAAGTGAGAGGATGTGGGAGGAGAGGGGAAAGATGGAAGAGAGGAGGGGTGAGCAGGGGAAGAAGAAGAAGAGGAAGAGGGAGGCAGATAGGAGTCTGAGTCAAAAGCACAGCTTTGCCTTGACTTGACCAGTCCTGGGGTTTCACCTCTCCCTACTCCAAATTCCCAGATTTGTCCAGAGGGATCTCCACCGGGTATCACAGGAAATCTTCTCTTTCGCTGGGAGAGAAAGGCCTCAGAGAAGGAATCCAGTTTCTGAGTGTATGTCCTGCTGTTCATGCCGATAAGCGATCTCTGCGGGAGGGCCCCTGAGGCCAGCGCGTGGTTGACCGCTGATGCTCTCCACCTCGCCTCTCCCTGACTTGAGGGAGAGACATTAAGCCAATGTCCCTCAGCCTCTGCTGGCTGAAACTGAACCTCACCTGAGCCACAACTGGGCCCATAATTGTCGTCTCTCCCTAAATAATTATCACTTGTTCTTGCGTCCATCATACAATAATCTACGCTGCTGTCATTAAAGCTGACTGTACCAGTTCTGTTGCAAGACGGAGTTTGTTTAGGAAAGTGGCTAACGTTACCCTCCCTGTTGTAAACCACAGTGTCACTTTTAGGCTCACTCTTTACGTGAGCATAATTATTATAGGGTGCTCTGACTCTACGCCTCGCTCCTTCCTCACTCGGACAGTTTATCGTGTAAAAAACATCATTTGTGTTACTGTAACAATCACCTTTCCCATCTGTGGTGCTTTCACAACTATCCTTATCCTCCCAAGCTTCCTTTTTGCCATACCAAGAGTCGTCAAAATGGCTGCCTAAGGCACCGTCTCCATCAAGGTGGCCAAAACTAGCATCTCCATCCAAACTGCTGGCACTCGTGCTTAGGAACA
Organism: Copadichromis virginalis; assembly: GCF_057382275.1. Lineage (NCBI taxonomy): Eukaryota > Metazoa > Chordata > Actinopteri > Cichliformes > Cichlidae > Copadichromis > Copadichromis virginalis. The sequence goes on from NC_140620.1 coordinate 49,857,796, forward strand.
CTCTGTCCCCCCCAGTACTCGTCTTCCTCGTCACAGAGGAGGCGTTTGATGTCAGGAACGAAGCAGTGGATTCTTCCCCTCTACACTCGTACTGCTCCAGAGGATCCTGGCCAGGCTGAGATGACAGATATCCCGCTTCAGAGCCTTGGCAGTTGGCAAAGGTGAGAGAAAATGATGGACGGTGGCGGTGGTGGTTGAGGTTGGAGAAAGACTGGGTGGACGATGAACGATCCTCCATAATGGGCCTCTGGATTTTGCTAGAGTGCCTGAAGGTAACAAAAACAGAGTTTAAGTATAAAAACATAAATTTGATAAACAAGTATCCAATTAGCCGTCTGTGCAAAGTAGATGACTTGTGTGGTGATAACTAACCTATAGGAAAGATCAGTTGTGCCATGTATTGTTATGCTTTCTATCTTTGCCGACATCAAAATCTGAGCTAGCTAAAAGCCACATGTGTTCTTGTTACAATCAAAACAACCAAGCAAGCAGCACTAACATAGCAGGGTCATTCAAACAGGCCTACAGACTCACACATGCATCAACTTAGTAACCACAGCATCAAGCTAGCAACATGTTATTTAACTTTATTTTTAAATGGCCTGATGATTTCTTACTCTACTGTTTCTAAAACAAAGCATCGTGAATCAGCCAACGGTAGTCTCACGCCGTGACACAAACTGCTGCAGTTCTTAACTATTAGAGACGTCTTTTAAATGTCCATTTTCATTTTTCTAATCATTCACATTCCTGTTGAGCATTTACACTAACACAGTTTTGCACCTTATTTAATCAGATCATCAATGAGATAGTAAATGTCCGCAACATAGTCTAAAGAAAAATGCACGAACGCTGCACGAAAACCAGAGAAGTGACTGAAGAGAAAGTCATTTTCCTACCAGTCGGTGCTCTGTAGAAAAGAAAAATTAATACGCTCCTTCAGTTTCATGACAGTCACTTTTCTTTCTGATACTGTGATTGACATTATACTGTTCGAGTACAGATATTTACATTGGATTAAATCTTTAAGTCTTCATTGGTTTTTCTTCTTTCTTTCTTGAAACCACACTCTGCTCTAAATAGGACACTGAGTGAGTCAGACAGAGAAAGAACCAAGTAAGATGAGATGAAGCGACAAATACACTGTATACGTATTGAGGTTTTTTTTCTTTTCTTTTTTTTTTTTACCAGTCTTTGGCGCTTAATTTCCTTTTCACAGAAGTTTGTCTTCTGTTGTTCATTTTTTCGGATTCTTATTGTTCTTCTTACTGCTGTCATCATTCGTTCTGCCTCTCCACCGTCTCGACTGCTCGTCTAATTATTTCCCCTTTCAGATTTTCGACCTCTCACACAGTCCTTCCTACTACCTCTCTCTCTCCTTACTGTGCATCCTTTGACAGTACACACATACATTAACGCATGCACGCACACACTGTCTGTCACACTTGAAGCAAAATGGACAGCTCTTATAGTCTGTCTTTTTCACAGCGATACACTCATTTACCGACTTACTTACTCACTGAAAACAGATGTACACACACGCACTCGCGCACACACTCTGCCTTTCACACTCACACACACTTGCAGGTGTCAAAGAGGACCAGCGGGGTAGTGATGTTGCCTCGCTGCCTTTTCGTCGTCGTGGTAACCACATCCTGAGGAAACAAACGCTGACGGATCTCCCTCCTTTCAGCTATCTTTATCTCTCTGCCCCCCTCCTCCATCTCTCTGTGTCTCTTTCCGCCTCTTCGCCTGGCCTTATCTCTTTTGTTTCTTTTTTCTCACTGAGCGCCCAACTTTGTTGTCTCTCATGCCGTCTTTCTTCTTTCGCCACCTTTTTTTTAATCTCTGCCTCTTCTTTTCTTTCTATCCCTTCATTTGTTGTCAGCTTTTTAGTTTATGCTGGGGGTTTTTTGAGGGGGGAGGTGTGTTCAAAAGCAGTTCATCACAGACTCTGGAGTAATAACAGTTTTTAATGTTATATACATATAGCTATATGTTTGCTACATGGGCTCTATTTCTACGGCTCAGTAACCAACTCTGACCATGTAACAAGTGCTAAAAGTACTTGTGTTTCTTTCCGGTACACATGGTGTGGTTCAGTATATATGGATGTACATGCATTGTCTAGCTACAGTACACTTTATGTGTGTGTGTGCATGTGATATAGAAGGAGTGCGTGTGCAGAGGCGGTAGCATACATGTTTACCAGATCAAGATTCTCCGGCTGAGTCAGCTGACAGGAAGTGAGAAAGAATGAAACAGGAAGGAAGACGGCGACAAACGATGAGGTTCAGGGAACCCTCTAAACACTGCAGCCCCACCCACTTACCCACCCACTCACCAGCCACACACACACACACACACACATACATAGTATGCACCTTTAACTGCTAATCTGTCATTTTCTGCCTTTGTTATGTCATGTAGTCACCTTAAAACACCAACTCACGACCTCAGACACAACCACCGGCAGGTCCACAATTCTGTGAGCTGCAACGTTTGCCACAAAGACGCACACACACACGGTCATATTAACACACACGAGACCATGAGGGACTCGAGTCCCTAAATATATTACAGTGAAATTAAAATGAGCCTTCTGCATCACCGCCAAGGATCTAAATATACTATGTGGTTAACTGACTGGCAGTGCTAAGGTATAAAATACTTTGTGGTTGGTATAAAAAACATAAGGGTTGGAAGTATGAGCAGTTAAAAACAACAAGACAAAAAAGTAGTGAACTAATATATATTTACACATGTAGTATAAGTATATAAGATCTGTACAGTGTATACAGTCAGCAGTCACATGTATATACAATTATATACAGCTCATAAAACTGGAACCAGCTGTACACATATAACCTGTGCCAATGTGCTCTCTTACTTTAAATATCTGTGTAAACATTAAACTCATGCATATTTTTCAGGTGCATGAGTTTCTTTCTACATATTAAATGAACAAAAACAAAGTTGAACAAACTGAGCATTATCAAAGTATCCTAGACAGTTAAATTGGGATGCCTGTTTGATTAATAGCCACACTAGCCGGGACATTTACTGTCCAACTGCTCACATTTGGAAATATTTCAAGTCCAGTCCTTAGAGAGGTGGGTGACTTTGTAATAAATGAAGAATTGTTATAAGTATTGAATGATCCAATAATCCAGCAACAATCAAAATCAGTATCTGAGTGTGTAGGTGGTCATGTTAATGCTGAGGTCACTTGTACACTGCGATTACACACTGGAAACCTCAGTATTAACATGCATAATAGATAATGCAGTAACTACTCAACTGTCTGACAGATCAACCTCAACATTAGCATATATGTTAAATGCCCATATTTTATTTCTATAAATTACAAGGTGTTCTTTCAAGGCTTCGTGGTGGCCAGAGTGAAACATTTCATCAGATTTTAAACACTCGATTTTAAATACGACACACGCTGTCTGTTCTCTAACAGTGCTGAGAGATTGCTGTCCCTATTTGTTTTTATCTTTTATCTTTTTCAATGTTTGTCTTTGACGCCTTTCAAATACCAAAAGACCAAATGCAGTACAGTGAACTGGTAACTGGCACGGAGAGTCTTCTCCTCCAGAGTTTACTTGTAAAGATGAACTTGAATCACCACAGTGGGTTTCTCAGGCTCTTTATCTCTAACCTAACATTACTACTTTGATGATCATGCCAACATAAAATTATAGTTGTATGGAATCATGTATTTCAATATTAAAAAGGGCAGTAAACTAAAAGCTTTATTATTACTGTTATTATTACAATTTAAAATTGTTCTTCACCTCACTAACGTATTACGTTCAGGGCTTAAAAACCTCAACTGCTCTAAAGACCCTTTAATTACAGAGATTTCTTATGTTGTGTCTGAATCTGATGCAAACGAGTGTTTGCATAAATAAATTCACCTTGAGAAAACAGCCGGATTTAAAAAAAAAAAGTGTGAATGAAAGAATGTGAAAGGATAAAAGGGGAGTGCGGAGGAGGATGTACGGGGGAGACGTTTCTCTAGTTTTCTCTTGAATTCACCCTGAAAACCTGCGGGAGCAGAGGAGGGGGAAAGAGTCGAGCACTTCTGGACTTTTTTTTTCTCGTGTTTTCTCTCCGAGTCGTATCTCTGTCTGTCTTCCGTCACTTATAAAAAAAAAAAAGAGCGATGACTAGCGGGAAGAGAGGAACGTAATGGATTAGAGAACTTGAAACAAACACGAAGCAGACAATTTCACAAAACAAAAATGCCGTTTGAACAGCGCCTCTCACTAACCTTGTCGATCTTCTGTGCTACTACGACAAAATCTAACATCGCCTAAAAAGTCATACAGTGTATATAATGAAACTGCTACCAAACTGCTCAGCATACAACTAGCAGGTGAGACAGATTGTTTTTCAAAACAGGAACGCGTTCCTTTATTAAAGTATATAATAAGATGCGCAGAGAGGGTCTCGGAATAACCAGAAGATATTTTCTGTACAGAAAGTGTAAGTCGAGAGCTTCCCTTTCATTAACAATTTAGAAACACACCGCATCGACAACAATGTCAAGCCTACATTAGACTCTTATAACAAAAAGCTGAAGTGTTGACAGAAAGTTGTTATTTTTAAAGTATTAGTTGCACACTTAAGAACCAGCGCAGTGACGCTCTATCTTTGGGGTCCTAACCAGTGATTTATATGTGCAACTATGTTTATTCTCACAATACGAATGCAGAAACACCAGACGTCTACAGCTTTGGTTGAAATGTAAAGCGAGTGGAAGGAAAGTTCTAAAACCACTACACTGAAAACTGATGTATTTCATGCAAAAACCTCTAAGGCTGGAAATATGGCATATTTTCCTCTTCGTGTGTTAGTCATTCCCCAAACTAGGGGAAAAAAAGAAGCTTATTACTTAAAAACAAGATCACAGGGCAGAAGAGAAAATGTTCAGAGACCCCGCTGCGTGCAAATGTACTCGAGGTGCTACAGACCTCTTTCATGTAAAATTTGTGATTCTTCGTCTTCTTCACAAGTTAACGACTTAAAAGAAAGCGCAAAAGGTTTTAGCCTGGTATAAAAGTGACAAGTTATTTTCATTTAAAAACGTTTAAATGAAAATATTTTTTATTAATGGAGAGCTCTAATAAACTAACACTGCCTAAAACTGTTGAGAAATCTCCCATTAGATTGTTTCGGCCTTTCAGAAGCTGCAGAAGTCATGAAACCTGTTTGAATATGATGAAAGATTTTTCAAACCGTCGAGTTTTCTGCTGCATGATGTTTTATGTACATAGGTGCAGGCAGACGACAACGTTACGGTCATGCTCGCTGAAGGCCGAGCTGGTGAATAGATATTTAAATGTGGAGCTTTAATTTGATCCAAATAATATAATCATTTAAAGTCTTATCCCCACGCATGGATATTGGATAAAATCTCCAATAAGAAGCCATTTAGTAACACAAGCTGCAACTTCTGTTAACACCTTGGCTTTCTGGGCCAGTAATCAGTGGTATTTACCAGAGGTGTGGACTCGAGTCACATGACTTGGACTCGAGTCAGACTCGAGTCATTAATTTTATGACTTTAGACTTGACTTGAAAAAATGTTCTAAGACTTGTGACTTGACTTGGACTTTTACACCAATGACTTGGGACTTGAATTGGACTTGAACCGGTTTACTTGAAAAGACTTGATATTTTACCCCAAATATAAAATTTAACATGCATATTATATGGAGATTGAAAATGTGACGTCATTCACGGGTAGAACCGCAAAGGATTCTGGGAACTCGTGGCAAGCGGTACTAGCGCACGCAGGCTTTCAATTAAAATCAGTCACACAGCGATAAAAAGAAACACAAAAATGTCAAGAAGCTGTTGTATTATTAACTGCAATAGCCGGTCGCATGACAGCCACGGGAAGCCGACGGGTAAAGAGATCGGTTGTTATCGGATTACGTCGTTGAAGAGAAATTGTTCGAGCCATGTTTCCGAAGTAACAAAGAGGCGACTGGATTGCAGCCATTCAAAGATCAAATATAACGTCCCAGAACACTCCAGCTCATAGGTTAGTCTGCTCCAAGCATTTACACAAAGGTCAGTCTGCTGTTGTAGTTAATGCGTCATTTTTCTTAACATAATTGGTGATATAGGTTACAAGTAAGTCTGGCGCTGAACAGAAATTGTCGCGCTATGCTCCTTTATTTATTGTGCATAAATAGTAAATTATCCTGACACAATATTGCGTTTCGCTTCTGTTATTATGGTACACTGACAAAAACATATACTTTTATTCACAGGATAAAACAGGTTTTTTGTATCACTAATTGCCCAGTACGATTACAGCATACAGTATTATTGTCACTGCTACATTTCTGTGATGCTACCAGAAATTATTTCCACTACTAATTAATTACCGTTGAGCTCAAAGGTCCTATTAATAAACGGTTAACGAATGTGTATTTATGACGACGATTTGTGAGACTGGTAAACTTATGATACGTACGATGGTCTTTCGTTCTACACGGTGCATTTCAAGGTCCTGCACCATCCGTCGGTAAACTGTACCTGGGCTTGTTGCAGTGACCTGAAGTTACTAAACTTCATGAGTGTGTGCACTCACTCCAAGAACCGTATGATTATAAATATGCATATAAATATGCTACGATGAGATAGCTGACTTCATCTAACTAGCAAATGTTTTCCAGGCTACGTTGGTGATACAGTTTTTTTTAATGTGTATGATATTTTTGTCATGCGATTTTAAAGCCGGTCCTACAACCGCATCCAAGAATAACATGCAGCTTATCTCAGAACTGTCGGTGAAAATTATTCTTGGAGCTAGGTTTAATTGAGCTGCATTTTAAAGAGGTGCAATTTCACAATTTGTGTATATTTTCTAAGTTCACTATTTTGTATGTGTTGAGAAAAACACAGATTTTAAAATTACATGGTCTAATATTTACATTTAGCATAACTGCAACATTATTTTTTCGTTTGTTTTTTTTAAAGACTCGAAAGGACTTGAAATTCAAAGTTTCAGACTTGTGACTTGACTCGGACTTTTACACCAGTCTGACTTGCCTGACATTACTTGAGACTTGACTTGAGACTTGAGGATAAAGACTTGAGACTTACTTGAGACTTGCAAAACAATGACTTGGTCCCACCTCTGGTATTTACTACTTTTGCCACACAAGTCCTCAGTATTCTCGAGTTGAACTACATCCAGCTTCAGCAAGGAGCTCAGCTGCATACCTGTAAAGTTTAGTAACTTCATTTTGCACTGCTGTGACACTATATCGTTGACAAAATATCAATATCAAGATGCACAGACACCTGCGAAAGTACTCACAAGCGGCTTTGTGGTAGTTCCTGTTACAGACGATGTCTCCGGGACTACATGACACACACACACACACACGAGTCACCGGGTAAAAAAATGAGACCAGCTACACTATCATAGCTAGTAACAATCATGACTCAAACCTATTTAGCACACAGCTGCAAAGCTCTCCGTTTTAAATTACATCCATTTGCATGAAGGTCACAGGGGTCAACTGATGCTGTAGCAGAAGAATCGACGTAATGCAGAACATACAAGAATTTATCCCCTTAACTTCTAACTTAAGTAGTGAAAGCAAACGGTTTCACAGTTGCAGACAGTGTTTCTTGACAGGCTTGGATTAACTGTGGATTGCATGTCTCATCATGGCCATCTTACATCATCAAATAACCTGCTTACCTAACATAGTCAATCAAAATAATAAAGTCTGAAAACAGTTGTGCAAGGAAGCGACCTGTTTCACAAGCCTTGTTATTCCTGCTAAGTACATGGCATTTAAAATCAAATACTTAAAGTGAAATAAGGAATCTTTAGTTTTGTTCTTGGATATTCGAGTCTCACACCGCTGGTTTCACAAGCCTAACCGTGACAAGCTGTGTGGGAAATTTCATTAAAAGTCAAAGATCTTTGATCGATGAAGCCTCTACAGCTCCATCAAGATTTGGGCCAGAGAGATCGACGCGTCATCGGCCAATGGATGCTCCGTAGGTAAGTATTCAATTTCTAACCTCTCTTAATGTTGTCGCCCTTTAACGTGAACTTGTCAGCCGGTTTGTAAGCTTTCAGGTGCAGTGGAGACCGATTTGTTACAGCTATAGGTAGGCAGGCCAAAAAGCATAAATTCAAATGTGGACCAAATCAAAATTTGCAATAGGCCAGATCTAGACCGGAAGCCATAGTTTTCACATATGCACATTTAAAAAAATGTTTTTTTTTATTTAATTTTTTTATTTTTATATGTACAGCTTTACAAATGTACTGTCAATTTTAAAAAGCTGGAATCTGTGGATAGTCGATTCTCGGGAAAATCTGGAAAACCAGTAACGCTGAAGTCGCACAACAACCGCTGAAAATGTGAAGGTCAAGTAGGGACGCTGTCCAAATTATTATTATTTTTTTCTTCTTTCTTCTCAAATGTACCCCCCAGCCGAACATTGCTGTTGACCGTGCGGACTGCAGGACACGGGACCACCCATCAACAGCTGTAAATTCACCAGAGCTATTCTCAAATCGGAGCCATTAGATACCGCACGGGTTTTGCAGCTGAATGTCCGATCGTTCAACGCAGGCGGAACATTTTGCAATTCTCTAGAAAAGTTTGTGTGTGAAAACGGCTTCAGTTTCCTAATCGCAGGTAATAGCGAGAGCTGAAACACTAAACCAAAAAGAAAGACAAAACTGACACTTTTACATCGGCTAACCGAACTCGTACATTACCAGTGACTCAACATTAATCTTACTGAACCCCCACAAACAAAATTGCAACTTTACCAAATCTGATGCGACTGAAATATATGCCTCGGAGAAATGGGTGTAGGTTGCATTTTAATATCCAGTATAGCCCAGTTCCTATAAACTACCCTTCAGGATAGGGCGGAAAGCTGTCACAGAGCTCTGAAGATATCAAACTCATAATGGGCTTTGATTTGCAGTTCTAGAAATGCTTAATAAAATGTCCTTAATTTACCCGTGCTAAATCTACTATTATCATTAAGATAACCTAGTATAACTAAGCTTTCATTAAAGAAAGTGGTACTATGTAACAATATTAAAAGATTTTTTTTTAAACAATCACAATAAAACAAATTACACTGACATTATCATCAGTTTTCTATGTAATATATTACACTATAACCTAGTGGACAAAGAATTTTAAAACTTTTCTGTGACACAGTTAAGAGGAAACAAATTACAGCTCATAAGGATTTTTAAAAGGTGTTAAGAGTATCATGTCATCCACTACTTAAAAAGGTGCCCTTATGTACTAAAGGATATGAGTGCAACCACACAGTACCTCCGATGAGAAGAACTGTAGATGATTATCAGCTAGGCCACTGGAAACTGGTCACAAGCAGTGGTTAGGCAGTAACTGGTGCATTCATATTAGATAGCATCAACTATGAGAGAGTAAAAGCACCTTGTGCTTGCATCTACCTATGTTCTCTCTGCTGCTAATTGTATTGATGTGTTTCTTTGTTCTTAAATGATGAATTTATTTGTTTGTTATCCTCATTGTGCACCTCTTTAGCATTCCTAACACCTGTTTTACGCTACACAGTGACTTTGATGTCTGTATGAATACAATAACACCCAAGAAACAGCAGCAGAGCAAAAAACACAGCTCTAAATGAGAGAGAAATATTTGGGCGCCCAGAATCTTTCACGTCTTATTCTTTTGTTTTTTTACGAAATTAATGCAAAAAATTTAGAATTTTTCGCAACAAATTGTAAGAAAATACTCAAGGTGAAAACAAGTCTCTCCAAATGGGCCACATTCACATTATTTTCTAGTATAAAACAAAATAATGAATTGTAGTATTCGCCACCTTTATCGTAATTCCTGCAGCAGGTTTGCAGCTAAAGAAGAATGAATCTGGTAGCTGGACTGATACAAACGTATCGTGTTTTCACCCATATAAATTCACATATCACATTAATCTGTGCCTTTAAGCGCTTTTTAACTATGAGTACTCGCAATCGAAGTTTAGGGTTCTATATCTTGCAAATTTCAGGGTTTGAACTGGAGAAGTCAGCGATTGACCCACAAAGCTTCTGATCAGCAGATGACCCAGCCCACCCTGAGTCACAGCAATTTACAAATACGTTACTTTGAACAAAGTACCAATCAGGATATGGAAATGTGAAAATGGGTGATGATTATCAGACTCCGTAAAATCAACTGTTAGGGCGAAGTGCAAATCTTCCGTAGGCCAAGTTATCCTGCGAGGCAGACTGTAAGAGAGGCCACCGCAACAACTGAGAGGGAGATACAGGTTTCCATGGTTGAGAAGGGAGACACTGTACTTACAAAAACTGCCTTCCGGATGCTTCACCTGCCACAGCTTTATGGCAAAGTGAAAACCGCTGTCGAAAAAAACATCACATGGCAGGTAAGAACACGTGTGGGAAATAAAGTGAAAGAAAATTCAGTCACTGAACCAAATTTGGGCTTTTTGGTTGTTCGACTAAAATCTACGGCAGACGCACTAAAAACACGCAACACGCTCCTACCCGGAGTTGTGCAGCAGCAGCGTGGTGCTTCAGGAAGGTGACTCTGCAGCAAGTATTGGAAAGCGTTTGATACTTGAAGGGGAAATCGACAAAGCAAAAAAACCCTACGCTCCCTGATTTAAAAAGTCAGTGTCAAGAGTAAGTGGAGGGCAGAGGCCAAGACTGAGCATATCTAAAATGTGCTGCAAGATTGAATGTCAGTGTTCACTCACAGGCCCGACATGAGCTCTTTTTGCAAAGCCGACTGGGGTAAGAATGCATCGAAATGCTTAAAGTTGACAGAGTACGATAAGACTTTAAAGTCTGCGACTTTACTGCATTTAAACGCGGCGGCGGTGTATTCTTGCGCAATAATTTCGTTTTGTCTTTTACTTCACTCGGTAGCTTTGAATACCTACCGTGGCCTGAACTTATATGAACAAATGATAGAATTTTTCTGGAAATCGTCCTTGCCTTTTACACCTTATGTCTGTGGGTGAAAGTAGCATGTACTGCAGCTTCTTTGGCTTCCTCATTTCACCTCCTCTTCTAGAAAGAGTGTAAAAGGCCAGAGTAATGTTAATTAAGTCATTTAAAGATAATAACTTTACTTAATTGTGGTTTCTCAACTACGGGTTTTAAAGCCGAGCATTTAAAAAAGTTCTGTATATATGTTTTTTAATCATTGCCACAGGCGCTGAAGCCTTACTTCCTAACTTTAAAAAAAACAACACAAGAGGCAGTTGTTGCCCCCGTTCTGTCTGCAGATGTCAAAGAAGGTCACAAAAGCGGAGGGAGACAAAAATAGCAACAACAAGGAAAACTCTTCATCTAAAGTTTGGTCCACCTCATTTAAATCAACTGGGAGACGATTAACATCGCCGAAATATTCTTAAAACAGAAAAGTACAGAATCCAAAAGTTCCAACACCTCGATGTTAACGGCTTCAACAAATATCGTCGAAACATTAAAAGCTGACTAAGAGCCGTTTCACACCGTTACCCCACAATGCCACATTCAATAAATACTTCATAATACACGCAGCTGTTTGTCTGGCTAATACCTACACTACAACAACTTTATATGTAACTGGTCAGCGATAAGCAGAGGCCCAGATTTCATCTTAACAATGTTCACAATGAACAAAGTCAAGCTTGTGGTTTTAAGCCTCTCTCTATAAGAGCATGTTTGGTGTAAACACCAACATGTTGTGGCTAACAACACTGAAATGCTACAAGTAATGTTGAGACTTAGCAGTGTGCAGTTTGTCACTTGAAAAATATAAAAAGAAAAAAAATAAAAGACGAAAAGAATTTTCTAGTTACTTTTTCAGCTGCTCAAAACATTTAATGCACGCAGAACCTACCAGTCAGACTTTCAGGAGATTAAGTGGAAGCATAAAAGTGATGCTTTTATTAAAACAGTCCAAGTAATGCGAAAGGAGGAGACGCGCCTGCATATTTAGGTCATTACTCAAAGTTTAAGAGCTGTACAAACATATTATGAATCACTTCTAATACTGACTTGCAGCTTTTATAATGTATAAAATGCATATTCCTGCGAATATATATCCTATTCTTCATGGATAAATGTTGTATGTTTGAATTTAGACTGAACTAGATTAGACATAATCTACAAATATCTAATCGTTTAAAAAAAAAAAGAAAAAAAAGTCCACCTTGAATTTAAATTTTGCTGAATTTAAATTAACTGGTAAATGATGATAGCTAAGACTGGACAGGACAGGTGTGTTTCATTTCTGTGTGAGTATGCTAACTGTGCTAATGCTGGGACCCAGGGTTTTACCGTTAAATCTTCTCTAAATGTATTCTGAAAAACAGTCCTGCCCCACAGTGCTTTGTTTAAAGAAACAAAAACACTGAAATTAGAACAAAAAACGTCTTTTTACCTGTTAAGTTGTCATCACGAGGAGAGCTGTCCCAGTGGCAGTGAAATGCATGTGTGTATGGTCTGCTGGTAGGTAGACATGTGTGTGAGAAAAGGGGTGGAGAGTGACACGGTGAGCGAGAGAAACGTAGTTTCACCAAAGATGATCGGCCTGTCGCTCTTTCAGTCTTTGATCAACCTTGTCATAACGCCACCGTGCGTGTATGTGTGTGTGTGTATGTGTGCATGCATTTCTGTGTGTGTGTGTATTACGAGCTGTGTCATAGTGATGCTGGAAAGAGAAGAAAAAACACCCCGGCGTGTGGCTTTAACCTCACACACACACACATACATATACATGCATACATATGCACACTTTCAGTTTGAGTGGGTGTTTTTTCTCCTCTCTCATCCCTCATTTTTTCTTATGGTCTTCTTTTGGTCTGTTTGTTTTTAAAGGGCCACACACCCAAACACACACACCCTAAAACACAAGCAGGACCCCAGAGAAACCCAAATGCACTGAATAATCAGCTTTTAAATACTGCAGTCTGGTAGAGAGTCCAGGTCCGATCTGTGTATGGTCAAAGTATTTGCCATTACAACAGAATATATGGTGTTTCTCTTGTTTTCTCAGACAAGGAAGTTAAAATCAATGTTGGTGTGGTGTTCAGTTTAAGTGAAAGGGAAAGTTAAATACATTAGAGGAAACATGCTTGTTTGTTCTCTTGCCATCAGTTAACTGAGAAGATCACAACAACTCTCATACATTTATGATGAATGGGCCGTCTGCAGCCAGCAGTGAGTGAGTACGGGAACACGGAGCAGCAGCTAGATCTTAGGGAACTAAATTCTACTTATTGGCGCCTCTAAAGCTAACAACGTAAATAAAAGTGCTTTAATAAATACACAAAATTGATTTGCAGGTGAACCTAGTAGTGCAATTATAGCCTGGCTAATAAACTTTACTTCTGTGAAACTGATTTGAAACAATTGAAGCCTGGAATCAGTAATGTTGCTCATAAATGGCAATTTAATTATGAACTTATTATGTAATTTTGCCTTATTACAAGCATTTTGAAAAAGGCGAATCATCTTTCTGTCATTAATAGGATAAAATATCAGCTAAAAAAAAACTAATAAAGCTTGGATTGACATTCAAAACCCGCCTAAATATGTTCATATCGCCATAAGATAAATTAGACCGTGATGATGCAGCATTTTAATTAGCTAAGGTGCTGCAAGCTAGTTTGTTACCTCGGCAATAAGTCAAGCTAGCATTTTATTTATTTATTTTTTCGGACCTATTTGTTGTTTGTATTAAAGTTCTCTGTCTCACAACAAAAAAGGGTGAACACACATTTCTTTAAGAAGTTTTTACCAATTCCAAGAGAAATGTATATTTAGATATTTTTTGACTTGAACGTACCTTGTTCGGGCTTCAAGGCCGCACAGTGGGGAACGGTGTTAGCAGGAGAGGTAGGGCTGGCATAAAATCTGACTCAGAGAAGAAAAAAGACAAGAAAGGGAAAGGATAAAAAACAGTGAATAGGAGAGAAACTCAGAGTATTTATTAATGGAAAAAAAAATGTTCTGTGTGAGCTTTGTTAGCTTAACAGAGATTTTTAACTTTTGTTTTACGCTTAAGTTAACTTGAAGTTATTTAGCTTCTGGCTTTAGCTTCTGGCTTGCTGTAGAAATAGGTTTGGTATCAGTGTTTTTATCTGTTTATCTAAATAAAGACAATGCACAACACACTCACCGGGCACTTCGTTATGTACAATTCCTCCTTAAAAAATAAATCTTATCAGCCACGCACACCAAGTGCAGTTATGCCCGCAGACACGTTCAAGACACGTTCAAGCTGAGAAAAGTGATTTAATGACTTTAAATGTGATGTAGTTATTGGTGCAAGACAGGTTGATCTGAGTATTTCAGAAACTGCTGATGTACTGGGATTTTCCCACACAACCATCTCTAGGGTTTACAGAGGATGCGCTAAAAAAAAAGAGAGAAAATATCAATGAGCGGCAGTTCTCTGGGTGAGACTATCTGGTTGATGTCAGAGGTCAGAGGAGAATAGCCAAATTGCTTTGAGGTGACATGAAGGCAACAATCCTTACAGAAGGGCATCTCTGGTCAAGCAGCACATAAAGCTAACGGGCTACAGCAGCGGAAGACCACACCACGTGACACTCCTGTAACTGGATCCAGTAGAGCATCTTTTGGTGGAACGGGAGTTGAGTATCATGGATGTACAACAGACAAATCTCAGAGGGAATTTTGCAGCACCCTTTTTAATCTGTGACATGAAGAATTAAAACAAGTCTGAAGGTAAATAGGCGTCCAACCCCTCCTACCGAACTCTACTAACTAATCAAATGGCTGGTGAGTGGATGTTTTTGTACTTTACTAAGCGTTATTTTTCACACACTGTATCTATAGCTACCATAAATAAATTAAGACTTCACTTCTCCAGGGTGAATAGTACCAAATATTTATAAAGTGTTAACAAATGCATTAAACTATGTAACAAGTTTACTGTATTCTAATAAAATTCTTGCTCCTATACTAATATATGGTGATATGGTGACCTGGCTCACTGTAAGTATGGAGTGAAAGTGATTACAACAGCAGTGTGAAACTTGTGGCCAGAGGGCCAGAACTACCTGCCAAAAGATCATATTCAGCTCACTGGATGGCTTTAAAAAATGCTGTCCAGGCTCATTAATACCAGTTAAAACCTTTGGAAAATTACTACTATTTTTAGGTCAGAATAAGATGAATCATAAAGGTGTGAAATACCAGTATTCTTTATCTACAAAATCTATAGGTGTGACGGTTCTGCATCTTTCCACTGTGACCTGTGATGCGTATGTGTTGATGGTAGAATCAGTGTGTTGAAAATCAGTTTAAAACCCTGAAGATATCTTCAGTGATCATTAAATGAGAGGCAGTGGATCATTTCATAAATGGTCATTAAATGAGAAAAATTATTTAATACCTTTTTAAAATCTTGGCGATGGACAAGTCGGAGTTAAAGAATCTACGTCTTTACACCTGAAGTCATTGGAAATTTTGGAGGGGCGTTTGTGATGTATTGATTTTACAGGTGAAATGGGGCTGTATGTGTCCCATGAACTAAAAGGAGTTTTACACCTTTGTTTTACACAAAGTCTTTACTGGGAACAAGTTTAAAACGTGTGTATATCTAGGCAATAAATCCTCTTGTATATACGAATGAATATTACCAAAACAAGAGGTGTATTCAATTGTTCATTAGTATAAATTAGCGACTGGCTTTGTAATTGCTGTGTGAAACGAGAATATCTTGTACTCACTTTGCTTTCTGGCTTTCCACTCTAACTAAATTACAGTACTGTATTTCACTAGCTGCAGTGTTCCATGAAAGCTGAAGAAAGGTCATGTATCTTCATGACACTGTGATGTAAAAGGTGCATCTGTATCTGTCAGACTCAGACTGAGAGTCAGTCATGAGTGTGCATGGCGGTGGTTTGGTTTCGCAGCGGCGTGGGGTGCAAGCATAGGTGCGACACGGGCTCTGATTCCCGGTATCATCATCTTCAAACCTCCCCTGTGATACCACAGCACGGCGGCCCTGTATTGTATCAAGACCCCGAAACTCTACTGAGTTTAGTTTCACGTGTCAGAGGAATTGTTTGACATTTTTATCAAAAGAGTGGGCTTAAAGCAGTGTTTTTAAATGAGAAATTGACACGTTTTATGGCATTGTATTACAAAGCAAGGCTTCTCCATTCATAAAGCACACTTTTCATGCTTTTCAGTATATCAAAGAAAGCCAGACTGCCAGTGTGTGCAGTTAGCCTGCATCATTTTGAGCTTTTCAAATGTGGATTTTGTACCAAGCACAGCATTTTGACAGTCCCAAAGATAAATGCAAAACATGATTGAACATCAAAAACTAGACTTTTTCCCCCCCCTCTGAATCTTAAAATAGCTTCAGTAACTATCTGAAGGATCAAAATTACGTACATACAATGGATTATGATGATTCTAACTAAGATAAAAGTGATATTTATAGGACGATTTTAAGAATATGAAAGTGATTGTTGTTTTTCAGATGGATCATTACAGAATCAACATTGTTTTGGTGTAAAATTAGTTACGAGCAAAACCCCTTATGGAGAAATATTCGAGTAGAAGAAAACGTCAACGGCTCAAGTTTGCTGCTCAAACTATAGCACGGAGGTATAATCGGCAATATAGAGCTATGCATTCATTTAAGTGCTGGACTAAAAGCGCCACCACTTTAAGGTCATTTTGATTCATTTGTACTAATTTAAAGTTTTTAATTTACTCCATTGTGGAGACAAATGTTGCAGTCTTTACCCACCTTACATATCATACAGTCACAGTTACTGGTTATTCAACAAAATATGTTAATGCAACAAAATGAAACAGACATGAATATGTATTGTATAGTATTAATTCAATTAAATGTTAACTAGAGTAAAATATATATTCAAACAAAAAGATGTTTGTATTAATAAGATAGTAATATAATGTATGAAATTGTAGAACATCATTGTACTCATACATTAACTACATGTCGGGATATAAATTGGTATCATTGGTATAAAAGCTCTGAGCTACATCGCTGCCATTTATCAGCAACATATTCACAGATGTGCATATATATAAGTGTACATGAGTACAGTGCTTAGTAGTAATAGTAGCTGTTTTTATGTGCTATTGTGTTGGCTGATGAAATCCTCTTTATAATTAATTCTTGTATTTCAATTTTTAAAAAACCTACATTTTCTATTTGGGAGGTTTCAGGACTGACATCAGATCGTACACTGCAGAGTTAAGGGATTAATTATAGCTGTTATATATTTTTATATACAAGTAACAAGAAAACGTGGTTTTAAAAAAAGGCAAACGATGAATGTCAGTGTAAATGGCGAAACCACAGACTGTTGTTGAAGATCAATAAATTAAATGGGTAACAAATATATAAATATTACATATTCTTCCTAATCAGACAGGTCAATGCTTAAACTTGATATTTGGTCAGGCAAAAAAAAGAAAAGAAAAAGTTCATCCCATTGAAGCCGTCTAAACATGAGCCTCGTGAATTTGGAATTACAGTCTCTAGCGAAATAACTTAAATGTTCCTTTAAAAAAAAAAAAAAAAGTCACTTATAACTTTTTTCCCCTCTAAACTTACATGAGACTTCATAAGTTTATAACTGTGGGGCACGTACAGACAGTAGACATTTGTAACCAACTACTCATTTGTCTAGCTGATTTTATCAATCGCTGATTCATTTATCAGGAAGATAATGGCTCATAAAGCCACTTTATTTAGAAGATGAATTTCAAAGCCCATCGTGAAACATGCTGTACTAGGAACTCTTTGTTGCTGAATTTCTGCCAGTTATTTCATCTGCCTGCCACATGTGAAGCTGTGTGTACTGTAATGTAGAGGATTTTGTCCATAGTTACTTTAAGAGAGCCATGGACAGGTGTGTGACCCCTTTAGTGAGACTCCTAGGTGTGTCTGCTGCGTCTATAAAAACCCATCTCAAGGCGTTGATAAAATAAACACTTCCTCCGTTCACATCTGTGACACACTTTCACACACACACCTGTAATGCAGTGAAAACAATGAACGTCTCATTTGATATCATCTCCTGCATAAACACCGTCAACATCTTATGTGATATTATCAGCGTAAACACAACTCTTAAAGGCGCCTTGCAGACAAACACAAAAACACGAATATGCGGTTGAGCAGAACGCCGTTTATTCTTTTCACTTGACAGACTCGAACATCATGCATCCAAACTTTACTTCTTTTTCCTGTGCGAGTTACAAAAACTCTCCCCCAAAAATTCATAAAGTCACTAAAAAGGAAAATGTAAGATTTCTAAAAACCATAAACAGCACAACCTTTAAGAAAAATGCTCAAAGAACCAGGAATGGAATGTCTTTCACACATTTGAACAATGTAGTGTTATTGCACTAGCTAATGTTTTAAACATTTTTAAACTGCATGTTTCATTTAACCCACTAAATTTATGTTCTGTCAGACTGAAATGTATCTACTTAATGCAGTTTTAATCCATAAGAATGTATTCAGAAACTGCATTAAGAGCAACACTAATCAGTATGCAGCTTTCCTATCCTTTGGCGCCATCTTTAGCCCGTGTAGGGGAACTGCAGAAGCAGTGCTTGTCCGGCGTTGAGCTTGAGGTCTTTCAGGTTTACAGTCGAGTCCACCTCAAAGTCTTTGTCAGTTGACAGCTTCACCTTGGCCGTTTCTGGTAGCTCTACCCCCTCTGCACAAACAAAGGTCGTCAAGTTTAAAATAAATAGCAGAGTTAATAGATATTGCTAGATATCGTCAGTAGACATGTCCGTTGAACTGTAACTTGCCTGTGGGTTCCAGATTTAATTTCAGCTCCTCGAGACCATCTCCCCAGTTTACAGCTGTTATGTATCTCTCGCTCTGATCCCACACACGAAGGAAAGAGAGAGACTTGGCAGAGCTGTAGAGACCATAGTAGTCGCCGTGCAGGAGGGAGCGCTCTTTGCCTCGCAGGTCACTGAGGGATCTGAACCACTTCCTTATTTCAGCGTATTCAGTATGGTTAGACTGTAAATGAAATTCAAGAAAATGCTTTACTGCACTTAAAGCAAACAAACGCTTGATCAGTGACAGACTGAACACACCCACACTTACCTTAGCACCGTCAGTTTCTTCCTTCTCTACATTCCAAACCATCTTCGGAGCTTCTCTGGTCTGGTTTGCTTTGTTGCTCATCTGATTTGCCTGAAGGCCAATTTCATCTCCGTAGGTAAACACAGGGGTTCCAGGCAAGGTGAAGAGCAGAAGCTGGTAGAGACGAATTAGGCCCCAAGTCGTTGCCCGTTTAGACAGATGGTCCTTCTGAGCAGCACCGAGACCCCAGCCTATTTTTCTCTGCTCAGAGTGGAGGGTCTTCAGGACCTGAATGCGCTCTTTACCTGCGGATATTCAGGTACCATAATCATCTACAATGCACCTTTTTGACATTTACTTAGGATTATTGTCACTAATAATAATAATAATCACTACTATGCAAACAGTAGCAGCCTACCTTCCGTGTTTCTACTGAGCAGGTCAGACAAGATTAGATCGACACCAGAGACATTGACTAGCTGAGACACCTCATTAGCTGAAATATTGTTGACCACACCCATCAGAGCCCTAAAGAAAAGAGAACAGGATCAGGTCAGTCTAGAACTTGTACTTGTTATACATCTTGAAACACTTCCTTGAATGTTGATGGGACTATTTTTCATGTCCATGTTCTCTCAGAACAAAGTATCCTGTACCTGATATTTTACTGATGCTTTTAAAATGACTTTTCCGGGACAGATAAGCCCTACAACTTTGTTATCTGTGTGGATAATAGCTAAAGTTAAGAATCTAAAATAAAATACCCCATTTAGTGGTCAACATTGTTTACTTGTGCTGAATCAAAGGTCAGAACATAGCAGCCACACAAACCTCTTCTTGGTGTCATCAGTGCCATTTCCCTGGACCGCCATCCGCAGTTTGGCCCATTCAGGACTGATGGAGGCAATGCCAAGGTCAGATATCTTGATGCCATCAACACCCTTACTCAGCCAGAACTCAGCTGCAGTCTGGAAGAGAACAGATTCAAATTAACTACAGTGGCAGCAAGACCCGAATCTACACCACAGTATATAATGTCCAATTTAATCATCTGTCCATGGGGCAAAAAGTCAAAAATGTGCCATTTGTTTATCACATGTAAAGATAGTGATGTTGCTTAATATGCCTTCTTACTGCAAATAATTAAATCTGTGTGCTTACCTTGACTTTTTCCATTATTTCTGTAAGGTCTGTTTTATCAAACCACACAGGATTTCCTTTGTAGTTTGGAGTCAGGTCAAGCACCACAGAAATGCCTGAAAGAAACAGCAATGTTTGCTCACATCTGGCCCTCAAGAGTACAGAATCCAGCAATAAATAGAAACCACTCTTAATGAAAGAACAGCGCACCAGTTACTCTTTTAGTGTGAACGATTTAGCAAGTAACTGATCTGAAATCAGACAATTACGTACCCTTTTTGTGGGCCGCCTTCAACAAGCTGTCGAGATCTTCAGCTTTTCCAAGCTCTGCACTAATTTCTTGAAGGTTCAGACCAGTCATCTGGTCGGCCTGGACAGTATGAAGAGGTCCGATTACCAGGCTTTTCACCTTTAGCTGGTTAATGTCATCCAACTTTTCTTCAACACCTGAAAGAAAAAATAAGAAGAAGAAAAAAAAAAAGGTAGTAAATAAAATGCTGGGTCAGTGTAAATTTCACATAAGGCAGAAAAACGAGGGTGTGAGCAGGTTAGGGACAAAGGACAGACAGCTTTAGACACATGTTGATAGTTCAGACTGTAGCACCGCAGTGCTTGCAAGACTATGTGAAGGATCCCAGCCACTCCCTCTGCTGCCCATGTGAAGCCTGAGCACAAGGGTGGCTTTGATAAAGAGAACAAAACTGAGTCACATGGAGTTTTTGGAATTCCACCCAAAGCCTGTTAAAACCAAGTGCTCCCCACCAGTTCACTTTATGAACAGTAGTAAGCACTGTTCTTCCTTCCCGATTTTAAAAGCCTGCAGTAAACATTTTTTTTGATATGTACATCTTGATATATTCCAGAGCTGCTCAACTTGGCCATATCTGAATAGAGATATGAAACAGATGACGTGTTCATTTTTTTCTTCTTCTTTTAAATGGTCTTAAGACCTTTAGTCAGACTTTGGCAGCCTAGTCAGCAATTTGATATCTAGACAGCTGACACAGGCCACAGAGAACTAATGAAAGCCAAGAGACGGTCACAAGACGTTATCCATGCAAGTCAGAGCATGTTACCCAACTCAAGACTGGGGCACTTTAAGTGCAACCTCCAACTCTTATTTTGGGAATAAACATGGCAGCGCAATAAAAAAAAAAAAAAAAAACTTTTTTTTTTAAACTTGCAAGAATAAAACCACTTGATCAGCTTCATAAGCTCTCCACAAATAGTCTACCTTTCAATCCTTCAGAGAACGCTTCAAGGTCAGTGATCTGGTAGACAGGCCCTTCATTCCACCAGTTCATCGCAGGAATATCCTTGCAGCGAGGAGCCTGGACTATGATTACAATGGCTCCAGCAAGCATACCAATCCAGCCCAACCAAAAGAGGACAAGAAGAACCCAGCGGGTCCTCACCCATCTGTGGAAGAAAATAATAATGTAAAAATGTCCACTTATTTTAACGCCCACAGAGGAAGACGGCTCTTAGCTGCAGCTCTTACCCTGGAGTGCCAGCAACCTTCATCAGCTCCTCTTTGGACAGCCCGGTGAAGGTAACCTCATCATCGGGAACTTTCAGCTTGACGCTGCCGTTTTTCTCCCCGCCTGGAGCCTGACCGTCCCCCGTCATGGGCTGCTTCTCTGGGTCGAGCTCGTTGAGCTCCACTTCTTTCATGTCGATCTCTGTGTCTTTATTCATGGTTTAACTGGAGGTGGAGCACAAAGGAAAATTATGAATTAATAACTGTATCTGCAAAAGCACTCTCATTGGCTAACACCCAAGAGCTAAATAAAAACAAGACCACCAAAAGGAGTATAGAGTTTTTGTTTTTTAAGGCAGCACCGGCCAAGTCTCATCCCCTCGCCTTTTGTCCACCCTTATGTAACACATCCCCCCCTACACAGGACATACAGGCAACGACTAGATTCATTAAGGTAACCCAGTTTTTATGTAGGAATTAAACAGGAGTGGCGGTGCGGTTCCCTACTTAAATAGACACAAGCTCTTGTTTGTTTTTCCCTTACAAAGCGCTCATTAAAAACTACAAACAAACAAACTAGTTCATGTCAGTCACACTTCAAAACCCACTCAAAACGCTAGCAACAAAAATATCAGCTGTAAAAAAAATACATTCAAATAAACGGAAGACCCATTCCTGAGATGCTCATATGTTCCACCGGTGTCTGATGAAACAATTACTACTTCTTACGTTAAGCAGTCAGCCTCGAGTTACGGAAATACTGCAGCTACCCTTCATAATAAGAGCATAACAATAGCAAGCATAGACTTATTAAGAAAACGATTTAAACAAATGTCACGAGTAAACGACAGTGAACATTTGTTAGTTAAAAAACAAACAAAAAAAACCCAACAAGTAGCTCTCTGACAGTCTAATATAACATAATACACACATGGCTTTAAGATTAAAGGGGTGTAAAGCGGAAATTTAGTAGTTGACCGGTTTGTTCCAGTTCGCTTCAACAGTCATTAAATAAAACCTCTTCAAACAAGTACACCGTAAATGTCTATGAAACTTTCACCGAACACAAGTTAAAATCGACCCGGTAGCAATAACAACTCCAAAAACTGTGTGATATCGTATAATTCCATCTTCCTTTAAGATGATGAAATCAAACCCATCCCTAGCGTCATGTGCTCCTACACGAGGCAGTCTCTCCGGCTGTGAGCTGAACACTACTCCCGCCGATAACACGGCAGGTCTGAAGTTACAGAGTGGCAGAAAAGTTGATGAAGTAAATCAAATTTACCTGTAAAATACAATGTATAGTCCCGGTTTGGCTTTTACTTTACAGCCGATTACCCCTTGTTCTCTACTAAGCGCGTAGAGAGGATCAGAGCGCGTATTTGTACCCGCTCGTTTCTCCGCCTACTGGGGGAGCCGGTAATCCCTCCCTCTCTCTCCCTCCCCCTCCTTCGCTTGCTGTCTCTCTTTCTTCCAAGAAAAAAACCTAACAAACAAACTAATAAACAAACTGAACTCCATGCTCCAAACTAAGAAAACTTTGTTCTGTTCCTTCATAATGGTGTCAATGAAACGCTCTACAAAATGCTGTTCACTTATCAGTTATTATACAAACTGAAGATAATCCAGTTTGCTTCACAGGCAAGATGATTGGTAATGTGATTATCTTCTTCTGATCAGTGGAGATTGCCACTCTGTGTTTCACTGATCTAATTTCACGCCTGAGGGCCTTTCTGTCGCCTTCTTGTTTTTGTTTTACCATATAGACCTTGTTTGCAGTGTTTAAGTGTAAACAGCTGACCACTTAGTCTCCTGTGATCACGCTGACTCTACAGTACCAAAACAACAAAATCAGCAAAATCCCATTTGAGTTGAATTGTACTTGCAATGCTTCTCCTGGGAGCTGAGCAACAGATTAAAACTGAGCATCTTTTCTCTGTAAAGGTATAAAATATGTTGTTGGAGCCTGGTTGAAAATGTCAGGTTCGTGCTGCCGTGACTTTATTTTCTGTGTCGATTCTGGGTTAAAGCTGGTCACACTCATGCCGATGACAGATTATTTCATGCCAGGTCTAACAATGTATATCTCTGTTGGAGACAATATTTGGGCGCAGCCAATCTAAAAACTAACATCCTCCTGTCCCAGATGGAGCTCTAAATCTTTCTCCAGCTGTTGTTGACCTTCATCGAGTTACAGTAAGAGAAGTTACAAACAAACCCTACAGAATTTACTTCCTAGAAGTAACAGTAGACTTCTAGGAAGAGAGTATGTGTGTGGGGGCATGTTTTTCACCCTAATTGTCCAGTTTGCTGTACACTGATGTGATTTATTATGACATACAAGTTAGACAGAATGAAGGCAGAATGCTTGGATTTATAGTTGCCGTAAATGTTTGCATAAATGAATCATACTCGTGTGTGTTTCATGTAGTGCAATAGTGCAAACTTTGATTTTACACTTTGCAATTCTCCCTCTGCTCTTACAGTGTAACTATAACAAAGAACCTTGCTGGCTGTCTGTGAGATAGATGTGTTATCTGTGTCTTCTCAGGCTGCTTGTTGCTCTCTACTCCTCCATGTCTGCACAGTGTTTTTGCCCTTTACACGACCCTGGTGCTGTTTCTTTCTGTCTCTACTAAGCAGGTTCAAGTAAACAACTTGCAGTGACAGGTAACTGCAGAAACAGTTAGTAACATGTTCATGTAACTGAACCCCTGCATGTGTATGCTTGTTCCGTGCTTGTTGCCTTCACAGATGTGACATGTTACGGCACTTAATTTCAAACTTTTTTTTATCTGACTACTTAATCAGTTTTTTTTGTAGTGATACGTCCAGTATAGTCCACTGACTCCAACAGCTCGGGCTTTCAGAGTCCTGTGACGTTACTGCAACCCTTACTAGTATTTATGTACACCTGGCTAGTTTTGGGTTGGGACCCCCTTTTGGGTTCAGAGCTGCATTAATTCTATGCAATATAGATTCAGCAAGGCGCTACAAACTTTCCTCAGAGATTTTGCTCAATATCGACATGATAGCATCACTCAGTTGCTGCAGATTTGTCAGCTGCACGTGCATGATACGTTTCTCTTTCCACCACATCCAAAAGGAGCTCTGTTGGATTTAGATTTGGTGACTGTGGAGATCATTTGAGTTCAGTGAACTCTGTGTCCTGTTCAAGAGGCCACTTTGGAATATATACAGTCAGACAAAAGATAAACTAGAGTGGTGACTATCTGTTGGCAAGCGGAAAGCCTTTATGATCGGCATTAAAAAGTAGATCGAATATGAGTGAAAACATAAAGAAAGATATACAGAAGATTTTTGTGTTATAGATCAGGCCATGATCTTCTTATATGCCATATTTGTCTTCAGGGACTATTTTATGTCTTCCAGAAACAGTGTGGTGCCTGTTTATTTAATTTTCAGACTTCACCACTGGTACATGTTCTTCTCCATGTGGATATGCCTCGGTCAAACCTTAACCAGTGGTAGGGAGGGGTGTCTAATTTAGGATGTGTGACATTAAATCTATTTATACTCTGCTGTTATTCAGCTTAGTCATTGTGCCAGGCTTTTGCTACCTGATGTCGCTAATTTTAAAACCTTTCTAAATGTCTTCTGCTGACTATTTAAATATGCCCAAGAATAAAATCTAACTTTATAACCAGTGTTTGGCAGCTGCATATCTACATGACGCACTCATGCTCACTTCTCCTATTTCATCAAAGTCAAACACACGCCATCTGTTTCTGTTTTTATCTCGGCCTGTTGATCATGTGTGCGTAAGTGGCAGAGTCAGGTTGTAACAGAGCTGCTGAGCATTGGCTGATGTGGACACACTGTGCTTTCCAGCTGGGAAGTATTGAGGATACAAGGAAAAGTTGCGGAATATGCTCTGTTTTTCTGTAAAATCAGCAGAACATGTGGGGAAAACTGGGAGGAGGAGTGAGTAGATCAGGAAACAGGAGACTGGAGGAGGGAGGAGAACTAGGAATGAGGGGAAAGAGCAGACAGGCAGAGAGAGGGCAGGGATGTGTAAACATGTTTTTGAGCTGAGGGTGAGGAATATATTGGAACAAAAATTTGGAGCGGAGCACAGCTCGGGGTATTAATGGAAGCAAAGCTTAGAGCGACAGAGTTAGTGTCAGTTAGTGTTAGTTAGTGTCCTTTTCACACATGTTGTCTCAGCCCTGTGAGGTTTTCAGTTCTGCTTAAACAGAGTTTACAGGATAAATTGGTCAAAACCTAAGCAGCATCTGAATCCTCGGAAAACCGAATCAATCCCAACTTGGCAATAAAACAAGAACGAAAGAACATTAGCCATCATCACAACAAGTTCACAGAGGACACGGAGGGACTGATTCACTCCTAGACTTGTCTTCTTTGTTTATGCCTTTGGCAGAGGAGGAGGGGATGTTCTGCTGGAGTCTATAAGCCAGCACACAGACCCCCACAGCATAATAACAGAGAGGAAAGAGGGCCAAAGTTGCTGCATAGTTTGTTTTTTCAGTGGAGGGGGGAAGAACACAGGGATTACTGTACAGTACCTGTGGTTCAAGGTCACAGTTCACATTACCATAGTAACTGATTGTGTAACAAGATCAAAGTAGGGCAAATTAGGAGCTGATTAGAAGCACTATGTGAAAACTTCTTGCTTAGATTTTTAAAGTTTAGATTAGTGTCAGTCAGTCAGGGCTCGAGTGACCATCTCACTGAATGCAGTCATTCATGCACACACACATATATGGCTACACCAAGAATCGTCTGATCCCCGTGAGAGAGTTTATTTAGTAAGACAGCATGTGCTTGGGAGGAGAGGGAAAAAAAGGAAAATAATCAGCAGTTCAGACCAGTTCAGACCAGTCTGGCCGAGAGCTTACGCTTTCATCTCATTGTTTCAAGTTCCCTGCAGTGAGCTCTCGCATTCAAAGTTCACACCGAACGAATGAAGTTCGGGGAAATGCTGCTTTAATCTCATCTAAAAAGTGCAAAGGTGTATTCACAGATTGATTTGTTCACCTCTTCAACAAACATGAGCATGTTTGTCTTTTGGATCTACAGCCAACAGAACACGCGCGGCTACATTTTGTGTCCTGGATAGAGGGGAAAGGAAGAATCCACCAATGTGCTGCACTGGTGATACAGAGAATGACTTACAGAGCGAAACATACAATTAATCAGACTGCACGTGGACTTTGAGCCATATTGTTTAACGTTAGCGCTCTCAGTTATGCAACTAATATATTGTCCCTCAGCGGGGATATCTGATCTTGCCGACTGTACATTTCGTAACTTTTCTGCTTGTACGCTCTCTCTTCTTCTGATTGTTTTTCTGCCCATTAAGCAGCGCCTCCTGCTTCTTCCTCTGACAATGAGAATGAATGACCTAGTTTCCTCTCACAGACAAAGAGTAGCCTGTTCGGTTTGGAAAGCCTCCCTCTCTTTAATTTTGCATGAATGGAGATAATTAGTCAGTTCTCCTTAAAAATGCACCATTAAGAAAAAAAAAATATATATAAACGATCGAATATAATACACCTCACACAGATGCGGGACACACTGCTGAAATCACAGAGCACACAATACTGTAACATACACACGACTTCTGCTTTTAAGCTCTGTGAAAAATATACTTGACATATTTAAAAGAATTCCTTCCTTTGTATTCCCATCACCTTCTCTGCCATTACAGCATTTTTCTGCCCGGTTCTCTAAACCCTCTCCCCTCTGTTGAGCCCCTCTCTATATAACTAACCACCTCCTCTTGTCAGCAGGAAACAGTGGTTGCAAATTATGTAAGAAGGCCCCCTTTCTGTGATATGAATGCAAAACAGCTGAGCCATGTGAAGAGCTTTGCGACAGCTTCTCCTGTGTGAGCAGAGTGGCGCAGCGGAAGCGTGCTGGGCCCATAACCCAGAGGTCGATGGATCGAAACCATCCTCTGCTATTTTTACTCGTTCCACCCAAACAGAGATTAGACATCCTGCACTCCGCACGGACGATCTGATATCCTCGTGTTGGCGTTGTTCCCACATCATCATAATAAATGTTGTTCCAAGTTCAACATTGCAAGTGACCAATCACCTTCTTGTGACGTCACACTTCTGCGACTTCGAAATACCCACCTTAAAACAAATTTTCTTCCCCCTAGCATATTTATATTGTTGTTTCTGAATACTGTTCTTGTATTTGTTTATCTATGCATACAATTCTTTTGTAAGTACAACACCATTATTGTAGTACTGTTTAATTCCATTTGTATTGTACTGATGTTTAATTAAAGGTTTAAAAAAAAAATTTTTTTTTCTTCACTTTTGCCCGCCTCTGTCTGTCAATCCAGCGCTCCGCTTCACTTGCGAGAAACCGCCGCCTGTCCGCCGAATTTGTAGTCCTTTTAGGATACGTTTCAAACGGTAATTCAATTCAATTCAATTTTATTTATATAGCGCCAAATCACAACAAAAGTCGCCTCAAGGCGCTTCATAGGTACAGAGAAAAACCCAACAATCATATGACCCCCTATGAGCAAGCACTTTGGCGACAGTGGGAAGGAAAAACTCCCTTTTAACAGGAAGAAACCTCCGGCAGAACCAGGCTCAGGGAGGGGCGGGGCCATCTGCTGCGACCGGTTGGGGTAAGAGAAGGAAGACAGGATAAAAGACATGCTGTGGAAGAGAGACAGAGGTTAATAACAGATATGATTCAATGCAGAGAGGTCTATTAATACATAGTGAGTGAGAAAGGTGACTGGAAAGGAAAAACTCAATGCATCATGGGAATCCCCCGGCAGCCTACGTCTATTGCAGCATAACTAAGGGAGGATTCAGGGTCACCTGCTCCAGCCCTAACTATATGCATTATACATATGTTCCTCACTTGGCTTGCTGTTTGTTTGCTAGTGATACGCTACTTGACGACAGCATTAGCTAACCAGTGTTCTCTAGACCAGCGTTCCCCAACTTTTTTGGTGTTTCGTGGCCCGGGGGTTGGGTCAGGCAAAATTGCAGGGACACCGTGTAATTGTTGTCCCTGGGAGACTGTGTAATTAAAACATTAACACGATGGCCCAGGACAAATTTGTAAATTTCTGGATTACTGTTAATCTCCATGGAATCAAGAACTCATGTCCAGTTTCACAGCTATGGACCAGTTAATTATGTTTCCAGGTGATATTTTGATTCACACAACCATTAGTCTAGGCCTTTTAGTTCAAATTCTATTCACTTATGTTTGTAAAATGATCAGGGAAGCTACTGCAATTTTGCCTGACAACATTTTTATGACAGCTATATTCACCTGTACATTTATTATATATTATAATACATTGACACGCAATTCTCTGGAGAACACTGGTTCGCAAGTAGCCTATCACTAGCAAACAAACAGCTATCAATTTCAGCCATTTCAAGGAAAATATATGTATAATGCTTACTGTTTATTAAAGAAAAGTGTCTTGAGTGGAATTCAAATTGCTGGATCGGCGGACAAAAGGCGGTTTCTCGAACAACATTTGTTTTTGAAGGCGGGTATTTTTCGAAGTCGCAAAAGTATGACGTCACAAGAAGGTGATTGGTCACTTGTAATGTGGACCCTGGAAAAACATTAATTATGATGATGTGGGAACAACGCCAACACGAGGATATCAGATCGTCCAGAATGGACATGCAGGTGATCTATATGGACCTGAATATGACATTGCAGCATGACTACAGCCTGCTGAGCTGAGTTTCTTAGTCTGTCATTTGGTATGCTAAACATTTTTCTTATAGTTTAGCTGGTAATTTGCCAGAGAGACAAGCAGAACCAATAAAGATGACAACGGACCTGTGAGCGTCAGCCTAAACTCAGAATCTTGTTAAAAGCTTTGAGAGGAAGGCTTTGGACCATTGAATATGAGGATCTTCAGGATATTTTGACAATTTCAAAGCCTTTGTGTTGCTGTAAATAGGTGAATCAGATATAGCAACTAAACAGGCCTCTGATCATTACATTTATATCCTATGGGAAACAGATAAAAGCTTAGGAATACAGTGGTAGGGGATGTTAGACAATATGCACAGCTGGAGCTTCCTCAGTACCGTCTGTTGTTGTTCACTTTGTTCTATTGTCTCAAAAAGGGTATGTCCAACACTTTTATGTGCCTTTTTTTTTTTCTTTTAGCGTCATCTTTGATGGAGAATATGTTTCCTTTTAGCATCACAAACACAGTTTTGGGGGGTTTATATGAGGAAAAACACAACAAGTCATACAAATAAAAATGAATATCTTAATTTAAAATGTTTAAATTAAGTGTCTATGCTGTGTTGAAAACTACGAAACATTAGAGCACCCCCTGGAGTATTTCCCTGATAATTACATGTTTAATACAAGTTGGAGGGCATTTTTATGACTGTGACAATGTGACTAATCAACGGTGACTGATCGACAACAATATTAAAATCAGAGAAAGGTAAAGTGAGTAACATTATGGTTACAGTGGATATGGATACGGTTGGTCCAGTCCTGTTATCTTCATATATTCATAAAATTATTGCTACATAAATTTATATATCTATATATACTTTTAATATATTATTTCATCTTACTATTCCAGTTTTAACAACATTTGAAAAAACTACCACATATTGAATGGCCAGAGCCTTTCTTTGTGTAGTTTGCATGTTCGCCCCGTGTTTGCGTGGGGTCTCTCTGGGTGCTCCGGCTTCCTCCCACAGTCCAAAGACATGCAGTTAGTGGGGTTAAGTTAGTTGGTAACTCTAAATTGCCCATAGGTGTGAATGCGAGTGTGAGTGGTTGTCTGTATGTGTTATCCCTGGGACTGGATCCATTATAGCTTCTTAGATTTAATTTATATAACAAAGAAATAAAGAAAAAAGTACGTAAAAACCATGGACTCATTTTTTAAAAGTATTTTTTTAATGTTTAATTTTATTTTCATGTACCTACTGGAGGAAATAAATTGTTTAACATTAAACTGAATAGTTTGACGTCTCGTCTCTCCTACGTAATCACGCATTCGTACACGTCACCAACCAGGAAATGAGTACATCCACGGAGAGGAGGGGCGAAAGAATCACAACAGAGCCTTTGACCGTTCGCGTTTTGTGCCGCTAAAACCACAGCGCCGTTTTTCTTTTATTGACGAGAGCAAATATGTCACGGAAACTCAAAGAAGACTATTATCGGTTCTTCTCCGTTGCCGACCCACGCACACACGAGAAGGGCCACACCGAGTACAAAGTGACGGCGAGGGTGAGTTTACACTGTTTATCTCTCCTTAGCTACAGCGTCATTAATTGAAACCTATCGTAGAGTCGGGTGTAATCATGCTTAATGACTACGTGGTTAGCTGTTTTGCTTATTACTTGACAAAACGTATTTTAACTTGAAATGCGTAGCACAAAGGTGTTAGCTTAGCGCTGTTCTCTTTGGTCTTTAACATCAGTTAAAAGTAAGTGACTTGGTATTATTATAAGTAGTGTTCATTTCTAACGAAGTAGAGTGACAGGCGCCCGCAGCTAGCTCATATAAATAAACAAATAACTATACAACGGGCCTTTTATTTGAGGCAGTGGTGCACAATGAGCAGCCCAGTGAAACAGAGAGAACTTGTGATCCAGTTCATGAGCACCCGCATGACTACAGAGGCATGCGTATAAAGTCAAAGAGGATCAAGCACTCATGGCTCTCCCTTAAATTTATCATTTAAATCGTGGCCTCTGCAGTGTTGCCAAAAAGCAAACTTGCTGTGTCTCATTGTTAAACATGCAGCCAGTTAAGCGAGTTTTACTTTATATTCTATCATCTGCAGTTTGTGTCCAAGCGTCACCCAGAAGATGTGAAGGAGGTGGTTGTGTGGAGGAGGTTCTCAGAGCTGAAGAAGCTCCATGGGGAGTTGGCCTACACACACAGGAACCTTTTCAGAAGAGAGGAGGAGTTTCCACCTTTTCCCCGAGCACAACTTTTTGGTACATGAGTAAAGATTGTGTTATGCTTTAGATTCCTGCGGAGCCTTTCATGCAATTGTTGTGCTTAATGTCTTTCATTCCTGTTTTGAGACTTTCGTCACAATTCTTGTGACATTTCCTGTCAGATTTCCTTGTCTTTATGAGAAGTGACATGTTTAGGGTCGGTCTTTTTGCTTTGGTTTGTGAGTTTTGCCCATCGTGGGCTTTACTTTAAAGCAGCTGTGTTGTATGTTTTTGCTGATGAACTGAGGGTTGTCTTGTGGTAGTGTGGCCGAGCGGTCTAAGGCGCTGGATTAAGGCTCCAGTCTCTTCGGAGGCGTGGGTTCAAATCCCACCACTGCCAGCGTGAGGTGCTCTTTTAAAATTTCATTATTTACAGCAGGTAGCGCCATTTATTTTAATCTGACTCTTCCTGACAGAACCCCAGAGGGATTTGTGTCTCTATTTAAATATCTTGAAGTGACTCATGAAACTAATTATCTGAGAACTGTTCAAAATGTTGGATCAGACCTTTCCAAAAATGTGCTATATGTGCTAAATTTGTTATAATGAGATGCATTGGATATGCTCTTTTAAAATTTCATTATTTATAGCAGGTAGCTCCATTTGTTTTAATGTGACCCTTCCTGAAAGCATTCGAGGGGAGCATGTGTATGTTCTCTAGAGATGCTTTGCCTTCCTCCTGCACTCTATTTGCATGAGTGTTGAAAATGAAAAGCAGCTGTGCTGTATTTTTTATCAGATCATGCTGATGAGAAAAGTCTGAATGGGAGGTGGGCAGTTTTGTGGTAGTGTGGCAATTATGCAAACCTGAACTCTCTTTGGACCTTGTTGTGATGTGTACAGCAACATCGACCAATCAAAGTTAATTTCACAGTTAGCATGTCAGAACTGTGGAGTACAGTCCTCCCTTCAAATGTATTCTGAGAAAGCTAAAATGAGGTAGGATAGTGAGTCGTAGCCTTTCAGCAGGTAGTGTGGCCGAGCGGTCTAAGGCGCTGGATTAAGGCTCCAGTCTCTTCGGGGGCGTGGGTTCGAATCCCACCACTGCCATGTAAACATTTTCATTTGGCAGTGGAGAGAAAAAAGGAAGTTTAAGACACACCTCTATTTGTCTTTATTAGAAGCATCATGTTTAGGGTTGGCCTCCTTGCGAAACATTGTGTGTAAAAACTCAAGTGTAAATATGGTTCAGCAGGAGCAGCACATTCCGGGAATGGTGCGACTCCCTGCACAGAGTTTTGTTGTCGATGGAGACAGTGTCAGGTAACTCAGTCTGTGGTCCGCTGTTCCTCATTCTCATGCTGGTCCGTCAGCCAGCTGAAGAGAAGAGCAAAGTTATGGTACACAAAGAGCTGAACTGGCTTCATTTTTCAGTGGTTACTAAAATCAAACTGCAAACGCAGCAAATCAGTTGAGCCATACCTATAAACAGTCATGATTCATGAGTTCATTCAACTTTTCATGCCCTGCTTAATATGATGGCAGCAGTTTTAACCTCGACAAATGGCGATTACTTAACACTAACACTAACGGCAGCTTCAGAAGTGAAAAAGAAATTGTAACACTTCCCTTTTGTCTCTTGTAACTTTAGGAAGGTTTGATGGGGCTGTGATAGAGGAAAGGAGAAAAGCAGCAGAGGCCATGCTTCAGTTTACTACCAGCATTCCTGCTCTGTATAACAGCCCACAGCTGAAGGAGTTCTTCAGAGTAAGACACACTCAGAGAGGCACTCTTACAATCAAAATCAACCATTACTCAAATTTCAACAAACATTAAAAGACGGAAAAGAAAAATGAAACGTGTGCCAGGTTAACATTCGTTATATTACCAGACCCCTTTTCTCTAATGCTGCCAGTCTATCCCTTCCCTTACTCAGGGTGGTGAGGTAACAAGGCCTCTGGATGCCACACCTCTCTCTTCTGCGGGGCCTCTGCCTCCTCCTCTCATCCCCCTCCCCAACCGTAGGGCATCAGACTGTGAGCCTGCTGAGGAAGAGGAGGGCAGGGAGGCTCCCACCTTGCCCCAGGATCTGGGCAATAACCTGAGCTTAGAAGTGGGAGAACCAGAAGTGGCAGCTGAAGCCTACAATGAGATCGGAGGATCTCCAACAGAAGAAGAGCAAGAGGAGCTTAGCGACACAGAGCTGGATGACCGAGGTAGAAATCTCACAATGTGTGATGGTCTGTTATGTCCTCATTTAATTCTTATATTCTTACAGTTGTTCTCACTTTTTTGATCCGTGTTTTCCCTCCAGTCCCATCTCCATTCACGGACCCCGAATCAAAAGAGACCCAGGAAGAATTCGACTCACTGTTTGACTCTGTGGCTGAAGGACTCCCATCCCCAAAGGAAGAAGTTCCTCCTCCACTATCTGATAATGACTTGGCTGTTTTTGATCCCTGCTATAAACAAGGTGATGCCAAAATAAATGTGAATTTAATCATATAAAGCTGATTTTAATCTTCCCGAATATGTGTCTTATCCATTAACGCTTTTACTTACTGTGTCAGTGGATAAGAAGATGTCTGTGATCAGTGTTTTTTGAGGCTTCCTGATAACATATACTAGTGTAAATGTCTTTATACATTTATGCTGGAGCTCTATTAGGACTTAACTGCTGTTTCTGGTTAAAAGCATCACAATCAGTGATTTATTTTAGATAGTGACTTTTTAAAACCTAACAAATAAAACATAAGACATAGTTCACTAAAGACAATATCACTACTACTACAATATCTCTTTTTCTTTGATTTACAGATAGATCCAATTCTTCCACCGACCACTCAGAGTTATTCTCACTACCATCAAACAGTGTGGACGGAGAGGACGGGGGTTACTTAAACCAAGCTGCCAAGGAGCTGACAGCTGCCATGGAGAGGGAGAAGGAGGGAGAAATTAGTTCTGCCATTTGTGGATACAGGATGGCAGTGGATATTCTGATCACTGGAGTACAAGGTGAGCCCTCAGTGTACAAAAGTATCAGTGGGTGGGTGGAGAAAGAGAGAGATACTCCTGTAAGAGGTAAAAATACTGATGAAGGAGCCGAGGAGGTGGTTACTACTACTTACTACTACTACTAGGTGGTTGTCGCAGTGTTGGAAAATTAGAATTACTAATCTGCTGTGAGCATTCTGAGTTCAACAAAAACCTTTTATGTTTTTTTCACATGGAGCATTTTACTCGAATGCTCTCTGTCATGTCTATTTCTGCGTCAATTATTAAAACAGCTTTGTTGCTATGGCAATAGACCATGAAATCAGTTCGTCAACTGCAGAACCTGCAGAATGCCAGACGGTGCACCGTGTCCAAATGAAAAATAAATTGTGCGGTTAGGTTTACAGCTGTGACGCCTCACCGACCATATTCAAGCACTTTGTCCGATGTGCTGCTACCACGCCGATAAATGCGCCGTTAACAACTTTACTCTCCTGCGTTAGCTGTTATTTTGCTATAAGCTGTTGTGTTACTGACAAGTAAGTTCTGACATCAGTTGTCTATGGTGAATTGTGCGTTTCTTTATGGCCAAAGGGAAGTGTTGCACTTGCAACAGTTCTACTCTTCGTCTAAGGAGCGTGGATTGTGACCTACACCCATTTTCACACCTTGGCTCGTGTAGAGGATCATTAGGGGGTCTATGACCCTCCTGGGGGACGCGCCCCAATGTCTAGAGGACCAGAATCAACTTTCAGCATGTCGACACGCACCGTGTGGCCTGATGTGCAGGTAGTGTGGCCGAGCGGTCTAAGGCGCTGGATTAAGGCTCCAGTCTCTTCGGAGGCGTGGGTTCAAATCCCACCACTGCCACTTTAACCTTTTCAGGTGTGGAAAGTACAGTTCAGTAGCTTCATAAGAAGAACTGTGTTTAGAGTTGCTCTTTTTTGCAAAGCTTTGGTTACCTCTTTAAATGCAAAGATGCTGTACTGTATCTTTTTCATGTCTGTGTGGTCAAGTGGTCAGGAGGGTAAACTCTGCTAACCCATTAACCTTCTGACAGTGGGCTGGTGTTTTTTTTGCAAGGTAGCGTGGCCGAGTGGTCTAAGGCGCTGGATTAAGGCTCCAGTCTCTTTGGGGGCGTGGGTTCGAATCCCACTGCTGCCAGGGTTGTTTTCCTTTTCCTAATCATCTGTATATTGTAAAGCACTGATAATGATTTGTATTATGCTTTTTTATGCTATCTCTCATACAAACAGCAATATAATGGTAGATGGTCATATTAAATGATAATGAGGTCAGTGCATGTTTAGACTCATGGACTCAGACTGCTGCAAACACTATGTTTCCAACACTTAGCTCTGTATGATGTCCATCAGGTTGGATGTGCCTGTTATGGACACCTCAGACATAGAGTTCTGCCTTTTGTTTACGAGGGGGGAGCCAATCAGAAGAAAGCTGTATTAAAAGGAGAGGTTGGGAAGCTGTAATAGCTTGTCTCAAACAAATAAATAAGGATTATTTTCATATATTCTAGTTGAGTCCAAGAATGCGAAGTTAAGAATGAGCATAACGTGTCCCTTTTGTTGTCTTTGTCAGTCTCCTCTGTTCTGTTACACTTTTCAGATAAACCCTCCACATGTACAATATTATACACTAATCATTTTTATCACTGTGTCTATGCAGGAGACACTGATCCAGTACGCAGGGAGTCTGTGATGCGAAGGACGGCGCAGTACCTGAAGCACGCTGAGATGTTGGTCGAAAGGCACTCCTCACCCTCTCACACTCACACACCTGCACATGCAGAGGACCACTAGATGCACGTTCGTGTATTGACGCACAATGTACAATATATGAGAGAAGCTGGAACACAATGGAGCTCAGGGTCGTGGCATACACGGGCATGTCACGCAAAGGCATACTGACGAAAAGTAGAGATAAACAGTTTCACGGATACGTGCACATACGGACATTTGGACCGTGGCATTCCCAAATACAACCGCATCCACGTGGAAATGAAACAACATGGCACAAACATACAGACCCACACGTCTGAGGTACACACTACAGTACAAACTGGATCTTTAGTTGCCTTTGTTTTGAAAAACTTGTGACTCACAAAATCTACATATACAGAAACTGAACGTAGCTGTTAACTTATTGGATTAATGCATCTCTTCTTCTTTTTGTCTTTCCTTTACATTGTCCTCTTCTTGAGCACAATAATGTATAAGTGTATCAGTGATTTACATTTTTGCACAATCTTTTGTTAATAAATATGATTTTAATTTAAGTGAGTAAGATTCCTTCGCTTCTTCGCTACATTTTGAAACACTGGCTTCACTGCTTCAGCCAACAGTGTTACCAAGTCTGTAACTACAGCTGTCCACAATCAGTCAATCAATTCAAAATAAATGTGGTTTTACTACAGGTAAGTAGTAAAAGTGCAAACAGTGTCAACACCTTTGTGCTATTTGGAATAAATCACTCATTTTTTAATAAATTAAACTGAGCTCTATCTTCTAATTACCTGTTTGAAATGAGTACACGTGACATAATTGCAGTAGTCACATGAATAAATCCGATTTTGAAAACGATGGCAACATATAAAAAGTACATTAAATCTCCCTAAAGAATGGTTGTTTTCCTCAGTAAAGATGCAAATAATCATTTTGCCCCTTAACAGATCCAACTGTCTTTTATTATCTAATCTAATAAGGGCACACAAATAAATTATTAAGGGGATTATGTTGTCTTTAGGCCTTTCATGGTCTTATATTTGTCTTTTCGGTTCAATATAAGCAGCAGATAAATAAAAGTGTGCCCATTTTGAACTACAAATGCTGAATAATAGTTTTGCGTGGTCTGCTTTGATTTCACTGTTTGGCTCAGGAACTGTTCCAACAACTGCTGTGTAACGTCATGTGCTAGCTGGAGCAGGAGCCTGACCAGGAGTCATGCTAACCATGCCACCTTGAAAACACTGATTCAAACTAAGTAAGCTTGGATGATTAAGACCAGTGTGACAAAAAAGTACTGGTCATACCTGTAAAACAGGTGTCTCCCTGTTGCAGGCATAGATACTGAAGGTTTTATCTGTCGCACTGCATAGGGGGTGGGTCATACTGAGCATTTGGACTATGAGGGCATTCACTTCATCCTGTTTCTATTTGGAGGAATGAGACTATTCCCAGTGTCCCTCACAATCGCGTTGCATGTGGGTCTGCAGTAGCAAGACATTACCTCTGAGAGGCACTGTTGACTTATTGGATTATAATCACTAACAAACGCTGTAGTGCAGAAACTCATGCTCCCTGTTCATGTTAAAATCAAGGTAAATGTCATATTTGTTTTTCCCAGATGAACAATTTTGAGCACAAAGCAGTGAACTGGGGAGGAAACTGAAACCTACTTGTAGCCGAACTCTTCTGCCTTCAGCTATACTACTTAATGAAAAATTGATGCTACAGGTTTTGCTTTTTTGCATGCCGAGTTGGATGTTAAAAAAACGGCAAGATGGTCCAAAAAATATTGTGACTATATCTGCATATACTTGATCAGTCAAATCAATTTTTCATGCATTTTTGTGACCAAGTATGTAAATGAAGCTAAACCACGATACGCACCGACTACCTTTTTGTTAGGGGATATTTTGGATGTTTGACTAAGAGGAAAGAGATGAAATGCCAAAAAAAAAAAGATGGAAAAGAGAAAAAAAGATCACAGCCAGCACCAGAATCCCTTCTCTGGAGAGGAGAGAGGGATTGAGTGAGCGCTGGAAGGACAAACAGATGGAGAGGTGACAAAAAAAAGGGAGGCCAACGAGAGGAAAAGGCTACCCTTTCTCCCACCACATCGAGGGGTTGCAGAGTGTGAGACATGACAGAAAGGACGGAGGAGAGGGGAAAAAAGACGGGATGAGATTAGAGGATAAGCAGAGATCATCCCTCCATTGTTAAAGGGATGGGAAAAAAGGACCCTCCCTCTTCCTCTATTTTCCTCCCCTCCACCATACCTCCTCTTTTTTCTTTTTGCATGCTTTGTTTTGACCATTGTAGTGAGCTTGAAGTGGATGGAGGGATGGCGAGAGAAAGCAAGAGATAACATTGCTCCATCCTGTTATACATCCCTCTTTTCCTCTCATCTCTCCACCTCTCTACCTTTCTCTCCATCTCCCCCTCGTTCTAGTGCTCCACCTGTGAAATGTAGAGGATGTGAGATAGGAAGATGGAGAGACAAAGAGATGGAGGGAGGGTGGGAGGTTTGAAATCACAGGGGGGGTAGAGCCTCACAACATTAGCATGCTGAGAGTGTCAGCACTCTCCTCTTTTTTTCTCTCTCTCTCTCCCTCCATCCCCATCCCTCACTCCGTCTCTTTCTCCTCACTGGTCACTGCAATTATACCATCAAAACACTCCAGCCTGAGAGCATAATAGCTTCCCCCTGTGCGTGTGTGTGCGTTATCACGAGAGATCAAAAGAAAGAGATGTGTGTGTCGGTGTGCGCCTGTGTGTATTTGTGCATAATTTAGTGCCATGCATGGTACATTACGTGTGCATGTATGACATAAAGGGCAGCTATGCGTGTGTGTACCCATTCTGGATTTGCAGCATGTGTAGGTGACATGAGTGTGTATGTTTAAGTATCTTTTTGAGTCCTGGCGACTAGAAAAACTGCTTCTCCAACCCCTGACCTAACACACTCTTAAGCGCACTCTAAGAGACCCACTTTGCATGTGTGTGCGTGTCTGCCGAGTTTCTATTTACACACACTCTCTCGCACTGGCTCACACTAATGGATGCATGCAGGCATACAGTCATGCCTCTGAGAGACAAACCGTTATGACCTACATGCCCAGTGGGTCATCATCAAGCCAAACTGCACACTGTGACACCTTTGGGTGTCTATACACACACACACACACACACACACGACGCACACACACTTTCTCTGACTGTTTTTATTTTTGCTCTCTCAACTTCCTCTATTGCGCTTCCCTTCCGCCCTCTGTGTCTTCCTTTTTCTCTCTTGTTCCCTAACACACACATACACACTAACCCCCCTCTGTGAGCTTGTTATTCTTCTGTCCATTCGTTTCTCTCTGTCACCTTGCCCTAAGCTATTTGAGTACACTTCTGCCTCTCGTTCTCCCTCTCCTCTCTCTGTCTCCCTCTCTCTCACACACACACATGCACGCACAACCATTTGTTCTCTTTCTGTCTGTCTGCTTCACTCTCACCCTTTCCAGCCTGCCTGTCTCTCTGTTTCTGCCTGTCTTGACATATGTTAACAGCCTCTCTGTGTCTCTTTCAATTTGACCCAGAGCCTGAACGTCAGACAAAGCGTATCACTAAAAGCATGCAGGAAGAGTTTCAACATTTGAGCACAACTCCACCAATTTTAGACAGAAAATTCAGTTTTCTTCATCCTGATGAATCTCATAACACCCGGTGATAACTGTTTCTGTTTCCAAGAAGCCAAGGGGAGCCAAAAGCCTGCCTTCAGACTGCAAAGAAGGCATGGACGTCCAGGAAGGGTTTAATTGAAATATGTCATTGAGTTGCATTATGGGAAATGTAGGATTCAGTCTAGTATGTGTGCTTACTTCAGAAATAGGTGTAATCTATGAAAACCAAGCAACCCAGTGACACGATCAGACTTTAAAGCATGTCGCACACACACCGCAGCACCGAAAACCATCAAAGGCTACAATGAAACGTCTCTCATGAGGACAGCCCTGCAGGAAACAAAGTCCCAGTGTTACCTTTGCTGTCAGTGCATTCAGTGGAGTTACCAGCCAGTTAGCTGGAACACTGTCTGATGTTATTAACAGGAGAATGATCCAATTTGCACCTTGAGGCTTTTTAAAGGTGAAGAAGGAGTGATATTGAGTTCTGCAATATCTGCTGACCCACCTGTTAAAAGGGAGTTTTTCTTTCCTACTGTCGCCAAGATAGATAGATAGATAGAGAGATAGATAGATAGATAGATAGATAGATAGATAGATAGATAGATAGATAGATAGATAGATAGATAGATAGTGAATGAATGGATGTGCAGCCGCAGCGTTGGGTGATCATTTTCTGCTACTTTGTCACTATGATTGGTTTTCTCTTGCGCTGAAAATACTCATCTGACCCACTGTTGACATGAAAGTATCGATTAATGCAACTTTAATTAGATTTTTATATCTATTTCTCCCTTCACCACCCACTCGCTGCCCTCCTCTCTGCTCCCAGCATTTTCTGTCCTCTAATTTCGTCTCTCCCCGCCATCACTCTTTCACTCCGACTAAATCAATGAACATACACTTTATGCCATTTATTGATCTTTTCGTATCTATCTATCCTCACCCCCTCCTGCTCTTGCCCTCTCCGTTTCTCTCACTCTTTCCCCCCCACCATCCTTTTTTTCACCACTTTCTTTCTCCCCTTTGAATATATAATCTCTATCCCTCTCTCTCTGTCAATCTCTTCTCCTTTTTATCTCT
Organism: Copadichromis virginalis; assembly: GCF_057382275.1. Lineage (NCBI taxonomy): Eukaryota > Metazoa > Chordata > Actinopteri > Cichliformes > Cichlidae > Copadichromis > Copadichromis virginalis. The sequence goes on from NC_140620.1 coordinate 49,898,959, forward strand.
CGCTCTGGGATATCCTATTTATATGGCTGGCACCTTCACGCTCCTACCAGAGTGTGTGTGTGTGTGTGTGTGTGTGTGTGTGTGTGTGTGTGTGTGTGTGTGTGTGTGTGTGTGTGTAAGAGAGAGTGAGAGAGAGTGTTTGATGTTAGTCTAAGTGGTTAACATAATATGAGCCCTCAGAGAGATGACGTTCAGGCACTCACACACAGACAGACACACAATTTTAGGCTTTTTGGTACGCTTTTCTGTGAACAATTTGTGCTTTTTAGTATTCTCCAGCTTGTGCACCAGATCCATGTATTATCTATCAATTGCATTCTCCCACTCTGTCCAAACACACACACACACACGGTCGCACATTCACAGCACACACACACACACACACACACACACACCTTTGTTCCTCAAACGCCTTCCTAGAATGACAAAAACCCAGCATTATCTTTTGTTATTTATTATTGCAGATGGAGCCATTATTTCATGACCTCGCCATCTCTCGTTCCTCCTCCCTCTGCATATGTTTTTATTTATTCAGACCTCTCCCTACCTCTCTTTCCTGCCCTCTCCTCCTCTCCGCGCGTTTATGTTTATTCAGATATGTCTCCCTCTTTTTCTCTCCATCTTTCTCCCCTCTTTCTCTCCCTCTGCACCCATGTGTCCAGCTTTTGTTACAAGCCTTGTTTCCATAACAACTGCGACCTTTCACTCAGTGCATAACCAGTTTTAATCAGAAGTAGAGAAAGGAAGAGATGGGATGAGGCAGAGGTGTTGGGGTAAGGGGGGCGGGGGGGGGGGGGGGGGGCGTGATTTAGGTGATCCGTGAAAAGAAAAAATACAAAATTAACACAAAAAATTTGCAGTTTGAAAGCGGACCCTGGTCTCATTGGGAGAGCCTGCGAACAGTTTAGTGGTGGGTTTGGGTGGGTGACATTCCCAGCAACAGGTTACTAAGTGCTGCTGAAGTTAAAGCAAAATGTTTCCCTGCTATCAGGGTGTCTGTGTAATTAAAGCAGGCAAGCTGAAGTAGAGCAAGGACATCTGTAAAAAAAACAGACCATTATGGTCCACTGAACATGGGTACCTTTGCACTGCTGCTTCCAAATATTATACCTATGCATTTTAAAGGCATCCTATAAATCCACATTTACACTGTTAAATTCACATAATTTGTGTAAAATCGGATTAAAGCTGCCACATGTTAAAAATGAATGCATTTAGACAGAGAGTCTTTAGATACTCTGCTGTGTTTGTCTTTATGCTCAGGGGTGCTGGATCTCACAGACAGATTCCTGTGGTCAGATAAAACTGTTAATGACTGACCGGGTGACAGTCGGCGGTAAATAAAACCTTCGCAGTGCAGAGAATGTGCTGCTGAAGGTCTGTGGCATCACTACTGTAACACAAACTGAAAAAATGCTTCTCGGTTTTTGGTCAGAGTAATTTCCCCTTAACATGTTTATGGGCTCGTCTGTGGATAAGTAGCCTTCTGTCACAAACTGCTACGTGAATTATATAAAAGCCAATTAATTTCAAATGAAGCGACGATTTAATACAGCACAGTGCGTGTATGTGTGTGTGTATGTGTGTGCATACTGGGGGTCTTGCCAACATGGGAGGGACCGGACTGTCAAGTGGACAGCTCTCGAGCCCGCTTGCCCGCCCACCGCGCGCCACTCCACACCGGGTGCAGCGCGTGAGGTTGATGCCAGCCAGAGATAGATGGATTGGCGAGGGAGGAAAAACCTGCACAGTGACACAACTAGAGTAAAGAGGAGGCGTTTGACGAGTGAGGGAAAACTGAGAGAGTTACGGAACAAATCCAGAGAAGAGGGAAGCGGGAAAAAGCAGGAATCCTCCTGCTGACTGGTTCCTGTCTGCCCGCACCGATGTCCAAGGCCCGTCCGGTGACAGCAGGAGACAACCAACCGAGACAGAGCGCACAGAAACGGCCGTTGGGGTTGGAAGGCTTCGGGGAACCGCTGGAGCTCTTCTCTGTGACTGAGAGTAAGTTCATTTTAAACTTCAAACCTCTGCCTTACATATTTGACATTTTACGGCGTTTAAAGAGCTACGAAGGTCAGCGTCTGCTCGAGCTGCTCGCCTCTATCTCGCTCTGTTTATATTTTCTTTCATACTGCGACATTAGTCCGCCGCTGCCAATTAGTCACAGGACGCACAACGCGCGCGCGCGCACCCGCACAAACTGACCGCTCGTGCGTCAGAATCGCCAAAGCAGATGTTGCCACGCGGAGGCTTTAAACACTCTATTAATTATTCAAAGTGATATAATTACGCCGCAAATAGATAGATAGAATATAACCTATGTGAACGGGGGAAAGAAATGGCCCCGAAAAATGACTGACCCAAATAATTTATAACATAAAAAAGTCCTTAGCTAATATTTTTGATTGTGTATGTTATAAATCCATAGTTATGAGTTACATTTATCCAGCTCTGCTTAAAAATACGCTAATTAAAAGAAATTTCATTCGACAAGTATGGTTGCAACCCAGTATTAGGAACATTTTAGTAACCAATATGTTATTATTTTCCAATGTTAGAAAATGAACTTTTTGAATGTAATTTTCCAATATAACATACTTAAATGGATCATATAATACCAGTGCGTTATCTGTGCTTTGTTTCATGTGTGTTTTCGCTCTTGTCAGTCTACCCAGTGACAGCTCCGGCAGTCCAAGAGCACCATTCTTAAGCCTAATCTAGTGGTTAATGGCTTTCATAGTCATTGCTCATATTTTGTGCAGCTTGCACTGGCTTTGAAAAGCTAATCTGTCCCTGTTATAAGCCCATTGGTTGGCTTGCCATCTGGGCTGTATTATAGTAGAGAGGAGAGGGCATTTGAATAATTGATATTTAGCTATTTATAGGAGGATTATTCTCTTCATGTTTCACCATCTATCTATCTATCTATCTATCTATCTATCTATCTATCTATCTATCTATCTATCTATCTATCTATCTATCTGTTTTGTCTAGCTATTGTTTTTTGTGATGTGTGTGTTTGTGCATCCTTGTGTGTGTGTTCATATTTTCTGTATTTTCCTGTACCTCTGTCAGTCCTTACATCTGTTCAGTGAGCTGTAGTGTATCCATCTGAAGTGGATTAGCGGTGTTATCAAAGCTAAGTAGGACTACTGCTCATGCACACGTAGGCACACAGACACACACATGCACACACACACACACACACTTGCATATGCACACACACTACGTACATGCTGCTCTCACTCTATTTCACTCCACAAGGACCATTGACCATTGTTAGCCCTCTCTCAAGCCTCTTTTGCTTTTGTGCAAAAGTGTGTGTGTGTGTCTGTGTGTTCATGTGTGTGTTTGACGGTAAACACTCTGATCAAACAGTGCTTAACAAGCTGCCTGAACTGATAACAGAGAGAGGAGGAAGAGAGGATGAGAGAGGAATGGAGAGGAAGGAAAAGGGGTATCGGGGCAGAAATGAGGTTACACAGTGATATAAAATAGGAACTGGGATGTGTGTTTTTGATCTTGATTAAACAGTGAGATGTACTGTCGTTTATAAGCCTGGCATTCACTGGTCTCTGCTTTACAACCTTTTCCAGGAATTCTAGGCAAGCCATATAGCATTAGCCTGGGAGTGTAATAAGCACCTAAATTTTCCACCATACAGTGTTTTGTATTTTTTTTCCAAACTTCTGTTATTGTGCGTGATCCACATCTATGTGCATTTATCTTCCTCAGTTTTCTCACATATAGTCTTCTTTGATACTTGCACTGTCTAAGACAACACACGTTCAAGCACAACAGGAAGGACAGCCTGAAGAGAGGAGGGCGATATGTGACAAAGATCATGAGCCAGATGTTAACCCTTCCATTAGGTCTTAGTTGGTGCCACAGGATGTCGCTTCCCTCACTGATGAAACTGATCTTTTCTGTGCTTTCTAGCTAAATGTACTCTCTTTAACACTGCCACAATGAACGTTTAGCTCTATACAAATACATTGGAGTTGTTTCTTTTTGCTATTAAAGTGAAAGTGATTGTGTCCTGCAATAGACCAGTGACCTGTTTTGCTGTCCAGGTAACGTTCCAGCCATATTGTTGCGATGGGCACTCATTCACTGTCAACCAAGTGTAGTCACAGATAAACAGAAACATTTGCTATCTAGCAGATATTTATGCAACCAAAACAGCCTCTGAGATTTTTGCCCTTAATGCAGTGCGCTACAATTGAATGGAACTAAAAATGACATTGGAAAAAAATGAAAAGCAACCAGAGCAGATAATCCACATAAAAAAGCCCTACAAACCTTTTTAGTAAGACCTGTTTCTTCTTTATACAGTAAAAATTTTGGTGACAGGGTCCCCAGTAAGGACGGGCGAGAAAGGTGTGTTTTATACACGGTTTTATTCACACACTTTTTATACTCGATCTTTGGCTCTCTGTGTGCCTCTTGGGTTCACTGCTAACAGTTTTGTGTTTTCTCGTCTCCGGCCCCACAATTACTGTCAGAGGAGAGGTTAATTAGACATGCCCAACAGGTTTGCTGCTCTCTTCATCAGACACTACTCCCCCAAACACACTGCTTCAACTCTCCCTCTTGTGACTGAGCCCAGAAACCACACCCCGCCAGCACAATTGTACACTGCTCAAAAACAATCATGCTGTATACCTATACTGTTATCGACTGGGTAATGTGTTAGAAATGAATGATGCCATGTTTGACGTAAGTGAAAATGATCAACCTACGGAGTACTGAATTCATTTGTATGGCCCCCATGTGCTTGTGGGATTTATCCCCATGCCCAATGGCAGTCAGGGTGCTGTTGCCTAGCCTGCAGAGGTCTTTGCATCCCTCCATTGATATGCCTCCCCAGATCATCACTGACCCACCACCAAACTCGTCATGCTGAATGATGTTACAGGCAGCATAATGTTCCCCACGGCTTTTCAGACCCTTTCACATCTATCACCTACACTCAGGGTGAATCTGCTCTCATCTGTGAAAACCACAGGGCGCCCTGCTAATTCTGGTGTTCTATAGGAAATGACGATTGAGCTCCAAGCTGCCAGGCAGCGAGCACAGGGCCCACTACAGGATGTCAGGCCCTCAGGTCACTCTCGTGATGTCTGTTTCTGATTGTGTGGTCAGAGAGATTCACACCAGTGGCCTGCTGGAGGTCATTTTGTAGTTCTTGCAGTACTCATAGTCCTCATCTTTTTCCTCCTTGCACAAAGGAGCAGATACCGGTCCTGCAGATGGGTTAAAGACCTTCTAGGGCACTGTCCAGCTCTTCTAGAGTAACTACCTGTCTCCTGGATTTGGTTTTGCTGGTTATCTTATTATTTCCACTATAATCAATATCATTATCCAATAAGGTTGACTGATTTAATGCTGTACTCTGATTAAAAACTGTTTCTTTTCTGTTTTGAGCTTTAAATATTAAATTAAATACTAAAGCATGTAGCACTTTGAGCACTACACACAAACCTATGGTCATCTTAATTATTGGTATGAAATTTAACCTCATGTATGTAACTTCATTTGGCTGCAAAACACTTGCTACTACTCAAAATATCACAAATGCAGCAATTATAATCCTTATTGTGTCTCTTTGTGTCCCTTCTGCCTCTCTACAGCCATGGATTCACCCACAGATCTTTTTGATGATTCTGCTCCCCAGATACATACATTTGCTCCAACTCTCAACTCCACAGATCTTGCTGGAATCCATCCTCAGCCTAATGCTGGCCGCCTTACTCCTGCCTTTAGACCCCCCGGCTTTCCACTGATCCACCATCTCCTCCAGCCGGGTGGAGGCCCCAGGAGGATCGGAGGGCTTCTGAACACAAGCCTGAGCACACACAGACACCTGGAGGACAGAAATGTGGAGGAAGATGAAGGAGAGAGGGATGGACACATGGAGCAAAGAATGGAAGGGGGAGATGAGGGGGCGATAGAGGGAAAGGACGACTTGCTCGGGGTTAAGAAGAGGCACAATGACGCGGCTCTCGCAGTCGAATGGAATCAAGACATCCTGAAAGTGAAGAGGATGAAGCTGGAGAACCGACAGAGGGATGGAGAGGCTGATGAGGGAGGCAAACAAGGAGGGAGGGAAGAGAGGAGAAGGGAAAGGGAAGAGCTGAAAGAACAGCTGGAGGAGGCAAGGGAGAGACTGCAGGCTTTGCAGGAGAAAGTGTGGAGAGCTTTTGGGGAAAAGCACATGGCCGAGGATGAGAAGAAAAGGAAGCGCAGAAACGGAAGCAGCGGTGGAGTTGATGGGAGAGAAGAGGATGTAGGGCTAATAGAGGAGGAGGACATGACAGAAGGGATGTACGATGAGGAAGACACTGATGGCGGAGAGATGGAAAAGGAATCATTTTCCCTGCTTTCCGAGTCCCCTTTCGACAGCTTCCACAAACGGAAAGAGGAGCTGCAAAAAGACCGAGAAAGAAGGATGGAGAGAGGAAGAGGAGGAGGAGGGTTGCACTTGGAGGGTGTGATGGAGGGATCGGGGTTGTGGCTGGACTGCGGAGGTTTGGTCAGAGGAGACTGGGATGGCGGGATAGATGACGAGAGTGAGGAGGGAGGGCAGAAGTTTGCCGCGGCGCTGAAGCTGGAGTTGGGCAGCGCTGTGGCCCGGGTCATCGACCGAGTTCTCCGCCTTTACACCGAGATGACCGATTTCGCTCCTTCCTCTCCTCCCGCTGCCATCTCTTTTCTCCCATCTGATCCGGGAAGCGACGGAGGGAAGGAGAAGGCAGTGTGGATGGGGCTGTTAACGAGAGGAAGAAGAGAAGAAACAATGAGCGATAAGGAGGACAAAACAAGAGGGCAGGACGGAGAAAGAGAGAAGCAGCTCCACAAGATGAGCAACGGGAGCGCCCTGCCCCCCCGACCACCCCGTCGGACTGAACCGTCCGATTTAGCGATGCCACTGACTCTTCAAAGGTCACCTGACACGCGAAAGGCCTACCCACTCCTTGGCCCACCTCTCCCCACTCACCTCAATCCCTCTCACCCAAACCTCTCCCTGCACCACCCTTCTTTGCCTCGTCCTCCTCCCCTTTCTCACCCTCCCCTCTTGCCTCCAGCCTCTCAGCCCAAGGATCCCTCCTCCTCCTCCTCTTTCCACCCGTCTTCAACCTCCTCCTCTTCTTCCTCCTCTTCTTTCCCTGCGCCTCCCCCTCCTCCCCCGCCTCCGCCCCCTCCTCTCCCTCTCCCCTTGCTCCACTACTCAATGCAGCAGCTTTTCTCCCGCTCACTCCACCACCCTCAGCTCCCCCACCTCCCGTCATCCCGCAAAGACTACCTGAACTCTGACCCTTTCTTGGAGTTCTCTTCCCACCCATCGTCTCACCCCTCCTTCCCCCCGCTCCCCTTGCTCGGCCACCTGGACCCGTCGCTTGCACGCCACACGCACGGGGGGAGAGAGAGGGAGCGAGTGATGAGGGGAGATGGGGGCATGCGAGGAGGAGGGATGGATGGAGGAGAGCTCTACCTGACTGCTGGGGGGATATCCTTTTGTCAGTGTGCTTGAAAGAATGAGGATGAGAGCTGTGTTGGTTTGTGTGTGTGTGTGTGTGTGTGTGTTTGTGTGTTTAAACATGTATCTCCTTAACTCACCTCATATGTACACCCAGGAGGGCTTGTCACCCTGCCATCTGAAGAAAGCCAAGCTCATGTTCTTCTACACTCGCTATCCCAGCTCCAACACGCTCAAGACATATTTCCCTGATGTCAAGGTGTGTGTACACCAGCTCAGTGCTGGAACGACAATTTCACTTCAAAGTGATTATTTTTTAACACACCTCAAAGTCACACGGCAGTATATCAGCCACTGCGTTTTACACGCCTGCTCACTGAAGGTTTTTCTACATTGTTAAAACAATACGGACGACGTCACAGCTATGAAATGCCAATTAGGCCAGTTTGGCTGCTGTAGTATTGGATATTATGACTAAGGAAGGAGAATTGACTGTCCAGCATTTCTTTAAGACATGAATGTGAGTCCATATATTACAAAGACTTTAAAGGTTTCTTCGAACAGGCGTGGTGTTTACAACTGAGGGAAGAAGGACCAGAAGTTATTACTGCTGCAGAGACTTAAAAGCTTCTGAAATCTCCAGTTAACAGCCCTAAAATTAGTGCCCACCACACTGCTTCCTAGAATCTTAAGATTAGCTGTTTTGAGGAAATTATCAGGCGTTTGGGTCAAATTGCTGAAAGAATTTTGTACTTCTTAATTTTTTTTTTACAATTTAGTATTAAGTAAGCATAACAAAGGATGAGCATTAGACTAGTGGATATCTGGGCTGTGGTCTGGTGAGTCCAAATTTGATAGTGGTGGGTTCCAACCTCAATTCCTTTGTCTAAGATGAATAGATGATGTGTGCGTGCGGTTGCTACCACGTGGGGTTTTCAGATTACGCTGTTAGCAATTCATTTATAATTGAAGACAGCACTTAACGAGTGTTTGTTTTGCACTTCGTAGCTACATTGTTTTCTTTTAACAAGACAATGAGGCACATCTTTAAGGTCTTGATTTGAAATGATGCAGCGCTGCTTCAGATAACACGAATCCCCCAAAAGTATTCAAATGCTGCTGCTTCGAAGAATCTTGAATTTATTCAAATCTTTCATTACTACATAAGTTCAGTTGTGTTATAGTTGTGAGGTCTTTTAGGAGTTTCAAGGAAATGAGTAGTCCTTGAATGACTTTTGAGACATACTGTAGCCTAAACAAATACAGTTTGAACAATCTTCTAAAAAAATTTAAATTGACTGTAAGACTGCAATTATTGTAAGGCCATCACTTAAATCACCTAATAACCAGTGATATACTGGGGGAAACCAGGACATTTGTGCACTCCAAATATTCAGATATAATAAAATCTTCAGTGATAATACAGAGACACAAAGTAAAAAAAAAACTGCTCACTACTGATGGTGTAACATGTATATAAAAGTGCTTGAATCTTGTAGCCAATGTACCCATATTGCTGTGGTTTGATTTGATGTATTATATCAGTATAGATGCAGTAGATATAATATTTACTCTGAAAAAATGTCCAAGCGCTAACATGTGTATTATACGTATGTAGTGGTTGGTGCTTCATAAAATCCGGAACTGGCCCGTACGGGGATCGAACCCGCGACCTTGGCGTTATTAGCACCACGCTCTAACCAACTGAGCTAACCGGCCATGTCGCAGTGGATGTTAGTGGAGCACGGCCAGAGCTGCACAGCTCACGAGTTATTTTTGGAAATTTTGTGGATAAGTTAAAAAGCTGATGTCACTGTTGGACATGTCGGGTCTCAAAGCTCAAGGTGTTTTTCATTTCATTTTAATGAGATTTTCTTCTGCAAATAAAGCGAAAATCAGTTGTTTAAAGGTGCTCAACTGCTTGAAAACGTACATGGCCCGTACGGGGATCGAACCCGCGACCTTGGCGTTATTAGCACCACGCTCTAACCAACTGAGCTAACCGGCCATGCGCAAACGCCAAAACTGTCACATATTGCCGACAGCATCCCAGACGTTTTTGTTTCCATATTTCAATCAAGTTCCAAAAGACTGGAAGTTAGATTGCAGATACCCCATTTACTGACGTAATGATAATATTAACTAACCTACTGGTTACAACTACTTCTCCATATGAGTAAAATGTTTCAATGAATAAAACAAATGCTATTTTAATTCACATCCATGCTGCACTTAAAAATGCATATGCTGCGATAAATTATTATTACAGGGTATCTCTTAATAAGGTGGTATTATCTGATACAATCTGCAAGTTTACAGTGATTTAGAAGCATAAACAGTGTGGAGTTGCAGAGATTATTTCTCCTCTTGGAGTCTGTGTCAACAGAAAACCTTAGATTAGGTCATTTACTTTAATGACCACTAAGGGGTGGGGAAAGGGGGGGGGCATACAATGTCTTTTGAATGTAATTTGACATAACAAACAAAGTGCAATTAAGTTAGCTCAAGTCAGGTTAATTTAGCATATCATTGTAAGTGTTTAAAAAAGCACTGTTCTCTTGCTGTCCTCACCTGCTCACTTCCTCTCCTGTCATCCATGGTCTAGTTTAATCGCTGTGTGACCTCCCAGATGATTAAATGGTTCAGTAACTTCAGAGAGTTCTTCTACATCCAGATGGAGCGCTTTGCACGCCAGGCTGTCCGCGAGGCTCTCACCCGGTCGGTTTGGGTTGGCACTGGTTCATGTTAAACTCATTTTATTCGCAGTACTTTCATTGTTTCAGTGAGCCTTATGAGTGTGAACATGTTGCCCCTGTTAGACGAGCTGAAGTAAAGTCTGATTTATACATCAGACATCATATATAACTTTTTTAGAAATAGAGAATCACACAACGCATGATTGACTTTGGAACCGCATGAAGCATCATGGTTTCCTCCATGACAGATATTCAGTTCTGCTATAATCAAACGAACCATTGCAGCTGAGAAATAGATGTCTGCATTTTTTATATTGCTTGATTTAAGAGGTCGGAAAATAAAAATAAAAATATAGATTTTTTTTTTCTGCGAGTGCTCAGGTGTTTAGACACTGTGGCCATGTTGATGTGAACTCATGATGGTAGCGAGTAAAACAAATAGCAATGGGCATAAAACATGACTGCAAAAAGTCAGAAACAAACTGAAGCTGAATATCATTTATGTAAATTATACATGGTTCTCTTATCTGTTTTTTATTGTGAGTGTATTTAAATGAGTTTGTTTGTCTCTGTAACACAGGGATGGTGCGCCTCGTATTAGCCGAGAGAGTCAGCTGCGAGTGGGACGTGATACGGAGCTTTACCGCATACTGAACATGCACTACAATAAAAGCAACATCTACCAGGTGAGGAGACGCTCTAGTTGCAGCTTTCAGCCTACCCGTTGTACGACTGGACTCAGTCCTTGGGTGGGGATGTGAATACTCCTCAGCCCTAAGTACATCGCTAATGGATTATGGATCTTTATGCAGTGCTCCTGTGTTTAAAAGTAAATACCAATCAAGTTAAAGTGCTGTCTACAGTGTCACGGTCTTGGGTCATGTATTGAAGGATAACTTGCACTCTGTTTTTGATGTCTTTTATAGATTGTCATCTGGAATGCTTTTCAAGGTTCACATACATGCCTAACGCAAGCCGTTGCTGATTTTCTTAAGCTCAGCGGTCCTTTGAGTTAAGATCATTTGATCTGAGCTGTTTGACCTTCTTGAGCAAACAGTTCTTAAAAACATTTAATGCGTGTACTGAGCCATTCTTATTGAAAATCAAATAAAAGTCCCACTTTGTGCAAACCAGGTGAGGATGGCAAGACTCAAGCTGTTTTGTCCTTCAGAGGTCAATAAAGTGCCAGATATGGCTGCTGCTTGGACTCTGAATGAGGTCCTGATCTGATATTAATTGGTAAGCTCAGAGCAGACGATAAGTCTAAGGAGGAAATAAACCTCAATAAATCATGTATAGCATAACGATGAAGATATACAATAAAAAGATACTACACCGCTGAAATGAAAAGCACTGGAGCTTGGGGTTATTATTTCGTGTAATGTGCTATTACCTTTAGTGAGCAGAGAAATTATTTTACTTGTATGAGTTTGTGCATGAAAAGGAAACAGAAAATGAAGCACTGTTATATCTCACTGACCTGCTGAAGGACACACACTATCATAAAACAATCATCGCACATTAGTTTCCAATTCTACAGATGATGATTAATTTTATCACCCAAGGTGATCTGTTATTTGTCAGACGTCATTGGATTTAAAAAGGTATTGAGAACGCGAAAACTACTATGGCTACAATGTATCCCGGGAAACGTTCAGGCAGCGCTGAAAAACCGAATCACCTCTGTGATCGTAAAAACAAAGTCACAAGGTTGCTCGAGTCTGAAAAGTCACTCTCGCCTACACAAATTTTTGTGAGTTTATTATTTGATTGAGCCTCAGCTCGGCTTAAAGCTATGTGCGGTTCAGCTGTGAATAGATCGTGTTCGCTTCTAACGTGTTTTCCGTCATAGCGGCGAAAGAATAGGTCCACTTATTAACAATAATCAATGAGAAGTCTCTACGTGCTGTGATAAAGCTGTCTGCTTTGACAGACGCGTTCAGACAAACAGTGGAATCAGAGACAATCAAAGTCACAGTCTGTATTTTACCAAAGTGGGTGAAAACACCTGTGAGGGTGCACTGAATGCACATTATAATAACAGGTATTCTAATGTTCTTCCTGTGAAACTATTCACTGCTCAACAACGCTTATGAGATTTTTAGAAAGTACAGAGACAATCAAAACCTCACATTCTCTGAAAAACACAAGTTTCTCAGTTTTAAATCCCTTTAGATAAGGTAGATAGATATGTGACTGACAGATTCAGATACTAAACTAAAGCGAAAATGGATTTTTCTCTTCCAGAAGACTTCCTAATAAACATTTCCTCCTTGACATCATATTTTTGTGTGCAGGTTCCAGAGAGGTTCATCGAGGTGTCTGAAGTGGCTCTGAGAGAGTTTTACTCAGCCATTTGGACGGGGAGAGACAGCGACCCCTGCTGGAAGAAAGGAATATACAAAATTATCTGTAAACTTGACAGTCCTCTACCAGATGCATTCAGGCTGCCAGGTTGTCCAGTTGGCTAATGATTGCACAGCTTTTATCTGGTCCGTGTGCACAAATGCATGCTCAGACATAATTTGACTAAAACAAGGCATAAATCATTCAGAAACTGGTACATTTCAGACATCGCAAACTGATATGTAACCATCCAAAAGATCATTTAGAACTATTACAGAATTTCGACTGACTTGCAGAGGAATACATACACTTTCTCATACTGACAGGCAGGTTTTGTATACAGGCTCAACAGCAATCCCCCAGTGCTGCAGTCTTGTGACCGCACTTATCAAGGAACGTGACCATACCATTGAATTAAAATGGACAGAGCAGGAATTCCTTCTCCAAACATTCTTCAGCAGCCAGCAGCCAGCTGCTTGCATGAAATCTAAAGCTATTATTAAAAGCACACTCTCACAGTAGTTTTGTGAAATAGACACAAAATACAATTTTTGAACTTCACGTTCATGGGAACAAATTGACTCTTTTCTTTTTTTAGTGTGGACATTGACGCAAAAGTCAGTCACATAGCAAAGCTTCCAGTTTCCAAGAGCACCAACGTACATGATAAGACGCTTCAGGTCTGTTGTTGGCGTAAGCTTCAGTTTCACTGAAGAGGGTTAGGGTTCAAATTCAGCACTGCTTTCCCCGCTGATTTTTCAGTTGCTGTTTCATTAGCTGGGACCACATCCTCATTTTAGGTTTGACACCATTTCTGGTAGATAATGGAACATGGCTTGAGGATGAATTGAGGCTGTGGTTTGGAGAAGGCCTCAGAGGGGACTGACGGTGACCCGTGGGCCGGGCAAATCCCGCTGTACTAATGAGAAGTGAAGAAAACAAGAACAAACAGCTTGTAGTTGCAATGGGGGGGTCACATATAGACAGAGAACTGGAGGTGCGGTTACGCTCAGATAAATTATCTCCGGTTGGTTTGGTTTAAGGGCCAGAACCACTTTCTAGGATGCTGCCATAAATAATATTTACGTTTAAAACAACGTTTTAAAGTCTCATTAAAAAAAATGACAACCTTTACATCCAAATTTGAGCAAGAATGCTGTTCTTACTGCTGGAAACCAGAAAAGTCAAAGCTTCAGATTCGCTCTGACACACAGTCCGAACGCGCATCACCTTTTACGATTAGGTAACCGGCTCCTCTGGCTTCATCACTAATGAGCAGTGTTCCTACTCGGAAAATCGCTGCTAAACATTTTAAATATAAAGCAGCGATGTTGCTGTGCGATGATTAACAATCTCGCACAAACAGTACTTAACAATCACACTCAAACATTTCAGGGCTGCCCTCCCTCAGGGGGCGTTCATCATGAAATGACCTTTTAACGCTGCCTTGTGTGTGGGCTTCTCCATCAGGATTTTATCTTTCATTTTTATTTTCTCTCCAACAACATCGTACCGTCACGTTTCATCCGAAGTTCAAAAGATTAAGATTTTCAAAATGAAGTTGATCTTGTTTCACAGCACGATCTGGTCGGTGGGTTTTGGGTTTTTTTTTTGTTTTTGCTGCTTGTGTATGCCTCTCATCTCTCTGTTCAGTATTAAATTATTATCAAGCTTTTGTACATGCAGTCAAATCAAAACAGCTGTTCTTTCAAGAGGGACATTATATTGAATTTAAAACAGTATAATTAATGTTTTGTTCTTTCCTTGATGTGCTCTTATTGCTGATATATTTACGTATGTTTTTGAATTCTTTTTAAAGTGTTGCTAATCTAAATAGTTCACTTGCACAATAAGTATATATAATTATATACAGTATATATCAACATTTGTTTTCCAAAAGGGGGAAACTTTCACTCTCTCCGCTCTATATCATGACTTTTATCTCGAGGAAAGATGGGTTTCTCTTCAAGAAAATGTCGACCGACAGCCTCGACCTATCCGTGACGTGTTATCAAGTGCATGTTTCCTACATTTCCGTTTTGCGTTGTAATCTTTTATGTCCCTCTATTTTATATTGTACATAGTGTATTCTTTACTGTAGATCTGTGCCTCGTTCAGACTTTGGTGAATTTTGATGTTTAAACTTATCATGAATTAAAGAGATACAAGGCTTGTGTGATGATTTGTGGATACACACATAGACATAGCTTTCTAGTGTTTGGGTCTTGGGGTCCAACATTTGTGCCAGCATGCATTAAGGCTTCAATCTAAAAACACCTTCACATGCTCACTGACACTAATACTTTGTGATGGCTCTGCCCACCACTTAGTCTCGCCTCCTGAGACAGCAACACACACACACAAACTCACACTGGCATGTCTACTTTTTTTTTTCCCCCAACAATGAGTCCAGTCACCTAGTTAAGTGAAGTTACATTCTCAACATAGTAGTATTATTTTGGTATTTTTGCAAGACTTTCTTTGTCCACATTTAAGAATTATTTGTGAAAAATCCTCACTTCTTTCTATTTATCAATCCATTCATCAGTTTATTACCTTCTGTCTTGTATTACCTTCTGCAACATACCATTTGTTTTTCTACTTACTTTTGTAACCCAGTGGTGTAAATCACATAAACAATTCCTATGAAAGCTAACAGCGCTGATTCATAATTTTGAAGCTCCTTTCTAATGACATATCATTAGAAATTGTGTGGCGTGTTATTACAGAAAACAGTTATTTCTAGTCAGCCTTGAATGATGTAACACTGGCTATGTGTCAGGAATTAGTAAGCTTATTATTAGTGCAGAGGTGAATCTGACAGGCTTAAAATGTTTGACATATACCCTATAAAAATGACATGGTCACAGGACACAAAGTCACAAGGTTTCATTAAGCATTCTGGGAAGGAAGCAACACACACACACACACACACACACACAAACACACACTGTGTCTAACTCTAGCATTTCATACCTCATAACCCTCGAGAAGCTCAGACTTTGACTAACTTGAACCATCTACATATTTGAGACAATGCAAACATGCAGTATTTGCTTCCGTATAATAAAAATAATTATTGCATAAATATAGGCGTTAACATGAGTGAATTAACACATATATCTAGCTGTAGACTTTCAGTTTATCTTTCTGGGTCATCAGATGAAACCAACTGATTGAGCGAAGAGAAACGATCTAGGGCCTGTATGACAAGCAGTGTCCACGTGTGACAAGTAAGCTGTTTTTCACGCATTCACGCGCTGCGGTGAAACTCCGAGGAAGCTTCTATTGCTGCTCGAACTAATATCGAGAAGAGAGTTTGGACGTACGATTTTCACTTTGGACTGTTTGACTGCGGGTGAAGGTAATAAAAAAGATACAATACGATCCAAGATGGCGCCGCGTATGGATGCCCTGGTGCTTCAGTGCGTTACTTCTGTCTTGTTTTTGTGCATAACTTCTGTGTCTGGGCACTCCTCTGGATATTCTTACACCAGAGAAGAGCTTCTTAACCACAGGACTACAACACCTGTGGATTTATTTCCAATATTTGTCGCATCCGCGGCAGATTTACTGCAGACTCTGATCAGGAAAGTGAGACGCCGAAAGAGAGGTAAGCGAGCCGGCGCACTCGTGCGTCTGAGGAGACGTGGACTGCGAACTGCTGTTCCTGGGATCTTCCTTTCCAATGTACGATCACTCAGGAATAAGACAGATGAACTGGCCCTGATGAGAAGCATGAACAGAGACTTTGCCTCCTCCTGTGTCTTATGTTTTACGGAGACGTGGCTCTGTGAGGACATCCCGGACTGCGCGCTCAAGCTGGAGGGCTTTCATCTGCTGCGCGCGGACCGGCAGGCCTCTCTCTCTGGTAAGACTAAAGGTGGAGGTGTCTGCTTCTACATTAATAGTGGCTGGTGCACAGATGTAACAGTGATTGCTCAGCACTGCTCTTCCTCTCTGGAATACCTTTTCATTCACTGCAAACCGTTTTATTCTCCGCGGGAGTTTGCTTCATTCATCCTGGCCGCTGTTTACATCCCGCCAGATGCGGATGCGCAGGCAGCTCAGTGCGCACTCGCGGAGCAGATTCTCCACACGGAGCGGACATTCCCGGACTCTCTCATCATTGCTCTTGGGGACTTTAACAAAGCCAATCTGAGCCATGAGCTTCCCAAATACAAGCAGTATATTAAATGCCCGACCAGAGAGGAGAGGACATTAGACCACTGTTACAGCACGATCAGCGGGGCCTATCGCGCGGTGCCCCGCGCTTCACTCGGACTTTCTGACCACGTCATGATCCACCTAATCCCTGCGTACAGACAGAGGCTGAAGCTCTCCAAACCTGTCGTGAGGACCAAAAAACTGTGGAGCAACGAGGCTGTGGAGGAGCTTCGCACGTGTTTGGAGACCACAGACTGGGACACAATGAAGGCTGCTTCTAACAGCTTGGACGAGTTTACGGACACTGTCACCTCCTATATCCACTTCTGTGAGGACAGCATTGTGCCATCACGCACCAGGGTGAGTTATAACAATGACAAACCCTGGTTTACTCCTAAACTCAAAAAGCTGTGGCTGGAAAAGAGAAAGGCGTTCAGAAGCGGAGACAGGGACTGCTACAGAGAGGCCAAGTACAGGTTCACTAAAGAAGTGGACATTGCTAAACATCAGCACTCTGAGAAGATGCAGCAGCAGATCTCAGAGAATGACTCGGCCTCTGTGTGGAAAGGTTTTAGGAATATTACAAACTACAAGCCTAAAACCCCCCACTCCACTGATGACTTGCTCTTAGCCAACACCCTTAACGACTTCTACTGCCGTTTTGACGAGCCATCAGGCAGCCTTCACACCTCCAACGACCCCAACAATAGAGACACTTTGGACACTCATTCCCCCACCTCTCCCCCCTCCATAGAGCCATCACCACCTTCAAACCGTTCACCTACAACACCCCCCTCCTCACCCCACACAAAAGAGGATTTCACACCACCTCCTCCCACCACAACTCTTCATATTCATGAAGCAGATGTGAGGAAGCAGTTCAAGAGTCTGAATGCTCGGAAAGCTCCCGGCCCAGACGGCGTGTCTCCTGCCACCCTCAGACACTGTGCAAACGAGCTGGCCCCAGTGTTTTCTGGCATCTTCAACTCCTCACTGCAGGCATGTCATGTGCCTGCCTGCTTCAAGTCCTCTACCATAATCCCTGTCCCCAAGAAACCTAGGATCACTGGACTAAATGACTACAGACCCGTGGCTCTGACATCTGTGGTCATGAAGTCATTTGAGCGCCTAGTTCTCTCCCATCTCAAGACCCTCACGGCCCCCCTCCTGGACCCCCTGCAGTTTGCATACAGAGCCAACAGGTCTGTAGACGACGCCATCAACATGGCCCTACACTTCATCCTGCAGCATCTGGACTCCCCAGGAACCTACGCCAGGATCCTGTTTGTGGACTTCAGCTCTGCCTTCAACACCATCCTTCCAGACCATCTCCGAGGCAAGCTTTCCCAGATGAATGTGCCTGATCCCATCTGCCGGTGGATCACTGACTTCCTGACGGACAGGAAGCAGCATGTGAAGCTGGGAAAGAATGTCTCGGACTCCCGGACTCCCGGACCATCAGCACCGGCTCCCCTCAGGGCTGTGTTCTTTCTCCTCTGCTCTTCTCCCTGTACACCAACTGCTGCACCTCCACCCACCAGTCTGTCAAGCTAATCAAGTTTGCAGATGACACCACCGTTATTGGACTCATCTCGGACGGGGACGAGTCTGCCTACAGGAGGGAGGTTGAACGTCTGGTGTCCTGGTGCAGCCACAACAACCTGGTGCTGAATGCCCAGAAGACAGTGGAGATTATTGTGGACTTCAGGAAGCACACAGCCCCACTCCCCCCCATCATCCTGACTGACACCCCCATCACCTCTGTGGACTCGTTCCGCTTCCTGGGTACCACCATCACCCAGGACCTGAAGTGGGAGCCCACCATCACCTCCGTCATTAAGAAAGCCCAGCAGAGGATGTACTTCCTGAGGCAGCTGAAGAAATTCAACCTGCCAACACGGACGATGATGCAATTCTACACTGCAATCATCGAGTCCATCCTCACCTCCTCCATCACCGTGTGGTACGCTGGAGCCACTATCAGGGACAAACAGAGACTGCAGCGTGTTGTGCGCTCTGCTGAGAAGGTGATTGGCTGCAGACTCCCATCTCTGCAGGACCTGTACAGCTCCAGGACACTGGGGCGTGCAGCTCGGATCTCAGCTGACCCTTCTCACCCTGGACACAGTCTGTTTGACCTGCTCCCCTCAGGCAGGAGGCTCCGGTCCATTCGCACCAGAACCTCTCGCCATAAGAACAGTTTCTTCCCCTCTGCTGTCGGACACATGAACAATAACCATATGACTGTTCCCACCACTAACACATGACCCTACGCTGTGTCACTGCATCATTCCATGTTTGGCACTGATCACCACCTGCACTCATGTATATATCATGTATATATCTATCCACTTAGCACTTTTAATTCTTATTCTTATTTTTATATTTTTATGACAGTATGTTTGCACTGAAGCACCGCAGCAATTTCCTAATGTTGTAAACCTGCTCAACATTTGGCAATAAAACCCTTTCTGATTCTGATTCTGATCACCGGAAATCAAACTGTTTGACCTCCAGAATATAACCCAGCTGAAGAACACACGGGTAAGTTAAGTCAGGCTTAAAACATTTTAAATCATGTTTTTGAGACGTGTGGCAAGGTCGTGACAAATATATGAGACATTTCTTTATTTCTTGATTCATTTTTTCCACAATGTTCTAGGAGTCTGCGGTTAAATACGAGTACAGTCTATTTAAACAAACAACTGACACGTGTTAATCTTAATGGAAAACATTTTCATGTATTTTTTATTGATTAACCCGGACACGTTTACTACTTAGCCTTGCCATGTTTTTAATCAACTCACTGTCTTCTTAATATTTGCGAATCGTGGTTGCTGGAGGCTTGGTATTTTATTGTGAAGGAACTAACCGGAAGTTGTTTGCCTTTTTATTGCTACCTTCACGGCAGCTCTTTTCTCTGCAGACGCGGACTAAGCTGCTGCTGGATGATGGCGTTAGCGGGGCTACTGGTGCTGGAGTGGGGTCTCTACATCAGCTGTTTTGTCTGCGGGATTGTTACCGCAGCGTCTGTCACCATCGTCCAGGTGACTTTTCTAAGTTTTACTAACCTGCTCCATATATTACATGTTGTACGCGTCCTCTTCCGGGTGGACTTACTTTGTAGTGCGTTTGTCTATCCCAGAAAGTTTAGCAAAAAAGAAACAAACTTCTTATTTTATTTTTTGAAGAAAAATCCTTTAAACATAATTCAGCATACAGTGTTACAGATTTATATTTTCAAGCTACTATAATTGTTTTCGTACAGCTGCGCAGTTACACGGTAATTAAAAGCAGCGCGAGGGATTAAAAAACTGACACGCGCTTCCACTTTCAGTCCAGTTCTGCCCACTCTGTCATTGCCTTCGGCATTTCAACTCTAATTTCTCCATATTTTTAATGTTTTTGGACTCTAGACATCGGAGAAGTTACTTCTCGAAAAATGTACCACAAACTTTTAGCGAAGTGTCACACGAGCATTGTTGTGTGTCAACAACTGTTCGTTGTGTTAGCTTAACAGACGCTCGGAAATGCGTGATATGCACGTGAAATTGTGAACGTGCGTGTGCGCGCGCAGGTTTTTAACTGTACCTCGATGCTTTGCTCATCATGTGACCCAGACGCCTATCGTGCCCAATTTGGCTCCCTGCTGCTCATTTATAGACGTCAGATGCAACCGTTGATGCGCTTATTGTGGTGAAGCGGAACTCAAGCTTTTTAGTGACCCCCTCCCAACCTCTGTCTCTCTTTTTTACTCAGGGTAATTTCGGAGGTCACTGTATGCTGTACGGAGCGGTCAGCTATAATGCCACGTCCAAGCTCATCGGAGTCCAGTCGTCCACATCCTCCTCTTTGTGTTACTTTGTGTCGGCCATATCAATCATGGTGGCAGTGGTGTGTTTCTCTCTGTCTGTGTACTGGGTGTACACTTTCTGCAGCGAAGGGGAACTCAAAAGGTGACCACATGCTGTGTGTGTGTTTTTCACGACAAAGTACAGAGTTGCAGTGTTTGTGTGGGTTTAAAAACAATTTTAATCGTCAGTGTTTTCCTTCAAATATTGCATAAATGCTGGCCTGCTCTGTCATTGTGTCGTTCTTTTGAGCTTGATTTGCCAGCTGCAAGAAAGGATATTTTAAGCATCTCGTAGACAGAATTTAACAGATGTCTGCGTGCACTTTTAGGCTGATTTCTTTAGTTTAAACTGATTGATTACCCAGGAAAATAAGTGTGCATGTAAACATTGTTCTCTGTAGCCAACATAAGCAAAAGAAGCTACAAATACACTTAGAAAAAGTTGAATTTTTGTCAGAGGTTTAAACTGGCATCATTTAAGTAGCTCCTGAAGCTGAACTTAAAGTTGTAGCGATGTAGCACAGAATAAGCTGCAGAGCTGATACAGAGAAGCAGAAATGCATGTGCCATACCACGGCATGGCGACACAATCACACATTAGCTTGCATTTTGTAGTTTGACATCCTTCTTCTGTTTTGCCTCACTTTAAAGAGCACAGTGCTGTTCTCCCGCTCTTATCTGCTTGTTTTTTCTCCTCCTTCACAGGGAGAATGTGTGGATGAACGTGATTATTGCCGTCTCCGGCGTTTTCCTGTTCTTCCTGCTCGTCACGGGCTGCATGTTGAAGATCGGGCGCGACACGCTCTGCTCGTCTGTCACGAAAAACGTCCCCAACACTACCAGGTGACACCTGCACTCATCCACACCTGGCACAGGACCAAACGCTTTCGTCAACACTCGCATATGAAAATGAAAATAACATTTGAAAGCTAGGGAGCGTCACTTTGTGTGTTTTCTGTTTTTTTTCCCCCTTTTTCTCCTTTCCAAAGCTTCACTTTACCCACCCACCCACGTTCTCTTAGAGCTCTATATGAAGCCATATGAAGGTAGATTTAGTTATAACCATCTAGTTATTTTACTCTTGGCCTTTGTCTGTCTTTCAGGATGCCCTTTTTCCTTTTAAAAATGTCATCAGCACACAGTTTTTCATCCTTGGCTACACTGTAATCCTCTGAAAGGGCGAGCACTTAAAAGAGAAGCAAAGACGTGCATGGTGTTGTTAGTTTTTAATTGCTTGTTTTGAGCTCCACTTACTTTGATGTCATGTAACTGCAGCTTTCCACTGCTTCCTCTGACAAAACTGCCTGCAGTTTTTCTATTTGTTCATAGAATCAGTGACCAATAATCAAGACTAAATTCATATAAGACAAATCCAAAATGAATTAAATCATAACCCCGGATTTCTTTTAAACTGTCTAATGCTCAATGTTTTTCTGTGTGCAAAGTTGTGAAAAAGCCCAGTCTGAAAAATGGGCCAGCCCACTTGATGGAGAGAGGTTCTACAGCAGTCTACATAAAGCCGAGGTCGGTACTTCATTCACTTATTTTATGCTTTTGGCTGGAGTCACATGGTCCACACATACTAGCTCCTGTAATGCTTAACATAAAGAAGCATTATTATGAACTGGAGTCCTGCAACACTACAAAAACCCACGAATAAAGAGATGTAGTCAAAGTTAGCATAGCATATGTGTTCAGATTTAGGTAAAAGAGCCTCCAGTACATCTTGCGTGTCATGTTGTTTCCTTCTCAGACGGCAGTGTGGATCAACTTCTTCTTCTGGCTCATCATCGGGGTTTTGGTGATCATCCAGAGGCGTCGGGGCTCAGCGTCCAAGCTGATTGGAGCCGCACCAACTGGAAGCCTTTTCGGGGAGACGGGTGTGACGCCCGAAGAGACTGAGCCGTTTTTCAACCGTCCTGGAAGGCCCCAGTGAGAACGGGTGTGAGCGAGGGGGTTATAAAAGCACATAAGACCAAATAGTGGGAGCGGGTGTGGAAAAAGGTTAAATGAAGTGTTTTAAGGATTTCAGTGAACAACATTTTGAGAATGCACGTGGAAGGTTTTGCAGATATTAGATTTTGGGTTTAACAGTATGTATAAAGCACCACAAAACCAAAACTCCGCTCGACGAGGATGGGATTTGAACCCATGCGTGCAGAGCACAATGGATTAGCAGTCCATCGCCTTAACCACTCGGCCACCTCGTCACCTGAATGCACAAGCATGCAGAGCCTGTCTGTCTGTGTCAGGACACACTGGAAACACTGAAGCGCTGTCAGGCGCTGGTACTGAATTTACCCATTTCCCACATCTCACCCGCCGCGTCACATCTACGTCTGTGGACTCCACAGAAACGTATCTGTTTTTTATTCAGAGCGAGCTTGTGTTGGGTTTGTTTACACAGCCAACGAACGGGAGGGTGTTTATCACAAGGTTTGATTTTATAATTTAACTGTGCTCAGATGTACTTTTGACGAGTAAGACTAAGAATTTTCTACATAAAACACTTTTTTCTTTTTACTGATTTCACAAAACCGGAATCTGCCATAGACTTTTTTTAACACATTTTATTTTTGTTGACTGTAAAATCCTAAAACACTGCATTGTCTTCAAGTTTAAGGTGTCAACACGTGGCTTTAAAGATCGCTTAGTATTGATCTGTGTGGTGATTATGTCATTAGAAACTAAAAAGAAATAAAAAGAAAAACAGGAAGACGTTTCACTGTTTGTTTGTTTTTTGATTGTTGATTGTTGTGTGACACTGACTTTTACAACCTTTAACCAAAGAAGCGTCTGAGGCTGTTCTGCTGAAATCTGCTGCTGGGTTCATCCACACTGATTCAGTATGCTTCTTTTTGATGAATTATTTTGATTTGACTTGAAACATTTGTTGGTGACCACAGGTAGTTAGCTTACAGTGCCACCGTCTGATGAAACACGCTGCAGCTGAACACTGGAAATAACGTTTAGACGTTAAAAAATTGAAATTCTAACCTTTTCTAAGCTCGGGCCTGACGTTCAGTGAGGTGTGCTTCTTACATCTGACTGTGTGTTTGCAATGCTGCGCTTTATTTGTGACATTTCTGGACATGCTCATGTTTGTCGTGGGGAACAGGCATATGGAAACGTTGAATAATGTCTCCCTCTAGTGGCTAATAATAAATAAAGATTCACTTGCACCAAGTCATGTGGCTTTATTGTCAACCGTGTGCACATACATTTAAGACCACATACATTTAAGACCACTGTGGGGAATATTTATTGTCTGAAAAAGCTAGTTTTATACAAACCTTAAAGTGCATTATTCTATCAATACTGCTCAAACTAATCATTCCTGGTGACTTGCAACAGCCGACTAAAGCATAACTTGAACTGATATTCCAGGCTGAGCGTCTAAATGAGCTACTTTCCCCTTCCCTGATCAAAATAGACCCAATAAGCTGCTCTTACAACACGTCACCCTGAACTATCTAATCTCTGGATTGCCTGACCTTACTTGAGCCTGAGGTAACAGCTAATCCTCACTGAAGAGAGGAGGAAGACACTGGAGAGACGGCCACAGGTCAGAAACTGAAGGACGTGAAGAGCGTACTGGCATTTCAAAGGGGAAAAAGAATCACCAGTGGTCCTGTTAAACGAGCTTCTACAGCCACTTCCACCATCTGCACCTATAGCAGGGTCTGCTGGAGGTTTCTTTAAAGTATCTGTAATTGACAGCAAAAAAAGAGCGAAGGATAGAGCACCCTGGAGGACGGCGAGCCCTGCCTGCAACCTGAGTCTCAGAAGAAAACCACAAGGGTCGAGATAAAGCTGATTTTGGAGTCTGTGGTAAGACATCGTCACATGTTGCTTTGCTGTTACTCTTTGGCTGCTAATTAGAAAAAACAACCTGTGATTTTAGAAATCAGTGTTTTTGTAAAGAGCAAAACAGTGGCACGAGTTTTGGAGATGGGTAAGGATAAAAGAGAAACATAGAGAGGAGCAGTGGACACTGCAGGCTAAGCCATGATAAGCCTCTTTAAGCTACTTCACTTTCCACAGATCAAATGTTCTGTTTTAAACCTGTTGATCTGTGCTGGACTTTTAACAGCCAGCTATTGATTCACTTTATCTGTGTTTTTGGCAGGAAAGCTCCAGCCCCCTGCCAAATCAGACGGCACAAAATCTGTAAAACAGAGCTGAGTCCTTAAATCTCAGATTTAAATAGGAGCGAGCCCTTCAACCGCCAGCTTTACCGTCACTCAGATCCATTCAGGTTTGACCCCTGACCTCCATCCATCCCTCTATCCCCGCTCAGGACATGTCTCGCGACCAGTGCGATTCGGTGGCGGTGAGCGTGGAGTCCCTCCTCACTGACGCCAAGAGGATGCAGATGCAGTGCCGTGAACGCAGCGAGCAGCTCTCCGTCGCCGCCGCGCAGCTGAGGACGGAGTCGGCCGCCCTGAGGGAGCAGTGCGAGGCCACCCAGCTCGACATGGCTCTAATCCGCCGGCAGCTGGAAGAGCTGAAAGACACCAAGGCTGCCTTTGAAGCAAGGGAGAGGCAGGCACGTAAACTCAGCAAGCAGCTGTGAGAAAAACGAGGGAAGGTGGAAGATGCTGAAGTCATGAACTGTGATGCAACATCCCATTTAAAGTAACCGATCAGCAGCTTAGATAAAGGAAGGAAGGTCTGACAAAAGAAAGAAGGAGAGAGATAAAAGGATCAGCAAGACAATGAAGGGAAAAATGAAGGAATGAGATGGAACTTGAATCCATCTCCCACAAACCCGAGAGTATAACTTCAAGCAGACCCATGTTTATGACAGCTACCCTTAAAAATGTAATCCAGAGGACAAAGAAAGATTTTAACCTGGAGTTTAGTGAAAGAGGGGGAAAGCACTTTGTCATTATCTACAGCTCTGTCTTTACCTTGTAAACACATAATTGAACTTCACTCCTCTCACATCAAATAAATGATTCCCACACACACTGGTCTCCACATGTCTCCTTTAGAGCGTTTTTTTCAGCTTCATGCAAACTCT
Organism: Copadichromis virginalis; assembly: GCF_057382275.1. NCBI lineage: Eukaryota > Metazoa > Chordata > Actinopteri > Cichliformes > Cichlidae > Copadichromis > Copadichromis virginalis. The sequence continues at coordinate 49,924,530 of NC_140620.1, forward strand.
TTGATCTACTAACCTGCATATAAATGTGCAGGTTAGGTTAATTAGACTGAGAGTGAAGACAAAGAACGGCACACCTTCAGCAAAGATCATTTGAAATGGTCCTATTTCAGTGGGCAGAGGTGAATATGAAGCCCGGCACCAGTTGTACTTCACATCAGTACACTGTGACACCCTCGATCTAGAGACTGCGATCAGGCAAAGGGACACAAGTAGGAACAACGTATGGACGAGCATGTTAGTTCGATTTCTTAGAAAGTTTATGTAACATTATTTTGTCTGTATTGAATCGACAGAAAACTGAGGAAAGATAAATTTTCTTTATAGGTGAAATGTTTTTGACATAGTTTTAAAGATCTGTACACAGACCAGGATGTGAATATTTGACTCCTCAGATTCTTCTTTGTTGGTAGATGTTTCGTTTTATAACAGGGTTTTGGGTATTTGTTTCAAATGTGGACATATTTACCTGGTCAGCCTGGGTTCCTGCCACCTCTCTCATGCTTTAGCTCACTATCACCTTACTGACTTCTCAAAGCGATGCACATTTACATGTGCCAGCTATTTATGATTTGAACTTATGATTTTCTTGTGTATTCGCTTTAAAATTCACTAGTTGAGTTGAGGTGCTTCAGGTCGGGTCATAGACCCAGGACACCCCGGAGAGATGTCTCAGCTGACCCGGAGGCAGAGAGGGAGCTCTGGGCTTTTTTGCTTAGGCTGCTGCCCCCAACCACACCATCATGAGCTTTCTCACTGTCACCACCTTTTATTTCCTCTGGTGCCCTAAAGATCAGCTGAAACTAATCTGAAGATTATTTTTAGTTGCACTTCTTGTAATTACAGATCAAAAGATCCTTTATTTCCAGAGAGACTGAACCCAGAACACGCAGGAGCAAGTAGCGGTCTGAGAGGAGGCCGTTGGTCTTTGAGTGCGTTTTGTGGCTAGTTAACCTTCTGTCTCCCTCCACAGGAGCTGCCATTTCAGTGACCTGTAGCTGACTCTCCACTGTTCCTGCTGCTTCTCCTCCAAACCCCCCCAAAAACAAACTGAGGACATTTTAAAGCTGCATTAATCCAACCTCATGCACACTGGGCTGCCCAGCATTCATTCACATAAATTGCTCACCTGTGGTGATGCTCAGCAGAAACATTCAAACATGTTGATTTTCCACCTGCATAAGAACCAGTTTATTTATTTATTTCACAATCAGTCAAGATCCTGATCAGATTTTTAAAAATAAAGATAAATTCTGCCACCTGCTGGACGTTTTTAAGTTTGCTTAGCCACCTTTTCTATGGTGTAAAGATGTGCCGGTGGTCAGGATGGCTGAAAACATGGTTCAGCCTGTGTATTCGGTCCTGCTCATGAACTCTTAGAATTTGTTAATTGGTGTAATTAACACGTGATGATAGTGAGTTTCATGTCATTTGATCAGATACGCGTGTTTTCTGCACAGTCGCTGGGTGTCCAATGTGAACATTGCTTATCAGAAGCTTCTTTTCCTTCCTCTCCCACCAGCTTCCAGGCAGTCAGCAACTTTTGTGCAAGACAACACACAACTGCAACAACACAATATGATCAAACATATCCAAGACAGCCGAGTATGTCTCAGTGATTCTGACTCACACCGACAGACACACAAAAAAAAGACAGACAAAAAGGTTGTGTGCTAAAAGATTAGATTTTCAATCAGCATTATAAATCATTCTATAAATACATGGTTGTCATATCGTTAAGAACGTCTTTTAAATAGCAATAGATAACAAACAAGCAGTAGGGTGGTAGGCAGGTGGGATCAAAAGCGCAGAAAAACAACTCAACAGTCTGCTGGGCTTCAACGAGACAAAACCTGAACTGGAAATAGCTGGGAACGTGAGTGTGTGTTAAGTTTGGTGTCGCTGTTGCACAGATCCGCCTTTCATCACCGCTCTGAAAGACAAAACAGGATCGTTTAGAGACCAAACCTTTTCAGTTTGCTGCGTTAATAAAAGACGATTGGAGCAGACTTACTTTCAACTTTCTTTTTTAGTGGCGACAGAGCTGCTTTCGCCTGAAAAACAGAGACGCTGTTTACACGATCGGACGCAGGCTGGTGTACACACCCTGAAGCTGCATCTTTATCGACTGACAGCTGAAGAATCTGGGAAGTCAAAGGGAACTTTTACAAGTGATTTCTGACCTTCTTGATAGCAGTCCAGTCTTCAAGGATGTCGATGTCTCTCAGCATGTAGACGATGAAAGGCCCTGTGAGACAGAGGCAGTCATATTGAGAGACTGAGACTGAAAACTAAACAGAAACAAGAAAACACACTCTGGAAACTAATTGAATCTAAGCTTAATTTAAAAACAATATATAAAATGATATATAACCAATAATAATAACTATGATTCTGCCTTTTGATCGTAGTTGTTGTGTTCTTGCCTTCTGTAGGATTTCCAATGGAAATATCTGACAAAAATGGCTTGCAAGTAAATGACCTTTTCATCAAGCTATAGCACAGACCACTGCTCTGCGACGATATGTTTTAATTGTGTAATAAAGGGTTAACTTCCAATTTACACACCATATAAAAATGTCTGCACTTTGGCGGAAACAGGAAGTACAACCCAAAGAACCCCGTCCCCACAGTGAAGCATGGTGGTGGAAGTATTATGCTGTGGGGATGCTTCAGTGTCTGGAACTGGGAATCTCATCAAAGTGGAAGCAAAACCTCAAGCAGTCCGCAGCAAAACTGAGTCTTTGCTTTGGCTTCCAGCACAACAACAAACAGATAATAATAAAGTAATAATAGTTCTCGTGAAATTTCTATGTGAAAAGTAAATCTGGGTAAAAACTAGCTATGGAAAACTATGTTAAAAACATATATTGCTCTGTTTAGCAGCACTTAAACAATAAGACGGGAGCTCATCTCCTCATCTGTATATGTACACATCAGCGCTGGTGAGGCTCCTCACACGTGGTGCTTACCTGAAACCAAAGCTACTTTCTTTTTCTTCTCAGATCGACCCAGCAGGTTCTTTCTTTTGCACTTCTTGCCCCTCAGCTCATCGCTCCACTCTGGACAGACAGAATCCACCATATACAACTCCACTAAAATGAATTGTTTTGAACACTTTCACTCAGTACTTCAGTTTTATAACCTTTGCGTACTTTATGTGTACGTAACAGCTTTGCGATTGACACGTACCTGAGGTGAGGTCTATATTCTGCCTGTCCTCCTCCAGCCTCCTTATCTTTTCCAGTAGCTCGCCCTTCATGGCGTCAAACAGCAGCGTTCGCTCACTCTGTAAAACACGTGTAGATACAAACAAGCGCGTTAGTTCTCTTTTAGTTGAGAATATTAAGTCTCCAGTAGGAAAGCAGAATGCGGTTGAGAGTGCACGTGCGCGCTACCTCCAGGTGCTGCCTCGCTCCTTGCACTTCACATTCATGCTTGTGTTTGATGACCTGCAGACACAGCTCCCTGTACACTCCTGCACAAAGAGACAGCCAAAGGTGTCTGAGGAGGTCATACTGGCATTATGTGCACTGCTACTCCATTACTGTTTGGTTAAACACACATTAGCAATGCTCTATAAGTAAGTGCTGCATTTGGAGGGTCCAAAACAATCTAAATATTTAATAGGACCCTGAACCAGAAATGCATTCTGGGTAAACAACTACCTTGAGGCATCACACTTTTTCCTTATTGATTTAAAGGTACGGTCAGTTGTTGTTTTTTTAGGTTATTTAATAGGAAAAATTAATTACTCATAAATATACACTGATTTGTGTGAAATTAAGTCTTCCAACAAATTGATGCTGCAACTGATCCAAAACTTAAAATGATGAAAATCCACTAAAAATCCACAGGAACGAGCTTTGTGTCATTCATGGCTTCAGACTCAAGAATAATGTCTGTTTTTTCATCTGAGCAGGTGTCGCCTTCACCAAAAAAGTGAGAACACAAAGGAAGTCAGGACTCACAAACACATGAAAACTAGCATAAACACTCTTGATTATTCCCGATGTTGGTGCAATTCCTTATTATCAGCAGATTAGACATTAGACACTAACATCATGCCATCTAAGGTTAGGCTCGAGTCTGCTATAAAAATCACACATCACACTGTATGAAAGCTTATTCGCCAAGTGTCCGAGTCCACAAATGTTAGCTCTACTTAGGGCTGGGCCGTATCACTACTGCTAGCCTCGCGGAGTGATACGTACTGTGCTTCAACATAATATTACCGTGTTGTGTGTGTGTGTGTGTGTGTGTTTTAACCTCTTTTCAAGTTTTGTGGATATTATACATGGTTATGCTGAGGATATGTCGGCCAATTTCCACAATTATATCGTCAGTTATATCGTTAGGTAAACAGCATCCTGACAGCCTACACTCACTACAGACAAATGGCAGCCAAGGTTGTTTGCACTACAGTGGTATTGGACTTGATTAGGATTTTATTTATTTATTTTTCTATTTATTTTTCTGTACCAGCCACTTGTGTCCGTATCTGCATGCTGTTCTGTAGTGCAGCCAGCGGTTCTCTGTATTCGCCGGCCTTTCCCGTCAGCACCTCGTCCAGCTTGACTTTCACCTGGTTTAGCCGTTCCCGAAACAACCTGCAATCACACGGTGAAATCAGCCTCAACAACAGGCGGCTCAGGCATCGAAAAAAGAGAAGGATAAAGTGTTGAATCCCTTTTCCCCCCTGCTTCAAAAATTACTTCTCTTTCAGCTCCTGGAATTGTTTCTCCAGATCCATCATCTCATCCAGACATTCTCCTCTTCTCCTCTCGCAGTCTTCATCATCCATCTCTACATAGGACAAAGAGAAAAAAGAAAAGGTGGCGTCGATTACATTGCGTCTCTCTTTTTATATAAGCAGTATAAACGTTAGTGGAGCATTTTGAGTTTTTTTTTTTTTTTTTTTACCTGAGCTCTCTTCTTCCTCTTCCTCCTCTTCCTCCTCGTCACTATCTTCCAAGTCGGTCTCCCTCTCCTCCGTACTTTCCTCCATGGTCTCCTCGGCTCCTCCCCCTCTTGTTCCTTCATTCTCTCTGGGTTCTTCCACCTCTCCGTTGGCCTCGGGGAGCTGCGACTCACCCTCTGCCTCCATCTCCTCCTCCGGCTCCTTCACAGGGGGTTGGGCGGGCATGGAAGCCGGAAACTATGTTCGGCATTAATAAAAATATCACATAAAACTAAAGACTGTTTGTGTTAAAGCATTCAGGTGCAATGCAGTTTGGCATCAGAGCAGTTTAACTTGAGCCCAGAGCCCATAGATGCAACGATTTATTTAAAAAAAATGTGCAAAAATCGAATTTATACAATTCTAACAAGCTTGAAAGTAAATATTTAGTATGACCACATTTATTCCTCAACACAGCCAATTCTATCCAGATATGTTTGTACTGCATTAGCAGAAGAGGTGGGCAATATGGCCTCAACAATATAGCACAGTATTGTCACATAATAAAATGAAAGAATACATTCAGCCTGCGATGTTGTACGTTGGGCCAAAGTTTTTAACCTGTTGCTTAAAACCCTTCTCTGCCACATGTAGCTGCATCTGTAATTTCCATCCACAGTTTGCTCTTCCTGTCATGTGGAGTGCGACCAGCGAGTGCTCCAGCTGCGCTCGGTGGAGTCATTTGCTTACATTTGGGTCACACACCACCAGCTGCTAGTATCTCCTCCTTTGTAGCCTGGGTGTACTCGATGATGTGTTTTTGCCTCAAGTGATGAAACAAGTCTGTTATTTCTACATTTAGCTGGAACAGTTTTCTTGCATATTGTGCTTTGTTGGAGGTCTTTTAGCTACATTTTTTTAAAATTGGGATAATGTTGAAAATCTGAAGCTACTTTTTGTGTTCGCATTTCCACTGTGCTTTATAGACAGCTGCATACTCGGTGTTGTACCTCTCTCGAAGATAAAGGCAGTTTGAGCCAAAACAAAATTCAAATTTGCCTGCTTCCTGTTATGTGTAGACACACCACTGGTTCATCAACTGAGTTAGGTTAATTTTCTTGAATAATTCATAGGTCAGTGTTAAGCGGCATAACAAACAAACATTCAGGTAGATGGGGGCAGCTGTGGCTCAGGTGGCAGAGCGGGTTGTCTACCAATTGGAAAGTCGCTAGAGAAAAGTACTGTATGAATGTGTGTGTGTGATTGGATGAATGAGACTTGCAGTAGAAAATTAATTGAGCTGAAAGCCACTATAAATACCAGCTCGTTTACAAGTACTGCAATTTAACCCAGAAAATTGTGCTTCATGTAAGCTAAGTCTTACTTGTTGGGTGCATATATAATTTTTCTAAAAAAGTTGTATAAATAAGTAAATAATAATAATGAAAATAGTAATAATGATATATTACCAAAGTGTCTGTTAAACTTTATTTCATTGACATCCGTGTTTGAATTATTCTTGACTTACGCTACACACAACTCCAAAGGGCACATCCTAAATATAGACTTTATAAAGAATCACACTTCAAAAACATATTTTTGTCCAGAAAATATGGTGGACAATTCAATTATGTTATAAATTATATGTAAAAAGCTGCATAAGCACACAATTAATGTCCCAACAACATTAAACTCAAAAATATAAAACACTGACTGGGATGTTTACAACAACGAATACATCTGAAAATAACATAAATTGTCAGGGGTCAGATTTCATATTTTACAGTCTGTAAAAAATAAAACAAGGCAAAACATTGTGCTGTTAAAACTAAGACCTGCCCGTGGATTAATAACAGTGAAATTTTGCTTACTCAGTAGACGGAGTGGAATAAGGTTTAACAGCAGACTGAGGACGTGGGACCCCCGAGCTACTGTATGGCCTCCATAACCTGCAAGTGAACTGCAAAAAACACAACACAACACCGGAAATGACATGACCGGCCTCACAGACATACAGGCAACAACAAGCTAAAATAACGCAGTCTTGCTTATCCCTCATAAAACAGACCTTCAGAAAAAAGTTTATAACTGAAATATCACTTTAAAGTTGCTCCACAATTTGGCTTCAACAATTAATGGGGGTCTTATTTGTTACCTTACCGGAAGTCCCATCTCAATCGGTCTAACTTTATCTTTTAGCTTCCGGGATGTCAAAGTAAAACCGTGTACGTTATAACAGCTACGGCGGTGCACAGAGTAAAATAAAATGCCCAAATTAGCCTGAAACCTATTGTATTGAACGCGAAATTAATTGTAATTCCCCTCAAAATAACAGAGACGCCTTTGTTGCATTTTCTTTTAAAATTAGCGGGAACTACACCACGGACAAGTCAAGTGCAACACTAGCTAACAATTGAAACCCCGCAGCGACAGAATGACTGCCTGTTCATCACATTGTCCGAATACTCATCTTATTTAATGGCCAAGTGTTTTCTCTTAGAGTGTGTGCCGGTTCGTAGAAGAAAAACAACCATCAAACTCAGTGAAGCATCGCCGGAGGGGCTTCCATACTGACCCTACCTTCCTACAGCGTACGGATTAACAAATAACGTTATCCGTCCACAGATGTAGGCGATGCTGTTTGTAAACAAATAACCCTTCTTTCCATAAATGTGACAGTCAAGAGAAAAGCTCGCTCACCGCGTCCTGTTGTTCCGCTGCGAAAAGTTCAAGTATGATTTACTGTATTTCCATTTTAAAAAGTACTTCCTCTTCGTCCCAGTCTTCTTTAGTTCCACACTTTGCCGGACTCTGAAGCCCGGAAGTTCAGCCAATGAGCGCGGAGACCGAGCACTAAACTGTCCAATAGCAGCGATCAACCCGAAGGTCTCTTGTCCAATCAGAAATACGCAACCAGATCCAGTAAGCCAATTATAATCCAGTTTGTCTTCCTTATTATTCACAAAATGAAGAAATGTTTATCTTTGGGCGAGAAAGATGGCTTATAACCCACTGCGAGTGCGTATAATAGTGAGAAACACATTGTCTCGGTGATATAAGGTGTTTTGGTACAACTTCATGAAGATAGATGTAATTATTTAAAGAGGACACTTAAGGAAGACAAACATATTTCTTCATGAATACTATAGAATTCAGCATACCCGTTGTTTGCAACAAGGATTTGGAGCTGTTTGACCTAAGACTTTGCTTTAATATAATATAATATAATATAATATAATATAATATAATATAAAAACCTAATGCTACAACTGGAGAAAATTGCTTTTTAAAATATAAAACAAAATAAAAAATAATCAAAATTTTACATATATGATTCTAAAAATGCGGTTTATAATTGAACTTATTTTCATTCACGAGGCGCAAATCTGATAATACAATTTAAAGTCCGAGATCTAAGACAAATATTTAATTATAAAATACTTATAGACATGTAGCTTAGCATAGTGTGTACAGGGCGCAGTACTGTACGATCCATTTGTTATTCTTTTTCAATTGCTCTTCCACTGCCAGCACTGTGCAGCTGCTCTGGCACCCCTATACTTAATTATGGTAGTGTGGTCAAATAGGCTGGGTTTGCATTTGTAAGACGCTGTAATTCAGGGGTGTGATGGTGTAATTAAACCCCATACATAGGAGAAGGATCCCAATTTCTTCCCCAAAGTTCTCCTTTTTTTGCTGGTGGGGTAATGTTGGAGCCGTGAACTAAACGTCTGTCCTAACGTCCTTGCAATGTTTAAAACATCAAATCATTTATCCTGTTCTGTTCATTGCTCTCGTTGTTCCCTGAACCTTTGGTGAAAAGTTATGAATGGCATGATGCACTCGTTCACTTAACTTATATTAACCATCCTCCAAGTATGATGGTATTCCTGCAGGTATCCCCAGACATCCTCACCTTCTCAGCAGGTGGACGATGTAGCTGTTATACCAAGTAACCACAAGATGGCATCAAAGTGAGGCAGAAGGGCTCTAGAAGAAGGATTAACAAACAGTACCAAGTACTATAATAAAATACCACACAGAGAAAAATGTCCATTTTACATGTTTTTATTAAAGTTGCATAAAAGTGTAACAAAATTGGACAAAAACAAGACCTGTTGTTGATATTGCTACATTTGTTGGTTGGTTTGTTGGTCTAATCAGTCTTAAAAAAAAAAAAAAAAAATCTAAAGAACACCACTCCTCCAAATGGCATGGTTTAGCTCTTGTATTTAGCCTCAATGAAAATAATCAGTATATATATTGTTTTTTGCAATTTTCCCCAACAGTAAAAAAAAAAACACAAAACAGACTTGTCAATAACAGTCTACGAAGGTATAATAATCCAAACCTGGATTTAGCAATGAAAATCCACTCAAATTTCAACTACTGATTGGACTTGCCTGGTAAAATCTGACCGATCAAAAATGTCCCAGCAGGGAAGGCAAAAGCAATCGCACCAAAATGCATCTGAGTGGATTTTTTCTTTTTGTTCAACTACGTGTTAATCCAAGGCCGGGTGTCAAGAAGTGTCATGATCACGATAGAAACAGAGCAGTATTCAAATGGTAAATGCAAAGAACATCTTTTACCTAAACAAAAATCACTGTATCAAGGCCTAAGTATTAAACACTCACTTCTTTAAAAAAAACAACAAATCAAAAAACAGAATCTCAGTTTGTTTTCCAGAAAAAGAAGAAAGAGTATATAAGGACCAACAGAAGATTCAAGATTTTTCCCCACACACTGCAGGTCTGCTCACACATGGCAGCAGCTTGCATTACCCTTTAAAAGAAAAATGTCTCCTGTTTATTTGGTTTGTGTAACATAAATAATACCTAAGGCAACATCTCTTTATAAAAAAACAAAAAATGAAAAAGAAAGGAAAAAGGGAGGGAGGAGAGAAGGGTGACTGTGGGATGATGGGATGAGGGAAGGCAAAAGAGAAAAGTGGGGGATGTGTGTACACATGTGCCTTTTGGCTCTACCAGAGAAAGAGGCAGACAGCGAAGGTCTGCTGTCACTGCAGGTGTTAGCAATCGGTCACAGGAACCACAGCGAAATCTCGCTGCTTCTCTTGTTAACCAATGGGCTTCGGTCTCTGATCTGATTGGCCCAGGATCAGAAACAGATGGCTTATTCTCTGAGAGGATTGGTAGCTGCACCGGGAGGATGGAGGGGGGCAGCGGTGGACTATGGCCTCGTCTCCCTCTCTCTCTGACTGTGCCTGGTGTTTGTGTGTGTGCACATCTGTGCTAGAGGCAGCTGTGTTTGCCGATGCGTTTCCGCTTCCTCCGCCCCGAGAAGCTGTGTGCGTGTGTGTGACAGAGAAAGGAAAATGCATGCTTTGATTTGAGCAATGTTAGCGGTGATTCCACTGGCATGTCAGGCAGAGGACAAATGTCAGAGATGTGGCTGCTCTGAACGCCCCCCCTCAAAAAAGTATAATGGTTTAGTCTAATGTTTTAGAAAAAAGGAGAAATTGTGAGAATGAGATGGAAGGGTTAGGGGCAGTGATTTAAAAAAAGGCAGCTTTGTTTTGGGACCCCTTGTTGGACTGTCAGTGTGTGTCCGTGTGACAAAAAAATGCATCCAGGAAACAAAAACAGAACCCCCCCCAACCCCCAAACGAAACAGGAACCAGTCCTATACTAAAAATCTAATCTGTCATACAGAACAGCAGAATATACAGGCCCAAAAACACTCCTATGACAAATGTTGCTGTACATTATGTAGCAACACACACGTAGCATTTAGCGACACAGACATACGTTTGTATGTGCAGCGGCTTCTGAGGAGCCTCTCGTGACTGTTCTACGCATTTGAGGAAAAAGAAACTTTCTACTTTGACATCCAGCCTAAAGAGAACTTGCTTCCAAAGGATCAGTGTTTTTAAGCCCGTGACCACCAAAAACAAGCCAGTGACCCTTTCCAGGCTTCAAATTTCCCCTCTTTGCCGTGCTAAAGATACACTATAAATTATTCTTTGTGGTTCCGATTTTTCTTCCCCTCAAAATGACATAGTGCAGACTTCTCAAACACACAAACACACATGCGCACACACGCACAAAAAAACGACAGTCTCTAAATGCACCACTGCAGCAATGCCTCTGATTGAGGGGGATAACTAGCAAAAGACTGTACTGATCCCCGAAAGAGTTAATTAAAAAAAACTAAAGTGAAGCCCTCAAATTGAACCGGGAAGTATGGAAAGAATTATAATGGGCGGCTGGGTCAACTTTAAAACCCTCAAAAACAGCAACGTAAAGATTGGTGAGACAGAAGCGAGTTGATTGGCTTCTTCCTTCCTCTAACCCTCCTCCTCGTTCACCCTTCCGCTGTCTTTTTGGCATCTGCGCTCTCTCGTTCTTCTTCTCGATCTCGGTCACTCTGCTCGCAGTAATTAGGGGACTCGTCTCCTCTTCCTCCTCAGACAGATGGAAGATGGTGTAGGGGTGGGTGGGGAGGAAGTAGAGCTGGATGGGAACGGGTAGCAGAGCCAAAAAAAGAAAAAAAAAAGGTGGAGAGAGGGGTAGGAGTAGGAAAAGAGGAGGAAGGAGAATGCCTGGATTAAGACCAATGAGTCGCTTTTGAATTAATTCACTCTTTAATTTGTCTTTTTTCTCCCCTTCTTGGCTGATGGTTTTTATGAAGAAAGTCCAACAACATGACAACAAAAGAGAAAAGCGACATATGGGGCTGGATCCAGGCAACAACAAGAGAGGGTCTAACTGGAAGCAGAAACAAGTTGCAACATTTCATGAACTTTAATGAAAGAAAACAGACAAAAAAGATTTTAAAAAAATAGCGTGAGCTGTGGTAGGAAGACGAGAGGTGAGGGCTGAGGTGGAGGGGAATATGTCGGATGGAGGGAGGAAGGATGCCATCATTTCTTCTGAGGCGTGGAGAGCTTCTGCATCCCTCGGATCTTGTCGAGCAGCTCTGAGACGAAGTCCTACGGGGAGAGGGCAAGGACAGAAACACATGCGGGGACTCAGAATGACAAATATGCACATCAGAAACGTTCACTTGAAGAGGCAGAGGGAGTTTATGAGCAGGGGAGTGAAGAAGGACTGTGTTTTACCTCAGTAGGTTTAAAACAGTCAACCAGCAAATCCTACAAAACAGGGAAAAACAGGATGAAATAACTGCTGTTTGCAGCCATCTTTCATGCTCTGAAACAGGTGCGCACGTGTGTCCTACCTTGACCCTGGCTGCCCGTTCAACATCACTGGGCATGTCGAGCAGTTCATCCACATCTATCTCCAGCTCAGGGATGGCCTCTTCCTATAGCACATGTAACAAAAGAAGGAGAGAAGCAGAGCACCATCAGAGACCAAACATCCACCAGGCTTCCTTATAAAAATGCTAGAGAACCTCTTTCCACGAACACATGGAAAGAAATCCTCATCCTGTCTATTCTTAGTGCCTGTGTTTATATTATGTGGTTGTCTGCTAATAGACCAGCAAGCGTAAGCATTTCTCTCTCTGTATGACGTGGTACAGTTATTGATGAGTGTCCGGCTGTGGACACTAGAGGGCGGCGTGCTTCCATCAGCCCAAAGCACATGGCAGAGAGAGACAAAGAGAGAAGAAAAACAGCACAGACAGGTTTCATTTTTTTTTTTAAATCTTCTTGAATGAAAAAATAGTTTATTTTCAAGGTTGGAAAACTAAAAAAATAAAAGAATTAATAATCTGGTTAAAAGCTGTGCTTAGTTGCTGTTACACAGAGAGCAATGATACCGTTTGGGGGCTAGAAGCACCAGTGCGAAGGTATTTTACTTTTTGCCACACAAAATTATTAAAATGAATGGACTGACGTTTGTAGTTGGCTTTCATCCCACGAGTTACACGAGGAGACAGGGGTGCTCGTCTACCAGCTATTTAGCTCAGTTTAGCAAAAACACAGCGAGGAGGAGGTGGCATCTCATGTGTCCACTGTGTCAAGATTCACAAAGGCGAGGCGCTGCAGTGTTTTATTGTCTGTGGAGAGGGCCGAGCTAGCTCATTTCCCATCATTTCTCAGGTTTACGTGGGCAAAACAAAGCTATCCATCCATCTATAGCTTGGATGTTTGAGATCGAGTAAGAACAGGTGCATGTCCTAAAGCTAACACCTGAGAAGAAAGACAGTTACAGACACAGGATCCAGACGAGTTCCTGTTTCTAACAGGTCTTTAAAGAGTCCTCCTTCAAATCTGTTGTGCAAAACTGGAAACATTTATTTTAGAATAATTACTATTTACAGACAGCTCATTACTGAAAGCTAGGGTGCTAACTGCTGATGGCCACCCATGTTGTATTCATGTAAAAACCAGTTGAAAGTGGGAAATCTGCTCCTTTGAATCGGGAATTTTTACAGCTGCATTCACATTTAGAATACTTGTACTTTAAAGTAAAGTAACACATAAATTAAAATACACATTTATACACCTAATATAAGCCAATCAGTCATCGCCCAGCTTCATCAGGCTCACACCTAACGTCGAATTAGTCTTCAGGATAAAGAAAGCAGTTCGCGGCGAGTTCATCTTCGTCTCAGTTTCTCCTTATCCAATCAATTCTTTCTTCCGATTAATCTGTCGCACTATTAAAAAGCTTTATTAGTCCCCGTCTCTCCATCTGCCTCGCTCGCACACACTGGCTCAGTGTGCTCCAGCCAAGCTCTTCACCGCTGGCGACAAGAACACAGGCACGCACACTCGTACAAACACTCTGTGCCCCCCCCGAGCTCTTTTGCAGCTCAATTGCTGCCCCTATATTCATGTCGTTCTCTAGGAATCTCTCCCTCGCTCTCGTCCTCCCCCTCGGTTAGAGTTGCCCACACCAGCTGTCTCTGCACCTGCCTGACTGCCCCTTATCCCGTCACACAAAACACACACAAGTCAGTCAGACTCACAACCACACATGGACAGGCAAAACATGCTGTGTGGGCACATTAACAAAGCGGTAGGTTTTCTTTTGGCAGTGAAAATGGCTCAACGTCCCGCACACACCTTGCACACACGGATTAAAGAATTATAGGAAGGGCATTAATAAGTCTGAGCTGAAGTGCGTGTGTGTGTGTGTGTGTGTGTGTGTATAAAAAGGGGCTGTATAAGGATTTAATTTGGGGCAGTCTGTGTGTGTGAGATAGAGACTGTAGGTGACAGCTAGACTTACTGTCAGCAGAGCAACACAACCGCACACACACTGACACACAGACCAGCATGCAGATATCCTGCAAGCACCAGTGCAGACAGACACACACACACACACACACACACACACGCACAAAGGTCTGACACAAAGACTGATCTGCACAACATGTGGCCCCCATGTGCTTCTAAATGAGTCTTTTCTTTTCCTCCCTTTTTGTTAACTCTGTATCTGTGTGAGACACTCGTGAGGTGAGCGTAAAGGACGAGGTGGAGAAAAGCATAAATGTTTCATACGGCTTAATGGAAAAAGATTTAACAGACGCTGTTAAATCTGAGAGGGGAGGGGGGGAGGGAACGCCGAGAGGAAGGAAGGTAAGAGGTTAAGGAGCATATCGAGACGAGGGAGCAGCTGAGTGGAGCAGACTGAAAGAGAGAAGCCGAGGAGGGAGAGAGGAGTGAGGGAGATGTTGAAAAACGCCGGAAGACAGGCTTCTGAGAGGAGACACAAAGAAAGCGGGGAATCACGAGGGAGGATTTCCAAAACAATCCTCCAGACTGACTTACTGAACTAGTCTGGAGGTTTTTGTTTTTTTACTGCTGGCTGCAGAAGATGTGGAGTGGAATAAAAGCTGATTACAAGATATTGACAAGCACTGAAGGTTTATAAACAAAGCAGAGCAGAGAAGAGTGCAGGTAAAGGAAGGAGGGCCTGCTTTATTCTGACGAGCCTTCAGAAGAGCATCAATACTCGTGGGTACCTGCAGCTCTAACATGTTGTTCCAAAGTCTCCTACAGGTTCATGCACTCGGATACGATCAGTGTTGGGGAGTAACGGAATACATGTACCGCCGTTACGTATTTAAAATACAAAATATGAGTAACTGTATTCCGTTACAGTTACCGTTTAAAAAGGTGGTATTCAGAATACAGTTACTTTGTTGAAATAAATGGATTACACTGCGGTACTTTCCTGTTTCATTTTGTCGCGGGTCAGGACTGTTTGGGTTTTGTTTGACAGCTACGTTCTGTTGTTCCAGGCGGCAGCGTTACGGTTGCCATGGTTACAGGGCGACACGCTCTCTCTCTGCGGCTGTGTGTTTCCTGGGTGAGAGAGCGCCTTTTCCTTGTTGTTGTGCTAAGCTAACAGGCAGAATGCTACAAGCATAGCTCTAAAGAATGTTGTATCATGGGCAGTGTAGTCCGTGTTGCAGGGAGAATGGACTGTCATACACGTTATGGGTCTGTGAGCGCGAGGAGGGAGAAAAAGGCGAGTGGAAAGGTACGAGTTGTCGTCGAGGAAAAACGGGAGCTGGAAGCATGTAAATATAATAATAACCACTGCAGCCAAGAAGAGTGCCTGACGAGCCCAGTTGTAAGTACACCGTGTTCGTGTTTTCCTCCGAAACATTAAGCAGCCTTTCAACTCCTCTCTCTGTCTCTCGCAAGAAAAGTTGACCCACACAACAAAGTAAAGCTATTTTTTGGCTACAAGCCGACAGGGGCCCCGCCGTATCAGTCAGAGGTCCCTTTACTACAGCTCGGAGTCGCGGACCTTCAGTAATAGTAATAAATCACACAGCAATAGTACATTCACGTTGCTGTAAAAAGCATGATAATATATTAAGTAATCCAAAGTATTCAGAATACGTTACTGTCATTGAGTAACGTAACGGAATACGTTACAGAATACATTTTAGGGCATGTATTCTGTATTCTGTAATGGAATACATTTTAAAAGTAACCTTCCCAACACTGGATACGATGTACAACTAACACGCAACAGCAACATAACTCAACAAGCGATGTTTCCAGGATATTTTTAAAGAGGAAGTCAAAAAATATTTCAGAATAAAAATCCACCTGAGAAACATAGACAGGTACTGCCCCATGACACTATAGTGGGCAACTGGTGGAAATGGAGTTAGGAAACGGCAGGCTTGGACCACTTTGAGGCAAATGAGGGGGGTCCAGTTTTCAAAACGTAAAAATAGCTTTCAATTTATTTCCTTTAACATCATATACTGTAGTAGGGCTGTGCTACCCTAGACCTCCCTTTAGCCACACCCCAACTTGCCACCCATATCACCAGCATCACTGGGGAAAACACCGCAAACACGTGGTTCTTGAAACTTAATTACACTCTTCCTGACAAGCTCGCGAATATGAGTCCCACGAGGTGAAACGAGAGAGACGCAGATCGTCTGGAGGCTTCCTTCACAACGCAATGAGATGTGACAGTATGAGGCTACCTCACTGGAAAAAAAACGTACCACGCACACTCGCATAAACACGACCTACAAGTGGGTCAGTGTCCTTGTATTATAACAACAAAAAGGCCCGTCATTGCTACTGGAAATACAGCGGGTGAAATAATGACACGGCAGCAAAGGCAGATGCTAGTCAATGTCTTATCGACGTGGAAAGCTTCACGTCGGTGTAGATGTTTATCACGGGCTTGTTTGACAACTTCATGCATAAAGTAACTGATTCCTTTGATAGGATGTGGGCAAACTGAGAGCGGAAAGAAACAACAACAAAGAAGACAGAGTGATTATGTATCACTGAAAATGTAAAGACGTAGGCAGAACAGACAGCCACTTTTGCTCTTCTAGTGCCTCAGTAACAAACCAGGATAAAAATAACCGGGGATGGCCAACAGCCCATTCTGCTACAAAACACACAAACAATGTTTTTGGCCGCGTATGATACGGGAAAGAGAGACAGACGGAAAAAGGAAGTTGAAAACAGAGGCTGGGATGGAGGAAGGAGGGAAGGGAAGAAGTAGGAAAAGTAGGCCGCGTGGCAGTAAACAATGACACCCGCTGCAGTTTCTTTGCGACCTGTCTGGCAAACGCACACTTTATGCATCCATCACAAGGTAATAAATCAGACTAAATCGCACTGTATATTTGCATTAAGAGAGTGGCACTCCATTAAAACTATTACCCTGACTTGGCATGGTGACACAGGTATAAAACGTGTGTGTGAATGCTGACAGTGATGAGTTCCAGGCACTCGTGTTGGCGATGAGAGCACGGCCGCTGAAATGCTTTCACTGCTACTGTGTGTTTTGGTTGTCACAGATGAGAGGAGATGGTATCCATACCCTCAGATCTGCACTGCTAACGGAGCAGCTTTAGTTAATAAGGATCAACTGGGCAAGATGAAGCAGAAACTCTGGGCTTGAAAAGCCAAAAAATGCAAAATATAGGTGGGATATGATGTGCAAGGTGCTTTTACTGAATCCGACGTGCAAATGTTTTACAGCCAGGAGCATTATTACTGTTATATTCCTACAGAACAGGAAGATTGCTGAGCATACATGTAATGGTTAAACCCGAATTTCTGTTAAATGTAAATTTCTCTCTATATAAACAGCAACAGGTATGATATTTTCAATTATTTATCACAGTAATTGCTCTATTATCAGAAACAGACTGTGTTTAATTGTCAACTTGATCCCATTCAGCTGCTCTCTGATAGCGTGACTGTCTTACGGGAACATTCGTGGCAGGTTTGTTGGTATGTTTGACAATCTCATTATGCACAAAAAAAAAAAAAAAGTGAGATAACTTTATTTCATTGGAGAAAACAGATACCAACTGTGCTAAATTGTAATAAGTTTTTGTAATACTCAGCATATGCAAAATACTAAAAGTCACAATAATATTGGATTGTGATTGAAGTTTTGTGATAATATTGTATCATGTGGTGTCTGATGCTTCCCACCTCTAACAATAAAACCACAGGAGGTGAATGCTTTTATGATTCACCAGTTTATTACACATTAAGGCTTCCAGTTCTGCATTATTGGGGGTGCGGTTGCTTTAAATGGCAGGTAGTTGAAGGTCTATGGTCTAGTTCTGGTTACTGTATCTATATGTTAATAGAAGACTGTCGATTATATGGATGCCCTTTTCTAGCCACTCTTTTAAGCATTAGCTGATCCACTTTTAGCTTCAATAAAAATAAATGGTGGCAGCCACAATGCTAAACTTCAAGCCTTAAAATGCAAGTTCACAAAACAATGGGTGATGTCATCTTTTGTCTTTTAGTCTATTGTGAAGCGCTAGGAGTAAAATGGCTGAAACCCGGTATTGTTCGACACCATCATTGTTATGGATAATGACTGAAGCTTAATTACTAAATTATATTTAACTGTGGATCTACGGAAGTGGGTTTGCCAGGCAACCACAGCTCACAGAGCACCACACATGCACTGGTGAGTACAACTTCAAACTCTCATATTGTATGCATGTGCGGGCGTGTGTGTAAAACAAACACTGCAGGATTAAGCAAGGAAGGATATGCAATAGAACTGGGGTCTAACGAATATCAAACACAGAAAGTATAACACAGAAACTAGGGATAAAAACACTCTTTGCTCCCAGAGCATAACATTAGGTTCCTGGGAAATGACAAATCGTCAAGTGGAGAATTTAAGGTTATCCTGGCAGATAATGGGGAAGTAAATGCGGATAATTCCAGTGTGTCGATCTGGCCATTGCAATATGACTAACTGGCCTATTCAGAAACAAGGCCGCAACCGGCGTTAGTACAGCCTTACTTACAAAAGAAGAGAAAACAAGCAAGCTAAAAAGTTGCCTGGAAGCTGTCTTGAGGTGGTAATTCATGACACCCTTGTGACCGATCTGGTAATTTTGTCTAGGGTCATCTGATTACTACAAACAGACGCACGCAGACAGGATGAGGCCAGGATCTGAAGAGCGGAAAAACACTGGGCTTCAACCTGCTTCCTGCCTTACTCTCTCCCGCCGTCCGTTTATCTTTAAGTCTCCTTTGATGCCCTTCCCCTCGAGTTGGTATCACCGCTCTGCCCTGCTCTCACACAGAGAGTGTCACCCTTGGCGCGTTTGTAATTGGCCAGTTCGTAGCATTCGGGCCATCTTGCTGTGGGCATGAAACCACTTATGAGAGAAAGAGAGAGGAGGGAGTCAACAAGAGGTCAGCGAGGGTGTACTGAGGGGTGGGTGGGGTGGTTAGGGATGCATTGTGTCAGTCATCGCCTGCTCCTTTCCATCTCCCTGCTATCTGAGTCTGTCTCACCCTTATGGTTGCTTATCAGGAATCTCCAGGTCTAACAATAACAAGAACAGTACTATAGTCAACTTCCTTTTTAGGATCGCCGCTCTTGCACCAAAAAAACCAACAAAAAAAACACACACACACAAAGCTTTCCATCTGAGGGTCTCTTCTTTACCACAAAGGCAGCCAACCACTTCCTGTTTGAGCATGTGACCTTGGGAGATATTGGGGGAAGGGAAGGTGTAGAGATATCTGTTGGAAGTTTCTATGCTGGGTATCCCTTAGACTTTAAAGAGGGCAAACTCACAAACACAAGTCTGTTTGTGTCTGTCCACTTAATTTAAGTAGTGAGTGGCTGTTGTAATGAATGTGTGGCCTCACACATGACTGCTGAACTATAAACCACAGCAGTCCCTAATCGATGCAAAATACTTAACCCAGCCTAAGATCTCGAAAGTGTGTGTTATTGTGCACTTTCCCGTGCGTGCCTGATTTTCATCTCTATTGCGGGTCTAATCAGTTGGATGTACTTCCTCTCAGGAAGAAAATGATGTCCTGTTTTGAATCATATGAAAAGCAGAAAGAAAGAGCTGCAGGCAGCACAGATCAACTGAAGCCTGTTTATAACCCAGCCTGCCAGGACACAGACTAGATTATATTATTTCATCAGTCGGGTTTGCTTTGCTCTTCCTCGCCCCGTGTAGAAGTTTGCAAACAGGGAAGTGCAGTTTCCTCCTCCCGATAAAGGACAGTATCACAAAGAGAATAAATGTAAAAAAAACAAAAAAAACAAAACTTTAACGCTTCGCTGCATGCATCTCTAGGAAGCAAGGACACATGTAGCTTCTTAATGATACTGTTCTATAAAAACTCTAAAAACAACACGCAGCCCTCATTTAGCACGCACTACCAGCGCCTCCATCTGCTTTAACTCTGCAGCCCTGTCAGCCTTTTCCTGCTATCTCACTACAGATAAAATGCAAACGGATCTGTCATGCAAAGTAAAAAGAAGCAGAGCCTCCAGAGTCTGGTGGTAGAGATGTGGGCATGCTAATGTGAGTCCCGGTGCTGTGTGGGTTGTTTCAGATTTTTTTTGCAGGAGGAAGCCAAACCAAACGGGCTCCGAGTGCACAGAACAAATCCTCACATGAAGCCAAGAAACATTCATCGCTATAATTAGGACTTCGGCACAGCAGTATTCACTGTAACTGCAATTAGGTAACAGAGGTCGCATTAACAGAAAGACAGACAGATACTGTAGTATGGAATAAAGAGCGGGAAGGGAATGGCTATAAAACGTGGATCGTACCATTTAGCTTTCACATAAGGAATATTTTCCTGTATATCGTCGCTTGTAACATGCCTGCAAACTAATCTGTATTTTTGTCCACTATCATAATTTGACAAGCGGATTGTGATAGCGTGTCAAAACTAACACCCAGCCAACCTTTGGTTCAACTGTAAAGCTCTCATTTTAGACTAAACACCCACGCACACACACCAAAAAAAAAAAATCTATTTGTACAGTGAATGTGCAGAAGGTCATCCAAACCTGACCCCCCAAAAGCTGCCCATAGTCATGTCTGATCGCTGTTCGGTTGAATGATTCCCCCGTCAGCTTGTTTGGCCTGACTGAAACGGTTCAGTGGTTTCTGTGTGTTGACTGAACACGTCTGTGTTGCGGTTTTTCCAGGGAGACAGTCTGCTGGACCCTCGGGGTCACAACCAGCCCCGGGTAGACTTGTATTGGTAACTATGCTGCCGTGTAACCCTTTCTAACGACTACACGAGGGCACAGTTTGTCACTGCTGTTTAGATCTACTGCCTTACAAATCAAACCTCTTTTATAATAACATAAAAAAAACCCACCCAAATAATTACATCAATGCTCATCTGCTTAACGCAGTGCATCAGGAGTGATTTAACCTGTGGATTCATGAATCTGCTCACACTAATACATCAAGTGTTTAAGTGCCTTTTCGATATAGGAGCAGGAATCGCAGAGTAACACATGACTCAATGCTGTCACAGTAGGTTGCCCGTGATTGCTTTGTGTTACCATCGTTATATCTAAAGCTACAGAAACATTAACGTTGCCTAAAAATAGAAAACATCACAGTAAGTGCAGTGCACGGACTCTGGTTAGGCAGTATAATGTTAACGATAGCATGCAAAAGAGGCTGATTGACCAACTGTCAAATCAGCATTACTATCAAGAGGGAAGTGTTACTTGCGGTGTTAAAAAATTATGCAAATTTAAGCTTCATCTGTCAGCTAGGTAGAAATAAAAAAAAGAAAATATGAGAAAGCTGACAGTTTGGGAATGACAGGAAGTTCATAAATAACCTTTCAACTTTCAAATGCAATTTTCACGCAGCTTCTCTCTGTCACAACACACAAAGATCATCCATCTCTCCTCTTCAGCTTTGACTAATTACTAAATCCCTCATCAGAAGTAAGGGAACCGAAAACTCTCAAGTGCCCACCTCTCTGCTGCACTGAGCACGGTCCCGTATAAACCCATGGATACTAGGAGAGTCCCTGCTCTGTGTGTGCGTACAAGTGTCAAACAAAAATACACACAACTCTTCAACCAGGCGAAAGAGTCACTACCACAACGACGGGACTAAAAGAGGAGATTATGCGCAGATTAAAATAAGAATGCATACAAACAAGGATTACAGCAGATTATCATTATGTCACTGTTGGCAAGTACTACTAACAAAACTAAAGGGCTTTGAATTTACTTGCTCATTTGCCATGTCATTCACTGAGTAACTTGTTCTTTTTTTTGTTTTAGTTTGTAGCACAATGAGTACACTTCAAAGTCACGGAGGTCCAGTTTAAATATCCGCCCCTCTTCTGCAGTTTTAATTCACTTTTGCTCACGAGCTGCTGTGTTTATCTGCAAAGCCTCTCGATTCATTGCCCCAATATTGAGATATAATCCATATGGATATCAAAGTGAGCTGCGGAACATTATTATTCTTTTATGCAGATCAGTCATCAGAGTCTCTGACCTCTCAAACGCTGCCAACAGAGTGGGTAATCTAATCAGCTAATGCTTTGGTTCATTTCCATATTCAATCAGATACAGGAGAAAAACTCACAACGCAGGCGATTCCAACAGATTATCGCAGCAGAACCAAAAACAAACAGACTGAAACTGCAAAAACTAGGAGCTGTATCGCTGTATCTCCACTTTTGTCTTACTTAACAAGGACGTCTTACTGTACAACTCTGTGACCTCTCGCTGCATCCTGAGTGACTGTAATAACCAGAGACGCACTAAGATGAAACATTAGAGGAAAGAATGAGTAAGAGGCAGACGCCAAAGCTGTCGCTCTGACTGTCCGCTGCACAGCCTGATGCCCTTTAGTCAGCAGCTTGAAAGACGCTTTTGCTTACCGAGTGAAACACACAATGTTTGTCTCCAGATTGTCACGTCAAGATTGTGTTACTCTGACCATATCAGTTTCAGAACGTACAGAAAGCAACGTCAACCAAGCAAACTTTTACTCTGTCGCCTCAAAAGGAGCTTGTTTCTATTCTGGGTTTAATAATGTCACAGACAGGTGCCCATAACTGCAACTATAAGTCACTACATGCATTTGTTCTTCTACTACTTTTAACTGTTGTTGCATGTCAGGTGTTAGAATGAGTAACCTAAACAGGTGAGCACTGAATAATGATCTATGAGCATCAAAGGAATCCAACCAAATATGGCCGTCTCCCTTCCTGGTTAATAAGCAACTTGTAAACACACTGACCAAATATGGTCTGTTGTTCCTTCCTGCTGAAGCAAACTCCAACAAAAAGCACACACTAAGGTAATATACTATAGAAACACCAATATGTGCATCTGAATTTTGCCATTATGTAATAATAATGTAACAGAAATGACTGATAACACCATCTCTCTGTTTTCCCTGTCTGTCGATCCGAGCGCACATCTTTGCTTCATTCGTTCCCAAAGACATCCGAACCAGAGCCCATCTCGTCACAGACCTGTCCTCCAGATTATCGCAAGTGTTCGAGTTTCACAGCGGTGACATCACAGAGGAAGTCAGGACGACACCTGCGGTCTGACCTTGGCAGAAATCACTAGCCGCCTGCCTGAGACTGACAACAGGTCAGGAGGTGTCAGGTAATGTCGACACGGTGCAGCCACAAGCCCAAGCCTCACACATGAAGCGCTCCTGCACAGTCGGATACTGGCATGAAACAGGCACGTGCATGCACATTATGCACATACACCGTCAGCGACGGTGAATAATAAAGCTTCTTCTGCGCTGCCGAACAACAGCTCAAAAGGCGTCTGCTCTAACGCACCTCCCGGGATTAAAAAACCCTCCTGAGTGGATCTGCGTAACCTCACTCAACCTGTGCACGGAGAAACCTCATGAGGATTCTGGCTCCAAACAAATCATCCAATGCCAGGCCCAGCCCCTGCTGTTAAATGTTAGAGCAGTGTCTTGGTTGTGCCATTGTTTTAATACAGTTTCAGCGCGGAGGCCAATAAACGCACATCACTCCCGCAAAAAAATAAAAAGGCACTATTGTAAAAACAACACTCTGGAGCCACATACAGCAATAACAGAGGTCTGTGCACCATCACCATTATGCTCACTTTAAAAAAAAAGCCTCCTCGAGGGTGCAAGAGCTTTCACAAAACAGCTACAGACTTAAGAGGCTATAAGTGCAAGCAGCAGTTTAGTAAGGACCAATAGGAGCAAAGTGTCTGATACTGCACACTGGAGATCATTTAAAATAAAGTGCAGGAAAGTCAACGTGTGCTTCATTATTAAGACGTTGACTGCTTGAGTAGCCTATTTAGATATGCCTATTAAATACAATCTGAAACACAATCACTTGTATAGCACAAAGATGTTCATGGAAAACGATCTTACATCTTTTTATGTTGTTTCACGACAATAAACAAGCAACTGGTTGGTAAAATCCAACCTATGCTTAAGGGTTTAAATGTTGAAGAGGTGTTAGTCAGTATGCAGAGGCTACTCTAGCTGACACGTGCTAACAAGATGCTTAGAAATCTTTGGCATACTGATTAAATTACATGGTAAAGATATTCTTTGAAGTTTGTATCTAAAAGGGAGCTACTGTGCTTCCCCGCCATCCTTCATATTTACCCTAATACAGTTTAAACATGGCCAAAGTTTTAAGAAATGAGGCATGTGCAAATAATCCCTGCGATCCAAAAGTTTAGGCTACTCTAATCACTGCATTTTAGACAGTTTTTTCTCCTCTTTTCTCTGGATGATGTCAGTGAGAGCATACATATCTAATATGGTCATCCCAAGTGCTCCACCTACATGCTGTTCAAACCTTCTGTTGGCAAGTGTCACAAATCATAAGAAAGTTCAGAGGGAGGGGGAAGGGAGCCGAAACAGCTCGTTTCGCACAGTGGCTGAACACAGGAACTGCATCAAGGCTCAGTATGAGATAATTCAAGATGATTTTGAACTGTAAAATCCCACAAGAACAAAAATACTGAACTGGAAACACACATAATAGTTCTCTTAGTTGGGGGAACAACGATGGCTACGTGAGCGCTGAAGAAAAAAAGATGTCGCTTAGAAGCGCGGGCACTAAAGTCGCTGTAACTTCAACAGTATTTAGATTTCTTAGTCACACTGTTGTTGCAGTCCTGTCTGAGTTAACTGTGATAACTCAACTCTCACCTGAACCTCAGAGACACTGAGAAGACAAGCAGATAACATTCAAAGGACATTCTTCATAACAAAAACTATACTTTACATCTATTACACAAATACAGTCAGGGTATTACACACACACACACACAATTCTTATAAGACCCAATTTGTTGAGAAACTGAGATAAACAGGGTTTTTTTCTTCAAAGGGAAAGTGGTAAGTAATCTGGTTATTTTTTCCACACACTGTTTGTCTCACACTTCCTGTGACAACATATAAACATTCCTCTAAATGACTCACATCCCTTGTTCTTTTCCCTCCATTCCTCTCCTCCTTCATCCACGCCTCGTTCGGTTTTCTCAACTTCCTTCCGACCTTACTCACCCACTAACCAAAACACACGTTTAATCTCCCTCACTCACAATATTCTTTGCATTCTTCCACCTCTCCAACTCTGCTGATTTGTTCCTTTGCCGTTTTAAAAACATCCACAGAGTCAGTCAGTGGGTCAGGCTACGGCACACGCTGACTCACCTCATATCCGCTAGGAAAAGCAGAGTCTCCTCAACATGTAGAACCAGGTGTGACGTATAAGTAGATGTGTGTATGTCCGTCTCTGTGCAGATGTGTGTGCACGTGAGCACTGGTGTGGGAGAGTGGGCACAATGACACAGTGGAGTCTTTCATTCATGCTGTGTAACAACCACTCTTTGTAGTCACTCTCTTGCACAGAGTGAAACAGGGTAATGCTGATTGGTATTCAAACCTTACAAGTTAACAGTGTAAGAAAATGTTTGATGCTACTCTTTGGGTGTGTTTGTGTGCACGTGTGCGTTTCCTTTTACAGTCGGAAGTCAGTCAAAGAGGCCGAATTAATCCGTGACTGGAAAAGCTATAAAAGAGGTTGGCTTTCCCTGACAAGTGTTCTCCTGCAGACACACACACACACAGGCGCACGCACGGGCATACACACACACTTTTTTGTGTATTTCTGGAACTAACTCCAACCTTCACTTCTCACTTTTTTTTCACGTTCGAGACCACAACACGCTCAAAGTGAAAATTAGCTAACAAAATAAGGAAATAATAAACAAAGAAAACATAGCTAATAATATGTATTTGTGATACAATATATACAATTTCTGTGCTCAATAAAGCACGAGGTTATTTAAATGTCTGTACATCTATATTAAAATTTTAGAGGTACTTTTATTTTGAAGGGCACACAAACACCAGTGATTCCTGTATTTCAGAAAGTGCGATTTCTTTTCATGTAAATGCATTTCAACTTTGACTTTACCTATTTAAAGAAAAAGGGAAACAGGAAGAACTGAAACTATTGTGGTGAGTTAAGTGTCAGCTGGTAGCATTTCCTCTTTTGTTGTTCACTTTTACGTGAAGAGAGTCACATGTGACTTGTTTATTTCCGAGTATTTTCGCTTTACAGTTTACACAGAGTCATTACCTTGAACGCATGGAACTGGAACACTTTAATATTTTTTGCATGCATCCCTTTTAATTAAAGGGATGCGCTCTTTTTCTAGCGTGCACCACAACACATAATCTACATGTTGTTTGCAAGCAGAGGCAAATCTGCCTAAAATTGCCTAATGTTACATTTCATCAGACTGAGCTAGAAAAACTGCATGCTCGAGCATGACTTCAAAATTATTTTCATCTGATATAGTCAGATTTAAGGACTGAGCAGGTTGACTGGTAGTCAGCTAATAGGCTTACAAGCGACAAACTAAAACCAGATGCTTTTAAAGGGTGTGTATGCTCCACTCGCTCGCATCACTTGATAGAAGTGATAAATGTGGCCCTGGGCTGTGCAGTATAAGCAATAATAAACATAAAAGCAGAATATAAAAACTCAGAACCCTCCTCTCTGATTCATAAGCATTACCTTAGGACTTACATAAACTCGTTTCCTGCTTCCCAGCACTTTTAATTTGGAGTGACTGCAGGCACTGCTGTTTTAGTGCCTGACAAACCCATCTAAACTGCAGTGAGACTACAAACCATTGCTTTTTGTCAGTGTATACATCATGCAGTAGCAGTGGATACATGTTCCAAAAGCACTTTCTCATTCTCCAGCTTCCCTGCCCACTCCTACTACATTTTCCTTCTCCGTTTGCCATCCCCTCTACTTTTTTTCCCTTCTCTTCCCCCGTTTATTGCATTCCTGCTCACCAATCCTGCCTCTGTTCCCGCTAGTAGTCCCATCTGTATTTGTGTGTGTGTGAGTGTGTGTTTGTATCTGTGTGGCCAGCCACGTAGGACCCTGCAGTTTGGGGGTTGGTCCGCCCACTCGCTCCAGTGTTAACCATGTAACGACTGGTCAGCCACGCTGTGATTTAAAGGGATAACGCCACAAAAGGAGAGAAAATGAGTCTTTATTGACAAATAAAATGTTAACAGGCCAGTTACCATGGAAATGATAGCAAAGCTGGAGTGAAATTTGATTATTTTACTAAAAGCGGGGCTGTGGACCTTCTTGGTGTTCCCACTCTTTTCTTTTCCCCGGAGTACGCTCAAACTCACTTAGCACTATATACACAAAGCCATTAATAGAGTGAAGACTCGGTAACAACTGAGAAAGTGTAGACCATGTTTAAAACCACCAACGTTTGAAGAAACACTCCTCGACACCCTAACTTTTACTCCCAGTGAAGGGTTTGTACTTTCAGACTGCCACAGTTTAAAATATAAACTGTGTGACGGGGGTGTTATGGGATTTGGAGGCACTGTTGCAGCTGTTGCCACCCTTTCCCCCGCTTTGGACATACCATCATAGCCCTCACCACATGGCCTCTAGGTCCGCTTTATCAACTGAATCTGATATTATCCAGAGAAGTTTAACTGACTTTAACCTGCATGATGCTTTAAATTGTTGTGTTTCAGTTAATGTTAGCCAAACTTCTTTAACCATTAGTCTTACCCAGCTGTTGATATTTCTCTTCTAACTTTAATGCACTTTCAGTGCTCTGTTCTACGTTTGTCTGATTACAAAACATTGAATTATTTCAAGTTCTGTCTTGTTTTGGGCCTAGGTAGCTTTTTTCAGTACTCCACGCACCAACACACATCACTCCATAGTTGTTTTAGGTGGGTTGAGGCATATATTGATGCTACAACGATCAACCAGTGTCACTGACATTAATATAGTCCACTGCTCTCTAATAAGTGTTAAGGACGTGCACACGTTCGTCCATAATATTTTTATTTTATTAGGAATTAGATGAAAATTTTGCAGTAAAGCACAAGTGGAAAAGACAGCCATGTTTCCTCTTCAAACATTTGCTAATCAACCATGAAACTAGCTGGTTAAATTTAAATCGACTACAAATAAACCAGATGTGAATTTTATTTATTATTATTATCATCATTAAAGAAACTGCAATTGGTGTCTTTTACTGGCAGACCATAGCATCACCACCGGCGTGTGCTATCAATCATTGGCGGACCAATTAGCTCCATTTTTTCCCAGTTTATTGTTACAGAAAAAGTAACAATAAAGCTGAAATGTTTACAAAGTAACCCTAACCCCTTCGACATTTTATTAATCTGCTTTTCATAGGTGGCCAGGCAATATTAGCAAATGTTAACTGCTCCATTGGTAAGCATGTATGAAGGTTTAAATATTACTGAGGAAATTTCTTAGCAACACATATTTATAGCTCGGCAGTTACAGTAAAAACAGGTGACTGCTGTCAAAGTAGCACATGTAAAAGCTGATAATGTAACTATTTTTCTATATCATCATTTATTTATCTTGGGAATCTCCTTGAGATTAAAAATGTCTTTTCTAAAAGCGACCTGGAGAAGAAGGCAGGAGATAATTGAAGATAACCACACAAAATGCAACTGGGGCTCATTACAACTAAGCGAACACAACATCCAGAACATGCGTAATAAAAGATCAACGTCAAAAACAGCTGCAAATCAAACTAGTATCAAACAGATGGTCCTGCCTTTGGAAGGCTGCGCGTGCCTATAAAATACAAGCGTCTTAAAGCGAAAGCTGAGCAGCGTAACATTAGCATATGCCACACCTCCCAGAGACGTTGGCCACATACTGGCGTCTCTTCCTAGTCTAGTAATCAACAGCAAACAGTCAAAAGTTTTGTCAAGCAAAAATCCCCAAACACTGAATCATGTGGTTAATTTATAACCTCACTGGCGGGGAAATAGTCACTTGTTTCATCATTTCATTTTCAATTAAAGAAAGTAAAGATGTGTGACTGCTGTCCTTATAGCTTCAGTCTGAGTAAAACAGATGACGTCACAGTCTTTTCCTGTAGCCGCTTGCAAATGCAAAAATGTGTATTAGTAGCCATGTTTGGGAGGGACTGCGCTATTGGGTAACAAAACCAGGGAGTACTTCTTGGGCAAAGCAAATGCCACATTAACATCGGCTGCAGGTATTCACCAAAGCCCTGTGAATATCATGCAAGAATGAAAAACACAGACTTTTCTTCATACAGGATTTAATTTGACTAAACGGGCGCCCCTTTTTCCACAGTGTGGTTAACCAACATAAACATTTAACAAGGCTTGTTGCCATGGAATCATACTAAGGCTCAGCTCCTCTCTATTACCCATAGCAACTTTAACTGATAGGCTGACTAAGCGGCTGGATGAATATCTGACAGACTGGCTGGCAGCAATGACTGGCTGATTGCTTGTAGCATGTTTAAAGGGATTATGTTAATGGGAAAATAGCTCATAATGAATTCCCTGCTGAACAAACTCCACGCTGTTTTATTAAAAGTCGAAATGGGCATAAATAAAAAGGAGGAGGAGGAGAGGGGAGGTTGATTGATAGGACATAATGATGGGTGAAAGGCAAAATGCGGATTATAGGAAATAGGAGGCACAGCGAGGTTAGGGTAAAAGAAGAAAATCCCAAGCATGCTCTCTGCCTTTGTCAGTGAAGAGGGTTCTCCCCGTGTCCGCTCTGCTCCCTGACCGGCTAAAGCTGCCTCTCCAGTTACACTGCTTAGCAGCACGTGCTTCACATCTACCCATCTAAATGAGCCCAATGTGTTTCCATCAGTGAACCGACTGTAAATTAATCTCTTTGTTGTCTAACAGCCTAGACAGGGACTCGATTAGGACAATGAAAAGAGAGGAATTCAGTGGACGAAAGCCAAAAATAAGCATCGTCATTAGAGACGAACGATGGATGTGCGTCCAGAAATGTGAACTAAATCATTTATGTCCCATTTAAGTGACTGTAACACGATCTGCCTGTGACCTGAGCGTAATAAATCTCCACCGAGCTCAGGTTTTACTATGAACAACAACAGATAAAGTCAGTGTGCATCCATTTGTGTATTTTTTTGGACCCCACTTACAGCTGAAAAGCAGACTAACTGTGAATCATCAGGGCATTAAAACATGCATGACTGAGCGGATTAGGGGATGAAAGATGGACTGGGATAAGCGAATGAAGGAGTGAATCACAGAAAGACAAATAGGTGTTACTAACTTTGAACAGACTGTCTGGGTATCGGTCGCAGTGATCCACGTAATAGTGGCCAAATAATGGATTAAAAATTAAGGCGATTCTAAGCCACAAAAACCACTTTGTTTTAATTATAAAAGTAACACTAGACCAAAGTGCTGAAAAGCTTTACCCCTGAGCTCATTTGTTCAGACTTTTTGGACTCTGCGATGACTACACATAACATATTAATCCGTTATTGGCAGACAATCAAAGCAAATTGATTTTAAAATCCCGTCTAGGTCCGTTAATCACCTCAGCGGGCTTTGATAACTTTGTAGTGTCAGGATATCCCGGCCACAGTGTGCATCATGAGAGATCCTCTGTTAACAGGATGAGATAATGTAGTGGAAACAAAGGTGTGCTGGACTATCTGGTTTTCTGACATCAAATGAATAACAGACTCGTCTATTTATGGCTTTCCCTGAGTGCATTTATCTTCATGGTTAACTGGGGCTTAGTATAATATCTATTTAGAGTCATGTATTCCCAGAAGAATGGATTTTTGGCTTCCAGTTGTAAACAGCCAGACGCCTTTCGCTCACTTGAGTCTTAATGGCTAAACAACCATTACAGCGACATTATGCAATGGTGGAGAAGCTTCAGTAATACAAACTATAAAAAGAACCAGTTTTCCTGGTTTAAAAAAGTCTGGAAGGGAACTTCTGAATCCGCCTACTACACCTCTTACCCATCCTCTTGCTAGCTACTACTAGGAATTCTGCAAACCTGTTAAGTCCCTGTATTCCTCACGCCAGGAATAGAATGTGGGTCAATGCCAGCTCAGTGAGTTGACATGAGCTTACCAACTACTGCCGCCAAGAGCTACACCACAGCTGCCGGCAAGTTACATTATAACTCTCCATGTGACACCATGACCGCAGGTTTGATATATACATGGTTACACTCAGGCATCGCTAAGGCCAGGGAAATCATTAAAATGGTCCTCCATGATGGGATATTTGACCAACCAGACATTTTCATCTCATCTGTCTCTGGTTTACCATCACTATTTGTGCCTGATCAAACTCGTTTTGCCTTACTTAAAAAGTTGTAGGACAAAATAAACTTTATTGTCTGAATGACAATAAAATTGGGTGGATAAAAACCAGAGACTGCTGGTCAAAAATAAGTTTTCCCTCTGTTTTATTCTTATAAACTGGTGGCTTTTATTTATTCAAAGTAAAACTGTCCCCAAAAAGCAGCTACACGGTTTATTTCACACCAAAGGCATGAAATAGGAGAATTGGCGCTACTTCCGGTCGGACATTAATAGCGGATTAAATTAATTCACAGGTGTGCTTTAAATCCGCTTCAGCCAATCAGAACAAAGAGCAGCGGCCGTCGATTTCGCGACGAGGCTATAAAAGTGCATGTGCTACTTATAGCCCTACATGTGGGTGAGAACATGAAGTTTGCCCACATGGCTGATTTAATAAATGTATGACATTAATCTGTGAGGCTCTTCCTTATTTTACATACTGATCCACATGTGTCCGTGATACTCTGGGCTATAGAACAAGCGGAGCTAGGCCAAAAGCACCGACAAAGGGCCCGTTAATGTTTCTTTATCAACAGTTTGCCTTTGGATTAGACAGACACACAGACTTTCCCCCGTTACGCTACACCGCGGAGCCCTATTACTTAACAGAGCCGCCTAATCGATACCTTCGATCGGTTTGGAGGCCGGTTATTGTTTGGGGTCTTTACCTCACAGTCGTAGAGGTCCGTTAGCTGGTCGATAATCCACTCCTCCAGGTTCAGTCTCTTCCTCAGCTCTTTGCGGTCATATTTGACGGTAACGCGTCCCTGCTTCCGAACTGGTGTCTCCGGCTCCTCCGTGGTACCGGCCGGTGTCTGGAAATATACCCGGGGTTGAGGGCTCGTCTCCGGGCTTGTTACAGCTGCCATTGTCGCCTGGTTTGGGAAAGAGAAAAAATGCCCCCGGAGCTACAGAAGTGTGAAGTGAGCGACAGAAAGAAGGCAGAAAACGGTCTGTGGACGTGCGGCTCGTCGCTTTTCCGCAACGAAAAATCCCGGCTGGTGAATTTGTGACTTGGAAAAAAATCCCCCGAAGAAGAAGAAGGACGGACGATGGACCTGATGCTTTTGTTGTCAAAAATCGCTCAAAGGGACATTCGCAGCGGCTGCTCGCTTCCACCACACAAAGGGGACCGACGGCCACGGAGAAACGTAAAGGCTAACCGGCTTACTGGGCTATTTACAGCATGCAAACTCCGCTTATATAAAAAGAGACGGCAGAAGAAGCAGAGCCGGCCTCAACTCTTCATTCAGTACAAAGAGAAATCACACGTCTCTCTCTCTCTCTCCCCCTCTATCTCTCTTTCTCTCTGTCCCCACGAGGAGTGCGTGCGCGCTCTCTGACCGGACTCGAG
Organism: Copadichromis virginalis; assembly: GCF_057382275.1. Taxonomy (NCBI): domain Eukaryota; kingdom Metazoa; phylum Chordata; class Actinopteri; order Cichliformes; family Cichlidae; genus Copadichromis; species Copadichromis virginalis. The sequence continues at coordinate 49,957,195 of NC_140620.1, forward strand.
CGCATCCGACGTACCAGGGGAAAAAAAAAAAAAAAAAAGCGGATAAAGAAAAGAGACGTTAATTACCATACGCTTTCAAAAGCAGCCAACTTTTTAAACTTTATTTCTTTTCCTTTTAAAACGTATTTCCCAACTTTACCACGTGACCACCCATCCCCCGGAGTCCACATTCCTTTTATTAAATCGCTTCAAAATGCCCGTATAAGTGCTCCTCACAATTTCAAAGACTTATGTTATTTACCCACGTGATCTGTTAAGATTTCTCCCACAGCCCAACTTTTGACAACCTGTTTGCCCTTTTTTAAATCGCCTGTTCTCCATCGTTGTGTGCATTCTCAGTAGGGTAGGGACACATGCATTGTGTTGAACCAATACAAAAAAACATTCACACAAATGTATTTTTTTCCCTTCAAACACTTCCTTTTTCAGTTTCTTCACAACTGTTAGAATATCTCCTCTAGAATCTGTGAAATCTAGGCTATATGGGTACATTTTCACGCCTACACCTCACTCTTTGTGAAAATAAGAAGCTTTTATTTCACAACACGCAAATTATAATTGTATCCCATGTTTGCAAAATGCACTTTCTCCCCCTTGCAAGAGTGCAATCAGTGCCACGGGCAAAACGCAGCTGGATCTTCTTGTTTGCTTTTGCAATTTAACTTCATCTCTGATCAACTTGGTGAATGTGATCCACGAATAGGAACGCAGTGCAGTCAGATTTCTTCACAGTGTGCCCATTGTGCCGTAACAGCAGGGAACCCTACACCCTGGCTAGGCTGCTTAATAACAAGAGTTTTAATAATAACAGGAGCGCGAAGTGAAAGGGGGAGGTAAGGAGAGGGAGAGCGAATTCATAATGTCTCCGGCTTGCTCTGTTGGTGTGACTATGGGGGTGTTCACATCTGTCAACATGTTCACATCAGTGTGTTTATGTGCGTGCATGCGTGCGTGTGTGTGCAGCTATTTTACAGACAGCCATGGCAACGAGACGTAGAAAAACCTGAATTATTCAGCGAGCATGTCTGAAACTTACAGTTGAGTAAGCACAGGCAGGCCCGTACACGCTCGTGTACGGTACACACACTAACATGAACATCCATGTGCGCTTACATGTGAAAAACACCAGTCACTTTTATAGAAGGAAACAATAGAGCTACAACAGGTCAAAGAGCAAAATCCATTTCCAAACTATCTGTGTGCGTGAGCGCCAGTACACCAGCTAACTGGAGTTGTAGAAGCTGGCTGGGAAATATGGCTTTTTATGACTTCCAGTTAAACAGACCAGTGGAGATGGAGGTCAGCATGACGTAGTATGTAATGTTACAGCTCTGCCTGCACTGGTGAGAGTGAAAAGTGTGACAAATATGTTAAAACCTTATATATTCGGCCTACAAATCTCAAACTTGCAAAGATCAGGAGCTTCTGAAATGAGAGGAAAGTGTGGAAAATTATGGCCTGTGGATGTGTGTGTGTTTCACAGTGGATCCCAGATTTGTTGTCCAACACTATTTATTATTATTTTGTCACGTCCAGTCCATGGCTGCACAACCTCCAAACCTGAAGTACACGTGCTACTTGAGTATTTTAGTTTTTCCTTAACTTTATACTAATTCTATTCTAATTCAGTAAATTAAATGTAATTTTTCACTTTATTGCAGTTTTGTCTCCTTTAGTTACTTTTCTGTTTTACATTAAAAACATGACAGGAACTAATAACAAGCATACAAACCAAGCTGGTGGATTTAAACTTGGTTTGCGTCCTGAATTTGACCTGGTTGTTCATTAGTTTGCAGCTAAAAGATTAAAGGCTGATGTCTTTACATTTTCCTACCTTCACAGTTCCCAATACTGATGCTCTGTATTAAAAGTCTCATAAGGTCAATATCTGATACAACTCAGAGAATATATGCATATACTCTGGTGATAAAAAATAAGTACATAGATAAATCCACTGTATGTTTCCATGCAGGACTACAAATTAATGACATGCTGCAACGTTTTAGCTGAAACTATACTTATTTAGTCAGAAATTCACCCAGAAAGGCAGTGCCATCTGCTTTGTTTCTTTGTTTCTTTGTTTACTGCTGTTTTGACGAGCCATCAGGCAGCCTTCACACCTCCAACGGCCCCAACAATAGAGACACTTTGGACACTCATTCCCCCTCTCCCCCCTCCATAGAGCCATCACCACCTTCAATCACTTCACCTACAACACCCCCCTCCTCACCCCACACAAAGGAGGATTTCACACCACCTCCTCCCACCACAACTCTTCATATTCATGAAGCAGATGTGAGGAAGCAGTTTAAGAACCTGAATGCTTGAAAAGCTCCCGGCCCAGACGGTGTGTCTCCTGCCACCCTCAGACACTGTGCAAACGAGCTGGCCCCAGTGTTTTCTGGCATTTTCAACTCCTCACTGCAGGCATGTCATGTGCCTGCCTGCTTCAAGTCCTCTACCATAATCCCTGTCCCCAAGAAACCTAGGATCACTGGACTAAATGACTACAGACCTGTGGCTCTGACATCTGTGGTCATCAAGTCATTTGAGCGCCTGGTTCTCTCCTATCTCAAGACCCTCACGGCCCCCCTCCTGGACCCCCTGCAGTTTGCATACAGAGCCAACAGGTCTGTAGATGACGCCATCAACATGGCCCTACACTTCATCCTGCAGCATCTGGACTCCCCAGGAACCTACGCCAGGATCCTGTTTGTGGACTTCAGCTCTGCCTTCAACACCATCCTTCCAGACCATCTCCGAGGCAAGCTTTCCCAGATGAATGTGCCTGATCCCATCTGCCGGTGGATCACTGACTTCCTGACGGACAGGAAGCAGCATGTGAGGCTGGGAAAGAATGTTTCGGACTCCCGGACCATCAGCACCGGCTCCCCTCAGGGCTGTGTTCTTTCTCCTCTGCTCTTCTCCCTGTAAGGCAAGGCAAGGCAAGTTTATTTGTATAGCACAATTCAACAACAAGGTGATACACCAACTGCTGCACCTCCACCCACCAGTCTGTCAAGCTAATCAAGTTTGCAGATGACACCACCGTTATTGGACTCATCTCGGACGGGGATGAGTCTGCCTACAGGAGGGAGGTTGAACGTCTGGTGTCCTGGTGCAGCCACAACAACCTGGTGCTGAATGCCCAGAAGACAGTGGAGATTATTGTGGAAGCACACAGCCCCACTCCCCCCCATCATCCTGACTGACACCCCCATCACCTCTGTGGACTCATTCCGCTTCCTGGGTACCACCATCACCCAGGACCTGAAGTGGGAGCCCACCATCACCTCCGTCATTAAGAAAGCCCAGCAGAGGATGTCCTTCCTGAGGCAGCTGAAGAAATTCAACCTGCCAACACGGACGATGATGCAATTCTACACTGCAATCATCGAGTCCATCCTCACCTCCTCCATCACCGTGTGGTACGCTGGAGCCACTATCAAGGACAAACAGAGACTGCAGCGTGTTGTGCGCTCTGCTGAGAAGGTGATTGACTGCAGACTCCCATCTCTGCAGGACCTGTACACCTCCAGGACACTGGGGCGTGCAGCTCGGATCTCAGCTGACCCTTCTCACCCTGGACACAGTCTGTTTGACCTGCTCCCCTCAGGCAGGAGGCTCCGGTCCATTCGCACCAGAACCTCTCGCCATAAGAACAGTTTCTTCCCCTCTGCTGTCGGACTCATGAACAATAACCGTATGACTGTTCCCACCACTAACACATGACCCTACGCTGTGTTCACTGCATCATTCCATGTTTGGCACTGATCACTACCTGCACTCATGTATATATCATGTATATATCTATCTACTTAGCACTTTTAATTCTTATTCTTATTTTTTTTCTCATGTCTATTTAAGCGTTATTTATGACAGTATGTTTGCACTAAGCACCGCAGCAATTTCCTAATGTTGTAAACCTGCTCAACATTTGGCAATAAAACCCTTTCTGATTCTGATTCTGATTCTGAAAGAGGACATCCACATGGGGGAGCTGTTGACGTGCTCTTTCCTGTGTGGTCAGCTTTGTGATGCAACACAGAGACAGACACAGGGAGAAACTCTCTGGTTAAGAAGACTTATTTGTTTTAATGCACATGTCCCAGACCAGCTCCTTTGGGTTTACTAACTGCCTGAATAAATAAATATTCGACAAAAAAGGTGCTTTTCTATTTATTTCAATAACTGCCGCAATTTTGTGGAGTAGTCTTGCTCTCTTTTCCCTTTTCTCTCTCCGCCAAAGTAATAAATCAAAGCAGAACCTTGCAACCTCTACTGTATGCTGTGTACACAGTGTTGACTCACCTGTGCAAATACACCTGTGCTTAACACAGGCTACTGTGATTGAGGTGTGCACAGGTAGGTATCAGCCCTGTATCCTCTTAACAAGTGAGACATAGCTGGATCTAGTACATCCACATTCCTAATTATTGCACAATCAATCTTGCAATGAACAAAAAGAGACAGTAGTGTTGCTGTGCAGCCACTAGATGGCATCATAAGATCAGATCGCAGTTGTAAATGGGCTTCGCGATCAGTAATCTATAATAAATGAGTGGATTCCCCCATAGGGAGCTCTTGGGGGCATTGGGGAGCTCTCATCTCATTTGGAAAGAGTAGACTCAAATGAATGGAGCTGCACCACAGGTAAATCAAAGTTCTTGTAATGTGAATCTGCATTGTGTCTGAATGCCTCTTGGGGTGTTGGGGGGCGGGACTGTAATCAGCACATCGCCTACACGCCCACATGATAGCTTTTCTCGAGAACACATTGACAATAACCCCGCGGTGTGGTGGAGACAGATGGGTCCGGCCTCCAGTGAACCGTCAGCATCTTCAGGCCAAAATCTCTGCTACACTGTTAACAGTAATCTGATCAAGTTTTCTCTGCTACCGTTGACTGAGTCAGGCCTTTCCCATTAAAGCTAGTCTGTGCACTGTATATGCTTCTGTGCGGAGAGACAGTGAATATGCCTGTGTGTCTTTGCACAATGTGTCTTTGTGAGTTCTTTGCTTTGCGTTGGAGAGAAAGATCTGGCTGTTACTAGACTGAGAGGGGAAAAGATCTGGGTGGTGGTGGTGGGGTCTTCCCGTTCTCCACATCTCTTCTATGCGTCCCTTATTTTGTTCCTGTTGCCTTTTTTTGGTCTCTTTTCTTAACCCTCTTTATCAGGAAGCTATTTTGATCATCTTTCACTTTCTTTATTTTCCTTCTCTCTAAATATTCAACTTTGCTTTCTTTTGTTTAACTGTGGGTAAACCAAACAGTAAGGAAGAATAAAGATTTCGACTTCCTTGTTGCATGAAAACTAAATGCCTGAGCGTGATTAGATCTCGGACTCACTGCAGTTACGTTTCCAGTCAATGCGCACTATTTCTGCGCCTTCCTTTTCACGCTTCTTAGCAAATGATACTTCCTTGTGCTTTGCCTGTCCTCCTTTGCATAATTTCCTTTATTCTTCCTCTAAAGTAGTTGATGGGCAATTTAATTTAATTTCAGTTTTATTTATATAACGCCAAATCACAACGGCAGTTGCCTCAAGATAAAGACCAACAGTGACCCCTATGTGAAAGCAGATGGTGACAGTGGGAAGGAAAAACACCCTTTTAACAGGAAAAGGTTTAAGGTTTAGTCTCACCTTAGACACACGCACACACACTTCATACACAATACACACATTATTTGTGGTTTTTAGGTCATGAGAGATTTTGTTTCAGAGACCTGAGGGCTGAAGCACCCTCCAGGATCTTGATCTTACTCCAGGTACAGTTTGAAAACATGCAATGTAAGCATGTAAGTAAGCGTCTGCATTCACTCTTTTATCATGTTTTGTTACCTAATTCCATTACCTAATTTTTTTTTCTTTGCAGATAAGCCTCAGCAGCCAATGGGAGCGCGACACCTGTTGGAATGAGAGATGAGATAGTGAGGAGGAGAGAGGGAGTTTGTTTAGCAGGGAGAAGATAGGGCAGCCAGAGGAAGAGAACTGGGTGAAACAGAGAGTGGGAGGTGGAGAGAGGCCTATTGACAGCACAGGTGCCCACGCTTCAAATGCAGGACTCAACCCAACATTGTTTGCGTGAACCCACAGAAGATGTGCCACGGCCCCGTGCTCATGCATGCGTGCTGCACTGCAGAAAGAATGCACATGCATCAATCCTCCCTGTGTTTGTGTGGTGTCATGCAAGATGCTGTACAGAAAGTGTGCCTCATTCAGGGTCATGATTTTTGATTTCAAGGAAACGCACACACAAGACTCAATTGCTGTCAGTCAGCAAGCTGCAGCATATCTCACATTCTTGCCCAGCGTAGTTAGAGGAGTTGAAAATGTCAATAGTTGCCAAAAAAAAGAAACAATTTTAAAAAACATCAGTTGCTCTGGAGCACTTTTTTATGAGGAGCCAAACGTTGCTTGGCAGCAGGATTTGGACAGGCCCGTGCTCTAACTGTGCCACCTCCGTTGCTCTCATGCTTCTTTAAACATGATACGCTGCCACTGATCTGGAGGAGGGGAGGGGGGAAAAGATCTTCAGTTACCTCACCTGCCAGTCCTCGGATTTATTTCCTGTTTCTGGAACGCAGATTTGTTATCTTGAGCCCGTCCTTAATGGCGCATTCCAACTTCCTGAGTTACAGGACCACTCATTGCTCCAAAATCACCTCTTAAGCTGATTACTATGCATTTCCAATAACAGTGATACTGTCTTTTAATAACACTGCTGACTGTGCAGGCAATCTATCAGTGTCAACAAAGAAGCAGACTTAAAGCACTCGAAGGCGAGAGTAATTCAGAATGAAAAGAACTTGGTGATTGCTTTTGCACCCTGCAGTGAACTACAGGAAATGTCTCTAATATTTTCATGGGGGACCTACGTGCGCCTGTGATATTTAATGAAAAACGGCCTTACACAATATTTTATTCCTCTTACGTCAGTACCCAGCTTTCCTTGCCCCGTGCCTCAGAGCAATAGTTTGTGTCACTCTTCTGTCTTTGCTCAAAAGAGAAAATGTTTGTGTCCTCTCTGTACGCACGGAGAAAACAAGAGGGATTTCTTTTCCCTTTATGTTGTTTTATTTGGAGGATTTTTAAAGATTAGCAGAATGGCGTGACGTATGGTGAAGATTCTGGGCTGCTGGTTGGCTAGCGTGTTTCTGTGTGGGAAGTTTCCGAATCACTCCGGTCTCACACTCTGAAGGCATGCATGCTATTTTAATTGGTGATTCTAAATTGGCCATAGGTGTGGTCTTCCGCTCGGCATTAAACACTAACAACACAGTGTCAAATCAAGTCAACTTTAATTGTATAGCACATTTAAAAGACATAGGGTGTCAGCCAAAGTGCTAAACAGACGTTCCTACAGTAATACAGAGAAACTCCCAAATGACCCCCTATGAACAAGTACTTGGCAACAGTGGGAAGGAAAAACTTCCTTTTAACAAGGAGAAACCTCTGGCAAAACTAGACTCAGGGAGGGGCGGCCATCTGCCTGTGGTTGGTTTGGGGGTTCTGATTGGTTTACCCTAGCCTAGCAAAAAGAAACTTGGAACATTAGCTGGGCGGAGCTTCTTTGCTCAAAGCAAGAAGAGCCTGAGATGACCTTACCGTGACCTTGGCCATGTTTTATATGAACTTAGAGGTAAATGTAGGGAAAAGCATAACGTTAACGGAAGACAGTTTGAATTTGCACGATGGGAAGTTTGTAGATTTACTTCAAATAAGGGACCAAACTGTCTAAAAAAGGGTCATTATTTTTTAAATATGACACTTCCAGGTCTCCCAGTGTAATGGAAGCAGAGTTAGGATTGAATGGAGTTGGGGAGATTTGGAGATGCTGAATCATGGAACAGGAACAATCGTGCATATATGTGATATGCTGGACCGTGTTCTCTGAGCTTTTGTTGCATGCATGCTGTACAGAGGAGACAGAGAAGCAGGCAGAGGAACTGAATTAAAACACACCCATTTTACTACACCCCCCCTCCCTCCACCCCATTCTCATTCACTCAGCGCTATCTGACGCCGTCCCTCTCTCCTCTCAAAAATCCTCTCTTTTTTTTCCTACAGAAAACATGCAGGGAGGAGAGGAGGAGGAGAGAAGAAGAAAAAAAACGCGTCGGAGGCGACAAGGGAGAGAGAGAGGAAGCAGAGAAAGTTGGTAGTGGAACGAGAGGGAGAGGAGAGAGGGGTCGACCAGATGGAAGGAAGGAAGGAAGGAAAGGATCTCTCCAAGGGCTCAAGTGCGTGATTAAAGGATTCTGCACAAATAAACAAATATATGAATCAAAGCTTATAATTTTTAAAAAGTGGAATTATAGGCGCGTCACCGCTTTGCGTGGACGCGGACAAGACACGGCGGCGGCGGTGCGCACTGAAACAACCCGAGTCCTGTCTTTAGTCTGGATTTTACTCATGTTCTTCAAACTCTCGGGGAGGCTCGCTAACTTTTAAGGACAGTGCCTGACTTTTAAGAACCTCCCTCCCTGCCTTCCTCGCTCGGTGTTTCAATTAACCCTCTCCCCGGAAAAAGAAGAAGAACAGTAAAAGAAGCTCTGGGGCTGGAAGTGCAGGAAGGAAGAGCCTTCTGTTCCTTCCGAGGAGTTCCAAGTCGCCGTAGCCGGGGTTTAGGCGTTGGCACCCGGGCTGGGAGTCCCTTGTCATGGCCGGGGCCAAGCCGGGAGTCCACGCGCTGCAGCTGAAACCCGTGGCCGTCCACGAAGAGCTGAAGAAGGGCGGCAAATTCGTCAAGTGGGACGAGGTGAGAATGAAATGTCTGAAAGTTTCCTTCAGAGCAAACGCATAATAGTGTGCCATTTATGTTTGCGTGTCGCAAAAGACCTTGAAGCGACACGAGCGCGATCGGCCGTCCTGATGCGGCACGCTTTGACTAAAAAGACACGACAAGGGACAACATGACAGTTTTGACAGTAGGCCCACTGTCGCGCGTGCCTGTGCGTGCGCGCGTGTGTGGCTGAGATGTAGACATAGATGTAATAATGTATTTACAGGTGTATGTGCACAGTCTGTGCTCAACACAGCAGCGCACTTTATTTGCAAATGTGTGCGTTAATCAGATACTCCAGCCAAAAAAAAGTTCCCCATGTAGTCTGTGCTTGAATGTGAGTGTTGTGCTGAATTCTTGTCAAGCCGGTTTCCCCCTGGGCTCCGGTTCAGCTCAGACCTCTCTCTCTCTCTCTCTCTCTCTCTCTCTCTCTCTCTCTCTCTCTCTCTCTCTCTCTCTCTCTCTCTCTCTTCTGAAGTGTGTACGGGGAAACCTAAACACACACCAGCCTGTGTCACTGACCTGTGTGTGTCCATGTGTCTGGGCGTCCATCAATGATTAACGGAGTGGCTGACTGAAGGGCTCAGTCTGCAGGCCCTGTGTGTTGGATTTATATTACAGCTGCTCGCACTGTGTACACCACAGTGTGTTTATCCATGTGCGGTGCAGGTCATCAACAATCTCGCTGCCGGGCAGGTGTGTAGCTCCAATAAAGCCGTTATCATAGCAGCACTTTGCAGACATGGTGCAGTTGTGTTGACACACAAGACGCAGAGAAACTTTCAGCCAAGTGCAATTTAACAGGGTGAAAAAAAAGAAAAAGAACCACAAGAGTGTTTGAAAGTAAGACAACTTATAAGCAACACAGCCCGACATGTCATCACAATAAAATGGTGTGTGTATGTTTCAGGCCTTCATGGAAAGTGTCTCGTCACGCAACACATTGAACTCCCTTTGATTTCCTTCCCTTCTCTCACACACTAGCTTTCTGTTTCTCTGTCTCTCAAAGGGAATTCCCAGGAAATGGTTATACCGCTTATTAAGTGTGTGAACACTTAAAAATATGTGCGTGCCCTTGTCTGTCTCTCGCTCCTCTCTGTTTTCCGTTTTTTTTCCCTTCGCTGTCAACAAGTGAGTTACGGCGATGCAAGAGGGCCTGTTGCTACTAAAACGTGCAGAGGAGCGCTCTGCACGTTTGCTCTGAGGATTAAAATCGGCATCGCGAAGTGAGACTGTGGTTGAGAGTTTGGAGATTAAAGCCTCCGGCTAGTCGGTGTCCAGAAAGGTTCTTAGACATGAAACAGACTGAATTAATATTTAAAGAAAGCGAGAGACTCGGTGCTTTTATTCAGGAACACGGGTCGGCTTCTTTCACACAGTCAGACTGTGAGTGAAAAAGATGCTTCTAATTAGCCAGCAGAGAGTCAACGAGCATCTCAGTTTCCTCCCTTTCCACACAGCACGATAAATGCTGCGTTAAAGCAAGTAAAAGTTTGGTATTTTTTGTGCATATTTTCAGCTCCGCATTCTTTCAGCAATAACTTCAAGGCTGACAAACTGCTGTTGAACTTACTCCCTTTGATTTCCGTTCGTTCTCTAACAAAACACGAAGAGTTAGTGTGTGTTTTGCGCTGCTGCACCTTCCTCTCGTTTTAATATAGGGCTAAAGCAAACAGCCGTTTTATAGCAAGTTATTTCACCAAAATCAACATATAAACATTATCTGGTGTCAGCTTTACGATGGCAGGATTTGAAGCTGCCTGTTATTGTACATTGGGCATCGTTGCCGTACGAGTGGGACAAAATGGGCATCTTGAGTGGACAGATAACACACACGCCGGTTCGCTAATGTTTTAGAGAATAAACAGCTGGAAAAACGAAGGTTACCAGTTTTAAAGCAGTTAGTCAGCATTCATTTTCTTTCAGTTGTCTCCAAATTGATGCCTTTATTTGTCCCAGACACAAGATAAGATGAGTTTTATTTATCCATTGCAAGAAACTCTTCAAGAAGAAGCACATTTTGCATATTTGGACTAGTAAATGACAAAATGGTTAGTGGAGTGGTATTTTCATTTGAATAAAAGCAGATGCTTTGGCAGTTTAGTGATCTGGAGCATTTAGGTGTGCGTTAAGGGTAACACAGTCTCCACAGGAAACTACATCCCAGCAAATTCACCCCAAGGTCAGACTGTGCAGTGCAATGCAGAAACTCTGTTACATCTCAGAGTCTACAGGCCTCAGTTAGCATTACAAATGTTCAAAGCTCACTACAGTACAATTAGAAAAAGACTGAAGAAGTGTGTTTTGTTTGGAAGGGTTGCCAGGAGAAAGCTTATTCTCTCTAAAAAGAACATGGCAGCCCAGCTGAGGTCTGCAGAATCCTGCACTGACCGACCGCTCAAAGCCCATTCCCACTGCGCTGTACTCTATGCCTTTAAGTACTTCCTAACACACACTCTGAAGGATTCAATGGGGCAATTTGAGGTTCATTAACTTGCCCCGGGACACTTCAACATGCAGACGCCGGAGGAGCCGGGAAATGAACCACCGACCTTCCGATTAGTAAGGTCTTCGGGGCGCAGTTGCCCCAAAGTTTTCCTGTGGTTACACTTTTTAAAAAATGAAGAAATGCACCGCTTATGAGTCGACACTGATATTTCAATTAATGTTTGAAATATCAGTATTTTTGTTGAATTATTTTCCCTTCTTTTTTTCTTTTGTTATGTTTTGTTTTCGCACAAAGAGCCGCCCTCATCTTTACTGGGAAATAACAAAAAGGCTTTAAAGTCTTTTGTCACAGCGTCTTTGAACATTTAATCAGGCAAAAATGACCCACCCAACACACAGTCATCCTGATTGTACTAATATAAAAATCATTTCAGTCAGATAATTAATATATTTCAAAGTTTAGGAATGGAAACAAGAAAATGTAGGCGTGCGGCTTTGATTTGATTGTGTTTGATTTAAAAGTTGTTGTTTTTTTTGCTTTTCCGACACAGAAACAGAACGATGCAGCTTTCCAGATTTAAAGCCTCAGAGGTGTGTTTAAACTGGACGTCATCTGCTTTAAATTGAGCGTGAATCCAAAATAATAGCGAGCCAGTAGTTTTGTAACTATTGGTGGTTGCTTGTCATTTATTAACTGCGATATTTAAGAATATTGAATGTGATTTTTCTCTTCTCAGAGTGATGTTCGCCAAAGTTTTAAGCCAGCTGTGTCACAGACTTGGTGTATTCCTTTAAGTACTTAGCAAACTGAGATAAGCATTAGGAAACACACACATATACAGAAAGTGCCTGAGGGCGGTATAGTTTGTTTATATGAAAAACCCTCATTCGACCCCCCTCTTTTCCTCTCTTCCTCATTACTTTGTCCCTCCCCAACATGTCTCTGATTTTTATCCTGTTCTTCCCTCACCATCCCTTCAAGCTTCAGCCTCGCTCTCTTTCTTTCCTCCGTTAATTCATCTCTCTTGTATTTCACACACGTCACCCATTCAGCTGCTGTATTCTCTTCCACTTTTATTGTTTTTAGATTTCTTTAGCTCTGTTTCTGAATGGCCTTTAGGAAGTCTGCTGTAGGCACATCAAATGACACACACACACACACACACACACAAATACTGACTCATGCTCGGGGGAGGAAGGAATGTGTTCCAAACTGACCCTCTTTCGTCTGCGATCGGGCTCGTCCGCACACACACAAGCGCACGTGCTCTGTGTGCACGCGTGGTTGTTTTGTCATGGGCGTGCGTTTTGTGTTGAATGACTTCCTGTTTGAGCTTGTTGTAAAGGCTCCAGAGCCAAACCATTTTCCTTCACTCTCCCTTGGTCCGTCTGTTGACTGTACCATTGCAGCTGCTCTGCCCTCTGCAGCCTGGCCACAATTCAATTTAGACAAATTCCAACTGGAATTTGGTTAAAATTCCTCCTAAACAGCCAATTAAACAAACAGAGACAGACAGTTTGTCCACAGAGTTGCTTGGATCGCTGTCAGTGTGCTGATATGAATCTTAAGAGTCAATTAAAAAAAGAAAAAAAAGAAAAAACTTTAACAGCATTAACATTTGCCTCTTATGCAGAGTGTTTCATTCAATCGATTTTTCTTTTTTTTCTGTCTTGTTTTTAGAGCACACGCTTCCATGTTCGCTTTGGTCATTACCAAAATGAATAGGCCAAGTAGACTTTTTCCGAAATTTGTGGACTTGTTTATATTCACGTTGCATAATTACAAGCAGACTTGGGCTTGTAAACAAAGTCCCATGGAATCACAAGTTGCTCATTAATTGTACAGAGGTTTGGGAACCTGGCATCATTTTGGGATTACAGGTTTTGGCTCCATTTCAAAACCCTGTAAATTGAGTGAAGCACGCTGGACCATAAAATGCTTGCTTTTTGGGCTCATTTCCCACAATCTGGTTGGGATTATTTTGTCAGACTTGAAATACTGCACAGCAGTTCACTTATAGGGGCGCAGAACTATAATCTTGGTGACAGCTGAAGAAACTTAAAGCTGCTGTTGTCCTCTGTGTTTATCAGGACCGTGCTGGCAAACCAAACTGACAGCCAGCACTTGTTCACAATTCAGAAATTCCATCTAGGCGTTTCTTTCTGCGGTTGCCATTACTCTAATCTAGTTTGAAGTACACTTCTGTGTGCTTTGGATAAAGTCATGAAAGTTAAACATCATATCAAAAGCCAAATATGATATTTGGATGATTGTGAGGCTGTTTAATTTTAATGACTCCGTGGTCTGCTCAGTTATAATACCCCATTCCCGTTCAGGTTGTTAAAGCAATAGTTTGAATTCTGGAAATATTCTTATTTGCTTACTTGCCAAGAGCTCAATACCTCCATCATATCTGCAGGCTGTTTAGTGCTTAGTTTAGAAAATCAACTGAAAATGGCGTTGGTCTGATTATAATAACCTCTCAGAGTAGCTTTGCATGATTCGTTGTTTAAAATAATGCTTATCTGTGTTAATTCCGACTATAATTATATATTTTTTAAGTCATAGTCTTTTGACTGTAATGTTATTGTGTTTCAGTCATAATTTAACTGTTTAAATTTTACATTTTTACTCAACTAAATATCATAAAATTATAGTAGACTTGATCTAAAGTCGATTCATCTGACTAAAATATAAAGTGTAAAGGTTTACTGGTGAGAGATTGGATCTCGTCTCTCTGGAATGTTTTCATCTCATTTTTATTTGTTGACGAAATAAAAGTTTTTCTACTCGTGCAAAACTATGAAACCTTGGTGCAGCCCCCTCGTCCTTTGTCTGAAACAAGCCATTGTAGCTTCCTCCCCCTATAAGTGCTTAATATAAGCACCCACCATGGCAACAGTATGTGCTAGTCAAAAGAAAACTGTAGTTTGTGTTTTAAATAGATTTTATAGACCAACACTATAAGTTTAATGTGAGGCATGGGCTCTTATGCATGTGACGATAGCACGTGGACTGCAAAACTGTCTGGATCTGTTGTTGAAGCATTGCTCTCCATTCCTGGATAAGTGCAGCCTAAAACTTGGTTATGACCCAGCATGTTCTGGCGTGTTCAACAGAAAACCTACTGAGACTAAATGCTGGCCAAGCAATCATCTGGATAAACTCCTGATCGTTGGCCATTGTGCTGGTGAAACAGGCATAGTGTTCGGTGTACATGCTGGAGCACCTCATCACATTGCCTCTGTCCAGTCAGATATTCACAGAAGCCTATCAGACCAGACATGATGCGCTCATGGATGTCCAAGACAACATCAACAGCTCAAACATGCGCGGCAGCATCCAGGATGACGCACGGTGGTACTCATGCCAATGTTGCACTCGCACTGTTTTTTGTGCTCTGACACCACTGGCTTGAGAGTGCAGTCGAGTGCATTTTTATTTGATAATCAAATCATGAATCTTACCACTGACTAAGACCAATCAACCGACCAATCAATCAACTGGATTTTCCAAGAGATTAAAATTATGTACAAAGAAATGGATTAAAAAAAAGACATAGTCATTAGTCTTTTTTTAATTAGACATTAGTCTATACATGACAAAATAAAAAAAATAATATAACAGAACCACTTTAAAGTTTTTGGCCTCCATTAGCTCTATAGAGCTGTTTTTATATAGCTGCAATCATCCATGCACTGTGGCCCTCCTGAGGTTTTTTTTTAGAGATTGCCCAACAGAAATTGCATGTCTAAATAAACACTTTTGATGCATTCTGAAGGACTGATCTTCAAGCTGCCAGCTACCTATAGTCTGGATGATGTCCAGTTGCACATGTGAGGATAGAGCAGCTAATCATCCAGAGATTTCACAGCAACCAAGACAGTATCATGTGTCCTGCCCCCCGGCATGCCCTACCCTACATATCATTTCCAGGAGTGAGAATGTCTTCTGTTGTGCTCTACATGTGAAAAATGGGCAGCTATGAACACCATCCAAACCCGATTCTCACCCCTCCCCTGGAGTTCATGCCTGAAAACTAATTCAGGCATGATTGATTCATATTTTGGTTATTACATCAAACTATTTCGCTGTAGTGCAGGTGGTGGTAGCATGCCAAGACATGTTACAGGAAGTCAGCAAAGGCAGAGAGGAGGAAGGAAGGTGAGCTCGGTGTAATCACACTCCTGTAGTGGTTTAGCGAGTTCCTTTGAGGTCAGACACCAAAATGGGAGGCAGGAGGAATTTGTTGCATCTATATAACTAACAGAGGCTGGGTGAGATGTTGTGACATGTTGTTATAGATGTTTTTTGAGTTCCTTTTTAAAATTTTGTTCATAATTTTCAAGGGATTAGAGTTCTAACACTTGTGTTGCTAAAGGTCTAAAGAACAGGGTGTGGTTTAGAAGAAAAAGGTCACTGCATCAAAAACATATAAAACAATTACTTACTCAGGTTTTAAGTACTTAAAAACTTTAGAAAAAAAAAAAAAGGCAGTTGACCGAAAACGTTTCCTTGCGGAACTCCCATGTAAAACAATATTGTGAGAAATGTCACATGAGTAGTTTTTAAATACTTGGAACCTGTTGTATCAAAACATCAGGAATGAAAGCGTTTTCAAAAATGTCTGAAAAATTGCTCTAACAGTTTGAGTTTTTTTGCGAAGTTCGTATATGCTAATGCCAGTACGGCTGATCGTGCCAAATGGAGACAATATTGGAAGTGACTGAGGGGGGGTATTGCCTCCAAGACGATATTCAGTTGCTTACTGGGGGGATGGGATGTCTATTTGTAGTACTGAGTTGTATTTTCAGCTTAAAAAATGAAGAGAAATGCACATAGTCTGCACTTTGGCTTATTTGAATTTCACCTTATAGCCAATGAAAGTCAACCTTTTTCAACACACAACCATCATTTTCCTAAATAATTGTCCCAATCAGTGTGCATCCATTGCGTTGGATAAGAGAAGTTTTTATAGTTTAGTTTTTAATGTATCCTGAATTGCTCATTACTCATAATCTATTAAGCAAGAAATCTATTAGCATGTTAAATGAAAGTAAAACTGTTATCAGCTGAACCTTCTTGTAAAGGTTTGCATTTCAGCCTGACCGTATCCAGTCGCACGCTGCAGCTCTGATAGGAAATATCTGCCACAGCATTCTAGGGTGATCTTTGCTTTCTGAAAACAAGATCAGATATTGTCGAGCCACGCTTCCTTTCCGTTTTCAAATAGACCCTTTGCTGTTCATGTCTCAACGCTGAATTCTAACGATGCTGGAGATGCAAACCAGGGTTTCACAATGACATGTTTGTGAAAGGCCGTGTTTAAAATGAACACATTTCAGACCAGAAAAACCGATCTCTCTCACGAGCAGAGTCGTCCTGTCCTTTTATAGGAGAGCACAATGAGCTTCACTATTGTGCCAATTGCTCCTGTGTGCCAGTATTTTCACAAAGTGGATATCTTGGTTTGGCTCTTGATTGATGCGCGGAAGCGGCGCGCCACAAATTGCCGTTATGAGACAGATGTTTGGGAGATTAGAGTGAAGGCAGGAGCGAAGGAGTAGAAGTGGAGGAACGGATGCGCAGAATCGCGGGAAGGGCCCGACACAGTGTCGACAAACGCTGCTGACATCCTGACAGAGTGGTGAGAAACAAGGGCCGGATGGAGAGGGAGAGAGAAAGGTGGAAGGTCAACCACAGCCACATGTGAAGTGTTGGGACCGCCATCTGAACTCTGCATCTCGTCTCCTTCTCCTCTTTGACTCTGTTACGAATTTTACCTTCATTTTCTGCCGTCTCTTATCTTGTATGTAATCTCTTGCACATTTGTCATTGCCATCTTTCTTCCTCCTCCTATTCATCTATCTTCTTCCTGTCTTTTGCCTAAGCTCTTCCTTAATTTTCAGACGAGTCTCCCCTTTGCCCTCCTCTTGTATTTCCCTCTTTCTGTCTTGTGTCTTGTGAGTTTTGAGTCTGGTCAGATGTCATGCCGTATCCAATCGTCCACCATTAGTTTTTGGTCCTAGATGGCCTTTATCTCATAAAGCACATAAAGTACTAGAACCACTGTAATGTGAAAACTTTGTATCACCACTATGGATCTTTCCTGTAGATGAACTGACCAATCAATGTTAGTCTTCAGGAAAGTTGAGCATCACTATGTGATACCATTTTACTGCGCAGCAAGGTTTCTTGGCTGTTTTCATCGAGGAATAGAAATACACTTGGCCCGCGTAGCGCTGTTAGAAATCACTGTGACAAGCAGACTGTTGAAATTGGATCAGGTTATAGGGATGATTCAAAGAGATGGACATTGGCTGATTGAAGACTGCCGAGGGTGTAACTGTTTATGCTCTGATGCACATTAATCTGAATAGTGTGATGTGCAAATCTGGTGATTGTTCCACATTCAGATTATTCAGCCGCTTTTGTATTTGTGGCACATGTCCGATCAGCTCCCTGAATGTAGACGCCTGTCATCTGTTCAGCGCAGGAGTTGGCTTTCTCGTGTTGCTCTTAATTCTTTGCGCTTGCGTTAAAAGCAAGTTCTCTGCAGAGAAACAGTTCAGCTCGGTAGGTCCGTCGAGTCGAGCGGAGAGCATTTGCAGGAGAAACAAGAATTTTTTTTGTGCCACAGACTGGACTGTAGTCGTTCCTGACGACGACAAACACTTTTGTCTTTACTCTCAAAGGGCACTTTGATCAGACAAGTGCCTTTCAAACAACAATTTTCTCTTTTAGTGAACATTAAACTGCTACAGAGTGCCAGTCCTGTGTGTGTGCCAGTAGGGGGGGAAATCACAAAAACGGATCTTGGCACTTTATTTAGCTGAGTGAAACCTGTGCACACTTGGGTATTGTTCAGTATGCAGAATGTGCCTCTGTCGTCGGAAGGGTTAGTGGTTCATTTGCTGCCTATACAGCCCAATCAGATGAGAGTTAAATGAACCCCGTGGAAATGAAATGGTGCAGCACCTGCAAACAGGAAAAACGGTGCTCGTAAAAGTACTGAGCATGTGCAAGAAGGTAGCACTAACCAAAATATTAAAAAGACTTCAAGAGAAGATCTAGTGTTTAGATCTAGTATGTGTGTATGCCCATCAGACGCCATCTACACCTACACTAAATAAATCTTCACAGACCCGCTTATTTCATTCCTTCCATATTTAATCCTATGGCATACTTTCACATCTCTGGCTTCACTTCTCCCTCCTCGCTCTCCTATGTCTTGAGTCCAAAGGTTACCTACTGTCATCAACTTTTACCATGTTGCCAAAGCAGCTGCTGAAACACACTCGCACTAAGTGCACGCTGGCCCTCTTTCACACACCACTCCCGTAAGCTATTACAAAACACACACACAGAGTTGCAGTGACCAAAGGTGCAGCTGGAGAAGCCACTTTTATCAGTTTCCAACTAATGGCTTTCTCCTGACTGGCATTACACACACACACAATAATTTGTGGTGAAGGCAGTATAACGTGTATTTGGCTTTCTACATCTGAGCTGTTACACATTGTGATTTTTCAAGAGGTGTTCATTAGTTTGTCCGTGTAAGACATCGGCTCCAGGGGTGGTCCCTCCACTCTGTGTGTGTTTGACATTATATGGTCAGGTAATGACGGTGTTTGTCACTGGGTCAGGGCATATGGAGGCAGTCCGGAGAAGGAGACACGGTCTTTAATCAATTAAGGAGGAAGAGATGTTTTTAAACGTTGCTTAGCGAGTAAAGCGAGGCAGCGATTGACACGGAGACGATGAAAATGCAAAGAGGGAAATAAGACTTCAGAGGGATCCTACATATGGCGGTTAATTAGGGAGTGGGTGAGGTCCAATTATAGACCCACCATCCCCCTCTTACACCAACACATCATAGTGTGTTTACAGTAAACATGGTGTCTGTGTATTCACGCCCGTGTGCTAATGATTTCCTGGTTAGTTTTGTAACCTTTACACTTAATGTCAGGTGGAAAATACCTTTGCCTTTGTGTTGTAAAAATAAAAAAACACCTTCAGATAAAGAATAGAGGCATAAATGACAAATTGTTGTCACTACCGTTAATCTTTTGGTCTACAAATTCCTAACTGCAGCCTGCAAATAACTGACTTTATCTATCCAACAATCCCAAAACCAAAGACGTTCAGTGTACGCTGATTAAAAAATATCAAGCCAAGCGTCAAATCCGAACATTTTTGAGGCTACGGCCAAAGAATGTTTGGCATGCGAGCTTGATTTAAGTGATAGGGAGGAAAAAAACAACTAAACAAAAGAATTAAGTGAAAGTATTTCAGACTTCATGTGGAGTCAGAGTGGATGAACCGTGAAAGAAACAAGAAACTGTGTGTATTTCAAGTTGTAAAGGCAACTAACAGGTATGTAAAATCCAGCAGACGTTAAAATGCAAATATATTTGACCAATACTGGTGTGTGTGTGTGGGTGTGTTTGGGTTCATCCTCCAGCCAGTACTTGTAGTATTGCATGTAGGCTTGATAGTGATGTTGTTATAATTCTGGTCATCTGAATCTAAAGATCATGTGTATGTGCTTGCGTGTCTGCCCCCACTAGATTACACAGATACCGCGCATATATTAGTCAGTAGATAGTCAAGTGTCAACAAGAAAACCCGAGTAAGGTTTAGAGTTAATCTCATATTTAGTCCCATTTCAGTACAATCTGAACCAAGCTTAAACCAAAGATGGTCTCTTTATACATCTCTCACTTATGCATGTAAATTAGCAGCACCTGTACTTTTCTTTGTGTGAACAAAGAAATCCGCTTTCCATCATCCTGTTGCACTGGTGTCTCCAGCATGGTTTAAAAATATTCCCTACCCTCTCTGGATCTCGGTGCAAAAGGGGTGGGTCTGCCTAATCAGAAAATCCTGTCAGAATTGCATACAGCATCAAGTTTTCCTAGAAACGATTGTGCATTAATTTTCAGGCTGCTGCTTATTTTTCGGCTGCAGGTCTTTCATTCAATTCCAGAAAAATTTCTCAAGTTGTTCCTGAAGGTTGCACAGAAGGTACTAACATATGACATTTATAATATAATGCATAGAATAGTTTGCAGATAGCAGGCAGTGAACTAAACCACATAAGCCCCTACATGGCTTAAAAATATCTTTATTACTGCTACTTTACTACTATTATATTACTACTTTATTACTGTTTTTAACAATTAGAGGAATAATAACATTGCAGCTTTTACTGACTTCGAAGATGACTCATCAGTCTCAAACATACGGACTTGATAATGACTGTAGTCACAATGACAAAATGTGTGCTTGCAGTTGAGATGCAGTGTATGTGTGAACCTGATTATTCTGTCTCTGTTTGTCTCTGCTAAACATGACCTGACCATATTCATGGATTATTGCCTGTTATTTAATATTGGTTATGTGTTTTCTCAGCTCATTATATTCATGGTGCACAGTAGTCATGCTATAGAGTTTGTTAATACTAAGTTGTATACATTGAGAACAGGGTCACTTCAGTGTACTAAGTAGTAACCTTTCTATCCGGTCGTTAAGTGATGACGTGACGAATCCTACTTCCGGGCCTAAAGTAGTCTGCGTTTAATATGGCTTTTGTGTTGTTAACATGTTTAATGTTTTGTATTTACTTCAATTTAATCTCAAAAAGCTCCTAAAACAGTCAGTGATCACTGTTGACCTCCCTCAGCTTTTATTACCGCTAATCATTTATTTAAGCTCAGTTTTTAAAACCTTAGGATGTAACTACAGCCCAGCCCATGCAGCAGTATATGAATGACTAACCTCGTATTGTGGATGGATTATCTCAGTTGTTCTCCTGGCTGAAGTTTGGTCCTTTTACAGCATCCTGCCATGCGATTACATTTGTTCCTGACCACCGAGAACACTCACGTTAACTTTTATCGAGTGGAAAAAAAGTTAGCTTGTTTATATTATGCTAACATAGCTGTGACGCTAGCGGTCACGTAGCACATCATTATATAGCAGCTAGCCAAACTTCAGTAACCCTACAAACGTCACTGCTGTTTAGTTTTCTGTCTTCATTTATGTTGGAAGTGATAACAGAGCTGTACGTTTTAATTTGTTTCCAAAACCCCGCAGTCAGGACATGCTATATTGTATTTAGATAGAAGCTAGCGAGCTAACTTCCTGTTAACTTCTAACTCCATTAAATGTCATAAATTCCGTTTTCATGGATGCCTGGATGTTAAACTCAATTGTTACACCTGGTAGAGCAGAACGCTGATCATTTTATTAAAGATAAAAGACTTTAGACAGTTTTTCAACTCTCAGTAATGCCATAGTGATCGTTTGATATATGGACCTGCAGCGGAGTTTAGACCCAGACACGGCTAGTGACGTCAGACTGAACAACCGGATTGTCTTCAACTAACAATATGTGTGCAGTTTTATTACAACATAGGCTAGCAATGATTAGCTGTATATCCAGTCTTGCTTTGCAGGGACAGTAGAGCATGAAGCTGAGGTAACATTGTCAGGTCTGTCATATTGTTCCACTTATTGCCGTCATCATTTTTAGCTGGTGAGGTTGAATAGATCCTTAGTTTAGCAAAATCTTTAATTTAAAGGCAACAATTGGTATAATCTTTTAAAACTGGCTTTTTTGTTTGAATGTTTTTGGGTTTTTGTTATATTTGTTTGTCATTTAGCACTAGGAACATCTGACTTTCCAAATGGAAGTTTTAGTTTGTGTTTTCAGTTCTGTTGTCTTACAGACATAAGATACACAAACAAAAGCTAGGCTGGAGATTTGCAAGCTTCACTGCAAGACATTTGCTCTGACCAATCACCGGCTGAAAAGAGGCCATGACATCAGGTCACAGCCTTAAGATGGTAATCACAGCGTGAAATTGGGGATGTATCCATTTGCACCAGTGAGTAAGCAGAGGTCACGAGTTCAGTGATTAAGCGCACGTTTGACTTCACGATTGAAGTTGCATTCAAATTATTCTGTCAGTGAGTTTCTGTTCAGAGCGAAGCAGTAACTCCTGGTATCTCTAGAGCTGGCTGGAGCTTCAGACTGTGTTTTTGTGTTATAGCTGCTTCTTGCTAACTAAGCTAACGCAGCTCACTTTTAAAAGAACATATTGCTGCTTATTAAGGCCTGATGATCGGTCTAAAATCGCCCCCTTGTCTACTCAGTCATTGCTAGTCACTATAGCAACAATAAAATGGCTGACATTATGCATGGTCAAGTTAGAAAAATGAGGCTAATTTAAGATTTAACTTCAGCTACCTCTCCTGACATTTTGTTTTATTTTCTATTATAACATTTTTTTCTTGCTCCCATCCACCTACTTCTATCCTGTTCTTAAACCTTTGTCTTTCTCCTTTATTTACCTCTCTTGCTAACCTGCGCTCTCTGTTAGCCAACCTTGGAGCCTAAAATGAAGGTAGGTTCAGCTTAAAATGTATGTTTTGCAAGGAGTCTGTAAGGGAACATTTTAAGAGTTTGGGAAACACTGGGAATATTTTTGCTTAGGGTTGGTAACACGAGAAACCCAGCATTAGACGCTAAATTTGTTGCTTAGCATAAAAGCTAAAACAGGAAATACGACTAGCCAGGCTCTGTCCAAAGGTAACAGATGGTGAAAGATAACAATATATCACAAGATATGTGTTGTTTGGATAGCTCATGGGTTTAAATGAAAACACTAAACTAATATGGTGCACATTTATTCCCTTTTTTGGATATAAAGTATAAATGAAAACTGTTAGCATTGTTAGCCGTTTTATAACTGTTTTATAGATGTAAAGAAAAATTGTGTACTTTAAGTATACAAGAGTATACTTAAGGACTACAGTCCTTTATGGAGTCCCATAAAGTTTTCCTGTCTTTGCCAGTTGCCTCCATCACTTATTTTATCAACCCACTCTGTTTTTGTGTGGAAGCCTTCTAGTGCTTTTTTCCTGTTCGCTTCATTTTTGTGTTTGAGTTAAAATTGCAGTTATTAATGTTTCAGCTTTGTTGAACTCACATGATAGCTGCATATGTTTTTCACCACACATTAAGGAAATTATAAGCTTCTTTCCTTTGTTAAGTTGATAGTGAGAAAGTTTTATGTGGTTACCAGGAGGTCCTTCTCTCTCTTTATAATCCGATTATGAGAAGTATATTGTTAAGTTGATGCTTTGGTGTTGTGAGTCTGTCACTTTAATAGCAATTTGAATCAACATCCCTGTTTCCCGGGCGGTCTTGGCAATGTGTTTGTCTGTTGGACCAGAGTGTGACTGTAATTACGCAGCCAGAAGCTCTGTGTGTGTATTTGTGTGCCTGTGTTTGTGCATGTGGTCATCGTATCTTGCGTACGACTCAATAATGATGATGCAAATGATATGTTGATTCAGGCTTCTGTGCCATCATTATGCTGCACATGAATGAGATCTTCATGCTGGTTAAAGCTTGTGGTTTCCAGCTTGAAAACAGCTGTTGAGCAACATGTGACATAAACACACGGTGTCCTTTCCTTTGTCTTTCTGTCCATCTACAATGTCATAAAGTTAAACAAAGTAGAGTTTTATACTAACTGGGTCTTATTATTTTTGTAGGTTGGCCATAATTTTGATGGTAACAACAAACTTTCAGTATGTAGCGAGCATTTAGGATTTTCCCATCTGTTGAGTCCGTGCTTCTTCTGCTACTATACAGATGGGTCGTGATTTTCCTTGAAAAGTGTTAGCAAAGCGTATCTGTCCCGGTTCAACAATAAGCAAATGAGTTACAGTGGGGCAAAAAAGTATTTAGTCAGCCACCGATTGTGCAAGTTCCCCCACTTAAAATAATGACAGAGGTCAGTAATTTGGACCAGAGGTACACTTCAACTGTGAGAGACAGAATGTGAAAAAAAAAATCCATGAATTCACATGGTAGGATTTGTAAAGAATTTATTCGTAAATCAGGGTGGAAAATAAGTATTTGGTCACCTCAAACAAGGAAAATCTCTGGCTCTCACAGACCTGTAACGTCTTCTGTAAGAAGCTTTTCTGTCCCCCACTCGTTACCTGTATGAATGGCACCTGTTTGAACTCATCATCTGTATAAAAGACACCTGTCCACAGCCTCAAACAGTCAGACTCCAAACTCCGCCATGGCCAAGACCAAGGAGCTTTCGAAGGACACCAGGAAAAGTATTGTAGACCTGCACCAGACTGGGAAGAGTGAATCTACAATAGGCAAGCAGCTTGGTGTGAAAAAATCAACTGTGGGAGCAATCATCAGAAAATGGAAGACATACAAGACCACTGATAATCTCCCTTGATCTGGGGCTCCACGCAAGATCTCATCCCGTGGGGTCAAAATGATCATGAGAACGGTGAGCAAAGATCCCAGAACCACACGGGGGGGACCTGGTGAATGACCTGCAGAGAGCTGGGACCAAAGTAACAAAGGTCACCATCAGTAACACACTACAACGGCAGGGAATCAAATCCCGCAGTGCCAGACGTGTTCCGCTGCTGAAGCCAGTGCATGTCCAGGCCCGTCTGAAGTTTGCCAGAGAGCACATGGATGATACAGCAGAGGATTGGGAGAATGTCATGTGGTCAGATGAAACCAAAGTAGAACTTTTTGGTATAAACTCAACTCGTCGTGTTTGGAGGAAGAAGAATACTGAGTTGCATCCCAAGAACACCATACCTACTGTGAAGCATGGGGGTGGAAACATCATGCTATGGGGCTGTTTTTCTGCCAAGGGGACAGGACGACTGATCCGTGTTAAGGACAGAATGAATGGGGCCATGTATCGTGAGATTTTGAGCCAAAATCTCCTTCCATCAGTGAGAACTTTGAAGATGAAACGAGGCTGGGTCTTCCAACATGACAATGATCCAAAACACACCGCCCGGGCAACAAAGGAGTGGCTCCGTAAGAAGCATTTGAAAGTCCTGGAGTGGCCTAGCCAGTCTCCAGACCTCAACCCCATAGAAAATCTGTGGCGGGAGTTGAAAGTCCGTGTTGCTCGGCGACAGCCCCAAAACATCACTGCTCTCGAGAAGATCTGCATGGAGGAATGGGCCAAAATACCAGCTACTGTGTGTGCAAACCTGGTAAAGACCTATAGTAAACGTTTGACCTCTGTTATTGCCAACAAAGGTTATGTTACAAAGTATTGAGTTGTATTTTTGTTATTGACCAAATACTTATTTTCCACCCTGATTTACGAATAAATTCTTTACAAATCCTACCATGTGGATTCATGGATTTTTTTTCCACAATCTGTCTCTCACAGTTGAAGTGTACCTCTGGTGCAAATTACTGACCTCTGTGCAAGTTCCCCCACCTAAAATGATGACAATCGGTGGCTGACTAAATACTTTTTTGCCCCACTGTATGTAGTCCATGAAATGTGCGATGACTTTCTTTTCTACAGCATTTTCCTCGTAAATAAATATGTAAATGATTAAAGTGTGAAAGCAGTCCCAAGTTCAGGTGTTTTACCTAATCACTGTTTTTTTTTTTTTTTTTTTTTTTTAAATTATCAATGATAAATACCTCTCACTATTTTCACACATTACGGTTTTTTTTGTGTTTTTTTTTTTTTTTTTTTTTTTATAATTAACTACAACTATATTAAAACTGTTAAACAAAAAAACCAAACTAAAATTAAATATATATAACATGCCTTTAATTTTAGACTACAGTCTTTTCAATATAGTCTGATTAGTCAATCTGAGGATGCATCCGTGGACATGTTTGATACTGGGACTCTGTTTGACTCAAGCGTTCACATTCCGATTCCCGTTCAGAACGTCTTTAATGTGCCACTGACAAACGGCACCCATATTATGACAAAAACAACACTTATAAATAGCACGAAGGCTAATAAAAGCTAAAGTAAACTTAAAATTCAAAAACAAACTAATGAAAAATACTACAGAGCAATTTGAGACTGACCTAAATACTACACTCTGCTATGCAAGTACAGATTTTACACTCACTTACATTTATATTTTTAAGTAAAGTCATTTAAAAATAGTCATTTGGCTGCGATGATTTAAGGTTTAACATAAATAACTAGACTTAACAAATGTTAGTCAAATCTGTTTGTTTTTTTCTATCATAGACAAAAATAATTCAGCTTATTTATCAGATTAAGAAATCTCCAAATATCAGTATTGGTATCAATATTAAAATCCTATATTGGTGGGGCCTGATTGCCTTATGTTATGGAAAAGCTAGCTGAAACTCCAACAAACTGGCTGTAGTTGGCCAAAAATACCAAATTTTACAATGCTGTTGAGTTATTTATTTTATCAGCTTATGTCTAGTTAGTTAGCAAGGTACTTGCAAGCGTATTAATATTAATCATAGCTTTTGAAATGATCTATATTCTGCTATAGTACAAGCTACATGCTTATCTTAGATTACAGAATATAGTTGTTTCCCAGTCTTCCTGCTGACGCCTCATGATGTAATACCAGTATCCTCTTTCATCGCTGGCGTGGCTCACTTTTTCATTTCAGAAATGTACTTTAGAGGTCTTTACCCTGTGGATAGTTCAGCTTTTTGAAGGATTTAAACTTTTTTACTAGCAAACAATGACAGAGAGCGAGTGTTTGAGACCTTAATTCACTGTGTGTTGTGATAATGTTCCAACATAATACCCCATCAAATTCAAGGCCAAATCTATAAAAAGTAAGACCCACATTGTAATAAACACTGGCTCCTGTTTTGAGTTGCACATTGTGTTTTTTCTCTTCTTGGACCTTTATTTTGTGTTTGCAATTTTTTAACATCTGCATTTCTGTTGTCGCCTAGGAGCCTAACAGTACACAGCCGACGCTGATAAACCTGAAAGTTGATCCGGAAGGATTCTTCCTCTACTGGACCATAGGTGCTGGCCAGGTGAGACGTACTCGATGTCTTACACACACAGAGTTACACACATACAAACTGATTACCTTCAAAGTCGGCCAAATAGACTGTCGCACATCTCCGAAGTACTCGGACACAATCAAATACAAATGAGCCACTCTAACCATAATGGGTTTTTAATGTACCATCATGAGTGCTAATATGGATATTACACTTGTTATTTGTCTACTTTAACACCACTACATAGCTACGCTCCCACTTCTCCTACATATTTCATCTGTCTTTCTAAATTGCTGTTTCTTCCTCAGCTCTTTGTGTCACTTATTGTGGTTTTACCGGCCCATTAGTTCAACCAAAATGGGTTTCATCAATTTGTCCTGGCCTTGTTTGTCTCCTGTTTTCTCCTGTTCACTCTGATCCCTGTAGTCTTTGTGGTTATCAGCAATCCTCCATCTCTTTTCCCCCCCATTCATGTGTTATTGCTTTCCAACATCCGTCCTTCCTCTCCTTGACTTTAGAGGTTACGTTTAAGCCATTAGTTTAGTAATATTGGATTTTGCATTTTAGGCATTCAGCAATAAACTGGGAATTGGCAGCATGATGGTGATTCTGACTGTGGTTATGTATGTAGATGTATGGGATCATAATGAGTTATTCCTTTGATATTGGAGTATGGATATGGTAATCTGCTGTCATGGATAAACAAATCCTGTGAACAAAGCTGCCCTTCTGTTATATAGTGAGATATAGGCAATATCTCACTGTTATCCTTTTACTCATCTCTTCACATAACCGGTATATCTCGGTTATGGTGGTCTGGTCTGTACATTTTATAAGGCTTTCTGGATCAAATGACATTACAGGGGCAGCTCAATTAACTCCCTCCCACACGCGCTTACACACAAACAAAAGTCTTTCCCAGTGACTTTGTTTTTCTCCTTCCCTTTCTTCTGCATGCACAAACCTTCTCCCTCTTTATTTCTGGCTGTCTGTTTATCCAAAAGGCATGTAAGGAATGACCTGTTGATAGGCAATATTATCACTGGGTTCTGTCTGCGTGTTTTGCAGTATGTGTATGCACTGCATGTGTGCGCATAACTGGGCCAGAGCACACGTCACGCTGTCGGCCTGCACATGTGTCAGCATGTGTTTGTGCATTCACATAACAGACACAAGCTTTAAATACTCATTCTATCCTGACGTCTTACTTATATATATGTGTGTGTGTGTGTGTGTGTGTGTGTGTGTGTGTGTGTGTGTGGGGGGGGGGGGGGGTATTAGGATAATAGGCCATTTGTCGCCTGAGGTGCAACTGTGACACTGTTTAGCAAAGAGTCAGATTGTCAGTCATTGAATGTTTTCAACAAGGTGGTAAAGCTGCTCACTGTGACTGAAGATAGTTTCACAAAAAGATGACTTGAGACAGCATTTGAGGAAAGAGAGGAAAGGGACAACACATTGTTTCCAATGTCACTGATTAAACAGTGTACATCTTTAGTTTTCTCGGAGTCATTAGAGAAAAAAAATCAAAATAGGTACACTCTATGCACTTTCTTTTTGCAAGCTTGATGCCTAAATTACCCACAACACAATTGTACCAGTAGTTTGGACAGAGATCCGTATAGACTGAAGCAGAGGTGAGAGGTGGACCGGACACTCTTTCCCTACCCACAGATTTATCACATGTTGCGCTTTGAAAGAACATCATCCGGTCTTTAAGTCTGACGCCATTAGCTGTTTCTGGGTCCAAACTCCTCTTCAGGTCCCAACGTCAAACGAACACTGCGGCATCACTGAGAGTTAAACTGTCTAAATTGTTCAATCTTTAATAAAATGATCAGTTTGGCTGCTCTGCCAGGTGTAACAATTAAGTTTAAAATACAGGCGTCTGTGAAAACAGGATTTATGAAATTTAACGGAGGTCGAAGTTAGCAGGAAGTTAGCTCGCTAGTTTCAACCTAAACATAATATACTATGTTGTGACTGAGAGATTTCTGAAAAAATTAAAATTCACAGCTCTGCTATAACTTCATATATAACTGACAGACAGAAAACTAAACAGCAGTCACGTTTGTAGGGTTACTGACGTTTGGCTAGCTGGCATATGATGCTACGTGGTGGCTAGCTACACAGCTATGGTTAGCATGACATAAACACATTAGCACAGTGACGCTGGAGGATGAACGTTAACCTTTTTACACTCAATAAAAGTTAACGTGAGGGTTCCTGATGGTTTTGGAGAAATGCAATTGTATGGCAGGATCCTGTAAACGGACCAAACTTCAGTCAGAGCCACTGATATAATCCATCCACTGACGTTTTTTAGGGGTTTGTTTAGGTTAAATAACAAGATACAAAGCATTAAAACCATTAAAAAAACAGCCTTAATAATTGCAGAGTAGTTTGGACCTGGAAGCAAGGTTCATATGTTATCGCTTGAAGACCGGATTGTATTGAGTCCATGTTGTTCTGTCACAAAGTGAAATAGACCGGTTTCACATTACTAATCAATTGAATTAATGCGAGCTTGAGCTTCATTTAGAAGAGTTTTTGAGACCTCTACATCATCAGTGTGATTTAAAACCTGAATAAGTTGCATAAGTTGAGTAAATTTTTAAACATTAAGTTGCATAAAAATGCCAGAAGTACCAGAAATGTACAAATAAAAACTCATATGGGCTAATTTATATTTCATTTCTTTTTGTTCTTCCTAAGTTGCCAAAAGGTTCAATAAAAACACTTCAGTTTTTTTTTGTTTTTTTTTTAATCTAATTTTCCAGCATTTATTTTGTGGTCCAGGCTTTACAGAGTTAAACAACATTTCCATGATAAACAGCCGTCTGTTACACACATGCTGATTCCTTATTTGCTTGACTCTAAACACTTCTACACATGCTCCGTAGTCCTGAAACTTTTCTAGACTTCACCACCATGCAGCTGCACGTGAGATTGTTTAGTGGGTGGGACAGTTCCAGTCTTTTACTGGCCAATTCTCTAGTGCCAAGCTGGTGTTGTGCTTGTTTTATACCCATTTAAGAATAGAGCGGGCAGTAATTGGGTAGATGTGCCCTCCCTCCTGCTTGCTCTATCAAGGCAGCGCCCTCACCCAAACCCAACAGGGTGTTTCTAATCGTGATGATCTACAGCAGAGAAACTCCAGCCATGTGTGGAAAAAGGCTGATTAGTTATTACATCATTTGCATTGTGGTGTTTCTTTATTTATTTATTTTTTGAAATAAGAAGAACATTAGTTTAATGCCTCCTTTGAAATAAAGTTGCACTAAATGCCAGATTAGATTTAATCCCTGTGAGTGTGATGAAAGAAATCTAGGTGGACTGTCTGTCAAGCCGACTCCAGTCCATTTGCTTGCGTGAACCCAGTTATGCAAACAATGGATTTTCACAATATCAGATTTTATCTTTCCACTACACCAATGCCTAAGTCGAGGAAGATTCCCCTCTGCCTTACTGGAAATGCAAGCAGCAAGCGCTGGTAGTGCCGCCTCATTTGCCTCGTGTGCCACAGTGTTTGACTTTTCTTTCATTGCTGCCTTTTGTCTTTGTTAGTGTTGGCATGACTAAGGCCGATTGTGGTCCCCATTCTTACTTCAGTAGCGGGAATCCAGCTCTCTGATGACCGCGGCCACGAAAAATCCTTAAAAACCTTCAGGCCACCAAGGCTAATTACAGGGAAACACTGGTGTCCTTGACATGGATAGGGTCAGACTGGCAGTGACTAATAGTGTTTGCTCATTATGTTGGATGTTATGTTGAAAATGACTGGCCAGTGCTGTTATATTTGTTTCTTCAGCTTTTCTCAGAATGAACAGCAAATGAGAATCGGGCTCGGGGAAATCTTCCTTGCAAACGTCCTGTTGCTCGTGTTGTTGAAAATAGGCGCACCTGAATGTATAAAAATGCACTCGGGCTTTACAGAAGTCCTAATTTAAAGTGGCTGTAGTCATTTCAACGATACCAGAGTGAAGCTTCAATTCAGCGTTGCGACTCCCCAGGAGATTTCCAAGCAGAGCTGAAAAGAAAGAGGACACTGCAACACAGATATCCAGCGATCATTAATGAGAACAGTTAATACGCTTTTACACAGATGACAAGGGTATTCTGGAAGAAACCCATTTCTCTGAATAGAGCCACCCAAAATATTGGCTCTCCAGTGCATTTTTATATTTTTGCCACTCTGACATTTAAATGATAAAGAGCAGAGATTTACACCAAAGTCATCTATGAGGATTTAATTTGAGGATTCTTCCCAGTTGACTTGATCAAGATCTATTGCATCAACCTGATTCATTTAATTCAGGGTGCCCGTGGTCACTGAGTGGAACTGGATCACTCACTAGAGTCATTTTTAGAATCTCAGCAAAGGCCTTGAAGGACATCGAAAAAGTCCGCAACCCAAAAATGTCAAAAGCACTTTTCTAACAACTTAAGAGGATGTGTTGTACCACAAAGGTGGCATTGCATTTTATTTAGGACAGGCACGCAAGCATGAAAGCTCGACCCCTCCTCTGGATTTCATTTTGAGCGGAGTTTCTCTTCCGTTTCCCGCCCAGCATATAGTTCTTCTAATCGCTGCAGCTCAACAGTAATGTCATAACATGAAATAAATTTACTCTGTGGATGAAAAGATGTTGTTGTGAATAACTCGAAGAGGAGCTGACCACCCAGGATGCAGTGGGGCCATTGATTTGAAAAAAGAAAGAAAAGAAGTAAACTTGTGTTGAGAAGAGCATCCCTAACAAACCACTTAAATATTGGCCTACGTGCAGCCCAGGGGAAGCATGTTTCCATCCCTTTTCCTCTTCCTTCATCCGTCACCCTTCTATTACCCTCCTTTTATTCCGCGCTGACTTTATTTGGATTACCTGCCTCCTTTTTCTCACCTTTTCACATAACTTTTCCTCATGAAATCTGGTTTATCTCAGTCGCTTTGAGCCTTTTCACCTTTTTCACCAGGTAATTCTCTCCTCATCCTGTCTTATCTCCATCTGCGTTGTGTCACCTTTGTCTCAATCTTCGCTTTGTTTAACATTTCCCTTTAAATATATCTCTACTTTTCTCTTCTTTTTTTCCAGGGTCTCATTTATCTCCGTCTCTTTGCTGACACTTTTTCTTCACGGCGATTTTCTTCCTGCTGATAATTTCTTTCTCCATCCTTCTACAGCAATCTTTCACATCTCTTCCTCTGCACCTCCCCCTTCCTTGTCTTTGTTATCGCCCTCTCTCCATCTTTGTGTAACGTCCAGAGGTTCGGCTTATGAGACCTCTGACGTATGAGTGTATACTCAGAGCCCAGAACGTCCCATAAGTCTTCCGTTGTTCTGTGGAAGAGCTTTGTCCTGGGAAACATCACACATTAAATAAATCCTTCTGCGAGAGGTGTTTGGTGTGCGGGTTTATCCATTCTCAACTCTGCTAGTGCCGATAACGACCAACTGTTGCTGACAGAAACACAAACACACACGCGCTGTACACAGTGGTTGTGGGCAGACACACCCCACCGTGCACTGGTCTGCACTGTTTTTCCCCCTGTCTTTCACTTCACTGTGCTCCTTTCTTTGCCTCTGAGATAAAGGAACATGACCTGTAACAAGAGTTTTCTCTGTCTAGTCAAAGAACAACTTCACTTCAACCGCTATTTACACTCTTTTGGTATTGCATTTATACATCATTTGCATGTTCATTTGTTATTTTGGCCTCAAAACAAATTACTTGATTTGCTTTGAGCAAATAACAGCTCAGCAAAGTTTCTAATTTAAACTTTAAATTTGTTTATTTTTTAATGGTTATTTAAAAAAACCTGGCTTGGGTTCAAATAAGCTCTTTTTTTTGGTAATCAGCCTGTCATTTCTGAGGATTTATGGAGGCATTAAATGTTTTCCCATGACATGATGAGTAACATGTTGTTGGATGAGATGCCTCAGCACACACTGCAAATGTAACCGTCCTAAATACAAGTTTTCTTTGACCTTACTTAACTAACCTAAGGCATGTTGTAGCAGACCGCTATGGTCCAATAGGAACCCAGTATGGAGGAGCTTTCTAGGAGGCATTGCAGCCCTCCAACCCTTAAGCAAAAACTTAGCACTTTGGCACTGTCGAGGAAAAAAAAAAAAAAAACCCTTTCGGTCATCGTTTCGTCTTCAGATCTGTAACAGTAAAGGCTTGTGACCTGCCATAATTCTTAACTCCCAAAGACCCCACTTGAGTAAATAGCTGTGGCTAAATGCTGAACGCAGAGTGCATGCCAGTGGTCGCGGGTTACACAAGATCCACATGCACATCCCATACCCACACATCTGTTACAACATATGCTTGCAACTTCCTGCTAATTCTGCAGCGTGTCCTTCTGCTGTCCTCTGGCCAAACTTTCCTCCTCTTTATATTTGTGTCTTAACCTCCTAGGACCTGTCGTCCACATATGTGGACATCACATTTTGAGGTGTCAAGACCAAAATACAAAATTTTGCTCTAAAAGGGCCTGATATCCACTTACGAGGACATTATGCTGCCGCTGTTCTATCGAAATTTAAAACGAATGTCCTCATATCTGGATCTCATTTTTCTCAGAAGCAAAAATCAGTAAAAGAAAAGAAAATCAGGTAATTCTTTGTTTTTACATTCATCAGGTCCCAATCAGCCCAAATAGCAAAGAGAAATTGAAAATGCATACTATGAAAGAGTTCGGGTCTTAGGAGGTTAAATTAGGTATCATGCAGATGCTACTGGGGTTAAAAGAACAGTAAGGTTGAGGCGAATGGAGCATATTTGGATGGATGTTAAACTATAGCCATAAGTACATAAAAATGTCAAAAGTTTATTGTTTGCCATTTTAGTTTCTATGCATTTTTTTATTTTTTGCTGTAAGAAATCATCCTATGAGAGGGAGCAAGGGACATTTATAGCCCGACTCACACGGCTGACAAAAAAACATTGAACCTGCAATCTTATATTGCAGTCCTACTGAGGCCTATTGAAGCTGGGTGCCAGTTTCCCCTTAAACTCCTGTTTTCGCCTTTTTCTTATAGTCGCCCTCCATTGCTATTTTTATACTAAACTGACAGCCAAAATCTGTGTAAATCTGCCAGTATGTTCAACCACTGCACATCGCTTTGTGACTACTGGCTAGTCACTAGTAGACATTCAAGGTTCCAGTCACTGTAATGTATTTACCATCCTTCCATATTCTATCAGTGGCGTCCTTGGCTGGTATTTGCATTCATCTCTTTCTGCAAAGCTGAGAAAAGTTTAACTCGGGACGAGCGCCCAGCTGATAAAGGCTGCTATAGATGCCAGCGCCGATGTACCGATACTGCTGATATGTTGCTTGTGACCCATGCACCTTGCATTTCCTGTGGTTATTTAAATGCTGTGATGGATTAGCCTGCTAATAAATCAGCACTTGATTTATTAGCATTTATTTATTTATATTAATTAAATTTATTTATCAACCACTGAGCGTGGCTGAGATTTTCCCATTTCTTCTTGTCAATCCAACTTCCATCTACCATTTGTTTCACTGCAGAGTAAATGTCTGGGTTAAACAGAATAGAAACGGGAAACGAATATGGCGGGATGTGATGAGTCATATGGTTTTAAAGACCAACGCCAGCAACGCACATCTTTAGTGTTTTTCGCTTGGTAACAGTCCTGACAGTGCTAGCACGGATGATCATTTCCAATGAATAAAACTGACCTCAATTCAGTTCTGTACTTTCGATCCTGGTGGAGAGCAGCCTCAGCTGTCACCTGGTTTGAGGTGAAATGCACCTCGCCCAATGACTAATCTTCCCGTTTGCTCGGTTTTACACTGCCTGTCCTTTCTTTCACACGTTTGGCTTCAGCTCTGTCTACACTTCTAATCCTTCTTCAATTTGTCCTTCTCTCCCTGCCGTTTCCCTTCCCCATGTTGCTCTCCCTCTTGGGGCAGCTGGTAGCTATCAGAGGGATAAGGCAAAAGATGTTCCTCTAATATAAACTGAAGGATGACATTTCCTCCCTCTCTGATCTCCATTTCTTTTAGCATTCCACCTCGCTGTCTAGGTTTTCTGTCCTTGTTCTTCCTCTAGATTTTAATCAATGAATACATGTTCTCACCAGTGTTTGGTCTTTTTTGTTTTGTTTTTTTGGGGGGAACAGCACTTCTAATCTCTCACTCTCTCTCTCTCTTGGCGTGGGAAAGTGGGCAGGAAGTAGTTCAGACGCGGCATGGGGGTTCTGGGGAATTTTTTTTTGCCCCCTCTTCCCTCATCCCTCCTCCCTTCTTCTACTCTTCTTGAATTCCCCTTGTTCTGTCCTTCCTCCTTCCACTTGTCATTTCTTCCTTCTTTCCTTTAAGGTGTCATATCGATACCACCTGGGCTTATAAACATTTGCCCCCTGAGGGATGTAACCTGTGTCTCAGACTTCCGGTTTGGTCGGTGATTTTGCACGCCTTCACCAGACTGACGTGTAGGACACAAACCACAAACAAAAACCTGCAACGATATGTCAGGTATTGTGTGTGTGTGTGTGTGGTGTGAGTTTTAAAAAACACCCAGGAGGCGTGAAAGTGATACGAACCATGCAAATCCAACATGACAAAAAGCATTAGGCAGTGGATGAGGCTGAGATGGGATTTTAAATAAGTGTGTATCTCTTTAAAGAGGTCATTTGGTAATAACGTTGCCGTTAATGAACCAGAACCGTATACTGAACGGGTAATAGTGAGTGCATGCATGCGTGTGGATATGCCAGGCTAGGAAGTATAGTAACAGCCTCTTGCAGCTACACAGCTCTGTGTGTGTCTGTAAATGAACCAACTGAATTGTCAGTAAAATGACTGTTGGCAGGTATAAGTAGAGATCTAATAGAGATTATCTCCCTTGCTCAAGTCGGACATCCCCAGAGGAATTAACTTGGAGCGGGGGGCTTGCATAACACACTCTTGATCATCTTTACACACACATATGCGCACACACAGTGGTTCACAGGGGAAGTTGAGCGTGTCGGCCGATACTTTGACAGCTTCCTCCCCGTGTTTTATTTTCTGTTGACATTATCTGCTCGAGCACATGGCAGACCGAGTCTTCCCATTAACTCCTGTATAGACGGAAACATAGTGACACTAATGCACACACACAGACACGCACGCACAGACAAAAATCACGCACAGTGTCAAAATTCAGTTCTTCTCTGCGAGAAGAACTGAGACGCTGCACGGTATCGAATCCATTGTGTGAGCAGATGCTTGTGCATGTGTGCGTTTCTGTTTGACAGACGTGTCGTTCTCTCGGCGTAGCTAAAGAGACTGCCACCCTGTCTCTGTGTGTTTGCGTCTATCAGTATGTGTGGCTTTACTGCTCAAGTCTTTTGCAGTTTCCTGAATTGTGCAGCGTAATGTTTCAGACTCTGAAGTGAAAATGAATATTAAATAGAAAATAAACTTTTGAGCCACTCAACAGCTGAGCAAACACATTTGTATAAATGTGTTTCACTTGTACTTAGCTTTCACTCTTCTGTCCAGTTCCTCCTAAAACTCTTTAGTGGGGTTTCGAGGTCATTTGATGCCGACTGTCGGGTTCTTTTATTCTGAAGTTTTAGATCATTATCTTGCTGTAAAATGAACCGCCAACCGACCAATCTCTCCTCCTTTCTCACCATTTGATAGTGAAACACAGCACCTTTTTCTGCACTACAGCATTTTCCCAGTAAAGATTTAGAGGGTATAGTAACCCAGATTGTTTCAACACAGCCTTTGTACAGAAATGGGATTTGTAAGTAATCAAATGTTTGCACACCTGCAGAATTTTATTGCATAAACCTTCAAGGTCAAATTAACACCTATTGCTTCATGAA
Source organism: Copadichromis virginalis (assembly GCF_057382275.1). NCBI lineage: Eukaryota > Metazoa > Chordata > Actinopteri > Cichliformes > Cichlidae > Copadichromis > Copadichromis virginalis. The sequence goes on from NC_140620.1 coordinate 49,994,118, forward strand.
AGCTGAAACAACCCGTCTTCTATATATACGTCTGCTATTTTTTCCCCAGCAGCCTACCACTACCTACCCTTTAACCCTGTATTTTGCACAACTCTGTTGCTTGTGAAGCTCGCACACAAGAATTTCACTCACATGTGCTGTACCAATGTACCTGCACATGTGATGTGACAATAAAAGTGATTTGATTTGATTTGTCCAAGTACAATTTCTTTTTTTTTTTTTTTTAAACAAGCTCAAAATTTTATTAATACTGTTCTAATAACAATAAAAACTAAGAAAATGTCAATTTTGAGGAAAAATCAGTTATGTCACATTAAACACATGCAAATAGAAACACGACTCACAACCCAAACAATTAGTTCATTCTTTGTTAATTGTAGTTGTGGGTACTCAGGGTATATCTGTCACTGTTTTACTTGCAGGTACAGATTTGGTAATGTGGTTAAACTGCTGGCTCATTTACAGCCTGTAAGATGTACTTAATTTTCTCTTTCTTTAGAGACACCACTCAAATATGCATTTTGATTAGCATAGTATCTGTAAAGACTTGCTTCTTTTGTCGACATACAGACTACCGGCTCGAAGTTGGTAGAAGACATACAGGTGTTTGTGTCTACTTGCCTGCATGTTTATACTTAATCTTGTTGTCTGAATATACCTGCAAGGTTATTAATCAACACATTAAATATATATTCAACAGTTGCTGCTTTAAGTTAGGCTAAGCTAAGCTACTTTAGCCCGACAAAGTTCTTGCCTGACTTCGTTTCTATCGTAGTCTGTCATTGCCCCTACTCAGACCTATTTCTCCCCAACCAGTTACTTGGAAACCAAGGTATCTGCCTGAATGTGATGGCATGCCAACAACCGGTTTGGCTAGGATTATAATGATGAAAGGGACCAAAGTGAAAGCAGTTCCTCTTCCTCAATTTCTTGTTCAGTAGTCATGCCTGGCAGCTAATATACAGAACTTTCGAATTGCAATATAAAATATCTCAGACATTGGTCACAGCACACACCTGAACAATGCTTAACAGTGTTAAACCCGGCCGTCTCGCTTATAGGCTACTTGAGATTTTTATTTGAGATTTTACAGCATTGAGAATTTAGTTGCAAATTTGCACACGATGGTCACTTCACCCAAACTGAGCTAAACGTCCAGTTCAAATTTCTTGTTTTACAGGCCTGTGAAGTGTGATGGGTTGTGAACTGCACGCGCTTCTATGTCACTGATGTTCTGGTTTCATTGTGAAACAACGCAAACAATAAATTTTGTGAAGTAGACAAACCCAGGAAAATGATTTATGCTGATTACAGTTTCAGGTTTAGCTGAGGATACGAGTGTGACTGTAATGTCAGTTTCAGTATCAAACTCAGTTTTAAGTGTGTGTGTTTGTGTGTGTCGTGGGCTGCGGGTGGCTGCACACGAGGGCCTTGTTCAACCCGGCACTGATCCATGCGTGTTTGTGTTTCATGACCAATCATGATTAGTCCAACTGTTCTTGTGTTTTACGAGTTTTCATGTGCGTGTTCAGCCCGGTTCACCCTGTTTTTATTTGCACTTTGAGACACTGTGCGGTGCTCATTTTGTTCAAGTCCCCTCTCAGTCTTGTTTTTCGTCTCCATAAACGATGATGTTTTCCATTTGGACGGACCTCGGCTCTCTTTCATGTTTTATTGTTTGTCTCAGTCTTAATTTTTCCATTTATTCAGCATCTTTTCTCCGTCTCTGGTGATTTTACAGTAACACGCATTATAAATCACTCTGGATCAGATCTCCTGCTAAGTGGCTGAAATGTGAACGTTCGCGTTCTCGCTCTAATGTTTGCCGGCTTTTCATTTTCACTCTGAAGACGACAGAAATATGAAACAGCTGAGTGAGGAAGAAAGCAAGTTAATAGAGGATTACGGGCAGAGTGGAAGAGTGGGATCAAACTGGTATAGACAGAAAAAATATAACAAAATGACAGAGTTATAGAGCTGTCCCATGCTTCACAGGGGTATTAAGTGTTCCCCCCTCCTCCTTCTATAAACACCTTGCCAAGTCTCCCATCAGAGCCATAAAACAGTTTAAAGCTCTCTTTGTTTTACGTCTCTGCTGTTTCTGTGTCCTTTAAAGTCCTCTTCTGTCTGTTACCTCTCCACTGCTGTGCACTGATTGGCCCGTTGGGTCCCAGCCAGAAAAGTCTAGGGTGGATACGCACGCCGTCCTGGCCTAACTGTCCCTGCTAGTGTGCATGTATGAACGCTCAGGAGGTATCAGTTTCCTTTTATGCCGTCATTGTGTGCCATTTGATAGGAGCTGTGATTGGTCATTTGAGACGTATTTAGCAGCGGTGATCTTTCAAACACACACTTGGGCGCGTCACAGGAAAGGAGTGGCGCTCCCCTGATTGTTTAGTTGCCCTTTCATATTATTCTAATCTTGAGAAAATGAATGGGGGACGGCGGCGAGGCAGGAGAGACTAGAGAAGCGGGAAGTCAATCAAAGAAATGAAGGAAAGGAGTGAAAGTGAGCAAGGCCCTAATCGCAACGCGGCAGCGTTTTACTGTACTCACTTCAGTGACTAAATATAAACTGACCTACTAGTTATTGCTGGATCAAACTCACCTCTGCACGCAAACAATAAAACATTAAGACACAGCCTGAGCTACAGCCCCCACCCCCCATAGCTATGAATGATGATTAACCCAGCTCTGTGTGGAAAGTCAACCGACGTCCACCTTTTAAAGTTATATTTCGCATACCGATATCCACATAAAAAAGTGAGAAGCCTAAGAGTTTTTGGTTAATTTTTAGTTAAGAAAGAAACATCAGCTTTTAGATTTACATGTTTTCTGTTGATTAAACGAGACAGGTTATGTTGCTCCCCGTGTTTGTGCCAGTCAGATTGGCTCCTGGGCGTTGCTTGTATTGTATTGCGTGGACAAAACAGACAACTACTCATCTCCTCTTACTGTAGGTAAGAATGGGAAGAGTTGTTCTTCCAAAAACAGGCCTGACTCTACCTGCGAGATCCGAGACACTGGATGGACCGAGTTCAGCTTGTGTGCTTCTTCTTTCTTGCCCACTTTTTGTTTGTAGTATATTGTTGTTCTTGTTGCCATATAATAAGTCTTTTATTGTTGAACTGGAGTGGCATGATGGTTTGGATTATGAGGGGAAAGAAATGTGCTGGGGAGGGGGGAAGCTGTCACAAGTCGGTGTACTCCAACTGTCCGGCTAAATGGGGAGCCAGGAGGGTGGTCGCTTTGCACAGTTTTGTATTTAATCCTTTCGGCGACGCTACTTTATACACTCTTGACATGCCTCGCTGTCATCATGTCATACACCAAACACAGCCTCCCAGTTTTGTTGATCTATTTAAGCTGCAGAGCTTCCCATCTCACCCTCTGGCATGTCAGCTCCGCAGCTCAGGAGGGCCCAGATGCGAAAATCAGACTGTATTCCTGTGATGTAATGAATCATTTCAAACATCAGTTGTGTGGCTGTGAGCGGGACTCTAGCCAGCCCTAGGGTGGAGTGTGAGATTCAAGATGCCGGGTAAGCCTTCTTCTTGCTTCCCTGGCACACTGAGCATTATCTAAAAGTTTATTATTTAAACAACAACTGGCGTAATAATGGTCCGTTTAATATTTAACATTGAGATCTGGATCATATCGTTTGATTCTTATTTGCAGGTGCCTGTAGATTTCTAAGCTGTCATTTCTTTAAGTTTATGATGTGTTGTTGATGTTGGCCTGAAATTTGAACTTCACAGTTCATTGTTGAGCTTGTAAAAACAACACAAAAACAAACCCACACAGCGGAGGAAGCGGTGTCACATTAACGTACTGCATGTTTAGTGCAGTCTTTACACTAGTTTACATAATGGCTCGCAACAAATGCGGATAATAGCCCACTATTACGCAGCAGTATGTTACATTAGTGCTTTTGTGGTTTATTAAAATAATTCACTTATCGAAAGAGCGACAGTTTAGTATCACTTCCTTGGCGTCAGCGCGGAAACATACATAAAACATGAATTGTTCTGAAGGGTGCGCCTCAGCTTTTCTTTGGTGGGAACACTCTGTCAGCCACCTGCCTATGTAATCCACAGCAGAGTGCAACAAGTTCACAGTAATCGCTGTAAAAGGAGCGGGTGTGCATTCTGGGAAATGTAGGAAATCGCTAACTGAAGCAGAAGTGCACACGGCAGGAAAATTTCTCGGGTCCAGCAAAAACAGTAAATTAAAGTAATTTATAGCACTTTATCACAACATGGCTCCTGGAAAACTCATAACCCGAGTCATTCAGAGCAGTAATGAGCCCGCAGCTGAGTCTGAAGTGATAAATAGAGGGAGCTGTGTTTGGTCTTTGCACAGAAAAGATGAATGGAGCGCTACAGCTGCCGTTACTAGCTTAAATATTACACACTGAAGCACACGGATGCACACACGCCAAATGGGCAGAAGGATGGAATATGTCAGGAATGTGCTTTCAGAGAAGATCGACCTTCACACAGACTCACACACCACGTCATGCACTTGGAAACACGACCTAGTGGCAAAACACAGATTTCATTTGGCACATTCTGCCGATCACATGCTGACACATTCGTACTCATCCTGCGTGAAGGTTTTCTCGCGTTCTGTGTATCCAATGTGCACTGACTTGCAAGGCTCTTCCACACACAGACACACATGCGCTTGCACACTCACACATACACACCCTGTCTTGCTCAACAGGTCAGGATGTTTCACAAGTTGCAACCTGCACATCAAGGATATGTCTGCGTGCATTATCACTGGTGTTGAGTGCGTGTGTGTTAGAGTGCAAAAATGTTAACTGTTAAGGACGCGCGCACACACAGTCCGCAGACCAACTTGTAGACTCATTTCTGTGGTCTCCAAGGAGTCACCATGGCAAAGGCAGAATGAAACCATGGCCTGTGGGAGAGAAGACATGTGCGTGCGCACATAAATGTGTGTCCTACAGACCCAGAAGTGGTTTATTCCCCCAGGAAGCAAGTTATTCTCCACAGGCCAATCAGAGGACAAGGTTTGAGACAGAGTTTAATCCAATTGGTCCAACACTTCTGACCTTTAATACTCGCAACCAATCCCGGGGGAGGAGACAGTCTGCAGGGCGGTAAAATCACAACCCGAGTGTAATAATGACATAGGAATCAGGAAGGGACGAGTTTAAATACTGTGAAATGTTTTTGCTGTTATGTTGGACAGAGCATACAGTGTGAGCAGAACACGGAAAAGGAATGAAAATGGCATGTTTGACAACATAAACGAGTGCAGACTCGTGCAAAAAAACACAAATGCTTTATATTTTTCACTGATGAAATCATAAAGCAGAGTCATAAGGTTTTTAAAGCAAAGCCGCTCAGACCCAGAAGGGCAAGCGAGGATAAAAAGAAGTGACTTGGTGACATGGATGAAGTAAAAACAGCTTTGGGGAACGAGTGTTGGACTAAACAAATATTTACACAAGGCGATGCATGCATCCTCACGTGTGTTTATGGCTGGATTTACGACCACGCTCCCCTCCTCCTGTCCGACCCTTCCATTTTTGTCTCCCCTCGTCACCTCGAGGCTAAGGGTGTAATTGTTGCCAGTCGCTATTACAGAGTACCTCTTTTTCACTCGTTTCTGTCTCCGTTTTTCACTCGTTTGCATGTGCGTGCATGCGTTCATGTGTGTATATATTTGTGCCGCAGCATCAAACATGCAAATGTTCTCCAAAGATCTGTCCTTCCTGTGTGTGTGCAGAGTCCCTTGCCATTTTCTGTCTTCCGTCACCCGCACAATTCATATGTCACTGCTTGTGTCTTGTGTCTAGAGAAGCGGTGGAGTCTGATGAAAGATAAATAAAAGAGGTTTTAATGGAACGAGGTAGACGGCGCATGAGCTTTTTGCCCGAGGAATTAATTTCTTGCACAGGCTTTTATTCAAGTTTTTTCTCTTTCTCCCACACTGCTCCATGCAAGAGCAGCAGACTTTTGCTCTATCAGCATTTCTGTTCGCTGCGTCTTACATAAACTGCTAACAGCAGTAAATAATATGTTTAAAACCCGTATGTGACACGAGAGCGGTGGTGCGTAAGGAGGCTCGGCCACCGTTATTGGTTAAAGCACGTTTTCTAATCGAGATTTTGATAATCCAAAAAACCCCAAAACCTCCTAATAACTAATAAAAATAGATTCAGAACCACCAGAAACACATGTGATCATTTCACCCAAATTTCTCTTTGATGAATGGATGCACTTTATTTTAATCAGTCCAGCTCTCTGCACAGAGAGTGTAAGGGCTTTTATTTGTGCTGCATGGATCCTGTGTATTAGATCTGTTTTTCCTCTATTTATTTCTATGAGTCCATCAAGTATTTCTTGATTTATAATCATGTATCACATCAGAAGCCCTCAGAGTCAGGGAAACAATATATGTGTGCATGACACTGTGTAGAAACAGATGAACTTACATCTCACAATTTCCTCTTTCCCCACCCGTTTAATAGGCTGACTGATAAAGATTAGTTGTCCTGCTCTCACACGCTTTCACTGAGTGTTTGTGATAACACAAATCTTTTGATATTCCTCTCCTGTAGGATGTCGAGATTTTGGACATCAGTTACATCAGGGACACCAGAACGGGAAAGTATGCCAAACAGCCAAAGGTTGGTAATATTTGTTTATGCCTGTGTGGGAGAAAAGAGGGGGGAGAAGCTGTTACTTTGTCCCCTGACCACAAACGTGATGCTCAAATGTGACTGTCGCCAAACGATTCATGTGCGTTTCCTCTCTCAGCTGATGGTGCAAAGGTGACGGAGTGCTAATGAGGCTGATGACAGATGGACTATCAGACAGGAAGTGATATAACCAGCGACTGTTAGTGAGGAAGTCATTGTGTAAGAGCCTAGATCTGACCAAGGCAGAGTGTGAAATATGGGCGCGTATTAGTGGTAAACAATTCAAACACAGATGTGTGGCGAGTTCATTCTGCACGTTAAAGTGTTTATTACAAATGGTTCTTGAAATGGTAAGATAAAGTCTTATTTTTTATGTCATACCGTGGTTATAGTATGAAAAGTGCATTAGAAATATTGACTAAACCTGCTATAATCAGTGGATGATATCTCTGTTATTAAAGAGCCTTCTCATAATTCATGGTTGCACTTCCTCTCTCATGTTAGCATCTGTGAATCTAGGAAACCGTCAGCGACTGTACGACACCTTTGAGATTTACAATCTGGGGTGAGACTTCCTGATTTGGTCTCCATGTGAAGTATTTACCTGCTTCCAACCAAATCCTGCTCGAATTTGTGCCCCTTACCTACAGATTCTGTATTTTCATATGTTGATATGTGAACATTGGTAGTATGGATGCCGTCTTTGAGCATTTTGCGTGTTTCTTTAGCACTATATTCCCTATAAACAGTCTATAAAGAGTGCTCCTGGCTAATGTATTTAACTGAAATGAAAGAGAGACATGATGTCACAAGAGTGATCTATAATTGACAGAAAGCCATTGAGTGTTAGAGAGAGTTGGTGGAGGGAACACAGGGGTGGGCTAAAAAGGAGGAAAGAGTCGTTTGGTTAATTAGATCAGGGCGCTACACCGCATGCATCACATTTAATATCCTCAGGAGATGGAGACACGGACGAGTTTTATCTGTCCGCTCAGTGTTCAGATCGTTGTTGAATTTGCTAGATCATGTCCGTGTAATGAAACATCCTGAAAAAGCATAAATATCTTTGTGTGCCAGGACGCAAAGGTGAAAGAAGTGCTGGGCCTTACTAAGGAGGTGAACGGAGAAGGGAAGCTGTTAACCGTCGTCTATGGCAATGACCTGGTCAACGTTTCTTTCCTCAACTTCCAGGCCATGCAAGAGGATGTAGCGAAGGTAACCACAATTCTTAACTAGCTTAACTGTCCAAATAATTTATAGTTTAATGTATTTCCTCCTTTTCTTTTCCTCTTTTCCATCCTCATGTCCCCCACTGCACTCCTACCTGTACAGCTGACTTTATTCCCTCAAGCCTTGAGCTGATTGCTTACTTTACTTTGACATAAAGGCGTGCGTATGTTAAGTAGCTAAAAACAGAGATTAATTCCTGTGTGTGTCTGCTACACTGTATATAGTAACTGTTTCACCAAGGTTTAACATGAGGTGAACAGTCAAACAACCGTCTTTTATCCCTTTCATGTCTGTGTGTTTCCAGATTTGGACAGATGAGCTGTTCGCTTTGTCCACAAACATACTTTCCCAGAATGTATCGCGGAACACCTTTCTTTACAAAGCGTAAGAGTTTGTGTGCGTGCCGTCCTACAATACTGCGAATTTTCGATGATTAAAAAATACTCATACTTGACTGTTCTTTGTCTTTGTCAGGTACACGAAGTTAAAGCTTCAAGTGAACCAGGAAGGGAAGATTCCAGTGAAGAAGTGAGTACCACCCTCGCCAACCACTTTTAAACTGCTCCTCACTTCTTCTTTCTTTTCCTCTTCTTTGTCTCTCTTCCACTTTCTCTCTCGGCTCTTTTATAGTGACTCTGATTTTTTTATGTTTACAATCACTTCTTAGGTTTCTGACTCTTTTTGCTTGCACGCGTCACTGTAAACATTTGATCTGAATGTGATTTTGTACTTTGTCTTTTAGTGTCATCAAGATGTTTTCTGATAAAAAGAGAGTGGAGACAGCTCTGGAGCAGTGTGGCCTCATTAATAACAAGGTAATCACTCAATAAAATCACTGATCACATGGATAGTCGACATATGGGTTTGGTGAACTGGTGTATGCATCGAGAATGGCTGAAATGAACTGAACTGCGGAGGCGTTGCATATAGTTGTGTTCTTGGTGTGTCTTTGCAGTGCAAGGAAGGCAACAAAAGTTGGCAGGCCTGTGGAAGAGTAGCAATAACAGAAAATAGTAAGATTTCAGTGGGTTGCAGGACAAGACATAACACGTGAAATGCTTGTTTGTGGATTTTGTTACAGAGAGAGGCTAGCTGCTGCCTGTACTCTTACACAACAGTTAACATGCTGCTCTTAGAGGCATGTTTGTATTCAAATAATATTGGCCTCACAGTTTTTAAACACAGCTTCTAACATTTCTAGCTTTTATCTGTAGCCACATGTTACCCTGAGTTAAAAACCACCTAGCAAGCTAACATACAAATGTAAATCCTTTGTTGTACATAAAATAACTGCATACTAAAATACAAATTGATGAAACGGTTTAATAATGCGGTGAAAGCACTGAAAATACAGGTGAACTAATAAATGAACAGGTAAACTGGCTGCTTCAGCTACTACATATAGCTAGCTAAACATAGTATAGCTAGCTAACTGACTAGCTTTGATTACTGCAACTTGCTCGTAGTGTTTTGCTAAACTTTTTAATTATTACACAAAGTGCAACTCTTTCTCTTACAGTACTTTCTTTCACACCCAATAAAAACCTCTTGAAGTTCATTTTAGCAACAATGGAAATAAACCAATTTACACAGCAAACTAAAGATTGCCATGAATCTTGTTTTCTCGACAGTGTGCCTGCGGTTAAAATGTTAATCATGGTAACATGCTTTCTACTAAGACTCTTTCTAAAACAACTTTCTGCTAATCTTTGCTTGTATCTGCTGTGTACAGTACCTCAGCCCTGTGGGTTTGAGGTAAAATTAGTTTTTTATTTATTTATTTTTAAAAAATTTTTTTGATGAGTCAGTGCAATCTTTCCTAAAATCAGTTTGAAGTCACAAGACTTTTTTTTTTCTTGAAGCGATACCAGATTGTGCAAAATGTGCTGTCAGCATTTCTCTGTAGATTGCTGTACTCTGGAGCCTCCTGCTGGGTACTCAGAGCAATGCAGCTTATAAAAGCCTGTTAATATTCTCTCTAGACAACAGCACATAGCAGTGTAATGTAATGCTGTCTGTTGTTTATTAACTTATCAATGTGTGTGCTTGAGGCAGAGCCTGTTTATAAAATCAAATCTGTCTTTTTGCTTCAGTCAGAGGGAATAAAGCCAGATGATATCACCTGGGATGCCTTCCAGAAGCTTCTGGACAACTTATGTCTTCGACCTGAGATCCAGAGCATCTTTGAGGAAAGGTGCGCTTTAAGGATGCTCTAGCTATAGTCTTAGGATTTCTAGTAAAACTCTTGCGTACATGTTATACACTCGGACTCTTATTTTGTCTCTGCTCCAGTGGCTCCAAGAGGAAGCCGTTCATCTCTTTGGACCAGCTAATGGACTTCATCAACCGCAGGCAGAGAGACTCCAGACTAAACGAGGTGCTCTACCCCCCACTGAAAAGAGACCAAGTCCGACAGATCATGGAGAAATACGAGACCAACACCAGTCAGCTGGAGAGAGGTCTGTAACTCTCTGTGTGGCATCAGGCTTTTATTCAGAGCTGAATCAGTGGATATGATTGGTTGTTTTTAAAACTGACCTATTACAATTTCATGTCTTTCTCCTCAAACACGCATGTTATTTAAAGTGCTGTATGCACTATAGTTCTTGATGACCCTGATGAAGCGATAGCAGGCCAAAAAACGTTGGTAAAGTACTAAGGCTGTTCTTTATCTGTGTTATTATATTAATAAACCTGTGAACAAATTAGCAGCACAGCCATAACTATGTTAGTCCGCGATCTGCGAGATGATTGGCTGTCCTGCTGCAGCGATCACATCTGGCTGCCCTCTGTGCCTGTTGATGCCTCTCCTAAGAACAGCAGTCTTTGATCTGTTGGGATGTTTCCGGCTGTTTTGAAACGCTGTCATCGCGTTCTTTCTTGCAGACCAAATCAGTTTGCAGGCATTCAGTCGGTATCTGGGGGGAGAGGAAAACACCATCGTACCTCCAGAGAGGCTGGACATCATCGACGACATGAACCAACCGCTCTCTCACTACTTTATCAACTCGTCACACAACACGTACCTCACAGGTGTGACATGTAAACGGCATGCATGCAAGCGTGATGGTTCATTTGCTGGGCGCTTTTTGGTTCTGAACCCATAGCTCTTCTCGTATCTTAGTGGGCCAGCTGACCGGGAATTCTTCGGTGGAGATGTATAGGCAGGTGCTGCTCACCGGTTGTCGCTGTATTGAGCTGGACTGCTGGAAGGGCCGACCACAAGATGAAGAACCCTACATCACCCACGGGTTCACCATGACCACTGAGATCCCCTTTAAGGTGGGAGCTGCTGCAGAAATGTCACAGGCACAATTCTGCTCTCTTTGACGTTTTTGTTTTCCTCTTCATCAGCTTGATCAGTTGCAGTTTTGTGTCATTTTTTACTCTTGTAAAAAATTTAATGTGGAGTAATTTTCAACAAACAAAACCTGTGCTGAGGGATTGTGTCCAGTTTTGAGTTTTTATCATTCTTGTCTTGACTGCAGGAAGTGATTGAAGCCATAGCAGAGAGTGCTTTCAAGACCTCGCCATACCCCGTCATCCTGTCCTTTGAAAACCACGTGGATTCGTAAGTTGCACGTCTGTGTGTTTTGTCAGGAGTATTCAGATGATTTGGTCTTCTGCAGACTCTTTGCATTAGGGATAAGCACAGCACGCTTGAGTTCAGGTTATTTAATACCAGACCAGATGCAAATCCAATCCTTTGAAGGAAATGCTCGCTCTGTAACATGTGCAGTGTTCAGAGTGCAAAACATTCCTAAACCAATGAAGGGTTTATTGGGTTAATGATTTTTAGGACACTAAACCAACCAACCAACCATTTCCTCTGTCCTTTCAGAGCAAAGCAGCAGGCTAAGATGGCAGAGTACTGCAGGACAATCTTTGGAGATGCGCTGCTCATCGAGCCATTGGAGAAATATCCAGTAAGTCATCTCTGATGTGGATGCTGAACTTTTCCCTCAATTTGCTGCTGCCACACTTGTAAAAGTACCGAATTTCCCAGAGGAACCCACCCGAGGGATTAATAAAGTTTTATCTTATCTTAAAAGTGTAAAAGTCCAAATGACTCCAGATGTCTGAACAGATCGGGTCACTGCTGGGCTGAAAAACTTGAAGCTTTTTTCCCCCCGTTCACCCAGATAGAACCCAAAGTTTCTAAACCCTGCACTCAGTGAACAGTGTATTAGCAAAGACAGATAACAGGCTTCTAGCTGTTTCATGTGTACTCAGCCTTTTTAATGGGGTTTATAATGAAAGGTAACATCCCACGAGCCTGAACATAGCTCTAGTGCATGACTTGAAGACCTCCATTTATACCAGGTAGCCAATGATCAGCCTAGATTTGAATCTTTAGCCATGTACTTGTTTTATAATCAGCTCAGCGAGGGGGTTCAGATAAAAGCAAATCAGCAAAAAGGATAGAGCATCATCTTGGTATATACTGCACTTGATGGTGCTATAGGCTAGAAGTTGGCTTTTGATGTTTTTCCACGGCTACAATGAGTTTTTAAATGATAATTAGCAGCACCCTCATGTAGTTCCACATTCAGTGGTGTGAATGCGTGGGGGGTTTAGGTCATGTGTTTGTTTTTTCAGTCTAGTTTTAGATGATCACTCTTTCTCTCTCTTTCTGAGTCTCTCTGTTTCTCTAAAAATATACAATTTGTCCCTTTTTTTTTATATAACAACTTTGAAGTTTTGTTTTTTTTTTAGTTTTAATGATTACATTTGCTGTTCCTCAAGGCAAATTATTAAGACACTAATATCTTTTTACTCGTCTGTCACGGTGTTACTCAACTTACAAACCATCAAATACGATTGCACTCCTTATGCCGATCAGCTTGTGACCTGACCCGTCTTGGCTTTTGGTTTCACAACGCACAAACAAACGAACAAGAAGTATCAGCTGGTTCAGTCCCAACCGATGGCCTATAAAAAAATGTAATTACCAAGGTAGAAACATCTCATCATGGGTAAAGCCAATGAGCTCTCTCACAACCTTATTGTTGCAAAACATACTAATGGCACTGGTTACAGAACAATTTCTAAACTATTGAAGGTTCAAGCAAACACTGTTGAGGCCATAATCCAGAAGTGGAAATGACATCATTTCACCATAAACCAGCAACGACCAGGTGGTCCCCACAAGATCTACAGAAAGACCTGCAGTCAGCAGGCACCATTGTTTCAAAGAAAACCATAAATCATGCAGTCAACCGCCATGCCCTGTATGCACGCTCATCATACAAGGCTGAAGAAGCATGTTTAAAGTTTGCTGAACAACATTTAGACAAGCCTGTGAAATACTGGGAGTCTATAGTCTTGTCAGATGAGACCAAAATTGAACCATTTGGATGCAATAAGTCACACCATGTCTGAAGGTTAAAGGGACTGCATTTCACCCCAAAAACACCACACCAAGAGTGAAGTTTGGAGATGTGAACATCACGGTGTGGTGTGGCTGTTCTAGCAAGCAGCACTGGCAAGCTTCAGATAAAAGGAAGCTAACAAGGAAGGATGGGTGAATGGAAAATGTACCAAGACATTCTTGATTAAGAATCTGCTGCCATCTGCTAGGATGATGATGATGATGAAATGAGGATTGATGTTGCAGCAAGACAATGATCCCAAACACACAGCCAAAGAAACTTAATTTGTTTTAGAGAAAGGAAAATAAAGCTGCTAGAACGGCCCGGCCAATCACCTGACCCGGATCCAATTTAAAAAATCAGGATTTGAAGAGTGTTTGTGTGGATGAATGGGCCAAAATCACACCTTAGCAAAGCATGCGACTAGTTTCTCCATACAGGAGGCTTTTGCTCAGTATTAAATACATTTCAGTAAGCGCGTTCAACACTTGCATCACTTGCTGACATCTGGTGAGAATTTCACGTCAATAGCACCTTTAGAGATATATTTACTTAGAAAATTGGAGGAGTTTCAACACTTATTTTAGCCTATGCATTTCTAGTTTCAAGAGTCATAGAGGCCAGTTTAACATTACCAAACTGTTGAAAACTGTGACCTTGTTTGCTTTGCTTCTTTTAGCGCAGACTCATTATTCATCTCAGATAAAGGCACATGTGCTTCTTTTTATTGCTCAGCTCATTCAGTCAAGTAAAGATAAGAAAAGATGCTTTATTTATCCCCAAAGCTAGAAAATTACTGTGTTACATCACCTATAACGTTAACCGTAGAACAGCTCGAAGTAAAGTAGAATAGCTTGCAAGAAAAGCAAAAACCAAAACGATATAATATGATAAAGAAAAAGGGCAAAACTTGCAGAAAAGAAGGAGCACAAAAATCGTATTTTCTAGTCAAATATGTGTAGCTCTAAAATACCTCTTCTCATTATATTTAAATATCAAGAAGCTCGTCAATGCGACTACATTATTCTCCTCCCTCTGACAGCATGGTGTTATCCTTGTGATTTTAGCTGAGCGAAGGTCAGCTGCTGCCTTCGCCGCAGGAATTGATGGGGAAGATTCTTATCAAAAACAAGAAGAAACATCACCATCACCGACCCTCTGAGAGTGGCAGCATAAGGCGCAAAGAGCCAGGGGAGCAGTCTTCGCCTCACAACGGTAAAGTGCAGGCAATCACCCGTTCTCCCCTGCTGGGATAATAACATCAACTTAGCCTTTGTAATGTGGTAAATGATTGTAACTGAAAACGAAGTTGATGTAGACGATCAAAAGAATTCCTGTTAAGCTGATAGTTTGCTGTTGCGTGTGTAGACTGCCCTCTGACAGAAGAGGGAAACCAACTCCTGTCCAATGGAGAGGAAAAGCTGGCTGAAAGGATGGTGAAAGACTCCGAGCCTCGGAAGTCCATTGGTGGGTTGAAGAAACAAAGGATCCCAGCACATTGTAGAAGTTGTCTTATGTAAAGTTACTTTTTCTAATCACACCCTACCAGGAGGTGAAGGAGAGAGCGAGGAGGAGGAGGAGGACGAGTCGGTGGCAGAGCTGAAAAAGCCAAACTCCGACGAGGTAGGTGCCAGCAAGAGGACTGATGGATTGTTTGACTGGCTGGTATTAGGCTGCTTTATGGATTAGTGGTATCTGCCTCCCGCAGGGTACCGCCAGCAGCGAGGCGAACGCCACGGAGGAGATGTCAAATCTCGTCAACTACATTGAACCCGTCAAATTTAAGACCTTTGAATGGGCAGCTAGTAAGTGTGTGTGTGAGTGCTTAACGGAAAAGGAAGGATGCATTCACTTTATCAGGCAAAAACTGCGAGTGAGAGGAGCAGCCGTGTTTATGGTGTAGCTCATTAGCCAAACAGACTCACTCGCAGGTAGCATCATCTTGTCACAGGTTATTCTGACTTGTTTTTTTCCCCCTTTGCTTCTCATTTCTTTCAACAGAGAGGAAGAGGTTCTTTGAGATGTCATCGTTTGTTGAAACCAAAGGCATGGATGCCCTGAAGAGCTTCCCTATAGAGTTTGTTGAGTATCCTTGCAAGCTTAAGTTTAAAAGTGGTAAAAAGAAGTATTTGGGCAAGGTTTAAAAAGTACAATTTATGGTTTCATGAGAATTTACTTGCTGAATTATTATTTACTGGGTGTACTGACTTTCTCAAATCTTAGGAATAAAGATTAAACGCACAAAAACTGCTGGTAGGCATACTTTCCTGTCTGTGTAGTTAGGCGGGCTAGCTTTTCTCCCTCATTTCTAATGTTCGTGCTTCAAGTTAACCGCCCATCAGACTGTAGCCTCAGTTTTAGCGGACATTGAAAGTAGTATCAGTTTTCTCATCTGACTGTAGAAAATCAACCAAACAACTGTGTTTCTCTAAATATCAGCTGCGCTGTCAGTCCTTCTCAACAGTTTTTGACATTATTGATGGAGGAAAATGTCTCATCTGGTTTTGATCTCGACCTTAGACCAAACACCAGTGACTCTTTTTTTCTGGTGCAGTTTACAGTGTGTAATAAATAAATAGTTTCTGCACATGTGCAACACTCTACCTCTGTATACAGTGTTAATCCTTAGCAGGACTCCTCCAGGTACAATAAGAACCAGCTGAGCCGAATCTATCCTAAAGGAACAAGAGTAGACAGCTCCAACTACATGCCTCAGCTTTTCTGGAACGTCGGATGCCAGATGGTGGCGCTAAACTTCCAGACACTTGGTAAGTTGTGCTACTTTTAGTCTTGGACATAAAGAAACTGGATGTGTTTAAAAGTTAAGCCTAAACTGTAAGACAGCAAACCCTTTGCATTCACATCATGGAACAAATTGGGACTAACTTGGAACACCAAAAAGACTCAAGTATTCAAACCCTAACCCAAAAAATAGTGATGATGTCCTATAACTTCAAACTACCCTCATTCTACATGGAGCTACTTTTATACAGGGTGGGCCATTTATATGGATACACCGTAATAACATGGGAATGGTTGGTGATATTAAAGTCCTGTTTGTGGCGCATTAGTATATGTGAGGGGGCAAACTACTCAAGATGGTTGATGACCATGGTGGCCATTTAGAAGTCGGCCATCTTGGATACAACTTTTGTTTTTTTTTCAATAGGAAGAGGGCCATGTGACACATCAAACTTATTGGTAATGTCACAAGAAAAACAATGGTGTGCTTGGTTTCAACGTAACTTTATTCTTTCATGAGTTATTTACAAGTTTCTGACCACTTATAAAATGTGTTCAATGTGCTGCCCATTGTGTTGGATTGTCAATGCAACCCTCTTCTCCCACTCTTCACACACTGATAGCAACACTGCAGGAGAAATGCCAGCACAGGCATCCAGTATCCGTAGTTTCAGGTGCTGCACATCTCGTATCTTCACACCATAGACAATTGCCTTCAGATGACCCCAAAGATAAAAGTCTAAGGGGGTCAGATCGGGAGACCTTGGGGGCCATTCAACTGGCCCACAATGATCAATCCACTTTCCAGGAAACTGTTCATCTAGGAATGCTCGGACCTGGCAGCCATAATGTGGTGGTGCACCATCATTGTGGAAAACTCGGGGAACGTGCCAGCTTCAGTGCATGAAGAGGGAAACGCATCATCATGTAGCAATTTCAAATATCCAGTGGCCTTGAGGTTTCCATTGATGAAGAATGGACCCACTATCGTTGTACCCAATATACCACACCAAACCATCACTTTTGTTGGTCCAACAGTCTTGGAGGGATCCATCCAATGTGGGTTAGTGTCAGACCAATAGCGGTGATTTTGTTTGTTAACTTCACCATTCACATAAAAGTTTGCCTCATCACTGAAAAAAATCTTCTGCGTGAACTGAGGGTCCTGTTTCAATTTTTGTTTTGCCCATTCTGCAAATTCTGTGCGCCGATCTGGGTCATCCTCGTTGAGATGCTGCAGTAGCTGGAGTTTGTAAGGGTGCCATTTGTGAGTAGCTAATATCTGCCGAAGGGATGTTCGACTAATGCCGCTTCCAGTGACATGCGGCGAGTGCTACGCTGTGGGCTCTTGCTGAATGAAGCTAGGACAGCCACTGATGTTTCTTCATTAGTGACAGTTTTCTTGCGTCCACATTTTGGCAAATCCAACACTGAACCAGTTTCACGAAACTTGGCAAGCAGTTTGCTGACTGTAGCATGGGAGGTCTCGTAGGGTGTCTTGCATTGAAATCTGCTGCAATGACCCGGTTACTGCGTTCACCAGATATCGACACAATTTCGATCCGCTCCTCACGTGTTAACCTCTTCGACATGTCAATGGCTGTGAACAAAGAGAAACTTGTAAATAACTCATGAAAGAATAAAGTTACATTGAAACCAAGCACACCATTGTTTTTCTTGTGACATTACCAATAAGTTTGATGTGTCACATGGTCCTCTTCCTATTGAAAAAACAAAAGTTCTATCCAAGATGGCCGACTTCTAAATGGCCACCATGGTCACCACCCATCTTGAGGAGTTTGCCCCCTCACATATACTAATGTGCCACAAACAGGACTTTAATATCACCAACCATTCCCATGTTATTACGGTGTATCCATGTAAATGGTCCACCCTTTTACATGCTTTACATGCAATGGGACTCAGAGTGGACAACAAATCTTCATGCCACACAAACATTGTCCCCCAGCACAGGCTGAAGCCACTCCATCGTAGTGTTTGCTTGGATTGAACTGGCACCTGAGTATGGGCAACCCATTTTTTACTGGCCTTAATGGTGACAAATTCAACCGGCCTAAAATTAAGCTTTGAGTGAAAAGATGCTAAATAAACCCTGCAAACACCTGGTGGCACCATCTAAACGCTCTAACAATTATTAATAGCTATGAATAATATGCATTTATCATTACTGTGGTTTATGTATTTGTAAAGTTGTTTTAATTTGGTTGTCTTTCAAAGTCTTTAGTCAATTAAAGGTTGGAATTCTGATGCTGGTTGATACTAATATCTGCTCTGTTTTGTTCTTCCTTACTCTTAGACCTTCCTATGCAGCTGAACATGGGTGTGTTTGAGTATAATGGCCTGAGCGGTTACCTGTTGAAGCCAGAGTTCATGAGAAGGACAGACAAACACTTTGACCCTTTCACAGAAAACATAGTAGACGGCATAGTCGCTAACACGGTCAAAATTAAAGTAAGACATATCTGAGTTCAGTATTTGCAATTTCGTTGCTCCCGTGAGTGAAAAAATGACAAATTTGTAACCCAACATCTACCAGGTGATCTCAGGCCAGTTCCTGACAGATAAGAAGGTTGGTGTGTATGTGGAAGTGGACATTTTTGGACTTCCAGCTGACACAAAAAGGAAGTACAGAACCAAAACATCTAATGGGAACTCGCTGGACCCTGTGTGGGATGATGAAATGTTTGTCTTTAACAAGGTAACAGACGAACAGAGCAGGGTTCGCATATCTTTTAAACCTTTATCTCTTGCTCTCTAAACTTCTCTCGTGGTGTCAACACTCTCCAGGTGGTCCTCCCTACACTGGCCTCTCTGAGAATAGCTGTGTTTGAGGAAAACGGCAAGTTCATTGGACACCGGATTCTCCCCGTTTCGGCTATTAGGCCGGGTAAGGAAATAAACACTCTTGGCATCAAACAGTCACTATCAGAGGCCATCACTGATACTTTATTTGCACTCAGTGGGAACATCGTACATGGTCTTTTACCATCTGTACTAACGTCAGTTATTTATTTCTTCCTCCTTCTAGGCTACCATTACATCAACCTGAAGAATGAGCTAAACCAGCCGCTTATGCTGCCGTCACTTCTGGTTTATACTGAAGCTCAGGACTACATCCCTAATGAACACCAGGGTAATGACACCATGCAAGCATCACTCTGGATTAATATGTCACACAAACAGGCTAAAAATAAACTACATCCACAAACCTTTGAGGCATTTCTCTTTTCTTCTTGCATTCAGCAACGTTTGCCAAATATATCCTCGACCTAGCTTATAGATAACACTTTTAAAGAAGCAACTTTTAAACAATAATTAGTAGCAGATTTAGCTGTGTGGTCACCTGACCACCCTGAAGATGACACTAGCCAGCACATGTTTGTGTATAGTTTTGTCTCTAGCCCACTTGCATATGAAGGTGTTTTATTATTTGGTCAAGCCATGCTTCAGTGTTTGGATCTGGATTTTTTAATTATTATTTTTTAATTACTTTCATTTTCTTTATATGTATTGTATCTGTTGAGCAATAACTTTTTGTGGAAATACTTACTTATCTAAGTTTCATACCTTTTTAGCTAAAAAAACAGAAGTAGAAATTGAAATTGTTACCTTTAGCTAACTTTTAGCTAACATGTTTGTCTTCTCTGTTTGTTGGCTAGTTGTTATGATATGATATACATGGCAACATGTGGCTTTAAAGGAACAATTTTAATAGTTTAAGGTTAGTTTTGAAATTCACTTATTTACTGTTTTCCTGAAATTAAACTGTTTACTCTACAGACATGAGCGGTATCAAAGTTAGCAACCAGCTAGCCTAGCTTAGCATGGCAAAATGGAGGGCAAAGGGTAGCATGACTCCCACAAACAGATTTAAAAAATGAATCTACCCTAAAAATGAAAACTATTCTCATATTATTATTATTTTGTCAGCCATGTTTACAGCACTATAAGTTACACTAACCTGTATATTGTTTCATGGATATCTGTGTGTGTCTTCAGAGTATGCAGAAGCTCTCACCAACCCTATTAAGCATATCAGTGAGAAGCACAAGAGAGAGACACAGCTAGCTAGTCTCTTAGAAGACAACAGTGAGGTGAGACAGGTATGTTGATCACATTAGTTCCCCCACACTCTACTTTTGCTTTCGCCTGTACACTTTTATTGTAGGTTTTAATTCATTACATGCCATTTTCACCCAGCCTCTCACCAACCAGCCCAAAGAAGGAGAGAACAAGAGAGAACTCAGTCCAGGATTTGGAATCCCCTCCCCTTCCCCAACACCCCACCTCCCCCCAAAGGAAGATCCCCCTGATGTCATCAAGTTACCTGCACCAGGTAGCCACAAACCTTGTCTAAATGATTAAGTATATAGATTCTACAGGCCTGCACATGTGTTTGCTTGTTATAGTTGCATCTATAGCGTAATAGAAATTGTGATATCTTGAAACTGTATTGCTGTGTATTAGCACTGTGCAGTCTTGGTCCAAGACTCTATTATATGTTGAAATTACCTAACGAAATATGTTCACATATGTGTCTTTGATAAAGCTGTGAAATGACCTACTTTCACTGTGTGTGTAATTCATCCACGTCCGCTATGTCAGTTTTTCACAAGTTAAAGCGTCAGGCTTTTCAAAATAAGACTTTTACAGTCCTTTTTTTTTTCTAGCAGGGGCATCAAGTTCTGTTTATTTGCATCTGAGTCATTTGTCCATCATCCATTTCATGCGCCCTGTGTGTGTGTCTCCTCTTGTGTTTATTTCTCTTTGTGCGTAGTACAATCTCAGAAGGAGGACCTCATAGGTACTGTCCTAACAGGTAAGGTCATCCCAGCTTATTCATTTCACTCATTTCACAGAAATCTCACACACAGCTAAGTGTGCAAAAATTATTTTGTGGTCAGGCTGGCCAAGATGGAAATGACAAGTTTACAGCAATATTTACGCTGGTTTGTGTGTTTGTCAGATGTCAAGGTTCAGTCTGTAGAGGAGCTGCAGCAGAATAAACATTATGAAAAGCTCCTTAAAAAACAAAGAAAAGAACTCAAAGAGCTGCGCAAGAAACATCTGAAGAAGGTACGCACAGACAGATTTAATTATCGAAACTAGTAATTGAAGTATCAGTTTGTTGCTTGTTGCCTTTGTGCTGCAAAAATAAATTGGTTTTTGTGGTTTGTGTAGGTGTCTAATCTAAGTAAGGACCAGAAAACCCAGCTTCAGTCTGACACCCAAAGGAAACGCAGCCAGATTGAGAAACAACTCAAACGCAGTTTCAAGAAAAGGTAAGGATGGACATGGGGGGTAACTGGGCAATTTTTCCCCTGATGTTGGGGGCAAAAATCCTAAAATATGAAAAAAGGAACCAGTGATGGAAAATAGTTTTTCAAAAGAATGCTAATGAAATGTGTTAAGGAGATACTGAAATTGCTTACCTGAAATTGTACCTCAGTGAGTCCCAGGAACTGGTGCAGAGCGAGTTGGCTGCCTTGGATGATCTGGAGAAGCAGAAGAATCAGCTGAAAGAGATTCACATGCAGCAACTCCTAAAACTACGTGAAGAGCTTTTTGCAATCGAAAGAGAGAAGCAAAAAACACACCTGCAAGAGGTAATCTCTCTCTCATAAACGCACACGCACAGCTCTTGCATGTACAGTGCTGTGAACTACTAGTACTTCCATAAGATTTAAAAGGGTAATTGTAATTGGTAAGCACATGCCAGGCTGCTAATCAAGCGCACTTGATTATTTATCATCAGGTACTGTGAAAACCTTCAGAAAAGCGAATGTTTTGTCAGTTTTCTGTGCTGGAGCATTCTCGTGTGTGTTAACACAATGCCACGATCTTCAAACCGTGGAATGCTCAGAGAAACTGCCAAAACTTCATCTCAGGCTCTGCAGACCTCAGTTAGCGTGTTAAATGTTAAAGTTTATGACTCACACCCAGCATGGTGGTGGAGGTGGGATGATTTGGGTTTGCTTTGCAGCAATAGGACCTGGGTACCTTGCAGTCACTGAGCTAACCATGAACTCCTTTGTACACCAAAGTATTCTAGAGACAAAAGTGAGGACATCTGTCCAAAAGCTAAAGCTTGGCTGAAACTGGGTCACGAAACAGGTCATTGAGCTCAAGCACAGCAGACAACCTACAACAGAGTGCCTGAGTAGTTGTGTCACAATGCTCCAATCAAAGTCCAGACCTCAACCTGGTTGAAATGCTGTGGTGTTACCTTAATAGAGCTGTGCATAAACAAATGTCAGTGATTTGAAGCAATGTTGTAAAAAGTGCAGTGATTTGCTAACAGGTCGTCTTTTCTGGGCTGTGTTTCTAGGCCCACCAGAAGTTGAAGGAGATTGCCAGTGAATGCCAAGCAGCTCAGGTGAAAAAGGTCAAGGAACTATGCGAGAAGTAAGTCAGTCCATTTCTACCACTGGGGGGGATGTTGCGTGTGTCAATCATGCAGGCATAGTGTGAATGTTCACTGCTAGATGGACGAAGATGTATGTCTTTTTAAATGTTTTAAAATCCCACCAACGTTCCTGAAATCAGTACATTAAAGGACTATTAAATGGATATTAAATGCTGGATGCCACAGCAGCTAAATGTGACTTATGGGTCATATGTGTCTACCGAACTGAAAACACCACATCTGCGCACCAATATTGTAAAAACCTCTGCACCAATTTTTTATAATACACTTGTTTGAGTCAACAAAGTGTAAAATGCAGCAGCCAGACGTCTTACTGAAACCAAAAAAAGAGAACACTCCTTTTTTAGATTTATTTCTAGTTTTTGTTTTGTTTTTATTATGTTATTATAATTTAACATGAATGATCAAATGGAAAAAGCTGAGTCAGAAGGAATTTGTATCAGATGTTTGGGGGATGACAATCTCCTTTTAGCTACTATGGTATATTTCATTTTTGCTTTATCTGCAAGGTTGATTTGATAGTCCTTGTTTGGACCTACTATCTGTGTGTCACTGTGTCTGCAGGGAGAAGAAAGAACTCCAGAAGATCCTGGACAGGAAACGACTAAACAGCATCAGTGAAGCCAAGAACCGTGAAAAAGACAAAGCTGAATCGTAATAATTTTTTTTAAGCATTAGTAAAGAAAAAGTCAGCCTTATCTTAAAGAATTGAATTCCTCACTCTTCTTTTCATCCTTATATTTTTCTCTTTAGGGAACTGAATGAGATCAACAGGAAACACATTCAAGATTCTGTCTCTCTAATCCGTGGGGTAAGTACTCGCCCTAGCGCACACACACTTCATCTTTTATCACCAGCAGTCCATTTTTCTTGTTTATAGCTCATATTTCTATTATTGATATCAACTTCAAAGCACTTCCTCTGTCTTTGTTTTTTTTTTTTTTTTTTTATTCCTTTCTGTATCCCAGCTGGAGGAAGCGCAGACCAGGAGAGACGACAAGCTGCTGCAGAGGCATCGGGACGTCCTACAACGCATAGACGAGGAGCTTCCACAGGTGAGCAAAAGAAGCGAGACTAAAAAAGTTGGATCTGCAAAAAATCTCCAACTTGTCCAAAGTTAGAAATACATGTAGCAACAATGCTGGCATCTCTATAAATAGAAATAAAAAAATGACAAAGATAAGCCCAGGGGTTTATTTTTAAACTCTCACTTTAGGATCACAAAAATGAAACCAGTGCGGAAGTTCTTTAAACCTGCATTGTTTCTAGTGACCAGTAGGGGGCGGCACCACTGGTTGCAAATAGGAGATCGGCTGTTTACTGATGGTTACAGCTATCTTTTATATACAGTCAGTTTCTTTATTCCAGTCATTTCCTGTTGTAGCTGAAATGAAAATGTGTTAACATTTTGCCTCCGTGTCGTCTGCAGCTTAAGTCTCAGTTGGATCGGAAACTGGAAGAGGAGTATCACCGCCTTCCCGAGGAGATCTGCCAGCACCTACAGCTCGAGCTGCAAAACAAAAATCTCCAAAAGAACGCGCTGTTCTCCGCCTTGTCCAATCATAGCAGTCCCAGTACAGGCTCGGGCCCGCCCTCCAACTGCTCCACGCCCTCTAACTCGTCAACGCCCAGTCGGAGCACTTTGCACAGGAGCCGGGACAATAGCACCGTCTCTCTGGCCGATTCCACTTCGTCGTCCACCACGCCCGTCTTGTCAGACGCAGAAATGTCGTTCAATTAAAACTTTTACTCGTTCAAAGGAATATACAACAGGGGTCTATAGTGATTGTAATGTGGGATAGTAATGATGTAGAATATTTACTAATTTTATTCTTTCTTTTTAATCCTGACCTTTTTTGGTCTTGTCTACAGAGCTATATTATTTTTTATTTTGGCCGTTTTTGTCAGAAAACTCATTGTGGATTATGTTGGAATAATTCATAAGAATCGTCACCAGAGCTGTTTTGTTTCATTGTTCTTTTCTTGTCTTGCTTTTAATGTCGCCCCCCCCGTCATTCCTATTGTTTTGTGTGGTCAGTCATCTTTTTCCCAGGCTTATAATGGCTTTAACCTCTTTTGTGGACGTTTCTGGAAAGCTTTAACCTGTGCAGAGGGGGGAACATAATTATAAACCACATAAGTAGCTCCCAGCTGCTGAGAGTAATGGTAAAGGGGTACTTCTCATTACAAATTTGATCAGCTTTATTTCTTCACAGCTTTATCTCCTTGAGAAAGACGGGGAAAAGGAAACAACCAAAGGAGATTTTTATTTTTCCCAGTTGTTATGAGGTTAGAAAAATGCATCCCAGATGTGAGCATGTGAGTATCAGGACGGATAAAACGGGAAAAGGGTGATTTTAAAATTCCATTACAGCTGAACTTTTAGCTGTAATGACAGTGGCTGACCAGCAGGTGGTGCTACAGCCTTATCCATTTTATTTTTTTTTTTAAATTGGTGATTTGAGCTGTCTGTGCATGCAGCCTGATAATCCTATTAGACTGTACCCCAACACACACGCCTGCACATGCACACCTGGATTTGCCGCGTCATCGGTGGGGATGAAGCCTCTGCCCTTTAACCCTCCATGAAATTGCAGCCAATGAGGAAGGAGCAGAGGAGGGAGGGGGCATGAGCGCACATCCATCTGGCTACAAATTATGAGGGGTTTTGGTGACGCAACACTCGCTTTCTAAAACATGTGGGCATCTCTCTCGACACATATACACAGTTTATTGGTTCAGAAACCCAAAGTCTCTAAAATCCTCATCCCATCCAATCTGCTCCACATAGATGCGTATTTAACGCACAATAGGGACAAATCAAAATAATTTTTTCCAAATATCAGAGATTACGACACTCAAGGGAATTCGAGTGTGTATGTGTGTGTGGCCAGAACTTAATCTGTTGATGAGGCATCTGCTTGTGGGGACAGTAATACTTCCTACTAAATGGGGAGAGTTGGTGTGTATGCACTTCTGTTGGTGCAGTTAGTTTGACTGGAGAAAGACATCAAAAGCTAAAGTAGTGTCATTACTGTAGACGACAGTCTGATGATGACACAGAGCGGCACTATGACATCTTAATGTAAAAATGCACTCATTTTTCTTCTTTTTTTTAAATTAAGGCTTTCTATTAGCGTGGTATTAATTATTTAATGCTGCTTGAACTTCACTAAAGCCTCAAAAATACCACTTGCATGTTTCCATTTTTTTTTTTTAAATGGACATAAGGTACATGTACATTTTATGTTAGCTTAAATATGCCCTTCCCACACGGTTCCTTCACTGTACTGGATAGCCAAAAATGGTGTGTGGCATTGTGATGTACAAACTGAATGGTACATTTAAGTTAAATATCAGTTTCTGTCTCTAGCAGAGCTCCCTGTTTGGCTGTATATATTTTGATTTTTGCTTTTGATTTTTTCCTCTTTACTTTTTTGTCAGTTTAACAGCAGCGGTCTTTGTTTTCTTTTCTCGTCCTCATCGAAGGGGGAAACGATGGTACTTTCTTTGGGTACCGTGTAGGTATTTAGCTGTATGTGAATTTTACTACTGACCACAAGTGCTGGTGAAAGATGGAGGTGAGAGAGGTCAAAAACGGCTGAGAAGAGAAACGTGGGTTTCATTTAAATGTTTTCTCAAAGAAAATAACTATTGGATGACGTTTTGGGAGTCCTGTCTTGTCCTCTCCTGCGTCCATCCTTCGATGAGCACTGGCTGCCTGTATTGTCTGTCTGATTGCCCCCTTCACACACATCATGTAAACTGTCATCTTTTGAAACTGAATTTTATACAACCTTTTGTCTTTTATTGTGATTCAAGTCTTTATTGATGAAAGACTGTGTCTATTCAGGCTGCTGAAAAATGAAACCCTTCATATCAAGTCCCCCATCACAGACTCAGTATGTGTGTTATTTTTTTTGGCATTTTAATATATCTGACGATTTAATGGCGCTGTTCTTTGTTCTCAAAAAGGGAATCTCTGAAACTAATAACAGTTTTGCTTTGGTTGGTTTTTCATATAGGTCAACAGTAGGATAGCCACGACAGGCTCTGATGATTTTCTGTGCCATGCTCCACAGAGTAGACCTACATGTGCATGCTTATTTGTGTAGTGTGTTATAGATTTGAGCCTTTATTTCCAACGTTGGTCTCAGAGGTGAAACTCACCAGTCTCAAATAATTTTACTTGCCAAAAATATCAACATACTCCTCGCAGGTCGTCTGTTTTAAAGGTCAGCTTAGTCCAAGCAATTTAATTCATTACTTTTTATAGTGCCAAATCACAGCACAAGTCATCTCAGGGCACTTTACATAGTAAGATCGAAACTCTATAATATTTTAAAGGGGAAAAAAAAACAAAGAGTTAAGCACTTGGCAACAGTGGCAAGGAAAAAACCCCTTTTAACAGGAAATGACCTCTGGCTTGACTACGCCCACTGAGGCTACCCATCTGCCTCAGCTTATTGGGGCTGAGGGAGGAGCAAAGAGAGGAAAAAAGCACTGAGAAACAAAAGTCAAACACATTCCATATCCAGTTAACACTATCTAATGTCCTTGAACATCATAAAGTCATGACTATTGGGTACTCGAGGTTTTTCCATTCCTGTTTTTGAGGAGAAACGTACATCCCATTTTTCATCTCTTTATGTTTAAATGCACTTTTACTCTATTTTACGTGTATATAAAAACCTTTAGTTCCTGTGACGCCGACATCAATGCAACTACTTTCTAAGGATTTTACTTTTTGTGTAACGTATCAGCCGTTGTTTATTTTGTGTACAAGAAAGGTTTTCCTCTTTGCACTTTGAGCTTGGATTTATTTTGTACTGTTCTTTTGGGTTTTGGATGGAAAATGTCATCGCATCCTAAATGAGTTTTTAGATTTTAAAATTTTAGTGAGAAATCAAACACAAGTCATGCACCGCTTGCCAGAAGTGACATTTCTAAGCAGATCTGAGATTTCCATGTGGAACTCCAATTTAATAATGCAACTCTTTTCTCTGCTGTTTGCAGGAAATGTATCTGTGTATGCAAGTGAATAAGTAGGCTACAGTATTTCAAATTTGTTTTTTCTTTTTGTGCAAAGCTTTTGATATGTGGACTCTTACTCTACTGTAGAAATTCATGTTGTCAACGGCTTTACAGATGATGTACAGTGTCTTTATAGATGAGCTAAGACAAAGATTTTAAAACCGTTTACAGATGTCAGCTTAATATTAATTTATTTTAAGTATATGGGTGGGATCACCTTCTGAGGCTAGGGGGAAAAGAGGAGTCGTCCAGTCTTCTTAATATAACGATTATAGGATGTATGTATCTCCTCCTTCATGAGTGGGCCAGTGTTTGCACGAGCATCGTCACACACTGAGATTATTAACATTTTATTATAAATCCCAATTCTTGTGATTTCCACATTTTTCATCCCCTGCAAGTGCAATGTTAAATTGTCCATGTGTGTTTAGGTGTCAACATATGTCGCCCATATGTAACTTTGAAAAATTTGTATCGTTCGTGAAATTTTATTTGATTCACCCCTAAATATGGAATGAAGAATTTGAAAAAACATCACCGGCCTGGCAACAACCACCAGTAAGGCAGTGAAATAATTATATTTTGATAGTTTGGCATGTAAAGGGTAGCAAGTGAAAAAGAAATGTATTTGCATAGTCTATTTAAAAAAATAAATAAAAAATCAGATCCGTACAATAGTTAAGAAATTATAAAAATCTGTGTTAATTTTATAATTTTCTTAACGGTGTCTAGGTCCAACAGCTAACATTTTTCCAGTTCTTCAAGTTTGAGTAGATGCCTAAATGGGAATATATGACCCAGTATATGGCCCAGTTGAACCTTGTGTTTATAGCAGGTTCACAAATGTTGCTGATCATATAGAATTTCTATGATGAAATCCGCTGTTAGCATGCTAATATTTGCATTTAGCCCAAAGTATTGCTCTGCTGATTAGTCTGACGTCAAGATTTGACATTTTATTTTGATCCGACTTTAAATTATATTGGTTTAATACTAAATTTGAATGCTAAAGAATTAGCATCTTTGCTAGTCCATCCATCCATCTTCATCCGCTTTGGCCGGGTCGCGGGGGCAGCAGCCTAAGCAAAGAGGCCCAGACCTCCCTCTCCCCAGCCACCTCCTCCAGCTTGTCCGGGGGAATACCAAGGCGTTCCCAGGCCAGCCGAGAGATATAATCTCTCCAGCGTGTCCTGGGTCTGCCCCGGGGCCTCCTCCCGGTGGGACATGCCTGGAACACCTCGCCCGGGGGGCATCCTTGTCAGATGCCCGAACCACCTCAGCTGGCTCCTTTCGATGTGGAGCAGCAGCGGCTCTACTCTGAGCCCCTCCCGGATGGCCGAACTTCTCACCCTATCTCTAAGGGAGAGGCCAGCCACCCTTCGGAGGAAGCTCATTTCCGCCGCTTGTATCCGCGATCTCGTTCTTTCGGTCACTACCCACAGCTCGTGGCCATAGGTGAGGGTAGGGACGTAGATCGACCGGTAAATTGAGAACTTCGCTTTTACACTCAGCTCCCTCTTCACCACGACGGACCGGTGCAGCGTCTGCATTACTGCAGCTGCAGCCCCAATCCGTCTGTCGATCTCCGGCTCCCTTCTCCCATCACTCGCGAACAAGACCCCGAGATACTTGAACTCCTCCACTTGTGGCAGGAACTCATCCCCGACCCGGAGTGGGCACTCCACCCTTTTCCGGCTGAGAACCATGGCCTCAGATTTGGAGGTGCTGATCCTCATTCCCGCTGCTTCACACTCGGCTGCGAACCGCTCCAGTGCGAGCTGAAGGCCCTCACCCGATGAAGCCAACAGAACCACATCACCTGCAAAAATCAGAGATGAGATTCTGAGGCCACCAAAGTGAAAGCCCTCCGCCACTTGGCTGCGCCTAGAAA
This sequence comes from Copadichromis virginalis, assembly GCF_057382275.1. Classification (NCBI taxonomy): domain Eukaryota; kingdom Metazoa; phylum Chordata; class Actinopteri; order Cichliformes; family Cichlidae; genus Copadichromis; species Copadichromis virginalis. Next base: position 50,023,511 of record NC_140620.1, read on the forward strand.
TCCTGTCCATAAAAATTATGAACAGAACCGGAGACAAAGGGCAGCCCTGGCGAAGCCCATCTTTGCTAGTCAACGGGCTATTAGAGTTAATACGGTGGTCAGATTTTTTACAGTTGATAAAACTCTAAAGAAGTCTTTTAAATTATAACTATTTCCTCAATCAGGATCTTTAATTCTTTACCGTGACACTGTTTTAGTCGAGTGCATCATTATGCTGCTTTGGCACACAGTCAGGGAAGAGAAGGCCAGTCTGTGTGCTAATGCCGTTAGCTAGTTTCCTTCCCAAAGGCATAGAGCCCCTGGGTTGTTGTTTTTTTTCATGTCAGCTTTGAGCTGTAACCTTTTGTTTTTGTCCCACTTACCTTAAAAAATCCCATTCAAACAGACCTGGACACTACTGTGTTCTGACACAAACACATTAGCATAACGCTGGACACTGTTCACTTTAGCATCATGCACAAACACTGCTCAACTTTGTTCTTCGCAGACATTTGGTGTGACTCTGCTCCCTCAGGCCAGCCCTACAGCTTTTGGCTGTTCTGTCCTCCCTCCCTCTTCAATTCCTTTTGCCTCAGTGCCCCATTTCCTTGCCTCCAGTTTCACCCAGTAATGAGACCATCTTTCACTTTTGAACCAGTTTAATCAAAAACTGCAGCTGTGTTTGTACACATCAGTTAGTGACAGACAGCATGTGATATATTAGACAAGATGTGTAGCCAGTCTTGTTCACACTGTGTATGTAGTGTATGACTGTGAGATATAAAGGGAATACTATACAATGATCTGGATGTAATGCTACATTGTTCGTTCATAACTGATATAAGACTGAGCATTGAATAATAAATGTCTAACCTCCATTGATGGGCTGTAACCTTTCCTGATTCATTTGGTTGGTTTTTGCGATGGATGGTAATTGTTCACCATCACCAACAAGTCTGCAACATCTTCCTTTCTGCTGCTGGTTAATTTGACATTAATGTAGTTTTTTCCCCCAGGATTTTGAGGCACATACAGTGCCTTCCATTCATTTGTAATGAAAAGTGTCTATTATTTAACACCTTTAGTTGTGTAATGGGTTTTGAGTTAATTGAATATGACTGAGGCAGAGCATTGCCTTCACATCCTCTTGAATTCAGACTATTTACAGCAAGTAGAGATACTGAATTGCCAAGAGAAACTTCCTCAAGTGCTGTAGTACTAAACAATAAACTGTTGTGCTTGATTTTAATATAATCTATCCATCTATTCAACAAGTCTTTTTAACCACCCATCCAACCAGGATCACAGTGTGGCTGGAACTTAGCCTTGCTAACATTAGAAGGTAAGGCAAGGTAACCTGGAAAGGATGACACTCCATCACGGGTCCAACAGTTTTCACTTTACTAATACACTAATATGTTTTTGTTCATTGTGGATTAAAATATTCTGCCAGTCTAACTGCTATAGTGCAGGTACACTTTGTAAATCTGTGGGTATCCTTTGGTGTCTTTTGGATCCAGTGGGTTGTAAGGTGGGCCGCTGATATTCGAGCCACTTTCTCAAGTCTTTTCTGATCAGTTTTGAACTCTGGCAGGGTGCATTGACCTGCTGAGAGAGATTGCTGCTGCTGAGGAGTGCTGTTGCCTCCCCAAGTTGGTACTTAGTCTACAGCAGTGTTTATTAGGGTAGGAAATGTCAAAGCAACGATGGCAATGATCTGATAAGAACAGACAACAGAGGAACAGCTGTTGTTCAGTCTGTACTTGGGTTTGAGTGAATCCATAAGACACTACACGAAGTGAAAGAACACTAAACTTGGTGAATTTACTGTATTTGCCTCTGAATAGTAGAAAAGTCAAAGTATAGGATACTGTAAATTGGAAATACCCAAGAATGGTATCATCTAATTAGGTGAATCTAAACAGGAAAAGAATGATTGAAACGGACAACGTCATTTCCTTAATCTTCATCATAATCGGTGCCGTTCCGCAGCTGTGCCTCACCTCTGACCTCTCTTTAGGAAACAATCTGCCCAAGGACATCAATAACAATATTAACATCATAAAGACATGATCAGAGCAGACAGGAGCAAGAGTCTATCCTAAAGTCACCGAGTGCTTGAATGAAAAGTAAAAACACATCCCATGTGGGGGAGGTGGCCTGTCTTGCTTTAGAAATAGCTCAAGATTAATGCGACTAACCTTGTGGTCTTGAAGTAACAAAAATGTCAGTCATTACTCTCTCTGAGCCTGCCTGGTTCACTCAGTATAATGCACACATGTTATTGCCCTGATGCATTATTAAGAGAGAGCAGCCTTCAGCCTCCCCTCTTAAAAGTAGTCGTTTTATATCTGATAGAGCACATGGCAACAAAGGACTGTTACAGGCACTGGGTGCTGTGCACGTGTTGTACTCTGTTGTTGTACTTTTTCTGCTGACTTGTACTGTATTTGTGTGTGTGCGTGTGTGTGTAACCCTCTTTGACTGTGTCACAGTCAAAAAATGAAAGGAACACTTTTTAATCAGAGTATAGCACCAAAGCAGTTATCCTTGTTGGATATTGATCTGGTCAGATAAGTAGCAGAGGGATTTGTTAATCAGTTTCAGCTACTTTGGTGTGAATGAAATCAACGACAGGCTCACTAGAGGGGCAACAGCACGATGCACGTGGAGGCCACTGACATTTTTCTGTCCTCATCTTTTCTGACTGTTTTTCTCTCGTTTTGCATTTGGCTAGGGTCAGTGTCGTTGCTGGTAGTCACTCCAGAGGTTGCACAGGTGGACATGGATGTAGAACAGGGGTGGGCAACTCCAGGCCTCGAGGGCCGGTGTCCTGCGGGTTTTAGATATTACCCTGGGTCAACACACCTGAATCACATGATTAATTCGTTACCAGGCCTCTGGAGAACTTCAGGACATGTTGAGGAGGTCATTTAACCATTTGAATCATGTGTTGGATCAAGGAAACATCTAAAACCTGCAGGACACTGGCCCTCGAGGCCTGGAGTTGCCCATCCCTGCTTGGGAAGGTCCTTAACCCATCATCAGGAAGTGTATCTGCTCCTCCTAAACTGCCAGAGCTACAAAATGACCTCCAGCAGGCCACTGGTGTGAAAGTCTCTCACCAAGCAATCAGAAATGGACATACTGAGGGTGGCCTGAGAACCCGACGCCCTCTAGTGGGTCCTGTGCTTGCAGCCTGATTGGCATGGGTTATAAAATACCGGTATTAGCAGATCTACCAGTGGTGCTCTGTGTATTTCACAGATGAGAGCCGGTTCACCCTGAGCACACATGATAGATGCGAAAGGGTCTGGAGAATGCTGTGCTGCCTATAACATTGGTTAGCATGACCTGTTGGTCAGTGATGGTCTGGGGAGGTATACCCATGGAGGGATGCACCGACTTCTACGGGCTAGGCAACAACACATTAACCCTGCAGACCCTACGCTGGTGCACGTGGTCCCGCATTCCTCATGGTGCACGACAATGCTTGACCTTATGTGGCAAGAGGATGAAGGATTCCACTGACTCGTCCCCACACTTACTTGATATAGTCCATCCATATCAAGTAAGTGTGTGTGTAACCTGACCCCCCACCCCCCCACCCTGCCAGGTTGCACCTCAGACTATCCAGAAGCTCACTGATGTGGGAGGAGATCCCCCAAGAGACCATTATGGGGCGATCGTGGCTCAAGAGTTGGCAGTTCGTCTTGTAATCAGAAGGTTGCCGGTTCGAGCCCCCAGCTCCGACAGTCTCGGTCGTTGTGTCCTTGGGCAAGACACTTCACCCGTTGCCTACTGGTGGTGGTCAGAGGGCCCGGTGGCGCCAGTGTCCGGCAGCCTCGCCTCTGTCAGTGCGCCCCAGGGTGGCTGTGGCTACAATGTAGCTTGCCATCACCAGTGTGTGAAAGAGTGGATGACTGGATGTAGTGTGAAGCACTTTGGGGTCCATAGGGACTAAGTAAAGCGCTTTACAAATACAGGCCATTTACCATTATGGACATTGTCACCCATGTATGCAACCACACGGGGGCCATACAAATGACTGAGTACCATGTTGAGCTGCTGTAATGAAATTTCAGCAAAATGGTCAAGGCTGCAGCATCATTCTTTTGGGGTGTCTTTGAACTCAGCCCTCTGTAGTTGATACTTTTCATTTTCAAACAATGTGGCATCCTTTTATTCCTAACCCATGACTCCGTCCATATCAGTACAGCTATCCAGTGGGATTTTTATTTTATCCCACTGAGATCTGATGTGTTTTCAAAGTGTTCCTTTAATTTTTTTTTTTCAGCAGACATAGTTTCTCAGTCCATCCACTGTTTGGCACTAAAAAAATTTGCTCTGTGTATTTATCTTACTGGCTGACTACTGGAAGCCTGCCAAGGGGCAGCACCCAGTCCTTGTGAGAATCGCATCATCCTGTTCTTCTGGAAGCAAACTGTAAGCCATTAAAATAAAATTACTATATATTCTTGATTGGTTGTAACTTTCTGTAAAAACACATTTGAACCCAAACTCGATCTGCAATATAAAAGCAGAGTAACAAAGACCAGCAGCTCCTCTCTGTTCAGTACAGACACACATACACAAACACTGGAGAAGGGAACCTTTTTGTGATAACCATAAGCAGAGAAGGTGTAGTATCCAACCAGAAATCATTGCTCCTTACACCACCATCTCTACCCCTTCCTTCTTTCTCTTATTTCCACTGTCCTTCTTTGTGGCTACTGGGCATGGTAAGGAAGGTTAGCTGAAAATATAATCCGTCACTGATTACCTGCTGCAAATCCTCCGTAATCAGAGCCTCTGAGGAGACGGCTGGTTCGAGGGATTACTCACAGTTTATCCAGCGACAGTAATGCGTTTTGGTAATCACCTGCATCATTTCAAAACTACTCATAACCTCATAAACAAATCAGTTCATCTGTGAAATCTATTACATTTGCACCTCTTATCTTTTCTAGGTTAACCACTTCATTTCATTTCATTTCCTTTTTCTACCTATTATTTTCCCACATGATCCTGCATTTCTCTAGCACTATTCATGGGTCTCAGATTGTTATTTTCCCTTCATGTTTCCTCCTCATTTGCACCCTGCAAATAAGCAAACAAGCTGCATTGTGCATATTAGTTACACTTGCTTTGCCTATAATGGAAAGGCATCCCTCAGTTACCTTATTTTGAAAAACAGATTTTTATTAAGATAGATGCTTTTGATTTGAAACAGTACTTTTGCATTCCAACAGCCAAAGAGAGGCAGGTGATTATGCTTTTTAATTTAAAGTGTATATATCTCATCAACAATACCCACAGTTCAACATACAACATGAACTGATGTGCTGGAAAATTAAGTAAATGGAAATCCACGTTTGCCTCTTCCAAACCTGCTTAGTCATTTTTATTTCATGTGTGCAGATGACTCAAACAAATCTTGAGGTGTCCCTCCCTTTACTGTGTGCAAAACAACATTTGGTTTGGTGAATACTAATAGGAAGTTGTTTGTTGTAAGTGCAGAGCCAATTAAACGACTAAGAAGTGTCAAAATCAGTTTATGCGTAGAGGCAAACATTTGGACCCATGAGAGGAGGCGATCGCTGCAGCATGTCACTCCCCGTCTTCCTCCTCATCCCACAGGATAATTCTGTGTCAGCACCGACTCCATCACTTCTTTCTCACGCTTCGATTTGTCCACTGGTTTCCACTCTGGCTCAAATTCTGGTCACATTCACCCTTCTTCTCCTTCTTCCGGCCTTTCTTTTTGTCTTCCTCCTCTCACACTTTGTAGCGCTCTTTCTTCCGCCCCTCTCCCAGTCTCTTGTTTTGTCTGTCTGGATCTTCCTCTTTCTTGTTCCTCCTCTCCTCCTGTATCTCTCCCTCAAGACTGTTGTGTTTACTCTTTGTCTCGTTCTCCTCCAGTGGAGGATGGAGACATGCCTCACCGTTGTGGTTACCGGCAGCTTGCCGTGGGAATAACAGCTGCCACTCCGTTGTTGAGAAACTGACAGAGAAGAACGAGAAAAAGGGAGAGAATCCAGCAAAGTAAAATCATGCAAAACATAACTAGTTTCAAGCATCTGTGTCAAAGTTTGAGAGTTTTCCTCTTTAATTAGGTCAGTCTTGAGAGTGAATGAAAAGCACATGAGATTAGCACCTGGACTATTATGCGGCTAGAGTGAAAGCTCTCTTACCTCACTATTCCCAAAGTGCTGCAAAGCAAATCAGGGAACCACAGCAGAGCTGTTTATTGGCTAGCGGAGCAACACAACGCTTGTGCTGGTCAGGTCTCAGGTGTGTGTGTGTGTGTCTGTTTGCATGCGTGAGTGTGGAAACTTCCAGCAAACATCCCCTCTAGCTTTGCTATAAATATGATGGTGTTTCTCGGGTTGCCGGGTTAGATAGCAGCTGAAAAGCTGTGCTGAATCCTGACGAGATAATTAAGTGTCAGGCAGTTGTGTCAGTTCACTGAAATTAATGTGAAAACATAATGCACCAAGAAGTAGAGCTTGCAGCTTGAACTCATCCTACCTTTTTTACAAGGGTAACGCAATTGAACTGTGTTTTCCTACATATATATATGTATATTAGGGGTGCAACGAGACACAAAATTCACGGTTCGGTTCGATATTTCTTCGATACAAAAATGTTCATGCCTTTTTAATTTGTTAAAATTATAAATATATATTTTAACTCAAAAGTACAGTTTTTAAATTTAATGTCGCTGAAACAACAAAATAATAAAAAAAATAAAAACATCTACCTGATTGAGAAATTACTCCTCTTTGGAAAAGAGAGTTTATAACAGAGAAATCTTTCCAAAATAAAAGCTATACTATACGCTTCTTCTGGGCTATATTCTCAGCAGCATATTAAACATATCAGGTCCCCATAAGGAGAATCATGTGCTAACGGCTGTCTAAATGACTCGGGTAAAGTTTGTAGCATGCTGCTTGTTGTTTTTGTCTGCTTCCACTTGTCTTTGCACTAGGATGATGTCGGAGTAAATGTGCAGTCATATTTGTTGTGTTCCCACTAGTGCTTTCAGGTTAATCTCGTTAAAATGACATTAATGCCATAAGGCGGCAAATCTCCGTTAACGAGCAACCGCGTGGGGCTGGACGGCATTAACATGTTAACAAGCTAACTGCGCTAACGCACTAGTTCCTATCAATTGAGCATTGCGTGGCACATCCGACATACTGTTTTACTTTTGTCCATGACGCGCTTGTTAGCCCTGCGACAGACTGGAGACCTGTCCAGGGTGTACGCCTCTTGCCCTATGACAGCTAGGATAGGCTCCAGCATCCCCCGTGACCCTGAGAAGGATAAGCGGAAGCGGATAGATGGATATATGTACAGTCATGGAGGAAAACAGCTAAATGCAAATTAAAAGCATGATAAGTGGATTATGTTTCCTTTAAAACCTGACCTGTATAATGTTGTCATACCTGGAAAAAAAGCCGTTAAGTTTGGCTATGATCAATCCAACATGGTGTCTGGCAGCAACGTTGTCGCTTATTGCATCTCAAAGAATTTTGTCATAAAGCTTCTCACCTGTTTGCATCCATCCTTTAAATTACTGCCATCTTATGGCCACATTTGGCAGTTGTCTGTGGCAGGTGTGATTCTGCTTGACTCCGCTTAATATTTCTGCAACACTGTGTTCAACCTCCACATCATCTAAAAATTCCCTAAAATACTCCAATTATAATTTCAAAAAACAAAAAAACAAAACTTTACAAAGTCATGCACAGAACTGAATTCAGTTCTGTTTCCCTTTTTATAAGTTACTTAGATCATGATGATCAGACTGTAATATACTGGATCTCTGTTGAATACTTTTATCCTCCACATCTTCTAGGAACTAGTTCATTCATATCTCAATATATTACAAATGCTTGAACCAGTTCTTATATTTCACTTTTCTACTCTCCCCAGCATACCTCATTCACCAATTCTCAACCATTCACACAAACACTTTAAGCTTTCTATCTAACACTTACCTACATTCACACTGATGGATACATCGGAGAGCAACTTGGGGGATTGAACCACAAACTTTCCAATCAGTAGACCACTTACTCTACCCCCTGAGCTTTAATCATCCCGTACATAAATATATTCAAATAGACAAATGTTGTTTTAGTGATAACATGGCCAATCATTTTGATGACTTTGTTTGCTGATGACACAGTCATGTTCAGAGGTTTGCAGGTAACCCACTCTCAGAGTAGCACATCATTAGATCCTTGAGCTACAGGCCAATATTAATGTTAATGAAAAAACTGTTACAAACCATGTAACAAAAAACTGTCAGCTGGTTTTAAGTTTAAAACTCTCAGCCTGAAAATGGCTTTTAATTTTCTAAATTAAGTAAAATATTGCTTTTTCTGGATGTCTGCTGCAGAAACTGTAGATGAACATTTTTATAGATGATTGCAATTACAGGTATACACTCAGGGTAAACACTTATCTCAAGTATGATTGATTTATTTACTAAAATAAGCATCTTAATGGTGAAAAAAGACTTTCTCTCCATTATTAGAAAAGAAACACATTTCTGAGCATTTTCCAGTCACGTTTTATTTAATTTTTGAAAAAAAAGAAAAGAAAAGTTTGGTCTATATATCATGTTTCATATCATGTCATTTTCAGCATTTAAAAATACTCTTTACTACGACATTTCCAACATCGAACGCTGTATTCTGAATGACTTTAATTCATGCAATAACACACTCTTGCACAGTATGATATGAACAGCTCACACATATGCACACATCCACACACACACACACACACACACACACACACACACACACACACACACTGAAAACAATAAGAGTACACTCTTATGTTCTTGTTCTACTTTGTGAGGGATTTTTTTTGTATCAATTACAAAAATCACCAAAACAACACAAAACAATGCAATGAAAAGCACAATAATAAAATGAATGAAAAAATACCAGATGTTTATATTAAAAAGCACTTTGTGAGCTCATAAATAGGGCGGCGTAAGTATACATTAAAAAAAATATAAGGTAGAGAGCAACGTAGTGGCTAACAATGGAGGGGGTGAGAACTGGAAAAAAAGGGAGAAATACTCTTTTATCTTTCACACATGGATACACTACATATGGTTTCAAACCAGAAATGTGGCAAAGCACAAAAATGCTAAAAATGTTTTCTTTGTTAATTTGTTCAGGTGTTACAACAGATTTTTTACATATATAAGCAAACATTTGGTAAAGTATACAACAGACTCGTCACTGTGTGAAACAGACTGATGTCTTCATGCGCCGAGACACTCAAAGTTCTTGAAATAAATTTTTACTCTATATAAATGAATACAGACAAAATATTCCAAATTATCATTGACAAATAGCTCTGTAGTAATGATTTACACTATTAATACTCAGCTCATTAGACTGATAAGTAATGAATAACATTCATTTTTTTCAAGGTTAGGTGTTTTGTCTGTATTTATTCATGTTTTTTTTAAATTTTTTTTATTTATTTTTAAATAATTTAATCATGTCTTCTATTTTCCACATGGATCAGCTCCTGGATGTTTATGTGATCAAATAATAGTTTGAAAAATAATACAAACTATGGAATAATAGATCTTGGAAAAATGAATGAATGACAATAGCAAAACACTGCTGCTGGTTTCCAGGTTTACCTGAAAACAAATACTCTTAAATAATCTTTCCATTTCAAAATTCAGATATTATCTATTCAGATAGATGCAGTACATCTGTTAAACCCCACAAAACAAACACAGGCACAGACCCTTTTTTCACAACCGGTTGAAAAAGTGAGGACAGACCAAAAGGGTCTCACTTTCCAAAATGTCCTTACTGTAGTGGTCTACAATACCATCTGGTCCTCACTATGATAGCTGGACTAGAACACACACACACACACTGCAAATCATATCATTACACTTGATTGAATGAGTTAAATATTTTTAACAGCTGTTGTCACAATGTAAATACTTTTAAGTGTTAGATTTTTTCCACATGGTTCCATTTTCATCTTCTGAATTTTTTCATATGAATTGATGATGAAATATTGTGTGCAAGAGCGTGTGTGCCTGTAGTCATCAGTCAGTCAAGAGATGTGGAGTCTGTGACCTCAGTGTACGACAGGCACTGCCAAACTCCACTCACATACACACGCATATTCGTTTTTAAAGAAAGGTGCCAGCTTTCCAGTCTCGATAGACAGCCAGATCGATTATATATATATATAATCTTATTTGACAGGTACAGACACAAAGACACCTTATGGGGGTAGAGTACCGGCCACAATTTACCTGCCTCTCTATTTCCATTTCAGGCGCACATGCAGGCATGTACACAAGGGAGAAAATCAAATTTCCAGGCCTTTTTACTGTGGGTCAGGTTGGCATTCAAATTCATTAATCTAGCATATGGGAGTCAGCTAGGGACACGTGGGGTGAGCCCTTGTAAGGAGATTACAACCCACACAGGTGCACCAGCACACAAAAAGGCACAGACAGACATAGACATACAATGGATACACATGCAAACGACGGGAGGCAAAAAACACATGTTGAGTAATATACGTGTGACAGGGGCATTGTGTTGACATTGTTTAGGTCCATTAGGTGAGTGGAAGGGTCACTGCAAAGCAAATGTGGCCACTTTTGTCCTAGAATGAAATCCTGGTGGGCGTGGTCTCAGCAACGTTCCCACTGATCAGTTGTGAGAGATGACTGGAATGGTCTGAGCAGTCAAATAATCTCAAATTAATCGAACAGACTTGAGATTTTGGACTGATATATTATCACCATTGTCAAAACACCAAATTAGAGAATCTTCTGGAAGAATCAAGCTGCATGAGAACTGAAAGCTAAACAACTTATTTCCTTTTTTTAAACGTGACAGTCGTCCATAGTCTGTCACATTCATTAGAACAAGGGCAAGTGAGAAATATAAGAAAACCTCTCTCTCTCACACACACACATGAAGTGTCTCGCACACACCAGCAACAGTCAAGAAGACAACGGCTAGCAGATAGATGGTCGCTAAGCAACAGGCAAAAGACTAAAAATATGGTCGCATTTCTTCATTCACTTAGAGAGCAGGCACACGCACAAACTCACACACACACGCAAACACTTTCAGTCGTCCTCCAGCAAGGCTTATCAACCTTTAAAAAGCCTACATTTCTAAATCCGTCCCAGTATTCCAGTATTCCTGTGGCGTCAGCAGCACTATTATCCTGCCCACTCATTCGGAAACTGGCAACTGTTACTGAAGCTTAAGTCATTGAGGAAAAAAAGAAAGAGTTTGGCCCTAGTAAGAGGCTGGCAGGGGCCATGGCAATGTGCAAGTCATGCCAAACATTGAAACACTGACCTCGGTCGTGGAGGGTTCAGGCCTAGGTTTCAACATATTATGTGCTGAGACCAAATAATTACAGATCATTAAAGGGTGTGAATGTTAAATGTTAAAATGAACAGCCTCAGCCGTGAAATTAGCAATTTTAGCCTCGTACAAATATGACTAATTCAAGAGATTTTTAAAGTTGTCGTTTTTTTTTACTGGTAAGGCTTAAAGTTAGGGGCGTGGACGCTATCTCAACCTATCAGGCAAATGTCAACGTACAAACACACATATCTTAGTTTCACTGTGACTTATCATTATATATTATATTTAGTGCTGTCAGCGTTAATCTCGTTAAAATGACGTTAACACCATAACCGCATTAACGCGGCAAATCTCCGTTAGCGAGTTAGCGCGGATCGCCCCGTGCGTGGGGCTGGACGGCGCTAACGTGTTAATGAGCTAACGCATTAACAAGCTAACGCATTGTCAATGTGCAAGCCCCATGCGTGGGGCGATTCGCGCTAACTCGCTAACTGAGATTTGCTAATGCGGTTATGGCGTTAATGTCATTTTAACGAGATTAACGCTGACAAACTATCAACAACCCACTGAATACTTCCAGTTCACATCTTCCCAATGTGGCAGTTTGCAAAATTTGGCTTTCAGACTATCCCCACCTTTCACATGGACAGTAGAGTTGCCTTAGGTTGACTTAACATGACCTCAGCATCTGAAAGGCTGAAAACGTCTTGACCAACGCCCTTTTCTACAGGTGTTGGGACAGGACATGTCATCACGTTTAACTTCTGTAGAACAATGTTAAATCTTTGCAGCTAAAAGGAATATGGCAGATGTCCAAACTCTATCATTGAAAGTGGGCTGGGGAAAACAGCTTTCCTTTATTTCCTGCAGCAAAAGATGTACCATAGAAAGAGTGAAGTTGCAATGGATACAGGAATGTTTACCCCCATAGAGCAATGCCTGTTTGCACCAATCACCCACTTATCTTCCATTTCTACATCCACCGAACTTGGCGGGGCTGTATCAGAGGCGTGGATTGGTCACAAATTAAGGCGGCTTTGTCATGTCTGCATTTATACGGGCTGACAGCAGTGAGTGGGCTGTCCATATTTAACAATAAGGATGGCAGGCAGGTAAATTGTTGTTTTCTGTCCTATTCTTGTGTCAGTCAACAAACCAAAAAGCTAAATTATTGTTTATCTCAGGATGATTTTTCTTGAAGATCTCCGTCAGCATGGTGGGTAGTTGAGAGAAAAATCGCCCACTTCCTGCAGAGTATCTCTTTCTATACTGTTTTCAACAAAGGGAAGTTGGCGTTTAATAATAATCTACACTGACAAGCCATATGCCATCCCTTCTGTCCAGTTTCGGTCCAGCCTCCGGGCAGGACCGGGCTATTAACACCACATAATGCAGATCTGGGCTTTGACACTTTAAACGACAGACACGGATGACAAAACAGTTCACACGATACATGGCCTAATATTCTCGCTTTTAGCTATTCTGAATATCTTACTTTCACTTCCACGCACACCACGCCTGAGTTTCACAGAAAAAAAAGTTTCACGAAAACATAATAAATAGCACAGTTTTACCCATAAAATATACCAGATCATTTACCACATATATCTGTAGTGTGAACATTTTTATGAAATTCTTGCCAGTTATTTTGTTTGTTTGTTTTTTTTTTACAAACTACAACCAGCAGCTTGTAGACTGCACACTGAAAACGTGATCTGTGACTATTTTCTTCTATCTCATCTTTGGATACACACACTTGTGATTTATATGTATATATATATATATATTTTTTTAATTTTTTGTTTAGATTACAAAGAAATGTCCCAACTGGAGCAGAACAGTCATGTGATATTTCAGAGCTGCCGTACATTTCCTTCAAAGTGTCTCACTCTCCTGTGGTTTTATGTTCACACTCTTCTTGTTGCATTGGGTTTCCTTAAAAATGTCCTCTCGTTTCTCTTTGTTTCAGAGAAAAAAGTCCACGTGAGTCTTTCTTGAATACCTCCAGAGTTTTACTTACAGAGTGGGTCTTAAGATAGAGGGGATATCAATGACTTCTCGCACACACATCAACGACAGTTTCTGTTATCATGTACAATTAGAAACACTGGCTGTAGTCATGGTTCTGATTTGTCGTCAACACCGTCGTCTCGCAGTCGATCCTTCGCTCCGATTCTTGTGTTGTTCATCGACGGCATCACAGAAGTCCCTGCTTGGCTCAAAGTTGTTCACATTATCCGTAGTTTAAAGTGTAAACAATGCACCTCACGATGTGTCGTGCACAAAGCTTCAGCTTTTTCTTGGTGGACTGTTCTTGTTGGTTCTTCCTCCCCACTTTAGAGATTTCTTCACTTGAATTTGTCTTGTCCATTATCAGATCACGCTGCATTTATACGGTTTTTCATTGTTGTTATTTTTTACAATTGCACGGTAACAACATCAACACGTGACGCCACTCAAAAGTTTAGTAAAAAGTGTGGGAATTTGGCATTAAACAGATGCCAAAATGAAACAGAAACTGGCTCAATTAAAAAGAGGGCAGGTCGGTCGGTGCTGACTACAACATTTCATCAACTTTAAGACTTTATTCCTACGGGGAAGATAACAGTAAGGCAAGAGCAAGGGTCTGAGGAAAGTGTATGGTGTGTGTAGGGACTATTTTGCACAGTGTACTGAGGAAGAAAAGAATAAAAAGACAAAAATAAAATGAAAGGATGTTCACTTTTCATCTTGCCCGCAAATTGGTCCCCGCAACTGCAGAATCACCCAAGGGCCCCAAGAGTGTGTATATGTGAGTGTGTGTGTGTCTGTGTGCATTTGGTGGAAGAGGGATTAAAAGTGTGAAGTCACTGTCAGTTTTAGAGCTCAAATGTTCAGACAGGAGCGTCCACTGATACAGTAAAGGTGGAGGGAGCGAACGAGTGACTAATACAGGGCAGTAAAAGGTTTTTACCACATATTCTTGTTTATGCTATACACACTTTCTTCTTTCTCTATTTCTGTTTCTTCTTGTCTCATCTTTTCCATTTTTATATCTCACTTTAATCCTCACTCTCAACCTATTTTCTCTTCAGAAGCCAGCTGATCGTCTTTTCGTTCCAGCTGTCTTGGCAGTATATTAGGACAACATGAGCCTGTACACTTTGTTGTCAACTGCTGATTTTAGAAGCACCCTCAAAAGTCAGTTTTATACCTTTTTTCCACGATGTTACATTTTAATTTTATGTATTCGAGAAGTTTCGTCATAACTAGACCAGAGGGAGGGGCTTCCTGTCTAAAAGAGCTGCTAATGTAGAATAAATAATTATTAATTTGGACATTTGGCAAGTTTTACTGTTTATGAGGACTCACTCTCTGTTTTTCAGGACAGAGAGGAATGTAGGGAAAAAACACATCTGATGAAAAACTGAAATAGTCTTTGGACGGATTTAAAGATTTCCTGAAAAGTCGGCCCATATCGATCCATCTCGACTCCCTCTTTCAAGACTGCTGCATCGCTCTCTCTCTCTCTCTCTCTCTTTTCATATTGGCAGTGGGCCTCTCTCTCCCTCTGCTTTCCTTTCCATTTAAAACCCTGGTATATGGCAATAGGCCTCCAGGGAAGCCAGCAGGATGTAAATCAGCCACAATGAGACAAACATCAGCGACGTTATTATTTTGCAAGTCCGCGGCCCACCCAGCTCGCCACCGGCGACTGTTGCCCGCCTCCGGTACAGAAGCGTGAGCACGCTCACCACAGCTAAGATAGTGAAGAGGGTGACAGAGAAGGCCAGACTTCCTGGGTCCACCTTGAAAGGTTTGCCCTTGGAGCGCCAGGCGATGGCAGCGATGGTCCATGCCACGCCAATGCCCAGAAAGACGTTAACCGCATTGGAGCCGGTGACGTTGCCGATGGAGGCGTCAGCGTACTGGTCCTGGATGGCAGCGACCTTGCTGGCAAATGTGTCTAGAAGAAAGAAAGAAAGAAAGAAAGAAAGAAAGAAAGGCTTTATTGTAAAACCCTTTTTTATGCTGCCTCATTTTTAGGGTTCTTTCTTCTACTACGTTCATCTTTTCAAAACCTCAGAGCAACCGCTTCAAACTACAATAGAAAAATCAATGTGCAAGATTAGAACAAGGCATAAAAGCAAAGCATAGACCTAGCGTCAAAACAAGACAATGACACTGTGCCAACCAAAACTATGGAAATTACTTTAATTGAATAAATTTTAGATGTATTTTTGTGAAAGACTTGCTCACAGGCTGCTGCAAAAAGCTAAAGGTAACAACTGTTTTCCACTTAAAAACATACAAGTGAACATCATGTCATTCAAGAATGGAAAGAGAAGCATAAAGACAGGACAAAACTGTGAAGTGGTTGTTCTTTTTTACAGGCAGACACTGATTATCAGTCTAAGAAAAAAAAGTTACAACACCTAGGAAGAAGAAAAGCAACTGTACCGATAACTGAGGACATAATACTCAAAGACAGACAAAGGACGAACAAATGCTTGGGTGACAGCCAAATACAGCAGAAGATTTTATAACCTGCATAATTTAAATATGCAATGCTGTCAAATCCAATCAGTAGATATTTGGTTACACTGGTGCTTATCCAGTCAGCTATCACGAAGATGATGGGGAGTCATACATAAGATTTTATAAAAAAGGTTTGTTGCAGACACTGGAAGTCATTGATGAGTGAAATCCTGACATTTCCGGGAATATCCTACATGTCAGTTAAAGTCAAACTCAGTTCTTCACTCTTGGTAGATCACCTAACACTTGCTGACATCTTATACACCCACAGTTTCTATGCATCTGCAAGCCCCTTTGCAACCACAAAGGTCAGTTCCTCCATTCCTTTTGCATAAATATTATCACGGATGTGTAACACTGTATGTGTAATTGAAAGGATTACACACTCACTTGCCACTTTTTTTAGGTACACCTTGCTACAACGAAACCATTGATACAAACAAACAATATTGTTTAGTTTTAAATGCCTGTGATCTATTGTCCACGAGATCATGCTCTAACAGGAGCAGCACCTGGTCTTTCGCTGCTGTAGCCAATCTGCTTCAAGGTTTGATGCACTGTGCATTCAGAGATGCTCCTCTGCAGACCTTAATTGTATTATGTGATTATTTGACTTACTGTTTAATTCCTATGAAGTCCTATGAAAGCCATTCTCTGACCTCTGGCATCAACAAGACAAAGAACTGACACTCATTGGGTATTTTGCTTTTTTGGATCATTCTCTGTAAACCTTAAAGAGGTGGTTGTGTTGAAAATCTGCTGTTTCTAAAGCACCCACATTCAGCCCATCTGTAAGGTGGCCCTGAGAGGCCAAATGGACTACAACTTAAGAAAAGATCAGCAATAAGAAAAGCGCTGCAATAGCACACAAAACACAACGGAAATAGGAAGAAATGAAAACGGAAATAGAAAAAACGAAAACAGAAATAGGTAAAAATAGATTTCTAAAAGCACAAGGGAAGTGTTTCTGGGGAGGCAATAACCCGACGGACCAGTTGCAGGAACCAAAATATGCAATAAGAATTGTGCTGGGAGACACTTAAAAGAAGTGGAGGATCTATCGGTAACTGTGTTAGCCTAACTATTAGCCTAAAAATCTGTCATCAGTATTATATGAATCATGAGAATAAAACACATCTACCATGTTTTGGGCGCCTGCAACTGGTCCGTCGGGTTATTGTCTCCCCAGAAACACTTCCCTTGTGCTTTTGGAAATCTGTCTTTTCCTAATTCTGTTTTTGTTTTTCCGATTTCCATTGTCTTTTGTGTGTTTTTGCAGCGTTTTTCTTATTGCTGGTCTTTTCTTAAGTTGTAGTCCGTTTGGCCTCTCAGGGCCACCGTACATCTGGCACCAACAACTATCAAATACACTTAAATCACCTTTCTTCCCCATTCTGATGGTCAGTTTGAATTTTGGCAGATCTTCTTGACTATGACTGCATTCGCAAATGCAGCTGTGATGTGATTCGCTGATTAGATACATGCAATGACGAGCTGTTGAATCAAAGCAACTTACAAAGTGGACGGTGAGTGTATACTGCATAAGGAAATAACAATCTGTCAGCCACAGTTAAAGTCTCTTAGTCCATATTTTTGTAATCATGCTCCATGGAGCTGAATCAGTGGTTTAATGCTGGTTGCTCAGTGGTTGCCCTGTGTCCAGGTCATATCTTTAGAGAGAAATTTCCATCCCTGTGGGATCCCTGTGGAATGATCATTTCTGTGTTCACATTGGGTCACTGTTTGAGGCGAGAGCCTTTAGAGTTACATTATCAAAATTTATGTGCATTTAAAAAAGCCTCAGGAGGTTTGCGTTGCTCCGCGATACACATTTTTGTCAGAAATGGATTCACTTGCCATATATCGTTTTTTTTTATGCACACTGGGCAGAATTAAACATCACTTGCATTAGTTTCAGAGAAGATTTACTAGTCCTGCTGCAATTTACAGTTGTGTTCTGGCATCAGAACAACCAAAATCAATGTAATAAATGCTGTGAAATGCTGTAGGTGTACACTAAGTGTGCTCTGTGGTGCAGGATATGTGAGGAGAAACTGGATGAAAAGCAGAGAGACTACAACTGGGTTGGCAGGGAATACCGGCGGAAGCTGCTGCCAGTTACTGAACGTCTGTTTTTAGACAGGCTGGTGAGAAGAGCCTCAATTTTCATTTGAATGTCAGTGAGATTAGCTGAAATTCGTATCCCAACATTAAAACTGTCCTCAAAATTTTTTCGGGGGGGGACTGTAATCCTGCTGGGGGTAGACGACACAAAAAACAAGTGTGTGTGTGCACATAGGGGCAGCCATATAACTCCACATTACTGCCTCCAAATAAGATCATCAGACACATGTTAGAGATGCAGTGGGACAAAATCCAGCAGCATCACAGACTCTGAATTAGCAATGTTTCTTAAGGGGAATCAGTTTGCTAAAGAAATATCTTCACTTGTCTAAAAAGCAACTTAAATCCCAATAGGTGCTCAATGAACATTTATTTGCTATTTCATATAAGGCTGTTCGATATAAGATATATATCGGATGACGATATGAAAACGTCTATCGTTTCATTTTACGCTATCGTTTGTTTCGTGGTGTCGCAAAATAAACTGTTTACGGCAATATTTTTCATGACTTTGATGGTCACTGTAGTTTATTAATTTCTTAAAGCTCTCTCTTTCTCTTATATTTAAAATAACCACGCTACAGGCGGATACGCGACTGTTTTTCCACGTTGTTGTTAGCAACAGTGACGGTAAACCCAGCGTGTGGCTCCGCCGTCCACTTGTTTATTTTCCACATAAACCTTTCACAATAAAGCTGAAGATCCTGTTGGGATTTTTCAAAATAAACTGAAATGATGACAAACAGGAAGAGCAGTTGAAACAAATCGAGGACCTTATTTCTAAACGAGGGGCTACCTCTGTAGCATGGACATGGTTTTGTTATGAAAAGTATGACACGGACCAGAAAACTGTACTATGCAAATTATGCAGGAAACTGGTCGGTGAAAACACTCGACTCCAGGTACACGACGCCCAGCTGAAAACACTTCACACGAGTCGAGTTACCCGAGATTCACAGAATTTACAGAAAATTTAAAATTTTTGTGATATATATCTTTTTCGGGACAATAAATGTCTAATATCGGGATATGAGATTTTGGTCATATTGCACAGCCCTAATTTCATATGTTTAAAAATAGAAAACAGAACTGTCATGGTTGTGGGTCTCTGACCCAGTGTTTTGTGTTTGTGGACTTTTTTGAATCTTGATAAGTCATTATTGTGGTATTCTTAGAGTTCTCATATTTCCTAGTTTAGTTTTCTTCGTTTATGAGTTTCTGATTCTTGTGTTTATCCTTTGTGGTTCTGGTTTAGTTTCCCTTATTGTTTTGTCCTCAGTGTTTCCTGTCTTGTTATGATAGTCTCTTGTCCTGCATGCATTGTTTAGTTTTCCTTCCCCTCTCTCGTTGCGTCTGATTTGTTCCTGCTGTGTTTCTCTCCTGTTTCCCTCGTTATCCTGCATGTGTATTTAAGTCTTCAGTCACACTCTGGTCGTCGTGGTCTCCATGTTTGCAGTGTGTTTCTTGTGTGTAGTTCATGTTCCTTTATTGTGTCCTGGTTGCAAGAGTCTTAGTTCTAAACTTGTTTCTTTTAGTGTTTTTTTTTTAATTTTTATTTTTGCACCACATCTGACTTCTTCATCACAGCAAATAAAGCTGCCTCTTAGATTTAAATCCCCCGTCTCTGAGTCCTGCGATCTGGTCCTGCCTAGCCAGCCACACAGGTAACAATGATGAGAACAGCCTGTTTAATGCTGTGGTGAATGTACGCAGACCTACTGGAGTGTCATCTTCTGAACATCTTCATTTGGCTCGTATAAACTCCTTTCGTCCACACTATTCCTGCTAAACGGTCACAAAAATATCTAAAAGTTCTCATTTGATGAACGAGGCTGTGCAGATTTTTATTGTTATACTAAAACAATTTAAATCCTCTGTTGCAGCAACTTCCCACAAAATTCCAAAAGGACTTTCCACAGTGAAATTCATGTATTTAGACCAAAGGAAGAGCAACAACTAAATCAATATTATCCAAAAAGTCAAAAATCAGTTCACACAGAGATAAACTTCAGGTATGAAGCAGCGTATGAGATGAAGACTGCAAACCAGCGTCAGCATTTGTTCACCACGGATGCACATATCAAACACCACTTACCGTTTAAATACCTCAGATGGCTACAAATGAGCTGTGCAAACCTCTTAAACAGGCAGAAACATTTTTGCAGCGTGCAGCTTTCAAACCATCAGCGTTTGCTCTCTAATTGCCTGAGTCTGCAAATTCTGTGTAAATTGGGCCGATAATCCTGGAGTGTGTCTCCAATCAAATAACACAGAAATGCTTTTATGAATCTCGAGGAGGACAGAGAGAAGAGAAGGAGGAGGGAAGGGCGCATGTCAGAGAAATGGAAACGAGAGAGCAGATGAGTGTTGCTAACAAGTTTTAAGGAGATCACACACGCAGAAGGCAGCAAACACTCCCTGTGAAAGTCATAATGGCCCGCTGGAGATGCTGCATGCTAACTTGCAGCTCCTCGACAGGAAAAGCACACGTTTTTACCCACACGCACGCCTGGTTTCTCCAGCATACACAGGTCAGAATGATGGATGATCCAATAGCAAAAACACTAAGAGGAGGAAAGAAAGAGCGGAGTAAGGTAACACCAAGTCAGAGTAACAAATTGACCAGAATGGGGCATGAGAGCCTAACAGATAAGTGGGGGGACTATGAGAGACTAAAGAAGGAACAGATAGAGATCTGGCTGGGAGTGAAAGTGATCAGAGATTCACAACAAGAGGGAAAATGAAAACATTAGAACCTTGCAAAAGGAAACGCGCTGATTTACGGATCTAAAATTCCCCTTCAGACACCATAACATGGTTGTAGAAGGAATTGATTCAAACACTACTTTCCAGAGACCTCATCACAAGCCATCCAAGTTACCGCCCGGAAGAGCAGCACAGGAGCCGTTTCTATAAATCATACGAAGGGGCAACAATAAACCTGCTGACGTTAGGAATGAGGCAGGGAATTGAATGAAAGTCTGGGGATGATCTGCCCACTCCGGGCAAGAAAAAAATCCGAGGCTGAAGGCTGTGATGGAGCCGGAGTTTTACAATTATATTTTTGATTTCGATCCTGGAAGTCAAAGCGGCTGCTATTGAAATCAGGCGCAGGAGAGAGGCTTGTGTTTGTTTATTTACATCTGAACTTTGGAGGGAAGACGCAGCTCATTTCATGTCTGGTGAAACGGAAAGCTCGAGTGTGGTGTAATGGGAGGGGAGGAATTTGTAACATGGCAAACGTGGAAAATAATCACTCTGCACCACTGTGGCGTAACACCGAGCCATCTGTTTCTGTTTGAGTCCCGCTAAACCTCTCCTCATACCTGTATTCAGATCAAGCTGCAAGCTGGGAAAATCTTCTTCCTGCTTGTTTTCAACAACCGCACTCATACACAGGCATTACTCATAATAACCCACAATACCACATCTAAATGTAACCATGTGTCTAACTAATTTTTCATTATCTAGCTAAACTAACCCTAACACAATCAGACTAAGAGGTCACACAAAGGTGGTGGTTATGAACTTAATAGGTTAAATCAGGGTTTTTCAATCCAGCTAAAAGCGTGTTCTCAGGAAACGGGTGGTATTTATCCATGCTGACCAATCATCAGCATGGATAAGACACTGTAACCATTGTTGAAAGTTTGTATTTTAACCCAATCTAACCAAGTTGTTTGGAAGGTGAAACAATATAAAAGAAATAAAGATCCCAGACACGTTTTCTGATGTGTTTGATGAGCTGGCCATTGATGAGCGTGTGGTGGTGAATGTTTTGGTGCTTAGATTGGGATTTAAAGTCAAATAATAAGGCTCTTCCCCACTCATCCTCACCTGGCACTGATGTTCCCAGCGCTACAAACACCACAGCCGTCACAGAGTCTTTCAGTCCTATCGTGCAGCCGAAGTGAGATGCCAGATCGCCCGTGACTGCGGTGAGGACGCCGATAAGCGATATGGAGACGATGAAGCAGGCCCAGCCGTTCCAGTACTCTGTGGGAGGGACGAAGGCGAACAGAACCTTCCAGAAGACGGTGAGGAAGTGCATGATGTAGTCGAAGCAGGAGGGCAGCCGCTCCTCGCCGCTCTCCTCCTCGTCATCATCTCCTTTGGGTAGGTGGGAGATTGAAACGGAGTAAAAGTAACAAGACGATTAATAAAAAGGAATGAGACAAAAAGAAGAAACAAGACAGATAAACTTCAGCTTTAACTCTAGTAAGAGACAGAAGTTTGATATCTTTTCTTGTCACATTTATCTCCTAAGTCTCTTGATTAGCTTAGATTAGCATAAAGACTAAAAAACAGCTGATCTATAGCTTTGCTTAAAGCACCCATTTAGCAGCACTTTAAATCTCACTCAATTTGTATTTGACATTGTTTTAAATGTTTTAGTCATGACTTGATGAAAAGCAGCTGGTATGTAGCTGTAATTCACAAAAACTACCCAATATAAGCAAAATGGCTAACTGCCTGAAATACCTCCCCAACCTAACATTTTAATTAGAAGCTAATAACTTACGTCATATTAATTGATAAGCTTTAGAGATTATAGAAATATATTTAAATTAAGAGTGAGGGGTTGTTTTAAGCAACACAAAATGCTGTATTAATTAAATGCTATAATGTACCAATAATTGTGCTATGTTATGCTAATCTAGCTTGCTAGTAGCCCATACTATGCCCATATATGAGAGCTGTTTCATTCAATCCCATTCCCACCAGTTTACAGAGTCAAGCATGCAGCCTTACTTTCTGCCTTTACAAATATTTGCAAAAGAAACATTTTTTGAGTGTGATACTGTAATCAAATGTCACCATAGCAACTAGCAAGTAATTTTGATACATTTCTTCTGTCCAAGATATTCCAAAGTGAATTCTAAGGGATATTATTCAATAGTATATAAAACCTGCTCTACTGATTCAATACGTGCAGAGTACCCTCTCATCCAACATCAGTTTCTGCCTACGTATCCCCCAATTCGGATGAATGGGCAGAAATTCCCACAGACACACTCCAAAGAGTGGAAGCAGTCATAACTGCAACTCCATATGTGCATGAGTAACATGCAGGTAGAAATATTCTTTTGTCCATGTACTGCATTTCCTACAATGTCAAACTACTTTACATAACTAAAACTGAATCAGACTTCTGTCTGTGACAGTAAAGAAACAGACTATGAATGTAATAAACGAAGCTTATGCGTAAGTTCAATAGGGAAGATCTGTAGTCACTCATCTGTCTGCTTCCCAGGTGTTGATGGATAATCTAAGCTTAGATTATCCACATCACTTCCACTTTCCCACGCTGTCAAGCTGATTGTGACATCACATGTCTAGTCCAATCAGCTTTCTGCTGGCCTTCTTCTGACCAATCAGCTTTCACTCTGCATACTGTACATCTGTCATTCTTCTTTGCAGTTGCCTTCGTGCAACTCAGGCTCCATTCAAGCCTCCATCTTCATCTCCACCACCAGTGTCTAGACTCTGGGGAGTCCTGCTCTAATCCCTATCACCACTGAGATCCCGTTCTGCTGCGCCGGGCCATCAGGGTCTAACCGCCAAATATCTCAAACTGAATTCTGTATATCAATAAATCACTTTCAATTCCTTCTGATGATCTCTCCTTATCAAAATACACTATAAGGGTCCAAATTAAATGCTGATGTCACGTTTTAAGAAAAGTTCTTTCCCTTCATCCACCATCTTTAAAAATAAAGTCAAGAAAAATGTCAGCCAAAACCACTGTTCATAAATCAAAATGAAGCCCTTTGTGTGTGTGTGTGTGTGTGTGTGTGTGTGTGTGTGTGTGTGTGTGTGTGTGTGTGTGTGTGTGTGTGTGCGTGTTACCTGCACTGACTGTAACAGCATTGACAAACTGTTCCCTCCAGCTGCTGCTTCCCACCACCAAGGCCAAGTTTGTCTTCTTGATCAGCTTATCTACTGTACTCTATACACACGCACACACAAATATACAAACGCACAAATATCAACCATGCCATTGCATACAAATCAGGCAGAACAGGAAAAACACAACCCTCAAGCTGTTAATTCATTCGCAGCTATACAGAAAGAGGAAACTGCTGACATCAGGCCTTTCGGTTAAAACCCAAACCATACATTCATTGAAATTTTCAGGCCCCGGTACTCCAGGTATAAGGTGTGCTAATTAATATAAAGCTGTGAAATCAGCCGTGCCACATTTTACTTATGCTCGCTGTAAAATTCAGGAAGAAAAAACCTTCAGGCATTCTGCTTCAGTGTTTTAGTCTAAAACAGGCAAGAGAAGAAAGATGATAAAAGATGTTGTAAAAGAGCTGACAGCAGCTAAGGAGCACAGCACTAGCAGTCATTACTGTAACTTTACTGACAGGGCTTGGAGGGAATTCTGAATTTTTTACTATCTACTATGTTAAAAGCATCATAAAATGGTAAATGTGCCATATTTTAGCAGTCACGGTAAGATAAATTACTAATTAATCTCGATGTGTGGCAACGCTTAATGATTTATAGATTGGGATGTGATTAACCCAGGCACCATTAGTACATTTCAGTATTGTACAGTAGATGATTAGAGAACAAGCTTTGCATGCATGAAAATGATGGATTACCTTTTCAGCATGCCTAAGAAGTGTATTTACTGCTCTCTGCACACAGACACACACACACACGCACACAAAATGACAAAAAATGGACACGTGAGATGATGAAATCTGTATGCAGACACACGAGTGGTGACATTTCGAGACCAAACAGAGATGAAAATGACGAATGAGAGGACAAATGAATATGACAATTAACAGGAAAAATAAGTAACGATATGATGACACAAGATGAAGAGACAGGCATCAGTTAGGGGTCCACGTGAAGCCACAGAGAGCCCTATCGTTGTGTCGTTATTGTGTTTCCCCGGCTGCACACTCGTGACGATGGTGTTCGTCAGAGTTAGAAATGGATCAGATCTAGGAAGGCCCGCCTCCTAGTGTTAAAATATTTATGAAAGAACAAAGCCAGGCTTGTTTAATGCCTGTTTTGTACTGAAATATGATGAAAGCATATCGTCTGTGTTGGTTCTCAGTCATCCAGATGATGGAAGGAGCTTGAAAAGAAAGCAACTTAACTTCTTTGAGTTTCTGAAAACATCGTGTTAATAAATTATTAACTTATTTTTTGCAGGTCCTTTTTAAAAATCAGCAGCATCCTACCAGAGAAGGTGTTGCTCTACATGCATCCAATGCAAAATGAAAGAATGACACTGGACATTTAGTTTTAGCGACCCAGCAGGACTTAAAATGCATCTGATAGAAGAATCGCTCACATACACCTGCTCTGGTAAAGGCATTGTTAGTGCAGTATCGGCACGCACAGACACACACTTACCTTGAACTCGTAGGACTCCTCTATGACCACTTCTACCTGTGTGTGTTCGCCCAAACTGGGACAGCCCATCTTGGCCACCTCTTCCTCCTCCGCCCCCACCAAAGGCTTGTTTTCATTCGAGTCACCTAGGTGACAATAGAGATGAGTAGTGATGAGACTTTACAGTAATAACAGAAACAGCTACCTGCCCAGCCTGGCAGCAGAGAAGCACATGACAAGAACGGGTTGGTGCTCGTTGGTTAGCAGTGACTGTACTTTCAAAATAAGAGCAAACCTTTCAGTTTCAGTGGATGTGCCCTGCCAGGATACTGTTTACGCGTTTTCATTTTGAAGTGTCTTTATTACTGCTCCATTTACTTGCACACTGACATTTTTAAAGGCCAAAGCTAGTTTGCTAATATTTTCACATATAGGACTTATTATTATCTAAGATCCTACTTAAAAAAAAGTCAATGAAAAGATATTAAAAATAAGGTCTGAAATGTTTCCTTGTGTTATTCTGAGTTTTTTTGTTTAACAGTGAGATATTTTTAAGGATTTAAGATGAAAATTGTGTCTAAAATGGTAGAGAAAATATCAAATACTAGTTACATATCATACAACAGAACATAACATGTAACATGATAATTGTACTGTTTTATTTATGCAGTGATGGAAATCTTCTATCATCTATCAATACTTTCCACCTTTATTGGTCCATACCTTCTGTTTGGGAGGGATAGCCAATCAGAAGACTTCAAGACAGAGGAATTAAATAAAAGCTGTTTTAGCAACAAAGACCAATGTATGAGCTACAAAAGAATGATA
Organism: Copadichromis virginalis; assembly: GCF_057382275.1. Lineage (NCBI taxonomy): Eukaryota > Metazoa > Chordata > Actinopteri > Cichliformes > Cichlidae > Copadichromis > Copadichromis virginalis. The sequence goes on from NC_140620.1 coordinate 50,049,718, forward strand.
TATATAACAGTGAATCATCTAATGTCACTCTGGTGGAGTGCACGAAAAAAAAAAATGGAGCTGGAAATGAACATAATAGGTCCATTTTTAAATTTTAGCTCAGCACAATTACTCTAGGTTTGGGCAGTCACGTTACTCAAATATCTCCGTGGCATTTAATCATCAAATCTTGCCCTGAGGGTTCTCCATATAGTCGTTTGCTTAATCTTTTAATTTGACAGATTTCAGACATCATCTTAAGACTCTTTTTTTCATTATTCTCAGCAGAGACCACAGCAGTGTGAACTATTACTGAGAAAACGTATGCTGTGGGTTGTGAAAGAATATTTATGTATATGCTAAATCTTTAAACATGGGAAACGCGAGCTTTATCCGCAAAAACTTTACGTTTTCTCCCACCTCTCTATATGCTGCAGCATCTCTCCCAAACGTCTCCTTGTTCGCTCACGTTTCCAAAACAGACAGCAAGTTATTAATTTTTGCCGTTATCAGTGTGTAGCTCGCTGTAATTGAAAAGCTGTGTACTGTATGTGACAGCATTATGTGGTTGCCAGTCTGCTCGCTCTGTGACAGCATTATAAAACCCATCACATTTCTGTGTAATGAAACATGCCACGGCATGCCGCAGGCTATGGGCTCTTCCTGTGTGACATCTACACTATAGACGCTTTGAGAAGAGCCTCTGTGTGTGTTTAAAGAGTGATAAAGCAGGAAGATTCTGGTGCGGCTAATTGGCTGGCACGTCTTTAAAGACACAAAATGAACGCAGCGAAGAATTTTTGTTTGAAAAATACGTGAACTTTCTGATTGGGACACATTAGCTGCTCTTTGAAGCTGCTAACACATTCAGAGGTACAATGCTGGTAATGTTTAGCACTAAATGTGGAATATATATATATATATATATATATATATATATATATATATATATATATATATATAAAAATGACATATTGACTTTGAGCATTGGTTCTCTCCAGCCTTGAGTCACCTCGGGGAGATCAGCTGTCTCTCTGTTAAAGAAGCCTTTTAAATTTTCATCTAAAGCTTCTCACATTCTTAAAAAAAAAGAAGGGCGGGGGCTTAAATGTTTTAGATTCTTGGATTTCAAAGATCTGCGCGGGTTTTGAATTAGCAGATGACAGTACGAGAGGAAAGAAGCTGATCGAGATGGTTCATTTGCCATGACTAAACTGCAAATTGTGTTCCATCTGCGACGACGCTGCGATACTACAGCGATTCCAGACAACGAAAGGAAGCTTTCTGGCTTTTGTTTATACTGCATACACCAAACCTCCTTATGGTGACATAATTAAGCAGATCACATGCTGATTTGGATGAGTTATTACTCCTATCCCTCCTGTGACACGATTACTTCAAAAACGCATCGCAGCTCAGGGCCAGTGATGTCGAAATCCTTCCCAAGTCACATCCTCAGTGGCTCAAAGTGAAATGTTTCCACGGTTAATCTGAGTTTAGATTGGAGGCTTCAGGTAATCAATGCTGGTCTCACCTTGTCTCCAAGCGACAGATGTGCACCGGGCCTGTTTGCTGATAAATAAAGACGTCATTCTGTCTGTCACACTTTCCCTGTTCCTGCTCTCACTCCTGACTTCTTGATACTCTCTTTGAACAAACACACACACACACACACACACACACACACACACACACACACACACACACACACACACACACACACACTCACCGTGTTTCTGTCCTATCTCCAACAGAACAGGCTCTCCCAGCTCGATGGTAAAGGTCTTGTTCTTCTCATACTCTTCATCATCAATGATTTTCACCTCGATGATCTTCCTGTTTGTTAAAAGAAGAGAGAGACGACGAGGCTCAGTGTGTGCAGTCCAGATAATTACCTTTTTTGGTTGTTCTCCATCATAGTAAGAGCTTGTTCATGGCAAAGGACCAGTCTATTAAAACTCTCCCCGTGACAGGTTGTAATCGGACACGAGGTCATTTCTGCTGCCCCTACACTGAAAAACACTGACATAAGTAATCATTATACTACCTAACTTGAAGTAACAGTTATAATAAACACACCCAAAAAAATAATTAGATTTGATCCCCTTGTGATTTCTCTCAGAGAAAAGGATGACGAGTCTGAGCAAAACTGAAGGCTGAAGCCCAGATTGGCAGTACTCGGGGGAACGGCGTGTGAGGGTGCTAGCTACCTCCCAGGCTTGACAACTGACAGTGATGCTATGAACACCACAACTACTGGGGAAACATTTTCAATCAGGAGCGCCCTGGGGAGCAACTAAAATGCAGTGCAGAGAGTTTTGAGGGGATGTGTAAATTGGAGCGGAAAAAAGGTGTGGAGATTTTCAAAAATAGCTATTGGAGCACTTCTTAGTACTGCTTGTGTTGCAAAAGACAGATTATTGATATATTTAAATAATGATTTTATTGTCTTCATAAAGAAAAGAATCTTTGAAAACCATAAAAACGAATAATTTGTGTCTAAAACTGCAGACATTAAGGTGTCAGTGCAGGGAGGCTGTAAATGTGACGGGAGTTTAACAGGACAGACTGAAAGCTGTGATTGCTTTGCATGTGGAGTTTCAATGTAAACCAACAATAATTAAACCATTCTTTGTATGTGGCAAATCTATTGAATCAATTTTTCCCCACTTTAAACATCTGCAATTTTTTTTAACCTCACAAAGTGTGTGCGTTCATATTTACTGGCTTGTTATTTCCTTCAGTTTCCACTCAGTGCATAGCTTCTGTCTTTCTGCGTGTTACATTTACCAGCTGGTTTCGCATGTTTAACCGGCTTCATATCTACGTTTCTTTGTGTGAAGCACAAAAACCCAGACCAGAGCTACTTCTTAGCAATTGAGGACTTTTAGGAGGAGACTAGGTTAGTTGAATCTTGTGTCATGATGATTGAAAGCCATGGCATTCGCAAGGCCTCTGTGTCGGGCTCCTCAGACAGCTAACGACCCCCGGTTCCTGCCAGGATTGGTCTGGTAAATGCTAGATTACTCGTGAGAAAACTTTTATGCTTGGGATTTCAAATCCCGAGGACTGGATTCACTCTGCGTGACTCAGATGTGGCTGAATGCTGGAGCGTTCAGCTGTGTGTTAACACAAAGTCCAGGTGTCATTCTCAGCAAATTCACCCCAAGATCAGACCATGTAATGTACATAGAAACCACAAAGAGCCAAGAGTTGGAGCTCAGAGAGTACGGACTTCAGTTAACATTTAATGAAACGTTAAATCTTAAAGGTCTTGACGGTACAATCAGAAAAGGAGTAGAGCTTGTTTTGAAGGAGAAAGCCTCTTCTTTCTAAAAGAACACGGCAAAGTTGCATCAACAAAAACCACAATATGTCTGGAACAATCCTTTGGAAAGACAAGAACAATGTAGAGATGTTTGCCTGTAAAGCACGCTGAAGCATCTGGAGAAAAGCAAACTCAGCATATCATCAAAAGCACCACATATCGACTGCCAACCACGGGGGTGGAGGGTGATGATTTGGGGTTATTTTGCAGTCACGGGGCCTGGGCAGCTTGCAGCTATTGAGTCAACCATGAACACCTCTGCATATGAAAGTAGTCAAATGTATGGCCATCTGTCTGACAGCTAAAGCTTGTCTGAAACAGGGTCATGCAGCAGTGATCCCAAGCACAGCAGCAAATCTACAACATAACGCCTGAAAAAGAAAACAACTGAGGTGTTGCAATGGCCCAGTCAAGGTCCAAACTCAACTAGATTCTAACAATCCCACATACAAAGACAATATGCACTGCAAGCACCTTCAATCAAGGCTATTCCCTCTAATTTGGGTGTTCTATCGAAGATGTTAATTTCCTATGTCTGCCTTTGCTTTGCACCACGGTACTGCTGCTGATTCTGAATGGTGGGATGATATTTACTCATCACTACCAAACACATCTGTGCGTTTAGATTCTGTGGAAGATGAGGTCAAAGCCTATACACTAAACTGCTCGATGTAAATAAACATTTCAAACAGAACTGTCTGGCTGAACCAAACTTAGTTCATTCAGGACAACGATAATCAAAAGGAGATTGTTTGGTTCATCTGCAATGCGTTATATTTGGCGGTATGGCTCAGTTCTGGGAAGTCCCCACACTTCCAAGCGCATACGTGGAAAGCATAAGCCAGGGAGAGCAGTTAAAGCTACAGCAATGCCACATAGAGATGTAAGTCACAGCTGATTATTATTTTAAGACCATAAAATATAAAACTGGTTAAATATAACAAAGCCAAGAAAGGAAGATTTTATCAGAGAGGACAAAGCTTCAGCAAATTATACTTCCAATTACTTTAAATGGAGAGATTAAATGTTTCACTAAAGTCATTACATGCAGCGTTTATCCTCACTTTAAAAGGAGAACTACTTCTATAGCTTATAAAGTATTTCTCTGTTTAATTGTTATTTGTGCGTGTCGTGCAGCAGCTTTGATGCTTCTAAGGAAATTTCATCAGGTTTGGTATCTTTCTGGCCCGTTTCATCTTCATCACCACGATCCATCTGCGTCTACCAAGCGGAGAGGAAGAAAGAGCGTTCACTTCCACGTGGTTGTGTAATCGCACGTTTCGCTGTGAGCCATGTTGACTATAATGCGGAAAATAGGCTTTGCTTCAGCAGAAAGAGGAAGCGAGAGGGAGAAATGGGCGGGGAGACGTATATGGAGGGTGGAGGAAGGGCAGCGAGGGAAAGAGAAAGCGACGGAGGGGAAGAGACGTGGAAGTCCATTTTTATCGTTGGCGAGCTGTCAAGGCAACAGTGGATGTAACTTGATTGATTTGGTATTTCCAGCGTCACATCAGCGTGAGTGGCCAACTCCCAGCCAGTGATGGAGAAGAAATTAAAATGTTGTTTAATCAGATGTGAAACAAAAGGAGATAAAAAACATCCTATATTTAGGAGGACTACAGGGAACTGAAATTACGCTCGTTATATCCACAGACTGTAAATAAAAAATGGTGGTGCTTTTAATGCTGTATATTTAGGCAAGTTTACTTGGGAATCTGTGGCGACTGACTTGCTTTTGGAGCCAGCCATCAGTGGCCATTAGAGAAACTGCATTTATGTCTTCTTCTTGCTTTATTATGTAGCTACTTTCATGCCACAAGGTGTCGCCACAGCGGGTAGCTCCACATGTCAGTCTTAGCATCCTGACGCATCCTCAAAGGGGATTTGTGTCTTTAGCTGGAACATTTGATATTGTTCAAATGATTTCACAAATGAAATTGTAATGCTGAGTTATGTAAAAGATTACACAGACATCGTTAAACCTTTTCCTCTGAACTGGGATTTATTTTTTTTTGTAGCTTAGCATTTGTTACGCAGCACGTTTGTCAAACTTCTGATTATCTAGAAACTACAAAAACTGGAAGAAAATCATAAAGTTTGAAAATAATTATCGTAGTATGAACTCTAATGCTCTCTGGTCACCATGGTAATGCCTAAATATTTCTTGAAAAAAAAAAAAAAGACGCACAACTACAACACAGGAAAAGACCCAGGGAAACCGAGTTAACGATAAAAACCCTGAAAAAAATAAATTTCAAACCCGAGCTGGTACCGGTCCGTGGCCCTGGGGTTGGGGACCGCTGCTCTACTATTAAATTCAATGCTTTAAAACCCAACACTTTGACTTAAAGTGAGCTTCTGGCAGCGGCGCTATATTCTACTTTTAGTGGAGATATCATCTGAATTTCAGGAGCGGGGCGTCTCCTCCATCACCCCCCTCCGGCCTCAGGCTATAAAAGCCCCCTTTCACCTATACCTGCTGTTCTCATTTTCATGCCCCACCCTTCCCCCCCATTTTCCCTCTCTTTTCTCTTCCTTTCCTTCATTCACTTCTCGTTAGGAGCAGTCGCAGTCCCCTTTGAGGCCTTCCCCAAACCGCAGCACCAGCTCACACTTCCTCATGCCTCATCGCCCATCGTTACAGAGGATGTGGTCCCAGCTAGTTATTAGCTCTAATTTAACATCAGCTGCTAAAATGTGAACATCCATCTGAAACCAAGAACTCAACGTTCTAAACACACACAAAAAGACAATTAAAAGGTAAATTAAAAAGGCACAATCGCAGTAAACTCCAATGTGACCACATAGAAGGAAGAACGAGAGTAGCAACAATAAATAAGCACAAACTGACAGTGACATGGGCGAGGGAAGACAGAGGTAAGTGGATAGAGAAGTAATGAAATGCAAAGCAGGCAAACAGAGAGGAGGAGGAAGTGAAAGAGGAGAGATAGGGATGGGATGAAGAAAAAGGAGGTGACAGAGAGGAAAAAGGCTGGAAGATGAATATGAGTAATACATAGAGTCTACTGAGATATGAGGGGTTACAGCTAAATACACACAGAGTTCATTCAGTGTTACAAGACAACCAGGACAGAGAACCATGACCATAAAATGCCCTTTGCTGAATTGAAGAATGAGGCACTGTGTCTACGTTCATAGATAAACAACAGAACTTGATGCATAACTCTAACCCCAGCCATTCAGGTGATGTCATTTTTATTTTAGATAAAATAAAACATTTGTTTTGGTAATCAGGAAACAAAGAAGATCATAAGTCTAAATGACATGTCTGTTTTGCTTTTCTCAAAACATAGCGTTACTGTAACGGATTACAGGTGGGAGCTGAGGCTCAGAGGTGATGCACATCTCCTCTCCTCATTGCACAGCCTCATGTCCACTCTACAGTGACTAAGGCCTCCTGCAGGAGTGTCCACTCCCTCCCAGACACCTAGTGATGATGTGAGCCAAAATGATGATGAGAGTCAGTTTAGGAGGAAACGTCTGAGTGGAAATACTGAAGTCTTCCAGAAGTCTTTCCCCTAGATCACAGATGAGATTTATTGATGATTTCTATAAAGTAGCAGAAAGTGCATCTCTAATCCTTAGCGACAGTCTGACAGGCTACCAGTGGAGACAGTGGCGACCAAAGGCTTGTCTTCAACGATCATGGGACACATCTCAAAGCAGGACTTCAGATCCTTAAATCCCCCCACCTTCTGTTTGGAGACTTTTAAAGCAGAAGTGATCACAGGCAGGGCTTTAGTGAAAGGATTCACCATTCTGTGTCCTGCTTTTGCTTTTTAACAAGCCAGAGATACAAACTTCTACAAACCACAGTAACAAAAGAACCAGGCTTTTTTTAAAAAAAGGGATTGTTCTTTAAACCTCTTGCTGAACTTGTGAATCACTCAAAGTCGTACTATTTGAGGCTGTGCCTGGCAGGGCAGAGGTCCTGATGGAGGACTTTAAAGTTGTCCTTCTGGCCTGCAGCATCATAGGCACGGAGATAACACCACCTCAAGCCTTGTTTGAGCCTCGTGGGCAGCTCAGCGCTCAGCCCAAATGAGAAGAAACTAAGCTGGAAAAAGGGAGCTCACAAAGCTGGAGCTGTGTCTGCAGGAGGAATGAGGAGGTGAAAATGAAGAAATCAACACTGACATCATTGTAACTTGTCCACTGATTTCATCCCCTGGGAACCACTGTCCAGACTACTTCCTAGGGGATGTGCCACAAGCGGCCTTATAACGCTATAATAATAATGGATACTTTATTGATCCCCATGGGGAAATTACTTGTTTTTCTCTGCATTTGACCCATTCACTCAGTGAAGCAGTGGGCAGCCCACTAAGCAGGCGCCCGGGGAGCAGTGTGTAGGGACGGTACCTTGCTCAGGGGTACCTCAGGGTAGCCGTTAAGTGGATTCGAACCACCGACCTTCCGATCATGGGGCGACCACTTTACCTACTGAGCTATCCCTGCCCCCCATAGATTTAAGGTAAACGTTGATGGACTGATTCTTATAGCACTTTTCTTCTCTCCCGGAGCACTCAAACCACTTTATACAACATGCCTCGTTCATCCATTCACACCAACTTATACAAGCACTTTTTTCTATGCTTAAGTGCTTTCTATCTAACATTCACAAACATTCATACTCTGATGGATGTATTGGAGAGCGACCTGGGGTTAGTATCTTGCCCGATAGTATTTGGCATGCAGACTGGAGCAGCCAGGGATCAAACCACCAACATCCACGACCTGCTCTACATATATACTTTTGCTTCTGCTTCTATAGATCTTTTTTTTATTGCCAAACAGGCTTCGGGTGCAGGGAGAAAAGGATACGATCTGAAGAAGTTAAGGCTCCAGCAGCGCTTATTTATAAAAAAAAATAATGCTATTATCTATTTAACAAAAATGAACTCAAAATGCAAGAACAGTGCATAAAAACACGTCCTAATGTCCTAAATTTGTGATATTCTTCCTTTTTACACATTTTTTAAATCTTTCCCTTCCGTCTCGCCTTCTGTTTCTACCTTGTTACTTTTTGACACCTGCTCCCCAGAAAGTTCCTCTGTCAGAGCGGAGCCTCAACGCCCCGCTCTGTCAACGGACTGACACAAAAATCAGACACATACCAGGTTCACTGAGCACACAACTTGCACTGCCAGAAATAGAGACTTTTAGAAGGACAGAGTGAAAAAAAGGTCAACAAAAGGTGTTGTTGATTGAAAAACCCCAGACAGAACCGAGTGAGCTGTAAATCGATTTAATGGGTAAGTTTTATACCGTTGCAGCGTGCCTGCGTGTTTGTGCGTGGCTCTAAAGTTCTTACAGGAGCGACGGTCCGAGTTTGGTTTGATTAGTTAAGCCCTCACTGCATTACTTAATGGACAAAACCTCTGTTTATATCTTTGTCTCCATCACTTTCCATTTTCTCCTACCTCCATTCCTGCTTTTCTGTTTGTGTGTGTGTTGTGTGCATGAGTGCTGTTTCAGGCACTGAAAGACAGTCCACCATATTTTTATAGAAAGAGCATCGTAGAGAACCGCAGCAGCTAACAATTCATTTTCTTAAGTGATTCTGATTTATATACACACGCCAGTTTTACTATTGTGCCTTCTGGTGGAACCACTAAATCTCTTATTCATGTATGCACTCGCTCAGAGACAGGATTGCAACTATGCAAACTCATGACGGTAAAATATTTTAGTTTAAAGGGTAAAACTTGGAAAAGGGAAGCCGAAGTCTGGCTGTGAAAATAAAACAAGAACAAAGACGAGGAGCGAAGACGGGGGGCGTATATCTTGAGCAGACCTTTAGATGGCTGCCAGGATGGTAATGGACATAACAACAAGTAACAGGATTACAAAAATTTGATTATAGTCCAAAAGGGAGAATAGCACTCTGCTACAGATTTTGATAGTTTACCGAGAGTGACCCAGCGTATCTATCTCAGATATGGTACACTATGCTCATTGCTCCCTGCAAATATGATGCACAGAAAGTGGAGAGTGATGAGTAATTATCCCATGAGAGCCGACAGGTGGATGCTCGGGTAGTGGAGGGGACGAAACAGCTGCAGGGCAGCGGCAGCACTGACATGTCAGTTGGGAAACTTCTAGCTTAAGTAGACTGCAACATTTGGAGGGTGTGATTGGTAAATTACTGTACTGCAGGTTTCACTCCATTTGCTAAAGCTAGCATTAGCTAGATATTTTAAAAGAATTACGAGCTTTTTATGAGCTGCTAAAAAGTCGTGCAGCTTGTCTGTTGGTAAACAATATCAGCTGGATTAGGATTGTTGCTAATTCTGCTCTTAGCATGCAGGACATGACTCATCTCGACTGCACACTAGTCTTTCCTGCTTTAGCTTACATTTACCCCGTCAAGGTGGCGCGCAGCTAAGTCTGCAGCCTGTCTCTAACCCTAGCTCCACTAGCAGCATCTCGTGTTAGCCTATTTCCCTAGACAACAAACACAACGGTCTTGCAGTTTCTTAAACAAGGATGAATGCCCTTCCTCTGCTTATTCAGCCCCGAATGCTGATGCTTTCACCATCTACACGTGTCCACGTCAGGCTGTTCTTCTACCAGAATACTCCTACATACTATGAAAGGTTAACGCAAAACATGCTTGATAGCAGCTGAAAGATGACAGCTGAGGAGAGGGGGCAGCGATCCGCCTTTTACAGACTCCGGGCTTTGCTCTGTTTAAGTTTACATCTAAGCAGTATTTCAATGTGGATCCAAACTGCTGAGTGCACATGCATGACACCGTCTGGATTTCTTAGCTTGAAAGGAAACCTCTTTCTTTACCCTCACACAATGAGGGAAGCTGACGTTGTACAGTAATCCTGTAAGCTAAAAGCTCAAAGCACTTGATTTCACAGTTCGATGTCACAGTCATCTCAGGCACACGGCTGTTCAAACCTTCTGTTTGTGACCAGCATCCAATCAGATGAAAGCTAGCTTAAACGGAGAGAACCAAAAAAGCTTGTTTCAGACCACTGATTGCGCCAAGACCCATTATAAGTAAATAAGCAAGTTTTGAACTGTGACTCATGCAAAGGCACTCTGGTAGAGTCAAAGAATAAAAGCATGGAGATGAGCACAATAGGTCCCCTTTAAATAACAAATAACACAGGCTGTTTGTTGAATACAATGCTATGAAAATCCAACTAAAATTCCCAATTCGTCATTGAAATCCTACATTTTTGACTGTCGGAATGCCAGAAACGACTTTATGAATGAATCCAGAGTAAAAACTGCTAACGCTGCAATCAAGGAGGATTTTTCCTTTTCAAAGATAGTAGAAAGATGCAAAAAGACATCACTGAAGAGCTGATCAAATGATATGAATGGTTCTGAATATCACTCATACACCCACACATGCTTCTACATGAGCAGGTAGGCTGAGAGAAGTCCTTCGTTTAGCTCTTCTCGTCTGCGTGGAAGCAACACAAACAAAGCAATTTGAGTGAGGCCAGCAGAGAGAGGGTGAGATAAAAAGCTCTTTAGGGGAGAGATATCACCCCTCTTAATGATATCACGGAACGCATAATGAGGAAATGCAAAATACACATACGCATACTGACTGGTCTCTGGCTGTGGTGAGTAATAAAGTTTTATCTCTGGTGTGTATGTGGGAAGATGGAAAGGTGCAGGGGATGAACTGAGGGTGAGAGAGAGGGGTACGGGGAGGAGGGGGAGAAGAGGTAAGAGAAGCAGGACATTAAAATGAGGAGGAGGATGAGGAAGGGACACAGACGAGGGTATGAAGTGAGGCTAAAAAAAGGGAGCTAAGAATGAAAAGCCGAAACAGATGAGAGCGAATTAAAAAAAGGTTTCCCCAGCTTCTCACACAGGAAATTTAATGCGATTCTGGCACAAGTGACCCACTAACGATTCAAAAATATATGGATGATCGTTTTATCTCCAGACAGATGCGCTCTCGATACGAAGTCATCTGTGTGTTTCTGCACAAAAGGTGCATGAAAAAAATAGGTTTTTACTTCCAAGTCCTCAATATTTCATATGTTAAGACTCCACTAAACTCCAAATAAAATTGTCATTTGTATACTTTAGCAAAGTTGCTAAACCTGCAGTCAAATGAAGCTTTGGAAATCCTGTCACGCAGCATTCAGGGTACTTTAGTGACTAATCTGCTATAGTTGTAGGCACAGCTGGTGTTTGTTTTCATGGGGCAGCTGCCGCAGCTGCTACTTTCGGGTACACTGCTTGGTAACGCGATGGTACAAAAATGATGGTGGATAGCAAGAAAGGCTCAAAGTTAATAAGGCAAGACCTGGAGGACAACTCGCAAAAATAGGGGATGAAATCTTATAGGTGGAACCAAAGAAAGAAACTTGAAGTATCACATCAAATCCAGGGTTTAGGGGGAGACACACACATATGCACACACACAGATCACAGATGCTCTATTGGATTGCAATCTGGTGCCATTTGAGTACAGTGTCATTATTCAACAAAGTAATTTGATTTGTGCTTTGTGACTTGGTGCGTCACATGTTAGCAGCAGTAGCTGTGGTGCTCAGGTTCTAGGTTCTAGGTTCTTTATTATTTGTCACATGCATAGTTATACAAGTATAACACACAGTGAAATGTAGCCTGACACGCTCCTCGACATGTGCAAAAGTAGGGGTGCAATGATACACAAAATTCACGGTTTGGTTCGGTTAGATACTTTGGTGTCACGGTTCGATATTTTTTCGATACAAAAATGTTCATGCCTTTTTAATTTGTCATTTATTAAAATTCTAAATATATATTTTAACTCAAAAGTACAGTTTTTAAATGTAATGTTGCTGAAACAACAAAATAAAATAAAAAATCTATCTGATTGAAGAATCACTCATCTTTGGAAAAGAGATTTTATTACAGAGAAATGGCTCTTTCCAACATAAAAGCTATACTATACGCTTCTTCTGGGCTATATTCTCAGCAGCATATTAAACATATCAGGTCCCCATAAGGAGAATCATGTGCTAACGGCTGTCTAAATGACTCGGCTAAAGTTAGTAGCATGCTTGTTGTTTTTGTCTGCTTCCACTCGTCTTTGCACTAGGATGATGTCGGCGTAAATGTGCAGTCATATTCGTTGTGTTCCCACTAGTGCTGTCAGCGTTAATCTCGTTAAAATTACATTAACGCCATAACGCGGCAAATCTCCGTTAACGAGCTACCGCGGATCACCCTGTGCGTGGCCGGACGGAGTCAACACGTTAACGAGCAAACTGCGCTAACGCACTAGTTCCCACCAATGTAACTGAGCATTGCGTGGCACATCCGACATACTGTTTTACTTTTGCCCATGACGCGCTTACCGTCAGGGTCATGTTTCACATGAAAACCAAGATAGTTCCAAACGCCAGATCTGAATGAGGGGGGGGGAGGTTCAATTTGCCATGTTGCAACAAGCTTAGCTTCTGTCTTGCTAGCTTGCACTGTGCTCAGTGGATCTGCGCTCGACAGTGCAGCCTAGGCAGAGTAGTCGAACGCAGATCCACTGAGCGCTCAACACAGACAGGATCGTCAGAAGAAAAGTTGATAAAATAAATAAAAAAATTTTGTATTGTTCGATACATACATACCGAACCGAAAGCACTGTATCGAACGCTTCAATATCGATACGAGTATTGTTGCACCCCTAGTGCTCAGTTGGAACTTAGGGACTTAAAGTGGGCCAAGAAACCCCCCACACGATTACACCACCACCAGTAGCCCGAACCTTTGACACAAGGCAGGATGGATCCATGATTTCATGCCATTTATGCCAAAATCTGACCCTATTGCCCAAATGTCACAGTAGAAATCGAGGGGTGTTCAGACTGGACTATGTTTGTCCAACTAGAGAACAGACTCCAATTTTCCTAAAGCACTGTTAACATTGAAATGCTGGCAGCAGCTGGTTACAAAACTGTGTACCGTATTTATGGGACCATAAGGCACACGGTATTATAAGGCGCACTGTCGACACACGGGTCTGTGTTCATACATAAGGCGCACCGTATTATAAAGCGCATTTAACGAAACAAATCAGTCAGAAAAGTCAAACTTTACTCAACTCATTCCGCTTGCTTCCTCCACTTCCATACCATTAATTCATTAATGTTGAATTCTCTGGTAGCTGCTCTATAAACGCTGGAACAACAGTATATGTTATTCCAGTGTTTTTCTAATTTTTGCTATGTAACTTTGCACTGTCCACTTTCTGCTGTAACAAATTTCCCACGTGTGAGACTAATAAAGGTTATCTTATCTTACATTAATGACTAACCTCATATTGTGGCTGGACTATCTCAGTTGTTCTCTCCTACTGAAGTTTGGTCCGTTTACAGCAATTTTCCAGGCGATTGCATTTGTCAAAAAAAGTGGAAAAAGGTTAGCGTTCATTCTCCAGGTTCAGTTTTATGCTTTGGTATGCTAACGTAGCGGTGTCGCTAGCGATCACTAGCACAGCATTATATACCATCTAGCCCAACTTCAGTAATCCTACAAACATCACTATTGTGTAGCTTTCTCTCTACATTCATGTTGGAAGTGATAGCAGAGCTGTACGTTTTATTTTTTTCCAGAAATCTCTCAGTCAGAACATGATATATCATGTTAAGGTAACTAGCAAAACCAGCGAGCTAACTATCTACTAACTTCCTGCTAACTTCTAACTCCGTTTAATTTAATAAATTCTGTTTTCATGGATGCCTGGATGTTTAACTTAATTGATACACCTGGTAAAGCAGCAACACTGATCATTTTATTAAAGATGAAAGAATTTACACAGTGTTTGTTTGGGACCTGACGTGGACAGAGTTTTGGACCCAGATTACTATGAGCCGCAAGGCTCCTGACTACGGTAGCCATAACGCTCAGACAATTCATCAAGCGGTGCAGCTTCGTAGCTTAGCAAAGTCCTACTAAAACATTTTTTGACAGATTTTTGAGCGCTGTGTACCACATAAAATCAGCTCGAGGTCAGTGTAGCAATGGGAATTGCATGTACCAGTTACCAGTCACTTTGTGGAGCATTGGACTGCCATTACCTCATAAGACTTTGTTGTTACACTTTCTCTTACCGTACATTACTAAATCTCCATTTGCACTATTTGCCTAATTGCACTACTCTGCCTGGTTTACACTCAATGTCACTTACCCATTATATTGTATATTGTATAGCTTTCTGTTATATGTAAAATTGTATTTATTTAAATTTTTACTTTTTAATTATTTTACTTGCATTTTTAATCACTTTTATATTTAAATATATTTAAATGTTCATTTGCTATTTATCTAGGGATTGAGAGTAACGCAATTTCTATTCTCTGTATGTCCTGTACATGTGGCAGAATCAACAAATAAAGTTGACTTTGACTTTGACTTTGACTTTGCATTTACCTGTGTGTTCCGCCCGGAGTCTTGAGAGTGTAACACCGGAAGGTGAGAAGCAGAGACTCCGGGCGGAACACACAGGTAAATGCAATTCCCATTGCTACAGTCAGTAAACACAGCCAGAATTAATAGATAAGGCGCACCAGATTATAAGACGCACTGACGATTTTTGAGAAAATTAAAGGATGTTAAGTGCGCCTTATAGTGCGGAAAATACGGTACATGACAAACCAAAACACTAAAGTGCATCACAAGCTGACTGACACGACTTTTGGTGTGCACCACCAGATGACAATGGTAAGATTTGTGTCTGTGAGGTGTTTAAGGAGCTCTTTTAGCACCACAGTTTTGTTAAAACCAGTAGCCAGTCTGCTGACTTTGCACCTGCAGCAAACATCTAATTTGTTATGGGCCAGTGTAGCCAGCGATTTCCGTTTCTTCAGATAATTTGAAATGCTAGTAAAAAGCTCAGTCCTCATCAGACGATAGTCAATATTTATCTGGTTCAATGCAGCAAATGCCAACCCTGTTTGGCTGTCCACGCAGACTGTTTGACTGCACGCACCCAAAGTATGCTCAAGCGTGATGGATCAAAAACCCCTACATTACAAATGGACGGCAAAGCTTCCAGTGAAACATATCAGGTAAATTCATAAGCAGAATTTGTTCACAGAGGCTTCGTTCTCACCTCGTGTTAGTTATTATCAGAAGACTCTGAAGAACTAGACATGAGAGAAAATGTGAAAACATGGAGCATGAGAATATCTGGTTGGTAACCATGAAGTCATGAGGGGCGGTGCCAACATGTGATACGAGTGTGTGCAGTACACACTCACTGTGCAGTCGGCAGCATCATACACATACAGTGTGTGTGTGTGTAAAATCCTGACCTCGTTATATTGTGTAAAATTAAGCTCACAAATCACATCACCTCCCTCACACATGCACACACAAATCCTGCAAGATGCACCATAATCCAGAGGAGCTACTTCTTTCTCCTGCTCCACGAGGAACAGAAGAAAAAAAAAACAGGATGAAGGAAAAGGATGGAAGAGAAGGGATGAGGAAAACTACACAGGAATGTCAAGAGTATTAAATAAAAGACAGAATGAAAGAAACGTCTGACGTGAAGAGCGATCCGATTATGGAAGGAGGGAAAAGGGGGAAAGAAAGAGAAATCAGAGGATGGGAAATTAGTTCCGGGGGGATGATGGGAAGAATGAGAAGGAAAAAAAGACAAGGGAGTAAAAATCTGATCAGACATGTTGCCTGTGTTAGGTTTGCAAATCGAAAGCAAGTAGAACAGAAATGAGGCGACACACATGTGCGACATGCAGACACGTGAAAGTGACAAAGTGAACATCGCACATTCTGCACACTTGCACGCAAACACTTTCATTTCTCTCCTGATCATCATCCGCCCTCGCAGCTTCCCCCTCGCTCCTGCTCCCTCCTCCACAATCCTATCGTTACATTTGCATGAATGAGGACTGGGACTGCTGTGAAATAAAGCGTATGACATGTGACCGTCCATGGGATTGGTGCTGCGGGGACGCAGTGTGCACATGTATGTGTTGCTTCTGTTCCAGATATGGAAAATATATTCCTCTGTTGTGATCATAAAAGCTGCTCGTCTCTGCGGCTCTGTGTCCTAATTGGGATTGTTGCGTTACCCCACTCCAATATCTCTTTCTACCTCTGCTGCGTGTGATGTGCTACTTGGAGATGGTCTCATGAGGGCAAGACTGACTTTACCAGGAAAAATGTTAAAGGAAATAAGCACAATGACAAAAAAAAATGAGTGAATGAGAGTGAATTGGTTTTTATTCGGCATGGAGAGTCAAGTCTGAGGGCTTAGCGTAGCTCAGCCTCATGATGTCGATGACAGACGAAAGACAGACCCACACGCTTGCCCTTTTTAGATGGCAGTTAGCCCCTTTTTGTGTAATTTGAAAGTGCGAATAGAGTAGAGCAGAATCCCCGAGTGGCACTATGAAAGGGTTTTGGGTACAGAGGAACAACGACACACGGTGTGCCTCCAAAGGGAATCGCACAACCTCATGAGAGCGTGTGAGTCTCTGAGTTAGCTGACAAGTTTTCTAATGTGGTTCGTTTAGCTTGGGTCAGAGGTTTGACCAAACACTTTGACTTTATGTAACAGCTTATATAACAGCTGACAGCCATTTTTGCTGTGAAGGAGCCGTGGCTGCGGCTACAGTTCAGCCCTAGAAAACGGCAGCCTACACCGTGGAAACTGTGATAAACAGCCGGGCAGTGCTCACCTGTACAGAAACGACAGTTTATTAGTATTATCATACCTTGAGGCGACTTTTGTTGTGATTTGGCGCTATATAAATAAAATAAAATTGAAATTGAATCATACTGCAGCAACTCATTTTGTCCTTCAGGCAGGCAAATGAAACATGCACCTTGCAGATTTTAACAACTTCGCAAATCAAATGCAAAACAATTTCCCGAAAATATCCACAAATATTGATGAATCCACACTGTGGAGCACGAGTCTGCTGGTACTGCTGGTGAAACTGTGCTGTCCTTAAGGACAAACTCATGTTGCCTGGTGGGAGGCAACCTGTCTCAAAACAATTGAGGCCTACCTGCAATCACTCTCAGGCAGATTTGCGAATGCTTGCAAATAACTGTCGTCTAATTCATAAACCAGCAAGTTGCAATCAGTCTAAGTTAGCCTGCGATGATGAGCTCAACCCATCTGTGCTGTGTAGTCTTTGGGAAAGGGGGCTTGATTGGTTCCCAATTAGTTGTGTTCTGGTATATTCCTATACAGATGCAAGGTTAGGTTGCAATTAAATCACTGTCCTGCAGCAACTACGTCACTGTTTGTGGATGAATTTTGGTTCTAGATGTTCTAGAGCAGGGGTGTCGAACTCCAGGCCTCGAGGGCCGGTGTCCTGCAGGTTTTAGACATCATCCTGGGTCAACACACTTGAATCAAATGATTAGTTCATTACCAGGCTTCTGGAGAACTTCAAGACATGTTGAGAAGGTAATTTAGCCATTTAAATCAGCTGTGATGGATCAAGGACACATCTAAAACCTGCAGGATTCCGGCCCTCGAGGCCTGGAGTTCGACACCTGTGTTCTAGAGGTTCCAGCTGAAATGGCTGAATTTGTGACGTTTGCTGATTCATGGCTGTATTATCACAAACAGTTTTCAAAGTTGACCCTGTTCAATTGCAAAATGACAGCAGTTCGACTGCCACTTCACAGGCGACAAGATCACAAGCTCATTGCACTCATTGGTTGCAATATTTTAGTTAATGCTGCAGTCTCCAACCACTGTTTTTCCCCACTGTGACTGTAGCATTACACACCATCTCAGACTCTTTAACTTAACAGCTTGAAGCTCTCATTAAGGTTAACTGTCAGAAGGTTTGCCATGGCGATGACCAACTTACATACAGCAGCAGCCCACCTGACTTTGTTTCTTCATGTTTTCAAATGTTGTGGCTGCCAGTTCCCACTCACCCCCTACTGTAAATGCTTTCAGCAGCTTTCAATTATACATTTGCATCAGTTCTTTTTCCTTTGATGCACGGAGGGAGGAATGGATGGAAATGAAGCTGGAGGAAAAGATTTTGAAACAAAGAATATGGAATTACAACACACAGAAATAAAGAAACAAGCAAATAAATCGAAGAATGAAGGATGGAGCAGTCAATGGGGACTAACAGATGGAGAGATTAAAGCCAAACACAAAGATTCAGCGTGCAAAATCCAGGGCGGAAAAAAAGAAGCCCTCAAAGCTCCACAGAGACGGAGAAGAAGAGTAAAAAATGAGGCCGATAAACCGGAACGACGCAACTTTATTGCAACTTCTATTTATCCATTCTCCATCTTTGTCACGGGCGGAAAACATCCTGAAATACAAGTAGTGTTGAAGACAAGCAAAGAGAGATAAATAGGCAACAGCCACTTTTCCACGTCTGACGTCATTCTGATCTTTTACCCCCTCCCGCCTCTTCCACTCTTTTCTCATCTGTTCTCATGTATGATTTAACGCTGCTCATCATATATTAATGATCTGGTCAAGTAAACGGCTGTCTTGAAGCAAGAATGTCACAACACGAGGGCAAAATCTACCTAACAGCCTTCCACTGTCGGTGTTGAGATTGGATTAACTTTAGCCAATTCTTCTTGTTTTTCCCCCGTAAGCATCGCTGGGGTTATTAAACTCTTCCTATTCTCAACATTCTCTGATAGGCTCATTACCATTCTTAGTTTTAATTAAAAATGCAAACCTATTTTTTAATAGCTGCACAGTTTCATCAAATCCAAATAGTCTTTGAGTCTTATATAACCAAAAAATTATTATACCACATTTGGTTGCTTTGGAAGGTTTGTAATCCTCATTGCAGTCAATATCTATTACTTAATGAAGCATGACCCATCTTAAGGCTGTCACCAAGGTGATTAACATTGTGCTTTATTACAGTGGTCTCCAACCTTTGTTGCGTCACAGACCGACAATATTTTCACGGACTGGCCTTTAAGTTGTTGCGGATAAATACAACAAAATAAAACCAGTACCAGTTTTAAAAAAAAAAAAGATTTAGTCATAACACACGGGAAAAGACACGGGGAAACTGAGTTAACGATGAAAACGATAAAAAAAACCAAAACAGATTTAAACCCTGAAAACCATAAATTTCACACCCGAGCCTCAAGTCTCGCGGACCAGTACCAAACGACTCACGGACTGGTACAGGTCCGTGGCTCGGGAGTTGGGGATCGCTGCTTTATTACACTGCAATTGACAATGTTCAAATATGATTTGCTGGTACTGAATACATGTCCAGTGATAAAACAATGTGACATTATACCTAGGCTCTTTTGTTTGAATCATATAGCAGCGCTCCAGCTTTAAACTTCAGGTAAACATGCAAACATAACCACTTGTGCTAAAGTAGTTAGCATTACACATCGAATGACAGCTGTAGGAGAAAAAACTGAGCACATGTGTGCGGGGTGGCTGTTGCTCAGGTGGTAGATCGGGTCACCTACTCACCGGAAGGTTGGTGGTTCGATCCCAAGCTCCTTCAATCTACGTGCCAAATATCCTTGGGCAAGATCTTAACCTGTTGCCCTCCAATGCATCCATCGGAGTGTGAATGCGAGTGAATGTTAGATAGAAGCAACCTTAGATAAAGTGATTGGGTGAATGCACAAGTTGTATAAAGCGCTTTGAGTGCTCAGTGAGAGTAGAAAAGCGCTATATAAGAACCAGTCCATTGACATGTGGAAAAACAGCTAACCCCCACCGAAAAAAAAACATATTTAAAACAAATGAGCGAAATAAAATAAGCTCATGCACGGCTGTATCTTGGCACCGTGTTGCTTTGAATTGAATGCTAATATTTTGTGCAAAACTCCTGAAAAAAGCCCGTATATGTAAAGCCAAAGGTTTAAATAATATACTCTTGGATTTGTGTGCTATCACAGAGAAAGAATATCCAGGAGATGTGTTTCCTGCTGTAAACACAGAAGCCCCGCCCACCTGCTGTTCGGTCCTTCTGTTATTGAGGGTCAGCCAATCAGAAGAAAGTTGGCTTAGAGCAAGAGGAAGTAAAACTGGATGTTTCAGCCAGAGGTTGAACTGATGGGGCTGCACTACATGATACATTTTTTAGAATTGTTAACATTCCGAAGCCACTCTAGTAGAATCCAAGATTAAAAATATGAAAATATGGATAATGCAACACTCTATAATCAGTACTTTATTAGAAGTAGATGCTTTGTGGGCATATGGTCAAACATTAAGTTAATAATGCAGTTTTTACCTCTTGTTGGCACTATAACAGCAAAAGTCAAGGGAATAAACAAGTCAGCAGGACTCATCACATTCAGCATCATTTACAAAACAGACTTCAGTTGTGATACTAAACAATCAACAATCAACTGACTATGCCAAGTAGTCTTCAGAAAATCTCACTTTGTGTTTCTCTAAGCAACGTCTAGACTTGATATAATGAAATTTCCTGTTGTTTATCTCAGAATATTGTGGTTTAGGACAAAGGTGTCCTCAGTTTGCAGTGAACTTCACATCATTCCTTGCTGATATTTACAAGTTGAGTCTTTGGCTTTGTCTAACCATGATTTAGTTCACTGAAATAAAAGTGTTTAATCTTTCTTCCAGAATGTTTGCTCTGCACTCTCTTCAGGTCCACAGCTAACTCTGTCTAAATGTCTTTTTTGTACTGGTAATGTATAAAGGAGGATCAGCGAGGCAGACACCAACAATCTGATGAGGTTTGAAATTTACTGCTTTTAGACGCGTAAGTCCAAATGGGATTCTCCTAATCTACTTAAGCAAGGATGCTTATACTTGGCATTTTTTATGAATCGAAAGTAAACGTGTGCATTAATATTAAGACTAAAAGAAGACAAGTATTTTATTGCCCCTTGAAAAAACTGATTATGTTGTAACATTGAGCAAGTAGGGGACGGTAGGGACGGTGAATACCAAGAGGTGTGTCCCAATTCATAGGCAGCATCCTTCGGAGGCCGCATTTGAAGGCCAATTATGTCACAACCATGCGACGAAGGCTGTCCCAATTCAAAGGCTGCTTCAAATGCGGCCAACAAATGCGTCCTTCATTTCCCCGAATTTGAAGGATGGGTTGGGTGTATCCTTCGTGGCCCAACCTATCCAAGAATTCATAGCCAATTCCAGTTTCCAACAATAGCGCCAGCTACTTAGTTTCAATGTTACTCTTTCTGGGTCACAAAATACACTTTTTAACCTATTTTCGGGCGAGAATGTAGCTGTGTAAACTTCAAATATGTGCTCGGTCCATCAAAACATCATATATTTGCAAAAGTTAAAAGACATTTTCGGAGACGTCTGTTACCCACCAGCTCAAAGCTGACCGGGAGGTCGAGGCTCAGTAGAACAGGCGAGAACACCGAACTCCCCCCGTGGTCTTTCGCTACACAGGTTAAACATGATTCATAAGTCCCTTAGATAACTTAAATGTTATTTTTTGGCTGTTTTATTTGTTCGTGAGTAAAACGGTTTGGCTGAGATTAAAGTTATAATTTTCACACAGCCGAATAAACATCTAACAGAAAACTGATTAAACAAAAGTGTGAGATGTTCGAGAATTTACTCCAATGTCCTGTTATATATTAGCGAGCAAGGAGCAGACGGCTGAATTTATTAAACTCCACCGGGACAGCTGGTGAGACAAATCTGAAGGCTAGACCATCCCATTTCACAGCCTTCTCGGTCTTCAGAGGACGCGGCCTATGAATTGGGACATACCTAAGAACAGCCTTGTCATACCTGCAGAGATCTGTTGCTGAGACAGTTCAGTTGTGACCCAAGTGATTGGTTGACAGCCCGATACCTTCCCGATACCTTCCCGATACCTTCCTGGCCTGGGAACCTTTAAGGTGGCGTAAGTGAGATATTGCATTCATAATTACATGCTGATATACACAATATGTGGTTTTTTATGTGGTGTCATAGGTCACCTGTCCACATTGGCCAGAATTTAAAAAAGTTCAGCGGGCTTGGAAAATGTTTTTTTCTCAGTGCATGGAAAAAGGCTGTAATTAAGAAAATGACATTTCTGAGTGAGTGGCGTGAATATAGACGATCTCCTGCCTTGCTTGAGTAATGACACCTTTGGTTGATTGACTGGCATTAGCAGCTCAAGGTGAGGGCTTTTAAGCAGTGGGATATATATATCACCATGCCAACCACTGCCAGGGCTGTGTGCGGCAGCTCGCCAAAATCTCTCTCACTCTCTCCGTCTCTTTCGGTCTCCGCCCCTGGCACATGAAAATCTACCACTTGTCTCTTTTTCTCCCTTCAGTCTTCTTCATTTACTCCTCCTCTTTCCGTCTGCCCTCTTGCACTCCTCCCATCACCACCCGGGGTGCCGACAGTTGGTCTTACCAAATGTGAGCCGTTCTCCAAATCCTCTTCTCCTTTTCGGCCCTATTTGTTTTATTCATCTCCCTCTAGCCATCATTTGCTCCCCTTCTCTCTCTCTCTACCTCCACCTGCCCTTTCCTCTCCCTCTTGTCTTTTATTCCCAGCGATTCATCTATCTTCTTCCCTCCACCGACTCTGCCTCTGTCTGTCCTTTTTCCTTGCCCTTCCCTCCATCCGTTCATCTTCCTCCCTCTCTTTCCATTTTCTGCCTGCCCCTGAAACCTATTTATCTTCCTCTGACATCTCCACCACTCTCTTTCTCTCTGCCCCCTTCATCAGTCTATCCTTCTTCTTCTACCTATCACTCACAATACCTGCACAAGTGTGTTTATAACCTGGAGGTCTCAAGAGGTTTTTATCATTGTCCATCAGGCGAAATGAGAGTAAGGAAAGTGAATGAGCTGCACAGGATATCTCCGGGCATCGTTACTGTCACATGTATGAATTCTAAAAGCCGGTGATGTCAGTGAGCATACAACTCTCCAGCTGCTGTATTTAACAATGCAATAACTGATCACGTCAGCCTGATCAGAGGGATGAAACACTGCAATTCATACTTGAATAGGGAGAAAAAAATGCACTAAATTATTATTAAATTTAGGAACGATGTGTGTCATTGAAAGCCGTGACATCAGGGTCGCTGAAATGAGCTGAAATGGGGATTTATTGATCTGCTTTGCTTGTCCTGCTTGTGGTAAAGAGCAATTCGACTATATCAAGCACCAGGCAGTCACATTATGTTCCAGCTCAGCTGCCAGCCGATCAAATCACATTATGAACGTGTGCAGGGCTGTCTTTTGACATGGAAATTAAGAAGCTCATCGTTATGGTGAGTAATCACCACGATGTATTTGAACAAAGTTAGTTGGGCAGCTACCTCATCCTAAAAGAAGTCATGAGGTATTGGCTGCAAACTAATGAGGGTAAAATGCACTATGAGCACATAAGCTAAACAATACCTATACAGTTGCAGTACCTTCATTGCTGGCTCCAAAGAGCTCCTCACAGCGCACTCTTGAACATATCTCTGCTTTTTTCAGTTGTTTATTGGATCAACAGATCTCTCTCCAGTTTACCCTTCACCTGCAACTCTACCTGCTACTCATATATATACACTGACCATGAAGACTGAAAGCCTTCTCCACACTAAGCTTTACTGGCAATGCATTTATTCCATAGTGAAGAAATCAATAATCACAAGCCATAAAGCACACTACCAAGTGCTTGTGAAAACAGCGAGTGTTTGTGCATGATCTATGTGAGTCTAGTTCCAGTCCACTCTGTGCTGACATTTTAAAAGCACTGTTCAGTCTTTCTTAAACTTTTTTTTTCTCTAGCAAAACAAACTGCTTAAACGTTCCCCCGCTATTAATGCACAGACAAAATAACAGAGAAGGAGGAGTAGGCACAAAGGAGGACGATGATGATGCAGGATTATAGACGGCAAACGCTGGAGCACTGAGAAGAACCACTACGGCAAAAGGGATACACTGTATCATTCTCTAAAATGAAGAGACAGACAAAGAAGAATAAAAGTGAGGTGATGACAGGCACAAGAGTTCGATCGAGAATTAGTGGAGGACAAAAAAGAAATCGAAAGATTAATAAAAAGGCAGATGAGAGATAGACGCATGGATGTTGAGATCAGGGCAGAAAAACAGGACAGAGAAGAAGAGAGCAGGGCAAAAACTGAAGGGAAAGTAAGTAGAGAGGGAAAGATAAGGGACAAATGGGGAGGGGGGAGGGCAGCAGGATGAAACAGATAATGTGGTAAATAGAGTCAGATGGAGAGAAGAAAAAGAACTGGAAAGGAGAGTGAGTGCTTATGTGAGTCACATCATCTCCACAAGCTATCAGTGATTTTAATGACTCTGACATCAGTGTGTGTGTGTGTGTGTATGAGTGTGTATCATACTAGATTACCCTGAGGTAATGCAGTCAGGAACTGGCTCATCACTCTTCTACAATAGCGTACATTCATCATGTCAGAGTGAGGTTTCTCAAGCACTGGACTGAGACCCAAAACAGGTTGCAAGTTTCACCGGTGGGTTCCCACTAGATTGATGCAAGAGGATATGAATTGATATCCTTTGTGAGTGTGAAACTGATAAACTTCAAAGCAAAAAACAGCTGGTAAAATCTGAACAGAAACTAATTTTTATTGCTTACCAATGACTCAAAGATCAGTGAACAACAGTAAAGCTATTGTTCTTATGAACTTTTATTGTTCTATGTACTTATAAACTCTACTCTGTAAATGTTCTGCCTGAATAGATAAAGGGGACTGCAGTCTATTGTTTTGATGAAACTACACAATTACCAACCAAGCTAGCAAGCTAGTTAGCAAACAGACTGCAAACGTGTTAGCCTAGATAGCTTCTTTGTCTTTGAATAAAAAAACAACCAATCTGCAACAGAATCCGACACTCTTTTTAAAAAAAATATATACAAGTGTTAAAAAGTGTAAAGATTCTTTCAAAATTAGTTAAATGCACAAATGAGCCAATAATAACATTGAAATTAGCAAAATACGGGTTTTGTATGAGTTTAGTAGTAAGACAGCTAACATGCTAACTGACAAAGAAAGTAATCTAGCAATAAAATCATATTGATCAAATTATGTAAAATTCTGATGAAAAAATTAAAATAGAAAGAATCTAAGAGAGTTATTGTGACTACTATCGACTGCTCGATGGCTAGCATGTTAGCTGTTAGCTATGTTAGCTAACCAACTACAAATGATTTTAAACTACTAGATAAAAAAGTGATGGCTTTTATTGGATTATTGGATTCACATAATGTGATTTTTCAGAGTCAAAATTAATCTTTTAAATCATCATAAATAAATAAAAAACTGAATACTGTTATTATCATCACCTACAAACATCTCCTTCCATGGAAAAATGTCCCACCTGCAACTGACCCAGTTTATTGTTTTATTTAAACACTTATCAACTGATTGCACCTGATTGCTAACACAGCTGCAATCAGAATATGTCTCCTATTTACATTAAAATCTGCCTGGTTTTCTAGTTTGGTAATTCCAGCCAAGCTGCAGAAACAGAAGCCTTGCAGTCTGAGGCTGCTGTTACGATTTCACTTGATTTCATTAGTTTGTTACTGCCATCGGAGCTAAAGGTCACCGCTCTGGCAGAATTTAACAATCCCCTCCAACAAATCAGAGGGCAAACAGTTAGTTAGTATGAGGCAATGGCTGCAGTACTGCAAGATGACTGAAGTGAAAACAGAAAAAAGGGAGATAAACTTTGCTATTGTTACTTTTCTCAACAGAACAAGTTCCTCTGGGTTTTGCGAAGCTATGATGGGATGTTTTATTTTTTTATACTTTTACACTTTATAGATCAAACTATTAAATGACAGAAAATTATTATTTATCATTGCTGGTAGATTTACCAGTAAAAATGTTACATTTAAATGACAGAACAGTAGCAGATGACAGAAATAGATGAGTATTTAAAAATATATTTATATAGATATAAATATATATAGATAGATATATAAGATGGCATAGAAAAGAGTGCTTTGGTTGAGCGTCTTGGCAGTTACATGTTGGTGTTTTAGATCCAACTGAGGACACTGCACTCTCATATGGTAGCAGCTTCTCAACTTCAAACTAGTCCACCCTAAGGCACACCCTGCTTTATTTTCTATTTTACTCTAAATGGGACAATGACTTATCAAATGAACATCATGCTATAATAGTATTATAATATGGCTTAACAATAGCTAAATGGCAAACTTACCAAGAAAGTGTTTAAATGAAGCGAGGAGTAGGTTAAAAATAGACTTAAAGTTGGACTTTGGTACATAAGAAGTTGCTCTCTGATGGCCCTTAGAGAAACGCGGGGTGAGAATGCAGTGGTGGTTTCCTGAGTTTATGAAAAAGTGAGAGAAGTGGTGTAAATCATAAGCTCATATTTCCTTCTTTTGAACACCAAAGTCCATGAAGCAAACACCAAAACTGCAACATGAAGCAATGATTTTAGTCAGCCTGCTGAGAAAGAGTCTAAAAGCTCTAAGGAAACCCACAGTCAAAATAAAGAACTGGAAAAGTGGCACTCCAGCTGACCCAACCCATGTAACTCTACCTTGGCCTTTTAATAAACCGAACTGTGTGAGTCCTTTAGTGTGGTTTCAGCATGGCAGGGTGGAGACCGGTGGAACTGGGTGGGGGGGGGGCTGTGCGGTTGTGGAGCAGAGACTACAGGGGGGTACGGTGGATACAAAAGGGCAGGGACCAGCAGCCCTCTGCAAGAACTCTTGGTAGGTCTCAGAGCCATGATTACAGGGTGTGCACAGTCCACAGGGGTTTGATGACAGGGATTCATTGGCAAGAGTCAGCGTGTGCGTGTGCTTGTACTCTGTGTGTATGTGGGTACATAACTCAGACTGTAGAGTGTGTTTGTGTGTGAGTGTGTGCATACTTGGCAATGAAAATTGCTGGAACTGCAGGGCTAAAAAAACAACCACAGGGGAGCATGTAGGGCGATGCAGTACAAAGACAGAGACACACAGAGCGCGAGTGGCAGCAGAAACAGGGAGTGACAGGGATTCTAGATGGCAGAACAGAAAGAGAGATTTAAGGAAAGGAGGAAGACACAACGACAGCGACGGAGAAGCACACATCCAGAAAAAGACGGAAGCAGCAGGCTCAGCATTTCAAAGCTGTTCTAACTGAAGGCTGATTTGGATTCTAGCAACACAACATCATGTTTCTGATATGATGTGAAATCTCTCCAACTTCGGTGGTCAGGTCACTGGCTTCGTCTCACACCCCACAAATCAACAGAATTTCTGTTTTGCTGCTTAAACAGCAGCACCGCAAGAGGAAGAGGCAGAGGAAGGGAGGGCAAGAGGAGCCAGAGGCAGGGATTACAAATGGGTAAAATTTGTGTTTAGAGAAAGCCCGGGGTGCTCTTTGGTTATGTGTGTGCGGCACTGCAAGTTGAATAACTGTAGTAGGGAGAAAAATGTCAATAGGCAAACAACAGATGGTGGCTGCCACATCAATTTTGATACACAGCTGAAACGTAAGACGCTCGGGCCCGCACACACGAAGAGAAACGGATGCACACGCACAATGAGGCGAACAGAAGGCTTCTACCGTTGTAAAAGATGTTGACTTAAGCTACTTACTCTGACTGCTCTGGCATTAAAGGAGATGAAGAAAAGTAGGGGGATAGAAGAGGGAGAAAAGAGTCAAAAGGCACGGAGAAGGAGGAGAAACAAGAAGAGGTGAGAGAGGAGAGGAAAAGGGAGGATAAAAGCTCGCATCCTCTCTATCCTCCCTCTTCCGCTCCTCTCTGTCTTTATTTTTGCTCTCCGACTCTGTCATTTAGTCTATCTCTGACTGCTCTGTCTTTCTCTCTGTCAGGCAGACCATGACTGCGCCCAAATGTGATTTGCTTTTTAATCTTCATAATCCACTTGGCCAATGAATGTTTTGCTTTACTAATTAAAGAACAAACAATGGACGTGTGTCCCTCTCTCTTTCTATCTCACACACACACACACAATAGATGCGGTAGATGTTTCCATATCTCGCAATAAATCTTCGAGAAGAGTGGGCAATGGGGGGGGGGACGCGAGAAATTATGGAGAACGTGATCAGACAGTCGGTAGTTTTGGAACTTCCGGTGCAGACAGCAGAAAAACAAATCCTTAGAAGAAAACTACAAATCAAAAAAAGAAAACAGACAACAAGGCTCCTTTTCCCACTCCTATAATTTCTCCCTTTTATTCTTTATCTTTCTGTTCTTCGTTTTTCCGTCGTCTCCGCTTTATTGTGCTTACAATGGGAGGGGATCAAAAGTTGCTAAGGCAACAAACGGGGAGAAGACAAGAAAGAGGAAAAACTCTCGCGGTTATGGAGGCATCCTGACGTTTTTCAGCAGAACAAAGGGGGGAGGGGGAGTTTAAAGTGTTTATCTGTTCATTTGCAGGCTGTCATTTGAACCTAAAAGGATGCGGGCCTTATAGAATAGACAGGATTAGAATCCAGCTGACAGAATAAATAAAAATTGTCATGAAAAGCACAAAAAATATGTATCGCCCTGATGTCTATTGTTATAAAAAGCTACAGAGTCTTCCTGTATAGCACCTCACTTTCTAAGTTTAAACTGAACCAGTGAGTCTGTGTTAATGAGGAAATTCTCCATTTGGCTGCAAACAACATACTTTTCTGCACCATAATGCAGCCTCAAGAGACAATTGGAATAAATGTAAATGCTGTCCTAATCCACCTCTATATACACACCATAAAACTTTCAATTAAATCTGCCATCATGGAGTATTCATAGCACCTTATCATCAGAGCAGGAGCTCTCAGACTACAGGCTCACTAGCAGTTCCTTTTCCAAAAGTAAGAGGAGAGGCAGAGCCTTCAGCCCTGAGCCATCCTGTAGTTATGCTGCTATAAGCCCAGACTGCTGTGGGACTTCCTCTGATACCCCTTCTTTTCACTCCCCACATGTTCAGATATCACCTGCCTGTCTTCCTGTTAAAAAGGAGTTCTTCCTTCCCACTTTTGCCAAGTGTTGCACACGGGGGATCATCTGATTGCTGAGGTTTTCTCTCTAATATTGATGAAAAGAGCTTAAATTTTTCACCCAGAGAACTACTGCTCACTGGACATCTTCTATTTCTCCTACCGTTCGAGATGGTCGTGTGGGAAAATCCCAGCAGATTTCTAAATACAGAGACTGAGGCTTTAACCCAGAGTTTTGAGTTGTTGTATCCTGGTTTAATTTTTGGTTTGCTTTTCCTTCCTCGTGTGTTTCGCTTAAATCTAACTTACCTTGTGTTCCACTGTCGGTCTTATGCGTCTAGCTGCTTCCTAGTCTTTTAATTTGGTGCTTTGTCTTTAGTTTTGCTTCTCTTGTTACATCATCAATGATTTGTTCCCCAGATGTTACTGCTCCCTGATCATCTTTTGAATATGGTGATAGAGTCTCTCTTTTGTTGAGAAATCCACTGTTTGCTGCGTGTTCTCCTTGCTCTGCTT
Organism: Copadichromis virginalis; assembly: GCF_057382275.1. Lineage (NCBI taxonomy): Eukaryota > Metazoa > Chordata > Actinopteri > Cichliformes > Cichlidae > Copadichromis > Copadichromis virginalis. Next base: position 50,079,436 of record NC_140620.1, read on the forward strand.
GACCTGAGTTTCCTCAGCATCCTTATGATCACTTGGATTTTTTGGACCAAGAAGCATTAAAGTTTGTTTATCCTTGTCTTAAGGGTCGTGGATTTGGGTTGATAAAACTTTATCCTTCACACAGGTTTAGTAGTATAGTAACTAACACGAACCATTCAAAATCACCTAAATCACCTTACATACTCTGATTCTTAGTGTGAACTCGAGCAGGTCGTTTTGCCTTAATGCACCGAGTTTCTACCTTGTGTCTGGGTGAATAGATGCATGCATTAATGGATAATTGAACGGCCCTACCTAAACAAAAGTGGTCGGTGAGTGTGTGTCCAAAGATTTTGCTTGTTCACTTGAAAAACAAGGCCTGAAAAATGTACACAAAACAATCTATATACCTACTAAAAATAAAATAGAAGATGATTTAATTTATTTATTCATTAAACTACACATGTATATTATTCTAGGTCTAACACAACATAGGGTCACTCTTAAAACAGAGATGGTATATTCTGTATAAAAGGAAAACGTCTGTGAAAATAAGAGAAACAAGCATGGGACTACAAGAGTAGCGGCCTAACATAGAAAAACGTGTGTCTGATTTGTTAATGATGTACAAGTGCACAACTAATGCAGTGTTAGTAGGCAAACACTGTGTGATCAGTCACGTTTGTCCAATTAACTTTTGAAATCAAAATAAAACACATCATTACAATTTCAAGATAGCACCCAGAAGCTGTTTTGAAATGTGCTCCATGGTTTTAGGGTGTATTTTTCTAATAAGAGCTCTGCTGCATAAATATGCCCGGCAGGAAGCACTATCCATCTTAACTAACCAGGAAAAAAGCCAGTGTGTGTGTGTGTGAGACACAGATACACTGCTCGACAGCTTCAACGTGTGACATTCACACAAAGCAGCAGGCAAACATCCAAACAATGAATGACAGAAACATGTTTGGAGCATCGTGTTTGTGTTTTTCTGCTGCGTGATTGAATATTATTACCAAATATGTGCTCAGACTTTTTTATCCTGGTGTCAGCTCCATCACGTCTGATAAACAGCACGTGCCAAGTTTAATCACAAATGATGATTTAAAGAAAAAAGTTTAAGAAGTGTGCTGACTGGCAGGATCGACACGCTGTGAAGAGATGTGCATTGTTTGTAAAAACCTGAAAGCGCTGTGATTGCGCTTGTGTGTTTGTGTGTGAGTTTGATGATCTGACACCAGCTAGATGAGCAACATAGATGATTGTGTGGAAATGAAGCTAGCTGCTGACACACAAACACAAGCACCTGGAGCAACAATCAAGCTGAAACACTGACTCTGCGTCTGTATTTATATGCACACACACACACACACATATGCACACATGCACACGCGGTGGATTTGGAGTTCAAAGGATGTTTTATTTTGGGAACAGCTTCGGGTTAGTCACCCTACATTGGTGACAGACGGAGAAACAGGTTGCAAATAGCAAACACTTTACAAGCACCGCAACATGCTCAAACACCCACGCAAACACACAAACACATAAACACACACAGACTCACATTCTCGCTCTCCTTGTATTTCCTTCTTTTCTCTCTCTCTAATTCCGAGAAACATCTCGCCAAAGGGAGGATGTGTTGTTTTAAACTTGCTAGCTTGCTTCTCCTTCACCAGCAGCTAATGTATGATCACAGCTCTTCTGACAGCTTCGTCAAAAACACTAAGAAATTTTGTTCAGGCTCATTAAAACATAACGCACAATGGCAGGATGCTGGGATTAGAGCAGATGAAGTGGTGCATTCTGGGTAGTGTTTGAGTGGATATCTGTGATATAATTTTGAAGCAAAATGATAAATACTGTATCACTCAGGGGATTGTCGTGTGAGTCTAAATGATCTAAACTCCTCAAACACTTACTGTCCAGTTGTATCAGAAATGCTTTAGATTCCCCCAGATGTGTCTCGGGTTGTACTTTTAACTCCATTCACAGAGTTTAACCAGTGAACATAAGCATAGCCAACTACAGCATGTGAAAGTGAGCACTGTTAACATGTGGGGTTAAACGTTACAACACTTTTACATTCTCGCTGTGTACCTGGCCTGTACCACTACACTTGCTGTCTCTGGAACATCTCCCCCATTCCGTCTTTCACATAATGGTATGATCCCAGTCTGTCTTTGCATGTGATTGTTACCATCAAAATAAAGTCCCACCCCTTCCTGCATGGATTCCCAGCAGAGCTGAAGATTTGGCTCCGCATACAGTCGACCCATTAGTAATTGAGATGTGAAATTATCCGGCCCATAAACGGTAAGTTTGACCTCTAAATCTCGAAGCATGAACGACAGTTACAGCTGTGTAACTCTGACAGCTTTGTGAGGACGGTAGTCGTGAACACGTGTTGTCCAAGTGCGTAGCTTTTCCGTAGGACCAACACAAAGCTATGCACAGCTTTGCGGATCATTGTTGCTATACCTGTTTACTGTCACCAGGGGGCAGTGTTAAAAACACTCCTGTGAGCTACTCTTGCAACCATCTGTTGTTGTTCTTTGAACGAGCTGCAGAAAAGAGCCAAGTTGGAACATTCAAAGAGGTGAAGTGAAACAAAGTGTTCAAATTCTGCTGACGTTCCCGGTCATGTTCAGGCTCATTTTTCTACCTGCGTCGAGCGTAATCTCCATATATCTCCAGCGCATATCTCCAAAATACACGCTGCCTGATTTTTGGAGGTCTCAACACAAGCATGTCTGCATAGGTTGCATAACTTTAATCGTTCACCCTGCACAATGGCATGTTAATGCGAATGGATACAAGTGCAGCACCATCCACCCACACATAATGTAAATACAGTCGATGATCCTGGATGACCTCACAGTTTAGTCACTGGTAATATTCTGCTCTTCACTGAATTCACTAACACAGTTCAGAAAACACCAGCCAGCATTGCCCGCTTTACATTCACTAAACACCACAGATGGTCCTTGTTATTACGGCTTTTCCTCTCATTATGCAAAATGAAACCCCCCCCTTACATAAACCATATCGAATAAATGAGCCATGCAGGAAGCTAAGATGTAGCTTTACCTCAGTGTTTCAGTACGGTGTTATATGTGGTTCTAAAACTACTTGTACAAAGACATATTCCATTCTTATGAGCTAATATTAGCCCACGCACGGTAGCATAATATAAATAGTTCATATAAAATCTGCCAACAGTGGCAATCTTTTGATCACAGTCAGAGCCCCTTTGGCTGTAATCGAGAAGCTTGGCTGATAAATCCACCAGTTTTTTTATTCTAAGCCATTCGAGGGAGCAAAAAGCTGAACAGGTGCTGGAGTAAGTATGGAGTTCACACACACAAAACCAACATCCATCCATCCTCTTCCACCTATCCTTATCAGGGTAAAGCAGGGAGGGGGATCTTGGGAGCCTATCCCAGCTACCATACAAAACCAGACAAAAAACAAAACAAAACAATGACACCCCCCCCCCCCCCCCAAAAAAAAAAAACAAAACAAACAACCCCATAACACATATGCTGCAGAGCATTTTTCAGAACTCAGTCGAAGTTAAATACCTCATCATTCATATGCTCACATACTTTAAAAAAGTCCCAGAAATGGTAAGGATGCTTTGGTATGTAAAGTGAGTGCACACTATATGCACACATGCACACACACAGTGCAAGGCAGTAATTGAACAGGCGTTGGCACAGTTCGGTGGCGACACCTGTTTCAAATTTATAATGAGCAGCCAGGGGAGTGGACCACACGCAAACACAGCCACAGACGCACGCACACACATTTTTCTGCAGCTTGGCTGTGAATCTGCACTGAGCTGCAGGTCATAGGGAGGCTAAGAATAAACAGACCCTACTGAGCGTATCCCTCTCTTTCCTGCTTCTGTATATAGTACTCACACGCCCTCTGATTAACAAAGGCCTACCAAAGGCAGAGGTGGCAGATAAAGACCTGCAGACAGAAAACTGAGCAAAGCTCGTGAAGTCCGATGGGGAGAAACAAAAGGGTAATTAAAAAAAACATTCATTCATTAATTAGCTGAACAGAGAGAGAATTAATTCATTGCTGCTGCTGCAGCATATAATGGGAGTCCAGACAGTAAAGAAATGTAGATGCACAGTGCTATGGTGGGTAACATATACTTTTACATATACTGGATCCTCCCATTTGTGTTTACATATCACTCTGGATTTAATCATTATTTATTATTAATCTCTGCCTCTCTTCAACAGTGTGTCTTGTGACTGAGTGAACTGCACAGCACCGTATTCAGATCCGACTTGACTCACCCACAGACTTGCTTATGCTGTTAAGTCGACGCCTTGATGCAACTGAGACATCTAAATATTGATACGTGCATCTGTATCTCATAACACTGATGTATTCCATCACAGAAAGTGATGCCGTATGGGTACAAGAACTGGCTAACACGGTCGCTTTTGTGTTACGCGTGTATGTGGCCACATTCGTCATTTTTCTCCTGTCACGTACTTTGCAGTGTAACGGTAGAGCTTTAGGTGTTTGCTGCATTAAAGTTTTAGTTTCACTTCGCTTCTGCGGGAGCCCTCATACGTGACAGGCTCCTTCAAGCGGCACACACCCGGTTTTTAAAGCTGGATTTCTGTTTGAATGATGACATCATCTGGGTTTATTTTCAGAAATCTGAAAGCTGCTTCTTCGTCTTCCTTTTTTTTTTTTTAATGTATTTATTTATGCAAGTTTCAAAATTTTTTTACACATTCACAAACAGCGGGACAGAAGAACACAGACAATAAAGACAATAACAACCAAAAAAAACAAACAAACAAACAAACAAAAAAAACAGAGCAACAAACCACACAACAGGGTACAAGGCCAGCACTTATTAAAAACAGCAGAGAAGCAAACAAAGCAAGTGGTATACATGTCAAACAACTCACAATCTAGTGAGTCCAATCCACAAGATCAAATCCAAAGATCGCTAGGAGGAGCTGATAACAATCATGCAAAAACAGTTATGGGCAACAGCTCAGAATGAAAGCAGTTAAAACAATGTGGTCAGGACCCAGGGCGTGGACTGTCCTTCTTAATGTGGTCTATAAAGGACCCCCATATCTTCCTGAACTTCTCCATGGAATCAGACGTAGAGAACCGAATTTCTTCCAGGTATAGACAGGAGACCATCTCCTCGAGCCACCTCTTGAAGCAGGGAGGGGAGGCAGATTTCCACTCCCCCAGAATCAAACGTTTGGCAATCACCATACCAAACATGAGGGCCTGTTGAACAGCAAAGGGAAGTGCCAAGGAGTCGCCGGAGCAGCCCAGGAGCACCATAAGACAGTCAGGATACAGTTGCCTATCATAAACAGTGCTATAGAAACTAAAAATACTAGTCCAAAAGGCTGTAAGCGTAGAACAGGACCAAAAAAGATGCCCAAGAGTACCGTCCACAAGTTTACATTTATCACATTTGGGGGAAACGTTAGGAAAAATCTTGTTCAATTTGGTTTTGGAATAGTGCAGTCTATGGACAACCTTAAATTGAATTAACTGAAGCCGGGCGTTAACAGAGCATAGTTTTATCCGACTTAACACTTCAGCCCATAGATCGTCAGAGATAACCAAACCAGTGTCCCTTGTCCAAGCCTCTTTAATATGGCAAGAGGGGGCTGCCGAAGAAAAAAGGTTGACAAGCCGAGAAATTAAGTGTTTTGAGGTGGGAGGTTCGTTCATCATATTGTAAAAGACATGCTGTATGGGGATGGTATCTAAATTTGAGAATGCTTGCTTGACATAATTCCTAATTTGTAAGTACCGAAAAAAATGACTTGTAGGGAGATTGTACTTTGTCTGAAGCTGAGCAAAAGAGGCAAAATGATTGTCGATATAAAGATCCTTTATAGCAATTAACCCTTTGACAGGCCATTGTTTGAAAGCAGCATCCATTGTACTAGGCGTAAAGCTAGGATTGTGGCAGATCGGGGCAAAAGTTGACACTACCGGGAGGTTCAAGATTCTCTTAATTTGATTCAATATTTTTACGGAGTTGCAAAGAATAAAGTCATCACATGCACTTTTAATAACCGATTTTGAAAATAAGATAGCTGGCAAGGATGCTCCAGTGTGCTCGATAGCAGTGCTAAGCTCCAATTCGAGCCATTTAGGGCTGGACCTGCATCCCACAGCATCACCAACTATAGGCAGATTCCAGAAGACCCAGGCTCTGGCATTACAGGCCCAGTAATAATGTCTGAAAACTGGAAGGCCCAGACCACCCTCGTCCGAGGGCTTTTGCAAGTGACTTCGTCTTCCTTTTAAGAGGATGTGCAGGTTGAGTAGTTCTCCTCACGACTGACATTAATGTGTAAAAATGGTTTTGCTTAATAAAGGGAGGCTCCATCTTGGGCTTCTGAGAGCGGACACCTTCAGCACGACCTCTTGGAGTATCTGTGATGTAGGGAGGCAAAAGAAAAAAGGACTTTTCCTTTGTGGGCTCAGCGTAGCATTACATTATCTTCTATAATGAAATCGAGTGGAAGCGCCTCTTCCTTCTCTTCACTTCGCTTTTCCTCTCCTCCTGTCAGTTAAGCTCCAGCAACTTTTAGATTTCCCACAAGATTTTTTTCAGCTGCACCTGACTCGCCCTTCGTCATGTTTCCCCCGTCTCAGTCCGTTCTCCTCCTATCACCGCTTTACCGTTTTCCTGAGCTTTAAGCAAAGCTCATTCTGGCAGACAGCGTGCATGACAGATTAATGTGGGGTTGCTTAAATGCAGGATATAGGCGAAAGAGGGTAAACAAAACAATTACACATATTGGAGGAGAACTCAAGGAAGTGGAGGGAGGCGTGTGGACACTGAGTTATGTCTGGGTTGTGATCCAGCTGAATTGCTTTGGCAGCAAGTCCCTGTTCTTACGGTGTTGGCTGGAGAAGATGGGGAGAAGGATGTAATTAAGAAGAGAAGGTGGAGGGAAATAAAGGTGCCAGGTAGAGCGAGAGGAAGGGAGTAGTGAAGGAAAAGTCTGACAATGTAAACAAGCAAAAGGTGAAAGGAAGATGCAAATGAAGAGAAGAGGCAAAGGCAGAAAGCAGAGGGAGAAGGAGAAACGAGTGCAGCAGATTAAAGCAGGTTCACATTAGTGTGCAGGAGGATTTTTGACAAGTAGTTCAAAAGCACAATGATGAAAAGAGAAAGCACGCAGAGAGGGGCAGCAGCGAGAGAAGATGAACAATAAGTGAGCACGGACTGAATCAGTGAAGTAAGAGAGAGAGGGAGTGAGACGAGAACAAAAGGGGTAAAACTGTAGAGAGAAAGAGCCAGTTACTGATAACGAGGGCAGATCGAGCAGCCTTAAACCCAAAGTCGAGAACTGATTGGGTTTCTCGTGAATCAGAAGTGGATGGATAGACTTATTTAAGTATAAAAAACAATATCACATGGAGAAAAAGCAAAGGAAAAATTAGTTATAAGCGCTGACCGGCGAAAAGAGCGAGGAGATGAAAGGTTAGGGCCGGGGAGTAAATGCAGAGGTGAAGAATAGAAGGAGCGAGGCGGGAGACGCCAGGATGGATAGATCAATTTACCACAGGGGCTTTCTCACCAGCATATCCCTCGCTCAGCTGGCTCACGCTCCTTTACATGGAAACATTGGATTATCGATCCACCCCCTCCTTTCCCCAGCAGTCACCCTGCTCGTCTGAAGCAACAGCTTCAAGGCCTCTCAGCGTCTTTACTTTTGCTTTTGTATTTGATGCAAACTATACACTGCCTCCATTCCTGCTCAGCTCACAGTCTCAGTCACAGAAGGCATCTCAGCTTCTTTTGCAAGTGCTTTGGTTGCTAGCAGACACTTGCTAACTAACCACAGAGCTGTAGCAAAAGCTAAGGAAATCCCCAAAAGTTGATTCGGTTCATCTGGATGTAGCGTTTTTGTTTTTTGCCAACATTTTCACCTTGCAAACAACCTCCTGCAACCACTCACCAACTGATCTGGGACAACACTTTTCCATAGCGAGTGGTGGTTACCAGTGCATGACTGACTGGTCTCTATGCTTGTGTGACTTTGGCTTTAGCATTCTAAACTAACTAACATACACTGTTGGTTGATGTAGATCAGCAGAATCAGAATCAATAGCTTTTTGTTTTTGCAGCAGTCGTTTATATGCACGTTCTGTAGCAGTTCCTTTAAGAATATTAAATACATTAACTATGACTCCATGACTCCCATATATACACTGAGTTATTCTCCGATGCTTCATAAAAACATGCCCTTCACTACTAATCTATATCCAGCAGAGGAAGACGCTCATTGCTGCTTATGCTTGACCCACAAAGTTGCAATCTCTCAGGGTTGAAACACACTCTACTAAGTGATCTTTTGAATCCTCTTTAGCAAACACACCACCAATAGTTTCACTTTCAGCTAATCTGATCTGCTGCAGTCTCAGACCCACTGATACCAGCTTTCTATTTAACCTCCTGTGCTCACATAACAGCAGCTCTCAGAAGACTGCCTCAGCTTTACAGTTTGCATTGTTTGATTACATTTAACTCTTGTCGTTTGCTTTAGCTTCTCTCGCACTCCCTTTCATCTCTCCCTGACCTTGCAGCAGTGACTGCACCATCAGCACATCGCTCCGTCCCACACGCATAAGAACACGCTATGACCTGTGCTTTAAAGACGCTCTGCTTAGAGGTTTGCTGGTGTCAGACGTTTGTGCTCATTTGTAAATTCTAATCTTTTGCAATCGCAAACCACTAAATAGAACACCGGCCCTTCACCTTATCCAACTCCAAAGCCATAATTGTTCTTCTCAAGCAGAACTTTGAAGGCAAATATTCCCCAAAGGGTCAAAAACCTAAATCTAGGTTTAAACTTAAACCTCACACACACACACACACACACACACACACACACACACACACACACACACACACACACACAAAGCTTTTGAAAACACACCGATGTCATAACACCACCTGGCTCAGTCCTTATTCACTGTAACCTTGTCAATCTAATAAAATATTCTTAAATTATGCACAGATGTCCTCACGCTTACATCTAAAAGTCTAATTGGTCCTCATACATATAGATATGTGAAACCACACACACTCTTACACACACACACGTACGCAGAGGGCTTGCTTTATGGGCCCCGAGTGGCGTTGGAGAAACTGCATTCCCAACCATTTTATGTATTGGTCAATTTAACACCGCTAACTTCAGCATATTAAAAATGCATGCACCCAAGGACGCAAGAGCAATTTTATGAATGTGTATGTGTGCACCCATGTGTTTGCAAGCATTTAATGCAGAGAAGCCTGCCTGGAAATGTGACATTATTACACTGTTATCTACCTAATAGAGCCATTTATACAGCAGAATACTTGATTAACCTACACAGCAATTTTTGAATAGAAATCAATCACAGGAAGGAAAACAGAGGAAATGTGAGGGCGTCAATGTTGATCCAAAAATGTCCCAGTCACCATATGATGTCACACCAACCGCAAAATGTAAAAAATACACCAGGACGGTGTTCAAAGGTGGATGAAATGTCATGCAGACAACAGCGAGGTACTCACATGGTCTCATCATTCTGAAACTCCAGCTTGCCTGCAGCCATTTCGTAGTCCTCCCCTCCCTTAGCGGTTCCATCCAAGGTTCGATAGGGAATGGCGACCAGGCCTCGAGCCCCCGACGTCCTGAGCACCTTCACCTCCATCACGCCAACACTTTCACTCACCCTCTGAGTGGCACTTTCAAATGTAAAGATGCCTAAGAATTAATGAAAGAAAGAATTTATTTCACAGGGGAGAAACACTAAAAAGCTTGACAAACACCTACACACTCACGCACTAGCTTGCTCTCAGAGGTGTACGGTATATACTGTACAGTAAGAGGATAAAAGATCACTTCCCACTCTCTCTAGATGAAACACAATGGGTAAACACCCACTCTCCACTCATCCACCTGCATTTTTAACTCCCTGGATGTTTTCAAATTGCAGAAAAATGTCGCAACACTGGAAGGACGAGCTCTTTGTCACCTTCTAATGATGCTGTTTTATGGACACCCAGAGGCGACGACCTATGGCACACCAACAGATTCATGTGGACTCCTGATAGCAGTAAAGCACAGGTTTACAGTGTGCAAAAAGCTTTTCTACTTTGCAGTGTTAGCACCAGGTAGGCGCTTCGCAAAACAAATATGTCTATTTGAATATTGTAGAATCAAATACCAAGAAATAGTGAGAATTGAAATTTCAGTTTACAAAATTTTTAGATATACAGGGTGGGCCATTTCTATGGATACACCGTAATAACATGGGAATGGTTGGTGATATTAAAGTCCTGTTTGTGGCACATTAGTATATGTGAGGGGGCAAACTCCTCAAGATGGGTGGTGACCATGGTGGCCATTTAGAAGTCGGCCATCTTGGATACAACTTTTGTTTTTTCAATAGGAAGAGGGCCATGTGACACATCAAACTTATTGGTAATGTCTCAAGAAAAACAATGGTGTGCTTGGTTTCTTCTTGATTAGAAGAACAATACTGTGAATGCTTTTCAAGCATTCACACTAATAATAATAAAGATTAGAAGAACAATACTGTGAATGCTTTTCAAGCATTCACACTAATTAAATGTGTCATTAATTAATTAAAATTGGAAATAAATAATTTTGTAAATGTTTTAAATTGAATTCCTTGATATTTTATTGTTTATATATGTAATCATTCAATTATTTTCTATTTTAATTAATTAATGACACAATGAATTATTTATTTAATTCATTTTGACACTTGTGGCCCTCCACAATATTATTCAGCGGCAGGTTTTCCCCATAGGAATCTTAGACTGAATACTTTAAGGTGTTAAAAGTCTGAATATCACGACACCACGTGACACCTGTGAACACAGTTAAGGTGAAGCTTCCTTTTACCTGCGTGATCATCGTCATAGATGGTCACTGTGGCAGTGTGGTTGTCACCCAGCACGGCTTTCGGGGTAGCGCTGGCATCCAGAGGTGCAGTGCCAATCTCCGGATAGCCAACGACACGAGGGTTACTGAGGTGAACGTAGAAATACTCATCTTCCTCGAAGATGTCATCGTCAATGACGCCCACTGTGATCTCTGAGAAAAGAATTGTTGTTTTAGCATCTTGCTCTCAGGTGCAAAGTAATTATAATAATTTGCTAAAATGTTTAATTTAATTACATTTTTCCCCCGTGAAACCACTAGCAAAAAAAAAAAAAAAGGAAAAAAGAAATCTGCCTCAGGAGCTGCAGATGACCTCTGCTATTTGAGCATCAGTTTCAATGACATGTTTATTGAAAATATGTCAGAAATTATTGTAGTCAGTGTTGTTTTTTACCTTTGAGGGTTTCTCCCGGCTTGAACAGCAGCGTTCCCTCTGCAAACTCATAATCTGAACCTGCGTTGGCCGTACCGTCCTCTGTGCGATAATCCACCTGCAGGAGATGGGAACACAGAGGAGTGATGGGGAGAGAGCAAAAAGAGTCGTCAAGATGAAACACAAGTGAGCAGATATGAAAAGGGCAGATAAACACAAAGGGAGAGGGGGAGTGCCAAACAGAGGGAGAGAGAGCGATAGAGAGGAGGACAGCAAAGAAGAGGCATTTGGGGAGATGAGGACAGAGGGTAAGAGAGAAGAAGAAAAACAGCTTCATTAAACCAAGCCCTCTGGTCAGAAACAGGCCGATATTAAAGACTTTGAAGATAACATAAGAAAACCTTCCGCGTATCCTGTCCTTTCTCTCTGTCCTTTCAACTGCTTTGTGTTAATTAACCCCCTCCTTCTTATTTAGACAACATTAGAACCCAAATATCTAAAATGCATTTAGTTCAAATGGTTTCAAAGCCATTTTTTTCTGTTTGAAGGCAAAGCTGTGTCAGTCACTCGGTGCTGCTAGTGCTACTGAAGTCAATCCCTAGCCTCTGCTCTATTTTTAGTGCCTCATGAAATGTGTATAAGTGATATATTTTTAAATGCATCCAATGGTTGGATGATATTTTCGGGATTAAATTGAAGCTGGGTAATACTCAAGAGATTTTAAGATATGTGGATAGCTGATTTTTCCCATTTTAGACTGATGTGTGAGAAGTTATATCGTCACAGCCCGTGATTATATAAGAGCTGAGTTTCCTCTAATGTAAGATGCTCTATACTCTTTGAGCGCAAAATTGATGACATCTCGGACAAGCTCACAGCTCTCCAACGGGAGCTTGAGAGACCAGTGAAGGACTGTTAGATCAACTGTAAAATATACATGTAGTTGTTCGCACTAAAGGAAAACCACCATAATTTAATGCGGCTACCATAGGTAGCCTCTCACACCCTTACCCAACCCAGTTGCTTGTCATGTGGTTTAGGGTGTTGTGATGTGGATGTGTATGTGCTCTCTGTGCAGAGGAGCTTGCTGACCTCCCACAAGGAGCCCAGAATGAGTAGAGGTGTCTTTTTTCCCCTCTTGCCCATTGTATTGTACATTTGACAGTTTTTTCACTGCAGGTGTAAACTTTGCATGTGACAAATTGATTGAAGATAGATTGGGGTAGCTTATCAGTCAATCATGCTGCTTGGATGAGAATGACTGTTTTGGAGCTGTATGGGTTCAAATTAATGACTTAACACTACAGACGTGCCCTCAATAAGACCCCTAGTATCTGTATATAAGGGACGCATTTTAACTTATATTATATTTATCTTAATTTAACAGCTGAAATGACTGTTCAAACATTCACAGTGTTGCTAATAGTAACAAGTCCACTGTGATTCATCACCTGACTTGCAGAAAACACAGTTTGTCTTTTGTGAAATGCTAAACTTTGATGTTTTGCCAACTTAATCGAACCAAACTGTGACTCAAGACTTCAAACAATGATAATTATTTCAAGTTCACCCTCAACACCCTCAGCTAATAAAAGCTTGCTATCACACTAGCACCATGTACATATTGTAGCTACAAGCAGAGCTGCTAAGAGATGCTAATATCGCACTGTGCATGCTGGATGTGAAAACAGCCACAGTTTGCTAACACAGTTTTTCCACCATATCTGCTTAAAAGTTGATATTTTGATTAGAACTTGCTTCAAATGTTCAATCATAAACTGTATATAAACTTAGCACATAAAGTAAGTAAACATGATTTGGCTGATTATTTATTTGTTGTAACAATGTTTTCCCCGATGCTACATTTGTAAGGAAAATGCATTTGTAGGTTGAGCAGCAGAGTTGAGTATGCGGGTTGTGCCAAATATTCTCTGCCAACATCAACCAGCTTATTCTGCTACTCACTCTTGATTGTTGTCGTTTATCGGATTGTCGTTTATCGGACCTTGTACATCCTCCTCATGCTGGGTCCTGCAAACCCTGGACGAGTGCCTTCAGTTCATATCTGCAGATGCCCACTTGGTAGCCTGTCTCTGCCATCACCTCTTTCATGGAACTTGACCTTCAATTTAGACCTTCAATTTCCTGGTTGCCTGGAAATGGTACTAGGGATTACTCCAAATAATGTTGCAGCTTAGTTTTGCAGAACACCAGCTGGAGGTTACCTGGATAGGGCACGGGGTCTATCCACATCAGCCAAACATGGCATGCTTGGATCAGACACCAAGTGACCGCTTTAACAAGGTCCATGCTCACATGTGCTGCTAGTCAGGCACCTGATTATCAGCACCGGGGTACCAGGGTCAAAACAAGAGTCAAAAGCAGAATAAACTGTTTGGCATTAGCATAGAAGATTTGGCAACTTTTTCAAAGATGGGAACGGCCTGCCTTGTGCTAACATTGCTAAATCTTTTAAAGGAAAAAGCACTGTGTAGATGTTTTTGCACCTTTTCCTGTGCTTTAAAGCCTTTAGATAGCAATGTATGAGTGCAAAGTAAGTCGCTTTTAACTTTCATTGACCCAGCCATCGATACGAGGGAGCTCTCTGAGAATACCTAAATGACACGAATAATATTTCTTTTGTCTCTCGACTGCTCTGACAACATGTTTGCAAAGCATCCTTCAGCAGACGGCTGACTAAGGCCGTGCCACCAGCAGAAAACTATGATCTCTCATCACAGTTTAATTTGTAAACAAGAAGAAGAATAAAGGAGAGCCAGCCTTGCGAAGCCAACGTAGTAATGCTGAGCAGATCAGATATCATCCCACTGACAGAGACTCAGCGGGAGACTCTCTCATTCAGGGAGAGCTCTCATTCATAGCCAGCATTAAGCCACCATTAAGTCTGAGATCAATGAGCCTTTGCAAAAGGATGTGCGCTTTCTTTGAGTTACAACCTGAGCCAGAAACTAGAAATCTGGAGATGAAGGTGTTTTCTCTGGTGCCTCTCAGCTACTCTCCTCTGCCACCCACTTCTCTGCCTTTATCCAACCAGGAAAGAAAAACAAAGGTGCTCAAAGCCTCTGGAGGTGAGCACATGACACAAGATCTGCTTAAGATAGAAAAAGGTGTCAGGGAAGTCAGCCCACAGAATATTGTTGTTTTCTCTGCTGTCTCTGCTGTCTGCTTTTATTTGCATGAGACTCTGCAAGACTTGTTTCCCTTAAAGACAGGCTCACACACACACACACACACACAGTTTTATTCATGATCTACTGTCCATCCCTCCCGTGCACTCACCTTGGCAGTAACTCCGGGGTCACCTCCATGTCTGCCAACAGTCAGTTTCAGGGACCCACAGTTTTCAAAGCACTGATACAAAGAGGGTTCAAACTCAATCCTGATGGTGTGAGGGTCATCCTCCTGGGCCTGGGTCTCATGGCTGCTTACCACCTGAGAAAAAACACGCTCAAGGTTCCAGTAGCTTCAAATATAATATAATGGAGAAAGGCAAATAGAGTGCGTGCCTCACCTTGCGGGCCTGGTCAGCAGCGTGCTTCTTGAGGATGTTACCTGCTCCGATCATCATCCTGGTTGCCTGGATGCGGTAAAATGCTCGGCTCTTTTGCTGCTGCATTAGGACCTAATTAACAAACGCAATGAATCAATAAACCATTTCATGTTAATTTAATTTGCTGTGGCCCAAACAGCCGTGCTTTTATGAAAGCAATCACTTTTAAAGAGAGAGCTACAATCTGAGAATTTTCTCCTGGGAGATCCTACACCACCATAACTGAACTTCAACTCAGTGTCAAAGGTCAACAGCAGATTCCCTGACCTTTCCAGAAAGATTGTCTGAAGACAGACAAACTAAATCAGTGCAATAATACTGACAAAGAGTCATTTAACGTAATAACTTCAGGCTTTGGTTGCTGGCTCTCTTCACTGCCAACTTTCATTCTAATGAGGTTTATCAATCTATAAGGAGCGATTTTAATAAAAACGTATGGCTCAATAGTGATGTATTATCCCAACAATCCACTAAATTGAAAAGGAACAAAGTGGCCACTGTAGCTGAAAGATCGTTAGACTAAATGTGGCCTCAGAGCCGAGAACGCTGCAATTTATTCAAATTTAATGGAAGTGAGCTGACAGAATGTTTATATCTGCATCTCTTTAGATAGAAGGAATAAGTAAGTGTTTAGTTAAGAAACTGATTTGGGTTTTTGCTGCACAATATCACCCAGCTCCATATCCCATGACGGCAATTTAATTTTACATTCAGTGATTCATTATGACCGCAAGAACTGAAATTTAGCAAGTCAAGTTTAATCTACAGGGCAGCTGTCATTCTTATTTACAGCACGGACTGGACGGAGTAGCTGCAGGGATAGGGAGGCCTGAAAGCAAACAAACCTCTGGGAGCTGACCAGTGCACATTTGGCCCGCCAAGCTCCTTCCCTCCCCTCCTTCAAAACCGAAACCAAAGACATAGAAATGAGTTGGAGAGGAGGCAAGGGAAGGAATTGGTGGGAAAGCAGAGAAAGGGAGAGCAGCAGAGACTTGGACAGCTTTTACAGCTGAAATGTGTGTGCTGCATAAAAAAGAGGAATCTCTAATGAGCCAGTTTAATGATTACTCCCCATAAAAGTTAAACATTTTAATAAAGTGTGAGCAACTGCTATAACAGAGAGGAGTATGGGTGTGCTAAAATGTGGTTACAAAATGCCAAATTTAACTATGAGTTAAATTTTTGAACAATTTTTGCTTAAGGTATCACAACCAACACATCACAAATCTAAATTCTCCCCAAAAAATATTAACTTGAGGCCCGCTTAAGTTCTTCAGCAAAGCATTTAGCTACATCTCTTTAAAGATTAACTCAATCGCTGAGAAAAAAAAAGGCAGCAATGTTACCACAAGTCAATATTTTTAAGGCTTCCAGGGTCCAGAACGGGCACTCACGTTAATATATTTAGCTTTCATGTAACTTACCGGGCAAAAAATCACCTGGATGGCAGAGGGGTGAAGGTTTTACTGGTGTCAGTCAAGCCAACAGACAGCTTCCACTCAGTACACTGGTTTAATCAACACTTTATAAAACAGTTTTACTGTGTGTTAAGCTGAGAGAGACTGAGATAATGTGCTGATGCTCAGCCAACTCAATTAACCAGTCGCTAATGTTTTTAGTTTATGTGAACATGCTATTGGTTTGATTGTATGAGACTGCCGTAAGCGTTATAGATTTTCCTCTTTGTAACTTTGTACTGTTTCCTCGGGGAACTGCACCTTCCTCTACTTTCAAAGTCACACTGAATGTGTCACAGCACCATTTCTGAGTCATTATCACCCTCAGAAGAGTAACATATGGAATGTGACTCAAGTTTGCTCGTGTGCTACTGGTTTAGATAGATGGAAATTGAGTGAAATAATAATATGTCAAAAGTCTGAGAATCAAAGAAGTGAAGTGAGAGAATCGTTGAAATTTTGCTATTGCTATTTGCTATTAGCTTTTGGTTGCTAGCTTTTATCTTTATGTTTACTAGCACCTCCAAAACTTCCCCATACCAGCACATACATATCTCATCGTGTGCTACTGGTTTAGATAGAAAATCTGGAAATTGATTGAAATAATGATATGTCAAAAGTCTAAGAATTAATGAATGGAAGTGAGAGAACTATTGAAATTTTGCTATTGCTATTAGCTTTTGGTTGCTAGCTTTTATCTTTATGTTTACTAGCACCTCCAAAACTTCCCCATATCAGCACATACGTATCTCATCTTTCATTGTCTAAATGAAATCAGTCTCTTTGTAATCTTCTGTAAAACTACAACATTTCTAGTGGAAATTATTTTCAATAGAAACTAGGGGGGGTTGCTTTACAGCTTATGCTAGCCTGAGTTAAGCTAATCACGCCTCTGTTTGTAACACCGCAAAACTTCTTAACTTGATTTAACAAGTTGTCAAAGTTTATTTAAAAAAGTATTAATAGGGGTCATGATATATTAGCATTGATGACAATCATGACATCTAAAATGAATCAGTACTTACAGATAATAATAATAATAATAAGATATTAATACTGAGAATATTCCAGCATTAACAACTATTTTTTGACACTCTAATATACAGTCAATGGCCATGTCATTGAATACACTTTGCTAGTCTTAGGTTGGACAACAACAACTTGTTCAAAACATTCCTCAGAGATTTTGGCCCATATAACATAATAATAGCATCACACATTTGCATCCATCCCAAAGATGCTCTATTGGATTGAGATATCTGGAGACTGTGAAGACAATTTGATTACAGTGAACTCATTGTCATGTACAAGAAAGCGTTTTGAGACCATTTGAGCTTTGTGACGTGGTGTGTTATCCTACTGGAAGCAGCCAGCGATCATAATGGAAAGGACATAGTCAGCAACAATCCTCAGGTAGGCTGTGGTGTTAAAACAATACAATTTGATTGGCTGATTGGATATTTGCGTTGAGTAGTTGAACAGGTGTACCAAATGGGATGGCCAGTGAGTGCAGATGATGTTGTACTGGTTATTAGGCTGTATACCATGTATAAGAAGGCAAAAGTGTATAGCTACTACTGTTTTATAAAATCCTGCTTATTATCAAATGCCAATGAACCTGTTCTTTGTATATGGTTTTAGAAAGTTATTTGAATCGTGATAATCGTGTGGTGGAAATCTGATATAGTCATGACTTCCAGAGCTTAGACATCAATGGGATTGGGTGCTGCTAACCTGATAATTAGCCATCTCAATCAGCTGTTCCATGTCTTTATCCGGGTGCCTCTGCTTCAGCTCCTTTAGCGTCCTTGCCATGTCCCTCCTAGCCTCGTCCTCATCGTCCTTTGCTCCTCCATCCTCCATCATGCCTCCATCCATCCCGCTGTGACAGTTCAGCGCTATCTGTCCGTCCAGCTCCAGCATGTCCATCTTGGTGAAGCCCCCTGGACCCAGCACTCCACCCCCTCCTCCTCCATCCATGCCTAGCCCTCCATCAGCCCCACCCTCTGTCTCAATAATGATTCCCCGATTCTTGTCGGCACGGTAACGCTTGCGGACATACTTGTAGAAGAGAAGGCGGCGGTCGGCCACCCAGGCCTGGACCACGCAGAGTGGGAAGTAAAGGAAAGTAAGCACTGCCTCCCACACCTGAATGAGAGAAGAGATGTGATTAAAAGCGTTTCTGTTTTATTCTCCTCCTCTTATTTCATCCCAGTGATTTCTTTCTTTAAACTTCAGCAGTTTTTACATAAAACTGTCCTCACCTCCACCTCTCCAGGGGAAAAGACACTCAGAATCAGGTAGAGCCAGATGTAGGCGAAGATACTCCAAGCCGCCGTGACAAAAAACACCCGAAGGTGTTTGATTTTGCGCGTTTCTCCGTCGGGGACCACATACACACACAGAGCGATGATGACGAACATATTGAAGGCGGCGCTGCCCACAATGGTGCTGGGACCTAGATCACCAGCCTCAAAACCGTGACCGCACACCTGCAGTTGGAGGTGAAAATAAGATTACTGTCTTTCCATTACATTCTCTATCAGTTAATCTGACGTGTAGCCTGCAGGCTCATGTTGCACTGACCTCAATAACAGACAGCAGTATCTCGGGGGCACTGGAACCCAAGGCCATTAGAGTGAGATTAGAAACAGTCTCATTCCAGATTCTCACGGTGGCTGTGGTGGTCTCACCATTCGACTTCTTTATGGTGATCTCCTTCTCCTGGGAGGTTATCACCTGGAGTGGAGAGGGCGTAAAGAAAGAAATAATATTGGATTTATTAGTTTTATACAGGTTACCTATTAGTGGTCTAATATCAGTAACTTATAGTGCAATCTAATAACAATTCAAAGAATATTCATTGACTTACCTCTATAGAAGACATGAACCGGTCCGCTATAATGCTCATGCCCAGGAACATGTAGATGAGTGCTACAAAGTAAACAATGGCTCGTGCCACTTTATCTCCTACAGAGGGGTTCTGAGGGTTCCAGACAGGCAGCACCACTCCTGCAATCAAAAGAAAAGATAAAGGTGGAAAAAGGTCAAATCATTTTTCAGCAATATCACAGGGAATATTTGGTTGCAACAGAGTTGTGTAATCATTCTCCGCCTCTCTAATCCTATAAAGCCTGCCACTGTGAGCATGTTGTGGACACCACAGAGGCAGCATAACCTCATTAAAGATTATTGTAAGTGGGAAATTTTCTATATGGTCCCATTTGTCCTACTAAAACTTAGTGGAACTGTTAAAGTTAATGAAAGCATGAAAACTTACCCCAAAGTGATCAACGTTCTAGATTTGTGGCATTAAATTGACATATTTCACTTCTAACGCACATTTTTGCTCATCTGGCAGACCTTTCTGATGCCTGATGTGACACTGTCGTGAATATTCTCCTGACTTTATTTCACTTTCATAGACCATTGACACCTAGCAAATATGTCCCTTCAATGTTACTTGCACATCTGGACAGGACATATGGAATGGACGATGCTGTTATAAGAAGTTATACTACTTGGTTTAGAATAATTAAGTGGTGTCATAAGAGAAATACACAATACTGTGCAAAACATTTGCGTCATGCCTCATTTTTTAATATTTTGCTAAGAAAATGGAAAATGTGCAAAAGTATATAAAACAACAGCACAGTTCATGCGATTCTAACAAGCTCGACGGTTATAGTTCTGCTTTAGTTCTCCAGGCTTCTAGAAGGACATCCAATGCTCTTCTTTGGCTGCTGGCTGCTTTTTGTTCTGTTCACTGTCAGGATGATCCGACACTGCTTTAAAAATGTTGAGCTCCATACGCTGAGGCGGTGTTCCCTAGCATGTTAATACTCCATAATCAGCGAAGGAGAAAATGTGTTGAAATGTGTTGAGTGTCAGGCTGATCGTCATGTTTATCGGTTCTCCTGATTGCAAAAACTTGGCTGGTACACAGGCAGCCAAACTAGAGGCGTAACCCATTTTATTGAACCCTCTCAGTTCACTGCACTCACTGAGAGGTTTACATGCAGAAGTCTAATCATGTCAGTGCTTCTTTACTTCTTTACAGTGCTTCTTTCACATTAAACTGCAGTTTTCTCACAGACCCACCTTCCTGACAGGGGTCTCCACCAGAGGAACAGTTTTTCTTTCCGGCACCTGCACTGACCGATCCAGGGCATGACAGCAACAAAAAGAAGGAGAGAAGGAGGCAGAGAAGGAAAGAAGAGGGAGAAAAGTGGAAAGGGCGGAGTGAGTTGAGAGAGGACGGAGGCTTAGACATGGCTGCCGGAGCCATTTCTGCTGATGTGGACCTTCACTGGACTCTACCGAGTTGTGCTCTGGGTCAGCTCAGTGTAGGTCGATACCTAAAACCTGGAGACAGACAGAGGAAGGGTGGATTAAGTACTTCACTGTTCATTAACACCTATTTATGAATTTTCACACGAACTGTTTCAGTTCACTTAATTGTATTCAGTATGAAAACAACTGTTAGGTGTCTTCAATTAAAACGTTCTGAAATCCTGCGCTGTGTTTCATGTGAGGAAAACAGCTCAGGTGAGCTGTCAGCGAATCCTTATATGTGTGACGACTTCTTTTCTTCCTAGAAGTCAATAGAACATAGTTGCAAAGTGCTTTACAATGCATTTGAACAGATACAATGAAATGAAAAAGCAATAAAAGCAATAATGGAAAGTCATTACTTAAAGAGAAGTTTAAGAAAGAGTCTGTAGAAGTGCTGTAAATGATGATGCACTTGTAGCCAGCATCTGTAATCAAGTTAAAACAATAAAGCTGAAGCAGATGTAGCCAGCTGGAGCTGCTCGGGAACCCAGATGAAAAAAATCAATCACTACAGAACAGTCAATAGCAGCTTCGAAGCAAAGCAGACAGTAAGAACTTGGAGATTGTTACACAGTTACATGTTCCATTGCTAAAATATGAATACAAAAACTCTATTTTGATAATAAATAATTAACAAAAGCACCCTTGGCAAACTGCAATCACAGACGATGGTTGTGCTTTTATGAGAACACAATCAATTCTAGGCAGAATCAGCTCTGGAGAAATCCACAGGGGACGTTTTCATTGCAGGAAAAGAAATCAGTAACTTTTGTGTCTCTTTCACATCGTGCTTGGCTTGTTTGCTGTCTGTCCAGTACAATGATCAGCATGCTCCGTGTATCCCTACCATCAACAAATTGGCTGGTTCATTTACTCTTTTAAAGACACCAGTTACAGTGGACAGAGTGGATGGCCCCAGAATAACTAACATCCAGGGTCCTTTAATAAAACTGTTCTACAGACTCTTTTCTGCATTAAACAGTCAAATCTTATATGAGCTCTTAGCTACGGCGCAGGTTACTTTTTTCAGGAATTGGTGGAGACCAAAACAGAGCTAAAATCTAAAACACTTAATTTAATAAGTAGATAGCCCCAAAGAAGAAATGTTTGCCTTGCCAGGTTTGCAATGTGACATTGTGTCATTGCTGTTTACTGTCTCTACACTGCTCTGCATTTAATCATTCTTCTCTCTCACCCACAGCCAGTTGTGCCCCGCCCTGACACTGGTTCTGTTGGAGGTTTCTTCCTGTTAAAGGGGAGTTTTTCTGTCCTACTATCACCAAGTGCTTGCTCATATATAGGGGTGGTCTGATTATTGGGTGTTTCTCTGAATTATTATAGGGTCTTTACCTTACAATATAAAGTGCCTTGTTGTGATTTAGGGCTATATAAATAAAACTGAAGTGCATTAAATATCTCTCGCCAAAATGGATCAATCCATCCCTGCGGGTTTAAAGATTGCAATTTCACACCCTGCTATAGAAGACCGAACAAATAAAACTCTGAATTTGAATGTAGAAACATTCAGCACTGATTCCTTTAAATTTGGGCATTCTCCATCGATTTTTTCTGTTTCCACCATTGGCCTTGATTGTAGTCTTTCATGTGTGAATCTTGAATCTTTACACGCAAGTTACTGCAATATTTAAAACAAAGAGCAGCTTTAAATGCCGCTCTTTGCTGCACATTTCTCTGGCAGCAAACATAAGCTAAGCTGGAAACAAGCAGTCGACAGCAGAGATACAACAGCAATCTGTTTTTGTGACGAGGAGTACAAGTGACTGTTCAGCGTGAACGGTTTGTGAGGGAAAATGCACCAAAACAAAGGGAAGCGAAATGGTTTGACCAGGCAGCGTTAGGTCAAACAAGTGCAAACGGTCATGGAGACAGACACGCACACATGCACCAATACACAAAAAACACCCAAATGCACAAACTGTGTCAAGCACCCTCATGGTGCAGAAGTTCCTGGCCTCGTACTGACATCCTCTCAAGCAAACACAAACACGCTCCACTCTCTGGGTTAGTCCACTCTGGACAAATAAAAACTGCTGACCCTGTTTTTACACACACACCTATGCACACACAGCCGTGGTTAGTCATGAGTCGTGACATTAGCGTCAAGTTGCTGACCCTGTCTTAATCTATCTTCCGCTCTGACAACAACCTGTCACTTTAAGTCACTTCTCTCCTCCGCCGTCTTCTTCTAACGCTCCCTTTTCTTTTTCAGTATTTATTTTTTGTCCCTTTTAACCAAAAATGACTTCACTCCTGCATTGCAGCATGCTTGGTTTTGTTTTCAGTGGTCACATCTCAGGATTATGTTTAGAAATCATGTACGTCCTCCTGGTACTAAAATGTGTTTTGGCAACTCTGTGCACACGTCTCCAGGGAGGCATAAGATAATCTGAGGGTCTTTATCTTGGTTAGGCACGCAGTCATTGCATTAGACGTGAATATACTTCAAACTTGCACACCTATGCGTTCTTCTGCATTGAAACAAAGTTCATGCATTACCCATAATACACTTTGACCACTGACAGTTTCATTCGGGTGTGTTATGCATGTAAAACCTATCGTAGCCTTGAGCTGATAGCCTCAAGCAGAGATGAGATATTGGGGAAGCTCACTTTTTTGTGCACTCAAACTTTTTTTCAGTTTCTACTTGTAGTCTTCAGCACCGACTCCTTGCGGCTGTTTGTCAGACTTCACACCACTCCCTCTGCAGCAACAAAAAGCTTTTTCTTTTTTAAAATTTGTTCACAGGCTTAGATAAAAGTCTCTGTTCAGATCTGTATACATTCATGTGCAAAATCATTTAACTCCCTTTATCATTTCTGCTTCATAATGTCCTTTTGTGTTGCAATACGCCGTGCGCCCAGAGCCCTGGAGGCTCTCAGTTCTCGGGCACTTCCTGCCTTGCTCGTTAGTAATCCAGCCTTCAGCATGTGACTTTTCACCTGTGGGCATACAGCCACGCGGCAGTGATAAACGGAGACAATCCTCATAGCCTCCCATGTTAAATGGTCCAAGTTTACAACGTTAAAAGCATGCACATTCATTGCATGTTAGGACTTCCAACTCCTCCAGGCAGGAGATAAGCTAGCAGGCTAACAACAGCACAAACAGGAGTAGCTCACATCAGCAGCTGGTCTACCGATTTCTGACAACATATGAAAATATGAAGATAAATTTCTATTCCGTAATAGTGAGTGGTATATTTTTGTTTCTAGATTTTTCACAGTAGTAGTTGGATCATTTTAAATCATAATCATCGCGTTGCTGCTGAAAAGGTCCCTAAAGTTCATTTCTGATCCTTTATTTCCTGTTTTTCTCTTACTTGCTTGATCTCCTTTTCCATCTCCCTCTCAGCTTCGTTGTCAGTCACCCACGCCTCCTGCACCCTCATGTCTCCAAGTCAATGTCCTGTTGTCCTCTGTCTCTCTCTCTCTCTGCCCACATGGACTGTCACCACTTCACGTCTCAAGCACCTCTCAATATCCCCCGCTCAACCGCTCTTTCACACCTCCTTTTAGTTCAACATCCCTGCTCCTTTTATATCATCCTGATCGGTAAACAAATCTAAAGCTGTTACAGCTTAAAATATCTACACAGTTCATGCTGGTGCAAACACTGGTAATGGAGGGAATTATGGGTAAAAAAGTCCCCTTAGTCTTCTATAGATTTCAGCTCTATATGTCTGGTGAGAGCCTCTGAATGGGCTTTCACAAACACAAACGCAGGGGCTAAATGTAGAAATAAACGGCTGTGGCTTTATGTAGCCGTAGCTGAAGCTTACCAGCTCGATTTGTGTCAAGGTTCTTCTAATTTGTATTGAGGTACTTTTGTACTTTAAAAAACGCTATTAGCCTTTTCCAGGGCTGAGTCGAGATGCTTTCTAATTTAAGGAGCAACCTTTAAGTGATAATGTGCAAACAGAGATGTCGGCACACAGATGAGAAAAGGAAAGATGAGCAGAATAATAGGAGATTGTACCAACTAAAGTAGGACCCTAAGAACATGTAACCCTCAGTCATCTTTATTACACCAGGAAAAAACACATTTATTGTTTGTTTTCCCAAAAGTTGTCCACTTAATGTTTATTACAAGGGGCTTTGTTCGTAAGAACTAATACAAATTACTGGAGTATAAGCAGAGGAAAAATCGCATTTTTATTGTGTTAGTCGGATTTTCCTCGAGGCTCGAGGCCAAGTCCAAGGCTCCGAATGACTTCTTAACCCTGGTGCTTGTGTTTGTGCTGCATTTGTTCCTTATTCCCTCAAGACTTCGTGTAAGAACTGAATTATTCTGACTTATCACACACACAAAACGACCTCTTCTGACATAAAAGCAACGCATGTGTGTGTAAATTAGAATATCAACACATGCACTGGCACAGAGACAAATACTCGGCTGCACTGATTCACACACAAGCACAGACACACTCCTGCCAAATGTCTTTTTCTGCTTTCACTCAAGCCGACAGGTGTTCGTGTGAACTTAGGAATGTGTGAAAATACCAGTAAATTTGATCATTGTTTGATGCTTGTTGCAACAATTGGACGCCACTGCAATTACAAGGATGAAAGGACTACATGGCCTACATTTTTCATTAAATGCCATTCAGTGTTTGCACACTGGGGGTGTGAGAAGACTCCAAACCTCCCTCCGCCCGCTCATATGTAGTGTTGATGCATGTGTGTTCTAAGGTGCATTTAAAACCCAGGAGGGCTTGGAGCTACCTGCCAGAGAGCAGCAGGTAAGCGCATAGCCCCTCCTGATAGCCCTCAATGTCTACGTGTATTTAAAATTGAGAGGTGGGCAACGACGCCAGGGGTGAGGTGTACAGCCTGCCTTCGTACATACAAAGAGTTGATACAATCAGGTGTAACCACAAAATTTTAAAGGTGACTGTAAACACTGTAACATCGCCCACTGCTTTGTGCAGTCCTCTTTTAGAAGCTGAACATTTTTCTGTCACATCTGAGATCTTGAAACCAGACATAATGAGCAACGGGTGGATCTGACTGAGAAAACAAATGGTAGTGACCTCTTTATCATTTATTTTACTCCAAGTGGGCACAAAATGTATAAAATGAACATCATGTTGCACTGAGTAAGACTTCAAACTAGTAACAGAGATCATAAACCAGTCAAGAAAGTGTTTACTGATGGATGAAAGGAACCAAAGCCATTTTCTCCTTGACTTCTACACGACTTCTTTTTGCAGCCAATGAAGTCGCCCCCTTCTGGCCATTAGGAAATTTTATATAAATCTCACTTTTCAGACCCGGAAGCTATATCCATCCATGGATTGAACTACCAACCTTGTGGTTAGCGGATGACCTGCCTTACACCCAAGCCAGAGTTACACTGCCATGACCATCGTCTTCATGCAATAATTTGCAACCGGGTCAACTCTTTTAGCGATACAATTGTACAATCTACAATTTGAAACAAGCAAACAACACAGTTCCTGTTCTATACTACAATCAGACAGATCTAAGCAGATACACCTGTTGTTCGTTCTTTTTGCCGCTTAACTATCAGAGGACAAAATCAAACCACAGGGATGGACAAATTAACCAGCTTTAAGTAGAGAGACTGGAAGATTAGATGAAGGCAGACAGCTTTCGTGTTCACACCCTCTCTAAAGCACGTCACAAGCTTCAGCCCGCTTTAATGGAAGCAGCGAGACAATTGACTATGATTGTCGATTCGCATCAGCTGTCTTTTGTTGATCTGCCTTTTTTGACAGAGCACATCACAACAAATAGATGCATATGCACACGGACGGACACAGACACTGTTGTGTTAGGAACAAACGACATTTGATTCAACCGGCTGTACTGGTGTCAAGCTCCCCTTCTCTTCAGTTCTAAAATTCCTTATTTTGACATAGCTAACACAACCCCAGCTAAACACACCACATAATATTTTGTTTAAATAATGAGCCAAAGTGGTATGTCATCAAAAGCAGCCGTGAGAAAAGGTGCTTTGCTGAAATGTGAGGGTTGTGTGGCAGTACTTTAATATGTTGCTGCTCTTTCAGATAAAAGCTTTATACAAATACAACACAGAAGTGGCTAGACCCAGATTTATGTACTCTCTGAGGACTGCAAATATGCATTTCATTGCATTCTCTATTTGCTATCTCCCTTTAAATCCCAGGTCATGTCTTGGTTTTATGGCACGGCTGTGGTGTGTGCTGTTTTGAAGGTTAGAAAGAAAGCCGATGTGTGGTATGTAGATAGAAATATTACTTGTCAGGATGGGCATTTTTATCTTCTCATCTCTTGCTACCTTTATTATGCCACCCCTCCAGACTTTGTCTCGTCCGTATCCTCCTTGTTATTAACTTTTACTCGCTGTTCATATAAACAGCTTCATTCTCTTTCTTGCCAGACCTGAGGCTTGCAGGTATAATTATTGTTAAGCATGCAATTTATATACTGAACTCAGTTTCTATCGCTATCAACAAAGTCGCCCTACCATGAATGATGTCAACGTAAAGCTAAACCACAGTGCTGTTTAAAGGTTGGGGTCACAGTTAGCGACATCTATCTGCACCTTAACTACTTGAGTGTTAAGGGGGGCGTAAGACTATAAGATTTTAATTATACGTTTAAAAGAAAAAATGGATGTGGATACTAATCATATATAACTTCAGAAGAAGCCTTATCGTGCAGAATGAGACCTCCTGGTAGGTTTTTGTTCAAAAGATCTGGAGTTGGTTAGTTAGTTAGGATAAATCTGCCTTTATCTTCATTAGGACTGAATATAAAAACAGAGCAATTTTCAGATATTTTCTTAAATCTGATAAGCCTTAAGACTTTGTTGCAGATCTTTCTGGCATTGCTGACTGTATCTCCTTTCAGTCTGAACTTCACGTTTGTGCATTCTCCAAAAATGGAGTTATATACAAACCAATGCTAATATTATTGAATCTCACTTTTCACAATCTTTTTCACCTCTTGAATCTATTCTTTCATTTTGTCTCAAACAAAAGTGTCCTCACTTCTTCACAAAGAATGACAGAGAGCAAGAAGAATCCACCATAACTTGGTCTATTTCTTTAGAGTATTTGTGTTTATGGTTGTATGTGCATGGATTGAACTCTGCAAATTAACTGGTGCCGTGCTGTGCTGTGCGCCAGAGTTTACTGGGTGTAAATGGGTGCTGTGTAAATATTGTGTTTGTGTGAAAAATAAAATGCATGCATGACTGATTATTGGCTGAGTCAAGTTCAAGGCTTGCAGGGAAAGAGGTAGAGGGGGTTTGGCGGCAGGGTGGAGGGGTGACGTGGCAAGACGGGGAAGTATGCAATAAGACCGAGAGGCGAACCCAGGAGGTAGTGGTCACATTGGCCTGAGGGACATGTTGCTAGAACAGCTTGGTTTCTCGGTAAGGACAAGATTAAACGTAAGATGAGGATGACGCAAGTGGGGAGCAGGGGGGTGGAACGGAAGAGGAGAAAGCAGAAAAGCGTGCAGGGTAATAAAGATGATAACCCAAGAAATGAGGAGAGGAGATGAAAAGAGATGTAGAAAGTCGTGGAGAAAGAGAAGCAGAGTGTGTCTGGCTCCGAGATTACAGCTATCGAGTGGCTGAAGAGCTCATGGGATGCATAATTAGGCAGATTTAAGGGCAATAGTGAATGTGCCCTACTGGGCCATGGATACAGCTGTCCAAGCATGTTAGAGAATGTTGTAAAGTGCTCCACATTCTCCAGAGCATGGTGCAGATTTTAAAGTGATAGTAATGCACGCTGAATGGAAAGAAGGGACACAGGAAGCCTCTAAATAACTTTATAAGTCACCGTAAAGTGTTGCACATGCTTCAGCGAGCTTTGGATTAAAGATCCGTGTGTCCGTGTATCTGTATTTCCAAAGAGGATAATGACTGGAAGCTAGCCATTAAATCCATATTCTGGGTTTTGCAGTGTTATATTCAACTCAATGCATTTATAAAATAAATGTATGATTCAAGCTCGGATCGGAGGAACTGTAGCTGTGATTGAGGACGGTGCATCCACAGAGAGAAATGCTGCATCAAAAGTATTTGCAATGCTCACAAATGCATCCCACCGGATCTTACCTATTCCTCACCCGCCTTCAGTTGAGGAGAATGACACGAAAACTTGTAACAGTGAATATCTGAAGGCAGGTCACTACAGACCTGTAATGTGAAAAAGGTGTAAACGGTTAGCCAATTATTTCTTGAAGCGGGATCTCAGCAAAACGACAAACACTGAATATGTATTTTTAAAATCAAATGCAGATGGAGACGCGTTTATCTTTGAAGTTTATCTGCCCAAATACTTCACAGGCCAACAGCTGCAGGCGTTCAGGAGAGTTTGTTAGTAAGTCGCTAAGGGTGTGCATGTGTGTGTGGTCAGTACTCGTCTGGTCACTCAATGTTTCTCCTTACAGGAGTGTGCTCAACATCGAGCGGCCTTAGGCTTATCCATCACCCTGAGGACAAACGCACACTTTTAAACACACAATCTTGTTTTCATGACTTCAGAGGACATTACATTGACTTATATTCATTGTCTGTTGAGCTGCTTGAACCTGAACCATGTCTACTTAACTTAACCTTAACTGAAATCTATTCGTCCTGAACCTTGAAACATGTCTTCACCTTAGAATTTAATGGTTTGTACTATGGGTGCTTGGCTTTTGTCCCCGTTAAAGATGAGTCCCCAGAATGAGACAAACACATTCAGGTCCCCACAATGTAACTAATACCTGCGCTCACACTGGCACACTCATGAGACCCATAAGCTGACACAAATTGGAGAGATGTTCTTGTACATATATCAGTGTGAGATGTCGTGATTTATAGCAATTGCGCCTATGGCTGAGGTCAAAAGGTTAATCAGAGACAAAGCAAGCTCACGTGCAATCCCATGGCTCTTGGTACAACTTCTCTCTTTCTCCTTTACTCTTACATTTATTCTGCTTGCTTTATCTGTCAAAAAAGTAGTGATATGAATTTAAAAACAGTTCCTGTTTTTGTCATGTGGCTTTATGGTAAGTGGGTTTTTTTTTTTTTTGGCCTCTGAATAATTTAGGAAACTGGAGAAGGTGAAATGAAGTTCATGGGTAGAGCAATCTTGGCATTTTTTGTACTGCCAAAAAAAAGAGCACCGTACAAATCTCACCACAGGGTATCGAGTCAGTGTCGGTTAATACTATCCTGCCTGAAGTGGCAAAACATCTCCACTCTCTTCCTTTTCCTTTATATTTAATTTTGTTTGTTGTAGTTTTTATTGTGGTCCAACTCTTGCTGTTACATGTTGTTATGCCACATAAGACTGCGTAGACTAGAAAGATATGGGCCTGCAGTCCAAGTTCTCACTTTCTGTTTCCTTCCTCACTATCGGTTCCCTTTTCGCTTTGCTGCGTAACATGTGAAACTTTGTGTAGGCATGAACATGAGCCAAATAAGCTTAAAATGGTTTTAATGGGCTGTGACATTAATACAAGAAAAGATGATGCATGATATGATTATGCTTGCTGTGTGGGGGACTTCTATGTCCATTTGGGTGTTTGTGGACGTTTTTAAAGTTAGTTCGTTGTCCTACGTTGTGTGTGTCAGATGCGAGAAGCACTGAAGAACTTCGGAGGAAATTAATTTGTTTGAATGCATAAATAAGGCTGATTTTTGCCAGTGGCAGAGGTGGCCATGCATATTCAGTATCGTGTGTGAGCGTGTGTAGCTAATCAAGCAGCATGCAAAAAGTAATAATATGCAGCTGTGATTTTCTAACTTTTTTTGCTCCATAGATGACTTTTTAAGTGAAATGCAAATACAGATATCACAAGGAGAGTTAACATCTTTCACTGTAATTCTAACTGTATAACTACCAGTGTAGTTAATGAGGCAATGCATCCTCATCCTAGAGCCAGGACTGGTGACTTAACACATGGGCCTTCGCAGTATTGTATGCAAATTTTAAAGAGGTCTGCATTAAGGTCTAGGAGGAATTTTACAAGTGTCACGATCTGCCGGAGAGAGGAGGTGAACCCAAACGCAGACGCCTGAAGGCGAGAGTGATGTTGAACAAAAAGCGAACTGTTTATCAAAGGCTGGATGATAATACAAATAGAAGGCAAAACAAAAAACCAAGACTTGACTAACTAACCAAACTGGGCAAATTAAAACAAAGTTAAAACACAAAACACAGAGAAGCCAGAACGTGAGACCTGGATGAGAGAACTGAGAAACACAATGACACGACAGAGTCACACAGGCGACACGGGGTGAGACAAAGACACAAGAGGAACCTCACAGAGAAATAACCATAACGTGGGAAACCCAAAACACTCAGAAATATAGGAAGGACTAAACTTGAGGTTAAACTGAAACTTAAATCATCATAATATAAAAGAGTCAGACGGGGGTTGCTCTCCCATTCGAGAGCGCTGAGTTTGAAACTTTCTTTTGCCAAAATATGTCCCTGCAAAACAATAACTCATCATAGAGTCATAGCAAAGAGCACCAAAGGATTTCTTATGCTATGAGATGCCGGTCAGTGCCTTTGACAAAATATAACACATTAGATATTACTTGCTGAGCTACTGTATACAAGCATTTACTGAATGGTGCTGGTGCCTGGTAGTTTGGACAGCATTGGATAACAGTGGGAATTTAAGAGGTGCAAAATTTTTTATTGCAATAGTCAATAGTTTTAAATACTTATAATGTAATATAATAGTTTATAATAGTTAATCTAATGAACTTTTCTCTGTTTTTAATCACGGGAAACTATTCCTAATCAACAGATTTGACAATGTTTTTTAAAGCGCTTCCTTCTTTATAAAAGAAAGCAGCAGCAAAATGCAGAGTTACAATAAGATGCTTTTTTTTGCCATATAGATATAAAAGGTTAGAATAAATGGTGTTAATTTTACAAAGTGTGTCACTAAGAATACATGCTTACATGTTTTCTGTCTTATCTTATCTTAGTTTAGCTTAGCTTACTTTAGCTTGTCTTATCTACATGCCCAACTGAGCACATGCTGATATGAAGCTGCAGTAAAAGCTGAGGCGGGTTCAACTTTTTTTTTTTTTTTTTTTTTTTTTTTGCGGTTTTAGATGAGTGAACTACGGAGCCCCCCAGGGGACATGGGAGAAAAAAAAATTAGGGAGGAAAAAAAAAAATTAAGGAGAAAAAAAAAAATTAAGACGGACTTTTGCGAGATCTCGCAAAAGTATTGCGAGCGCTCGCAAAAGTATTGCGAGATCTCGCAAAAGTATTGCGAGCGCTCGCAAAAGTATTGCGAGATCTCGCAAAAGTATTGCGAGCGCTCGCAAAAGTATTGCGAGATCTCGCAAAACTCCAACAATGGCGGCAGCTACTTAGTTGTAATATTACTCTTTCTGGGTCACAAAATACACTTTTAAGATATTTTGAGGCGTGAATGTAGTTGTGTAAACGTCAGATACCTGCTCGGTTTACAAGACATCACATATTTGCAAAAGAGCTCCGACGTTTTTGGAGATCTGACACCCACTAGCTCGAAGCTAACGGGAGGTCGAGACCTACTACAGCCGGGAGGAACACCGCTTTCCCGGCACATCGTGCCTCGACCTCCCGGTCGGCTTCGAGCTGGCGGCCACTAGCTCGAAGCTAACGGGAAGTCGAGACCTACTACAGCCGGGAGGAACACCGCTTTCCCGGCACATCGTGCCTCGACCTCCCGGTCGGCTTCGAGCTGGCGGCCTCCGAAGAATGCGGCTAAAACTTTTGCGAGATCTCGCAATACTTTTGCGAGCGCTCGCAATACTTATTGCGAGATCTCGCAATACTTTTGTGAGATCTCGCAATACTTTTGCGAGCGCTCGCAATACTTTTGCGAGCGCTCGCAAAAGTCCGTCTTAATTTTTTTTTTCCTCCCTAATTTTTTTTTTTCCTCCCTAATTTTTTTTTTTCCTCTCTAATTTTTTTTTTTTCCTCTCTAATTTTTTTTTTTTCCTCTCTAATTTTTTTTTTCTCCCATGTCCCCTGGGGGGCTCCGTAGTGAACAAACTAGCTCCATTAAAATGAATAAATGAGATGAATGTCTTCAAGGAGAATTAGCTTAATGTGAATTTTAAATTTTGTGGCTAGTGGTCAAAAGTCTACTGGGCTTTTTGCTCTCTGGTAAAACACATTAAGCAGCGACCATAAGAGAAAACAACATGACTTTTCCCATCTCTGACTGGGGCCATTTTGAATATAACATCAGAGCTGTAGACTACAAATACACAGCAAAAACTCAAAATCTTACCAAGTATTTAATATCTTATTTAAATATAAATACTTAAATATAAATACTTACTTAAATATTTAATATTTAATATCTAATATCTAGTCAAAATATCTCATATCATAATTTTCATTGGCAGATTGGCAGCTTTTCCCCCCTTATTTCAAGCAAAAGTATCTTATTAAGTATTAAGTGAAAAAAAATCTGCCAATAGAAGAAGTGAAAATTCTCCAGATCCAAGATGTACTGTCTAAAAACAAGTTACTATATCTCACTGAAATGTTACTCTGTAGCTAATTGAGTCTTATTTTAAGTGTGACAAAGTACAGTGACAAAATAGAAGTAACAAAGTACTTGTTTTTTGTTACTTCCCACCTCTAAAGACTACCAGATGTGTTTTAAGACATTTGCATTACTGTTTAGCTTGCACAAATACCATTTAATATTTATACACAGCTCGCAGGCTGAGTGTTTTCATTCTCAGTAGATTTTCTTCGATGACCCTCACTTAATCTTGGTGTTTTTTCTTGCTGAATTTTTTATTAAATTAATAGCAAGTTGGTTGGATGGTGGTGAAATGAAAACCCTTCCATTTAATTTAGGGGATTTTCACATACTTCACTGAAGAGGTATGTGCCACCCTGCCTAGACCTCCTACCCCTCCTTTGCCACTGTTGGTTGGTTTAATTCCCTGGTCTTACATTTGACTAATTACAGTGTCTCTTAAGAAAAGTGTAACCCAGGTTATTTTTGCTGCTTCAGTTTAAAATAATTAGAATTATTGCTTCCTCTGGTCTCTTATTGCTTTGAAAAGAGGACAGATATATGGATTGACTCATTAAATGTGCCTGCTGAAAATGTGGCCTTGTAGAACGGGCTGATTGTGGATCGCAAAAATTCCAATAATCAAACCTCTCGATTAACTCCCATTCTTTTCACAGGCTTGTTTGAAAGTTTTGGCAGTTTTGGCATTTAGTTGTATGGTTACATAACGGTAAGAGGCTTGGGAATGCATTAATTGCAATGAATGTCCCCATAGAAACAACCAAACCAACATAGGTGTCTGTATGCGTGTTCCTCTCTTTACTGCTTGAGCAGGCAGTTTGAGTTTTAGCCAAAATACAAAAACAGCTCATCCAAAAAATCTTGGATTTAACACTGCACTTGATAAAGGTCCAGTGATTACCGCTATATCGGGAGAGAAAATTAAATTACTAAACACTATGTAGTGTTTATAACACTGCTCATTTCTGATTTTTTAGCATTAGAACTGGATTCTGTTAGATTAGAACTTGTGGCACAGCTTGACAACAAAATCCAGATGTGGTTTGTGTGTGTGTCAGTCACAGTGAAAATGTTACCGCTGCACAGATGCAAGTTGGTCTTGTTTGCTTCTTCCTTTCTTTTCCATCCTTCCTAATCACTTCCTCCCCTGCGTCTTTCTTTTACCTCTGCTCACCTCCTGATCTTCTCTTTTGCAGTCTGTGTTTGTCATTACCTACGACATTACTCATCCAATTTTTTTCTTTCATTTCATTCATGCTTCTTTCCTTCTGACTCACACCCTTGTCTGGTAACTCTGTGTATTTCTTTGCATGCAGTCCCCCTTTCCCCCCATCTTAGCCTGACACTCTTTCATGCAAGTAAACAACAGTTTTAATAAAAAGTGTAAAGAAAATCCTCTTGTCACTGTGAGCTTAGAGGATGCAGAAAGAGACAGAAAGGGACACGGGTCATTTGCTTGTGCATGTATGTGTAATTGTCAATGGGAAGATGAGGATGAAGAGGAGAGAGAAAGCAACCGCAAGAGCAGTTATTGGTAGCTGCATTAATCCCTCCTGATCTCTCTCATATCCCTGAGTACTGGAGGATGCATCCACACACACACACACACAGATACACACACACACACACACACACACACACACACACACACACACACACACACACACACACATATATATAAAGAATACCTGTCAGTATACATCCATACACACAGTACATTTATTTGAACATCACACTGAGATGTGATTTTACTCCCTCTACTTCTTTTACATACTCAAAGAATGAGTGACTTTCTTCAACCCATGTGGCCAGAATAAGTTTGTTATCCCATTAGTCACTGTGGCAACAGCACCATGTGCTGTAAGGCAGCCATTTTCCACACTCTTCATGCTTCTAGTTGTCACTTTTCAGTTTCTATATATAGACATCTATTTTTTCCCCTCTTTCCTTCTATCATGAAACCTCTTACTCTTTGCTGTCATGCTTGGATGGACTATTGAATGGGACTATCACGCACTGGCACTGGGACTCTGGGAATAAGGAGGACCTTTAGGCTTCACCTACAAAAAAGGTCACAGAAAACGACCCAGGGAGACCAAAATTATATACAAAACCTTCCTTTCAGGCAGGACCATCAAGATTAATCTAAGGGAAATTTCTCTCATAGTAGTTTATAAAAAGCATTTATGTCTCTTTTCTGGGATTTTCCTGCTCTGTCATGTTCATGCATGGAAAGTCTGACATGGCGAGAAAAGCAGCAAGACCCTAGAAACAAATATACAGGTATCACCGAAGACTGATATGACAGCTAAGAAGGACACAACAAGAAAGGTAGAGGTAGAATGGAGGTGGGTTGCAAAGTAGCTTGCAGATAACTTCATGCACTACTGAAAGCCTATCCTTGATTTCTAAAAAAATATATGTGCTTTTGACAAAAAAAAAAAATGCATCTAAAAGAATTAGTGGTGCAACGGATCAAAAATCTCACGGTTCGGATTGGATCACGGTTTTAAGTCACGGATCGGATCAATTTTCGGATCAGCAAAAATAGAAAAAGAAGACAAAAATTCGACTCGCCATTTACTTATTTAGGTATTTTTTGCCTATTAAAAAACATTCAACTGAAGACTCATTCCACACACTTATATAAAAACAAATTAAGGTGCAATGTGGACATTATGGACCATGCTGGGCATCCTCTGCACACGGCCATAAACAACCAGAGGAGTCTGTTCAGTGAGAGGTTGCTTCTCCCAAAGTCAAGGACCAGCAGACTTAAAAACTCCTTTGTCCCACACGCCATAAAACTGTTTAACTCCTCTCTGGAGGGGAGATGGAGGGGAAACGGGGACAAAGGAGGGGGAGGACAAGTAAGCTGTAGTGCCTTTTCACTGTGCAATAGTTTTTGTTAATATCCAACGGTGTAATAGACTCACAATACTTGAAATGTGCCGTTCCCTTGTATTCTTATTCCTATTTATCCCTTTTGTATACTCTGTATTTATATATGTGTATATATGGTATATTTCTGCTCACATTCTGCAACTTCTGTCGGTGCTGTGCTACTGGAAACTGATTTTCCCGGAGGAACCCACCCGAGGGATAAATAATCTAATGTAATCTATAGGGCAG
The DNA here is from genome assembly GCF_057382275.1 of Copadichromis virginalis. NCBI lineage: Eukaryota > Metazoa > Chordata > Actinopteri > Cichliformes > Cichlidae > Copadichromis > Copadichromis virginalis. The sequence continues at coordinate 50,115,813 of NC_140620.1, forward strand.
TACAGGGCTTTGTATTGACCACTCCACTGTGATATAACGTCACGGTCACATGGCTTTCCGTTGCCATGGAGGTCCACCCATTTGTAGTTAGGGCAACAGAAGATGCCTGGGACAGTTCAGCCATAACTTTAAACTTCTCCTGCTCATACATGCTTGGAACGATCTTGCCACACTGAAGTGGACGCGCAACGGGATATCATTGCGTGGCTCAAGCATGTTTCATCACAGTTTAAACCCCTTGTTTTGCACAACGGCACATACGGCCTCCCGTCTGCAGCTAAACACCCCAATAGCTTTTGTAATAGCTTTAGCCCGGTCGGATTGGGCAGCAAAGGGCTGCTTAAATGCCGCAAACTCCTCTGCTCCTCCATTTGGATCGCTACCTTTTGAGTTTTCCAAGCCCCTCAAAACTCACAATGTTCACACTGAAGCATCATGAGGGACTGATGTTAATTTTCACTGCTTTTTAGGTGGGTGGGCTCAACCCGTGAGGAGCAGTACATCAAAGTATAAGACATGACATTTCCTGTTCCCACTAGGTGGTGCTCTTACTATTCCTGACATTGGGCATATCAATGTGTTTAGGGCGGGACTCTTATCACGCCTGTGAAGTTTGGCAGAGATTGGACTGGATTTCTTATGAGTTAAAGCAATTTCGTTCTTCATGTTGCAACATTTAAATTCGCCATCCCCACCAAGGTCACGCCCTTTGATGAAAATTTACAGTTTTCAGTGTAACCCAAGACCAGCTCCTTAAGAGTTTCCGGGACAAATTTGATGTTGCTGGGGTCACTCACCTCTACACTGTACCCCAAAGTGTAAAACATAACATTTCCTGTTCCCACTAGGTGGCGCTGTCACCAGTGTCAAATATGGCAGTTGCAATGTGTTCAGGGGTGGAGCCTTATCACATGTGAGAAGTTTGGTCCAGATTGGACAATGTATGTGGGAATAAGAACAAATAAAAATTTCATGGCGAATGATGGCATCACAGCCACGCCCTATGACGAAAACTCGGCAATTTAATGTTGCCCAAGTCTGTAGTTAAGACTGACCAAATATGAAGTTGATCTGATAACATCTCTAGGAGGAGTTCGCAAAGGTACAGCACCTGAAAATGACAATCGGCACGAACATGTCAACGTCAATTCAAAACAGCGGACTTCCTGTTGGGTTTGGGTCTATGAACCCCAGATTTTTTTGCTCGTTTTGCTATGTTACACATGTGCACCAAATTTTATTCATATAGCTCAAACTAAGTGATCATAGGACTTCATTTAACCACGCATAGGTGATGCTCTAGAGCCATTTTACCCTGCGAAACCATTACAATCTGTAAATTTTCACCAAAAAGTACTCTTGTATGCTGACACATTACTCTAATTCATCTGGTTTGAGTAATCAGCCTGTGCAGGATTCATTCTTATTTAAAAGATGAATAAATATAATAGTTATTGCTACAGTTAGACATCTCAGGCAGCCGCAAAGGTTCATATTTATGCACCTCTGTCTACCCTCAGTCATTTTAAAGATTCACAAAGCATCTTCATCTGCTGTGTGACACACTGAAAACCTCTTCATTTACTGTTGCAAGATTTTGCCGCTAATACTAAACAATGAAGAGGACAGCACTTATCTTGAGTACGGTGCAAAAAGAGCCAACCTGATATCGGAGGTCATATAAATATAAAAGAAGGGATTATCAGAAGGAGGGACAAAACAAAACGAGAGTGGGGCTAGAGAGAGAACAGGCCTCTGCTGCTGTTCTGCTGTGGCATTACCACAGTGATTAATGGGATAGGGAAAGTTATTATCATTATCATTATGGGTATGAAATGAGTGGGTGATGCTCTTAGAATGTGTGTTTGTGCGCTGAGCGTGTGTGAGCCAGATAGGAGAAACCAGAGAGTAGTGTTAGCAGATTATTCACAAGGAAAACATTAACTAAATCAATTAGATTACAGGGGTTTCCTCATAAATTATGCTGTTAAGTGGGGATTACAATAACAGGCTGAAGCTAAGTTGCCATACAAACAATAGATATCCTAATAAAAACAAAAACAATTACTCCTAGTAAGTTTTGTGTAATGATTCCTTTTTAGTACGGGTGAGGCAGTATAGTGGTACTGACATTAATATTAACAATACACAGTGAATAATGTTGTAAATAAATAAGCTCAGTGGCGCTAAAGCAAATAAACATTGGTTTCCATGCACCATAAACAGACTCCCATCCAAAACAAAGATACCAGTTTGCGAAACTTTTGGAAAAAAGCCAAAATGTTGGAAGGAAGTCTTAATAAATAGCATTTATTGCTTTAACATCATCCTTTAGACACAAAAATCCCCCAAAAAAATAATATATAGTGGAATTATACTTCTTTATACGGGGCGATCGTGGCTCAAGAGTTGGGAGTTCGCCTTGTAATCGGAAGGTTGCCGGTTCGAGCCCCGGCTTGGACAGTCTCGGTCGTTGTGTCCTTGGGCAAGACACTTCACCCGTTGCCTACTGGTGGTGGTCAGAGGGCCCGGTGGCGCCAGTGTCCGGCAGCCTCGCCTCTGTCAGTGCGCCCCAGGGTGGCTGTGGCTACAACGTAGCTTGCCATCACCAGTGTGTGAATGTGTGTGTGAATGGGTGGATGACTGGATATGTAAAGTGCTTTGGGGTCCTTAGGGACTAGAAAAGTGCTATACAAATACAGGCCATTTACCATTCTGTTTTAAATACATCATAACCACAAACCCTTTCATTATCACATACATACATAAAAAAATGCCGTGACCACGCTATGACTAATCTGTCATGCACATTCTTGTTGATTTGTCTGAGGCACACTGTGCACAAGTATAAATGCTGCCAATGGGGTCAGCCACTTGTGTAGGCTGCATCGTAGGCTCTACATAGATTCAACGCGCTTGCAGCTTCTTCCACTTATCCAATTCAGGGTCATTTTGGGGGCTGCAGTCTATCCCAGCTGGCAGAGGGCAAGAGGTAGGGTACACCTAGTCACCAGTCTGTGGTAGAGCTAAAACAGGGAACCATTCACACATAGGGACAATTTAAGATCACCATTTCTAAATTGGCATCATTTCATGCATGTCTTCGGATATTGGGAGGAAGCCGGAGCACACAAAGAACCTTCTTGCTTAAAGTTGACTGTGCTAACCACCGCACCACCCAAGCTTCAAACTAGAAATCATGCACACAAATCTTTGAAGACATAATCATAATGATTTTAATAAGACGTCTGGAAAAAAAACTGTTTTTCTCAGACTGGTGCAGAAAAAACAAACATTTTAGACCCAGAACAAGATTTTTTGTACAAATCTCATTCTACTCTTTCTTTGCATCTTCTTCCTCCTACTCCTACAATAAATCATAAGTGATCTACATGTCCTGAAATACATCTTACACAACACAGAATGATGGTGCCTTACTTCCTCGGTTTCTGGATTAAATGTCGAATCGTTTTTTCTGTATTTAACCCATCCTGAGCATTAGGAGCAGTGGGCAGCCACCATCTGCAGCTCCCTGGGACAAATTCCAGCTGTCAGACGGTGCCTTGATCAAGGGCACAATGATGGACGAGTTAACATGTTTTAGATGGTGGGAGAAACCAGAGCTCCCGGAGGAAACAGCACACAGTCTGCATAAAGAGTCCAAATAGTGACCTCACTTTGAACCCAAGACCTTTGTTGTCTTGAGGCAGCAATGCCCTGAGCTTCCATAAGTAGTTACATTCTCCTAGTTATGATAATTTTGCATTTACTTTACATCAAAAGCTTTTCACTTATATTAGAAGAGAAAGTAATGAATCTGATTGCATATTGCTAATATGCGGCACGCTATCAAGCGCCTCATTTATTGCTCCAACACTATTATATCTTCACCAAGGTGCAGGCAGTTGTCTGTGAATCCTGAAACGGTTTCTGTCTTTAGCAGCCAATTAACAGTTACTGCACAGCACAGCAATCAGCTCCACGCCAATGCAAAAGTAAACAGAACGTATGCAACCACGGGCTTTTCTACACGGTGTATTCTTGTTAATAAGTGTAGCACCATTTCAGCAAACACGGTCCTGCAGCTGCTTATTTTGCTGCAGTGACAGGGTGGGCAGCACAGAGCTCGATATATTTTTCTCAGTATCTATTAATAATGTTTGCTCAGTGTTTAAAACTTTGTTCTACCACTAAATCCCCCCAGATACCGGGAACCAGAACATGCATCTCTGCTCGTAATCCTCATAAACCTGTTAATAAAGAAGCAGCAAAAAACTTCCCTGCTGTAATTATGCAATGGGAGGGGGGTTAACTGCTTTTGTGTGTCTGTGCGTGTGTGTGTGAGAGAGAGAGTGTGTGTGGGTGGAGAGGGAGCTTTCATATTTTTACTGTTGCACAGACAATTAAACATTCACATGCATGCAAATTGCAGCTATAGACAATGTGGAGTAGCTGGAATGAACCTTTGCTGCTATTATGAGGAAAAGAATAGTCACTGTTCCCGCCAGCCTGAGTGGCTGCACACATACACACAGACACACACACACTTTGACATCAGTTCAGATTTTCTTCACATATTCACACAGGCACAAACAGTAACTGTAAAATGCAAATGAATGTGGATAGACCTTTACTGCCACTGTTGTAATGACTAGGACAGTTAAGCAACGAGGTTGGCAAGACTTTTAACAGGTGCAATCAGCAGAGTGACTCACACTGACACACACAAACGTGCGCACAGCAGCAGTGGCTTATCCGCAGATAAGCAAATCAAATCCACTTCGAGAATGGACTGCAAGGCCAAGAAGAGAGGGACAGAGCGGAGACAAAGGCACCGAGACAAAAAAAAGGAGAGCGATTTGGATTAGGTGGTGAAAAATTTTCCAGGTTCTGCAGCCAATCAATTCGTGGCATCACCAGCAGAGAATCAGCATCTGAATGGACCTCGTTACCTCAAGGTCACACACCTCCCCAGACACACACACATAAATGAAACTAGACAGCAGTGTGAGAGATCGAGGGCACCGCACTATTTCTAGAGACGTACAATTTCAACATGCTGTCTCACTGTCACTTAAATTCGCTCTCTTCAGTTTCACCCTCGAATGCTCATCTTACAAACAATGTCAACAACCGTCTAAAGACAGGCAACAAAAAAGACTTCTACGTTCTTTGTTGTTGCCACACTTTGGGTCTTCTTCTCTGCACTCTGTCTTTATTGACTATTTGAGGAGCTCAGTGAAAGGATTAACCGGCTACTTGTGCGAGCATTGATTAGAGAAAAGCGCGGAGCTTAAAGAGGCACTCATCTAGATGTTTCTAAGCCCGGTTTAGATGTTCGGTATTTTCATGAGAAGTTCTGAAGAAGCTTAATCACAAATCTGATCTTGCATCATGCACAAAAGAGCGGGATCACCTATTATTGTACTAAAAGAAACTCGATGTTGTGTTCCAAAGTGGCGTTGGACATATCCATCCATCGCGTTCAACTTGTCCAATGCAAGGTCACGGTTAGGCTGGAGTCTTTCCTATCTGCCATGTCACATTACAGCTTCAGCATTTAGCTCCAGTTTGATGAGCTCCCCTGTACTTTTAATGATGAGTTTTGATACATCAGTATAGATGTGGTTTGATAGGCGTTACAATAATTTTTCCAGGGGTAGCTGGAGAGGCGGAGACCATTGTCACTAAGTATTCAAGGGTTCAAGGGTTACTCCTAGAAGGTTTTGCAAGGGATGAAGAGGTAAGGCACTAGTTGGAGGTCTGAGATGGAAGATGATCAATGCAGCAATGACATGAGACATTTGGTTCTGTTTGAGGGAAAGCTAGGGTTGGATAATTAAAAAAAAATACATTGCTATATATGAGAAAAGATATCTAGAATTAGACAGTAGTGGTTAGATCTGCTCACTTTCAAAGCTCTCTCTAACATGCAGAAAGACACAAGGACCGGTCCAACAATTAACACCAACCTGAAGTTTAAAGATAATTAAAATTCTGCGGCAACACTTGACAACCTACCTTGTTTTGTGAAAATGAAATGCTAAGACAGTAATTGCTCTCATCAAAGCCACCAGACTCCATTAACAAAAACAAGTTTTTACCTGGTAGGAAAAAAAAGTTTAGTGCGCCAGTTCCCTACAAAATAACACATTAAAACATCAAAGTCACTCAGTGGCATAAACTGTCCAACTAATCGAGGCCGCGAAAGACGAACAACTCACGAGTCTGGAAGAGTCGGCTTCACTTAGTTGTTGAAAAGAGCTTTTTGACAGCATGCAAGACAGTGAAAATACTTTAATTCGATCTGGATTATTATTATTATTAGATGCTAAGATCATTTTTGCTGCTGAGTGCTGACCTATTGCCATTCCTAAACATAAGAAAAACATCATGGCAGAGTATCCATACTGCCCAGTTTAAATAAAGGACAAGGTTAAAGTGAAAGATGCCATGCTCCCTGCATGTGGTGGTAAATCAACTAATATAGGCCTTTTGTTGTGCTGAGCTGAGACATTTAATGTAATTTAATGTGTAAACGATGCACGGAAGTAAAGCCGGAGTTGTGGTGTCTTATGTGTGTTTGGTCCAAGTTCAGAGAAGCCACTGACAACATGAATGAGACAGCCATCCTCTGTGTACCGCGCTAAAGTCCGAACCAGCTGACTGTTGCATCACCGGATCAACAGCAGGAGGCTTGCGGTGCACACATACATGCACATAATATCCTCTTTTCTCTAGGAAATCTTTTTTGTGAGAGATTTCAGAAGCATAAGCCCCATATGCTCAGAAACCTTCAAATCACCTCTTGATATTTTGCAGGAAGGAAGCTGGCAGCAGGAGCGACTGCTTTCCAGCTGTTCGGTGTGAAACCTCGAGAGGCCGCGGCTATAGGTGTGATCCAACTCAAATCAGCCGTGAGGCAACAACAAGGAGCTCTGGTTTGAGTGTTGCTGGGTAATTTCGAGCACATGTTTGAAGGTCTGGCTAAAGCCTCGCAAGAGGTTGTTTCTCCGACTGGAACAAGGTAATCAGCGTTTGACTCATTAGAAATAAATTCTCTTAATTAACGGGCGCCGCAATCGATAGAGGACGAGGAGGTGAAGAGAGGATTAGAGCCTAGAATACAGCAGTTTATATATTTGTGATGTGACTGATAAAAGAAGAACGTAAAATCTTCAGCTGAAGCAGTGAGCAGAGGAAATGAGCCTCCAGAAAGAATGAGCGCTAAGGGGCTCAAGGAGATATACGGCCTGACTAATGTGGACGGTGTGCATTTCCATTACAACCTTGAGGAGGAATTAAAAACCTACGCACACACAATTCCAGTGACAGTCACAGAGAGTCTCTACTCATATGCAAACCCCTGGTAAGACGTCACATAAAAACCCTAAGAAAAAAACAGCATGCAACATTAGCTTCTCATTTGTTACAATTCTCCAATAATGTCTGAAAATTCTTCTGTCAATCAATAAAAGATGCAAGAGAAGAAAAAAGAAAAGCAAGACATACTATCTTGTATAATGTGTCAAGTAGACAAGTGTGCAGTCTGGGATCAATTTAGGGAGCAGTCATGCAGGGCGCTTTGGCCACGGCCTTCATCGAGCCTCCATTAGCTCAAACTGAAGTGAGGGGCGAGAATCGGGGAGGGGTGGGGGTCTTTCAGCCAATTTGTCTGGCCTCTAATGCATTCATCTCTGTTCAGCAGACGAGCACAGGATGTTTAATTTTAAAAACGCTCTCCATGTCAGACCCCCGCATTGCGCTATGGGATCAATCCTTGCAAGAGATTAAAGAAAGCAAAGTGGAATCAGATTACCTTGAGTTACTTTTACAATACTCTTCTCGCAACTCGACTCATCAGCAGCGACTGATGACTGAGTTTCTGCTCCGAGCCAAACGCGGCTGGATGTAACCCGTGTGTAATTGTCTGCAAGCTCTTAAGTATCTGAATGATTTTACCTCTGCAAATTTTAAATGTAACAGCAGCATCAGTGGGAAGCCAGATTTGACTGATATCACACGAAAAGAGCTGATATCGCTCGCAGCTATCGCGCCGCAGCTTGTAATGGTGCTAATGGCTGAAAAATACGGTGATGTTCCAATTTTAATTTTTTTTTATTTTTCTTTGGACCTTTATATGTGATCTGCTACTCAAAGGGAACACGGTGCAGATAGTCTTTAATAAAATAGCACCAGAAAAGACCAAAATCGTTTCAACGTTTCGCTAGTCATAGTCATTTTTACAATATTGCCGCCCAGAAATGAACCATGAGTTGCTTTTTCCATAAATTGTACCTCAGGAGTTGAAGTGACTATAAAATTGAGGTGAGGTGCACTGGTGAGGGTGTAGAAGGACAGACAAACCAGTCTCTGATTATGCACACAATCAGCCTGAGCTGAATTTGATTTAATGGAAGCATGCAGCAATGTTAGAGAAATAAAGTACAGAAAGTTATTAAAGTTCCATAAAGAGCTTTAGAAGGAGTAGCTCTGTAGGAAGCCAGAGTTTAGAAATTAAAGATAATTACAGCACAGAACCAAATTTAAATCAGAGCAATCAGAGCGACTGAGTCAGGCAGAAAGGTATTCTTGTGTTCTCCATGAGGATGAATTACCTTTTTCTTCCACCTTTTTGCAAAGTCCCTTGAGAAACTATTTGTTTAACTATTTTTCTAGTCTTGTTTTTTTATTATTCTAAATGGGGAGGCTTTTATTTTGACGAGATTGATAGAAGATGCCTGGCAGCTGAGAGACAGGACGCTGCGCCCGGTGCAATGGAGCATTTCTGTTATGTAAATGTTCTGCAAAGTAATCCTTTTTGGTATTTGTGGAACTGCACAATATGATTTATCATGCGGTTGCGTAGATTACGTGTCTTTTACCAAAAAGGTAACACACAAAAACAATCAATTCTTATTTGTCCTGTCAAACCGAAAACTGTCACTTTTCTATGAGCCCGGCCAAGCCATCTGTAATTTCTAATAATCTGTCCAGAGCAATTAAAAGAACAGGGGAAATCGCAGTGAAATCTATTTTGTACCACAATGGCCCTCATAAAAAATGCACATTACTGTCTCCAGAGTGCGAAAACTAATCACTGCTGCTTCCATTCCCGAAAGAGCCGAGAGTTTTCTACTGGACTCTTGATGATGCGCACACTTATTGTCCATTATGTAGGTGGGAGCTTCTGATCCCACCTCATTCCTGTAATGATAATGGCTTCTCGCAGCTAGCTGTTAATTACTATTGCTGCCTCCATGTGTCTAAGTGTGTGCGCGTGTCTGTATGTATGTGTCTATGTGCAGCCATGGGTTAAACCGCCCCTCTGCTACAGTGAGGCACTTGAAGAAACAGGTGCTGCTAGTCCCTGAGTCACCCCGACCTTCTGATTGGTCCACCAGCACACGGTCACAGACACACACACACACGGCGACTGCAGCTTGATGTGGAGTGGTGATGTCGTAGCATTTGATTTTAGTCATCTGCACTTGACAGAGCCATCTAGCTCGTCTGCAGGGAACCTCACATACACACACAAACACAGTCCAGCGCAACATTTAACACCGAATGATGCAAAATGAACTAATTTAAACACACTGTGACACTAAAAATGTGCAGATTCTGTTTGTGAATTCAAACCTGCACACTGGTTTGATGGAGAAGAAGGAAAAAAATTACAGTAATTATAATGCGTGACATCATCCACACCCACAAGTCGTATTAATAACTTATTTATGTTCACATAAAACTGAATACATCCAGCCTGGACTCATTTAGGATGCAGATGACCTTCTCTCACAGCACCCTAAGAAATCATCCCCGGGATGCTTTGGCTTTTCCCAGGAGTGAAATTTATGAGTGTCTGTCTGGCACTCTCAACCAAGCCCTGCATTAAATTTAAAGTATTGAAATATTAAATGCAGACATCCGAGAGAGTGTAAACATCCGTATATGGGAGGCAGTGGAGCTCCCAGAATTGCTGTATTCGCACTGCACTTCCCAGACTCATTTGTCAGTTAACGTATGGGGCTGTAACATCATTCCCTTTGATTTTCTCTTTTAGAAAGTTTTACTTTCCATTTGTTGTTCTCTTTTTCTTGTCTGTTAAGCCATCCTAGCTTTTATTACTCATGCATTCTTATACACTTCTACATTTATTTTTATTATTGAGTGCTCTGTTGATGGATGATGCTGTCACTGCAATGCATTCAGTAAAGAAAATAGAGAAACGTACGGGCCCGAGGCTGCATGCCTCCACCAAGGCTGAAACTTCCCTCCGAACAGTGCAAGAACCGAGTCGCTGGACTCAGAACAACACCCAGATCCAGACAACAAATTTGAAATGATTGTGAGAATATATGTTCAGTCCATCTTAGCATGCATCTGCTTCAGTGGAAGCTGGAGAACCCCGTGCATACACAAATAAATTCATCTGACCTCACTATTTAGCTGAAAGCACCAAAAAAACCCCAAACAAACTAGAAGACAGTCTTATTGACAATCGTATTGATATGTGAAGTTAAGCTTATTACGTTTTTTTTCCCTTCTTTACAAAATGAGGTACAATAATCTAAAATCTGCAAGTTAATTCTATAAATCTTTTTCATAAATGATGGTAAAACGGAGCAAAATGCAGGTAGAAGGATTGGCTTTGGTGTCAACAGTAATGTAGGTGTTATCCATCCACCTATGGCCCATACCTGCAGAGTGAGAAAGAATGAAGTCATGGACACAAGCAGCCAATATTTGTTTCTGTGTTGGGTGGTTGGATCAGCCCTAGGGATGGGGTAAGGAATCTGTGCGTCTGGATGGAGCCACTGCTTGCTTGAATTGAAAGGAGGTGCCTAAGGAGGTGTGGGTAATGCTAGGAAACTTCTTTTGGAGGTTATCCAAGAAATGTCCAGATGGGAGAAGACCAAGGGCTAGAATTAGAACACACTGGAAGGATTATATATGTGATCTGGCCTGGGAGCATCTTCCCAACCTGGAGAACCTGGAAGACTGCCAAAGGAAGTGGAGAGAAAGACATCTGGAATACCCTGCTTAGCCTGGTGGCGATGGATGGATGGATGGATGGATGGATGGATGGATGGATGGATGGATGGACGGATGGATGGACGGATGGATGGATGGATGGATGGATGGACGGACGGACGGACGGACGGACGGATGGATGGATGGATGGATGGACGGACGGATGGATGGATGGATGAACAGTCAGTATACATACAGGTTTCAGAAATAGTATCAGTAATATTTAGCTAGAGACGACTGTGTAAGAACAATTGCATTTTCACCTATCTGCAGTCTCACAGTTCTGCATTATTAGCCACTGTTAGATCCAAGGGCAGTGTGGTAGTGGCTGCTGTTTGAGGGCAAATTGTGTGCGCGCGTGTGTGTTTCTCTGTCCAGGCAATCCAGCTTTTCTTGCGATTCAATCACGCAATCTCTCCGCCTCAGCCTCACCTTATTAACCATTAGGCCCCAGTCGTCTTTGCTAGAATGACTTTTGTGCAGTCATATTGCCAGGCTGGAGCTAAATTGTTGTACTAAATGTAATACACAAGCTGCTTTCGATTCTTCCATTTAACTCCAGTATTCTCCTCAGAAGTGTTGCGCAGGTAGTGGCACGCCTATGTTTCCTTGCATGGCTGTGCACATCAGACTTAAATGCACAGACTTAAGTGTCACACATGAAGCGCTTCAGTATGTGGATATTTGTGTCCTGAGAAGACTATGCAAGCGCATGTCTTGGGATTATTGAAGCCTAAAGTGACTTCATTCACCTAAATTTCTCGTCCAATCTTACCTAAAGAGCATATGCTCTTCAAAGCTTTTAGGAATTTAAGATGATTACATTGTACCATCAGGGAGGCATCTGATCTGCCCCCAGTCACTCATAGATGGTATGGACCCACAGATATCAGCGGCGTGGATCATATGAAGAGAAACAATTCAGCACAAATCCATAGAAGAACTGTGGCAAGTTCTCTAAGATGTTGTGAACAATCTGCCAAGCAATAACCTTGAAAAACTGTACATAAGTGTAGCAAAGAGAACTGGTGATGTTCTAGAGGTGAAGAGTGGTCGCACCAAATATCAATCTGATTTAGTTGTACTTTGATTGGTAAATAAAAGCTACTGATGGCTAGAAGTACTTCAGAAAGATTTACTTTAGTTTCCATGCTTTTCATGTAAAGTATTTTCATACTCTAATACTCTAAAGCAGCGGTCTCCAACCTTTTTTGCGATGGACCAGTTTAACGTCAGAATATTTTCACGCACTGGCCTATAAGGTGTCCCGGATAACTACAACAAAATATGACCAAGACAAAAACTGTGGTATTTTGTAAATATAATAATAAACTTGAATCCACTGTGTAATTGTGTAACTTTAATTAGCAGCGTCCTCCTGAAATGCACCAACAACATTGAAAGTAACGTCCTCCTCGCTGCCCCTTAAAGCTCTCTTGTCACTATGGTAACGCCTAAATACTTATTTCAAAATAAGACACACAACTACAACACGTGAAAAGACCCAGGGAAACAGAGTTAACGACAAAAACCCTAAAAACCATACATTTCACACCCGAGCCTCAACTCTCGCGGTCTTGGGGACCGCTGCTCTAAACCGACTTGAAACCATCAACTGTATTAAAGACTCCAAGCTTGAAAGCAAAGCTAATGAATGAGTGCCTTAAATGTGCATTCATCTTGATGGCCACCAGGTTGCGACTCCTCAGGTTGCAAAAAGAAGTAAATATGTTGAGTATATGGTCTGCGTTGCTTGTTGAATGCAAAGTCATGTTCATTGTGGATGGAGGCTAAAACAAGGTATGTTTTAGGGCAGGTGAGCATAACGGTTACTAGTTAGCACTGTCACCTCCCAGCAAGAAATTAAAATCTAGTCTGAGACCTTTCTGTGAGGAGTCTATGTGCTCCTTGTATCCGTCTGGGTCTCTCCAGGTACTCCAGCTTCCTCCCACAGACATAAGACACGCAAGGTGATTTTAAAGTGAATTGGTTTGACCAGTTATTTGTCTCTGTGTGTTAGCCCTGCGACAGATTGGTGACCTTTGCAGAGTGTACCCTGGCTCTTGTCCTATGGCAGCTGGGATAGTCTCCAGCACCCTGTGACCCCGAATTGGATAAGCAGAATAAAATAGAAGGACCTTTTACGGTAGTTGCAGCTCGGTTTCACAGTCAGATCCAACCCTTGCTAATAAAATCTGGTATCAAAATAAAAAGGATGGTAACGGCAAAATGGCTCAACTTCATGGTTAACAGGGCTTCACTAACCAGTGGCTAAGTATATGTTCTTTTTAAAAAACCTCTGCTTAAATCCCTGTACCATCTCCTTCGTGTGCCACCAGCTCTGAGATAAAGTCGAGAGACCTCTGTTTCAGCCTCTGATGTAGATCTTTCTGAAGTGTCACATTAGATGAGACAGTATGTCTCTGACTTTCACATGGTGCTGATGAACAGCGCAGAGCACCCAAAGGGCAAGAGCTAGATGCGGACCACACACATATTCTGCATTCATTAAATCAAGGGTACGCCAAAACTCTGATATCAGCATGTGCACAATTCATAATCATGTCTGATGGAAGGTTTTCGGCCCAGTAGAGCTAAACCACAGAGGTTGAGGATGCTTGTGATCTGAATGCGATGCAGTGTCCTTGTTCAGCCGTTGTGGCTACCGCTGCTCATCTAACGACTCGTGTTCTCTTCTGTTTATCCAACAAGTGCAGAAAGACAGAAAGGCTGGCAGCTTTGTGACGCTGTATTTCTGCCAATTCTTCAGATTTGGTCATTCTCCTTCGATGGAGCTGTAACGCTCTCGTTCTCTTTCTCATCGTCCCCATTATTTGATAATTTTGCCCGTTTTTCCTCTCTCTCTTCTTCCGTTTTTCTTTCCTCGGTACCCATGGCCTTTATAACCTCCATCTTCTGCCATTTGGGCACAGACCTCTGGTCATTTCACTGATCGTCCATGCATGTCCATCCTTTTCATTTGTCTCAGTGTTTCTCAAACTCCCACAACACAACATCAATTTTGGCTTTTCCAAACGGTTGAAATCAGTGTTATTCTTCATTAAAGAGCTGGCCAGCATCCATTCTTTATCTCCAGCATATAATGGCTTTCATCTCTTTGTTTCACCTTACAAAGTCATTATAATGTTCTAATTAGGTTTAATCTGGTCCCTCGCTCTATCTCCATACCAATCAGCCATCCATTCTCCACCACCTGCAGCAGCCCTGCACTCCACTTTGCATCACCCTCTCATCTCTGCTAATCTCTGCCATTTTTCTCACCTACTTTGCCTCTCACACCACCTCTTCACATCTATTGTCTGCACTGTCCTCTCCACTTTCTCTGCCTCTTCCATTCACATTTTTTGCTGCACATTTTACTCACTTCATTGCTCCCTTCCGTATTTGTCTCGATCTTTGTTCCCCTGCTCTTGTGAGTTACATCGCTCACCCACTTCCCCCTCCTCTGTCGTGTCCTTCCCCCCCCTCTCTATCCTTCTGAATCCTCCCTCTCTCGGCTCGTCTTTCATTTCCACACGTATATTTCCCTGTTTTGTTTCTTTCCCATAAATCCAAATATCCTCTCTCCTAATTTCTCTCTTCGTGGCACAATTGATTTTGTACATTTACCGATGCAATAAAACAGCGCAGGCTGTATAAATCAGCATCTTCGGGACATGTGGCAGCGGGGAAGTCAAGCTCAACAAAACTAATTATGTCAGTGTGGAAATAGCTTCCATGCTAAATGATTTAGAATAAAGGAAGAAAAGAAAGAGCCAAAAAAGCCACGGAAATTTGTAATTAATCAAAGAGGGAAAAGGGGGAGAGAGGAAGAAAATACAGCCTCATCCATATTGCCAGTGGTTAGCAGCTAATGAAAAAGACCTTTTTAATTATTCTTCCCCAATCATGTGAGAAGGCCTTTATTTGAATCTGGCTCACCTCTTGTCCTCTTTGGTAGTGCATTTTGATTAGCTTCCTGTGTGTTTATTAGCAATCCTGTAGTAAAGCTTTGCAGGAATTCAGATATTGATCAGTGCCAGGATTCATACCGCACATGGAAAGGTCCTACGTGTAATCAAAGGCCTGCTAAAAGAGCCGTTATAGGGTTATTTTGTTAATGCGACTGCTTAAATGGACTTCCATCCACAAGCTGTGAGCAGATCAGATGGACAGACGTGCCTTTTCTTTCAATTCTCTTTGTATTTTTTATTTTTTCTTGCTTTTATTTAATTTAATTCATGACACAGCCATGAATTATACATGAACAATATAAAAAATTGCACAAATTCAACTCAGAAATTAAACATTTATGCCATTTCCCGCTCCTCCTCTATCTGTCTGCCACTCGCTCTCTCAGTGTCTGCAGAGTGCCTACACACACACACACATACACACACACACACAAAATGAATGGTGCGCGTGGACCTATAGTGAAGCAGCGGTGTGCGACGGACCGAGGGAATTCCAAAGGTCAAAGAAAAACACAGAGCTTATGTGTAAATACAGACACACGCCATCACACATGCACAGCTTACACATGCAATGCATCGTTTGCCGACACAGAGATGCGTAGCTAATGCAGAGCGTGCACAAAGATGCAAAAATATTAATGAAATCCTGAAATGTGAAATGAAAGCCCACGAAAACACAGACAAGGACCGCACATGCACGCGCTCACACCTCACAGTGAGTTGCAGTATTGTCTAAATGGCAGCGTATTGAGTCGAGGGCGAGTGATTGAGTGGCTCACTGTTGCAGCTGACTGCCTATTTGGCTGTCTGCATTGCCAAAAGACACACACGCAGAGTTAATGCACGGGTGCACTCACAAACACACACAAATACACACAAACAGACTGCAATGAACAGTTTTAAAGGTGTGTAAGTCAGCTGAGGAGATGACTCATACCTGTCTTCAGACACTGTTCCCAACAACAGGGGAGTTTGACTTTGCCACCACCTGGCTGCCTGACCTGCACCGTGTGCTCTCTGGACAAGGTCTTCGGTACATATGGAAATAAGATGAATAAAAAAATCATATCCTTGAATGTTTAGAAAGTTGTTCCTGATCAACATCATATGCTTGACTGTCTTTAATGCTGCTATAAAATATATATATTGTTGCTCACAGTCTTCCTGCAGTGATTTATGCTGGCAAAGAAATGTGAAAAGAAATAGCAAATAATATTCAACTTTTATATAAGTTTTTCCTCATGATTCAAAATTATTCTCATGCAATATAATTACAAGAATTAAGCACGAGTCAAGTATTATTCAAGTGATATTGGATGCAATGGAAATGATGGTTATTCTATTTCCTTTTTATGTGGGCAATTTAATTGAGTGCCTACTTACACTGAATCTACTATTTCCACTTACACTTATATCATCATTGAAGGGTATATGCTGACATTTTAATAAAGATTCTTATAGCTCATGACAAATGTCTTCCGAAGATTGATATTTAATGCATAGCTATAGCATGGAGAAAGTTAGCTCATTGGGAAAACTAGCAGCAGTGAGACCATACATTGCTGGAGACACATGTATCCATGAAAAGTAGTTATCTATCCACAAAATCGCAACTTGTTGTCTTCCCATTTGTTTTAACTATATATTAAACACACACGATGCTTTAGGTTAGCAGTTTTTCCTTGTGGCTTGTAAATATGCTAAGCTAAGTGCTTGAAGCCTCGATGTGTGTAGCATAAATACAATAAAGAAATGAAAGTTTCTTTTTAACAACAAGCTTATAGGCCTATCTGTGTTTCCTAAAATGACTAACTTAAACAACATATTTTAGCTGTGTACTGAGAAATCTGTCAATTCCTTAAATTTCTTTGAGTCAGGTGTTAGCAAGTCAAATACCACTATTGCTAGCAGATTATTTTACATTGTAAATGTGCCTGTAGCTTCAAAAACTAGACAGAAAGCAGAGCATTTGTGGTGCATTTGCATGGTTAGGTAATGCTAAAGGCTATAGAAAGAAAAACTTAAGAGGAAAATAGCCTAGCAACAACAAGACTGACCTGATGAGGCTCTTTGAGGCATGGGTTTGTTTGGGTTACCTTAAGCATGCTAGCCTATAATTCCAGTGTATCCTGCTAGTGCAGTAATGTGGAAAAATACATTTTCACAGGACTCTATGCAGTCATGTGACAAACGAAGTATATCCCATGATTCAGTAGTTGAACCACATTAAGCAGTGTCTTTGTAATAGAGGAATTTTTGTCCGCTCTTCTTTATAATGTTTCATCAGGTCATTGAGGTTTGAATCATATCTGGTCAATGATGACTTGATGTCTGGACTTCGACTGGGACATTACAACACCTTGAATCTTTTGAGCCATTCCAGCATATATTTGATGGGCTCTGCTGTTCTTGGGATTGCTGTCCTGTTGCATGACCCAATTTTGGCTGAGCTTCAGATGTTGGACAGATGGTTTTACTTTGATGTACAGTGGAGGTCATGATCGACTCAATCGACGTCTTTGTGCTTTGCTGTGTTTGGTTTTCACCACATGTGTAGTTGTGCGTTACAGTCAAACATCTCCACTTTGATCTCCTCTGTCCAAAGGACATTGCTCCAGAGATCTTGTGGTATGTTCATATTAAACATTGCAAACCTAAACTGTGCTGTTCTTTTTAGAGAGAAGAGCCGTCCTCCTGGCAACGTTTCCAAACAAGCAAATCCTTTTCTAATTGCAGTGTCATGAAGTTTCAAATTTAACATCCTAACCGAGGTCTGCAGAGTCTGAGGTGTAGCTGCAGTTTCTCTGAACATTGCATGGACTGACCTTGGGCTAAATTTGCTTGGACGTCCACTGCCGGGAAAATTGTGGCTTTGTGTTAACACACACCTGAATGCTCCACACTGGCAAATTGACAAAACATCTGCTTTTACAGAGGTTCTCACACCTGCTGATGATCCGTTAATTAAGTGTATTTGATCAGCATCACCTGGCTGCTATTTACCCTCTTAAATAAGATAAGATAAGATAAGATAAGATAACCTTTATTAGTCCCACACGTGGGAAATTTGTTTTGTCACAGCAGGAAGTGGACAGTGCAAAAGTTATGACGCAAAAATTAGAATACAATAAGAATAAATACAGTACACAGCTGTACAGAATAGAATAAAATAATATACTATATACAGTAGAATAAAATAGAATAAAAATATACAATAAGATAAAAATAGAATACGAATGCTATATACAACTGGTCGGTCGGTGAGGTAGTCCAAAATCCAGGTAGTGAGGTGATGGTCCACTCCAGAGTTCTCCAGCTTGTCCTTCAGAACCGAGGGAAGAATGGTGTTGAAGGCACTGGAGAAATCAAAGAACATGATTCTCACAGTGCTTCCAGCGGTCTCCAGGTGAGCGAGGGAACGATGTAGGAGGTGAATGACGGCATCATCCGCGCCAATGCCAGGCTGGTAGGCAAACTGAAGTGGGTCCAGTGATGAGCTTGTTAGGCGCCGAAGCTGAGCCAGGACCAACCGCTCCAGGGTCTTCATCAGGTGGGATGTCAGAGCCACCAGCCTGTAGCTGTTGAGGTCCTTGGGGCGTGAAGTCTTTGGCACTGGTACAACACAGGAGGTTTTCCAGAGCTGTGGGACTCTTCCCAACCTCAGGCTCAGGTTGAAGAGGTGCTCCATCACCCCACACAGTTGGTCCGCGCAGGACCTGACGACCCTCGAGCTGATGCCATCTGGGCCCGCTGCCTTCTTGCCATTAATCCTCCTCAGTTCCCTCCTAACCTGCGTGGTTGAGAGAGACAGGCTGGAGCCTTGTGTTGAGTGTGTATTGGATGCTGTTGTTGGGGGTGGGGGGGAGTGAGCAGGGTGAATAGAGGAGGTGTGAAGTGTCTGAGGTGGAACAGCAGCAGTGGGGGTGGGTGAGTCTGCAGCCGATGTTGTAGACTGTCTCATGGTTGAATCAAATCTGTTGAAGAAATGATTCAGTTCATTTGCCCACCTCACATCCCTCCCAGGCAGAGAGTTCTGCTGTTTGTGGCCTGAGATGGTTCTGAGGCCTCTCCAGACTTCACCAACGTTGTTTTGCTGAAGCTGGTTCTCCATCTTCTGCCTGTAGCTGTCCTTCCCATTCCTTATCAGTCCCCTCAACTCTCTCTGCACCCTTTTCAACTCCTCTTTGTCTTTGGATTTGAAGGCCCTCCTCTTCTGCTTGAGGACAGCTTTAATTTCTGGGGTAATCCAAGGTTTGTTGTTGGAGAAACACCGTACAGTCCTGGTAGGTACGGTGTTATCCACACAGAAATTAATATAGTCAGTAATGCATGTAGTAAGGCTGTCGATGTCCTCTCCATGGTCGTCACAGATCACCTCCCACACAGTCGACTCAAAACAGTCCTTAAGAGCCTCCTCGCTCTCCTTATGAAAGCATATGAAAATCATATAAATCATATGAAAGCAGTATGGTGATACTTAGTTTTTCCACGTGTCTGCACAGAGTCACCTGAAAACTTTCTTTTTCACGACTGTAAGTAGAGGGTACAGAGACAGCTAAAGAAAAGTGTTTGGTTATTTAACTTAAGTTAGTGGATTCTTAGCCAAACAGTAATTTTAAACAATCATTCCTGCTCTTTGAGAAGTCGCCGGAGTCTTACATGTAAAGACAAAATCCAATAAAAGCAATTTAGCAACAGCAAGCAGTGCTGGTAAAACTGTTCTCAGAGTACTTTTCTTTCTGCAGTAGCAATATTCAGTTTCTCGTGCCCTCAGGAGGCCTCAGTATCAGCAGCAGGCAAGTCAGCCAATGACAGGTCTGACTGCAAGTCATCTAATTGTGATGTCTTTACTTTAACACGACTTGGTGGCCTAGCTGTCTGACACCCAACCACTCACTTAATAATCACCCCCGCTAGTGTGTTTTCTGCTGAATCGCTTCTGTCTGGTGCGGGTCTAGCCTCAAAATACACCGCCGAGTGTTGCATTAAAAGGCTGCTCTTAAAACTGTTTTTTGAGAGACATTTCAATTTACTGAGAGATATTTCGAACTAGTTGTTTTTCTAGCAAAAAAACAACTAGTTCTTGAGGAGCGGTCATGGCATGCGTCGCTCAGTCACAGGTCATTTGAGGAGCCTGGGTACTCGTGCTCTTGCCCTGAGCGCCAAATATGCCAGCACTGTCACTCCGTCAGCAGCAGAGCCAGAGACAAAAGCTTCACTTCACAGCCTTCGCTTTCTTTTCAAACACAGCACGTCTGTGCAGTCTGTCAGAGAAATAAATACACTACACCAACAAACGGAAAAGAAAAGGACCAAGAATTGCGACGTGCATCACCTACAGGTGTTTATTGTGTACTATCGAGCATGTGAAAAACAGTGGCACAGAAATGATGAGCCAAAGTGTCCGTACGCAAGGGCGCATTTCTAAAGGTCACATCCAAAAGCTCGTTCCAGGTTGTGATTTGAAGCAGTTGAAAAACACCAATTGATATTCCACCATAACAACAGCATTCCTGAGTCGTTATGGATTTTGCCCAAATCTCCTCAAATCCCCAGTCCCTGCTGAGAGCAATATCCCCCCTACCTAGCACCTGGAGGAGTACTTTTGATTTAATGTCTTTCAGTCTGCTGCAGAATGAAAAAAAAATCTCAACCAATTTTCTGAGAATGAACCAACTAAAATAAAGCCACAGAAAAAAAATGGCAAAATTACCAACCCGCTTTATTGCAACTTGGCTCTGATTCTTAAATTGGATCTATGAACACAACACACAGTGCAAACTTCACATAGACTCAGCTGATAACTTAATAATAGCTTACTAATAAGATATGAATTTCTGTGTGTACTTGAGTCTCTAATCATTATTGAATATAAGTAGGTTTTAGATGGTTGGTCAGATAAAAAATTAAAAATCTAAACATGTCATCTTCGATTCTGCTCTTTCATATGTTTTGCATGTCGTCACTGCAGAAACTGAGACGTAGAAAGAGAGAAAACCCATGTTAGTTTCTCATTAATCCGATGATTTGAAGTACTACGAGGTACACATAGTGCATATTATGCTTACTATCATTTCATTTCTTTTCCTGTTTTACTGGGAGTTTTTTTCAGCAGGATGCTAGAGCCATAAATCAGCCAGGCTGGCATTACAGCAGAGCGTAGTTTATTGCAAAAACTTGCCAAGCAGAAATGCCGATATAGGTTTGAGATGATTTAGAAACAGGGGCGCCATCAGACTGTTTAGAAGAGAGGACTGACCTGCCTTCACAGTGTGAAAAATCCTCTTCACTATGCGTCCTACTCAGGTCCAGCAGATGTTTACACTCCTGCCTTTTTTTAATGACCATAAAATGCAACCTGGGTAGAAGTGGAACATTAAGCTCATGACTCCAAATAGGCCAATGCTTATTCAAAGCCAGCTTTAACCACAGACTGTAAATAAAAGATGGCCACCATAATCTCGCCATTACTGTCGTGCTCTGTAATGTTGTTTGATCCGTTTGCACAGTGAAATTAAAACCTCGCAAAGACAACCTAACTGCCTGAACATCAATATATTTCTGATTTCAATAACAGGACTCACATTTTGGTGCCTGAATTTTAGTTTTATGGGCAACACCATCATATCTTCCTTCACAAAATCCACAAATCTGCTCTGTGATCTTATTTTTTTATTATTATTGCTGTTTGTCAGATGTCATTTAAAATGCAGTAACAAGAGTCATTTCAGTGACTCACGTTAATTGAACTGAAGCCTTGCAATAAGCTATAAACTGAGCCAGAAGCCACATACACTTAAAGCATCCCCACACTTAATTATGATTAATTCTGAGTATCAGTGAAATTCAAGCAGCTATTTTATAAAAGTGGAACAAAAAAAAGCTAACCTGACAGCAGCTTTTTGTAAAGTTGGCCATTTTTTACACAGGAGTCTATAAAGAGTGACTCGCTTTTAGAGCCACCCTCAAGTGGCTGTTCTAGGAACTGCAGGTTCGCCACTGGCTTCATTTTTCAGCCCTGGTTGCTCGGCTTTAACAGACAGGTGTAAGTCTTTTTTTAGCAAATAAACAACAGACTAGCAGCTGATTAATGCAAAGCCAACTCTACCTGGCTCAGTTTTTATACCTGAATAGAAAAGAATGAAACAAATCTTTAAATATCTGCTAAATGTTGTATTGGGCACATTGTACATGTCCCTTATAATGAGCCTGTGTTTCTATTGCCCCCTCAGGGCGACAACTGTATATTCACAGTGAGATCCAGGAACACATACACACAACATAAATTAATTATGTAGCATACGCTCCAATAACATTTGACTTCCCATCTGCTCTCGCTTAAAGACATCTTGAGCTGTTCTCACCTGCTCGCACAGAGACACGCATACACAAACTCAATCTCTACATTTACGCAATCTACATAACCAGCGATAATCCACATTATTCTGATTGGCCGGGAGCACACAGGCACACGCACACTGAGATGTAGTGCAACTCTGTTACCACGTAGCTCTGCCCTTCTGTGGTTACACACACCCGCTTCACATACACACACTTGCATATAAAATCACCGCAGCAGCAGCACATCCTTCAGCAACATAATCTAAGACACAATGAGAAAGCATCGGCAGTTTGTCACATCCAATAATATCCAATATAGTACTTAATATAGATGACTGTATAATGGAGGGGAATGCATGTGTGCAAGACACAGAGAGTTAAACAAAGGAGAGGAGTGCAGAAAGTAGGTCCAATACTGTTTCTATGGTGATTAATGAGATACAAAAGTCTTTAACGTTATCATTATGGGTACGAGAGGAGTGTGTGACTGTGTGCGTTTGCGTATGTGTGTGTGTGTGTGACAGAGAGATAAAGTCAAAGCAAGACGGAGACAAGAGAAATGAGAAGTTCTCTGTGAAATGAGTTTAGCCCCCCCTCGGCTGCTTTTCTATCTTTGGATCGATACCAGTTTCTCCCATGTAAGTGGGACAACGTTTGCCAAGAAGGGTGAAGGAGGTCAATAAAAACACACAACATGTATAGAGAAGATTTCTGAGTAAATCTTATGCCTTCCTGTCTATTTTGAAGTACGAATTAAACTGCGGCCTCTGAGCAACAGCTGCAGGCACCGTGACTCAGAGAGGGTCACCAAAGGACCCCGGCAGCAGCGAGGTTAGAGGAGTATATGTGAGCCTTTGACTGGAGGGAGTTGGTTTAAATCCCTGGATTGGCTTGGCAAAACCTGACAGGAAAAGATGAATGAGTAACATTTCCCAGTAATTCAAGATTTTAAGATTTTTTTTTTCTCTTCTTTGAGCAAAGACGTACACATCCAGTGCCCTTGAAGTCTGGGAGCTGTACTCGCCAGCTCTCATACGAGGAACACAGTCAGCAACTTTTTTAAAGGAAAGAAAAGCTGCAGAACCACGATTAATATCCTGAGTTAAAGTCCAGTGTTTTGCAAGTCCATTTATCTATCCTGACCTCCTACTTGTACCGACTTTGTAGCTCTTTCTGTGTCACCTGACTTCCTCTTTTGCCCCTGTCATAACTGCTTTGACCACTAGAGGTCACAACAAATGTAAGTGGGTTATAATAAATGACTTGTTTTTGATGCAAGGACAGTTACAGTGATGTACACGTGAACCATGGCTGTTTTAAAAAGAATCCTTGGCATTACGTTCAAGTTCAATCCAGCATTTAAGCTCTGAGAGATGTTTTAGACCTGTGAGAAGTGCAGTAACGTCCAACTCTGTAGGTTATTCCATTCACTACAGTACAAAATGATTAAAAGCTGTTTTGTCTAAATGGCAGTCTAAGGTTTAGCCATACCACATCTGTATATTTGAATATGCTTTTGGAATATGCAAAACAAGTTTCAAATCTCTACAGCTTGATTTTCACACCACGTTTACAGTAAGCTTTAAGTAATGGCTTGGGAAGGTTGGAAGTTGTACAAGTGAAACCTCAAACTACTGCACTATTTGTAGCTGATGTAAGCAAATCACTGCGCAGAATGTGAAATGTGTCTTGCGACTAGTTTATCGGCTGACTTTGCTGTAGTTCTCTACAGGCTATTCTGTCATAGCGTCCCCATCAAACATCTGGCTGATGGTCTTTTCTTTATGTGTAGTCATGTCTGAAAAAGTTTTTCAAAATAAAAGCTGAACTGACATCAGTTCGAGGTGCGTCTTCAACACACCCAGATGTTCTGGTATGACGTCCAACCAAGATAAAGTTTGTGACTGCAGAATTATTTTCAACGACCTCTTAATCAGTTATAATAAAATTAGATAAAGGAAACATTGTCAATTAAAAGAATGTGGAAAGAAATACTGTTCAATGGTGATTAAAATGCAGAATCTCAAGCTTCCTTCCTACTGAGCTAACTGCACATTTAGCCAATCCCATCACTGAATCTATAGTTCAGACATTGGTGTCAGAGAGGAATATTTATAACAATCCTATGCATTATGTTCCTCGTGCAAATAAATGAAACAGAAGTCCAGATGTGCATAACATAAATAGTATGGATAGATTTCTAATGATATTTTTTTAAATAGCTCTGATAATAAAAATCTATGTACATGTAAAAGATCTGAGGCCATCTGCTCACAGCGGTGTACTAACTAAATTAGTTGTTGTTTAATAAAAAACAACGAAGCATCTAATTCCTGCAATAATCTGATCTATTTTTCTGACTTTGTAAGAGGCCATCCGACTAAACCTCTGCAAACTGCATTCAGTTTGTGCCGCTGTGTTGACCAATTTAGATGTCAGGGTTTCGACCAAGTGTCACATTTACTAATTGGGAGAAAACAAACAAAAGTTGCACTCTTTTCTAAACACAGGCGCAGTCAGTTCATTTCAACATCAAGCGCAAATCATAAGATGCTCTTTTCTTCACCGTAAATCGGGTGTTTGCACGCTTGATTTAAAAATTCTCCTACCTATATTTTAAAACTTAAGAAAGAGACTCCAAGAAATACATATGTAGCAAGGTCAGTCACAAAAATTTCCGAGTTCCCACCTCCTACATGCAATCTACACTACCTGCCCAGCATCACCATGAATACACTGCAACTTGCTAGAGAACAAAGGAGTCAAAGAGTGCAGTCATTTTCTCAGGAATTGGTGGAGACCAAAAATGAGCTAAAAGTAAATTTAAATAATGTATTTGCAATGTTCAGGTGACAGATAAATCCAAGTAATAACCAAGGACTCTGAAGTTCCCTCCAGAGACTTTGCTTTATTTCGTCTTATGCCTCTAGGCCACAGATGTGTCCTTGATCCAACACAGCTTATTTAAATGGCTAAATTACCTCCTCAGCATGTCTTGGAGTTCTCCAGAGGCCTGATAATGAACTAATCATTTGATTCAGGTGTGTTGAAACAGGGTGACATCTAAAACCTGCAGGACACCGGCCCTCGAGGCCTGGGGTTCGACACTCCTGCTCTAGGCTTACATCAAATGTATTTACAACTGCAGCTGTTTTCAAACAGTCTGCCGAGTATGTAAATCAGCAACTGTGTGTGGACACATTTGCCTAATCACATTTAGAAGGTGAGAATATGTGTGTGTTTACAGCCATCTCCGCAGGTCCGCTAAGTGCTAAAACATCCATAAACAGCAAACACAGAAACAGCAAAATGTTGCAGGCAATAAATTTGTATCATTTGAATTATTTTTCATACGTAATTACATAAAGAATGATGATCAACAAGAAAACAGGCAGAAGAACTGTGGTATTGATGATTTGCTATTCCAAGCCTATTTCTTATGCTAAAGCGATTCCATCACCAAATCTCATATCCTCTATTCTAAAGTGAAAGTGTTAGTGCATGAGCATTTTAAAGTTTGATTAGGGGACTCTTGTTTCCCCGAATGAGTCACATTAAGGCTGGTTGATCGATTCACAGATCCAGGGGTCGATGCGACCTATCTGAGGCAGGCATGAAAGAGCTTTTGAAGCGTTTGACCCTCATCCGACAGCCTACTCAACCAGCAGACCTGAGCATTCATTACCCAGATAATCACACTCTTAGCTGTGCACACTTTTGTGTTTTCTCACAAAGAAACATACATACACGGGTACAATCTAATGCTCCTACGTCTATGTATTTATTTATCTGGTAAATCCATGTTAGCTGGGTATACTTGTTTGTGCGGTTTGAGGATGTGGGGTCGGATTTGTATGTGTGTAAATATTCAGAGGTAACAGGCTGTACAGCATGTATTCGGTCTTTGAAGCCAGCAATTAGCAACAGGCTCATTGTCAGGGTGTGAGATTCACGCATGTGACGCTATCGTGTGTCTGCATACGTATGCGATCGCATTTGTGCCTAATATCTACTTTGATCTATCTAAAAGCATGTTTGAAGCTGCGACTAAGATCCAAGCAGACCAGCGACAGATTTTCATGCTGATAATGGCAGAGTGGACAACCAACGCAGTGAAGAGGGAAGTAAGAATGAGAAACAAAAGGAAAGAAAGAGTATAAGGCAGAAGAATAATGGCAGAATGATCCAGAGGAGGAAATGAGAAAAGTGTCATTGGAGCCTGTAGGCTGAAAAGGCCAGAGAGGTTTCCTGAACCATCAGAAGACAGATGAATGGTTAAGTGTGTATGAATGTTTCATTCTACTTCTAGATCAGGACTGCGTTAGAAAATGAACTTAATGAACGTGGCTCTGGGGCTGAAGGTTAATAGCTGCATTTGTAAGATGGATCTGAGGGAAATACAACTGGATGGGCTCAGCCGTTGGAATAAAGCATAAAATGAAGAATGAAAAATGTATCCAACAGAAAACATTGGGTCAAGTTGGGACATAGACCTGCTTGCCATCACCTACATCCAGATGGTCAAGCACAGACGCATATCGCCATCACGTCCTCGTGACAACTGACTCCTGTCTATTAACCATTCTCATCTGCCTCCAAATCCAATAAAATTCTTCTTGACAGACTAACACTAACACCTCTAAACTGGTTTGAATCCAGTCTTTTCAACCATATTCGTTCATTAAATTCCTAAATTTCAAATCCCAGGAACTACTGGTGTCCCCCAGGGATCTGTCCTGGGGCATCTTCTATTTAACATCTGTCTACTTCCACTTGGTCATATCTTCTGTAAGATTAATATCAGTTTCCATTGTTATGCTGATAATAATAATAATGTATATTTTATTGATTACTCTCAGTGAAGTTGTGGGCAGCCACTAATCAGGCACCCGGGGAGGGACGGTAGCTTGCTCAGAGGTACCTTTAGGGTAGCTGTTCAGTGGATTCGACCCCTGACCTTCTGATCATGGGGTGACTATGCTACCTACTGAGCTATCCCTGCCTACACACAGCTGCACCTATCTACTAAACCCATTACCACCCTCCCACCCACCGCCCTGTTTCCCTCCAGGAAATCAAATCCTGGTTCTCTTGCAACTTTTTCAAATTGAACAGTGATAAACCCGAGATTCTCCCCACTGGGACCAAATCCACCCAGTCTAAATCTAACAGTTTTCCACTCCATATTGATAGCTCATTTTCTCCCTCATCTCAGATTGCAAATGGCTGTAAACTGTCTAAAGTGGTAGAATCAGCACTTCTTTGAGTTTCAGCTACGCCTCAGCACTGTGACTTTCAGGAAGGCTGAAGTGTGCAACAGTCTTAGCTGGGTGTACCTATTAAACTGAGTGTTTTGTATTCAAAAAAAACGGACAGACATCAAAGGCAAAATCCCGATTCGGCTGTTTTTGCTGTATCTTCATTTTTTGTCACTGGAAACACAGACACACGCGCAGTAATTCGACCTATTGTTAATATATAAATATTCAGTGGCGCAGCGTTAAAATCCTGTTTTGGTGGGACAGCGATCTACCCGTAGATAGTACTGATTCCATAATCACAGATAACCTTCACACCGAATAGTTGTGTAGACAGCTGTTGTATGATGCAAACCCTATACAGAAGGAAAATTCGTCTTCCAGTGTTGCTATAGGATTTACTGTGATAGAAGGATGGCTACCGTTTCCCTCTCTCCCTCATTATTCTTGTTTGTCTGCTACTTTATTTCCTTTCTCAGCTTTTCTCATCGACACTTCCTCTTATTGCCACATCTTCTTGCTGATTATCGCCTGTCTCGTCATTTCACTTGTTAGATTCCCTCCTGTCTGTCTCCCTCATTATCCCTCCCCCTTTTTTGTCTCACAGCCGTCTCCTCTTTCCCCCGTTTTCCAGTAGCATTGCTCATCTCACACTGGTGCTCTCGCTCATCCTATCTCTGTCATTTCCCACCTTTGTTGTTTACCAATTTTATCTCCTCTGACTCTCTTTCCACAATCACTGCCATATGTCCTTATTAATGTCTCTTAATGCTCAGCTCAACGTACCATTCAATCAGTGGAGATCCTGCCGTGTAACACCTCATCCTGCTTTAAAATTCCCATTCTACTTATCCATTTTTGTTCCAGTCTTTTTCCCCTATCCTCCTCTTGCCCACCCATTTCTTCAATCCATTTGTGCGTAATCTGGTGCTGCAGCATAAACCCCAAACCTGGCTTATATAATCTGATAAGAGTCCGCACACACATGCATACTTACACAAACACACACACACAATGTATGTATGTTCATTGAAGTTTGGTTTGGCCTCCTCTCCCAGCTACTCAGTCCTCAGTGTTACCACGTTCAAAAGGGCATTTGTGTCAGCGTGAACGTGAAAATAAAGCTGTTGTTGTCTTTCATCTTTCTCACTGAAAATAATGGGCTCTTTTGTAAATCCATTTCAGAGATGGAGTGTTTTCACTGCCTCTCTGAGTTGCTCCTGTAAAGCGAGGAAAGGGCAGCGCGGGGGTTTTATCATACAGGAAAGCACTGAGCTAATGAAAGACGTGGTTCCATTTAACTTTATTAGTTTCACCACAGCTCTGTCACTGCCATTTGCCGAACACAAACAAATGAAACACAGTCGTGCTATCCATCTGCTCGGCCATCAAACTGTACTTCTTCTTGGCATCGCTCGCACACCCGGACACACACACGCGCCGCGGCACACCTCTTTTTGCATCCGTTCAAAGAAGCAGTCATTTCTTATCACTGCGGGGGTATTTACTTTTGAAATTAAAGAAACGGAGGACAGAGAGATCAGGCCTCAACTCTAAACATAGTTAGGTGTTTAGCCAAAGAACTTGCAGACTCTTAGTTAGAGGAAAACAGTGAAGAAGCAGTGGAGCTATGATGAAAATAAAATCTTGGTGGAACAGAAGGTAAAAGAAACGAGATGAGAGGTTTTGGGAAAGCATCTGAGGATTTAATTAGTTCAGTAAATTAAAGAAATTAGACTAATTATATTTCAATTATATGCTAGTCTGCACTTATAGCAAATCTTTAGCAACATTCTGTAATTAATAGTTAATCTTCAAAAGTAGATTTTGTTATTATTTTTTAAATAAGATGCTTCAGACTGAACCAGTCGTTCCTAGCTATTTTGGCTTATGTCCTCTCCCAAGACACAGTGTAAAGCACTTTGTGGAACCAGTTAGATTTAAGCTGCTATGGAATCAATGTACGGCACCTTTAGATCTACTATACTGTCTATAAACAGTACACATAATACTGATAAACTGCAGTCGTGTGAGCACTAACCATGTGACACTGGTCTTTCTGGATGTCATGTTCTCATCTCAACTCGTCACATACCGACACTACGTGACAAATCGCCTGTATGTTGTATCTGATAGGGTTATGGTTATGGTTGGTGCTGGAATGGAAGGGTGGAGCGTGTGTTGCAGGCACAAGCGGCATTCTGTTGGATTCAATTGAGAATCCGGAGTGGATCATAAGGACGCCGAAGGGTACCTTTCGTGTTACTATGAGACACCTACGATGTGACAAATCGTCGGTATGTTACGCACTGGGAATGAGAATGATCTGGACAGCAACCATCGGGCAGTCACCGGTCGTAAGGGAAAAAATGTGCATTCCCAGACTGGTTGGTGAGCGGTTGCTGGAGGTCACTGGGTAAAATCAGTCGTATTCATTCACTCATCTTCACTAAGCCAAGGATGTAATAGAGGTTACGTCTAAGTCAGCGTTCTCGCACATGTACAGTTAATGTGAAATAACCTCCCCAGTGTTTTTCCGTCTCCCTCTGCTCTGTGGCATATGTGCAGCCCCCTCAGTTCTGTCTGTGCTAGCAATAAGCAATTACTGTTATAGAGGGTGAATAACACTACATGAATCAAATGCAACATTGACTTGTAATACACAGACACAGTTCCCCCCCACATGTTGCATGCTCCAGGTCCAACAGTTTTTCTTGCATAAACACTGTATCGCTGGGAGAAAAGCTAGCATCATCGAGACCAACAAAAACAGTAAAGTTCTACTTATAAATCCATTCAACTGTATTAATAATCAAATAATTTCAGATAAATAGAATTCAAAATATTTGAAAAAATCTCCTTTGGCAAAGATGAAGTATTCCCAGCACTCGTGCCATTTTTGGAGCACTGCATGCACTGTATGTACTTAAAGTTCAATCTCCTCCAGTGTGTCAAGACGGTGATCCTTCAACTTGATTTTCATTTCCAGTTAGTGCGCCAGCCTGTGAGAGAACATTTTTCGTGTGGCCAAAAAACTGTATTCACCGTGCTCTGAGATGGCACACTGCCATGCACCGCAGTTCATATCATCAACTCCAAGTTGCATTACACCAGAATACTGCACTGACAGGTTCACCTGGCGGACGAATGGACAATTAATGTTTAAGCAGAACGACTCACCTGGCTCGCTCCCTCTTCAACTGAATTGGCTGAAGCTCTGAACATCAGAGACGATCCTCCACATGAGACCTGAGTCAGTTTGAAAGAGAAGTTGATGTTTGCTCTCCGTGCAACTTTGAGGTCAGTGATGAAATCGTGCATCGCTTGGTGTAAGTGGCCAGAATGGGATCTAAAAATAGCAGCCGCACTGGAAGTTGTGTGGACATGCCTGAAAAGATGACCTTGAATGTGAAAAGGGCCAAATTTTAACTGGGTGAGATTTTCACCGGCTCCCAGAACTTTTTGGTCACATTTCACATTTTGCCACATAGATAGACATGAATTTAGAAATTAATTTAATACCAATGTCCTTATCAATACTGATTATAGGCTGGACCGCAAATGGTGTAAAACAGAGGCCTAGAGGCATTAACATCAGCATCAAAGCAAGTGTTACATTATCCCTGAGTCTAAACAAATACAGATTAGAACAAAGAATTCCATATGATACAAATATGCAAAATTTGACTAAATGCACGACTGCTCCAAGCCTTTATTTCTTTTACTGTTTGTAGTACCACTTGGAAGTCACACAGACTAAATGCCTCCGCTTCTGCAAAAGGCTGTGACATAAAAATGGAGAGAAGCTTTGAGTGGAGGTGTAAAGGCACGCAGGGCGAGCGCAGCGCAGACACTCAAAGACCGAGGTTCCCCCAGGACCTCGCGTTTAAGTCCGCTTGTACTTTAGAGAGATACAGAGTGTTGCTATGTATAGGTGTGATGATTTTTATTTGTAAACTGAGCAAAGGAAAAAGTGCGCATGGAAGCGCGGAAGTTTAAATGTTCACGCTCAGCATTCATACTAACTTATTTATGCATGATATGTGTGTGTATGCGTGCAAGTGTTGAGGATGAGATGGGGAGAGGGGAGGTGGGGGTTAGCATGCGAGCTCCCTCGGGCTTTTTGCTATCCTCTCTGTGTGTGACATTAGCAAGGGATGGAAGTCTGAGCACTGTGCTGCCAGTACCTCTCAACATCACACACACACACACACGCACAGAGGCAAAAACAAACAAACAGAGGCTGGCAGATACTGGATATGAACATCTGCAATATGACTTGCGCTTGGGGAGAGAAGAGTGTGTGTGTGTGTGTGTGTGTGTGTGTGTGTGTGTGTGTGTGTTTGGGAGCGTGAACAAACCACATCCGTGACTTCCCATCCATAGAAAAGCGAAGGAAGATTATGCTGATTGTGAGTTGCATAACACTGTACTTGTAAATGGCATTATGATACTGCATACATTACACTACATGGATTATCTGAAGCCACATTTTGGTATTCCTGTACGCCTCACAAGAAACGCATTGCAAGGAGTGCGGGCTTTGTCTGCTATATAACACAAAACAGATTAAGATCTGCTTTGTTTTACACAGCGAAGAAATATAGGGGTGTCTTTTCTCGAGAAAATGGAGAATTCCTGGAATTACCAGGACTTCAGGATATCAGGTCTATTTGTTTTATAAACTGCTCTGACAGTGTTGATGTGAAGCCACACAGAAAAGGTTAAAAGGACAGACAAAGACAGAACAGAAGGCGTGAGGAGGGGGGCGGAGGGGCAATTTGATATTGCTGCGTTGGTGTTAATGTTGCACCAGCACCATGATTGCAACTGACCAGTTTATTTGATGTAACGTGATAGCTTGGTGAAAAACAGGACAAAGGACAAGTTCGCCTTCAGAATGTTCTGAAGAGCTAACATGTGACCACTGCTATTGTTGTGAAAATGCATAAAATGCGATCTATTTTAACCCAAAGTATAATCTTATCCCACAGCTAGCAGACTAGTTCTGTTGTCGAGATCTCGTCTAACCATGAGCGAAAACTGAGAAATTCGAAAAAAGAAGAAGAAAAAATTTGCATCATTTACATCTGTTTTATTGACCACTTATCCAATTCAGGGTGCTTGGGGGGCTAGAGCTGCTGCAGTCTGGGAACCTTGCGAATCACAGTCATTCAGACCTGTGGCTAATTTGAATCCGAAACTCAACCAAACACACATAGGAAGAACGCGCAAAGTCACAATAAAAAGGGCTCCTGAGTCAACCTAGTATGAAAAAAATGAACCAACATTGCCTTTCGGTTTTGTGGCATGGTGGTGCAGTGGTTCGCACTGGCACCTCGAGGCAAGAAGGTTCTGGATTCAAATTCAGGTTGGGGCCTTTCCGTGTGGACTGTGCATGTTCCCCCTGTCCCTGTGTGTCCAAAAGCATGCTTTCACACACACACACACACACACACACACACACACACACACACCCTACAATTGGATAAGCAGAAGAAAATGGATGAATGACCTTTTGGTTTCACATACGACACAAACCCAATCTCCTGGAGAAAATTCTCTTTTGGGGCCATCTAAGACAGTAATTTCACATACAAGAATGACAAAGCAGATAAGAAAGACATTAAGACAGGACACACAGAGAAAATTAAAGTGGAAAAGTAACATAAGGGTAGACAGGAAATGCAAGAAAAAACAGGGCAGGAAACCAACAGAAAGTAAACCTGTGTTGAAAAAAGGGAGGTTTATCAGTGGTAAACATATAGACGTTCACCCACTTCAGGATTTTATCCATTCCTCTTTTAAAAGAGCGTACACTTCTTTCTTCAACCATCCAGTGCAAACCTGTCCATTCAGAAAAACTGTAACCTTTTCCATAACCTGCAGCCACCATTTCCAAACACCAAGCCGGGTACATTTGGCTCTCTAAAGCTCTCAAATGGCTAAAATGGAGAGGCTACATAGTCCCACCAACTGCCAGGTTTGGCAGGGTTGTAGGTCAGATTTTTTAGATCAGGTTCACCATCATCAGTGTCGCTGACTCTTTGTTATAAAGCGGGTGTTTAATTTCTGATCAGATTTAGATGGTGGAAGTAAATACTGTTTGAGTTTTTTCAAGTGTCACCCAGGGCTGGTGAGTGAAATTTACTGTAGTTCAAAAATTCTTCAAAGCATTCTTTATAAGCAGAGCCCAAGGTTGTTCATTTTCACTTGTGGAGCAGCCAGCAACTGAAGTTGATTGAGTTTGTTTTTCCATACACAAATTCCACAAACTGGCCTAGGGCTTAAGCGATTTAAAAGGTCATTGTATTCTTCATCTGTGCCCATTTTCACAGTTGGCTGGATAAGTCTGCAATTGTCCATTTCACATCTTTCCTCCCATTCATGATATTAAAAGAACAGCTTGCACTGATTCTGGCCACAGAGAGTAGCGAGGAAAGGACACAAGCAGGGTTGCGTCTGTTTTTCACCCTCTCCTCTGTCCCTTCCAGAAATCGTAACTGCTTTAGTCAGTTTTCTTCACTTAGCACCGTTTTATTCTGCCAAGCACCAAGCCATCCCTAAAATGTAATTTAAAGCAACAACAGCACTGCAGACGACCATAAGCAAAATATCCGGGACGGTCTGCCCTGTGAATCACCGCATGAGGATCAAGCACACGCAGAGCAAGACACAGACAGCCACAGACATAGAGAAAGACACATTCAAAGACACAGTCACTACCTCTCACACACTGTGGTGAGTCCAAGTGTGCGTATCATATGCTGAGGTTACTCAGAAAACAAACGGCTCTCCTCCATCTCGGTGTTTTCTATTCTTAGCAGCAGCAGGGGGAGCCTCTCTGCATATCAATGCTCGGCTCATCTTTAAACATAATCTGGTGGGATGATAATTGTAATCAGAGCACTATCGAATGTGTCTGTCTGCAAAAGAGTTTTTTTGGTTTTTCTGCAACAACTTTTGTTACATACGTGCACATTTTTAGATTTTGTGGAAAAGCCTGTCATTGTTTGCCAGATGATGATGATGGTTATTTTATTAGAAACAGACCCAAGGACTTAAGGACATAGAGATGACTGAGAGCAGCAGAACTCATGTGGGATTTTAACTAATCCACCAAGATCAATGAGACAAGGAGTCCTGGCAAGTGCACCTCCCTCCATGGTTAATTTGGCACAGGAATATTCTACCAGCAGCTTCAGTTACCAAGTTGAATGAAGAAGTATCTGCCAAACTGATGAGCAATGAAACACACTCGAGTTACATTTACCATCATCCTGTTATTCCTACTTATGACCACAGAGGCCAAGCTGAACAATCCAGCCACACTCGGAGGCATTAATTTGTTGGGGTGCCTTCGGTCTTCCTCCCTTACATCAGTTGGGCTTCAGTCACCTCCAGAGCAAAACTTGCGCTTCAAACGTGTCGGTTTGGGGCAGTAAGGCACAACTCTTACTTTGAAGGCGAACGTTCTCCGTTTCAAAGTTTGCATCACACCTTTCTCAAGTTACATTACCCTTAAGGAGTAGTTAGGGAGTGTTTGCAAACAAGTGGGTATCATCCATGCTAACTACAGGTGAGTGCTGCAGTCTGCTAGTGACCAAAGGAATCACATAGACATGTGACCAATTTCACCTAGTAACACAGCAACCATTCACTAACTTCATTATACATTTTCCCTAGTGAACAGAGGTAATGATGGGAATCACTAGGCCATTTCCTTGGAATTGTTAGTCTGCCTGTCTATTAATCCCGCTTATTAGTTCTTCCTTTTGCGACCCAATCAGCTGATTTCAATTCGTGTGTCGTCAGAGGAAAATGCCGGAATGGATACTGCTTTTATTTGTATTGCACCAAAAGACAGAGCTTGATGATAATGTGGAAACTACATCCAGGACAGACAACATGCTAACGCTAAACTAGCCAGACAGCATGCTACGCTAGCCAAGAACCCAGAGTGAAAGTGAATGAATGCCAACCCCAGCACAGCAGCCATAGCTTGAATTTCATCAGATAACAAACAGATGAACAGTCGTGCTTTCAGTCTCTGTTGCCATTCACTCATCTTTCTAAAGTATAATCAATGTGGTGGCATTTGCTTTAAAATCTCATTGTGCTGGTTTTCAATTTCGCTTTGTGCTTTCGGCTTCGTGTAATACTAATAGAAAGATCATATGTATGTCTGTAACGTCCCGGTCATTAAGACAGGGATTTGTGTTGGTGTGAGGGGCTGTAGCCTGTAGGTTTATATAGTTAAATGGTAATTAAGAGACAGCATGTTTCAGATCATTTCACAGAGGAACATGAACGTAATGTAACAAGCAGTATAACAAATTAAGGAACGTTAAGCAGTAATGTACTGTATTACTTCTGTTCTGTGTAATACATTACTTTTTTTCAGTAACGACCCCAAAACTGCTCACAACAAAGATGGGAAATATTTCCAGCATGGTAAATGGCCTGTATTTATATAGCGCTTTACTAGTCCCTAAGGACCCCAAAGCGCTTTACATATCCAGTCATCCACCCATTCACGCACTGGTGATGGCAAGCTACATTGTAGCCACAGCCACCCTGGGGCGCACTGACAGAGGCGAGGCTGCCGGACACTGGCGCCACCGGGCCCTCTGACCACCACCAGTAGGCAACGGGTGAAGTGTCTTGCCCAAGGACACAACGACCGAGACTGTCCAAGCCGGGGCTCGAACCGGCAACCTTCCGATTACAAGGCGACCTCCCAACTCTTGAGCCACGACCGCCCCATAATGCACAAACATTTGACCCACACCATCCAATTAATTTGCACCAATGTGAATTCTCTGATATGCTGCTTAGGGATCGTGGGAACTGTCAAAGCAGAGCCAATAAGAATTGATAAGAGAACTGATAAGGAATCAAATTGACAAGTGATATCGATAATGGAATACGAATTGCTAAATTCTTATCAAGCCTGTATAACTGAGGGCTTGTTTACCTGGATATGTCTATTTAGCACGCGACCTTGAATTTGGATAAGCTGTAAGAGCATGGATGGATGTGTATTTAGTAACGACCTCTTGA
Source organism: Copadichromis virginalis (assembly GCF_057382275.1). Taxonomy (NCBI): domain Eukaryota; kingdom Metazoa; phylum Chordata; class Actinopteri; order Cichliformes; family Cichlidae; genus Copadichromis; species Copadichromis virginalis. The sequence goes on from NC_140620.1 coordinate 50,152,486, forward strand.
AATGGCTGTGTTGAAGAATTGAATCCTAGTAAATCACTGAATACCGGGGAAAGCAAAACAAGTTATTTCCATGCTTTCAAAAAACAATTCATGCAGATTTATCCATTTCCTTGTGGCTTGCACAAGGAGACGTTGAGTTGAGCGTGCTGCCTGCAGCTCACAGTGGCTGCTTCTTCTGGTTTCATTACTACCTTTAGTATTTCAAGCTAATTTGCCAGACAATGCCAAAAAGTCTGTTTTTTTATGACTAGCCAATGATGGTAAGCACTCAACTCACTGACACTGAATTTTTTGCGTGACAGTTCCAAAATAAAAGCCAACTAATGGCTCACCAGCTTAAATGCTTTTAATATGACGCTGCAACAGCAACAAGTGTTTGGTTTGTGTTATCCTGTAATATAATTTGTAGAAAAAAATCAAATAATGGTCAGTTGGACACATTTCAGCTATATAAATATCAGAGTGCTTTCATCAATTGGCCATAGGCTGAGTCACCACTGTGTTACCTCATTTTTAAAACTGCCTCTTTAAACCCATACACCCCTTGCTCCACCCTTTTACTTAACAGCAGTACATAGAGAGTATTGCATAATAGATTGTTTTACAGTTGGTTAATGAGCACTTTTTTGCCACTTACTTGTGGAGATAAGCAAAAAGGAGCAAGACATAAATAAACTAACTCAAAAATGCAGAAAACAATTATGTCTTATAAAGATATTAGATTTTAAAGCAACACTCCTTTTTCTAGCCTGACATACCTACTTTTGTCTAAACTGATGTTTTATGACTGTCATAGTTCCAATAATCATTCCTCGTGGCTTTTTAGTATGAGTTTCCATATCAATTTGGATAAATACAAAGAGTTCCAGCACTGAATATACAAATAGGTGATTTTACTAATTGTTGATTAATGTTGAGCAGAACTATAACATCCTGACATCTGGATATTTGGAATCCTGACATGTGTTTGCCAGTCAAGTGAAAATGTGGACCAGGCAAACTGCTGCATGCACTCAATGCTTCAGGCTACTAGTTCATAATTTGTAGTTTCCCTCTGAAGGATTAATTGAAGTATACAGGAGTAAGGGCTAAATCAGTTTGCCATGCAAGTGAGATCACTGTTGAGACACCTCAAACTGCTGTCCAGCTTGGAAATCGCATCATTTGGCCATAAACTGAGACTTTGAGAGCAATTTGAAAGTGAGTGGAATGAGTGATGTGAGGGCCCTGGCAACCTAGCTGAACCTGTGAGGGATATCAGGATGTTATTAAATCTGCAACTGTCCTTTTTATAGGATTTTTAAACTCAGAGGTGTTTAAATCAGACTATATCTGGAACCTGTATTGCAATTAGTTGACTGTGTCAATGATTACTGAAATTTAAAACAGGATTTAGCCTTCTTTGACACTTTGCCATGATGCAACGCTTTATTTTTAATTTCATCTGTGCTTTAGTCACAATATGTTGAACGCGTTTTCACTCTCTCTCATTGCGTTATGATTTAGATCGTGCTGTAATGTCTAATTTCACAGCTCAAATTGCCAAATGCCCATACTGACTGTTAAGCTTTGAGTTTGATATTATAAAGTTCACTCCTTGGTCTTAACTCACAGTGCGTTTTCCTCCGGTCGAGCAAACACTGAGGTGCCATTATGTGATGTGGCACTGGGCGCCACCCATGGGTACTGGCCACTTTCCATGAATGTCAAACACTGTGTCAAATAAAAGGATAGGCCAATGGCTTCGTGTCGCAGCGAGAGAAGAGATGAACCACTCGATATATCACTGTCCTCTCATTCTATTGTGTTAGTGTACTTAATTAATCAACCTGTAGGCAGGAGGCCGTGCTTTAAACCTCGAGGGGCGACTCACTGTTCAGTTGCAGAGAGATTAAAATGCCTCGTGAAATTATCTAGATTCAAACAGCAGCCAAAACAAATGATGGAGATGGAGTGAACTTTTAAGATTTTGGATAAAGCCGCTGTCCATACACAAGATAAACACAATTAAAACAATGAGGGCGAATAGCTTAGAAAGCCTGGGGATGAGAGCTAAAAGTTTAATGATCCCTCTGGGAAGAGGTGGCATTTTACAATATAATTAATCCAATACACATAGTTTCAAATATTTCAATTTTAAATAAATATTAAAAATAATTGCGATGCAATTATATAGTATGCAAAGATTCCATACTAAAATCAACAATAACTTAATAATTGAAAAGACGATTACAATTAAATAAATTCTAATACATTTAAATGTGATATTGTACTATAGTTTTTTGTTGTTTCATGTTATATTTTATGATCCGCCCACATTTTAGTTAATCACATATTTTGCATTGCATACCCTTTAAGCTCACCAACCACCATGAAATTACCTTTTAGCTAGAGCATCTACAGTGGCAACACAATTTCAAATCAACCAGTTAGAGAGTAGCACGGTGGTAACTTATCAATCCTTTTGTTTGCCTTAATGGTATTTTTGCATTATATTACACACCAGGAGTTGTTGTATTAGTCAGTGCTAAAAAATAAACCACATTGTTGATGTTGTAACTAAAATAATTCACTTCATCAATGCAAGGGCACTGAATCACAAATAGACTCCAGATGGTAACATCTCAGATGCAGAGGAAGATGGGTCCTGCATTTACTTTTGATGTCACTGCACTAATGAATCAACTAAATACAAACTGCAAGGCCTACTTGCACACCCTGGTAAAGGCTTTCATGACAAATTTGCAGTTTCTTCCATGCAAAAGACAGTTGGAGAGCAGCATTAATAGTTAAATTGAAAGAAGCCATACCATAAGTACAATATGCTACTAGCATAGCCCTTCAAGTCAGAATCTCTCTCAAAGAGGAGAACTTCCCACACATAAGGTGATATGCTCAGGTCACAGGATTAAATTTGGTTGTGACGTCCTGAGGCTGGGTTTGTGTTTCTCATGGAATTTGTTAACCACTACACAACAAAGCTGCTTTTTTAGCAATACATTTAATTTTCTTTTTCTTTTAGCTTATCCAGTTTCACGACTTCATGCCATCTGCTCATCCACAATTCACAAGAATCGCTACTAGAGCACTGGTCATAAACCTACAAATAATTATCACCTAATTAGTCTTCACCCAAATGTTACTCAAAGTCAATGTAAAGATCACATTTGTCATTTTACAGATGATAAGCTATGAACTGTGAGAGATCATAAGTTAGTTGAGCTATTATCTCAGTGTTGTTCTAGTCCCCATTGATGAGCACAATAACTCACAGGACTGTTAATGTTTAAGTTCAAATCACTATTTAATAATAATGTGCGCAATCATTTTAATTAGATTCATGCAACTATGCCGTGTATTCTATGTGATACAATCTGTTTTAGATCCCGTGTTAATATTACGTCCAACTACTGTTTGCTTTTAATAATCACATCAGGGCAGCCAAACTAGAATTCTGGTACAGTTATCATAAAATGGAACGCAACTACTTTGGCATGATATATTAACCCTGTTGGGTTTAAGTTATCATCATTATGCTTTGGAGGCAAGCATAAAGTACTTTTTTGGAAAAATTTTAAAAAGACATGAAAGCATAGGGTTAGAGTCATCACTGAAGATGACTTTGTCACGAGAGAGTTGAGTGTATATCGCTTATCCATTATGTTATATATATATATGGGGGATTTTTTCACACCCACGTTAAACACATTATTTTCTAACTTGTCGTCTTAATTATTTTATTTAACTTTTTTCCCCCTAAGATTATTATGTTAAAGTATGTTGCTTTTTGAGTTTGGCTTTAATGTCTTTACTTGCATCAGTTCATTGCTAATTATATCACACCAGTTGCTGTATTACACTTTTACATATTCAAACTTGATGATCTATAAAGGCTTTGACCAGTATGGACAAATATAATAAACAATCAGTCAGTGCCATCAGGAAATATTTTAGCCCTTGAAGTTATAACAAACAACTGATTAGTGATCGCAACATTAGGCCAAACAGAAATTTGGCTACATGTAGCCTACCACTCAAACAATAAATCAATTCAACAATTCATCAATTAAAAGAACATGAAAATGTATCTTCTAGCTTAATAGAAGTTCCTGCTCCTTTATGCTCCTGCCAACATGAATAGGTCTTCTTTTTTATATTTCACAGTATTGTCAATATAATCTTCTTCTGGTACACAACTCAAAACAAGGTTTTGAAAGCTGGCACTACTAACCGTGTGTAACAAACACCCACACACAGGAGAAAAAAGGATTATGACCACAGGGTGTTTCCTGTCCCTCCCAGCTACTGGACAGATGCATTATGCTTAAAGTAACAGGTTCCCTATGCTCAGTAACCACTAACAACACAAGAAACCAGAGACCGGTGCCAGCGAAACACATAATCAGATTAACATGGACAAGAATAGAGGCCAAGATGTGGGTTACCACCCTCTGCTGTGGGGAAGTGAGTGTGTTGTTTAAGTCATTAATGGATTAGCTGAGGATACCGTCACAGGAAAAGACGACAGACAGGCAGGGAAAGTCCTGGATATTTCTGGCATGCAAACACCCTTAGCTAGTAGGCACCCTCCATTATGTGCATACACAATAAACACACAGACCTAGAAACAAAATATAAATGTGGGAACTTGACCAAATCATTGTCAATATTGACATTTCTAGGATTAGGCGCTACATAAATAATGAATAAATGCATGTGTTTTTCCTTCCAAGCACCAGGTTTCTCTGCACTTGCAGTTATTCACAGTCACTGCTCACACAAGCAGCCAAAATCATACTGTTGCTGCTTTTGGATTAGTTGAGAGCCAAGATATAAAGCAAAAGAATGTATTATCATTTTTAAGGTAAAAAAAAACTCTTGCTGACCTCAAAATGTGGATATATTTCCCTTCCAGGAACCATCAGACTTATTTTGACCCTTTATTAATTCAGAAAAACAGCTTTGTTTGTCTGAATTGTACAAAATCGCTACCTTGTAGACGTGGCTGGATAGCAACACCTGTGTAAAAGCTGCTTAACACAAAGAGTTACTCTTGCTTATATGCTGGGGATGGATTAAGATATGCAGATAAATTTATAGCCTACATTTCCTTAGACAGCTTGGCTCCTTGAATTATTGAGAGGGCAACATATCTTTGGGTAAATTATTTATCATTGTTGAAAAAGTTCTCATCAGTAGCCTCATCATGTACCCCGCAGCCCAGCCATCATCATTAACTCTCCACCGTCATCATCCTCATCTCCATTATTTTGTTGCCAACTCTTCAACTGTTATAAAATCACCTCCACACCAATGTGTAACATCTATAAGCAGCAGCATCCATTTATGTTGGGACTGCCATCATTAAAAGTGTCACATATCAATCAGCTTTGGTATCATCACAACTCCTTCCATAAATACGTTCATCGCCATCATCGTCACCACCACCAGAATCAACAAATCGTCACAATAATCAGCTCTTCTAAAGAAATGCAGGAACCTGAATGGTATTCACCCAACTTTTACATTTCGATTATCATCAGCCTTATTTCAAACTCACAGGATTTTCCTTTCATATGCGAAGCTACAGGCCGCTATTGTGCTGCTATTTCACCCCTTACAAATCTATTACTCTTGCGCGCCCTGACCCGGTGCACAGTCCCCTAGTACCCAGGTGTGTACCTAACCCTAACCATAATCTTACGTCCCCGCACCTTCTTTTCTTGCGCAATCCCCAACCCGGCTCAGCAAAGGTTATAGGTCTTGGTAAATTTTACTCCATCGTTCGCTCTCCAGCTGAGAGAACAGCCGGCGTGGATCAAGATCCTTTTATCATACGACACAGGCTACGCTGGTTCTCACAGGAGACTGCGCGCAGGACAGATGCTTAATTGGAACGGCACTTGAATGCGTCTCTCGCGCAGGGCAGGACTCCGCGGTGTCGCAACACACCTGAGAGACCTCCCTGGTCATGCGGGGCACTCCGGTGTCTTTCAGTTTCAACGTCTATGTCTTCCGCCTCATCGAAACACTTTCTCGCTCCTTATTTACGCACACATGAACCAAATTCTGCACCACGCAGCGCCCGCTGCTAGGGTCTAGACAAACTGTCAAAGTGAATGCACCTCACATGCCGGCACACTTCTTAAACACGGTGACTGTCTCCTGTCACACACACACATACACACACACACGGCTCGCGTAAGAGCAACAAAACAGTTTTAACAATGCACATAAATTCATTATAAGAGCAACAGTGGCGCGATATTTGTGTCCTCTCACCGGTTTGGTACTCTGGAAAAAGCCCAGGTCGCGATCCGTTCATTGATTCACTGGCTGGTGCCTCTATCTGTTCATCCCTGCCCTCCGCTCGTTTCCTTATCCACCAGCTGAATAAACGTCTCTCCTCCTCTCAAGCGGCGGCGGCGGTGACAGAGCACGCGCACTTCACCCGCTGGCTCGCTTGCGCGCTCTTGCGCCCTCCCCTGTATCTCCCTCGCTCTCTCTCTCTCTCTGTCTGTCTTTCTGAGTGTGTGTATGTGCGCGCGCGCGCGTCTGCCTCTCTCTCGAGGGAAAGGAGGTCAGATGCTCCTTTCCCGAGAGAGAGATGGAAGAGAAAAAGAGAGAGATTGGGCTGAGGAAAGGATGAGCTGATGTGAGCAGGAGTGCAGGGATAAGACACAGAGCAAGACAGTGTGTGTGTGTGTGTGTGTGTGTGTGTGTGTGTGTGTGTGTGTGTGTGTGTGTGTGTGTGTGTGTGTGTGTGTGTGGAACAGGCACAGAATGAATGGAAACCAAAGGAGCGTGTAGCCCAAGCAGCACTGCACTGATAAACACAGACCAGTGAAAAAGACAGAGAAGAGAAGAGAAGAGAAGAGAAGAGAGGAGAAGAGAAGAGAAGAGAAGAGAAGAGAAGAGAAGAGAAGAGAAGAGAAGAGAAGAGAAGAGAAGAGACGAGAAGAGAAGAGACGAGAAGAGAAGAGAAGAGACGAGAAGAGAAGAGACGAGAAGAGAAGAGAAGAGAAGAGAAGAGAAGAGAAGAGAAGAGAAGAGAAGAGAATGGTCAAGCTGAGAAGCAGCAGAGATAAGAAGAAGATAAAGATGAATTGAAAAAAGGCCAGCCTGCTCAAGTTCAAGGCTCCTACCAGTAGCTATTTACTGTACACAGTGAATCTATTGATTATTTCTTCCATATTAGTAGTTTAATAAATTGCACTTAAGGACCCCAACTTCCAATAAATTAGATTTACATCAACCAACAGTAAACTCATCTCTAATCAGAGAAAATGTAGCCATAACCATTCGCTTTAAAAATTGCCAAAATGAGGCTCCATTTGTCTATAAATTAAAGCAATGCAGCATGAGCTACTCTGTCCCCTAACCAATGACCTTTTGTTGTAAGGGATATGAAAACTTGCGTTACTAAAGAACAAGTGACAAATTAATTACGAATGTTTTGAAGTATCAGGAACCATGACCCGGATAACGCCCTTTCTAGAACTTAAAAAACCATTAGTTACTCCCTTTGGGTTGCCACATCAAGTAATGAAACATCATGCTGAGCAGTTGTTTGTCATCACTGCAGGTTGTCTTCCCCATTACTCAATGGTGCTGCAGGAAAGATCTGTTTTTATGACTGTTGATGATATGATTGTAAAGTGGGCCAGTTATGATATTTCCTCTCACTTCCATTCATCAGTTAGCCAACAAACACATAAAATATTCATATTTAAAAGAAGAAGATCAATAATAATCAATAATTACGTACTAGCAACGTTGTCAAGACATTGTTGAACTGCTCATTTTTTGCACTAAAGTCTTGGTTTTACTGGGAACAAATAAGCATCTTATTTGTGCTGGAATTTATTCAGAGGCCGGTTGAGTACTCTCTGCATTGCTGCACCTCTTTACAGAGGAAGAGGAATGGAAGGATAGCCTCCAAAGAGATGAGATGAGGACGTGACAGGCCAAGAGATGAATGAGGGGAGAGAAGGGCAGAGAGGGATGCAGGAGCTGTGTGGGATGGGTGCAGTGAAGATGGGACAAGTGGCGAGGGTGAAGAAGAGGAGTGCAAGAGTCAGTGTAAGTAATGAGAAAGCGGAGAGGAGTAGTTTAACATGATCCGTGTTTTCGACACAGTTGATCAGAGGTCTGTCTCAGCGTGAAGCATGGCCTTTACACCGCAAGCTAATTCACACCCGGAGGGAACATCACAAACACACACGAACAGCTCCGGCCCAGCTCTTTATACGCAGAGAGAACACGACTTCACACACACACACAAATGTAACCGCATATTCATAGTTGGACATGAGGACACACACGCAGCATCGTTTCTATCACATCTACTGCGGTAAGTCCACAAATTAATGGCACAGAGGGCTCTGTGAACAGTGCATGTAATATTAAAGGGCTCTTCTAATGAACACGGTGGTCTGTGTCTGAAAATAGGAAAACGTTCCCTGTCAGAATAATTACTAGAGCAAAAATAACACATTCCCTTTTATCACCTCTCTTTTTGTTTGTCATCTCGGTGCTTTCAAATGTTTCCCCAAATCAAGTTTAAAACGAGCCAAATATAGGCCATAAATTCATGGTTTCAACTACATCTTTTTAAGAGACTTTAAGCTGAATAAGACCTCTCCAACGTGAGCTCATAGGTCATTTGTGCGAGTGGAACCTGATCAGTCGAGCTAAAACACTTTAACACCGTGAAAGGCTGCACTTTTATACAAGTGCATGTTGTGCCTAGACTGCATCAAACAGCAAGTGAAAAGTAAACACTGATGAAAAGTGAAATTTAAAAGTGGTCTCAAAGGAGAGTTAAACTCTTATCCTGGTCAGTCAGCTGTGCCCTTGCCTCCTTTCCAAAGCCTCCTACCTTCTAATGTGGAGTTTTAGTTGGAAATACTCCTGTAAGTTGTAGCTATAGGAACAATTGACTGCTGTGATCATTCATCTTTTATTTAAAGATCTTGCTGAAAAGATCAATTCATTGATTTGTGGTGCGGCCAAAGCAGGAAATCAGGTGGTGTTTCTACAGAGCAGCAAAGCCCACAACGGGAGGGGACTGGGGTGGACAGATAGGTCAACAAAACACTGGCATTCACAGGGGTGTTGTACTGTTAGTTTCCTATTTGAGAAAGAAAATCTGTGTTTATTTTATTAAAGGATAACTACAACATTTTCTTAACCATGTGCTTATTTTATATAACAGTGAAAAAACAGTTCTTAGAAAGTCTTTTTATAGAGCAGAGGGACTGGCACAATGTTTTCTTTCTTGAATGCGAGACAGATAAAAATAACAAAATTCTTAAAAAGCATATCATTTAAAAAGGATGAAATAAATGTGCCTTTAAGTGGAGCAGTGTTTTCTAAGGCTTAAAAAGTCAACTAAGGTCAGTATGAGAAGAAAAGGGGAACTACTAAAAGTATTGAAACATTTTATTATAAAAGTCATTTCATAAAGGAACGTAATATTCAGATTCATATAATGCTTTTCATTTTTTCCCAGCTGTTGTGCTGCTTGCTCTCTCAGCACAGCATCAAAATATTACAGACCCGGCACCAATTAAACTTCGCCCATCTCCTCGTGGTGTGCTTTTGCCTGCTTCTGCTAGTATATTGCCAAACAAACCACAATGATATCTTCTAAGAAAACTGCATTTCCACTCAGTTTCTATGGCAATGAGAGAATAAGCAGAACCCCCTTATCTCACTACTATAAAACAGCTGAAAATGATGACGGTACCACAGGGCAGAGGGGGTCTTTGAAAGCAGCAATGTGAACAGCCTCAGCCTGGAGGATAATCATTTCTTTCCATTAAATATTATGTTGTTCTTTTAGCGTGAGAATCCTGAAACTGTAGCACGCTGGTTAAACGTCTGTTAGCTATACACAGAACTGAGTCTTTCTTATGTTGTCAACAAGTTCTAGATTAGTCAAAGACACATTAAGTATAAATAGCAAAAAGTATTTGTATGTGGATTAGTCTAGTCTGTTTTTCCTTCTATAAGAACGGTTTCTTTTCACCCTTCCACTGAGACTATTTCTGAAGAAGTAGATGGATCAAGATGCATCTTTCAGGTCCTGTGTCAGGACTTTGCTGAAGTTTACTTTTTATTTCATAAGGACATGACTTTCAGATACTGTCTGTTGCTGATATTTTTAGACCCGTCACCTTTTTCTTTGCCCTCCACTTGTCCAGTTTCCCCGAATTTTTTGCACACACTGCACATCATGCCAAATATGCCATTTGCAGCTAATTTGGGATTTGCCTTGTTGGTGTGAAAATACTTCTGAAAATGGTAAAAACTAAAAACAAGTGAAAAAGAAGCCAATGCCAAAATTTAAAAAGGCCTTCAGAACTACTCAAGACTATCCAACTTCTTCCACTTATCCTTATCAGGATCCCGGGGGAGGTGGGGCTGGCTACAGCTACTGTAGGGCGAAAGGCGGGATACACTCTGGACAGATCTCCTATCTGACACAGAGTGATAGGCAGCCATTCATACTCACAACTATGGGCACCAACCTAACCTTAACTTAGCCCCACAAACTGTACATGTTTGGACTGTGGGAGGAAGCCGATGTACCCAGGAAGAATCCACGCAAACACGGGGAGGACATGGAAATTCCACGTGGAAGAAGACCACTGTTTTTTAAAAAATCCAAGAAAGTCTAGCTCCAAAATAGAAAGAACTCAGGTGTGACTCAAAACCTTTGCACAGTACTGTATATAATATTACTATAGCATAATGTTGCTCTTGACCTCTGCATTAGGTTATTTTTCTAGGCAAATGTTCCTTTTACCTCTAATTTAGGCAAATAAGTTATGTTAATAATCTTTCTCAACCATTTGCTTACATGTCCCTTAGAAATATTAACTCAGCAACACCATGGTTTAATTTGCTGAGGACACGCTAATCTGTATTTGATGCCTATAAGTCAGTGTCCAGCAGTGTTCCAGCCATCTACACACATATATTAATATATATATTTAAATATATATATACATTGAGGTATCAAAAGCAGAAAAGTAGAAAATTAAGATTTGCTTTGTTACCACAGCCACAGACTGTGGCACTTGCACTGAATTTTTCAAAGGTGATAGCACTTAACAACCCAAGCTTTGGACTCCCTGAATGAACAGTGCATGCTGTAGTCTGTCGTGTGTTTAACAGACTTTGGCAGACAATCAGTTGGCACGGCTCTAAAGGCAATAAAAAAAACCGAAGCTAGTTCTTCTTCACACTGATTTGCTATTCCCTATTCCCATCCCCTTTGCAGCTGATATAAACTGCTCTACACTGGCTGCATACCAATACAGTGCAACTGCTACTGTATTAAGATATTTAACAAGTGTTTCTTATTCTGCATTCTTTTGTTCTGTTATGTCTTTATAGGATTATCTTGTAAATTACAGCAGCGGCTCTCAAACCTTCTCAAGCTATCAATTGCATTTATTAAACTTTGACTTTAGATAAGTTAAGCAGCTTCAATTTGTATTTTTCGTCTGGTTATCCATGCCCAGTGGCTCAATCCTCCACTAGCGGAGCCCACTCCACAGTCTGACAATCACTGAATTACAGTGACCACTAAACTAACAGATGAGCAGAAAACTCAGAAAGCTCCAGCGTGGAAATGTGATAAAAGAAAGAGTTTGACATTTTGAGAAACCTTACAGTGAGGGTTGTTAGCTTAGCATAGCACACAGACTAGACGCTAAAGGCAACACTTAAGCAGGGACTATACTTTTCGCATCCATGAGTCCGCTAAGATTACTTTACAATGCAACAATCACGCATGCCCCCCAGGCAGCAGATTTTAAGTGGAAATTAAAAACGAATAGCAGGCCGTTACTCGGCCATCGGGTCTCCAACCATCTGTGTCTGGAAAAGAGTTTAATCGAGGCTTTAGAGCTAGCTGACCTCTTATGCCTCATTTTACTAAAATACAAAAGCAGCACATTGTAGTTTTTTTGGACCTTTTCCTTCCCTAAAGTCTAAAAGCACAGCTCAGCTTCATAAAAATTGACACACCTCTCATGTTTCCTGACATTAGCACATTAGCTTAGCAAGAGGCCTGAAACTGTGAAACTGATTGTGTTTGATGGCAGCAAAACCCACCTACTAGCGCCTCAAAAGTTTAAATAAATAAATAACACATTTGATCTTAATCACAACTATTTTTACCCTCGCATGCTAAGCTAACTACCCGCTGGCTTCTCTTTCATCGACTGTGTTGTCCAAGTAACAAGGGTAAACGCATTCCCCTAAATGTCCCCCCAGGTGACTATTGCTGTTAAATTTTAGCCAAACAATACTCAAGTAGTTTGTCTACCTTCTGCGAAGGCTGAGAGAAGCTCATTTCCCTCCCTCCATTCTTACCACATCCTACAAAGGGACCATCGAGAGCATCCCGACCAGCTGAATCACTGCCCGATTCATCTCAGACAAGACCGTGCAAGAGAAAGTGAGGACAGCTGAGAATATTGTCTCTCCTTTTTGCATCTCAGATATTTACACTACACGCTGCCTACACAAAATCACCAGTTTTGTAGATGACCCTACACACACATTTACACACTTCACACAAACTCTATTCCTTCCTGTTGCCTGGAACAGGTACTGAGGTTAGGGTTAGTACAGCCACACTATCTAACAGAGACTAGTCTGATAACACCTCTCATCTTTGAGCCTTTGCTGAAAACATTTCTTTCTTAAATTGCTTCAAAGGTGCAACACATAAAATGCTGCAGAGGCCAGAGAAAGTCAGCCTTAGAAAGTTAGTTTTACTGTGTATTTACAAAATGTTACTACGAAATTATTGTACTCTTTTGAACTATCTGGCACACATGGGTTGGTGTTGGTGCACGTTTTGGCGATTCTGGTATTCTCTATACTCTACAGGAGCTGTAGGTTATTATATGACAATAAAGCTGCTTAAGTCTTGAGCCTGTAACATCAATTTCCTAATGGAAGAATACAACTATTTCACAATATGCATCTGCAGTCACATCACTTTCACTTCCTATAAGATGTTATATTAATACTTTTAAAGAAATTCCAAAAACAACCAGCAAACTTGTGTAAACAAGGCGCTGCCTGAAACACCCTAATATAATTACTGAAGCTATGTTCAGTAATAAAGTCTACTAGAGGCCAAAGTCCCCAACTTTCATTATGCAATCCTCGTATCTCCCCATGAAGACCGCTCAGACCTTGGACATGATTACACAGTAGCCTGCTAATATGCCCCCACTCCGCTTTATCTCCAACTTTATAAAGCACCGTTGGCTCCTGACTATTCATGAGCTGCCTCAAACTCACTGTGTCAGACAACTGAAGCAATTGTAAGTCATGCTGAGTACAGTCCATAGGGGAGCTGTGAAACAGAACACAATGATGATGAGGAGGATTGTGAGAAAATGAGCCCTGATCCTTTGCGAGCAAATAAGTATCACAGCCACATTACACCCGGTCCCTCTCACGTCTGCTCAGAAACACTGGATAAAACTGTATCGTTTGCCTGTATATACCCACGGTCCTGTCTTGGCAAACCACATCCACAATCAGGAAAACATATGCTCCCACACGCACCAGTTGCTTCTTTTCTGTCCACTCCAGGTTGTTACAGAGCTAATGGCCTTACAAGTGCATCAAAGCATCTCTGGCTGTGGTGTTGTGGCTGTTGAGCTCATCGTCAGTTACAATAAAACTTGATTGGTAAGGGCTTATGTGGCTCAGGGAGCGGCTGTTATGTGCACAAACAGTTGATGCACTGTAGCATTCGTGTCCATCTGTTCAAACACACATGCACATACTCATACATATGGTAAATGGTAAATGGCCTGTATTTATATAGCGCTTTTCTAGTCCCTAAGGACCCCAAAGCGCTTTACATATACAGTCATCCACCCATTCACGCACACATTCACACACTGGTGATGGCAAGCTACATTGTAGCCACAGCCACCCTGGGGCGCACTGACAGAGGCGAGGCTGCCGGACACTGGCGCCACCGGGCCCTCTGACCACCACCAGTAGGCAACGGGTGAAGTGTCTCGCCCAAGGACACAACGATCGAGACTGTCCGAGCCGGGGCTCGAACCAGCAACCTTCCGATTACAAGGCGAACTCCCAACTCTTGAGCCACGATCGCCCCATACATGTATATATATAAATTTTTTTTAAAGGCATAGATGATGGCAGCACTCAAACCCAGCTGACATATTCAGTTGCTGGGTTATTGGTTTGTGCTGAAAAGGCGCTGCATAATCAGGGGACAGAAACCAATCAGACCCGTGACAGAAAAGCAAAGCCCAGGCACAACTGTAGAAACCCCCTCCTCCCCAATCGCATGTATCCTGAGCTCATGTCAACACCATCCACCACCCCCGCAAACACATTTCTAATATTCTGCGCCCCTGCCGATCGTTGTTGTTCCATAATTGCTGCCCAAAAATGAAAGGAGAAGTTTATGCAAGTGATGCAAGTCATTTATGGAGAGTTCCACTTCGCAATGATGAGTGTAACTGCGAGAGTGTCCAGTACAACCGCAACATGCACACGTGCTGCTGTGCATATAAACTGTCAAGTTTGCGAGCCCGCGTCTATGACCGTGTGATACTTCTCTCTTATCCTTTACACACTATAGCATTTATTTCCTCTTACTTTACTTCTGCTGAGCATACACACACGGGAACACGCACACGTGTGCCACACACCTACTCGTGCGCACCTGAACGCCCTCCCTCTCTCTCTCTCTTGTGTCTCACACACGCACTCACGTGGTTCACTACAACCTGGAGTGTTGCAAGGAAAATGGTCCGAGTGCAATTCATCACTTCTCCTCTGTTTCATCTCTCCTCGAGCCATAGTGACCTTTCACTGTGATTCATATCACCACACACAAGCTCACAGTCGCACATATATAGGCGCAGATACACACTTTTTCCTCACATGTTATGCCAGCGTGCAGTTTCGAGCTGTGCGGTTTAAAATGTAAAGCTGAGTTGATGAAACGTTCAGTAGCCAGCGGCGACTGGACTAAGTTCTACAGTAGCTGAGCGGAGCATTGTGATGACCTAAGGATGAAAAATACATTGAGTTATAGGCAAATGGGTTCCAATTCCATTTCCTTTAATGATGTCCATCTATCACAGCCTTTATTTGATTATTTTTATGCAGATTTGTATTGTTATGGTAATGTTACAGCTACTCATCCCATTTCTGTTCTGCTGACTGCGCCGTCCTGGTGCCAGCAGCGAGTGTAAGTTCTCATTAAAATTCAATAGTTTGTTAATGTAATTGTGTTTCCCGCTCTACAGTTTAGTTTTTTTTAACAGCACTTCTCTCTAACTTTGCCAAATGAAAGTGCAATCGGAGAAAAGCAAAAGTGTTCATCGTGACACTGTGTGAACCTTTTTTTTTCTTAACGTCAAA
This sequence comes from Copadichromis virginalis, assembly GCF_057382275.1. Taxonomy (NCBI): domain Eukaryota; kingdom Metazoa; phylum Chordata; class Actinopteri; order Cichliformes; family Cichlidae; genus Copadichromis; species Copadichromis virginalis. The sequence continues at coordinate 50,167,933 of NC_140620.1, forward strand.
CACAAGAAAACAACTCCAAAAGTGAAATTGCAGACACCCCCAAAAATGTTTTACTCGCCTCTCGAGTTTTACCTCATAAGGGCTCTTAAGATTTTGTTACCACCTGAGTGAATCCAACAAGCAGCTTGTTTCTATCAAACAGCATCAATTAAACACAAGCGATGGCGCCATCAGCGAGGAAGCTCCTGGTGAACTAGTTCAGCAACCCAGATACAAAGAGGGAAGGAAGGAAAGAGGGAGAACTGAAACTACATGAAAGAGAAGCGGAGAAAAGAAATCAGGGTGAGTCGAGGGTGAGACGGGAAGTAACGACAGATGAGGAGAAAAGAGGGGGAAACAGGTACAGAGGGGCAACAAGTGATGGACGCAGAAGGGCAGACTAATTGAAAACAAAAAAATAAGAGGCAAAAATGATGAGCTCGTGAGTGGGTGAAATGATGGAGAAGAGAATTAGTCAGTGAGGAAGATGAATCTACTAATGCAGATGCCGTGTACTCTCGTCTGGGCTGGAAATGTGTCTTGTTTTGCACCGTGTTTTTCCTCTCCACCCAATTTCCTGCCTTTCATCAGTGTCAGTAAGCAAATAAAATCTTTAAGGAGGATGGATTACCCCTTTTTCTGGAGGATGGCAAGAAAAACAGAGGCCCCAAGCACAGATACTGAAAAGTGTTGCCTGATACCTTGAAATAAATTGCTACGACCTGACACTTTTGATATGAAAGACAGCGGCAAATCAATATATGGCTGGCGGAATAAACACAACTGAGATACTGTTAAACTGTTTCAACCATCTTAGCTAACATACATAGTACAAACTTACAAATCCAGTGTGAATTAAAAGGTCTTCAGCCATGACCACCACGGTTAAAAGAGGTCATTTACCGCATTTTTCGACCATAAGGCGCACTGTCGATGAACGGGTCTGTTTTCATACATAAGGCGCACCGGATTATAAGGCGCAGTAAGCGAAACAAAACAGTCAGATAAGTCAGACTTTACTCAACTCATTCTTCCTCCACCTCGGTACCATTGATTAATTAATGTTGAATTCTCTCGCAGCTGCTCCATTCCCATGTTGTTGCAGTATATTAATGACTAACCTCGTATTGTGGATGGATTATCTCAGTTGTTCTCTTGACTGAAGTTTGGTCCGTTTACAGCATCCTGCCATGCGATTGCATTTGTCCCTAACCATCAGGAACCCTCGTGTTAACTTTTATTGAGTGGAAAAAGTTAGCGTTCATCCTCCAGCTTCACTGTTTATTATGCTAACCTAGCTATGTTGCTAGCGATCACGTAGCACATCAGTATATACCAGCTAGCCCAACTTCAGTAACTCTACAAAAGTCACTGTTGTTTAGTTTTCTGTCTTCATTTTTGTCGGAAGTGATAGCAGAGCTGTATGTTTGAATTTTTTCAGAAATCTCGTACTAAAACATTTTTTGACCGACTTTTGAGCGCAGTGTACCACATAAAATCGGTTCGAGGTCAGTAAGCACGACCAGAATTCATACATAAGGTGCACTGTTTATTTTTGTGAAAAATAAAGGATTTTAAGTGTGCCCTGTAGTCTGAAAAATGCAGTATATTTGGAGGTTCGGCTCTGTGCTGAGAGGAGCAGGAGGATCTCCACACAGATCTGAGCAGGCATGAATGACAGTATCAGTATTAGACACAGCACAAAAATCAGAGCTTGGAAGAAGCTGGGTTGCAAAACGGCTTGCAGATGCATGCCAGCTTTGGACAGGCTTGAAAAGCGAGAGCATAGCACAGTTAATCAGCAAATATTGCTGGGACTGCATGAAGCTTGATCTCAAGGCCTGCATAAACTAACTCTAGCTCAGTTCTCTTTTAATAGTGAAAACAACTAGCACACATCATAGATGTATCCTACAGAATACTATCACATTTCTCAGTAGAAGTTTCTAGATCAAGTGAAATTAGACTTTGCTCTCCCTTTGAACCCAGAAAGCCAAAAGAATAACTGTTAAATGTTAACCAGTCTTGCTTTGGTTGGTACCATTCATTTTTAACTCTTGTTTAGTGAACAAAACGGTCCACAAGTTAAAGTGTGTTTTACCCTTTAGAAACACATTGGCACTTCATTACGCTGATTGAACAATTTCAATTTGTAGGTACGGCTTCACGCTAAAAAAAATACTGATTAGCCAACAAAAGCTGAATTAAGCACAGATAATTAAAGCCGCACTCTGCTAATGACCATATTGTGGTCATTAGCAGAGTCCTTGCTTAATCATGCATTATTTTTTTTGAACTCACTGAAGAAAGGCTGATTAAGACCTGGAATCATGCACAACTATGTCAGGTTTTACAGTAAAAGCCTATCTGAGCAACCTTTTTTATATATAAAAAAACAGCTGCTATTCATTAAGTGTCATTATACAATATAATGATAGTTAATGAATAAGTCTGTACCTTAATGACATATAAAGGATACATGTGTTTCAGATGAGCCTCTGAACTGAACTCACACACACAGCCTAGACCAACCACATGAAAACAACCCAACCATGTGATGATACTGGAGGGTTAAAAAAAGAGGAACAGACAGAAGTGTGGGTTTTTTTCTTTGTCAAAGCAGAGAACTAGCTTGGGTGGAACCTTTGCTAACCTTCAGCTCATAGAGAAAGGCAAACAAACCTTTGTTAGCTACTGTTGCTTCTTACCAAAATCAATAATCAAGTATTTAAAATAAGAAGTTTGAGATTTGAGATAAGGATTAAATTTACATGAGGTTGGAGCTACTTAGCTTAGCTTAGTGTAATAACTGCAAATCGGGAAATTAGGGCTGGGCGATATGACCCAAAATTCATATCTCGATATTTTTTAGCTGGATGGCGATATAAGATATATATCTCGATATTTCTTTTAAAGCCAAAAAGTAAGAACAAAAAGAAAGTTCTTAGTCAAAGCTGTGTCCCAGATGTCACACAGGCACTTTTATTAACATACAGCACAGATGTACATGAAAAAAAACTACTTAAAAATAAATTATCAGCATTTATTAAATAATAATGCTCCATAAATAAAAGAAAACTATGTTGTTTTTCAAGCACAACCAGAATTCATACATAAGGCGCGCTGTCAACTTATGAGAGAATGAAAGGATTCTAGGCTGTGCAGTCCCTCTGGGCTGCACGGCGTTAGCGTGGTTAGCTCGTTAACACGTTGACGCCGTCCAGCCCCACGCACGGGGCGATGCGCAGTAACTCGTTAACGGAGATTTGCCGTGTCCATCTTGTCGTTGCCTGCAGGTGAAGCGATGGGGGAGGAGGGGGAGTTGTGGAGTAACGTTGCGTAGAGACAAAAGTGGACGAAAGAGAGGCGAACTTGTGGCTCCACAACTCTAATTATAACGTAACATAGACTACATCGATATAAAGGATATGATCACATCTTATATCTCGTATAAAAATATATCGATATTTTTAAAAAACTCGATATATCGCCCAGCCCTACGGGAAATCACTACTCTGGTAATTTCACATTACAGCAACTCAACTTTTTGCTATTATAAATGAATACTGGTTTTTAAACCACCAAAAAATAACAAAAGTGTAAAATGTCATGTTCCAGTTTCACAAGTGGCTTTGTGTTGAATTATATATCTTCACCAAAGTCACCAAGTTACACTTTTATTTCTAAATAGTAAATGAAGATACCATTTAGCGATATTTTTGATTCTGGTAGGTGTATTTTTTGATTCTAGACAGAGCTAGGTTAGCCGTCTTCTTTATTTTCATTATTTATATTAAACTCTGCAAACTGGCTACAGATATGAAAGTGGCGCAAATCATCCCAGTCCAGAGCTGACACATTTGGGCCCTGTGTGGGCTCATTGTGACATGTTTGTCTCAGTTACAGCTCTGGCAAATGTTATGTGGAGTGCATGTGGCCCAAAAGTCACCAGTCTAGACAAGAACACAGCAGTGTTTTGTGGCCCAGATGTGGCCCAAATGCCACTACATAGCTATACATATAGGGTGGACCTGAGGCTGAGCTGAGTCATCGCGAACCAACAATAACTGCAGATATGGACCACTTTTGGTCCAAACATTGATTGCTATAAATGATCAAAGCACACTGCTTTCCTCTGTCAGGCTATTACTTGTTTGTTTGTTATCAGATGGGATCGATTTGATATGTTTTGATATTTTTCTGCACCACAGAAAAAGACGTTTTTACCCATTTATATATTCCCAGGCTTTAAGACCTTAGGAAGAGCTGGTTCATAAGACCAGCAAGCTAAACAAGGGCGGGGTGGATCAAATTAGAAAGCTGCTAAATGCCAGCTTTGTGATCACAGAGTGACTTGGTACTACAGCAAGGGAGCGGTCCGTATATAATGACCATGTACCGAGAGCAGTGATGAAAGGGCTCGAGTCGAAGCAGCGGGCTGCAGGAGTGGATTCACTCTGATGTAGGTTAAGTTTGCTCTCTCTCTGTGTTCCTGTCTCTTTCACATGTGCCATCCTTGAATTTCTGCCTCTCCAGCTCATTTTTATTCCGTCAGACGATGTCACCTTTTCAGCTCCTCCGTTACCTTACCTCTTCCTCTGCACTCTCAGACACCTCTCAAATCCCTTGGACTGCTTTTACTTTTGATCTGTTCATCTGTTGCTTTTTCACTTTCTTTGTCTGTATCGCTGCATTTCAAAGTAGCGGGTACACACTGCATTTCTAATATTTTTTTCAGAACTGGGTAACCAAATTGTCCTTTTCTTTCATATCACCTTTCTTTTCTTCTCTTTCTCACTCAGGTATTCAAAAACTCCTTCTTCGCCACCAGCACAGAGCTAACTGACTGAACTTGGGTCTGCAAAGGCAGGAAAATATTCGAAAGGACAGAGTGCAGCTGTGGTGGTGCCGGTAGACAGGCTGTGTCGGGGCATTAAATTGAAAGGAACATTTTGGGATCTGCTTGGACACAAACACACACATACACACACACACAGATGGGTGCACTGAAACACACTGAGTGGTGGTTTGGAGACAGTGTGGGAGTGCATACGCCTCCATTTCCCAAAATAACTAGCAGATGAGGGGCAGGGAGGCAGGGCGAGGTTGGTACAGGGAGATATAAATGGATGCTAATTGTATAGCTCCTTCGGATAAAGCTCAAATCCAGCAGACTCATGCACAAACGCACACTTTCTGAGCTTCCATGCTTGCGTGTGAAAATTATCCTGATCATACAGAGTGCGTAAGAGCTTTGACACTCACACACTGTCATGGATGGCAGTTTTAAGGGGAGTACACACACACACACACACACACACAGATTAAAGCAGATATTAACTGTATAGCTTTCCAAATCCAACCCAAAGTCCCTTGTATAATTTCTATGAAATCCATCCCAAAATAGAGGTCAAAAGAAGTGAAAAAGAACAGATTATTTAATAATTTCTTTTCTGAGACGATCCATTAGTGTATGAAAGGCTTTGGATGTTTGTCTAAACTTGTAAACTCACATTAGCTCCATTTGGATACACTGAATCAGAGAATGCTGCATCACATCGCTTCAAATCACATCACAGTGTCCACAGAAACAGTTTGTTCCTCCTGTTCAGGTGTCATTTACTGACTCTGCAAAAACAGACTGATGGAAAGATGGAAAGAGAAGAATGATGTAAAGGTGGAGATGAGGACTAGAGGCAGCGTTACATTTTTTAAAACAAGTTAAAGGTTAATAATTACATGGTTGACTTTTCTGTGTTGATGATGATGAAGTGCAATCCACATGGGACATTGAGCCATATACAGGTTTGCTCGAGGCCAGGCTTTCACATTATCAGTTCTCTGACAGACGCATTATTGCTGAAGCCATAGATATGCAGGAACTCCCTCTGGAGCTGTAGTTACACGTAGGATAACAACAGTTTATGCCCATTACTTTCTCGACTTAAGTTGCAGCTCAGTTTGTAGTCCTGCCTCCCCACCTGGTGCTCTCACAGGGAATAGCAACAAATTGCTGTCAGTCCTCCCTGCACTTCATTTCAGGAAGGAGAAAAGAAAAGAGCATTTTTCATCATAAATGTAATTTAAATGACTATGGAGTTACTTCTACCTGCTCTTTATAAGGCAAAGTTTGTATTGTATTTATAGTCATATTAATCAGATACAGTAAATGTTTAATCCACTGCTGAATTAGCATGTTTGTTCACTTAAATGCTCACTTAAATTAAACAGTCTCAAATGTTTGTATTAGTTTCATTTTAATAGAAAGAGACAGAATATCAACAAAAAAATCTAGAAAAAAACATTACATTACATAAAAGTTATAAATTTATTTGCATGTCATTGACTTAAAATGAGTATTTGATCCCCTATAACCGAGCCCGAATTCTGGCTCCGACACAACAACTCTGTTAACTCAGCCATTTACAGATACTCCCAATCTCAACTCATTATATAAACTTATGTCTGTCCACAGAATCAGTTTCTTCTGTTGCAACCTCTCTTCCAGACCGATTATTTGGAAATGGAAAGATCAGTCACCCTCAGTTTGGAGCTCCGTGATCCAAAAATCTTGGATCTTAGATCATGGGGTGACAGTGATTATGAGAAAGGTGTTTGATTAGCCCAAAACTACATGGGAGGAGCTTATTAATGATCTGAATGCAGTTGGGACTACAGTCACCACTGGTAACACATATACCATAATTGAATTCATAACTGAAATTTTGCAGCACCCGCAAAGTACAGGCCTGTCTTACGTTTTAGCTCGACCTGCCATGTTTGAAGAAGCTGAAATGCTGAGTATTACCTGAAGAACACCATCCCTACAGTCAAGCATGGAGGTGGAAATATTATGATTTAAGGCATTTTTTCTGCTAAGGGGACAGGACGACTTCACTGCATTGAGGGGCCAGTGGATGGGGGCATGTACCATAAAATCTTGCCCAAGAACCTTTTTCCTTCAGCCAGAATACTGAAGAAGGGTCATGGATGAGTCTTCTGGCATGACAGTGACCAAAAGCATACCGCCAAAGCAACAAAGGAGTGGCTAAAGATGTCTGTGAAGGTTCTTAGTGGCTAAAGAAGAAGCACATTAAGATCATGGAGTTCCCTAACCTGATTCCATCGAATATATATAAAATCTGTGGAGCAAGCTGATGTTTCAAGTTCCCAAGCAGTGCAGTGCAAATCAAGAAACTCTAGATGTTCCAAAGTTTTGGTACTTTGGTTTAGCAAAGTCATCCTTACCTTCACATGGGTACGTGGAATCATAAGAGGCCCCTGTCTGAAGACCTAAAAACCTGACTTGTAGACCTGGAGTGGAGCAATTTAGTAAAGGTAAGGCCACACTTTAAGGCCATAAAAGTCAGATCCACAGTGAAACTGTGGGTCAGTGAAACTCACTTCTGTCCAGTGACAGTGATGCTGAGGTGAGTTATTGAGGATATCCTGAACCTTTCTGTCTGCTTTTACGCTTTTAGCTGATGCTCGCTGGCATTAGTGAAACTTTCTTTTAAGCGGATCTAACATTGTAAGACTCAGACATTTAGCTAATAAACTCTCATGAGACATAAGAATGTAAGAAAACTTTTTATCATAGGAAAAGGGTCTTTTTTCTTTTTAGGACACTCAAAACTAACATTAGCTGGCATATTAGCTTATATCCAGTTGCTGTTGTCATTTAGCCAGCTGTCTGGAGATGGGAGGGTCACATGTTTAATCTGCTGATGATAATTACTGACAACAATATTGGGAAGTTTGGAGACTCCCTAATCAGTTTTTAATTACCAACAAAATTAAAGATATTTCTTATAAATTAATACACAGAATTTATCCATCTAAAGATTATCTTCAAAGCAATTTCAAATTAGACATTGATACAAGCTGTAGCTTTTGTAAAACTTCCAAGGACTCTACTATGCATCTTTTTTGGTTTTGTAACCTTGTGCAAGATTTTTGGCAGAGCTTATGTTTTTATCTCAGAAAATGTATTTAAAGGATTGGTACTGTTTTGGAAATATGTTTTATTTGGTCTACACAAAAACCAAAGACAATTCAACATTGATAACAGATATATGACTAACTTGTTAATTTTAATGGCTACATTTCATATTCACAAGTCCAAATGTTTAGGAAGACATCCCTCTTTTTATGTATTCTCCTTTGAACTTGTACAACTCCACTAACCCAAAAGCTATAAAAACTATGGGTGTTTGTGAAAAAATAAAGATCTTTCAATCACTTTATTCTTTGGTTTGATCAGTTACTTTTCCCCCTCGCGTGTTTATATCGTAGGTTCTGAATATTGTTCATTTATTTGTTTGTCTATGTTATGCAATCTTTTTTTTTTTGTAAGTACAACACCATTAATGTGGTACTGTTTAATTCTATTTTGTATTGTACTGTTGTTTAAATAAAGGTTTGAATGAAAAAAAAAGTATTTTCATTGGCATAATTCTAAGTTCATAAGAAGGCATTAGTTTGTTAGGAGATGTAATGACACACTAATAAATGTATATTTTGTGAGTGCAGCATATTTTTTCCTATTAAACTAAATAAAAAAACAAAACAAAAAACAAATAAAGACTAACTGTAAAATTGCAGTACTTTTAATTTAAGAGCATTTTTTATGCAACCTCGGTATTATTTATTGTGTGGGATTGTAAAAGCGGGACTCTTAAATATAAAGTTTTATTATGCAATTTTACTAGAAATCCAGCAGTTAAAAAAAATGCGGCGGCTCTTGGAGTTAATTGGTACTGCGCATCTACGCTGCATATTACGGTAAGCCGGTGAGACAAACAAAGGCACAGCCCAGTCCTAGCTCGCAACAGTGACGTCAGCGCGCCGCTGCGGTGCAGTGACGCGCGGCGATTGGGTGAGCGCGGAGCTAAAGTGTGCAGTAGAGTAAAAAGACAAGAGGCGGACAACAACAGCTGCGACCGTATGAAGCAAACTAAAGACACACTCGCACTTTTGAGGCTCACACGATAAAGATTCGGGTAAGGAGTCGTTTTTTGTGGAGTCATTTCCTTACAAACGCTGCTAGCTAAGGTTGGCCGGAGCAGCTTCCGCCCTTAAGGAACTTTCTTTTGTCCTCTTCAGTCAACAACAAAACAAGCGAGAGAGTGTGTTTACCGAAGAAGAAGGTGTATTGGTTAATTTAGCAACAGTCAAGTATCAAATCCTTATTAATAACACCAAATACAGGCCCGTGTTGTCAAAACAAGTCTGGTATCTTGTGGGTAGTTAAAGTGAAATACCTTTGGACCGGCCAGTATCAGAGGCATTAAAAAGAAAGATATAGCCCGCTGGGTGTGCTCTGTGGCTGTTCCACCGATACAATGAATTATCCCATTTTACGAGTCTTAGGTATATTTACACATAATTGGGTAATGTGTTATATGACAATAAAATTGCACACTTGCAATATAGCAACTTTTTGCAGTGCAGTCTTCTGTTAGAATAAGATGTAAATTTAAAAAAATAATCAATTTATCATTGTGGGGTTTTTTTCTATATCTGCTTGAAAGGTCAAAGGCAGAGCAACGCCAGTATTAACCTGCTGCGGTCATAACAATATTGATCTGTTATGTGCATGCACTTAAGGACACACTGTCATTTCTTTAACCGTTTTTGTCGTTCATATTTCCAACACCACCCTATCTCTCCAGATGTCAGGATGGCTGCAAACTTCAAAATTTCAGACAGTGATTCAGAGGCATCAGAGGAGGTAGGGGAAGGAGAAAACCAACAGTCAGCAGGACAAGCTCAAGAAAGCAAGCCCCAGACGCTTTCCCTTCCTGTAACCAAAACGACAGGTAGGAACACAAAATAAATTGTCTGATATACGGTGGAATAGCCAACCCCTTTGGACCATATCAACACTTAAAATTGTGCATAATTAGATTTGTGGATTAGTGATAACTCCCCAGCTCACGCGTTCAGATGTGGTCACTTTGCACCCGGTTTCCAAAACAACAGCCAAGGCCACAATGCTTGAGGCTTTCAGGCGATCTCCCACAAACCAGAGGGTGACATCGCTGTGGCTTCCTCTTTCTGTTATGTACAGTTTGAATCACGAGGTAGAACTGGGGGGGAAGCAAGGGATGTCCTTATTACAGTATGATATTAATTTTGGTAAGCAAACAAAAAATAGACTTAAAACACACTTGCTGAAAAGCTGATTGGTTTGTTTGTGTCTTTTAGTACAACCCAACCAGTGGCACGCACTTGGCATGAGGGGTGCAATTATGCGAACAGATTAAAACACTGTTTTTTTTTTGTATATGGTTGTAAACATGTTTATAGCTGCAGTATTTATTTTTTTTAACTGTACTTTAAGAGGGCAAGCTGTTGGGACTTGTGCACTGGCTTTACTGTTCAGCCCTGGATGTTGCACCTTGTTGTATGTTGTGGATTAACTGAGCAGAAGTTCTGATGGCAAAACATATATTGCAGCATACGTTACCACAGCCTGCTCTAGATGAGATCCCCCCCACCCCTTTATTTAGCCATTTCTTGGCTGTATCTGTAGAGAAGTTTAGAATATATCCTTTCTCCTTATTTTTCTTGAGATGCATTCTGGGGTGGGACATTAAAATGAGGTTGCGTTGTAAGCTAACCTGTTTTGCATTTTGAATTGCTTCATTCAAAGCACTATAGGAGGATGTTTTGGCTCTTTTTTTTTACCGTGCAGCTGAAAAGAGCCAAAATAACAGTGTACAATAACAGTCGCTGGTCGCAGAGACAACTAATGATTTAAATTCCTCTATTCCTACATTACTCTTTATTTCCTCCTTTCTATCTGCCTTACATTAAAACACTCTGAACCCATCTCACTTTTCCTTTTTCCATTTAGCTGCTGGAAGGCTCAGGGTGAACTCAGAGTCCCACACTTCCTCAATTGCCAGGGATGAGGAGCTCATGGCTAGAGGGGAGGATGAGGTCTGTACTCCCACAGAGGGAGACCCATTCAGGCGAAGGTCAAAGTCAGCTCCCCCTGCTCTGTGGGCTGCCAAGAAGTACGGCAGGCAGCTTCGACGAATGAGTGACGAGTTTGACAGCTTACTAGATAAAGGGGTAAGAATGGGAGTGAGTCAAGGCTTAAATTAGTTTTTTGGGGGAAAAAAGATGGTGATGATAGGTTGCTAACTTGACATTGTTCCTCTTTCACTGTGCAGGAGATGAAGGTCAAGAAGCTGCACCACTCTAAAACCTGGTGGAGCTATCTCTTTAGTCACCAAGAGACTGAAGGAGAGAACAACCATCTTGAAAACCACAACCAACGCACTGAGTAAGCACTGAGAGGACAAGGATACAAGGTCCGGAGGAGCGGATTGGGGAAACTGTAGCCGAGAGACAATATTTAAGATCAGAACAAGACTGAAGAGGATTTGGCTCGATCAAAAAGAGTGGGACGTGCAGTAAAAAGCAAAAAAGTACATGTTCAGTGAATCCCATCATAGTCATGCCATTTTATGTCATTGTTAACTACCTTTAAATAGAACTTTTGTACTCGTGTTGAGTGTGGTGTAAACAATGTTATTGGGAAGTCCACTGTGGAATTGAAAGGCAGTGATGAGGAGGAACTGCTGCCGGAATCCTGCAAAACGGATGAAAAGATGGGCCGAGAGAGGGGCTATAATCTCTTCTAAACACACAAACAAAGCCTTGTTTAGTCGTAGAAGAGACGCTCGGTTTAAAGACGCTTAGCATTACAGTTGTCTCTCACATTGACATTGCACGGTGTGCTGTGTATGGAGAGAGGAATAACACCTGACTACTGAAGGCCAAATTGAATGCTGTTAGATTTTTTTTTTTCCTTCCTGCTTTCCTCATTTTCATGAGGAAATCTCCAGAAGCTGTTCGTGTTTGACTTGCACGCTCATATTGTGCCAAAACGATCTGCCAGCAACAGGAGACAGTACTTTTTTCTTTCTTTCTTTTTGGGATTCGGTTTAGGCCTCTTCTTAAACAACTGTACTCAACTATCATCTGCTTTATATCACAAATTTATCCCAAAAAAAAAAAGGAAAAATCTTTTACAAGGACAATCTCTGATGCAGAAGTAATATCTTTTTTTGTAAAACTTCAGGGATAATAGCTGAGGGCGTTAAACAGTAAGGCACAATCCAATATGAATATGTTTTTAAAGCCTTGGACGAGCATAAACAAACAATTGAAATTTTTATGTGTAAATATTTTAACATTTTATGAAATGGTAAAGGGTGGGGAGGGGGTGAGTAAGATGGTTTAGCCAGATTTTATTAACGAGGTTACCGTGCTGTTAAGCTCGGCTAACCCAGCAATAGGCAGTGTACAATCCATGGCTGTTGTGATAAATGTTGCGTGCTGAGCTCTCGGTGCATGGGTGAATACAGAGTCCAGTCACATTAAAAATGAGGGATTTCCACTTGCTTTTTGCTTGAAGGATTTTCAGGAGAAATCACATCCTGATGTTTTTTGTTGTTTATTTTGTTTTTAATCAGTTTAAATGTGAGTTGATCACTTTGACCTGTAAGGGGATGTGATTAAAATGGGCTCATAAACTCTCATGCCTTAGCTTTAGAAGTGCTGATCTGATGCCAGCTTTGCTGGTGTTTTTTAGGCACGTAAGGCGCATAATATATATGCTTTATGGAAATTCTAACTAAGGGCAAAGATCAGCATTTCTGTGCAGCTCGGTAAACATGAGTGGGCTACTTGTGGCTTGTTTATAAATACGTGATTGCTGAAAATGATAGTGGGTTTGTTCAAGTTGTCTTATTCTTCCTTCCTCTCGACTTGTAGCGTTGAGTTGTGAAGTGCTCGGGTGTGCAGGCATTTATATGGTTTTCAAATTCAAAAATATATATATGCGTATATAAATATATATAGCTTGGTTTTTAATCAGAGAATTCCAGACAATCAAACGGTGGCAACTTTACCTGACACTCATCCTGTTCTACCATCCTTTTGGTCACATGTGTCTTGACTGGTCATTTGTCAAATTTAAACTACTTCCCATTATAAAAAAGGGATGAGGAGTTTTCTGATATCAGATTTCTAGAGACACGAGTGTTTAAGCAAGAAATAGCATTTTGCATTTTAACACGTTAGACCCATGTTATCCAATTGCAGGGAGTGCACACACAGTTTTGAGAACTCTGGGTCAGATTATAAAGCTTTACTCTGCTGAAAATAAAGATCAGATGGAATTTAAATGAATTTAATGTTGCAAAGAACTGCCTTGAACATGCTGTGACCTGTGACGGCGCATAGCCAGCCTCGTCTGTTTACCCAATTACAGCCTTAAACTTCACTGCTCGCTTTCACAAGTTACACTCAGAGGAAAAACAGAAAGCACAAAAATGTCCCGGTGCATTTACTGTCATGAGATTTTTAAGTGACACACGCGTACACTATAAAATGGCTGATGTGGAGTTTGGCAACTCTTTTTGACTTTAAACATCCGTGACAGTGAACACACCCCAAACCTGCCTGGGCACCTGGATTTTTTGCAACCATCCTTAGTATTACTTGAATCTGGAGATGTGTGTGTGGAGAAAATAAAAATTTAATATTACTTTTTTTTTCTTATTTTGGTTTCTTTTTCAGTTTTAATGACTTGTAAATGTATTTTCTCTACAACTGTGAAAACTCTGGTCTAAATAAATAATTTTAAGAGAGCTTTTAAAAGGTATTTTGTTCTTTTAATTGTCTTTACACAGGTTTAGAAGACCTTTGAGTTATGTTCAATGGAGATTTCTGGTTAGTCAAAGATATTAGGCAAAGGAAAGGCAAGAGATTATGAAGAATAAGGAGCAACAGTTAAACTGACAGATATGTAAAAGTTTTCGTTATCCAATAACAAAGGGAAAGGTTCTCACTAAGACATGGCTTATGGTTGACAATAAAGTCATGTGATGGGTGACGTTCCATAGATTTAGAGTTCATACCACAATATGATGTATTTTTGTCTTGAAATTAACAAAGTGTCGACACAAAACTTGTAACAGCTTTAAAAAAAACAACCCAACCCCCCCCCCCCCCCCCCCAAAAAACAAAAAACAAAAAAACAACTACCACTGTAAAACTGAAGACAAAAAGGCATCATGGAGGACACAAGCTGGTGTTTCAGGCGACCCCTGACGGATCCCAGCAGTACTTCTGTCCACAGTCCAAAGCTGACAGTCTGTCCATGTCTGCGTCACTCAGTGTAAAGTCAAAAAGTCTGGCGTTCTCCTGTATTCGGTCTGCGTTTGATGACTTTGGGAGCACAGCGACACCCTGCTGCACCGCCCACCGCAGCAGCACCTGAGGAGAGGGACAGAAGAACCTTAAAATGTTTGCAATAAAAACAAAGGTATACCCAAGATAGCAGAGCGAGTGGGCTCACTTGTGCAGGGGTGCGTTGGTACTGCTTTGCCACCTCCAGGACCACAGGGTCAGTAACCAGATCTCCTTGGCCTAAGGAGGAATATGCTTGGAAACAGACTCCATACTCCTCACAAACACTCTTCAGCTCTGCTTGGCACAGACGTGGGTGAAACTCTACCTGAAGAACACAAAAAAAAACGTGAGATTTCAAACAGCTGCTAATGTCTTTCACTGTCCTCCATTCAAACTCCTGCACTGTACCTGTAGAACTGCAGGGGGGACTTTGCAGCTCTGCATTAGTTCTCTCATGTGAGCCACTGTATAGTTGGACACTCCAATGGCCTTCAGCTTCCCCTGGCCATGCAGCTCCTCCAGCGTGGCCCAACTCTGAGCTCGGTTTCCTGGGATCAAATATTTATTAGGACCTCATCTCTGCCGTTACTCAATGCCTGCTATGTTGCAGTGGAGGAATGAGAGAAGACAGCTTGAATGGGTTTTGTGCAGTTAGTGCAGCAATGAAATATAGATCACTCGAAACACCTGAAAAAAAAAAAAAGTGGAGTCTACCTGGGTTGCTCTGATCAGCCACTGCTAGACCCTGCGTGCCAGGCCAGTGAATCAAATAGAGGTCAATGTAACCCAAGTCCAGCTGAGACAGGCTGTGAAGGGCACCTTCCATAGCCCGCTCACCCTGATCCTTAGGGCCCAGCTTACTGAAACACAGGAAGAGAAACAGGGATCTGAATGAGCAGCGCAACACCTCAAGTCAGCTTTAGAAGCCCCAATGTGTTCTCTTAGAAATCATGTGTCAACTTATGCTTTAGAAGCCTGTGCATCACCTGGTTATGAACACATCCTGTCTGGTCAAGCCATGCTTGTGCAGGAGCTCCCTCAGGGATCGGCCCATGTCGGCTTCATTCCGGTAGACGGCTGCACTATCAAAGGCCCGGTAACCCGCAGCCAGGGCGGCATCCACGGCGCGATACACTTCTTCAGAGCCGTGCAACTTGTAAGTCCCCAACCCCAGGAGGGGCATTTGAACCCCAGTATTCAGGGTAACAGAGGAGGTGGTGGTGGACGACATCCTGGACTGCAAGGCCCTTCTTTACTTTGCACCCTGTTAGGAATAACTGGTTTGCCAAGCTCTATCAAAGACGGATAGAGAAAGTGAGTTTAGCTGGTTTTCTGCTGCCCTTTGCCCCATTTTGTGTGTTACATCACTGGAAAATTGCTTGAAAGCACTTCCTTAAACTTGGTAACAATACAGATTTTATCTTGTTCCACTAGAGACTTTTTGGTGCTTCTCTAACGCAAAATAAGAAAGGCAAGCAACACGAAGATGTAAACTAACATCACTAATTTAGCTGGTCACAGTGTATGAAGACTATGACACTTGAAGAGCACTTTTAATAATTTCTGTAGGCAGACACGTGGACATTACAATGCAGGAAGGGGACGGTATACTCTAATATATAAACAATTTTACGTGAAAAATATTTCCACCCCACCTTTTTTTTCACCTCAAGTGACTTCTTTAGGAAAGGCGGTGCATACACTGGCAGTGTCCTCTCAAAGAAATTACTAAGAAGTTATAAAGCAAAGGTAACTTCCAGCATGAGCACAGTTTCCTACTACTAGCTACCATATGTGGTCAGCTGACAGTCACGTGACAGTTGGGTCGGTTTTCGCCGTCACCATAGTGACACCTGCTCTGACACTGTGGATTGGAAGAAGACGTGAGGGATCCAACGAATCACAGCAGCCCGAGCGGCCGGAAGGCGGGAATATATCCTGCTCAGCAAATCTCGAGACGAATCAGACGTTTGATTGACGGATACAGATTTAACTGTTCACGGTCTGCTTGAGGTCGGAGATAACCCAGTGAACGAGGTAGCGAATTCGAGGTCGCAATTTTAAGCATTAGACAATACGGTAATTAAAAAAAAACTAAAGCGAGAAAGAAATTTTGTTTTTCTAACATATGTAAGGACAGTACTGCATGTGAAATCTGCCCTGTATAGCTATCTGAACATTTTCTCCCTGCTGTATTTCCTATTGAATCCTCACTATAACAATGAATACATGAATTGGCTAATTTTCTCATTTTATTTCCTAAGCTCATTTAGGTCGACTATGCCGTTGCAGGCCTTCTCATTTCCTCTCCCAGAAACTCGATTCTTTAAAGCAGGGAGTTTCATCTACAAGTTCACGATCAGAGGAGGCTCCAGCTACAGGCAAGGCAGTGTTATACACAGTGTTTCGTACTCAGGCTCTAGTTTATATGTGTACAGCTCAGAAAAATGAAAGGAAGGCTTTTTAATCAGAGTATAGCTTAATATTAGCTAAACTTCAGCAATATTGATGTGGTCAGTTAAACAGCAGATGGGGTTGTTAATTAGTTTCAGCTGCTGCAGTGTTAATGGAATTAACTAAAGGTTCACAACAACTGGGCGACAATAAGACAACCCCCAACACAGCAACGGTGTTAGAGGGTGGACGTCACTGACATTTTTCCCCTCCTGATCGTTTGTCACTATTTTTTTTAACTAGTTTTGCATCTGGCTAGTATCACTGTCACTGCTGATAGCATGAGTTGATACCTGGACTCTACAAAAGTTTCACAGGTAGCGAGACTCCTCCAGGATGCCCCGACATTCTCGGGCTTGCATACAAGCACGTAGGGGCCATGCAAATTACTGGGTACCATTTTGAGTTGCTCCAATGAAATTTCGGCCCATTTTCAGAGTTTTTCGAGTTCAGTTACTCTCTAGGTTGATAATTTTCATTTTCAGGAAATTCTGCATGCTTTCATTCCTAATACACGACTCAGTCAATATCAGTATAGTTATCAAGCATCGTAGTCACAGTGAGAGACAACTGTAATGCTAAGCGCCTTTAAACCGACCGTCTCTTTAGTCTTCTACTAAACAAGGCTTTGTTTGAGATCTGATGTGTTTTCAAAGTGTTCCTGTGATTTTTTGTGATTAGTGCGTTTTGCCTCTCTTCAGTATAGAGAATGAACCAACGTCACATCCCCACATAAAAAAGCAGAAATAAACATGGTAACAGTCGAATCCTAATTGTGTGCTAGTGAAGACTTTCTTGTTTGCTCGTTTCTTAGTAGTCTTTCTCCAAACCAGAATGAGCTTTACTAGCATTTTCAGCTATGAAATACTTTAACTGTGTCTAAGCCTGAGACGATTCCACTTCCACGTGTATGTCTTCAAAGCAGAGCAAACCTGCAGCACAGCTTCAAATCAGTACACGCGCTGCAGAGAAAGTAAGGATTCAGGTTGCACCTACCTTTTTTCTTCTTGCCACGTGGGACATCCCTTTTCCTTTGATAGTCTAAGTTCTTTAAAGCACTGTAAAATGTTTTCAATCCCCAAATCAGTTGGGGAAACAGCTGTGCTTCAAGCTTTGATGATTTCCGTGCTTTTAATGCCACTCTTTATAAGGGTTTCTGTTATATATCACGATATATGATTCCTGGCAGTTATTTTGATCAGCAAAAGAGAAACATATCTCACTGGAGCTGTATGTCTATATTCCAGGATAATGCCCCATAATAAAAGTCTGAGTGATCCTTGATTCTGCCTTAAAGCTATTTTCTGTTATTTAAAATACAACATACATGTTTTTTTTACACATTTAAAGCCCTGCAGCACTTAACCGTTTCTATTTCTGTCAGGACAACTTTAATCAAAATATTCTCACCACAGTGTGTCATATTTGGTCGTACAGTATGGCTCTGCTCTGGTGTCCACCCATACTCTATCAAAGCAGCAGCAGCAGCAGAACCTCAGTGGTAACAGAGGGGGTGGAGGTGGGTTGCAAAGAAGCTTGCAGTCATCGAAAACTATTCATGCTGAAATGGTTTAAATAGCACAGTTCGTATGGGAATTCCAAGCAGGATGGCCAGGTTGATAAAAAGCCTTTAGTGACACGATAGATATTATATTTAACCTTACTGCTTTTGTAATAAGTTGACAACTTCTTTAAGAGAGAAACTTTATGTGAGCATCAAATGGGTGTGTCTCAACAGCCAACAGGATGTTATGGGAGAAGTCGCCTTCAATCAGGAATTAGAGGTAATTGTGGATCCTTCTCAGCACCCATGTGTTCTTTCACACACTGTTCTTTTTTAGATCCTCTTTTCATGTTTGTGCCTCTTCTTCTCTGTTTTAAGGAAATTATTAGAACCGTTCTTGGCAACCTGGATGACCTTCAGCCCTTCTCCTCCACCCATTACATCATCTTTCCTTGTATCCTTCACCTCTGCATCATCTCTGCGTTTAAGCGCCTTTCATCCCTCAATTTGACCCATTATTTCTCTACCTATGCTACTAAACTGATATAATACAGTCCATAGGTATGTAATAAGGATCACAGAAGTCAAAATGTGAATGGTAGCTCCTGCCTGGTGTATTTTGTTAACTGTAGCTGTCAGATAAGAAACAGTGGGAGAGTGTGTGCAAACATGATGAGATGAATCTGAGCATCTACCCTTTCACTCTTATCCTCTACCTGGAGAAAAACATGCAGAACGGTGAGGGCAGCTGCACGTCTGCTGGATATCTTGCAGCTTTAAAGCTGACGTACTAACATAACACACTATAAAGTAAAGGAAGCTTCAACTAAACTGACTTTCACCTTTTTTTTTTTTTTTAATTATGTTTTAAGGACAGAATCTGGGAAGAGAGATTTAATTCGTCACCCTTATTTATCTTTTTGTGTCATCAAAAACAAGATGCAAGCAGAGGCATGGACGAATACTTTATAGAGGTTTAGCAGTTTTCTATTCTTTATTTTATGCCACCTTGTTGCTTCTCCTCTGTCCATCTCTTAAGGATGACTCCACTTCATCTGACAGATAAAATATGTCAAATGGCCCATAAAATATAACAATACATCATAACACAGCTATATTGTGCAATACCTAATATTAACTGTTTTCATTTAAAATTATGGCTCCAAAACAAAAAAATTCTTTCCCTGTTGGTTTACACCTGCCTTCTTTATAACTCATCTTTAAGACACGAGGAAATAAGGGAAGGAATCAAAGAGAGAAAATCTTGGGAAATGAGAACAATGATCAAGGATAGTGTTCAGGGATGATGATATCTCATGTCAGTTTATTTGTGTTCTTTCAGGGTCTCAATCAGTGGAGGTGAGTGGATTATTATGTTACTCACAAGAGTACACGAGAGAATGTTTACATTTTATATTCAAACTATTAAACAAAGAAATATATGTTGCTGTGGTTAGTGCCGAAAAGTTCTGCTCTGAACACATAGTTTAAAGTTAAAATCAGTGACTAGATGAAAGGTTGTATGATGTTTTCCTTATAATATAATAGAGTGCAATCAGGTAATACAACAGTACAGTCGAGCTGGGAAGTCATTGAAGCGTCTTTCTGTAGGAGAATGATGTAAGGCAGCACATCCCTTCCATTCCTGAGCCTCAGTTAAAGAGAGATTCACCACTAGAGGAGGCCATACTAAAGGACTTAATCAATGACACGGAGGCCGAAAACAGGGTGGCAGTGACTGGGTGAGTGTTCTCTCTCTACATACATCTCTCACAAACTGCATTTGCTCCATTTGTAACATTTAAAATTGTCTTTGAAAATGTAAAAATTGCATATCTTCAACACTCACCTGGTTCTCTTGTGACAAGTTTTATGCTAATGGAAAACAGCAGAAGTTGCACTTGGTTTGAAGTGAAATGGTGAGCTAGTTGAAGGTGGCGAGAGAGCAGACACATAGTTAGCTACTCCCCTAAGTTGGGCATAATAAACCCACCACATACTTTAACAGGCCAAATAAACGTGAGATGATGGGTGGTGGGAATGAACAAAGAAGTAGAAAAACGAACCGGCAGCAATACAAAGCTGTGGTACAACCTGGAATCGTCTTGGAAAGCGAAGATGGCACAACAGAAGAAGTGGACCGCCAAGTTCACAACGAGACACTCCGAGTTTGGCTTGCTACAATCGGTAGAGACATAAAAGACCTTACGCAAGAGCTAAAAACCGAACTAAGCACTTTGAAAGGCAAACTGAAAAGAGAGTTAAAAGAAGAAATTGGTGCTCTTCAGCAGAAACTTGAGCGCGAGCCAACTGAGCATGTAAACAAACTATAGACGTAGAAGGTGAGCCTCACTGAAGCCCGGATGCACATAGCAGATGGAGTTTTATCTTCAAAGCTGATGTTCGAAGCAGGAAAAATGAAAAAGCGTAACGATTTGAGTGAGTCTAACAAGGACCAAACTGTGATGGCTGGATTACTGGGTCAGAACGTCTCCAAAACTGCTGCTCTTGTAGGGTGTTTCCGTCTGCAATGGTCAGTATCTATTAAAGTGGTCCAAAGAAGAAACAGTGGTGAAACAGAGACAGGGTCATGAATGGCCAAGGTTCGTGGGGAGGCTGGCCTGTGTGGTACGATCCAACAGACGGGCTACTGTAGCTCAGATTGTGGGAAAAAGTTATTATTGGTTCTGATAGACAGTTGTCAGAATACACAGAGTATCACAGTTTGTTTGCATAACCACAGACCAGTCAGGGCAGAGCTTTAATCTCAATGTGTAACATACCGACGATGTGTCACACCCCTAGGTGTCACATAGTAACGAGAAAGGTACCCTTCCGTGTCCTTATCAAACGCTTTGTGTTGTCAATTGAATCCAATAGAAACATGCTGATAATTTGTCACAGTCATCGGTATGTTCCACGTTGGGATGAGAGCGTGTTGGTCAGGGTGTCCATGGTGGCCCCTGTCCACTACTGAAAGTACCAACAATGGGCATGTGAGGATCAGAACTAGACCACAGAGCATTAGGGCAAGTGGCATGGTCAGATTCCACAGCACACCTTCACGGGTCTGGTGAAGTCTGTGCCTCGACAGGTCAGGGCTGTTTTGGAACCCAAAGGGGGACAGATTTGACTGGACAATTTAAATCGGACCAACACAACAACAACAACAACAAAAAGCTGTCCAGTTCTGCTTCCTCTAAATTAGATCCAGCTCTAGATTTAAAACCAATGCAAACTGCAGAATAACATTGTTCTTATCCTGACTTCATGGATTAATCCGTTTGCTCCCTGTACATTTTATAATTGATTTTAAGATAATAATAACTTCTAAAGCACGCCCGGACCTGCCCTCTGCTTCATCTGAGCCAGTCACAGCGTTAGATCCACGGATGGAGCCTTTCCAAAGTCAAGTTTTCAGTCTGAAGGTCATCATCCTTTTTCAATTGGGGCCTTAGAAGAGGACATAAAGCTTGTAGAGTCAGTTCCTTTAAGGACTTGCTTTTTATGTGATGACATCTTTTATCGCCCTTTTTCTCACTTTTTTTCTATTGATTAACATATTTTAGTCTTCTGGTGTATTCCTTTTTTATTTAATCGTTATAATTATTATTGTTATGATGATTATTATTATATAGGATCGGCTCATAGCTGACATACTTTTGGCTATCTGGAGGACTGCACCAATGCACATCTTGTAGCTTCTGTATTGGCTCTGTGTACACGCAGAGCTCGACAAAGGGTCACCCAGTGGGGGCCTTAACCCTCGTTTAGATTTACTCTATTTCAGGTGAAATAAGGTGACTGAGTCACTGAGGTGACTGACATAGGTAAACTTTCTCGGAAAGAAGCCAGTGCATATTTTTGTGTTCTCCTTCGGAGTCCATTTATGTTGCTGTTATAAGACGATGCGAACAATAAGAGGACACTTGTTCATACAAGTATTATACACGCACAGTTTAGGGATCAAAATCAGCGTCCTTGCTCATAAAATCACTAAGTCATTCATTTTGACGACCACTTTGTTTCACACACACAAACGCACGCTTCAGTGGTTCTTGCAGTTATGAAACAGGCAAGAGGCGCCACCTCAATCACTCTGACAGTCAGATCAGTGGGGCGAAAATTATTATTTGAAATGTGTGCACACACATAAACAAGGTCTCGTGTTCCATCTAGTTTAACTTATGTAAACAGAAGTGTCTCCTTTTTAAAACTCAGGAAACACACACACACCCTGCAAACGGCACAGCCTCAAGCTTCAGAACCAATTCACAGGAAATAAAATTTCACTGAGATTTTTAAGCCTAGTCTTGAAAGTAGAGATAGTGTCTGTCTCCCGAATCCAAACTGGAAGCTGGTTCCACAGAAGAGGGGCCTGAAAACTGAAGGCTCTGCCTCCCATTCTACTTTTAAATACTCTAGGAACAACAAGTAGGCCTGCAGAGCGAGAGCGAAGTGCTCTAATAGGGTGATATGGTACTACAAGGTCATTAAGATAAGATGGGGCCTGATTATTTAAGACCTTGTATGTGAGGAGCAGGATTTTGAATTCAATTCTGGATTTAACAGGACGCCAATGAGGGGAAGCCAAAACAGGAGAAATCTGCTCTCTCTTTCTAGTCCCTGTCAGGACTCTTGCTGCAGCATTTTGGATTAACTGAAGGAGGGAGTTTTTAGGACTTCCTGATAAAAATGAATTACATCTCTACTGTTTTCCTGTGAAGCAGGATCAGTTATAGTTAGGCTCTCAATTGTATTTTTAACACAAGCCACCATTGGTTCACTTTTCTCTTTTCTGGGCCTTGACTCTAAATGATGGTTATTTTCAAGCCTCTATGTATCTGGATTTAGAAGTTCTTGTTTTTTGCACACAAATCATATAAGCACTGCTGTTTTTAAGATTTCTGGCCAATCGGAAGCTTTCTGAACCAGAAAGTTTCCTTAGTCACAAGAAAAAATGAATAGTTTAGTGCCCTTAAGGGCGCTTGTAGAGTTTCTTTGTACTTGCTCACTGACCTAATATAGTGTGGATGGCAGATTATGTTAGATCTAAAGATGTACAAGGATATTTCATGGAAGGTTGGCTTTTTTTTGACATGTACTATTTTGATAAGCAGACACTTGATCCAGTATAAGGAAGCAGTTAATGATGAAGCTTATGCGCAAATTTCATACACAACTGGCATTGTGTAGTTATTTGCTCACATGGCAAAGTACTTCCACTACATTTCTCCCACTGTAATCTACACACTTCCATGTGAGACCCTCGCTAACTCGGTTGTACTGGCTCCCATCAATTTCAGGGTCCACTTTAAGATGCTGTTTTTAACTTTTAGAACTCTGCATGGACAAGCACCAGCATCTTAAAGTGGACATTTACATCCATACATCCCTAGCAGGTGGTTGTGAACAGGGCCTGCCTGCTGTGAACTAAAGGAGGCAGAGCCTTTGCAACAGTGGTGTCATGGTCCTCGGTCGTTGACCCAGCATTTTGTGTTTCATTTTGGTGTCATCTTATGTTTTGTGTTAATTCTTATTTTATATTAGGGCTTAGGGTTTGGGTCTTGTGTTTAGTGCTTTAGTGTTCTCCCTCCTGTGATCTGTTCGTGTCCCTGAGTTTGTCTTTGTGAATTTCCTGTTTTACTTTGAAGGTCTGTTATCACTGTGTCAGCTTGTGTTTTCCTGTCGTCTTGTGAATTAGCATCTGCTGTGCTTCCCTCCTGTGTGCCATTACCTGATTACCTTTTGTGTGTACATATCGTGGGTGTCAGTCTGTGCTCCTTGTCGGTTCGTCTGTGTAACCTGTGTCATTCTGCGTCTTGTGGTCATCTCTACGCCACACTCTGATCTTCCTTCCCAGCTCTTCATCCCCTGCGTACCTCCTTACGTTTTCCCCGGCTGTGACTTTGTGAGTTATGGTTTTGTTATTATTAGTTTTCCCCAGTTTAGGTTCATGTTTAGTTCTGCCCTCGTCTTTTGTTATCGAGCACTGTAAACAAACCTCACTCGCATCTCCACCACTGTCTGCAACTTGGGTCCTCATTCACTCCACCACGGCTGCTGCCCCAGCTGTGACAAGTGGCCCCAGACTCTGGAGATCTCTCACATTGAGCCTGAGATCTGTGGTGTCTTTTAAAAAGCACCAAAAAAAAAAACTTTTTAAACTTGCTTTTGGCAAATAGTTGGTTCTTATTTTGCTCTTTTTTTGTGTGTATTTTATTTATTTCTTGTCATTGACCTAGCAGATTAAAGTTCTTGGACTAACATGTTTTAACAGTAGGTTCTTTATTTGGCCAGACTTGGGTGGTGCTTTCTGTGAAAATAGTAGAACCTACTTAGAGAATGACAAAAGCTCTGATAGTTTGCTGTTACTGTCACAGTGTCAGAGTTTTTAAGAACTGTGCAGACTAGTTACAGTTAGTAGAAATGTAAAAGAAACTAGATGATCTAATAAATGACCAAAGATCTGCCATCAACGATGTGATTCCGGGTTCTGACTTATGGTGATAGAAGTTAGCTAGTTGCTGTGTGTCCCTTAATTTTTGAAAGCCAGCATTAAAGTGCAATACCACTCTCTACTATCTTGGATATGTATATACTAATATGAATACATTCATTTTTTTAAGCAACATGGTGATCGTCAATATCCCCCCCCCCCCCCCCCCCCCCCCCCCCAAAAAAAAGTCTGCTGGGTTTTTTTTATGTGTGTAATTTGGTCATATTATCATATTTTAAAGACTGCTAGTTCGTTCGAGGCTGGGTGTCATGCCCAAGAAAAAAAATCCTTCAACAATCCCAAAATTTTATCCTGGGATCTGCAGGTAACTGTTGCAACTGTTGTGCCACCTTGCATGCGTCACCAATCAGAAAGAAGCTGAACACAAATTTCAAAAGACCAGGCCTCAACGACAGAGATGTTTGCTGTAGTGAGACAGCTGCTCATCAGAAGAACCTCAAAGCAGCTGTAAAGCCAGTTGAAATTTTGATTGCTTGTTCCTCTGCCTCAGGGACTGGGTCAGGTACTTGCATTCACTGATCGTACTACGGTTTGTGAATAATAGCAAAAGCATTTAAAGGTTATGTAAGGCCTTGTTTCTAAAAACTGAAGTAGACATGGAATTGGACTTTTTAACAACATCCTAAGCAAATACGCAAAGGACTGAATGCTGATAGATGGGCTGGATTTAAATCCTATTTTGAATCCTCAAATGTATCACCTTAATCTGTGGAGCCACTATTTGCTTGTTAAAATAAAAAAATCAAAGGCGAACATTTTCCATTTGATGACAAAGGTATCGATCTGTGGTGGCCGAGCGAGCATAACGCACACTTAAACGATCACACCAACACACTTAAATCAGGACAATTATTGCCGAGGCAACCAAAACTGACTGACAGATCTTCTTGTATTTATAATAAAGTTCCTCAGATACTTGAAAGTTGTCTGTGTCTAAATTACAGCAAGTTGGACTTGGTCAGTGAGCACTCTCAGGGAAAGACCAAAGAAGATCCAGGACACGTTGACAAGGTGATCCTTTCCAGTTCGACGTTTTACTCGTAACTTCTGATCGATTCTCACACTCTTCCGTGTAAAATTGAAGCATCAGTCATTGTTTAGAGTTACGATTCCAACGCTTCAAACTCTAATGTCAGTCTTGTAACACCCTTTCATTTCCTCTCTGACACACACACTCTTGTAGCATCTTTGTCTTTATTGCAGCCCGAGGCTAACATTAGCGCAGACAGGTAGGATAACTAGTGTCATTAAGGTTAATAATAGCATTACATCAGACACAGAACTCTGTAATTGTGTGCATGTGAGAGAGTGGTGATGTGCTTTCGTTTAATTAGCAGTAAAATCCAAAATTACCCCTCTCTCCGTTCCTTTCTCGTTCATGCCCTTTCATCTAACCTGATCCTCTGTTTCTACATTTGTCCACTCTGTCTTTTTCCACCTCTCGCTTCTGTTCCTTTTTTTCCCCTTCAGCATTTGTTTCAAGTGGAAAAAATGATTTAAACTTGTTATGTCAGCCCTTTGAGTTATTATTGTCTTAACGCTGAGAAGGAAGTGTCGATACAAGTCTGCAAGCTTTAAAAAGAATTATGTTCGAACGTTGTGGTCTTGATGATGTTAATGTACATACGAGCTTTAAGAGAAGGATGGCAAACATTTTTATGAAATTAATTTCAATTTAAACTAATGTTGACTGCAAATTTGTGGTTATTTTAAGGCCGTAGTTTGCTTTTTACATGTAGTTTTAGTAACCCAGGACTTGTCTGTGAAGGTTCTCAGTCATCCAGGTCATCGTAGTCAAAGGAGCTTGCAAAGAAAAGCGTCTGGACTTCTTTAAGTTGCTTGAAGACGTTTCACCTCTCATCCGAGAAGCTTCTTCAGTTCTAAGGTCAAATGGTGGGGAGTCCCAGATTTAAACCTAGTGGGAGTATCCCCTCGCAGAGGGACAAAAGGACCCCCTGATGATCCTCTAATCGCCTGAGCCAAGGTGTGAAACTGGGTGTGGGTCCCAATCAGCCAGGGTTTCGGGTGTGTTCATTGTGAAACCTGGCCCCACCTTATCATGCGAATTCCTGAGGTCAGATGGCCCAGGATGTGAGTGGGCGTTAAGGCGTCTTGGGAGGGATCTCAAAACTGGATTATAGATGGCAGACAGTTGGTGTGGTAAACCACCGCCTCTGTTCAAAGATGGTCGCTCACAGTGGACATAGATGGCTTCTTTCACTCCTCTCTGTTCAAAAATTGGATGCCAATGTTCACATTTTGGACAGAGAGGACAGATGGTTTGAAAGAGGAGTGAAAGAAGCCATCTATGTCCACTGTGAGCGACCATCTTTGAACAGAGGCAGTGGTTTACCACACCAACTGTCTGCCATCTATAATCCAGTTTTGAGTTCCCTCCCCAGACGCCTTAACGCCCAGTCCCATCCTGGGCCATCTGACCTCAGGAATTCGCATGATAAGGTGGGGCCAGGTTTCACAATGAGCTCACCCGAAACTCTGGCTGATTGGGACCCACACCCAGTTTCACACCTTGGCTCAGGGGATTAGAGGATCATCAGGGGGTCCTTTTGTCCCTCTTTGGGGACGATACTCCCACTAGGTTTAAATCTGGGACTCTCCACCATTTGACCTTAGAACTGAAGAAGCTTCTAGGATGAGAGGTGAAACGTCTTCAAGCAACTTAAAGAAGTCCAGACACTTTTCTTTGCAAGCTCCTTTGAATAACCCAGGACTTCACTTACTGAAATAATTTTGTGGTCGCATTTGGCTGTTTCTGTTCACCGAAACAGCCAAATGTGCACTTGCTGGTCACCTTATTACTGTTCAGTAAACCTTGCTACTATCAGTTTGGCTCAGCTTTTGCCTTCAGAACTACCTTAATTTCTCATTACACAGATTCAACAAGGTGCTGGAAAGATTCCTCAGAGATTTTTCTCTGAGTCTTTCACATGACAGCATCACATAGTTGCTACACATTTGTTTGCTGAACATCTGTGATGTAAGTCTCCTGTTCCGCCAGATCCCAAATCTACTCTATTGGATTGATCTGGTGACTGTGGAGGCCATACGAGTACAAAGAACTCATTGTCATGTTCAAGAAACCAGGTTGAGATGGTTTGAGCTTTGTGACGTGTTGCGTTATCATGCTGGGAGTAGGCATCAGACGATTGGCTCACTGTGGTTGTGTACCAATGGATGTGGTCAGCAACAGAATTCAGAGAGGCTGTGGCGTTTAAATAATGCTAAAGTAGTACTACGAGACCCAAAGAGTACCAATTGTGTACCACTAACACCAACTTGAGCCATTCATATAAGGCTGGAGGGATCTATACTTTTATGTTTTTACACCACATTCAGACCAAGTTGAATTTTGCTGCAGAAATCAGACTCATCAGACCAGACAACATTTTTCCAATCTTCAATTGTCCAGTTATGGTGACCTCATGAATTGTACCCTCAGTTTCCCATTATTAGCTTACAGGAGTGGTACCTGGTGGGGTCTTCTGCTGCTATAACCCATCTGTTTTAAGGTTCCACATGTTTAGCTTGAACTTCAGCAGGTTGTCTGGACCATGTCTTCACGTCTAAAGCCATTGAGCGATGCAATGTGATTGGTTGGTTACATATTTGAGTTAACAAGAGTTGAAAAAGTGCACATAACAAGTTGGCTGTTGAATGGACCACTGAAAACCTCATACTGGCTTAGTTAATGCATCTCTTCCTATGCCCTTTTGTGGCTCTGTCCTGGTCAATTCACATACTTGAACATTTTAGATTTGTTTTGGGGGTATTTGGGTTTTTTATGCTTTTTGGGGTTATATCACCATATGGGAAAAGTGGTGAAAACAAGTTATAGCAGGTGTGTGTTATTTATCTATATTTTCTTCTCTTTTTTTAAATAAAAGCAGCCTGAGATAGTACTGCAGGAGCAGGGGACACCTGTGAGACCAGGATTTCTGAAGCAGCTGGCCAGGTCAGTATGACAGTGCAGTGCCAACACCATCAGTAGAGTTTTTCCTTGAATGCTGCAGGCAGACACAGCAGGGTAACAGTCAGACAGTTAATTGATTTTTTACACCCAGGGGAGAAACAAGAGCTGATTTGTACGGTCGATCTGCTGATAAAATAAGATGTCAAAGATTACAATGGGTTGGGAAGTCCCACTCTGCAGGAATGCTGTAATTCCTGTGCATGTAAGCACAGAAATTACAGTATTCCTGCGAAATGCCTGCTCACAGTCGCCCGATGTCCTTAGGCATATCAAGGACTGACATGAGCATGTTCTGAACGAGCATGCCAAACCATTTAACAAGTCTTTTCGTGGTGGTAATGAAATACGGTAGCAGCTCTGTGGACTGAGCCCAAGAACCCTGTCTTAATGTTATCAAATGTGCATTTCGTTCACTGCAACAATCTCTAAAAGTCTTTGTTTTTTTTCTTTGCAGCCATGTCTTCCCTTTCTCATTGTTCGTCAAAGATCCAGAGAATTAGAAAAGCATTTCCTCAGTAATATTACCAACTGAATTGTTTATTGATATGATGCGTGTACAGTGAGTCAGTGATGAATGAGGTTCATAGGAGCACAAACTCACTCAACATTTATCACTTAAGTCAAGGCTGAATTTAAAGTTAAGCTTAGGGATAGAGGTTGTGGTTAGGCATGTTATGTGACCGCTTAAGTTTATTTGTGCGTGGTTGTTAAGAAAAAAAAAATAGAAAATTCACAGAAATTATTTTAAAGTTGCAGAATAGAAATTTATTGACATACAGTTTCATTACAAATTACACAGTGCATTGTTCCTCTTTTTCATTTCCAACATTCTTTGGTTTCATCAATAGATATTATTTACAAAATGACTTTAGTTCAGATTCTTAAATATAAATAAATTGTGTACATTCTTTGGTCTCATGACTGTGATTAGTGGTTACTACAAGAATGACATTCCTCATATATTTGAGCTTTACGTTGTTTCCAAAGACGGTATTTCAACTTTTTTGTTAATCGAAGTCAACAAAGACATGACTCGACTGTTTTATCGACTGCTATGTTTTCATTCATTTTATATTAAAGTCATTCTAAATCTGACTTTCGGTTCCTGCGAGTTTGATTATATCTGTGTCCTGACACTTGCTACTGAGTCACAAAGTGTGATGAAAGATGATTGAATTATGAAGTGTTTGCCAAGCCTCAAAGCCCCGAGGCAACACTATAAAAATGTTTAGTTTGTGTGCAGTGTGTGTGTGACAGAATGGTTTCTACAGCCTAAACTCAAAGCATGTCAATCAAGTTTCTCTTACATCACATTTTACACAAAAAAACTAACAGCACATTAAAAAGCGTGAATTTTTCATCCAGTAATAAAGTAGTTAGATCTGTAGCCAGAGAATTTACTGTCTACAATTTCAGGGTGTCGTGGTCATTAGTACGTTTAGTACTGCCGGGAGCTTCTCTATTTTGGATCTCTTGTTATTTCATTTCCTGTTATGCTCATTTTCGATCTTGGACTTTACTAGAGTAGCTTTGCATGAATCACATATCAGATTAATCTTTAATTATCTAATACTGAGCCTTGGTGCAGCCCCTCAGCTCTTCTGCTGTCAGAAATAAGTCGTTTTAGCTCCTCCCCCTCACCTCAGGCTCACTTTGTTCTGATTGGCTGTCTGTCTTAAACAAAAGATTTGAATTGTGTGCTATATATGTAAACTATATATATGTTTATAGCCAAAACTCTGTGCTTCTGATGACCATATTAAGGATGAGTTTAATTAATATGAGCGTCCACCACTAAAGCAAAGTATATATATTTCACAAAATTAAGGGAAAGCATAATAGGTCCACTTTAGTGAAGGAGGCCCTGCTATGAAAGTACCATATTACAATGTCAGTTAAAGTTAATTTTGTTCAAACAAGCCAAAATGGACAGAAAAAGAAAAGTTGTCAGTATTTTACTGCCTACACTGTAACCTGGTTTCTCATTGTGGTTAACATTAGTATGCAGTATAATATCATTGTGTATCAATAGCGTGATTTGCGGCACATGTCACAGCGACACGCCTTCGCTGTCAGGATCTCTATTTCGTTATGGTGACGACCCTGCGGGCAGTCCAGGCGAACTTTGACCTAAGTGAAGAGAAGCCAAAGAAAATGAACAACAGTAAAAATGAAGCAGTAGTTGCTCCTATAATTGTTTCCTCAACATCTCCCACCTCTTACCTTGGCGTCCTTGCTAATGGTGCAGCATCGTGAAGTGGAAGTGATGTTGTGGGTGAAGTTGGAGGCCATCAGTACTGAGTATCTGGATGGAAAGGCACTGGACTCACAGTAGCCCACGCAGGCGTAGACCAGATGGGTGCCTTTACATGTGCCGCGACGGTCACTGCGGATGGTCACGTTGAAGGCTGGAGGAGGGGGAAAAGTACAGGTTTGCAGATCCATGCAGGAATTTAAGACTAACCAATAGCTCACTCCCAAAGAATCATGGTCTTTGATATGCATTCCCACTAAGTCCAAGAGTGCTTAGTTATGTCCCACTGTCATACAATGAAATGCATAAGAGTTCTCAATGTGTACATTTTCTCACCACTAGATATCAGTAGATTGCAGATTCCAATCAACTGAGTTCTGTTTTCTTACCTCTCCCAATTCAAGGCAAGGCAAGGCAAGGCAAGTTTATTTGTATAGCACAATTCAACAACAAGGTGATTCAAAGTGCTTTACAGAGACATTAGAAACAAGAACAAATAAAAAGCATGATTTAAAATTGAATAAAACAAGCAAATAAACTAACTAATTAACAAACAAACAAACAAACAAACAACAGTATATAAAAGCAAAACAGATAAAATCAGAACAGTAGATAAAATCAGTAGTTAAATGTAAGTTTTGAAATTTAAGCTTAAAGTGTGGATTTGGTGCTTTATTCAAATGCAGCTGAGAACAGGTGAGTCTTCAACCTGGATTTAAATAAACTGAGTGTTTCAGCTGATCTGAGGCTTTCTGGGAGTTTGTTCCAGATATAAGGAGCATAAAAGCTGAATGCAGCTTCTCCGTGTCTG
The DNA here is from genome assembly GCF_057382275.1 of Copadichromis virginalis. Classification (NCBI taxonomy): domain Eukaryota; kingdom Metazoa; phylum Chordata; class Actinopteri; order Cichliformes; family Cichlidae; genus Copadichromis; species Copadichromis virginalis. Next base: position 50,199,660 of record NC_140620.1, read on the forward strand.
GTTCTGACTCTGGGAACTGATAAAAGACCGGATCCAGATGACCTGAGGGATCTGGATGGTTCATACTGGATCAGGAGGTCATTGATGTATTTTGGTCCTAAACCATTCAGAGCTTTATAGGCCAGCATCAGAACTTTAAAGTCTATCCTCTGACGGACAGGCAGCCAGTGTAAGGACCTCAGACTGGACTGATGTGGTCCATTTTTTTGGTCTTAGTGAGGACTCGAGCAGCAGAGTTCTGAATGAGCTGTAGTTGTCTGACTGATTTTTTAGGTAGACCTGTAAAGATGCTGTTACAGTAATCAAGCCTACTAAAGATGAATGCATGGACTAGTTTTTCCAGGTCCTGTTGAGACATCAGATCTTTTATCCTTGATATATTCTTGAGGTGATAGTAAGCTGACTTTGTTATTGTCTTAATGTGTTTTTCTAAGTTTAGGTCTGCATCCATCACTACACCCAAATTTCTCGCCTGGTTTGTGGTTTTTAGATGTATAGATTGAAGTTCTCTGGTGACCTGTAATCGTTTTTCTTTGGCGCCAAAGACTATTACCTCAGTTTTGTTTTTGTTTAGCTGGAGAAAATTGTGGCACAACCAGTCATTGATTTCCTCAATGCATTTACCAAGAGCCTGTACAGGGCCTCGGTCTCCTGGTGACATTGTGATATATATTTGTGTGTCATCTGCATAGCTGTGATAGTTTATTTTGTTGTTGTTTATAATCTGTGCCAGTGGGAGCATGTAGATGTTAAACAGAAGGGGTCCCAAGATGGAACCTTGGGGAACTCCACATGTGATACTTGTCTGCTCAGATTCAAGTGCATAGTCCTTGCTACGGTGGCTGCTGTAGGACAAACGGCCAAAAAAACATTCAATTTAGACTGAGCTGATCCGTTTGGACTGAATCCATCCGGGAGTTTTTCCCTATCTGTGGAAGGCTGCCATTTCCACATTTCACCTCACCTGCCAATGCCATGTGAAAAGTGTCCAACTTTATTTACACTGGGAGACGGTATAAAATTTGTGAACAAAAATTTGTGAAAATCATCCCATACAAATCATCATTCTTGCTTCTGAAGAATATTACTGTGGTGATTTGTGAGGATATGCTAAACTTTGCCACCCTTAACTACTGTACTGTCTATTAGCTATTGTTAGCCTCTATCAGCTACTATTTGCTGACAATAATAAAACTTTCTTTGAAGTGACACTGGTGCACTTTGGCGCTTAGTGAATTAGCACTAATATGTTGTGAGAATGTAATGGACACTCAAGCTTAGCATTAGCTGGCGTAATGCTTTGGTGTACTGCAAATGTGGTGGGTCTCTGGCTACATGGTGGAGCACGGTGGTTTCCACCAACTTCAGACCAGTTCCTATGTATTTTTAATGCATGAATTATAAGTTTATGAGAAGGCAGCATTGGGCTGTTCCCAAGTAACCTTAGGTAAATACTGAACCCTAAGTTGCTCCCCAGTGCGTCCATCAGTGTGGGAATGTTAGACAGAAAGCACTTAGGTAGAAAAGGTATAGAAAACAAGTGCATATATGAATGAATGAATAAATGAGACATGTTGTATAAAGCATTTTGAGTGCAGTTAATAGAAGAGCACTATATAAGAACTAGTCCATTTACCTTTTATTACATACCCCCCCCCCCCCCCCAAAAAAAATGCTGAGTGTACTTTTTAAGTCCACAATGAAAATGTCAAAATGATATTTTGACCTGGGACAGCCTGGCGTCCTGTAGAGTGTACCCAGCTCATGCTATGGCAGCTGGGATAAACTCCAGAACCCCGCGGGGCCGCTGAATTGGATAAGTGGAAGAAAGTGGATGTATGATACTTTGACAAGTACATACAAATTGATTGTGGGACTATTGTTTCTCGGTCATGTTTATAAATGCAAAAGCCTATAAGTCAGTTTAAATCAGACCTCAGTCTCTGAGGTTATTCATCCATGAAAAAGTAAAATACGTTAAAATAAAAAAGATCCAAACCACAATTATGAAAAGTATGGTTTGGCACTGTCAGGATAATGCTGCTAGAATAGGACATAATTTAAGTCTGTGAGGATTTAATGCTAAAAGCTAACTTTGAACAAAAAAGTATATCTAAGTGGACACTGCAGCAACACCGAACTGTTTCCATTCTGGTTGGTGAACCTATATTTGAAGAAAAACACCCAAAATTTGGTTCCTGTTTGGTTTACAGTTTGGAAAGGGGCTACAGTGTCTGCTGAGAAACAGCCCACACTGGAAGAGGTTTGGGAATTGAATATCGCATAAAACTGTGCAGCCAAAGGTGGGGTAATTTCCGTAGTATGAGCATACTGAATCCGCGAATCATCTGTGAATTTCTTCTGGTTACCTCTTCCACAAACTTTAGACCTGGAAACTGAACTATACAGTTCAAAACTTACGGTAAAGGTGACAGCCTGGGGTGAGGACATCGGAGCTCCAACCAATAGAAGAGGAGAGCAGCAGGAGTGAGATCACTGGTAGGGCCAGCAGGCAGAGATGTGAGGTCATGCACAGCGACATCTGAATGGTTCAAACAGAGGGATACGTTAAATGTTGCTACAAGAACCCAGGAAAGAGAAAAAGTGTTTTGTCCCCAGCTTTTAAGGAAATCATGCAAAATGCACAGGGCCAGTGGTTTCCGATCCTTGGCGCAATAAATCAGAGCAGCCTCAGGACGGCTCAGAATGATTATTGCTGCACAAAAGAGTTTTTCAGCTTTGTCTTATTTTATTGCCTGGTTTCCTGTAAAATCTTGGAGAGTTTAACCTCTTTAAGCCGAGCAGGCATTGTTTGGTTTTGAAGAACATGCCAAAAAAAAAGTTGGAGCCAGTCATTACGTCACTTAAATCAGATTTGCATTTGGTCTTCTGGGCCATGAAGAAGCCACGATGCCTTTTTTAAAATCTTCTCAGGATGAACTTTCCCCTCAAATGAATGGCCTCCTGAGAGCCTCCTTCTCTTTCTGCCAAGGTGGTTTCCCATCCTGCATGTCTGCCTGTGTGTCACTCGGTTGAGTAACGGCTGATGTGAATAAAGACAACACTGTCTCTATCTTTACAGTCTGCTTCATTTAACAGGTACCCGCTGACGCACGCACGCACTCCGTTTAAGTTCACAGAACGTACACAGCCACAAATATATATGTCAAGCGCACACGCAGACGAACACAAGTCGCGATCGATGAGCCTGAACATCGTAGGTTTGACGTACCCACCAACTTCACCCACACGTGTGCAAACAATAAAGTCACGCTGCTGACCCCTGCCTCTAAATTTGCAGCTCTTTCCAGCTCTACTTCTGAGAAATCACGACTGTGGCATTGGCAGAAAGGCTTGGGGGATGCCATTAACACTGCCTGTGCAACCAAATCAACAGTCAAGCCGCTTACATATGACCGCATGACAGTAGAAATTTCCCCCCTTTGGGAAAAGTTTTAGGCTTCTCTGAAAATAAAAAAGTAAAAGATAAATATTTAGCTTTAACTTAACCTGTTTCCTTAACCCTAAAGCTCTTCCCGTGAATATGATACACTAAAATAAATACATATTAGTGTGTTATATATGTTTGTTTGTTTTCATGTTACGGACTCCAAAAAACCATTGTGTAAATGATATTCACTTTGCTTAGTTTTGCAAAGATAATTTTGAAAACAAAGGGATACAATTGTAGTCATGACTTTCAAAATAAAACCCCTGCAAAACTCTTTTCTACAAACTGCATCATTTGGATGTATTTTTGAGAAATGCAAATGAATAAAAAATAGCATTTTTTCATATTTATGGATACTTGATATGACGCAAGACGTGCTTTTACCGTGATATGTTTCTTATTATATAATACATGAAAAATCCTCCCACAGCAGGATGTTAGGAAGCGAGAAAAAAGATGAAAGCGCTTCCTTAAAATTTAGTAATGTCAATATAATCTAGTTTGTAGGAAATTAAGAAAGAAAAAAGCACCATTTGATTTAAATTTCTAAGTGCATTAAAGTTTAGATCTGGTGTAAAAAACAAACTAAACAAAAAGGAGAAGGCTCTTACCTGGAGATGCAGAGCTGAGAGTTCTCAAGTGCAGGGGTGTGTCGTCTGACAGGTGTCTGTGAGAGAGTGCTTGTTCTGAGCCTCATGCAGGGATATAAGTAACACAGGTAAGAACGAAGGCACTTTTAGCTCTGGACACGCCCACAATTAGAGAGCTGAGTGTGTCTGAAGCTTTTTTCTTTTCCTCTGCTCCCGTTTTCTCCTCCTCTGTGGCTGCTCTTTCTACCTGCGCGACAAAACTTGTGGTACTGAATTCTCTCTATATTCTAAAATCGAGGTGAACCGTTTTTTCCTGAATGACTTCTTCTTGGAGCGTGTTACCATCCCTTCACCACTCCCTCCCCCTTTGTCTCAGGCTCCCCAGTTTTTAACCTTTTTAAGGGGACCGCTGCTGTGACACAGAGGAAAACTAGATAGGTTTTCCATCAAGCTCACAGCTTTGCCCCACATGCATGCACGGAGACACACACACAAATCACACAGGAAATAATAATGTAGGCCTCGGTTGCCAGTTGATACACAGCACGAGTGAACTGAAAGGCGGACCTCACACAAGCCCATACAGAGTCGGGCTGGCTTTTCCATTTGTGGCTGCCGGAGGAAGGACGGGGTCAGGTCCGAAGATTTTGTGGGTTTGGGTCAACTGTGTGTGTATGTGTTAGTAAGAGAGAGAGACACATGGTAGGTATATTGTATATTGTGGGGAACAGCTGGCTCTGCTTCTCTTCTTCCTCATCATGAACAGAGAGAGTCAGCTTAGCAACCACCCTCATCCAAACTCCAGCAGGTAAAGACATTCTTTTAATAGACTCCCACATTATTAGTTGGATTTTTAACAGCAGCTTCAGCAACATGTCGCTAATGTCCCAAACTGCCAGATCAGACCGCTGATGGCTGTGTAAATCTTTAAAAAGGTTCCCGAGGGATACTTTAATGTCTTTGGTTTTTCATTGAGTTTTATTTAATGCTGTGAGAAAGAATCTGGGACCCGAGTAGACCACTGATGTTAGGCTATACAACTGTGGACCTTTTAAAGCCATCTATGCCCCTGACAGAACTGGATACTGTGCCAGTAGAGACGATTTTAAGAAGTCAATAAAGTCAATAAAACTTAACTTTGGTTTGGGTTCTTTGAACAGATGTTTCTGAGTGAAACTGTCACTCGAGATCAAAAGATGTCAGAAGGTGAAACTCTGCAAGCAATTTCTGAAGGTAACAACAGTGAGTAAGACAGGAGGGCTGCTCTGTGCTCTTATCAAAACTTTGCTTTCTATACGTGCCTTCAAAGATTCTGCTCTGTGATTTACTTATAGATAAATGTGGAGAGAAAATGCAAAAATACCAAGTCCCATGAGTCTTATCAAAAGATTTAGACCATCAGCCATAAAAACACTAATACTTTAGAACTTTAAATTGGTTTAAAACAAATTACTAAATTACTAAAGTCACATTTTTATATTTAGTCCACATGCTGGACTTCTTTGGGAAATTAATGAAACATTAGATTTAACCAGTAAATCTGATTTTCCTGTTCAGTAAAGCCATCATTTTAAAGACTGTAATCATTTTTGGCGTCTTAATAAACTACTTTTTGTAAAAGCACAGATTTTAAAATTCACTGATAATAGCAATTATTATATTTTAGCATTAAAAATATGATTCTGATTAAACGTTTTTTTTAATTAAAACAAAATGTTTACTGTAAGTTATTTAGTGGAATTGTTTTATTTTACTTTACAATAGCAAATGATAATAATTTATACACCACAATAAAAAAATGGCTTTAGAAAAGAATCGGCTGATTTGCACTGTAAGGAATCAATAAATAAAAATATACATAGATTAGAAACATTTTTAAAATTTCAAGCCTGTTGCTTGTAGGCAAAAGTTAGAAAGCTGGGCTTTTCTTCCTTGCAGCTTCTGCTCCCTGGCTTTTAAAGACACCTACAGTGTCTCACTGTGAACAACACTGAAAACAACATTGCAAAATATATCAATACATCATTAGAAAATTAGAAATATAAAATAGTAATGACGCTGTCCGGGATGGAGAGATATTCTGTAACTATAACTGTAACAATATTAATGACATGTGCATTATTGACAAGACATACATGAATTTCACTTTTATCATGACTTTGAGTTTGTAGCTAAAACATGGTAACGTTTCTCACTACCAGGACACTCTGAACACTTTATTTGAATGACATAAGCGGTTATATCTCCATGGTACTGCAAAGCAGTTCAACCCCTGAGAACATTGGTGCTTCCAGTGTGTGCAGCCTCACACACTCTTCTCTCTCTCTCACACACACACACACCTTCTTAGGAAAACACAATTATCAATATGGCCCCTCTACCCCAAACATTCCCACTCCAGTTATGTCAATGGAAAATGGAATGTGTGACATCATCACCGTGAACCCCTCACCTATACACACACGGAGTCATAAAACTATTAGCCTGTTGACCCCAAGTGTCATGGACGGTCACAGTGTGTGTGTGTGTGTGTGTGTGTTTCCTCTTATTCCATGCCAACCAGAAACAAAAAGAAAGAGAGACAGAGAGAGGTTATAAATCTGAAAGGGCCACAGCACCTCATCAGGAGTCAATGAACTGAGTTGAAGCGTACACACGCACACACACACACATATTACTCCAGGGTGACTCAGCGGGGTGACTGATGTTTGTATCGCTCAGTGTCCCCGTCGCTTTCAGCTGCCATGGAAACCATGGCGTCTTGAATAACTATAATATCATTAATGTGTCCGCTTCCACTTCTGCCCTGTTATTTTAATCTCATTGTGTGCGTGTGTGTGTCTGAAGTGAGGGTAGGGATATTGTGTGCGACTGTTATTCTAAGCGGCGTACGTGTGTGTATCATCACGTCTGACGGGATATTGTGTGTGCTGTCAAAGTGTTGAAGTCGATGTGAGTTTGAGATAAATTACGTGTGTGTTATTTTGGGCGCAGAGACAATGCACGGAGAGGATTAGACAAAGTTTTCCTGTTTCTAAGATGATGTTTTAATCCTGCCGACCCATTTACTTCCACTGATAATGCAAACAACCTTAGACACACCACACACAGACCCACAGACGCACAAATTAACAAGCATACAGTCTTTTACTTTTTCTGTATCTTTATAGTTCCAACAAGTGACACAAATCAGCTGTACATAACTACTTTGTGTGCATCTGAAATAGCATCGTATATCTCAGACTGCACACACAAGCTCACAGAAACACAGACACACACATAGAACACTTAACTAATTTAGACTGACAGGAGGAAAGTGGAGTTTCCACAAAGTGAGCTCAAGGTGTACCATTCTGAGGACACGTGCGCACACACACACACACACGGAGGAGTGGAAATATAAAAAGGCCAGCATTGTCTACAAAAAGCAGAGCAAAAGCCTGTGGAATGTGTTCCTGTGAACTCATCTGACAGTCAGCGTGCTGAGGAGCATCAGGATGTCACTTACTGGATTAAACTGTGCCTGCATCCATTTAAACAGTGTGAGATTTATTTGAAGATGCCTGACATGTGAAGCTGCTCACACTTATTTCCATTTCACTTATAGCACACTGTTTAACCACTTGATCTCTCACTGTTGATACAGTGCTAAATCCTTTGTAATCTGTAGGTAAACCAGGAGGCAAACTGTGGGCATGTGTCAGAAACTGCAGTTCCCTTAACGGCCACTTGAGGCTGGCTGTAAAAGTGAAACAATAACCACAGACTGCTGAGTTGAAATGTTCGACTTTACAGCGTTCAAAAGCATGTTTACAGCCTGTTTTTCAGTCTCTATAGTTTCCCTCCTCATATCAACTCAACTTGGTTCATGCACTCGGACATTGTGAAGGCTTGGAGTGGAGTGAGGGGATTGCTTGATTACTAAGGAGCCATGACTGTTTTGGGTTGGGTGGGTTTCACCTCCAGTAATTGAAGGTACTGAACTGGAACTCGTAACTGTGTTTGTGCTGCTGGTGCCTTACTGCCTTGTTTTAATTGAAATATTTGACTAATAATCTGGCTTGCTATGAGGTGGAACCAGTCCAAGTAGAAGAAGAAGTAATTCTACCATTTTATTAGTCTGCGACTTAGCATGCATTTAGCATGTGCCTGTGGAATGTGCCAGTACAGATTACGAATGCAGCTTATAACTCTTCATTCGTATTATTGTAAGGTAAAGACATTACATTAGTACAGACAAAATCCCAGCAATCAAACGTCGCCCTACGAGCAAGCACTTGGTGACAGCGGGAAGGAAAAACTCCCTTTTAACAGGAAGGAGCAGAACCGGGATCAGGGAGAGGCGACCATCTGCCGAGACTGGTTGGAGATGAAGGGAGGAAGACGGGACAAAAGAAACTGTGGAAGAAATTACACGTGGAGTTGTGTATAACCACACAGAGAGCGAATAAAGGTGAGTGAAGAAGAAACAGTGCGTCATGGTAAGCAAAGTGCTTCACACACTGATGGGTAGAAAGCCTTTGACCAGCCTGCCTTTGGAATTAATGCAAATCTGCCCACATCTGGAGCATTACTCAGTAAATACATTGTAATTGTTACCATTTCCTTTCATGTGCACTGCTGTCATATCTCTGATGGCAGACAAGCAGATGCCATGTCCAGTAATCTGAGAGTTTGAAAAGAAGGCAAATGGACCTCTTTAGGTTTCTGAAGATGTTTTGCGTCTCCTGTAACGAGGGCTGTTTCCTTTGGTGCCGGTTTTGAGGGTCCCGCGGAGGTTTCACCTGCTAACCCCAGTGATGGTAATAATGACCCATCCATTTCTTTAATGTGATGACTCACATTAAAGCGAGTTAACAGCCCTCACCTCCCTTGCATTAGCTTTCCCTTTTATTTTCACCCATGTCATCTTTAATGTGTTTGAAGCCTGTTTTATGGTACAGGTAACTGCGTCCCATAGTTTTTGTTTGCTTATAGTGTGTTTTCCTTAATGCCTTTAAGTATTACATGCTGACGAAGAGCTCTTGCAAACAGTGCACTGCATATTACCTGGTTTTTTTTCTTTTCAGACATTGATGTAAAAGTAGGAAAACTGCGGGCTGGAATTTTATTTTATTTTATTTGTGAGTATTCCCAAACATATTAGTTGTATCCAATTTCGGTATAACTTGGTACACAAGGACAGGAAAACTGTTACGTTACAAAATGCATTCAATGTTAATTTTTCTGCAGTCTATATAATGAGAAACCGAGTATCGTGAACATTATGAGTATGACATTACTTGTATTTTTTACAGCAGATGCAAAATAGATGCACATTATTGTTAGTTGACAAAGTCATGAAATATCCATCTTCCTGGACTTTTTTTGTTTTTCAGTATAAACATCCTGCTGTTATATCTTTCTAAGTGCTATCACCACCAACTTAAAGTTTGAATCACATGTTTTTATCTTTTTTCAGTTCAGACTCCGCCATCACACTGTTGATGGAAGCGTTTAGGGAGAGGAGAGCCTTGTCTGTCAGAAGGTCTCACACTCTGTGTCCTGTGTGGAGCACACATCGCAGTGGCACTCCAGAGCCACGGGATAGTGGTAGAGAGGGGAGACGTCAGGCTGGCAGCCGGGCAGCCGGGCGGTCATGTGGCGACTGCGGTTGTACGTGCACACACGGTGGTGACGGTGGATGTAGGGGGGTTCTGGTACAGGTTTCTGCAGGGTTCACACACACACACACACACACACACACACACACACACACACACACAGGTGAATCACAGGTTGCGATTGGAGGAAACAAACTTCAATGACTCTCACATGAATTAAAAGCTTTTAAGAAGTTGAACTAAAAACAAAGAAACATAAATTTTGGTGGTTTTTTTGGTAGTTTAAAAACAAACTTCAAATTTTATGTAGTAATAGTTGACATAAAAAAACAGTCTGAAAAACACAGAGACTGCAAGTTGTTGTTGTCTAAAGTTACCCAGATGTACAGCATTAACATGTCAGGTTTTCAGAAGTACAGCGGAAGATTGGTATCCCCTGACTGGGATCTGAGCATTTCTTATAAAAAAAAAAGTTACCAGAAAGCTAACAAGACAATAACAGATCATCAGCTTTGTTATAGTTTGGTACAAGTCCTAGGACATGTAGGTGGGACGTTCAATCCAAATATCGATAGTTTGATACCAGTTTTGGTTAAAAGCACTTCTTCCCTGCACATCATACGCACTAGAGATGGCACGATACCACTTTTTTATGTCCGATACGATACCGATATCATAAATTTGGATATCTGCCGATACCGATATGAATCCGATATAGTGTTTTTTAATCAACAAAACTGTTTTTTAAATATCTTGCTGCATTTTGTATAAGTTCATACTCAAGTTTAAAACAACAACTACACTAAAGCTATTCTGTTATACCTGTATGCAAAAAAAAAAAAAATTTCATAGTTCAGCAATACTGATCAATCTAATAAACTTCAACCTACACCATCCTCCCTATTCTGGTATTTTAAAGAGTACTTAGCATAAATATTAAGCAACCTAACTAATAGGGTTCCAACTCCCAGCAACAACAAAAATAAATAAATAAAAAATAGGGAACCACCCCTCACGCTCCACCTCATGATGCTTAATCGCCGTAATCAACCTTAATTTGATGCAGTGTGAAAAAAAATGCACAGAAATCAATTATTTTTCAGGAAATATTAAATAGATTCAACATCTTTCTTCAACAAAATTGCAGACTGCACAGATGGTACCTTCCCAAAGGAAAAAGTACTATAGCTTACTAGGGTATATATTAGACTTAATAGTTACTATATACAGTAATTGACTTCTATTCATTTTGCATCAAATTAAAACTTTGGGTGTCAGATAATTATTTATTAAAAGCTAGACATTTTAAATGAGAATAAGAAAGAAAAGTATGTCTTTGTGCCCCCTTTTCCCTGTTCATGCCCTATCGGCCCCCCTGGCTAAACTTTGCTAGATCCGCCCCTGCACAGTTACCAGCGTCAGCTACGTAGAAAAAGATCCTCGAGTAGAAAGTAATATTAAATACATTCTAACAACAGCTGATCAAGCTTTAACGTGCTGCTGTTGTTCAGCCGCTGGTTTCCTCTTTCTGGTGCAAAGTGGGCCAAAAACAAACAAGAGAGACGGACTCGCGACAGAAAAGCCGATCAGCTGATCATTAAGCAGTTTCATGATTGAAGTAGCAGCAAGAAGAGGCAGTCGCTCCATATATCAGTTGTTAAGCTTAACGCAGGAATGCTTTACAAACATTCAGAGATGGACTTACACACTTGCTTTACTTCTCTCGGGGATAACTTTGTCGGAGATGAAATGCCGGGTTGCTAGCGAAGCTCCAAATGCTATCCAGACCACCAACAGGTCCCGCATGCCACAGCCGCTCTATCACGTGATGCATACTGCTCCGACGTGCTAACGTTCTGAGGCGAGTTACGGCGTGTTGCAAGTTTTGTGAGGTGCTTTCGTGATATTTAATGGATCGGATTACATTTTTTATTTTTCTCCGATATCCGATCCAGTAATTTAGGTCAGTATCGGACCGATACCGATACGTAATATCGGATCGGTCCATCTCTAATACGCACCACACTCGCTCGTATATCCCCCATGTTTCGATTATTGTATCGTCTGAGTCGTCTATGTCCTTGTCCTGGATATGTCTCTTCTAAGATGTTTTCCTGTTTTGTTTGCAAATGAAGTTGTTGTTTTTTAAAAGATTGTTTCTAGCACAATGTCTCTATCTGCTACCTTCAGTATATAGCCAACGGTATTATGTGAAATCTTATTTACTTATTTTGTTTATGGAAGTAAAATAATATACCTCAAATATGCACTATGAAAAATGCAGGTGTAAATGTCTTTACACCTGCAGTGAAATTGGACCCCCCCGACCATACATACATAGCAAAGACATGACGTGGGGAAACAGGTCGGAGAGCCTATATCACATATCGCATTAAAACAACAGAAAATAACCCAAAGTCCTTTAGAGACAGGTGTATTTACATTCCATGTCTTCAAAAAACCCAGTTTCACAATACATAAAAAGCTGAAAGGTGTGTCATTACTGTGTAAAATGAAAATCACAGTGATTAGGCAATCATTAAAAAGTGTTCATGATTCATCTCATAAATTAAAACACACTGCTCTCTCCTAAGTATCAGTATCGCTATCGGCCCCGTAATTACTTAGTGTCGGATCAATACCAAAATTTGTAGTATCGACATCTTATTAGTGCACTAATAGGAGATGACTCTTTTATTGGATGTTTCAGTATCCCAGCGTCAAAGACACAAACTCCTGTGTAGGTTACAAGTAGCTGATGTGACATTTATTTTCTCTGTGTGTGTCTGTGTGTGTGTGTGAGAGAGAGAGCTACCTCCCACGTGTGACAGCGCCCCCAGCAGGCCTCTGTGGTGATGCGCAGCCCCTTGCAGCCAGGCTTGTGGGCCACAAAGGAGAACTCCCGCACTGCGCATCCACGGAAACCCTGGAGCACTGTTGTCACGTTGACACACAGCACGGCTGCCCCGGCAACCAGCAGGAGGAAGAAGGAGAAGGCGATACGGTGGAGGTGCATGCTGGGTATAATGGAACAAATAATAAATAAAGAGGGTTAAGTTCAGCAGCTTTGTGGAGTAAATCATATTATTATTTCACTTAATCATCAGGAACATATGATGTGCTGTGATACATGGAAAGATGCTATCATTGATATTGAAGAAAAAAATATTAAATGGAGAAATATTATCACTAATTACTTAAAGAATATACCTATACAGTGTATATCTCTTCTTGTATATTGAAAACAAGTGATAGTAGCCAGTAAAGGTGATGAATTGTCAATATTTTACATGAGAACAGAAGTTGATCTACAGCAGTGTGGCAATGAGCATGACTCACAACTCCCTCTAGTGTCTACTCTGGCTACTGCAGCCAGCAACGCCACTAAAAAGTTGGACACAAAAACATTTCTTAGTGTTGAGTACAAACATCTTTGCAGATGGGAAACCTGACACTGGTGTTTACGTGCATAAAACCTCATCTTCGTCTTCTCTTGTAGGAAACACAATAAACATTTGTGTCTTTTCAAAGGTCTTTAATGCTACAGGAGACGTTTACTCAAAAACTGAACGTTTTCAAGCAACCCACCTGAAGTTTACTGAAACAGCTGGATTTAACTCAATGTAGCCAGACTGTTAACTGTTTCACTGGTTTCTTTTAAGAATACATACAACCCCATTAAGTTAGCAGAAAATTAAATTCTTTCAGAAGCTCTGAGACCACGGTCACTGGACTCACTCTGTAATGACTCAATAAAGACTGCAAAAGCATCTGAACAAAACCATGCACATCAAGCTCAATTTGTTATTGTCGCATACCCATCCTACCTTATTTTAAAAATGTTTCAGAAGACGATCTCTCACCTTTTCAGCTGAAGATCTTTCAGAGGGTTTGAGCTGCAGGACTCGGGTCTCTCTCTGTCCGGACAATCCAGTGAATGGAACCAATCTGTCCTTGTTATTGTTTTTAGAAGGCCAATAGGGCGGACGGACACTCTGACATCATAGCAATTACAATAAAATACCATTAGAGACCCCAAGCCAGAAATAATGGAGACTCCCTGGAAAATAATGATGCTTGTCTGTATTTTCTTAACCTCATCCTGTATTGTATATCTCTCTCTCTCTCTCTCTCTCTGTGTGTGTGTGTGTGTGTGTGTGTGTGTGTGTGTGTGTGTGTGTGTGCAGTGTCATGTGGGGAGTTGCAGTACTGAACTGTACACCAGAGTTACAGAATGGATAGAAATATACACAAATCTTGGTAATGGTTGTTGGTTTAAAAACGACTAATAACTTAAAGACATATATATATATTATATATATATATATATATATATATATATATATATATATATATATATATATATATATAATGCACAAGTCAAACCGCTGACATCAGCAGTGTTTGCAATCTTCATTTATATGATCTTAATGCATCAGAATACAGATTAACTGTGTCCTCAGCTACAGAACTGTTTAAACTGTACCCATTCTAGTGCTGTCACCATCGGGGATGCTCTTTTGCACTCACACACTGGCACTGCCAAGTTGAAAATCTAAAAACCAGAGTCACAATTATAGTCAGTTTGTTAAAATACCCCTGTGCGCTAGCAGATACAAGTAAACAAAATCGGAACTAAAAATCAGGATCTCTGAGCACAAAAGCAAGACAAGAAGTGCTGAAAGATTCCCAATGGCTAAGCATCATAATCCAGCTGGCAATCTTGCAAATTCTCTTAAATTCCAAAATATAGAAATAATACTTCTTCCTAAAAGAGGCGGTGCCTGAGAAAGATTATTGCTACAAAGATAATCATACTGGATTCATGCCCTTCACACAGAAACGCTTGGATAAAAAAAATATTGTCATATTATAGAATGTTTATATTTTACTGTCTGATAACTTTAGTGCAAATATGTCTGTGAAGGTTCTCAGTCATCCAGGTCATCATTGTCATGTATTGATATGTTCTCCGATATGTTCAATAAAGCAAGATAAAGACCGTGCTTTGTGTCCTGATTTAATTCAGTAATAAGGTGGGCACACAACAATGGCGACGAGGATGACACGGACCTGGATTTGTTTTTGTGAGAAGTAGACCCAGCGGCGGCACGGTGTTAACAAAAACTTGTGGGCTAACATGGAAAAGTCGGGCATTCAACCATTCGCCTGCTACACTGAGATGGACGCGTGGTTAACATCCATCGAGTTGTTTGCTGATGGGAAAGGTCTTCTTTTGACGCGATCAGACAGCGTAGACGCGCTCTTCTACTGCACTTGGCCGGACAGGACGTGCAGGACGTCTTCTCCACTCTACCACAGACGGGAGAGGCGAAGGATTACACCGCGGCGGTGACTGCGCTCAACACTTATTTTGTTCCTCAAGTGAATGCAGCATACGCACGCCAAACTTTCCACAAATTGTCCCAAACACCAGGTGAGACTGTGCAACAATTTTGTACACGTTTAAGGCGAGCTGCAAAAGACTGTGACTTTCACGGTGACAATGATAACCAGATAAGGGACGCTATCCTGAGTAAATGCACTTCTGAATATGTACGGAGAAAGCTGCTCGAGGAGGGTCCCGGCTTAACTCTAACTCGCACGTTAGAGGTGGCTTCACACTGCGAACACGTGGAGGAGCAGATGGCGGCGATGAGTGTCGCCGGGGAAAAGAAAGGAGAGGACACGGTCAGCCGGATTTTTACGGTAGACTTACTGGGACCGTTACCTTCGAACCACTCAATACTTGTACTGATAGATTACTACAGTAGGTACTATGAGTATGATGTAATGTCATCTACAACTGCTGAAAAAGTCATTGACTCTATTGACTGTATATCTAGCAGACATGGGCTACCAGTTACCATCAAATCTGATAACGGCCCACAGTTCAAATCTGAGCTGTTCAGAGAATATTGTGAAACTAATGGAATCAAACATATAAGAACTACATCAAAATGGGCTCAAGCAAATGGGGAAGTGGAATGTCAAAATGCATCATTGATGAAAAGAATCAGGATCGCACAAGCCGAAGGACTTGACTGGAAGCGAGAGCTAAGAAAATATGTGACAGTGTATCGCAGCATTGAACATCCAACCACGGGCAAAAGTCCAGCAGAACTCCTGTTCAACCGCAAAATGAGAGGAAAGTTACCGAACATCGGTGAGGCAAAAGCAACGGAGTTGGACGTGCGTGACAGAGACGCTGAACAGAAAGGAAAATCAAAGATTTCTGCTGATGAACGACGGGGAGCTGAGTATTCAAAAGTTGACACGGGAGACACAGTGCTGGTTCAACAAGACAAAGTGGACAAGTTTACAACACCATTCAACGCAACACCACACAAAGTTGTAAGCGGAACTGGAAACCAAGCCTACCCAGCTTTTGGAGGACTCAGCCCACTTAGACCGCGAAGGCCAGGTCCTCAGGTGGATGCAGCCTCTGAATTTGGACGCCCGGTGAAATCCAATTAATTTTATTCCGAGTTTTTTGTATATATGTATGTCACCCCCCCCAACAGCCCTTTTGAATGTCTCCCCAATTCCGAGGTCTCAAGTTTGGCAAGTATGTGATAAGAATCCCAATCATGTCTGGAAATGGAAGAATCATTGATAGGAATTAGGCGATGCAAAAAAGACACAGACTCCAGAGTGTTTTCTCAAAGTGAAGTTTTAGTTTTT
This sequence comes from Copadichromis virginalis, assembly GCF_057382275.1. NCBI lineage: Eukaryota > Metazoa > Chordata > Actinopteri > Cichliformes > Cichlidae > Copadichromis > Copadichromis virginalis. Next base: position 50,215,988 of record NC_140620.1, read on the forward strand.
AGCACATTATATTTTTTTCTCCATTCTACACTTCCCTGTAATGATACATACAGTAGTAAGCCACTCTACATTCAAACCCCCCCACCACTGTGTTGGTCCCCAAAATATACATCTTCTTCGTCTGCATCATCTTTATCATTTTCTCTTGTTTTTTTTTCTTCAACACAACAAACAGACCATTGGGCAGACAGTGCAAATCTAGAAATTCAGTGAAATTGCTACGTAATGCAGTAGTAGGTTTCGGTAACGTTATATTCTCATTCTGTTGCTCTGACTTATTGCCATTCTATCGTGTCTATGTCTTTTCTTTCCTCTATCTTCCCCCTTCTGTTTTCTTTTTTTGTCTTTACTGTCTGTCTTTCATCAGATCCGCCCACATCGCCCCTCTGACTTAAAGCATTTGTTAAAATCTGGCCTCCTGAAAACGGCCACAGAGAGGAAATGCGAGCATCCATGAAAGCAGCGCTTGATGGCTGTCTGTGAGGCGACACCGGAGCTCTCTACAAACACTCTCTCCTCTCTCACTTCCTGTTCTGGAGCAGTTCCTGATTGGATGGCAGAATGCTAGAATTGAGGAATATTATTATTAATCATTATCATGGAGAATTCTTGAACAGTGGGAGCTGGGGTCATCCCAACAACAACAATCTAGAGGGTTTGTGAGTAAGCAACCCAAGAAAAAAAAATCATGAAGCAAACCAAGTTTAGTGACAGCGAGGTCAAGTTTTGTCTCTGTTCGATTGTGTTTCTGAGTGTCACCTGCCTGAATCAAGACAATGTTTGAAATCCCAAAAATGGAAGGGTCTCTCGTTGTCAGCCAGGTGGCGACGTGGAGTAAATTATAGGATTTAAGAAAGGAAATGTTCCACTTGTTTTTGGAGTTTCAGGCGATTGAGGATGACGACGAAATCAGACTTTGGATTTTTGCACTCTTTTTGCAAAATACAATCAAAGAAAAAAGTCAAATTAATGAAACCAGCACCAATAACTTATCTGTAGTTGCCCGCTTCTAGCGTTACCCATAGACTGGTGGTGGTGTTCAGTTGTCCTGTTGTTGTAACGATAACTCAGGCGCCTTTATGTGACGGTAGCTATCAAACAGTGGCAAAATTTGGTTTTTGGCGTCAAAGGTGACATAAGTTGTAAGGTCTTTATGAAAAAGAAAAGAAAAAAACGCAAAGCCGCTTCACCAAATTTTGAAAGCAAAAAACCCTTTTGGTACGAAGATGGAAACGATTTCGAAACATTGCTGATTCAGACAAGTTTTTAAGTGAGCGTCTAGGAAAAAAACGGTTCTGCGGGGTTTTTTGAAAGTTTGGTTCGAAGCAGCCGACACTTAGTTCTGCCTGTCAAGCGTAAAAAAAAAAGAACAATCAGTTTTGTTTCACGATACATTCGGATTCAAACCCTGTCCCACAGGAAGGAGAGAAGGCGAGAGAGAGAAAAAGAAGCAAAGAGACGACTGCTTTCTCCCGTTCTCTGTCGCTCTGTCTACGCATATCTCCTGCTCGCCGAAACACTCACTGGATACACGCTCAAGCACCCACGCACGCAAACACATGCGCGCACACACACGCACACACAACCTGACCGTCAAATAAGGTTACATTTCCTGATCAAATAGAAAATAAATAGCATCAGACTCAGTTTTCCACAAAAAACAAGATTATACAAAAACCAATAAAATTAACAACGTAATTTACAAAGCAAAATCATTTCTCATCAAATAAATCTACACAGAAGGTACCTTTAAGACAATGTGAATATCAAGGACGCAACAGGAGTAAAAACAAGAGTGGGAGGTAAACGTTTCAGTGTGACACCCACTTCCTGTCGTCACCCCCTAAAAAACACAGATTATCCTGAAAGAATGAAAATATTGCTAAAATAATTTTTTTTTCAGTTTTTTTCCTCCCTCTCTTGTATCCCATCACTCTATCATAATGATCAGACAAGAATAAACAGATTTTTGTTGGTTCACATCAAAAAAAAAAAAAAAAAAGCTTCCTCATCATGGTCACCATCTAGCAGCTTTTGGTCTGCTCGAACCTGCAGACGTTCCAGGTTCAGAAATCCAACTGGATTGCGGTGTTTTTCTTTTGATTTGACACACATGCGGTGGGTTTCATTCATTCTCATGTGTTGGGTGGGCTTTATGAGTCTGCTTGGATTCGTTTAAATTTAATACTCTGTGATGAGGTTCTAAATGAGAGAATAGACACACGTACACACCAAAAAAATAATCATCATTTGGTGCCAAATTAAAATTAAAGGTAAGCTGTGGAACTTTTAACCAATAAGAGATGATAGATAAAGCATGTTTTATGACTGGATCCAAGTTTTGTTTGCGTGTAAGCAACACATTCACAATACTGATTTCATGCTGTTCTCCTGATCCAACATTTAGTGATGTGTAGAATTTGTGCCAGAAAATGCTGGAAAGTGAAGCAAATGTGCCCAAAACCGCAGTTCCTCAAATGACCACTTGAAGCTCTCCTGTTGAAATATTTATTAATGGTGGAACCCAACCTAGCTGTCTGCTAATCTGACCCAGTCAACTACACCCACGTGGAAAGCGTTTGTGGGGTTGGTGTGCTCTCTTAGAGCTCGGTTAAGAAGCTCGATCATCCAGGAGGCGCTCAGACTAAAGCTGCCACTTCACCACACAGAAAAGAAGTCGATTCAGGTGGTTTGTGACCAGGATGCCTCTCGGGCACCCCCTAAAGGCCCATGTATGCTCAACATGCATCAAGTTGCGCTTGGTTAGTTTTTGTGGCGATCGCGTCAATTTTCACAACCATTTTATTGACACAGATTTACAGATTGCAACAGTATTGAAAAGATGAGACATTCTGGAATAAATAAACATTCAGTGATTTCTTTATTTACGATTTTGACCGAACCAGCGCTAATGTGGAGGTTCTGTCTGAATCGCCACGCCTATCATTTAGGAAAATACTGCGGCGAGTACCGAGTCGTGGCAAAGCCATTATTCGCAGACACGACGACCAACACGTCGAGGATTAATTAGCCATCAGTCACGGATGGATGCATGGATTGAGGCTATGCTACTCCCATTCAGTGTATGCACCTTGCTAACAAAGGTTGCTATCATTAGCCAATAACCTCTGGATCCAGAAAGCCAAACTTCAAAACAGGACTTCACAAACCAGTGGGTATCACCACAGAAGCTAAACCTAGCATATGTAGCTTTTTTTAGCGAGCAAAGGCGGATGTTAAAAATGTAAATTCACCAGGCCTCCCTAACAGACAAAGTACATTCATGATGAGTGAGACATAAAATCATCAACGTAAAACTGTGTTTAGAACAAAACTCCACACGGCACCTTTAAAAAAAAATGATTCAGCTTTAAACGTGGAATGTTTGGGGATTTCTTTGTTTTTTTAAATCCACCACACCGCAAGTAATGAATGAAAGCAAATCCACCCATGCCAATCCAGTTCATTCCTCCTCCTTTTAAGGTCTGCTAAAGGGGAATTCTGCTGAATTTCAGCACTCACATTACAGCCTCACACATTTAACACGTGATGTGAATTCAGAATTCGAGTGGACTTCCCCTTTATGATATCTGCTACACTAGTGTTTCTCCCGTAATACACTACAGAAATATCCAGAGACATATGTATATATATAAAAACATTATCATCATCAGTAGTACTTAGAGTAGAGTAATAGTAGTAGAGTAACAAGTAAGAAGAAGGAACATTATTGTACTTATATCATCATCTTCATCAGTGGTTATTAGGGACTTCAGGCTCATCCTTTGGTGGAACCCGGCAGACTGGGAGAGGAGTTAACGCCAGAATCAGCCGTGTGTGTCTGTGTATGTGTGTGTGTGTGTGTGTGTGTGTGTGTGTGAGACAGTGTGATTTAAAGTAATATTCAGGTGCATGAATCAGCTGTTGGCGTGTGAATTGTTTAACCTGGATAAACTCTCTGTAGCTCTGTCCTCTGATATTTACAGTAAAAATGTACCTGCGCCCGCGTCTATGTGGCGGTTCGTGGGTTCGGCAATAGTTTTGGGACTTTTGTGTGAAATTGCTTCTTTTGTTTATTGATGTATTGTGCTATCCACGCATGAAATCAGCATCTCTGACCAAAAGATAAATACGAGGCCACGGCGCAGACCCGTCCTCCCTTAGGTGACTTAGAAATGTGTTAAACGTGGTAAGTGTTGCACCAAAAGAGATGTTATATCTCTCGTTTTGAGGCAGATTTGAAGCAGGCCAGCTACCGATTTCAGGGCACTGATCTGCCGTTTCCACGAATTTAAATTTCCACGAGTCTGCACTCGGACAGTATTTATCTTCTGGTCTGCAACATAATGTGTGTACAGCAAAATGTGAACCAGTTTCACACAACTCAGTTAGAAAGAAGGTACAGTGTTTACCTTGGATCACCGAGTTTGCGCCTTTTTACAAAAAGCAACCACCTCCGTGACACAAGACGACAGAGGAAAAAAAACAGTGGATTGTTTTGTACCTTTTTCTGTCTCCCAACACTTTTACCGTCATCTTCCTGATTTCTCCCTGTCCCCTAACCCTCCCCTACCCCCCATTGGATCTAATGGAGTGACACCTAGGTGGCGCTCTCCCCGGCTCCAGAAGAGGCCCCGCTGGGCTTGGGCTCGGGCTGGTCGGAGTGAGCTGTCTGCGGGGAGGAAGGGTTAAGCGTGTCCCCTCTCTCGCCTCGCTCCTGGAGGTTGCGCTGGTTCCTGGCGGCCTCCGTGAGCATCTGCATCCGGCGCTCCTGGTACTCCTCCAGGCCTCGCCAGAGCTCGGCACGCTCCCGTTCTCGCTTCAGCTCCCTGGAGAGGCGGCGGAGAAAGGAAAGTAGTTAAGTTTAAAGGGCAGAAATTAGAAAGTGGTACCGGGCCTCAACTCTCACGGCCCAGTACCAAACGACTCGGGGGTTGGGGACCGTTGATTTATATCGGACTGTCATCCCTGACTCTAATTTCAGCTTCTATTAAAATGCTAATTCTTACAGATATGTAATTCTAGATCTAGTTCGTGAATAACAGGGTCCAAATTTTCTATCCTAAGCTAAACTTAGATAAATTCATCCAGTCTTTACTTCATCACTTAACAAATAAAACGTGTCTTTTCATTAAGAGATGATCAAACTGCTGAACTATCCCTGTAGATTTTATTTTCCTCTGGTATCTACTATCTTGAGGTTGAGGCTGGAATTATGATGTGATCCGTGTCCAAAAGATGACCTAAGCGATACATACTTACAACGTGAAATACAATGTGACAGATAATGGAAGAAACGCCGCCTAAAAAATGACTTAGTTCTTAGTTTCTTCCTCTTGTTGTCACCGTCGTATCCAGTGACACAAAGACACGCACAAAAGCAGTGAGTCACACTCACTTCTGTTTCTCCACTTTGTAGGAGGCAGTGAGGTCATCAAAGAGTTTGCTGTTCATCTCCATGAAGGTCTTCAGCACGTTGTAAATCAGAGACACGATGGTCCTGGAGAAACACAGATGGGTCATCAAATGCTTCAATGATGGTGAGAATATGAAAAAAGTCATTTGGTGTGTACCTAAAAATTTAAATGAATAGTGAAACGTAACAGGAGCTTGTATAGTAATATGGCAGTATAGTATCAGGGTCTGAATACTGTGTGTGATAAAGACAAGAATAAAAGGACTTCTGTTATGGCTAACTTAAGGGTTCCTACCAACAATTATTTTCATTATTCAACTAATTTGTAGCCTAAAATATGACAAAAGATCTTCCCAAATGAACTCGCCACTAACAGACTAAACTCATAGACTGAATATAAAAGATGGAAACCAGCCCCTGCCTACTTTAAGCTGGAAAGCTTTGGCCTGAGTATTTTACATGTTGCCATCTTGGGGGTTTGTAACCGAATATTACGAATGAGGAGCAGATCTCAGTGAGAAACGGAGGGTTATGCACGCTCGTGGCGTATCATCGTATGAGCCACACGGCTGCAGACTCCTTTTTGACTCTAATGGGACCATAAATTGAAAGTGAACATCAGGCTGTATTCATAAGGACTTGAAGCTAACGACTAAGCCTGTGAACCCATCATGACCCTTTTCACCCTCTGACTGGACAAGTTGTGATATTTGCTCGTAACAGAGGTTAAGCTCTAAACAAAAAGTTACGATGGGAGTGGTTATGCGTGCCACTGACTGGTTCCAGTGCTCCTTGGAGACTCTGTAGAGGGTAGCGAACACCAGTGGAAGGATGACTTGACAGTTTTCCTCAATCAGACTGAGGATGTATTCATTGTTCCAGAAGTAAAGAGCCCGCTCCGCTACCTAAAACACACACACACACACACACACACACACACACACACACACACACACGGGCACAAAGAAGAGTTGATTTTCTTTCATCAGAGTTGTGCAACATTCTTTTTATTAAACTGATTCGTCTAAGAAGTAACTGATTTTCCAGCCTAATACCTGGAGGTAATCAGATTACTATAATCACATTTGTTTTAATCCTGTCTACACCCAAAGCGGTTTTAATCTGTGAGTGACTTCTGTGGTTATTGTTTCCACTTCTGCGTTATTTTAGCACCTGGAAGTGAGGACTGGAGATGCAGGCTGCTATCTGCTTGAAGAGCGGCTCCTGAATCCGCATGAACTGAGATGGCTCTATCACATCCAGGATCTCCTCGATCTCCCCCAGGAACATCACCTAAGTGCGTGCACATTTTTTAAAATGCAGATACAGAGAGATAGGGAAGGACGAGTTAAATCGACACAGTTGCAGCGATGCAACAGTTGAGGAGAAAGAAACATCAACAGCTTTTTCGTCGTCATCGGTCTCACCTCTTTCTGCGTGCAGGTTTTAGGCCAGTACTTGAGCAGCCCTCTGATGATCTGCAGAGCAAATATGAGCACATGTTAAGAGAAATAAACACTGAAGCCATTAGCTCAGCAGGGTAGCTGGCTGACATCCATCTCTACCATCTCCAATGAGTCATTTCCATGCTCTGGCTTTTGCATTAAGAATAATGTCTTTAAGTTTTCACTGACTCTCAGCTGGCTGCATGGGTAACATTAACCATGCTGCTTAAAACTCCTACTTGCTATCTGTCTAAAGTCTAGGATCATGCGGTTATTTTGGTTATTATTAAAAAGGCAAAAAAAAAAAAAAGAGAAAGATTTTTTTAAAACATTTTAAACTGGTTTCTTCGGGGAGTAAAACTAAAAAGGCGTGCAGCTAAATGTTCAGAATAATTTTGAATTTCCTGTAAAGTGTGAACAGAAGCATATCTAAACCAAAATAATGAAGTTGTGGGCCCCAAAATCAAATCAGAAAAAGATCAAATGACTTAGTTTCAGGAAATTCACAACATATGGCTGCCCCTCGCTGAGAGTTTTTCTTTCCCACTGTCGCCAAGTGTTTGCTCATAGGGGCTCATCTGATTGTTAGAGTTTCCTCTGTATTATTCAACCCAGTATCAGCAAAACGTGTAATAGACACACCGGTCCACCGTGTCCATGCTTTGCCTCTCCAAAATGTGAAATAGACATGCACGCATGTTGCAGCACCAGCAGGGGGAGATAATATCTTTAAAGCCAAGAAATCAAAAAACATATAGAGTATATTTCAGGGTTCTTAATAGTCAGAAATGATTAAGTTAATATGTGTTTACATGTAAATGTGTCAATAATGTCAGTTTAAAGCTTTCGCATGATTATTATATTGTTTGCAACTTTTATTGTTTGCAACTTACTGCAACTTCTGCGTGTTTTTTCCCTTCGCGTTTTGGAGAGGAAAAGCGTGACATGGACACACTTTGTGGTGATATCAGGTCGTATTTTTGCCGGTCTTTACTTTGCAATTAAGAACGCTTTCAGGCGACTTTGTTTTGACGGTTTATAAATGAAATTCTATTCGTCCAATAACTTTTTGTGAGTTTATCTCTACAGTTGTCTTTCCTCACTTCACAAATAGTCAGATGACCCACTCTTTACCTTAAAGAAATGATTCATACAGCTTTAAAGCGTCTATGATTATTCACATGCATTATTTTCTCCCATATTTTCAGTTCTTAGGAAAAAACTGAAAATCTTTATAAAACGTGTTGGAATAAGTACAGCGAATGAAGAAGCAGTCTTACATATTCAGTGACTGTGGCATCTTTCTCCATAAACTGCACCACACAGTAGGCCAGCTGTAACGACAGAGAACACGGGGTTACGCACACACAAACTGTCACACTCACACCTACGCACTCTCTCTCTCTCTCTGGCGCTGTCAACGAGACAATGGGGAATTTAGCACTTATCCCTCAGGATTACACACTGCTAAAGATCGGAAAGACAAGTTTTCCAAATGTGCGCGAGTGCGCGTACGTGTGAGTGTGTGTCTGCAGCTACATCAGCTTTTGTCTCCTCTTATATTAGCGGCAATCATTTCCTATTATTCTGATATTGTGTGTGCATTTGTGTGTTTGCATATGTGTGTTCTGCGGTTGCCCCCTCCGCCCAGGCCGGTTGCCGTGGCGAGTGGGCACCGTGGCGACGGAGACTGTGTGTACGTGTGTTTACTTCGGAAGGAGTGATGTCACACACGCAAAGTCCCTTAAGGGCAATGTGAGATAGAGGTTAGACCTCTTGTCTCTCCCCCTCCGTCTATCCTTTGACTGGTTCCCAGTATTACACTAGTGGTTCATTTTATCTTCATAAGTTAGAGCCGAAGTGACTCAATTAAAAGTTTTTTGGGATTATACTGTCATATTATTGATGATGTTTTTAGATCTTTTTGTAGGACAGTTTTCTTCTTTGTTGTTCCTTCCTTTGCCACCTTGTTGAACTGCAGCATCATTGTCTGCCTCACTGTCTGAGCTTTCATCTCTTACAGATTTTTCTGTCTAATCTCCCTTTTTCTCCATACTGGCTATCTTTCTTGTTCATCTTCTTCTCTCCCTTCATCCAAGACTTTCCTATTGCTGCACCCGTGGCACAACATGTTTACAAAAATACAGTGTAAGAGGGAGTGGCGGCTAAAAAAGGAAGTGTTGAAAGCTGGAATATAAAGAAAGCAGGAGAAAAGAAGAGGATTAAAATAAAGTGGGCAAACTATTTAAAGCATTAGTGAGGCGTTTGAGAAACTTGGGGTAAATATGACATTGGATTCTGCTGTCGAGTCAAGGTTTGCAGTTGCATGAGGTCATTGTTAGGCAGGGATTATGTAGTAGACTTCTGTGGACCTTTGTAAAGATTTTACTGATATTGATTTGTCAGGGTGACAGGTCAAATTAAGCTCTATTTTTGGAGCTGAAGTCAGCTCTACTTGATAATGGAAATGCAAGGCAAGCCCTGCTTGCCCAAAAAAACCGAGCAAAAGACATGAATTAAAACCCAAGTGAGTGCTATCTCTGTCCTTGCATCTCAAACAATCTGTTCCATAAGCTTCTCTCATTGCCTGTTTGCACCATCTTTTAAATTACTGTCATCTTCTGGCCACAGTTGGCTAGTGTCTCTAAAAGCAGCTCTGCTTGCCCCTGGTTCCATTGAAATCTGTCTATTTCATGCGCATGCCTGTGTCCAGTTAGCAATGACTGGAACATGTCAAGCTAAGAGGCCTAAAACTTTTTCTGGTTGCACATGTGAGAATTAACTTATAGCATATCAGTTTTTTGCTCTTTAAATACAGTATTGGAATACAAATATTACAGCTAAATAAAGCCTATGACCAAATCATCTTTGTAGTGTCTCTATACTGTTTCCACACTTTGGAATTAAAGAAAATAAAAATACTGAAATCAGAGGAATGAGACCGTCCAAGAAGGTTGGTTCATAAAAATAAAGTTATTACTATCAAATAATGATAGACTTCAGTCACTTCAGTACATCTCACACTTCAGTATCCACAGTAACTGCTCAAAGCCTAACTATATGCTTAAGAAATGAAAATATGTATATTTTTAAAATCTGAGCTGCAAACAGTAGTCCATGGACCTGCAGCCGAAAATAACAGCCATAAATCGCTAAGGAACACACTTTTTAATTACACTGGTGACACAGTTAATGACTGGTAATGGTTAAGGGGTTAGGAGAGCAGAGAACTCCATTTGTGTTCATGAATAATTTTGCCAGTGCACAAGTGAATAATAAAAAAGCCCCCGTACTGCATCCCTTGCTTCCCCATTTTATAATCAGATTCCGATCATAAACACTTGCCACCCTGGAAGTTCCTGTTCCTGTATATGAGTTTATATCTACTGCTGAAACACAATCCATTGTTGTTTTAACCCTTGTATGGTGTTCGGGTCTGTGAGACCCGTGTTCAGTTTTTTTCAAAAGAAAAATTAAACAATTAATTATTTTTTCACGTGTAAATGTGTTGTGTCTTTCCACTCACTCCACTTGATTATAACTGATTTATTTATAACATTTTATATAAAAGAAAAACGAGAAGCACATTAATTCATAAATGTGATCTAACAAAGGTAAAGGGAAAAAATTAACCATGTTTGCTGTTCATATGTCTTGTAATTGGGATGAAGTAAACATCTGTTGAGTAATTTAACATAAAATTGTTTGATAGTGTTAATTTGGAAAGCCAAAACTCTAGCGGGTCCACCAGACCCATGAACACTGGCTGAGTAACAAAAATACGAACACCACACAAGGGTTAAGAAGCTTGCAGCAGCCAAATAAGAGAAAAATTGTTTAGCAATGTTGTGTTTAATTTATGTTGAAGCAAATATATCTGCATTTAATGAAACATGTTTGTGTGAGACGATGTGGACATGTTACTGATGTTACTTGTGTTATTTTCATCAGACAGCCAAAGTCGTGAAGCTCAGTTTAAGCTGTGATTTTAAACTGGCCGTAGGTGTGAATGTGAGAGTGTGATTATCTGTCTGTGCTAGCCACACGATGGGCTGGTGACCTCCAGAGTGTAACCTGCTTCCACTCCCTATGATAGTTTCGAGAGACTCCAGCCCAGCCCCCTGTAACCCTAAGTGAGAGAAGCTGTTAGGAAAATGGATGGCTGAATAGATGATTAGCTTTACTGAACCCACACTGGGGCCACATACTCTAAGTCAGTGATATCAATACATTCAAATGTATTTCAGTGCTCATCTTCTAAGATGTTTAAACAGTTTGCTGTGATATCATATTTTGATACCGGCATCCAGAACTAGGTCAGTCCTGAACAGCCACACCTACTGAGTACAAAACTGCCATCCACAAGACCCTGCTTCTCCCGTGACCCTGTCAAACCGAGTGTGTGTGAGTGTGTGAATAATTTATGTGTGTGAACCACAGGGAGAGGAGAGATGGGGAGAAATGTAGGGCACAGTGATGCTGAGACCCAGAATACACACAGACACACATTTTGTGGGGAACAAACTGTATCTTCTGCATAAGCAAACAAAGTATGGCACAAATAAAATGCACAGGCGTGCACAAACACAATAGACTGGCAGCCATCTGTGTCACCAAGTATTATAATAACCCAGACACACATACTCGTACACAAACACCAAAAAAAATCAAAGGCACTCACACACGAATGTAACTCAGATGTGAGTGCGTCTCTCAGCGGCACTATCTGTGACTCAACCCTGCCTCCTAGTGGTACATTTGACACATTGCTAAAATGTCTAAGTATTACCAGGAACAATTTTAGACACATTAAGCTCACTTACTTCTTCTTGGGTTCATACATATATTCAAGCCAGATGTTTGTTTAGATGTTTTTAAGTGCAGGAGACCAATCAGACAATGGTCATGGTGACAGGTAGAGTTTAGGATAGCCGATTAAAGTGTCTGTCAAGAATAAAAGCAACAAGCTTGCTTCTACCTGGAGATCTTTTTCTATAGATTTAGTTTACAAAGACATGAATATAAAACTGTGCAAAAGTCTTGAGCTACCCTTCATTTTTTATATGTTATTTTATTCAAACCAGTTGAAACACAAATAGAAAGAAATACAGTATATCAGGCAAAAACAGAGTTTGTGCAATTCTAAAAAGTTTAAAAGTTAATTTTTGGTATGACCACCTTGATTGTTAAACACTTACTTGTGAGGTAAGCTTTCTTGTAATAATTTCTTTAAGTAGTCTTAAGGAATAATTCTCCAGTTTTCCTGAAGGGGACTGAAAGATCTGTTCTGTTCTCTGTCAAGATGATCTCACACTGCTCTATGTTGATGTCTGGGCTCTGGGGAGGCCAATCCACGACTGACGGTGCTTCACTACTCATAACATTAGTCGTCTCCATCCTTTTCTCTCCCCACACGCCACTGCCATTCTTGTTCATAGCCTGGTCACTTCCCGGATCGACTACTGCAACTCTCTTCTTTTTGGTCTTAGTCAAAAATCTCTCCATAAGCTTCAACGTGACCTGAACTCTGCTGCCCATATTATCACCAGGACCCCTTCTATGCACCACATCACCCGTGTTCTGCAGCAGCTTCATTGGCTTCCGGTTAAATACCGCATCAATTTCAAGATACTTTTGTATACATTCAAGGCTATCCATCATCTCTCGCCTTCATACCTCTCTGACCTGGTTCAGATCACCATTCCCGCTCGGTGTCTCTCTTTCCATCCCTTCCCCTCGGCTACCTACCACGGGGCGCAGGGCTTTCTGTCGCTCTGCCCCCCGCCTTTGGAACTCCCTTCCTCCTGAGATGAGAAACATCGCTTCCCTTTCTCTTTTTAAGGCCAGACTCAAAACTCACCTGTTCACAAAAGCCTATTCCACATAAGCTTTTCCATCCTGCTATTTTAATTTATTTTATTTAATTGCTCCATGTTTTATCCTTATAAATTTGTAAATTGTTATGTTTGTTGTTGTTGTTGCTTGTCTCTATTCTGCTGTGTACAGTGTCCTTGAATGTTTTGAAAGGTGCTTTATTAAATAAAATGTATTATTACTGTGTTTTTTCTGTCCAAGTAGGTTTTTTCACTGCATGGGGAGTTTGTTTGAGATCACTGTCAGGCTGAATAATTAAGTCTTTTTCAATCACCCACTTTCCAGATGGCATTGCATGGTGCCTCTAAATCTGACAGAACTTTTCTATGTTCATAATTTGATCAGTTTTGACAAGTTTTCCAATACTCCTGACTTAAATGCAGCCCCAAACCACGACAGAGCCTCCATCATGTTTTACAGATAGCTATATCTCTCAGGTCCTGTGCGAGGTCTTTACTTTTTTGCTAATTTTATCTTAAGACATGAATTTTATACACTGCTCATCTACTATAAATAGTTTTCAGGCCTGCCACTTCTTCTTTTCCCCACGACTTACCCACTTCCTCAATTTTTCCCAAGATATACTCTTCGGGAATCACCTTGATGGTGAAAAAATGCTATTTTTTGCATGTCAAACTGGGTTATCTGTGTGAGTTTTCATAGATTCAGCTCAAGAAATGGGAGCAAATTATGTGTTTTACGAAAGGCTGCTAGTACCAGAATCAGAGTACTTTATTAATCCCAGAGGAAATGATGTGGTCACATTTGCTCCAAGACAGTAAGAACAGTAACTAACTAAACTAAATTAATTAATACAATATATTAAGAAGTTACAAAATATAACAAAATAGCTCTAATTATAAATATCCCAGTATATTACAGTAACAAAGTATCTAAAGAATCCTCTAAAATGGACCGAAACTGAGTGAAGGCAGGTATTTTTGCTTGAAAATGTAACAAATACAAGCAAAATACACATAAGGACACAGGAAAGTACGGCTGCAAGGAACATCAGTCATTCAAACACATACTCTCCTCTTCATTCGGATGTAATTAGGGCATCAAACGACATCAAAAAATGTGACTGCATTCGTGGTGATAAATAGGTGTCGAAAACTGTTTCCCATGGTACATAAAATCAAAAGAAGCTGACGACAGGGCCGAGCTTTGTTAAAGAGTCTAACGTTAAAGCACAAATATAAACTGGTAGTGAGGGTAGGATAGTCACCGACCTGCGCGTGGAAGATGGAAAGGGACTTTGCCGTGTGTAGCGGGATGAGGACCCGAACCAGGAACTGCTTATGTTCAGACTTCAGCGGCAGGGCGAAGCCGTTTATGATGCTGGAACAGAGGAGATGAGAAGGCAGTTAAAAGTGACCGTCGTTTCTCGGGGGTATGTGGGGTTTTTTTTTATGACAAAAAGCACATGTACGCCTTTTACTTAAGTCATCCTGTTTAAAAATCAGCACCACGACCCTCCAACTTTAAGGCCACCTGTCCAAAAACATCCCGGTCACCTGTTACCAAACGCGATCTTCTAACGAACACGTTTCAATCAATGAATGGTGCGAATGGTAATATTTATTTACACCACAGCATCATGTGTTGCTTCAAAAAAGAAAAAACCCTCCTCTGAGTCACACATGTGTACGCCTGTGCATTCATCTGTGCTCTCAGACTCTATTTTCGTACTGTGTCCGTTTCCGAGTGACTGGACGAGCGCGTGGTCTGCTCTGTTCACAGCTGCACCGGCTGCCCACAGAGAGAAAAGTATGAGCAGCAGAAGAGTGGGAACTAAACTTGGAAAGTGCGACGCTCATTTAGCTGTAAAACGAGCCGCCCGTCAGTTTTTTTCACGGGCGATTCATGTGTTTGTCTGCATCAGTCCGTCCGTCTGTCTTCATTTCTAATAGCGCTGTTGTCAGTTTAACAGAGGAGTCCTTCAGTAATATCTCCCTCCTGCTGTTCCTCTAATCTGTCTCTCTGCTTCCTTTCTCGCCCTCTTTCTGAACGCCTCCCCGTCTCCTCTATCTATGCACCGCATCCTCTCTCACCCATCTCTCTCCCGCACTCTCCATGTGTGGGAGGAGCTATAAATACCTCTGTTACCACCAACATGAATACAAACCTCTCTCTCCTCTCCTGCTCCCTCCTTCCTCCACTTCTGACTCACTGTTCACTCACTCGTTCCCTCTCCGGCTCCATCTATCCCTCCATTCCTCCTTTTTCCCTCACCTTGGACTCGTCCTCTCCCTCGCCTTCCTTGAGCCGCCACTTGTTTCCGAGATCGCCTCACTATTGTTAAGAGCTGAAAAGTTACTGTTGGTCTCTTATGGCAGGAAAAAAAACACTCTCAGTCTGGATACATCCTTCTTTTTAACTCCTAAGTATAACATCAGACAAGGAAAGACAAACACACAGGGCAGAGGCTAGACTCCATTAGCCGAAATTCCCCTGAGAGGGATTAATATTTATTGTTTCTGATACTGATTTGTTTGCGTTCTTATTGCTTATTACTTCTTTGGGTTGTTGTCTTAGTCTTTCCATTTCTAAATTATCATTAGCACATCTGTTTATCTGCTCTGGCTACAGACTTAAAACACGGATGCAGCTTCACAGCGAGGCTTCACTATCCGACATCAAGAAGCTGATGTCAATCAGAATCAGAATCAGAATACTTTATTGATCCCTGGGGGAAATTATTTTTTGTTACAGTGCTCCATTTTAAACCAACATTAAGACAAGACAGACAATACACTAACTAAGAATAGTACAATATATACATATATATACATATATACATACATAAGTCACTCATAAATAAATAGTTGGAAAAGAAACATGTGTAGTTGTAGCAGCAAACAGTGTGTTAAGTGGATGCGTTGTACAGGGAGATGGCCACAGGCAGGAATGATTTCCTGTGTCGTTCAGTGATGCTTTTCGGTAATCTCAGTCTCTCACTGAACGAGTTCCTGTGACTGACCAGCATGTCATGGAGTGGGTGGGAGGTGTTATCCAACATTGTCTTTATCTTGGACAGCATCCGCCTCTCCGACACCACCTTGAGGGAGTCCAGCTCCATCCCCACAACATTGCTGGCCTTACGGATCAGTTTATTAAGTCTGTTGGCATCTGCGACCCTCAGCCTGCTCCCCCAGCATGCAACAGCATAGAGGATCGCACTGGCCACCACAGACTCATAGAAAATCCTCAGCATTTTCTGGCAGATGTTGAAGGACCTCAGTCGCCTCAAAAAATAGAGACGACTCTGGCCCTTCCTGTAAAGTGCTGTGGTGTTTTTAGCCCAGTCCAGTTTATTGTCAATGTGTACTCCAAGGTATTTATAGTCCTCCACAATGTCAACACTGACCCCCTGGATTGAAACAGGGGTCAAGTGTTTCCTGGTCTTCCTGAAGTCCACGATCAGTTCCTTGGTCTTTGCCATGTTGAGCTGCAGATGATTCTGCTCACACCACGTGACAAAGGAGTCGACCACAGCCCGGTACTCTGTCTCATCATCCCTGCTGATGCATCCAACCACCTCAGAGTCATCAGAAAACGTCTGAAGATGGCAGGTCTCTGTGCAGTGGCTGAAGTCTGTGGTGTAGAGGGTGAAGAGGAAGGGGGAGAGGACAGTCCCCTGTGGTGCCCCTGTGTTGCTGATCACCTTGTCAGACACACACTGTGGGAGACGTACATATTGTGGTCTTCCTGTCAGGTAATCAACAATCCAGGACACCAGAGAAGCATCCACCTGCATCGCTGCTAACTTATCACCCAGGAGGGTCGGCCTGATGGTGTTGAAAGCACTGGAAAAGTCAAAAAACATGACCCTCACAGTGCTCGCCGGCTGGTCCAGATGGGTGTAGACACGATTGAGCAGGTAGATGATGGCGTCCTCAGTTCCGAGACGAGGCTGATAAGCAAACTGAAGGGGATCCAGGTGTGGTCTTACTATGGGTCGCAGCTGGTCCAGGATGAGCCTTTCCAGGGTCTTCATGATGTGGGAGGTCAATGCCACGGGCCTGTAATCCTGGGGGCCATGTGCATCTTTTACTCCCTGTCTGTGACTTTAAACTTGTGCCTTTGTGGGTTTCTCTGCCTTAGATTTACTAGAGTGCCCTTGTTAGCATAACAAGACCATTAGGCTACCGCTATATAGCCTGCTAAAAAGCTAGGTTGTTATGTAGCTTTAGATTATATGTCAACATCAAACCAGAACATCAGTAGCATTGCAACTCATCAGCTCACAGATTACTTCACAACAGTTTGAGTGAAGACTCATTATGCGATGACTGTTTGCAAGGATGCTGTTCTTTTGCACTGTAGACAGATGGGCGCCTTGCCATCACATTAGCTCATCTGTACTTTAGCCGGATGAGCTAAAAACATTAAGCTAACTTAATTCAGACTTTTCTCTGGAGTCTGTTCTGTTTTAAAATGGCTTTCATGGCTACAGAAGAGGATTCTGGTCAGAATTCCCCCAAATATTTTTTTCAGTGGCCCTAATCCTCATCAGTGCAAAATTGATATAATGCTAAGTACTCATCTAAGCTACTAAGCATCTAAGCTAATCTACTGGAAGCAGTACATCTACTTAAATCCAGAACTATTTTTGTGTCTCCTGCAGATAACAAATTTAGGGGTTTTTTGAGTGAAAGCAATATGACTGGAAATGTTTATTTGTTGCTAGCCAACAATACTAACAGTAGCTCTTTCTTTGGTGCTAATTCTAAAGTTACAACCCCTTCAGCTAATTAACAACAGAGCAATAAATAGATGTATGCAAATAAATAAAACAGCTAGAACTAATATCTGCAAATATGTAAACATGTGGATAAAATATTATTACTATATTATTGCTATTATTATTATTATTGTACACTGAACAGTCTTACAGGAGCTGGTATAAAGGACCTCCAGAGGTACTCAGTCTTGCACCTTGGTGCAATCAGTCTTTGACAGAAGGTGCTACTGTGCTATTACTCTATAACTACCAGCGCATGGAGTGGGTGTTGATCAAAACTGATTTGAGAGCATTCTTCTCATGGCCACCTGCTGGACTGTCTCAAGATCAGAACCGACCACTGAGCCGGCTTTCTCGATAAGTTTGTCTACTCTGCCCCTGTCACAGGGGAAAGGTTTCCGCACCAGCAGACCACAGTCCACAGCAAAAACAGAGCACTGGCCACCCCTGTATGACACTTTGTCCAAAAGAGTGGGGAGATGTCGCTTGACCTTAGTCTCCTTAGGAAATAAAGTCTATTGCTAAATATTATTGCTTAGAATATCAAATGTAACCATAACGGGTCCACAGGTGTTGATAAAGAGGCTTTTTTCCCCCATCTTGGACAAAGCCAGGCTATCGCTTTCTCCTTAACCTAGTCTGATATGCTAGGCTAACCACAAGCTCAGCAACTACCACGAAGACACGGTGTTGATAGTAGTTTTTTATATCTCACAATGACAGCATGCACATTTCACTGATTCGTCCATTCTTGCTCCTGGTTGTTTACATGTGAGGCTCAACATAAGAAACACGTGTTTGTTTATCAGTTTGCCTTTCTTCTTCGCTGCCTCTTCATTTCTGTCTTCCTCATATTTTCCCTCACAAAAGAAGGCAAGAAATTAAACAAACCTGTGAGTCATATTTCGTTTATATCTTTAACCCCCACCTCCTCCCGCTTCTCTCCTTTCTGCACCATCGCCCACCTCACCCCTTTACTCATTCCCCTCCCTTGCTTACTCTCATTTCCCTTGCCGTCACCCTGGGTTGTCTTTACTTGATAAGAAAGAAGGAAAAATAAAAATGCATATTGTTTTATGTGCCGTGCAGATGCAGCAGCGGCTGTGCTTTGTAACCAGTTTTTGGTGCCGGCTGTCTCATAAACAGGAACAGCTGGCAAGTATAGAGTATATGTGTGTGTGTGCAGCACAGCAGCAGCGTATAGTTCAAACGTGTGCTTTTGCAGACAAACCTGCCGAGGATTTCCAACAGTTCCGCAACTCCATTGAAGTGCTCAGTTTCATATATGAACCTGAAGGTCAGAGACAGGACACACACAGGCAAAAGCACTATTAAATCAAGCTACAGCTGATAGTTAAACAACACTAAAAACAGGAATTAGATAAACATTAAATAAACAGTTTTATCTTCCTGTAAAATGACCTGTGCGTGCATGAAAGTTGCTAGTATTCACAAATTTCCTATCAAACCATGTCTGAAGCACACCTCCGTGACATTCACAGTTGAATGTGAAGTTTATACACATTTTAGCTGAAACTACATTCAGCAAAAGGAAAAAATGAAAAGCAAGAAGCGCCTTCACTGAGGCAGCTCACTCTCTGGGCAGTATCACTATATAAAAGAAAAGTATTGCATTTTGTTTTCTTTGTTCTCTTTTAACATAGTTTTTAACGTACTTTAAAAAGTTTGTAGTGCAGAAAAAAGAAGAGCAAAGTGCAGGCTTGTTAAACCTATTTTAATATTTTCAATTCAATTTTATTTTGTTTTATTTATATCGCACAAAATCACAACAGCAGTCACCTCAAAGCACTTTATATTGTAAGGTAAAGACCCTACAATGATACAGAAACACTGGTGACAGTGGGAATGACAAACTCCCTTTTAACAGGAAGAAGCCTTTGGGACAACCAGCCATCTGCCATGACTAGTTAGGTTTGAGGGACACAAGACAAAAGACATGAAAATACTTCAAATAATTTTGAGTATAATAATGTTTTTGTTATAGTTACATTTTATAATTAAAGATTATTATATTTATACTGTCTTAAAAACCCATCCTGGGGAATCTTGAAAGAAAGGCTCATATAACAGTATCATTCAGTATCAAATGTTACCAACACAAACAAAGGCAGTAGAATTTAAAACATAGTTTTAATGGTAAAAGACATTCTATGAAGTAATTTACTGTTTAGAATGACCACATATCATTTCCTGTATACCTATATGATGCCAGTACAAACAACGGCAATAAGAAACATATTTTTAAATAGCTCTGTAGAGCGTTATTATCGCTTTGACTTTCAGATCAATCGATCGACCTTGAAGGACAGGTCAGAGAGGTCATGTGTGACGTGATGTTTTAAATGTTTCCACAGTACTTTCTATGTGTCGACAATCAACATCACACTTGTAAGAATCATAGTTTCCAAGTCTTACATCTTTTTGTCAATTTTGAACCAATATAATCTTCTATAATCATCTTCACGACTGATTGATCAATCTGTGATTTAGGACACATGTAGGATGAACATTCAGTGAGCTGAACACATTCATGTTGTGTTTGTAGGAGAAAGAATACAACTGATTAAAGATTAAAGCTAGATTTGACCTTTTTGCTACAACACTAGTTACATTAACAGTCCTGTTTTCACTCTTAATAATTTCCTTTATAAACTAGAAGTTCTAGTACAACAAAAATACCAAGCAGACACTACAATGAACTGCTGCAGGATCCAAAAGATCTTTTCGTTTCTTTCTGAATTAACACAGCATGCAAACCCCTGTAAGGGCTTGGCAAAGTAGAGCCAAACCAATAAACCAAGTTTGTTCTTGCAGAAGAGCAATAGCTCCTTTGGAGCTCAGGCTATAACCTCAATTAGAGATACAAAGAGCCAGCATTTGACAAGTATTCTCACAAGGTGCACGCTGGTTTAAGTACTAACTCTGAGGTCATTTTGTGGCTGTAGCATAATTATCATTTATGCAGGATAGATGCACAAAACGTGGTTTCTGAGCCTGCTCCCCTTCCTGCTCATCGTCTTTGACTGTCATGTGATGTTGAATTATTTGTTTTTAAATCATGAGCATGGGTTGGATGGAGGTTTGGTGTAGCTTGTACCTGAGGAAGATGTTGTTGATCTGTTTGCGGATGTAGGCTCGGAGGCCCAGCAGTTTTCCGTAGACGCGGTGCAGGATGGTCTTTAGGTACTCCCTCTCCCTCGGGTCCTCGCTGTCAAACAACTCCAGGAGCTACTCACACACACACACACACACACACATTTGCTATGAATGAAAGTCTGTACCTGTGAGTACTGCGCTCTAATTCTGACCTCCTCACTCTTACAATTAGTCTCTCAAACTTCAGCTTCTGGAGAAAAATCAAACATTTGTACCAAATGCAGCAGGATGAATATTACAATAACAGTTAATAACACATTAAACATAAAAAAAAGTCAATTTTTAATACATGCACTGAGAGGTCATAGTTGATGAAATTTGAGAAGTACAGCTGCATGTTTAAGAGAAGGGCTTCATTTCTTTACACCTTCAAAGCTTTGGTTTTGCATCTTTCCAGAAGATGAAGAGGAAAGGATTACCTGCAAGACAAACTTCTGGTCCACGTAGCGTTTGGCCATGGAGGGCTGGAAGTCCGGGCTCTCCAGGAAACGCAGAAAGAACTCATACACCAGCTGAAAGAGGAACAAACACCACAACATTACACAACATTTGGCGTGTCTGTGTTTTTATCTTCAGTGGATAGTGTGGCATCCAAAATGTCAAACTATTCTTTCAAAGACACACACGCATTTTGACTCATCTCTTCCTGAAGATGCTGTAAAGTGACTGTACATCATGTCTAAATGTCATCTGGGTAAACATCGAGTCTATGCAGGATTTGTGGGGTTTTTTTGCAGGATTTGCATTTGTTATTGATGCTGGCTAAACTCATAATGTGTTGGCATAAAACTTGAGCCAACATTTAAATGATCTAAATGAGGCAAACACTCAACACAGCATTAAAAGCAATTTAACCCCACTGTGAGAGAATTAACAGTGCTAAAGGCATATTTTGCCTGAACTGTGCTTTTTTTCCCATTACACCTTCATGTTAACTTAGATGAAGTCTTGTAAATCTCCAGCAACACGTGACTGCATGTCACACGGATGTATGGTGTGTACCTGCAGGTGTGGCCAGGAGGCTTCCAGTGTCGGCTCATCTTCCTCAGGGTCAAACTCTGGATTCTCGCTGGGTGGGAGAGTCCTGAAGATATTTACCGAGATCTGGAAAAAAAATCATAAACGCAGGCAAGGAGAAGGAGGTAGTGTGAAGTAGAGAGACAGGAAGTAGAAAAGATGAAAATGCAAAGGGAGGAGGAAGAAGAAAAAGAGATTAGTGAAGAATAAATAATGCATTCTCGCCAATTGTGGATTTAATGGGCAATAATTCAGAGATGAAAGCAGGCGATGAATCGTTTTTAATACTCTATCGCATAATGGACGTGGCAGCCTTGTTACCTTCAGTAATCACCTGCAGTTTGAGGACGTTTGTGTCACTTTAACTCTCGGAAAAGTCGCTGCAACAATGAAACAATTCTCCTTCCGATGGAACGTTTCCAGGAGTAAAGCTGTTGTGTTTGGTGGGTGTCTGTGATAATCTTTTATGTCAACTGACATCTACTTAGCAAGCGTGAAGACGTTTTGGGATGAGGGAAAAACGTCTTTCTGTGGTTTATGTTATCAGTTTCCAAGCAACTTCCACTACCGCTGGTCACACTTGAACATCTGAAGGTTTAACTCACCCTGTCGTTACCTGCTCATTTTAAAGCGCTGTGTGAATCTTGGATAGGCCGAAATCATCTAACCTGTTCATTTTTCCATCTCACTATCTTTAAGATTGTTTGTCTGCTGCAACTTTTCCTACTGTGCATCTCCAAACCTTTGACTATCAAAGAGGTCCAGAACATCAAAGTATCTTAAATTTGCACGTTTCATTTTAAGCTTGATTAAATTACTACTTAAACAGCATAAACACTTTTTATTTGGGTGAGCACACACAGCCGCAATCATTCGGTGCACTGCTCGTTCGACAGCTGTCCAGATGTTGATCATCAACAGAGGGAAAACCATAGATGATGATCGGTAACAGGACTGTTGCTCAGACAGACAGTGTGATAGAAAAAGGTCTGCAAGCAACAACGGTGACCTCAGCTTTGAGAGGATTGTCAAGAAAACTCGACAGAAGAACTTGAGAGATTCATGAGGGGTGGGCTGACACATGAAGAGTGAGCACGCATAGATGTCTTCAGGAAAGCAGAACCAGAGACATCATCAGAAGCGTCTTGTGTGGACTAAAGAGAAAAAGAACTGGACTGCTGCATTACACACTGTATTTTAGTTGGAAATCAGCATCCTAGAGTTTGGAGGAAGAGTGGAGAGGCTCAGAATCCAAGGTGTTAGAAGTCCAGTGTGAAGTTTCCACAGTCTGTGATGATTTGGGCTGTCATGTCATCTGCTGATATTGGTGATGGTGGCGTTTTTGTTTTTTACAAGTCCAAAGTCAACACAGCATCTGCCAGGAGGTTCCAGAGCACTTCATGCTTCCTTCTGCTGACCACAGTACTTAACTACTACTAATGGTTTACCGCGTCTGTTATTACTGAGCTTGATTGGCGAGCCCACTCCTTAACCCCACAGAGAACCTATGGGGTATTGTCAAGAGAACCAAAAATGCAGATGAGCTAAAGGTCACTATCAAAGCAGCAGTAACACCTCATCAGTGCTGATCTGCTCCATGCCACAGCACAATGACGCAGTTATTTATAGGAAAAGAGAAACAAAAAAGTCACGAGTGCATAAATGAACCGACTTTCTTTCTTGGCAATCGCATTACTTCCATGATGCATACGTGTTGACATCACTGTGAGGACGTTAGTATGACTTTAACCTGGGTAATAACTGGGTAATAACACAGCATCAAAGAGAGTCTAGCTCGACTTAAGATTCTTAGGTTTGCAAAGCGTAGCAAACCTAGCCTCGCTTTTTTTTCTTGGCATGTTTCTCCTACGCTGCTTTCATTCCATAATGCTGCACTTGGCTTTAAGAGTTTGATTTCTAAGCTTTTTTAAGTTCATTCACTTTCCTTCCACCCCCATCCTCTGTCCTATCAGCATTTTCGCATCCTCTGAGTATAGCACCTCTATCTACTGCTGGCTTTCTTTTCCTGTTTCAGACCCTCCTTTCTCCTCCTCTCTTTATCCTCTGGGATCTCCAGAGTCCACACTTTCACTCCACTCTTTCTTCCTTTCTTTTCCATCTCTCACACTCTCTCTCTCATCATCTGTGCAGCTGATTGCTCTTTAGCACCTTTGTAAGCATTCTACTTTTCTCTCCCATCCTCCCTTTTTATTTATCTATCTATCTATCCCTCGCTCATCACCTTTGTTTATCTCCCATGGTAACTCCACCGGAGATCCTCCATTGGATACCACACTGACTAGCTTCTCTTTATTTTCCCCACAGCTTGGGATGGGCATCCAGGTGTTTGACAGGGACTGACTCACAGGTGAAAATGTCTTTCCGGCCTTCTAGATCTCTTCTCCCTTCAAGTATCAGGCTATCGATTCATTCGTCCACCCACCACTGTTTGTCACTGTCCATTCCCAAAATATTCCTGGTTTGGTTTTTGGATAGTGAATATTGGAGAATATTGCCTTGTACCTGAGGTCTCTTTTTTAACCCTTCCATTACTGTTTTAGTGCTTTTTAAAGCGCACTAATTTTCCACCTCTCTATTCTTAAACTGTACTACTGTAACTTTGTATTAATCACATTTTTTTCTTTATCTTCACCCGTGCCTCAGTCCAGCCCCTCAGTTCATACTTCGTCTGAAACAGGCTGTTTTAGGTCCTTTCTCCCAGCTTTCTTCTGATTGACTGCCCCTCAGAAGCACAAGATTTTCACGGATGTTTGGAGCTTTTACTTTTTGTGGGCATAGCCACAGCGCCAGAGCATCTAAAACCTGAGCTTCAAGCTCATAGGGATTTGTATACATGCTATCCTCATGCTTAACATGAACATTGACCACTGGAACCAGGATTTCTGCCAGTGTGTTGCAAGTCTAAGAAAGCTACCAGCATCTTTTTTTGGCAAAAGAAAGAACCTTTACATTAGATAATGTATCCTCCAAGCCCACATTTACTGTTAAGTATTTTCACACATAAACAAAAGCTAGAATAAACAAGGGGAACCAGCAGAATAACAGTTTTACTAGTTACGCTGCTATCCAACCACTTGTCTCCACTAATGATGTTTCAAGAGATAAATCGTTCACTGCTGTATGTAAATGATGTTATATATATTTTATGCTGATATCTGTACACATCTGTTGTTATGCTGGAAATGGGAAATAAATAAATTCCCTGGTGTCTTTGTGTTCCTACATCTCTTCATTGTGCAGAGCTGCATATACACAGTGCTGATTTCTGTCTGCGTCACTGCACAATTAACCAGTAAGCAAAAGGGGCGTGCCACATTAATGCTGTTCAATATTTAACTGTACTCGGAGTGCTTTAAGTTAAGTACTATGTACGAAATGATGACCCATGTTTTAAGGGACTTTTATAAGATCAAAGAAAAAGAGTAATCATGTTTCCAAACGAATAAAAATTAGAGGAACATTTGTGCATCCTTTCAGTTATCTATGATCTATGATCTTTATCTTTGGGCTGGAATTGTTTGCACTGGTGCATCATTTTAACCCCTAACCTCCCCTCCTACTGTACCATCTTTATAGCCTCCGGGTAGAGAGGCTCTATGAGGACTCCTCTGCTCGTGGCCACGCTCTCCACCAGCTCGTTGAGCGCCGCACGTTTGATCTCCTTCCCTTTCAGGTCAGCCACGCAGTCCAGGAAATCAAACAGCACGCAGCACTGCTGCAGCTTCTTACAGAACAGGTCGTGCAGCTCTGCCACCGGGGCGTCTGGACAATTGAGAGGTAGGAAGAAAGAGAGAAAGCAAAACGTCAGACACGGAGGTTAAACGAAAAAATGCTTCCCTGTGTGTAGAGCGTAACGCAGGAAGCTGGGGTTTACGTATTGTTTGGCGCGGATCCTCTCTAAAAGCTATTGGGATAGAGAATATTACTCTACAAACACATCTGTACACACCCACGCATACATACACGACTGTCCACACACACACCTTCCTCCAGAGGGCTGTGTTGTATCTCACTCCTATTACCTGTCAGATTCATTCCTTAGACCAGTTTGTCACGATGAAACTACCTGCTGCTGGTCGTCATGTTGAAATCTCATGCCTCCAAAAACTCCACTTTTCACAGAAAAAGAGAAAGTGCCTGATGCATTTGGATTACTGAAGCCCTAACTCATACAATGAGTTTTAAATTGATTCCACAGGCCTGGGGAGGTGGGGAGGTGGGGTGCAGAGGTGAGAAACTCAATGCAGCCTGTAAAGCTTTATGCAAAAGAAATAAAAACATTAAATCCACACAGAAAATAGAGAGCTGCAGGGTTTGACAGCTGCCCAATGGGAATGCTTGGTTTCTTTTTATGAGTAACCAGATGATTGATGACTCAATAGCTAAAAATAGCAGCAAAAAATCCACATCTGAGTGAGATGTACGAGAGGCTTGCACTGAAAGATAATAAACAAATCCATACGGAGAAAAATTATGTTAAAAAAACTAGTGCAAAATACTAAAACAACTCCTCTGTGCTAACATGCTAACAGCAACAATGTAAAAATGCGAAGGTGTCATAGGATGTTCATGTAATGGTTTTGGACTTTGGGTGTATTCAGTTCCTGTCATTTCTTGTTTCGTGATGTAACCCCCAACTGCAATATTTGTAGTTTTTTCTCCGTGTTCTTTGTTGAATGTGCTGACCTCCTGCACATGTATGACTTCATCCTCAATTAAAGACGTAGATATGAAAACTTTTTACTCCAGAGTTTGCATCCACTTTTTTGACTACATTTGATTACAGTCAATTTAGTTTTGTCACAACAATATTTCTTTCAAAGCAATTTATATTGTAAGGTAGAAGCCTTACAGTGAAACTGAGAAAAGCCCAACAATCAGATGACTGTCTGTGAGCAAGCATTTGGCAACAGTGGGAAGGAAAAACTCCCATTCAACAGGAAGAACCTCCACCAGAACCCGCCTCAGGGAGGGGCAGCAACATTTTTAAAAAAATCCAACTAAACCAGCAGCTAAAATTTTAAAGTCTAAGGAGCTTGGAAGAAAAAGCATCTGGACTTCTTTAAGTTCACCTCTCATCTGAGAAGCTTCTTCAGCTCAAAGGTCAAATGGTGGAGAGTCCCAGATCATCCCGGCCCTTCTGGCCGCAGGAAATCACATGATAGGGTGGGGCTAGGTTTCACAATGAGTTCACCCAAAACCTTGGCTGATTGTGACCCACCCCCGTTCTCACACCTTGGTTCTTTTGGGGGGGGGGACACTCTCATAGGGCTTAAATCTGGGACTCTCCGCCATTTGACCTTAGAACTGAAGAAGCTTCTCGGATGAGAGGTGAAACGTCTTCAAGCAACTTAAAGAAGTCCAGAGCTCCTCAGACTACGATGACCTGGATGACAGAACCTTCACAGACCTAAAACTTTAAAAATAACTAAGTACAGATACACTGGTCAGCTAACCAGAGACCAGAATCGGATGATTTTCGGCATGCTAAGAGAAAAGTAATTAATGCATCTGTAAACTGGTGTAAAATACCATACTTAAAAACATATGGCATTTAATTGCATTTAACTGAACTGGTGTATACTGGTTACTCCATATCCTTTCAGTCTGCTATGTCCCATTAATCTCCCTCTGTCAGAGGAAAAAATACAGCTTACCAGTGGCTGGGAAACAGTCTAGACTAACTGTGTTCGAAGGTTCGCACACTCACACACACAGCGGGAGTGGATTAATTTTAACCCTTCTTAACCCCCAGGTGGGAAGCACAGGAGGAATATGGGAGTGCTGACTAGAGCTCTTCCAAGCCCCAGACCCCTCACCTATTGTGGGCACACCACAGCCATCTGCTGCCTTTGGCACAGAGCTTCACAAGGATAGACAAGGACTACCCTTCGCTTGAGGTGTGAGAACATGCTCTGTCGAGTCCGTTTTATTTCATCGTTTGTGCCCTTCTGTGTTTTCCATACGGTAATATCTCAGTCACGAGATCAGTGACCCAGGTTATCCGAATTAGCACTTTGGGGTTAGGATCAAGGTCACGTCTTGTTTCTGCTCCATGAGTAATCATTCCATCAAGCTCTTCATTCTGATGTTTCTACAACCTTCTTGCCTTCCATAAACACTAATGGTTGCGGTTGGGGCTGGCATCCATTGAGCTGCACTGAGTGGTCAATTTGTTCTTGAATTGGAGCCATTTCTCTGTGACTGGACAAACGTGTGAAAGCCAAGTTCGCACAATCTTCTGACTATTTGCAATGGGGAAAAAAGCGAGTGTGAAAAGTCCATGGGTGAACTACTTCTTCTGACAACTCGGAGAACAAATGCGAGTCTAAAAGTACAAACATTTTCATGTCGTTGACGTGAAGACGTGTCCCACCGCTCCACTTTTCCTCGCTCCTTCCTAATCTACCACCCCCTGTCCTTCCCATCTTTCCAATCTTCTCTTCTGACTCCTCAAAGGTCCACACCCCTGTTTTTTCTCCGTCCTCTCTCAACCTCTCCTCCCTTTCTGCTCTTCCTCTGTAGGCCGACTGTGAAGGTGAAATCTAATCCATTTTTAATGGAGAGTAATTGTATGAAGATGTACCGTGCGGGACTGAGAGGAGGAAGGGAAAAAAACGAACATGGCAAGGTGAAAAGAAAAGGAAATGAAAAACTGCGTTTGTGCGCTCGTGCAGACAGGCAACGAGGACGGGAGGTGAGAAAAAGAGAGGAAGGATGAAGGGAATAAAGGGACTCGGTGGGTCGTGTGAGAGCAAGTGTGGGAGAGAGCAAACCAAAGAGCCGAGAAGAGAGGGGAAGTGTAGGGAGATGACAGGCCCAGACGGAGCGGCTGATGTCACCCCGACATGCCGCTTACAGGTTGACAGTGGTTAGATTTAGAAAAAGAATTTACAAGGATACAAATTGAATACACAATGAGACGGCAGACGGATCAAACTGAGGCGATAATGAGCACGTTTCAGTTTTTTGCAGGTCACTGCAGACTCGCTTATTCAAAGCAGCTTTAATATCATGTCAGTGAAGCCATTAGAATATCAACTAAGGATCTTAATCACACTGAGTCACTTGTGACTGAGCTATTTTCATGTTTTCTGACAATCCAAATTGGCCGTGCTCTGACTGTAACACCGCTGCCATTAAAAGCAAGCGGTTACATTTTATTTTTCGATTTAGTGCGTCTGTATTAGCTCAGGACATCCATCATCGACGTGGCACACACAGACACACACACCAGCGTTACATCAGCAGCACACGAATATAAAAGCACGTAAAATACAAACACCCTTTCCCTTAAAAATATTCCCAGCTACACTCATGTATTAGAGCCGGTAAGCTATCAGTACTCAAAAACTGCTTTTCTAATACTTTTTTTTGCTGCTGGTCTTCGTACGGCTGCAAAGAGAACAATTTTTTTCAGACATGAGAAGAATAATTGATCAGTTTGGTCTTTTGAACTTCTTTAGTTTTCCTTTATATGTAACGTTCTCAGCTTTAAGCTTTTTGCTTTGGTTTAACCTCATTTCCAGCGATAGGCTGGTATTTTGAGGGGAAACGGATCTAAATCCTGCTGAACACTGCCTGCCCATGACCAAAGAGTGAACAAAGTAGGCCACTTTGCAAATAAAGACCCAAACGTTTGTCTCGGGAAAGGTTGGAGGCCAAAACAGAGGCAAAAGGAGAGTGAATATTTGTGTTGCATTTGTCAGGTGCACAAAAACATGTCCCCAGGGTCATAAATGCAAATGTAAACACTAATGTAATCAGGCCACTGCAAGCAAACCCACATTAACTTTAGAAAGTAAGCTGCTTCCAAATGACAACTTAATATAATACTGTATAACATCTTATTGATTTTTATTATTTAATCCATGAATTAAAGTTTTAGAGTTCAGGCCGCAATATGCTGTCAGGACAGATTCGACGCACCGTAGCATGGTAATTTTAAAAAGATTAAAAGTGTGTTGAAGATGTTGATGCCGAGCATGTATATTGTTAACATCTACCCTAAAGACAGGGACTGTCACCCTGAAAAAAAAACATTTCCACTAAGATAGAAATGTTACATCATAGGACGAAGATGTTCACTCTGTGTAGCTGTGTACGGGTGGTTGTTTCGCTCGGAGGCTAGACGCACATAGCCAAAAACAGCAGCTCGGGTTCAATCCTGTCCTAAGTGTCTCTGCTGTCTTTCTTTCTGTGTCAACATGTTTTTTAACAAAGTTGAAAAGAATAACTGTGTATTCATTTGCAGTAATCATTGCTCTTAAGGAGAAAAGTGGGACCAAAACACACCAGCCAATTGCGATCACTTTCAGAGGGTCAAGGTTTTCCCTTTAATGCGTCCCCCTTATCTTCACTACTATTGATGCACGATAAAAAATACTTTCATATGAATTTTTAAAAATTCTGAAGGTGCAAAAGGAGTTGAAGGTATGGAAAAAGCAATTAAGTTAGAAAGTTTTAACAATAGCTGAACTACAGTGATCAAGAGTTTATGTTCGGTTTAGGGAAGAAAATTAAATTAATAAAGAAGCAGTGCGCAGTTTATGGGATAAAAGCTCACATATAATGTGAGAATGAAAATTAGGATCCTTTTACATTTTACTGATACACAGAAGTTCATTTGCACATAAACTGAAAGTCTTAAATAGCTGCCTCAAACATCTGGGCCACTATACCAAAATACAACCATTTATACAAAAGAAAGACACAATTACAAAATACAGAGATCTTTATGTGCCGAGCGGGTCGCTTTTTCTCCTCAAATGCATTTTTATCCAAATCAGAGCAGCATCTTTGTGAGGTTTTTCCATTGGGAAATCAAAGAAAAGTTACTGTCGTCCACTCAAACCTGTGTGTGTTATTTATTAAAGCCTAAAGGGTTCGAGTAATTAAACTGTTCTTTCTGCAGGTCAAAATACGGTTTTTATATTTATAATTATTTATAAATTCATATGATACAGTTTCATTTCATGTCTAAAACATTCAGGTTCACACAGTGGAGCTGATGTTATGATTTTTTCTTGTTGCTAAAAAACCACCTAAATAGGCTTGTGTCAAGTGCTGTTGTCATGCATCTTGTCATGTAGAGTTAAAAGCTAAATTCCTGACACAATTCAGCATCATTACAAAGCTCTCACTGTGCGATGTGGGAAGGCAACGTGTCATAAAAATATAGTTTCATTAGTTATTATTAATCTTAGGCTTTCACAGTTTGTTTTTGCCTTCCTCCCCTCACACCCCCAACTGGTTGTGGCAGATGGCTGCCCCACCCTGAGCCCGGTGCTGCCGGAGGTTTCTTCCTGTTAAAAGGGAGTTTATCCTTCCCACTGCCACCAAGCTCGTGCTCAAAGGGGATTGTCTATCCCCTTTGGCTTCTTTATATATATATAAAGGCAACTCTTGTTGTGATTTGGAATTGAAGTTTAATTAAACAGAAAAAAAAAGGAATCTCCTCAAAGGTGCTCGATCCGGAGTCAACACTGCATTTGTTGGGCTCTAATTTTATCATCATTGTGGAATCACATGTTAACAGTTGTAAATATGTGTTGTGCATCAGCAGCAGGATGGTGATTGTGTATCAGATGTTTACCATGAACGAACGCATGACCTGAACAGATCTGGTCATGAAGCCCACAGGCACGGATGATGTTTTAGCGAAGCTGAGCCATTTTCTTTTAAAAAGGGTTTGTTGACCATAAGAGAAATCTCCAGCATCTGCTTTCCAGGAGAGGAGAAACGCTCGGTGGCCGATTAAGAAAAGACGATGGACCACGGAGAAGGAACAGACAGAATGTGACGTAGAGTAAAAATGTGAGAGGAGGGTAGGGCTGATTTGGTAACGGGAGCATTAAAATGTAAGACTGAGTAGCGCCGCAACACCATCAAAACACAAACACTCACATACCCCCAGCTGCATGCGACTAAATATAGTCCTGCTGGAGAGCGACACGGAAAAGAAGGAAGAAGAATCTGGGGAGGAAACAGGAGAGAGGAGAGGGGAGCGGTACAGGGTTAAAAGATGACATCATCCCCTTCCTCCTCATCCTTCTGCTTCTGTCTCGCTCATCTATCCATCGATAGGTTCCTCCCTTCATTTTTCTCCTCTGGTCCCTCTCTTCACTCATTCATTTCCCTTCCCTCCCCATCTCTCTGATGTTTTTTTTTTTAAATAAGCAAGTACAGCTCAGCTCTTTAAGTAAGAGTCATTCTGTTTGGGGCTGAGTGTGTGACACAGAGAGACAGCAAGAGAGGAGGACAGCTTCTGTTTTAGCTACCATGCAAGCCGCCTCTGCAGCCCTGTCATTAAGCGCACATGCTCAATGCACAGATAAAGTGACGCAGAGAGGAAGATAGGATGGGGAGGGAAGGGAAGGGGGGGGGCAGAAAGAGGTAGAGGGAGATAAAGCAGAGAATGGCACAGTTATAAATAGTAGAAGGAAGCTACAGCAGCTATCAGAGCTGAGACACCATGCAGTGTGTAAAAGTCCGGGCGGTATAAATATCACCTTAAGGGGTTTAGGTGACGTGCTTTAAGTCCATCTCTAAATAATCTAATCCTCCTGAAACACACGATCTGTGCACATCGTGGCAAACTGTCAGGGAAACATGTGCAACATGTATCTTGCTCATATAAACAACATGATTAGGAAGATTAATGAGAAGCGAGGGTTGCGATGTGCGATTAGACGTCCCCCGTTTTATGCGTTTTCAATAAGACTGAAGTGTAAACAACAATTTACCTCCCAGGGAAGCTCAGGACCAGTGATCCTGGTGCTTTAAATTAGAGCAGGAAATACTTGGAAGTTGTCATTTGGTGACGGTACTGAGAATTGGTAATGAGACCAGCTGGGTATTAGCATATAAGATGTAAATAGTGTTGTATGTACAGACTGTTAGAGGCAATCGAGCCTATACTGGCAAACAGAAATGGTTAAAAAAATGTGGTGTTTTGGGGGGTTTTTGCTCTTATTATATTCCTCCAAGTCAGCTCAGATATCAGAACCGCTTTTCATGAAATTTGGTGGCATAAATGTGGTATTCCAGACGTCTGTTCTCCAGTTTCTCCATCAGGTGTCCGAACTACCTCAGCTTCTTACAGTCTCCGCTCTAATTCATCCCAAAGGTTTTTCTATCAGGCCGAGGTCAGGACTGTGTACTGGTGCGCAGTCACAAAGTTGGGAGCAGGAAACTGTCCAAAATGTCTTGGTATGCTGAAGCATTAACAGTTCCTTTCACTGGAACAAAGGGGTCGAACCCAACACCATAATCCCTCCTCCTCCAAACTTGGTGCAAAGCAGTTAGACAAGTACTGTTTCTCCTGGCAACCGCCAAACCCAGACTCGATTGTCACACGGAGAAGCGTGATTCACCACTTCAGGGAACACTTCTCTGCTGAGTCCAGTGGTGACGTGCTTTACACCACTGCATCCGACATTTTGGATTGCATTTGCTTGTCCATGGAAACCCATTCCACCAAGCTCCCTATTCACTGTTCTTGAGCTAACCTGAAGGCCACATTAAGTTTGGGGTACCATTGGGTTTCTTAATTTTTGTAATTATCAGAATGATATGAAAGCTTTAAAAAGTTAATCAGATTTGTGCAAATGATCTTATTTAGTTTATGATCTGCTTTTCAGGGAAATTGTACAAATCATGGCATTAAATAAATTAATATATGAAATCGCTATTCAAACTTCCAGACTGCACTTGAGCTAATCAAGACTGTGACTGATTGTCACAAGTGTAAGTGGTAAGAGTAATTTTGGGGGGGCAGTTTAATTAATGTAGTGCTTATTTTCTGTCATATGTATTCTATATTGTTATTGTTCTGTATTGTAATGAATTCAAGCTATCTTCTTGAGGCAAAAGCTCAGGCTCCAAGGTGCTCTAAACTCTCAGTTTTAGACATTTTTTACTAGTCCTGGGTCCACATGACATCACTGAGAGAGGATATTCCTAATATGGTCATCTGGTCAGGTAAAAGTGGATTATTCTGAACTGTGAATCATGCAAAGCTACTCTAGTTGAGTCTGAGAACAAAAATAGTGAGCTTGACATGAATATTAAAGGTCTAATTTAAGATAAAGTGAGATGTTTTGTATCCAGGAAACCAAACGGACTTTGTAGGGTACAATCAAACATGATTGTACCCTACAAAGACTGACATGATCTTTAGGCAAGCTGATTTTGTCATCATCGTGGTCTGAATTTTTAAAAGTTGTGCAGGATGTTTGAAAGGTCAAAATAAAATTTACTATAAACTTTAGAAAGGATTGGTCTTGTGGCTTTTAAGAAAGTGACTATTATCTCTTTTTTTCCTATTTTTAGGTCAAATCATCGCTAGGACCTTCTGAGTGCCAAAAAACAAGACAAAATCATACTTATGTATCAGTAATTTCTCATCGTGCATGCTAAAGTAAAACAAAAAAACGAGGTTGAAGTGAAGCTTGTTACTGAATAACAATGACGCCGACAGCCACATCTGAAGACCTGCGCTCCAAATCGGCATTATATTTTAATAGCGGCGGATATCAAAACACGCAGCGAGTCTTTATGCCGTACTCAGCCATTCTCTGTGTGACAAAGGCTGTGAAAGAAACCTCTGTCATGGCAAAAGATTAAGTAGCGCGCTAAGCCCATCTTTAAATAATCCAATGTTACTAATAATACACTTTTCCACCACAAAGCATAATGAACAGAGACCGACTGGACGTTCAGGCCAGTTCATTACCTACGATCAGATTAGTCGCCATCAGGAAATGGATTTCTCATAAGGATCAATAAGAAACAAGCTATTTGAGCTGCCAAGCATCGCCACTCGTCTCCTTTCTTAAAGTCCACACTGGCATTGACAGCAGAGCGACTTTCAAAGATGTTGAAATTCTCCTTCCGAAACAGAATATTTGCTGTGAGAGATGTAAACACAAATTGGAGACGGTTAGTAAACAAATATGAGAGAAGGTTATCCCAGCTGGAGACATCCTCAACATTTGATTAGCAGCTTTCTGCGCTGCTGTTGCTGCTGCTTTTCACAAACAAGGAAATGTGATAAATGAAAAAAATCTCACATTTCTTGTCCTTGATTTAGGCCGAGCATGATTTTTTTTTTTAAAGCTGCTTGTGATTCATTGCAAACTGGGAGCAAGCTCCTTGCAGCGTATTTATTTTCCTGCTTTTAATATCTCACCCTTCTAAGAGCATTTTCCTCAAAACGACCGTTCACGGCTCGGCCAGGATTTGATGACTCTTTGTTGGCCTTGCTTTGCACGTGTGCATATTTAATAGCGAAACACCCACAAAGGTTGAAACTTGCAGTGATTCAATCAGAGAGCTTATTTACCCGAGCATCGCTGTATTCCTTTAAGGATCCACTGTTTTTTCAGTGACACTGCAGCGCGCGTGCTTATTGCATTGCTGGCCGTTTCATTACATCCTCTCCCCTGCAATATCCTTTTTTTATTTTTTTTTATTTTTTATCTCTACCGTCTCTCCTCCTCCACCTGCCAGCTTAATGCTCAGTCATTTCCTCTCTCCTCATCCACTCCATTTCTTTCATCATCCCCCTCACTTTCTCCCCCCCGCTCCCTCTTAATTGATCTTAGACAGTCAGAGAGAGCAAAAACTACTCCATGCCTGCTGTAACCCAATACCAAGGCCCATCCAGCTGGCCCTAACACACACACACACACACAGAGAGAAAGAGAGAGTCATTCAATCGCCCACATGCAATCTGTGTGAGAAGGTGAATGATTTACAGTAAACAGCACATTTAAAACAGAGCCTTCTGTACATTCATTATTTTAATGTGGACAAACACACAGCCCAGACAAGATAAAACACAAACATGTGAACACGGGGGCTGCTCATGTGGGGTTATGATACGCTGCACAGACAATATTTCTCTCGTTGACAGATACAGTATGTAACCCTAAAAAAATGAGAGTAGTGAGGAAAATGAAATACACAAGGATAACTTTAAATACTTAAACATGTGCTTTTTTTAGGGGAAATGGAAAATGTGGAGATTCAGAGGTACAGCCGGATAAAGTGCACCTCGGCTTAGCTCTTTGAGCTAGCACAGCATTCACTGTTGTGGCTAATATTAGCTAATATTTGTAAACCTTATAGATACTGTAAATATTATTGAATTATGGACATGTTTGGTTAAGTGTCTCTACTCTATGACTCCTCTGCCATAGTTTTATTCCACAGGTTAGTACATTTTGCCTTGTTAGCATTAGCCATCAATGGACTAGCAGAGCACCACTGATGTATATAAACACTCATCATGACCATGAACGTCACGGTAATTTGGGGCTTTTAAGGATTTTTTTTAACTGATTATACAGCAGACACCTTTGATGACTAAAAAACAAGAAGTGAGTGCAGAAGTCTGAATTTTAAATTAAATGTTCTCTAATCTACAGGAGTTTAATCAAAAGTTTAAAGTTTG
This sequence comes from Copadichromis virginalis, assembly GCF_057382275.1. NCBI lineage: Eukaryota > Metazoa > Chordata > Actinopteri > Cichliformes > Cichlidae > Copadichromis > Copadichromis virginalis. Next base: position 50,252,143 of record NC_140620.1, read on the forward strand.
AATACAGAATCAAATAGATAACTTTAATTAGATGACTTTGGTAGCCATCTGATCTTCTTGTGGATTGGTGGAGTTCATTTATTTTGTTGGTTCCCTGTCACGGACCAAGCTTTTAAACAAATTTTCAAGATTGCTGAGATCAGAATTTTGGACGGCCATTCCAGATGCCTGATGGGCAAAGTGAAGATTCAAGAGTCATTAGTCTAAACAATTGTCTACCTCTGTACCAAGATCTGGAAGAAGACCCAAAATGTCACTTAAAATGTGAAGGAGTTGGTTCCTCGGGAGCAACTCAGGAACCATCAAGTTTCCAGTTCATGCCATGAACTGGAAACTGCTAGAACACACCAGCTTCACTGTCCATGGTGAAGCACACTTTATATCACCTGACCAAGAATGAAGCCAGTGCTCCAAAATCCAATGCCAAATGCATTCTGGAGAAAGTTTGATGATAAGATGAGACAAAAAATTTTGAAGGGGTGAAGCTGAAGCTTTTAAACTTTAAGACTTAAGTACTAACCAAGCATGATGGTGGTAGCATGCTCTGGGGCTGTTGGTTACCAGTGGTATTTGTACATCGCACAAAGTGGATAGAATAGTGAAGGAGGATTGTTGGCTCAAACTAGGATACAATCGGGTGTTCCAACAGAACAATGATCACAAACACACATTAATGCTGGTTTTGAAACAGATAAATCAAGCTAACATTAAGCTTCTGGAATGGACGTCCTAAATTCAACTCAAATCTATTCAATATTTGATTTAAAGCCAGTTCAGTGCCAGGAAACCAGAAGATTTAAATGATCTCCACCAGTTCTACCAACAACAATGATCACATATCCAGCCAGAGTGCCACAAAGCATCGAGTTGGTCCAGCTGCAACATTTTAACCATATATCAGTGGGGGTGCATGTATACATTTAATCCTGTATGGATTAGAGAAAATTCAAATTTGTGTGCCGATTCTATTTTTTTTTCCAATTCACTAAAGATGGACGCTGTACGTTGCACCCTGGAAAAAGAAAAGTTCATCATGAAAATATTAAAAACCCAAAACTGCTACGACGATCACGCCCCTGATGAGTGTATGTTAACTTGTGACCACAACTGCAGATGCTGCCTTCAGGCTTGTGAGATGCAGAAGGTACGACCTCTTTCTATTAAAAAAAATACTTTGTGATGCTTTGTGACGTTACAGTAAGAAAAATGAAAAGCAGCCAGCAGACCAGTGAGTGCTACTTCACAGGTGCCAATATTATTATGACATTTGATGGTAATCAGCTATATCAAAACAATAAATCCTTTTTAAGCTACCTAAATGAAGTGAGTGTCTGACACTGAATTAAACTACCTTACGTCAGATAAAGCAGACAAAAAGAGATAAACGATTTCAACAATATGCTGACAGTGAAATTGTCCTTTGACTAAGCTGCATGTGTTATTATGTTAAGTGATTTTAAATCATCTAGCAGACAGCCATACTGAAGGGGAAATACTCCGAGTCATCTGCACCTCGTATTACAGAAGACTTCAACCACACTGGATACTGGTTTACATGACGTCAGTAATCCAGTCAGTTCTTACATGATACAGTTACTCTTTACGGGAGTAGCAGCTGCAACTGTGATTTATATTAGAGAATTATGATAGAATACGTATAAAAAAATAAAAAACTGCATTTTTATTTAACTACAATTCTTCTGTCATAGTTGCAGCATTTGCAGAGCACGCCTTAGGCAACATGGTAGCGTGGCCGAGCGGTCTAAGGCGCTGGATTAAGGCTCCAGTCTCTTCGGGGGCGTGGGTTCGAATCCCACCGCTGCCAGACTTTTTCTTTTACATAACTTCCTTAAGGATCAATAAAATATTCTGATTCAAGGTAGAAATGCATTGTTGTGTTCTCAATCCACAGCTCTCTTAAAACAGAGAGACAGAAAAACAACGCAGTGTAGCCACTATGTTGCTATAAGGTTACCCATTTTCTGCTACGTATTAACGCAAAGGTTTACACAGCTGCTTTTTATCTACACCTACCGGTCACCGCATTAGGTACCCTTGTTCAACTGCTCATTAATATCTCATCGGCCAATCAAATGGCAGAAACTCTGTACATATCATCAAAATGAGCTGCTGAAGTTCAAGTTAAGTGCTGATCTACTATATTTTCCCACACAACCATCTGTAGCTAGATGGCAGAGGTCATTACAAACAAGAGATGCAGAAGAGCATCTGTGAATGCACAACAAACAACATGAAAGCGTGTATCCATCCTGCCTCCTATCGCTGGTTCGGGCTGGTGGTTTAATGGTACAACCGAGGGTTCCGGTTGGTACTGTTATTGACCATTTCCATCCTTACATGGCCACAGTGTACCCATCTTCTGATGGCTGCTTCCAGCAGGATAACACCAAACCAAAAATAATTTCAAACTGGTTTCTTGAACGTGACAAGGAGCTCACTTTGTACTCAGACGCCCTCCACAGTCACCAGATCTCAATCCACAGATTCACGTCACAGACCTGCAGCTACTGTGTGATGCTATCATGTCAACATGGACCAAAGTCTGTGAAGAATGTTTCCTGCACCTTGTTGAATCTATGACACGAAGAATTAAAAGTAGGGTTCAACCCAGTACCACTATTAGTACCTAATAAAGTACATTATAGAGCAGGGCGATATGACCAAAGATATTTATCACGATATACATTGGAAAATTTGCGATAACGATATAACTGACGATATAATTGACACTAAACAAAATACTTTACAACTCCACAACTTTATTAGTGCAAAAAAAATAAATAAATCAACGTATTTTCACTTAAACAAGCAGCTGTTTTTTATGTGCATTAAAGTTATATAAAAAGTTAACAGTGCAAATGCAAATTCCTTGCTGACAGTTTAACCAAAAGGCATTTCCAGTGGAAATTGACCGACATATCCTCAGCATAACCATGTATAATATCCACAAAACTTAAAAAGAGGTTATACACACATAATACGGTAATATTATGTTGAAGCACAGTACGCATCACTCCGCGAGGCTCCTGCCTACGGTAGCCGCAACGCTCCGACAATCCATCAAGTGGTGCGGGTTCGTAGCTTAGCAAAGTCGTACTAAAACATTTAACAGATTTTTGAGCGCCGTGTACGACATAAAATTGTTTCGAGGTCAGTAAACACAACCAGAATTCATACATAAGGCACATGGGATTATAAGGGGCACTGTCGATTTTCAGAAAAATCAAAGGATTGATTTTAAGTGTGCCATATTTTCCAAAAAACACTTTAATAACGACGGCCCGCTAGCACGCTCTACCAAAAATAGTGCTTTGCTGTGTATCTGACGGACGAAAGCTAAACCAGTTCCACACCACTGAAGTTGCAGCAATTCTGGTTCATCCGTTTCATTCAACAATCCGCTTTCGCCTTTCTTGTTCTCTGTCGCCGGCACGCTTTTTCCGCCATGTGCGTATGAAAACTAAGGCACTGCACATGCACGCTTTACCCATATTCTATCCCGATATTTAATTTTCCTATCGTTGCCCGACATTATACCGGTATTACCGTGAGCGGTATGATATGGCCCAGCCCTAGTACATTATGTCGTCTTGACCACACATTAAATACAACAGCCAAAGTGGCCGGTGAGCGTACATCACCAGCCCAGTTTGCACTGAACCAGTGGAAAGAGTAAGACTTTTATTAGAATTCATCTTCTAACTCAAAGAAATGTCCTTATCCCATTAGCAGAGTGTGACGCTGCCAGATATTAACCTTTATTTATTTTTTAACTTCAAACACAGTAAGTCTCATACTGAACAAAACTGCAGTCTTTTTCTATCTACATAAGATACCATTTTCTTATTCTGTTAGATTTTAGCATCTTCTCTAAGATTTCAATATGAATGTCTGACGGCGTGTTTTTTCCTTCTAATCCCTTCATTGTTAGCCGTGAAAATGGCCCATTTTCGAGAACATTACGAAACACAAGCAGCAGTGTATTTTTGTACTTTCCAAATCAGCAGTGGGAGCGTTTGAAATGCATTTCCTATCAGAAGCAGAGGCACTAAAAAAGCATACTTCGACCTGGTAAAGAGCATTCAGTGGGCTGATAACATAATCAGGCAAATGAAACGCTGCTAAGAAGCACACTTGCAAAAAGACTGACTACCTACTGTGCGGATGAGTATTTCTTATCTTAAAGGGGAACACGAGCTTCTAAACTATTACTTCACATAACCACTTATTCAAAACATGAAATGACATTCAGGTCTTCCTATTATCCCACAATGCATCAACTCACCATCTGTTACTCTGTGAAACAGAGTCCGATTGTTTGTAGCGCTTGTCTCATGTCTGCAGGGTGTTTCGTAGCTTTTAGAGCTGCTTAAATGCTACATCGACTGGCAGAATGGGTTTTGTTCAGGTACGGGAGATTTAACGCTCCCTAAGCTCACACAGCATCCTTTAGGGTCTTCAGTTATTTGAAGACACTCAGCAGCCCTTTGAAAAGCCACTGCTTCTGGCAGCCAGTGATGAAAATGTCAAGGACGGAGAACATCATGCATGGCTATTTGCTTATGAGAATATTTCTTTGGCATGGTTCAAATATCAGTGAGAAATGCCAACGCTAGTTTGCACACGGGCGGCTGTTTGCATGGAAATATGTGCATGCTGCAGTTTTGCTGCTTTCACATAAGTGTGGGAGGTAATAATAAACAACTAGGTATAAATTTTTGATGAGCAGAAATCCAACACCATGGATGACTGCAAGAAACAGCTGTGGTGAAACAAATGCTTCATTATTATTATTATTATTTTGCCCTTCATTTGCTGCTGTTTTACCAATAGGATGGTGAGCCTGACCAAATTGTCCTCTAACTGGGACGGCAAAACTAGAGCCTCTGGTGGCATTCGTTTTACAGGAATAGTTCGAGTATGATCATCTTGTGATTTCCAAATACAGATACATGTTTGCTTATGCCCTAATTTTAAAAGTAGAAAATGAGACATAGGGCAGGGCTTGAAGAAGAGCTTCGACCTTCCCTTTACTTTGGCTCTCCTGTTGATCCATGTTTGGATTACATCATTCACCACAGTCAAATATGCAATGTAAGCTGTAAAAGTGGGGGAGAATGAGCTGCTGGGCCGGGCTGAGCAGAAAGTCTGCTTTGTGTGTTTTCTCTTTGAGCCCCATGATCTCCCCGCAGATGCACACACAGTCACGCACACTCAGACCTTGGGAACATTTTTCGGGCAGCTCAGAACATGATTGTTGATCTGCTGCATAGTAAAACCACAATTTCGACTTTAACTTATTTATATGGCATCAAATGACAACAACAGTCGCCTTACTGTAAGATAAAGACCCTACAATAATAGAGAGAAAAGCCTAATAATCAAGCAAGCACTTTGGTGACAGTGGGAAGGAAAAACTCCCTTTTAGCAGGAAGAAAGCTCCAGCAGAACCAGGGTCAGGGAGGGGCACCCTCTGATTGGTGGTAAAACCTGAAAAAGACCTAATCCTAAACTCTAGCTCCTATCATGCTTATTTGCTATCTGGACATCACTTCTCTGTACAGTAATAACATTTGTCCTGCAGTGCAGGTGCTTTTATTTTCATTCACCATGTGGGCTTTTCTATTAGCACACATATTATTTCATTTTAACCAATCACTGTTGATATTTCTACCAGCAGCAATGGCACCTCTGCTTTGATGTTATTGCTCATGGTGTGTTTTGTTCTTCATGTCGATTCAGTCTGTTTGAGAAAGAGGTTGTGCGGATTGTACATGACCTACATGAATTACTGTAAATCAGACAAGAACGTAAGCACAGTGGAAGCACAGGCCTCTAGTATACTGTACTATATTAAGTGCAACAGGAAGAAAAGTGCGAAACTTAGCTGCAGAGGGAACAGAGACTGAGTGGATGTCAAGGTCAGTGGATGTCAGGCCTGCTCACAGCAGTTGCAGGTTCCTGTTTTAATCTATGGCAACAGCTGGCTCAGTAATCTCAAAAATCATCCTGAATCACATACGTGCAAATTCTCTTTGGTGTGGGAAAAGGCCACAAATCTTAATCACAAGTTTGCATGTCTGCTGACTAGATGTCGAACAGGAATGTGACCTTAGTCTCGTTGGCCTTCCAGCAGCGACACAAGACCCGTGACCGAGGAGCTGTGCTGGTGTCTGTGGCCCCAGGGGAGAGCATCGCAACTGTGAAGGAGCATTGAGCTAACAGCCTGTTCTCTATCTAGGCAGGCAACTGCAGTGCACCTGAGCAAATGGAGGACTAAAACCGGGACAAACTCAATGGGCACCCCAAGCTAATAATTCTGCAATCAAATTCTTCTATAATATGTAAAGAAAAAAATGCCAAAACTCTGGATCTGACTGGTGAATCCCTTTAGGGATATGTGCAATTAATTAGACGATTAAATATTTTTGCCCTCTGTTGGCACCAGAAATACTAATAGGTTAAGCTAATTATCCATATTCATTTATGTGCAACAGCAATTAACTGTTGTTCTTAGATGCCCTTAGCCAGCAGTATAGTCCCATCAGACAGCAGCACCACTCTCACTATGTGACAGGAAGTTGTATACAAGAAAGGTGGAAAGTGAGACGAATAAAAGCCTGGCAAAACACAGCTGGCATCTACCATACAGTCATTGTAAATGAACCTGAATCCATAAATCATGGAGTCTATGGTGCTAGCAGTGGTGTTGCTAATAGAGGTGGCAATCACATGACACATAAAATCAAATGTATCTAATAAAATATTGATATTCGGCGTCTATGCATTAATACAATATCGCCACACAAAATATTGCCATACCACGCTATATATCAACCCCACCCCCACCCCTACGTGCAACACTAACCTGACTGTATGTGTGTGCAATGTTCTGCCATTGAGTTAAGTGGTTTAAACTGCTATTCTTTCTAATGGCTAGCAAAGGCCAACTCCCTCTGGCGGACAGATCTGTTAAGAAGTCTGTTGGAAAACGAGCCTCAACATCTTTGCTCTTTGACCTTAGTGAACACTCTCCTGATGAGTTTAGTTTCAAATCCTATCCTATAGTACTGCATGATGTCTGTTTTCTTAATTCTTGATCCCTGCTAGAGTAAAAAAGGATAATAAAAACAGTATGGCATGTCTACCAAGCAACTGACAAGTCAACGAGCCAATGAGTGCACAGTATCTCTCAGTTCCTCAGTCGGATCCACCCTCGCTCATCATGTCCAGTTTCAAAACACTGAGATGGAACCGGAAAAATAGTTTTCTTGAAGCTTATATTGGATTTTACTGACCCAGAGGGTGACGTTACGGTGACTATCCATTGTTATAGTCTATGTCACAGGTGTCGAACTCCAGGCCTCGAGGGCCGGTGTCCTGCAGGTTTTAGATGTGTCCTTGATCCATCACAGCTGATTTAAATGGCTAAATTACCTCCTCAACATGTCTTGAAGTTCTCCAGAAGCCTGATAATGAACTAATCATTTGATATTGGTGTGTTGAAACAGGGTGATATCTAAAACCTGCAGGACACCGGCCCTCGAGGCCTGGAGTTCGACACCCCTGGTCTATGTGCTCTGCACAGCTGAAAGTCACAAACATGTTATCAGCATTTAAAAAAGCTTCAGTTATTAAAGAGGTTGATATAAGAGCTTCAAAGAGCTCAAATATCTACATGGACAATGTTTAACCTTTAATGGTGATTAATTTGATCAGTTCTTACTTTCTTACCAGTCAATTAATCTATATTTTTCACTCATTTTAGTGACTTGGTTTCCTGCAAAATGACTTCTTTAGGATTTGGATTGCTCATCGACTAATGGATGGATGGGTGGTTAGGTAGGTAGAGAGCTACCATGTGCTGCTCACTTTCAGACTGATTCGGGTATTTTACAAAAGGAAACAGGGAAGAGAGGACCGCGGACAGTTAGATCCACTTGGCTACGTTCCCAAACCATTAACTCCCAGCGTCTTTACTGGACACCATCCTCAAGTGTTTTATAATTTTTTAATGCAATGATGAAAGTGTGGAGAGAGCGGAAAGGAAGGCAGTGCTTTCACCGTGTCTAAAACATCGCTGATGCCGGTCTGTTGGCTCTGTATGTGCTGATATGCTGGTTCTCTGACTTTATAATCACCTGCTTTTGCTGAAATTGAACCGGATCTCATTTGTGAACGCTAATTATTGACATCTATTTAAAACTTTGCTGTTAAAGCTCAGTTTTAACAGGAGAATTTAGATTTTAATAAAGCAGAACCACTCAAAACAAGAGCACGTGCTAATTGCAATAAAGGGGATGTCTAATATCATGATTTCATGAAAGTGGAACAGAAATGTGAGGTTGTGTCAGCTGTTCTTAAAAAAAGTATTCCTGGATCTTTTTTTAAAAAGAGTCTTTTGCTAGTAAAGGATTTAACAAATCATAAATTTCACGTTTTAAAAAGGCGTTTCTATTTAGACCAAATGTCCTCTGCACATCGAAGCAGCCGCTTTGAAGAACCAGTCCTAAAGCACAGCGCCCAGAGAGCAGTGAAATGCCTGTGTTTGTGTGTGAGTGTACGTGCGCACATGCATGCTGCAGGCCAACTATGAATACACTGTAAAAAAGGATTATAGGGACCCAGTATCCTTCACCCTTCATCTGTGGATTAATTGACTTTCTTGGCTGTGCCTGCTACTCTTTTATTAGCCAGTTCAGTGTTCCAGATCAGCTCCCTGTTTACACAAGTCTCATGTGTTTATCTCACATTATTCATCTTTAATGCAAAAAAACCTTCATAGTAGTCTTTAATTTGTCTGATTTATCCCTAACTATCTGAAGAATAATATTAATAACACTCCTTCATCTTGTAATTCAAGAAACACTTCGACGTCAAATCACCAGCCCTGAATCTCAATCACAAGTCAATACCTTGTTCAACAAAACACTAGCAAGGTAGTTGCTCCCTTACACTAAAGTTTAACCAGTCTGCTTTATACATGTATTTATGTCATATCTGTGAAATTCGCCGTAACAGTTAATATGACTGATTACAGCATCAGTATGTGGTGCTAATTATGGTCCATTGCCAGCATTTTTTAAAATCCAGCAACCTTAGATTAGCTGATACCTGTCTACACATCTAATAATGTAACTCATAAATTGTATGTTATATAAACTGCTTTAGCAGGTCTAGAACTGCTTCAAAATTGCAAGCTGCTTTGCAACCCACCTCCAAGTAGGGCTGGACAGCTGAGCTTTAATCTCAATCACAATTTTGGTTCATTAAAATAAATAAAAATGACTGAGCAATACTAAAACTGCATGCTCTGCCAACAAAACGCAAAGCAAAGGCAACTCAAGCGCTCCCTAAATCGGCGCCTGATACTGTGCCTGCATGTGCCAATCACAGCTGTTCCCTGGACTGCACAGTGTGGAGTTCCCTGAGCACGCTTGACCTCCGTGATATGCAACAGATAACACAGCACTGACACAAAATTCAAATTTGTGGCACAGCAGAAGGTGAAGAGCTTGTCCCTTGAAGCAGATCGTCATCTGTTGTTTGGAAATAATTCAGATTTAGGGCAAGAGACGTTAACCAAGAAGAAATCATAAGGGCGCCACGTGGCTGCACTGCAAAGAAACACAAGTTAGTCAGCCGTCTAAAAACACGCCACAATCTGCAGCACGACCAGTGCACGAGGCCAAAGTGAAACGGCGCAGCATCCGACACAAACTCGCACGTCCAGGAAAAGGAGGCTGCACAGCATGTCGGCGTGTCAACACCACCCACAAAGATGAAGTCTGAACTGAAGTCAGTAAAGCAATCGCATCCCAGTTTGCAAGATATGGCACAATACGTGATCGATAATCAGTAAATAACGACGACTTCAGCAAAATGGTCAAGACACTGGACAAAAAAGATGTTTTCGCCTTTTTCTGCAAACCTGCGCTGATGGCAAAGATCACAGGAGAAGTGGAAAGGCATACACAAGTTTCAAGTTTATTTTATTTACATTCATCCTGCAGGCACCACGAATGTATTTTGCTTCTAGGAGACGCACAAACACACATTCGTCTGTAAAGATAAACTCACAGGGCTGCAGCACAGTGTTAAAGTGAAGCAGCTCTGTTGATTTAATTTTGCATTAAGCTTTGGTACAATTTATATTTCATACTTTTCTTCAATGAGATGCTCTGAATTTAGATAAATAAAGAGGAGCAAATTTATTCTGCTGCAAAGGAATGGTGCAGCAAATGTGCAAACAGTTTACATGACAGTGAAGTAAAAGCATTTTTGCACTATATTTAGTGATTGATATTGATCAAAATAACTGTGATAATCATTTCCCTCCATCCCACGTGACTCAATAAAAGTCCAAATACAACTCAACTTCTAGACATTTGCTGTCCACCTCGCTACACTTGCTGTTCTTAGAGATCTGCATTGATTCTGGACTGAACTTTGTCTTCGTCTAACCCACAAAAAAAGATATTTTTAAGACAGATATATTTCACAGGCTACTCAGATCGCAAAGCTATGAATGGATTCCATGCTAAAAGGGACCATTAATATGGTCAGTGAGGAAATGAACCTCTCAGAGATCAGCTAACAGCTTGAGGAACTTTACACGATAATACTACAGATCGTGGATCGGAAGAGACCAGAGGACTGGCCTGTTTAAGGCTTCTGACCTGAAAAAGACACGCTGTTAGATCATTCCTGCTGTCCAGTCATTCATAATCTCTGAACTCAGTTGAAAATGTTGTTTTTCATTCAAATTTCCCAAAACCTCCCTTTTGTACGTTTGCTATTTTACATTTAGTGACTCACTTTTCACTGCAATGCCTTTTGAATACCACTAACGAGAGAGTTGGCTTTAAGCTACTGAGAGCTTTTAGTGAAAATATACGGTTCCATGTGCAAATAAGTTGTTTTGAAGCAAAATCAAGCACATGTTTTAAAAAAGTCCTTGGTTCTCTATATTTCTGCTCTAAGCCATCCATCCATTCCACTGATCCAAATCAGGGTTGTGGGGGTGCTTGAGCCTACCCCAGATGCCACAGGGCGAGAGGTGAAGGACACCCTGGACAAACAGACTGTTACAAAACTAACACAGAAACAGCCACAGAGGCGGGAAGGTTAGCGCTGTTGCCCCACAGCAAGAAGGGCCTAGGTTTGAATCCAACCTGGGGGCTTTCTGTGTGAGCCAGAATAGTTGACTGTTGCTCAGCTTAAACACTGCTAAAAATGTGTATTTCTATGATATATTCTAGTTTGCTGTTAAATGTCAGGTCTTCCAGTTTCATTTCTGTCATGTCACAAGAATGAGATGAAGCTTTGCTCAGAGCTTCGAGTGCAAGAAGCAGGAGGAGGAGTTCAAATTAACAAAGAGAATGTGACTCCCTGGAGGGAAAAACACCCACAAGTCTGTCTACACTTGGCCTACATACTTCCCGTTAGAGACTTCCCCACACCAGACGCTTCTCCTGCTGCAGAATCTTACTATCAGTTCCTCAAGGGGGTCCAGAAACAGTGCAGCAGCAGTAGTCCAGTAACTGGGACTTCTACAGGACATGTGCAGAGACCCACCTCAACCAAAGGCGCTGTACTGATGCGGTAAAAACCTCTTATCACCTTGCTGCACACACCCCTCGCTCACGTGCTTCAGAAGAAGTTAAAACGCAGGCGCACACAGCTCACGCCTCCTCTGAAAGCACAGAGGTCTTCTTTTCAGAGGGTTAATGGGAAGAGATTGCAGGCTAAGTGAAAGGGGGAGTAACCTTATAAAGAAGGGTCAGAAGGACACACGAGCACATGCAACCTGCTTTTGTACTGTACACGCAAACGAGAGAGACAGGAGTAAAGCCACGAAGCCAGAGAAGAGCAAGAACGTATATAAAAAGGACGGAACATGAAGCGATGGGGTTTGTTGACTGAGTGAAGCAAAGTACAAATTTATTGATCTGGCCAGCTCTAACGTGTACTCGCTGCCTAAACACAAAGCCTAGCAAGAAAATATCTGCTGTTAAAGAACCTGTGCATGAAATCAATGCTGCAGCACGTTTATAGAAAAGCCATAATGTCAGTGAACTCTTTTTACGCCCGTTACTGTTCAAGAACAAAACCAAGCATCCACAAACCAAAGACATTCAAACAGCTAAAGCTCAGAGCTGACAGCTGGATTCAGAAAATTCTATCATCCATGAATCCATGCATTTACTTCACTTTACTATCTTTGTTTTACTTTACAGTCCACTGCATATTCATTTAGCTATTCCAATCACAGGTTTTCCACAGTATGATGTTGGGATGCACCAATTCCAGGCTGGGCTAAGAAACAAATCTTCATTATAAAAGATAAACAGAAACAATCTTTAGCCACCGCAAACATTAATGCACACGTAAAGCAGGCCATGCCTAGTGGCTTGACCAGGAGGCTTCACCCAGGCAGGTAGAATATACAGAATATGCAGGGTGGTGCATTTGCATCCCCGGGGCTTGAATCTAAAAGGCCACAACACGCCTGCACAGATCAAATTGGCCTCTGTGTAGTAACTGCAGCTCTGGGATTACAGCTATGGCAACGACAGACCTGCAAATAGCGCAGCTCTGCCTGCCTTCATGGTGGATGCTGCACCAGCCTGAATGTCAACATCTTTGGCGTTTCACAGATTTTACAACCCGAGGTCTATTCACCGAGGCAGTCTTACTGACAGTGACCGTCAAGGGGAGAGGCCTCATGATGGAGAGACTCTTCTCTCATCCCCCCCGCCCCACCCCACTATCAGCCAATCAAGAAGACAAGCACATGTTGGATGGGTTTGCTTAGTGTGGGTGAAAGTGGTCAATGCAAATGAAGTGACTCCATGCAAGCAATTCATCTTCAAGAAAACAAAAGACAAATTATAAAAAAGCTCAAAAGGAAGCATACGGTCTGATGAGAGCTCGTCTCAAACAAAAAAACAGACACTTCACTGTCACCTGACTGAGAAACAGTCACATCTCAAAACCACCTAAAAGACAGAAATGCAACGATGATTCAATGCACGGACTACTTCTGCTCCTCCACTGCAAAAATTCACTGCTGCTTTAAAAGGACCTTAAACTGATTCTGTTATTATTTGGCTGTGAAATACTGCGATGGTCATTTTTTCACTTGTTTCCGACATTTGACAGGAGGGGGGAAATATGCATGACACATGTTAATCTATTAACTGCTAATGAAAAGGACTGTTTGTCCCAGCACAGAGGAGAAGAAGAATAACAACAACAGCAAAAACAACAACAACAGGCCTTTTACTAGGGGTGCAACGATATTCGTATCGATATTGAACCGTTCGATACAGTGCTTTCGGTTCGGTACGCATATGTATCGAACAATACTAAATTTTTAATTTATTTTATCAACTTTCCTTCTGACGATGCTGTCTGTGTTGAGCGCTCAGTGAATCTGCGTTCGACTACTCCGCCTAGGCTCGACAGTGCAGCCTAGGCGGAGTAGTCGAACGCAGATTCACTGAGCGCTCAACACAGACAGCATCGTCAGAAGGAAGAGCGCAGGGCAAGCTAGCGAGACAGAAGTTAAGCTCTCCTTGTAACATGGACCTCCCCCACCCTCATTCAGATCTGGCGTTTGGAATTATTTTGGTTTTCATGTGACGTATGACCCTGAAGGTAAGCGAGTCATGGACTAAAGTAAAACAGTATGTTGGATGTGCCATGCAATGCTCAATTACATGGGTGGGAACTAGTGTGTTAGCGCAGTTAGCTCGTTAACGTGTTGGCCGTCTAGCCCCATGCACGGGGCGATCGGCGGTAGCTCGTTAACGGAGATTTGCCGTGCTGTGGCGTTAAGGTCATTTCAACGAGATTAACCTGAAAGCACTAGTGGGAACACAACGAATATGACTGCACATTTACGCCGACATCATCCTAGTGCAAAGACAAAAACAACAAGCATGCTACTAACTTTAGCCGAGTCATTTAGACAGCTGTTAGCACGTGATTCTCCTTATGCTGCTGAGAATATAGCCCAGAAGAAGCGGATAGTATAGCTTTTATTTTGGAAAGAGACATTTCTCTGTAATAAACTCTCTTTTCCAAAGATGAGTGATTCCTCAATCAGATACAAGGCTTGCAATATCGCTAGCCCGACGTCCTGGAGCTAGCGATCTTTTCAGTCGGGGTACCAAAATCTATCTCTGCCCTGCCCGTCGGGCTATTGTAGGAAGGAAAAATATATGTCAATGCTTTTGCATTCTTTCAGAAATGTAGCTGGGTAATTATGTCATTGGCATCGGTGAGCCACTGTCAATATGTGACATATTGAAATCGCGTTTGAATTTGCGCTTGTTTTTTTGCTTTCACTTTGCAATGACAGCACTGATCTGTGAGTGATGATAATTTGTGCACCAATTCCTCTGACATCGTCTTATTAATCGTTAGCTTACTATGCAAAGATGACAAGTGAAATCTCCCGCAGCAAGCTTAAACATGTGAGAGGCTGATCGCGCAGAGAATCGCTGAGCTTATGTGAGTGCGCGTGTAAAAGCAGCAGGATATATATTTTAGTTCTGCTGAGCCAAATAAGACAGGTCAGGGTGAAGAAGTGACAGCCAAAGAAAAGCTTATGACAAATCAGACTATAAGGCAAAAAGAAAGTGCAGCTTTATGGTTTCATGGACAAAAGAATTTCTGTGGCTGCAATATGACGAGCTAAATAACCAGGGCTGCACATAAGTGGTCCGCAGGTGCGCATTCGCTGTCAAAATAAAAAACACGCACAAGGGTTAGTGTTAAATTTAAAAACTGTACTTTTGAGTTAAAATATATATTTATAATTTTAATAAATGACAAATTAAAAAGGCATGAACATTTTTTTTGTATCGAAAAAATATCGAACCGTGACACCAAAGTATCGAACCGAACCGAACCGTGAATTTTGTGTATCGTTGCACCCCTACCTTTTACATATCCAAAAGAAGACAGGCAGCAGATCTGTTAAATAAACCAAATCCACCACCGTCACCTCCGCCTGTCAGACCTGACAAGGACTGAGAGGAGAGCATGTTTAAGTGGAAACCAGTCAGTGGATAAGTGTGTGTGTTGTGTTTTAGTCATGTAGGTGAGCAAAGAAGGCAAACACAGAGAGTTGACTGTGACCTTTTACTGTCACAGCTTTCTCAGTGTCACATGTTCCAGCTGTTGTTTCTCACATTGATCTGTGGCTGCTTTGGGGGAATCAGAGCCTCACCTTTGAGCAGGGGCAGCGGGGTGAGCTCCACCTGGGAGCTCTGGTAGCGGAACTGAGAGGAGCTGTGGGACCTCCTCTGTCGGGCCCTGCGCATGGACCTTCGTGGGAAGCCATCCACCTTCTCCGCGGACGGCACCGAGAAGCTGGTGGTCGGCGAGGACGGGCTGGACGGAGGCAGCTTGGTCGTCTCCATGATGGCTGGAGGTGGAGGTGGTGTGGATGCTTTTGCGAGTGAGTGTGTAACGAGGGGGAATGTTTATTAAGAGGATGTAAGGCTGAATAAAGCAGAGGATGAGGGTGGAGGGGGGGGGGGGGAGTGGGTGGCTATCTGAATCACAGATGGATTATCAACTGATCAGAATAAAAAAAAAAAGCGGCTCCAGGGGTGGTGGTGGTGGAGGAGGAGGAGGGAGGAGGAGAGGGGTGAGAGATAGAAAGTATGGATGGGGGAGAAAGGTGCAGAGGCGGAGGAGAGGTGAGGAGAGGTGAGAGAGAGCTAGATTTTCTAGGGGTCCAGTCACGTGCTGCGCGCCTCGTTGTCTCTATCAGAGCCGGACTGGAAATGGCATCTTCGTCATCGTCATCATCATCCTCGAAGCTTCAGCTTTTCACACACAGATGAAAAGAATCGCTTGTGTATCATCGCCGTGCAGGAGTAGCTTGGAACAGCTACCAGATGATGCTCAGACAGGCGCGTCTCCTCCTCACACACACACAGACACACACACGCCTCTGCTGCTGCTGCTGCTGCTGTATTGGCGTCACACACCGCCTAAGTCATCAGCCTGGATTTGGATGTTTATTTGCTGTATGATATCAAGCAGCTGAGCTCCTGATAGGCTTAAAAAATAAAGACAAAAAGCACCTCCTGTTTATCCGGATCAGACGCAAACAAACGCCCTCCGTGCCACTTCACAGCTTCTTCTCCTCGATTTTTTTTTATCAATAAAAATCAGTGCTCGGTCCTGGCGGTGAATGATGATATCATAAAATCATCAATCTGGGCCCACTTCAGCTGCGGCATCACTGTTGTCCTCCTGCCTCGTTTCCCCCCCTCTGTAATGGGTCCTTCTTTAAACCGTTAAAACCTGATATTTCTTTTTTTTTCTTTGATTTCTTTGAAGGCTAAAGATGTTATAGTCCACTCAGCCTCCTCCTCCTCCTGCCTTCCTTCAACCGTATCAGGGCGGGGAAACAAGCGGTCCCTCACCGCACCGACATGTGCAGGTCCTCCGATGTAACGGCGAGCCCCGCAGCTCCGCTCGGCGTCTCCCTCCGCGGTCAGAGGACAGGGAAAAAAGGTAAATGAAAGAAAAAAAGAGGCCGCTCCTCCGCGCAGGGGCAGCCGGCAGAGGAAAAGCTGAAGGCCTGTGTTATACAATAGCAAAACCGTCTGCGTCTGACACACTGACGCGGTTTTTTTTGTTTTTTTTTCCTCCTGTACCCCCTTCTCCGTTCCCGTTATCCGGTTGTCCTACAGCGACTCAATGAGCTGCGTCAACATGCACGCGATGAGTCGGAAACATACCGGAAATGAAGCTTCATGACTTTCAAAATAAAATAGGCTACCTGTGCAAGCGTGTGTCTGGATTGCGGAAATCAAGCCCCTTTTCATAGACTGTACATAAAAGATGATAGTAGACAAACTGACGTCACTTTTTGTCAGTGACGTTTCCTATTCTATATCAGCAGCTACTTGAAAATCACAAAAGAATAAAGAGTAACAATAATAATGGCCAATAAGGCCAGTACACCAGCGCCGCAACATCATCACACAGTCACTTTTATTAATGCTCGCCGTTAAGGTGCTTTGAGACTCTGCAGCATCCAGTAGTATTATTTTGCTATTTCCATATAGTTGTGTATGTTGTACCGGTGCACGCTACAAGAAGTACAAGTGCACTTGTTGCCAAATGCAGTGATCTGATTGGTTAAATCTGTGTGTCTGGATCTGGAAATTGAGCTCTGTTCAAAAATTAAATGCTGCAAATTCATCCAGCAAAATTACTCGGTCAGTGTGAACGGCTGTATTAATGATAAGTGAATCCCAAAAATCTTTTTGATTAACGATATATTTTCACAAAACTTTTCTAAATGCCTTAACTGTGACCATAATTTATAAAATGAACGTCACCCTTTAATAAATAAGACTGGAAACTAGTGGCCTTGACCTCTAGTCCCTGGTCCCAGGTAATTCTAAACAACTGTACTTCTGCTTTACAACCAGAGGAGTAATTGTGAGAGCAATTGTGGCTTAACTTTTCAGACCTAAAAGCTGTTTTAGCCTGTGAGGGTTACTGGTGGAGCCTAAGGGCTTCTGTGTAGTCACAAAAAAGGAAACTTCAGAGATCTAAATAGATTTTAATACGGCAACCCCTTAAGACAGCTCCTCAGGATCATCATGGATGTCAATAAGCCTGGTTACTTTGGTAACTGCAGTGCTATTGGACTGAAGCATTAACGTGCAGGTAGAGATGAAAGCAAGGTTGAAAGTCTCTTTTTGATTTCTCTAGTTCAGTCTAGACAACAACAGCAAGATGTACCAAATAAAAACTGAGCTCAGGAATTCTTTCTTTATAAGTATAATGGATGCGCAGAAAGAACTTCTTACTCGTTCTGTTCTACACAGATACTTTCATGGTTAACAGAGAAAATCCAACATGTTTAACTTCTTTTCGTGTACAGGCACTAAGCACTAAGGCGGTCAGCTATGATGAATCTTCTCTGGCATTTTTCACTGCGGAGTACAGGCTCAGCCAGCAAAAAAATAAAAATAAAAAATAAAGATTTTATTTTGAAAGCGCTGAGCAGATGCTGCCTCGTCTCACTCTCCGCGTCTTGACGCAGGTTCCTCAGCCTTGAGGTGGTGCAAGGAGAGAGAGGAGTGAGCCTCCTCCACTGCGGATGACGCTATATGATGGAGTTATTTATTTATTTGCCTTTATTTACGCGTGGCCGGCCCTGGCTTTTTAAAGCCGCTCGATTATAAGCAGGTGTTTCATCGGCGTTCCTGCTCTTGCCGCACCACCTTTGGCTTTCTCACTGCCGTTTCATCCAGTAAAGAAATATCCCCTCCTATCCTCCATCAGTGCACCGCTTTGACGCTCACCGCCCCCCCCCCCCCCATTCCTCCCCCTCCCTTTTCCCCCATTTTGCTCTCCTCCTATTTGAGGTGAAGCTGGCTTTGAGGATCAAGTCCCATCCATTGTTCTTCAGCCCGCTCAGCCACTTGCTCGCGCTCACTCTCTCGTGTAAGCACACACGCACGTGCATTTAAAGGCGCATTTATCCGCGCCTTTCATCTGTTTCTCAAAGTCACACACACACTGATTTTCTCCCCATAAACACACACAAGCCTATTTTGTCTCATAGAGACTACAGTGCAGTAAGTGCTGTAACTGCGCATGCGTCCTTTGCTTTACATTACACCCTTGTCCCCTATGTGGTGTATCAGGTGAGTTCACCCAGTCATCTTCCGGGATAAAGACACACACACAGAGTTTACAGTGTGGGTCAGGGCAGCATTGATGCTCTGCTTTACATTTGCTATCAGGGAGGCTGTGGTGCTGTTAGAGACGCGCGCTGGTTAACCGACATTCAACAGCATTTTGGAGCTTTTTATTAGAGCAGTCTACAGTTGTTAGCTGTGCACAGTGGGCATTGTGGAGTCTGTTGGGGCCCCTCCAACCAGCATTCATCACCATTATGTTATGAGTAGTCTGACAGCACCAACAGCAGTCCTCTAAAACAACAAGGAAAACATTACTACAGCAGAGACCTTGTTTATTTTAGCAACAGTGACCAAGACCAGGTTGTCTGGTTATGCAGTGTTAATACTATAGAGTGCTGTGCAAAAGTAACTCCTCATTCTGTTATGCTTTGACAGAAACAAGAGGAATAGATGCACTGGTTTACTGAAAGGTTTGCAAACATATGAGGATATAAATACCAAAAATAGAGTTTGTACAGTTATTGAAAGTCACAGCCTGAACTCTCTTAGGCAGCTTTCTCGACATTATTTTCAGTAATCTTCAGGAAAAGTTCTCCAGGCTTCTTGAAGGACATTCAAAGCTCTTCTTTGGATGTTGACTGCCTTTTGTTTTATCGCAGTGAGACTATTTCTGTCGAGGCTTCTGTGAACAAGTGGATCCGTTGAAGGTCCAGATGCCACTGCTGTAGTTTAAGGTTTCTCAGCCCTCAGGGCACTACCAGGCACCCGGTGCCCCGAGCAGTCATCTGCCTTGCCTGGTGTCAAGAAGCACATCCAGCTATATATTACAGAATTTGCATAATTCTGCTAATAGACCCCAAACAAATATTCATATGTTGTGTAACACCATATGAATGAGTGAGCTGAACTGCTTGAAAATTGTACTGTATTATAAAATAAAAAAATTTAAAAACTCAATCAGGACAGTATTTTTTTAAAAGCATAAAACCGATTTTAATATAATTTTTATTATTAGTTTCCTTGTTCAATATATTATTTGATCCATGATAAATACAAATACTACAAAGCCCCACAACTGCCATATGCACAAATATACAGGTATACCATATAGGCTGAATAGCAAATATATAAAATAAAAAAAATAATTAAATGAAAGGATCGCTTGGAAAAAACACTTTTTTCAGCAGCAGTTTCTTTAAAAGACATTAATCCACCTCCTGGTTCACAGGGTCAAACCACTTGAAATGAGCACAAAAAATGTACTAAAACATAAATTGTGTTAAATTGTCAGTTTGGACCAACAATTTTAAATTTTTTATGGAAAGCAAGAGCTGCATCAAATATAGCATCTGATTTATAGAAAGATTTTTTAAAATTACAAATGAATTAAAATTACAGGGTAATTATTGCTCCCAATCCACCTGAAAAATAATGGGTGAAAACCATTACTCCATGCACAGCATACTTGTGTGCACCCCCCATCACCCACCCCTTGACATCCAGAAATTATTTTTATTTCTACGTCATCTATAATTATCCTTTTGGGCTCTATGAACAAACATAAAATGAATAACTTCAGCAACAACAGCTGCAGGTCCGTCTTCAACCTTTTAAAGTTTTCGTGGGTTTACATCATCCTGATGTCTACATCATCAGTGAGATATGTTCCTTCTGATTCATTTATGAGGGATAAATTGCAAAAATATGCAGGGTGCAAATTAATAGTTACATTTTTTTTTTGTTTAAATGTCGTTAAAAGGTTAAATAAACACTCCATTTTCAATAAAGTTTGAATTTTTAGGTAATCGTTTCACAGTTCAGGCTTTGAAGGGTTAACCAGTCAACGGTTATACATAAGAGGTTATTTATTCTCATAGTGTGCTTCTACATGGAAGTCATGCTTGTATAAGCAAGTCATAAGAGTGCGTGACAAAAAAAACAGACCAAACAAACACTAACACGTTCCTATACAAGACTTTAAAATGTTATAAACATGATCTGACTTGACCATTGTCAATGAGCTACACTGTTAGAGAGTTAGCTCCATCCGGTCGTTAAGTGATGACGCGACGAATCCTACTTCCGGGCCTAAAGTAGTCTGCGTTTAATATGGCTTTTGTGTTGTTAACATGTTTAATGTTTTGTATTTTCTTCTATTTAATCTCAAAAAGCTCCTAAAACAGTCAGTGATCACTGTTGACCTCCCTCGGCTTTTATTACCGCTAATCATTTATTTAAGCTCAGTTTTTAAAACCTTAGGATGTAACTACAGCCCAGCCCATGCAGCAGTATATGAATGACTAACCTCGTATTGTGGATGGATTATCTCAGTTGTTCTCCTGGCTGAAGTTTGGTCCTTTTACAGCACCCTGCCATGCGATTACATTTGTTCCTGACCACCGACAACACTCACATTAACTTTTATCGAGTGGAAAAAAAGTTAGCTTGTTTATATTAT
Organism: Copadichromis virginalis; assembly: GCF_057382275.1. Lineage (NCBI taxonomy): Eukaryota > Metazoa > Chordata > Actinopteri > Cichliformes > Cichlidae > Copadichromis > Copadichromis virginalis. The sequence continues at coordinate 50,273,314 of NC_140620.1, forward strand.
GCTAACATAGCTGTGTCGCTAGCGGTCACGTAGCACATCATTATATACCAGCTAGCCCAACTTCAGTAACCCTACAAACGTCACTGCTGTTTAGTTTTCTGTCTTCATTTATGTTGGAAGTGATAACAGAGCTGTACGTTTTAATTTGTTTCCAAAACCCCGCAGTCAGGACATGCTATATTGTATTTAGATAGAAGCTAGCGAGCTAACTTCCTGCTAACTTCTAACTCCGTTAAATGTCATAAATTCCGTTTTCATGGATGCCTGGATGTTAAACTCAATTGTTACACCTGGTAGAGCAGAACGCTGATCATTTTATTAAAGATGAAAGACTTTAGACAGTTTTTCAACTCTCAGTAATGCCATAGTGATCGTTTGATATATGGACCTGCAGCGGAGTTTAGGCCCAGACACGGCTAGTGACGTCAGACTGAACAACCGGATTATTAGCTCTGATAGCTGGGATCACTACATTCTAATGCAACCTTGTAATAAAGCAGCCCTTCACAGTGGCTCACAGGGAATTTAGAAGGCCAGCGATCCCACTGTACTGTACCAATTTCATGAAAGTGGCTGATTTCACTTTAAGATTTAAATATCAATTAGCAGCAGTAGCAGAATATGTGCTGAGAATGTGTGTCTTCAATTAAGATTAAGGTACATAAATAAAAAGAAGAAGAAAGTGAGTAAGGATGTGTTGTTAACTTTGGCACTGCCCTGTGTTTGTATTGCAGCTTAGAAGGAAATTTATTCTGGTAACCTTTCCGTGAAGTTGCAAGGAAGTGAGAGGACCACTCCACCCAATCTAAAATTAAAAGTTACAAGTTTCACCATGTTGACTCCTTTTTCATGATTTAGGAAAGAGCGGTGCCTGCAAATGATTACTGACTGTGGAAAAAGACACTGGAATTTATTGCGTTCGTTCTTGAAATTAGAGATTTCTGCTCAAAGACCCTCAAAGTTCGGGAGGCAGTTTTATGCCACTTACTAATAAGCGCAGACATAAAGATTACTTTAGTCTCAGAGAGGATGAGATAACCTGTGACGCTGGAGGTACAAATACATGAGAATCTAGTCAGCTACTGGTTGCATTCTGGAAACCGCAGGGTTCAGATTGACAATTTTTCTGTGACCAAACCAAATGGAAGCTCAATCATGAAATCGCTGCATTTTCGTAACAGAAAGCTCAATAAATAAGTAGCATCTGGTATGAATATGAAATATGACAGAAGACATTCAGTCTTTGGTTTGTTACTAGCTTGAGTCCAGAGGTCATCTCCTCACAACACATGAATCAAAATGACTTTTCTGTAGCGCTACTGGTTATTATTCCCACTTATGAGCCAGTCGAAAAAATCACAAAGTTCAAGTTCCTTTGAGGGAACCCCTGGTTGTGGCGCCAATGGCGGAGGTTCAGACGGAGCCCTATCGAAGCTGCTGGAGGTAGCTTGAGATATATCAAGTGGACCGGGGACAGTGAGCAGGGAGAGCAGAGACACACTGTTTGATGTATTGTCTTGATCATAACTCTGCTTTGAGGAAAAAGAAGGCATGGGTGATGGCTCCAAACCTGAAACGGCTGGAGCTAAAAGAGAAGGAGGAAGAGGATTTTGAAGAGGTGATGGTAAAAAAGTAGACGGTGAAACTGAACTGCTTGGGTTTCCACTAAAGCGACATGGAGGCATTTGGGGCACGCAACCCGGTGCTACTACACCCGCACTTCCAGCCTCTAAATGGGAATAAGGGGGTGTAGCGTCAGCTGTAGCATTTAGAAAAGATGTTTTCTCCTTAAAAAATCCGTCCACTGTGTAACCCATTTCACAGAGGGTGTCTTGCTCCAGCGTGGGCTGCGCAGCTGTGGAGAGCACACCGGAGGGAACGGGGTTTGAAATAAGACCGTCACAGATGGGTATACCATTTGTTGTGCTTGAGGTCATTATAGGTTCTTTGCTAAATAAAGAGTGCGGAGCTGTGTATGTGGTGAAAGATGCTGAATAGGGAACTGTCACTGGGCTGGAGGAAGAGGAAGAGGAGGAATTGAAGAGCTTAGGTGAAGAATGAGCAGAGGAGGCTAATGTTGTGTTAGCTGGAGGAGAGACATGGTTCCTTTTGACGCAGTCAAGGCTCTGAAGTCCCAGGCTGGAGGTCAGAGAGAAGGGGAGCGCAGAGGAAGCAGCCACGGTGGAGTCCGAGGCCTCGGCGATTCCGTGATGGTTGGAGCTGGTCTGACAGTCAGCTGAAGAAGAACCCGCAAGGCTGGAGGGGAGGCGGCAGTAAGGTTCGTGACGCTCCAGCGACGTCGTTAACAGGTGCAGCTCCTTTTTCAATGCAGCGATCTCCTTATGAAGAGCCGAGTTCGAGTGCTCAAGACTCTGGAGTTCCTGAGGAGACAGAGGGCAAAGGGGAATAGGAAGCGATTAAATAAGGGGGTGGGGGAAAAAAGACAAAGCGGAGGGATCAATAGTAAAGAAGAAAAGTCAGGTATATCTTTATTATCCCTAACTGAGGCGCTCACCAGCCATAAAAACTTATTACAGACATACATCAAAGGACAAACAATGAACGCAATCACATGCCACCCACATAATATCACACCAAGCCTGTGCTGCGCAGTAATAAAACGACACAGCGAAACAATCTTAATGACGCTCCTTTAAGGCTCCGAGAGTGTGCAGCAATAGAAAGCACAAGAGGCATGAAGTGTGGCCAACGCCAGAACCCCAAAGGAGAACTGAAATATTGCTCCTAAGTGACAGCGCTGCAAGATCAGCATGAAACGAGTGGGTAGGCGGTGGAGAGAGAACAAAAAGTGATTCCTTGCTGATAAGTGCAGACTAATGCATGGGACCAATTAGGAAAATTTTGAATTGAAATGTGGCAAAAAGCTTTCTCAATAAACGTGCCTTTTTGGAGCATTTACAACGGTTTTCTTTACATTTAGCGGTAAACTTAAAGCACTTTCGAGATGCTCTTCCTTTTTTTAGTGGTCATATATACATACTGTTACATTGGTGGCCATAGTTTCAAATACATACAACTAATGAACTCAGTCTTTAACAATAAAATTCACTGTTTTTGACTGTTTTTTTCTACTCTTGGATCTGCCGGGGATATGCCTAATATAGTCATCTCGGACAGACTGTGGCTGAAGCCCCATCACCTGCTGCTCAAACCTTCGAGTCGCAAAGAGCAGATAATAATAAGAAATCTGAGTCAGACCTCAGTAAGTTAGGCCTAGAGATCAGCTGATGACCCTCAGTAACCCCCGTTCACTATAGGGGGAAAATAAATGTATATTCCACGACCACCTCTTCGGCTTTGGCTGCTAGCAGAGTCTTCGGTAGTTTGCACAGAAGGCTCCAACTCCTGCAAACACTCGCTAGCTAACCACCAGCCGGCCGATAAACTTGAAACAGTGCGGCGTAAACAAGAAGCAAACAAGAACAAAGACCTTCAAAGTAAAAGTTGTACCTCATCTCTAAAACCAACACACGTTAAAAGGCACAACTTCTTGACGATGAAGGCAAAGGTTCTCTGTTTTTAGCTGAGGTCGCACTTCTTCCCAAATTTCACTACTGCCACAGACAACTCAGCGTCTTCCATAAAAACTAGAGGCCATCTCTGACTAACCAAAGCAAACACAGGGTGATAACACTGACGAAAGGCAATTTCGCCTTAAGGCGATGCCTAAAGTGGGCCGGAACAATCCGGAGCAGCATTCCAGCTCATTCAGTAAAGTACAGAGTAGTTAAATGTGATTGGCAGATTTGACTAATGCATAATGACTAATGATTTCATTTGCAGCCTGCTTTCAGCTGACAGCATGGAGATATCTGCTTAGTTTCCAAAAAAAATGTAGTTCCTAAGAACAGAAGAAAAAGGAGGTCAGCATACAACAGCCTCAAAGATATGAGTGAACAGAGAACAGGAGAAGAAGATGATAAACTGTTTTCAAAGTTAAGAACTTTTCAGCAAGGGACATTTGATAAAATGGAAATCTTACTTGCAGTACTTGAATCTACACATGATTTACTGCTAATCATACTATTTTATCTATATATTGCAAAACTGTGAAGGTTGCATGAAAATAGTAGTCATTGTGGTGCAAGTTACGGTGGCAGAGCCTGCACACACACACACACACACACACACACAAAATCTACTGTTGAGTTCAAAAATTAATATGCAGCTTGTCTCTAAGTGACTATTTTCACCCAGCAGTAAGGTTCCCACAGCTGCCAAATCCCACTTTAACCTCTACACAAAAGAAGAGCTTTTAAAGGAATGGGTGAAACCAGCAGCTACACCAGCCTTTTTGGAGCATTTACAACGGTTTTCTTTACATTTAGCGGTAAACTTAAAGCACTTTTGAGATGCTCTTCCTCTTTTTACTGGTCTTATATACATACTGTTACATTGGTGGCCATAGTTTCAAATACATACAACTAATGAACTCAGTCTTTAACAATAAAATTCACTGTTTTTGACTGTTTTTTTCTACTCTTGGATCTGCCGGGGATATGCCTAAGATTTAACTAAGGATTATTTTGAACTGTGACCCATTCAAATCTACTCTAATGAGCCGTCACTTCAGCACAGCTAACATTCGTCTACTTTTAACATCAAAGTGTAAACTTGACAGTTGCCCTGAAGAAGAGTCAGAGCTGTGCTATGCAGTTGTGAGTCACGGTCTCCGTCCCATTGAACTGTAAGCTGCTGACACAACTTTGAGTTTTTAACAAGTTCAAGTGGCTTGAGGCAACGACACTTCCCAGAACTTCAAGTGAAGCACACACACACGCAGCAGAACTGAAAGAGAAGGAAAGAGGGAAAGCGAAAGTGCGAGTTCCCGACACAAAAAAAGACACGCACACACATTCACACCCATTCATAAATTTGGTACACGCAGACATATTGAGCAGGTTACAACAGGTAGGATGTAATCTAAAAGGAAAATAGAGCTTAGTGGTAGTAAAAGAGCACGAGCTCGGGTGCAGCACAGCAAACCGGTGGTTTTGTTTTCTCTTTGTCAGAATGAGAGTAATTAAACACATTTATGAGCGTGAACCGACGTACGAATCAGATTAGTGACATGACAGGAGAACAAATGCTTCTTTTTACTGCACAGAAACCTGAATTTGTACTACTCAACCTGTTGGTTAAATAGGACTCTGTGGCTTAGGCTCATCCTCATGTCCACTCATACTTTTTTGGAATTGGAAATGGCAAATTTGTTTAAGATAGTATTAGGAAAAAAATTGACCTAGGCTAAAGAAAATTGTACAGAAATATATATACATATGAAGCATAATTATCAAATTATCAAACGAAACTGCAGATCTCATGTGATGGGAGAAATTTTAAAACTACAAGCCAAGTAATCTGGCTGGAATACAGAAGTGCAAAGTTTAGCAAGATAAGACAAGAGGAACCTATTAAAGGTCTCACAAACAACCAAAGCAGGTGACCAGCGAAGTGAACGCAACACAGGAAGCGTGCTAAGATGCGGCATTCCCACCGTGCTTAAAGATGCACATCAACAGATTAACTGTATGTACAACTGTGTGCCACTGCTTATCAAAATCACCAGCATATGACGATGCACAATAACTTAGTTCCATTTAGCTCTTCATGTAACTAGTAGCTAACATTATTTCAGTATTTTAGAGAACACCACCACCTGAATACTTTCTGCTTCAATGGATGGGTTTCAAATCACAGTAAGAAATCTTGAACACCACATTTTTACAATAACCCTTCATAACTGTAATGCATGTATGACCTTGAAACAGTTTTCAGGGCTACGTGCTGTTAGGCTTGTGTGTAAGCACGCGGTCATCAAAGATACTTTAGAAATCTGACTGAGTGCTCTGGGAAGCGTGTCCGTGTGTGCGGATGTGTACCCTGACCTGTGGAATTTGCACCCGCCCCCCAGGGGAGAAAAAAAAGACAGGCAAGTACAGATTGAAAACAAATGCGTCTGTGTGTGTGCGTGTGTATATGTGTGTGTGGATGGCAGACAGGAAAGGGAGGGCTGATAGGGAGGGCAAAGCAGAGGGAGTGAAAGTCCTTCTCCTAAAGCAGGCTATTTACAAGAAACGCCTGCAAGCATGCTGCCAGATTACACAATACGCACGCGCGTGCACACGCACACATACACACACTGCTCATCAAACAGGCTGTGTGAGAAAAGGAGACAGAAAGTGACAGAGTCAGAGGATGACAATGCAAGGAAGCAGAGGGGGAAAGGAGTCAGACCTCATGAAGTTCATCTGCTCTCTCTGTCTGTTTTCTGCGGCTCTTCCTCGCTGCATCCCTGTTCTTCTCCCGTCTTTTTGGCCCTCTGGGTCCCATCTGTTGTCCCCCTCTTTCTCTCTCCTGCCAAAACAACAACAGAATTAAGGAGAAATATCTGGGGTTAATTAGACCGCACAGTGACACAGTGGGCGTTCAAGTATGCACTTCTATTTTGACTTTGGCTTTCTTCTTTTTAAAGGGCGTGTATCGATTTCATTTCGATACCGCGTTTTTGTTTTAAAGGTATAACATGACTTACAAGGTCATGAGACAAACCAATCACATGAGACAGTGCGTGTGGCCCTTCAAAATAAAGCGGGTCAATAATACGTGAAGTGCTTTGATGCAGCGCGTGATGCGAAGCAAAGGCGAGGGCTGACAAACCATATGACAAATAACAAGGAAGATTCTTTTTATTGCACACAATAATTCAGGTCTTTATTAGACTACACCTTCCATTCATTTCATGAGTTCAATTTTCACTCAGCACAGCTGTTGCTGACTGTTCTACAGGCAGTATATACAATCTGTGTATACTTTGCAAACACACACACGATAACTGCAGTAAATAACCTGAGCCGGACGTGAACTGAGGGTTCAGGGCACCAGAGGTGGAAGACCAATACTCAGTTTAAAAACTAATAACAATAATGATAATTAAGGTACTAATAATTTAAATGAAATTTAAATAAATCACTTATTTTACAAACAGATCTGTTTGGAGGGCTTAAAGTGGATCTGAGTTGATAAATAGTGGTTTTAGAGGCAGTGGATGATGATTATAACTAGCATGACTAATAATTAATACTATATATTACTATATATTGCTGTATATTACTATACAATAATGATAATAATTATAACTTTAGCTTTAATAATATATCATTTTTATTTACAGTGTAAAAAGGAAAAAAGCCAGAGGTTCATTAATCAGAAGAGGATCTGACTCAATATAAACAGTGAATGGGTGTTATACCTGTTGTAGCCCATAATTATAACCAATATCGGTGTGAATTTCACATCACATAAGTTTACTCTTAGCATCAACAGCGTGAAAAGGTCCATAGGATGACCTGAATACGGGGATTTGATGATCGAGTCAAGAGACGAGAAAGAGGAACTTACCGATCCTGCAGTACTGCTGGGGCTGGCGGACTCGGACCCGGAGTCCATGTATAACGGGGACATCTTGACCCACGCTCCTGCAGCAGACTGGCTCACCTGTCGGCTGGTCGCCTGCGGCAGCACGAGGCTTTCACCTGTCTTGGACCATGAGTGCAGCAGGGGAAGCCGTATCCATTCATACGCGATTATCGGGATATCAGGACAGAGCAGGAGTGCAGGTTACAGAGCAGGTAATGCTGGGACCTGTTGCCGTGCTACAGACTAACATCGGATGTGTTGCTTGGTGACTGTGTGGCGCTGACTGAGGCGCTCAGTCGCTTTATCTGATGACTTATGAGTTCCGCAGGTCTGGCAACAGATGATGCAACATGATGCTGCGGCTCTCTTTCTCTTTCGGTTTCTCTTTATTTTAAACTGACCCGTTGCCTTGCAAAGCTGGAGGGGGTGGGCGTGCTGCTTTCAGGTGCAGCATGTTAGTTTCACTCCCCACACGTGCTTACAAAGTGCATTCGATTTATCTCTCACACGCGCACATTGTTGTGCAGCTTCACGTCACGCAGTAAATCCGTGTTTTTCTGCTAACATCTCTGACATGTTAGCGTCACACTTTTAAGGTCCGGATTGTGAAAAGACCAACGTGTGAAATCCTAATTTCCGACAGCACGTGAATGCGTTATTTTAAATGGCTGGGGAAAGTTTCACAGGGGCAGGAAGCGCTCGGGTCTGCTGACCATATATAGACTAAGGTGTCTCCTTCCCCACGTGCAGGGAATTTCTAAAGCGGATTGCCAGGAAATTGCTGTCCAAGCCTCCAGAAACAAGCCAGCGCTTAGAAGAGTTCTCGGCAGAAAATGATGTAACTTTCCACAGAAACATTTGAGCTCTGATGGCTTCAGGTCTTCTAAGCCGAGAAGAAAATGGCTAACTCATGGGATTTTCAGAGATACCTGATCCAGCCTGTAGGCTGAAGGGTTTGTTTGTTTTGTCTGCATGTCATTGCACATGTGTATAGTGACAATAAAATGCATTCTATTCTATTTTCTTTCTCTCCTTTAAACTTAGCTTAATATTAGAAGCTGCCCTTATTTACTTTTTTACACTATTGTCTCAAATTTGAAATGTAACATTTTATCTCTGAGATGTCAAACATTTGGTCCGAGGACCAGACCAGACTCACCAAGGGATCCAATCCGGCTCACTGCAGGGCTTGAAGGGCTGGAAAGTTTAAAATACAACGCATCTGGGAAGTGTTCACAGCACTTCACTTGTTCTACTTTTTGCATTGTTACAGCCTTATTCCAAAATGAATACATTCATTTTTCTCACTTTGTAAATATGGGGTATTATGATTGGAAAAATTAATGTAATCCTTTTTTTTAGTGTAAGGCTGTAAAGTGACAAAATGTAGAACAAGACAAGTGCTCTAAATACATCCACTGTATGATATATTCGGTTTTTCCTAAAAAAACAAAACAAAAAAAACAAACCAAAAAACCCCCCAAATGCTGCTATTCCTGGTGTTAAAGAGTGAAAATGTTTTCCAGCTGAAGTGGTGAGGGAAAGTACCAACAAGGTAGGTGGTGTATCCTCTTGACAGGAAATTAGAAAGGGAAAGTTGGTGGCGAATTAAAGACATACGGGAAAGCATTTGAAGGAAGAGTCTAGAAAAAAAAAGAAAAAGACAAAAAAAAAGTGGGAAATGAACAAAGTGCAATGAAGAACTGAGAAGCTAAGTGTACAGCAAGAAAAAATGTTTAGAGTGCATTGAATTTGAGTCTCGGCAATAAAGGAAGGCGAAAATAACTTGTCAATTGGCTAGACAGAGATCGAGCTGGAACGGATGAGCAGCAGGTTGGGGTGATTAAGGATAGAGTTGGAAATGTGCTAATGAGTCAAGTCAGGGTGTTGACAAGTTGGAAGAAATACTTTTGAGGAACTGATGGGTGTAGAAAATGTAAGAGAGAGTAAGATGGGTGGAACATGGATAAGAAAGGATGAAGTGAGGGCAGCTATGAAGAGAATGAAGAGTGCAAAGGTGGTTCATCCAAATGACATACACAATCAAAGGTTTGGACACACCTTTCCATTTAATGCTTTTTCTTTATTTTTACTACTTTCTATATTGTAGATACATCAAATGTTATTAAGCAAGATATATGGAATTATGTAGCAAAGAAAACATTGATAAAAAGCTCTAAATATGTTTTATATTTTAGATTCTTGAAAGTAGCCACGCTTTTCTTTGTTGACAAATGTTTTTTCTATCACAGGTCTGCCTTGTCAGGGTTCATTTGTGGAATTTCTTGCCTTCTTAATGCGGGGTTGGGACCATCAGTTGTACTGTGCAGAAGTCAGGATGGTACACAGCTGACTGTCTTATTTGACAACTGTTAGAATTCATTTTACGGCAACCAATCGCATAAGTGAAACGATAGTCTGTAATTTCTTTAAGATCTGAATCTAAGTCAGTCAAAATTTGAATGTGTCCCAAAGTGGAGTTACAAAAACCATCAATCGCTCTGGTGAAACTGGCTCACACGAGGACCGCCCAGGAAAGGAAGACTAAGAGTCTTCTCTGCTACTGAGGAAAAATTCATCTGAGTCAGCAGCCTCAGATTAGAGCCCAGATAAATGCCACACAGAGTTCCAGTAGCAGACACATCTCTACATCAAATGATCAGACTGCACGAATCAGGCCTTTATGGTCAAATAGCTGCTAAGAAACAACTCCAAAGAAAAGCAACAAGCAGAAGAGATTTGTTTGGGCGAGGATACAGAAGGATTCAATTCAATTCAATTCAATTTTATTTATATAGCGCCAAATCACAACAAAAGTCGCCTCAAGGCGCTTCATAGATAAAGAGAAAAACCCAACAATCATATGACCCCCTATGAGCAAGCACTTTGGCAACAGTGGGAAGGAAAAACTCCCTTTTAACAGGAAGAAACCTCCGGCAGAACCAGGCTCAGGGAGGGGCGGCCATCTGCTGCGACCGGTTGGGGTGAGAGAAGGAAGACAGGATAAAAGACATGCTGTGGAAGAGAGACAGAGGTTAATAACAGATATGATTCAATGCAGAGAGGTCTGTTAATACATAGTGAGTGAGAAAGGTGACTGAAAGGAAAAACTCAATGCATCATGGGAATCCCCGGCAGCCTACGTCTATTGCAGCATAACTAAGGGAGGATCCAGGGTCACCTGGTCCAGCCCTAACTATATGCTTTAGCAAAAAGGAAAGTTTTAAGCCTAATCTTGAAAGTAGATAGTGTCTGTCTCCTGAATCCAAACTGGAAGCTGGTTCCACAGAAGAGGGGCCTGAAAACTGAAGGCTCTCCCTCCCATTCTACTTTTAAATACTCTAGGAACAACAAGTAGGCCTGCAGAGCGAGAGCGAAGTGCTCTAATAGGGTGATATGGTACTACAAGGTCATTAAGATAAGATGGGGCCTGATTATTTAAGACCTTGTATGTGAGGAGCAGGATTTTGAATTCAATTCTGGACTTGAAGCCAATGAAGCGAAGCCAAAACAGGAGAAATATGCTCTCTCTTTCTAGTCCCTGTCAGGACTCTTGCTGCAGCATTTTGGATTAGCTGAAGGCTTTTCAGCGAGTTTTTTGGACATCCTGATAATAATGAATTACAGTCGTCCAGCCTGGAAGTAATAAATGCATGAACTAGTTTTTCAGCGTCACTCTGAGACAGGATATTTCTAATTTTAGAGATGTTGCGCAAATGGAAGAAAGCAGTCTTACATATTTGTTTAATGTGTGCATTGAAGGACATATCCTGGTCAAAAATGACTCCAAGGTTCCTCACCGTGTTACTGGAGGCCAAGGTAATGCCATCCAGAGTAAGAATCTGGTTAGATACCATATTTCTAAGATTTTCAGGGCCGAGTACAATAACCTCAGTTTTGTCTGAATTAAGAAGCAGAAAGTTAGCGGCCATCCAGGTCTTTATGTCTTTAAGACATTCCTGCAGTTTAACTAATTGGTGTGTGTTATCTGGCTTCATGGACAGATAGAGCTGGGTGTCATCTGCATAGCAGTGAAAATGTATGCTATGTCTTCTAATGATGCTGCCTAAGGGAAGCATGTATGATGTAAACAGAATTGGTCCTAGCACTGAACCCTGTGGAACTCCATAATTAACCTCAGTGTGTGAAGAGGACTCTCCATTTACATGTACAAATTGGAGTCTATTAGATAGATATAATACAAACCACTGCAGTGCAGTACCTGTAATACCTACAGCATGTTCTAATCGCTCTAATAGGATATTATGGTCGACAGTATCGAATGCTGCGCTAAGGTCTAGCAGGACAAGCACAGAGATGAGTCCACTGTCAGAGGCCATAAGAAGATCATTTGTAACCTTCACTAAAGCTGTTTCTGTGCTGTGATGAGCTCTGAAACCTGACTGAAACTCTTCAAATAAACCATTCCTCTGCAGATGATCAGTTAGCTGTTTGACAACTACTCTTTCAAGGATTTTTGATATGAAAGGAAGGTTGGAGATTGGCCTATAATTAGCTAAGACTGCTGGGTCTAGAGATGGCTTTTTGAGGTTTAACTACAGCCAGCTTGAAGGCCTGTGGTACATAGCCGATTATTAGAGATAGGTTGATCATATTTAAGATCGAAGAATTAATTAATGGCAGGACTTCTTTGAGCAGTTTTGTAGGAATGGGGTCTAAAAGGAATGAACATTAGACCGGTGGACATCTGTGCTTTGGTCTGATGAGTCCAAATTTGAGATGTTTGGTTCCACTTGCTGTTTCTTTGTGCAATACAGAAAAGGTGAATAGATGGTCTCTACGTTCATGGTTCCCACCGTGAAGCATGGAGAAGGAAGGTGAAGATGCTTTGCTGGTGACAATGTTGGGCATTTACTGAAAGCTGAAGGCACACTGAACCAGCATGGCTACCACAGCATCCTGCAGCAACATGCCATCCTATCGGGTTTGCCTTTAGTTGGACCATCATTTATTTCTCAACAGGACAATGACCCTTTTACTAGTCCCTAAGGACCCCAAAGCGCTTTACACAACCAGTCATCCACCCATTCACACGCTGGTGATGGCAAGCTACATTGTAGTCACAGCCACCCTGGGGCGCACTGACATAGGCGAGGCTGCCGGACACTGGTGCCACCGGGGCCAGAGAAGAGTAATTAAAGTCAGTAGTGAAAGTGAAAACTGTTCTAAAATAAGCTGACTGCTTAGGAACGCTGCAGAAGTACAGAGTGTGAAAAACAGCATCACTATCAATCACAAATATCCACAAAAAAATCTTGATTTTCACCATCTTGTGAAGGCACCGCTGCAGAAGTATTTGCATACAATGACATTTGACCACATCCACACCAGCTCCCTGTGAGGGAGAGCTATTTATAATAATATGTTTTACTTAATGTAAATAGATTAAATGAGTTATTTTAGACCAATTATTGTTAGAAATGTCACATCGTACTTAAATATATTATGTTTTCTCTAAACAAATTCATATTTTACATTTAGATTAACTGACTTGTTTAATTCCCACATAAAAATGTTGTTAATTTAAATTGTTTTGTTATCTTAAGTAAATCACGCAAGAAAAAAATATGAAACAACTCAGCTTTTACTTTACAGTTTAAGAAACTATGTTTTTGTTTTAATTTATTTTTTAAGAAGAATAAGAAGAAGAGGGAAAGAGCTGGTATGGTAAAGCTTTGGACTACAGAGCCTGAACTGTATTTATTTTCTTTGGTTCTCTGTACATTAACTTAGATTAATTCGATTTTTAATTAGATTTATTAATATTTATTAATAAATCACATTTATCACATAATTCACAAAAAGGTGTCATTGCAATTTTTCCAGTGTATTTTGTTAAAAGTTAGAAAAGAAGCGCCTAAGAAATATTTGCAAAAATCTGTAAAGTGGATTCAGTGGTTGAAAACTGTGGTAAAAATAGCTGACTCGTTTATAACTCCTAAATGTAAAAATGTTCACATTTCTGATGCTTGTTTTCATTTTCACAAGATCGTTAACATTTTATATTTTGAAAATTAGAACATTCCCCAAACCGACTCAAATGTGTAATTTCCACAACAGACACAAGTAGGCGCTGCCGCAAACCATCACAGTAGTTCTCTGGCCTCCACAGCCCGGCCACACCTTAAATATGCACACTGACCAATCTGCCGGCGCCGGAAGTTGAAAGCAACCAATCCACGTTCTCTTGCTGCAAAACAAGCCAATCGGTGGCTACATGGGGCGGGATTAACACTCTGGCTTCTTCCTGAGTTGCAATGCTGCTTACGAGAGCCGAACATTATCATACTAAACTTTAAAATTATAACATACATTTATTACAGTATAACAGTTAAACGGGGCAGCGTCACGATGGGTTTACTAACAATTTTGAAGAAGATGAAACAGAAGGAGCGCGAGATGAGGCTGCTGATGCTGTATCCTTTCTGTGACAGGTTTGGCTAGGCTGAAAACAAAGTGGCATTCGTGCACTTGGTTTATTATAACTATACATGTATCAAATAAGAACCCGCAAGCTTCTCTGTGTCGTTAGATAAAGATGCCGGATAACGCCTTTCTCTTTATTTTCCCTCTGTGCGGATTCATCCTTCTTGCTATGCTAGCTGTTACACGTATTCTAGTAAATATACGAGACGCTGATTAATCGATTAAAACCTCTCAGGTGTGTGAGTTGTCTTTAACCTGGCGCGTGCAGAGGTCTGGACAACGCGGGGAAGACGACCATCTTGAAAAAATTCAACGGGGAGGACGTCAGCACCATCTCTCCCACACTGGGCTTCAACATCAAAACGCTGGAGCACAAAGGGTAACGCGCACACTGGCTCAAACACGCGCACACGCACGTTGCTTTGACACCCATGTTTCTTTAAAAAAAACTAATCTAGTCAAGGAAAAATTTCAAAGATGGTCGATATAATAATCTAAAATTAAAATGTGCCTATATGAATATGAAAGTAGGTATTGTGTATTGTCTTATGTGAAAACCATGACAAATAATAAATGAAGCTTCAGTGTAATAAAGGAATAAAAGTCACAGGAAATGCTTTATCCCTTCAGATCTATTTGCCTCTATTTCCTTCCGCCTGTGGCGCCTTTTGATTTGGCTTTTATTTCTGTGTGTCAGCCTGTTAAATCCAGAATCAAAGTTAAAATCCTTCATCTCTTAAATAATCAGGCCCCATCTTACCATAAAACCAAATGGGACTATATCAGAGCACTTCGCTCTCAGGCTGCTTGCCAACTTGTGGTTCGTACGGTATTTAAAAGTAGAAGGGAGGCAAACGTTTGCTGAAAACCTCCTGTGTTAATGTACAAAAGTATTCTTTAGACCTGTTTTTTTTTTTTTTTTCTAGCTCAGTCTGTACATTTCCATTCATGCCTCCCACTCCTTGTGTTTCCAGGTTTAAACTGAATATTTGGGACGTAGGCGGTCAGAAGTCACTGCGCTCCTACTGGAGGAACTACTTTGAGAGCACAGATGGGCTGGTGTGGGTGGTGGACAGCGCAGACAGACTCAGACTGGAAGACTGCAGACAGGAGCTCAGCGCACTCCTCCTGGAGGAGGTATATGAGAATGACACACAGTGGAGTGACAGAATCCTTTATATTGGTTGTTTTGTTTTTTAAAGGATAAAAGAGTAAACGCAATAGGTTTGCAGTAACCGTTAGACCAGAAGGGTAGGTGTGTAAAAATGTGACACTCACTAGTCCTGAATACCAGCCTTAACCCTGGTATTCCACCTGTCATTTAAAAGGAATATTTTGCCCAAACCAATCAGAAGTATCCATTTATCTTTAATAGAAAGCAAATCTTTAATCGTTTTTCTGAGTTGTCTGGACTTTCTATATCTTTTAAGATATTTTCAAAACTGGGCAACTCACACTGGCCTCCATGGACCCCTAAAAGCTAGAGTCAAAATATTTGATTTCAGTATGAACACGTTATGCTATTTTTAAATAAGCTGCGCTCCGTTCTTTGCAGAGGTTAGCTGGTGCAACGCTGCTGGTTTTTGCCAACAAACAGGATTTACCAGGAGCTCTGTCCAAAGAGGCAATACGAGAGGTGAGCTCTGCACCCACTTGACACTGCATTTCAGCAATGATATAGTTGCATATATCACGGTGGATGCTGACACTTTGTTCTTCTGCAGGCGCTGGCCCTGGATAACATCAAAAGTCATCACTGGTGTATCATTGGTTGCAGTGCAGTAACAGGAGAGAACTTGTTAGCTGGCGTGGACTGGTTATTAGATGACATCGCTGCGAGGATCTTCACTGCTGACTGAATGTTTAACTGCAGACCAGCTGGTCTCTGTTCATGACCTGCCGCCTTTAGTGACTGAATGCTTTTATACTTGTCCCATCAAGTAAGGATTTACCCAGCAGTCCTGGGTTTGCACTGATTTAAAGGAGACTTACCATAGTTTACTTGTATGAACCCAGTAATAAAAGTTCATCCATTCTTGTGGCAAAACACTGCAGTTGCCTTCTTACAACATCCACACTTGATTCTTGCAGACAACTTGTTATGCTCGTTCTTATGTAGTCTAAAGTTCTTTGACATGCAATTCTTTGCAAATTCTGGTTGTATCACAAGCGCCTACAGAGAAATTTGGTGCTTTCCACCATTCTTGCACAGGCCAGTTCTGCATAATTTGTCATCTCATCGATCAGCCTCAAGCCAATTCTTTGACAGTTAGCATTTAGGTTTGATTTAATTTGTGCTACAACACAAAGCACCCTGTGTTATCCCTTTAAGCCAGAAACCTGACATTCTAAAAACTTGCACTATTAAAATGTTCTGGTTTATCGAGTCTCCCCACAGTCACACTTGAAATAAAACAGCTTCGTCTGCTAAATTTTAAACACTTTATTGTTTTGTTACTGCAAATTTTAAGTGACAGAACCCCACAAATGTAAACATTATCACAGCTGTCCACACAATTCCAGTGTAGTTCAAACTGCAGTCATCTTGGTGGCAGCACACAGGAGATCGTCACGATGTGGCACGTACCGTCCAATCTGCAAAGTTTAAAAACAAACACTTAGAAACATGGAGGGCAGGAACACTCATGTTATGATTAAGTCCGTTTTAAATCAGAGTACACCAATCAGTCATGAATCTTCAGACTGGGGCGGTAAAACAACCTCATCACTTCTGCTTAACACTAAACCGTTGCCTAATTAAGTAACTTTTCCAGTTTAAACTGGTTACTCACCATCATGACTGTGCGCAATGTCAGTCTCATGACATGAGGTGCTGGACACAGACCACATGACTCCATTGCCTCAAACAAGAAACCTGCAATAGATGAAATGTGTTAGTAGAGTCTGCTTGTGGAGTGACTGAGAACACATTTTAGCTGCTGAGATCAGAGTATACCAATCAGTCACGAATCTTCAGACTGGGGCGGTAAAACAACCTCATCACTTCTGTTTAATTTTTAACTGGACATTAAGCTGCTGCATGCTGTTAAAACAGAAGCAGAGTTTGTACTCACCAGCATGAACTGACTGAACCGACGATCTGGTGTTTAAAGCTGTTTAAAGACAGACAAGTATTAAGTATCCTGCTGAAGCTCTTTTGGGGAAATTGTCAGACTGACATTAACACTTTAGTGAAGCAAATCTATAAAGCAGCATTCAAAGCCACTGTGTTATAAAGTGTCAAAGAAGTTTAAATATGACATTTCTGGGATGTGATCAGAAGGTTTCTTTTCAGCCATGCCTTGGTCAGCACTCCTTCTCCATCAGAGCACCAGCAGGTCACCTTACACCTGGAGGGGTAACAGTCAGGGTTCTCAGCACCATGCTAGGCCAACAGGAGGGGAGACCAACTGAGTTGGAGGGGGTAGAGTCAACCCCCTCTTTGACTGTGGTGTCATGTCATCATTTGCACAAACCCAGCAGTACTAAAGTCAAGATCCAGGGCTTTCACAGTCTTATCAGACAGGAAGCATGACTGCACAGTTTTAGACCTTAATACCAGAATCATTCATCCTTTATTTTCACTATGATCACTTTTCTGTTGATGTTAACATGCACAGCACCTACCTAGGGCTTGCGTCCAGCTCACAGATTTGACAGGCAGCTCTGTCCTGAAGGACGACACAAAGTTACATTAGCAACGTTTGCTCACAATGACGTTAGGCTACAGGTTTGTTCCCGTGCAGATAAACATCAGATGATTCACAATTCCAGTATGTTTCCATTCAGACTGTTGGTAACCCCAACAGGTCATCCCCTTATTGCCAAGGCAACACCAGTGGGTTCACCTTTTCAGGTCTGGCATTGACACGAGGCGTAAGACGTGTGCAAGTATCATCATACAGGAAACTTGAGTGACACCCATCAGTCTAAATAAAAGTTTAGAGTCCATCAAGCTCTAAGCCTCCTACATAAAGATGTCTAGATGAGCACTAAAACGAAGCTACAGAGTTCACCCACCTGGACAAACAGCTGGGATGGTGATGGCAGCATCTGGAGTCCAAACTTCAGCTACCTGTAAAATGATTGCATCAAGTCAAGGTACAGAAAGGAGGTTCAAGTCTCACAGTGTTTCCTGTGGACCGTCACTGACTTCAGATTTAAATTTTATCAACAGCAGTTCAGACGAACGAGATTCCAAAATTTCTCTCATCATTTTCAGCAGGTCTGAATATTTAAAACTGCACAGATTTTTTTTTTTTTTTTTTTTTTAAACATACCTTCAAACCGGAAAGCCTCCATGGAGCTGCTGAAGCAGTCATCAAGTCACCTGACAACAGAAATCATTTACATCACTCAAGTGGCCATGCAGATTGTATTATGACAAATAAAATACACAGATTATAGAAATCCTTCAAAGTGAAAAGCTGCAGTTGCTCAGACGTTCGTGTCGTTTCACATCGGGTCAAAGTGAGCTAAGTATCATCATCACTGAAACTGCGCTGCAGATGAAACGTCTCTGCACAACAAGCTCAACAGAAAGAATATTCAAGTCTTAAATCCTTACCTTGAAACTTTCTCGACTGCCTTCCCCCAAGCATTTGGTGGAAGTCCCTAAAGGAGAAGTTGGGCCGTTAATAAAAAAAAAAGCAGGGACTACTTCTTGTGCCATTAAGGACTTGCATGTTTGATCAGGGCTTTGGTGACAAACTGCCATGTGACACATGTCGTCCAGGTGTTTGATGGGTGCTAACCCATTTCATCCTTTCAAACAGTCAGAAATGCCTCACATTATGGAACCAATAAATTAATTTAGCATTTCAGATTCAATTTCTAGAATTTCACATTAACCTGAAAAAATTAAAGCTTAATACTTACATGCGGATTTGGCATCACTTCCTTCTGAAACTTTAGCCTAGCAAAGAAATACGACTGTTAATCATTTGCAATAACTAACATTTACATGTTTGTTAGCCTAAATTAAAGGGTAATCAGATTAAAGGTTGACATCACATTAATCAGGCATATGCTTGTCATTAATGGTAATCATCATGCTTAAAACCCTACTGTGGAATTTTAACAACGGCAGAAAATCTTAACTGACCTCTGAATTTAAGCCACTCTGAACACTGCGGGGTTCACATCAGAGGACCTACACAGAAAAAAATAAATCTTTGTTAATGAGATCTGTATTTAAGCCCTCAAGAAATTAGAACTAGAGATTTGTCAATTCAATCACTGCCCTTAACTTTAAACCACAGTCATTGTCTTATAAAAGTGTTTTAAGAGCCATTACAGCACAATCAGGTTGGAGCCTACATGCTGCTCAGAATCTGGTAAAGAAGCTTCTTCAAAACGCTGATTCAGTAAGAGAGAGTTCCAAGACTCATCACCGCAGCACAACATGCTCATTTATAGCCACACAGATGTTTAACTGCAGAGCCACTGAGAGAGATCATTTAAATTCCTAATCCAGATTAAAATCTGAAGCACTCTGAGCATTTTCTAATTACCTGATGTAGGAAGTGTCCTCACAGGCCATGCCTGAAACCAGACGAGAAAAAAAAAAAAAAAAAAAAAAAAAGATGGCGCTGTTAGAGAGTTGTAAAAGAAAAAGCACGAGACGATCAGTGGTGATTCCTTCATGCTACTCAGTGTTTGAAATGCTGTCTTCAACGTTTTTATTCAGTGAGAGAGTTCAAACAGGTCATCACAGTAGCATGACCTTTCACGTTATGCCATTTAATACGGTTACATGACCCTACTCTCCATCTTATAATGCAATAAAGCGAATCTGTAAACAGACATTACCTGTGCAGGAAGCACGTTTCCAGCAGCTCCACATCTGGAAAGAAAAGAAAGAACGCGTTAGCATGCTGCAGCTAGCAACCAGCTAGCCATGCCGTTTACCACGTGACCGCTAAAATTTAACGTGCTACTGTTCGCGTGAAACAGTATGAAAACTGAGTTTAACAGCGTCTCAAATCAGAATAAAAAGAGTGCAATCACTGCCATTCAGGACAGGTCTGTGAAAAGTTTCATCATTTAGAGACGCTGTTAGTTGCCGTGCGGTCACTTCTGAAGCCATTAAAATGCAAGCCTGCTTTACGTTTAAGTCTCAATACTGGATGCATCAGGTAAAGAACATATTTTTATTAGTATTGACAGAAATTTCAGTCGAAATGTTTAAATTCTGCTGGTGGATGGTTGAAGATTACGCTAAAATCTGGTCGGTGCTCAATGAAGAGAAACTTCTAGCAAAAACACCACGCAGCGTTTAAAATGGCTGAAAATGAGACGTGAACTAACGTGAAACTGCAGCATCACTACAGCAGTTTCTTTAAAATCATCCAGTTAGTGGATAAACTCTGCAACTAAACTAAAGCGGCTAAGTGTTGCACAAATCTTACCTCTGCCAGAACATCGAAGGAAGTGGAAGAAGAGCGCGGTGCATCTCGTTTTTATGTCCCGCCTGTTGGACTCCGCCCACCGGCAAACGTCACCGAGTGGCTAACGCTTATCTTGACTCTCATCTGTATTACCAAACAATATTTGTCCAAATTTATGGCTGAAATAAATGTAAATTGTACCTTCTGTCAAGAACAACCTGAAACAGTTTCTCATTGGTTTTGGTCTTGTAAATTTACGTGTAAATTCTGGAAGGATTTCCACAAGTTTATTACTCTGTTCTCCCTAATCTTCAACTATACTATAAGGATGTTGTCTTTGGCTATTATAATTTTAAAGACAAGGACAATGATGCTTTCTTCTTTATAAATTTGGTTTTATTTTTGGCAAAATTTCATATACACAAAAGCAAAGTCCTCGGCAGAAAGCCTGAACGTCTTGTATTAAAAATGGAACTTGCACAATATATAAGGACAATCTCCTCATCAAAAAACACTAAGGCTCTCAAGACTGTTAACATCTATAACCGATTGAAACTGCTAACTTGATTTTGGCTCTTGCAAACTTTTGTTTATTTATGTTCCCCTTAATTTATTTTATCTTTTGTCCTTGTCCCTCTCTCTGTTCCTCATTGTACTACCACAATGTCATCTTTTATGTGATTCCTGTTTTACTTGACTGTATGTCTAAAATGTGATAAATAAAGTTAATTTAAAAAAAACAAAAAAAAACCTCTCATCTGTATTCAGCTATGGGTGAATTAAACTGGATAGAGTCTTTTGTACACAACCTAAACTCTGTATTTTTAACGCAAGAACATCGCTCTCAGCATGTAGCTGGAGAAAGCCTACAGAGAGTGGATTTTACTACGTCACTTCCGCTAAGATTGAGCGCCATTTTTACCTCCACCAGATGGCAGCAAAGACACAGAAACAGGCTGCAGATTTTACAGACCTTAGTGAGTGTGTGTGCGGGGGAAATCCAATTTCTACATCAGACAAGACAGAAAAGAATTATCCAGCTAAAGCATAACATATATTTAAACAGCGAAGCACTTTACTATCAGTAATACCTGCGTAGCCAAATAATGCAAAAGCAATTTTGACTCAGAACACGTGATTTTCTACTCTTCCACCCTCCACAGTGTTATTCTTTCATGTAAATATCCTCCATTCCAGCAGTGGGCGAGATCAGGATCTGGGTATGACTATTGCAAACTAAACATTGTTCATTTACTGGAGTGATTTCTTTTCACTGAGTTCAAGATTTGAACACAACCTTAAATTAGGAATGATTTTTTTTACTTATCATCTCTCATTCCCCTCTCTAGTCTTGACTTGTCCCCATGAAGAGATAATGTCCAAATGTCTCGCTTATTATGCTCGGATTCTCCAAAGTGTAAAAAAAAAAACCATGGTTTTATCTCTCTCTCTCTCTCTCTCTGTTTTTTTTTAAGGCAGAAAATGAAACACCGTCCAGCCATCGATCTGGAGCACACAGTGCTTGGATGAAGTATGAAGTGCTACCACAACATGAACAACGTGTTTCTGATACTTCCTGCCAGCCAGCAGCTCATGTGTGAGGGCAAAATAACCTGATAGTGACAGCAAATGATGAATCCAACCTGAAACAGTACGTTCCATGGTAACCAGAGCAGCTTTTGAAGGAGCCATCCAAGCCAGGGTGTTTCAGCAGAGGCTGGACCACTGCCTGTTTAAAAATTACAGGTACATCGCCTAAAGTCAGGCTGCTGTTTATAAGCCTTTGAATATAAGGTCCAATAGTGTCCCAAACTTCTTTAAAAAAACGAGGGGGAAGGACATCCCTGGGAGAACCAGACTTGATTTGGGTGACAATTTTACCCAGATAAGACAGAGACACAGGTTCAAAATGGCTAAAAAATGCTAAAGGCTAAAAATAACAGAAGGGTCATAAAAAGGGGGTAAAATATGTGCTCTAATAGATAAAATCTATTAAAGAAAAACAAAGAAATTTAAAAAAGCTTCACAAGTTTCAGCAGAAGCTTCTGTACAGTTGGATTGGGGAGGGTTAAGAACAGAGTTTAAAATACTAAATAAGAGACGGGGCTTATGGCAGTTGTCGTTAATAACACCTGCAAAATAGGCGGATTTCTGGTTCTTAACAATTTTCTGATATTTATGCCAGCTATCTCTTAAGATATCATAAGACACTTGTAGTTTGTCTTTTTCCCACTTGCGTTCTGCTTTTCTGCGCTCTCTTCGAGCAGCCCGAGTGATGTCGTTCAGCCATGGCTCAGACTTCAGTTTAGACCGCCTGACCTTCAGAGGAGCAACAGAAATGCTCACTGACTCGACCTGTAAGAACCAAACACATTACTTGGTGGAAACTCACACTCCCTTTCTCACAGGTTCACCCACTGTGGGCAGCTCTTTATGTTTGAGTTGGAGCTCAGTGATGCCCTGGTTCAGATCTGGAAGGAGATTGACCAGGAGACCAGACTGTCTCATTAGGAGCATGCTCCAACAATCTGAGACATGCATACAAGCACGTGGGGGCTACACAAACTACTGAGTATCATTTTGAGCTGCTGCATAATTTGTTAACTTGATTTTTAAGGTGTCTTTGGAGCTGTAGGTTCTCTGTAGGTTGATCATTTTCATTTCTATCAATGTGGGATCCTTTATTTCCCAGCACATTACCCAGTCCATATCAGTATAGATCTGCATGATTTGTTCCCACTGAGATCTAAAGTGTTCATTTCCTTTAATTTTTTTTATTTTTTTTTTAAATTTATATATATATGCGCTCTTCTGGACAGAGCTCGCCGATGTTGTTCCTGGGATCTGCTGGAGCCACTCGCCACATCTTCTCAAGCTCTTCTCTGAGCCCTTGGTATTTCTCAAGCTTCGCGTGTTCCTTCTTCCTGATGTTGCTGTCATTCGGTATCGCTACGTCTACCACTATGGCCGTCTTCCTCTGCTTGTCTAACGCCACTGTGTACGGTTGGTTAGCCACCACCATTGTGTCCGTATCTGGAAGGATCTTAGCTCGGCCATTCTCCACCACCCTAGGGGGCGTCTCCCATTTTGACCTCGGGACTTCCAGGTCATACTCGGCACAGATGTTTCTGTATACTATGCTGGACACTTGGTTATGGCGTTCCCTGTATGCCCATATATATATGTGTATATATATGTATGTGTGTGTGTATACATGTGTGTGTGTGTATATATATATGTGTGTATATATGTGTGTATATATATATATATATATATATATATATATATATATATATATTAGGGGTGCAACGATACACAAAATTCACGGTTCGGTTCGATACTTTGGTGTCACGGTTCGATATTTTTTCGATACAAAAAAAATGTTCATGCCTTTTTAATTTGTCATTTATTAAAATTATAAATATATATTTTAACACAAAAGTACAGTTTTTAAATTTAACCCTAACCCTTGTGCGTGTTGTTATTTAGCTCGTCATATTGCAGCCACAGAAATTCTTTTGTCCATGAAACCATAAAGCTGCACTTTCTTTTTGCCTTATAGTCTGATTTGTCATAACTTCTCCGTTTTGTGGTAAGCTTTTCTTTGGCTGTCACTTCTTCACCCTGACCTGTCTTATTTGGCTCAGCAGAACTAAAATATATATCTGTCTGTGAAGGTTCTCAGTCATCCAGGTCATCGTAGTGAAATATATATCCTGCCGCACTCACATAAGCTCAGCGATTCTCTGCGCGATCAACCTCTCACATGTTTAAGCTGCGGGAGATTTCACTTGTCATGTTTGCATAGTAAGCTAACGATTAATAAGACGATGTCAGAGGAATTGGTGCACAAATTATCATCACTCACAGATCAGTGCTGTCGCTCTCTATACACAGTTCGCGCGATTGCAAAGTGAAAGCAAAAAAACAAGCGCAAATTCAAACACGATTTCAATATGTCACATATTGACAGTGGCTCACCCAATGACATAATTACCCAGCTACATTTCTGAAAGAATGCAAAAGCATTGACATATGTTTTTCCTTCCTACAATAGCCCGACAGGCAGGGCAGAGATAGCTCCAGGACGTCGGGCTAGCGATATTGCGAGCCCTGTATCTGATTGAGGAATCACTCATCTTTGGAAAAGAGAGTTTATTACAGAGAAATGTCTCTTTCCAAAATAAAAGCTATACTATCCGCTTCTTCTGGGCTATATTCTCAGCAGCATATTAAACATATCAGGTCTCCATAAGGAGAATCCTGTGCTAACAGCTGTCTAAATGACTCGGCTAAAGTTTGTAGCATGCATGCTTGTTGTTTTTGTCTTTGCACTAGGATGATGTCGGCGTAAATGTGCAGTCATATTCGTTGTGTTCCCACTAGTGCTTTCAGGTTAATCTCGTTGAAATAACCTTAACGCCACAACACGGCAAATCTCCGTTAACGAGCTACCCTATACAGAGGGGCTAGACGGCCAACACGTTAACGAGCTAACTGCGCTAACACACTAGCTCCCACCCATGTAATTGAGCATTGCATGGCACATCCAACATACTGTTTTACTTTAGTCCATGACTCGCTTACCTTCAGGGTCATACGTCACATGAAAACCAAAATAATTCCAAACGCCAGATCTGAATGAGGGTGGGGAGGTCCACTTCTGTCTCGCTAGCTTGCCCTGCGCTCTTCCTTCTGACCATGCTGTCTGTGTTGAGTGCTCAGTGAATCTGCGTTCGACTACTCCGCCTAGGCTGCACTCTCGAGCCTAGGCGGAGTAGTCAAACGCAGATTCACTGAGCGCTCAACACAGACAGCATCGTCAGAAGGAAAGTTGATAAAATAAATTACAAATTTTGTATTGTTCTTTTTTTTCTCCCCTTTGGTTTTCTTCCTTTCTCTCCCCCTCTTTCTTTCATTCTTTCCCCCTGTCCTATCCCACAGTCATGTCTGTCCCGTTTGCAACTGAAAATAAAATAAATTCATAATTATAATAAAGGTCAATCAAATGGACCAATATGATGATCCACTTAAAATAAATCCTCTTGGCATCTTTCTTGGCCTCAAGACAACAATTCTGATGGCTATAGATCCAAACGGGACACAAAAAATAAAAAATAAAAAATAAATTGAAAAAAATTGTATTGTTCGATACATATGCGTACCGAACCGAAAGCACTGTATCGAACGGTTCAATATCGATACGAATATCGTTGCACCCCTAATATATATATATATATATATATATATATATATATATATATATATATATAACGGAAGGAAGGAAGGGGGCCGGGGACTGGTGAGTGTCAGCACCACAGTCCAGGATGAGACAACGAACATCCAAGAATACATTAGGAAGATGGCCCCAACTGACCGAGTGCTCAGTGAATACCTCAGGCAGCAGAAACCCAAGAAAGAGGAGGGAGACGAGGAACCATCATGGAAGGACAGGCCCCTGCACGGTATGTACCACCGGCAGATAGAGGAGGTGGCTGATATCCAGAAATCCTACCAGTGGCTGGACAAAGCTGGACTGAAAGACAGCACAGAGGCACTAATCATGGCAGCACAAGAACAAGCTCTGAGCACAAGATCCATAGAGGCTGGGGTCTATCACACCAGGCAAGACCCCAGGTGCAGGCTGTGTAAAGATGCCCCAGAGACAATCCAGCACATAACAGCAGGGTGCAAGATGCTAGCAGGCAAGGCATACATGGAACGCCATAACCAAGTGGCCGGCATAGTGTACAGGAACATCTGTGCTGAGTACAACCTGGAAGTCCCGAGGTCAAAATGGGAGATGCCCCCAAGGGTGGTGGAGAATGACCGAGCTAAGATCCTGTGGGACTTCCAGATACAGACGGACAAAATGGTGGTGGCTAACCAACCGGACATAGTGGTGGTAGACAAACAGAAGAAGACGGCCGTAGTGATCGATGTAGCGGTTCCGAATGACAGCAATATCAGGAAGAAGGAACACGAGAAGCTGGAGAAATACCAAGGGCTCAGAGAAGAGCTCGAGAGGATGTGGAGGGTGAAGGTAACGGTGGTCCCCGTGGTAATCGGAGCACTAGCTGCGGTGACTCCCAAGCTAGGCGGGTGGCTCCAGCAGATCCCGGGAACAACATCGGAGATCTCTGTCCAGAAGAGCACAGTCCTGGGAACAGCTAAGATACTGCGCAGGACCCTCAAGCTCCCAGGCCTCTGGTAGAGGACCCGAGCTTGAAGGATAAACCGCCCGCAGGGGCGTGCTGGGTGTTTTATATATATATATATATATATATATATATATATATATATATATATATATATATATATATATATATATCGTGGTGGAAGCAAAACAGCAAAAGTCAGAGGGAATTCATGACGACATTGATCAAATGTGAAGCGCAGTTTGCTGCTTCTTTTGCTGCTGGTTGGAGAGAGACAAAACCTGCAGCTCAGAATCAGCGCAAAAAGACGTAAACACAGCGCGGACCCGAAGAATCGCTAAGCTCCGACAGCGTGTCCGTGTTCGGGCCGTCGGGTGAGAAAGCCGAGAAAGACGAAGCTGATTCTGATGTGTCGGGTCCGCTCTGTGTTTAGGTCTTTGTGTGGAATCCGTTAATGAATTGATATCGCTTTATTCAAGCTACTCACCTCTCTCTTCCACCTGCACTTTCAACTGGACCACGGCCAATCAGAGAGGTCCCGCCCCTGACTATCTCTGATTGGTTTAGTCCACGATAGGGGCATAATGTGTGTCTGCTGTTGACCACACGGAGAGTTGCAGAGATTTTTTTTGTTACCGGAACAGTTGGTCGCACCTGTGCGACCAAATATTTATTTTTAGTCGCACCACTGAAAAATTTGGTTCAGTATCTGTGAAGTGGATAAGGGCAATAAAAAAATAGATGAATGAATGTTTGAAAATTAAAGACCATTTATTGCATTTTTGTCACATCTACAAACGTCCATTATTAATAGTTCTTAAATACAGTCGTCAGTTTTACAAATCAAACACATAAAAAAGACACAACTTTGCATTCAAATAGAGAAAATATGCACTATTTAATATGACTTTTTTGACCAAAAATAAGCATTATCTTTTTCTGGACGGACATCTAAGCTTACACCTCCCTGCTCTGTCCCTTCAGGTTTAATAACCTTCACTAGAACACACGCAGGGACCTCATGAGGAAAAAGCTAAAAAGCTGTAATAGAAACTCTTACATATTCCTTTGCACAAGGTTGGACCCTGTCCGTCTTTTTCACTTGCAATAAAGCCTACATAAATAATAGAATGTGTCCATAATAATGTGAATCCCTAATAAAGTTTAATTACTGATTTACTGCATACTATTTACTCATAAATAGCTTGTCTGATTAGGCAACGAGCACCACGGTTAATCCTAAAGAAGTATGTATTACTCCACAGCTAAAGTCCATCAGTCAGCTGCTACGTTTTAAACTTTCCACCCCCTTTGGTTACACATCAACACTCGAGGAGTTTCACAGCGCTAAACCAAAGGAAGCAGAGATCATTTAACGAGCTCTTAGTAACGAACTGGATATTAAGAGCTAAAATGCTCTTACTTGACTAAAACTGGAGATCAGAAGGGGACGAGCAGCTGCTGAACTCAGTCACATAAAGACCAGGGATTTCTGTTCAGGCCAGTCTCATAGACTTCACTGTAAAACCAGCAGCCCATTGAGCTAAAGTGGATCCCTGCAGTTTGTGTCCTGACTAAGGTGCATCCTAATAAGGCGATAAAGGTTCAGCTGAGTAATCAAGACTCAGTAAGTTACATAATTGATTAATATTCCTGAGGTGATGACTCAGACACGTCATGTGGTAAATGTTATACAGGCAGGATTGTCCGATACTTTGCAGCAGTCGCGGTAAAACGCTGCATGACCCTGATATTATTAAAAGTTAAGAAGCCTCAAGCTTCATTGTCCATCTCTATCTCCATTTCTATTGAAATTCTGCTAACACTGAATTGTGCTGGTGCTTCTTCTTCGACGACGGTGAAGACGACGATGGCGAGGAGTTCACCGGTGAGAGCGTGACGCTGTAGAGGTTGGCGACGAAGGCCTCCCAGCCGCGGCGCAGTGCTCGGTCCAAGGCCTGGTGGGAACAGGAGGAGTAAGGGTTAGCTACATTACAGCCACTGACAGGTGACAAGAAGAACCTCAGATGTAGTTACAATGTTACAATGATAAAGGCACTCCCCCATGGCAGCAGTCTCCCCTAGCAGGACATTGCATCACAGACAAAACAGCTCAGCAACACCTCAGGGAATGTGACACAGCTGCTCGAGCGCCCTCGAAACTCTACATCACAGTCCGATCGAGCATGTGTGAAACAATGGAGCAAACACCAACTGCTAGGACCCAAAGGATCCCACCACAGGAGACCTCAGTGCTCTTGTGTCGATAATGAGTCAGGAATCAAAGCAGCTCCATGAAGCTGTTTTGTGACTGAGCTCTTCAGTCTTGAATTGAATTTGTAGTTAGACGCTGAATTTAAATTGGCCAAGCGCTTCATTAAACAGGTAAAATAGTAATAAACACCTGGAAGTAGCCATTTGCTTAATATAAATGTGTTACTGGAAGGTTTTCTTTGAATTTTTACATATGCTGAATGTTAATGTTTGACATTATCCTGCTCTAGGCTCATTTCTTGTGCATGGAATAAAAGGATTTTTCCTGGAGTTCACTGGAATTCCTGTGCTCAGTATACAAATTAATGATTGTTTCTGTTGTGTCGCAGCACGGCTGCTTCCTGGGAAATTCCAAGAGACACGCTATTGACCTTTTCTATAAAAAGAACCAATGAGCTTTATTATTGTCTAAAAGTCCATCTGGAAAATAATGAGCTCACTGGAAACAGGTTGTGCTGTGGTAACTCATGACTAAATATTTAACCAGCGCCGCACACTGAGCAGAAACCAACCAATCGTCTGCAGAGCGGAGCTGATTAACAGCACTGGAATGTTTTTTCACGGTGTGGGGTTTAGCAGGCGGGTCAGCATCACCTGACCTCGTTCCACTGATCAAAGGACATGATAGAGGAGCCACAGGAATGTCACCTGTGTGTGTGTGTGTGTGTGTGTGTGTGTGTGTGTGTGTGTGTGTGTGTGTGTGTGTCAGCAGGAGCAGAAATTCTTTACAATAACCTGCTTAATTTTTCGTCATTAAAAATGACGTAGAGGAAAAACTCATTTGGGGGTGACTTCATGTGCCGTGACACGCACCAGTGACCGCTGGACCTTGGACGCGCAGTGGCAACATGTTATAAAGGTGATAAGATAGTTTCCATGGCAGTTAATAACCCAGAGTGCATTACGTGGAGGATGGCGAGGGAGAACTTTACCCCTCTGTTCCACACATGCTGGACGTGCAGTTACACAACCTTCAGCTTCGGCTTAAAGTTTAACCCGACGCAGCGAAGCTAAATATGGAGTTTATGTAAATGTGACAAACTGAAGAGGAAGTTGATACAAGTCTGCAGCCTAAAACAACACCGCACATTTTCTCTCACCTTGCGGTAATTTTTCCTCTTCACCGCTTTCATCCCTTCCTCTTGCTCCTTCGTCATCCTCCTCTCCTCCTCCTCTTCGTCTTCTCTTCCTCTCTTCTTGTCTCGGATAAGGACTTGGTCGTCAGCGTCCTCCTGAGCCGGGAAGTGAACGAGCACGGGTTCCTTCTCCCAGCCCGCCTTTTCATTTTCTTCCTCCACCTTCTTCAGGTTCTCCATCTCTATCTCAATCTTCACCCTGATGTCCTCGGGGAAGTCAGCTGGACCCTCCGTGCCCAGGCTGGGCCTCTCCTCTCTGGCTGCGTCCTCGTCTGCTCTCCCCTCTTTCTGTTTCCTCCTGGAGCTTCTCCTCCACCTGCTGCTGCGGCGGCTGGGTTTCCTCCTCAGGAGGCTCTCGTCGTCATCTTCCATCATGCCTTCGCTGAAGCCAAACACCTCGCCTTCTTCCTTCTCATCAGAACAATGCACCGCTGTGATGGATGGGTCACTCGAGACTGCCTCCTCTATGTTGCAAACATTTACACCAGTCTCCTCTACCTCTGTGGCGGCCTCGGGCTCGTCGAGGCGACCGTAGAAGCCACTCGATTTGTCCAGAAACTTTGGGGCCCTGATGGAGCTTCGGACTGAGCTCATCCTGGAGTTCCTGCCAATAGCCATCTTTTTGTTGGAGTTTCTTCGAGTTTCTGTCTGTTACTTCTTTTGGCCTCTGGTGCACTTTCTCACACACTCTTTCTGCTCCTGGTTTGTTCCTGCTGAGAGAGGAGAGATTAGAGTTTAAGGCTGTTACATAACCCTGCCCTCTGTCAAACGCACAGTCCGATCCATTTCCATACAGGCAGCCAAAATTTCAAGAACAGTGATAGGAGATAAAAGCTGAAGGAAAAAGCGTAAAAGACCATAGACGAAAGATAATTACTTTTCACATCAATGTGAGTATGTGTGTGTTTTATCAGCCTCTCTGGATGGTAAGTACTGTACAACAGAAATGCTATGCAGGCGTCACAAGAATGTCTGTGTTTGAATATCGGTGGCCGTGACCGAGGCTGGAGGTCAGAGTCAATGTTATCGGGGTTGTGATGATAACAGATGTCAAAAAACTGAACGCGCAGCATTCTTAGCGCTGAAGATAAACACACAGGGAGTCGGACAGCCGGATGTGCAGCCAAAATCAATGACTTCAGACTAACTGTCGGTGTCAGCGACCTGCTTGTCTGTCCATTCTCCACCTGTTCTGAAAGTCAGTCATACAATCTGCGTCAAACATCGACATGTTTTTTTCAGGGGTCCCGTGTAAGCACAGTGTTGTTTAGATGAGTTCCTTATATTCTGGCTGTGTTGGAGTGGCTGATGACTGCTCCACTCCCTGTGCAGGAAGAGCAGCATTATTACCTCCACCAACGAGGTTATGTGCCGGTGGCGTTGGCACGACTGATCCGCGTTAGCGCGTTAAAACAGGCTAATCCGCGTTAACGAGTTAACGCAGATCAATCCGTGTAAGGGGTTACTCGCCGTTAACACGTTAATGCGGCTTAAACGCGTTAATGCTGTCATTACGACTAACGCGATTAACAATTAACCCATCTGGAGCGCAGACTGACTCAAAATCCCTGAAATGTCTCTGTCAACGCCTTTTGGGCAGTTCGTCCATTTTAATCGCGTTAATCATTAACCACGTTAACGCAGCCCTATTAGAAACTGTTGCCAACATATTGAAACTTCCTTATTACATCTTAAATATCATGTCACATTTGACCTCTGACCTCTACTTTATGATCAGTGGACTGATCTGTGTGTCACAGTGATTACAATGCAAGCCACACAATCAACGAGCGTCTCTCAGAGCGCTCCTCTTTGAGGTCCTCAATGATCACTGCTTGCTCGACTGCCCTTTTGGGCAGAATTGCAACTGCAGCAAAAGCTTCGCTTGTACTCTCCGCCTGGTGGGACACTTTTAATTAATAAAAGAAAAGCGGCCAAACAAACATGTGTGTTAGTCCAGGATGAGGCAAGAAATCAGCTGCTGTGACATCACTGATTGCGCTGCTGGTAGAAATGAGACGTACTCAGGGGTTTTGACCCTGCAGTGAAAAAGTGCAAGATCGCTTCCCCTCCCCTCTGTGATCACCTTGTAAACCGTTTCACCGCAAGTTACATAATAACAAAGTCCACACTAATGCTCCTCTGAAGGAGTACACTTCCTGCTAATAACCAGAAACTGCAGACATATTTGGTGTCCTTTCCAGATCAGCTTTGTTTTTTAAAACAAATGAAGACTTTGGATTGTTACAAGGGTGGCAAACAGAAGAGGAAACCAAAAAACGTCCTTCTGTGCTCTGACAAACGGCGTCCTGGAAATCTCGAAGACTTGCGAAGTGCAGGTAACGTTTCATATAATGTGCAGATTGCAAAATAAAGACTGAAAGGTGTTGTGTAATAGGAGGCGAATAAAAAAAAAGGATGACTAAATTAAAGTGTTAAAAATTAAACAGGGCTGAGAAGCAGCCCAACAGTGAGAGCATTAAACAGGAGTGAACAGAAATGCCTGCTACCACATATTAAACAGTAACGCCTTCAACAGGTGAAGAAATAGTTGCAGCCTTACCAGATCTCTCGCTCTCGTCTCGTTCCCCTCTCGGTGTGTGAGTCTGAGTGAGTGACACGGAGCCGGGAGCGCTGCTTATTGCCCTCATACACGTCACACGCCAACCCTGCCCAGACCTGCAGAGTCTTCGTCACTGGTACGAACACACACACACACACACACACGCTGTAAAACACTCTCCCTCTCTCCACCTACACACACACCTTGTCATTACATCCTTGAACACACACTGACTTAGAGATAAAGCCATGTATTAAACAGGTCAAATATTAACTTACTGAAAAAATTCTCAGCAGCAGCAGCGCACGTCCTACCTTTGCTGGGTAAACTCGCGGGATCCAGCTATAGAGGCTTTGCAGGGATGCAACAGAGTTTTGCCTTCAGTGCTCAATGCGCCAGGGTCTCCATGGTCAAATAAACGATTTATTGGTGGAGATGGACACGAAGCCTTATGACTTAGAAACTTTGATCATTCAATCTCTGATTTACCTCATACTTTGTTTTAAACAGCTCTTTATAGATGAACCTTTTATAAAAACTCTATCAACTTTATTCTGCCTGTGAGCTCAGTTATTGCACTCTTATGCATTACACCAACATACAGTGGGGACTCTGTATATCCTGTTGGTCCTGGAGAGGCTTACCTGAACAGTCTGTTAACTTTCTGGATACTACTCTGGATACTAGGACTTCCCCCCACAGTCCAACAATATGTAATTAGTGAGGTTGGGTTAAATGTTAGCCCTGTGACAGTCTGGCGACCTGTCCAAAGTACAAAAACCATTTACATACTGCATTAATCGATCATTTTATAATCTAATTATTTGGAATATACATTTTTCTTTCATTCAGTTAGCACTTTATCATCAGCTGGTTATGTTAACAGGACAATTCGTCACTCGCTCGGTGTCCAGATATCAGAATGAATCAACTGACTTCAGTTTCTCTCCACACTTTTTATCCAGGCTGCCTGTCACGTGGTCTGTGTCTGCGGTTGCAGTTTTTTCTCTGTTTTTGTCTGTAAGTTTGTTAGCTTATTATTAGCTGTGATGGAATGACAGGAATAGTTGTCCTTATCCTCCTTCCCATGAGAAGATCAGCTGGACTGTATCCCTTTGCCAGTGGAGTGGCATGGTCGGCCATAAGGGCGAAATAAGGATCACCAGATCACTTCTTCACAGAATGTGTTGTTAACATCAGGAATATAACATTTATGTACCATTCTGAACTGAATGAATGAATTTATCCAGCGTGCCTGCAATGATTTTTAAACCCAGCAGATGTCGCTATTAAGCAACACACCAACACGGCGTAAACACGGTCATGTAGCGCACACTCCGTGAGGCCTCATTTAGTCATCACTAGTCTGACCTGATCTGATAAAACAGTTACGTTTGTTTCTGTCACTTTGTGCAGATCTAAAGGGTCTTATAACTTATAGCTGCTGCATGCTAGGTGGGCTAATTTTTGTGAATTGTGGGTGCAGCTCTGTGCAGCTAACCAGCAGGTTAACTTTAGTTATGTCTGTTGTAGATTCAGCACTCTGGTCTCCAGCTGTGGAGCTACAGAACACAGGGAAACACAGGGAAGAGGTATCCTGCCATAAATCCTATACATAGAAAAGTGGTAATGGTAATGTAGTTGTACATAAACTTTTTCTGGAGTAAAAGTACACATGTTCTGTATTAACAAACATTTCAGACTGTGTAATTGTTTAGTCATTGAATTGTACACCACAGCTGGAGCTAATTCACTCAGTCACACCATCATTTATTATTCGATTAATAGTTTTATATGAATCTTTTAGTTCTGCTGAATAGCATGAGAACATAAAAACATTTCTATAGCTTCTCTGTTTTTGAATGAATCAAAAATCACAGTGAAAGAGATGATCTGTGCTACACATCAGTAACTTGCTGTCTTGAGGGTTTGTTGACTTTTTGAAGGTGAAGTTTGCCAATTTAACATTTGCTGTTGTTTCCACTGAGCACCGGTGGATGCACTGATTTATCACTGGTATTTCTACAACAGCAGTATTGTTTTACTCCCTTAAAACGTACGTAGCTTTTTGTTCTCTTCACAGATGGCACAATAGATGTTGATGTAGCCCTGAATCCCCCTGGACGTCTAACTTAGTGTCGTGGAGGGTATGCCGTGCTCTTCTCTGGTCAAATTTGGACAAGCACGCCCAAAGATCAATGATTTGTTTGGCCTTGTTCTCTCTCCACAAGGCAAATAATTGGTCACATTCTAATGAAAGTTTTAATGAAAGAAAGAGCTTCACAAATTAAAGTGCATTAACAAGAGAAAACGCGGTCGATGCAGGACACTTGCAATACTTAGGGAGGTGTCGTTTCAGTGCAGACAATCCCACCAAACGCTTTCAAAGCATACAAATATGGCATGAACTGGATTCAGTAGAGCATCCCTGTTTTTTAGTTACACGATGAACACAAAGAGGGTGTTGCACCAAAGACCTCACTGTGCTCGGATTTCTAGCAGACCGCCATCTGCAGCTTGTATGAAAGACGTCGACTCGTCTGCAAACACTCGGCATTGACACAATCGCACTTCAAATCTATGCGTCAAAACGAGTCAAATGATCCATAGGAAGACCAAAGCCAGTGTCAGAGACCTTTTAGATGGTCTGAACATAAAACGGTGCCATACGTCGATATCGGACTGCACATTCCGTCCTACGATCCCACATTCCTAGCTCTGCGAGAAAACAGTCTTCCAGATATGCCAGAGGCCTCCTGAATTTGGATGGGAAATGCCTACTAAAATCAGAAGTCTGCTGGCTGGCCTCTGGCTGAACAGTGTCTGAAACAGGTTCTCAGGTGGATCAGTAGAAGTTTCTGGTGCCCCAGGAGTCCTTGAAAGATTGTAACTATTTCTTACCAGTGTGCTTATCTTGGCTAGCAAGGTCTTGGGTCCAAATCCACCTGCAGCCTCTCTGTGTGGAGTTTGCATTTTCTCCTCGTGTCTGCATGGTTTCTCTCCGGGTACTCTGGCTTATTCTCGTAGTCAAAAGACAGTTACAAGTTAGTGGGTCAATTGGTCATTCTAAATTAGCCTTAGGTGTGAACGGTTGTCAGTTCCTGTGTTCGTCCTGTGACAGGCTGGGACCTGTCCAGGGTGTACCCTGTGCCTCACCCTAGGAAAACTAGGCCTGTTGAATGGCCTAAACTAGACTGACTGATATGTAGAGAACAACTATAGTTTTTCCACTCTTGCACGAATCTTGGTCGTGATTCAAATTGAAGGCGTTCCTGCAAAACGTGTTATCATCTCAAAACAGATACATTCATCCAAACACAACTAACACATTAATCTCTCTGCAAATCTTGCACAAAACCTCCCGTAATTGGTTGCATCCTTGATTTGCTCGCCGCAAGAAGACATTTAAAAACCACACGTGAGTCAGTGTAACACCCTGAACTGTTAACTTCTAATGCAGGTAAACCCTGGAGTAGGAATGTGTGTATACAGATTAAAATCAGTTAGCCTGGTCAATGATATGGTAGTGTTTGCACAGTGAACACTTGGTCTGGGTGGGACTGGAAGTGGGAGCTGTTTACCTGTGTGTGTGTGTGTGTGTGTGTGTGTGTGTGTGTGTGTGTGTGTCAATGCCTGCTTTTTTGCCCGTGTCACATTTAATAGCCCTTTGTGCACCTTCATGTAAACGCATGCAGAGGGTTCCTCTGCAGCTGTGATGACACACCATCAGGAACACACACAGATTAAAAGGAGTTTAATGATGTGTTATTCATGACAGTGAAGCTCATACTTTTACAGGTAATAATACAACTTCTTTCAGTATCACCACTAATATCGTCTACTGCGTGTTCGTGCAGCTGCACTTGTGACTCATCAAGGTCCAACAGTGGCGTGCATGTAGCTCTGACTTCAGCTCCTCTTACTCATCTCCCACTGCATCTTCATCTTGGAGTCCCTCCGCGAGTACACCTCCACACGCTCCAAATATAGTCACCAAGTGGGCCGCTTCCCCTTAGAGAGGGCGTACCAGCTGTCAATCACGCAACTTCAGCTGTTCTGAGGTTAGAGAATCCCCGCCCACGAGAGAGTAATCACCCATGACTGAGCAGGTTGCAATGGTCGCTGTCAGGCACAGACAAGTTGGGGCTCGGTATCTGGACGGTGAGGTGAGGATGTGGTGAATGTGCAGAACATCCGGCTGGAAGACGGCGTTATAGACGATGCTAGGTGCAGACAACGTGATAAAAATAACAGACACGCTGCGTGACAGGTCAGAGGAGAGGGACCAAGTCATATATCACAGCTTGACTACTGAAAGTGACACGCTCAGAGAACAGATGTGCACAATGAATGTGGTGTGTCAAGTTGCTGCAGGCAGCAAAGGTTAAACGCCGCAAAAGCCTGTCTCACCGCAGACTACCTCCATGATTTTCAATATAACTGCTGTTTAAAAAAAAAAAAAAGCTTCACTTAAGTTCAAAAGAACTGGAGACAAACAAAAGTGACAAAGTGTGTTTTTCATTACTTTTATTTCCAAGGCCAGGGACAGACATGATCACACTGTACAATGTAAAGAACAGTAATAAATACGTTATACACCAGTAGAGAAGTTACTTACAGGCACTAATTACACGTAAGCAGGCACTAGCTGTTTTTACAGCGTCTGTTGCATTGCAGGGAGTGTGGAAGATGACGAAGCACAGCTCGAGTTTCCATATTCTGCAATCTTTAAGTACCAGGGATTTCCTGCCCGCTGGAGGCAAATTCAAGTGTTTTTCTGATCGCAGCAGTGTCGAAACGTAACACGTTTGTTTATTGCATAACTCGTTTATATGCGCTTCAGCAGAGATGTTTGTTTAATCACTGCCTTAAATGGTTTCCACTTTGAGCGTGGTTTTTAAAAAGCATCACTAAAGCTGCTCACAAAACACTGGGTTAAACTAGCTGTGGTGTGATGACACCAGTTACAACCCAGAACTTATGCGTTGGGTGTGGAACCATTACACGGGTGTTTGTCGTGCCCGTGTTGCTAAGTTGCACCACTTTGTCTGCAACACGGGTTGTTGAGGGCTTAATAAAGACGCAACAGCAAGTCGTCCGTGGGGTTTGTTCACTGCTCGGCGTGTTTAGAGAACACCGTCTCAGTCATGGATATTTTTATTCTTAAAAAAGACGTACCGGTAGTAAGTATTCACTGCCTTGGCTCTACAATGCTTAATCCTAGACATTGTTATTACAGTTTGAGTAAAGATTATTGACATTGCTTTGATGCTGATGACTTGTTTTTAGGGGTAAAAAGAAAAAAAAAAAAAAAAAAGGGGTCTACATCCTGAATATTGACTTACAAACACAAAAATCAGAAGCCATGCATGAACTAAGTGCACAGTTGTAACTGATCCTTGGCCTGAAAACTGGAACGACACTGAAGGCTGCACTGCTAAACCAGGGTACACATTATATCCATGTGACTGACATACTCTAGATATCAGTATCAGGTTTTTGCTTTAAACCCCCTAAATATCGGTATCTACCACAAATGTCCTGTATCTGTCAGAGTCTAGTAGACGCTTCCCTTGTTAATCATTTGTATATAAAAATAACAGTTTGCACAAAACGCTTAGACATGAGCTCAAATAAGCAGCTCAGTATCACTAAACATAAAATTCAGACCCAGAATTGAAAAAAAGATAAATGTGTTCTGAAATCATCACCAGCCCAAATCTGCTGTGTGAGCAAAACTGGGGTGATAAACAGTCCAACACCTTCAAAGTAACCTTTCGTACTTCATTATCACACCCGCACTACTGAAATGTACACGAGGGTCCTTTGAGCTGCTCCCTTACTTCCCATGGGGTCACCCTTGCAGACTTAACCCTTGGGACTGCTAATAGGAGTACACTGACTTGTTCTACCCCGACGCTGCATTTGTGTCACCTCCTAGTCCCAATCCGGGGATCTTTGGCATGCTAGGCAAAGGTTTTACCCACAATAACATGAAGCCACAAACATTTATGATCATCTAACAATAATGATAAAATTTAGTAATTTTTCCCCCTACAAGGCAGTTTGTGAATGAGACACTCACAAAAAATGACAAGCTTGGTTGTCTGTATTTCCCCCTTCTTTCTTCATCATCATATTGACTCAACTCACTATTTAAAAATAATGAAATGAAAAACCAAATCCTTCTTTTTAAAATACCACTCCATGTTTTGGAAAAGGTATATACACGGTTTCTGCCTGTCACATCATTTATACATCCAGCCCCTGATAAAAACATCTAAGTGCTGCCGGGAACGGGAAACATCACAGGCGTCTAACTGAGCTACAAGTAAACAGAAGTGATACAAGACGACCCTGCTATGAGACGCACCCTCCCTCCAGTTTTAAGCCGCAGTGCTCCAGCAGCACGGCTTCACAAACTAATACACTGGCGCCCCCATCGGGTAGTAGTTTAACATTGACACCGACTGTACTGCAAACTCAAAAACGAAAAAGACGCACACACTAACATACAATCAGCACAGTTATGACAAAACACACACTCGATACACATCTATATGTACAACCGGGTGTAACAGTCTCTCAAAACCAGGTTCTCTCCTGTACTTTAGTGTTTACAGTATTTACAATGCAGTTACCTATGCAGCATTAACAGCAGGATATAATCACACACTGTGTGCACATGTGTGTGTGAGTGTGTGTTGATGTGCATGCGTTTCCCTCAGACCTCCACAGCAGGGTCTGAACCCAGTCCCTGAGCCTGCAGCGCCTCCTCTCTCTTCATCTTCGGTTTCTCTGTCCGTGTGTGCCACACCAGCACCTGCAAAGCACACAAACACACTATTACTACATGTGACCTTATATATAAACTGTTACTAGAATCGTAATGCAACTACTGCAAATGCCAATGCACGAACACTTCTTTCTTAAAGGTCTCTTTTTCTGCGATTTCCATAAATCATAAAGAAAAAAGACTGAAGACTTCAGAACAAAGCATTTCACACTGAATCATCTGTTCTAAAATAATTATAGACAAGTCTTCATTCTTATCTCTTAACGCACACACGCGTACTTTAGTGCAGTTGTCTGCTTTGGGCTCCAGTTCATCCATGGTAACCAGTCCCTGAAGAAAGCTGCTTTCCAGCAAGCCCATTGGTGCCTCTCCGTCAAAGCATGCCTCTGGATTGGCCAGGACCAATTTAAGGGAAACGGCGAAGCCAGCCATGTCGATCGGAAAGGGCCGACTGGGACGCCAGCCGGTATGGAAGCGAACGACCTTAAACAAACCATCGTAAATATGATCTCAGTATTTTACATCAAATGAAAAAGCTGAAAAGCTTAGCTCTTAGGTGCAGTTAGATGCAGGGGATTTTTGCATCTTTAAAACAGCAGCATGGCAAAATGTCAGTGACCTTACCTTTCCTCCTTCAACCACAGGCCTCTCATACTTCATCCCTCCAACCAGGCCCACCGGCCAAACTGACACCCGCTGCGTGCTCCTCATCTGAGGAAAAGAGGACATTTGTTCGCAAGCATCAGCAATAAGCCTAATAGTGAAAGAAATAAACATAGTCACACACTTAAATATCCCACCTCCTCAAACAACTGCAGGCTGTATGTGTTATCGTCATCAGCAAAGTACACCACTCCTTGCTGGTTATCCCCTCCTGGCTGAGCCCTCCTGTCCTCTCTAAGCCACCGTAGCCCTTCGTTTCTCTGCTCCACTCCACGGGGCTTGAGCCAGCTGGGGTCACCCTGAGCAGGAGAATGACTCAGTGTTTTTAAATAAGGAACAAAAAAATTTGCAAGAACATGCATGGATAAGACAAAAATAAAATAAAATTGAACGAACCTCCTGTAGTTTGCGGTCCTTGGCGGTGGGCATGTGTAGGTGAGTGTAGGTCAGGCCACTCTTCATCAGCAGGTCGGTCACCAGAGGCGTCTTGTGTGGCGAGTCCTCCACCAAGATCCAGTGGAGCCGAGGGACATGGAGAAAAGTCTGGGACATACGAGTCAGCTCGGCCTTCTGCACCAGCCTGAAAACAGATGGAAATCGGAGAGAGGGTGA
The DNA here is from genome assembly GCF_057382275.1 of Copadichromis virginalis. Classification (NCBI taxonomy): domain Eukaryota; kingdom Metazoa; phylum Chordata; class Actinopteri; order Cichliformes; family Cichlidae; genus Copadichromis; species Copadichromis virginalis. The sequence continues at coordinate 50,313,792 of NC_140620.1, forward strand.
GATCAGTGCAGGAATGCACAGCGGAGGGTGGACACCAAGCAATGGTCGCTTGGAAGACTACCTTGCATATGTCGGCGTGATAACAAAGATGGTGGGCAGGGACGGTTTGGCTGGCTGCTTCTGAGGTTGCTTTGTTACTTCAAACTTCCTCATCTCCTCCTGAAGACGGTGTAGTTCCCCACGCAGTCGAGATATGGTGCGGTCTTTAGGGAAGTCATGTTCTGTACAGTCACAGCGCTGGCCTGCACAAAGAAATCAAAGCAAAGTGAAGCTCTGCCACTCAGGTTTGCACATTTTTGACTCCTTTACACCTGCTGATGCTGAAATTTTTATACCATTATTCATTCTGCTAGGTAGGATTCACTTACCGAGCTGCATCAGTGCATAGATGAGGCCCAGGAGCGAGACCATGAAGTAGAGCAAAAATACAGTCTTCAGCTTTAGCTTCATCCTCGTTGCCATGGTGCCCTGACTAGCTGAAAGTTGACAGAAAGTGCAACTTGTTCACGCTTTTCTTATTAATCCAGTTGTTTATGTTCTGATGAAGTTGTGCAGGCTGTAACCGAGGAGCTAAACTGAGTTCAAATGTACCCAATTTGACACAAGCAACATTTAGCTTGCTAACAAGCTAAGAGGGAAAGCATCCCCATGCAGCGGGACGTTTCTGAGAAGCTAACTGAGGAAAAGTTGAAGCTGTGCACGGGTCAGTGTGGCCTAACTCCCGACGAGGTCGAATAACATGAATCTAAACTGAACTCAATGATAAACCAGTGGAAGCTAAGCTGTATTAACCAGACAAGCACAAACATTCCCATTTTTTTCTTTTCTTTTTCTTACCGGAGGCGACAATCGGCGGAGCTGAGCGATGGAAGCTCAGAGCTTCATGTCATTTTGGACAGATGTGAGCAAAGGCACCTCACAGCATCCATTCATTCGGCTCAACTATGACATTTTTTCTGCAGCTAATGTACCAACAGCGTCCGGTTTCTGTGCGACGCGAAAAGGAATCCCCCTCGAAACATTTACAGCCACACAGACAGTTCCAGAAGCGGCACAGAAATCTGTGCAGCGTAAAAATGAAAGAAAAAAAAGTACTTATCAAATTAATTATCACTCATTTTGATAAAACAAATATTTTTTAAAATCTTAAAAAGGAGGTTCACATAGGCAGCTCATTTTCTTGACAGTACTTTCGTTAGAGGATTTTTTTCTTTAAAGGTTGCATTATAGGGTCAACTTGAAAGAAAGCTAGAACAGCGAGGTCAGAGGTCAAATGTGCCATCGTATTTGAATGCAAATTATAATTTAAATATTTTGAATCCCAATATATAAAATTCCATATGTACCTGTATGTTGTCAGTAGAAACAGTGATAGGATGAAACTAAAAAACAATTATTTGACCTTTAGTTCTACTGACTTTGGAGGAGAGGTCAGAGGTCAAATTTAACATATTGTTTTAAATCACTCCACAGTGCGTTCTATATGTTGGCAATATACACCACACCTATATGTTAAGCATTAGTGAATGGTCTATACAGGCAAATCGGCAACCTTAACACATTTTGACGCAGCTACATGTGTAACAACAGCATAATGAAAATCTGAAAAATTACCTATAAAAAGAAAAATACTAAATATATTAAACATTTCCATACATATCCTCTTTTCCTGATGGAAATTCACTTATGTTAAAAAAAAAAAAAAAAAAAAGTAAAGAAAAAGAAAAGGAGGCATTTCTTGAAAAGTCAAACAACTTTCCTTTATTTGTAACATTATTTGTAACATAAAACACTGACAAGGCAGAATGACTTAGTTTTCCCTTTCATTGTCATTTACGGACAGGACTGGAACACTCACTCTCAAACACCGAGGTTTTTTTTTTTTGCCTTTTATTAACATCATGTTTAAAAAAGTGTTTCTCCTGTAAAAGGCCAGAAAATGAAGATGGATCCACAACAGCTTATATATTTATATATATTTATATACATGTTGAGAAAAGACCAAAAGCAGTATCTGGAATTTTTTGTATCTGGAACCATTAAAAAAAAAAAAAAATTAAGTCCTCACTGACTTCAAAGTAAATTAAATTCAGGCTCATTTCCAAAAATTACATTTTCACATAAGATTTTTTATTTTATTTTATTTTTTATTCCCAGTGAGCCTTTTTAAATTCTTTATGATTATTTGTTTTAACTGCCCACATGCCTGGATTGAATATGACCACCGAGTGCAGATCCAGTCTCTGTTCAAACTTTGTTACATTTACTTTCATGCAACTTCACATTTTCAAAGAATAGAATAAAACTAAACAAAAATCTCCTCCTGAATACCAGGACTACTTTCCGGTTGTTTCTTTAAACAGGATGGTAACAAGACTGAGCCGTGGGTCAATCCAATCCAGCCAGCGGCTGACTGACTGACAGCGTGGCTGTTAAGTACAACAGATGAGGTTTGATTATGTTTGATTAACCTGAGAGAGACTGTCAGTCCATCGATCTCCTACCTCTATGTACAACATCCTCTTTTTTTGAAATTGTAACATATGAAGTACAAAATTTTTTTACTGTACTATTCAATCAGATAGTCTAGTCCCCGCAAACAAGCATGTTTAGTTGTTTCTGTTCCTCAGAGTTCAACCAAGCAAGAAAAACCACCATGTCTCCAGGTGCAGAATGTACGTTTAGCAGGAAACAACCAAAGCTTTCATCCCAGGATCCCGTAAGATTTTTCTCCTCAAACCCTTTTTTTTTTTGGTACCAGATTATTTTAGTACCAAGCATTTACACCAAGTGTGTCTACTTCACATAACAGCCTCTAACTCCACGTACTTGTAGCAGGCTTTTCATTATTATTTCCATTATTGTCTGTCATTGGTGTGCTGTTACAGTAGTGGATCCAGCATATGTACACGTCCTCTCTGTGAACCAAAAAACTCAGAGTTTAACACAGAAGCACTGTTTCAGACATGTTTATCTACTCCTGGCTTTGTGCGATGTCAAGGAGAGCCTTAATATAGATGACAATTGAAACCATCAGTTTGTCAGGGATAGCCAATGAGAGGACAGCTGTCTTATTAAAGGGACAGGAGCTGTAACAGCTCATTTGAGACAGTGGATAAAATAAACTGCACCAGAGGCCAGGATAGGATAAATAAGGATTATTTTTAACTGAATCATGCAAAGCCAGAGGAAAAAATAAAAAATAAAGGACACATGGAGCTGGAAATGTGCACAACAGAACCCCGTTCAATGCAGTCAATCTCAATTCTAAATCAATTTTTTTTTTTAAAAAACAGCAATTTAATCCAAAAACACATCAAAGGCTTTGTGAACAGGCGGGGAATTAAGATTATTCTAGACCAACATGAGAATTTTAGATGCTGCTTCTCGCAGTGGACCTAAACCTTTTAGAAGCCACTAGTCCGTAATTCTAATTTAAGACTAGATTTACTCCACCCGCCCCCACCCCCAAAAATACCTAATTTTACAGGAGGGGGCCAGGAAAATAAGTTAAGACTGTGGAAGAACTCAAACAATTTAAAAAGCAAAAAAAAAAAAAAAGCTCCCTCAAGTGCGCTGCCGTTACCCTCATCTGCATCCATTCACGTGTCGTTTTCAAGCAGCTATATGATCAAACGGTGACCTCTGTTGATGCTACTCCACCTTAAATCCACAAGATATGCAAGAAGTGCAATGGAGGATGGACTTAGTTGTTTTTAAACAGGCCTAGTAGCGTCAGATTTGTCGTCAGAAACTAAAAAGCAAAGAGGGAAACGGGTGTACTACGAAAATCCGAAAGCTCAGTAAAAATGAGAACTGTGTGGCAGCCGTGGGTGCAGGTCAAGAAGCAGGAAAAACTCAAAAAAAAAAAAAAAAAAGGAGGCCGAAAGGTCAAATGATGAATTTTCACAACTAAAGATGTCTTCTGTGAAGCTGAAAAAGCATCCAGTTACAGCATGCATCTCTAATGAGGCGATATGACACAGGTGGGGACAAACTGGGAATATTTACTTAGTCGGATGCAGATTTACAGCAACTGATGATGTTGAGAAAACATTTTTTTAAACGTATTTTACTGAGAGACTCGAAAGAAAAAGGCAATCTTGGAAATCTCATTTGATAAGCTGTAAGCATTAAAAGCGAGGGAGACATCGATACATTTACCTGAATCGAGGAGGCGGGTGGTGCCGATGGTGTATTGTAATCATGTAACAGCAGTATCACGTGCCAGCTGCTGCTAGCTGCAGTGTCTTCTGTTACAGAATAACTTACAACTAGAGTCAGAACAGATAATATTACAGTGCAACGGCGCTTCTCGTGCTGGTTTAACCAGGACCTAAACTCGGGCTCTCACATGAAGCCCGATCCGAGGACCCCGGTGCAGTGAAACAAGCAAGTCGTCTCAGTGCAAAGGCCCCAGAAAAACCCCGAGCTGGATTGTAGAAACTGACTAACTCTGAGTTATTTTTATCTGCTTATTTTGGATGGTTTTAGTTGTGATTTCAAGACTCAACTAATCCCGTTTTACACTTGAGAGACCACAAGTGGGGAGTTTCTTCAATACAGCTCGAGGCCAAGAGTCAACTTTAGGTCTCGAACCACAGTTTAAGAAGCAGATCCAATACAGTATAGCAACACAGAGATGATGAGAGCTGCATGGGATAGGATCGGTCTCCGTGATGGAGACCGTCAGCTTTTTCTTGATTGGAAACCAGTTCTGGTAATAACAGCGTTATGAGAATGGGAAGAGATGATTTGGACAATGAGCCGAGGGGCTGGAAAACAAATTAAACAAACAAAACAAAAACATAGAAAAGGCTGCGTGCGAAAGCTCACACTGCACGCTGCATCGAGATGCCGGCTTTTAGTGCGCAGGTGGGTTTTCCCACCTGTCGGCCTCCATAATTCAAAACCACTCGTGGGCTAGCAGGCAGCTGAAGCTTTCGCACACAGCCGGTTAAAGTTGCTGGCTTTTAACCAATCGCGTGGCGTAACCGAAGCCGATCAGTGGCAGCAGCCCCCGCAGTGTCCGCCCCCGTGGGTGTGTCCCGCCGAGGCCTCGCCGTGCTTGGTCCGCCTGCTCAGGATCTCGTAAGAACAGTCGTCGCCGCAGCAACCGGACATGCTCGGTGAGGTCTCATCGATCTCAAACCTGGAGGTGAGGGGAGACGGCGAGCTTCGTTAATGGGAGACCGAAGGAAGTCGGGTTTCAGACGAAGAAGGACCGTTTCCTGCCTGTATGTGACCTTTATAAGTGGGAACTTCCTGGAGTGTTAATGCACTAATGATGGCGATCACATTAAGACGCCATAACTGTAAGACCCGCCAGTCCCACACGAAAGAGAAAGTAAAAGATAATTCAATAAGGCAGCGCCGTGACGTCTCCATTATCCCAATAATAACCCTCAACAGTCCTCGTGTTTGCAGCGCAGTGATCATAACAAAACTGAACACTAAAAATGAAAGTCGCCAGTTCAGTGTGGGACTAAAAGGGAAATCCGGTTGCAATCTTTGCTTCTGTTCCAGTGTTACGACATTGAATAAAGGCCAGAGAAGTTCCACATTTCTCTATGATTTCATCTTTCATTTATATTAAATTAAACGAGTTAAAATTCCTGGATTATGTCCAGAAATACATTTTTGGGAACTGCCAGCTTTGCCCATTCCTTTCTGATCTAAGACAGCAACTTCATGAGAAAGAGACTAACCCACAACACCTGTGGAGCCATTAATACTGAGCTGTGAACCACGTCATATTCTAAGAGGCTTGGAAAGAAAAGCGTCTGGACTTCTTTAGGTTTCTTGAAGACGTTTCACCTCTCCTCCAAGAAGCTTCTTCAGAGCAATTGGTGGACAGTCCCAGATTATAAACCCTATGGGAGGGTCAGGGTGTGGGTCACAATCAGCCAAGATTTCGGGTGAACCCATTGTGAAACCTAGCCCCACCCTATCATGTGATGGCTTCACCCGAAACCTGTTTTCACACCTTGGCTCGTGTGAGTAGGTAGAGGATCAATAGGGGGTCCATGACCCTCTTGGGGTCATTACAGACTACGATGACCTGGATGACTGAGAAGCTTCACAGACAACTAACCTTATATCATATTCCATAATAATATAATATAGTGTCCATATATTATATTATAACCTTATATTATACTCCAGACTACACGTTCAAAGGCTGAACATTTGTCTCATTACAGTTAAACCCTCCAGATTTCCTAAGCGTTAAAGAGCCGGCATACTCACTGTAAAGCTTCTCTGAAGAACTGGTAGGCCCCTTTGTTCTGTTTAAAAACTGTCAACATCACCTTCTTCATCTGTGTACTGGACAGAGGACAAAAAAAGAAACACTTGTCTTTAGTGTAAAGTGACCTGAAGGCGTGATCATAGACTGTATATAAAAGATGGATGTAGCCCATGTTTTAGCATTTGTTTGTTATGATAAATGTGCTGTGAATGCAATGTTACATCCTCCAGTTGTGTTTGTATTCAGTGCAGGTCACCTGTAACCAACTTCACAGTCACCACAATCTTCCCTCCCATAGTCACACAACCGAAGTTCTTTACCTGTTAGCGATGAGCTGGAGTATCTGGATGAGAAACTTGCCAAGCCCTTTCCTCCGCACTCTGCTCTCTAACTGCACCTCATAGCTGCAGAGCAAAGAAAGAGGCGCAAATTTAAAAAAGATAAAACTTAGAATAACAGAAATGAGGTTTGAAATCTTTTCTGAAATCCACAAACACACGGCTGGGTACCTCACCAATATAAAACCTCCTCCCCGCACTCTATGTCGAACCGGAAGTGGGAGAAGGCCACGGGGGAGGAGTCGGCGTCGCGAGCCAGCAGGTACCAAGCCCTCTCGTCATTCATCTCCTCCCTCTTTTCCCTCTCCTTCCATCCCCACTCACTCTGCTCGTACCTGCAACAGAAAGACAGCAGACGAACTCGAGCATGGCACAATAATTGGAATTCTTTGCTCTCAGATTTTTCTAAACTGGACAAATACCGTTTAAAACTGAATATGAGACAATATTAAATACAGTAACTCAATCTCTACCTTCTTTTTATACTCTGCGTTTAATTCATGGCCTCAGATCCACATCTTGCCATCTGCCCTTATCTCATGTCACAAAAAGAATTTCTGGCCTATCTGCACTCTGCTCTGAAAAAGATAGGTCACTCTGTTCCTGAACTACTTCGAACTCTGAGAGGAGGCGAGAACAGACTTCTTACAGCGTCTGCATGTTGGCTCTTGTGAGTTCGAAAGCCCACTCCACAGACAGCGGGTTAAGCGCGGTCACTCTCTTGCACTCTATCTGCAGGTTCAGCCTGGAATGGGAGGACAAGTCAACGTGTGAGTTTATGAGTCTGTGTCTCTGGGAAAGCGGCTGTTCCCTCCATGCGGAAAACACAAAACAAGAATGAATTTCATGGAACGGGATACTGAATAAATCCTCTGCGGGTGTACAAAGCAGTGCGTACCCATTTCTGTCGTATTTTTTGAAGGCTGGGAAGGCGGCCAGGGGGTCCTCGAGCTGTGAGAAGAGAGGGCAGAATGAGAAAACGCTAAACTATCAGCACTCTTCTCCATTCAGTCATGTCCTTTAAGCAGCCTTTACGCTCAATGACCTGAAAAGCCAAATAAGGGCAGGACAGGCTACACGTCCATTAGTCAGTCACGATGACACAAAAGGTCAGCTTCACCTTGTTACTATGAAGATCAAGACTACTCTCATCCTTGGACAGATTATGGCACACTGGGCCGAAACCACAGACACTCAGGCTCAGAGAATTTAAGTATGAAGGCCAAAGACGGACCCTCAAAATCAGGTTCAATTGCTCATTTATTCATTTGAAACTATGGTCCACTTTAGGAGATTTTCTTGCATTCCTTTGCTGTTATCACATCCACCACAGTGGGGGCAACTCATTTTGAAACAAAGTGACACAAAAGTAATCGACCCAGCCAAACCCATCATGATCCCAATGAGGAGGCTGCTGCAGCTCAGATCATGTTGTGCGAGCTGTTTTCCTCCAGTTTGCCAACGCTCTAGCCAACCTCCAAGCTGCAGGAGCCGTGCATTCGAATAGACAGGTGGGGGATTTAATGATGCAGATTAATTATGCATAAAGGCACACATGGTGCGGTATTTGCCTTTTCCTGTCATGCCCATATCAATTAAGGCTGTAATCGGGGTGAGGAGGGCATCCCCGAGCTTCTTTTTTTTCGTGCCTTAAGCTTACAATGGAACAGCGTGCGAGAGAGACAAAAATCAAACCGCGCATTTTTAACTTCAGTGCAAAGCCACAGCAGAAGATTTCTCCTTTTCACTCATATCCACAACTGAGGTACCTTATTGGCTGCGTCTACTTTGGCGCATACGGCGTCCATAGCTGCCCTCTCCTCCAGACGTCTCGCTTTCTTCTCCTTTGCTCTGTTGGACTTCCTCTGAAGACACAAAATGAACGGAGAGGAAAAAAAAGCAGGGGACATTTGGTGAATTACAGATGGATCAGAATGAGATTTTTCACCCTGACACAGACACACAAAAAATGCAAAATCCAGAGATCACTACAGACAAAGAGGTGCTATAACCCTTTGCCTTTTTTTTACCACTTAATTTATTCCCTTCTCTGCTTCGCGTGATCAGTGCCAGCCATTTTTCACCACTTCTTTACTGGTGAATCGATCTTCTCTTGTCAAAGAGTGTAACCTGTGCTGACGAAATGACAAGGTAATGCAGCATTCTGGCACAGCAGCTACAGCCTGTCAGGTCACAAGAAATCACGATGAAACCTGGTGGCAGCAGAGCCCACAAACACAGAAGCAGGTAGTAGCCAGAGGATACCACTGTACTTTTTCACCAACACACACACACACACACACACACACACACACACACACACACACACACACACACACACACACACAAAATCGATCAAACGTAGAGTGCAGTCTTTCCCACTCATCTGAGTATTAGCAGATCTTTGAATTTCTGTTTAATAATGACGTGTGCTGCTGTACACGTTTTAATTACAACCCCAAAGCCACGTGGCAAATCAATCAGAGAACAGATCGACCCTCAGACACTACGCATGAGCACATCCGGGAAGATCGAAGCTCCAAAAATACATCAAGGCCTGGAAAACAATGAAAAAGCAGAGCTTATTACTCTTAATAACGTGATTATTGTCTCTCTGAAATGCTTTCATTCTAAAGCCATTACAGCGGTATAGTATTTCTATAGCCTGTGCTGCTCCCTGTGGGAAATTTCTCTGATACCGTTACTCTCATTAAGCCTGCTCCTGGTTTGATGTCCAAAGCATCTGCATTGATGGTGCAGCCATAACTCACACAAATGACCCTGATAGCGTTTATGCTGTGCAACAGAGAGATTAGACACTTTAACAGTTCCTATACCCATCCTCTGGACCTGATGTAGTGATTTTTTTGTGGCTCCATGCCATTTAGATACTTATTTGTCTGGTTGAGTCAAACAATCACAAGTAGTATTAGTGTATTGCCCTGGTTGGAAGACTCCATGAGTTATTAGAGTTGGTCGTGGTGCGTTTAGGGTGCAGAATTGGTGCTTCACTGGAGAAACAACTAGGCATTAACTGAATTCCTTCATTCCAGGGCTGAGCAATTATGAAAAGGAATGCCAACTTTAGCTCCAAGCATTAACTCTGTACCAAGCACAGGGAGGCTGCACACTGAGCTGGGGAAGGGGGGACACGTGGATTGGTTTATCTGGAGCCAAAGAGAAGGACAAAGTCAAGTCTAGCTAAAGTTAATAAACTCAGCTTTACAGCTTCAGAGTGTGTGCAGGCCTGGCTGGTGTAGACAGGTAGCTCATATTATCAACTTCCAACATGTGTGAATTAACCAAGGCCAGGTGGGAAAGAGACCCCACATCCTGGCCTGTTTGGAAAATGTACACACACACGCACACGCACGCACACGCACACACAAGTGACTAGCATTAATGGTTAGCAACGTACTCGCCATTTGCTGTAATGGCATTCCCCGACAGCTAACAAGGCTAGCGGGCTAACAATGTCACAACACACATGACATGTTAAGTGTGCGCAACGCCAAGGACGATGCAGTAACCCAGCTGAAAACGTCATAAAAAGCCATGTGTGTGCTCGAGCTAACGCTACAATGCTATGTTACTGGGTTTATGTTTAGACGGCTAACAGCCAAACCAGCACCTTCAGCCACATCCATCCACCATGGTCTTTCTCGCTTTCCCTCTCTCCTGCCTTCCTTCTTTCTTTCTTTCATATCTCCTCTGCTTAATCAGCCACTGACGAGCTAAAAACCTTTCTTTGTGCCACCTCGCTTCATATATATATTTTTGGGGAAAAACACATGCAACTCACCCCCATTTTGCTGCCGTATCTGCTCGATCCCCCTGGAGAAACACACCTCTATTGTCCCGGTGCTTTGCTGAGTTATTAGTATCGTGACTACAGGCAGAAATAAGGGGGCCAGATGAATATGACAATGATGGATAGTGTGCTAACAAAGCTAGCTGGCTGGCTACAGCAGACGACCGAAGGCTTTGAAAGAAGCAGCAACCGGCTGCGAATTTGATTCCAACGTGAGTGAAAACCGAGCCGTTTAATTTCCCTCTGAAGTCGGATTGGCGCCAAGACTGCGAGGCTGAATTATCCGGGCTGCTTCGTTGCCCTTTTCTTTTCTCCTCTCCGCCGCGTCCAGCTATGCTGCGTTCACGTGTTCCACCTCACCTCGGACTTCTGACACCCTTAGCCCCCAAATAGATTTAAATAGTCTTAAGAAGACTATTTTGGGTTAGGGTTACCCTAACCCTAAACCCTACTTTTCCTCTCCCTACACTATTTACTATAGTGGTTTAAAACAAAACTAAAACCTAAAAATGTTAACTTAAATAAAAATATAAAATGGAAAACGAATTTAAACTACATTGTTTGTTTACAAAGCTTCAATAATCATTCAATTCAATAATAAGTTGTTGTTTTTTTTAACTCTTAGCTGTAATATTTATTGATATGGTCATCAGGAGCCTCTGCTGCATGTTTATCTAGACTTGGATGTATACATGACTTTAAGTGTTGTGTTTGTGTAATATTTAATCTGAACTTCCTAAACCTCGACCGTCTATAATCTTTTTTTTTTTAAGCCAAACACTTAACATGTTCAAACAATATAAAGGTGAACTGAAATGAGCAAACCCACCCTGGAAAGTAAGTGAATTTACACTGAATTGAAAACGAAAATTCAAAATTAAACGAAAATTAAGACTTTTTTTAAGGCAAACAATAAATATAGAACCTAAACATCATGTGCAGTATCCTCACATACATCTACTACATGAAAAGTGGCACTGGAGAAAAGCGTAAACTATAGCAAATCAGCTGCTGTGAAAGTGTCTTGAGCCTGCATTCCATCTGAAGACCACTAGATGGCGACAGCTGTGTTGCAAAAATACTTGAGGTCCTATTGAAGTCTAAAGGAAAACAGTTTCCTGTCTTGACCTCTGTAAGCACGTTGATGCTTGATTTATGATCTCAGTTACTCATTTGGAGTTATACTGAATAAAAAATGAAGCCTATTTTGGCTTTTAGTCAATCTATCTTTCAAAATAGATCTGTATAAAGCTACACAATCATTTGCTAACTTGTCAATCACAAGTCACAGCCAGTGAGTGTATGGTTTCACAAACCGGCATGTACTTGTCACATGTGGATTTTGGCAATCAACATGGCCACAGTGGAAACAATCCAGTGTTTGTTCAGTGATTCCAGTTAATGGAGATGAGTAACTGTAGCTGCCATTGTGGGATGAAATGAAATAATAACAATAATAAAACAAATAAAAGTAGTCATTATGCAAATCCCCTTAGAGGATGCCATCGCCCACGTCCTACACACCACTCTCAGCCATGTGGACAAGAAACAGGGTAACTATGTGCGAATGCTGTTTGTTGATTACAGTTCAGCGTTTAACACAATAGTGCCCTGCAGACTGTTCACAAAGCTGAGGGATCTGGGACTTAACAGCCGTCTGTGTGCATGGGTGTTGGACTTCCTCACTGGCAGAACTCAGGTGGTGAGGGTGGGCAGGTGCTTCTCCAACAGCATCACCATCAACACAGGAGCACCTCAGGGATGTGTCCTCTCGCCACTGCTCTACTCCCTCTACACTTCAGACTGTGTGGCCACCCATGGCTCCAACACCATTGTGAAGTTTGCTGACGACACAGTGGTGTTGGGTGCCATCTCCAACAACGATGAGGCGGCCTACATGGATGAAGTGAAGAATCTGGCATCGTGGTGCCAGGACAACCACCTCCAGCTGAACGTCAGCAAGACCAAGGAGCTGGTGGTGGACTTCAGAAGGGGTCAGCACAGAGACTACAAGCCCATTATCATCAATGGAGCTCCAGTGGAGAGGGTGCAGTCCTTCAAGTATCTTGGTGTCCACATCTCCTCAGACCTGACATGGGCTGCCCACATTCAGGTCCAGACCAAAAAGGCTAGGCAGCGCCTGTATCACCTACGACAACTGAGGAAGTTCAGGGTCTCTCCAAAGATCCTCAGGATTTTCTATACAGGCGCTGTGGAGAGCATCCTCACACAGAACATGACATCGTGGTTCGGGAACAGCTGTGTGAAGGACCAAAAAGCTCTCCAGAGAGTGATCCGTACAGCAGAACGCTGCTGCAGGATTGCTCTCCCCCCGCTTCAGGACACCTACACCAGGAGATGCCGAACTAGAGCAGCGCAGATACTGAAGGACCCGTCCCATCCTGGCAACAAACTGTTCCAACTTCTGCATTCTGGTAGAAGGTTCCGCATCTTCCGGGCAAGGACAGAGAGACTCAAGAGGAGCTTCTATCCCCAAGCCATCCGTGCCCTAAACACACACACCCGCCCTCTCACATCATCTATAATTGACTGAGACAGGACTCTTCCAGACACTAAACCAAGGCACAATGTACATTTCAATTCCTTTAATTTTAAATATGTTTATATTGTCTATCCTGTAAAATAGTCAGATGTCTATTCATATTAATGTACAGAATTCACCTGCTTGCTCCTACTACTGCACATTCACCCAGTGTATATACTGTATGTATATATATATATATATATATATGATGTTCTTCCTTTAAAGTATATTCTGTGTGTATTGACTGCAGCTTTCTATGTGTACTTGAAAAATGTCTGGCAGCGGTGGGATTCGAACCCACGCCCCCGAAGAGACTGGAGCCTTAATCCAGCGCCTTAGACCGCTCGGCCACGCTACCACGTGCGAACCTGTTTTCCTGAAAGAGCTGTTGGTCACTTTTCTGACAGTACCTGAACGCACCGCTGCGTTAGCGCGAACATGGTTTCCTTGTTTGTGACGACAGAGCGCCAGACAGCACAGGTCAGGAAGCACGCGGCACTTTCAGTACCAGGAGGATGACCTCTGACCTTTACTACTTCTATGACAGAATAATGCTCAAAACGTGAAAGGCTCATAAATAACAGGCTGGGAGTAACATGTGCGGCAGCTACAGTAATCTGGTAACTCATTAAATACATTTTTTTTCCAGTTCTGGTTATCTGAGTCAAAATCAGACGTTACCGCTGCATATATGACAGAAAACGCATGTAAGCATTGTATTTTCAAATAAGACCCTTCTTTTTTACCCTTCTTTTTTATAAAGCACCGACTGTGTTCTGAACAAGTTTTCTCAACGTGAAAACAAAGCATCCGCATTTCACGCGTGAGCTTGTTCATTTTCCTGTGCTTTGTCTGTGCAGCAACGGAGGTTTAGTGAAATTATGGCACATTTGCCTTCTGAAGTCACTCTTCCAGTTTAGGGAGTTACAGCATCTAATGCTAATGTTACCACTTGGACCACTTTGGACTTCACTTTCCACATCTGCTCCAGCTGTTCCTTCAGCCCCTGGTACGCCTCTATTTTCTTGTGCCGCTTCTTCCTGATGTTGCTGTCCGCTGGGATTGCCACATTTATCACCACTGCGGTCTGCTTCTCCTTCTCAAACACCAATATGTCTGGTTGTCAGTCTGGTTTAAGTCCCACAGGACCTTACCTCCATCAGCTTTGTCTCCCACCAGGAGTTGGAGGCTTCTAATTTGGGGCAAGTTTTTCAAAATATTTCTTTCTCACAATATATACTCACTACTTCACTAGCACTTACATCACAATACTTTACATCATCATTATTACTAATAGTAATAGTGGTTAAATAATTTAATAATTTACATGGAAAAGAATAAAAGAAAATGATTTCTAAGTATATTTACATAATTATTGGTTGGAATTTCCAGTAGAAAATTTCAGTGTCTTTTCTGCTATTTTGCTAAGATTTTATAAGAATACAAACCAAATACTCCACTTTTCTCAGTTGTGCATCTATAGCTCATAGTTAATCATGCGAGTGAAAGATAACTGCCACAGCGTGAAACCCCATGCTGCTCTGGGCAAATCTGGCATGTCTGGAGAAGGAGTTTGCCACAGTGACCAATAGGTGGAGGTGTAGGTTTGGGAAATTAGCCAGTTCATACTACAGCTCTTATTTCATTCTACTGAAGCTAGAAATGAAAGTTTTTGTCAATTACTCTCAAATTTTTTACAGCGTTTGTAAAACAAGATGCATTTCCCCAAACAGCTCATACAATCAGTCGCAAAACATTGCAACTAATGTGAAAAAGGTTGTAATTTAAAAACCTTTAACTGTTTATCAAAACAAACTATCTGCACTGGTCAGCGGGTTTTTTTCAGAGATGAAATGTGACATTTCTTATTGACTTTGCTGAATCCAAATATAACAATTTAAATGCATGATTGGCGGTTTCCCACGATGTTGAACTTTTTACATTTCACACTTATATACGTTCTAACATTTTAAAATAAATTAAAAAAAAACAGTTCCACGTAGAGACAAAATTACACCACAATACAAAGCAGCGTTGTTCAAGTTCGGTTCACACAAAGGGTCTGTTAACGGTAAATTTATCTGGGCTCCAGCCTGCCAGGCCAGACCAGCATGTTGTGTTTAGGTGGGATAATGTTATGACATGTAACATGACATGTTGGTTTCTTCTTCTTGGCTGCATGTCTCTCTGTAGATCTCCACAACCAAACTTAGTTCATCACTTAACAATGTGGGGCACCAACAGTGAAAATGCAAATGTTTAATTTGCATGTCATTGGTGCGCACTCTGGGAGTCACGTCACTTAATATATTTTTTAAAAAATCACGCAACTTTACTCTGCAGCATTACACATTTTCTGCTACTGGGAAGGACAAATTTAAGGTCACAGTACGGGTCAAAGGTCAAACAGAGAGAATATATTTAAATTTGATATTTGCTTGTGATGCTTGATACCTCCACCTGGGCCACTACTGTCAAAATTCAGGGCTTTACTTTATTTATTTATTTATTTATTTCAGAATCACTGACTTTTTTTTACCCACATGTCGCCAGGTGTTGAATTCTGCTGTGCAGAAGTAACACAAACCTTTTAAGGATTTTGCATGTTGTTTTAGGAAAAACTTTGATTTGCATAAATCTGTAAAGATTTAAATTAGTTTCCAGCTCATGTAAATATCGCAGGATGGTTAAACTTGTGGTAACATTTTGTCTCAACAGCCAGGGGTCTGACCTTGATTTTCCTGCTTTTTTGTGGTTTCTTTACCACAGTGACTTCTTTCTAATGCCTTATCCAACAATTGGATTGTTCGCACTAGATCAGTCTGCTCTAAATGGAAGCCAAGCCAGTAAAGGTTGACATAAGAGTTTATATTTCCTATACTGCCTCATCAGTTATCCTTGTTAGGGTATACTTTTTACTACTGAGCATTTCTCCTTCTTTGTTAGTGTCTGCACATGTTTCAGCACATTCAGGCAAATAATTAGGCACAACTGTCAATCCTTTGAACAGTTACTGCCTGTATAATATGTATGTTTAAATGAAATTGCATGTGACATGAGAAGCTACTTTCAGCTGCCTCCTCCTTCGTCACAAGAGGTCACCACAGCAGGTAGCTCTGCATATTTGGCTTGGCAGGGTTTTTACAGCAGATGTCCTTCCTGATAGATCCCTCAAAGGGATTTGTGTTTCCTCCCAGGATCAAACCAGAGAGTTTTCACTTGGTAGGCAAACATTTAAACCAGTAAGGTGAAGAGTCCATCTAGTATTCAAAATCTGAATGAACATGGAGGAGCTGCTCAGGTAAAGAGGAAGCAAGACTATAGATTCTTCATTGCTTTTACTGCAGGAGGGGATTTATGAGGACTGACTGTCAGTCGCTGAATGGAGTGACAGACATTACAGTTATTTTCTTGTTGTAATACACGGTTGCATATTTTATTTCCACTGTATATGTTTGTTTTTTGTTTTCCATATTTTTTCCATAAGTTTCTTTATCACTGTGTGAACAGACTGGTCAAAAGTAGAAGACTTATATTTCAATAAGTCTTCTAATAGAAATATAAGTCTTCTTATATAGAAAATACATATTTCTATAAGAAGACTTATTGAAATATAAGTCTTCTATATAAGAAGACTTATATTTCTATTAGAAGACTTATATTTCAATAAGTCTTCTACTTGTTAGTAAATATCTGCTGTACCAAGCTACAGATATTTGTCTGAGAACACACGGCTGCTCATCATGTGACTTGTTAAGGGTCACACATTATCACACTTTGGCTCCTGTGAACTGTAACGACCCGCATGATGACAGAGGGTGGGTCAACGACTCTCTGGACCAACTTCAAGGTGACAACCCCACTAGGTGTTAAATACCCAGTACTCAGAGTCACAGCCTGTCGCTCCACGTAACCACACACTCTCAGTTATCTCCCTTGAAAAATATCAGGGAGGGACTGCTATGTATGCGGCACTCGTCTGCATCTTCCTATATTCTGATGCCTCTCACCGCCACACATACTGGCTCCTCATCCATGGGCAGACGGTAGCCCTGGTAAAATATTTATATGCAGGTTCCTGCTTGTTGCAGTTTTTCGCTGTTGCTTTGGCTTCGTTCTCAAATTGCGTTTAAAGTTATCGAAAACATAAGAAATGCTTCACGGCGTTTCATTCAAACTGAGGATTTTTCATTGTTATTGCTTGGAAATGTTTTAAGACATTAACACAAGTGACTTAATATACTGTCTACAGTTTACATGTGGGCAAAGTAGAAGTATTGTTTTTAAGCAAATGCAATATTTGTGTTGTGTTTTCCACATTAATAAGACTTTTGACTTTAAAGACTGATGTCCCAGAAATTAAAGGTGGTATTATTGTGCAGCTGACATCTAAGATCCTGACAGATGAATCCTCCAACAAATAAACAACAAATAAAGTTGTTGTTTTTTCCTGTCATTGTAACTGTAGTTGATTATAATGTGTGACCACTGAGGGAAAAGTATTCCCCTCACAGTGTAAGGGTGCTTTGTATAAACTAAACCTGAGACTGAAGAAGTCACTTGGGCGAGTGATGAAACGTTTCTCCCACAAAACGCTACGACCAGATGAACAGAATCAACTTTTGGAGATTTACTTACCTGGATGATTGAGAATGCATCAAGATGTACAAAGTAAACATGCCAGTGAAATCAGCACCTGAAGAATATTCACTCAGGAAATCCTGCATGATTCTGACTTCATCTCCTCACAGTTTAAACACATTGGTTTACACATCGCTGAAATAATTTGGGATTTTGGTGAAAGTGACTTTCTTTAGTTACACTAAAAAATAAATCTTGACAGATGATTAACTATCCTGGCAACGCTGCATTTAAAGTGAAAAAAAAAATGGGAAAAGCTGCTTCAGAATTGAGAACATCAACATTTTTAGCAAAAAATGTGCAAAAGCTGCTTGTTTTAAATACTTCTGACTTTCACCTGGGGGCTCTGCAGACGACATAATGTGCATGTGATGATTTCCACAGACTGCTACTTCTCTGCTGAGAGGAAACAATCTATTTGGATCACAAACACATATACAAATTCCTCTTAATTCTCAAGTAAAACCTTGTCCTCATGAGTTCAGCATGTGGAGAGTTTTCACTTTGGGGCACAGTAGCAACATTCTCCTCAGAAAAATAATAATCTGGTGCAGTAGGCATTCGATGTCAGTGATGACACTCCTTTATTATTGTTAAAAGTTCATTTGAGACGAGAATAAAAGGTTTTGAGCAAGCTTCCACATTTTGCAGGTTAACTACAGTGTTTCCTGTACATATGAACAGTTTGGGGTACTGATTGTGTACTGGGTTTTTGCTAAATGTAAGGGTCTTCAGCTGTTAACTATGGTTACATATCATCTATGATCAGCTCTTCTATATCTGGAGCATACGCTCTCAAATCCCAAAAGACTCTGTTTATCAGTATTTGTAGTTTATGACATCATACTGGTGAGTAAAGGGTGGTGAAGTAATTCTTAATACCATGAACTGCCTTTCCAAATAAATTTTAATCTCATTGATCAGACGTTTTGAAGCCGACTGAAGGGTCGCCGCCTCAGTACTTTTCCACATGTTGGCGTTGACTAGAATAAGGCCAGCCCAAAACAAAAGGGTTAATTATTAGACTCTGGATTGTTGACTCTGGGAATTCTTGGTTTGGTGGGATATGAAATGGCCACCGACACAAGCCCACCCACTTTTCCATAATGCAAATAAAGGCCCTGTGTATGGGGGGTTCTCTCTCTCTCAGTAACCTCCCCAGCGCAGATGGCCCAGTCTCTAAACCCCGCCCACAGTCTTTTGTCTTCAGGGAATCTGTCTCTTGGCTGTTAGTAGAAAAACTATTTATTTCATGTGTCAGTAGGGGGCGCGACAAAGCCTACTGAGGCCCCATACTCACTGTAACAAGCAGGTCTTCTTTTATTTTTGGATGCATAGCCACGGCAGAAACACAGAATTATAAACAGGACCTGAACAGAAACTATTCGACTACATTTTCTTTTGTTTTGTCTTTAAATATGCACAGAGACCAGCATATGAGGGGATACTAAAAAGCAAGCTGCCCCCCCTCCCACTACCACCCACACATATATATTTAAATAAACGTTCACGCGCACAACTGTGAAGCTCAGTAATGCTCTGTGCATACATACATAGATATATAGACAGGCACAAACCAAGAATATCAAGACAAGGACAGATGAGACCAAACTTGAAAGGGTGAAGAGCAAAGTAAATGAAGATAGAAGAGAAAGGATGAGGAGGAGAGAGGTAAAAGATGAGGCAGCAGGGAGACACAGAGAAGCAGAGGGGAGGAGGATGAGAGAGGGAATCAACAGATGCAGTGTGGAAAGGACCGAAGGAGAATGGTGGATGAGAACGAGGCCTCTTTCAGCACAGAGAGCTCTGCAGCGTAGAACTGAAAAAGAGAGACTCGATATCCAGTTCGTGGCTGTCTCACTGTTAAAAATGCAGCACAGGATCCATATTTGACCTGAAATATCTGATATCTGCCTCCAGAATCACACGTCTATCTCTATTCACTGGGAATATTTAACGTTTTATTTATTTTCAGGCTACTCTCACCAGATTTGTTTTTATTATTCTCCACCCGATTAATTGTTAATGCGAATGTCTGATCGGCTGTCACGTGGAAGCACCTCAGTGCGTTTAGGCATATAGACATCGTCAAGATGTCTATATGCTGTAGGATGGGGAAGAAAGGTGATTTTAAGTGACTTTGAAGGTGGCATGGTTGTTGGTGCTAGATAGATCATCTGAATATTTCAGAAAGAGCTGGTCTGCTGGGATTTCCCCCCACAATATACTGTAGAGTTTACAGAGAACGGTGCAAAAAACAGAAAATATCCAGCGAGCAGCAGTTCTCTAGCCAGACTCCTTCAAGCAGGTAGGAAGGCAACAGTAACTCAAACAGGCACTCACTGCACCCAAGCCATGCAGAAGAGCCTCTCTAAACACATAACACATCGAACTTTGAAGCAGATCGATTATAGCAGCAGAAAACCACACCTAACATCAATCCTGT
Organism: Copadichromis virginalis; assembly: GCF_057382275.1. Classification (NCBI taxonomy): domain Eukaryota; kingdom Metazoa; phylum Chordata; class Actinopteri; order Cichliformes; family Cichlidae; genus Copadichromis; species Copadichromis virginalis. Next base: position 50,333,823 of record NC_140620.1, read on the forward strand.
TAGCTAAGAACAAGATAATGAGGGTACAATTCACACTAAAATTGGACAATAGAGGAAAAATGGTGTTGGTCTGATGAGTCCCAATTTCTGCTCAAACAATGAGATTTAGCACAAAATGACATGAAAGGCTGGGTCCAGCCTGCCTTGTATCATAGTTCAGACTTTTGGTGGTGTAATGGTGTTAGGGATGTGTTCTTAGCACACTTTTGGGCCCTTAGTACAAACTGAACATTGTTTAAACACCACAGCCATTGTTGCTGAAGATGCCCATCCCTTTATGACCACCATGTACCGTACCATCTTCTGATGGCTGCTTCCAGCAGGATAACGCACCGCATCACGAAGATCAAATCATCCGCAACTGGTTTCTTGAACATGACAAGTCACTAGTCACCGACAAATTCACATTATGGATGCACAGCTGACAAATCTGCAGCAACTGTGCGATACTGTCAGGTCAATATGGAGCAAAATCTCAGGAATGTTTCAAGCACCTTATTGGATCAGCTTTGAAGGCAAAAGAGGATCCAGCCCAGTGCTAGCAAGGTGTACCTAATAAAATGTCCACTGAGTGTATGTGGATCCAACACCTCTGAAATGTAAAGAAGTGCCATTTGATTGGATACCTAATAAACAGAATTTTGATAAAACTCATCAAAGCTCAGTTTCATATAAGAGCATAACTCTGGTAACAATGTCTGTTTATCAAAAAAAGTGATTATTACATATTAACATTGTTATTTAAACAACCCCCTGATAATTAAGATTTTTTTCAGTAATGTTAGGACCTCAGAGTGTTAGATTGCTTCTAAGATTGCTGTGGCTACCGATTATATCATCCCTTAAAGAACTTTTACTGACAACCCGATGAACATCACTTGTCACGGTTTGCACTGGCAGACCATATGGAGGGAGGAGGAGGACCCAAATGCAGACACTTGGAACAAAATTATAATTTAACAAAAGTCGAGCCGTTTAATTGTGGCTGGGAAAAGGTACAAAACAAAAAGCAGTTACACACTGAGGCTAAACTAACCAGAACTAAACTGGGAACAACTAAATGCTAAACAGAAGAGACAAAGAACAAAACCTTGAACATGATAAAAACCTGAACATGAAAAAACCTGGAAATATGAGGAGAACTCAACAGACAACCTGAGACCGAACAAAGGAAGACAGGACTTAAATACACAGAACGGTAATGAGGGAAGTGGAAACACATGAGGAACATAGCTGACACAAATTAACACAAGGGAAACAAAACTATACACACTGAACATGGAAACACGAGACTGTCAAAATAAAACAGCAAACATAATGAGACGAAAACTGTGACGACACGAGCTTGACAATATGACATGGAAAACACAGACATGAAAGGTATAACAGACTGGGGAGACAGAATGATACACAAGGAGAGGAACATGGAACCAGATAATGGGAACGAGGCACAGACATAACTAAAAATCACATATAGAGGACAAGAGACTTACACAGGAAACAGAAAACAACAGAAGGGATCATGGATGAAACTTTAACTAAACAAAATCTAATTACACTGAAAAAAAGGCCATGTTGGATTTACTTGATTCAATAGTGGACATTGGTTGCACACAAACGTTTTGCTTTGGCAGAAACTTAAACAACTGAGTTAAATCAACACAACTTATTCATAGTCAATAAACCTGTGCATTTTGTGTTCATAAAACGTGATTGAAACATGTTTAGATTAAGTAAGCTGAGCTCTTGGAATATTTTAATCCTTCACAATTTTGTCATTTTATTTCAACACTATTCAATAACCTTTACCACAGTACTACTTGATTACTTAAATACTACATGTTGTCTTCATATTACATAATGTTCAAAAAAGTCCAGAGTCTGGTTATCATAAAAGTTGAATGGATCTACAACAACTAACATCCTCCTGTCTTTTTCCTGGTTGCATTCACGGTGAATTTAGAATCACAATAAGTTAACTCTAATAACTGCATGACTTTTAACTGTGGGAGGACACCAGAATACCCAGAGACAAACCAGTGCAAACTAGCCAGATTGTGGATTTGAACCCAGGACCTGCTTACTGTGAAACAACGGCGCTAACCACCATGTCGCCAATCCAGGGTTGACAAAAGTAGGAAAGCTATGATTGCAAGGCTTGATGCAGAATTTTCTGTACGTTTTTGTCCTTGACAGGTTAAACCACAATAAAAAGCAATAGCATACACTTTGTGTGTGTAGTTGTCTGCCTCTTATTACTCCAGTGATTTTCCCGCAGTTAGAAATCTCATGTGATCTTGTTAATTTCATGAGTCCAGCAACTAACCACTCTTACTAGATTGTATCATGTCATCTCCACAAGAACAAATTAAGTTGTTGAATTTCGTACAGATCCTACATGATTTTATTACGTTCAAGATAGAAACATGAAAATTTTGTGTTCAAATTACAAAGTAGACTTTTTTAATGTAACAACCACCCAATTTACTTCTTTCGGTATACCAAAAAAAGTAGAGGTGGCTGTTCGACTTGACTGAGATGGATGCCTTCCTCAAACCACGATCCAAAGAGTGCAAGACTGAAATCCCGTGCAGTGTCGCGAGATTTAACATTGCTATATCATTGACTTACTTCACTCGAACATGATATGAACAATTTAATCTACCCGCTCTGCATATCATGTAGTTTTTACACTATATAGTTACACTTAACTTTAAACCATGAGGCAATTGTGTTAAATACACGCAAGTTGCTTACATAAATCCAAGAGCTGGCCAATCCCTTTTTTCAGTGTAAGACATGCTAATAATAACACTAGAACTTACCATTACTCTAATACATCATAAGAAATCAGGCATACAAAATAAACTCAAAATGCTGGGTCGCGCCCTGACAGTCACTAACTGTACCTCTTCAGAGCCCTGGAGGCCCTTGTACCAGGCTGTATCTCTATTTTTTATTTTTTTTTAAAGGACAACCCACCATTTTTCAACAAAAGATGCCAAAATGGCATCACCGGCTTACTGTGACTCAAAGGGATTTGTTGTGCTTGATTTGAGTTGCATCAGCTTTGGTGACGTTATAGTTAATAATCCAACAGATTTATTAGCAATAGTGCTTACTGACCCAGTGCTTTACACTGCAATTTAGGCTACAAAGCTGAATAAGTAGAAGTAAACGTGTCAATATGTACTAGAGCTTTTAAGTAAAAAATGTGCTGGACAGCTAAGGTGTAAAGTTTGAAATGAACAAAAGACTCAAAAGCAAACTTTAATTTGTCAGAATCAGAATACTTTATTAATCCCGAAGGAAATTAGGGCTAAAAGCAAAGTCCAAAAAGGAACCAAAAGAAACCCACAATCTTCATAAGAAGCCAGAAAAAGAGAAAATTCACCTGGGAAGATACACTGATGCTATATGAAAAAGACTAAGAGGAAGGACAGGACTGTAAATACACACAGACGATACACTGGGGCTTGGAAATAAGACGGAAAGAGACAAAGTTTAAACTAATCAAGGCAATCTGACAATCTGGAAATAAAATTCAATACCAGAGAATAAAAGAAAAGATGTTACCAAACTAAAACATGAAACTAAAGACAGACAGTAGACGCAAACAAGAAACCCCAGATTAAACATGACTCAGAGAAACCCTGGGGAGGATCGAATAACAGAATCGAGGGAGAAAACAAAACGTAAAAATATTACAAACCTGAAGTGACTCACAAGACTGACAAAGCCCAAGCAGGAAGTCAAATCCTAAAGAGTGTTATAAAAAACCCAACTCAAATAAAGCAACAACAGATGTTAAGCAGAAAGTGACATACTAACAGCATTAAACAAGAATCCAGACCTCAAAAACACAACCAATCCCAGATCCCAGCTGTTACTGGGTAAACTTTAGGGTGTTTTTTTTTTTAGTTGAAAAAAGTCAATATTACCCAAAAAATGAGGAAACCTAAGAGATTGCCTGAGGCTCTTCAACTTCTAAGAGTGCATGAACAGTGGCTGGATCGTTCTGTTCTCTAAATATGCTAATATTATTAAACTGTGTGAGCCACGTAAGAGTCAAAAGCTGGCCATGATGCTTTTTGTGTTATTTTTTTACTTTTTTTTATTTTAAGGGTTTGGATGAGTTGCACCCTTTTGCAGCTTTCTAGCCTTAAGCTACAGTTTGTGACTGGTACTGGATAAACTACCTCTGAGTTAAGCTGATAAACCAAGGAGGCTAAATCCATTTTTTCCACCTTAACAACGCTTTTGACCGTAAGAAAGGTGTCTCAAAAACTGAATGTTGTGTTTTTGTGCAGTTTTTCAGTAAATTATGCCCCAAAGCAGGGATCCTGACTATCTTTGGTGACTAATTTCCACCGGCATCAGACTGGAGTTTTGCATCAGTCAATACTGACACTAAATCTGCTGAGTGCAGTCATGCTCCTAACATGGCTGATAATGGATGTCAGTGTTAGTGCTTCTGCGTGTGTCTTTTTAAGTTCATCTTGTTGTATCACAGTTTATACTAAGGCCTGGAACCTACTTGTGGGGGTTTGAGCACTACATGCTGAGCACAGAGCCTCAGGAAATTAACACCTGATCTGTAAGCAGAGAGTGCTTTAGGTAAAAGGTAAAAGTGATGAGGCCTTGAGACACGGCTGCATATCTATTATGCAAGAGTTCCTAATTTCTTGTGCACACGATGACATTGCAGATATACAGCAGGCCGAGCTGTGCAGCAGACACTCCAGTGATGTTATTGTCCTTTTAAACTCAGCTTGAATTTACATACCCTGATCCATTTCTGTCGCAAACCGATGAGGCCTCATCGCATTTCACCGTGGCACTAAAACGAGCAGAAACATTCAGTGGTCCTCCAGTACAACGGCAGCTACAACCAACCTCGGCAGGAAGAATCCTTTCTATCGCATCTGATTCTACACCTTGCATCTCTTGAGATCAGAGAGACTCGGGGGAGTCAAAGGAGGAATAGATGGAGGGATGGGAGTCAGGGGGAGGAGGGGGACTGAAGACTTGGGGAGCTAGTACGGGAGACACGTTTTGCCTCAATGGAAGAGAGAAGAGCACACAGACTGACAGATAGACGGGCTAGGAGGAGAAATGAGACAAGTGGAGAGCTTGGGTGTGTGTCTGTGTGTGGGGTGGGGGGGGGAGGAGGTGGAAGAAAGAGTGAGCTAAAAAAGAGAGTAGGAGGTACACTCGGCTCTGAGAGATCGAAGAGAAACCGAGCGCGAAGAGGAGGGAAGGTGGTGGGGGGAGATGGAGTGACAAGTGGAGGGGAGGACTGAGGATGAGGAGAGGAAAGGACAGAGAGAAAAGGGAGGAGGACGGGTAAGGGGAGAAGGGCTGAGGGGAGAAATATAGCAGTTGTTCATTAGTGAGGATGTGTTAGGGATTGGAGGACTGAGCACGAGGAGAGACAGTGGAGTGGAGGGGTGAGTTATGGACACTGACTAATGAGAGGAGAGGAGGGAAGGGAGACACCAGGGGAGAGGAAAGGAGGGTAGAGGAGGTGGAAAGGGTGTAAATGAGACTGGAGAGGGAGGAAGAAGAGGGAGGGAGGAAGAAGAGGAGCAGGGGAGGGGAGGGGGGGTTAGAAAAGAGCGAAGCGAAACTGATGGGGGAGGGGAAGAATTTGCACGTACGCACACACAGAGTTGAAAACTGCAAGCGACATGAGAGGGAGACACAGGGGAGAGGAAGAGGGTAAGGAGGAGGCTGAAGAGAAGGAAGGAGGGGAAGGGAGAAAGACAGGAAAAGAGTCATTACTGGAAGGTAAAGGGGTGAGGAGGATGTGGAAGAGCAGAAGAGGGGAGGAAATGGAGAGAGGAAGGGGGAGAGGAAGGGAGAGGAAGGAGGAGAAAAAACAGGGAGGGGGCACAGAGAGAAGACAAGAGATGAGGGGGGAGGAGAAGGAGAATTAGGGCAGATATTTAGGAAGGAAGAGGGAGAGGGGGAGGAAGGAAGGCAGGAGAGAAAGGGGGTAAAGTAGTGAAGAAGAAACAGGAGCAAAAACAAGGAAATGGAAAAAGAGAGAGAGAGCAGCAGTGAGGAGATAAGGTGAGAAGTGAGAGGAGGAAGAGGAGGAGGAAGTGGTGATGCCACAGAGAAAGAAAGAAGAGAGAAAGAGCTGGAGGAGTTTGTAACAGGCTGTTACATGTCAGCAGCAGGCACTGGTGACGGGAGCAGTGGCTTCTGTGAGAGTGTTACTGCGAAGGTTAGTGGGTTTATTCCCAGCATCAGGTGAGAGAGCTCCTGCTAAAGCTAACACTGAAACATCCCCCATTCTGCTCACACACACACTCATCCACCTGTGAACTCACACGCGCACAGGCTCGTGCACACAAACACATCCAGGTCGCAACTCTTTGAACTGTTCTGTTTTAAATAAATAAATAAAAACGAGCACACTGAGGCTATTCATCTGAGTCACTGTCAGTTTATGCACAAAGTAACGCACGCGCCTGAAGACACGTTCGCATACTGACGTACTCGCGCGCGCACACGCACGAACACTCGTTTCAATTGTGCTCCGCTCCTGCCCTTTTCTCCACCAAGCAAGTCTGGACAGCCTGCCTCAGTACAGAGATGCACTGAATCCCTCCGCCGACACAGTGGCAAGTAGTCCCTAATTTATGGGATTTTGATAGATAGCGGATTAAGACTCTCTAACACCTATTGTTTTACAAAATGAAATACCGACACGTTTCTCTTCCATTTAAAGGTCATTAACGATGTAATGATCAAGACGTGAATTATCAGGCAGGCATATTTAAAAGGCAAAATATTTTTAGGACAAAGATTTTAAGTATCGCGCACTGACGTGAGCACGCTTAAAAGTCAATTCACACACATGGCACATAAGGTAAAATCCAAAACCAAGACTGAGATAAAGTTAATAGTTAAGGGACTACTTCTTGTCAATCCAAACGGCTCCTAAGCTTGGGAGAGGCGAACGCATCCAAGCGGATGTCCACCTCACTTTTCTCCGGGTGTTGTCCGTCTCCCGGCGCACATACACACTCACAGCTTCCATCTATCCGTGCAGTTCTCATCATTGTAGTGTGACTGTGCTCATCAATTAGGCGAGAGTTCAGGCTTTTTAGACACACTAATTGCCTTTGAGCGCTTCGGAGGGGACTGCAAGCTGCAGACAGAGGCTCGGAGAAGTTTTGGCTGCGGGGAAGCGGAGAGAAGCGAAACACAGGTACAGTGTGACTATTATCTCCACTTCTAACTACTGGCGTTACTAATGTAACGCGAGGGTACTAGCCGCAAGCTAACTAGCTAACGTTAGCATCCCAGCGACCAACTAGGCTAGACTTAAATTGCACTTTGGTGATGAGGACAGATGTCATATATATATTTTCTAGTTTCCAGCCTTTTGGAATGACTTGGACCTTGGAAATTGCTACTATTTTTAGTTTAAGGACCCTAAACATACCGGCAAGTTGGGCAATTATGACATAAAGAGCGAGTTTTTTTTTCACTCCAGGGCAGCAGCAGACAGTAGCGTTGGTAGTAACAGCAGCGTACGCGTGGGGAAAACAAAAGGACTTCAAAGTGAGACACAGCGTACAGATGACTGTACAACGAAGCTGTTAAAAATATTGATTTTTTTTAAAGCTAGTAAACGGGACTCAAATTTGAGAATCACCCGGTGCGAGTCCGTCGTCTCTTTTTATTTTTATTTTTAGTGGTGGGATCTCAGGGTTTAACATATTATAAAACAGTCCGCCTATTACAATGTTAACTTTAACATGTAATGTCCCCCCCGCTTTAAGGTCATCCTGTGCTGACTCTTGCGAGCCATGAGCACCTGACTAGTCACTGTAGGAGTACTATTGTTTTTCCTTTTACCACTGTGAGTCAAAAAGTGTTCATCATCAGACTACCCACTTAAAAATTGCGGTGAAGAACCTAAATAGATTTTAGACATATTACCCAAAACGAAACGATCGAATTGCTCGTGGTATTGTTCACTACAGTGCAAAGCATATCTGATGACCCAATATTGTGTTTAAGTGAGGAAAAGTTTAGAAATCTGGCCATATGAGGGAAAAGGATGTAGAAGAGGAAAGCCTGCATGTGATCGCGTAGTTGAGTATTATGTATTACTACGAGTATCCAGTCCTTGTCGAGGTTATCAGTTAATATGTTGTAGTTATAGCTCTCGTTCTTGAAACGGTTGATAAATCTGCCAGTGATTGAGGCTACCGCGATAGAGGCTACCACAACACTCCCCCCACCCCCTTCCACCACGAAACTCGCTGAAAGTGAAGCGGGGCGGTCTCACGCAGCCAGTTCTCTTGTAAATAAGTAAACTTGAGTATATCGACAAAGACGAAGGGATGTGTTGAAGGTGGCGATGTTTCCAGTGAAGCCGGACGGGGGGCAGCCGCTGTAGTTTCCGAGGCCACCGGGAACAGCGATAGACAAAGACCACCAGAGAGCTTCAGACACTTGTATTGTCTGCTCGGAGTTTGGTGTGTATGGTTTTTAATCTCGAGGATCGTGAGGGTTGCGACTCGTTTCCCCGCAGAGGCTTGACTGGCTCAGTATGTTGTGCGGTGGTGGTGATGTGTATGCGGGGGTACGGTAACTACATCGGTCACCCAACTTCGAGTCCATGCTTTGTTCTGGCCGCGGTTCAAGTTGACAAGTGAAGTTGCGGGTGAGATGGTGAATGAAAGCACGCGCCTTTTAACGTGCGTTTGCACTGGGACTCGTGCCCGGTGTCGCCAGTCATTGTTTTAGGGGCTCTTATCGTTTGCGCTTGAGGAGGAAGAGGGAGTTTAGATAGGCTACTTTCTGCAATATTTCATTGGCCCAGAGATGTAGAGACATCGAGAAGACGACAAATATCATGTAATAGTATAGTAATGGCTGTGGATCACACTTCGTCTCTTAGAGGAGGGTCTTATTTATTTATTTGTTTGTAGATGTTTCTTCTCATCAGCGATTATATTCTTTGTTTACTGATGTTGACGTAGATCCCCACTGAACGGGTTTTACCTTTGCTTTGCCTTTGCTGTTGGAGGGGCTCATGTAATGGATTTCTCTTTATGTGTGATTACTTGCAATGTAGCAACCAGCGCCTTTCTGCACCAGCAGATGGGTGGTGTACTGGTATCAGCCAACAGCAGCCTTGTTGACTGATAGGAAAGTAAAATTTGCATCTCGGTGGATAATATTTACCTGTTGTGTCAAATCAGTTTTTTAAATGTCTATTTGCATCCTTGTAGCAAAAATAAGATGCATAAAAGTTACAAAAAATAAACAAATATGTAAAATATTGGTACCAGCTATTATCAGCCTAACAAATAAGGGATTGGTATTGATATCAGTATTTTGTGCCAGTATTGAACTAAAATTTGGTTCACCCTTTTTCTGTTTTTTTTTTTTTTCTGAATAGACACAAAGGTAGGACCACATCTAGTTAATTACTCACTCATCTAATCATTATATGTTGGATTAAAGAAAGCTACTTTCAGCTTCTTCTTTGTCACAAGGTGTTGACACAGCAGGTAGCTCTGGATGTTTGAGTTGGCAGAGTTTTACAGCGGACTTTCTAAAAGGATTTGTTTTGTAAATGGCTCTAAAAATGTGACTTGTTAAACTTTTAGCTGAGAAATACTTGATTATGTTAACTGCAATCAAACTGATTTGATCAATTGCTTATTATTATTTATCTTTAATATTATTATTTATTTGAGCGTCATAAAGAAATTGTCAGATTTTGGTCCAGAGCTCAGTGCCGTGTCCTTGATGGCTCTTACAGAGCGACTGCGGTGAGATAACAGATGTTCATTTGGGAAAAAATGGGATGTTGACATGTCACTTGAACTGTAAACAGTGGGTAAAATAGGCCTCTGTTCTGTTTGTTTGTGGGTATTGCTCCACCCAGACAAGAAGACATCTTTAATCAGCTGGAGCGACAAAGGAAGACTCCGGTTAATCAGTCTGGCTCTTTTGTTGAAGATGAAGTTGTTCCTGTTGATTTAGTCGGGATTTGCTCTTGATAAGTCAGAACCTGAGCAGAAAACTTGCATTTAGAGATTCAATCGTAAGTAGTTGAGGTCTTGAATGAGTTGTTTTATAGAAAGCTGCTTTTTGGAAAATAAACTCAGCTCCAGGTAGATAATGGGATTCCCTCCAAGGTGGCAACATAAGGGCCCATTTTACTTTACAAGCGTGAGTTGGTTTTTATAGGGTTGCAAGTAGAGCTGGGCGATATGAGATTTTTTCATATCACGATATGTTTTTTTCATTTCAGGCGATAACGATATCTATCACGATATAAGCCAAATAACTTGTAAGAATTTGTAAGATTTAAATGTGCTGTTGCTCACAAGTAAAATGTGAAATAATCAGCAGCTTGTTTTTATTTAAATATTTATTTCCCATAATAAGTTCAACAGGGTAGATGTACTTAAGGAACATGAGACTTTTTCAGATAAATAAAGGCAAATATTGCAAACTACACAAAAGGCAGCCGCTAAAGCGTTTAAGTTTCAAAATAGAACAAACGAAACAGACTAAATTGTCAATTCCACTTAGAAACAAAATATTAATTCTAAAAATAAATCTTAGTTTGTTTTACAGAAGAACAGACAAAACTGACTAACTTTTGTCAATATCAAATAAACTGAGAACTAAAAGGAAATTCTCAATCTCTCCTTGTTGTATAGCTTAGCTTTTCAAACAGTTTTAACAGTTACTTTAGTCTGACAAAAGCCGAATGACGAATTAGCGCTTCCAGTCAGAGACTGAGGCTACGTCCACACGTACACGGGTATTTTTGAAAACGGAGATTTTCCGTTTTCATTTTAAAAAATAATCTCGTCCACACATAAAGGCAGAAATGAAGGAAAACGCTGCTATGAACATGCCAAAGCAGCAGGTGGCGCTAGATTCCTAACCGTGCAGAAATGTTGGCCAATCAGAAGTCTAGAAGCCTCGGTGGGAAAAAGTAAACAAAGCTGGGGCATAGAAGCAGAACCGAGTCGTATGTGTGGAGGGACAGTAACTGTGTGTATATGTAAGCATTTAAACACTGCAGAGAGTAGAATTAACAGTATTGTAGAAATTCATTTCACCGAAACAATAACGTGGCACACAGTGTGACGCATGCACCAGTTTATTGTATTTCCAGACTTGTTTTCGGCACAATTTACAGTACACGCTACTCTGTTTTTTGTCAGACTTGAAATAGCCGAAATACCTTCACACTACGGAGCTTCTTTGGCTCTTCCGTTCGACAATCTCTCCGGCGTTGGAACCATCATCTGTTTTCTCTTCGGTCACACTCGGTTGATTTTTCTAGTCGGCACACTCATTTCCTCCATTACCCGCTGGCTGCTTCCCAAACAAACACACGTGCGGCTTGGCACTTGTGCTGTACGTAACAAGTCACGACGTGACGCTGCGGCTGTGATTGGTTCAGCTCTGCGCTACTTAATTTGGATTGGCTGACCTTTTTTTTTTTTTTTTTTAAGAGGACAAGAGCGGCGAGGTCTATCGCGATAGCTTAATTTCTCTATCGAGTAAAAGTTATATCGCGATACATATCGTTATCGTTCTATCGCCCAGCTCTAGTTGCAAGTGGAAACAAATAGCAGCCAGTGCACTAATGAAACAAGGCATAACTCATAGTTTAATAGGAGATTGAATCGCTTGGGGCAGAAATGTTGATGAATGGTGGATTTTTAACTAGTGACATGTTATGTGTGTGTCTGTGTGTGTGCAGTCATGCCCTCAGTGATGGAGCGCTCGGGGGCTGGGGTCCTGTCCAGGAGCAGAGCCAAAACCGTAACCAACGGGAATAGCCAGCCACACTCTGAGGAGGAGAGCAGCGATGAAGAGCATGCTCACGGTACACACGTACACACTTTTCGTTATAGTGTTTGATTTATCAGATATCACGGTAAACGTTCTAACATGGAGCATTAACCTACATCTGATACTTGCAGGCATTTTCTTGCCAGCTGTTCCTGTTGCATGCATTGCATTGCTGCAGTGCTCTCTGTCATCCCCTCTCTTCATCCTTGTCCTCTGCCCACATACGTCTCTCCTTCCTTCATTCTCTCCTTCACCCACTGACTTCCTGTTGATCTTTGAGGAGCCCATTTTAAGATAAGAAATGGCAGTTTTACACAACTAGTTTTCCTCTCTGTTACCTTTCTTCCCTCCTCTGTTCCTTCTATCAAGCATCCTTCTTCTTTATCATGCTCCTTCTGGCTCCATTCATTTCACCCATCTGCTCATGTTTCTATCATCCCCTTCTCCTCCCTTCCTGTCCTCTGTCCCAGAGGAACCTGTAATCTGTCTCTTCCTCCTTCAGGTTTGCTTCCCTGCATTTCTCACAGTCTCTTCACTCCTCGCTTTCCACATTCTCCAGCTTCCTAGTTTCCTGCTAGCTTTACCGCAGCGATAATTACCTGATGTCTGCCACCCATCGATGCTCTACCCGCTCGTCTTCGTCGGGTGGTGAACAATATCAAAATGTTAAATGGCATTTCTGGATTATCTTATTTATTGTTTTTACTTATTTATTAATGGAAGTTGTACATGGAAGTTTTTCTTTATTTAAATGTTTTCTTCATATACCAGTGTTTCCCCCCCACTTGTTTTTTACTGTATTTTTTACAAATGTAGTACAGTTTTGTTCTAATGGTTAATTAGAAAATATGTAGCTGACCTTATGTACGAATAGATTAATACATAATAAAATAAACAATAGATGCATTTAAAAACAAATTGGTTTGTTTTGAACATTAAGACTATATTTAAAAGTTAGATTTAGCCTGTGTGTCTAAAAAAATGAAACAAATACAAAAATGCCTGAATGAATTCTTTCTACTGCCCTGAAGACTCTTCTATGCCAAAAAGACACCTGGTTGTATGGAAGTTTATGCGAAAAGAGAAGTTCAGATTCCTCAGTAAACACGTTCTGAATGAATTTATGGTTACAGATGCTAGTTTGAAGTTTTAGTGACAACTGCGTGATGTTAGACAACTTGACCAGAAGGCATCTTTGTGAGATACCTGAAGCACTCTCCAATGACTGAGCTCCTCCTGTAAGGGAGAGCCCAGCCATCCTTTACATAAAGCTCATTTCCACCGTTTGCATCTGCGATCTCATTCTTTTGGTCAATACCCAGAGCTCGTAACCATAGGTGGGAGTAGGGACATAGATTGGCCAGTAAATCAAGAGGTTTGCATTTATGTTCAGTGGTGTGATCCACTTTGTTTAGTTTTGCAACTTGGAACCTTTTCTGGTGTGTTACACAAATGTTTTTGCCCTGCATTGCAGCTCTTGAAATATAAACTTATGTACGCTTGTCTCTGCAGACAGCATGATCAGAGTGGGAGGAGACTACCAGGCTCAGATCCCAGAGTTCAAACCAGGTGAGCTGGGAGGGAGAAAAGCACAACAAAAGGAGACGACAGAGGGCATTAAAATTGACGATAAAAAGAGAGAGGGAGGGAATAACCTCTGTGTCTCCTTCCAAGAGGAGACACAGAGGTTGAAGAGAAGTGTGGAGGAGACTGCGGATGAATGCAGATTAGTAGAGGAGTGAAGGTCAAAAAGAGTCATTTTACAATAGAACAAAAAACAGGAAAATGAAAAGAAGGCTGGAGGGGAAAACGAGGAGCTGTCATCTTTGTCCAGTAATGCAGACGTCAGAGTGACGCTTATTTGTCAGTGTTTTAGTGTTATTGAATGCAAAATCAGAAGGTTCAAAAACATTAAGTGTCCTCCATGAAAGAGCCCTGTTGCTTTGCTTGAGTAGATGAAAAATGTTTTGATGCTGAGGAAACAGTCGTCATAACCTTCACGGAGGAACGGCGGCATGCTTCAACAGCTTGTACCAAAGAAGGGGACAAGCAGGCAAACCAGCATAATCTGTTGTACGGAGTGCACAAATGTTGACTTCCCAAAGAGTTCAGCTGATGAAGAGGGAGCTTTAGCCAGATGGAAACATGCAAAGATGGGTAGATGGATAAGAAAAGAGAGATGCTGGGGATTGAGAGAGCTTAAGTGGTGGATAGGAGGGACATGGAGTTGACATGAACGAGTAAAAGAGGGATTGACAAATATGTATAACCTCAAAGTGTGGATTTAAGTGTTCGCTTTGTGTTGTTTGTTTCCATTTTCAGACAGCCCAGCCCGCTACAGTGAGAAGGACCAGAGGAGCATGTTGGTCTGGTGTCCCAACAGCCAGCTCTCTGATGCTATGTGTAAGCTCCACACACCTGCCTTACCTTGTATTCATGTGTGCGAGCTAAAAAACTTGACCTTCAGTTTAATGGATATATGCTGACTGGAGGGTGGCAATTAAAACTCTCGACTGTCTCTTCCTGTGCACTTATGGTCTTTCTCTCTCTTACCCTTTTCCTCTTCATCTCTCTGTTTTCTGTTATTATGCAACCCCCCTCCCCCCTATTCATTTTTTTAGTCTTCTCTTCATTCTCCTTCACCATCTTTAGATTATTATGTATTATTTTAACAGTTTTTCTATCTTCTTCCAGTGGACGAGTACATCCTCATGGCTAAGGAGAAACACGGATACAACATGGAGCAGGTAAGGGCATCAGAAACAAAAGCTCAGATGTTTATATTTCTTTCTGTCTTCTGACCTAAACTTTTCCTGGTTTCCTGACTTTTGGCTCCATCAGGCTCTGGGCATGTTATTGTGGCACAAACACGACGTGGAGCGCTCACTGGCCGACCTGGCAAACTTCACCCCCTTCCCGGATGAGTGGACAGTTGAAGATAAAGTGCTGTTCGAGCAGGCCTTCAGCTTCCACGGCAAGAGCTTCCACCGCATCCAGCAGATGGTGCGTGACTGAGAGAGACACACATGCACTTACCACCCTAAATATTTAAAACGAGTGATGAAAAGTAAATTTTCTTTTTTTCGTGTTTGTAGCTTCCAGACAAGCTGATCTCCAGCCTGGTAAAGTACTACTACAGCTGGAAGAAGACCAGAACCAGGACATCAGTCATGGACCGACAGGCCAGGAGGCTGATCAACAAGAGAGAGAAAGATGACAGGTTTGAGATGCCTTCACCAATCGTGGAGAAACAACTGCTCACCTGAGATCTGACATTTGGAGAACTTTTTTGTTAAATGACACTCAGTGAGCGCGGCATCCTGGGAAACTAGGCTCATGAATATAAATAAGACAGGCTGATATTATTTCTTGTCTTTTCAGCTGACATTTTAGAGCATTTCAGACGTGTGTTTGATGAAATTTCAACAATAAAACAGCACAAAGTTTAAACACTGGTGTGCTTTGTGTAATTTATGTTTTTTGTCTTGCAGTAATGATGAGATTGAAGAAGGAGAGCAGGCCAGTGACAGTGATTTTGAAATTGATGCCAAGAAAGAGGTGAGAAAGTGTGTGTGCGCACATTCAGAGAAACAACTTCTGTGAGGTTAGGACCGAGCTGCCTTGACACTTGAATGATATTTGTGATTCGATGTGCACACAGGCGGCAAAACAGAACGCGAGCAGCACCAGCTCTGACAAAGCCACGCCCAGCCGCTCCGGTCCAGTGAAGAAGGAGAACATCGGAGCTCAGTACAGACACCACCCGCTCAGAGCCCGCCGCAGGCCACCCAAAGGCATGCACCTGGAGCAGGCGGACATCATGTCTCTGTCGGCCTCTCACGATGCTGGAGTTCTAACCATTCGCCAGCTGGACACACAGCTGGTTTCACTCAAGAGACAGGTGCCAGGGTTTTCAGTGTGGATTTAATGATGTCTTTGGTCATCAGATTATAAATGCAAAGAGTAAATGCACATGAATGTTCTCAAAGCAGGTTTTAGCTGCAAGAACTACCAGCTAAAAAATAACCCTACCTCACTGCCCCTCCTCTGTCTCAGGTCCAGTCTATCAAACAGAACAACAGCAGTTTTAAGCAGAGCCTAGCTGAAGGTGTTGATGGCTCCAGACCTACAGACGTAAGTCTTGAAACTCCCCTCTCTATGCCCTTTCCCTCCTTTCCATATCCCTTATTTACTGCCTCATTTCTTGCCTGTATTCAATTTTCTCCTCCCCTGATCTCGCTCCAGTTTGTTCCTTTCCTCATCTATTCACGCGGCCCTTCCTCAACTCCCTCCAGACAGTATTTCACCCCTCGTGGGACTGACTCTAGTCTTAACCTGCTCATTGCTCTCTTACTGCCATCTTCCTCCCTCTCTCCCCCCCTTGTTTCCTACCACCTACCTCACTCTCATTCTAATCTCTAGTTCTTTCTCTCCTAGCCTGCCCCTAAGATGAACTCTCGTTGGACCACAGAGGAGCAGCTCCTTGCAGTGCAGGGTGAGTGAAGGCTGTAGCTTCCTCCCCCTCCAAGAGGCACCTCTTGTCATCAGCTCTCCTCTACCTGCCTCCCATTCACAGCCAGATGTCTTATTAGACATTCATATTGATATTCTGCACACACAGGAGCTGCCTGTACTCATGTGTTGGTACGGTACAAGCTCCTCGATTATTTCTCCAGGAGCTACTTTTGGATATTTTGCAATGGGCTGATGCTGGTGGGAGTTTTTGTCTTCAGGGATGGTAACGTTTAGAAAGCTTAATTTTGCCCCTAAAAGAGATTTTATTTTTATTTTGACATGAAAAGTGACGAAGTCCTATTGTGAAGCCTCTGGGTGTATTTGCCCTCATTATATTAGTTCTTTCAAAGACAGACATGAGTATGGGGTGATCTGACTGTGAGTGAAGCACTTACAAAAACTTATCATTAGCTCGTTCCCAAAGTGAGGGCCGAGGCCCCCTGGTGGATCGCAGTAATAACAGAAATTCAATTTGAAATTAGTGGTAATAGGAGGTAGTTGGGTTGTGATGTTACTCATTACTCTACCCTTGTGTTGAAGTCTTTGTCCCAGTGACAGGAGGGTCACACATTGACCTCATCACTTTGCATATAATATAATAATATTAGCCATGTATAGCCAACCGCCTGCACTGTTTGATTTTGGATCAAATTTCCTAGGAAATGCATCACTTCTGTTTTGTATTTTGATTAGCATGAAGGTTTAGGATTGGGTGGGCCTAGTGGGAATTTGTTTTTTAACTGGGCTGCACCACTCTTGACTTTGGGAATGGTTGTCCTAATTAATCTATAGCTTTGTCCTTGATGGAGACCATAACTTACAAAATTTATGTCATTTTATTTGGTATGAAACAAGCATTTGAGCTCAAACTCATTAAGAAAGTGCTCACTGAGGTCAAAGCGCAAGGGAACCAGGGACTGTTTCCCAGTATACCTCTAAGATCTAAAATGCCCTTTTTGCCCATAGATGAGTCCTCCTGCTGGTCATTAGACAGAATGCAAATTTAAGGCACTTCTAATCTACTCAGTTCTGACGTTTAACTCCATCACCAGTATACAGTCTATAGGGGGAGAGCCCTGTTTGTTTCAGTTTTTCATGACACGATGGAGCTACAGGGTGCAGTTGGACTGGAAAGTGCCGTAAACTTCAGGTCTGTTCATCGTGTGCATTATTTCAGCTTTAAAAGCGAGCACGAGGAGAGAAAATCAGAAGTTGTTAGGAGCGTATCAGCCACAAAAGTGGAAGGTAAAATTAGCAGCTGCAGCCCGTGTGCCTTTGAGCAAAACCTGTACCTCCATGTGGTACAGCTGCTCCAACAGAAAAAACAAAACAAAAACCCTGAAAGTGTGCAGTGAAGCAGGTCAGGGCGGGAAAAGAGCAGGTGCACTGAGCCAGCTGAGCTCAGATGGAGGTTAACTGTAAACATGCTCACCATACGTGACTCTTCCTGTCCCTCCTCTCACATCCTCTGCCACACACCCCTCACTGAGCGAGAGGAAGCTGGCTGACTCTGTTGCTTTTGATTGCTATATGCTGCTTGGTACAGGCAGGACATTAACCCGACTTCTCTTTTCCAGCTATCCGGCGTTATGGTAAAGACTTCACCGCCATCGCTGAAGTGATCGGGACTAAGACTCCGGCTCAGGTGAGCTTCCTCTTTCTCACATGTTGAAAGTGTGTGAAGACCACCTCTCGTCTTATTCGGACCTCACCCAGCAGTGCACTTGAGCGAGCTGCCTATCAGCTTTTCATCTCTTTTCCATTTTCCCTTTCATCCTCCGCCTAACGGTTTCCTCTATAGGATCTCTGTAATCTCCATTATCCCTGCTTTCATTTGTCTTCTCCCCTCTAACGTCCACCTCTGTGTCCTTGAGATCGGCATCACTTTGTCCTCATTCTCTTCCTCGCCAACTCTCCATCTCTCCCCGGCTTGCTCAGGTGAGCTCGTTCTTCGTGAGCTACCGGCGCCGCTTCAACCTAGACGAAGTGCTAAGGGAGTGGGCGGCGGAGCAAGTGGCCACCAGCCGAGACCAGAGAGACCCCAGGAGGAGTGGTGAGGAGATGGCAACGGCTACAGATGGCGGCGTAGAGGAGGAGGAGGTGAGGACAGTTAATACCCAAGAGGTGCCTGTAAGAGTTTCAGATTTTGTTGTCACGTGAAATCTGTTTAAGAGAAGTTTTACATGAAACTGAAGCAGGTTGTAAGAATATTATTTGTATTTAATATAAAGCTGTCAGCATGTGAGTGCTGCACATGAATCTGTACACCTCTGTTCTATCTTAATTGCACCTTCTGCTTTTTAATAAAGGATTAAACACACGACAAAGGCTGTAAACAGATTTGTATCTCTGTAAATAATTATTAGTTTGATGGAACTACTTTCAGCGGTGGATTAACACGTGTGCTGCAGGAGAGCACATGACTGAGTGTAGGACATGCAACAGCATGTTAAAGCAACATGTAGCTTCAGTAATATTTGGAAGTAGTAGGACTGGGAGCTTTGCCATCTCCACCAACCCTGTCCTGTGTCTCACTGACAGATTTAAAACGACAGACCTCGTAATGCAACTTTGAGTGATTCACAGTTCAAACTCATCCCTATGTATCTCACACTGGGTGTCGGTGTAGCCCCTCTGTCCGACCCACCAGCAGGTGGGCGGGGCCTCTGTGCTCACAGACACACTATTTGCTCACTCGGTGACAGCACACAGAGCCAAACGCAGCATCCGATTGCAAAACGTAAAGTTTTTATCTGCCCACCGCTTTTGTTCCTCTCTACATCCTGTTTGCACCTCCTCCTGACGCTCCTCCATCTGTCTCTTTCCTCCCCCTTCAGGTCAAAATGGAGGACCCCCCCTCAGACGCCACAGGCAGCTCCTCTCCCCCCTCCTCCGCTCACGCCCCGTCCTCTTTCTCCCAGCCTCCCCCGCTGCTGCGTCCAGCTCCTCCTTCAGCACCCCCGAGCCTCCTCCGTCAGCCACCTCCTCTTCAGACGCGCCCGCTTCAGAACAGAGCTCCCCACAACCACCCCCCACCTCCGCTCATCCGGCCCGCAGTGACCGCCACCACCACCTCCTCCGGGAGTCTCAGGGGTTCTCCTCCCACCTCGTCCTCTTCCTCCGCTGCAGTTCAGATGCCTCCATCACTGGTCGGGCTTAAAGTGGAGCAGCCCAACTCACACTGATAGACACACGCAGCAGTAGGAGTAGACGCAGACACGCGCGCACACACATAAAAAACACACAAACACAAAGCTTCTCTTCCTTCACCCTGGGACCATCACACGACCACATCAAATGACACGCTCAGGTCCCCAGTGTGACATCAATCGTCATTAGTGACGTGAAGCTCCTTTACTGTACTGACAAACACCTACCTCCAACACAGTCCTCCAACACACACACACACACACAGAGCTAGGAACTCCAAACACTACCTGCACACAACACACAGAAGAGACACTGGATCATGAAGCCGTTAAAGAAAGCCACAACCACAAGAGTGCAAATCCACCTGCACGTCTCCATGGCAACTCTTGAACATCTGGAGGACTGTGGATGAACACTATGTATATCTATATGCTGTAGTTGCATCGGTCTAGTCATCCACACAACCATCAGGAGAAAGAAAAGGAATAAATGAGGGAAAGAGGAAGAGTGGCCCACAGCTGAGCCAGACGTGCTGCTCCTGAGAGGGCGTCTGCGTCACACGCAGCATTTTGTTTTCTTCTTTCAGATTTAGACCCTCAAAGGGGAGCGGAGGTACTTCTGCAAAAGCTTTGTGATCAAAGCTGATTCTTTTATTTTGGTTTTGAATTGTTGATTCTTTTCGTTCTGCGTTGGGCGAAATCTTCCCTCATAGCCATGTATTGCTAGTATTAACTGGAGTGGTGTTTTGGTTTTTTTTTTTTTGGTTCAACTAGAATTTTAAAAGGTGTGCCTGAGGTAGGCAGTTAGTTACTGTAAGTAGATTAGATGGTGTACTTTGATTACTGAGCGTAAAGGAGAAAAAGAGCCCGTTAACATGCTCTGTCTCACCTTTCTGGAGCTGTTCATTTGCTCAGTGTTCAAATCTTGTTACTTTGGAGGAATATTTGAAGTGATCAATCCCCAACATCTGCAGTGCAGCTCTAAACATCAGTCTGTGATGTTTCAATAATGGTGTTAATATTCTCTAAATAAGTGATGTTTGATCTTTGACAGCCGCGCCTGCCAAAGTGTATTGTTGCTTTAAACGCAGAGTTAGGCACGGAGCGTCAGAGAGGAGTCTGACATTTCACATGGTTGCATTGTTTCTTACACAGGAAGAGTTTGACATTTTTGGAAACACTCGTTTGTGCTCTCGCAGGGTCTCAGTCTCCGAGCGGCAGCCTCGATTACCACTTCAGAGTGGTATCTCTCTGCACTCGTCAAAATGCCAAACAA
Source organism: Copadichromis virginalis (assembly GCF_057382275.1). Taxonomy (NCBI): domain Eukaryota; kingdom Metazoa; phylum Chordata; class Actinopteri; order Cichliformes; family Cichlidae; genus Copadichromis; species Copadichromis virginalis. Next base: position 50,354,619 of record NC_140620.1, read on the forward strand.
GTCATTTAAACCCAAAATAGTGCAAGTTGCGACTTTCGGTTAGTGTGTCTGAGTAATTTATAGAAGTGACTTTACAAAGAGGTGATGACTGTGTTCCCCCCCCCCCCCCAAGTCCAGATAAGGCAGCCTCGAGTCCTGTGCTGTCCTGGCGCAGAGGTCAAAGGAGATCTGGAAGACATCTTTGCTGCAGCGTCAGCCACTTGATTCATTTATCCAATAAACTGAGTGCTTCTGAGTTGTGCAACAGTGCAGTTTTCTGTTCATGGCTAGTGCTTCCAAAAGTGATGGTATGGCACAACCTGATGAACAAATGCAGATGATTGAAGCATCTGTCTGGATGACCTTTGTTGTTTATTTCTGTTGCTAGTCTTAGACTACTCTTATCCAGCTGTCTGCATCGCTGCCTTTTTATGCAGATCTGAGGTCAGTGGTTAAGCTTCCTTAAACTGTGGTGTTGCCCCAAGCGTAGCCTCAAATCACCTACTTTTGTTAGCAGAGGCCTTCAGCGTTCAGTTGAACGCGGCACTGAGGAGGAACGGAAACTGCATCGCTACGTTTGGCTTTAATAGAAGTTTTGCCTTTTTCACCTGTTTTGTTTGTTCCTCCAAAAAACCCTGCTTGTGTGTACTGTATGTACCAAGGTGTTTACATTGTGGAAACTGAACTGTTTGAGGCGTTTTTTCTTTTGAATAAACAAATGACCAAATTCTTCATGATGTCGGTTTTTGAAGACATTTCTCCAGCTAAGCTATATTTTCTGTCATAGATAGTCATTTTATTCATATTGAACTATTTGTTAACGCAAATCAGTGCATTTAGGCATGTTCAAGAAGTCCTGCTGAAGTTCAAACAGAATGGTGAAGGCAGGTGATTTAAGTAACTTTGAATGTGGCATGCTTTTGGTTCCAGACGGGACTGTCTGAGTGTTACAAAAAAAATACTGCTCTACTAGGATTTACGATAGGGGCTTAGAATGATCCACAAGACATGCAGGTAACAGTAACTCAAAACCACTTGTTATGACCAAGGTGTGCAGAAGAGAATCTCTGAATGTACACATCAAACCAGATGGGATACAGCAGCAGAAGACCACGCTTGAGTGCCACTCCTGTCAACTAAAAGCAGGAAACTGAGGACAACTCTGAGCTCACCAAAAACTGGACAGTGAAACACTGGAAAATGCTTCCTCGTCTGAGTTTTGAATTCTGCTTCAACGTTTAGATGTTTAGGTCTGAATTTAGCATGAACAACATGAACGCATGGATCCCTCCCACCCTCCTGGTGGTGTCATGGTGCACGGGACGTTCCCTTGGCACATTTTTGGGCCCCTTAGGATCAAGAGGCTACCTGAGTGTGGTTGTTGACTATGCAAATCCTTTTTACCAGTTTTCCCACCCCCTTTTTGGATGTGGTGCAATTGGAGAATCCCATCAAGACAAAAGTGCAGAAAGTCTGCCATCTAATCACTGGAATATGGAGTGTGCCACGAAGAATTGAGGCAGCTCTGAAAGCAAAAGGACATCCAAACTGGTGTATGTAATAAAGTGGCCAAAGTGCTGCAGGGGAGTTTCATGACTTCGTAATGCCAAATCATCAAAACCCTGTTTAGTTCTAACAGGTTGGATCACCTGCATTCATCACATGCAGGGCTGCAGACACCAGCCTGCTGAGCTTGACCTCTGTGACTTTCTGCAGAACGAGAAAGAAAACAAAGCATATTCTGATAAATATGCAAACTTGAACTTCAAAGCTTTCATAAAAATCATAATGAAAACCAAGATTCAGTCACGTTGGGAAGAGCCGAAAGAGAAAGAAGAAAAAAAAAAAAAAAGGTCTCACTCCTGTACAACATCCACTTGCCCAAGTTTGAACACAAACATCTGCTCAGGTGATGTGACATAGATTCACAGCGGCTACTACACTAAACCTCAACTGCTGCTCATATAATGGATTTTCAGAGTCCGGCTATCATTATATCATTGTTTTTATTACTATCATTGTAATTTTTCATCATTTTGTCTTTGCACAAAAAAAAAAGAAAAGAAACAAAAAAACAAAACAAATAATACATTTTTCAGGAGTTGATCACCCCCTCCCAACCCCCCAAAAAACCCACCACTACAGTTACAGTTCGCTCAAAACACATTTAAATCAATGTAAATTACAGCAATGTAAAACGAAATAATGTCAAATAAAATCAACCCTGAAAGAGATAATATAACAGCAACAGCCAGAATAATTAGAATCCAATACCCAGCACCTTAATACAATGATCAACGTTTTAAAAGGAAAATCCGACGTATTAAAAACTGAAAGAACTAAAACAATAAAATTAAAATAAAAAAATAAAACGACAGTGTGTCATTGTGAGAGAAAGAAGGAAAAGTGTTCAGTTAGGTACAACCAGCTGACGGGCACCAGCCTTACTCCGACCCCTGCGTCTGTCCGTGCGTGTGTGTGTGTGTCTCTCTGTGTGTGGTTTCTTTTTCTGCACTGACAAAACCGGAGCATCAAACGCAACGAGAAAACGAGTTAAAGGAAGTGACTTCTTCTGCTTGTGGTTTCGAGAGTGAACGTGTGCTCTGAGAAGTCTTTCCTGCTTTTTTTTTTTCCCCTTCCTTTTTCCTCTCTCTGCTCCAAACTACTCTGGACCAACGAGTCCTTTATATATATAAAAAAAGAAAACGAATTAAAATAAAATAAAAGGCCAAAAACGAACGAGCAGTAGTCGTCAACACCACCACCATCAACATCATTAAATACATCGACATGTCCTGCACCGGAGAGGAGGAGGGGGGCTGGGTTTGTCCGTGTGTTGAAGGTGCGCTTATACTTTGGGAGGGGGGGGGAGACAAAAAAAAAACTTTAAAAAAAGGCAGCGATGATGTGATCTGACAGTGAGCCTTCACTGCGCCCCAAATCTGTACAAACTCGACGACACAAAAATATATTATCAAATCAAAAGTAGAAGAAAATAATTCACCATTCTTCGTCAATGTCGTCCTTAATCGTTTTTGTTGCTTTTTAGTTTTTCCAGTGATCTCTTACAACAGTCTCGCACACATACCAACAACCACGACTTGTGTGTCTGCTCTTTGGGAACACTGGGCTGGGGCGGGGGGGCGTATAAATGCGTCGGTACTGGGTTGACATTCTGGATATGAAGGCGTGATGCCAACCAAGAGGTACCAAAGAAAACCACAGGAAACCAGAAATCATCTGAGCGTTTATGTGCTGACAAATGGCAATGAAAACAAACGCCCAGATTTGATTCTTCAAAAGAAAGGCAACTTTAAAATGAAAAGAAAAATTCCATCATCATCAGTCCTCCCCTCTAATAAGATGCTGATCTTTTTCCAGTGCACAACTCTTTAAAAGCCGATAAAGAAATTCAGTTTAAAAAAAACAAAACAGAACTAAAAGTACGGACTTACAAAGCTGCAGCCCGCAGGATCAACTGACCTCCTCGGACGTGACTGTGTGAAAGATTTAAAAAAAAAAAAAAAAAAAAACATAATGGGGGGAGAAAGGGAGTGAAAAGGTGAGAAGATGGATGTGCTTGTGCTGACTTCAGTCTGAAGGCGGAGGAAGAGACAGCGAAGAGTGTGTGAGGGCAGGAGGGAGGTGGATGGATTAGATTTTTCTGTGTGTGTGTGTGTGTGTGTGTGGGGGGGGGTGTCCTTTAATCTTTAACAGCAGAGTTTGTCCATCCAAAATCCGTGTGTGTGTGTTTGTGTGTTCTGGCTCAGGCTCTAGTCCACTCAGGTTTGGAGGAGAATCAGAGCAAAACTTCTTTTTGAGTTTTCCAGCAAAATATCCCCCCCCCCCACAGCATCCCTCTGTTTGCTTTGATCTCCCATCCACCCGCCTGACCCCACCCCACCCCACCCTGTCCCGTTCTGGCATCAGAACCGTGCAGAGAAAACGGAATAAATAGCAGGAAGAAATGATAGGAGTGGTCAAAGTGTGCCTCCTAAAAAACAGAGAAGAAGAAGATCGGACATGCAGAAGAGTGGAACGTCTAAGTAGAACGTGACAGAAACCCCTCACCCTACAGGGGGGTGGAGAAGAAGAAGACCGGCCTGTAAGTTCTTCACAACTCAGAGGAATTCGGCTCCGGTTCTCTAATCCGAGCGCCTCGGGGAACTTATGGAACAAACTTCTAAGGAAAAAAAAAAAGTTTTCTAGTCTCAGAACTGGCAGCCCGACGTCAGACCTGACGTAACAATCGTGTTGTTTTTAAAGTGATCCCACCCCTTAGCTTACGTCCTAACCCAACCTACAGCATCATCACTCCTCTCGCCCTCATCCTTCACCCTTGCATCTCTTCTTCGCTGCTCCTCTGCGCTCACAGTTTGAGCTCGTTGGCGATCTTTGAGGCAATGTTCTTGAAGGCGATGGACGTGCCCGAGATCCGCTTGAAGCGCACACCGTTCAGGGAGAGTCGCGGCAGCTTGCACACCTCCATTTCCCACTGGACGAAGTCATCGTGCGCCGGTTTCCCGGACATGCACAGCAGCATGTAGCGCTCGCGCAGCTCGTACTCGCAGCTGTTGGAGTCGAGCACCTTGCGGATCTCGCGCATCATCTCCGTGGGCTCCATGGACGACGTGGTCTTCATGGACCAGGTGAAGCGCAGCGAGCGCGGCTTGACAGGGTCCTTCTGGCTGGAGATGGCGGGAGGGGTGCCAGTGCCACCTGGAAGAGTGGAGAAGAAGAACAGTGAGAGGAGAAAGCAATAATGTCTAATTTAAAAACCTCACTAACCCTGGAGAACCCATGGGGTCAAATTTGACCCCATGGGTTCTCCAGGGTTAAGACGATTGTCTACAAAGAAATGCTGACCTCAACAGCACCAGAGGTGGATTTAGTGTGCCTGAATGAGGAAACTTTAAAATCCTGGAGATGATCAATTTTCAGGAAATGTAGCAACTTATCGAGTCTGCCATATCTGATCTCAACAGCGCTCTCTAGTGGCCAAAAGTAGAGTTTCTCTTATAGCCCGTTTCCACGAGTACCTACTCAGCTTGTCTGGACTCTGTTTTTAGGGTTTTCCATTAAGTGGTAGCACCTGGTACCAGGTACTTTAGTTCCTGCTCGATCAGGGTTCCAAGCAAGCCGAGTTGATCTGAAAATGTGATGTAAACAGAGAGCATGCCGCCGATTGGCCACTCAATGGCATCAATCTGAGTCATGAGCTTGTCTCCTCCAGAAATATCAAACCTGCCATTTTTTAACCTTTGCAAAAAGGGAAGCGGCAGCAGAAAAAACACCACCCTGGTATACTATCGCCTAGATGTCCTCCATTGCTGTGTTGTGTATCTGTCACATATAAAATGACCAAAACTGAGTTGAGAAGAGTCAAATTGTCATGAACCCACCAGTGTTTCCAGATCCTGGAGACGAGTTGTTCTCATCGTTGTTAGAAGAGGAGGACAAACCACCGGACGTCTTCTCGGACTTGTCTACAGTACTGGTCAGCACAGGCCTGTGTGGAGCGATGGGAGGGTGGAGGAGGAGGAGATAGTGTGAGAGAGGAGGAAAGATAAAAGGGAAAAGAGAGGCCAGAGGGACAGATGGGGGAGGGGCAAGAGGGGTGGAGAAAAGGAAGGAAGGGGAGAAGGCAGGAAAAGGAGGGAGGATGGGCATAAGCAAAGAGAGAAAATGAGGATAAAAGTGTGAGAAATCAGAATTATTTAAAGAGCAGAGACAAAAAGGTGGAAGGAGGAGGAATGCAGAGGAAGGAAATAATGAGGATTGTGGAAATGAATGAAGACAAAAAGAAAAATTTGAGCACCCCTGTGTGCGTTTGTGCACGCGACTCGCCGGGCAGCACGCGGGTCGATCAGGCCCGAGTGCGCGTTTGCGTTTCGGGTGTGCGAGCGCACAAACGCACATCGGGGGCGCTTGGATTCTGATTTTCCCTTCACACACAGGCACCACCATGCAGCATCACCCTCCGCACCATCACTCTCAGTCTCTAAGATGCTACCATTCACCTCTCATCTCCCATCCCCTGATTGGTTAAACCGTTACCACCATCACCAACTAATTACACATCCACAGCTCGCCCCTCACCCCGGCCCCCACCATTCACAACAAGCTCAGATCATCTACTCATTTCTTCCACTCTACTGATTGGCAGGCGATTCGGTAGCGTCTGGGAGGTTTGTGGGAGGTTTTTTGTTTGTTCTGTATCTCACCTGCTCCCCTCATCATCACCCTCTCCCTCATATGGACCCCTCGAAAAAAAAAAAAATCAACACAAGTTTAGTCTTTATATTTTTTTAAGGGCTTATGGCAACAAGTGGGCTCGTACACAGACAGGAAACCAGCTGGCTGAACACAGTCACGCCGCTCACCATGCCCGCCTCAACCTTCCAAGCCAACCACTTCAAGTGTGTGCCAAATATTGAATTCCACTCCAACTGCCTAAAAGGACTCCACAGCCCACAATGCATTGCTGTTGCAGGTGTTCCAGGTAATACCAGTCCACTGTGAGCAAACACTATCATAGTACCACCACTCAGTGGAATTTAACAAGTTCAATTCAGCTTATCTAAACAACGCCAAATCAAAACAGCAGTTGCCAATATAAATAGTTGTATAATGTAAGGCACAGACCCTACAATAAGACAGAAATCCCCAACAGTCAGACAGTGGGAAGGAAAAACTCCCTTTTAACAGGAAGGAACATGTGGAAGAACCTCGCTCATGTAGGGGAAGCCATCTGCTGCTGCCAACATTAACATGTATTTACTAACACTAAAAAAAACAACAACCCAACGACAACAAAAGATTCAATGCGTCACTATGGACTTGTTCAACCTGTTTTAATGTTAGAAAACTCTACCTAGAAAACACCCAAAGTTATAAGGTGGAATTTAAGGAACTGGTTCAACTCGCTGTGGGATGGATGAGAAAATGTTTGAGTCGAAATAAATTAAGAATGAAGCGAGTCCGAATGAAATAGCTAGACACAAATGGAACGGCTCACTGTGGACCAGAAAGGGGGTAATTTGAAGAGTATGGAACAGCACGGACTTTCACAGAATGGAACGGTGGGGTAACTGGTGTAACACTTTGGAGTGGAGTGGAATCCAACAAACATGGAAAGTTAGGAACACATCATGAAGTGGAACTGTTTAGATCCCAAACGGAATGGTTTGGAAGAGAATGGTCGGCATGGTGAGGGCGAGTCCTGTTGCTAGGAGGAGGTTAGGAGCATTAATAATCCCAGCACTGCGTTAAAACCTGTATTAGTAACACTTGATCTACACGAAAGCTGTTTACCTCTCTCTCTCACACACACACACACGAACACACACTCCCTGTAAACAACACATGAACTTGCAGCCCATCTAACATTCGACATATGCACACGCATCCTCTCTCACACCTGCAAACAACAACGAACGCACACAAACGAGACTAAAGCAAGAAAAGCAGACGACAAACAGAAAAACACAGACAACAGCCAAACACGTGCAGACGATGCCTTGAAAGTGACACAAACATGGAAAAAATTCAACACATGATTTGCAATTCAGTTTGTTTCGGACAAAGACAAAATTCTTGTTTTACATTATTGAAAAGAAAATGGGGGGGTGGGGAAGAATGACCAGAAACACCATGTCAAATACCTTCTGCAAAAGAAGCCATGGTTAAAAATATAGCACAGTGGAAATGACGAGGAGGAGCGTGGGGTGTGGGGAGACCCCAAACAAACTGTAGATGAGGAATTCTGTAACAATGTAAAGTCATTGTGCCATTTTGCATCCCATTGCCATTTAACTTGATATGAAGGGATGCAAAATGGCTCCCAGAGTAGGAACACCGTGACCGTGATCAGTCTTTTGTTTTCCCGTGGAAGGGAAAACAAAAGACTGATCAGATGATTCATTGATTTTAAATACAGCTTACTCAGTCCCAACATACAGGTATGATAATCACTGGAAATATGTGACTACTATTTAGTCATGTGTTTAGCAGTGGCTTTAGATTTCACCCTATAGTTAGACATTTTCTACTATTACATTTTCAATTTGAAATATTTTTAGAGTCACTAAACAGCTTAGAGAAAACACAGCTATAATAATTTCACCGTGATAATAAAGTAACAGCTTTAAGCCAGCAGGTGGAGCAATGGTCCACTCTAAGACCTGCTGGTTAAAATCATCCAACACACTAATCAGGAGACATGTCCAGTCTGGTTGTGTACATACAGAAATGTAAAATGTGTCAACACGTGTCTTTCATTTAGACTAAATATGTAGATGGACATGGAAATAAGGTGTGTGTTTTTATCTTAATGTACACACACAGACACACTGAGCTCAGTGTGTCTGTGTGCGTACATGTGAAACAAATGTAATTGTGTTTATATATTCACAGCATTAAAAAAAACAAAAAACAAACAGCTTCTTTTCCAGCCACTGTAGGTCAAAGCCATCCACTTGTGTTTCTGCTGCTGTTAGAGAGCCAGTGCTACAGTGAGAACAGAGCAATGAATGAGTGGAAAGAGTGCAGCCTCCAGGAAATAGTGCAGCCCCGTCCCTCCTGGGCCCTCTCCTCCTCCTCTCTGACTTCGTCCACAACTACAACCGTATGCTGACTTATTCCAAGCTACCTCCCCACTGGGATCTAACAACAGGACACCTTTAGCCTGCGTGGCTAAGGCAATTCAGATTACGGAGGCCAAACTAATGAAAGCAGGAAGGTGAAATGGGTGATGGTTTGGTTAGCTGGGATAATGGTTAGCCACACTTTAAAGAGACTACTGGTTCTATTGCTGTGCTTCTGTTATTTCTACACCGAGTTATTTATTGTAAACCGTGGTCAGCGACATGACACGTTTTAGTATTGCCTCACTAGTTTTACATTTTACTATGATCCAGAGTAATAACATGACTGGCACCTCAAGCTATGAACGGGTTAAATGAGGGAATGGATGAGTTTGATGATGGATTTGTCATGACCTAAATCTGGGACTCTACAGGGAGATGCAAGCTCACACACAATCTAACTGGAAAACAAATGTGGGGTGAGGATGAAGTAGAGGTGGGCGGGAGGGACGATGGAGGGACGAAGAGGAAGATGAGTGAGGTGTTAATGTGCCACGTGATGATGGAGTGAGTGAGTTAAGTGAGTGGATGGCTGGGTGAGGGAGGGGAGTTAGTAAAATGAAATACATTTTTAAAAAGAGAAAGAAAATGGACCAAAACACAGCACTCAAAATCAGAAGGCTCAAAAAACAAAGGGGCCAAACCACAGAGAAACAAAAAAAACAACAACGAAAAGGTGAAAAGATAAAGGCTCAAGGCACAAAAGGAAGATCTCAACAAAAAGCTGCACGAAACACCAAAAGGGGAGGAAGTATTTATATATATATGCATATATATATGTAAAATATATATAAAGAAGAGACGTGTGTTTATATAAATCAAGGGGTTATATTTAACGTTGGGGATGTTGCCTACCTTCTCGGAAACCTGAACGAGAGATTTCTACAAAAACAAAAGAGGGATAAAGAAAGAGAAAAAAAACGTATGTGTAAAACGCATATATCAATGACGTTCTTGTAAAAGACAAAGCTGCCCTCTGAGGAGCCAACTTCAACAGAAAAAAGAAAAATCAGTCCAGACTCACTTGGGATTGAAACGGCAAACAACACCACAGTTAACACAAAGAGAAGAAGGACAACAACAACAACAAAAAGAAGAAGTTACTGCACTGCTGTCGACGTGCAATCTGAACGTGTTTAGATGTACCCTTTATTGGTGTGAATGTGTGAACAAAAACACCTCAGAGGGATTTAACGGGCTCTCTCTGAACACACTCCCCTCCCTTACACAAAGATGTCCGGGATGATCCTGAAAAGAAGCGTTTGTGAGGTGAAAAGTTCAAATGTGATAAAACTTTAAAAAGAAAGAGAGAAGGCGAGAGAACGGCTGCTATAAAAAACACAAATCACACATGTACAAATGACAAAAAGAAAAGCAGACGTTAAGCAACAACTTTTATCTCCTTTAACACAGACAAACCATCGCTCTCCAGACCAGGGAGCTTATATGATACGGTAACAAAACACACAGATTTACCGTGTGTGTGTGTGTGTGTGTGTGTGTGTGTGTGCGCGTGTGTGTGTGTGTGTGTGTGTGTGTGTGTGTGTGTGTGCGCGCGAGAGAGAGAGAGGGAGACTGGTCAAAATGTACAAATGCAACACAATCTGTCTGCCTGCTGTGCTACAGGCACATAACTGTCTGTGTGTGTGTGAGCATGTGTATCAAGGTGTCCCCAGTAGCGGTATTTATAGTTGAGGGAAAAGTGATATCTCCGGAGTAACCATGGATACTGTCGCCACGGAGCTACAGTATCTCTGAGTGGGAGGCCTGGAGAGTGGCTGTGCCTGTACCCTACACACAGACAGACTCTACACCATGCACGTAGGCTACACATATGATCATTTTTTAAGCAGACAAAAACAACTAAAAATACAAGCAAACATATTCCCTCCTCACGCACACACACACACACACGCACACACACACACACGCAGGATAAAAGAACAAAAAGACCTTATATGGTGGCTGTGGCACATTGCTCACTTGGAACTTTTCTCACTTTTGTCAGAGGTTTTCACTTCCTGTCCTGAGCACCTCTCATTCTAGCATTTGTTCTCACTGTGAGGTAGCTACATTAAAAACTCCTCTTATTAAGTATATGATATCTTAAATGTAACATCTTGATCAACTTTGCCGAGTGTAAAACAACCTGCAGGCCATGCATCTAAAATCAACTGTGTTCATGTGGTTTACGGTAGTTCACTGGAATGAGTCAGTCAACAAATCTTCTAAGACCAATAAAACCAATAATAAATCCACTAAAATCTGCATTATTTACTCAGAATGCTATTCTTCTTCCTATATGACAAACACTGACAGTGCAGTTCATTTGGAGTCAGGTCCAAAGTCCACATACGCAGACCTGCTGCTGGAAATGCTAAAGTAGGAAACATGCGTGAATACCCATCAAAACAACACTTTAGATCACATTAGCCTCATTATTTGATTACTTAAACATTTTTTAACATCAGCAACATCGAATTCTCCTGAAACTAAAACTTATTTATTTGACAAATGTAAAAATCAGTATCCTGTATTTACCCAGCAGAGTTAGACAGCCAGGAAAAGTTCACTTTACTTCCAGAGAAAGTTATAAATATCGAAATAAACAGTGCTGGCTTTTATTACAATCAGGTACCCTGATCAGCGGCTTCACTGCTGCAACCTGCACTACAAGACTGAGATGAAAACTAGGCCAGACTGGAACCACAACCAAAATTACTCCTCCGTCACCACTGCTCCAAGCAAAATTATAGAGGACGCACAGCTGTTCCCTTCCTCTCCCTTTCTGCTCTGAGCACAGTTACAGATCAGCGCGTGGTTAGTGACAGACGAGACCAGCCCCTTTAAAAAAGTACTCAGTGATGATACGGCCACAGAGTACAATGTTCCTCGGAGAACATCAAAATGACTTGTAATGGAAACTTAGTCATTTTCTGGTTCAAGCTGAAACCTCATAGACTTTAAACTGCACTGGTAACTGGATAATAAAGAGACTAGCTGTTATCACAACTGCTTTGCATTTACCAAACTCCACGCTTCCTCCTTCTACCACACGTCCTCTCCTGTACTTCAGGTTTTTCGACTTCCTTCCTTCCTTCCTTCCTCTCTAACGCTACAGAATCAAACATCAACTAACCAGTGTTTACTTTTTGTGTGCGGCTTACGCCCGTTACTCACTTGCGTACAAACTTGGATGTGAACTTGCTGAAAATCCCCGTGGCGCCATGTGTTCTTCGGGCCTGGCTGTTGCCATGCGACAGTGATGGAGAAGCAGGCCCGCCGGGGTAGGCGGAGCCATGCTGGTCCCGGGCACTACGCTGCTGACCTGCGTGGAACGTGCTGCGGATGCCCACCCCTCTGGAGAAATTGGTACGGTCTGACACGGCGGCGCTGCTGATGTTGTGGGCAGAAGGCGAGGCGCCGGGTGCCCGCTGCGCCGGGGCACTACAGGAGAGAAGGTGGAAAGACAAGAAGGAGAAAAAGAGAAGGAAGGATGGTAAAGAAAAGGCGACACAGAGGAAGGACAGCGGAGACGTGGTCATGAGGAGGAGGAAAGAAGTGCGAAACGTTTTTTGTGAGCAAGAAAAGGTTTGAAGGTGCGATAAGTAAAGAGGTGGGAACGAGGAGGTGAAAATGAAAAAGAATGGTGATGGATATGGGACAGGAGACAACAGAAGAGAGGAGATAAAGGAAACGCGGAAAGAGAAGGATGAAGGAGACGAAAGTGAAGTGTGGGAGGTGATGCAGGAGGAGAGAAAAGGGATGAAGAGAGAGGATTGCAGTGGAGAAGAGTGTGGGACAGGAACATAAAATTAGTCCAACAGTTAAAGATTAAAAATCACCTTCTGATGTGCTGTTAACTTCAGCGCAAGGTCGTGTTTCATCTAATCCCTCAAGTCAGTATTTAGAGCCACATGAGGTCAGTGGCCCGTGCACATGCACGCACACAGACACACACGAGAACGCTTTTAGCTCAGTGACTGGTTGCAGTCACTGAGCTAAAAGGCTGGATTTGCTTTGTAGGGATGTGCATCTTCCATGACAGTGTGTGGCTGCGGCACGCCTGCAGCAGATGGCAACAAACAAGCACAAATGCATGCACACACACACACACACACACACACACACAGATAAACACCAACACAGAAGAGCAGCAATACAAAAATGAACACTTATTGGCAATGTAGCAAGTCCGCTCGGACGCTTCAGGTACCCATCTTAACAGTTGCCTACCAGCTGAAAGTTGTTGCCAGTAACTGGTATGATCACAGTCTAGCTCGAATGATTGCTGAGCTCTTATGAGAGCAGGTGGTGCTGATCAAAAATGCAGTTTCTCAAGTGCAACAGAAACCAAAGGGTTCTGCACAATCCCACTGACAGCTTCAAAATCAAGAAAAAAGACCAAAGAAGGGGCTCCATTCAAAGCACCAGTGAGACGAGCGAAAAACAGCTCGAGGGTGTCCTTTAATTTGATGTAGATGTGATCATGCTGTCCAGTAGATCAAAGGTATCCAACACACACACACACACACACACAGAGATGCAAATTCAAGGAGAGAAAAGCTGGATGAGGCAGATTAGTAGGGACCAGTATCCAGTGTTTTAGTTGAAGATGATAAACTTAATCAGACTGGTTAATATTTCTGATTGGTTTCAACCTATTTTCCTTCTCATTGCACATTAAGTGAAGTAGTGGAGAAAAGGCTTATTCTAAGGTGGTTCAGGGTCATATTGTAGTCTGCTCCTACCCTATATACGTTTCAGCACCAACCTGCTTTATGGCAGTACTGTTATGAACACGTCACTCAGAAAGATTTCAGACTAGATGTATCAAACAGGAATGGATGTGAGTTAAGGGTACAGATTATGTTCTGGAAAAAAGGTGCCTAATCATCACTCAGGGTACAGTCTACGTGTTGAAGCGGTACCTTCTCTCCAGCGTTCCCAACCAGGTTCTGAACAGCCCAAGCTGACTGCTGAACGACGCATGCAACAGAACAAGACTTCAACATAGAGCAGACAAAACCACATACAGCCAAAAAGGGCCACCTTAACACGTGCATGGGTGGAATCAGTCAGACATTTAGCAGTCGTCTTTTTTTGTTTTAAAAAAGGGTCGAAAGCTATCAGAAAAATGGCTGGAGGGTCTGCAGACTGAAGTTAAGGTAGCTGAGGGACACATGCAGTCCTTCCACCTTGTTCTGTGAGACACGGCTGTCTGAACTAAAGCCCAAAAATGTTAAAGTAGCCCGTGAAACAAACACTGTGAAGCAGGGGAGCTAGCCAGCAGAGCAACATATACAGACAAACACACAGATGGCAAATACACACAGGCATTTCACACACATATGACCAGTAGGATCCTCGGGTCATTACTCCATTTCACTGACTCACAGAAACAATGTCAGAGCACAGTTAATGCTTAATAGATGAAAATGGGGTTTTCCCAGGCAAATTCATAACTGAAGGAGGATTACACATATCAGAAGGAGACTGTATGAGGGGAAAATCTTCCTCAAAGAGCCTTTGGGAACAAAACACTGAGGCTGGGAAACCTTAAAGGTGGATAAATTCCCACAAACAGCTGAAAAGCATTTCTACCAGCCGGGGAAAACCCTCATCAACAAACACAATGTGTGCCATAATATCAAATCGGGGACAAAGGGAAAATACCTATAGAGGACATGCAACAGATAACACAAAGGTGTTTTCACATAAACAGAAAGTAACACAGCTACATCTGTAATTTGTCTGGTTCTCCCCAGAGCAACTGCACATTCTTTTACTTCCTCTAAATGACACAACGCAGGGATTGTCCGCTCCTTCAGCTTTTCTATTTCATACGCTGGACTGAGAAAATAGATGTAGGATTATCAAACCAAGATTCTTATGCAATCTATTAAGGCTTCTGAGAATAGAGACATAATTCTTGTTAGTCCGCAGATGGTTTATGCTGCGAGGAAACAAAAACAAGTAGAAAAACAGCTCTGGCCTGTCAGAGGTACAGGACAGCTTAAAAAAAATCAAAATAAAAAAAATGAACCTGCTCATCTTGTTCTCAAATCCTGCCTGCTCAGTTATGTCTCCACTGATAGATGAGAGCTTTGAATGTGAGTGACTGGCCAAAGACGAGCTATGTCAACATCTCCACAATTGTGCAGCTTTTCTGAGCTCGGCGATGTACTTCCTGGCCGTTGCTAAGTAACTGGTGAGCCTATGATTGCAAGCCTTAGAAATGTTGACCATCTCACTATGGTGATGTTATAGTGGAGAATGTATACATGCCGACAGTGCATATCACAGCAAGAATAGCAGCAGCAGAGCCTCACTTATGGCAGTGTTACTTAGTGTGTTTGCTGCTGCACGTTTCTTCACAGTTCTGCTTCGTCATGGGGGGAATAATTGTTACCATGAAGTTATACAGTGACCGTAAGCTTTATGCAGGATATCCATCATAAGAAAAAGAGGATTTTTTTCTGATTACTGTACACTTTACTGTTTTGTGATGTTTGGTCCTGTAATCAGCTGCATTTTTTTTTTAGAAGCTTTTAATCAATTCTGCATTTAGTGTAGATGAGCAGGTGTAACACAATCTGAGGACCTTTCTTGGGATAAATCACTTTATCCCATCTTCATCTCTTCTTTTTCTTTTGTGTCCATTGCAGGAAAGATGATGATCTGAGCAGAGAGGTGTGTGTGTGTGTGTGAAAGACAAAAAGAGTGTGAGAGACTTGCCTGGGCCGTGGTGCGTGCAGGTCAGAGGGGCATGGATGATTGGAGGAGGACAGGGACTTGTGGTGGCGGGGACGCGAGGATGAGGAGGAGGAGAGGACGGCAGCGGCTGAGGCAGTGGAGGCGCGGGAACCCGGAGTGTTTAGGCTGAGAGGAAGGACGGGGAGGAAGAGGAGGAGGAGGAGTGCCCCGCCCAACACAGACACACACACACACACGTATATGCAAACACACCCACAAACGTGAGTAAGACAGGACAGGCACGCCAAACAGAGACACAATCAAACATCCACCCCAAAAAAAACAAACAAAAACAAAACACAAGCACACCGGGCGGGGTTTGTGTGTAGGTGGGCAGGGAGGTGAAGTGGAGTATGGTTAGAAGCAGCACTTATCATACACTGTAAGGGGGGGGGGGGGGGGGGGGGGAGGAGGGAGAGAAGAGCAGAGAAAACAGGACACAAGAGGAAGAACAGAGGAAGTAGAAACAAAGAGCGACAGAAAACGCGCGCGCGCACACGCACACACACACAGGAACAAAGGAGGAGGGCCAGTGCGTTGCTGTGAACATTGCTTCATTGTGAAACCTCATTCAAAAGGCTGCCTGTCCCTTTAACTTTACATATAAAAATGTACGTGACACAGAGGGCAGAGCACAGGAGACCAGCTTCTTATCTCTCACACACAGCACAGCAAAAAGTCAAATTATGTGGATAAAGTCAATAAACACAGTAAAAACAAAGTTTTGCCTATAAATTAAAGAGATAAATAAAACAACCATCCGTGCCTTCATTTCGGTATAAAATCTGCCAGATCTTCCCTCCATGACAACGCGAGGCTTTAGTGTAATGTAGCTTCTATCTTTAGCGCAATGCCCCAAAGTCCGTTCTGACCACCTGCACTCGTGCATCTGTGAGTTCAACACAGACGTCAAACTGGCACCGAGAAGGCATCAGCCTGACAAAACCTCTGAACAGAGCGTTCAGCAGAGATCGGCCAAATTTCCCTTACGTGTATACATCACTGGGGAAAAACGAAAAACACACTCGAAAGCTCGACATCCTTTATGTACACAGTAAAATAACAAACAATATTTTTCCTGTTAAGTTCCCCCGTCAGTGGATAAATGTGCTTTGTTGCCTCTTTTAAGACAAATTTGCTTCGTTACATTTTCAAAATAAATACTACTGATAGAAGCAAAATGTGCTATATTAAGTCAATTCTGACAACAAACTGTTTCCTTTGCAAACAGTC
The DNA here is from genome assembly GCF_057382275.1 of Copadichromis virginalis. Taxonomy (NCBI): domain Eukaryota; kingdom Metazoa; phylum Chordata; class Actinopteri; order Cichliformes; family Cichlidae; genus Copadichromis; species Copadichromis virginalis. Next base: position 50,371,232 of record NC_140620.1, read on the forward strand.
ATGCCAAAAATGCAGATTCCAGCAAATGACACGTTAACAAGTTTAGTTTCTTACAGTAAACCAGCTGGGTAGGAGATCAGAGCTTGCAGTTCCTGACTTACCACTTTCACATACCTCCTCAAATGTAAACAATCCAAACTTTTTCCATCTATTTTATCACCTACAAAGTTGCACAACTGACATTTCTTAAGAATTACTTAAGAAAACAAACAAACAAAAACAAACAAAATGCTGAGTTCCTCTTTGAACCCTCTGCTAATCAGGAGGCTGCTACAGCCTACAAAGCTCTGCACATTACCGACGGCGTTAACTTGACCTTATCCACATGCACAAGAGAAAACACACACACACACACACACACACACACACACACACACACACACTGTAAGGGACAGCGGAGAGTGGTACCGTGGAGAGACAAGAGATATCAAGAGAGTGTGGAAGAATGAACACAGAGAAAGAGGGACATTTACACAGAAAACAAGCACACAGCTGAGAGAAACACAGGGATTAGCATGGCTGGTGATGGAAAATATTAACTGGATAACCCAGTGTGTAGTGAGTGTGAGCGTGTATGACTCGTGTTGAAATTTGTGCATGCCCAGCCGCCTCTCTGCATGTGAGTGGATGTATTTGTGCATATGTAAGCCTATTAGGAGGTGAACGCGAGGACCATATAGTGCTACTAAGAGTTAATATTCCATCACAAGTCTCTAATCTCCTTAGAGAGAGGGGAGGAAAAGAAAGAAATAAGAAGAAAGATTAATATAAGGACAAGAAGAGGGGGGGAAAAGGAAGCTCGAATAAAGCAAAGGAAGGAGGTGCCAAGAAAATGTGAGCGACTCCAGAGGGAGGCTCAGCAGCAGATAAAAGAAGCCAAATTAAGGAAATTAGAAAAGGACAGAAAGGGGGGGTGGTGTGGGTAGGGTATAACAAGTATAAAAGCCCAAACTTCAAAGCATTAGTGATGATCAAATAAAGTAACTTTAAAATCAAAGCAGATGACAACCACTGAGTTAGCAGAGCCTACCATAGTTAACAGACCCACAGTACTAAAAAAGCAATGCTGTCTCAAATGACCGTTTCCAACAGTGAACGCAGAGGAGACTTGATTTTACAGCCTCTACTTGGATTCAACTGAATCTGCCATACTGTAGGTGGTGCGCCACGTTGGGAACAATGGGGTCATTTGAGACGGACACATGAACAGGTAAACAAAGCAGTATGAACCATGACCATGAATGCTGCGTCCTAGTAGGGATTATGGTTTGGTTTTATGTTTAATGCTCATGAAAAAGCCCACAAAGCACATGGCTGGGTTAAGCATGAGTGATGTGCGTATAGCTGTATGCGGGGACGTGTTATGAGCTGCTTGACACCAGAAGTTAGCACGCGCAGAACCGTCAGAGGGCAACAAGATTTGGACCGTTCTTTTAAAAACCGAAAGGGGATCCAGGATGAGAGGAGAGCCGGGAGGATGAATCACACGCAGAAAGTTTAAAATGAGAAATTAGAAAGTGGAAAATAGGGGGAATACTCCATAAAACTCCACAGTAGCTCGTTCCAGTGAACAAGGAGGGGGGAAAAAGATGGAAGCTTGACTTAAGGCTAAAGAAAATCAATTATTTAACTTAAATGCTGCTTTTAGCCATCTGTGATTTTATAGGATTAATGTCACTTCTGCACCTTCTTTTACCTGGGTGCAGCATGGGTGTGACACCTGAAGGGACTCTGGAGGGACTGGAGGTGTCACACTTCTATTGTGCGTTTTTATAGCGTTTGAAGATCGCGTACGTAAACCTGCACACTTGGATGCTTCCACGTCAGGGCTTTCTCCCGGCCTCCATCAGGCCATCACGAGTAATCTGTAATCTTCTGGAGGTTTGGCCTAAATTCCCGAGAGAGAGCCCGATTTCCATGTCCAGCAGAGCTCACCCCACCCTGGGGGAAGGCTGCGGGCCTCCCTGAGCCAGCTGGCAGAGCTCTGGAGAGTACCAGCCAAGGTCTGGGATTCAGTCACTGAGACAGCTGTGGGGCTGCTTCATTCACAAACCATGGTGAGTGTGTGTTTGTATTATGTGTATATGAGTGAAGACGCGGCAAAGACGCCTCAAAGCAACTAGTTGGGCTTTGAATGACGAGAAAGAGTGCCTGTGAGAACGCCTGAGTGGCTGCGTTTGCCCTTGTCTTCTCTCATTTGTAATTCTGTGTGTGTATTTAGTGTGCGTGCGTTTGCGTACCTGTCTTTGCCGTTCTGAATGCTCTGGTCGAGAGTGGCTCTGTCGGTCAGAGGAGAATTCCGACTGCGGCCGGTACCGGTGGACAGGATGCTATTCTGAAAAGGAGGAGCATCAAAATAGAAATGTTAGAAAAAAGGGACAAAGGTTTGATTAAGGGTTGATGACCCCACCAAGGTATCCAGGGAACAGCCTTTCAGCAAACTTCTAAATGGAAAAAGGACAAGCAGCTTAAACAACCTAATATGAATGAAAAACCGCCGTAATTAGCGCTCAAGAGAATTTCCCGGATCAAATTAATTTTCATGCACCCTCGTCCAAATTATCTGTGAATGACACAAGAAAAAAAAAACCAATTCATTTTCACCTTGACATGTTGAATAGTCATTTGAAACCTCTCCACTCCCACGTGTGCACTTTCCATGAGAATGACAGTTAAGCTCTGCACAGCTTGAGGTTGGGCAGAGCTATAATACATGTCTGTTATGTCACCAAAGCCCACAGATAAATGATTAATAAATGTCTAAAGGCGTGTCGAGCTGACAGGTGCAACAAACCTCAAGAGAGAAGTCCATCGAGCAAAGTTTCTAAACACCCACACAGTCCTACCAAGAGGTCTGTCCAGGGGCTTTAAACCAAAACGGGTGGACATGAAATTTCCTAAAATATTTTTCATATGCACACTCGACCTTTACAGTTACGTTTTAGTTTAATGGTAGGCGTCAAATACAGATCCCTGTCAGGCACTTCCTGTGTCAGATGTTAAGGTTATAAGACTCCCTCAGGGTTCTGCCAATTGATGCCAACTGAGCAGATGAGAGCAGGTGACTGCACTTAAGGCATGTGACACGTGCTTATGTCATTAAATGAACGAAGCTGTAACCAATGCGGGCGGATGTGCTGTGGAATGCATGTTCTCTTTGTTCAGGGTTGTGTGAGTAACCGGAAAGACGAGCTTCTGAGCTCTCGTTCTCGGAGGCCTGAGCCCGGCACAAGGCTGTGAAACATCGAGTTCTTCATCAGGTTTGTGGACGCTGCTCTCATCCCCGGTGAGACGTTTTGGGTGTACATAACTTAAAGATAAAGGCCTTATCTAACCATCTTCTAATGTAAAAGCAACTACATAGCACGGCAGTGTAACAGCTTCACACCCGCACAGTTTCACTTTCGCAGAGCAGTTAAGATGTTCATAGTTTAAAAGCCACTTGTTTTTATTTAGTTTGATAATTAACTAGGAATTATTTTGATCTTTGGACCACAGCATGTGAGTAATTATGGCTGTTGACAGCATACACTAAAGGGCAAAAATTACAGCTCTGCAGACGCAGCAGTTACTTGTGCGCATGTTTGGGAATTTGTGTGTGTACCAAGCGATGACGCAAATACAACCCTTTGTGTTTTTGATACGGCTTAAATGCAAATATATCAGCAGCATGGGTATTAGGTCTCACGGTGGAGGGTGTGCCACTCTTCTTGCGGTCGGACGAGGCCAGAGGACTGGCCGGCACCTTGGTGGTGGAGCTGCCTGATGAACCCTTCCTCCCAGAATCCTCCCCTGCTGACCGGTTGTCTGTCTGACCTCCCCTTTTGGAGTAGGAGGAGCCTGGAAAAAAAAAAAAGAAAAAAGGAAGACAGTGCGTCAGACCAGCACTTAATAGGCTTGAACCTTGGACCTTTCTTCTGCTTTGCCTGCTGGTTTGTCACTTCCTTTTTTACTTTAATCAATCAAGAAGCAGTCATAGCAAGCCCTCTACTCATGCACTCACTCTTCTACTTCCTTCGCTTGACCTTCGCTTCCTTCTTAACCTTTATTCCAGCCTAAATCTTATCCTCGTCTTGATCTTCCATGTCTACAACACAACTACAACTATGTCTCCAGTGTTCCCGTTCCCCTTCAACACACACCAATCTCACCCTGGTCGGTGGTTCGGCGGTTCTGAGGCTTCTGGTTGGATGACACGCTGCGCTGTACCTTAAAGAGAGAAAAGATACACAAAAGGTCAGAGCAGCATTTAACATGCTTAAATACACAATGGGATAGTTTAATGTAGAAGCCATGACCTATGTGTATGATTAAGAACCTCAAACATCAAGAGCTTTTGCTACATGTGTGTGGTCAAGTCAGTGTATCTGTGTCGCTTGCTGGAGTTGGGGAAACCTCATTAAGCGCTAGCTGAAGACATTATGTGTTCTCATTATACCTTATGAAGCGGGGGGGGAGCATTTATGTTGCTTACATCACTTCCCGGCCGAGGTTTGATGCCACCTTCATCAAGCTGAGGGAAAAACCAAAACAGACGTCTTAATACAAGAGAGAAAGAAACTGGTATAGGTCACGTAAACAGAAAGGACTAAAAAAAAAAAAAAAAATCATATACATATTATTAAAAAGAAGATATATAAAGATAGAGTCACTTCTTCATAAAGGACAGCTCAGCTCTGACAAACAGTACCTTGCATAGTTATTATGACTCTGGTATTACAGGGTGAAGCATGATTTAAAAAAACCTGAGTAACCTCAGAGTTCCTATAGTCCAGAAGCAGGTATGTGGCCATCACGTCGTTGTACTTCTGGTTCACCAGCGAGTCCTGGATCTCCTCCTGAGAGAATCCCATCTGCAGCATGATGTCTGCACATACAGTAAAACCATGTTATAAATAGAACGGTGAGCTGACACCAACTTTATATAACTCCTAAAGATTAAAAAAGAAGACGAAGAGAAAGAGAGAATGTATACAGGCTTAGGTGTTGCTGTGTGTGATGAAGAAAAGGGGGTTTAGAGAGTCATCTTTTTTTCTTTTTTTTTTTCTTGCCTACCTGTCCTCCTGGGGTCCTTATAATCTGGCTGAGGTTCGATGTAGGGTTTGAGTTCCTCTTCCTCATAGCCCACATTCATCCACCGGTCTCTCATTATCTGCTGCTGGTAGAAAGCCAAACAAACAGATAAAGGGAGGCATGAGTTGGCAAAAAGGACAAATGGGCAGAAAGGAGTGTGGGGAAGGATGAAAGATGAACAGAGTAGTAGTAGTTCACCCATACTTTTCTCCTGGGAAACTAACGGTGTCACAATTCAGATACTACACTGACAGAAGCATTTAGACTTTAAGGATGAAGCCCACAATATCGCTCATACGCTGCAGAGTCCACGATGATGAAAATGGACATTATATAAAGACTGTATGTCTGATAAAAGCTGAGCGCAATCACAGCAGGGTTCAGTTAAGAGTTATTGATCCACTGGCTTCTTAAAGCAGAATAGACTGTACGTTCATTGTTTGAGCGAGATGCACTTTGCCGATTGAAACAAGTGCGTACAATCTTAAGTGGGTTTAAACGAACAGGCACATGACTCATTTTTAAAAACATTAAACTGAATTTATGGGGTTGTTTTAGCATGACCAATCAAGGATCGGGAATAACTACATACGCTGACAAAACCTACAACCTGACAAGCCAATGCAAGCAGCAACACTTCCCCCCTCCCTGTCACCTTAGTAATATTTTTCATCCGAGCAAGTTACCTTCCATCCACATTCAGCGCAACCAAATTAAATTACTCTTAACAGGTATTTACTAAGTCTTTAAAAAGCACTTTGCACCTCAGCAACAAACTCACATATGGCTGATGAAGCAAGTCTAACTTTACAGTCTTATACGGGCTGTAAACACCATTCTTAGCAACGAGCTACATTCAAAACATCTGTAGGACTCACGCAGTTACATATAGGTGGCTGAAATGATCGTTTCATTCACAAGGAAACAAATGCAGTAACTGAATTAAAGGCATTTTGTGACTTGTGTGTGTGCGTGTGGCACTGCTGTGCGTTATACCTCGAGGCTGCCTCTTTTTGAAGGGTTCAGGATGAGGAACTTTTTGAGCAGGTTCTCACAGTCAGTGGACATATAGAAAGGAATCCTGTATTTACCACGTAGCACGCGCTCTCTCAGTTCCTGGAGATGGACAGGTATATGAAGAGTCAACAGTAAGCGCAAACAATCAGCAATTTTAAACACAAACACACACACAGCTTTGCTTTGAAAATAAATTTGGGCAAAGCAAAGCAACTAAACATCCAAAGGTTTATGTAAAGATTAAACACTTTATGATGCGAGTGAAGAGGAAATCTCATCAGTATTCTCCTACCTCAATCAGATATGGCTCCACATAGCCAAGCTAAACATTATCTATGCTTACAAATGAATTACAGTTTTATTAAACAAGAACCATATTCATATAAGCTGGTTAGCATTTCAAAAAGCTCTGATTCAATCAGAGCTGCAGCACAGGACGTGGGTGATATAAGCATTAAATGAAATTCACTGACTTGTGGGTATTTCTTTAGCTTTAATACGAGAACGCACTTCCAGTTCCCAGGCACAGAGTACCATCGCAATTTATTTATTTATTTATTTATTTATTTTTAAAATCACCACCGTTCAGCTCATTTATCAACTTTCATGTGCTCAGACACGGAGCAGGTTAATGCACGTAGTAACGCTTGTTAACTCAGCTGTAATGAATGTGCTTATTCTGTCAAGCACTGCATTTTCATAAAACTCAATAGGAGGTAGAGCAAAAGGCATGCTCAGCAAGCCTAGATTATATTTCTCTGGCATTTTAATATCAATACCATCACATTCAATGTCATATCGCCCACCCAAAATGTGTCTGCACTTCCAGAATGACTCATGTGGGTACTGACTGAATGCACAGTGTGATAGGTGGTGTGAATGATTGGTAGCAAAAGCAGTTCAGGAAACATTAAATCTCTCTTTAAACACCGAACACATATCATCAACGAATGCAAATTTGGAAAGTCAATACAGGCAGAGAGATAATAACTTTCACCCATTCTAGAGTTCAATTTCTGCATTCTGCAGGAAGAGGGAACAGAAACCAGCATGACAAATACTACAACCACCCACAGAATACAGACTTCCACTTATGTAATGCGTGCACACACACACACACACACACACACACACACACACACACACCCTTCCGACCTTGAGGTTTTGTCCATCGAAGGGCAGCGAGCCGCTGACCAGTGTGTAGAGGATCACTCCGAGGCTCCAGACATCCACCTCAGGCCCATCGTACTTCTTGCCCTGGAAGAGCTCTGGAGCTGCGTAGGGCGGGGAGCCACAGAACGTGTCCAGCTTGTTCCCCAGAGTAAATTCATTACTGAAGCCAAAGTCGGCTATTTTGATGTTCATGTCTGCGTCCAGCAGCAAGTTCTCTGCCTGCAGACAAACGGCGAGGAGAGAGGTCAGAAGAAGGGGCATTTACTATGTTCAAAATACAGGAGAGCAAATAAAGAGGAAAGAAACCACGCCATACCAAATGTGCCAAAAAATGAAAAACACTTAAGATCTGCTTTGTGGGCTCATCAGATCAGAGGCACAAAAAGTATAAATCTGAGCTGCTGACAAAGTGGAATTAAGAAACTGACTAGCTTGGGATCAAATGTAACATGATCTGACATGCAAATGGCTTTGTAGGTAGCACATTCATGGTACAGATGGATTTCTAAAACACTTTTCTTTGGGTTAAAATAAACAGCTGTGTGGGAAAGAGAGCTTTCACAGGAATCGTCTGTGCCGTTCAAGCAGCGCACAATGGGTAAACGTGAGAGACCACAGTTTTTCCCTGCGTGTTTGTATCTTTAAGCTTGAAGTGAACCAGTGAGCAAGGAGGCTGGGGTTGCCTAGCAACAGGTCCGCTCTCCTTTTCACTTGCTCTGAATACTTTGCAGCTTCTGTGCGTTTGAGTGTGTGAGAGTGTGCATGCACACATTAAATACAATACGGACATCATCTCTAACCTCTGAGCTAAAAAAAATAAATTAAAAAAAAGGAACATCACAGGTTTTTAATGATTTGTTGTTGATATTAATCACCTATTAGTCATCCACATCAACCTTATTATCTCTCATGAAAAGAAGCAGAGATACAGTAGAGCATGACATCAACGATACAGTATTCATTTATTTTTATTTTTTTAAGTCTTGGCACTCAAATGGGGTCATTTTAGTCTCCGTGTGAAAATGCACACTCATCAAAATTTGCTCTCACTGTAAGACCAAACAGCAGCCCTGAAAAATGAAGCCATGGCATTAGTGCCTAAACCTGCAGTTCATCTTGTGGCCACTTGAGGCTGGCTCTAAAAGTAGGTCAATCTAAGTATGAGGGTCTAAGATCAACATGTTTACAACCTTGCCAACCAATTTCCTTATGGCCAAATATGGGTGATACCAGCAGGTCTACAGCCACCCTTTTGGAGCACTTCTTAGAAATAAGCCTGTGCTCGATTTTTATTTTATTTTACAACCCTCAGATCAACAGTGATTGTGTTAATGTGAAGGAAGGCAAGCATTATGATAATCCTTCTGTCTCAACCAGAAACGGCTTACTTCTAAGCCTGCCTTTTATTGTGTGTGTGTGTTTTAAATGACAACCATTAGTAACTGTTATCCGTAGGAAATCCAACCTTGCTAAAAGCTGCTAAAATTTCATTAATAGGAGGTTTCTGTCCCACTAATCATGATAATGTGTTGACTACAGGTCTGTCTGGTGGGACAATAAGAGGATTTACAACTTTGAATAATACTATGAACCAAACTGACCCAGAGGCCTTGGATCTGTGTGTGCATAATGTGCGCTTTGGTTTTTGGGATAATCTAAGATGAGCTGGCAGAAAGGAAAAAAATAACAAAAAACAACAAAACGATGACATAGGAGGAGAAATGTATACAATACATGTTTGCGTTTAACAGACTTTGTGAATATCGTCTGGGTGACTCGTTTGCAGAGGTGGGATTTCAGCTCAAAGAGCCAATAGTATGAAGATTAAATGTGGAGGTGAGGAGAGGGGAGGAGGTTGCTTTGACACCAACTCTAATTCAATAATGCCTTCGAGTGTGTTCTCACCTTGAGGTCTCTGTGTACTATACACTTCTGATGGCAATACTGCACAGCTGACACAATCTGGAGAGTGACAAAGTGAGCGAGAGAGAGGGAACGGGGAGAAGCAGGGGAGAGGAGGGATGACAGGATGGAGAGGTTCAAACAGTGAGCTCTTCATTAGGAGTTCATCCAAAAAGCAATTTCGGGATAGAGCTAGTGATGCAAGACTTAGTACAAACTGTACACTCTTAATATCAGTCCAAACTGGCTTGAAACATACGACGCTTACAAAGTTGGACTAGTTTCTGTGAAAGGAGGGGGGAAAAGCCGTTTTCAACCCAACACACCTGTCTGAATTTGGCACGGGCTTCCTTCTCCTTCATCCTGCCATGAGCCACCAAGTAATCAAAGACCTCTCCTGGGAGACGACAGAAAGAGGAGGAGAGCAGATTTAGTGCTGGAACTGGATACCTGCCTCCAGAATAAAGGGTCAGGAGTACTGAACTGAACGTTGTCGTTTAGGAGTTTATTACTGATACTCTGTTTTATTACAGACTTGACTTATAATGATACAACAGCAGTACCAAAATAAATAAATAAAAATCTGGTCATCACATTGACTCAATAACATAAATAGATTATTATAACAACATTTACAGTGGCATTCTTTTTCAGCAAATTTATCAATAATAAAGCTCTTTGCAAATGATCCTGCTTATAAAGGTCTTTATTTTTTTTCCTTTACTTATGGTCTATCACAGAATGACAACTTTTAGGGGGAATCATTTCACAGTGACACGCACTTACCTCCACTAGCGTACTCCATTACCAGGTACAAAGTCTTCTCTGTTTCTATCACCTCAAAGAGCTTGACTGCAGGTGGAAAGAGAAAGGCAAAGCAAGAGGAATGGAGGAGGAGGGAGTGATGGGGCAAGGGAATAAGAAGAGAACAAAGGGAGAAGCAGAGCAAAGAGCAAGAATGAAAGCAAAAAGGGATAAAAAAAACCAAAAACAAATAGCAGGATTAATATTATCTGGCTACATGGCCTTAAAAACACTGGCTCCCAGCAAGTGACGACACACTTGAACCTCATGTTTCAGGGTGACTCACCTATGTTGGGATGATTCAACATCTTCATGATCCTCACCTCCCGGAAGAGCTGTGAGAAACGAGACAGACCGTCAAACACGCCATCAGACTGCAGAGGGAGTTGTTCTTGTTGTGACACTCATTTATACGGTCATTTCTCCAGTGTAAATGTCTATCACTTGATTATGTGCATTTGCTCCAAATGACAGGGAGCGAAAACAAACGCCAGTATTGTAATTTCTGTGTGATTACAAAGACTCCAGAGTCTCTGTTTGTGGTAGGTAAATTGACACTGACACACAACCACTCACTTCCTGTTCAAGCGGAGGAAGGAAAACAAAAACAGTTAGTGATGATATACCAACAGAGATCAAAGTAACTCAGCTACCAATCTAAAGTCTGGTGCAATTTAGAATTGCATAATTGAACAGAAATGAGTTAAAGGCGACTATTTAGCGTTTTCTAGACAAGCACTTCCTGCAGGTAACATCTGAACATATCAGCTCAATAACTTTTCTGTTAAAGTCAGAACCGTAATCTTTCTAGATCAGACCCAATAACACTTCTGTCTGTTTCCGCACGGCCAAATTGACAGCTGCTGGTTCCAGATGTTTCTCAAAGTCTTTCATGTGAGTTTATTACATGCCTCCAGCATCGTGCAGCAGCAGTATCTATTCATAAGCTTCTCCAAAATGAGAGATTGTGTTCTCTACAGAGGCACAGTTTGTAAGCTGTAATAACCTGCATTCCCATAAATGCATAAAGGGAGTATGGCCTTTTTAATAACCACAATAGCCAAGTATCAAAATACAGACCCCAAATTTTAAAAGGTTCTGAGTCCATGTATTAGACTGTAGTGTTAAATCGTGCATGTAGTATAAAACATTGCATATTTCATATCAGGAAAGGGCGTAAAGATGCGCTGCTCCCTGCTCATTATATTTCTTCTGAGTCAGCAGATAAGGTCAAGCGAGGCCGACTGAGCACTTTATGGGCACATTAACTATTTATCCATATAAAAACTATGCAAACCAGGAACTATTAAAGTTACCAACAGCCCTAAATGCACCACTAAAGCAGCATCTCAGTGTAAAATATTTATTGCTTTGTTACAAGTGTTACCTTCTTCAAAGACTGCTGTCCTTGAGCGTAATCTAAAAACGACATCAAAACATTAAAGCTGAGTTTATGCTTATGTTAACATGAAAGCGGCTACACTGTTGCACCTATTGTGTGCTATGCAGCTAGAAGAAAAAATACACAAAAATACAGCCTCTTAGTTTGGATTGCAATCCAAACTAACTTGTATTAACTGTTTGATAACCCAAATAAAACAGATAAATGAGCCACATTGCACTGGAGTGCAAACGTGTACTAATCCGCCACATTATATAGTCCACAGTAAACATATTTAAATCTTATGCTGAATGAAACTAAAACTGCTTGGCTTTTTTTTTTTTTTAGATTTAGAGACTTGAGGCTTCAGACTGACGTATTCTTAGTTCGGCCTTTATATAAATCAATGTTTAAAAAAGAAAAAGAAAGAAAAAGACACTTCAAGATATGATAGCGTATTTTAACTAGCATTCCCTGCCAATTCCTGTTCTAACTTCCATGTGACCTTTTCCCTTCGTCTTTACATTTCCTTATCATCTGTGCGTCGGCGTTTATAGAAGTACATACTCTATGTTATGTTATGTTATAATATATATATATATGTCTGTGAAGTGGTTGGTGTGTGCATTCAGTGTGCACGTATACATGGTTAGACAGTGTGTGCGTGTAAGTGGACAGACCCCACCCTGCCACGATCAAAGGAAGTAATTGCAGCTTGTTTCCTGTAATTAAAACTCTCTCCGAAAACTAGACCACTTCAGAAAGCCAGAGAGAGCGAGGGAGAACGAGAGAAAAAGACACTTGGGGCAGGGAGAGTGGCTTAAAATGACTTCTGAGAAAAGGGATGAGAAGGACTGAGGTTTAAATTCTGTGCTGGGAGTGTGTGTGTGTGTGTGTGTGTGTGTGTGTGTGTGTGTGTGTGTGTGTGAGAGAGAAAGAAAGCAAGGTAACTCACCTTTTGCAAACTGGAGGAGTTGAGCTGTGTCTTATCTATGATCTTTACAGCCACCTAGAAGCAAGAAGCAAGAATGTGCTCACTTGTCATTACACTTTGATTAATTTATTATGGCACATTTTGCTCACACAAACCCACAAAACCACAGCCTGCGACAGCCACGCACAAACACAAATGTCCACACACTTCTCTCTTTTTGGGACACATCTCACACACACACACACGATACAATTTCACAGCATTAAGTGATAAATACACAATCGCAGCAGGTGATAGTTGCATAATAGGATAGAAAATAGGAGAGAGGCACACACACTCTCAAGCTCAAGCATGCTTTTTATCCATGCCATTTTAAGGGCCTACAGCTCATAATCCAACAGCAGTCCCCAGCAAGGGAGACTGAAAAACAAAAAGCCATAAGGGCAAAGACAAATAATCAAAATAGCCGCAGAGGAAAAAAATATATTTAAAGAGAGAAATGCACAGATGGGATGGATTCAAAATGAGAGCTGTAGGAAAAAGAGGATGACGCAGAAAATGAGGAGAGAGGACATGAAGGCAGGGGGAACAAAGAATCGTGTCTTCAAAGGGACATGGGAAAGGGAGGGCTACTCCTCAGTCCAATTATTGTCTTTCCCTGTCAACTAACGTCTTTCTTTCACCGTTTCTGGTCGTGCTCGTCTATCTGACTCCTTCGTGCCCTCTGACTATCCCTTGTTTTCGTTTTGTGCGAGAGTGCGTGTGCGCCAGCCAGCAGGTCACATGGCATGTTATCAGGGTGTCAGGCACAGAGTTGTCACACATTGACAGAGCACGCCCACCCCACTCTCTCTCTCACACACACACACACACACACACACACACACACACACACTCACACACACTCACAAACATGCACACACACACACACACAGTTGGAGAGCCGACTTGACTGGGCAACAGACAGAACCAAGCATGGGCTCACTGCAGTCCCAGCTTTTCCCTTAAAGGGACTGATCACCGGGTTACATCACATCTGGAATTCAAAGTAAACCGGAGACATTTAGGGCGTCTCTATTCAGGCTGACAATGGTGAACTAATCTCCTGCAGCAGATGCACTGTCTCCAAAGCCATGCAAGCCTCAGACCAAACTGTGTAGCACAGCATGAACCCTCCCCTACACTCAGCAACCAGGAAGACAGATTAACACTTAGCAGCCATTTTTCCTGCTTTTTACCATCTTTGCTAACTGGAAAGAAAAGGTTGAGGCTTCTTTTCGGTCAAAGTCTAATTACCAGGTATACTTGTATTGTCAATAAGTACACTATTATTACCATTTCTGTTATTATTACTATTACTACTATTATTATTGTTATTATTATCACCACCAGCAGTGATCATCAGGTTTCATCATCACAACATGACAGCATGTCTCAGCAGTTTCCCTAGCATAGCCTGTTTGTTATTGAAACACTGACGAGCCTGTTTCTGGTTAAATAAAGAGTCAATACTAGAGCATTTCTCCTGAATGTGATCGAAGCAGCTAAAAATAAAAGCCAAGTTCACAAAGTCAGAACGACTCTGTAAGTGGAACCGCAGGATAAGATTAAAGCGTACAGTCCAATCTAGCCTGTGTGTGTGTGTGTGTGTGTGTGTGGGCGCGTGCACTCATGCCTACCTCTTTTCCGGTGAGGACGTGTCGTGCCAGTTTGACCTTGGCAAAGTTGCCTTTGCCAATGGTTTTCAGTAACCGATAGTTACCGATGTGCGGCTGCTCGTCTGATGTGGTCGTGGCCACGGAGTTTCGACCTCGCGACGTACTGGAGCGGACAGATGATAACTTGGACTCCTGTGAAAGAGGGAGTACAGTTTAACCATAAAGACAATGTAATGACTTGTAAGCAAAAGGCTAAAGAAATTTAACTAAGAAACATGACAGAGCACAAATTACAGGGCATTTAAAAGGTTTGTGATTCGCTGACTTTTTAGTGCCACTGACCAGCCCTATTTCCTTAAAACTGCAAGAACACAGAATCAGTGATTATATATAAAAAATAAAAAAAAAGGACACAACTTTAAAGCATTTGGGTCAGTGATTATATAACAATTACCCAAGTGAAACAAAATAAGCATCACACACAAACACACGTTTTTTTCTGTGAACTTTTGGAGGAAGACAGTAATAACGCATTTTAAACCTAGAGATGTAATTGGAAACCGTCCTCATCCGACAGCTGTCACCATTATAGAGAAAACGCCACATCTGTTGCTTCAGATGTAAGAAAATCTGTAAATAGCTGGGAAGCAAATGCTGATTAAAAATACAGCAAGAAATGGAAACTCCCCTTTTTTCTCCTATTAAAACTTGTATAGGTTACCGGTTCTGCTGGTGGACTGCTCACATTACACCCTTTCTAACATTTAAGATTCAAATTCACAGTTTTCCCTGTAGCACCTACCACATTATGACAGTGCTTATTATTTAGGCATGTGTAGACGTCAGAGAACTGCTGAACTCTAAAACTAAGCTAACAGTCTGATAAACTGGTTCTCTTATGTACTGAGGATAGGCGCTACCACTGTGGGCTTAAGCCTCAATTATCCTCTGTTGTGGTCACAGGCAGCTGGAGACGTGACGGCCGAGTAGTCATTCCTGTTGCACTTCAGAGGTTTTCTTCAAGTCTGTTGCCTAGCAGGTACGCGGATATCCCCACAACACAAACCTGTGCGCTCAGTCTCAAGTTTACATCACTAGGAAAAGCAGACCCTTAGAGGTTGGTTATAATCTAGACATGCTGACCCTGTTTTTAAGCAACAAGTTTTTAGTTACTAAGTAGATTTTTTTTCCTCAAAGCCAAATATTTTTCCCCAGTCTCAACATGTTTACATATTCTCAGCTTTTAACAATTTGGGGCCTTGTGTCCAACTGGTGACAGGTCTGGACTGTAGGGCACCCAGACCATTACGCTAGCCATACATGTGGTATACATTTAGCATGCTATTAGGACCCGATGACGTATGCAAGGCCTTCCCCAAAAAACCATGAACATCAGCATGTGGCACTGAAATTTGTAAATATGGTTCAGCATAAACTGTGCCTTACAAGACGTATGAGATAGTTGTGGCTTTTGCACTTATCACACAATATCATCACAGAAAATGGCAATTCTCTGCTTTACCCCAGAGTCATTTTAATTGCATTTACTCATACAGAGTAGAAAACCAGGAAATAAATACTGATCCATTTAATAAAGATGTTCCAAGTGTTTCTGAGCCGATCCATCGAGTTCGAGTACAGAAACATCATTTTTTAGTGCAGTCCCACATGAAGATCATCTAATATTAGGTTTTCGGATTTGTCTCTTGCATACTGAGATTTCACAAGCATGTTTACATATTACTAAAAGATTTAATGTAGCTGATGGACTTTATGAAACACTGTTTTTCAGCATATTTTCAGTGATTTAGGAAAAGTTTCTGAATTGTAACATTTGATATTTTGTGTAACTACTGTTTAACTCAGCTACTGGGCTTTTTTGGAAAAAAGCTTAGACATCATTTAAGTTCTTTGCACGACTCAGTCCAAGGTCAATGTGTACGTGTTAAGTCCTTTAACATGGTCGTACTGAGCCTTCGTTCATCTCAAAGCAGACAGTAAGTTGTTCGAATCAAACACATACACCCCCCAACATTTAAAAAAAAAAGAAAAACACAACCTTGCTGTGCTGGCAAGTTTTGTATGGCTGGCAACTGCGATTGGATTTCAGCTCCAGGAAAGGGTCACAGCAATTGTGTGTCTGTGTGTGTGATCTGAGCAGACAGGTGACGGGGATCAGGGTCAGAGGAGAGAACGACTGGCTCCAGGGTGACGAGTCACACACACACACACACACACACACACACACACACACTAGAATACACACAAAGGTGAGGGTGTGAGTTGCACACATCTCACAGAGATTTGATACCAACAGAAGAAAGCGTCAGGTGAAATTCACACTGCTGGTAAAGAGTAAAGATGTCAGTACAAACTGACCGGTCATTTAATCACCCAATTATCTCCCCTTGGCTTGCGCGAATGAGAAGCTGCCGTTGGGTTGCAAAATACCCTCAGACCACGTTTTTATCAACACCATCTTCACCGTTAGCAAATCTTGTGCCACGGGAAAGAAAGATAACCGTGATTACTTCACTATGGTTGCGTGTTCCTTGCTCCAGATGGTATGATCTAACGTCTGCGTCCCGACAAACCCCCGCGCACACATGCTCAAGCATCCTCATCCTGACAGTGCAGACCTGCATAACATATAATAGGCCAGATTAAGCTCCAACACAATCGGGGGAATTGAGATAAAAAAAACAAATGACAGCTACATTAAGCCCAGAGGACAGGAGAAGGGGGCTTATGTGCACTTATGTGAGGGGCGAAGCAAATGATTTTTATTTTTGGAACATGTGGGAGAGGGAGACAGACAAAATGTCCAGTGTGGGCATTACTTGAGACAATGAGGCCCAATCTGACGGTGCAAAGCTTCTACATCAGTTGGGCTGTCCTCAGAGTTCGTAACACAACACATTATAAAAACCACAAAATTTAACAAATTAGCTCTACTATATATAAACAGCTCTAATTACAAATATCCCAGTATACGACATAAAATTGCTGTACTTCTCTTATACTGCAATAACGTTCCATGTGTACATAGGAAATCACATCATGGCTTTTTCTTCTCAGTGCACTTTCAGCTAGACAAGAAACTGTACATTTCCATGACTGAACTGTTTGCAGGAATCAGTGATGTGTGCTTTGACTTCACTGCAGCGGATATGACTGAAATGACAGTACCAGCCAGACTGACAGGTGAAGCTGTCGCTGTCAACAATGACTAAGAAAATAAATCAACCATTCTGTGTTAAATAAATAAAGACAACTGCACACAAACAGACCGCATTACAATACACGAGTGGCGATGGAGACACTGTAAATCATGGGAAGAGTCGAGACATTTGCAGTGAACCGAAACCTGCTCAGCTGTCAGCCTCAGACTCTACAGCCAGATAGAGAGAAAAACAGACATCGCGATGTTCCACGTGTCAAATATTTGAATGCTTCAGAAAAGAAACACTATGAAGCGATCTAAGATTTCAGTGTGGACGCTAATCTTAGGATCAGGACTTTATCACACGGCAACAAAGAATGACTAACCTTGTGTTGTGGATAAGGTCGTTTCAGGTGTTTTGTCTGTTTTCTGTCTACTTCCTGTCACATGATGGCATTTGCCTGCCTCTTATTAGGAACAATTTAACCCCCATCTTACATGTTCCCTAATGCGGTTATAACGGCCTAACCACAGCTCTGCAGCTACCACGAGGAAGTGCATCAGGTTATGTCAACTAACCAAACTTCAGTAATCCTCCACACATTGCATTACATTTTTATGTTTACTTGCATTAAAGTTATAGCAACGCTGCCTGTTTGAGGGCTGCTCTCTAGTCTCCAATCTGCATTTAAAAAAAATCCCCATCAGAGATACACTTCTGAAGATGCAGCAAGAGGAGATAAAGAGGAACAGCTCTGTGAATCCAGAAGAAACTGCATCGAGAGCACAGGTGCAGCACAGCACTGCCACTGTTCAGCTGTGCACGCTTTGGGGTCAATACAGTGACGGTGTAAAGTTGAGAACAGTTTGTAATCACGATTGCTGAGCAGTAAAGGAACTGTCAATTTGTGTCTGCCAGAGCGACAGCAGCAGGAGTCATTCACGCTGTTTAATTTCTGGGTGGCAACTTTAAAAATAAAAGACAAGCGTACACTGAACTGAGACTGCAAATGCAAAAGTTTAGTCTGTGGGAGTGTGAATCCTTTAGTTTCCTGCTGAAGGAGAGGAAAATCTAGATGACTATAAGGTTAAGACTGGACAATTTGTCATTAGGATGCTTTCCCACACTTTAAGCCAATTTTTCCACACGCGCGCTGAAGACCTGAACTCTTGCCCGATTGCTGGATGTTACACTTCTAGCTCCCTACCACAGTGCGATTGTCCATAAAAGCATGTTAGACTCCAGGGACAGCCCCTTTCTAAACACATAGTATTTCAGGTAACAACAAGGTTACTGAACAATATCTACATGTGAATGAGCAACTCTGCATAATCTTTGGGAGTTGTAAAGATGGTTCTATTTTTTGTATTAATTAACATTAGTTCATAAACAATGACTGAATGTAAATGTGAGAGACACTTCAAAGGGCTAATGCGTGCCTGCTGTCACAACGCAATTTGATACATTACATTAAAACAGAAACTGACACACGAAAACAGAAGCCAGAAGAACATTAAAGCATATTTAAAGTAAACGGGCTAACCGAGGCAGTGTAAAGTATGAAACTTCACTTCTGAGGGCGATACCATCTGAAATTCACACCCAGATGAAGAGAGAGAGTGCAGGGGCATTGTACCACTTCATCTAGTTCTCCCTTTTTTCGCCTGTTTACTGTATTTGTGGCCTTTTTCATGTGAAGTGCACAATTAGCTCGGCTTTTTAAACAGTATCGCATCCTCACTGACTCTGTGATAGCCGACTTTTCGCTCGGCCACTGGACTGTGGCTGCTCTAAACAGCTACAATCAGTGGAGATTCCTGCTGGGATAGCACGTCCTGCAAACTAGTTCTGAGGGCAAATACTGGTCTTTACAATTCAAGTGCGTTTCCTCCAAGTTCCTTCATGCTTCCTACACCTCTCTGCTCTTTAGTCTTCCTCCTCTCCTATCCTCTTTCATGTCTGACTATTTTTGTCGTCTGATTCTTCCTTCATTTTTGGGCAGCTGCAGACCATGCAAACCCCCTCCCCCAGTATACACACACATGCATACTCACTTCCCCCAGTTTTAATTATAGACGTGTCGGAGGACAATAAGTGACATCATTGTTTTCTACTCATATTACTCTGAAGTTGATTCTGACTCATGAATACCAACGTGGAACTGGTAATATACACAGTTTAGACAAGAGTTTAACCACACAAAGACTCAGCGTAATATACATTTTCATGTCCGTCAAGACCATCAGAGGTCATTGGAGAGTTGATCCTATTCTCAGTGGAAAAAGCTTAGGTAGTAAATTGGAGACAAAAATCCCAACAGATCTACGTAGCAACGCTAAAATAAGGACAGAAATTAAAGGCACAATTCTAAACCTTAGTTAATACCAGCACATTAATGAGGGACATTAAGGATGAAATTGGAAAAAAAAACAAAAAAAAAAACCTTTCCAGTGAAACCAGCTGCATGCTTTTAAGTCTTAATTTTCAAACTGAAATATTCAATTATGCTATCTCAGAGGTCTGAGAGTTAATTTAGTCCAGATTTTACAGACAACTTCAAGTCAACTCATTCTCGTGTCATCTCATGAAATAGTCACAACCTACAAAACTAATGATTAGAATTTTTGGACTTTAAACATCCCCCCCCCATGCTCCTCAAGAAAGATTTACCACCATTTACTTTCGATGCCTGCACATGACTTCTCTTACATATACATGAACAACTGACGTTTTTCCACTTTCAAATAAAAAATTCTAACTACTACCAACTGAAAACCACACAAACCATCCATCAACCAGCCATCAGTGTGAACATTTGCACAATTTGGAGGTTCTGGTGGCAGAGATGGCTGTCTTACCAGAGACCAAAATTCAGGTCATTAATATCTCAGATTTTTATCATTTTTAAATACGCTAATAATTAAAATGCTGTTGCCTAATTAAGTTCTTGCATTATCCTAAAACAAATTAGTCATGTGTATGGAGTACAGAGGGCGTGTTTAGGTTTGAATGTGAAAAACAAGTTGGTTATGTTTAGGCATCAAAAGCTGCTGGGTCAGGTTTACCAAACCACAAGCTTGGGTTAAAACTTACAACAGCTGCCACTTCTTTAAAAACTTCACTTTCTTGGTTGCCATGGTGACTCCTAACTTTCTCTGGACCAACTATGTGCTTCTGTTCCAAGACAGTACTTGGAGATTCATGTTGCTGACATGAAAAACAAAAAACGAGTCCAAATATGGACTGTAAAACTTTTATTTTTATTATCTCTTAGTTAAACACTCCTGTGGCGATTGCATTGCAGCATCTATAGAATGCTTAAAACCAAAACGTGCACATTGTGCACATGTCTTGACAGCTTTGTAAGCCACTTCCTTATAGTAACACACAAACATTAACATGTTTACACAAGTTTCTGGTTTGTATAAAGTAATGAATTTTAAAGCAATACATGATACCATGGGGTTATTTTAATTATCTTCATACACTTTGCAACTTAAGACTGTGGGGACACTGTTAAGGCATACTAAAAGAAACTGTGTGCCTGTGCAGTAAGGGTGACACAGGACACTACTCAGATGTACCCTTTCCCCACTATAAATAAATGCCCATATTCAAAGTTATATTTAAATTTTAGTGAATTTACAGTTTAGTTCATTTGTAATTTGGCCGTTTCATATTGTTGTTACTTAATACAAGGTTGGCTGTGAAAGTTCACAAGGTTTACCAACCTGTTACACATCTGCAGTACAATGAAATAAAGGAAGATAAGCCACCCGCAAAACTCAGAGCCACACTTTTTTGGCTACCGCGTCTCAACTAATCTGCAGTGAGGACAGCCCTGTTCTAAAACAAATATAATGGCAGTATAGTGTTCAGACCCAGTCCAACTAAAACACACCTCCCAGCACACACTCAAGATGGAAAGTCACTGACAAGATGTTTGCAGCTTAAATCCACTCTCTGTTACACTGTAAGCACAAGCATTTGCAATTGACCACAACACAGACAAAGCAGTCGAGCTAATCTAAGGTACTGCCTGTGTTTTGACTTCCAATCACTGACCTTTACTAGTCTGAGTTCTGGGAGAAAGGCAATCAGATTCAGCCTTTTTTCTTTTAAATACAACAGTGCAGTTACGAAAGTAAGGGAGGGCTGCACAAGAAGTACGCGTTATGCACTAATAGTAGGACAGCCGAAACCAAATGTGAGATTGGCCTGTGTCAACTGACCTCAACAACAGAGGGCTAACCTAAGGTTTAAAAAACAGGGAACAGGTGAACTTTAAACACACCAAGAAAAATGATCATTACAAACTGAGCTAGGGTAAGAAATTAAAATTACCCAACTTGCAGCACATTAAGAGAAACAGACACTGTTCATTCTTTCCAGTTTACCACTACCAGACGCCAGTTAATTATCAACTATTAAACTGATTAAGTGTTAAGTGTACATTCAATTGTAATCACAACTGAAAGTTTTAGTTTTTATAAGAGAAACGGCCTGAAATTAGTATAGAAGGATTATTTTTGTTACATCTCTGTAGAGTAACAAACTGTGCGAGTTTAATTCTAAAAAAGCGGCATTATGACAAAGACATGTCAACTAATGCAATTACACACAATTAAAACCTTGCAACTTTGTTGCCAATGTTGGCAACAACTAACATGGTACACTGGCAGCTACTATTAGATGCTGTTTTTCTTTCCAAATTACATTTTTAAATTGCACATCCCAAACTGCTGTTAACAATTAAACATTCTCGCAATGTTCCCCCTCATTTGAAATGATTAACTAAAAATTTGTGACTCGTTTCATTCTTGTCTAAAGACAACTTCAGTTTGTTGTTGAAGGCTCAGAGAAAGCTTGAAACAACACACTGCACTGTAGTATTTCAGACTGAAAAGTAACTGATAAACAATTTTTTCATTTTTTTTTTTTTTTAATGCATGAGTAATGAGCTGAGTTTCCTATTTGACAACACATCAATATCTGTAGTTTTACCCTAAAGCAAAAACCTACAAATCAGCTGATAAGCAGGGAGACAATCAGCTGTCTACACAACGAGCCATGTCCTCAGTGTTAACAAAAGTAGAAAACTAGTGCTACTTCATCGCTAGTTTTAATTGCTTATTTCTGTTCATTATATGTAGAATGCACTTTTATTTGCTTTGCAGTGAAGAGTAAAGAGCTGAGTATTTTCTTATTGACAGTATGGAGCATTTAAGTGATTTAGCCAAGAAATGTACCAAACCATGGCAGGTTTATACTGAACCGTGCTTTCTAGGTATCATTACTCCTTCATAAATTTGTAATGAATATAACCTTACAAATGAAGAAAACAACAGCTGATAATTAATCAAAAAATAAAGCTTATAACTTATAAAGAGGGCATGGAGCTGGACAATTTCCAATTAAATCCAGAGTTAAAACTCAGAATTTTCGCTTTTCTTCAATTTTAAAGACCGTTTACAACAATACTCAGCTGTAATTGAAAGCCTGTACATCCAAACAAGAAAAATGGAAAATTTTCAAGCCCAGCCAGATTCTCTGACTTCATTAAAAGAGCTGCTGCGATGTCAGTTACATGTGATCTTACTAACAGGCTTGTACGCTGCCTTCAAATAGCCAATTTACCATGTGAGGAAATCTGAGGTGGTCTGTAACGAGCCTCTTGCTGTAATTTGGCGGCAAGATGTGTAGTTGATGAGAGCAGTCCTCCTTAAATACACTTGTCCAAACTTAATCTTATTTAATAAAAATTAAATTGGGCTTAATCAAGTGCAGCCACGCTGCTATAAAAAGAAACAAAGTTATTAAGCTATAGTTTATTGCCCCCAATTGCTCACTACCAATGTCCTTGAATGCTGTGCAGTAAGCTAATGTCCTATCGGTAGGGCTGCAACGATTTGTCGTTGTAATCGATGATGTCGACGCTGAGTTATATCCTTAAGTCACATAAATGCGTTTTTGTAACCGCAATACACTACAGGAAGCTATGGGGTCAGTAACGCCTGTATCGTCTGTCAAGACCGCACGCAATACCAATGAAGAAGAACAAAGGACGGAAGAAAATGGAAACAAGATATATATGTTTTTTTCTTTTGTGAAAAAATTGTGAAAGCATTTGACAGAAAACTAATTTAAAGCAGACTGTGCAACGTGGACATTTCCTTCCACGACAGCAGTGCTGCAGCACACGAGCATTTAAAACGTCATCACCCTGGAGCTGTGACGTTTCAGAATGAATAGTTAAATTAGTTTATGTTAATGTTTGTACAGTAGTGTTTATGTTAGCTTACCTGTCAGAAACTTGTCCGAATGATGTTTGCTAAGCGAACACCATTTCAATTTTGTTAGCTAGTAGTAAGCCATTAAACAGGAGTGGCTACAAATGGCTGAAGTCATGAGAGAGAGCATCGTTAGCATGTCCACTGTAATTGTAAACTCATGAACTTTCAAAGCTTTTTTTAGTTTCCCCATTTGTACATTAGCTTTTGCTTAAACATTACTAGCACTTTCATTTTTGCTATTTTTATTTATTTAATTTTTATTCTGACGGTCCTATTAAGTGATGTTAAAATACTTTTGACTATTTTCAAATTCACGTGTTTCCTGGGTCATTAATTTTATTGCCCGTGGGACCAGACAACAGGGTGATATTCACAGTTGGGCAGACTTGAGCAGGTGAGGTACTGGAACCTGGAACAGGAGGTTTGCCCACAGAAAGTGGTGATAACAGTTACTGAAATAATCATTGACTAATCAAAGAAAAATTTGGCAGATTAGTTGACTATCCAAAATAATCTTTTCTTGCAGCTCTCGCTACAGGTGATACTTAAAGCACAGTTTGTTTTTCATGGCATCAACACAGGCGCCCTGTGAAAAAGCAGCTGAAAGCAGCTGCTGGTCCCCATTCGTGTGCGATTTGAAAACGTTGATCATATTCCTATAAGCACTTTTTGGCATGCATATGCCACGTCAGTTTGCCAAGGGTTGGTCTAAATGCTAGCACCAGCAGCGTTCTTCATGAATAGAATTATGCGATGCTTCTACCAAGCGGTTATGTCAGCTTACTATGACACAGGCTACATACCACCTTTGGTTTTCTAGATCAAAACAGTGCAGAAATGTGCTGCTTTTCACAGCTGTAATCCATCACAACTTTCCACCTAGCAGAAATACAGCTCCAATAGGAGGCTGCTGCAGAGCATCTTAAAGCCAGCAAATGATGCAACAAAAATAATCCTATTCCAAAAAAGAATATTTAGTTTAACGAGCATTTCTGGTTCTGACTAGCAAAGGCAGCAATGTTTACATGTCTAGCTGACTAGTGCACATTTCTAATATGAAATTAGGTAATATGGGGACAACAGTTATAACTCAAGTCTTAAAGTCATAAAAACTTTGCTATTGCATCAAGGATTCAATCCCCCAACAACATTTGGACTCAATGTGCAAACTTACTTTACTACACACAGAACAACTACAGACAGAAGCTGCATTACTTCTACTTTCTGAGTGAGAGGGAACACACACACACACACACACACACACACACCAAGCTGAAGTCATGATGGCTGTGTTGTCATGGAGATTTGTCACTTCCTAAATCCTGCCATCTATCTTAATGCTGGTTTCTTCTTCATACTTCTTTTCTTTTATTACCCGTTGTGCTCTCTTCCTTCCCGTAATTCTTTTCTTCAACCCAAGATCAAAGCACATAAAAAGTGTACGTGACAAAGAGAGTTAATTGTCCTTAGATGGCAATATTTTGTGTATCATAACTGTCAGAAGTGTCAGAAAAAATCCATCTGAACAGAGCACACTGTTATTATCTAATCACCATAGTCAGGGTTTTCCTGGCTCAGAATGGGGCTTTGGTACTAAAGGCAACCAGCCTCCAATCAATCCTGGTTGTGTTATTTGACAGAAATCTATGCATTTCCTTGTTATTTGTGAATACTACAAAATAGATTAAACAAATTCTACATGATAAAACGCAAGGAGCTGTGGGCCATCTTAGACAAGGATTAATAAGGCTTCGTTATCAGCATTATGCATGACTTACAGGGCAAAAATAAACTGCTGTACAAGTGTAAGAGTTACATTTTACACTCATCCTCGTCAACCAAGCCTTCTGAACATCTGGCATTCGGTGAACTGGACCTTTATACACTTGGACTCATGTGAACAGGAATTTTATCAGACAGCTTCTTTGTTGCAAAATCAGGGCTTTAGCGGTGAAGTGGGTTAGAATAATAGCCTAGAAATTAGTCTTAGTGGGCGGCATGAAAAGAAAAGGAATATACAAAAGAACGGCTTTTGTTAAATGTTGCAAAAACAGTTCAGAAAGTTGGAGATCGGTAAATAGATTTAACGTTAGCTGCAGACAATTCTCATTCTAAACAGACTGACTTCCCTGCTGCTGTGGGGACATCGCTAATGGAAATAAAAGTTAATTCAAGTGGTCAATCGCTCAGATACTGGAGGGCATGATCTGGTGCTGAAATGTGGCACTTGACAACGCAAAGGCGTGCGTTTGTCTCTTACACACTCACACACACAAGGGTTGGCTACTCTGTAATAAACTACTGCTAAAGCCCCTGGGAGAGTCTGGGATTTAACAGAGTGCTTTCTGCTCAGCTTTCAGACCATGGACAGTATAAACATTTCATTTCTTAATATTAGTCTGAGAGAATCCGTATGCTTTATGCCTGAATGAGCAGCCTGGCCGTGTTTTTGTAACAGTCAATGACTGGAACGTTTACGTAAAACTTTCAAAGCAGCAGTATTACCTCATGCACACACAATACCCCGACAGCATGCATCTCTGGTGTCCACTTCTAATTTACAGTAAGATTGAAATATTAATCTACAATGAATTTTTGCTGTTCAAACTCCAGAAGAGGGATCTGTATCTCTGAGCCCATCAGCCAGCACCGAGCTCACACAGACTCACAAATCACTGATATATGTCATGTCTCAATGAAGTCACGAGGAAAAGAAGCAGGCCATGTCTGAATGGGAGACTTTTGCAGAATGTTGAAGTTACATATCGAGTGTCTGAAAAATGCCTCACTTAAGAGCAGATATGAAAATGCACCGTTCATTTGATTAAAATAAATAAATAATGGACAGTTTTTAAAATACAGTTAGACGCCAACACAAAGGAGAAATAATTTTGATAGCAAGTGCCAAGAAATGTGCCAATGCATATCAGCTTGCACCTTCCTTCGGGTGTAGGGAACAATGACGTGATTAAGCAACATTTCAGCTGAAGCGGTAATTCATAAATCCAGGTGTAGCTCCATCTCAATTTGAATTCAGGACAAAAAGCGATTGTAATATTAGTACACTGGTTAATGTTGCTTCTTTGTCATGCCTTCTAAAATCCTGCAGGCTAACATGTTATGTACAGTACAGCTACTATATAGCCATACTAGCCAAACAAACTTGACACCCCGCATGAGGCCAAGTAAATCTTTGAGAGGCCTTAACTTTAACAAGGTGGTGTCACGCTCGATCTCAGTTTGCTGTCAATGTAGTGTTGTGTGTGTTCTCTTACACTGAAACTCCCTAGATAAGTGAATGTGTGTGTACATGTCAAATCAGTTCAGAGTTTGTGTTTGCACTACTGCTGTCACAGTTGGGACACACTGCATAACACTTCCTTGTGTGCCCTCCTCCTGCTGCTATGTAACACTGGGTGTGAGCAGTGTGTGCGAGCCACCAGAGTAAACAGGTCTGTGTAGCTCTCACAGGGTGGAAAAGCTGAAGGTTACATGCGTGTTACATGCAGATGAAGCACCACGACCGGCCACCTCGCTTTGAACAAAGATGCTCTCTGACAACCCTGTAACACATTTACTTGCCCATTCTCAAAGCTCCACTGCAATACTTAGGTCACACAAATAAGTAACAACTGATACAAATGCACAATGTGGCAAAAGTCGACGAAATTTGTCGTGTGGGAATTTATTTTTCAAACAATCAGTCTCACAAACAGTCATTTGAACTTGCGGATCCAAACTAACAAATTAAACCAAAAACATAACCAATGCAGGCTGTAGACAGAGCAGCAAACTCACTCATCATGCAAAGTAAAATTACTGTCGATTGAGTTTGCTTTGATGATGGTGCATAACGGGTTTTTGATTGAAAGTAAAGGCCTAAAAATGTTCTTAATATAGCATACACTTAGAGAGATTGATTTTTTTTGTAGGTTACTAAAATCCATTTGTAGATCGCCTGGCTTCTGTGCTGGTCAGTACTCCATGATGCGGAGCGTACTGATTTCCATCTGTTTTTGGAAACACTGGATCAGAACCTCATACATGCCAACTCCAAAAACTTTGAACTATCCCCAACTGAGGGAGCCCAGTGACAGTTAAAGTTATTTACATTTTTATAGATCTCCAGGTTTTCTGAAAGACTTTCAAAGTTTTTCTTTGGATACTGGCTGCTGTTTAACTCACTTTCAGTCCTGTCCTTGTACTTGAATGATTTCTGGCCGCAGCACCCAGCCCTAAGCAGAGATGACGTCTCTCTAAGCCTATAACATAGCCTGAGCAGGTGCCTGACGCCGTTCCCAGCATTTAAACCTGTGCGGGCTGCAACAACACAGTCAAAATTCTAGGGAAGTGTCCATCAGGTTATGACACAGGTTACACTGTAAGGTTTTGGATGGGTTTGTGGTAACAATGTACCTGTAGTGTTTAATCCACACAAATGTTATAGTGATGAGTGCAGTATGAAGTTAAATATTAAGCTGGGCAACTAAAACCACTTTCAAAGACAGTTAAGTAGGCAAATCAAGTTCTGGCACAGCCCGTCTCAGCCTTGGGAAATATGTTTTGGATACTGAGCTGCACCACAACAGCATGAATGTAGTCAAGAGAGCAAAAACAATAGCACTTCGGATGCATGTTTGAAAGCCCTCGTTTTAAACTGAAACTAAGATGTTTGTTTTTTAAAGGTCAAACTACATAAATAGCTTTACTTCAGGAAACAATTATGAAGAAGTTAATACTCAAAAATGTGACAATTTAATGATGTTCTCAAGTTTTTAACTTTTCCTTGACACAAAAACCAGGCACACTGGATTACAGGAAGAAATCCAAGTATTCACAGCAAACTGATATCAAGCGACTGAAAGAAACCCACACCTTCACCTAAATGACGTCAGGCTCTTCAAATCGCACATCTACAGTTGGCCGCCACACCTACCACTCTGCTCAACTGGTAGGGCCTGTTTTACCCTGTTCCCTCAAGACACAAAACACACACACACACACACAGACTGAGCACTGAATTTCAGTGCATGTCGGTCAGATCCCTCGGTAGCACCTGCACCCGGACCTTCAGGTATAAATGCACTTGCAGTTGACTAACTGAACGTACCCAGTTGTAAGGGGAAAATGAGAGACTGCTTGTGCTCGTGTGTGTGTGTGTGTGTGTGTGTGTGTGTGTGTGTGTGTGTGTGTGTGTGTGTGTGTGTGTATAGGCAGGAGCAAATCCGAGTGTGAGGAAGTAAACGCTTGTGTGTGTAAGGCAGGTTCTCTGTTGCTAAGGCCCTGGCCAGCTTTGTCTCTCTGTTCATCTGCCTAGTGATGGCTCTAATAAGGAGCGGGAGAGACATGGTTTATGGTTTCCTGGGCATTACAGCAACTTGTGTGTGCATACATGTGTCCTATAGCTCCTTTACACGATGACTCATCCAAAAAGAGCATGAATGTAGAGATGAAAAAAAGAAAAGAAAGGTGAACACAGATCAAGTAAACACACTCACACGTTCAGTGCTCCTTTCTTATCTATATTACATTTCCAGCTCCCCAGCTTGGTGGGACATTCTTGCCTTCTTTCATACGCCTGAGGTATCGAGTGAAAAGCATCAAACTGTGCTCAGCTCTACTCCTATTTCCTTCATGTTTTCTGTTGTGACGCTCAACAGGATTTTGAATCTGCAAGCATCACTGTTTCAGTTCTCGTGGCGTTTACAAAGGTCAAGCTAAAATAGAAACTACTGCTGATGAACTGTAACAGTTCAAGTTATATTAACCATTTTATAAATCAATAAACTGATTTAGATCAATGAACTACCATGCACTTCATTCAATGACTTTGTTTTTTGGTACACAAGTTACATTTTCCACTCACTAACTAGAAGTAACCTGGTGTCTGCCAGTGACCAATGTCAGGGTAAACTGCAACCCTGACCAACCTAAGCCTGGAGAGTTCCACATCGACTTTGTAGGTATATTGCTGGGAACCCCGAGTTCATGTTGATTATGGTTTCCACAGGTAAAAGGATCAAACTATCCATAAGATTTGGGGGGGTTGTTTACAAAACCTGAGCTACATTCGCATTTTTTCATCAGGATACTTTTAAACAGTTTTTAAGTAGTTAAAGTATCCTGCTTGGAATAGTTAGTAACTATTAAAAACAGTCAAAAGTAACTATCTAATACAGTTTAACCCTCAGTTGTCAAGCTAATATCCATCCACTCAAGTTCACCAATTACCATAGGCTCAAGGCACTGCTGTCAAGACTGAAAGCAATGGCAGACGTGGTCGACGACCTTCAATCATTCACTAATTCGGTGAACTCCAATCAGTCTGATGCAAAATGACGTTGCACCAGTCTCAATCACACTAAGCGTCAGAAGGATGCTCAATGATTAACCCAGCACTGAAACACACTTGACAAAGGAGGTATGACGGGAGAAATGACGGTTCATAAAAAGGCTTACGAACTGCACTTGTCATTAATAGCCGTTTAAGATAAAGCATATGAACATGCCTTAAGTTTGAAATTTTCCATAGTCCTGTGTACACGACAAGAAAAGAAACCGATATACCGATGATGATATTCTGTACTGTAAAAATATCTGTCTGCCCCAGAGCAATATAGATATTTGTTTGCTTATCTTGTTGTTCATTCCTTTGTTTTTGCTTGAAAAAAACAAAACAATTTTAAATTCTTTCAGGAGCTAAAGTGGAAAAAGCCAGTGCAAAAGTGGAGTTACACAACAAATAAACAGACAACTAGATCACTATGTTCCATCCCATTGTGCGTGCCCACCACCTCATATCAACCACAGTGAGCTACACAAAACATGTTTATGTCTGATCCGAAGGTGAGGAAATTCTCCCCACACATTTTATAATGATTTTAATAGGAGTGTGTGAGGATGTAACATCTGTATGTACTGTTATATACATCTGGCTGGAGGTGGGCAAGTGCTTTATCTCCTATTGTGTTTTATTTCCTTGTTCCTTGTTGCAAGTCCTTTGGGAATAAAGACTTGTGTAAATAAACCTCATGAAAACTCAAAACCTCTAACGCCACTTCCAAATCTAGTTCAGTTAGTTTTACATTTTCTCCCAATGACCCAATAAGGAAATGTCTCAACTTTGACAAATTAATGGCTTGGCTCTATAATGTGCGGAAGATCCGGCATAGTGTGCAACCATCCAAACAAAGAAGGATGAACCGACAGACCTGAAGAGCCATACCAGTATTTCTAGCTATATTAGTGGGTCAGAAGACGTGGCTTAATGAATAGAGGGAGAGCACTGTAAAACAGGAAATCAGACAGTTCAGTGATCATGTCTAGGGAAGTGGACAAACTGTGCAAACTTGTTAACAAGATGACCTGTGCCAAAACCTATTTCAAACTGCACTCATGTAATATTTTAACACCAGGTAGTTTAAACACAAAAATACAACCTAACACGTAGTAAACATGCATTTATCCTGTTATTTAACACTGAAATGTTGTTACACTCATGTGGACCACAAATAAGTTCCTCAAACTAACAGCAGGCCTGAACCCTTGCACAACGTGAGAACGTGTCCGATCAAAGCCACTCAACATATCTGCCATTTCACACCGTCAGAAAGATGTCATAAGTCACTTCTCTGTATTTGACAGCTCTCTAATTATATGTGCGCAGCAACTGTTCATGATGACTGAATGGAAAACTGTGTTGGTCAGTAACTTTACTTCACAATCCCCCCAGACCTGTAGAACCATTAACTCACAGATTAGCTGGCAGTCATGTGTAAAGAAGGAAAAAAAGAAAAGCTTGCAAACTCTGAAGCCAAGTAAAGCAGCTCCCAATTAGGGTTCCTCAAAATATTAAAACAAACCACTGCAATCAAGCCGTCTTTAGCAGATACAAGCGGATCATAACCTGCTCGTGGGTTGAAAGGATCAGAACCTAGACTTAAATCTCTGACGGGCACAGAGAGACTCGTCAACACTTAGCCTGTCCTCATGCCCGGTGCCATTTTGTCCCGTATCTTGAGACCTGACACCAAAGGCTTTCTATACATGGCCTTTAAAGACAGACTGGACTTGTGTGGGAGTATTCATCCATGGCCTTTTGCCTACAAACCTAGTTAAGAATTTGCCATGACCCCAAACTTTTCTCTTTTTTTACCCCTCAAATCCAACCCTAAATCCTCACTGGATGCTGTGGGACGAGAATGGACGCATTCAGAACAACAGCAGGATTATTTCAAACCGACATAAGGTTAAGGCCGCACAAACAGCGTCCGACAACAAGTTCAGTTTGAGGGGTTATTAATCGCCAAGGTACCGCAGTTAGGTTTTACACTCTTATGAGCCTGACAAGATATCACAGGAGCACTTATCTCCCTTCCTGCTTTGTGTCTCCTGTGCTACAAACTAAACACTGCTCCATATTCTGCCTTCAAGTATTTGCCTATCAGAATGGGCAATGTTTGATTGTCCATTCTAGATCTGGCTAAAGTGGAGCCAGGTCTGACATTTTAATCAACCGCTTCTCTTTCGGCAAGGTCCTGTGCAGAAGCTGTCACACTGAACACAGTGAGGAAGCTTCTGCTCATGACTTTATACGTGTCTCTCTTACAGCAACATGTCCAAAAGCGCCCAGCTTTCACTATGACGTCAACTTTTAAGATCCCACTGGAGATGGAAATGCCCTGTCTGTTTGTACTGTGTGCGAAAGGCAGCTACAGTGGATGACTCTACTGCCTTACTGCTGACCTTTGTTCCCATAAGGGTGTAGCTGTGTACGCATGTCTCATTCTCACTGTGTCTACTTATTTGCCTACATATGAATATAAGCGTATGTCCACTTTTCTTTACACCCTGATGCTGTTTTTAAACAACAACTCAGAAAACAGGTGAAAAAGTCTAAAAGTTTTTGTTTGGGTGAAATCTGACTGATCATGTGGACTCATTAGGAAGCTGGTAGGTTAAAGACAGTTTGTCTGATCAGACATTTGCATTCTTGCACATATGTCCATCAGGTAATAAATAGAAGTTGTTTCCAGCTGCACTGCATGTGTAAGGAAAAAAAAAAGTGGTTTAACAGAAGTGGCGACAGGCAGCGGTACACGTGCGTTGTATCTACTGGTAAACTTATGTCAGCATTTTGCTTTTATGGGAAGTAAAGACAGAAAAAAATATCTTTGAACCCTTCAGTGTTTACTACCAAGACACACTCCTATTGGCTAATAAAATAAGTTCTGTATTTTGGTAGGGCCATGCATCAGCAGTTCACACTTAAGTTTGGGGTTTTCGTCGTTTCTGTTTAGCTTGACAGAGTGCACTGTAGCACTCCCCTTATTGTGTTTCTTTTGTGCTACATAGCCACGCATCTAATTTTTCACAAAGGTTTCATTAAAAATACTTTGCACGTCGGAAACAATAGTTCTAGTTAAGTTCCCACGCTCGTCAAAACTGCTGATCAGCTGCTAAAAGCAAATCCTCACCACAGATGCATTCGTAGGACAGCACCGCAAAGTGGGTTTAGCTTCAAACGCTTGCTGACATCATCCAGTGGCTACACTGTCAATACCTAGACAATTTTCCTTCCCCATCAAACATTCAGAGATTTTAATGAGGAGGCAAATACCACGTGATGCTGAACATGGACTGCCCGAGTCACACTCTTCACTAGAAGCTATAATAGCTTTCATGTGAGCAAATGCGGCTTTCTCATAATGGAAAGATAAAACTGTCTGCAAGATTAAGACAGATGCTGCAGATATGGAAGCTTATTTCCAGCGATCTAGTATGGATTTGGAGCACATACCTCAAAGAACTACTAATCAAATGTATAGACAAAAAAGGGTTCTTGAAGCGGGAAACCATATCTGCACAGCCTCTGCAACTGATGAATCTCAATTTTTATTGGGATTTTTTGGAGCTCTTTCACATATGGATGGGGGTTAGCAGGCTTTTACTAGGTCAGAAGATGCGTATTGTTTGCACAGCCTGAGTGCCTTCAGTCACCCCCTATAGCCCTACTTGCAATCCAAGTTTTACTTTTTTCCCCTTGAACAATGATCTACAAGGGTTTATTGTTAATAAACTGAGGATATATCCAAGCGCAAACCTCCTTGCAAGTTCCCATTTGAAATACAAATTCTCATTTCCATTTAAATGCCACTTCTTCTGTCTGATAGCTTTGTGACACATTTAAGGTTGTCAAATAAAGAGTGCAACAAGCAACTTTCTTCCAGAAGGACAGGTAAGTTGAAAATTAGCATAAATAAATAAAAAAGAAATCTACATGTCTTCATCAAACTTGGTGATAAAGAAATGTGTTGAAAACTGACTTTCAGCTTTATGATTGCCTGTATTGCAGAAGGTCAAAAGTGACAAAAAGTCAAGTGGGAGGACATGTCTAAACACAGACTAAACAGAAACCTAAATTTGCTCTGCTATCCTGTAAGGAGTGGGAAATCCAATGTGAGTGCGTAGGCAAGCTGGTGAATCACTGCTCTGTGGCAAAGACAACAGAGACACAGGAGAGGAAGGAGAGAAAAAAAGCAACCAGAGACAACCAAAGCCTGTAAAAGGCCAACAAAGGCCTCTCTCCCCAGCAGATGAGAACTTCAAGTAATTTTGTGGACAAATATCACAAATAATTACATTTTTAAGAGTCATTTACAAGGACATCTTACCTGCCCGGCCGAATTTTCAATTACTTGAACCAGTGGGGGCCTTGTTGACATTTTTGAAGGAGTCTGTGTTGCCAAAAAAATAAAAATTAAAAATGGAAAAAGGAACCTTGAAACTAGTACGATTCGTCAGTCTCTGCTGAGCATTTAAAACTTGTGTAGTTGATAGCTGAGGAAAATCTCCAACAGATGTCCAGTGCTAGCCAGCTAGCAGCGCGACAGACAGCCTGTGAATCAACAAGTTGAATCCCACCATCAGCGGCTAGCCGAGTTAGCCAGCTAGCTCGAAACTAGCTAGCAGCAGCAACCGCAGGTCTCATGTTTGTCAACAAGCAGAAAATGGGAAAAACTAATGTTTTCTTCAGCTCCGGCCTGGGTGTGAAGGCATTCAGTTCCCAGTTCAAGTTGATCTGCGTCGATAGCGAACAGTGAGGTATAGCACGGATGTAAGACGCGAGCTAACTACCTGCTGCTGTGACGTTTTGATCAGCTAGCTACTTATGCTAGCCTGAAGAAAAAGTTGGGCAATGGTTGTATTGAAAGAAGACAAGGTTCAGATAGGTGGCTATCGTGCTAACTTGTAAGGTTGCCAACTGAGGTTTGGGGAAACCAATGACCGCTTGCCAAAATTTACAGCAAATGTTGACACGGCGTCGTTTTCATCGCGCAGTGTCGCCGTTTGTCTTTCTCCTTTTGTGGCAGAGATGTTTCCTTTTAGGTCTTCAAACCAGCTCCGAGGTCTACAAACTTTCGGGCCAAAGTTATTTCCCGGCGAGGTCTCGACCTTCCCACCTCTCACAAAGCAAATTCAAATATTCCCAGTGAGTTATCCGGGGCCAGGGTATCCTAAAAATAAAAGCAGCACCTTGTGAAATGGTCACATGGCAGGTGAGAATCACAAATTAATTTGTTCCGCTAGCTAACTGGTCGACATTAGCCCATGTAGCTAGCTAATTCAGGATTTTTTGAGGTAAGGCTAGCTCGTTAGCTTATTCCCCAGCGACCGCAGTGGCGGTGACTGCCAGAGAGCAACCCACAGAGCTCAAAATCCACGGAAATCACCGGCGCTCTTCCTTGTGTTGCGTGATTGGAATAAGGTCGTTCACCAGTGCTGCACTGCAGTGTGGCGATATACCAGTTCGTCCTGTCGGTACACCGACTAATATTCCAGTCACCAGCCGACCGAAGGAGGAATCATCAAGTTGTAAAATCCATTATCAGCAAAGTGGGCTTTTCTTGCTCGGAGGTGCGTGTCACGGGGAGGGGGGAGAAAAGCGAGGAGCTGCGCCCGAATGCAGTCTATGCGCACGATCCTGCCCTCATACCGGAACAAGCTCGCGGCAACATGGCTGCTTGCTTGCACCACGACTTGAAAGGGGAGGGAGGGAGTTCTGAGTTCGGCTTCACTCGATTTTTTCCGAGCCTTTACTGCTGAATGACCGCAATTCCTCCATGCTGGTAAATGGCAGGTGCGGGAGACTGTAATTGTTCTCCTCAACCTGGCAAGAATGAAGGCTCAACTCCAGACATAATGGAAGAGAGAAACTTGGAGCCTCCGGGGTGCAAAAGTTCACCGGTCTTTCAGTTAATTTCCTCTTTTTTTTGGTTTATTGATTTATTTAAGTATGCCGATGAATATTTTATCGGGCTCTTTGCCTCTTGCATTGTTAATATTGTGGCAAAGTCTTTTACAGAGCGCTCCTGACAAGTTAATGTGCATGTTTCTGCTTCCAGCTGTGATGGAATTTAACCCACCCAAGTAAGTCTACTATCTTACAAACATGAGAAGCTTTACTCGAGTATGTCGGATTTATGTGACTGTACTCCACTACATTTCAGAGGGAGCGATTGCACTTTTTTTACTACACTAATCTGCATTTAATGGTCATATTCAATACTTATAAATGTGCTGATTGGAGGAAGTTTCTGATCTTTACAGATATTACCAAAAAAAAAACAAAAAAACCCAGAGAAGTGCCTACAGCATGAATGCACGTAGTCCCATGAACCCTTTCAGTAAAGCCAAAGAGAAGCTGGACTTTCGTTCAGTGAGTAACTAGTATTTCCTCATTATGGCTGCACAGATTCATTTCATCTGTAAACAGGCTTATGGACACACGCCTCTTTCTGCTCATCCCTGGAAGCTCCAGTTCTGCAGGCAACACATACAAGAGTTGCCAGATATTTTTACCACTGAGTCACATCCCTGTTTCCTTTCATCTGTCACACGTTTAGCTTATTCCCATCACACCTCTAAGAATTCCAGTGCTCATTTAGTGAGGCACACTGTTACAGTGCAGTGCAACACTTATGGAGAGCACATAAACACTTCGATCTTTAAGCCTAAAACTAGTCTATTGGCTAGGATTTGATATTTTGGACTAAAACAATAATACTTTGGTTGATATACAAATCCATTTGAAGACAGATTTTTTTTTTAAGCCAATTACAGAACAGTACCTCTTGGCAGCCACAGCTGTAAAAATAACATGTAACTAGAAACTCATGCCATCTTAAAATGTGAGATGCTGACTGCAGGTACAGACATTTTCAAGTTACTTAGCAACAGCCATAGACTGACAAAGGTAATATGACTTCCACTGGAAGTAGTGATGCCACAAGTCTGTCAGCTGGGAGGTCGGCAGAGGTGCAATATCAAAAAAAAATCATCATTTGAACAATGTGAGGATGTTGTGCAAAATAAAAAAGAAGAATTCAGGATATGAACGGGTATGAAAAGGTTGTTGGGGACGACCGGGAGAGCATCCAACTGGCAGGATTTCCCGATAAACGAAGGGGGGAAAAAATCACCCCCCTGATGATGGAGGGAGAGCACTCCAGGGTATGTGCACTGGGTATGTTCCAGGAAACACACACACCTGCTTTTAGCATATCAATCTACCCTCTATATATTTAATAATGAACCTTGTTAATGCAGAATCACTGCACCTTTCACTCAGTGCATAAACCTGGATCATGTCCAGTTTCATGGTGGATCAAAGTAGAGGGATGCCAGTTTGGGGGGGAAATGTCAGAAAGCTATAGCAAAACAGTAAATATGTAAACTCAGTGACACCACAGTCTTTTTTTAGACTGTACATGGACCATTTTAGCAGGAGACAAGCTGCTTACAGACAAATCTGTGCTGAAGTGTCGCCATCTGCAGGAGGCTTCCTTATATTACATCCATCCATCCATCCATTTGCACTGAAACGCATTTTCTGGCTGCAGTAGAGAAGAAACAACACTCTGTGTAGGAGGCTGAGTCGCAGACTGAATTGCACTAATCTAAGCATATTTTAAGTGTCACTGGAGGAACATTAAATAAAATATATCAGCCTTTGAGTCTCCAATTACTATTTCCATGTGCCAAATGTATGTGGTTGCTTTGAGGATGTAATATGTAACAGTTATTTTTGATATACAGTCAATAGTTTTCCCAGTAGAGCAGATAAAAAAAAAAACCCCAAAAAAACCCCATGAGCACTTTGATCTGTGATCGTCAGGCTTTTCCAGCAGTTGTGCTTTTCAGCAACTCCCCTCTGAAATCCACCTCAGCCTGGGTGTGTGTAAGTCAGTGGAAAAATACAGATCTTTACTACTACAGCACCTGATTAAAGCAGCACCCTTATTTAGTTATAAATCCACTGGAGCATGAGAAAAATCAAAATTTTAAGCAATTATTAACTATTTTATAATTTTGATATTTCAACACTGTTATATAACCCATGGCTCAAGTCACTGCATGCATGACATGCATGTATTTGGAGCTACTGATGTTGTAGTTTTGTGTCATACTTTATAATCTCCTGTTCTCTGAATAATTCAAGCATTATTAACACCCACATATGTTTCAAATAGTTCTAATTAACACCTGTATTGAGTGTAAAGGTATGCATGCTGGAGTGCTTTGGGCCATTAAAGTGTAATATTGCTTATCCACCATGTAGAAGATTAAATGAAGTATCACAGGGGTGGCTATAAAACAAATGGAGCAATCCAAGGAAGCCAGGAAAAGAGTGGAGGACACAAACATAAAATTAGTGATTCCCTTAGAACCATTATTCTTTCTTCAGCAGTCCGCTGGGTGAAAATCCTGCCCTTAACCTTAGCAATTTAGAAGCTGCTGACTCGCAGCGTGGGCAAAAGTAGTACGGAAAGAACCAAAGCCAAAAACCAGGCTTTTTATCCACACTGTGCTATAATCACAGTAAGTGCAACACCGTGTAATTAGATAAACGGATTGAAGCACATCACCGTTAGTTATGATGAACATAATAAAGACTTGTTTTGTGGCCCATTAAGCACGATGCATAGCAACACGTTTTGTTTTTTTTCCAACAGTCTGTGAAATAATGAAGTGAGGACGGTTTTATATCCACAGGTATAAAATAAAATATGTTGAGGAAGTCGGGCTTTCCTTTGTATCGCCACAGGAAATACCATGGAGTAGGTGAAAGCAGTTTGATGGCCTCCAACTGATTGGGACCAGTTTGTTTTTGAGTTTTTAAGGTAGAAAAATTGCAAATGTCTGCCTCTCTCAGCAGATGTGCCGCCTTCCAAGAGACACTTTGACAAAGATATCTATAACATACTGAAGTCTTAATTGTATGTAAAATAAAGCAGAATTTTACTGTTGAAATATTCAGTTGGATGGTCATTAAACTAAAGGTTTGATGTACATGTAGCAGTCCTAGAACATCCTGTCTCAACGATGCTGAAAAGCTATTCAACGTGTTACTTCTAGGCTGAATTTATGTAATTGTTTATCAGGTTTCTCTAAAACAGGGGTGGGGAACTCCAGGCCTCAAGGGCCGGTGTCCTGCAGGTTTTAGATGTGTCCTTGATCCGACACAGCTGATTTAAATGGCTAAATTACATCCTCAACATGTCTTGAAGTTCTCCAGAAGCCTGTTAATGAACTAATAGTTTAATTCAGGTGTGTTGACCCAGGGCGATATCTAAAACCCGCAGGACACCAGTCCTTGAGGCCTGGAGTTCCCCACCTCTGCCCTAAAAGATCTCAGGAAAGCCTTCAGTTGATCCAAAACACTGCAGCAAGAATCCCGACAGGGACTAGAAATTGTGATGATATCACTCGCATATTAGTTTTTCAAGTCGCATGTGGTAGTTGGAGGTGTTAAGACTAAAGTACCATGTTAAACAAACAGAGCACTTCACTG
The DNA here is from genome assembly GCF_057382275.1 of Copadichromis virginalis. Taxonomy (NCBI): domain Eukaryota; kingdom Metazoa; phylum Chordata; class Actinopteri; order Cichliformes; family Cichlidae; genus Copadichromis; species Copadichromis virginalis. Next base: position 50,410,484 of record NC_140620.1, read on the forward strand.
TGAGAATTCAGGCTGACTAGAGTTTCTAAAACATGAATTAGAGGGAGTCTTCAGCTACCAGAATCCAGACAGCCTCTCTACTTTAAATATTAGGCTTCAAACTGTACTTTTTGATAAAGCTTATCGTTATGGCTGGATCAGCTGACTCTGGCATGTTCACCATACATCACATATCAGATAAACATGCAAGTTTGCTAACTTTTGCATTAAATACATTTACAGCTGGGGATGATGTGGATCGCATTTCTTTTGCAGGTTATGTATTAAGGTACGTAGAACAGTTGGCCATGACGATGACGCACGCTTAAAACTCTTTCTTAGTGCTGTGAGAACGAATCTCTGTTTTAAATTAAGTGTGTATTTACTGACCTCTGTTAATCTCAAGTTACCCAACGTGGGGCTGTCTGTTTAATCCAGTGAAAAAAGTTCAAACACAGCCACAGTCATGACACCGTTATCAGGAACCGAGCGGATATGAACTTAATCCCTCCCACGCTCCATTAATCTTTTATTAAAAAGTCTCCATTTAGCTCTGGCTCTCTGAAGATAACAGTGTCACGCTGCAGGTCTCACGTTAGCTTGCGTTACTGTCAAGTGACCACAGCAGCATGAACGGCCTTTTCTGTTTAAAGCTGTCAAACCTCTTTTAATTGATGTTGGTTTGATTTTGTATTCCCATGCAGTAATGCATAGACTGTACAGTCTACTCTACATACTATCCATGTAGAAAATAATATGCAAGTGGGTTTAACTTGATATAATGTTAATATTGAGCAGTTATTATGCAGCTGCGTACTTTCATTCTTGGGACTCTGCTAGAGTAGCTTTGCATGATTCATAGTTCAAAATAATCCTTGTTTATTTTATGTAGGGCGTCAGGTGCATCCATCAATTCATACTGTCTGATACAAGCCATTATAACTCCCTTTAAACCAGCTTCCACTGGCTGCAAGAAGTTTTACACGGCAGGTAGGTGGGGCATTCTGCCATAATGACCATATTAAGGATATCTGCTCTTTCTGACATCAAACTGATCAAAGAGGTAAAAAAAAACAAAACAAAATCTGAAGCTGAGTGTATATACATTGAACCAGTATATGCACAATCTAAAAAAAAAAATATATATATATATATATATATATATATATATATATATATATATATATATATATATATATATATATATATATATATATATATAATAAGGGAAAATACAATAGTTAAACAATAATTACCTTTAAAAAGCAAAATGGTACAGCCCAGTGACATGAATGGAAAATTCCCCACCGCTGATAGTTTGAAGATGATGACAAATACAAACAAAAGCAGGAATAAACATTGTAAAAAATTCTGATGCACTTACATATATCTGCAAGAAAAAATAAATAAATTCTGAACTAGCCTCAGTTTTTAAAAAACACAATCAATATAAACCAACATTTTAAAAAAAGTACCTGAGGAAAACAAACATATTTACATCATCAAATCTGCCCTTTAAAGCAGATATTGTTTTTATGAGTGGAGCTCCATAATGAGAGAAATCTTTCTTAATCCTGCTCAGATGTATCAAATAAAACCGGGAAACCTTTTAAAGCGAAAGAAGAAAGGAGACAGAAAGGGATAAAAACCCACAGGATTATAAATAACAAAGGGTGAGGGTGTTAAAATAGCTTTACATCCAGCGAGGCAGAGAGGATTCACCTCTGACTCGCTCTCTCTTTAAATAGCACCGAGCAGCTCCTCCACGGCGACAGTCGTCAGGTCGGAGTAGAAGTTGCCCTCGTTGTCGCCGCCTCCGAACACCAGCAGGGTTCTGCCGCTGTTCATATCCGCGTCTTCATCTTCCTCCGAGAAGCAGCGGTGACCGGCCGTCTCCATGGTGATGATGGAGTGCCCCGCCCTGGGTACAGACAGCTCAGGCGCGCTCACCTCTGTCCAGCTGTTGGTGTCTGAAACCGCAAAACAAAGGCACGAAATTTGTATTTTTCCGCTAATTCTCGTTTTTACACTTTATGTTCAGAATAAACTCAACAGTCAGGTGAAGGTGGCGGTTAACACATTGTTACTTATGTAAGCTACTTTATTGCTTATAGGTCTGTGGCTTTTATTTTAAATATTAAGGACGTGAAGGAGATATTTTTTGGGCACAGAACCAACCGGACCTACAGTATGGATTGTGCAGGAACAGTAGAATAAGCAGTGTCTCCTACCTAGTTTGGGAATTACGTTACCAAAACCCTAAAATAATTCTGTCTTGATCTTAAATCCTCTATCAGTCAGACTCTGTCATTAACAACAAAAAAAAAAAGCTACTTTTCAGAAACCAAACCTCTGCTCACCTATATCAAAGACGAAGGCGTCACTGAGGGCATTGTTTCCGTTGTAACCACCGTGGATCAGGAACTTTGTGTCTGACAGCACAGCGCTGCCGTGCCAGCTGAAACACACGAGCACACAATGTTCACATTTAACTTCAAGTTGCTTAAAGGTTCTTAAAACGACTGCAGACGATATTGTAACAATCTCTGCTCTCATTTTAATCTCCTGTCTTATTAAAATCGTATTAAACCTTAATTTGAGGAACGTAAACGTCTCCATTTAGCCCCCATTTGTCCCTAAATGTTACTGCTTGTGTTATGTTTATAATACAGCTGTGCCTACATAAAAGAAAAGCAGCTGGTCTCAGAGGCTAAAGTGTGAAATTAACCGAGCTACCCACAAACATCATCGGTCTTTCCCCATCACAGTACATGATGTCCCCACCTGGGTAAAGACATCCATTATAGCACATGTTTCCAGACAGTTTGTAGTAAATTGCCTCAGTAACTACAGGCCAGAGGCTGTAACACTAAGAGACTGATCCTCAAATACATCAAGCACACTCCCACCTACTCTGGACCCACATCAGGATTTATACAGAACCAATAAGCCAACAGATGTTGCCATTTCCAGTGTCCTCCACACCACACTATACTGTACCACCATCTGCCCACTGACTCTAGCTTTCTTGAGAACCTGGCCAAAGTTGATCAGGATGGGTCCCCTACCACCCCTCCATCCTCTCCAAAGGAGCACCACAGGCTGTTTTGAGCCCTTGATACCATCTCACAACACAAATGGCACCATTAAGTTTGCAGACAACACAAAAAGAAGACAGGAATGATCACTGGAGGAGACACAAAGAGCTGTTCATTAGTTTCAGGAGAAATCAGAATGACCATCTGTCACTGAACATAAATGGAGAGGATGTGAAGAGTCTTTAGTTTTGGGTTTCTGGGATCAAAGAAGATTTCCATGGACACACAGAAGGCACTGCCTCATTTAGGGGGAAAAAAAGTCTGTTTTCTGAGAACTGAGGAAATTAAATCAGCCTCAAAACCTGGTGTCTTTCTACCTCTGCACAACTGAAAATGTCCTCACAGCATCCTGACACAGTACCCAAATGGCTCTGCAGCGGATAATAAAGCGCAGCTGCCTGCTCCTTAAGACACATAAAGAAAGTATCCCCAGAGGATGCCCATCAGTTGTTCATCAAAGCACGCGTAACACGATCAGATCCATCGTCACACTGAACTCAGCTCTGACATCTCACACGCTCACATAATATTTTGAAGTGTTATGTGCGATACCTTCGAGGAGAGGGGGGATTCCCAGTTGTTTTGACTGCAGAAAACTCCATCAGACCTAAGACATAAACACGTTGCATTTTAATAATGCAAGCATGGATGTGTAGTTGCACGTTTCCCCTGATTTAGATACTTTGTGTGTGTGTGTTGCTCACCAAGGTCCAACATGTACATGTCATTGTAGCATACAGGAGTGTCCCAGCCACCAAACACATAGATCTTCCTCTCCTGCATCACACATGCAGAATGACTGCAAGACAAAAACAACAAAGAGGAGGTTAAAAATATGGAGCAATTATATTTAAAAAGAAAAAAGTTAGAAAGTGTGCGTTAAATAAAGCTTTGGACTGAGCCGTGTTACCCTGAGCGGGGGGAGGGTTTGTCTCCGGTGACGATGGGCTGGTACCAGATGGAGAGGCGGGGGTCGAAGATATACAGAGAGTCGCTACAGCCATCGGGCTCTGGGTTGGGCCGAGGAAACACCCCTCCCAGCACGAACAGCTCACCCTGAAACATACTGCAGCTGTGGTAGGCCAGGGGAGGAACCTTACCCTGAGCCTGAAGAAGAAGAGCAGGAGGAAGTCATTTAAAAACAAAAACAGAAATAAAGCGAGCACAGCGTGTGGACACAGATCACCACGCACCTCTACCATGGTCCACTTCCAGCTCTGCGTGTCCAGGATGTGCACGTCATTGAACCACTTCTTGTTTTTAGAGCCCCCGAACACAAAGATCCTTCTTGAGTCGGGGTCGTAGATGGCTGTGTGGCCGATCCTGGCCTCAGGAGTCGGACCCTCAGCCAGAGTCTCCGCGGCCACCCAGGACACGTCCTCTGTTGCACACAGAACGTCCCCTTAAACACGGCTCTCACCTGAGCTGTAGTATCAACGAGAGTCTAAAATGCTGTTGAACTGACTGACCTGTGCAGAGCTTCCACATGGGATCTTTGCAGAACTGCATCCTGGCTCCCTGGCCTCCAATCAGAATTGCTGTTTGAGCATCGATGGGACATAACGTCTGACCCCAGCGACCTGACGGGCTGGCCAACGGAGCTGCAAGAAAACACGACATGTCATGTTCTGTTGGGAGTAGCCAGACATGATCATCACTCAGATCATGTTTCTGAAACACTCCCAGCAGCCTGCCTGTCACCAACAACCATGTCAAAGTCAGCTAATTCAACTGTATTCCCCATTCCAGCGCTTGGATGTTTATCATATGAATCCTGTGTACTACAAGCAGGATTTGGGGCTTAGTGACTTCACTTTAGTGTTACATTACTGGATTACATCTCCATAGTAACCTGATTTGTAGAAATAACCTGCTCTGGACCTCCATGTGCAAGTTTTGTAGAGTCAGGGTCAAACTGACTGAGTTCTCAAGTGAGCTCGACCAGTTAAACCTGTATTTTTAAGGTGAAAAAAAAAAACAACAAAAGCCCTAAAACTGTGTCCACACTGGCAGTGACGTGACAACCAGACACCACAGAAAGTGATATTCAATGACTTTAAGCAGCTGGAGGTGAAAAAGCCAGCAGCGATAACAAGTTGAGCGACTCACAGATAACAAATAAACTTTTCTCAACTACCAATGAGAGCACAGGAGACTGTTGACTGGCTTATGACTACATTAGATGTTTACCTAGACAACTTGACCCTGAAACTGGCTTCAGCTTTAAAGTGACATGCGAATCATTTCCTGTGTGGATGCAGCTCTCATTTCAAGTTTGTGTAGTAATAGTGACACTGTATGGCCACACAGTAATGGTGACATAAAAAATGACTTGACTGCAATTTATTACACTTTGCATAGCCGTGCAGAGGGCTTGCTCTCGTCCCCTGGCCGCATGTTTGACGGCCCTGCTATATTCCCCCATTTGTGATGCCAGCTGCAAGCAGTTCTCATTAAGCAGAGCAGACAGTCTCATTATTCTACAGACATATGGCAACATAGCCCTAAAACTGCAGAGCCTTGTTTGTAATTGCAAACAGGTCTCATATTTGTTGTTTATGTGCTCACACACAGTCTGACACCAGCACTTTACACTACAAGCCACATTCACATATTCGACTATAGCTGCATACGAGGTGCGATTGGTCACATGCTCCCAACATTGCCTCTTGAATGCAAACTCGCTCACTGCTTTACTGGGAAGGCCTGGTTTGACCTCTTGGTTTGATGGCCACCTTAGAGAGGCCAAATTCGAATTTCTGGCTGATGAAACACAGCAGCGCTTCAACATGCTGATAATAAAGTGAGAAACGCTGTCTAGATTAATAATTCCCCAAATGCTCTTCCAAGTGATTCATTTGTTTGACTTGCAGGAATACCGATACAACGCCAACAGCGCAATCTAAAAATCAAACAGTCGGAGGGAGCCGAGCCCCGCTTGAGTCACACGCCCAGGTTTATGTTACTTTCCTGCAAGTGAGCAGTGAATGGAAAACATCTATGCGTGAATGCGGGATGGGCTGTGTCAGCTGCTGGGACAGAAGAGGAAATAAATATGACAGAAAAAGGAAGAAGAAAAGAAACAGTACCAGTGTGTGTGGGAGCCTTGGCCTGCCTACTCTTCGTCCGGACTGCACTCTGAGGAGGCATTCTTCCCACAGTCCCCTGCATCTCTGCTGCTGTGTAGTGAGGACAGAGAGAAAGCAGGTTTGATAGAAGAAATAGCACCTAAAGAAATTTTATTTATTTATTTTTTTAAAACACAACGGAAAAAAAAACAAAAAACAAACACCTTTTCCACCTGCTCCCTTCAGCTTGGTGGTTTCGGCACCGCTTGCAAACAGCTTTTGGCTGCCTTTGGCTTGACCTCTGACCTTGCGCACAGGTGTGGTCTTCTCAGTAGTTGCATTTGGACACGTGTTCTCTTCTTCTTCTCTTCTCTTTGTCCAGTCATTGCCTTCTTCTTCTTCTGCAGTTTGCTCTCTTTTCCTCTTGCCGTGGAGCTCTCGGGCTGCGGGTGGAGCAGCCGTGTCCTGAGATGCAGCACAATTGAAATAATGTCATTATCGCTATCTGCTTTCACCGACAGCAGCAACATTTCTTTGTGATATTATAAGACACAGTACATCCTTATCAGATTACCTTTGGAGTGTATTCCTTCACGGCCATGATGACTTCTGGTTCTGTTGACTAAAGAAAAAAAAGGGAGATTATATACATTAACCTGTGACATCTGTCCATATCTTAAAGTTTTAACTTAAGAAAATCCTAATGTTTTCATAAGCTCTTTAGATTTCCTTAGTATTTACCAGGTTTCCTCCCTCCAGAGAGACGTTCAGTGTCACACTGTCTATCCAGGTCTCCTCTTCCCACTGCTCCCATGACAAACATCTGAAGGTGAAATATGCATCATTCACAGAAAGGCTGTTAGAGTGCATTACAAAAAATAACAAAACGGATAAACAGGGCGAACCTACTTATTATAAGGAGTCAGTTTTCCAATAGTGATGGGCATCCGATCAGAATCGCTGAGCTCTGCGTTGACGCAGATCCGCTCCCCCCACCGGCCGCTGCTAAACAGCACCACCTGGCGGACGCTTGGTGGAACTGCAACACGGACCCTTCTAGAGCCTTCAGCGCTGACACGGCAAAACAAACGAAGAAACAAGCAAATAAAGGCACACTGCTCGATTTACATGCAGAAAAACGAGAGGCGAAAAGTATTTACTGTTTTAAAGAAAGAGAAGTTAAGCGACTGTGTGTAAACAGGTCTAATTCAAAGACGCGCCAATGAGGAGCAATAAAAGTGTAGCGACAGAGCTGTTGAGCCCAGCAATTTTAGCTGAAGGCGACTGATCTATTTAAAGACACATATGAGCGTCTCACGGGTACAAACGAAAAACAAATACATGACATTATGTGCGAGTCGAAAGCCTGCGTTACCTCAGCAGCTTCTGAGGCGGCCCGTTTACTCCGAAAACCGCATAAACTCCGAAATCATCCATCCTCGCGAAGTCCTCCTGAAAAACACAAACAACATCCACCCGGTTCCGACTATACTCTTTTATTTAAAAGTACGATTTTAAATATCTCAATAAATCACTCTTTACCCAATCTCCCGCCACCGCTGTTTGTACAGTATCTGAACTCCGCGCGAGCTCTGGGGTCAGTTTAGGTGCGCGTGTTTTGTCATCACAGTTTCTAGTAGACGCTGAAGGCTACACAGCAAACCAGTTCTCCGCCCGCACGGCAAACGCGGATAAGAATTTCAAGCAGACTCAGGGCTGCAACTTTGGGGGCTCCAAGCCAATTGCAGGCCTGATTTCGGAGGCGCTGCGAGACGCAACAGAAGCTGCGTTCAATAACACCTTCAACAAAACGGTGAATTCTACTTTAATTAAGGCATTACTTTTATTACTAAGTTAATTCTATTTACTAATTAAGAAAACCTATCCGGTATTTAGAAATTAAAACAGCAAATTAATAATAGAAACATAGACTATACAAATTATATACAGTGGGTGTACATAAATTACAACCTTTATGGGACCAAGTGGTGTGCAGGAAGAGTGTTTGCAATGATGATGGACAGGCTGACAGATGATGAAGGAGGAGTCTTTGTGGACTCTAATGCTTGCAGATGACATTATAATCTGTATTGAGAGCATGGAGCAGGTGGAAGAGAGCCTTGGGAGGCTGAGGTATGCAGAAGAGGAATGAAAGTCAGTAGAAGCAAAACAGAATGTGTGTGTGAATGAGAGTGAGACAGCTGTAACAGTGGAGATGCAAGGAGCAGACATAGTGAAGGTGGATGATTTTACATACCTGCGGTCAACCATTCAAAGGAATCGACAGTGCACAAAAGAGGTGAAGAAGAAGTGCCGGCAGGGTGGAGATGAGTGTCAGGGGTGATTTGTGACCGAAGGATAGCAGCAAGAGTGAAACTCAAGATGGTAGAGACCTTTGTGCTTTGGAGATGGTGGCTCTGACAAAAAGACAGGAAGCAAAGGTGGAGATGTTTTACTGGGAGTGAGAAGGATGGACAAAATTAGAAACATATACATCAGAGTAACGGCTAAGACTGAGTGGATTGGAGACAAAGTTAGAGAGGAAGGATGGTTTGGACATGTGCAGGGGCCGCGTATTTGACAACGAATGCTGAAGATTGAGCTTCTAGGCAGGAGGAAAAGAGGAAGACCTCGGAAGATCATTGGATGTAGTGAAGGAGGACAGAGGAGGATGCCAGGAATAGAGTGAGATGGAGATCTGCCACTGGGACCTCTAAATAAAGCAGCCAAACGAAGACGTTTATTGCATGCTGCTTATTTATTTATTTTAAACGAGACACTTTGATGCTGCAGATAAATAATTCACGCTCATATCACCAACACTTGTTTTATTTCAGTATCATAACATCCTGAAATAGTACATCTCAAAACGTTGATAAACTACTGCTGTTTGTTCTTGAACGTACCCCCACCAACAGCGCATGCTTTCGAAAAGCATTCTGGGATCCGATGCCGGTGGAAAGCTTCTCGAAAGAACTGCAAAGATGATGGTGAGTCAGCTAGCATCATGCACCACACTCAACATCTAATCCATCTCCATCCTGTAGTTTATCAGAGAACATGGTCTCCCGGAGTGCGCCTGGTGTCGGTGACGGGCCGTTAGAAGTCTCGGAAAGCTCTTATTTTATGAAATAGCTTTTAAAAAGGTTATTATTTTTAGCCAGACAATGCTAGCATAGCCGCTATCAATGGGCGGATACGATGCTAACGGTGATGCTAAACGGCTTCCTATAAACTAGTGTTAAAATTTGAGCTAGCGTCGTGTAGTTACATATTTATCTACTTTACGTGGATTCGCTTTCAGCGTTTGAACATATTTGATTTTAATACCGCCCTCCACCTAGTTTGTGATGAGCTGAGCTGCTGTGTTTAGCCTCTTTGTACGGCTGAGGAGCTGCACCGGCTTGTGTGTTGTTCTGCTTTTAGCAGTAAAAATCTGAAAGCTAATGGCCCGGAAAATAATGCGAGCTGTACAAACCTACATGCATGCACTGACAAAAGCTATTGCTACAACGATGTCGTGTATAAATAACCTAGGCATTTGTACTTTGACACATTGTTCATCCTTATGAGTGCCTACAATGTGACATCAATCCTTCTGGCAATGTGGATGTACAATAGATGTTTGCGCATCGTCACTGTCACAGTACTTTTGCAGGACTTTTTCCTCCTATTCTTGGATTTGTGTGATGTCAGAGTGTATATGTCTGTGTAGGTTCTCAGTCATCCGGGTCATGATCGTCTTAGGAGCTTAGAAAGGAGGCGAGTGGACTTCTTTAGGTTGGTTGAAGACATTTAGCCTCTTATCCAAGAGGCTTCTTCAGTTCTGAACTGAAAGTGAGAGGGGAAACATCACCAAATTTAAAGAAATCTGTTTGCCTGCTTTTTAAGCACCTGAGATCAGCATGCATGTACTTAAAATAGCACCAATGTGAGCAAATGAACCACAGCCACCTTCTATTTGTGAGGTACAGTCAGAAGAAATTTGAGGCTGAAGTGTGTTAAAATGGTTTGTTCCAGATAGTGGACAGACTGAGAGGCTTTGTTGCAAAGCTCCTGTAGCGGAGTCCAAAAACACTAACGTTGTGCTGGAAACGAGCAGAATGATGGGATTTCTGAGGTGCCCAGTCATGATGGATGCTGCTGACAGGTGTGAGCAGATTATCAGTTTGCTTACCCTCTCTTCTTGTCTTCCTGTGTCTCCCTCTCTACTTCAGCCCACACCGGTTATTCTGCTTAAGGAGGGGACGGACACATCTCAGGGTATTCCCCAGCTCATCAGCAACATCAATGCCTGCCAGGTCAGAACAATAACTCATCTCTTTGTAGTTCTGTGTCTATTTTTCATTTGCTCTGAATTTAACTAAACATTCTTGAATTCCTCTAAATGTGCTGCTCGTGTTTCCTTCTGCAGGTGATTTCTGAGGCTGTCAGGACCACCCTGGGGCCCAGAGGGATGGACAAACTGATGGTGGACAGCAGAGGTGAGATGGATGGGGGGAAAAGAAGGCGTTATTGTTCCTAGATTGGTCTGCGGCACAGTCGGTGTAATGCAAATGTTTATTTTTCCAGGAAAGGCCACAATCTCCAATGATGGAGCCACCATCCTGAAACTGCTGGATGTGGTTCACCCTGCGGCCAAAACTCTGGTGGACATTGCTCGCTCCCAGGACGCTGAGGTGAGCTGTTTGAGGCCATTCGTGCATCAGAGTTTATGCTGTCAGGAATTTCAGATTGACACCGTCTTTCTCCTCAGGTTGGGGACGGCACCACCTCCGTCACCCTCCTGGCTGCAGAGTTCCTGAAGCAGCTGAAGTCGTACGTGGAGGAGGGTCTCCACCCGCAGACCATCATCAGAGCGTTCCGCACCGCCACCAATCTCGCCGTCGGCAAGATAAAGGAGATTGCCGTCTCTGTGAAAAAAGACGATAAGCAGTGAGTTCTCTGTTTGACTTGAGCAACTTTTGATGTTTCTCCGGTGAGCAGTACAGCTGACGACCTCTTTTCTGCTTCACTGCGCCAGAGAGCAGAGGGAGCTGTTGGAGAAATGTGCGGCCACAGCTCTAAACTCCAAGCTGATCGCCGGTCAGAAGGAATTCTTCTCCAAAATGGTTGTGGATGCAGTCATGTCACTGGAGGAGCTCATGTCTCTGAAAATGATCGGTATCAAGAAGGTCCAGGGAGGAGCTCTGGAGGTTGGTGCCAGGAAGTGTGATTTTCCTGTGTAAAATCTTTCAAAACAACAGTGTTAAAGAAGCAGATAATATATCATACATGGTCTTACCTCAGCATGTTGGTTTTTTAAATTGTTCAGGAGTCCCAGCTGGTCTCTGGCGTTGCGTTCAAGAAGACGTTCTCCTACGCCGGCTTTGAGATGCAGCCCAAACGCTACGAAAATCCAAAGATCGCTTTGCTCAATGTGGAGCTGGAACTGAAAGCCGAGAAGGACAACGCTGAAGTCCGTGTGAAATCTGTGGAGGTACGAATCAGCTGCCACAAAGCTGTTTGTGAAAGGGTTTTGTTTCCACGCTCCCTCTAACCTGAACCTTTGCTGCAGGACTACCAGGCCATCGTGGATGCAGAGTGGAACATCTTATACGACAAGCTGGAGAAGATCTACCAGTCAGGAGCCAAGGTGGTCCTGTCAAAGTTGCCCATCGGTGATGTGGCCACCCAGTTCTTCGCTGACAGAGACCTGTTCTGTGCTGGGCGGGTTCAGGAGGAAGACCTGAAGAGGACCATGATGGTGAGGCATTCACAAACTGTTAGTTTTTTGTTATGGATCAACCGGGACGCCAAAAATCCAAAATCAATCTTGGTAGTTGATTATTATGTTGAAAACTGCAGTTGGTCATTTAGCTTGAAGAATGACAGCTAGTTGGAGCCGACTTGGCTTTTAAAGTGCTGATGCTTGGACTGATTCTGAGGGTGAAAGCAGCTGACTGTGTAATGTAACCATTAGGCCTGCGGAGGCTCCATCCAGACGTCTGTAGGAGCGATGACCAACGATGTGCTGGGACAGTGTGAGCTCTTTGAAGAGGTCCAGGTCGGAGGAGAGAGGTGAGAGAGGCATCTATTGTGACCATACATAAGTGTAATGGCCAAACATATTATAATAATTATGCTACATTCAGTTTTGCATATTCTTCATCCCTCTGAGAGTTGTTTGTGGTGGGTTGCACTAGAGGTGACGAGATCAGCGGTGCTGTTATGAACCTCATCAAAACGGTTTCTTTCACTCCACCAGAGTTCACGTCTCAGTCACAGCTCCGCTTCTGTGCGTTGCAGCCCAGCACAAAAGCTCGAGAATAAAGCTGATATGGATGCATACTGGGCGTCTCCTGGGTGAGGTAGATCCAGGACACGCTAGAAAGATTATATTGCTCAAATGGTCTGGGTGGGGTTAAAGAGGTCTGGACTCCTCTGCTAACACGTGTATTATAATTCTGCATACATGCACCTCCCTGAGAAATCTAACTACATGTTGGTCGGATGCAGTTTAGGGATAAAAGGAGTTTCCGGTTACTATGCAGGTTAAAGTCTAAATCAACGTTAGGCTGCTGCCCCCTCGACCCCGGCCCAAGAGAAGCAGAAGAGGATTGATGGATGGATGGATGAGATTTTAGTCAGTGTGAGAAAAGACAAAACTGTCACTGCAATGGCAAAGTTGGTAAAGCAGCAACTTTAAAGTGACAAATTTGTGTTTTGTTGTGTATTTTTTTCTGTGTAGGTACAATTTCTTTAAGGGCTGCCCGAAGGCAAAGACATGTACCATCATCCTGAGGGGCGGGGCCGAGCAGTTCACAGAGGAGACGGAGCGGTCGCTGCACGATGCCATCATGATCGTGCGCAGAGCCATCAAGGTCAGCTGCACAAGTTTTCAGATGCTGATTATTCCTGGTTGAGTTTAAAGAATCAGTCTCTGTTTTTATTTTGTGCACGTGGGAGGAAAAAACATTTGATTGTACTTAAAAGTGAGATTGTAATTGGATGATGATAAATTACATGCGTACTGGTTGCTTGACTTGAAACATGAGTAGAGCTTCAGCAATGCTTCATGAGGAGAAAGCAGCTTGTTTTTGAGTTGCTGTGACCCCGTCTCTGACTCTTGTTTCCTGTAAGTTTGGTTTATCTTTGCTCGCCACTGTCATTGGTATATTTTGATTTCCAGTGTCTTAACTGTATCAACCCTCTTCCTAGAATGACTCTGTTGTAGCGGGTGGAGGAGCCATAGAGATGGAGCTGTCCAAGTACCTGCGGGACTACTCGAGGACCATCCCCGGAAAACAGCAGCTCCTGATTGGAGCATACGCCAAGGCCCTGGAGATCATCCCCAGACAGCTGTGCGACAATGCCGGCTTCGACGCCACAAACATCCTGAACAAACTGCGGGCGAAACACGCACAGGTAGAAAACAAACAAACACACACACACCTTTTAATCCCTGGTAGTATTTAAAGTGAAGGTGACTTTGTGCGCTTCATCCGTCACCTGTCAGGGGGGCATGTGGTACGGTGTGGACATCAACAACGAGGACATCGCAGACAACTTTGTCGCCTGCGTGTGGGAGCCGTCCATAGTGCGGATCAACGCCCTGACGGCGGCGTCAGAAGCAGCTTGTCTCATCCTGTCGGTCGACGAGACGATCAAGAACCCCCGCAGTACTGCGGACGGACCTCCAGGTGGCGCCGGCAGGGGCAGAGGCCGCGGGAGACCCCATGCTCACTAACGACGCGAAACAGCAAAACCCCATTTTAAACAAGGACTAAATCCAAACGCCAGAAAGAATGTGTCTCCTGTAGCGATGCAGACAAAGATTTGACATGTTTTACCCACGTTTGGATTTTAATTTTGGATAAAATGAGGTGTTGTAAGCAGTCAGACACACGGCAGATGTTACGTTTAGTCAAACAGCAGGGAGAAGAAGAACGACGGCTGATGTTTCTTGTTTTTTTGGGGTTTTTTTTTTTTTTTGTCTGTAGGTTTTCTTACTAAAGCTTTCACACGGTAACATCCATTAAACATTTCAAGCACTGCATCTTTTCACACATTTTATGTTTTTTTACTGAGGAATGGTGAAGTGAAAGCAGACTGTCAGCAGCCCCCCTCTTTAGTAACACACTCCTGTGTCCTGTGATCTGAAGGAGTCGTTCCATAACTTCTAATTTGGTTTTGTGTTACGTGACAAACTGCTGTGTGACATGGAAAGTGAAGCACTGATGCAATGTCGAGCAGTTCTGAACCATTTGTTAGCCCCGCTGTGTGAAACTATTTATTGGAGCACTCTCATCAATAAATTCACAGCTGAAACCTGGACTGTTTGTTCTGACTAACGTCTGTCTCAGCACTCAGATCTTTAAAGAAGTGATCCAGACACAACACAAGTTCTGTGTTGTGTTCAACAGCGACGTGGATACAAATGCATCCTAGTTTAGACAACATATAAAAGATGCGGTCGGAATTATATTTATTCGTGTTAGGGTTATTACACAAATACACAAGAAGACAGTTACTGGTTTAAACATGAGGTCTGCGTGACCTTAGCTCCACACATATACCTGATTTTCTTTGTACAGGTACTCAGTACAAGGCTCCACTGATCAAATCTTGAGAATTATTAGATCTATAAAGTAACAATTACACAGTATTTATAAAAGATGGATGTCGCAACTATGATGTCAAGTACTTGGCAAAGTCATATTTTGTAACAACTCTGTAGTTGCCAGTTAGGCTTTCCACAGCTTTATCATCTCTTTCCTCCACAGTGGGGACCATCATTTACAACATACACATGTGCTGATTAAGACCTTTGACTTAGGTCTGAAGCTTATTAGACATAAGTTGTAACTGAGTACATAGATCAGGTTAGCATTTTCTCATATATGTTGTACAAAACGACACACTCACTGCTTCATTAGTAACCAATGCTAGTACCGGGTTGGACCCCCTTTGACCTTCGTTCTTCGTGGCACAGATTCAACAAGATGCTGGAAACATTCCTCTGACATTTTGGTTTATGCTGACGTGACAGCATCACACAGTTACAACAGATTTGTTGTTGCAAATCTCCCATTCCACCACATCCCAAAGGCGCTCGACTGCACTGAGAAGTGTGGTGATTTGAGTTTGTGACATCGTGCCTTATCTGCTTGGACGCCAAATTCTGACGCTATCATTGAAACCTTGCAGCACAATTAAGAATGATCAAAGCATGCAACATTTTTCCAGTCTTGTCAGGTTTTGGTGAGCCCGTGTGAATTGCTGCTCGCTGGATGTTATCTAGTTTTCAGATCTTTATCTGTAAACCCTAGAGATGGTTGTGTGTGACAATCCCAGTAGATAAGCAGTTTCTGAAATAGACCAGCACCTCTGGCACCAACAACCATTCTCCATTCAAGGTCACTTAAGTTGCCATTCGCTCCCATTCTGTTGCTCGGTTTGAACTTCAGCAGGTCATCATGACCATGTCTGCGTGCCTAAGTGTACCTAATGAAATGGCAGGAACGCAGGGTTAAGGAACTTCACAATAGATTTCAGTTTAAAGACATAAAGCTGCATCCATCTGCAGGTAGTGAGTGAGTTCTTATGTGCATGTGGTGCTTCATCTAGTGTTTCCAGTAGTAACGATGCATCTGTAGAGGGCTATTTCCTGCTGTGTACTGGATGAGAAAGTCCATATGTTAAAACAGGACATGTTAGCGACTAGCTGGTGGACATAGTGGGGCGTTTATCAGCTGATGAGCCAAATGTTTCCTGATGAATTATGAATTAAGCATTGGATTTAAATTAATAGTTTCCTCTCAAAATAAAAGCTCACAACTTTTAGAGGTCACGATAGGTTTATGAGCTACGTCTTCAAATAGCACAACTTCTGTTCAAAGTGGTTTGAAACATTTTAAATGTTATAAAGCCACAGTTCTTTTCTTATAGTATGTGTTTTGACGGATTCCAAGGCAGTGTTGTAGGTCAGTCTCTGCACCGCTAGGGGGAGTGCTTTCACATTAGAGAAACAAGGCTGCGGTCCAGTCGGTGACGTTTTATCTGCAGCGTTGCGTTGGTTTAAATAAGGCATTGTTTATTACACGAGGCCCAAAGGTAAAAGTCTGTATATTTAACGATCAACATGAGCGAGTTTCACTCATTAGGTAGCATATTGTGTTTCGTTAGAGTCACTGAGATAGTAAAGTCAGTTTGTGTCTCGCTCAGCTTTCATTCGTTTTCACAAAGTGTTTCTCTGACTGTTGGCGGGAAATGCTGCTGACGACATTATAAGGCGAGACATGGCGGACTTTGTCCCTCTTCAACTTCAAAGAGATTGAAGGACTTTGGTGTTTGTGAAGCGTGGATTCTCTCTTGATCTTCTTGCATCCTAAGTTGCTCCTAAGAATGCAGTGTTTTTCCAACAAAACATGTCGCCCACTCCCAAAGTACTGCTTTTTCTAAAATTATCATCCCTCCAATCAGCTAATGTGTGTTTTTGCATCCACGGCTCCACTTCCTGCTCCTCCTCAGTTAGACAGGAAGTCTATGGAAGCCCGGACGGAGCGGTTAGACATGACATCAACGGCCGTGACTTTAATCTCCGTGTCGCCAAACTGCATGGTCGCTCTGATTTCCCTTCTCTCTGGGGTTCCTGCTCCTGCTCCTCCCACCGCACCCGGTGGCGGTAACGGTTCGGGCAGGTCTAAGGTTATTGTGCCACACTTCCTGACTCCAGGGTCACAGATGTATGTGACGTCATCGGTGGCGGTGCAGTAGATGTTGATGATGATCTTCCGTTGGCCCAGACGAGCAGGCGTGTAGCTTCGCCTCACAACCTCGCCCAGGGCCACCGACTGGTCGACGGAGACGAAGCGATCGAGGATGTCCGTGCACCACTCACGACCGTCTTTGATGAGGAGTTTATCCCGTGGGTGGCGTCCCTCCACAAACCTGTTCAGGACACCAACACCATAGGTCAAAGGGCAACGACGCACTCGGACCTGTGACAGAGAGCGAGAGAGAACGATCGTAAGATAATGTGTCACATTACTACTCCGATACTTTCCGGTATTCCCGAACTCTCACCACGGTGGGATCCAACCCGAAGAGCACAGCGCCCTTCAGTATCGTAAGACCAACGTCGTGAGGAATGATGATGCGGCACGTCCTCCCCAGTGCCTTCTGGACGGCTTTTTGCAACATAGGGGATTCTGCAAAACCACCAACTAGGAAGAGGAAACGCACACCACGCACTTCTGGTTTTGTCATCAGCTCCTCTGTGAAGAAAGAAGATATAAAGCTTCTTAAGTAATTTGTCTTTCCATTGAGAGAATTTCTGCCTTTTCCAGCAGCTGTCCCCGGTGTTTCTTCATGTCAAACCCTTTGTTGACTCCCAGTTTTCTTTTAATGACCACCAAATATTCATACTGGGAAACCATTCCATGGTTTTGAATGTACCACTGGCATGTGCTTGATTTGAAACAGACTGCATTTTTCTGGTTTTGTTCTCTTTTGAAAAGGTTGGAAAACATAAAAATGAAATCACAACCATCTTGAAAAGGGTCTCAAGGAAAGCCATTATGTTTTGATTGATTTGAGCTGTAATTTGTAGCTGTAGCAGCTTTTGTCCTTTTACATCTGAATAAGCACAATTCATGCTTTTGGCAGTCGATAATCTAGTAAGGTCAGGAGTTCAAGCAGTGTGCAAGAATCTAAGCAAACTCATGTCCCATCTTTAGTCCATGTAATCCGTTTTTTTTGTTATGTTTTTGTTTTGTGTTTTGGAAAAATCTGCATTAAAAAGTCACCAAATATTGGTCCTAAAAAAGACTATAACCTAACCAGGCTTTACGAATGATGGAAAATACATGGTCACAACTTGGTATAAAAATAGTGCAGCTAATTTCCTTCTGCATGACAACTGCATTTCATTACTGGGCCCCTAATAGAGCTGCTAGGATTCTGTTTAAATTTGTTTTTTTGTTTTTTTCAAAAGGTGGTGATTTAGTTTTGATGAGTTAAATTCTATTATTTCGTTAGTCAGTTACCTAGCACTAATTAGCTGAAATCTATTGCGCATGATTAACCTGTTATGCGCACTCACAGACAATAAATTGATGGACGTAGCTTCTGCGAAGCCAAAGCATCAGCGCGTGAAACCTACATTCCTTTCAACGGCCACCAGATGGCGATAGCTGTGATTACAAAAAGACTTCCTGTCTACGCGGAAAAAGCTCTCTGATTTGACACAGATAAACACTTCCCACATGCGTTTGTCACTTGTTTCGAATAAGATATTAATGTCGTTTGATTTCAGAAATGAGGATCATCCAGGTTAGGCTTTTTGCAAGCAGTTTTACGCTCAGACACGCCCTCTCTCACATCCAGTTTCAACACAAAGATGGCAGAAATTCATCTCGCTCCAGGCTTCAAAATGGGATTAATGGGTGACTTCATGGTAGCTGCGTCTATTTTTTATGTTTTTAATGTGTGCACTTGAATTTTGCCACTGCTAACAAGCAACTCTACCCTGTTGTTGAAACACGGTCACTTCTGGTTCCAAAAAACCCTTAAAAATGTCGATAATTTCAAGGGCCTATTCTGCACAGGTTCATCTTGACGCCCGAGCACGGCGTTCGTTGAGCTTGAATACTAGTTTTATCTCGGAAAGCCTTTGCACTGGCTTTCTCCTGGGGTTGTTTTTCAGGTTTCTCCTAGTAGATTTACTGCAAAGTTAAACAGAAGAGTTATGTGAAAGTACACAAAACATAAGTGGGGAGTGGAAGGAAAAGGAAGTTTTTAAGTGCCCGGGTCTTTTATGTCAATCAGTACATTTTTGTGTATAGCATGTGCGCAGCAGCCCCCTTCTCTGGACATTTGTCTTTCTTACCAATGTGCTTCACAATCTTGCTGATGGTGGGCTGGAAGAGCTCATTCATGGCTTCCTGTGTCAGCCGCAGCATCCCCTGGGAGGACCACTTCACTATATTCATACTGCACACACAGAAGGAAGTAAAAAATCACTCTGTCATCTAAAGTTGCACGTACGCTCGTTGTTCACTCATCGCACCTCTCAGCCCACACTCACTTGCTCCTTCTCAGGGCAGCCTCCACACTCTGCCCTCTGTGCCTCTTGTAGTAGTCGATGAAAGAGAAAGGCAGGGAGATGTTGAGGGCGTTGGTCCTGCCCGGAGACGCTGTGCGTTTCCTCGCCTCAAACGCGATCATGAGGTCCACCCAGGCCGCTGGCCGCTTGGCTTTAAAGCTCTGGATGAAGTCCTCGCCAAAGATCTGGCACAGCATGGCTTCGAAGGCCAGGTCGACTCCGACGGCGCCGTAGGGACCGCCTGGCGGAAACACCGCAGCTATAGAAACTGTAGGAAATGTGTTTGCTTTTTTTGTCCTTTGTAAAAGGATGTACCTGAGGCCTTGTAGAGCTCTTTAAGAGTTCCCTGTGGCTGCTCAATCTGATGGACTGTCAGGTCAACTGTTCCTCCTCCGCAGTCTGCAACCACATATCTATCACCTGAACAGAGAGGGCACGGATGAACACATGCTGTTGTTTTGTTTGCATCCTAAGAACATTTTTTGCTTTTTCATACCTCATATTTCAGATTTTTTAAAGAAAAAAACACATATCAAGCACATCAAGCTTGTAGGAGGAAATCGTGGAAGATAACATGTCTTCATTTTTGTGGACGATGCAAAAATGCGTGTGTGTATATTTGGTTTGTCTGCAGCTTCCCCAGAAACTCTTGAACACGCAGTGTTTTGAATGTAAACAACCTTGAGGCATCTGTGGTTGCTGCTCTTCCCCTGCTAGAGTGTATGTTTGTGATATGTCCGGTGATAAGGGTTAGTTTTCGTGTAGCTACCCTGACGACTGCACCCTAAACACGAGAGCTCATGAGACGTGTAGAAGCGAGTGAGGAAGAGAAAAGAAGGCGTGTGGTGGAAATGAACAGAAATAAAAATATAAGACAAGAGGAGGAATCAAAGGATGTTTGCAAGGCAGGAAGATAAGAGAGTCTCTTCTTCTTGTATCTGCCGTGCAGAGAGTCCCATGGGCTGGGTCCTTCCTGTGTGTGTGTGTGTGTGTGTTGACAGGGATGAGCGCACTAAGGGTCAGCAGGCGCACGTGGCTCCACAAAATGCAGTCATGCCTCAACAACAGAGTGAACAACTTTCATTTCATAACCCAGGAAAATGCAAAGTATGCAAAGTAATTGTTAATTTTCCATCATACATATTTACAGTAAAACAAACAAAAAAAAAAAGATCTTATTATTAAAACACATCAGGAAGCCATAATTAGATTATTTAAATCAGTTCAAATAGAACCTGCAAACATCAGGTTTGGGGTTTGTCCTCTATTAAAGTGGGCGGGTTTGTTCCTCAGAGTCTGCAGGCTGGGGTTAAAGGTCAAAGTCATCCATATCTCCCACATGTGGGGTCTGCCTGTCTCTTAGGCTCACATACGCACAGATGGCCTTACCAGTCTGCAGCTCTGACCACAGCTCTCCAGTTCCACTCTCCACCAGGAAGGTCCTGCTGTGTCTAGATCGCCTCAGCTGCTCCCTTGCTGTAACAGAACACACGCACAGAATGATTTATTTATTTATCTACTGTTTCTTTGCTATTCAGAGGCACGAGCCGGAACCTCTTCTGTCTTTCTGTGAGTCGAAAAAAAAAAAAGTTGAGCATTGAGGTGAAAGTGATGCTTCTGATTACTAATTTTGGGAGAAAAACATGGAATCAAAGGGGAATTCTCGAAAACAGTTCATCATCTTCTCTGTCAAACACTGTTATCAGCTGTTTCCACAGCAGGTAGCTCTGCATGTTTGATTTGGCAGTTTTTTCACAGGATGCCCTGCAGATGCAACCCCAAGGGGAGTTTGTGTTACCAGCTGGAATCAAGCCAGAGACCTTTCACCTGCCAAGTGTTATCCATTACACCTTTGGAGGCGCTTGATCAGGTTAAAATCAGTAACATGAACATATTTATAGGCTGGTACAAAAACCAGTTTTGGTCTTTATGGTTAATTTAGCACTTTAGCCACTCTGAATGATGAGCAGCTGCCCCCGATCTTTGCTAATTTATGGCTTTTTGGACCATTTTAATATAAATGAAATATCTAACAAAATTAATGGCCTGCTGTGTGGCATTGATCACCCATGACTTTTGCACTTGAGCTTGGTTGATGAAATCCCAGCTTTTTCTTAGTGTGTTACTGAGCACTAATTAGCAAGTATCTCCATCTGTACATTTTCACATTTCGTGGATACAGCGTACTAACCAGGCTTGTTAGCCTAAACTGATAATTAAGCCCTCCACCCATCTGCTAACCTAAATATGTGACCCAGCAGTAGAAGAGCAGACCATGAACACACTAGAATCCCAGCTGTGCACAGAAACAGTATGCATCTCATCTTGTGCCATATAGGAGGCACTCAACGGCCTCCACAGTCACCAGATCTTAATCCAGTAGATGTGGTTAAAAAAGAGATTTGGATCATGGATGTGCAGCTGACAAATCTGGTGTCTGTTAGTAGGTCTGCCTCCTGAATTCTCCATTAGCCCTGCAGTCCAGTAATTTGACCGTCATTTATATGATCTGGAATAAAGAACTTATGATAAATATAACTGTTTGCCTCCAAGTGACCAAATAACTAATTGCAAGATTAATGCACTTAAAAAAAAGAAGGAATTTCTCTGGACTCTCTCCAGCTGCGAGCCCATAGAGTCATCACCACCGTTCACCACCATGCACCGCCTCGCCTGGATTCAAACAGTCTTTATCTCTCTGTATAAACACACTTGGTGCACGGTCAGACACTTAAGTTTGCTTCTGACTACTACTCCTCAATGCAAAGAGGTTCGAGCCAAAGCACAATCTTCCTCAACTTCAACCGGAGAGATAAATGTTTGTAATTTATGCTACATATGAGAGTTTATGGCATTTGTGCAGGACGAAGCATAAATCATCCGATCCAAGTTAAACAAGAAAACCGTACGGTCATAATGTTTTTATGTGACAGGAGCAATTTGTTGGAAATGAAGAATGCGCTCGAATTTCAACATTCTGTTTGTTCTCCACGTGTAAACTGTGAGAGTGGCGGGCTAAGTGGACGGATGGGGGAGGCCAACAAAAACACAGCAGGCTCACATGCAGCTGGCAAAAATACAGCATACCTGACAGGCTGTTTGACAGAGCAGATACACTATATATGCCTGCACACGTCAAGGTGAACACATGAAAGGAGACATAATGGTTCTGAGAACCAAATAGTTACAAATTAATGGAAAACTAGATGAGAAAGTTAAAATGTAAAAAAAATATATATAGCACTAGTCATTTGGTAAACTGTGAGCCTGATGAAAGGCAAGCGTAAACATGTGTGTCATAGGCAGCGAGCACGGCTTTTGATGGAGGTTAGTGCTGGTGAAAGTGGTTTTTACATGGTTTTCTCAAACCGCATGAACACCACACACCACAATAATTAGAGTAATGGACGGGGGTTTGTGGGGGAATAAGAACAAAGGTTGGAGACTTATTGGGCAACACTGTGTCGAAAGCAAATATACACATACTGTTGTTTAAGGACCTTGGATGACACAGAAGGTAATGTATGTATCTCTGTGTGTGTGTGTTTGTGTGTGGTCGCACATAGTAAATAAGCTGAACGAAGAAAAGCACAATCACACAGGCCTTGATTTCGCCGGTGCCTGCGTGTATGTTTTACAGGGGTGATGGATGGAACGCAAGTCTGGAAACCATTTACATAAAACAGCAGAAAAAGAAAATGTGTGTGCGTTAACGACTCCCCGATGCTATCTTTGGAGATGAAATGAGGTGGAAGACGCGCTAAAGATAGTAAAAAAACACGACCGGGAGACCAAGTGTGTGTGTGTAAATACGTCTGTTTGCTCGAGTCCTCGGAAAGCGAGCGAAAAAGCGAAAGAGGTAGAGAAAGTCTGGGAGAATAAAGGGAAAAATGAAAGTGAGTGAAGGAGGGGGAGACTGACAGGCCAGGAGGGGGTGAGATCATAGTCTCGCTGCACCTTGTTCCAATTACAATATCCTGTGTTTAGTGTGTGTGAATGTGTGTGTGTGTGTGTCACTGACTGCATATGTATAAGTGGGCCTTTGCAGGGGATTTTGGTCAGCATATGCGCCCACTGAATTATGCATCACTCTTCTTTCTCCCCAGCTTGAAATGACTTTTCTTCATTGCTACATCTTCGTGGTATTTCCTTCATGTGGGCACGAAGGACACGCTCTTCTGTTTTGGAAGTTTTTTGTTGCATTTTGGCTTTTTGTTAAAGTTCTCACTTGTGTACTGGTTCTGGAGGTACTTTCCCGACTGTAAATCCCCATATTTGAATTTTCTTTTAAAGCTGCGCTCTGATCCAGATTTCTATAGCAACAGCGGCTCACATTACTATGTGTCATGTGAATGAAGTAATTTGTAGGCATACACTCACCGAGAAATGTTGCCTGAATTTATTTTCATTTCATTTGGCAAACTTTTGGGTCATAGCTTTGGATTTTCATGAATAAAACATGACTAAGTATTGATCTACTTAGTGTATCTATTGGCAACTACACTACAAACCCCCAAAATTGGTAGAACCAAAAAAAGGAACCAGATTTCCTTAATTTGTTTAAGCTGGTGACGTTTTTTCATCTTTTAATCTTTTAATTAAATTCCAAATGTAGTACATCACTTAGACAAATCAAAGTAATTATTAGTGACTTAACATATTCAGTTAATAGGACTTACTTACTAAGAGTTAAATGAGATCATTAATTATATGGTATGTTCGATGGAGAGTGACCTTTTTCTTCTAATGAACCCATGCTTACTAAGCCACAGGCCTCAGTGATGCCTTTGACATTGATGGCCATCCATACGTGACTCAGATGCAGCCCTAAAATGGTTCAAATGATCTCTTATACCAAGAAACCTTGCTGTCTTTGTTCAAGGCTTTGTGTCTTTGAGTCCCACCAAGCTTGGTTCTTGGGCCCCTGTTATTCATTTGTCTCACATCTCTGGGACAGATTATAGAAAGTTTTAAAACAAGCTCAATTGTTACTTATTTGCTGATGATAGCCAGCTTTATTTCTCAAACCACATGAGGTCTGTAAGGTTATCAATGCTAATGCCAAAAATGCTATCAGGGATCAGTAAAAATGGTAAAACTCTGCAGCTTGATGCTGATTTTGGTTCTGGTTGTCGTCCTCGTCATCAAGAATAATCTGGACTGTTGGCCTTTGCTGTTAATGTCAGTATGTGTAATTTAGAGGTTATCCTTGATCAACCCCTGTCCATGTTAAACAAATGTTTCCACCAGGGAAATATTTCACCGCTCCCTGTATTGACATGTAATTTTCTGGTTTTTAATTTAGTAAATGTTTAACAGTATCACCCCACTATAATGTCTCTTCACTGGCCTCTTTTAACATCTATGATCCAGTTAAAAATCCTCTCCCTTGCTTACAGATCATTGTAAGGTCACGCTACCTTGCATGTCGTCGTGCTTCTTTAACTTTAGTGTTCAGCCAGCTCATTCAGGTCAAACAATCTGAAATGACTGTTTGCGCCATGTTATGATCTAAGGACATGCAATGATAGAGCCTTTGAGGCTTTGCGCTGCTCTTAGCCATGTTTAAATAATTACAATTTTGTTATATATTATTTTTTGTCTTTTTTAAATTTGTTTTTCAAATGTTCTTTTGTATTTTGTGTCATTTACCTGCTTTTTCTATTAGCTTAGATTATATTCTACAAAGCACTTGGTGAATCCTGTCCGTTAAAAACACTAATCTTAAGTATTTCTTCCTTGTGTATTTTAAAATTGTTATTTTTAACATGGACACACTGCACACTCCTGTTACTGACATTCAATAAACCAGTTACATGCTTCACTTATATTGTTACAGCATCACTGTTCTGACATTTTTCCTTCCCTCAGCCCCAACCAGCCATTGCAGATGGCTACTTCTTCTTGAACCTGGTTCTGCCCTCAGTTTCTTCCTGTTAAAAGGGAGTTTTTCCTTCCCACTTTTGCCAAGAGCCTGCTCATAGGGAGTCATCTGATTTATTCTCTGTATTATTGTAGGGCCTTAACAATATCTTACAATATAAAGCTCCTGTTTTTTTGTCATTTGGCACTAACTGTAGCAGCCTTTAAGTACTATTTGAGTTCTATTTTCATTTAAAAAGTGTAAAATGGAGTAGAAATTCCAGCTTGTTCCTTTTTAAGAGTTTCATGTGATTTCTTATGAAATGTTAAGTGCTTGTGATCTACTGCCACAAACTTAACTAAACACTAAACACTTCTAAGGAAAAGCTTTTCTGGCACTGCGTAAAGTTAATTAAAGAGCTGATGTGTTAAATAGTTCCTTGCATCCTCTTCATTGGATTTCTGTGGTCTGTTTCCGATCAGACCCTATGGTCTATCCAAACACTTCATCGCACACACAACTGCAAAGTCATCTGAGCCATGAGTAGTATCTGCATTCAGATCGCTGTGCTTAGTGCGCTCTCTTTCTTTGTCTTTGACAGAGGCGCATTTAGCCTTTGAAAAAAAGACCCCACAACCCCCAAGTGAAATCAAAAAGCAGCATTTCCAGGAACACAGTGCGGTTTCACGCTCATGCTAATGGCAAAGTCAACAACAAGACCCCTGCTCAACAGAAATTACATGCACACATGCTCTCTGTTCTCTACCTTGTCTGAAGCTGGAATCAAAGGGCCGCGAGACATCCAATTCCAGGCCGTTTGTGATTGGCTGCATGCTCAGGTCAATCACCTGGTGGAGGCGGAGCTTTCGACAATAAATGGATGCAGCCTCGGGTTCAAGAGCAATGAGGAGCTGCTCAGGACAGTCAGGAGACACCAGACCAGCCTATAAAGGACACAGCAGAAGCTTTACCCATATTGTTGACTGACAGGCAACACTTTTTAGTACCTGGATGAAAATCCACCTTCAGCTGTTGCTTGTTTGTGAATCTTTGCGTCCTCAGTTTTGTTTTAGTAAGTGATTTAATAACTGTAGGTTAAGGATCAGGTGGTTGACTTGGTCTTTCTCTGGTATTATCCATTTGCACTGTGAAGTGTTGTATGAGTAGTTTTACAGCATTTGGCTGAATTCACCCTGATACTTCTTTTAGCAGTCACAACATCATTGAAGACTGATTCCACTGGCAGCATTAGATGCCCGTCCTGTAACATTGTCTCCACTATATGATGTGGTATGCTTCACATCAAGAGCTGTTCTTTTACGTCTCCATACGTTTTTCTTCCCATCTTTCTTTGTTTCATTGTCCAAAGGATCCCCCTCTTTTACAATATTTCTGGCAAATTTTAATTTGGCCTTTAAGTTCTTTAGTGTAACCAGTGGTTTGCACCTTGTATTTACATCCATGAACATATCTCTTGATCCTAGTTTTGCACATAGCACTTTGCTTTCAGACTTCTGGCCTGCTTGTGGTTCCTAGAGTAGAATGGGAGGCATAGTCTTCAGCTTTCAGCTTCCCAGCTTGGATTTGGGAGACAGTTTTAAGATTAGGCTTAAAACTTTCCTTTTTGATAAAGCGTATAGTTAGGGCTGGATCAGGTGACCCTGAATCCTCCCTTAATTTTGCTGCAATAGGTCTGGCAAGTTGCTGGGAGCTTCCTGTGATACACTGAATGTTTTTTCTTCACTCACCCTTTTTCACTCTCTATGTGTTTACACACCACTGTGCATTTTAATCCTTAGCTATTATTAATCTCTGGCTGTCTTCCACAGAGTGTCTTCTATCCTGTCATCCTCCCCTCACCCCCAACCAGCCGCAGCAGATGGCTGCCCGTTGCCGAGCCTGGTTCTGGAGGAGGTATTGTCTGCTAAAAGCAAGTTCATTCACTATTTCCCTAATATTTTGATCAAGAAAACTAGAATATGAAATCATGAATGTATTATGAATTTTAAAAATATAGCTAATGTAGGGAGAAAAAGAAAAATATTATAAAGTGAAATATTATAAAGTTGTAATAATAGAGATAATTAAAGGAGCCATTCATATATTTATAACTCAAATGTCAATGTTATTTAACACACACACACACACACACACACACACACACACACACACACACACACACACACACACTGAATTACAGTGGATACAAATAAATAGAAACAAACACACATGGTGAATGACAGCAATGGGAGCAAATTCACTGACAGTTGGGATAAAACGCTGAATAGAGTAGGAGAGGTGTATAAGCATAACTCGTGATATATTGGGGGTAAAGTTGAGTGTCAATGTGTGTGTGTGTGTGTGTGTGCGTGCAGGGCGGGGGTCTAGTTTAAACTTCCTGTGTTTGTACGCCGGTCTCCCTCATTGTTTAGCCATGATGACATCATCACCAGCAGGAAGTGCACACGCCCCAAGAATCAAGCCAGGAGCCAGCTCAGGGTAAGTGTGTGTGTGTGTGTGTGTGTGTATGTATCAGTGTTAATATCAAAAAGTGTATGGATTCGACTATTCATGTCTGTACTAAAGTGACTAAATGGTAGATGGCAGATAAAAGTAAATAAATAATCACAGTGTTTGTTGCGTGTCATGATCCTGGGTCCTTTTGACCCAGTGTTTTGTGTTTTCTCTTCGATTTTGGTTCTGTTCTTCCTCTGGTTAGTGTTTACTCTGTTCTGCCCGTGTGTTCTGGTATCCAGTCCGCGTTTCTTAGTTTGTGTCCTTTCATGTGCAAGTTCCTGTTTTATTGTGAAGGTCTGCGTCTTATGTGAGTGTTTTCAGTTTGCCTCCCTAGTCTCGTCATGTTTATCACTCCCACCTGTGTGTAATCTCCCTGTGTTCTCTGAGTATATTTAAGTTGTATTTTCTGTCTTAGTAATTGCTGGTTCGTCTGTGTTGTTTCCCCTCGGTCTCCCTGCGTCTCTCCGTATGTATTTCCCCGGACCTCTGCATCTTCGTTTCTGGTTTGTTTTTGTTAGTTTTACCCAGTTTAGGTTTTCCTGTTTCACCTTCACCCACGCCATTGCTGTTTGTATTTTCTTTTGTTAATAAACACTCACCTGCTCCAGAGCTGCTGCCCTTTGGGTCCTTTTCTACATTCCACACGGCTTGCCCCGGCAATCCGTGACATTGCGTCAGTAAAGAAAGGGTGGCATTAAGAGTAAAAGGTTGTTGAGTCTTTCCCAGGCTGGTCCTTTCCCATTGATTTATACTGGGATAGGACCTCTTGCATTCTTGGGCTTGTACGTACACTTCCTACATCTTCTATGTACAGTTCATAGAGGACGGTGTGTGCATGGGTGGGAAGATGTGCAAAGAGGAAAAGAGCAGTGTGCATGTGCGTGTGTGTGTGTGTGTGTGTGAAAGAGATTGTAAATAATCCTCTGTGAGAACATCAGTCCTTATCTCATGCTTTATTCACTATCTTTCTTTCCACTGGCCCGTTGTTCTTCCTATTCTTC
Source organism: Copadichromis virginalis (assembly GCF_057382275.1). Lineage (NCBI taxonomy): Eukaryota > Metazoa > Chordata > Actinopteri > Cichliformes > Cichlidae > Copadichromis > Copadichromis virginalis. The sequence continues at coordinate 50,439,097 of NC_140620.1, forward strand.
CGATTCTCTCACACACACACACACACACACACACACTCCACAGTGATTCCCTGTGTATCCACATGTGCACAACACCGTGATACACTGTAAAAAATAAAAATAATTTTTAAAAAATCAACAAAACAACAATGTGTTTTCATACCAGGTATGCTGCTTCTCTCATGAACTGTTTGGCAGGTTGTCTCCACACAGCAGGAACAGTAATCACCCATCTGATCTCATCTCCCTCCAGCACTGATGAAGACTGGTCTTTCACCTCCTAAAACAGGAGCCCCCACCCCCCCACAAAAAAATCATTTTCTTCTTGTACTCTGAAGTGAACCACACAGAGTGAAGTGATCTCCCAAGGGGTTTCATTTAAAAGTGCTAAACAAAGGTACACCAAATACACATTCACGTCCTATCCTAGAATATGAGAAAGTATTCAGTGTACTGCAGTGGTGAATGAAGTGATCTGAGGTGTACCTTCAGCGCGTGTTCCCTGAAGAAGCGAAGGGCATGAGCAAACACGTCTATGGCCCTGACCTTTTGACCGTTCACCGCCTCCAGTTCCGTCTCCATAGTGAGGTCCTGCAGCAAACACAATCACAACTGCTGAAAAAAACAAAACGCCACACCAGGAAGTCTGCAGCACCAGTTAAAGCTTGTTACTTTCAACCACAGTTTTACTTCTCAGCTGTGGGCAGTGATATAAAAATCTCCCACTCTTGCACATGTCAGTGCACCATAATGTCCTTTAACACCGGGTACGAGATGTCCCTATTTTCACATCTGTTTCTTACACTTGTGCTGTGGATCCTCATTTTGAATTTGTCAAAGTAAAGCCAGTGCCGGGCCTCTTCTGGATCCAAGTCATGGTAGAAGTCTCGAGCGGCAAACCCAAAACTGTGGAACCGCAAATCTGGAGTGAGCAGCAGACACGTTGGGCTCTTCTGGTTGGCCACTCCAGGGTCGCCACCCTCCCACCGCCTGCATTTAGTGAAGAACCACTGTCAAAACTTCAAAATAAAAATACAGAGTATATAATTGATGAGAATACACACAGGCTCTTACTTCATCATGTGTATGGCTTCCGAGTCCTGTGTGAAGCTGAAAGCGTAGCCGCTGGAGGTCGTCCCAAAGTCTATAGCTATGACAACGGAGAATGGACAAGCCATCCGGGGCCTGACCTCCACCCTCTTAGAGAGCGATGAGAGACAGAGAGGTAAGAATGGATACGGTTTCTATCAGTAAACCTGGTGGTGTTTTTAAACTGACATTGCTAACATTAGTGGACAGAGTCAGAACAGAATTAATAAGCAGGCTTAGAAATCAGAAGCTATTTTTGATGGACCTCTACTTGCATACATTGGCGCCAAGTTGGTGTGTTTCTTTGCCACTAATTTCAGTCTCTCCGTAAGTTTTATACTGTAAGATAAATGTTATGGTAAACCACTAAGAGCAGTTAGAAGTGGATGTGGCATTGCAGGCCTCGTTTAAGGACTTTATATAAAGTTAAATGAGTAGTAAGAGAGGAATGAGTGTGTAGGAGTGCCTGTGGTGAGTGGCCGTGTGTGTGTGTGTGTGTGTGTGTGTGTGTGTGTGTGTGTGTGCGTGCAGTAGCTACCGGTGAGGGTGAGGGTGTGAGGGGAGTGATGCTGCAGTCATTTCTGGCTGTGGCAGGCGAAGATGGAGTGGATACGTTTTCACCTGGAAGACAAGGGAGGAGATGAAATGTGTGAATATGCAGTGGTGCTAACAGGGGATGTGGCTAATGAGGGAAGTGAAGGTGAATCCCCTCTCAAATATGAAAGTTTCTTTAAGTCTTAATATTGGAAAAGCACCACATGCACTCCCTGAGAACAAACATAAAGGTCATCCTGTCTGTTTAAGGAGATATGCAGTTATGGGAACACTATTATCATAAGAAAGGAGGTGGTTCTGAACTGTCCTCAGCTACTGATACTAACATGCTGAAAGTGTATTTGCTGAGTAACTGCAGAAAACACCTCATTTTTCACCGTGGATGTTAGAAGATTAGGTCAAATGTAAACACACTTGACCTCTCTAGATCAAAAAGTGATAATCGTAATGAAATGGAATCGTGGGAATGCCACTGGAATGTGAAGTGCGTAGTATACCCAAGTGGGAGAGGGACATGGAAAGGTCAGCATGTCCACGGTCCAACAGATAAAGAAGGAGAAGTCATTTGGACAGGACTGCAATAGCAAACTAGTGTTGATGTGTGTGTGCGTGCGTGTCAGTGTTTGAGTGTGTATCTCACTTGGTATCTGCAGGCTGTTGGAGTCTGGCTGCAATACGTCAGCCATCTTTACAGGAGCCAGGGTCTGCAGAGAAACAAACCGATGATAACATGATGAATGGAAAACGATGTCTGTGGAAAACACTGCTGTAATACATATTATCACCTATTTGACTCTTAACACAAAGAAAAAGGACTTTACCCAAGTTTCATGATATATTTATAGGATACATTAGCTTTTTTTAAAGCAAGTCTTATCTGGCAGGCGCACTGGCAACACTGTTGCCTCAGAAAAAGAAGAAGGTCCTGGATTTGAGTACACTGGGCAGCAGAGATCTTTGTGTGGGGGGTTTGCATACTTCCCCTGTGCCAGCGTGGGTTCTCGCCTCCCACAGTCCAAACATATAAATGTTTGGTTATTTTGTGATTCCAAATTAGTTGCAGAGTGAGGTTGCTGAGTGCTGAGCCGCGTAGTGCGTAAAAGTCCGTTCCAAACCTCCTCTTGCACAAAAACTGTGCAGCAGACATGGGTTTAGACAGCATAGCAGCTCCTGTACTTTTGTCCATGTAGTTTATCATCTGCTGCAGATACAATGATTAAAACCTGACCTTTTTAGTCACATGTTTCAACATAACAGCACACGGATATCATGGCTCCATCAATTCACTAGCAGGTGCACTTTTATGGCCTTCAGGGATACTTTTGGAAGTCATTGTCAGGATTATTATTAGTAATAACACTCCTGATCTTTGTGCCATCACAAAAACCAACGTGCCAGAGTCAAAGCATCACATTACGAGGTCTGTTCACCAAACAGCATGACGCAGACACTTCTTTGGAAGGCGCTACGTGCTGCATAAACATGTTGGAAAAATAGATATAGGAAGAAAATGGGGAGTTGTTTTGGACGAAGAAAAGTGACATTAATCAGCGAAGGAGGGGAGGTGAACAAAGCACACGCAAACCATCATTCACAGCTAACATCAGCATCAAACTTAAAGCTGTTAGAGCTGCACAGCAAAGATTATAACATGATATAAGTAAATGAGAGTTGATTAAAATAGTAGGATATGTTGTTATTATGTTGTTGCTGGAGTATATCTGCTCCATGCTCTGTACATATGCTGCATCTGCTGAACTGACTTATTTCTCCTAAAAAAAGCAAGTACTGTATGTGTGTGTGTGTGTGTTTTTTCCTATGGCCAGTGTGTGTGTGTGTCTCTATGTGTGTCTATGTGTGTATGTGTGTATGAGTATTGATTACAGCTCTGGGATTATACTGTGATCTGAGCCAGGAGTAAACTAAACAGATGAGTGCAATGAAACAAAGATGTGTTTGTTTAAATCTCTTTCTTGTGAGTGTGTGTGCGTAAGAGAGAGAGAGAGAGAGAGAGAATAAAGCGACCATAAGTTATCTTGACATCCTTTCTTTGCATACATGCATGCAACATCTGCGCGCATTTATCCGAGCCTGTGCCTGGGACACTGGAATATAATGTGTGTGTGCATCGCTCGCTTCCTTTCCCAGCAGCTGTCCTCACTATTTGATGTTAAAAACAGAAAGAGGATGAAACTCCCCAGCTACTCCCTGCCTTTTCGTTTTGCATATACCTGCCCCCTAAGTAATGTCATTCTTTTTCTCTCTGTCGTCTCATCATCTCCTAAGCCTAATGTGCGGTGGATGCTTCACACCCACCCGAGTCCCAGCCGTGGATCAGCAGAACATGCAACTAAAACTCCTGAGTGACAGATTTTGCAAAACGCTCCACTTTTGTGCACCATTAACAATAAGCTCTATCAGTTTCTAGACTGCACAAACAGGATTTTGCCATCTTAGACAAAAGTTTTTTAGCTCGGAATAGAAGGATTATTGCATTCCTCTTCAGAGAGTAACCAACCTCATTATGCCAACAAGAGCTGGACTCCACAAAAAAGCCTGATCTTTTAAGTTAACTCACCCTTTAAGTGCTGCTTTCTCCTCTGTGCCCCCTGTTGTTTCAGCCGCTCCTGGCTGCAGCACAAAAATATTCCCAAACTCTGGAACTTGGCAAACTTGGAATCTATCTCCAGGGGTTTGTGATGGAGAGAAAAAGGGAAGAGGAGGAAACGAGAGGATGCTTTTCTAGGAATCCCGTGTTAAGAATGCAAGACTTCTTCCCAGCTGACTTGCAGGCAGATTCTCTGAAAGAATCGGAAGAAAACAATGGCTTGTGCAAGAAAAATGACAGGAAAACAAAGAAAATCCTTAGTTGCTTTCAAATGGATTTCTGAATTGGGTTTGCAGCTCAGCCTCTCTGCAGCTCAGCTCACCGTCTCCCTGCTCTGCACAGGAATGTCAGAGAAAAGTGGTGACACACACACACACATGCAAACACAGACACGCATACACCAGTTGCAGAAGTAGGAGGGCTATGACAGGGCACGGTGGGGGATTTACCCCAATGGGAAATTGCCGTTTGCGTTGGCGACTGAGGGTGGAGTCGTTTTGAACAGTTAAGTCATCTCGCCCTCTCGCCTCCCACCCGCTCCTCCACATCTATCCTTCCACAGTTTAATTAGCTCTTCCTGTCTCCCTTTTTGCTCTTCTTTTCATCTTTTTCTCTGTTTTTTCTTTTTACTATTTTCATTCTCAATCTCATATCTTTGCACTTTCACTGATATTGCAGCTGGCCTTCTTAACCTCTTCACACAGGCGTGCAGATCATACAGATACACAGATGCACAGAAAAAGCAAGAAGTGAGAAGGAAAAAATGGCCCCAGGTACATACGCACACATCCACATATACGCCCCTTATCCCGTCAGATTTCCAAATCAAATTAGAGTGTAGTCTTACTAGTGTGCAAGTGTGTGTGTGTCTGGAAACCATTACCTGGCACGCCTCCCCTTTGCTGCCCAAAAACCAAGAGGCCCCATACAGATCCTGCCATCACCTCTCTCTTTCTCTTTATTGCCTTTTTTCATGCACATGTCCCCCCCCCCACACACACACACACATTTAAAGCAAACTCTTTCTTTGTTTAATCCCTTTCATTTGATCTCTTGCCCACATTCATTTGCTCCTGCAAATTTTCTAATCATTTACATCAGCGGTAACATTTCAGATCTGCGCTTTTCATCATTTCGATTGTGTTTAGCAGTCGGCTTCATCCCGATCATCATCAAATCTACGAGAGGGGCCTCGCTCGGGTTCCGCTGCCCCTTTCGTCAGCCTCACCATTCTCCTCCGAGATTCAGACGGCGGAAACTGAGCGCGGGAAGTGATGGAGTCAGGTGACAGGAAGGAACCCCTGCGTGGCATTCCTCTCATGAATTCCACATTATCTCTGGAACCCTGGAAGTCCTCGAGCAAAGGAAACACACCCATAACACAAATTCTAAGACAGCTCCTCTAAATAGCTCACGGTCACAGACGCGGCCTGAATGAGAACCTGTTCCCTCCCAAGATAACATCAGACCATATAATGTTGATGCAGAAGAGCCACGTAACAACAGTTCCTTTCCTTCTTGGTCACAGCACCCAGCTAACTCAGGTTACCGATGACAGCAGGAAGAAAGCAGTAGTTAAAACTCCAGTAATACCCGATGTATAAATAACAACATTATTTTTTAACTAATGTGTTTCACTTTCGCTTATGACCTTTATCAAGGTCGCTGTGTTCTGTAAATGATACACTTTTATAGCACCTTTCTAATCAGCTGAACACAACAGCTCATTGCATTTAACCATGCAGTCATGGTCAAGACAACCTGCTGAAGTTCAAACCGTGCATCAAAATAGTGAAGAAAGGTGATTTTGAACATGGTATGGCTGTTGGTGCCAGACACATCAGAATATTTAAAAAACAAGTACTTAGTATCAAACAAGTATTGTATTAAAGCCATCTTTAGACGTCTGCTTCCATGGGATAACTTACCGTGCCAGAAAGTCCAGATCATCTCAACTTCTATTTTTTTAACTGTTAGAAGAAAATAATTTTCTAAATCTGGGATAAATTAAATCAGTCTTATATCTTATCTTATTAGCTCTTCTTAATGTTGCTAATTAGCATGCTAAGTTTTATGATAAACTAAGTCACTGCTGATGGCATTACTGGCTTCAGTCTTATCAGTGTCTTTGATCAAACTGATTGTGCAGCATGAACATGCAAGACCTTTCCATTTAAAGAGAACATATTCTACTCATTTCCAGCTTCAAAGCTAGTAACTTTACTGATCCTTATTTATCATATACCTTTGTGCAGCCAACAGTTCCTTAACTGTCTAAAACAGGCTGTTTCTCTGCTATTAAAGCCAAGTTCCTGCTGACTGGCTGCCCCTTGTAAACAGAAGGTTTAAAAAAGCAGGTGGGTGGGGCTACTCTGCCAACATCTAGAGCAATGAAGCTTTAACCTCATTATTTGACACTTTAGCAGTGTGTATATGAGCTTCCAGGATTGTAAATAACAATGGCACAATACATAAACTATGGAAATCATAATAAATGTGAGCCAAAGTATATTCAGCAACCAAGAGGCCCCCGAATCTGAACACTTGAGGCCCACAGTGTAGAACACACGGGGGGAACTGGAGGGGGAGTGAAGCAGCAGTATTGGCAACGCCGTTTCTCATTCTTTCAAACTTTCAGGAACAAATGTACAACATGAGGATTTTTTTTAGTCATGCTTAAATTAAACACAGTGCATGCCTGTTGTTCATTGCAGTGCTAACAGAACCTTGGATCATAAGCACCTGCATGCAGGAATATTGCAAGAATTCTGAGTTTCTGCAGAAAAATAAAGGCCAGTATTAGAGTTTTGGGTGCTTTGCGTGTGTGTGCATTAACGAGTCATGTCCTGTTTGTCTGTGTGTGAGGGTGTGTCTGATGTTCCACAGTGTGTGCACAAACTGTACATGCAAATGTGTTTCTGTGTGCGAGCTACATCGGACTAAGTCACCGGTGCAGCCTGGGGTGGGGACCAAGAGCACAGGAAAGCCTGAAGTAGATGGAGTGGAAGACCCCCCCCCCCCCCCCCCCCCACACACACACACACACACAAACACATTAAGCATGTCTGCCCTCTGACATAAAGTCTGCGCTATTGTGTAATAAAAAGTATAGGGAGCAGGGGATGGGGGGGTGGGGGTGTTACAGGATGTGTGTGTATGATTTATGATTCAATAGCAAAAGACAAGGGATGAAATTTATAGCAGAGGGAAGTGAGGGAAAGGGGGAAGAGGGAGGGGGATGTGGTGCAGCAGCAATGAAGAGGGGGAAAAAGGGGGAAAAGTCAGAGGGGAACATTTCTGCAAATGTGTGCGTACCTCGTTATTTTACCACAAACTCCTATAACAATATATGTGTGGATGTATGTGGTGTGCATCTATGCTCAGTTTTCCAAGTCTGTCTTGAAGCAACACTCTGGTACCCATGTGACCACTGAGACCGTTTTTGTTGGATGTAATCATTCGTTTCATAGCAGCCATTAAAAGATTGTTTCCCGATGGGGACTAAACCTGCATTCCTTGTTCTGAGTTGCAAAGTTTAGCTGAAACTTAGAAGTTTGAGTTAGTCAAACAAAAAGTGGTATGTTTAAAAGTTACAGCTTCTTTTGCGTTACTTTACCTCAACTGCTATTCATAGAAAGGCGTGTGCACAACACACAGAAGGAACCTGATCATAAGAAAAAAATCTTCTGGAAGATGTCCAGCTGATTTGATTAAATCAAACTAGTGGAAGAGCATTAAGATGTTTTTTTTTCTTTAGATCTTGAAAACTGTCAAGCCATCCTTTAAAATAACTGAAGCGCATGTCTTCTTTTAGTCAAAAACTAGAACTCGTTTTGCGTGCTGTTTGGATGCAGTTTTAGTTGTAGTTTTAGTCTTTAATCACAAGGACATGAACCATTTCTTTAACCCTTTGCATGTTTCCCACAGGAGAGATCGCTGCGGCTGCAGACAGATACATGCACACACATGAGTTTAAGCTGACACTATAGGGAACATCTGGTGCGCTTGAATGCTCATTTTATGTCTAGCATCTCCTTCTGAGCACACACACACACACACGTCGGGTAGTCATATCTTATGGGGGCATCTAATTGACATAATGCTTTCCCTAACCCCTTACCCCAACCCTAACCATGAAAAGTGAATGACTAACCCTAACCTTTACCCTAAACCTAACCATAACCCAATTGTAACCCTGACTCTAAAACCACATTTTGAGTCTCAAAAATGCCTTCAAACTCGTGGGGACCAGGATTTTAGTCCCCACAAGTATAGTAAACTTCCAAATGTTGGTCCCCACAAAGATATGAATACACACTTAAACACACACACATGCATGTATTTGCATAAAGCTGAAATGCAGAAATAATGTAGCAGGTTTGGGATCTGTTAAAGTTAGGATTTATGGTGAAGTCCTGTTTCTCTGTGATTACAGTCAAAAGCAGTGATGTGGTGTATAAACCTGGCCTGTCTGTGCCAGAGAAATCAGACCTAAACCAGACCCTGACTTTGAACTCGGGCAATGTGTGTAAAAGAACACAAATCATGAGCACTGCACTGTTTTCAAAAGTCATAACCTGAATGATGGACTGTTACGTTTTTATGACTTTGTTCATTCTGTCATCTGGCACATTTTTGTGACTAAAGCTGTGTCCGCTTCCTTCAATAATTGCGGGAGGCTCATATTCCCTTTGTTCTGCTCTACTTGGATCCAAACTTACTTCATAATAATGATAATGTTCCTGTCGGAGGGCACGTCATACAGGCCAACAGCCACCCTGTGTGCAACAGTCGCCCTCCGCTGTGATGTCAGAGTAATGCACCCTTCCTACTGAAAGTTGCCAGGATTAAGAAATGTTGGCAGAGCACGGAGGCTGAATGTTATTCTGTTAAAAGGCTTTGCTTTCAGCCTCAGCAAGGTGTTAAGAGTGCCAAAAACCTAAGTGTTGAAACAATGCTGCTAACCAAAAATGTGTCTAAAAATAACCTGTGAATGACAACACTGACTCCTTATTTTCTATAATGTAGTTTCAAAGAATAAAAGAGAGAACGACAAAAACACTTTTATGAAGGATCTCAGTTTCCTTTGGAGACAGAGCTTCTCTGCTGATCTCTCAGTTGAGCCCACTGTTGCTGTGGACGCTCAGGTGCTTGTACTCCTCGACCACATCAACATCCTGTCGCAGGACAGACACCGGCCATGTAGCCGTCCTCCTCCTTCAGAAGTCGATCGCCAATTTCCCGGTCTTATTCGTGTTCAGAAGCAGATGACTCCTCCCACTACGTGTGGAAAAGTGATCCCTTTGACCTGAAGTTGCTATTTCAGTGTTTGTGTATGATGTCTCTGAGACTTGATATCCACATTATGGTCATCTCAGGCACACAGCTGTGGCTGTGAGTGCAGAAGCCCCGCCCACCTGATCAAATTCTATTTGTGAGTGGGAAAAAAGCAAAATCAGCTTATTTTAAACTAGTCATGCAAAGTTAGTTATTAATCCCTGAGGGCTAACTGCAGAAAAATCACACTAGCAGAAGATGGATTCAGCGCATCGCCTTCTGGCTAATTGGCCCAGCATGCTCTGGCTGCACCACTCTGCTTTCACTTAGATGGGATTCAAACCCACACCCTGGCTTACGAAGGCTGTATTAGGCCACCATGGCTGCTACCTAAGGCCCAGTATTGGGTAAATACGTTTTTTTTTAAAAACTGGGAAATATGCAGCTATTCCAGTAAAGTGCAAGAAGAAAAATACTAAGTTGAAAATCAGGAAAACAATAAATAACAATCAACCAAACACTTAAGATTTTATGTGCATTATGTATAAGTAGGCAGATGATAATACAGAAAATGTTCAAACCCTTTGGACACGCTATGGCAGTGCTCATTTTCTGTTTTCAGCACACACCACGCCGTGAGAAGTCACTTATGTTCATGTCACTGTCATTAGTGACACCAGTGTTTCTGATTCACAACAGCTGCTCTCACCAACACCATTTCCAGCTCTCCAGAACTGCACGAGGGGGAAACGGGTGAACACGAGTCATTGACTTTGACCAAAAATAGATGAAATGGGCTCGGATGCAAATGCGGTGGCTGCTCTGAATAATCCAAATGGATAAAACATTCATTGAAGCAGCACTGTTTACCTCAGTTATACTGTAAGTGCACTCAGGGGAAAAAAAAGTTTTTTTTTAGAAAGTCCATATTTATTATAGACTATAGACAGGGTATTATAGTGTTTACATTTGAATAAATAAGCGGTGTATTCAGTAATATCACACAAAGGAACAATGTTGCTGCGCATGTGTAGATTGACGCAAGCAAGTGACATTTAAAAACAATTTCTCACAGCGTTTTCTGACTCACGACAGTCACTGATCAATGTATTGCGTTCACTATTTTCTTTTTCCACACAAAATACAGTTTACTGCTCTGACATCATTTCGTCCCTTAAACGTTGACCCCTGCAGAAACACGAATGAGGTCGTTGGTTGTCCTCTCCTCTGAAAAACACAGTCGCTCTGTGATTGATCTCTAGTCCTGCACATGTTTATGAGACAAAGCTCGTGTTCAGACAAAGTTCAAGTTTATGTTTGTAAAGGGATGAAACAGCAGCCACGTTGTTAAATGTTATCTCCACAAGGCCGCATTTTGAGCCCTAAAACTTTTTTTGGTTTTCAGAGTTCCCTCAGTTCACTCCAGTTTTACACGGGAGTGGACAATTCCCAGTTAATCTCATTACATATGTTAATATCACGCAATATGATCTGGAGAACAATATCTATATAATATATATGTATATATACACATATATAACACAGAGAACGTCTATGCAATATCACTATGTTTATATATATGTTACATCAGCTACACTGACCTTCATAGGAGGGTGTCACAGTCAATGGAGAGCCCGCTGAGCACACTGAAACTCTGCTTCACTCTCAGCTCTGTGCGCAGCAGGCAGTCTGAGTTGAACTGGGAAGGCCGAGTTGGCCCTGATACCTTTGCCCTGTGCGAGGTGTCGCAAAGTGTAACGATTACAACACGGTGCACAAAATGTAACTGACATTAACAATGACCTTTTTAAACACAGTGGAAATGGCGTGGAATTAAAAAACGCAAAGGCCACGAAATGGTCCCAGGTTCTACCAGGGGTTAAGAGAGCTGTGGCCGAGAGTGCAGCCGAAATCGCAACAAAAATAACATAACAGTTTTATAAAGATATTTTAAACGGACAAACAGGACTGGATCTATTAAATAACATAAAGTCAGAATTACACGTGGAAAACCGGTAATTTCTTTATTTTATACATTATACATTATAGAATATATATTATAAATACAGCGAGCTTCATTCAATATTAGGAAATGTTAATTACAAAAACAATGGTGGAAAGAAAAAAAAAGCTGTAATGTATTTTCTTTAGTCGCGTGAATGGCGAGGTAGGGGCGGGCGTTTCTACACTTTTAGCCAATAGCGTCGTCAGGAGGCCTTGGTTGACGTAAACCTCAACCAATGGTTGAAGCGGGCAGCTGGACGAGCGCGACTACTGTTTGTTTTTTTCTCTCAACGTGTTAGCAGAAAATTTGTGGATTTAACGGGAATTTTTTTTCTTTTTTTGGTTAATAACGCAACCAAACCGAGCAAGGGGACAACCGCTGGTTTACCGAGTTGGAGTTTATAGGAAGATTTTCTTCACTGTGTGGTTTTCTTCTCACACCCAGGACCGGAAAAGAGCATTTTACCCCTCAAGACAGCTGGCTTGCGGCCCCCCCGCACCGATTTGCGCTTGAAGTTGAGTGGTGAGTGTTGGTGCGATAAAGGGGAAGCTACCTGTTTGCTTCATATCAAGAAATATAAAAAGAAAGCTAAACATGAAACAATATTAACCTTACGTGGTTAATTTTTTTTACGCTAAATTCTCACTAGGCTGGCACTTCCTGCCTTCATGAGCTTAGTCTAAAAAGGAGTGAGGGGGCTGTTGTGAAGGTGGTAAAAACAAACTTCCACAGTAGTAACAGTGGCCTAACTACAATGTAGGGCAGCCAAGTTTATGAACATATGCAGTTTTCAAATAATTTTCTTTTTAAATCACGCTAATTGACACAAAAGGCCTCATGTTGTCCATTATTAGAGTATTTTGAGCCGCATAAAATCAGTTAAAGCGTGTCTTCCCAGAGTGAAGCGCCAGACGCGCGTTTCTCTCCGGAGCCACGCAGGCATTTGTCTCTGGGGTTAGTCAGGAGTACAGACAGAGGTGCTGTGTGACGGAGCTCGAGATGTTTGTGCACATGCTGCATTCAAGTGCTGCCCGATTTTTGATTGCCATCTATACTGTAGCTCTCAATGCTGACTAGCAAAATAGAACTAGCAGGTAGAATCTCAGTGTTGTGGTGCTTTTTTTTTATGTAGCTCCTCTATCATGTCACAAAGACTCACGTACCTCTGCAGCAACACCACCTTTCATGTTTAATGGAACTAATTCCATGTAGGGTTTATACATTTCCCTAACAAGTGTACTGTCTTTCCCAGGAGAAAACGCGAATCCCTTTTTGGGTTGTATCTGGAAGGGCATCCGGGGTTAAAACAATCAGTAGCTTCTTCTTTATGCTGTTTAACTTGATTAAATTACAGCAGATATTGTTAAAACTGTCTCCCCCAATCAGACTGTTAATGTTTAGATTTTTTTTAACGAGTGTAAACTGCATTTGCATATACAGTACTCATTACTTAAAGCTGTGTATCAGTTACTTGTAATCTCACACACTGTCAGTTACTTATCCCATTTATAGACTACTTTCAACTGCTCCCTATATCTCCTACTCTTCACACTTACATCAGGCTAATTTATTTTAAGTGGGTGCTTACAAATATAACATCTCCCACATTCCCTTTACTAAATTTAATCTGTTTTTATTTGATTAGATATTTTACTGCTGTCCACACTGTTAGCAGTTTGAGCCAAACTTTTGTTTCAGCCATTTATTCACTCTGAATTCCTGTTGTCCTCGTGTCTCTACTCCTTGGGCACTTTTCAGTTCAGTTCAGTTCATTTTTATTTCAAACATTTCAAACATGTGCCTTCACAATCATTACAAAATATCATTCCATTTAGTTTACCGCTTTTCTCACCTGTTCACCTCTCATTTAAATTGTTACTCCTTAAATGTATAATTTCGGGGAAGCTGACTTCATTTTTACATATATCCTCTGGCTGCTGCAAAGATCTTCCCAGTGGTGACACTTGTACCTTTTTTCACTGCTTCCTGACAAAATTTTATTAAACAAAAACGTGAATTGAATTTGTTGATAATAAAGGATTTAAATTGCTTTTACAGCATGCCTGTTAATGTCCTGTTCATTGGCAGGCTAAGTGGTTTATACATCAGGGCGATCGTGGCTCAAGAGTTGGGAGTTTGCTTTGTAATCGGAAGGTTGCCGGTTCGAGTCCTGGCTTGGACAGTCTCGGTCGTTGTGTCCTTGGGCAAGACACTTCACCCGTTGCCTACTGGTGGTGGTCAGAGGGCCCGGTGGCGCCAGTGTCCAGCAGCCTTTCCTCTGTCAGTGCTCCCCAGGGTGGCTGTGGCTACAATGTAGCTGCCATCACCAGTGTGTGGATGACTGGATGTGTAAAGCGCTTTGGGGTCCTTAGGGATTAGTAAAGCGCTATACAAATACAGGCCATTTACCATTTTACTTTTATTTAAAAAAGCCACATGCATTTTTTATTTTATTTTTGGAACCATTTTTTAACTGTTGTCAGCTGCTGTCACTCAATTAGCATAACGAACAGCAGGCCAAAGAAGAAAAGATGCCAGAGCTTGTCGTGACACTGGCAGTTCACTCAGTACGATGTGCTGAAAACAAGTCGCCCTTCACATTTGCTTGTTTCATTCTCAGGATTGACAGCAGAGCAGAGAGGCTCCATGATTTACTGTGTATTTCAGACTGAATCCGAGCTGGATTCTGTTCAGTCTTGGCATTCATCCTCTAATCACACACACCATTAACCTCTGGGGGGAAAAGGAATGGAAACGCTGTGGTGGAATTTAACCAGATGTTGTAGCTGCTTGGATAGGCGGAGCAATCTGTTTTATTGCATTTCTGCAAATAGTTTTTTGGACGATAAACAAACACCAGTTTTTATGGTGGTGCTTTGTTTTTCTCTCCGCATCCCTGCTTACATTTGTTACTGGTTTTAAATGGAGATCAATGTGTGCTGAATGTCGCAGTTTGCTCACTGACGTCAGCACTCAGACCTCTAAAGTTTAGCTGAAGTCATTACCATGGTATTAAAAGATATATTTACTAGCATCATTATAGGTTTTGTTGAAAGCAGTCAGCTGTATTCATGTGTTATGGATTGGAGGGAACCAATGCAATTCCTTTTCTCTCTTTTTTTAACACAACTTATACAACTACAAAATCACAATTTTCAAGCTCATGTGCAACAGATTTATTGCATTTGCAGATTTATTATGTTGAAAAGTGAAAAGTGGAGCTGCATAAGAATTTAAACATAATCTTGTGATGATTAGTTGTTTTTCAAAGTGGAAAAAAAAGTATTTATAGACCTTTAACTTAAGTAAGATTTATATTCCTATTTAAGAAGCTTAATAGTACACAGGCTGCACCTAAGCAAATTAACTCATGTCAAACGGCACCATTTAGAATCATATACATGAAATTATTGGGTTATAGTTATTGATTTGTTTATGTGTATATCTCTTTAATGTTAAAAGCTGTTGATTATTTTAATTAGATTTCTATTACTCAGTAGCTTGAGCTGTAATAATGCAAATCATTTTCAAAATAATAAGCAACTAAAGCGTCTAAATTAAATAGTATATGGGGTATGAAGTGCAATAATTGCACTCACAATATAGAGTGCATTGAAATACTTAAAGTACAAGTACATTAAAGCTGATTAAAGTAAATGAGCAAATGTACTCATTGTTACATTCCTACTGATCCTATCTGTGATCTCATCAAGTGGTAAAGAAGATTGTAAGATTAACAGTAGTCGACTCCAATAGCGTTGGTGGTGATGGGATTTACATTATTTACCCCGCCTCTGCTTTTATCTAATAGTTTGTCTGGTGTGAGGTACAAATTCCCACATTCCTGGCAGTAGATGAACGCCTCATCAGACCACATAACCGACCCAGCTTTCTAACGTTAGCGAGGTGGCTAACAGGATTTAGCTGACTGGAGCTACGTTGCATCGCAGCGCGGAGAAATCCCCACAGAAGACACGACGAGCTCGCAGTTTACTGACAGTAACTTTGTGTTACCCTACGCGTTGAGACACACAGCAGGAGCACAATGCCAGGTAACGGCGACCCGCGAACGGTTACACGTTAGAGCTTCGTCGTGTGTGCGTGTTTGCCGCTGCTGTTGTTCCCGGAGCTCAGCCTTGTTTTGTTGACCTGCTTCAGTGATGCTGCCATGCTGTAGCTGCGTGCTAGCTCATAGCGGAGCACACTTTGTTTGGCCTCTAGCATTCAAATAGAGACGGGGTTTGCCCCAGATGCGTGCTTTACCTGTTCTAGTAGCTTATTGTATATTTTCGTTTAATACGTGGTTCGCATTTAAGCCGTTTTAAGAAACCCACTTAATGACTTTAAAAGGAAAAAAAGAGCTTTTCTTCCATCCAGCCTCTACCCTTTGTTGTTGGTGGGGTAGCTTTCACCTTAGGCCCGTTCACTGACAGCGCAGCTGTGCGTTTCTGTCTGTTTGCAGCCGCTGGGAACTAGCCACTTCGCATTACCTCGACTGAAACTACCAAATCCTTTAAACCAACTTCCCAGGTATGCCCGGACACCTGGTTTAGAGCCGTTAGCAGGCTGTAAGCCACCGCGGCACAGCTCCTGTTACACACACGGACTGTCAGGCTACACGGACCGCTATGAAGCGGGTTGTTTTTGCATATCAAAGTCTTCATTGTGCACAGTTGGAACTGGACATGGCTGTAGGAGCTCCCCCCGCATTTGTCTCCCCGCAGGTTGGATGTCTCTGCTTGACATTCAGAGTTTATTTTTACACTTGCAGGTACACAAAGTATCCATTACAAACGGAGTCAAGAGGACTATTAAGCCGACATTTGGACATTTGAAAGGTTTCAGTGGTTATTTAGTTGCAGTTCCAGGGATCTGAAGGTGAATTTGAACGGCTGTTTCAGCTTGATTTTAAACCACTTTGAAAAATGTAAAAATTAGTAACTAAACTTATACTTTTGCAGTTTGTTTTTCCAGTTCGTTCCTTGCCTCAAGGGGGGAAAACTACTAAAAGTATTTTAAATATGTGGAACCAGTAGCTATTGCGTTAATAGAATTTCCCAAAGCCCTTCTTTCCTTAAAATATCCCAGTTTTACAGATCAGGACAAAAAAAAAAATCAAATTCAGTAATAATCTTCTCCTTTTTTTTTTCTTCTTTTTTTGATGACATTTTCCCCCTCTGACACAGAACAAAATTTGCTTTGAAAATGTCAAATGGTCATTAATTTTGCATATTTCCACCCACTCAACACAAAGTACATACAGTTTTCAGACTTAAGTTCTCACTATCACAACAAACAAGCCAGCAAAATGGTTTTTGTTTTGTTGTTTTTAGCTCATAGAAGAGTCAACCCCCCTCCCTTAAAAAACAAAACAAACAACAACAACTTAGAAATATGACATTGAGTTTATCATCCAGTCCAAAAACTTCTATTGCAGCTGATGATTGCTGTTCCAAGATAAAGCTGCTTGGATTCAGAAGTTGAACTCTGTCCCCTCAAACTTTCTGTACATTTTTGTTTTTGACCCCTCCCGTGTGGCTGGATTGCAGAACAGCATTTTACATTTCTACACTGATCTAGGCTTGCCTAACTAAATATTACATGGTAACCACCACATGGTTATGCAATGTGAACATGTTAAGTGCTATGTGCATCACATGCTGGCGAGGTCTTTGCACTCTTGTTAGTTATACTTCAGTGGGGGTGGGATGATGTCAGTGACTTGGCAACTTTTGGAAATTAATCTTAGAGGTGTTCTTACAAATTGAACTTTTTGGAAGTTTAGATCATGCATTCAGTATACTTTTATAACCATTTGGCGTTTAATCTGAGAAGCTGGAAACATAACTTTCGTTTGATTGTGTGGGAAAAAATATCACCTGAGCTCTAACCTCATGGCTTTTACCTGCTTTTAGCTGTCTGCTTGCATACTCACACCCCTTCAGCGTCTCAACTGTTATTTTAAAGCTTTGGCTGATGGTAAGTCCGATTCATTACACAACACTTTATCGACTGCAGTAAAAGTGAATGTTAGCGCACAGGCTTCAAATGTTCTGCAACCTCTGTCTTGTAAATTTTTCCCTTTGTGTTTTTTTTTGTTTTGTTTTGTTTTTTCTTCACCTTGTTCAAGTCCCTGCTCTGCATCGTTAGACGTCTTTATCGTCGCCCACGGTTGGGCAGAAACAGACACACCTCTTCTTCTTAGTCTACTGACCTACTTAGATTATGCTTGTTTGTGTGTGCTCTTCTGAGGAACAGCGTGTCCGTTCTGTCGCTGCGTTCGTCGAACGGCCGGCTGCTGCGGGTCACACTCTGCTTAAACATGTTTGTTTTGTTGTGCTGAGGGAGACGGGGACTGCAGGCGCGGGTGTCGCAGAAATATTATGGGCTGAATTTTGAAATGGGTGAAGTTTCTTTGAAGTCACAACACATTGCAATGAGTGAGTGAGTCTTCATCAGGATGACCTCCGGAGCTGTGAGCAGAGCTCGGTTGAGATCATCATTTTTCTATCCCCCCTCCCCCCGCTGCAAGGCTGCAGTTGAGTCATGACAAGTCTGTTGCATCTGGCTGGCACTCTGAGGATTATGTCATGATTGGGCATGTCTCATCATAGTGGCAATCCTGTGTGCGTAGAAGCAATCGCACAAATCTCATCAACTCACTGTCTTTTCTTAATAGATTATTGGATACTTGTGATCTCGCCACTGGCTTCAAGCTTAAACAGTGCTTATGACTGCAGAATATTAGGCTTAATTAATGAATTTAATCATCTGTTTTAAGTATCCCGTGTGAAAGAGGCTACACTCAGACACCCCTGTTGTTTTAGATGCCTGTTTTACAGCATAAAGGTGAAGCTGCACGTCTGAACCACAGACTACATACATTTTCACTGTTTAAGCAGGATTGACGAGCTCTGTGCTTTGACTGCACAAGTGCCATGCACAGATACAGATCTCTGTAGTAGCCAAGTAACATGGAAATAAAATACTAGAGAGAGTCCATTATGGACTAGAGAAAAACTCCCAATTCAGTGACTAGATTTAGCAGCGCTGAGGCCTGAAAGATAGTGTTTTGGGAAAACTGTCAAAGTGGTCACACCCATTAACCCCTATTTATTTTATTTATTTAAATGGTACAGTCTTTATGAAAGGACAGAGTATTAATAGAGTTGTTTTGGTGCCTGACTGTAAATATTGAGACATTGTGCTTTTAAAGCCATATTGTGCTTTTAACCCTTGTATGGTGTTCGGGTCTGTGAGACCAGTGTTCAGTTTTTTTCAAAAGAAAAATTAAACAATTAATTATTATTTTTTGTGTTGTGTTGTGTCTTTCCACTCACTCCACTTGATTATAACTGATTTATTTATAACATTTTATATAAAAGAAAAACGAGAAGCACATTAATTCATAAATGTGATCTAACAAAGGTAAAGGGAAAAAATTAACCATGTTTGCTGTTCATATGTCTTGTAATTGGGATGAAGTAAACATCTGTTGAGTAATTTAACATAAAATTGTTTAGTGTTAATTTGGAAAGCCAAAACTCTAGCGGGTCCACCAGACCCATGAACACTGGCTGAGTAACAAAAATACGAACACCACACAAGGGTTAAAGCCATCCTTAAGTGGCCACTAGAGGAACTGCTGTTTTCGGCACATCTTCATTGGCTTCATTTTTAAGCCCCGGGTGTTGCCAATTGGTGTGGACACAAATTTAGCATTGTACTCAGTTGTTGTAATGAGAATTGTTTTATTCTGATAAAATTCAGGCCAGGTGTGGATGCCGTGTCCAGTCTCGAGCTTTAGATGGAAATTGCGTGGTTATCCAGGGGCTGCCCCTTTTTGAAGGAGAAGTAGGTATTTGGATGGAGGGGGGAAAACCTGATGTGATGTCACAGTTTTTACTTTCACTTCCACAGTGCAGGTGGAAGTAATCATCTGCTAAAGATGTAGCTGGATGCTAGTACGTGTTCAGGGAATAGTTTTATTGCAGAGTATTGGTAAATTATTCTAACCCATTGGGATGTGATGATCGATAATAATAAAAAAAAAAGTATCTTTACTTATTGCCAAAGGTGTGTACTGAACACAGATGTTAGCTGTTGTCTTTCTAATGACTCTTAAAGCAGCAGCACGGCTGTATTTTTACATTGCAAGATGCGGCCCTGTTACATGTGATGACTCTCTGTGTTTGGCTTGATTGAATCATGCGTAGGCCTTTGCTGACTGCAGAAAAATAACCACACACACGTTTGCGCTTCTTCACCGATCACGTCACTTGGGTTTGGCTTTGCCTTGTTTATATGGGACTTCCTTAGATACGCTGAGATAGCGGTTTATAAAGTCCTCTCTTCTGTGGATTTGATGGGACAATACTTGCACTGTTTATTTTTGTATTCATTATTTTCCATATTTGCTGTTTTTTAATGATAAAATTTAAGAAAAAAAGAAGTGTTAAGAGTAAAGTTGTGTACTGATTCCATCCAGGTGGTGGGGGAAGGGGCTTATCTAATCATCCATCACTGTAACAGTGCGTTTATCTTTCTTTTTAGCCCACAAATGCAAGTCTGTTTTAGTTTTCCACAATTGTTGTGAACTGTTGTCACTGTTGCTACTTTGGCGTTGACTGGGTGTAAGGCTGGGGGTTAAATGATAGTTTAGTCTCATGTCATTACTGCGAAGTTAAAAAGACATGCATCAGCATCTCTGAGTAAGGATTACATGTTGGCACACAGCTGAGTACTCTGCTTCATGTCTCAGTGTTTATTTAACTCTTTTTTTTTTTTTTTTTAAAGTAACGTTGAGTTTCAAACTTTAGATGTAAACCCTATGTGGCTAGACGTTTTGGTGAACAGCTGTATTTAGTGGGGAAATAGGATTGACTTTAACATTTGGCTGTATTTTCTCTTTCATTGGTCTACACAAACCTGATTTAAAACTGGGTGTTTGTTTGGCTTGTGATAGTGCTGCATGTCTTACTGATGTCTCTCTGGACCCTGTGTGTGTGTGTGTGTGTGTGTGTGTGTGTGTGTTTCTGTGGCCTTTCACTGCAGCGCTGTAATTCACCCACCTGGAAAATAACTATTGATCAACGTCATAAAATGTCAAAGACTCTATTAAGTCTTCAGGCTCATTTGGGTGTTGCAGAAGAATGTTTTAGACATCACCGAGTAGGATTAGTCCAGGCAGGTGTTGCCTTTCAGTCTGTTTCCTACTCATAACCTGAGAGATGCAGAATTACTGTTCAATGGCTTTTTTTGTCTTTTCCTCCTTTATAAGCAGAGCGTCTTTAGTTACAGCTGAAAAACTGCTCTGACAATGCTGATTGAGATGCTGATGGTCAATTCGATTTGGAATCCCAGGCTTAAATAATGGAGCCTTGATTTTAAATATGATAATGTAAACTAACAAGAATGAGACCCAGCTGTGGGCTAGCGAACGGGAGTTGCGCAGCTTTGCTCTTCGGTTGTCTGATTGCGTGCATACTGTAGCAGGATGATCCAGACTGTTCGCTGACAGTCACACCTGTTCCTTCTTATTTCACACAGAGCCAGCTGAGATGAGCGGTCCAGAGGTGGCTAAGACACCAGGAGGCGGAGCTCCAGAAAAGGAAGGGAAAGAGCCGGTTGCCAATGGCCATGCGGGAGAAAACAATGACGCCAACCCGTTTGCTGAATACATGTGGATGGAGAATGAGGAGGAGTATAACAGACAGGTACATGTGACAAAAATGGATACTTTAACTCCTGAAGGTCCAACTCACTCTTTTTTTTTTCCTTCTTCTTTTCAGTCCATCCTGTTTTGTTGTTGTTGTTGTTGTTTTTGTTTTTAAACCTCACCATCCTGCAATCCCTCCACTCTTAATTTGAAAGTTTGATTCTGCCCTGAGCTGCTGGTGAAGTTGCTGTTGAGATAACATAATGCTTTATTCACCCTCAGGATGAGAGGCTCACCTGAGAACAGGTGGATTTATTGCTCATTTATTTGTCAACAGTACTTGAAAAACAATGTTTTTGGATGATATGCTAATAAAAAGAGTTATTAAAGATTAATTTAATGGTTAATTCTTGGCAGACTCGTACCCCTCTCCCCTGCCACTAATGAACTCTGATGCCTATGCTGCATCAGATACAAGGTTTCTTACCGAGAGTTGAGCATTTTTGTCAGCTTGTGACTTAAGCGTGAATTTGTAACGTCTGAACGTTTCCACGCCTTCACTTATTGTTCCACTTTACTGCTTATCTTATTATTTATCATTTCCTTTCCTGTGTCATTGTCTTGCAGGTAGAGGAGGAGCTGTTGGAGCAGGAATTCTTGGAGCGCTGCTTCCAGGAGATGTTGGAGGAGGAGGACCAGGATTGGTTCATCCCTTCGCGCGACCTCAACAACCAGGGGGTGGGGCAGCTGCAGCAGCAGCTCAACGGCCTGTCGGTCAGCGATCACCACAACAACCTGGAGGAAGTGGCGGTGAGTCAGATGCGTCTGATTGCGCTGCGCTCACTTTGTCGGTTCTTGATAAAATGAGTAATTTTATTCTGTTTCCTTCTCTCTGCAGAGGAAGAGCATCTTGAATCCTGAAGCAAAGGAGTTTGTCCCGGGGAAGAAATACTAGGAGTCCCCCTCACCCCCATGGAGCCTCAGCACGCACGCACACACATGCATACACAAACACACTCAGACACATGCACCAGTCCTCTCATATTCTCAGAGACTCTGGCGGCCACGGCCGCACACACGCTGATCCTCACACGCAAGCATGCACACGCACACACTTGAAGTCAGTGGCGTGCTGCCAGGCCCGATTGGGGGGTGGGGGGTTTTCTTTTTTTTTTTTTTCTTCAATCTTTTTATTTCCTGTTTGTTTCTTGTAAACTGAGGGACATTGGGGATGGGTGGGAGAGGGGGTGTAGTACCAGCTCTGCCCTTCTGTGGGCGCTAGCTCATCATTGCATTTCACACCACGCTGTTGATGTTTACAGAGCATGCAGATCTCAGCAAGTCCCTTGAAAAATAGGCAGCTACTTGGGAGTGATGCCAAGACAAAGTCTAAATTCCAAAAGTTTAGTCTTTTTTTTGTTTCAGTGTTAATTTGTGTCTAATTGGGTGAACAAAACAAACAAAAAACACATTTCCAGCAGGTTGAAGGTTACTATGTTGCTGAGGTCAGAAGGATGAACATTTCAGGGGACTGCAGCGGGCTTCTGCCGTTGCTCTGTAAAGCCATCACAGTAACCCGTTAGCGTTTGCTCCTACGATGTCCTGTGACATCACGGCTCATGTTTATCTAAACGATGGATGGTTATTTGTATCTGCAGCGGCTCTGTTCCAAACCACGTGCAAACCCCTCAGCCCTCTCTCCCTGCCGGTTGAATCGATCCGAACGCTCATGGATGGGTGGCATCATGGAGAAGAACTTGTTTTCCCAATTTGTGTTGACATCCATGCTTATTTTTCATCAAGTATCCCAATCATGAGTTAAATAAAGGAGTTGAATAAAATTGTCAAACATCAAATTTTTTTTTTTTTTTTTTTAAATCTTTTAAAAACTCAGTCATCTTTTTGTGTGTGTGCACAGCTTTAGTTCACGGCTCAGTTTTTGTAAGGTGTTCATCCTTCTTACGGGGGCGGGGGGTACTTGGTCTGGAACGCAGCCACTGCCTCTTTCTGTCAGCTTGGTTTGTTTAGGATCAGATCAAGTGTCCATATCCAAATCGGGTTTTTCAAATAGCATCTCATCCTTCCCCTTATTTTTCCTTCACATTTTTTGTTTTTGAGGATGAGGCTCTCTACTGGGTATAGTAGCCTGTGGTGTCCATTTAGTCCTGTTGGTAGGAGGAAGCAAGTAGGGAGAGGTGATTGTATCGCCATGGGGATGGCAGTATGGAGGATGTGGCGGTCAGTATTTAATCCTTGCCGGTCTTGTCCTACCCTAGGAATCTGACTTTTTGTTTTGAGGAAGTTCTACTTTAAATCTTTGCGGTCTAGAGTTCAAAGTGTCTCTCCCTGATGCGAGTATAATATCCATTAAATCGTGAGCCAGTAGGAAAAAGTTACATGTGACAATACTCTTCAGGAAATCCAGATTCCTATCACCAGTAATCCTGAATTGTTTCTTTTTTTCTTTTCTTTCTCTGAATCTCAGCCATTTTGGCTTGAACGTGGACGTAGTATTGTCCCAGGAAAAGTAAGATCTCGTGTATTTTTGTGGTAAGCAGAGATTATTTACATTGTGTTTCAAAGTATCTGACAGGTAGTGCTTCTGTCCACTCATGCTGCTTTCCGAGGTTTCTGTGAGAGACGGTGAAGCGTGGGTTTAAAGGGGAACTTCCTCAGTGTTGGACCACAGATGTCAAATGACACCCTGGTGACGCCGTTAGGAATGTCCGCCAGGTGGATTGTACAACATGAAATCATTTTTGGTGATTTTCATTTTCTTTTCTTTTTTTTTTTTGAGTTGTGTGATAGAAGCCGTTAAAAAAAAAAAAAAAAGAAAATAAATAAAAGTGTATGAATTTCAAGATAAACAAAAATGATGAAAAAAGTTGAATAAAGCAGCTAAAGACAAATGTTTTGTTTGCTTTTCTTTTTCTTTCCCCCTTTTCTCTTAATCTGTACACACACGTGACTTTTCCTGTGATAATTCTGAACAGTCCAAGAAAATCATATCGAAAATGTTTCACAGCTGAGTTCATTGTAAAGGTTCTTATTTCAAAGGTTCAGGACGATATTCACTTTCTTTGTCTGTGAAGGTTCTCAGTCATCCAGGTCATCGTAGTCAAAGGAGCTTGCAAAGAAAAGAGTCTGGACTTCTTTAAGTTGCTTGAAGACGTTTCACCTCTCATCCGAGAAGCTTCTTCAGTTCTAAGGTCAAATGGTGGAGAGTCCCAGATATAAACCTAGTGGGAGTGACCCCCCACAGAGGGACAAAAGGACCCCCTAATGATCCTCTAATCGCCTGAGCCAAACTTTCTTTCAAGTCTGAGAGCGTGGAAGTTGGATCATAACACGGATCGATAAGTGAGGTCAACGTACGTGGCCAAGTTAATGGGAATGTGCCGATGAACTAAACACTCGAGAAGTCGGAGCTACAGGGAATACTGAATAAAATCAAGATTATTAAAGTTAGAATAACATTTCAGTGGGAATTCACAGATAGTTATCGCTTCAAATGTCCGCTGAACTTCCTCGGGACTGCTCCGTGTGAGCTATCGTCCAAGATATTTATGAGTATTCGTATTCATTCCCTCTGGAGCTTTGGATCATATCACGGGATCTTTTTCAGCGTGTGGTTTTCATTATATTTCTGTTTATAAGTCCAGCTGTAGATGGATACCGCTGAAAATGAGCAGCTCCCAAATGTGCAGCGGTTGCTTGGTCAGCCACTATTAGCTTTTAATTGCTTAAAAATGATCATCTATCTAGACTGACTGTTTGCTAACAAATGGCCAGTTTTTGGTTACATAAGCGCAAACCTTTCTACTAAAGCTGCGACTGCTTAAACAGCGACGCTCAACTCCAGAATATGTTTCACTGTCACTTACTCTGTCGTTTAAGCTTGTCTTTTATTTTTTGCACAAAGTACCTTGTCTAAGAATATATTTGTTTTGTTTTCGCATTCGAGGAGGCGGCGCACCATCAGTCTGTTTAGCATCAGCTTGATAAACGGTCATCTGATTGTTGCGTAAAGCTGTGCATGCAATTTGGCCTCACTGGAGAACCTGATCTGCTGCCCTTAAAGCAGACTGTCTGAGATCACCCGGAGATAACCTTTCACTTATAAACATGAGGACGTGGAGAATGCTTGATGCTGACCTTTGGTGGGCAAAACCATCTCAAATCACTCTGAGCCCTGCAGGCGTTAGGTAGGTTTGCAACTAAAGAGCAGCACAGAACAGTGATATCCAAGTAAATAAAAAATATATAGATGCATAGGATGGTGCTACATTTCATCTTTGAATAAAGGGTTAATTCAACTGAAGTTCACAGTGTGGATCTGAAAGCAGACTGGAGGAGTGACATCAGGATTACGTCTGCAGAAAAAGAGATGAAGGATTGGTTTTTGGTGACTATCCTGAAAATGAGCTCATGACTGTGTCGGTGCTCATTTCCAAAGCGAAACAGGAACAAAAGGAAGACGATCGAAATGTTAACAGACTAGAGGAGCCTGAAATCCAGGAATGTGAACGGCAAAGACTGCAAATCCCTCGATTTGTGTGCTGATATGAAGGAGCAGAGATATATGACCCCTGAAGTCACCACACCCTCTACATACAGCACCCAGGTGGAACCAAGGTCATTGCACAGGGACACTACTGTGTGCAGCACTATGAGGATGGATCATAAGAATGAAAAAGAGCTTAATTGGACTGTGCAGCTAGTTTTGCACTTCACCTAACCTAACCTAACAAATCCTCCTCTCCAGACCACTTGAAGCCCCTCTGCTTTAATAAAGTGCGACCAGTGAAAGGAGCCATTTTCTTCACAACTGTCCATTTTTACACGCTCACACAGCAGAGATGGGAATCACTAGACACCCCACAATATTGCTACGATAATTTACTCATGAAATGATATTACTGTGATGCTGAGCAGCCTTCCAGCTCTACAGGTGGGCCACAGGTTTTCAGGTTTCTTTCAGTTGGGAATGGTTGCCTTAGGAACCCCAGGAGCTCCAATCAGAATCATTAAATCTTATTCATCTCAGCAGAGACACTGAAGTTAGCATGGGGAATGATGGTTCGAATTTTTGTGGCATTTGTTAACATTTATTTAACTTAAAAAAACCCCAAAAACTAAGTAAATCATCCACCACAGCTGTGTGGACACGTAAGCCTCTGCCCAGCACGAGGATGCCAGCAAGTTCACAGCTCACCGTCTTCCTGCCAGCAGATGGTTTACTGCTACGTTGCGACTCAGCTTTTGTGACCTCGGCGAGATAACCGAGACTCACGCACAAAAGCCATGACCGCTATCTCCCTTTTCTGCGGAGGTGTTTGGACAAAGCAGCTCTACAACATTTCATACTAACATGCTGCACTTTAAGTCTAAATCAAAATACAAAAAATACATTTTTTTCTGAATGATCTGTATTGAGTCAAGATTCAGACTGTAGACCAGTGACAAGGTGGGCGATCAGAGAAGGCATCCTGCTGAGTCTAGGTGGAAATACACAAGATAAAGGGACAGACATGAGAACATAAACAGAATAAGCACAGGGCAAAAGCCTGCAAGTGTCAGGCTACTCACACAGAGCTTCCTTTGGCCACTCTGTATCTTAGGGCCATAGTTGAACTGGTACTCTTGTTTGCGGCAGCTTCCTCCTAGTCTCTGTGCAGTAAGTTGCTGGCTGTACGTGGGCCTGAGGCAGGGCGCTGCTCTGACAGATGGTTTTCAGCTCAAAGCACTCAGGTCCCCTTGCACAGCTGGGAGTAAGAAGAAAGGGGAGAAAGTGTCTGAAAATAGCACAGAGAGCGTGAGAGGACACGATGAAAAGGTGGAATTTGTGTCTGTGCCTCACCGGCTGCCCTGACCTAAAGAGTTCTGGAGGGAGGAGGCGCTCAAACCCCACAAGAAGGCACTCTTATCCCAGTGCTGGTCATCTAAATGGGAAGTTTCAAAGCACATTCATTCAAATACAGCTTCCTCTGCAATTTAGAGACTATATTTCACACCATGACTCAACAACAGTAACAACAATGTACTTCGATTTTGTCTTATTGTCTGCATATATATCGTTTACCAGTCTAACTATAATAGCATATATGTAAATCTCTGGTTTTAGACTGGTTTAAAATACTATTTTAAAGAGGTTTTTTTTACCCTTGGGTGTGCATGGTGTCATATAGCCCTGATTTGGTCGTCTCACCCAAATGACCTGTTTGGGAGGGGCAGCCAATTAGAAGAAAGCTGGCTAAAAGCGAGGGTGAAGGGAGATAAACCTTCCTGTTTCACACAGTAGATGAACTGAGAGGTTACATCAAGTCCATCGTAGCATAAAGAATGATCATTAGTAGTGGTGATGGAAAATAACCTAGTAGGCTAATTTTTTTTTTTTTAATTGAATTTTGCTTGTACACTTAAGCCCACAAACTAAGTGGGTTATACTCACAAGCTTTCCTAAAAGCATCTAGCCCATGGTCCATATTAAATGACTTAAATATAAGGCACGGGAGCCTGAATCGGGCCGGCAAATACTCCAGTTTGGCCCACTGGATGGCTTTGGAAAATGTAGAGGAGAACATAAGTTTTGGACTTTTAACTGTATTTTCATGCATTTTCGAGCTTTTGCTACAGATACAGTAATAGATTTCTGTAATTTTGCACATTTAATAGTTACAATTTGAGCCTAAAAAGTCGTGGTTACAAATTTCTCTCATTTGCTACACAAGAAATTCTTTATCACTTCAAAAAACGGGGGCATGAAGTTGAAATTGCACTTCTTTACTTATATCGAAACCTCAGAGATTAAATGTGTAGTTAAGCTTCTGTACACTGACACAAAGCGCAGTTTGACTGGCCTGGCACACATAAGATCAAGGTGAGTTTCACATCCCTGATTTATGGTCATAAAAATCTGTTCTACCTTTGTTTGTGTCAACAGCAGACCAGCCTTGAGGAGGGCTGAGCAGGTGCTGCAGTCCACTTTCTCTCAGTAGATTTCTTAGAAAATCATTACAGCTGGACGGACCATCGGTGGAAGACAGCACAACCACACCTGAATGTGCACAAACAGCGAAAAGTGGGTTTCACTACATTCAGCCACGGATTTGGCTGCAGTTTGAAAACTCTACGAAACACGAACACGAGTGCTATTTTAGAAACCAGAACAACAAAGGCTTTGGTTTGACGGGTTTGTTACCTGGAGCTCAAGCACACAAACACCACACGAATCAAATCAAACAACAACAAAAAAGAAGCAATCTAACCTCCCTTGTAGACAATCTCAGTCTTGGTATCGTTTGCCTCCTGCTGCTGCAACATGTTTGCTGCCAACAGAAGAAAGCTGAGTGTCTCTACACCTGCCGGCTACATGTTGAGTATGCATGCCTGCTTCAGAGAGAAACACACAAACAGTCCTTACCTTTTCCACCACATCCATCACAAACACCGCGCTGCTGACTTTCATCCTCTTGACCAAGGAAGAGCTCTGTCCCCCTGGCAACTCCTGCATCCAGTGTACCGCCAGGGCGGAGCCAACGCCCTGATTTGCCACGGAAACGGAAGGTGTGAGGATGCCAAATGAAGACATGAAGGCAGAAGAAGGAGGAGGCTGGGGGACAAAGCACAGCATGTGAGGGCCTGTGGTGGTGCTACTGCTAATGGAAGGAGTTTTAAAACCAACAGCCGGCCCACGTGGCTTCAAGGTTATTCTTTCAAAACAACAAACAAAATAAAATGGACCTGTCGTGTCTTCATACGTGCACAAATTCATCCAACCTGTAATAAAGGAGCTCGCTCACCTCATCTCTGGAGTTCAGATGTGGGTAGCGCTCCCTGACGGGTCCATAGTCCTTCTTGTAAGTGGTGAGAAATCTCCCTGCACTGTTGAAACCATGAGTCTGGTCAGGGGAAAAAAAACAAAACAAAACACAAACGGGCATTTTGGGGGGTTTAAATAGGAGTTTAGCTTGTTGTGATAGTCAGTCTGAGTGTATAATGTGAACAAACCTGACATCCTGACAGAAACAAGAGCTTGTTCAGCCACAGTATGCACGCTTCATATTTACTTACATCACCATGATGTCCTGAACTTGATGTGGTATTTTTATAGTATTGCACTGATAACCACTGATGCACTAATGTAGGTAGATGCTGATTTTTATCGTTTGTTTTAAATCATAACTCTGGATGCAACACTCCAAATTCGCCAAAAGATAAAGATAATAATTGTAGTTGTGCTTATATATCTCATAGACCTTATGCCAGCTTGTTTTGTTTTCACAGCTTGTTTGTGCTGCCCCCTGGTGGCCAAATAACAGGACTGCAAGTGAGGATTTCAATACGCGTTTCTCAATGTTATGAATTAAAAAACAAGGACAAAGCCTTGGTGGGGTCTTGCCACATTATTTAAAAGAAAAATAACAATTTGTTTGTCTGTTGTTTCCCACTGTTAGGTTAGACAATTAAGATCGGATCTTATTTCAAATTGAAATAAAAGTTTTAGTTTAATTCTCCTTTTCTGTTGGACTTTTTAAACCTGTGAATTTCAGTTGAACAACAACATGTTGCTGCTGCACTCCAACTCCCCATCAAGCTACATATTTACCTTCCGGTGCTCCGATGTAAGCATGCTTGATGGTTTTTTTGGTTCCTCCTCGAGTAATCTTAGTGCTTCATCGCTGTATTAAAGCCAAACTGAAGACTAGAGACTGTCCAGCGTGTCTCTGAGTGAAAGCCAAATGTTTTTAATTGAATTTGTTTATTCCACTGAATTCTACTGTGGAATTACAGCCAATTGGTACAAACAGCTCCCTGCTTCAGGGGCTCAAATGTGAATGTATGTGACTGTAAGAAATGATTTTTTTTAATACTTATTGTCATGTTTTAGGTA
The DNA here is from genome assembly GCF_057382275.1 of Copadichromis virginalis. NCBI lineage: Eukaryota > Metazoa > Chordata > Actinopteri > Cichliformes > Cichlidae > Copadichromis > Copadichromis virginalis. The sequence continues at coordinate 50,469,161 of NC_140620.1, forward strand.
CTTTTTTTTTTTTTATTACTTTTCTTCTTCTATTGCTACATATTTGTCCTCAGGAGTTGAAATGCAGTTGGAGCTGGTTAAGGTGATCAAATCTACGGCTCCCTAAAAAGTGGAATGCGCCACCTTTATATTAAAAAATCTTCTAGGTTGCTGTTTTGCATCTGCACTGTCACAAAAAATGTTTGTTATTTGTTGGCCTGTTCCACTTTCATTGTGGTAGTTTCAGTTTTGGGTTTATAGTAACAGTTTCAAATTACACACTGGCATCGAAGTGCAGAGTGCAGAGGCCTCTCTGCGGAGCTTGCATGGTCTCCCAGTGTCTGCATGGGTTCTCTTGGGTAGTCAGATTCTCTTCCAAAGACACCGTTGGGCTGTTGGTTGATGCTAGATTGGCTGTAGGTGAGAATGTGAGTGTGGCTGTTTGCCTCTAAGTGTGACCCGCCTCAGTGTTCTAAATGTGACACTAAACTAGATGAAATTTAGGTAAACACGATGAAGGAAAGCCCACATCAATCAGTCTAAAATGATCCACAACAATGCAAAGATCTTCTATAAATTCAACCTCATTTTTATTATAAATCACAAATGCAAACGAGCATTAAAAAGTCTTTGCACAGTACGATAAAATTAACATGAGCATACTGAGATCTGACTCTTTAGTGTCAAAATCAAGTGCAAAACAATCACGTTAAAAATTAAAAAACTGGCCGGCAAGTCTTCCTGCAACTCATTCTCATGCGCTGCTGCTGAAGGTGTGTTGATAGAAGACTTTGGCATTGGCGGCATAATCCATGGCTATGGTAGCACCTGAATGCTGCGCTCCGAGGCCGGCGCCACCGAGCGCCGAGGACCGCTGCAAAATCAGAAGGCTGTAGCTGCAGAAATGACCCTTGTGCTTGTCAGATGATGCCAGTTTATCCAAGACTTCAGTGAAACCTGGGGAGAGACGGAGAATCTCAGACTTCTTCAGGATAGAAGCTACTCAGGCAGAGGAAGTGGATAAGTTGAAGGGTTTCATGATGAGGGTCCATGGAGACACTGACCTGGCTTCAGGAGCTCCCAGCTCTTCCACACCGAGCCCACACACAGGATTGGCAGGCCGAGGTCACCGCTCAATAGTGGCTGTCAGGAAAATAAAAGAAGACGCGACTCAGAGAAACGTGATCACAAACAGGTGACAGCACGTGACTGTGTGGGTGTGTTACCTCCTGCGCTGCAGGTAAGACTGCTTCTACATGTTTTGCCAGGACTCGTCCAGCTTCAGCAAACACATGCCGACAGAGAGCGTCCCCTGCCTCGGCACCTTTAACACACACACACACACACAAAGTCTGACTTCTACCTTACCGCTTAATCTTTCACATTTCAAAGCAGACCAGGGAGTTACACCCTCCTACCTTCAGCCACCTTCTTGCAGAACCCTGCAAAATGAGACTTCTGGAAGTTTCTGTAGAGATGTGGCAGCATGCCCATCAGATCTGACACCTACGATAAACAGAGTTTTACCCATTAGACGGTATCGCTGTGTATGTCGACACATCTCTCCGAACTTTTGGGACTCTGACCTGGAAGTACTCCTCCATGGCTTTTCTAACATGCGTGGTGTCGTGAGGAGGAGCGACCAGTTTGTCTTTGCCGTCGAACACCGTCTTCACAGCCAGGTGAGCTATCCAGAAGGCTGGGAAGATGGACAGATAGCTCAGTCTGATCTATAAAGATATGAATAATTCACATATTCCGACATAGTTACCTGATCCCTCATCGCCCATCATGTGACCCCAGCCCCCACAGCCGATCTGCGAGCCATCAGGATTGACTAGTTTGCAGTTTGATCCGGTCCCTGATATCAGGACTATGCCCCCTGAAGACAAAGATCTTGATGATAACGCTGATATGCTGATACCATCAAGCCATAAAGCTCAGGGTCAGACAGTAAAGATGATACATAGAGCCACACCTAAAACAGTAAAGTATTAAACTGCGACCTGCTGTAACATTTTAGGCTAAGAGCAGCTCTTAAACACAAGTTATGTCAAATATTTAACAATCATACCGTAGGACAGTGTCATTGTGTTTGTTACATGAACACATTCATGGTTGGGGCAGCTCTGTCTTCCTGCTGAGGACTGGCTGCTGTATGAAGCGAGAACAGAAAATGGCAGCTTACCTCGATTGCTGGCCGTGGCCATGGCACCGATGGCGTCTGTGGTGATGAAGTAACGTTCGCTGAGGCTGGGGAACCGCTCCTTCATGAGAGCGATGAGTCTGTCGATGGCATCCTTCTGCTCGCCTCCGCTCAGAGACATGCCCTGCGTACGCAGATGCACACAAATCAGATGTTAGGGCTCACATTATTTCAATCAGCAACCGGCACACAGCCAGACTGACCAGGGAGTATAACGGCGTGCCTGGATCCAGCCCCGCCTCGACCTTGGCTCTTTGGACCATGTCGTCGATGGTTGAGATACACTTGTCCACGCCGACCAGCTGTGAGAGACAAAAAGTGTTGCAAAATAAATGGAACTTGCTACAGTATAACACAATGTAACAATGTATTCACTCAGAAGACAAGTATAAAGACAGTCTATTTAATGTGCAAACCCCTCATCCGGCCACCATCTGCCCCCTCTTTCCCCTTTCCAAATTTCTCCACCTGCCTCCATCAGCACTTCCGCTCACCCAGTGGTTGGTGGATGGTCCCGCCGTCTCTGCCAACACCTTCCCATCCCCTGACAACAACACTGCTTTGGAGTGCGTTCCTCCCCTAATAAGGAATTGACAAATACATGAACGGAGCTGCTAACCACCAAAGCAACTAGACATCATTATACAAGACCATTGTATGCATCTTCCCTGATAGAAACACACACACAATTTAAATAGATCCACAAAAAAGGCCCCACAAACCTCATTTAGACAAATACGTATTTATAGCATACTTTAAAAAAAAAATGATGACATTTTAACTGACAGAAACAGCCCACAAAAGAGAAGTGATCACGAGACACACATACTCGCGCACAGCCGTTAAGAAAACTCTTCACTTTCTAATTGACCTAAAAACTTGAATAAATGCCTGTAATACACACAAGCCTTACGTGACACTTCATCACAATAAACTTAGAAGAGTTTTACTGCTTATTTTAATTGATTCTCACCCCTCAACTCCGCCGAACACTCGCTCCATGTCTCAATTCCTGTTTTGGTCCGGGCAACTGCGCAGATATCGCGAGAGCAGAGGGTGAACGCCCTCCAACCTGTAATTATGACTAATGACCAGTAGATGGCAGCAATGTCTTTCTATTTGAGAAATTCAGCAGCAGCCTAGGGCTACAATCATGAAACAAACCAGGGGCCTTCAAGGAGACAGATGCGAAAACAATATCAGGTAGAACACGAACAAACACGTGATGTACGCTACAATTAGATTCCCTACAGAGACGTTAAAAATAACATTTAGCAACAGCTCTTATCTCCCTTTAACAGTTACACGCGAGTGTTTGCATCCTGCAATAACTTACAGGACGGTACTATTAGAGAGAAGCTGCATTGGCCTGATAGTGGCATCATGCCTCTGTAATGAGTGCATAAAGAAAATATGCACTCCGCCAGCATGTGAGGCAGTCTGCTGAAGTTTAAATAATAAGATGCAATGCAGGAGTACAGGGTTTTTTTTGACCTGTGAAGGAACACGAGCCAGCAAAAAAACCCATTTTGCGTCTGAGTCATAGTTTAAACATCACGATTGAGCGATTTAGCGCCATTTGGCTGAAAACTGGGGCGCTGCAAGCCAGCAGGAGGCATCTGCAAAGCATTAATTTTGGGGGCCAGCTTCTCCTGCCAGCATAGCCTGCATCACTCACAATTCCTGTGATGTTTATGTAATTTAAGTATTTTAAGTGCTAATCTTGAGCTCTCAGAAAGCTGGGTGGTTTGAAATGAACAGTAACAGTCGCTTGTAAATGTATTTATGAACTTTTTATGGGATTTAATTTTGAACCAAAACCCAAATTTGTGTAATTGCCAAAAATACTCATCCCAAACTAATCAATCACCATATGAGTTCATCATATTTTTAATGAGCCACTAAAGCTTTCTATCACACATGTTACACAAGGTTGAGGAGGTGGGAGGAGAGAAGGAGATGAGCGGCTCCGTGCGCGTACCACGCTGCTCACTCCTTCAGATGAAGGGAGTGAGTTGCGACAAGTATAACGCATTTAATACAATACCGGTTGTTACTTATTATTTCAAAATAAACGTGCGCTACGGGCGAAAAAACTCAGTTTAACAGTAAAACTCATTTTTTCCCCCAAGTAAGAAAGCATGTATAAATATTCCCCGTGTTTTTCACACTTCCATGAATAATGATTCTTCATGGGTAATGTTGATCTTCCATGTTTTACAGAGAAAGCTCATAAATTGAGAAGTGAAATTTCCTGACTAGAGTTTCTTTTTTGGGGGGCTGGTGGATATCACTTTTAGAGGATCCTAGAATAAACATTTCCCCATTCCGGAGACTCGTCGGTTTCAAATTCACGATCAACATAAAGCACATTGTGAACTGATATGACAGCAAGATTTTCAGTAAAGCCTACTGTCATAGGAGTTCAGCTCGTTTGTTTTACTTTGCCGTGTGTATACTAAAATAAAACTGTTTTAATTTAAAAACAATAATCATTTACACTTCTAATGAAGTATTCAACAAATATTTGATGCAATGCAGTGGGGGGAGCTGATAAGGACACAACTGGGTTCAGCAGGCTGTTCTCAAACAATTTCCACACTTTTAAGTGCAAAAACAAACAAATACAAAAAAAACAAATACAAAAAATTCCCCCCACCACCAACATAAATTGTCTATATTTAATTATCTAAATATCTTTGGAACATTTTCCACCCGCTGGAGAAGCTACACACAACTACAGCAAACTTCTCTTGTGGTTTTTGCAACCATACGCATGAAGTCAAAAGACATTATTCAGCGCTTTTATTGTGAAACCGATACCCGGAAGTGACGCGTTGTCGTATAAGCGCGGCTTTTCATTGGTCCATTTCTACAGGAGGAGTGAGAAGCGACAGATAGTCAAAGCAACCGACAACATTTGGACATTAAGTTTGTGAGGACTTCTCGGTGACAGTTTGGAACTTTTTCTTCTTCTAGTATCACCATGACACTGTTACATGCGCGCGAGCGTCGCGATAAACACGGTTTAAGGCCTGTGGAGCGGAAGTGAGAGAAGAGAGAAGTTGTTGAGGGGGTGAAAGAAGAAAAAAAAAGGTGATTTTCTTCTGTCAAGTTCAAGTCCAGTTTCATCTTTGTGGAGGACGGCGGGCTTTAGCGTTTTTGGGGGGCATGGACACCCACGTTAAGGAGGGACAGCTTTATGTGCAACACCAAAAGTTTGGAAAGGTAAGACCCAGGAATAGAAAAGAAAAGAAAAAACGCTGCTTTTATTGATAAAATGTTGCGTTCACAGAAATAAAGGAAGTGCGTGTAGCCACAGCCAGTGTTATATTACAGGCAAATGAAACGAAGTGGTGGTACTTTAATAAGAGCCTGTAATAAACAAGCCATAACTTCTCTCTCTTATCTCAGCAGATAATATTCCATGTAATTTATTCAGGGTCACTAAAAAGAATGACAGATCCGTGCAACCACACAAACTCCACTCTATACTCAGCCAGTTTTGTGGATAGCTGCTGCTCATTATTGAGAAGCAAATAAAGCCTTTTAGGGGAAGAAAGAGGCACTAAAACTGCTCGTGACAGCATTATGTTGTCATATTTTGATTTTTAAAAAATCACAACTAAGTGATGTTAACTTTGTACCTCCACCAGACAGATGGGTTTTTTTTGTACCTCGTGGCAAGTAAACAGAGCACTGGTGCAATTACAGGCCAGTGGCTTCAAAGATAATGCTACTGTACCTGCAGAAGGAGGAAGTCAGTGGCTGTGCCTTCAGTGATCTGGCCTTTTTTTGGTGTGGTGGTTTAGAGTAAAGGTGATGTGCATCTGTGTGCATGCAAATTCATCTCTGGGCTAAATGCAAGAACACATGAAACTAAAGTGAACTCAAGCTCCCCGAGTACTGTCAGGAAGGGAAGTTTGGTTGTGTGTGCGTGTTAGTGACAAGCTTTATGTGACTTTCCACAACAACTCATGATAAAAGTGTGTTAAACCATTAAAGTAGAGTCGGAAACCAAATCTATTTTCTACAAAGACGGCAGTCTTTACTTTCACTTCAGCTCAGCTGTCTGTACTTGCTGTTTACACCATTTAAACTCGCTGTCAGCATGCAGACTTTGTGTCGTCTCGCAGCCACACACAAGCAGCACAGCTACCTGTGTGTTTTTGTGTGCATGCTGGTGTCAGCGCTCGGCCTCAGAGCACCACTGCATAGGAGCTGGGTTACTCTTTAAGATTTGTAAGAGGGTCTTTGTCTCTCCGTTTCTCTGTGGTCATATGACATGGACCAACAAAACATTCTGGCTCCATTTCCTGCCCTGGAATCAACACTTCACAATGCATATTCATACGCCCAAAACATAGTTTCAATGCCTTTTTATAGGCTGTTTTCAATAGAGCGTGATCAGACCTAAATCTTTCCATTTTCAAAAGTGAGGCGTTGTCTTTTACAGTGTCGAGGACCGAAGACCAGAAGTACCCTGAAGGGTATAAAGAAAGTATCAAAATTGAGCAGAATAGAACAGGAAGCAAAATGCTGGCTGATCTGAAAGTGTTGAAACTAGTGCGAGGTTTGGTGGGTGAATTATGCAATCGTTCGAGCTGTCAGTGGACAGGGTAGGACGTTCCCACGTGTATGGTCGGAAAATGTGACTTAAGAGTGAAGTGGCAGCGTCCAACCCAAGTTTCTGTTTCGCTCTGTTCTTCTTGTCAAACATTAAGTAGACCGTAGACCGCATTTTATATTTAGCTATTATCTAATCAGCTGTTTATTTCACTGATTAAATTAACTTGTTAATGTTTTTGTCCTATATGGTAAATACGTGCTAGAGATAAAGGATTGAAACAAACAAACAAACAAACAAACAAAAGTATTTTGTTTGAAGCTGAAAGATGCTGATAGCCCCTGTTATCATCTGAGGGTTTTTTTCTGTCAACTTCAGAAAAAAACGTCTTCACAGAGAACAGCTGCTTCCACAGGCTGGCTCCTTGTGATGGGTAAAATTAAATTAGAGATAACTCTGCAGATCTGGCCCACTGTGGGCACTTTTGTTTGACCAGTGTTGTAGATGCTGTGATGGCACTGCGATGGCGCCCCATTTGCTGATCTGGTTGAAACAAAATAGGTCACACAATGATTTTTGTTTGGTATTCATTCATTTTATCATCAGTGCCAAGTCTTTACCAGAAGTAGCCCACATCCGCAAGATAACCAGAATGCGCATCATCCTTCTATAACTTACCCACGAGACAAATATTTCTGCTTTTCCTTTGATGCCACTCTGTGTCACAGCGGTATTCATAGGATCCAAAATATGGCATATTGCTCTGTTTTAACCAATCAGAAGCACATTTGAGCAATGCAGAGGTGTAAAACAGGGCAAATATTTGGGGTGATGCACCTTTATGTACACTGTAAATATGGTTTATTGGAAAACCATGTTTGAGATAAATATTTGGATTTATAAATCTTGGACCTGCAGATTGCAGTCCACTTTCATGCTGGAGCTGCACAAAGCTTTGAGTTTAAAGAGTGCAGGTGTGGGCATGACGGTGCAGCTCTAAAGCCAGGAGCTAGCTGCCACTTGAACAGACGGGGTGTGTCAGAATGAAGTGGAATTACATGCCCGGAGGCAACTACATTTATCCAACAGTGATTCATGTCTGAAGGTCCTCGCGGTGGATTAATGGGTTTGTGTGTCAGATTGTCTGTATTTGCAGGTAGCACCTCAGTAGCTACATCACATTTCTCGGAAAAGAAACAACAAATCATTTGTAGTTTGTGGAAGTAGCATACAGGAAGGTGTGCAGTTTTCCTTGAATAGTCTGCAAGAATAGTACAAAGGATCATGATGGCAGTATTGAAAATCCCCATCGATGCATTAGATTTGATATTTTCCCCTCTTTGCATAATGATTTACTTTCATGTCCTCCTGGTTTTACAAATACCTGATATGTTTGGACCGAACTCTGTAACTGTGAGTATTTTAAAGTGTTAGTTCTGTAAATTTTAGAGAAATTTACAAAACATTTACTGCACTTTACACTGGAAGACAGTGGGAGCAATTTCTTTGCGTACATTTTAATGTTGGGGTAGGGTCATTGTGCTTATCGTTCCCTGTTCTTATCAAGTCCTCGTTCCCATTCAACATCTACAGGCACAACAGTACTTCAGGGAGTTTGGTTCATATCTTGGCATAAAACCCCCCCAAACTAAAATCTTTTGTCACTCTCCCGATCACTCGGTTAGAACACAGAGAAAAGCTCAACGTCATTATACTGATTTATTTCCGGTGCACTTTCCCCCCCTTTGTCGCCTTTAGTCAACAGGTCATCATGCTTCAGTAAGCATTAATACTTCTGTACAGGTATCGTGTTACAGCACAGTGACGTTTTCAGAATTGTTACCACCCCTAAAAATACGAATACTTGAAAACAGAACTACCCTTTTTGTCTTTTGACTAAAACTACCATATAAATGAACTTTGTCATGGACTACGATATTACAGTAAAGCTTTTTAATTTTGTAATAAAAGTAAGCTAAACAGTTTACTGTATGAACATTTAGGCACGCACAAATGTGGCACATATTTGGCCAGTTCAAGCTAGCGTTTACTAACAGTCTAACTTTCTGACTCTGCGCATCAGAAATTCGGTACTCTTGCGGCTGGAAATGATTTATCATATTTGACAGACTTCCTCCGAGACATAGATTTCAGAAAGTCTTCACATTTCGCAGAATTTGTCATTTGTTAATGTAAAGCCGATGCTGCACGTGCTCGCTGAAACAGAACTGAACATTCAGCGTCTTAATAAGGACCTCATTCGCATGTTTGCACACGTTGGTGATGGTTGAGCTGTCATGAAAGCTGGTAGCCATCCCTGTCAGGAGCGACTTGAGTAACATGTCATCGCTGATGCGAAGGATTGAAGCACAGACCAAAAAAATCCAATGTTTCCAGCTTTCCAGGGAATACTTGTTGGTTTGAAGTGAAAGTATTTGAGAGTTGTTGTTTTATCTGATAGTTAATGCTAAGATAATGATGAGTTAACTGGTCACCAGAAATTTGTTAATAATAAGTCCTTTTTTATGCAGCAATTCCAACAAATCCACTGGTTCCAGGATCTTTAGATTTTCTGTTTGATCTTTTTAACTGCTTGTAATATTTCTTGACATTTACAGACCAAATGATGATCATAAAATTTCTCTGAGGATTAATCGGTAGCCAGAGTGCCTGTTCCTATTGGATCTGCTGGTCGATTTGGCTAAACTTAGACCTCAACTTCCACATTTTGCGACGACGTCATTGTTGAAAACCGCGTTGGCGCTGAGAGCGACCTCTTACCTGTGTTACCTGATTTCACAGACATTACTATTGCCCTTAAAATCTCCACTCCACACATAGCTGTTTTTCCATACGGCGTGTGCACAATGGTACCAGCCTCACCGTGTAGTAGCGCGAATATAATTTGAGTCAAATCAGCAGATCGTTTGGGAGCGAGTAACGGAAAGCGTAAATGAACCGAACAGGCAGTTATTGCGGTTTGCTCAAATGTTATTGTCTCACATTAGTTTCACTCAAATCTGAGCTCATTGTGATTCACGTTTGGTTTTTGGGTCGAGAGAATCTGCAAACAGTTGAGAAAAGCTTGAGTTTATAGACACCACAGAGGACTGAGGTTAGGGCAGCAGACCTGTGGTCAGAGCAGTTGGCCATCTCCTTTTCTCTTATAAAACGTCCTCCTCGTTTGTCTACCTTTTACATAAAGTCACACATAAACAGAGAGCCCTCTGTTTTCCACCAGATTCCTTTTAGTGCATATTACCAACAACACACGGCATGATACAGACAAACTTTTATGCTTAAAGAAACACACACACACACACACACACACACTGGCCTTGCATGTGCCACTGAGGTCTGTCTGTGGCCAGTAAGAGGATGGTGGAGTGGGTTATTACACTGGTTTATTACAGACAAAGAGCATCACGTGTTCACGCAGCGACAGACTGGTTAAATGTATATCTACCTGCCTGAAAGCATCTGTCTGTATGCAAACACTTATTGTAATGACAGTTGGAAGGACAAGCAAATGAAACCCAAAGTTTTGTAATCCTGACTGGAAACACAGTGGAATCTGTGGCATATAAACAAACAAAGAGTTGAATATGTGTAAGAAGTGCAAAATTCATTATTTTTTTCACCATTATGTTCAGTGCACAGCTACCTGAAGGAAAGAAGAAGAATTATATTATTATTATTATATATTATTATATTTCTTATACTACCCTAAAGTGGTAGTCAGTCATGAAGTATGGGCCATGTGCTTCTCTTCGATTCTTCCAGCTCTTGCAAACAGACAGGACATCACTGAGGAAGTTTCGCTCCTTCGCTCAAATACATCTCTTTTGCATAATTTCCACTCTGTGTAATAGCGGCTGATAACGGCCGGTTGCCTTATATGGAGCAGCTGTTTCACAGACAGACATAATGCACACACAGTCGCACACCCGCACATGCTTTAAAGTCTCACATCCTTTTCATGTATACCACTGAATTACATCACATTGTAAGAAGGGCTGATCGCGGTCTGCGTGTGTGCATTCGCTTGTATGGTCCACGGCAAACAGTTGGGCATTCTCACACAGACCCACACACACACACAAGCAAACATATATACACTGACACAGACCAGGATTCAGATGAAGGAAGCAAAGAGGATCCTCAGTAATGACAATCCCACACATTTCCTGTCTGTTTTGGCAGTTCATTTTAAAGGCTGCAGTGTGTGTCGGTGTGTGTGCGTGAAGGACTTTGGTAAAGCTGTCTTATTTAACGCGGGGACCTCTTTTATGGCTGCATTTGACAGGGATATTAAGACATTTATTATGAACACATTTACCTCAAGGCCTTCAGAGGTTATCCAGCTCAGCTTTTACAGGAAACCTCAGAAAGACCAACTAAGGACCCTGTAGGTTGTAGATATACACAAACCCTGTTGCTATAGCTGTATCTGAAGCATCATGCAAATATCATAATTCCACCTTTACATACTGAGTCACATGTTGATGATTTTCATGCAGCGGATGATAATGAAAAAGCTGTTAGGGCTTATTCAGTACGGCAGTACTGATGGTTGACAGTAAATACGGGCAGAGCATTTACTGACGTACAGTTAGGAAGTACTTCATTTTACATGAGGTGCTCTATTTTATTTCTTCTTCTTTATCCTATTAGTCCTTTATTTGTCAGTTACAGTTAAGTGTACTTCGCCAGTATGTTATATACAAATATTTAGATGCAGCACCTACCGCTTTGAGAGCTTTTACTGGTCCTAACAAGCATTTCCACTACATTTCCTTAAGTATAGCATCCAAAGACTGTCTATTACAGTCTAATCAACGAATCCCAAAGAATCCACAAGCTGGAGTTGACAAATTTCTTAGCTGACATGCAAATGAGTATTTCATGATTTACATCAATCTGACTGCTGGGCTAGTCTGCTGGCCTGGGCTCTGTAGAGTCAAAATGATAACAATATAATAAAATAACAATATTTAAATGGAATTTACTAAAATGTTTCTGACGATAAAGAAAAATAATATTTAACAGTGTTTTATTGATGTTCCCAGCTTGCAGGCAGCAAAATCAAGTGAAGGACGGCATCCAGCTTGTGTGAGCTGCTGTCTAACTAATTCAAAGCGTGAATCTATTGTAACAAGGTAACAGAAGCTTCAGCGTTGGGGAGCAACAGTAGTGACACAACAGAAGTCAAATGTAGAGTAAAATAAAAATATCTCGGGTCGAGTTTTTTAACCTGCTGATTTAAGTCTTCCTTTTCCTCACTGTGACCACATCAGGAGTTTCCATCCATCGTTTGCTTTTCCTGTCGTATAGAGTGCAGCTAGCAAGCGCTCCAGCGATGTTCAGTTGAGTTAATTACTTCGGCCCACACATCAGCTGGCTCTATATCTCCTCCTTGCATGCCTCCGTAGCCTGTTTGTGCTTGATGGTGACTTTTTGCCTCAATTTGTTGTTTCCGCCTTCAGCTGAAGCAGTTTTCTTGTTGAAGTTAGTTAAAGTAGCTCCTTTATTACCCTTAGTGTCAGACATATCTGTGCATGCTACATAAACGTAAACTTATATCATGTAAAACTATACTGGTTTCATTTCAAGACAATATGATATGCTATACCAACTGTTTTAGCAGGTTTTGGATAGCTAGGAGATGTCCAAGCCAACAAGTCCTTTTCTTTGTTTGCTAATCCACACAAGTTCAAAATAAAGCTAAATTATCGTCAGAATAGAGCTGATTACATATTTGGCAAATGGAAACTATGTTTTTCCTACTTGCTGCTTGGTCAAGACACTCAGAATATGAGAAGACTAGAAAGAGAAACGATAAATAATAACTAGCTATAGCGATTTAGCTTTAAAGGTCTTTAATGTGTCAGTAGGAAAAGCAGGTGTAAGTAAAATAGAAGCTGGCTGAATTCCTTCGAATCTCTTTAGCTTCTGGATCCTGTTATAATTCCCGTTGACTCACTCTCACACTTCTATGGAAGACAGCTGAATGGCATGAAGCCACTGTAAATGGTTTTAACCCTTGTGTGTCTCCCAACATGACAAATGAATGTGCCGTGATAAAGTATTTTTGTTAAGTTGTATATATCATGTCATAATACCACTTTTCTTTAAAAAGCTTTAACCCTTTAAATCGATGTCAAAAGTCACACACTGGGCTGTGGCTGCTGTTCCACTCAGCTTTCAGGTTCTTTGGGCTTTAATTTTCTGACGTACTAAATAATGTTTTCGCTTCTTATCAGTGAAGTAGAACCTTTCCTGCCGTTGTAATATTCATATTTCTCATTTACTTCTGTTCGCTGGATTTTCCCTGCTGGTCGAAGGACTTTACCCCTGACCTTCCTGTTACAAACTCAGCTGTCTGGCTGTCAGGCCTCGCTGAGTGATTGAAGGGGAAACACATCTTTTTCAGGAGAAATGTCCACATATGACTTAAGAGTAAAAAGCTTGGAGGAATTTTCTAAATAAAATAAGTTATCAGCTTCATGACAAACACTACTTTAGTCTACACTGCATTGACTACATGCAGCCGTACATGTCTTCATGTCTATTTTCAGCAGTGAACGCCGGGGCTCTTTTACACCTGCCGAGCTTCTCATTGTTCAGCGTCGGATCGCGTGCCACGTTGTTTGCTGCTGTCCTTGTTTGTGGAGGAAGAGATCATTGTTAGCTGTTGCTTCCTCACCGCTGGCCTCGGGGTAGAAATGATAAACCTGTTGCCAAATTTTGTCCAGGTCATTTTTTTTATCCCGGGAGATAAAAGATAAAGCAGGCACATTTCTTTACACAGAAGACACGTAAACCCAAAACCTCCTCAATGAGATATTTTTAGTTAATTTTTAAACTAAAGTGATGTACAGATGCAGTCAGAGCTGGAGTAGTTAGCTTAAAATGAACTAACTGTTAAACCTCAAAAACTCATAGAATTATTTTAATATACTAAATTAATCTTAATATACTAAATTAATCTATGTGTAAACTCAAGATGAGTAAATGCTTTTAAGATAATTTTTCTGTATGAGCAATGATGACTAATGCTGAGGTCTGCAACTGCTGCTGATTGAATGTAAAGGAAACAATGGCTTGTGCAACAGATTTGAGTTAAACTGCACTGGAGTCATCACCACATGCCTCCTACATTAAGCCTCAGACAGCAGAGCGGTAGAGTAACAGAACAGCCTGGAAATCTCATTTTGACTCAGAATTTCTGAACCTTAACTTTACTCTTCATCAGTTTTTAATCATTTGTGGACAATTTTGCGTTCCCCTCTACTGCTATCAGATCAAACCACACACTTTTAGCTCGTTCGACAGACATTAACAGCATAATGTAAATCATATCTTGTGTTTCAATTCAAATTCACCTTTTTCTATCCTTTCAGCCTGTCCCACCCACTTAGGCAGCTTTCAGATTTAGTTTAAACTCAGCCTACTTGTCTGATCGCTACATGAAAAACAAACTTGTGTTTCTTTTCTTTTTTTCGCCTGTCCCATTTGGTTCTTTAGCCATCAGAATTGTTGTCTGAAGACCAACAAGGATACCCAATGGATTTACTTTGCCAAATGGATCATCGTGGCATTGCCGTATTGGTCCATTTGGTCGATCTTTGTTTTTATTATTTATTATATTTTATTTTCAGATGTTACAGACGGGACAGACATGAGTGAGAGATAGGAAAGGGAGAAAGAAAGAGGAAGGAAAGGAAAAACAGAAGGGGAGAGGGACAGTGAGAAAGGGGGGGAGAAAAAAAATAAAAATCTCCTGGATCACCTGTTGAGAGAAGAATAGAAAACAAGCAAAAAAAGACAAAAAAAACAAAAAACAAAGCAACATACTAAACACAACACCATCGCATTAATCTAGCTAAGTGTAAACAGCAGTAAATACTAAATATTCAATGTTGTTGTGCAGCACGCAGGACAGATGTGCTTCGAAGTAGCAGCCAAGAAAGGTGTAATTTGGGTCTACGAGCAGTGAACACCCGTGTGCATACCTGTGTGGATCAGCGCGCTTGTATTCCAAAGGTTTCTCCATGTAACGATCTGCTAGGGAGTGTGGGGGGGCCACAGCCCCGTCCTCCAGGGTGTGAAGCAGGTATGGAGGAGATCAAAACTCCAGACATCCAGAGGCCCCCAGAACACAAGAAACCAAGGAAGACCAATAGAGGGGCAGCCGCGCCACTGTCCCAGTAAGAGCTGAGGAGAGTCCCAGATGAGGGTTCACTCAGCAGCCGCGGAGCAGAAGCCAGGGGGAGTTGCAGTGACGCGCCCGTGAGCTCCGCCGGCCGCCAGCTGTGCCTGAGTGACCGAGCCCCAGGCCGAGAGGCCGGGGGCACCCCACCCCCGAAGGGGCCCGAGCGAGCCCCAGGGTCCAGGCCCCGATAAGCGGCCGCCAAGGAGTGAGCCGGTGTGTACCTGGACGCCCACCCCCAGACACAAAGAACCACCAACGCACCGACACCTGAGGGAGTCCGCCACTGGCAGGGGAAGTGGTGGTGGGTGGAGATAGGCCTCCAAACCTTGGAGGGCCTGAGATGTCCCCAGAGAGGTGGCGCCTGATACCCAACCTGACATATAGACACAGACATACAGGCACACACAGACACAAACATCCATTCCCCCCCTCATGCTCTCATGTGCACTCACTCCACACTCAACCAACGTGGAGACAGACATAAAGAGACGCTGTACACACGATCACACTCCCCAAGCGTACTCTACAAACCGGGTCTAGGTACCCTTGCTCCTGGAGGGGGGAACTGCACCCAGACCCAGGTGGTGTTACCCTTTTCCCTGCGGTGGGGAGAGGCAGACCGCCCCGACTCCGTAGCAGCAGGGAGGCCCCACACTCCAGACCGCAGTCGGACGGCCAACTCCACCTAGCCCTCCCGCTCCAGCAGGCCGCAGAGAATGGGGGTGGGAACAAACTTGTGTTTCTAAAGACTTGTACTGCAAAGTGAACAATGTCAGTAAAACTTAAAAAATAAAAACTACGACAGAAATGTTCAGAAGAAAGTAAATATTACACACCCTGTACTTGAAATATGACCTAACCTAAGAATGTGTAACCTCCTCACATGTTTTGCAGTGATGACAATTTGCATTTGGAGTCATGCTTCTGTCCACATGGCAATATTTGTCAAAGTTTCCTGTTACTACTGATTTGGTCTTCACAACTAATGCAAGAAATGCATGGTCAGAGTGTACAGCAGCCTAATCAGCTCTTTGGCTGACCTGATTTATTAGTGGGTCAGTATTTTAGACCCATATTTCCCAGTCTCTGTGTCAGCATTTATAACCATCAGTAAATGAAAATTAAAAAAAAGTGAGAAACACCCTTCAACCAAGTTTTTTGTGACATACTCTATCAGAGGGTACTCTGCAGCTTCCCTCTTTGTCACTGCAAATAAGCAGGTGAAAGGTGCTAAAACGCTTCTCTCGGTTTTAGCTACAATAATGTTTAATGATTTTTCTCGTTACTTCCACAGAAATGGAAGAAGAACTGGTTCGTCCTCTACCCTGCCAGCCAAAATGGCATCGCCCGCCTCGAGTTCTTCGACGCTCCTGGTGGTGGAGGTGGAGGTGGCGGAGGCTCCGTAGGCGGGTCCAATGAGAAGACCAGGAAGCTGGACAAGAAGATCATTCGCTTGTCCGAGTGCATTTCCATCCTGCCTGCACTGACAGAGAGCTGCCCCAAAGACAACATGGCAGCGTTTTGTGTGGAAACAAACGATAAGATGCACGTGTTTTCAGCAGAAAAGGCCGTTGCCAAGGATTGGATGGATACCATGTGTGACATTGCATTTCAGGTATTTTTTATAGTTTTTAAAGACTTGTACACCTGCTAATTAGTACTAAGTAATATACAAATAAAATACTGGACTTGACTAACCATACAGGTGTTATAGTCAAAAGCTCAGTCATTCCTATAAGCGGCTTTGAAGTCACCTAGCCTCCAACACCTTTTTGTTGCAGGCCTCAAACGTTTCATTTGTCTTAAATGAACTTGGTCATTTTAGCATGGGCGCCTATGGGGGACCGACTCACTTTAGTAACCAGCCTCATGTGGACGTTAGAAAGTTGTCGATTTTCGCACTTCTCTGCCGGCTTTATTTTTCAGCGCCGTAGGCTGATGCTCGGTTTGCTATAGGAAGCAGAGTTTGCAGTGTGTGACTAATACCAGGGTGGATGTGTGTGTGTGTTTTTTAAGGCTTCCTGTGTGTGTGTTTAATGTCTTTATCTCTTGTTGTATCTACAATATGTTTCTTTGCACCTAGCTTCTTTGCTCTGTAGTGTACAAGCCTAAACGTGACGACAAATATTTGCACAAATTTAATGAAAAAGCGGATTTAGTGCAATTCAGTATCGACTGCAATGTGGACTTTTCTTTTTGTTTGTGCGTGAGTCTTCCAGATTTTCCCACATGCCCTTGGAGTGTCTATGTAGGCCGCAGCTTGCACCATGTGAGCGCCTACACACATATACACAAACATGAACGTAGCAGATATTTGCAGAAAGGAAGCCAGAGGGAGTTTCCAGGAGGAAGACTGCACACTCAGCCTCTCTAACGCTTTACTCTTTTCTCTTCTCACTCTTTTTACTTGGTCCTTCACGTCTGCTGTGTTTTTATGAAATTCCGTTTTATTTATATAGCACCAAATCACAACAATAGCCGCCTCAAGGTGCTTTACATTGTTGGGTAAAAACCCTGCAATAAGACGAGAAAAACCAGACAGTCAAGCAACTCACTATGACCAAGCACTTGGCGACAATAGGAAGAAAAAACTCCCTTTTAAAAGGGAAGAAACCCTCGGCAACACATAGCTTACATATGTTTATGTGTACATGCTGTGAGTATCCTAATTCAGTGTCTGGTTGTCTGTTGTGTTTATGTGACCAACAGGGCGGAAGTGGCAGCAGTACCAGCGGTGCTGTAGACTCTAATGGAGGACCCCAGGACCTGCAGATGGCCGAGAACCTCATCTACTACTCCAGAGAGGAGGGTAAGTCACAAAGCAGTCCAGTCTTTTGGGCTCAGGGGTTAATCTAATCCAGCCAGATATTTTCTAGAAGATTTATGAAAAAAATTGCTCTCATTTTGTTGCAGTGAACGAGTTCTGGGTAACCATTCAACGGACCGAGGCCTCAGAGCGTTGTGGGCTCGCGGGCAACTACTGGCTGAAAGCTGAAAGCGATGTTTTGATCTTGAAGGAGCCAAAGACCAAGAGGCAGGTTCTGGTGTGGCCCTACAAGCTGCTGAGGAGATACGGCAGGGACAGGGTGAGTGAGATATGTCTCTGATAGGCAGAAAAACGATCAGAGCAACAGAGAAATGGCTAAAATCTCCTCAGGTCATCAAAACGTGTTGATCTCTGACAAACTTGGAAAGGATGTGTGTTGTCCTAAGTTTAAACGCACGGCGCACGACTGATTATACGTAGGAAGTGAAAACAATGACAGCGCGTATATATGTGGTTTGAGCCTCAGCGTTACTAAATATATTTAAGGTCCGACTCTCTGTGGTTGTTTTGTGCCACTTAGATGCTTTAAAGCTCAAGATCAGGACTTAAAATTAGCAGATGACCTTTAAAAGAGGCTGTTTAGTTTGTCTACTCGTGATGTTTATGTTTAAGTATTGATGCCATCGCTGGTGCAGGTTGGAAGGGAAACAGATAATGACTTTCAACTTTCTGCCTCAGTTAGAATTTGGAAGTAAATTTATTATTCAGATCTAATCAGAAAACTTGAAAATGAAGCGAAGTTCACTGGAAAAAGGAAGTGCTGGGACTTGTGCGACTAGCTTCTGTTGCTTCTGTTTCATTTTGAAATTTGTTCAATCCCTTCTGTAACAGACACACTTAACTCTAAATTTTGGATGAAACCCAATTAACCTTTTTTTTTTCTCTTCTTTTTCCAGGTCATGTTTTCATTCGAGGCGGGCCGACGGTGCGACTCAGGCCCTGGCACCTTCACCTTTGAGACCAAACAAGGGAACGAGATCTTCATACTGGTCGACCAGGCGATCCAGTCACAGAAAGCTCTAGCTGAAGAGCGCCGCCTCAGCAGCCCTTTGAACTCTGAATCAGACTGCTCAGCATCGCTTCAACATCTCCGCAATACCACTTCTGCCAGCATGGCGACGGGAAGCGGCGACAGCAGCAGCTGCAGCAGTCGCGAGGCCGACGGGGATTCGGGCGGGAGCAAACCAGGCTCGGCTGACGGCGTGCTCGGAAAGAGAGACGGAGGAGACGGAGGACGGGTGCAAGGAGGTGGAACGGGACTTAAAGGGAGGAGTTTACCAGAGCCTCCAGGGATGTTGGGAGGTGCAGGGACACCTCCGCGGTCTCCCAAAGGACATGTGGGCAAAGGTGTGTCCTTATCTGATGAAAGCGCAGGCCTTTATTCTGAACCAGCTGATTCAGTCCGTTTGCCTCTGCAAATCGCTGATTGTCTCTATTCTGACCCGGTGGACAGCATCAAGGCTCAGAACCAAACCAGCAGCCCATCCACAGCCACCGCTCCAGTGCCCACTCCACGCCAACGACCAGTAGGCGACGATTCCGTGGGAGCGGGCGTCCAAGGGGATCACCCGTCAGGCAGTAACCACAGGAAGCACCCAGATCTGTACTCGCATGTGTACGATCAGATCACTATGGATCTGAACGCACTGAGTCTAAACGGGGGTGTAGGGAAAGGACGAGGGGGAGGACGGGCGGTGAACAATAGCAGGCGACCCCCGGGAGGTAACGCAGAAGGAGCTCCGTCACCTCCCGCCTCTTCCCAGGAGCACATATATGACGAACCAGAGGGTCGTGCAAAAGGAAGCATACCCGCTAGCTTAGGAATGCTTTTTTATGACAAAGCTCACGCGGAGCCTCACAGCCAGAGGAGACAAGAGGAGACGGTGACCCCATCAGGACAGGAGGGGAAGCAGCCTCAGAGACAATCCCCTCCCCAGTTTGGCCAGGGCCGTGGCACGCCACAGCCTCCGACGCCGCGGTTCCCCAAGCCCCTTACCGCTCCCAAGCCAGGCAGGGGTGGTTTCACTCGTAAGGAGCCAGTTCCTCTGCCCCCTGGAAAACATGGAGGTCCCGCCAATAACGTGAACAACAACAACAACATTTGGGGTGGTGGTGATAGTGGAGACAGGGGGAAAGTGGTGTACAGCAAAGTATCAAAATCTAAGGCTCCAGCTACTGTTATGTGGTACAGCCAGCACCAACAAGCACGGCTGAGAGCACCCGATATCATTTATGACAACCTGGGAGATATTTGACACGAATCGCTTTTTTCAAAGAGGTAAGATGACGCTGAAAGACAAATTTTTGGTCAGCGCCTGCGGGCTTTTCCAAAGGACTGAGTGCATTTCGCATTTCTTCCAGCGGCAGACTGGAATAATGATTTGAGACAGCGGATTAGCTCACAGTCACGAGAAAACCACAACATGGCTGTATTTTTTGAAACATGCTGTGCAGCTATAGCAGTGTGTGTTCCAGAAAGAGAGAGTGAGTGTTTGCCTGGTCAAACCCATAATTGGCGTACCCAAGCCACAGTGTGGTCAAAGCCAGCCACTTCATTTGAACGAACACACGCACACATAAAGGAGCCGAATGGATGTGCCAACAAGAGTCTCTGCTTACGGGCTTGACTTGAAGACGCTGGGAGAGTGGCTTGGCTCTTCTTTTCTCATCCGCTGTGGCTGCGAAGTGACCGAAGAACATGTTTTTTTGCACTGCTGCTTTCTCCGTTTCTCTGAAATGCGTGACGGACACAAGTCATTGTTTGACAGTGAGACGAGGGACACACCAAAAGGAACCAGTCATTTTCTGTTTGTGTTTTCCGGGCTGATATATTCTCTCAAATCTCACCAAAGTGGGAAGATGAATTTTTTCAGGCCAGGACACTAATATGAGATGTGGTCGCACTGGAAGAGCTGCTGTTTAAAAAAAAAAAAAGGACAAAAAAAAGCAGCTGATTTAGTGAAGCCTGAAAAGTGGAACTGTTAAGACGGCTTCAGAATCAGAAACAATCTTGTGGCCGTTAAATCACAACTTCCTGCACAAGTTTAACATTTGGTAAAATCCTGTATATTTCTGTGTTTTCACAAACTAAATATGAAACTAATCAGTCCTCCGCAGTGTAATAAGTATGTGTGTGTATGTGTCCAAAAAAGCTGTGCTCTCTGTAAATATAACTAATAATAAAAGTGGCTCTACAAATTTAAACGATTTCTTCAAAGTCACTTCTTTAAACAAGTTTCTCGATTACCACCCCGCTCTCCTTGTCCTGCCAGGAGCCAATCAGACGCTTAAAAGACTTTTCTGTTCTGGACCAAAACAGGACAGCGACGCAGTCTGACCTCATCCTCCGCTTCTCTCCTGCTGCCACGCTCTGTTTTTGTTGTTTCTGTCGGTTTCCAGCCACTTAATCACACCATTAAAGCCCAGCCTCAAAAAAAAAAAAAAAGTAAGAGAAGCACAAAGACGTCCTTTCTTACTTTCTTCCTTCCTTTCTCCATCTCTGCTTTAATTCTGTTGTCCGGTTGCTCTGGTGACAGTTAAAACGGTGGCTGGTTTGTGTCAGACACGCTGTGCATTTTAACTCCTGAGAGATACCGTAAGAGGACGGCGGGCACACGAGATGGGAAGATGTGAGGGTTTCTTCTGAGCTGAGGGTGACAAAACAGTCGGAACAAAGAGATTTAAAGACGGAGGGGGGAAAAAAAAGAAACGCTGACATGATGAATGCTGGCTTGGATGAGCCAAGTTGTGTCTGGTTGGCTTGCAAACAGGTACAGGCTGTTCTCTTTGCAGCCACTGCTGCTATTTATCCCCTTCATCCCTCTTTTTTTATTCCCTCACCTGCTGCTGGAGTAATTGGATTACATATTGAAAGTAAATTTCCCAACTTCTCTAACACTCCTTCTTCTTTCAGACAGAACGAGGGAAGAAAAACAAAGTACAAGAGCGGCAGTGAGCTTCTGTCTTTCTCATTAAACTCTCAGTGAACCAATTGCGAGAAAAAAAAATGCTGGGGAAAGGGCACAACACACACACATTACGGCACTGTTTTCATGCAGTCAACATTTTCTTTTATTCGGTTCAGCACTTCCTCTTTGGAATATCCAAAACAAGCTGTTTACACATTTACAGTGTCTGTTTCCAGAGAAGACTTTGCCCAAATTCTGGCCATAAAGCAAACTGCGCAAACTTTCATGCTGAGTTCGGTTTCAATGCGTTCTTTATCTCATGTGACTCCACTTGTTCGAGCTTTAAAAAAAGCTACAGTTTTGCACATTTCAGCTGTTCAGTTTAGCATTTTAGACGCGCAACTGACTTTTTACTTTTTTGAAATACTTTGACACGGTTGCCTGAGTATCATTTACCAAAACAGGAACTGTGATTTAATTTTTTTGTCTGTGTAAATGTGCAGACCACGAGTGACATAAAAAGTTTTGTTTCTCTCTCTTTGCAGTGTCTTGGGTAATAAAGTGTCACACATTTTATTTCTTTCATGTCATTGTCAGTGAGAGCGAGTGTGTGTTGCAATTTTAGGCTCATTTTTAAAAACTGTCGCATAAAAAGTCCCCGGAGCTAAATGAGAACGATTATGTGGTAAGCAAAGAAATGTGAAGAAGATGTTAGTGTGACCAGATTAAGAAAATCCAGTCACACTATGTATTCATTCATTCTTTGTTTAAAACATAAGACACTGGACTTTTTCATGTAATCCGAGCTAATCCTTTCAGTTACGCCTAAACAAAGACCATCTTTCTCCGTTTTGTCTGTTTCAGTATAACAACAACAACAACATCAGTGTTACTGAGCACAGAGTTATGAGCGTGGATAACTCTGTGCTGGATAAATGCGCAATCCAAACATCCGGGCCCGGTACTTTGAAACAACTTCAATAAATGCAGGATATCCATCCGTTATCTGGATTCATTCAGGGATTCAGCAGTCACACAAAGCTGGTTATCAACTCACTAAATCAACTCAGAGTTTCCCCTGTGTATTCACAGGAAAAGGATGGTGTTAGCGGCATCTGGCCAATCACGGATAAGTGCTGCAGCTGGCAACAGACTGGCTGATTAGTATAGTTTAGTATCGCTTTATGTTGCCTGACGATAAATCTATACGGTGGGAAAACTAATACAGATGGAAAGCAACACAATGTGTAAAGGGAAAAGCTCTGCACAATAGTGTAGCACTAAAAGTCCTCAATGAATGTGTCTGTTTAAGCGTTTTGGTCAGTAAAACTGGAAAAGAGCAACTATATTAATAGTATTTAGACTATTTAAAGTTAGTGAAGAAAATCAACATAATTCAGTGCAAGTTGATAACTTACGCTGGTATAGCTCACTGGGTTGAGCAGGTGACCCATATGTCACATGGCTCTGGCCCTATGGAGATGTCAGCCATGCTGTCGTATCTCAAAAGTCTTGAGCCACCCTCTTTATATTTTGCCATGAAAATGGCAAATTGGTGCAGAAATTTGGGGGAAAGCCATCCAATGAATGCTAGTGCTCCACTGCATGTTGTTCTATTCATGAATACTTTTACTGCACTGGTGGTGTAGTTGGGATTACTGTCATGCATGCTGTCAATGAAGCCTTTTTTAATCCTACACTTTCCAGATGGTATTGCACGATGGATGAATATCTGATTGTACTTTTGTGTATTCATATTTCCAGTTTTTAATGAGATCTCCAACACCACTGGCTGAATTTTAGCCCCAAATCATGGCAAATCATTAGCTGTACTTTTTATGCTTTACTGATTCAAAGGTCAATCATTAACAGAAAAAAACAAACAGAAAGAAACCTCTGAAAATGTCAGGTACAAATGTCCAGACCTTCAGAAAGCCTGGAGAACTATTGTTCAAGACCACTTAATTAAAAAAATCTTTAAGCAAAATATAAAAAATGGAGGGTTAGGGTTAGCACTGTACTTGTATAGCAGCTTTCTTGCATAGATGTGTATCTTATGCATGAAAGCACGATTTCATGCATATATCTCCCTTTCAAATGCTGCTACAACTGGCAGCCAGTTAACAACTTTGAGCTACCGTCACTTTTGAAGCTCGCCCAGTGACGCACTTAAATGCTCAATGTGTTCAAAAAGCAGTGCGCTAAAATATCAGCTTGTGGTTTTACAGTTTTTTATGTGCTGGGCTATCAAGCCTGTTTTGGTCATGTGCATTTCCTGAAGTGTGAAGCAGTTGCAGCGCAGCCTCGCAATGAACTCCACGACAGGCTGTAAAGCTAAACTGCCTCTTAACAGGTATGCAGAAGAGGGCTAGGCCGTCACAACTAAATCTGCATGTATCCCGTCAACATATGCTCAACAACAAACCGATGGATTTATCCGTTATCACCAGCTAAGATTCAGATCTTATTTCGACGTTACAGAAAGCACCCCGCTCTTTCTGTCACCTCCTCTTCATTTTTGTTCTTCACACTTTGCTCTTCATCTGTTTGACCTTTCACACATCTGCAACGGGCAAGGTGCACGAACACGTATGAACAACTCGATACTGATGTGTATCAGGGTGTTATTTGCATCTGCATGGATTCCACCATTTGTCCCTTGTTGTGTACATTGTTGTC
Source organism: Copadichromis virginalis (assembly GCF_057382275.1). Taxonomy (NCBI): domain Eukaryota; kingdom Metazoa; phylum Chordata; class Actinopteri; order Cichliformes; family Cichlidae; genus Copadichromis; species Copadichromis virginalis. Next base: position 50,493,542 of record NC_140620.1, read on the forward strand.
TTGTATGTGTGTGTGTGTGTGTGTGTGTGTGTGTGTGTGTGTGGTAGCCTCATACTGAAAGGCTTTATCAGACTTCACAGTTTCAGATCAACTTCTGTGAGTTTTCTCACCGTAAAATGGAGAAAAATGACAAGTTCAACAGTGAGCGCTCTGCTGCAGGTTATGTGACACCAAAAGCATCGAAGTTAAGATGCTGTGAATGATCAACAGACAGCAGAAACATATAGAGGCTTTACTCTACCAGACATGACACCAGTTGTGTATGTGTGTGGGTGTGTTTGCACCATTTCTAGACACATGAGTCTCTCTGGCCAGACAGTTTTATCTGCAGCTTTGAGGTCTATGTGTTACTTACTGCATGTCTACACAAACACACACACTCACACATACTATATTAACTATTATCATGTCAGTCACAGCCTTCCTGTTCTTTTCACTGTCTATTCTCAACACTGCGTGACTGTCTTCTTCCCACCAAGGTCTCCTGCTCGTCCTCTTTAGTCAAAGGTCACGTCAGAGTTTAGTTTCGGAAAGAGAAAAGGACCAGCCCAACAACATGAGGCACTGAAACTTGTTTGTTTTTTTTCGCAAACACGTGCTTCTGCGGAAAGAGAGAAGGAAAACAAAACTCCTTTCCAGAAGGCTTCATATTGAAGGGCAGTAGGTGCTTGGCCAACAGGGCAGTGCCCTATGATACGCAAATGTGCAACCAAATGAATCATAAAATATGTAATAGATAATATATACATAGCTCACTGTAATGGTTTTTCTCTGTTCCTGTACGACAGAACACAAACCAGCAAAAAGAAACGAAACTGCTGCACTCATATTATCCTAGCTTTCCAAAGATGAGAGGAAAACTATGAGCAGAGGAAAACATCTGTCCCTGATGTCTGAGAAACAAAACAGAAATCCGTCCATCCATAGTTTAGCTAGTTAGCTAGCGCACAGCTAGCATGTTTGCAGTTAGGACACAACAAAGTCAGGAAGTCGGTATAGTAACCTCAAATTGACGTAGCCCCTGGGTTCTGTGCCTAATTTAGAATTGTGTATTCTTATTTAATGGGTGGATGGGTTTTATTTGTAGTTGCATTCATGATTGTTCCAGGGGCTTGTGATCCTTTTGGGTTCTGGGTAACGAGGGAAGTGGGAACGACTGGCGATAAAGGCACACAGGGGGTCATATTAAGAGAATCAGAGCAGGGAGGGAAAACACAAGACAGTGTGAACAATGAACTACCAAAATAAGACAGGCTTTTGCTTTTTATGCAATGTCCCTGATTATGCTTTGCCATGACCCTCGTATTTCTTTCCCTGATTACCCTTCTTTGTATAAATGGTCCTGTTGTGTCTGTAGTCTTTGTTGGATTCCCTGCTGTGGTGCTTCCCTTGTCTTGTTAATTTTTTTAGATTTCAAACTATGATATAAAGTCTTTCCTGCCCTACACACCAATTAGTTCTTGTTTTCATTCCCCATCCACTTGTCATCTATTCTCAAAGGCCCATGAGCTGCTGAACAAGGCCTTCCAGACTGAAGCTGCTAGCCTAGCTCATTGCTTCTGAAATATCTGTCCACTTCATTATTAGTCAATTGCTTGGCTATCTGCAAATTGCATAAAACTGTGTGATTGTGGACAGTTGTGGTTACAGATTATCTCACCACCTCCATGCATTAGTACTTAAAGTTTACCTAATTTGCTAAAACGCACAAAACACAATATACAAAGGTCTACATATGGTCTCTACTCTGTGTTAGTGCCTGTTAACTGACTCAACTGCATCAAATGAGGCTCTAAAAGGAAAATAATGAGCCGAAAGATTTACTGATGCATAGCTAATGACACTATTGATGGTGCAGCTTTGATGTAAACAGAGGAAACTTCATCCGAGAGATTCATCAGGTCAGGAATCCCAATAGCCTCTTAATGATGTAGTTACTCTACTGAATAAAGGAATAACAACAGTATTGTCAGGCTATGGCTTCAAATGTTAAGATCTGTGCAAATGCCATTTTTTATGTCAAACATGGCTGGGTTATTTTGGTCTTGTGAAAACTTGACACCTGTCAGCTGCACCTCTTAATATAAAAACGACTTTGAGCATCGTTTCCTCATTCTGTTTCAACTTTGCGATGCGTAGCATATGACACACTCCTGTTGTGGGCATCTGACAAGACGTTAGTGCTTTCTGACACGGGACACACATGAAACTGTCCGGTTTCCTCTCGTGTTTGACTTGGTCGACCACCAGCGCTCTATTTTTGGCTTTGCGTGGGCAAACCAATTCAGTCATGTGTGTCTGAAATAGAGGTTCATTCACTCTCGCTCTCTTTCAGTGCTACCTAAAGGAAATGTCAGTTTCTCATTCATGCTGCTTCATTTGCAAAACCTCAATGATTATCTGCACAGAGGTTATGTGTGGTGAAGAAGTGATTTTTCTCAGCGAGCTTCAGTGGACCACACTTCAGGTTCAGGTTCTCTAGTTTCTGTGCTTTTCATGATGATAATCACTGGGACGCATACTCTTCAGAGATTTGTGCTCCTGACTTTATGTCACACATGTGCACATGTGCATGCATTTCAGACATGTAGGAGTAGAGACCTTTCAAGATTTCTCTTACGGGTTTCCAATTCAGGTTCTGTAACCTTCTGACTTCACCTCCTCACTTCCTCCTCACAGAGATGAACTTCCTCTTTCAATTCTCGCTCAGCGTTGCTGGTAAGACAGATAATTATTCTCTGCCTGTGTATGAACTGTGACTCCTGTGCTTATTCTTCCATGTGTATAGTATCAGAGTCCTGTGGCAAGTCAGGACAATCGCAGGAAAGAGACAATGCGTTACAGTCTGTGGGACAGACAGAGAGTCTGATGCATGTTTTTTTTTGTGCTCTGCAGATTGCAGCAAAAAAGGAAATGGAACATTGAGCATAAAGCAGGAAGTCAAAGCACTAATATTATCCTGACTCAGATATAGATGGCACAAAAAAGAATACAACCGCATTTTTAGACAGCTGAACCACAAAAGCCTTTTTACGCGGCTCAGAATTATCGAGTTTAGTTCGATGCACAGACACGTCTGCGAATTACGTCCCCCAAAAAACCCCAAAACAAAACAAAACACCACCCTTTTAGAAGTTATTAGAATGAATAACTTGGACATGAAGTTTTCCAATATGGTTTCTGCAAGGTGACGATGCATTGCTAATGACACTATTGATGGTGCAGCTTTGACGTGAAAACAAATAAAAGCTAACATTTTATTTTATTTTATAACTTTAACCAATACTTCTGGAGAATTTAATCTTGTCTATATTCATCTTGCTAAAAACAATGATTTAGTCTGTTCTTGAGCAATAAGCGTTACCAAAAAGGTTAAATAGACACTACTAAAAATAACAGTGGCAGAAAGTAGCTTCCTACGCTTAAAAAAACAAACAAATAAATAAAGTAAATTAAGCTTACAAAAGCAACACAGAGACTTGCACACACCATCGCTTCTCAAAATATCACTTCGTGCTCGGTAACAAATAGAGAAGTTTTACTGTGAAGCACCCTTGCTGAATGTTTGTCGGTTCCTATATAATCACTATCTTTTCTGTTAACAGTAACAGTCTGTGAGAGATGTCAGCGTGTATGATTATTAGTCTGAAGAAAATAACAGAATGTGGGAATTAACCACCAAACCCAACAAATATTCTCTGCAGACCAAAGTTCATTCTTTGTGTGGAGCGTTAACAGCTTAGGTCTAAAGACGTTTGTGTGTGTGTTGAAATAAATATGCTAACCAGTTAACTCCAGTAACTAACCACATGTAATGCTAGTTTGTAGCTAAAAGTGTTTTACAAGGTCTTGAACAATCAGGCCAGATCTTATCCTAAAGACCTCACAGTACCATATCACCATACAACATTAGGTGATACTGTATCCTCCCTTAGGTACACTGCAATAGGCCTAGGCTGCTTCCCATGACGCACCCATTAGTATTTCTTCTTCACGCACCTGTTTATACACCACTCAGCATTTAGTTTTCACCTGTCTCCTTTACCTCCACCCGGTCATGGCGGCCCCTCCTTGAGCCTGGTTCTGCTGGAGGTTTTTCCTTTTAAAAAGGAGTTTTTCCTTCCCACTATCACCACATGCTACTGCTACTACAGCATAGATGCTACTACTGCACATTCACCTAAGGTATATGTTATATATATAATATTCTACCTCTATCCCCCCCCCCTCCTTTTTGGACAAGTCGAGGAGCGTGTCAGGTTACATTCCACTGTGTGTTTTGTGTTGGAGAAAAGGTGGTGAAAGAAACATTATATGTAACGATGGGTAAAGCTCCTGACAACAGACCACTTGAGAGCAGGATTTGGGCAGGATTGGTTTATTGCTTAGCACACTATTTTCAATGTCCTGTCCTCACCTACTAGTGATGTCTGGTGATAGTAGACAAAAAACCCAGCTGCTTCCTTTGTCACATACCACAGAAATTAAAGAAATATCGATAACAAAACAAAAGTAGCACCAGTTAAGACCCAGAGCTCATGAGTAAGGATAAGGTGCATACTGCACTTTTAAAAAGGTTAATTTCAATAGGTGAATGGCTTAAAACGAAAAGCGTTTTTATGGTTTTAGTTACACACTGGATGCACTTAATTGTGCGGTGGAGTTTTTTAAGCGATAATGATGAAGATGACAAAGACAATCAATCATTAAATAATAATAAATGCAACAGTTTCATATTTATACGCCTTTTCATTCTGCTCTCATCCTTGGGAAACTCAATAATGTTATTAATGTGCAGGGAAACCTGTGGGAGGTAAAAGGTTAAAGGCGGTTAGGTGCCCTTCTTCTACTATCAGCACCTTATGTTACAGAAATATTACCGCAACCATCCGCCCACAAACTAGCATTTTATTATTCCACAGCAGATGAACAGATCAGATACAGGTTTATACATGTGTGTGTGTATATATATATATATATATATATATATATATATATATATATACACCTCGTATATATATACACCTCGTATATATGAAAGAAAGCTGAACAGGAACACGATTGAATTAACACTGTGAGATGAGGAAAAAAAGAACAACGAGAAATGCAAAACATTTTTCAGAGAAGACCTTTTGCTTTAGAGCGAAGAATCGAAAAAGTCACCTGACAAGCGGGACACTGTTAAACTTCCTGCAATTTCAAAAACAATTGAACTTTTGTCAGTTTCTGGTAATATCACATTTATCTGTAACAGTTGTGACATTTAATGAGGAGTGTGTCTAACAGTGTGCAGGTCACGCAGAAGAGCTCCGGCTCTAGCCTTCTGACCTCTCCGGGGACAGAGGGACTGCTGTCGTTGCATCTGAACAAATTTATGAAATTCACACCAGTTGACTCAGCTCTCCAGCGCTCGTGAGAATCAAAAAGAAAGTGAAGAGCGAGAGTGAAGAAGCGACGGGGGAGAGAGAGAGAGAGAGAGGGGGGGAAGTGGGGAAAATGTTAGTGGCTAGTTTTGAAGGTCCGGGTGAATTCTTCTCAGAGACAAAAGCATCGTTGTCGTCGTGAATGCGGAAGTAGTGTGACATCACAACGTCATGAAGTCACTGGCCACTGGGATGTGCCAAATGTTATAAGGTTCAGTAAGGGGGTGGAATGGCGGGAGACTCATTAAACTTATGTGTGACAAGGCTCATTCACGGGAAAGGAATTCATAACAGTGACGACGGACAAACGTAACTAATGTGTGAATGTGAATCACTGTCGGGGTGTAAATATAAAACTGTGCACAAACCAGCAGTGATGTAATAACTTCAAATCGCCTCACACACACTCACTCGCAGACACAACGGAGTGTTTTTTTCCAATGCAAAGTTGTCATATTCACGTTTTCACAGAACACACTGGAGATTTTATCAGTTTTCTTCCATCCACCCTCCTCCCCCTCACGCTGCCTTTAAACCCTCTGAGAGAGAGCTGGCGGCGGGGGTAAAGGCGAGCAGAGAGGCCTCTCTGTCTCTGGCTCGTTGAAACAGTGAAGCTGTGTTCGAACGGGAGCTCAAGATGGAATGTGCATGTGTGCGCGCTATAAGTCTTTATGCAGCACGTCTCGTTTATTATGCATCAATTGTAGTTTTGTAGCTAGTTTCCTTTTGACTTAAAGCTGTGCGTGCCAGCGTGCATGCTGTAGCGCGCAGACACTGCTTTTTATACATCCATCAGCTTTTAATCTTCCTCTGATCTCCCACACACCACCCACGTTTGTTCTTTTTTTTTGCAACTTCTTATTACTTCCCCCCATTTTTTTTGGGTGACTGTTTAAGGCTTTCATTGTCCTGCCGCTTCCCTTCTTTTCATCTTTTATCCTGCTTTTTTCTTTTTCATTGTTTACGGTGTGTGATTTTGACGTTTTGCTAACTCAGCAATCTGCACATGGCAGCGAGCTGAAACTTTCCTTTCTCACATTCACGCTCGCACACATACACGCACATGCTTGCAAATGCAGCGACGGAGGCTTGTTAAATTCAGATCTAACTAATATTGTTCGAGCGAGCGGTGAGAATAAATAGAGATGAAAGAAAGTGTCAGAAGAACCACCCAGAGTGCAGTGCAGAGTAAGTGTGCTCGCAGCGTGTTGCACGGCCTCCTGTGTGCATTTACGTGCAAATTAGCTTGTCTCTTCCTTTCTTTAAAGCCTTTATGAGCTGCCTGATTGCTCACCAGCTTTACAGTGGAGACCAATTAGCCAAATATGTGTGTGTGTGTGTGTGTGTGAGGGCCTATATATTTGCAGGTGTGCTAATTCCACTGGAACCCCTTTGAAGTGTGCAACAATGGACTTTTCCTCACTTTCTGCTACTAACCCTGCAGCACTCTTACTGTATTAGCACAGAGTTATCATCATCATCATCATCGTTTCCCTCTTGCCGGGTAGGGGCCCGACTGCTGCCACTGCTGCTGCTGCTGAGGAAGTTCAGAGCTGGGCGGGAGGCCTTGCTGGGAGGAGGTCCCAGCGAGGAGGAAGAGGAGGCGGCGGAGGAGGAGGGTAGCGGAGCAACGGTGGCCCTGACCTTGTTGTTCATTCCCAGTTGGCGACTGTAGTTTTGTAGCTGAATGGAGGCGACACACACACACACACACACACACACACACACACACACACACACACACACACACACACATTCTGAATTTCAAACTCAAGATCACTTTCTTGTAGAAAACGGGAGATGAAAGAGTGGAAGAGGAGGATGTGAAGGAGTTGGGAGGAAGGACATGTGAACGCAGCAAAAAGGAACATTATGTTTGGACTTTAAGTCTGAGGTCAGCTGGAGTGACAGCTCGCCACAGAACAGAGCAAATAAACACTTTCCCTGCGTTTTCCCACTGAAGTGAACTATTTGCATGTGAGCAGCCGTATCAGCCCCGATGAGTCACCCTGCCAACAGCTATACACCCTCAGGACACAGCAGGCCTCAGTTGATGGGAATACATAAAAAAAAACATTAGGGTGAAAGTTCACGAGCGATACACTGCCTGTGAAATCCACAGGAAATACTACACTCTACTAGAAAATACTCGGAATATACTCCGAAGCACTGAATATTGGTCTGGAATTACAGTAAAAAAACCCAATAGGATGCCACCACAGCAGCGATACATTCAAAACACCAGACAAACCTCGAGTCGAATGATCTTCTGGAAAGTCTGAACCTTTTAGAAGAAGCCCTTGTGATATAAAACCACTTCATCTCAAAAGTGCTATCTTTGACAACATTGTAGAGTATCAGAAAGCACCACAGCACAGACTGTGTGCTCGTTTAATCAGAGTTTATGACTCACTTTGAAAACTCTAAAATAAAACTGAAAAATGATTCACTACACTATCATTGTTTCACATCAGAAACGCAGTAATCCTCAGACTCAATGAGGTAACTTAACCACTTCCTGAAATAAAATTTAACTTTTAGGTTTTAACTAAACTTCTGACTTCATATGCATCCAAAATTATTCTTGTGATACTTTAGGCACTGAAGCTGCTTAAATGTTTATTTCGCAAACTTTTATCTGGCACTTTTAGTTTCTAGTTTCTTTCCAGGACATGATAAGATTATAAAACACAAAGCACCATTAAACATTAACCACAAGTTCACTTTGTGGCCTCCTTTAAAAACCTGTGATTGTTTTTACTTAGCATTCTCACATTATCTGACAGCTTTCATACATCTCTCAGATGCTCCCATTCAAACAAAACTGCTGACATCACACAACAGTTTACAAAAACAATACCCTCAGAGTGTTTGAGACTGGCTGACCTCTAGTTTACGACTACCTGGCTACAAACTGAGCAGTTAAAACTAGTTCCAGCTCAACCGAGTGCACCAATAATGCCCGATTATCTAAACTGCCTCCGGAGGGCACGCTTACACAACACCTTTATCTGTTTGCTTTAACTCGGACATCTGCTCGTCCTCAACCGCTGCCTCCAAACAACAATGCGGTTGTTTTATTGGATTATGTTGCTTTACTTCACATTTTTCATTCTCATGTTTATTTTCACGTTTTTGTCCAAAAGGCTTGTTTGTGTCTGACTGCAGCGAGTGCTGCCATCTAGTGATCAAATGAGGACGTGAGGCTGAAGGGCATTACTAAAGCACACGCTCCACAGAAAGCTGTTTAATGTGGTTAATCAGAATGCGGTCAAATGGCTCTTGAACCATAAACTTCCCCCATCTTATATATAAGCATCGCAGAGTGACCTTCAGACTGTCATAAAGCTGCTGTGTTTACCTGCCGTGGCTGTCTGCTGCCTGTGCTTTTAGGGCCCTCCTGTGGTGGCTGAATCCTGGGAACACAAACAGCTTAGCTCCTCAGTATCATCTCCTTAACATATATCTGTAACCTGAACATAATCTTCTTAATAAGCTTCTTTATCATTGGCAACAGCTTGTGGTTACAATCACTTAGCTACATCTTCACTAACGGCACTGATCACGTCATTCTTTAAATTAGAGCTTTGATCATCTCTATAAATATCATCACAGACTCATCATGATCCTCCCGTGTTGCTGACCTGTATGGGTATCGTGGCTGGGAGAGCAGGCCTCGGCTCCTGAGGTGCTGGTAGAGGTTACTGCTCAGGGTGAGAGGGTTTAAAACAAACTCCTCATCCAGCTGAGTGAGACAGCTCTGACAGAGACAGAAGGCACACGAGTATCATTTGAATATTTCAACTGCGACCTGTTTCGACCTTTAGCGAGTACTCAGAATAAAAAAGTGAGTCACAGTAAATGACGAGGCACCGTGTCCTGTAATGTCCTGTCAAAAATACACATGACGTCTAATACTGTCATCATCACATTCACAGAAGCGTCATCCTGAGACGTCATCGAAACTTTGCGTGCTTCGCCTTCGCGATGATGAGTGTGCAGTTTAAGTAAAGGTCATAATATGAAATTACTATTATAATTCTTTAATATCAGGGCGCAAGTGATAATGTGAGGAAAGTGTTCGAAGGAACAGGGAAAGGAAGAAAGTAGACAGGAATAGTGGGAGTATACGGCAAAGAGAAAGGTGGCAAAGGAAAAGGAAAATGCTTACAGTGAGTTGTTTGTGAGACTAGATGCTAAAAGAAGGAAAAAAGAGGGCCTTTTGTCAGTTGGTTATAGAGAGACCGAGGTGGAAAAAAGATAAAGATGGAAATGTGCTAATGAGTGAAGAGAGTGTGTTGACAAGATGGAAGAAGTAATTTTGAGGAACTGATGGGTGTAGGAAATGTAAGAGAGAGGAAGACAGATGGAAGACAGTTGGTCACAAAGTGCAGATTAGAAAGGAGGAAGTGAGGGCAGCTATGAAGAGAATGAGTGGAAAGGTGGTTGGTCCAGAAGACCTACCTGTCAAGGTGGAGATGTCTGTGAAAGAGAGCAGGGCGCTTTTTAACCAGATTGTTTAACATGATTTCTAGGGTACAAAATTTTTAGAATTTTGAAGGAAGAAGAGAAGGAAGCAAGAAATGGCAATGGTGAGGGTGCGACATGAGGACAGTGAGACAGTGCTGATGTGGATGGAGCTGCCCGGCAGGAGGAAATGAGGAAACCCTCAGAGAAGATTCATGGATGTGGTGAAGGAGGACATGAAGAAGGCTGGAGTGACACAAGAGGATGCTAGAGAAAGTGATTGATGGGTATGTGATCCAACAGGTGAAAGAAGAAGAAGACATATAAACAAATGGTGTGGTCCTTAGTTCCAGGTATATACAAATAGAATTGTATGATGATTCCATGGTTCAGTCTTTAAAAGGTTAACTGGTCATTCAGGCGAGTGTTAACATGATACCGAAATCCTCCATTGAGGGGACGTTGCAGCAAATCCACCTGAAGAAGATGTAACTCTTAGAGCTGCATCAGAATCTATGGGCCTGAGTTAGCATGATAAATGTTAAAGTTCATGATAGTACAATTAGAAAAGACTGAACAAGTGCGGCTTATTTGTAAAGGCTGTCATAAGAAGGCATTTTCTCCCTAAAAAGAACAGCACAGCTTTGGACAGGTGAGAACCAAGTGGAGATGTTTGGCCACAATGCACAGTGTCCCCTCATATCAGCTTTCACCATGGAGATGGAGGCGTGATGATTTAGGCTCGCTTTGCAGGCACAAGACCCGGGCAGCTTGCAATCACAGAGTTGACCATGAACACCTCTGTATGCCAAAGTATTGTAGATTCAGATGTGAGGATGTCTGTCTAACTTGGCTCACAGCTTGCCTTGTATTAATGTAAAGGTAACCAGTGCTGATAGATTACTGAAGTTGAATCATCAACTTCTGCTTTGAGGTTCTCAGTGTCTCTATCTACTTCTCTAAATTGTTTAGAGCAACCGGAGCTCATCTAACCTGTATAGTCTGCATGGCGTGATGTGCAGGGTCCTGAGCCGAGACCAGCTGTGAGCACGGCAGCAGCAACTCTCTGGAGACCACAGGCTTCAGCAGCAGGGACAGAGATGGAGATGGCTGGAGGATGTAGTGGGAATACACACCTGTGTTGGACACATACACGCGGCCTATGATTGTTCACGAATGACCTTGATAAACAGTCATCTCTCTCACACATAAACATAAACACAAATACACACATGGACCTGAGGCTCCAGCTGCAGACTTCTGAGCCGGCTCCACCTGCAGCAGCAGGAACAGGTCACGACTCTGAAAGAGAGAAATCAAAAACTTTTCGAACCGTGGAGGGATATGCAGAATCTTGCAAGGCTGACAAGCTAAAATGAAAAGACGATCAAACGGTCCAAACAATTTTATGCTATGTTATTACTGCAGAAACACTGGGATGCTGTGTAAAATGTAAACATATCTTAAACACAGCAAATGTTCAAATTGGGACATTTGACTATTTCATGAAAAAAACAACAGAGAACATTTGAATTTAATGGCAGCAACACATCTCAAAAACAGGGCAACAAAAAGACTGGAAAAGTGTTACTGAAAAACAGCTGGAGGAACATTTTGGAACTATTTATATTAACTGGAAACAGAGAAAGAGCACGTTAGAGAGCCCGAGTTTCTTAGATGTAAAGATGGACAAACGTTCGCCTTTCTGCAAAAAAACTGCATCTACAAAGCGGGGATTGCTTTCAGAATAACAAGCCTCAACATTAAAATTGGGAAGTCTTTGAACATCTCATCAATAATATACAGTACATTATATCATCAAATGATTCGGAGAATCTGGAGAAATCTCTGTGTGCAAGTGACAAGGCTGAAAATCCACATTGTATGCCTGTGATCTTTGGGCTCTCGGGCAGCACTGTGTTAAAAACAGAAGCAGAAGCAGATACATTAACTTCAGTAGTGTATTAGCACCAGTTACATTAATATAGGGAACCAAAGAAGTATTAAAGTTGAGGGATATAAGCCATTATATCTGAGGTAAAGTTGGAATCCAAATACAGAAAAAGGCTCAATGTGGCTCTTATTTACAGATACTCAGAATCATGTAAATATAAAGTACACAGTTTCATTTCTGAGCTTTTATGCATTAGGACATACCGGTACCAGCTCTTTATGATTATGTTTGACTACATGGGCTTAGGGACACTTCCAGAAAGTTCACTGAGTCGTCCACAAATTCCCTTCCTGTCTCTATCATGCAGAGAAGAAGTTGCGCAGTATGTGAACATGATCCAGAAACCTCTTCTCTGGGTTAAAGCTAAAATGGACAACTGTTGTGTGGTCAGATGAATTTATTGTGAAATTCCTTTGGGGAAAAAAAGCTACATCATCCAGACTAAAGAGCAGAGACCTGACAGCTTGTTATCATCATTATCATTTTAAAAAGTCTTGCATATTTCAGTCATATTTTCAGCCAATGTTAAATCACATGCTGCAGCTAATCCAACAGCATGGCTTCGCAGCAGAAGAGTCTGGGTGCTGAACTGCCTTGCCACCAGTCCAGACCTTTCACCAGTTGAAAACATGAAATGAAAATACAACAAGAAGACGTGGGACTGCTGAGTAGCTAGAATCCTTTATCAGACAAGAACGGGACAACATTCCTCTCTCGAATGTGAAGCAACCGGTCTCTGCAGCTTGCAGACAGTTAAAAATACCCGCCACCTCTAACCCTAGATGCACCTTTGGTAACAATTAAAAATTCTAGATGATTTTCAGAAAAGTTGACCTCTGACCTCTAACATGTCTGAGATTTTTAAGTAGATCCACCTGAGCTATCAATTTGAAAGTCCTCTGTCACCTCGTTCTTAAGTAAGACGGCGCTGGCACGGCTGGCAGCCTTAACCCAATTTCCCTCAGGATGAATAAAGTATGATCAATCAATCACATTCAAGAAATCGCATTTTCAGAAAATGTGACCTCTGCACACCCCCCCCAGCAGACTGATGTCAATACTCCATCAGCCCTTTATAGCCGAGGGGTAAAAAAACCTGTTGTTAAACAAATAGGCGGTGCTTTTTAGTGCTGAACATGGAGCTGTCCCAATTTGTTGAGATGTGTTACTACCATAAACCACAAGATTATTTAATACTGTTCTTAAACTGGCACATTTTCTCTGTTTGATATGTTTACTATGTTCTGCTGTAAACAAAATATGGATTTATGAAATTTACAAACCACTGCATTTTATTTGTACTTGAATTCGCACAACTTTCCAGTGTTTTTGGTGTTGGTTTGTATGAGTTGAGAATCACAACCGTCAAACAAAAGCACAAACATGAATATGATTGCTCTATTCTACCATGACTCCCACGTTCCCACATTCGCTAAAACGGGAACCAGATTTGCATTATGCAAATTCTTTCATGTAGACTGGTCAAATGGGTTTTACTTCTGCATCACATGCGGCCATAAAATGTCAGTTTCTCTTAATAAAGACAATTGTCACAAGATGAAAAAACAGAAACTACACCCTGAGTGTGTGGCAGAGGGCATGGAACAAGTTCTGGTTGTTCTCCATTTCATCCCAGTCCAGCTGCCAGCAGGTGGTTGGGCGGATCACCAGCGGAAGGCCGTACAACACACTCTCACACACTCCGTCTGCACGCAGAACTCTGAAAGACACACACACACACACGCCAACAATGGAAAAAACAATGAAATCCTTTTCATTTCTGAAATGAGCTCCAGCAGAAAACTGTAAGTATGCAAATATATGGAAAACATCATGAGCAGAGAGAATGACATCATCCCTGCTGAGGTGCGTTTGCAGTGTGACCCATTTTCTAACTCAAGTACATAAACAGCACAATTTTCCAACCGTCTGGTATGCAAAACGAATGCCCATTCGTTCACACAAACGCACATTACTTCCTACTGTAGGTCCTGAAAATGTAAAACAAATGCAAATCAAGTTTCTACCTCAGCGCCTGCTTTCTATCATTAGCGTGTGTGTAGCATGCGTGTGCGCATTTAGGGAAAAATTACATCAGCTGTTCACCGAGTTGGAAATAAATTCAGCATTACCTCAACTGCATGAAAACATTACCACCCCACACAGCAGGCAGGTCTGGCCCGGATCTGGTATCAAGCCGGCACTGCTGGTTGACTTCTGGCATGATAAGACGTATGTCATCCAGATATGGGCCAGGCCCGGCATAGATGGCAATGTCTATGTGATGGCATGCCATATCTGGCTCGATTGTGGTTTGGTTTATGTGGCCCAGGCTCATAGAAAACAAGTCTGGGCCAGACTTGGCAACAAGCTGGCACTTCTGACTAACTGGTGTCACAGCAGGGTGTATGTCAATCCAGATGTGGGCCAGGTCTGGCAATGATTGCACTATTTATGTTCCTATTTTCCTATTTTAATTAGAAGAACCAAATGCCATGTTGCAATACTGCTATAGTAGCCAACGTTTCAAAATAAGGTTTGACAGGTTTGTGACTGTACACTTTATCCAAAACCTAGTGACGGTTTACTCATCTGTCACGGTCCACAGTGGCAGACCGTGTGGAGAGTGTGAGGAGGACTCAGGTGCAGACACAAGTGAGGATACGGGAGTGAACTTTAAACAAAAGCGAGCCTTTTATTGTGGCTGATGAACACAAAAGAAACAAACAAGAATGAGGGCAGCACAAGAGCAGTAACTAAACAGAAACCTAAACTGGGAACAAACTATGGTAAGGCTATGCTTGGAATACAAAAGACTGGGCATGGAAACACGGAGGGTGGGAACACAGACGACGCGACACAGACTACATGAAACACAGAGACTAAATACACATGAGGGATGATCAGGGGAAGTGGCCACACATGGGAGCACAGCTGACACACATGAACCTAACGACAGGACAGGAGAGGTGAAACTAAATACACTGACCTTGAATACAGACTTTCAAAGTAAAACAGGAAACATGGAGATTAGACATGACATGAACTAAACATAACCACGCAGACATGACTCATGACAGGTAGACGCACGAACCAGGGAGACGGAGTACAGGGGAAGATGACAGAAGCGACAGCATGAACTTGACAACACAAGACACACAGACATAAACACATGAAGGGCAAGGGAGGCTTAATACAAGGGTCATATAATTACAAATGAGCTGGAATAACTTAATGAACCTAAACAAACAATAAACATCAAAATAGACTAAACACAAAACACTGGGTCGCACGACCCAGGACCATGACACTCATCTTTGCCAGTGGGTGGCTGTAGCTCGGGAGGTAGAGCAGGTCACCTACTGATCGGAAGGTTAGTAGTTTGATCCCTGGCTTCTCCAGTCCGCATGTCAAGAGTATGAATGCAGTTAGGAAGCGCTCAGTTTAGAGAAAGTGTGTGAATGTTGTATAGAGCACTTTAAGTAATCTGGGAGAGTAGAAAAGCACTATGAAAGAGTCAGTACATTCCTTGTCTAAACAGGGTTTTTCATGTTACTTTTGCACTATTATGTTCCGGCACATGTTGTTATTACATGGCTTGATTAAGGTACACATTAGGCTGACATATGGGCCAGCACAGGGCCAGCAGTGTGTCTGCAACTGGCCCGTGGCTGCACACAACCTACACATGGATTACATACCGGAAAGAGTGACGGCCCTTTGGTGGTCCAGATCAGGATTGTCAGAGGTGGCCCACACATGGGCCAGCACAGGACCACCAGTGTGTCTGCAACTGGCCTTGCGCTGGCCCATGAAACAATCTTCAGTGCACTGCATGAGTTTGTGAGAAAAAAATGGCACGTACACATTCCTCTACTGACAGGTAGGAAAGAGAAGAAAGTGAAAATGTACTGCGCTACATTCAGTTCATGTGTCCACAATCCCTGTGAGGTTTAAAATAACATGACGAGTTTGTTTTGTAGGAAGCAAATGTAGCTCATTTTTTGTATGACACTGTCCACAGAGGCTATTTTTGACCTACAAGCTTGTAAAACTCTCCATATTTGTTTTGTGATTGGTATGAAAGATTTTATTCATTTGTCAGACTTTTACGATGAGCATTTTCCTGTCCTCTGGAATATATTTTATCTTCTGGTTTCCTCGTCCATCATGCTGATTGTACATTTACGAGGCCAACAAAATTCCTTACAAAAGCGACTGAACTTTGTGCTCATATTGCTTTTACAGCCTCGGAGCACTAACTCCAGCAGAACAAAGTGCACTCAGATGCTCCCAAGTCAAACAAAGGAGCTGTGCATTCAGAGAACGCGTGTTATTGGATCTTGCACACACAAGTCTTACTTTCTCCTAACAAAGTGATTGTGAGCTGATCCTAAAAACTTTTATTTGTGCTTATAGTTCGAAGGCCCTCAGCATCGATGCCCACGCTTACTTGATCACTTTCAGTGTCTGCGGTGCTGGGCTTTGATTGGCCAAGCCCTTAGGGCCAGGCAGGAAGTCCCGAATGCTCTCAGTCTTCACTCCCAGGTTCGGGGTCAGCGGGATGAGCGCCGGGCTTATCATGCGCTCCTGCATGTCACACTTCACGCACACTGCACATGCAACAGAAACATGCAGTCATGTTAAAAACAAAGTACACGCCATGATTCAGTAGTTTGTAGAACTTAGAACTGTAGAAATTCTAAGTTCCCCATAGGTGAGAAAGTGAGTCCAAATGGTTTGTCTCTGTGTGACAGACTGGTGACCAGTCTAGGGTGTTTGTTGATGAATGGCCAACTCTTCTTTATAATGTTGCTTCAGTTCATTGAGGTTTATGGATATTTGTTTCTAAACTGCTCTCGGGTCGGGTTGAGGCCTTTAAAAACTTTAAATCTTGTCTTTTTCAGCTATTCTGCTGTAGATCATATCGGACTCTAGAATACTTCTGTATTCAGAGGAGTTCGTGGTCAACCCAGTAACTATAAGGTGCCCAGACATCTCAACTTTAGTCTCATTTGTCCAAAGGACACTGTTCCAAGAGTCACACTGTTCAGATGTAGCTTTACAAACCTAAGCCATGCTGCCATGTTCTTTTTAGAAAGAAGAGGCTTTCTCCAGGCAACCCAGTTTTTTAGGCTTTCTCTAATTGTACTGCCATGAACTTTAACATTTAACACACTAACTGAGGTCTGTAGAGTCTGAGTTCTTCTGAGCACTTTGGAGATGCTGGGATATCTACTACTGGGAAGGGTTTTCAACAGAAGAAACAATTGCTTCTGCTGCCAAAACCTCTGCTCCTAATGAGATGCTCACACTTGCTTATGATCAGGTAATGAAGTGCGTTTGATTAGCAGCATCTGGCTGCAACTTACCCTCTTAATTTCTATGGAAGCTGTAAATTTGTACTTTTTCACGACTACACAGAGTCATGTGAAAACTGTATTTGTCATGTGGCTGTATTTATGTGCATTAAAAACCTTTCTTTCTTTCATGTATTTGTTAAAGTCATAAACTGTAATGCATTTCTGACTTCCTAAAACATCAGTGTGTTCAAGTTCTGTGTGTGGCTGTAGATTTTAACCTGGAATCAGGTTATCCATGGGGCTTGGTAGCAAGAGGTGAAGGTGCTCTCTGTCTCCACCCTGTTCTTGAAGCCATGCCTTGAACACAGTCTCTATGGCAAACACAGTGTTCTCCACCTGCTGCAGGTCGACCTCTGTCCCCAGCATCAGAGAGTCTGCAAACACACATGCACACACATAGTGTTAAAAAGCTGTATCAGACTGTCTGAGGCTCTGTATGTGATAAGTGCATTGTTCTAAAGATTTTAACCTCTTTCATTAGTTTGACATATGTTAATTAAACAATGTCAATTAGAACAAACTGACACTAACATTCTCTTTGACCTGTATTTTGACATTTTTAACATTTTTATAAACTTGTTCAACAACTCCCCAACTTTCAAAGAAGGATTTTTTTAGCCACTAGATGGCAGCAACATATGATAAATCCAAAGTACAGTAGCAAATGGCCTCGGTGAACTTATCAGTACAAGGGTTCAGTGTTTGTGGATTATCTGAAAGCCTTCTTCAGCCTGTCTGATTAAGAATGAATAAAAGCCTCCAAGACTGAAGATGGTTATATTTTGAAGCTTTTTATGCAAACAAATGTGCTTCTGTTCTGCTTCTGAGCTTTTCCCTCATCCCAAAGGACGCAACATACTAAAAGGCCTAACTTGTCTTCCTTTTTTGCCTGATGACTCCCACTCATCATCAGACGAGCAAAAGAGACCCCACGGACTTGCTCCACCCTCATCTCCTGCTTTCTCGCTTATCTCACCCCCTGATATCCATTACCAAATGACTATAGGCAAGCCTTGCAGAATGCCCCTCTCCTCTCTTTCCCTCATTCTGCTCTTTAATAGTTAATGAGCCATCAGGACATGACTAATGGGACTAAAGGGAGAGCAGGAGATCAGGAAGGACGGAGGAGAAGGTTGACAGAAGGGAGGATGGAGAAGAGTAGGCAAAGTGCTTAATCTCATCCTGTGAGGAGCACTGCGGAGAAAGTAAGAAAGTTGAAATTCCTAGACTAAAATATGCCGATGCTTCTTTCATCTGTCAGATGGAACTACAGCACAGAAGATATTTTTGGTTCTTGGCCAAAGTTTGCAAAAGTGCCTTATCTAGAAATAAGTACATCCTCTGAGGGTGGGGGAGGAGGGGGAGATTAGGTTTGCTACTTTTTTTGCTGATGGACACTTGCGGTAGGATTCCTGCTGTGTGAAGCCGAGAAGGATGAAGGCTGAGAGGGAGGATTTAGAGGATAACAAAACATGCACTAATGACACTTTAGCTTTACAAGTTGTCCTTTTATGTGTCAGGGAAAGCACACTGTCCTGACACATGCTATGTTGCTCTTGCTCTGAACACGGATAAAGAAGTTTTGGAAATTCTCTGGTACTCGGGGCGAGCAGTGCATCTCACTTTACAACACTGCAATGTTACTGAGCAAAAACCCAGCGACTGCAGAGAAAGAGTCTAAAAGAACAAAGAGACAAATAGAGAGAAAGAATGGTGTATACAGAAGAGACAGGGGAGAAAGTATAAATACAGAAAGACCAAGACCAGGAGGAGGAAGGAGGAGGAGGCAGATGAAGACAAGATGAGTTAGGGAAGAGACGGGTGGGTGTGGTGGGTGATGGATGGTGGACCACACTCTAGCTGTGTGGTCCATCCAGAAGGAAAAAGGAAAGAGAAAATGAGGTGTATTCCTTTTCACTGCGGCATAAATAATTCGAGATGCACCCTTTGTGTCTGCTCTTTGCTGAGCAATACACTGAAGACCGAAGAGAATAGGTGAAAGTAGTTAACCCTGATATATGTGTCTGTGTGTTTGGAGAGATGGCAATGAGCTGAAGTAATGATGCTCTCTGTTTCTCTTTGGCAGGATTATCAGCGCTCATGAAGAATGTGTTTACACTGCTAAATCCTCACACAGATCTCCCTCTGCTCGGTTCACCAAGTGTGTGTGTTTACTGCAAGTGTGCAAGATCAAAAAAATCAATTATGTGTTATCGTTAAATCCTCCTATCGCTATCTCTTCTCGCTCCCTCTGTTTCTGTTCTCTGTGATCTGGTGGTATGAGACACCAAGACGCCATTAAATTGTGAGTCAGAGCAAGTGACCCATCCCGCTGATCTACAAGTCTAATAGTGCTCCTGAATTTCATTAGCATTTGCTTGTGTGTGTGTGTACCTGAGAAGATAAACCATGACATGCATGCTGAGGTAAGCATGCAGGGTGGCAGTCGAATCTCATTAAGTGTGTGTGTGTCTCTATCAGATGTCAGAAAGTCAGGGTGGTCACGAAGGGATTTATGATTGCTCCCCTCTTACACTAAGCACTGCACTGTAACCGTGGTGTTTAAATCCAGCAAAAAGACTAAAAATGTGACTAATAAATGAGTGAGATCTACAGTAAGTGATGTGAAGATGTCAAAATAAACAGTTTCTGTGTCAGCTGTAAAATTCATGAACAGGAAATTTAAACGTTCATTTGACTTTTCAGTGCACTGCAACTTTATATATTTGCAGATCATGCTCATTTTTAACACAAAACTATTTTTTTGCAAAAGCATAACACACAATTGTGTGTTGAATAAACCTCAATACTACATATGGATGAGATCACATTTCAAAATGTGGTACTTAAAGACAGAATTATGAAGCTCTATTTAAGAAACACAATAAAACAGCATCCATACTCACATTTTCATTAACGTTTACAACCTGCTTTAGTATGAGAAATGCGTATCTAGTTAGGGTGTGGTTTCTCTTCCAAAGAGCCCGTCATGTGTTTTTACATTAGCACACATCATTTCTGTGCTTTTAAATGATAATAACTGTAGATTCTCTTACAAAAATATACAAAAACACTCCGAATCTAAGTTTAATAAAGGCACAGTTATATCCACTCATCATGGACATCACTTTAATGGTAACTTTGGGCTTTTAATCACTTCTTTGAACTGTTCTTTTCTCCAGGGTGGAATGATTGCACAGCAGACATCTTTAATGGGCACACAACTAATCCACACAGGGTCAAAAGTATACCTACACCTCCACTTCTATTTGGCCAACTGTCCCATAGCAAGTTGCTCTTCAATCAGACGCTTTTGCACATCAACAAGTATAATTCTTTCTCAACTCATTATTATGGTATTAAAACTTTGGGTATATACTCACTAACCAGTTCCCAGCAGCTACAGAAAGCTGATGTGACTGAAAAAGGTGCTTTAAGCCCATTGCACACTTGCTCCTTGCACCAAATACCAGACAGACAAACAGCCACTTATTTTCCCTGGTAAAGTCCAAAACAAACATTAAAAGTGTCTCTACTTTATACTGAGCAGCATCCCATAGCAGCTGTATCCCTCTCAGTCTTGTAGTCTCTATGCATTTGTTAAATAAGATTGCACAAATAGCAGAAACTCGGTTTCCTTAAGATAAGTCGCACATTAGCTGATGAATCTGATGCTGACTTATCAAACGCAGTCAAGTGCAAGATGGTTTCCTTTTACATTAGTGTTCCTCGTCTGTCTCCATTGATCCAGTTCTCTGATACCATATCCTCCTGACTCATATGTGATTAAATACCAAATAGATGCAACTAAGTTGCTTCCGATGACATCTCAGAGGGACGTAATTTTTTAAAAAAAATGATCACACAAACACACATATATATACACAAACAAAAAGAGTCGAATAATTCAGCCGATGAAAATGAAATGAATTCAGAATTTGCTGAAATTTCCCACAAGACTGTTTTCAGAAAAGGGCGGGAGGAGAAATCATTTTGAGTTTGACCGACAGTTTTTTTGCAAGATGCCAAGGGATTTGGCCACCTGCAACACCAAACACATTGGTGTATCTTTACTAATGCACTAATGCAACTATTTCCTTTTGCTTTTCACCTTGGTCATGTACGAGATTACTACCCTGCTGACTCTATGTGTGCGCGTCTTCTAAATCTCCATTCCACGTCCAGTAAAACGTCCTTTTACTCTGTGCATTAGGAAGAGCACATCATTGTCATGACCGCTGACCAGTGCAACATTAGCTTGTGAGTTCAAATTAATGACACTAATGCTCAATTAGAAGAGAAAGCTGAGCTCTTCCATGGAGCCCTGTTTTTACCCCTTCATAGAGATATGGATCAGCATGATGGACACTGTGGCCTGTAATGCCATGAAAGCTTCTGACAGTCATTTTCTAATTCCAGAGAGCTCATGCAAATGGGGGGTTTTAAAGTATGCTACTATGCACATCAATAGTTTGGAATTATGTCCTGTATATTTAGCCATTTAAATTCCTTTAATGCAATCACAACATATATATGAACATTTATATGCAACATTTTAAATTTTATGCAAAACAAGCCATTTAACTTCCCCACCACTGAAGAACAGGACACAAATGTTCTAACCTGGATCTTAATTTTGTAGATGTGGTCTATAATTTTAGAAGTCTTAGTCATCTGTTAGATATGGTTCTATCACTTAAAGTACATTTATCAAAATTATTATCCCATATTCCCAAACATAGACAATTCTTTGCTTCAAAAACAATGACTGCAGCAAAATAACCAACACAGAGATATCATCTCTGGAGTCAAGTTGAGAGGGTTTTTTTTAAACTTAATCATTTACCAGATAATTACCTGATGCATGTGGGTGACATAAATTATGTGTAGTGTATTCTACTGTGGTTAATAGCTGTTAATTAAGTGAA
The DNA here is from genome assembly GCF_057382275.1 of Copadichromis virginalis. Taxonomy (NCBI): domain Eukaryota; kingdom Metazoa; phylum Chordata; class Actinopteri; order Cichliformes; family Cichlidae; genus Copadichromis; species Copadichromis virginalis. The sequence goes on from NC_140620.1 coordinate 50,515,677, forward strand.
TAAAATGTCTGCTTTTTTCAGCCGAGCATCAGAATGGGGAAGAAAGAAGATTTAAATAACTTTAAATGTGGTACGGTTGTTGGTGTCAGCTAGGCTGGGCTGAGTATTTCAGAAAGTGCTGATCTACAGGGATTTTCCAACAAAAACCATCTCTACAGTCCAGAGAGAACGGTCTGAAATGGTCCAAAAGGGAGAAAATGTCAACTAATTGAGTGAATGGCCAGATTGCTTTGGACTGATAGGAAGGAAACGATAACTCAAAGCTATATGCTACAGCTAGGTATGCAAAAGAGCATCTCTGAACCCACAATAGGAATGAAGCAGAAGCTACAGCAGCAGAAGGCTACATCAGCACCTGTTAGCTAAAGAAATCTTGGCACATTTTGGGCCATTTAGTGTAACTGACAGTGATTTAATTTCACATTCTTTGTTTTATATTTGTTGGAAACATTTTTGTGATTTTGAATGAGCCGCTTATTGTGAGGTATGAAGTGCAGCTTCCAAGATGAACATGCTTTCCTGTTTGGCTACATCAGTCAATGAGGTGCGTTCAATGTGTCTCTGTTAATTTGAGTTTCCATGTAAAACATGTACATTTATATTTGCTGGATTTATCTTGCCATCAGTGTTTTTTGGAAACCCTGTCACACATAATGGTTTAAATTATTTCATTTTCACTGGATATATGAGACAAGCTAAAAGAGAATTATCATTTTATGTTTAAGAAACTGATGTTTCTATATACAATTGCTTTATTTTAATAGTTCTCACGATGACAATGCTGAGTGATCCACTGGTGACCCACTGGTGTCAAGACAACCATCTCACCCTCAACGTCGCAAAGACAAAGGAGTTGATAGTGGACTTCCGGAGGTGCAGAGAAGTACACACCCCCATCACCATCAGCGGCGCTGCTGTGGAGAGAGTGAGCAGCTTCCGGTTCCTTGGCGTACACCTGGCTGAGGATCTTACGTGGTCAGTACACACAAACAAAACAGTGAAGAAGGCGCAGCAGCGCCTCTTCTTTCTCAGGAGACTGAAAAGATTCGGCATGAGCCCCCGCATCCTCAGGACCTTCTATCGCTGTGCCATTGAGAGCATCCTCACTGGATGCATCACCACCTGGTATGGCAACAGCACCGCCTACAACTGCAAAGCTCTCCAGCGAGTAGTGCGGTGCTCTGAACGGATAATTGGAGGTGAGCTTCCCTCCCTCCAAGACATCTACAGGAAGCGGTGCCTGAGGAAAGCGGGGAGGATCATCAAGGACTCCAGTCACCCCAGCCATAAACTGTTCAGACTGCTTCCATCAGGAAGGAGGTTCTGCAGCATCCGGTCCCGTACCAGCAGACTGAGAGACAGCTTTTTCCATCAGGCCATCAGACTGCTGAACACTTCATAGACACCTCAGCTTCACTACTGGAACTTCAACATTATGCACTCCACACTGTATATAAATGCCACTTGTTTTGCACATATTCAACTCTGTATATTTTATATATTTTATTATTATTATTATTATTATTATTATTTTATTTTATTTTTTTACTATTTAATTTGTAAAAATGTGTATACACACACACACACACACACACACACACACACACACACACACACACACACACACACACACACGTAGGAAAATATTTAGTATACACATCCAGAAATGCATACACTATTATATATTGTACATATATTTATTAGTTTCAGGTTGGCCATTCTTGTATTTTGCTCGTTTGTGTTGTTGTGTTTGCACATCTCTGTTGCTTGTGGGGCTCGCACACAAGAATTTCACTCGCATGTGCTGTGCCAGTGTGCCTGCACATGTGATGTGACAATAAAAAGTGATTTGTGATTTGATTTGATTTGATCCTGTTGGTGAGCTTGGAATAAGCCATCTGTAAACAAAGAACTTGTCCGCATGGTGACTGGCGGGAGTAACACTTCAGTACCAACTAAACATCATTTAAACACCACAGGCTAGCTGAGTGTTGGTGCTGACCATCTCCTTCATATTATGAGCACAATGTACCAATCTGTACCAATCTACTTTGAACTGCTTTTATCTTTAAAGTCGTGCCTTCTGCTTTTTATTTCTTTGTGAATACTATTTCTATTTCTAACATTCACACTCCAGCAAATGCATCAAGAGCAACGTGTGGTTCAATATCTTGCCGAAGGATACTTTGGCATGCAGACTGAGCAGCAGTGATTGGTAGATTACCTGCTCTACCTCCTGAGCCACAGCCACTACTTTTAATAAGTAATAAGCTTTGAATAAGTAATTTCATTCTTTTAACAGTTACATACAAATAACAGTAACATAGTTATCACAGAGTTACCTCTATTAATTTGTTTCCTTCAAAATGATATTAAGTAAGCAATAATTTTCATTTAACTCAAAAGTATGTTTTGTTTGAACTCTTATCAAATTAATATAGAGAGGAGGCATTACAGCTATGAGCAACAACCTGAAATGAACTCTGATAAATGTACATAAACATAAAGGAAGGGTCGATGAACGTCTGTCTGTGGAATTTCCCTCTGACATCCTTGTTTCAGCACCCACTCTGTCCTCTGTCAGTACGTCTGTGTGAGCGTTAATGATGAATACTTCACTGATGTACTTTGAGACTGTGACAAATAGGACATTGATCATATGGTCTGAAACACGGGCACTCAACAAACCAGCCGCTGTGTGACCCAGTTGCCTCACAGACATTTGTGTTAAAGCCATGCGGTCATGGGGACAATTAAGGAAGACAGACACTTGAAGAGTACAAGCGGATGAGGGGGAAGAACAGCCCTGTTATCTAGCTGTCATCTTAAGAGGAAGAACAAAGGGAGAGAGAAAAGGGAGCGCCAGAACAAGAAATACTACAGAGCTGGTTGAATAATAGGACTATTCATATTTGATGGCTGATTGGGTGTGTTACAGGATTCTGGAGAATTTATTTGCAAGTGGATGTAACGTGAAAAATATTTGAACACAACATGCTACATTAATTAGCACCAAGATATACTTAAGTCAGATGGAGCTACCACAGAAAAAAGCTTAGCCTATGAATCTTAGCAGTCAAGTGTTAAAGCTTGCAATCTTTCCACTGGCAACCAGAGGGAGACTTGTCAGGTTGCAAAAACATCAGACTGTATAGAAGTCTATGAGAAAACACCCCAACTGCTCACTTACTATAAAGTAAATACTTTGACGATATAGGCTTAGTTTGTGTTGAATAAATATCGACAGTGTCATATTCCATGCGGTGTGCTATCTGATGTTGTATTTACTTAATTTTAAGCCATGCTCAGGACCAGATTATTTTTTATTAAGTCCTGATACACAAAACCTTATAATTGAAAAAGGGTGCAATTTGTTTTTACCATGACTGTAAGGTCTCTTAAGAGATTTGTTCCCATCCCAGTTCAATAAATCTGAGAACCAGATTCAAATTGAAACCAAGGATATTATTCACAGCTATGTAAACCAGGGGATACGTATATGAATGACATAGAAAACTACAAACTTTGGTTTTATTTCCAAACCAGCCATGGTACACTGAAGATGGCCAATGGATGGAAATAAAGTGACGGCAAAAGATCAACTGCCTCACTACAAGCAGAATCTGGAAATAGCAGGTGGTTAGTTGGAAGAGAAAGACACAGAAAGCCAGAGAGGATGGCAGCTGGGTGACTTCTTTGAAGCACTTGAAAAAGACAAGAGGACAGAGGAGAGGAAGCACTCTGCAGACTGCACTTCATGGAGGCACATAAGAGAGAAGAGGGTTAGAGGAAATGAAAGGAAACCAGAAAAGATGATGCACCAAATAATCTCCTTCAAAGCATACTTTTTATAAGACCTAAAAATGACAACAGCTAATAACGAGTAAAAAAACACTAAAAAGCTCCAGGAATCAAAAAACTGCTTTTGTTTTTTGTGTGCATGTGTCAAAGTGATGTCATTCTGTCATTCTGTTCCTTGCTGGTTTTGGTGAGATGCACCTGACAGTGATTGAGGGAGTAAAAGTGCATGCACAACATTTACCATAGGGGCTAAAGACTGATGAACCTTGTGGAACCCATAGCATTGACCCCAAATAAGTACAACCACACGAACATTTAGTTTGTGCATCTCACCCTGTATTCATATAGAAAATCTGGGCAATGTCAAATAGAGTGCAGCATGCAGAAGACAACAGAAATATTTTCACTACAAAAAAAACTTGATCTCAGACAAGAAGCTGCTATTTGTGTTCTCATATACAATTATGCATAGGAACAACAAGAAAGGTCAGCCTGTGTATGTGCTGCACAGTGCTGCAGGGTGTGAGAGAGCTGTGCTTACCCTTGCACACAAGCTGAGAGACAGAGACCTCACTTTTGTCCGAAGCTGCCCTTTTATACACACAGCACACAACAGGAAGCTGACCCTTAGAGATGCTTTTTCATTACTGGAAATACTTTGTTTGGTTCAGGCGAGGGTGTTCTTTGGATGGAGTGTGCAGGGTGCGGGATATATGACTGCAAATATTGTTATATGGATTCCAACTGATATTAAACTGACTCTGTCCATGGGACTTGGAAGGATTATCACTGCTTAATGTCCAATCTGGCACAATTTATGCTGGGTAATGTCTCAGAAAACTCAGGCGTGAATGTTGGAAACAACCATCTATTAATATTACTGCAAATTAGAAACAAATTGGTCAGGATAAATGTTATTATGTAGATGGTATTTCTGTTTAGGGAATTCTCCAGTTTCTCAGTGAGCTACTCACAAACAGCTTGAGAGACATGTGCAGTGGTAATCTTGTGCGTGCCTGCTGTTGTGACTTGTACAGAAAAATGACCAGGGTGCTCATTCAGACATGAAACCAGCCCGTTTAGATTGCATGAATGCATGTCTGAAAGAGGCTCAGTGACACCCACACACTTCTGTCCTCAAACCATAGAGGACCATAAGCACATGTGGCTTCATGTGAAAGAAAACAGGCAGGAAAAAATATGGGGCGACAGAACAGACCTACACAACAGGGTATAGCAAAGAAATGAGAGCAGATGCTAAAAAAAGAAGAAAACAACACGATCCTTTACTTTGCCTTATATTTTCCACCACAATCAGAATTTTAAGTCTGGTTATGCACCCTTCTGCCTCCAGTCCTGATGGAGCTGATGGCAGAGGCGAGATGTGACTGATGGAGCAGGACAGTGACAGACAGTGGCAGGTAGATAGAGGATGGTGTTTAATTGCTGTGAACCACTTTGAGTAACCTTGTTTTTTTCTTTCTCTGCTCACTCTTTTGACATTCTCTTTTCCAACTTTGTGTGAACCCAAGAAAGAAAGAAAGAAAGAAAGAAAGAAAGAAAGAAAGAAAGAAAGAAAGAAGATAACTGAAACTGCTTCTTTTGGCTGCCAAAATACTGCACGTGTCTGCAAACCACAACTACAGGAAAATGATGTGGGACCCCACCCTATGTTTTACCAGAGGCTTCCTTTCATGAATAGAAACTGTAGATTTATTTTCTCAAACAGGTGGGGCTAAAATGATTTAAAAAGATCTAGAAGAATGAAGACAGAAGTGTTAGGAGAGATTAGATAAATGATTTTTTGTATTTTAGCGTGACCATGAACCTGAGCAACCAGCCAATCTCAGCAAGATACTAATAGACACCATATACTGGTGTGAACGGTGATACCAGTCTCCATCTGTGAGGCCACCTGCTACTCTGCTAATACAGTGGTGTGAACCGCCTGACCTTGCCGATGTCTGTGTGTAGTGAAAAGAAAAATACGGATTCTGATTTTCAGACAATAAAAAAAAGGTTTCTCTCTCCTTCTGTCCTCTGTACGCATTTAAAGACACAATTATCTAAGCATGTGCTTTCTCTCTTGGTGAAAGCTTTGCGATGGCTACAGTGTGTGCGTCTCTCAGGAGGTCTGGGTGGGGTTTCCTTTGGAGGACCTCTGTGCACATTTAGCCACAATGCACTAAACTGAACTAGCTGACTATGATGGAAAATGAACTGAATGGGAGAGACGGGGAGAAACTGAAGAAAAAAGTTTGTGAGGGAGAAAAGACCCTCGGGTGAAAGACTGCAGGTATGTTGAAATAGTAGCTGAGAAGGAAACGGTTTGGTGGAAAGTTGTTTTTACACAGAGCCAACTACACAAAAGTGTAGAAATGGTGTTTATTAACAGCTCAGAGTTGAGTTGGAGTGAGCTGTATGAGGTTCAAGAAGTGAACCGATCAGAAATACCTTCACTGTTCAGTTTCCTTGTTGAGGTGCTTTGGTGGAAAAAATTAATTTATACCAGACTCTCACATTTGACTCTGTAGTGCAGCATTAAATAGAACTGAGTGGCGTGGTTTGTATGCCTCAAGTGGAGTTGTATCTGTAATTCATCAACGTGTCTTTTAGACCCCATTCCTACAAAACTGCTCAAAGAAGTCCTGCCATTAATCAATGCTTCGATCTTAAATATGATCAACCTATCTCTAATAATCTGCTATGTACCACAGGCCTTCAAGCTGGCTGTAGTTAAACCTTTACTCAAAAAGCATCTCTAGACCCAGCAGTCTTAGCTAATTATAGGCCAATCTCCAACCTTCCTTTCATATCAAAAATCCTTGAAAGAGTAGTTGTCAAACAGCTAACAGATCATCTGCAGAGGAATGGCTTATTTGAAGAGTTTCAGTCAGGTTTCAGAGCTCATCACAGCACAGAAACAGCTTTAGTGAAGGTTACAAATGATCTTCTTATGGCCTCTGACAGTGGACTCATCTCTGTGCTTGTCCTGCTAGACCTCAGTGCAGCGTTCGATACTGTCGACCATAATATCCTATTAGAGCGATTAGAACATGCTGTAGGTATTACAGGTACTGCACTGCAGTGGTTTGTATCATATCTATCTAATAGACTCCAATTTGTGCATGTAAATGGAGAGTCCTCTTCACACACTGAGGTTAATTCTGTTTACATTATACATGCTTCTCCTAGGAAGTATTATTAGAAGACATAGCATACATTTTCACTGCTATACAGATGACACGCAGCTCTATCTATCTATGAAGCCAGATAACACACACCAATTAGCTAAACTGCAGGAATGTCTTAAAGACATAAAGACCTGGATGGCCGCTAACTTTCTGCTTCTTAATTCAGACAAAACTGAGGTTATTGTACTCGGCCCTGAAAATCTTAGAAATATGGTATCTAACCAGATTCTTACTCTGGATGGCATTACCTTGGCCTCCAGTAACACGGTGAGGAACCTTGGAGTCATTTTTGACCAGGATATGTCCTTCAATGCACATATTAAACTTTTTAATGAGTCAAAAATACACAACAGTGGCAGTGCAGATGTGAAGTTTTACTACTGTTTACATTCAGTTCCGCCATCTTGGATTGTTTTATATTGGTCTGCTCTTTATAAGTGGGCTATACATTTCTCATTGGGAGCTTCCAGTTGCAAATTTCCAACTTTCGACCTCTTGAATAAGTACAGTTACAGTACAACCCAGTAATGGTGTCGCAGCCTACAACTTTTGAGAAATAGAAATATGAATATTACTTTTTTTTCAAAGTTAAACACTAAAAGAAAGACTGTATGTTTTCCTTCATTAGGATACGGATTTGTGCCAGCCAGTGTATGGGACTGTAGCCTAAGGTTTCATTAACATTGAGCTCCTAACTTTGCTGTCTCTGCAGAGAACATCTGAAGCTTTCTGAATGACGTTTAGATCCCTAGTCAACTTCCTAACCACCTTTATACATAATGACAAAATGCTAACAGTGCCCTAGCGTCTGTCAGTGACGGAATACCAAATTATGTTTTCATTAAAAAAAAATAATTCTGGCTACCTGCCCAACTAGAACTCCTTCATGTGACCTAACATATAGCATCAGGATGAAGGGACAACATTCTTCACAACTCCAAATGACCAGAGTTAACATAGCCTCATCTCCAAGCATCATTTCTGGCAAAGCATCTCCAAGCATCGATTTTGCTAAGGCATCGATAGAAAAGCTCACAGGTTTCTTTTATATTAGTATTAACTTCTTGTACAGAGGAAGCCAACTGAGGGGAGTAGTCGCCTCTGGGGATCGATGAAGTTTCATATTATCATTGTAATGTAATACAAGAAATATGACTCATTGTGAGCCCTGAGGATGAAGTCTTGCCTTACTCTTTTTATAATTCTTGACTGTGGGCCAGTGGATTATAATCCTCCTCTCAAGGGACAAAAATTTTCACAGTTATTATTCTTGCGACTCGAAATGGATTTGTGGGATGTGTGCTGATCCAAGTGCAACTGTGTGGGGTGTGGAAATGGCTTAAGTGTTCTGAAGGAGGCAAATAAGGAGAAGGAAAACACTTCTAAACAAAAAGAGCATTTCTTATCCGAGGTGGCAGCCACAACGATAACAAGGCATACAGCACATACTCCAGGCACTGTAACAGTTAATGTGATTACACAATACAGAACACCCACCACAGTTCGTGAAACGAAGATATGGAACCCAAATTCTTCTAAAGAGTTTCCTTGAGGAATGGAGCAGGCAGGTCAGATATTCAATAGGAAAGTATTCCATAAGAATTATGTACCAGATTGTTTTGCTGGGGGTTTGTCATTTATCCAAGATAGAAAAAATGTTTTCCTTATAGCATATGCAGGGATATCGTAAAGTCTATTAAAGATGCCATCAGTAATATTATCCCGACTCGGATGTCCCAACAGCAGAGATACAGTGTCCACTTTCAAGTATTCTTTCCATATCCTGCAAAATATCTATCCAATCGGATTAATTATTTTGGCATGACCAAACACAGTGTATGTAGGTTTCGACTGAAGTCTTACACTTCAGTACGAAAGTTGATGATTCATCTGGTGCCTTTTATTGTGAGCATTTGATCAATGGCCGTGAGTACCATTCACAGATAGTTAGAGAAAAGCTGTAAGCACAGCATTGTAAGATGGTGAAAGATGTACCCTTAGATGTACCCTTAGGCCCCCTCCTCGACTCAGAGATGGTCTTTCCCCTTGACTCAAGATAAGACAAGATATACCTTTATTAGTCCCACGAGTGGGACCGCTCAAACCAGCATTCCTTCCTGTTGAGATATGTGACTTTCAGCTAATAACTCTTTGGGAATTACCTCGTTGGCGCAAAAAATATTCTCTTATTGCTGTCAAACTGTGTTTTCTTTAGTATTTTTCATAGATGCAACTAACAAAATGGGGAAAAAATGATATGCTTTTGCAACCGACTACTAGTAACAAAGTGCCTAAAGATAAAATTTAAAATTGGTTCTTTGCTAAGTTGTCTGTCTTATGTAGATCCCTGGAGTTAGGTCTCTTTTTTTATGTTTGAATGATTTATAGTTCAGTGTTAAGTGGCTTAGAAATTTAAAAAAACATTCCTCTGAAAACGGTCAAGTACAAGGACATTATATAATTGTAATCTGATGCAGAATGTATAGACTGTGGACAGGATTCCTTGACTGTATACATGCTGCCATACTTCTCTTTTTGTAGCATTAATATGCTGATCATTTCATCCTGTCATGCACAAAGTGCAGAATTCCCTTGCAGCTTATCTTCCACAGTTATAGACTGAAAGTAGCGTTTTGCTGAAAGGAGTTTAGTTTTAATCTGAGCAGACCCACTTTTTGAAAAATCACAGATGGTTAAGGCAGAGAGGCACAATAAATCTAGGTTAATACATCGTAAATCTATGGTAATACAAGAGAGATAAAGTGAAAGAAGATCAAAAGAAAGAAGAAATGGAATACTTCACAGAAGTATCCCATTTCACAGAAAGCAAGAAGTATGAGGGAGGGGCAACAGTTAGAGACAAAACTTTCTCCTCCAAAAAAGAACGGGAAAGAGGAAAAGGGAGGTGGTAAGGAGCAGAAAGTAAATAGGTAGTTGGAGAAAGAAGAGAAGAAATGAGGTAAAAAGTCCTATCATCTTTCTGTTACGCTTTGACAGAGCAAGGCAGAAGGGTATGATTAAAAGAAAAGTGAAAATTAACACTGGGAAGGACCACACATGCTTGTAATATATATAAATATGTGCACACATACACGCACACAGACTGGAGAAAGGTTCAAAGAAAGACTCATGAGTCATTTAGACATATTTGCACATAGGACACACAAAAGTGTATGATGATTCATAAGCAAATCTAAAAATACAAAAGCAACAACACAACCTGCAAAAACGGAGACATATAAACAGAATTACAAACGCACACAGTTCTGTGTTCCTTTAGGCCTAAAAACAAGACCTGTCATCTGTCCCCCATAAAAGCTTCTTATCACTTGTACAAACTGGACAGACAGCAAAAGAAAACAAAAATCTGGAGGGGAAAAGACTGAGCTGTAGCACTGTGGTTTTGTGAACAGTGAGAAAGATATGAAAAGGACAGGGGAGTGAGAGATGGTAAGAAAAGGAGAGAGAGGATTAGGGGAGATATAATGGGCTATAATCCTTTTCTATTGAGAGATGGATCCCAGAATCGCTGACAGGGTGTCAGTTTGAAAGAGCTATTTGCCCAAGATATGAGACTGCTTTTAGACTGCTTCTACCTTCAGCTCTGAGGTCTTAGGGAAAAAAAACCCAACAACCCCAAAACACAAAAGCACAAAGAGACCAATCTATTTCACTTAATGCTTTTTAAATGAATTGTTTTAATTTAGTAATAATATAATCGAACATATACATTAGTAATAGTCATATTAGTGTTTTTAAGAAGGAACTATAGGAAATTCAAACATTGAAACAAAGTCTAATTTATTTTGCTTATGATCAGTAAGCTGTCAACACTATAGATGTAAAATTACATGTAGTTATGGGATGATTTGACAAGGTGAAGAAAATCCCCAGCCATGTAACAGGCTTTTTATCGCTACAACTCAAGACTCCCTGTACTAACAGGGAGATGGAAAAGTCTGGTGTGAAATGGTTTTCTTACATTTTAGAGAAAGGCAAAAAAATATATTTTTAATGTGCGTCAGTCAGAATGATTTTTCTTTTCTCTGATCCGTGACTGTCAAGACATGGGGGAGCAAAAACAAAAATGACATATTCTGATTGCCTTGGGTTAGAAAAAAGGTTAGGGTTAAAGTTATCACCTAACATAATAATACCAGGGCTAATGATAAAAAAATATTAGTGACCATTTTCTTAATGAGTTTCTGCTCCTCAGTGGTGAGTTGGTAATGGTCGTACTAATAGTCTCTTTGAGAATGACATGAAAATGATTTATTGAGAAGAATTTATCTCTTGCATCACTGCACAGTAGACAGTCATGAAAACTATGTGGGTATACAGTTGTTTGTTCCAGAAGACTGCTTCTACAATGGTTTATCAAAGAATGGGTCCTTCTCAGGAGCTCAGTTAATTGCAGGGTGGTACTATGGTAGGATGCCACTAGTCCAGCTGTAAAATTTCCTTGTTATGAATATTCCATAGTCAGTTAATGGTATTTTAACAAAGTGCCACAAGATGGTAGGCCACCTGAGGTGCATAGTGCGCATAGGTCGCCAACTTTCTGCAGAGTCAATTACTACAGATGTCCAAATTTCACATGGCCTTCAGATTAGCTCAAGAACAGTGCATAGAGAGCTTCATGGAATGTGTTTCCATGGCCAAGCAGCTGCATCCAAGCCTTACATCACCACGTTCATTGCAAAGTGTTTGATCCAGTGATAAAAGCTACTGGACTCTAGAGCAGTGGAGATGTGTTCTTTGAAGTGATGAATCACGCTTCTTCATCTGGCAATCGGATAGACGATTCTGGGTTTGGCGGTTGCTTTTGTGGGATTATGGTTTTGGGTTGCTTGTTAGGAGCTGGGCTCAGCCCCTTTGTTCCAGTGAAAAGAACTCTTTAATGTTTAAGCATACCAAGGTGTTTTGGACAATTTCATGCTCCCAGATTAGTGGGAACAGTTTGGGGATGGCTCGTTCCTATTCCAACTCAACTGCACAGCAAATGCATAAAGCAAGGCCCATAAAGACATGGATGAACGAATCTGGTGTGGAAAAACTCGACTGGCCTGCACAGAGTCCTTACCTCAACCATCTAGAACACCTTTTGGATGAATTAGTGCGGAGACTTTGAGCTAGGACTTTTAGAAGAACAGTCAAAAATACAAAATATGTATCACCTGTTCATCTTCAGTTACTGGACATCCAGACTAGTCATTTGTAGTCCAAAGAATAAAAGACAGTTTAACCTCTTGTATGACCATCTCACAAGCACCCAAAGGCTAAACAGCGGGATAATATTATGGGATCAGGTACCTGCTACAAGGGGATGCAGCTCAGTGGTAGAGCGCATGCTTTGCATGTATGAGGTCCTGGGTTCAATCCCCAGCATCTCCAACTTTTTAATGCTGTAAGTAGCTTTGGATTGACATTGCTGTGATAAACTATATGTTAGGCCTGCTTTGTAGTAATATAGGTCACCAACACAGTATACTGATTGGCATGACATGCTAATGAAGTTGGTTTTCTCTATTTCTTAATTCTGCATTTTATTAAAAAGAACTGTTGTTAAAAGGTAGTGACTGCCTTAACATTTGGGTCTCACAAATTATTGTAATTTATTGGACCTCAGCCTCAGGTCATACTATAAGAGAATCAACTTATATTTGGTAGTTATGATGACGATTCATGTTGTATTACTTTAACCCCGGTGAATATGAAAATTGTATATATTTTGACAGTCTAAAGCTGATTAAAGGACTGAAAAACTGGAGATGCTGGGGATTGAACCCAGGGCCTCATACATGCGAAGCATGCACTCTACCACTGAGCTACATCCCCTTCGCCTTGCTTTTGTTATGGCAGCTTTTATGTCAAAGACATTTTGTCTTCTCACATCCTGACTTTGATTTTTTTTAAGTGAACCCCCTACAAAAATAATAACAAAGTATCAATTTTGAATCTTATTGTCACCACTGTTATATCTAGGGATAGGAATTGATAAGAATTTAGCGATTTTGATTCCATTATCCTCATTGATTCGATTCCTTATCGATTGTCATTGGGTTCTCATTGGCTCTGTTGTGAGTCACCACCTTTGCTAAGCAGCAATAAATAAATTACAAATTTATTTCCTCCCTTAGTTGTGATCAGTCTTCACTCAAAAGTCATTATTACATATCCATCCATCCATTCGCTTCCGCTTGTCCTTTTCAGGGTCGCGGGGGGCGCTGGAGCCTATCCCAGCTGTCATAGGGCGAGAGGCGGGGTACACCCTGGACAGGTCGCCAGTCTGTCGCAGGGCCAACACACAGGGACAGACAACCATTCGCACTCACATTCATCCGCACATTCACACCTAGTGACAATTTGGATTATCCAATTAACCTATCCCCACAAGCTGCATGTCTTTGGACGGTGGGAGGAAGCCGGAGTACCCGGAGAGAACCCACGCAAACACGGGGAGAACATGCAAACTCCACACAGAAAGACCCCGGCCTTATTACATATATTACACATATTACACATTACTTCAAAGTAATGTAGTATGTTTCTTAATTACTCCCGGGAAAAAGTAATTTGTTATACTACTCGATGTATTACTTTCACGTTACTCATTAAAATAGCTGAAACACAGTCTCATTATCACCATTTAACAATATAAACCTGAGGCTACAAGCCCATACACCAACACAAATCCCTAATGAGGACACAAATCTAAGATCTTTCTCCTAGAAGAATACAAAGCTGACCGCACAAAGCAAAGATAAAAAAAAAAAACCCTTGTGTGTGTTTTTTCTGAGACAGGAGGATCTGGCAATGACCTTCAGGTGTGGCAGAGGGCAGCCCATGATTTTTTGGGTGGTGTTAATTACCCTCTGCACAGCCTTCCTGTTCTCAGTTGTGGCCCCTGCAAACCAGGAAGTAGGAGAGCACGCTCTCCACTGAGGAGCAGCGTCTGGTCCAAGTTGTTCTTCCTCAGGACACGGAGGAAGTGCAGCTGCTGCTGGGCATTCTTTACCAGGCTGATGTTTTTTTTATATATATGTATAGATTTCTCTGTAATACTTGATATACATAAAATAATGCATTTTTGGTTTTTTTTCATTAAAAAATGAAAATAACAAAAACAACAAAAAACATTAACAGCATAATAAAAACTAATAAGTAAATGGTTAAAATTCTGAAGCATCTGAACAGTTATAATCAGGAATAAAGGCTGTAAAAACTCATAAAATAATGTTAATTTATACAATGTTGACATTTTTTCCCTCACTGACACCATAACTATATATTTTTAAAGTGATAGGGTTATGTGCTCCTTGCTGAACCTGGGTGCAGGCCTGGGAGTCTGTGTGAGAAAATAGGTTTTCCTCCAAGCTACAGCAGAGAAGCAATAAAGAGGCTTATTGATGTGAGACTAATGCATGGAGGAATGGAGGATAGATCAATGACGGGATAATACACAACCTCCACAATCCATAACAAACACACTGTGGATGGTGTTTTAGTTGAATAAAGGCTGTCACTTGAAAGCTGGATTTTGGGACTAAATGTGGGTGAAATGGTTGTTTTGTCACTTCGAGAAGCATTTGAAAATTCTATATTTGAATAAGATAAATGCTCTGACAAAGCTCAGAAGTGATGTGCAAAAGACTAGAACTGTTTGAATGAGTATTTTGTCAAAATATGACGATAAGGAAACGCATTTTGTCAGCCATTTGAAAGGGATTTTCAGAGAAGCTCAAGAAGCCTGTGTCACATGGATTTTCATAGGACTTAACTCTATCATCACACATACACAAGCACAGTTTGGCATGCCGATTTAAATGACTAGTGTAAAAGCAACACAAAAGTTGTGTTCAGTCACATAAACAAAACAGCTACACAATATTTGTGTGAATGCATTACCTTTATGTAGAGCATTTATCAGCCACAGTTCTTAGCTCAGAAATAAATGTGAAGGTTAAAACTTCAAAAAGTTCAAAAAACAGGCTACAAAAATAAAATACTGCTTTTATGGTTAAAACACAGCTATTCCCTGGTATGTGCTAATTTACTACGACTGTGGCATCCAATAAAAAGTGTAGAGTGGAGGTGAAGGAGGAGTGCTTGTGTCAGTGTTTATCTAGTATCTTTCAAAACAATTTTCAGCTCCACACTTCACCTTCTTCGCTGAAAGCACAGTGCCTCTCAGTGCTGCCAACTTGGTGGTAACTAGCGTGGTGAACACAGACAAGTGTGCCTGAAAAAATTTAGGCCAGTTACTGCACAAGTGAGTATCGTGGCCACTGGAAAATAGCTTGTCAAACGCTTTTGCAACGTTTCTGTAAGCTAAAAAGTGAAGCTCAGGACAAAGAGACATTGAGTATAAGCAGAGTTGGGGATGTAGCTCAGTGGTAGAGCGCCTTCTTTGCATGTATGAGGTCCTGGGTTCGGTCCCCAGCGTCTCCAACCTCATCGCTTTTTAATGTGAACAGAAGAGGTTGGCAGCAGCTTAGTGCAGGTAGACATGCTCAAGAAAACCTGCTGAAGCTCAAACTGAGTATCAGAATGGGAAAGAAAATGTTGATTTTGAATATGGTATGGTTGTTAGTGCCAGAGGGGCTCATCTGAGTATTTTAAGAAACTGCTGCTCGATCCACCACTTCACAAAACTCAGTCTGAAACTGCTTTCTACAGTGAATTCACTGTACTCAAACGGCCTCCATAGTCAGCAGATCTCAATCCAATCGAGCAAATCTGGGATGTGGTGGAGCGAGAGATTTGTATCATGATTGCAGCTGCCAAATCTGCAGCAACTGTGTGATGCTATCATGTCAATATGAGCCAAAATCTTTCAGGCATGTTTCCAGCACCTTGTTGAATCTGTGAAGAATTAAAACAAAGAAAAGATGAACAACCTGGAACTGGTAAATTCTAAGTTATGAAGTGGCTGGTAAGTGTATGGTGCCCTCGTCACTTTCCAGATAATTCACTAATATACAACAGAGGCATTAACAATGACCCAATCAGTCTCTGCTGTTGTATATGCTGCAATGGCATTTTAAGGTCTAAAAATCAGCACTGCATTGTAATTCAGATGTTTTTAGCGATAGCTGAATGGCTCTGCCCTGCAAAAGAGCAAAATGTTGCTGGAAAAAGGATCGCAACATACGTGTTCTTGCATTAAACATCCTGCTGCGCTGATAGAGACACATCTGTCAAGCTCTAGGAAGAGCACACTTGTCGAGCATCTTTGATTTGCAATTAAAAAGGCGAGAAACTACTAATGGGATTAACAACTCAGTAAAATAAATATCACAAATGATAATGTCACTAACTCAATAGACAGGTTGGAAAAAGAGACATACATATTAGAGTTGGATGTCTCGAGACCGGTCTTTTACACGGTCTTGGTCTTGTCTTGATCTCGGATCCCTCGGTCTTGTCTTGGTCTCGCTGTTTCGGTCTTGCTGTCTCAGATCGACATAGTGGTCGGGAGATTTGGAGTCAACAGTATCCTGACACACAATGTAACGTTTGATAATGTGTCATGCGCAAAAGCATCAGCTCCAAGAGCCGTGCTTAGAGAGTGCTTTGTAGTGAATCAGAAGAGTCGACTCCCATTCAGCGAGAGCCGGCTCCTCACTTAATTTCCTTTCGATGCTCAGTTCTCACACAGTGGCTCAGCTATGCTCCAATCCCTCTATATTGTGGCCAATCACATGCGAGCATATAGGACAATATCATTATGTGAAGAACAGAGAGGGTGAGCGACGCGACAGTCAAGTGGAGCGAGCGTCTGTCCTCTCAGTAAGTGAGTGAGACAGTAGGCAGCGGTGAGGAGGGCTGCGCGAGTGCATCGCAAAAACACATAAATATGCCTGACACCCGTAAACGAAGCAGTTTACGGGTGTCAGGCTGCAGTTTAAAGACTTTTTTGTCTTGGTCTTGGTCTCGTCTCGATTTTGTCTTGGTCTTGACTCAGTCTGTCTTGGTCTTGTCTGGGTCTCGATACCCTCTGGTCTTGGTATTGTCTCGGTCTTGGTTTAGGCGGTCTTGACTACAAATCTAATATATATATATATATAATCAGCAAGGAAAACAGTGAAATTCACCCTGCTGTCCACTAATATTTAAAGCTTTCAGCATCTCTTAAGTTAAATTAATTGCACAATTAGTTGAATCAGTCTCCAGCATATCAAGCTTGAATTTATTGTCTTCTCTTTGGTCTGTTTTGCAGACGAGGGAAGGAAACACTACCCAGCAAAGGCATGTGGCACAAGGGGGCAGCAGTGACAGTGTGTGCTTGTTGTATGAGGCATGGGGAACAATCTCCAGCATCTCCATTTCCTTTAATCACACATTTAAAAACAGGCTTTAATCACCTCACCAACGCCGAACTAAAAACACTTAAAAAACAAAAGCATAATTAATCACTGTGCATGCGTAATGGCAGCCCTTCATCAGGGTGCTGTCACACAATCAGAGGCTGACAGAAGCTTATGTATGTGGCTATAATTGCAGAATTAAGAAATGCATGTATATGTAATAATAAGTCCGTGTTCACTCTCTGAATGTAGTGTCTTGCTGAGCACAGTTAGCAAAAAGCTCTCTCCAGTGAGAATCTTATAAAGTAAAAAGGCTCTGCTGGGATTCCCTGAGGAACAGCAGGAGATGAGCTGTTCAGAATCATTATGTGAGACTATAAAATACCAAATGATGACATTTTCAGTGGGGAAAAGGTGTCACATTCCATTAAGGGAGTTTTAAAGTGTATTTAGTTTAACAAGCCAATAGCTGCAAGCTATTGCATAGAGATACTTCAGATAGGAGAAGAAACTCAGTAGAAGTACAAACTGTTTGTCAGGTGCGTATTTTTTTTCCAAAGAAAACTATACAATTGGAAATGTCTATTTTTGAGTCAAGCCATTCATGTGCCAGCTAACTCCACGATTCACAGAGAGGTGCAATTTATTTTTTTATTTTTTATCTGGGCTAAATTCTTTTACTCACAGTGTCTTTATGCTTCAGAAGACAGACTCAGCACAGCTCTGAAATGCTGTAAAGAAGTCATACTGTGTCTCACAGCAAATCACCATTACATAACAGACCCGTAACACTGTTACAGTTTCGTAAAGCCAAAAATCAGCAGAACAGCAGCAAACTCCTTTTCCTATAAAGCTAAGACTGCTCCAGTCAGTTGATTTGTGCTATTCAGCTTAGTTTTTAGTTTCAGATATACATATATTTTATGTAATGATGCATACAGACTTTAGTTTAGACATAACTAAAAGTGTACCAGAATCAAAGATATGCTAAGTTATGTCAACAGCCGCTCCAATCAAGATTTTATGCACCCCGTAGAAAAACAGCGAGAAAAACAGACTGAGATATTAGTAAGATACAGCACAACACATCAAGTTTTGAAGCCTGTTATTTGTTCTAGTCCCACTGCATTTGCATTTAGGTTATTTGCACAGGGCCACTCAAAACCGCACCTGGCACCGAATGCAGCAGAAGAGAGACGGAGGGAACATTTGGCTGATATTATATTCAGGTTTGGTGTAAAGCTGACTGACAAAAAAATCTGATTTTTTACTTTACTTTTTATTAATCTGTGTACAGAATCACCCTGATGTAGTTGCCAATGATTTTGCTGAGTTAAGTTAGAGTCATTTATAAAGCTTTGAAGACCCTCTTAGTGCTGGATTCCCTAGATCGCACAGGTGTAATAGGCTATTACCTTCACTACTGCTATGAAGTAAATATATTCTTTAAATCTGAAGCTGGAGGCTTATAGTGTCTCATTAAGTCTTTCGGGGACTAAGTTAAATCCAACAGAGTCTCAAGGTAGTTGAGAAATGGAAAATTGATTTACTTATAAAAAAAAGAAAATTGAATCTTTCCAGTCTAGATCGACTGTTGGTGACCTGGCAGCCTATCCCAGATATTCTGTTACACACATACACAAACATATAGAAGAGGTAAGGTAGAGAAGTTGTACTGAAATTTTCTAGTCAAAAAACAACTATATTGTTAAGGACAGAGCAGGATCTCATACTATTTACAATTTAAAGTGTTTCATGATACTTCATCTTGGCACTCTCGATTAGTGTTCCTGTAATTTAACTCTTGCATTGTGTCTACGACACAGAAGCCACACAAACTTCCCTTCAATATCTTACAGTATTTATAGAAACAAGCCTGCAGCATCGCAAAGCAGTTATTTTGATCTAATATGTATGTATTGACTTAATCTCAGTGGTCAAATAAAGAATGCATGTATATAATTACCACTGAAATCTGACAGCAACACTTACATTTTTCTCTTGTGGAATTCTCCAATAAATTTACATGCAGGAATCTTAAAGTGCCATTTCTCTCTCTTATAATATGCCTGTTTATAGCCGGTGCTTTTATGCCTGTTGTCTAAGCACTGCATGATAACATGCACGCTATGCAAGCAGTAGCAGTGTGAACAGATGACAACACATAGGCACTTTACAACTAGTGATAATAGTCTTTGGGTAACCAACTAAATGCGGGAGATTAAATCCTCTATGCAATCATACTGTTTGTGATTAAACAGGCCCAGAAACAGAAAGAGAGAGAGAAAGATCGAGCTCAGATCACAAAGGTCCAGGTGTTCATAAGAGACAGATGGTAATAATCTGTCAGTCTAGCTGCTCCAGATGGTGTTTTTGAGTGACTATGGGTATCTATCACAGAGGTGGCCTCCAGTGCCAACAGTGACTTTGCAAAAAACACTAAAGCATTTTACTTTTCTCATGAATCCCAATCACGATCAAGACTCGTGTATAGAAGCTGCACTGTGCTGAAAACAACACCTAATATTAAAGTGTGAATAGAAACTGTTGAATGGGCTGTATGTAACAGACTGAACATGCACCTGCACGTTCTTTTTCTAAGGAACTAAGAGACAGCAGCAGATGGATGAAGTCTGAGAGCTGCAGAAGAGTTCATATTTCTCCAGTCTGAAGGGAGGAAAGTGTTACCCTGTTAAGGCTGGCAGAAACATGATTTGGCATGCTGAATTCATCTTGGATCCAGTCCATCATATTATCTACTCCTAACTTTTAACAAGCACATCCCAATTGTCTTTGCTTTTGTCTGCCACAAACCCTTAAGATAATCAGTATTTTTAAACTACTGGGGACATTTGTATTTCATTATAAAACTACTAATTGCAGCTGTTTAGTAACGGATTACCCTGCTTTGCTCATCTACGACCAGCTTAATGGCAAAACAAAACAACAACGAAAAAAATCCCAGACTGGTGTAGAAAAGCAAACAGACTCAAAAATTAACTTCATTTTCTGAACACAGGGATTTTTTATCTCATAGTCTCTTTTTTTGGTGACAATCTCTTTATATTATTGAGCCCCAGATGGTGTGAACCAGTCACATATACATCTACTATCTATCTATAGGAGTTTAAATAGGCGTGCTAACAATAGGAGTTTTGAGGTAAAGAAAGCTTTGCATATATGATGTATAGATGTATTTCCTTAGCATTTCCAGGCTATGGAAATAACAGAGAAACACATACAATTTACAGGTCAAGTTATCCTGTGTGATATCTGTTACGTGAAATAATTACATGAAATAATTATTAGGTAAGCATAAGGTGAGGGTTCCACCTCTACCTTGGTTGGAGTTTCTTTTTTCCAGAGGAATCTTTGACTGGTCTCTCCTGCTTCTCACACAAAGGATGTAGTATAAACTGCAAATGGCTATTTGGATTATAGTCAGTCAGCCTCCAGTGACCCCAATGTATTGACTTCAATCAGGTAAAAAGCAAGAGGCTATCTGCCTACCTACTGATACCATTATCAACACCTGTCAGTCAAAATGTGGTCTTTTTTTCCTGTTTCCTTCTTCTTCTTCTTCTTTTTTCTGGAATCAGGCCTTTATCACCCTTTCTCTGTACTTCTATATATACCATCGCCTCCTCCCCTCTTATTGGTGGAACTATTGCAAAGCAAAAATCCAATTATGTGTTGCTGTATGGAAATGTGTTTATTATTTTTGGTGGGATTGCTGCAAAGAAAACATTCTCACTAATTGTTGTGTTCGCTAAAAATATGTAAAATTTTTCTCGTACCAAATCAGCATCCTTGGTATTAAGATGGACTGCCATTAGGGATGGGTGATATAGCCTCAAAATTCAATTTAATCAAAAGACTAATAACAGTGAAAACGACATTTCTAACAATACAGAAAACAGTTTTTTTCAGTGCTTGCAGCTTGCATTTATACGCATAAGTAAACGAAGGCTATTTTCCAGCCTTCTTTACGAATTACTTGTCAGGAGCTGCACAGTACTGTCACATGCTTCGTGGCCTGGATGACTCAGCGATGTGTTTTTGCCTTAAGTGGTGCAAAGATTGTTGTTACCAAAGTATTGTGCTTTTAGAAGGTTTTTAAGTAGCCTCCTTTTTAGGTACTAAACGTCATTGGAGACAAGCGCAGGCTCTTCTCGTTCCTGCACACATTCGGGAACATAGATGGTGTTGCTATAGCAATGGTATTACGATGTAACATTTATATAGTACGTAAAAAATTATTCTGGTATTATCGTGGATGACATGATGATTTCTTTACTAAACAAAAATGTGTTTTCTCTTAAACAACGTTGTTCACAAAGCCAACATCCTGAGCCTTTTGCTCTGCAGGCACTTGAGTGAGAGGAGTGCCATCTAACAGCTTTATGTAGACCCATTATAATTTGATCAAGGCTTTTTAGCTTTTACCTTGCATCTGTGACATGTTTTTAAAGCTAGGAACACAAACAGAAACACCCCACAGGTCTATAGAGCAACTTTCTCAGGACAGTTTTTGTAGATACAACTTGCTCCTCTAACTTTACAATCAGTATCTTGCGGGTGGTGCTGAAGCAATTTACCAAGATTTTGCTGTCAGTTACACAGAATGCAATCAATATGTTAACTTTAGCTGCCAATTCATTTAATCTTTACATCTAATTGGTTGATTTGAATCTTCTCTCTTGTAATTGGTTGTTACTTGTTGTGTGTTCACATGAGCTTTGCATGCTCTAAAAAGTAGTTTAGATAAAATAGTATGTTTTTTTTTACTAGTTTCATCTCACCGTATATTCACGCCTGGTAAGCGATTTGAGTTATGAGCTAAATGCAGTGATCTGATTGGATTCGGATCTAAAAAATCATTAAAATCCGGCTTGGTTCGCAAAACTAAATGCTGCTAATTCGTGCAATAAAAATAAATGGTCAGTTCGAACTACTACATTAAGAAAGGTGAGTGCGAAAAATCCTTTAAACACACAAACTATTCACAGGGATTTGTTGTGGTAGGTGTGTGAAGACCTTACACTGGAAACTGAAATGGATTTACATACCATTTCTCCTCTGCAAAGGAGCAGAGCATCTGTCTGTTAGTGCCTCTAATAATTCATAATGTGAAAATGACAATTTCAGCTCAGCCAAACTGGAGGATATTTGCTCTGCTGCCAAAGAGGCATTTAGATTAACTGGCATCTGGACACCCAACCAAAATACATGCTTGAGTCTTGGTAGAGGGAGTCCTGTACAATACTGTACTAGCAAACATGTTTTTAAAAACATGTCACATACTATATTATTTTGGCAGACTTCAGCCTCCTCATCAGACTTTCCCTCTACTGAAACCTCTTTGAATGGTCAGTTGTAACCCATATTCTACAAGATACCACCATTCTGCTTCTCTCTCTGTGTAGTTGCAGTGGTGTATGATACTGCAAAAAATACAATTTGGTTATCACAGATACTCCTACTTGTAAGTTATAAAAGCAGTGTATGCAGGGGAGAGCAGTGGGCCATGATTTATGAAGTCTGCATCATCAATATACTTCATGTGGATATATTTTAATGACAACTAGATGTCTGAATTTCGTTTTCTACTGTGAGTGTGTTTTGCTGTATTAATGTGTTTGCATGAAAAGCACTTTAGATCAACTTCTAATGTGCTACATAAATAAAAATAACTTGACAGTCACCATAAAAGGGTATTATATTCAGACATATTCATACTTCAAGTTTGAAGTATTTTTCTTTTTTATTCAATTTCATTAAAATAATTTATGTAGTATGTTTCATATGGGTTGAATATATTATTTTAATGTCTGACTGCAGTTTTTTTTATAGGTAGTCAGTCTGGTAAAGTAACAGTTATGATGACCAATAACACTGTGGTAACTAACCTTAACTAATGTTGAAGAGTCATGATTGAAACATTACTTTTGCCACTAAATGAGCTACCTGGATATTCTGTGTATCTCTGACAGGACTCTGTCAGTGACCTCTGACCTCTGTGTGGAGGTCTAGGTGTGTCTAAAGGATTTCCCTCTTCCTTTGTTTCTTTTGTGGCCTGTTTTGGGGAAAATAAAAATGTATTTAATAAATCAGTAGTGTTGACAAAGTATGAAATTTCTTTCATACATATATTGCTGTTTGCACTGTTTTCATTAACAGCTGTAAAGTCTCTCTACACAATGCTCCTCTTTCTCACTCTGCAGCCCACATGTGTTTTGTCAGTGCAGCTGAGCGACCGCACATCAGCAAAACACATCGGAGCCGGAAGGAGGGGGCGGAGCATAAAGTGCCAGCATGAGAGGAGCTGTGTTTGCACAGACAGAGCTACTTTTTCATGAAACGCAAACAATGTATTGAAACATTGAAACAAACTAAATCATCAAGCTGGTCACTTTAGTACTGATTCGACACCAATACCAATGTTGGCATCGATATTACTGACATTTGGATCAATCTGTCCACGCCTAGCATGCAGCTTAGCAACAGTTGTCGTTTGATCAAAAATCCAACTATAAGAATCAATTGCAGGAAGAGTATGTAGCCAGGCATGTGTCCAGGTCTTTTATAGATAGAAACTTCAATGGAAAAAAATGACAATCTTTCATATTTCAAAGACAGACAGTAGAGGAAAAAAGCGTAATGCATATAAATGAGACAGTGTCGCAGGCTAGCAGAGTAGCGCTAATGCTAGTAACTAGAAAACAGAGATAAGACACAAACAGCAGTGTGCTTTCAACCCAGTATGACAGCAAAACATGTAATAGACACACCGGTCCACCGTGTTCTTTTCACGCTTTGCCTTTCTAAAACGTGAAATGGACACGCGTGCAGAAGTTGCAGTAAGCTGCAGTAACAGTAAAGGAAAAAATATTTTATTTCAAGCCAAAATTAAAATAACCACAGGAAAGCTTTAAACAGACATTAAGAACACATTTATGTGTAAATACATATTAGTCATCTAGCTTAATCATTTCTGGTGATTAAGGATCCTGGAATGTACTTCAGACCTTCGTGGCTTTAAATATATCATCTCCCCCTGCTGGTACTGCAACTCCTGCACGTATATTACACGCTGTCTCAGTCGGGGGTTTCCTTCTCCTACAAGAAATTTCACGACCTGACAGCATCGCAGCTCAAATTCAGTGAACAACAACCCATTCTTTCACAGATGCTTGTAAAGGCTAGGTACTCGATTTACACCTGTGGAAATTGGATTGAATGGACAATACTGTCAAGCTACACTATATTGTCAATGCACCATTTCGCTCAGGTACAGCTTCAGTGAGCACAGTTGTAGTTTTAAATTGTTGAATGGAGGTTAAATTGATGAGTGACATAAATTAGGATACTTTCATCAAATTCTGACATCAGTATTATAATGAATTATAACAAAAAGGCCCTTTTAGACTGTTTATGAGTGAATGAAATGATTAAAAAAAAGCAGCCTTTCACAAAGGAAACAACCATCTGATTTTGCTTTCATTATCCTGTGTGTGTACTTTGAAAATGCAGCTGGAAATATGGTTTGCAGAAAATGTCAACTTAAATGTCAAGTTTACAATTACAATCATATTTAATAAAAATCAGATTGATACTGCCAATGATAAACACCTTTTAATGTCTCAATCTAAAACACACACTTCACTAGATTTTAATGTAATGCATAACATTTATAATAAACTGACATCTGACATCACAAAATAGTGCATCAGATTGATGCACTATTTTGCAGAGACGAATGACAAAGGATGAGATGTGTTTGAATACAGCTAAACAATGCCATATAATTTTTCGCTCATCAATCAGCACAGAAATAATTAGTTTTCACGCCTGACTATCTCTGACTATCCCTTAGGAGCAGCTGCATTCAGAGTGGGACAGCTTGTTGACTCTGTTTCAGTCAACAATGTTGCTGTTTAGCTGTGAAGAGGAAACCAAAACCACTGGTGCCATAATCATCCCTGTCTCTGTCTCACTCCGTGACCCATTTCTGTATCGTCTCCCTGATGCTCAGCTGTAAAATTACAGAACAGACCTAACATTTAAGGACACATCGGTGGAGTTTCAACAAAAACCGGATGCTCGTCAAGGCGTTGGCTTACAGACACTCACATATCTATACTTTCATTTTTGTGAGGACCGTTAACTCGGCCCTCTCCTAACCTTGACTGTAAAACCAAATTAAAAAGTGCTCGTAAGAGAGATTCAAACAAAATCTGGAACACTTAAAAATTATGTTTGAAATTGAGTGTCAAGGTGAGAAATCTTAACAACTCCATTAAGAGCTGATTTTTCATCTGTAAGGTCAGATATAATAATAACAAATACTGCTTCTCAGGCACAAATGCACACAGACAGAAAATGACAGTATAAATCTGCCGCATGCCCTTTCAGACATGATATAAGACAACAAGTTAGAATGACAAGCGAAACAGAGACAGAGGGAAAAAAATAGTTATGGTTTTTGTTTTACTTTGTACAAAAGAAAAATGGATATCCCACCCATTTCCTGCACTATGCCTCACTCTGTGGAATAAATAACTGACACACACACACACACACACACACACACACACACACACACACACACACACACAAACAGAGCTAAACCAAATTGTCTGGTGTTGAATGATGCGCCCAGATTCAAGAGTATCAACACGGCTTCCAAAAATGTTTGTGAAGCGGGGCCGGTGTCTAGCCGCACACTGCTTTTT
This sequence comes from Copadichromis virginalis, assembly GCF_057382275.1. Lineage (NCBI taxonomy): Eukaryota > Metazoa > Chordata > Actinopteri > Cichliformes > Cichlidae > Copadichromis > Copadichromis virginalis. The sequence goes on from NC_140620.1 coordinate 50,541,717, forward strand.
GTAACTGAAAATGGAGAAATGACAAAAGAAATCGACTAATAACTGAAAAGGTACAGCAGCAGTATCTCTCTGTGTGTCACATCTGAGCAGCTCTGCATTTACTATTGCGGGTTAGACCCCATCAAAGGTGTCAGAGCAGCAATCAACCTGTCACGCTTCCACTAGGGTGTTCAACAGACTGACTAAACACAATTTGGACCTCTTAGAGCATCCAGTGAATGTGAGTTGAATTCATACTGGCTAGACACCCAGACTTCTTATGTCTTGATTAAACCCTGCTTTGGTTTTTCAGCCAGATGAACTCTGAGGTCAGTGTAGCTCTTGGATGAAGCACTGACCCCATTCCCTTTTCTGTACTGGCTGACTCTTATCCAAAACATTTGAGGTTTTCCTGTTAGTAAGATACTAAAATGTAACACATTCATGTCAAAGTTTATCATACAAATAGAGCATGTGATGTATTATAATCTCTCTCTTGCTTTATTTAAATAAATTATTGTACTGTATGTTCTGTTACAATAGATGTTCATATTAAATTTGGCCGGAGTCTCAAATAATGAGGTCAGGCTCAAAAATCTGTGGTTTTCTCCTACTGGATCAATATGATGTCATTTACAGCACATATCCCTAATATGGTCGCGTCAGGTACATAAGCTCCACCCGCTGTTCTAATCTTCTTGTTTATGACGAGCAGCCAATCAAAAGAATTCTGGTCTAAAAGGCAGCTGAAGGGTGTTGAAACAACTTATTTAAGACAGAGGATGAAGTAAGAGGATGCACCAAGGCACAGTATAAGATATATAAAGATTATTTCTAAATGAATCATGGAAAGCTACTCTAGTCGAGTCTAAGAATAAAGATATGGAACTGTTGAATGAGCTGGGAATTACAAGCCCCTTTCAAGTTCTTTAATTAAAACAAATAAAATAAGTCAAACAAGCTCTTTAAGCGTGATTGCACAACAATCAAAATGCACAGAAGAGTGGAACCACTACGAACTAGTGGAACCAATAACTCTGTGCAGACATTAGGGTTTCAACAATCCTGCCCACTCTACTATGGAAAGAATGAATGCTAACAGCTTTTTGTGGGACATCAAAGGTCTAGGAGGACCACTGTTACTGATATATCTCTGATGATGGAAGCCGTAGTATCATCAAGTTAGAGTGACTGTCATGTTTCAAACACTCTGTGCTATAAACACTTCAACAACACTGCGGAGGAACACAGTGATGTATTCCCAGTGGCATCCTCATCAAAGTCAATCATCAGACTGCAGTAACTACAAAACCACATCTCCAAGGCTCTTTCCAAACATCTCTATGTTGAATGGCATTGCTGTTTGATTAGATACAGGGGAGAGATCGGAATGAGTGCCCCCGCATATTGATCTACAAATACAATAACACAAAAACACAAAAATGTGTACTTGAGGCACTGATTCAGGGACACTTATTTTGTGGTTCCTCAATATTTTATTCTAAATACTTTTAGTTCTAAAAAACGCACATGTAACACACTATCCTCTCTTTCACCTGACTGCCTGTGCAAGGACTAAGTACCTCTGTTTTTTTAAAGGCCGCTTCACGCTAACATTGACTCCATGGGGAGCAAAGGCCTCACGAGGACTAATGGAACAAAGCAACAAAGTTTTTCCTTAGATATTATATAAAAGCTGTAGCAGGGGATCAGGTATAAGAGCAGTTTTGCAGGCAGCATTGCATAACTGATACAACTGTCTCGAATGAGTTAAAGGGTATGTATAACACTGTACACGTTTACAAGAAGTTACATTTCAAATGCTAGTATAACATGTATAAGTCAAAATCTTGTTTTTGGTAAACAAGATTTTTTTCTATATCCAACTTCCATCAATATCATGGGATATATCCTGGTTTTGAATATCATCATCAACAACAACAACAATCTTTATTTATAGAGCACATTTAAAAACCAGCGGTATACCAAAGTGCTTAACATAAGAGACAGAGAAGTAACACGAGTATTATAAGGCCTTAGCAAAGTATCAAATATACTCACAGGTCAATGCCACTAATACACAGGGGTAATATAAAATGCATATCAAAATAAAAACATAATAAAAGCACAAGCCATAAAAAATATGTATAAGAAAAAATAGAGTAAGTCTAAGAGTCAGGTGCGAGCATTAACAAGCAGGACAGGCGAGATTAAACAAATAGGTTTTTAACCGTGATTTAAAAGATTGGATAGAATCGGACGTCCGGATCACAATCGGAAGGTTATTCCACAACTCTGGTGCAGCCAGGGCAAACGTCCGGTCACCTCTAGACTTCAGCCGAGATCTAGGCTGCACCAAGAGTAACTGAGTAGATGATCTTAATGCTCTGGCAGGAACATACGATTTAAGGAGTTCCTTGAGGTGGCTCGGTGCTGTGTTGTTGGTCATTTTAAACGTAAGCAGCAGTATTTTAAATTGGATGCGGTATTTTATGAGTAGCCAATGCAGGTCAGCTAGAACAGGAGTGATACAGGCAAACTTCCCAGTTCTGGTCAGAATGCGTGCCGCAGCATTTTGGACTGTCTGCAGTCTATGAAGGAGGGCAGAAGGAAGACCAAAATAAAGTGAGTTGCAGTAATCCAGCCTTGAGGTCACAAAGGCGTGGATGAGCTTTTCCAGGTCCTTATGCAGAACATACTGCCTAGCCTTAGAGATGAGACGGAGTTGGTAGAAACTAGATCTGACTACAGCTGACACTTGTTTATCGAGTTTGAACGAGCTGTCAAGCAACACGCCCAGATTGCTAACAGTGTCAGAAAGGGAGCTGGTAAGGGAACCAAAGGCTTCACGAAGTTGGCCACGAGGAACGTTGCTGCCAAATACCACGATTTCAGTTTTCTTATCATTTAGGATAAGAGAGTTTGCTAGGAGCCATTCTTTGACCTCGCGCATGCACTCTTGGAAACAATGGAAGGACAAAGCAAGATCATCATTTAGTTCAAAGTAGATCTGTATATCGTCAGCATAGCAGTGGAAAGCGGTGCGGTATTTCTCAAAGATTGCACTTAGAGGGAGCATATACAGTGAGAAAAGAATAGGGCCTAACACAGATCCTTGAGGCACACCACAGCAGACAGGTGCAGCGGAGGAAGAGCAAGTGCCCAGGTTGACAGAGAAGAACCTATTGGAGAGGTATGATTTAAACCAATCAAGGGCAACACCTTTAATGCCTACAGTATGCTCAAGCCTCGCTAATAAGATGTTGTGATCTACCATATCGAAGGCCGAGGATAAATCCAATAAAACTAGGACCGCAGAGCGTCCATTATCAGCAATTAGAAGCAATTATCAAGTACAAATTTAATGTATGAAATTGAAAGTAAGAATAAAATAGGAAGTACAGAATTTTGTTTCAGCCCTGTATACCATGAGGAACTCTGAAAATGTTAAAAATATGAAGGTTGAATTTCTCTCTATCCTCTAGCTTGAGGATCCTGTGCAGTATCTCAGCTGTTCTTAGGACTGCGCTCTTCTGAACAGAGATCTCTGGGAGTCCTAGTGCTCCGCTTCCCACTGGGACCACTGTTACCTTCACCCTCCACATCTTCTCAAGCTCTTCTCCGAGCCCTTGGTACTTCACGAGCTTCTTGTGTTCCTTCTTCATGATGTTGCTGTCATTCAGTATGGCTACATCTATCACTATGGCTGTCTTCTTCTGTTTGCCTAACACCGCTATGTCCGGTTGGTTAGCCATCCCCATTTTGTCCGTCTGTATCTTGAAGTCTCACATGATCTTAGCTCAATTATTCTCAACCACCCTAGGGGGCGTCTCCCATTTTGACCTCGGGAGATGTTTCTGTATACTATGCTGAACACTTGGTTATGGCGATCCATGTATGCCCTGCCTGCTAGCATCTTGCACCCTGTTGTTATGTGCTGGATTGTCTCAGGGGCATCTTTACACAGCCTGCACCTGGGGTCTTGCCAGGTGTGGTAGACCCCAGCTTCTATGGATCTTGTGCTCAGAGCTTGTTCCTGTGCTGGCATGATTAGTGCCTGTACTGTCTTTCAGTCCAGCTTTGTCCAGCCACTGGTAGGATTTCTGGATGTCAGCCACTTCCTCTAACTGTCGGTGGTACATACCGTGCAAGTTTTTTATCTTGTGGTATTATAGGTAATTTAAGGCTATAAAACTGATTATGATTCAGACAGATGATTGGCAACATGATGTTTTCTATGCTATCCATTCTTAACACCTTGGAACATGCTTTCTGGTGCAAATTACAGTTGAAAGTCCAAAATTACACCTTCCTTCTCCAATCTTCACACTCTGCAAATCCATCCAGAGGGCCAGACTCTACTCTTTGATGGGTTAGTTCAGACCTGCAGGCTGTATGTTCAACAAAGTTAACAGAACACTACTCCAGCAAGAAAATAACAATGGCGAACTGCATCTGTTTATTTATGATTTAAGAGCTCTCTTTGGCAGTCAGGAGCTGTGGTTATCCCCTTTTAACGTTAAAAGCCGCTCAAAATCTGAATGGCTCATTCAGAGACACATATTCTGATCTATGGAGAAAGCAAAGAAACTTTCTCATGACTTCTGGGCCTCTAGACACAGTGGGGACACTTAATTATGTTCAAGAACAATGAGAGTGGATTTTGCATAATACAGTTTGTCTCCTCTGAAACATCATTAGTATAATGTTTCCAGCATCGCTCTCTCATACACACACACACACACACATACACACACACACACACACACACACACACACACACACACACACACACACACACACACTTCTGAGAAAAAAACAACCCAATCTTAAAGTCTGCTAAGTCATTTTCTCCACAGATACAAATAACTATTTATGATCAAGGAATAAACAGACGATGCACAAATAGTTTTATATGAAACGCCTCAGTCCTCATTATTTGCTCCCACTTGGATGTTTCTTTCTCACTTTCTGTTCTTCTCCCTTTTCACCCCTTTATTCCTACGCAGCCCTCATTGCACCCTCTACTTACTCAAACCAAACCACATCACTTGAACCTTCGTGTAATTAAAAAACATGACATGTGATTATGAAATCAGGCTCTCTAAGAGAGGACTGGCAAATGTTTGGATTGTAGCCAAGTTATACAAACCGTGACATATGTGATGAGTGTGGCGCGCAGATATGCTGAAAACAGTAAAAAAATAGTAAAAATAGGGTGTTATAAATGGGTCAGTGCTACACAGCTTCGCAGAGCATGATTAAGAAAGCACGGGGGGGGGGGGAGATATGTGGAAAGTGCGGAGGAGTCAAGTCTGCTTTGGAAATAGATAACAGACTTCATGAGGACTGAGTGTTTGTTAATGCTTTTTGCTTGTTGTTTTAAACTGAGTTACATGCACTCCTGGTTAGCCTGCAGTAACAGCTGACAGCCTGTCTCCTCTTTAATGACCCTACAGTCTCAATTTGTGTGGGTCTGAGTGTGTGTGCATGTTCCAGTCTTGTGTTTTGTGTGTGTATTTGTATTTCCTACCTTCAGTCTCTGAGGGTGCGGCGGCCTCAGGTGAGAGAGTGTCTTGGCCCCAGTCTCCTGTACTGTAGATCTGCACTACCAGGAGTCGCTTCAGTGAAACCAGGTCAGCATCTTTGAGCCCCATCTCCAGCTGATGAACAATGCTACGGCCTGGCTGGCTGGTCACCAGAGTAACCTGGGGAAGCAGCACAAATATTGCTCCCAGGAGCACAGACATAGACATTTCATTAGGTTTCCAATGTCAAGGGGCAAGCTGACCTCAATGCAACACAGTGCAAAAAAGTCATCAGGCTCAAAAAGAACTGAGAGGTGCCCTCTTAATGCTTCTTTAAACCACACTGCACAATATTCTGGCCACTACTTGTTTTATGCGCCGACTGATGAGAATGACATCCATGCCATTCACACTACTTCAACTCAAGTGTGCTGCAATTAATCTGTGATGTCTTGCGATGATGTAACCCATTCGCTGCTCTTCCACAACCACACTACACAAACACTATCACTTTTCATTAGCAAGCCACATTGATGTTCTTTGCCACAACTCTTTTCCAAAACCTTTCTGTATTTGAAGTGTTCCAGCTGGTTTTATGAAGGATTATATCAGAGTCACAGGACACAGCAACACCACAACAAAGCATTCTTTATGTCTGACAGTGCTGTGTCTGTTGGGAGTTTGGGGACATGACATGCAGTAAATTACAGTTACTAAAATGAACATGTGATGTCACAACCACTAGATACAAAACAATGTCAGCCCAAAAGGATAGTGGTACATGCATACTCAACTCTACATTTAAAGACACTCTAAAGGTGTATGACTGTATGTACTGTATCTCTAAGTTTTTGTTATGTGTTAAGCCTCTTAACACTCATTCAAGCATATAAAGGCAACTAACTCAAGAGCTGAACCTGATAAACGACCTAAGAGATACAGCTGGTCCTTGTGTTATTCGATCTACAATTCACTGAAGCCTCATACGAACTAATTTCAGTGGAAGAGTGGCTGTCAAGAAGCCAATCCCAATTTAAGGAAGGGAAACAACTAGAAAAGACTTAGATATGCTAAATTACACATAAACTGGTTTGAAAATCAGAAGCAACAGCTGATAAATCCACATGTTTGGTTCAAACTATCGTCAATATTTCAGAAGAAGGATAATGATAGAATAGTGCCTACATTATAGGTAAAAACATACCTTGATGGAAAAACATAAAACTACTACTATGGACTACTATCAGTGATGGATTAGCATACACAGAGCCTGAACCTCAACATTATTGAGGTAGTGCCGGAAAGAACAGAACAAAAGTCAGCCAACATTAAAAGAAGACTTTTGAATGTCCTTTAAAAACCTTGGAAAAGTATTCCTGAAGACTACTTCAAGAAACTGCAATAACACTTGTCTGAGACAGTTCACACTGTGTTATAGAACAAAGATGGTCACATCACACACTAACTTTCAAGTTGTTAGAGTTGCATTTCTGTATCTCTATTTGCATGTTTCAGTAAACTACCTCGCATTTGTTTTACAAAAACACAAAGAAGTGAGGGCAGTTCAACATTTTTGCACAATACTGCACCTTGACAAAAAATATTTTAAAAACTGTCTCTTTGCAGAAATCCTGAGCTAGTCACTCATCTGAGTTTATTAATGGCTTTTCATTTGAAGATGATGTGAAGATTAATGGCTTCCCCTCTGAATGACCTGTAATGTTGGGTTCTGTATGGAACAAGGTTTGAGGGTCTTTGTGAGTAACTGGGTTACTCAAGATTTCTAGAGAGAGACATTACTGCTGAGATTTTCAAATGTATTTGAGCACCAAAGCAGATGCCTTCAGGTCCTGTTATATTCAAGGGAAGGCGGTATTCTACAGCAGATAAAACTGGAAAACACAACAAAACAATCTAAACAGATAAACAGCATCACAGCCCAAGAGGGAAAACATGTCAACTCGATTTGGGAGCGAGCTATCCCTTTAATTTATTTTTTTTCTCTAACTGAGCTCTCATTATCTGTAAATGAACAAAACTACTGGTAATACGTTTTAAAATGTTTTTACTCATCCGTTATCTTTTTAATAATGAAGATTTCGGCTGAACATTTGGACTAAAGACAGCAACTTAAAATAAGCAGAAAAATGTGATCATGGGAAGAGATGAAATTAGTTTTCTGTGTCATTTACATGCCTAATGGGGGAAAAAAGATAAAATAATGCTAGGCTGACATTTAGCATTCTACTGAATCACATTAACAGTAGCAGGAAATGATGATTGTATTTCGGTTATTGATGAGAGCTGCTCTCGGCTTCCGGCTGTTTAGAAAAAGTGGATGGAAACTGCTGCTCAAGGAGAACACATGCATGCATTAAGCGTCATGTATCTGAATGAAAACATGCATTGTATTGGTGGGCTAGCAAGGCACACACTGTTTTTTCCTTCACTGTCTCCTAACAGCGTTATTCATATCTCCTACCCTTGGAAGCAGTGGGTCTTAGTGCAATCATCTGTCCAGTGCATCATAAAAAGCTGGCTGGAATTTACAAAATCTCGTCAACAACCTACAGCCTGGTGTCCAGAGGACACAATGTTCAGCAGCTACCAAAGTTCTTACTGGCTGACTGCCGGCCTGACCCGTACATTTAACAAATTAGATGTTTTCAGTGAGCTGAAAGCATCTAATTTGTTAAAGTGAGAGTGAACACATGCCATAAACTATCACTTGGTGACACCAAAAATGTTTTCTGCGGTGCGTTATGAGCCTGCATGTTTTTGCATACCATTAGCAAAAAACATTACACAACATTAATAGAATTGAACGGATCTATGAACTTCAGCAGCAGATATGAGCTTTTAGTGAAACTTGTAATGTTACACTTAACTGTTCAATAATGAGTCAATACAACAGGATACAAGAGGATTTACTTTTTGAAACTGACTGCACGAAGCTCACTAAGGAAACTGGCTTCACTATTTCGTACACTGGCGTTAAGTACCTGATCCGATTTCCCCTTCAAATGGGGAAACACTGAAACTACTAAAGCTTTTTGCGATGTCCTCTTTCTACAGAGATGGTTCACAAGCAGATAAATAGTAGCTCTTTTGCTCCATTTCATATGTGGACAGGCTTATTTTAAGTGCACTGTTTCATATAAAACATGAAGAGCCATTAGCAGAGGGTTGTTAACAGAGACATGCTAATGAGATTGCCTTGTTCAGTCTGTTTTTTGCAGCTGCTTAATACACTGAATTGGACCTGAGGACAGCTCATTTAATAGGTATGAGTGGAACCTCTATCTTGAATATCCAAAGGGGATCTATTTAGCGTGAGCTGGTCTGCAGCTGAAAAGATTATCCTTGATAATGAAAATGAAGATAAAGTTTAAAAAAAAAGAAATCCAGTGACAACAACTGCAGAGAAAGAAAAATATGTAAATGAAAAAACATGAAAAACTGTGCCTATTATTCTCCTCACAGATCTAATTGACAGTTCAGGGGATGGAAAGAAGTAATTTACCTGCCGCAGGTAATGCTTCGGTTTCGATGGAAATTTCTCAATGTGTTCCCCTACTTAGAAAGCGCTGATGAATCTCATAAAGCTTTTATGATCAACATGCTCCCTGTGCCTCATAGGGGATGTAGCTCAGTGGTAGAGCGCATGCTTCGCATGTATGAGGTCCTGGGTTCAATCCCCAGCATCTCCACTTCTGTTGCCATTTAGAACTATTTAGACTCAGATTTCTGTGCTACAAAGTGGAATTTGAGGACAAGAAACACGATTATGGTTTAATGCTTTGTATTTACTGTAACAGTTACCAGGGTACTCTTATACCACAGATCTAACTGGCTCTCTAGCAGTGTGTGTTCAGTATAATCGATCAGCACTTACAAACCTACTAAGCAATTTTTTGAAAATAGTAACTGAAAGAGCCTGTTAACCTCTTTGTGCAGATAGTTAGAGGCTTTATATGTGTTTATTACTCCACTAACCATCAGCAAAGTTAAACAGGCTGTGTGTGACACCCTTTCTAAAAGCTGTTTGCCAACTGTAAATGAAAACCAAAGTTAAATTATTCACTAAAAGTTACAGAAGTGTGTACGGTGTTTGTGTCTTCTTTCACTATAAAGACAGAGCTTTCACACATGTGTGTTTCTTTGGAAGATGATCAGGATAGTTGCTCTCTGCTTTGTACTGTGGGGCTGATTCCTAAGTCAATGGTAAGAGTGGTCTCTGAGAGGAGCTCGCTACCCAGTCCCTGTGACTTGTACAAATGTGCAGTTTTACATAGAAATTCATTTCTTGCTGTGAAGTGTCGCTTCTCACCTCCACAGAGATGTTGCTGCCGGCCTGACTGCCAGCGCTGGTGTGTCTGATGTACTGTTTAAACTGCTGCAGACTGTCCAGCACTGCCTGTCGCAGCAGATCAGCTCCCGCGGCTGCTCCTCTGATACAACCTTCACTTGGAATAGACCTCAGCTCTTCAACACAGGAATGCAGCCTGGCGAAGTTACCACGAACTTGCTAAAATAACAAAAGTGACAGGGAGTGAAAAATGGATAAAAATGGGAGATAATGTGGATGACAGAATGCAAAGCAGGAAAAGGGCTGATATTTATGTATGAAAGAAAAAGCAATTATAGGAGAGAAATAATGTGTTTTGCACTGCTTTCAGGAATATTACACTTTTATCCATCTTACCACAAGTGGCAATAGACATTCCCGCTGCCTGCTGACGGCATACAGGCTCAGTAGAGGTATCCTACAGGGCCCATCCAGACTAGAGGCCAGAGACAAGAAGTTGTCGAGAGCATCGCAAAGAACTGTGCGGGTCTCTGACCATCGGGGCGGCAGCGCCTCCACAATTAGGACCCTGGCTGGTTGTTGTGGGAACGACGAGGACCAGAAAACCAAACTTGGAGAGTTGGAAGAAGCTGCTGCCCTCTTTCTGCTCTCCATGATAGCCTGCAAACCACAAACACAATGCTGAAGGAACACATAAAGTACACAAAGACAACAAAAGAAAAATGTAAGGTCTCTTCCCCTGTAATGACAATCACCCTTAGGAATTAACAAGATTCATTAAATAAGTACATTATCTGCAGTCCTAATCATCAGTAGGGAAACTAGAACAGAACAAAATAAGCAGAATAAATGAGTTGTGCTGCATATGAAAATATGTAGCGAGAAACTAGGTTATAAATCAGTCCATTCTTACATAACTCAGGGCTTTCCTTTAGATCTGAGGAGGATGGTGGGAAAAGAAGTAGTTGAACACTGAAAACATAAGAATATAATCTGAAATGATAACACAGCCAGCTCTGCTGCTCTCAAATGTTCACTTAATCAGAATCATGTTACTATGCTGGAATAAATCATAAATGAAAATATGTAAAACCAAAATGGACAAAATGGAGCATATAAAGAAGACTAAAGTAAGCAACGCTAATGTGTCGAATGCTCCAAATACTGATCAATTTTATCACTGCTGTTTTAAAGATATGATACCGGCAACATGTTTAATATTTTAGAACCTTTAAATTATCTGTTTTGCATAACCAGCAATCCAAAACGCAAAAAAACCCCCCCATTATAATATGAAATGTAGTAATTGACAGCTGGGAAATGGGTCTTTGTGAGGGTGACTATGCACATAAGCACAATTCCATGCTTGAGAAAATAAAACCCACTTAAAAAAGGGACTACAACACATTTGAAAAATATCAGTACCTCATTTTTTCCTTTTGCATCCGCATTCGGGGAAAACCCCCAAACATATCCTTGCAATATTTCCTGTAGATTTCAGAGGGGTAGATGACTGAACAGTCTGAACATATATATTTTGTAAGAAGGGCCATCTGTGTGGCTGTCAAAAGGAAGCAATCAGTCATCCATCACACAGGATGTGCCCAAAGGGTTAAAGAGGGAAACCCCCTAATCTTTCTATAAACAGTTACTCCATCAGAAACCCGTCATTATGGAATATATATCTGCAGCATCGTTGTCTCCCTTTACTGACACACAGCTACTCAGCTGGTTGTTTAATTTCCACAGCTTGTTGAGTGCAGCTGATGGCATTTTGTTGTGTAGTTTACACATAAGGGACTGTGACGTGAATTTCATTTTAAGCAAATAACTGATTAAATTGCTGAATTAATTGCTGTTTGTCAAATATGAAGATTTGATCATTTTTTCAATTCATTGTAAACAGAATATCCTTTGGTATGGCACTGATTGTTATAGTAATTAAGCTTTGACTGGGATGTGCAAATTAGCACACTATTTGACTGATATGTTACAAAATGAAATTACTCTGAGACATAGGATAGATCATGTCTATGTAAAACACACTTAAAAACCTGAAATAGTAAAGGCAAGTCATAGGCCTGACTCAAGGCTAAAAACAGAAGCAAATACAACAGATTTAGAGCCATTACTAGAGAGCTTGGAGTGGACTTATCAGGGCAAAACCATTGACAGAAATAATCCCTCAAAGGCTGAGCTCCGAGCACTCTTTATCATCCCGGGTCTTTTAATCCTGTATCCCCAGGCCCTGCTCTATTGTTGTCTTCAATATAAAGGGCACATTGTGTAAATATGTGCATTGTTTGATTGTGTGCCCTTTTCATCTACCTCTGACTCAGTTCTCCTCTTCTAAGCCAAATTCTGTGCTTCCCACCACCCAGATCAAATATCTTTCACCTTCACACCTTGATCTTGCATCACCTCTAAGACTACTGTTCAAAGACAAATAAATGTAATCAGATTCAACCCAGTAGCTAAAAAAATGAATCCTTTTGCCACAGGGGTTTTGGGTTGGTTATTCACTGACCTAAAAAATATTTCAGGCATTACTTAGTGGTGTGAATTTAACATCACACTACAGTGACACAAACACATCTCTTTTTGTGCAGCTTTAATAAGCCAAGCAGTCCATACTGCCTGTGGTCATGTCTTTAATTAAATGATTTTGACACAAATAATAGGTGGCAAGAAACATTAATTTATTAGTATTTAAAAACTAAACACATGTAAATTAGATTATTCTTAGATTAGAAAGCTGTTATATTAATTTTAGCTAGGATTAGCAATTTATACCTTGCAAAGTTTAGCTAACATTACCTTGCTGAGTTTAAGTTCCAACTTCTCTCAAAATAGCTTCTGCTGGACGGTCTGTTATGTCAAGTAGACAGGTTAATAAAAGTATATAGAAAAGAGAAAACCAACAAACTTTTGCGATACAACATGCACAGGCTCTGCTTCTTATCAACAAAATAGCTAACCTAGACCTGAGAGTTAGTCGGTTAGCATGCTAACGTTAGCTAGCTAACAGTAGGCCTGTAACCTGAATCCAGAACAGCTTCAATACAAAAGGGCATAAATAACATAATAGAGACACAGCACCAATAATGTTACACTGGGAGTTAACTAAACTTACTTTGAAACAATTTCTAGTTTACTCTGCTAATTTATTAATGCTGAATAAAACTGACATATGTGGGGAATTTTGCAGGTATATAAAACTGATAATTCATTTTTAGAGAATTTCATCTACATTTTAATATTATTTGAATTAAACATCTGTAATAGATGGTAGAGAGTTGTTTTTTTTTTTTTAAATTCAAGACAAACAGATTTTTATTAAGTTGCTGAGACGTTATTATTTTCAGTTGTTGTGTTAAATTTCTTTAATCTTAGTAAGCAGCAATTTCAATGTTTCATCTACCCAACTGATTGTTATTACTCCTTAAATACATTGTGGTATTATCTTCTCAGAACAACCACTTTGCGGTCTGCCTCTGACATCCTCTGTTGTATGGAAACTGGCCTTCAATTTGGAGATGTACTATGGCTCACTCCAAACGACGCTACAACTTGGTTTTGCAGAACAAATGCTTGAAGTTTCTCTGTGCACAAGCCCTATCCAGATCAGTCAAATATGGCATGCTTGTAGCAGGTACTGTTAATCAGGTACCAGTCAGGCACTTGATTGTTAGCTCCAGGGGTACCAGAAGCTCAAAACAAGAGTCAGTATCAGAATAACCTGTTTGGCATTGACAGAGAAGATTTGGCAAGTTTTTCACAGGCATCTTACATATGCAACTATGCAGCTCAACCCACAATTGTATTTTTCTTACAAATGCAGTACCACTTAAGAGGACATAAACAGGCTTTCCAATGGTAAAAGATTTATATCAAAGAAGCATTGTTACAGAAATGAAATACACAACCAAATACAAATTTCCTTACCTGTTGAGCTAAGTTTATATTAAAGAATAAAAAAATCCCCATAACTTTTTTCGAAATGTTAATTCAAAAACCCCATTTGCATCTTGTTCTGCCCCGCTTCTGTGTTTATTTCTATTCATCATTTGTAGATGAATACAGAAAAAGATCAATGAGAGGCAAAGTGCAGGGACAGAATAAAAGGCATGGAAATGTGTTCCTGATTGCTGGTTTGCTTGATTCAAGTGCTTTCTTGGACTTTGTGGCTGTTTATATGTGAGAGAGCCAGACGGTCCGAGCTGTAAAGGTGCAATCAAGATGTGCAGGGAGCTGCAGTCTTGGAAAATGGAATACAAGGTTTTTGATGAATGTGTGTGTATGCGTGGATGAAGGGGCTTTGTAAAGGGGTCTGCATAAAAGGCTTTGGTGAGAGCTCTGTCGTGAAATGAGAGCTGCTGCAATCGTGCACAGTCATACTCGCCGTCTCTCTCTCGCTCCCCGTCACTCTCTCTCAGGCACACACAAATGCTCCCAGTGAAACATGTCACTGCCAGGGTATATGAGTTTGTCATGAAGAAACTGGAACATGCACATCTGTTTAAGGGAGATAAGAGGTATGTGTGTTTTTTGGTGGAAAAAAGGAAAAAAATAAAATAAACTTAACTTCTGCCAACCCACTGCACCTGGCAAAACCATTTGGGGATAAATATGTAGTCCTGATGTGAAAACACACTCTGTCTTTCTGTGCGTATATCTATGTGTGTGTTTGCGTGTCAGCAGCTGATTAGGGCTTAATGTCACCCATTGGGCGGTGGCTTCTTGAAGGCACTGGCAGTTCTCCATCTTGCCTTTTTCTTTTTTGGCTAAACTTTTCATATCCCACGCACCTGCACCATCTTCCAGGTTTTTTTTTCCAGTCACTCTTTATACCTCCTGTCAACATCCCACTTGCCTGCCCTTGCTCAAAGCTCTATTTTTATCCTAAATGTATATGTTGTGCATCCTGTTGCAGGGACTTCACTGTGAGGAGCTTGACTGGGATGGATGTTGAGCAGTCAGTCTGAACTATGAGGGTCTGTGTAAAGGGATTAGGTGCACTGATATGATTGGAGCTTAATCAGTCTTACACAAAGAGCACACACACACACACACACACACACATGTGCACAAAATGCACACATGAATTTGCTTCCCAATTTTGTTGTGATGAACGCACACACTTCTAGGTCAATAGGAGCTTTGCACCAACATACTAATCCGCTGTGTCTTTTTGATTTACTCCTGGGGATCAGGCAAAGTTTGCCCGGTGGTTTTTAGCACTTTTCGTGCACACTAGTTGCTCTTTTCGCTCGTTTTTGCCCAATTTTGAATTTCACTTTCGTCTTAGTTTTATTTACTGAGCAACTGAGGTTAAATGAACGTTAAGTCGGTTCTGCTAAATTGTTTGCTTCCTTGAGAGGTTTTAGTTAAATTCCCTAAGATGGGAACAAGAGCATGAAATTAGAAAATCCTCTACATCCTAGCAGTTTTGGCGGAAGGGGGTCAGATGGAAGCTGTTGACAGAAGCTATTTTCATAACTTAGGTTTTTAATTATCTGAAAAAAGGCACTGGGACAAATCACATTATTTTTGGAAACAGCTTAAATTATACCTGTTTTAGTTCCACACCCCTATCAATGTTTAGCCCATTTATATTATACTCTTCAAAATATGGCTGCATACATATATTTACGGAAGTATCAGTTTGCCTAGACTCAGATGAGGATATTTATATTTGTATGATGTCTGTGCACTAAATATAAAGCTAAAGTCAGCAGAGCATAAAGGCTTGTAGACTGTAAATAAAAGATGGATGTAGCCCTGTGGTATCATGCACTAGTGAAGTCTGAAGTGTTTTCAGATGTGAATTTAGATGTGATGAGCAATAGGTGGGTCTGACAGAGAATCCAAGGGATTCTGCCTTTTGTATTGTAATGTAATTTCTTTATGTAACATCCACTCGGGGGCTCCCTAGCTGCAAGCTCAGCCACAGTCTTTCTTCAATTATAGCTAGCTGAACCACTTCATCTACGTAGTGAAGTAAGTATATAAGCTAAAAATTAAATGTACGATATAAACACATTTAATTTGTAACCAAAAACTAAAAGGTGAAGATTGACAGACAGATTGCTGCAGTATCTACAGCAGAGGTTCCCAATCCCAGTCCTCGAGAGCTACCATCCTGCAGCTTTTAGATGCATCCTTGTTCCGACACACCTGAATCAAATGAATGGCTTGTTATCAGGCCTTTGCCAAACTTGATGGCACGCTGAAGAAGTAATCAAACCATTTGATTCAGGTGTGTTGGAGTAGGGATGCATCTTGCTCTCAAGGACTGGCTCTGTGTCCCAAAACGTCGGCTGCATCCTTCGGAGGCCGCACTTGAAGGCCGATTACATCACAGCTAGGCGACGAAGGCTGTTCCAATTCGTCGACTCCTTCAAATGCAGCCGACAAATGCGTCCTTCATTTCCCCGAATTTGAAGGATGGGTCGGGTGTGTCCTTCGTGGCCCACCATATCCCAGAATTCATAGCGCGGCCCAGCCAAATTTCAGCTGCCAACAATGGCGGCCGCTACTGAGTTTTAAAGTTAGTCTTATTATTCTTTCTGGGTCACAAAATAAACTTTTAAAATATTTTCAGGCGAGAAAGTAGCTGTGTAAATTTCAAATATCTGCTCAGTTTATCAAGACATCGCATATTTGCAAAAGTGTGCCGACGTTTTCGGAGACGTCTGTACCCCACCCGCTCGATAGCAAGCCGGGGGGTTCAATGGTCACTCGAGCCGGCGAGAGCAGCGGACTCCCGGCTTCATCGTTTTCAGGCCCCTGCTCTTTCGCTACTCAGGTTAAACATGATATATAAGTCACTCGGATAACTTAAAAATTAAATTTTTTACCCTTTTTCGGTGTTTTATTTGTTCCGGAGTAAATCGGTTTGGCTGTGATCAACGTTATTAGATTAAATAAAACTTTATTAATTCATCAGGTTCCTCCGGGATTTTCACACAGCTGAATAAACGTTAAACAGAAAACTGATTAAACAGAAGTGTGAGACGGTCGAGAATTTACGCCAGTGTCCTGTTATATTTTTAGATAGCAAGGAGCAGACGGACGAGTTTATTAAACTCCACCGACACAGCGGTGACGCAAATCTGACTGTCCCATTTCACAGCCTCGCACTTCCGGCCTTCTCGGTCTTCGAAGGACCCGGCCCACGTAGACCACGAAGGCCGGGTCCTCCGAAGGATGCAGCTGACGTTTTGGGACACAGCTTGGGATTGGGCACCCCTGATCTACAGTGATGCAGATGTTGTACTGGTCCATTATGATGAAGAGAAGGCTGAGTATATCTACATCCCTACCCTTATCGATGGCTATGAACTCTGGGTAATGATCGAAATATACATCTTGAGCTTTCTCTGAAGGGTTCCTGGGCTCAGCCTTAGAGATAGGGTGAGATGTTCAGTCATCCAGGTAGGACTCGAAATAGACCCGTTGACTCCTCCACATCCAAAGGAGCCAACTAAAGTGTTTCAGGCATTTGATTAGGCTTGCTTCCTAGGCACCTCCTGGGCAAGATGTTTCAGGCATGTTTTATCTTGAGCAGAGAGTGGTCTGTCGTGCAATAATTAACGTCTGCCAACAGGTGTGATTTGGATGACTAACAGCTGCATGTCATGTCAGGAGGAGAAAAATAGTTGCCCAAAACAATGATATCATCAAAAAGGGCACAGCCTTATTGGGTGAAAGAATGAATCAGGATGAAAACTGAAGAAGAAAAATGTGCACAGAATAATCATATAAGGTTGTATAATCCACCTTCTATACCTATTATATACTTATTGGATTATATTCCCTTTGGATTAAGCCAGGGAAGCCATTTTTGCACTCTACTTCTTCTTCTTCTTCTTCTTTCTTAAACAACTATATTTCAAAAACCCTCAGCCACCGCAATTATTACATTGAAAGATTTCAGTGTACAAATCAAAAGCATGCTTCAGCATGTTATGCTTTGCATTAAAGAAAAACAAGTAATCAGGAACTGTGAAATCTGCTTGTTTATATTATTAGAACAGCATATCGATCATGCATCCTTGATTGCACAAGACAGACTTCCACTGAACTACTGCAGGTATTTTCTTGTAGACTCAGGCGATATAATCTCACAGTGGGACTTCACAGATTTGATTTTGTTTTGTTGAAACTAGATTGTCTTCCTCGAGGGCACGAAAGACATGAGAGGGAGGTAATCATAATTCTGAAGGATTTCGTCAGAATATTTCCTGAGAATATAAAGACGTGCGCTCAAATGCACGGCAGGGTCGCGTGGGATGCCATTTACAGTAAGAGCAACAAAATGCTACCTGACATGTAGAGCACATGTGTGTAAACGTGTGAGTATGGAAGCATAATTGTGGAAGGAATTTACATAAAGCACCTACAGCCATTTGCCCTCAGAAGAAACTGGGACTGACTTGCAAAAGAATAGCATTCTTACATTAACGTTAACTCAGGATGACGGTATTCCCTCTGTAAGTCTTTCAGGTCATAAAATATATCATATATCAGAAAGAAATAAATATATCACTGGGCGTTTTGAGGGAATCATTAATATACCAATCTCCTGCTTTTTCTCAGAAGTACCACTAAGGACAAGTCAAGCTGCTCTTTTATTTGCATGAGTACTGTTTTGGAGCCAATCCAGTCCTATTGTTACTTGACAAGCAT
The DNA here is from genome assembly GCF_057382275.1 of Copadichromis virginalis. Lineage (NCBI taxonomy): Eukaryota > Metazoa > Chordata > Actinopteri > Cichliformes > Cichlidae > Copadichromis > Copadichromis virginalis. The sequence continues at coordinate 50,560,224 of NC_140620.1, forward strand.
TATTGGAATTGCTGTTCTGGTATATGTGTGTGTGTGCGTGCTTGGAGCTTAGAGATGGTAAGCTTTAATTCTTTGAGCATTTGCACTAATCTCAGTGGGAAAGCAAGTTCATTTGGTATCCTTCTTGGCCGTGTGTGGAGCACAAAGCCAGAGCTGCTTACTGTGTGTGTGTTTTTGTAACTGTGGTTAGCTCTGACTGTATATGGTCTCTGGATAAGCTAAAGTGGTGCATAACTACCTGGATGGGAATGTTTTCAAAAAGGGCTAATGGAAATTCAGCTTTCTTTGAGGAGGAGAGGGCCATTATCAAATGTGAGAGACAGTTGGTCTCTAGTTTAGTCCGAAACAAACGAGCTCAGATGTTTTCAACAGAAGACAAAAGCATGAGCAATCTCAGAGCACAGTTTATGTTACCAGTAGGTCACCATGGACTACTAATGTCTTTGTAAGTGCTACCAAGTGCTGCCTTCAGCACTCTTTCCAGAGCTTTACATAACCTGAAGGCTTTAAGAGTTATGACAGTGGTGGCTATACAGAGGTCAAAGGGCACAAATCCCAGACCTCCTCAGAAACAGCTGCTGCGATTAAAAGACTCTAGAGTCATTCCATCTCGAGTCGGCAAATCTTTAGAATATTTTCTGCTGCAATTTATGATCCAAAGTTTGAACATATATACTGAGTGCTGTGAAATTTAGCAAGCTTTCAACATATATTCTTTAGAAAACTCATCCATCGACCAAGTTTCAGGTGTGAACTTGAGTAACTTGAGCACTTTTAAACATAAAGCCTGAAATTTTCACTGATTTTTCTCATTATCAACATGAATCGTGATCTGTAATTTGGGACACATATATATAGAAAAAATGAGTATTGGATGGTTAAAAAAAAGGCCCACATTTCAGCCCTCATATGGCAAAAGACAACCAGTGAGTATGTCTGAATAGTACACAGTTCAATTTCACAATACTACAAAATATGGAAAATATTTTACCATGAAATTTCAAATCAAAAAATGAAGCAAATGCAATTTTTTCATCAAGTTTTGTTCATCACTAAAACAAAAATATCAGCTTAGAACAAAATTCTGGAGTTTCAGGAATATTCTAATTTTGGGAAATTACAAGGTCGTTTCAGCCTTGCAAGAGTAGTAGTGTGCCGCAGCTTTGAATCGCAAATACACTGAGGCTGACAATCAATCAAAAGTGCAAATACGTGTGCAAACAAACATGGAAATGTCATAATATTGTAAATAATAGCAGCTTTAAAACAGAAGAAAACCCTGAGCCACATTTCAAAGAAATACATTCAAACTTGTTGAAAATCACAACTTAATAAAACGGCTCGTGGTACACTTTGTCTATTTTTAGCCGCCCACTCGTGCTTGAAACCGACTGCTCCTGTGAGATTTGAGTACGATCCCAGTCCCAATGCAGGACTGTAAAAATTTTTATGCAAATCGGAGACACGTGACTTAAAAGGTAAGGATCAGTGCTGCCGATACAGATAGTGTGCTTGACTCTAAGTGGACAAACAATATTCTTTTCCCATGTTTAAATTAGGTTTAATGTTGGCTGATTAAACCAGTGTTTAAACCTTTGTTTGTCACTTTCTCTCCTTCTTGTGCATAATGGACTTAATGTGTACTTTGGTTGGTAAAATACTAAAAAGGCTGGAGCAGTGAATTCTGCAGCTCTCCACCTGCTTCTTCAGCATGTAACTGATACCATTAAAATCGCTGCTAAATGCAATTATCCATTACATATCAAGCAGCAATCTAATTTGTTCTTGAAAATCAGGGGACACTCCCCCACCTCTAATGGGATGATGGATGGAGAGCTTTAGCTGATCTGCTACCAGAGGCTGGTAATGATAAAAGCTGTTTTTACAGCCTTTTCTTTCCCGTTATTGTTTTTATTTTAACAACTTGCTTGTCGTCCTCTGGGCTGTACTGGAACAGATTCATGACGTCTGTTTCCAATGGCAGGAGCTCATTTCAAAGGGCATTGCGTCAGCGCTGTGAAAAGATGGCGGGGAAACAGGCTGTCTGCTGAATACAGGGAGCTCCTGATGATCCTGTGACTGGAGCCTCATCAATAAGTTAGTGTTCCTAATGCACCACATGAACAGGAGTGATGCTCTCTGGAGGAAAACTCCTGAGTGAGTTCAACATGGATGACTCATCTTTGACTGAACATAAACATCTCCAGGGCTGATGACGTGAGTTAGATGACGTTATTCTTATCAGGTCATCTTTCTCAGTTCTATTCGCTTTAAGTGTATTATTACCACATTACTTCTAACATAACCATTATATCAAAGTTTTGACTTCTAAGCTAACAAGGGCTATTTCCCTATCACATTTCTCCCATTGGGGTCCCCTATCTTTGAAAAACACCTCAGTCTGGACCTTTAACTTTTTGTCCAATCATATTTCCCCTGAAGAAAAAAGTGGTTCAAAAATCTGTTGTAAAAAAATAATGTACTTGCTACAATTTAAAAATAGCAATTCATACATTCATTTAATCTTTGTTACATCACTGGAGTGCTCTTGTGCATTATGCAGCAAAGCCTCACTAAGCCTCAGATGTAGAAACTCATAAGCAAGTCCAGCAGGAGAGAAAACATCTGAGTGGTTTTAAAGTCACTTCACTATAGATCCCAGATTATTGTGGAGCTGACTTTAAAATTGTATTGCTTACTTTTGATACAGCTTCAAGATATATTGCTGATCTTCTGACCTCCTGCCCACTGGGTTTCAAACATTTAAAGTAGAAAAGTTTTCCTTTTGCAGCACATTTGCACAGTGGTTAGCACTGTTGCCGCACAGCAAGAAGATCCTGAGTTCAATTCCACCATCAGGCCGGGGTCTTTCTGTGTGGAGTTTGCATGTTCTCCCCGTGTTTGCGTGGGTTCCCTCGGGGTACTCCGGCTTCCTCCCACCGTCCAAAGACATGCAGTTTGTGGGGATAGGTTAATTGATTCATCTAAATTGCCCATAGAAGCGAATGTGAGTGTGAGTGGTTGTGTGTCTCTGTGTGTTAGCCCTGCAAAAGACTGGTAATCTGTCCAAGGTGAAAAAATAGCACTAATGGGAGAACTCTACAGGAGGATAGAAAAGGCCAGAAGGAGTTGGTCTGTTGTTGTGGGCTTAGAGAGAGCACATGACAGAGTGCAGAGAGACGAGGCGCAGTATCACAGAAAAGAATTCAGCTGACAGAGAAGCAGATAAGAGCGCTGCAGGATATGGACGAAGGCAGTGAGACAGTGGTGAGGTGTGCAGTAGGAGTGACAGATGGGTTCAAGGTGGAGGGGGGATTACACGGGGGGTTGCCTGTAAGCCCTCTCTGTTTGCCAGGGTGATAGACAGGTTGAAGTCAGCCAAGAATCTCTGTGGATTATAATGTTTGTTTTAATGATCGGTAGAGTGAGTAGGAAACAGGTTTAGGAGAGCCTGGAAAGAATAGTAATGAAAGTCAGAAAGAGAATGGTTGGTACTTCACCAGTAAGTGAGACCAGTAAGAGTAAAGGACGAGGTTTTCAACATGTTAGTGAGTACAATTACATTAAATGGGTGCATAAGTATAGACAACTGAGCTAAAGATGCTAAGATTTGTGTTGGAAGTGACAAACTAGGGGTTTATACTTCAGTAGGAAATCTACATCATAGCTATGTTGTAACCGCAAAACCCACTGAAACTGACGTAACCTACAACGTACACCTGCCTAGAAATGTAACTACACATTGGGCCTGTTCAGTGTCACCAAATCCTCCTTACGTATCTGTGACAGAATAACAATCGTCCTCCCAATATAAGGACCAAGATATTCCTTGGAGGGGAAATATTGGAATAGTCAAAAAACAAAAATATGTATCCACGAAAAACAAAGGAAAAAAGTGCCAGCGTTTTATTTTCTTTCTATTGGCTGTGACCATATATAAAACACGGGGACATGACCACACAGTAATTAACATGTAATGCATGGATACACCAATAACTTTCGCCAACTACATCAGCCGCATACGTAGGTTACGTCACGGGATCTGCAAAAATTCACCACAGAAGTTTATAGATGCACGATTTGTAATAGAAATCTGTTGCATGTGGTGAAATGACAACAATCAGAGCACACCGTCCTCTCTGTTGTTGATGTAGGCAACAAATGCACGCTGATCTTCTTTGTGTCTCGCGTGTAATGTTGAGATGTCCGGAAACACTTCCATCTCATCTCTGCAGAGGGACAGTATGTACAGTATAGCTCTGTACAGTAACAGTAACAGCACCGCATCTTCCCTTTTAATCTCCTGATGGGTCATGTGACTCTGGAACAATCCACTCTGTTGTTGCTCTTAACTCTGTTTTACACACTCAGAACGGGAAGCAGCAGCAGCAGCAGCATAGACAGGCCCAGCTGTGCTAGTGTGACGTGCAAATACATTAAAACTAATGGATTTGCTTTCTGCATTTACTTTTTAAGGGTCACACATTACATTATTGACTGCACTGCTGATCAATGCATTTGTTGATCAATGCAAGACTTGGTGATTACTAAGTTAGAAAGGAGATTAAAAAAATAAAAAAGGACACTTATGAGATTTATTAGCAAATGTGAGATGAGCCACTAAGTGTAAAGTGGGTTTCTTTTTAATTAAAAGCACAACTTGTTAATCTGATGGCACAAGGCCTTGTTTAATTTCCCATCAGTGTTTGCCTGCTCTCTCTCGTGTGCGAGCTAAAGGTTGATACTGGAGCTGAGTGCATCATGGTGGCGATGTCGCTGCTCTCTGTGTTTCATCAGGTCATTGTCCGTTTAGATGGATGCATCCATAGTGCCCTGAGGGGGTTTCTTTGTTAACACGATCATGAATCTTGTTCCTCTGATGGCCATAATTTGATGATTCATGTTGTACGCATGCATATTGCAAACATGCAACAGTCTTCGTCTTAAATTCTCCTATTTTACACAAATGAATGATTGTTTCCTGTTTTCTTTTCCCGGAGCAATGAACCGATGCACTGTATTCAAAAATGTCAACGCACTACTCAAGGGAGCAAGAAGTTTCCCTTAGTCACTGTTTCAGTGATAGATGTGCATTTTAAGTCACTGTCTAACGTTAAGTCTAAGGTGGAAGTTACAGGATGTACTGACATAGAAATATTTCCTATGAAAAAGTGTCTACAGGTTGGATACACTTAAAAGAAAAACACAGATGTTTTAAGATGAACATAACCCGCTTGCTATCTTCAAAATCTGCTCAAATACAGCTAATTGAAGAGCAGCTACAGCCTGGTGGCAAACAAAACTGATCATCTCAGAAGACCCCGGTGTGAATGACACACTTCACATCTTCTTAATCTGCAGGTTCGGTGTCATGAAAGAACCACGTCAAAGGTAAGAGAAGTGTTTTTGCAAATGTAAAAATAAAATTAACACACGTATAAAACTAGTTATACACTTTATGAGGAGTGACTGACAATTTGCCCTGGAGAAAACCGCATGCAACGTGCTCACACAAAGCGATTCTGCTCTCTGGCTCAGCTTTGAAAAGCGGCTATGAAAGTAGGAGGCGATCCTTCTGTCGTCGCAAGATTAGGCGAAGCAAAGGAAACAAATTTTGAATGTCAAGGTGTTTCTATAACCTGCCTCCAGTCTCCTCCAGGTTCACGAAGCATCCCTAAAATTACTTTTTGCAGCTGAGAATTCTTCATGGTCGTGTTCGTGTTTGAGGCAAGAAACGTGTTTTTCTTCCATCTCCCACCCACCTGGAATCATTCCTTTCAGCACACACGTGGCAACGGTACATGTTGCACGAAGACTCATGCTCACATGTAAATACACCATATTAATCTGGATATTTTAGTCATGAAAGTGGAAAATAAAAAGATAATTAAAGCCAAATCACACTGTCTTCACATTCATCTGCTAAAGAGGGAAGCCAGCAACTGTATCACATGAAATTCATAAACTAATACGCAGATTTATGTCACTTATAATGTAGTGTGATGAGAATAAATGTGTGGATGTAGTGCTTTTGATTTTTTTCCCCAACTGAAAAACAATCTTTGCCATTTTTATTCATTTTATCCCTCTTTTATTGTTGGATCATTTCACAATTTTCATAATTCTGGCTATGCATGTTAATAGTCTTATTTTCTTCTTCTTACATTAGAACTAAAATCAAAGAGCAATCAGGATGCAATCAAAGCGCAGACTCCTCACATTAATTCAAGGTTCTGAGCACAAAATATTGCAATAACCATTGAACAATTACTGCCGTTTTCATGCACAGTCACTTATTTTCAAGGGAGCAGACAAAATTACCATGAACAAAATGAAATGTAAATTTTTTTTTATACTTTGTCTGCCTGAAGCCATGAAAATTGTTTAAAAAAAAAGGGTTTACTCCTTTGTAATGCTTTCCTAGGCTGTTACCGGAGCTGTCTTCTGTTGTTTGCTTGTGGGTCTTTCTGCTTTTACGTTTTTTCAGTGGCTCACGAAATGCGACTCGATACTGGATTGACTTCAGGGGACTGACTCAGTCGCTGTGGGTCGCTTTGCCAAGATGTTTCGGGTCATTGTCAGCATGCGCAATAAAGTGCCATAGCAAAACTGTTCATGCGCTCCGAATGCTCCTGCTATTCCTCTAATAGATTGGTTTTTGAGCCCTCGAGCTTGATGATTTAATGCACGGCATTAGGTCTACAGTGTAGCAGTGTAGTGTAGTGTACCCTATTCTGTAACACACAAAAAAAGCTGCATGTTGTGGGTAGACTGCATGATACTGCGATTTGTCCACTTGTTAGTATTCGGCCATGTCAGCGGTCCCCAACCTTTTTCGCGCCACCGACAATATTTTCACGGACCGGCCTGTAAGATGCTGCGGATAAATACAACAAAATAAAATCAGTACCGATACCTAAAAAGGAAGATTCATTCATATCACACAGGAAAAGACCCAGGCTAACCAAGTTTACGATAAAAACAATTAAAAAAATAATGATAAAAACTGATAAAAACCCTGAAAAACATAAATTCGTACTTGAGCCCGGTACCAAATGACTCGTGGGGTTGCCCCGGGGGTTGAGGACTGCTGGATTAGCACAACAATTCACTGTAACTCTGTCTAGAGTGCTCATAGTATTTATATTGCACAAACATTGCACAATATGCTCTCTCTTTCTGACAGGGACTAGAAAGAGAGAGCATATTTCTCCTGTTTTGGCTTCCCTTCATTGGCTTCCTGTTTAATCCAGAATTGAATTCAAAATCCTGTTCCTCACGTGCAAGGTCTTAAATAATCAGGCCCCATCTTATCTTAATGACCTTGTAGTACCATATCACCCTATTAGAGCACTTTGCTCTCGCTCTGCAGGCCTACTTGTTGTTCCTAGAGTATTTAAAAGTAGAATGGGAGGGAGAGCCTTCAGTTTTCAGGCCCCTCTTCTGTGGAACCAGCTTCCAGTTTGGATTCAGGAGACAGACACTATCTCTACTTTTAAGATTAGGCTTAAAACTTTCCTTTTTGTTAAAGCATATAGTTAGGGCTGGACCAGGTGACCCTGAATCCTCCCTTAGTTATGCTGCAATAGACGTAGGCTGCCGGGGGATTCCCATGATGCATTGAGTTTTTCCTTTCCAGTCACCTTTCTCACTCACTATGTATTAACAGACCTCTCTGCATTGAATCATATCTGTTATTAACCTCTGTCTCTCTTCCACAGCATGTCTTTATCCTGTTTTCCTTCTCTCACCCCTGCAGCTCTCGCAGCAGGTGGCCCCGCCCCTCCCTGAGCCTGGTTCTGCCGGAGGTTTCTTCCTGTTAAAAGGGAGTTTTTCCTTCCCACTGTCGCCAAAGTGCTTGCTCATAGGGGGTCATATGAGTGTTGGGTTTTTCTCTGTATCTATGAAGCGCCTTGAGGCGACTTTGATTTGGTGGTATATAAATAAAATTGAATTGAATTGAACATGTGAAAAAGATGACTTTCTCTATGCAGTCTTGAAAAAATTAAAACACCTCATGACTGAGTTGCTTATAGAACTACTTTTAGCAGCAAAGACTGGTATTTTGTACGGCTTTATTGGCCTCGCACATTGTTGTGAAAGAATTTTGGCCCACTCTTCTTCATAGCCTTGCTTCAGTTCATTGAGGTTTGCAGGAATTCTTTTAATGCACAGTTCAAAGCACAGTTCAAAACAGTGGTTCAATCGGTGCTGCTGTGCATGGGATCATTGTCCTGTTGGATGACCCAATTTCAGCTTTAGCTGTTAGACATATGTCCTCACTCACTCTGGAATACCTTGGTATTCAGAGGAGTTTGTTGTTCTGAGGTTATCAGGCTGCAAAACAAGCCCACATCATCACCACTCCACCACTGTACTTCACAGCTGGTAGGAGGTGCTGATATGCTGTTTGGTTTTTGCCAAATGTGGTGCATTATGGCAAAAAAATCTCCACTGAGGTCTCGTTTGTGCAAAGGCAGCTTGTTTAGACGCAACTTTGCAAACCTGAAGCTGTGCAGTTCTTCTTAAGGAAAAGAGTCTTTTTCCTGGCAGCCCTTCCTAACCACTCACGTGTTGAAAGAATAAAAAAACATGTAGCCGTGAAACAGCTTTTAAATCATTTTCCAATTAAATTTAAAAGAGAAAAGGGACCGGTGTGATTGTTTTCTTTTCTTTTTGAAATCTTCTTTTGGTGTCACACGGAGGGTAGATTATGAAAGTTGTGTCACCGTCCAAACATTTCTGGTCATATCTAAAAAACATTTTAACACCGAAAACAATCAAGACACAGGAAATGAGCCAGCAGCATTATTAAATTGCACTGAAACCGAAGACACAGAGGCCAGTGAACAGTGCACACCAGTGTGAGGTTAATGTCATTTGCTCTTTATTTTAGGGTTCTTAACCGACAAAGAGTTGCTTCACATTTTACAATTTTCTCCTCTACCCTTTCCCCCTCTTCCTGCCCATCTTCCCTCTTCTGTTTTCGCTGACTGCTGTTTATCTTTCTTCACTTTGTTTATACCATACCGCTGCATACATTTACATCGGCATTATAGGGCTTTACCTGTTTTCCATAGTGACTTACAGTGAGAGAAGATGTGGGGGTGAAGCGATATTTGCCAGGATCATTACCCATTCCCTCGTTCTTCCCTTGATCCTTCCAGCCGACCCAAATTCTCCCATCTCCACCCCCGTCCTCTCCTCCTTCCCTTCACTCTTAAGTGCTCCTCTGATTCAAGGTGCTCTGACAATTGCTCTGGCATGACAGTTTTTCACCCTAATCCTCAGACCTGTTGTCATGGAAATTGGGCTCTCCAAATAGCACCCCGTCACATTCAACCCCCTCTCACATAAAACATGAATGATGAATTTGAAGTTTTGTGTGCGTGTGTGTGTGTCCCTGAATGTGCGCGAGGGGAGGCCAGTGGACGGATTTCAGCAGTTAATCACTCTTTCAGTCATTTCTTGACAAGAGGGGTAAAGAAGAAGAAGCAAACGATGCAGTGAATGGAGGCCGGAAGGTAAAAAAAAAAATCTCCTCAGTGCTGTTTTTTTTTCTTATTCATTCACTGCATTCATTGCATTCGCTGACAGAGCTAGTGGGTTTGTTTAATTGCTCTGGGCTCAAAACTGCTCAGTCCACAAAGAAAAACTAGGCTAGGCGCTTCAAGATAGATAGAGCTGAATGCCTGAGTCTGATTGGTGCTGATGTGAATTGCCCAGTTTTAATAACCCTTCTGACTGAAATATGGTGAGTGAGTGTGCAGCGATAAGACTGATTCAGCTGATTTATGCTTTCGAATTCCTCCACACATGATGTACTAGATTCACTTTCCTTCACTTCAAGTCATTTTTTATTATATTCTATGTTTCATTTATTTATTCTTTAATGTTTCTGTTCTTGCTGTGTTTTCTGATGATTTTTATTATCTTATTTATAGAGGGGAACAGTTCTAAAACAGTATTATTAAATAGTATTATATTATTATTTGCCACACACACACACAGACGGAGAATAAATCAGAGGGAGGGTATAGACTATGATGCCTGTTAGTCTATTAAATATTTATTGCTACTGTCAATGCAATGTTTATTGAATAAAATTATGAATTTTGGACTAAATAAGGTTAAAACGTACACACTGCAATCGCAATTATCTGTCTTTTCTCTGTCTTTTAAAAAATTAAATACACTAACTTATCTGATATTCTCATGTTTTGACTTTTTCTCTTGCAGTCATACAGAGTAGAATCAGTACAACAGGCTAACTGCTATTTTACCTTCTTCACAGCACCACCCTTGCCACAGTAAGTCGAATACTTAATATAAAAAAATTACCTCAGCCAAAAACGTTATGTTTTTGGTAACATTTGCGTGTGTGTCATTCTGTGTGTAAACACAACAGCTGGAAGAGTTTCAAATGAATTCTGCTAAAAACTTGGTGGGGGTCTAAAGTTGGGTCATGTTAACAAGCCATTGAAATGTGGCTTACACCCACCAGGGTCTTTGAGGTCAACTGAATGATTTATAGCTGGAAAACTGACAAAAAGCCCAACTTTTCTTTTCTTTAAACAGTTCTCATAAATGTGGTGTGCATTGTGAATATATATAAAGTACTATGTAAAGACAATAAATGTGATCTGTCCAGGATGTACCCCACCCACATCTGGCCCAGTGCCAGCTGGGAAAGGTCCCAGACACTGTGACCCTAAGTCTGACAACATAATTGGTGGATGGATGGTTGTCACAGGCAGCAGCTCCACTATGGTTCAATAAGCTGTAATATGCCGTTGCAGATGTCATATTTTTGAGACTAATGCAAACACGTCTCACTAATAACAGATTTTATTCATGCACCTGTTGAACAGACTAATTTGTTGCATGTTTTCATCACTAAAAATTTAAAAAATATCTCAAGGTTGGCTATTTAGGACAGTTCTGTGCATGTAACAACTTGTGACAGCTCATGTCAAAAATGCACACTGAACTGAAAGAGTGCCAGAGAGCGGCAGAAAGGTGGCTTGAATATTTCGGATAATTTTTTGTGTTTATTAAATTGTTAGAGTGCTCATTTTGCTCTGATTAGCAGTGGAAGAGGCAGGTCATAGTGGACGTCATTATGGAGCAGTCTTCTCTGTTAATCAAATGTTGAATGAGGTTCAGTAGGTCTGTTACCATAGAAACAAAAAATGAATAGACCCAATCAGTTGGTTGGACGTATAGTTGTTCCAGCCATTAATGGAAAACTAATAGGGCACTTTGTCTTAATTACAGGAACATGGAAATGAGTGTGTCAAGTTTGAGTGAGTGTGTATGTGTGTGGGCCTCTGTGTGTGTGTATGTGTGGGTTGGCTGATACACAGTCCTGTAATTTTTCAATCAGCACCATCAACCTACATTTCAACTTTGTGTTCAGTGTTTCTTCTTGTTTCTTGAATGTGTTATAAAAGAAAATAGAGTCAAAAATGCATATCAAGCAAACTGAGAAGTTGTTGTAAAATTTCTATTAAGATTTTTTTTTAAAAAGCGCAGTGCATACAAAATTACAGCTGCAGGCATCACTGATATTGCTCCTTCCCAACATCTGTAACATCTGTAAAGCTGGGAAATACACTCTGATTTACTTTTGCTTGCGATTTCATTATAAACACAACTTAACTGAGATAAAACAATTACTGTGACACATTCTATTTCGCAGTCGTGCATTTTACTCACAAATTAATTACAAAGTCATACAGCCATTGAATCATTAGTACCACGGATAATTACAACACACACAATGACTGTGATCTCAATCAGCAAGTAGTGAAGGCTGCTTGAAACTCATTTTAATAAACTTTAATTATTAAAATGTTAATTTACGATTTAATATACATAAATTTGAATGTTATTACTTTTATCATTATTTCTGTTTATGTTGACGCATGAGTGTGGCATTCTTTTCATTGTTTGGTAAAATTTGTTTCAATTTTAATAATAAAGATCAAGTTAAAAATGGTTTTGATCACAAATTTAATCGCCTGTGAATTCCATCCCAACATCTTGTCAGTTTGAAAACCTGTTGTTAATTTAAATAGCTCTGGATTGCATTATTATCACTTTTACATTAAGATCAATCTATTGACCTTGAAGGAGAAGTCAGAGGTCAAATGTGATGTCATACTTGCAATCTTTATATAGGGCGATCGTGGCTCAAGAGTTGGGAGTTCGCCTTGTAATCGGAAGGTTGCTGGTTCGAGCCCCGGCTTGGACAGTCTCGGTCGTTGTGTCCTTGGGCAAGACACTTCACCCGTTGCCTACTGGTGGTGGTCAGAGGGCCCTGTGGCGCCAGTGTCCGGCAGCCTCGCCTCTGTCAGTGCGCCCCAGGGTGGCTGTGGCTACAATGTAGCTTGCCATCACCAGTGTGTGAATGGGTGGATGACTGGATATGTAAAGCGCTTTGGGGTCCTTAGGGACTAGTAAAGCGCTATATAAATACAGGCCATTTACCATTTATATGCTAATTTCTATATGTTATGATTAAAATGTAACTTTGAGTCTTCACCATGCAGTCAGTGAGGGGACCAACATTCATTTGGAACTTCAGAGCTCTTAAAGAGTTTCTTCTATAAAGCTGATGTGTCTGTAAGCCCGAATCTGCAGTCAAATGCAGTATGCGGCTCTTTAGTTAAATTGAACGTTAAATTTAAGCATGAGACACTAGAGTATTGTGAAGAATGCAGTAAAATTAATTTAAAATGACTTGCCAGCAAAAAGACTAACAGTGACATCGACTGCAAAGTATCTTAATCAATATTTATCTTCTTCCTGTGTGTTGAAAAAAGAAGGCCTGTCCCTGTGAATCATGCTATCTCCGGTGAACTGTGGTCCTGCTGATGCAGCTCAAATATTATTGCAGCTGTGTTCCCTGTCATATGATGTTGTTTTCTTTCGTGGTGCCTTTGATTTCTGTCAAGAGGAGGCTGTTCTAATTACCGTTCAGTGAACCCTGTGTTCCCTTTTAACTTCATGAAACATCATCTGTTGTGCCAGAAGCTTTACTCCATCTCTGTTTGTTTGTGGGTTGCAAAGACTTGGGTTGCAACGTGTGATTCAGATTCTGACTTTTTTGTGCGTGTCATTTGACCCGTGTTAAAAAAACTGGATTATATAAAAGTTCTCATGCGTCTTAAGAACACGCCCAACTTTCCAGTTTCCTGTTCATCAAATGATCTTCCACCTCATGACAGGGAGCATGCTGCCTGTGCTCGCCCTTACCAGTGTTTAATGGCTGAAGCAAGTCTGTCAGCTGCAGTTTTACATCTCAACATTCATTACCTGATAACATCAGGAAATAAGAATCCACTTCAGTTTCTCCTCACTTATGTGATCTGCTGCATTGGCAAAATGCACGGATTTCTGGAATGAGCACAAAAGATGAACTCATGTCTTCTATTGAATTTTGAAGCAGATCCATCGTCCAAGTAGATGATTGCCAGACAAATACCATAATTGTGTTGGATTCTTGTAACAGAAAACCGGAGGTTAAATGTTTGTTTTCATGTCATTTACAAGCTACGAATAAAGCTTCATTAACTTATTTAATGCGTCTTGTTTTATTTAGTGTGTGATGTGGAACTGCGCTTTTAAGAAATATGAATAAAACATTATGGACTAAAACAAGAATAATGGATGTCAGTGAATAATAAAACAGAATATCAAGGTTTGGTAATATAAGATACTGGTTATACTGGACCAGATAAGGCTGTACCCACAATGTACCCATTAGAAGAGGGGTGGGCAACTCCGGGCCTCGAGGGCCGGTGTCCTGCAGGTTTTAGATACAGTGGGGCAAAAAAGTATTTAGTCAGCCACCGATTGTGCAAGTTCCCCCACCTAAAATGATGACAGAGGTCAGTAATTTGCACCAGAGGTACACTTCAACTGTGAGAGACAGAATGTGAAAAAAAAATCCATGAATCCACATGGTAGGATTTGTAAAGAATTTATTCGTAAATCAGGGTGGAAAATAAGTATTTGGTCAATAACAAAAATACAACTCAATACTTTGTAACATAACCTTTGTTGGCAATAACAGAGGTCAAACGTTTACTATAGGTCTTTACCAGGTTTGCACACACAGTAGCTGGTATTTTGGCCCATTCCTCCATGCAGATCTTCTCGAGAGCAGTGATGTTTTGGGGCTGTCGCCGAGCAACACGGACTTTCAACTCCCGCCACAGATTTTCTATGGGGTTGAGGTTTGGAGACTGGCTAGGCCACTCCAGGACTTTCAAATGCTTCTTACGGAGCCACTCCTTTGTTGCCCGGGCGGTGTGTTTTGGATCATTGTCATGTTGGAAGACCCAGCCTCGTTTCATCTTCAAAGTTCTCACTGATGGAAGGAGATTTTGGCTCAAAATCTCACGATACATGGCCCCATTCATTCTGTCCTTAACACGGATCAGTCGTCCTGTCCCCTTGGCAGAAAAACAGCCCCATAGCATGATGTTTCCACCCCCATGCTTCACAGTAGGTATGGTGTTCTTGGGATGCAACTCAGTATTCTTCTTCCTCCAAACACGACGAGTTGAGTTTATACCAAAAAGTTCTACTTTGGTTTCATCTGACCACATGACATTCTCCCAATCCTCTGCTGTATCATCCATGTGCTCTCTGGCAAACTTCAGACGGGCCTGGACATGCACTGGCTTCAGCAGCGGAACACGTCTGGCACTGCGGGATTTGATTCCCTGCCGTTGTAGTGTGTTACTGATGGTGACCTTTGTTACTTTGGTCCCAGCTCTCTGCAGGTCATTCACCAGGTCCCCCCGTGTGGTTCTGGGATCTTTGCTCACCGTTCTCATGATCATTTTGACCCCACGGGATGAGATCTTGCGTGGAGCCCCAGATCGAGGGAGATTATCAGTGGTCTTGTATGTCTTCCATTTTCTGATGATTGCTCCCACAGTTGATTTTTTCACACCAAGCTGCTTGCCTATTGTAGATTCACTCTTCCCAGTCTGGTGCAGGTCTACAATACTTTTCCTGGTGTCCTTCGAAAGCTCTTTGGTCTTGGCCATGGCGGAGTTTGGAGTCTAACTGTTTGAGGCTGTGGACAGGTGTCTTTTATACAGATGATGAGTTCAAACAGGTGCCATTCATACAGGTAACGAGTGGGGGACAGAAAAGCTTCTTACAGAAGACGTTACAGGTCTGTGAGAGCCAGAGATTTTCCTTGTTTGAGGTGACCAAATACTTATTTTCCACCCTAATTTACGAATAAATTCTTTACAAATCCTACCATGTGGATTCATGGATTTTTTTTTCACATTCTGTCTCTCACAGTTGAAGTGTACCTCTGGTGCAAATTACTGACCTCTGTCATCATTTTAAGTGGGGGAACTTGCACAATCGGTGGCTGACTAAATACTTTTTTGCCCCACTGTATCACCCTGGGTCAACACACCTGAATCAAATGATTAGTTCATTACCAGGCTTCTGGAGAACTGCAGGACATGTTGAGGAGGTCATTTAGCCATTTAAATCAGCTGTGTTGGATCAAGGACACATCTAAAACCTGCAGGACACCGACCCTCGAGGCCTGGAGTTGGACACATGTGTCATATAGGGATGGACACGGTCAGCAGGAATGCTCAGTAGGCTGTAGTGTTTAAACAATGCTTAATTGGTACTAAGGGGATCAAGTGTGGCAATATCTTCCACATTATAAGACCACCACCTTCCACCAAACGCGGCAGGATGGACCCATGTTTTCATGTTGTTATGCCAAATTTCTGACCCTAGCATCTGAATGTCACAGTAGAAATCAAGACTCACCAGACCAGGTATTATTTTTCCAGTTTCCTTCTTGCAGTTTCAATGAAAAAAAATAAAATAATCAATTGTAGCCTCAGTTTCTTGTTCTTAGCTGACAGGAGTGGCACTCCTATGGTCTCTTCATGCTGAAGTCCATCTGCTTCAAGGTTAAACGTGTTGTGCATTCAGAGATGCTCTTCTGCATGATTTTGTTGAATGGTTATTTGAGTTACTGTTGCCCTCCTATCAGCTTAAAACAGCCTGGCCATTCTCCTTTGACCTCTGGCATCATTATAGGTATTTTCACCCAGAGAACTGCTGCTCAGTGGATATTTTCTCTTTTTTGGATCATCCTCTGTAAACCCTTACAGATGGTTGTGAGGAAAAGTCCCAGTGGATCACCAGTTTCTGTAATACCAGCTCCAACAACCATGACACATTCAAAGAACTTAAATCACCTTTATGATCTGCTTAGTTTGAACTTCTGCGGCTCGTCTCGACCATGTCTGCATCTCTAAATGCACTGAGATGTTGCCATGTAGTTAGCTAATTAGTTCTAATGGTTGTTAAAATTTAAACCCTATTTACTCAGGCACAGTAGTGATCTGTTATGTGTGAAAATCATCAGTAAAATCATGCATTTGAGTTTTATGAAACCTTTCAATTTCAAAGCAACACTATTCAACCCACAATACAAGGTTAGAAGTGTGTCTTGTACAAACCTGCAGTCATGTAGTTTTCCATTGACAGGGTTTCTGTGCAAAACAGGAATCAGAAGCGAGATATGATTGCAAGATGTGACGGTTGAGCTACAATCAACTCACAGACTTGGATGCCAAAAGAGGAGTTGAGGGTAATATTTTACTGCTTAAAAAATTAAGGATTCAAGAAAAAAAAAGTGTGATCTGGGTAATGTGGAGCCTGTGCCCCAACAAAGGTTTAACATAATAGTTATGTAGTGTAGGCCTAATTGTACGCACATCAAAATCATGGTAGTGAAACACCCTGCAATGACATTAAATGAGAGATCTGCAAATGTATATTTCCTTCAGTAGGCAAATAAAATCAACAAAGACCAAACAGGGTTTGAAAACAGTACTTTTATTTCTAAATAGATAAACTTGTAGGTTCAGGTTGACCATGATCTGCTGTCAGTTTTGAGATTTTCTAAAGTAACTGTTAGAGATGGCACGATACCACTTTTTTATGTCCGATACCGATACCGATATCATAAATTTGGATATCTGCCGATACCGATATGAATCCGATATAGTGTTTTTTAATCAACAAAACTGTTTTTTAAAATATCTTGCTGCATTTTGCAAGTCTGCAAGTTCATACTCAAGTTTAAAACAACAACTACACTAAAGCTATTCTGTTATACCTGTATACAAAAAAAATATTTCATAGTTCAGCAATACTGATCAATCTAATAAACTTAGACCTACACCATCCTCCCTATTCTGGTATTTTAAAGAGTACTTAGCGTAAATATTAAGCAACCTAACTAATAGGGTTCCAACTCCCAGCAACAACAAAAATAAATAAATAAAAAATAGGGAACCACCCCTCACGCTCCACCTCATGATGCTTAATCGACGTAATCAACCTTAATTTGATGCAGTGTGAAAAAAATGCACAGAAATCAATTATTTTTCAAGAAATATTAAATAGATTCAACATCTTTCTTCAACAAAATTGCAGACTGCACAGATGGTACCTTCCCAAAGGAAAAAGTACTATAGCTTACTAGGGTATATATATTAGACTTAATAGTCACTATATACAGTAATTGACTTCTATTCATTTTACATCAAATTAAAACTTTGGGTGTCAGATAATTATTTATTAAAAGCTAGACATTTTAAATGAGAATAAGAAAGAAAAGTATGTCTTTGTGCCCCCTTTTCCCAGTTAATGCCCTATCGGCCCCCCTGGCTAAACTTTGCTAGATCCGCCCCTGCACAGTTACCAGCCGTCAGCTAGGTAGAAAAAGATCCTGGTGTAGAAATTAATATTAAATAAATTCTAACAACAGCTTATCAAGCTTAAACGTGCTGCTGTTGTTCAGCCGCTGGTTTGCTCTTTCTGGCGCAAAGTGGGCCAAAAACAAACGAGAGACAGACTCGCGACAGAAAAGCCGATCAGCTGATTTAAGCAGTTTCACGATTGAAGTAGCAGCAGGAGAGCGAGAGGCAGTCGCTTGTTAAGCTTAACGTGGGAATGCTTTACAAACATTCAGAGATGGACTTACACACTTGCTTTACTTCTCTCGGGGATAACTTTGTCGGAGATGAAATGCCAGGTTGCTAGCGAAGCTCCAAATGCTATCCAGACCACAGGTCCCGCATGCCACAGCTGCTCTATCACGTGATGCATGCGTTCTGAGGTGAGTTACGGCGTGTTGCAAGTTTTGTGAGGTGCTTTCGTGATATTTAATGGATCGGATTACATTTTTTATTTTTCTCCGATATCCGATCCAGTAATTTAGGTCAGTATCGGACCGATACCGATACGTAATATCGGATCGGTCCATCTCTAGTAACTGTTATGGCTACAGTAGGTATCAGGGAAGCAAGCAAAGTGAATTAATCAACTTCAGCTCACCCTATTTTAACACTGAAAAATGAAGAAGCACCTGCCTCTCCAGTCTCTGCTTAGCAAAGAGGGAAATATTATTGGGAGTTGCCAGAGAGGTCAACAAAAAAACTTTATGTTAGAGAAAGCTAACAACAAGTATCAACTGCACATGTACAAATGAGTCTTTAAAAAGCAAGTTCATGTTTGTGTCTTTCAAGCTGATGTCGTACCAGATTAAGAAAGCTTGCTTTGATACAGTTTGCTGGAGGTGACAGCCCTTGAAAAAGCCATTAACGAAAACATATCCAATCTGGATTTCACTGAGTAAATCTGTAAAAACAGTCAAGGCCTGTAAATCCAAGAGCCACAAACTGCAAATGTTTGTAATGTGTGCAAGTGGATTAGAATAGTCTTTGAAAGTGTGTTTTGACAATGCCGTCTTCCCAGTGAAAACAACCCCATAGGTCATTTGTAAAAGTGTTTATTCTGGCTCAACTGTGTTTTAAAGTTAAAAAACTTTTCTGTGATGAAACGTGCTAAACCAAATAACAACTGAAAATGAAAAAAAGAATGAAATGAAATCAAAAGTAGACTCTGTCTCTTAAAATGAGTTATAAAAATTTTTGCAAACAGATACAAATAACAGTTTCAGTCTGTACCTAAGGGAGAGAACAATTGAGGGAACAGCCACTTTTGGCACATAGCTAGGTATCGACTCAGCTAACTGGAGTAAGCATTAAAGAAGTCTGTGGCCCAGTTTTCCTTTTGATGAAATTATAGCACCATTTTAATTATTTATTCGCACAAATTAACAGATAATAAGTGGTAATTAGCTTTGTGTACTGTACATATAAAATCTAGCAAAATAGCTAGCATTAGCTTTAAATTAGTTTTATTCAGTCTCCCACTATACAAAAGTAAATAAAACCACTCAATTACTTTTAGAAATATTAGGAGCATTGATCTATCAGCTCTTTCCCATGGCATTAATAACTTACCTACCATTGATACCTCAGCTTCCATAGACGACCTGGTATCTCACTATAACAATGAACTTATCAACCTCTTAGATACCTTGGCTCCCCAAAAAACTCGAACTGTTTCTTTCTCTCGCTCTGCGCCATAGTACTCATCTGAACTTCGCCAACTTAAAGCTACTGGACGCCGCCTAGAACGTCTCACCAGGAAAACAGGACTTACTATTCACAAGGACATGTATCTCAGTCATATACAACACTATAAAGAAGCTATTCATCATGCTAAATCTGCTTACTACACCTCTGTTATTGAATCTGCTGAAGGAAACACTCGCACTTTGTTTTCTACATTGCATAATATTGTTAAACCCCCAGATACCTTTGCCATACATACACACTCTGCCACAGTTTGCAACAAATTTATGGATTTTTTTTACTCCAAGAATGAGAATGCTCATCAACAATTGCCCTCGTCCTGTGAAATGGTCAATTGTTCTATCTGCATTTTTTTGTCCTTCTCAGCTGTCATCCTCTCTATCAAGTTTTGAACTTCCCACAATAACTCAGCTATCTTCCATAATTACTAACTTAAAGTCATCATCATGTAAACTTGATCCACTGCCGACAAATCTTGTCAAACTCTCATTCCCGTCGCTTGCCCCACTGATTGCTAATATCGTACACTCCTCTCTTATATCTGGTTCTGTTCCTTCTCTTAAAACTGCAATAATAACCCCAATACTGAAAAAGAATGGTTCAGATCCCTCCAATCTAAATAATTTCAGGCCAATTTCAAATCTCCCTTTCCTAGCAAAAATTCCTGAAAAGATAGTGGCTGCACAGGTTCATCATCATCTCATTGGAAATAACTTGTACGAACAGTTTCAGTCCAGCTTCCGTTCATGTCACAGTACAGAAACAGCCCTAGTAAAAATCACCAATGATCTTTTGCTTGCAGCTGATTCTGGACTTACAGTATATCCATCCTCATTCTCCTTGACCTTACAGCAGCTTTCGATACTATCTCCCACTGCATCTCCCTTCACAGATTAGCATCTATTGGCATCAATGGTACAGTACTCGCCTGGTTTACTTCTTATCTCTCTGGCCGCTCACAGTTTGTTCAATTACTCCTCACAGATCAGTATCTACTCCAGTTAATTCCGGTGTACCCCAAGGCTCTGTCCTGGGTCCTTTACTTTTTATCATCTATCTCCTACCCCTAGGTAATATTTTTAGGAAGCATAACATCCAGTTTCACTGCTACGCAGATGACACCCAGCTCTACCTATCCTCCAAACCCACAGCTACTCTCCCACCCACATCCATTTCTGACTGTTTAAGTGAAATCAAGGTCTGGTTTACTCACAACTTTCTTAAACTTAATGGCAATAAAACAGAATTAATTTTAATAGGCACCAGATCAAAACTGACTACAGTTCCAACCAGTCTTTCGTTATCCATTGATAACTCTGTTGTCACACCCTCCCCTCAGGTTAAGAGTTTTGGTGTCATCCTCGATAGCACTCTCTCCTTCACAGCACATATAAATAATATCACTCGGTCTTCCTACTTTCATCTCCGTAATATTAACCGTCTTCGTCCCTCACTCACACCACACAGTACCGCCATACTTGTCAATGCTCTTGTCACATCTCGTCTGGATTACTGTAATTCTCTTCTCTATGGTTTACCTCATAAATCCCTCCATAAACTGCAGTTGGTTCAAAATACAGCTGCTCGTATTATTTCCAGAACTAGATCCAGTGAACATATAACACCTGTTCTTAAACAGCTCCATGGGCTCCCAATTCACCTCCGTGTCAATTTCAAGATCCTGCTTCTCACTTTCAAAGCGCTTCATAACTTTGCTCCTCCATATCTATCTGATCTTCTCCATACATACTCACCCCTTCGTACACTCTGCTCTTCTTCAGCTTCCCTTCTGTCAGTTTCACCTGCTCGCCTGACTACCACGGGACTCAGAGCCTTTAGTTGTTCTGCCCCAAGACTTTAGAATTCACTTCTACTTGCTCTCCGGACCACACACTGTCTCACCACTTTTAAATCACTACTCAAAGCCCATCTGTTGCATACACTTGATCTGTCTTAGGCCATTTTTTATGGTATTGTTTACATGCTACTGTAAGGTGACCTTGAGGGTCTGAAAGGCGCCTATAAATAAAATGTATTATTAGTATTATTATTATTATTAATGCTAACTTAGCATTCCAGTGTTAAGTTAAAGCTAATAACTGAAAAGAAAAAAAACCAAACAAGAAACAAAAAAGCCTAAATGGCAATGGCTAAAATACTTCAAATTCCAGACCTTAAATGATTTTGCACAAACAAATGAGAGATAACTGTGTCACACTTTTTTATACCGTTCAAACATAATTGCTCAGTAATAACCAAACTTTTTTTGTCTGTACCGAACAAGCTAGCAAGTAAAAACAAAGATAAACCGGGTCGCAGAAGAAACTTGAATTCCAACCTTCTGGTTGCAAGTAAGTTTTATTCCTTTAAATAAGAAACACTCCGGAGCAGAGCTCACGTGTTTTTTCTTTTGATGAGATCATGTCATCGGAGGACATGTTGAATTTCATGGCTTGTGTGCATGTGTCAGGAAACGACGTCGACAGAGTTCTCTGCTGTTTGTTCCACCTGTTATCTTCTCCTCTCTCCACATGCCGCCAACATCCAACGCAATAATTAGCAATCAGTCTCGCCCCAACAGTTCCATTCACTGACCTGGTACACACACACACACATACACACACGCACACACACACACTAGCTTGCTTAATGGACAGCCTCGTTATAGCAAAGGTTTCTTATCTACTTGTGTCTGCAGAATGTTTTTATCTACTTTGTCGAGTCCTTGTAGGCTGCAGCTTTGAGGCAGGAAGGCAAAACAGCACTAGCTGTTCTTCTCCCTTGTGACAAAAAGCACAGTAGAGACGCAAGATAATTACAAAGAGGAGAGAGTCATCACAAATGAAATTAGATTACAGAAAGCAAGAGCACATGGAAAGAGGGTCAGACAGTATAAAGACAAAGAATAAAACAAGGTTAAAGCAAAAACATATTGAAATGAAACAGGATAATGGATGAGTAGGGCACGTACTTGTTCAAGAAAATCTCCAAAGATAATACCAAATAAAGAGATACTTTTAGCAATAGGTTCATTTGCATTATAATCAGCTTTCCGTCTCATTTGGATGCATCAAAACGAAGAAACACCAGAGCCATTAATTAAAGTGTTATCACCAAAAAAATGATATTCTTGTGCTGCAGTGGAAAAAGAAAGAGCATCCGACTACTTTACTTCTTTGGGGAAGATCAGCTAAGAAAAGGGAAATATCTCCTGACAAGTGAGCTTTTAGGATTCTGACAGCAGAAAGTGAGCAGCTCTTGCAGACTCGAATGTAGTGGAAGAAAGACAATCACGCCACCAGAGCAGGAAAAAAAAAGTAGTCAACAGGAACAATGAACTCCTTTGTACTTTTGCAACTTCTTTCGCACCTGAACCCCAGACAGTGTCAGGTCAACAACAGTCCTCAAACACAGCACACAACATTCAAACAACTAGGCCAAGAGGCAGGTTGTGTAGGGCATGCAGATTTAAAGCAGGACACATGAAACTCAGTGGCTTACTAAGAATTTACCTGCCAGTTATCTTTCCAACTCTTAAATATGTGCAACTGAGATTACTCAGACTTGGTCCCAGGGAGTTTGCAGGTTAATAACTGTTAAATGTCAGATTAACCCAGCCAGATATGTGCAATCTCAAATACAGTTCAGCCAGGTAATGAAAAGTAAGGCTCGGAATTGGAGAAGGTCTCTTTCATCTTGCATGTGCTGGGAAATCATTTTGAATTCTGCTTCCTTTGTGCAGTGAACATCAAGCCTGCAATACAGTGCGATCAATAAGTAAGAAAAGAACAGCAAGAACAACCATTAAATAGATATGCGATACATTTAGTAGCTCCTTCGAGTGTCGACTTTCAGAACAAAATACATGAACAACTGTTGGTTCGATGAGGCTCAGGGCTGACAAATAGTTCTTTGAAAATTGGTGGGATCACTTCTTATCTGGAGCCATAAATGCGTCAGACTTTTGCTGTAATTTATGTGTGCAACAGTCTTGTTTTCCTTGAGTGTTCCAGCCTCACAGTGAAGCCTGATTTGAAAAAAGAAAAAAATGCTTTAATGAGCAGGTAACTAAAGAAACAAACAAACTTGCATCTCGAGCCTTTCCCTAACTCGAGTGGAACAATCACTGCAGCCTCCTCCCGCTGTGAAATATTCTCCCGGCCAGACTAATCAGCTTCACTTTCATCAGAGGTTGAAAGACCTAAAGCTTCAACTTCTGCAGCCGCCCGCTGACCGAGTTGAACAAGTCAAAAAAAAAAAGAGGTGCGGAAAATGAGAGGGCGGGTGAGGGAGCACCTGATGAAAGGACACAACGATCTCGTAAAAAGAAGTAGAAGAAAAAAAACACACATATACACACACAAGGACAGTCTGCGCCCTCTGGTGCCTTTGTCCTATTGGCTAAGAGCCCACCCGGTGCTGGCGGCAACCGATGACATCACTGTATGAAACACTGCGGGGAGGCCTCTGCTGCCTCCTGTCACCTTGGCAACAGGTTCATTTGTGTGTCTGTGTGCGCGCGCTTGTTAAGAGTTATGCAGTCACTAATTCACTTCTGCCAATAAGTGTGCTGCCAGTTCTCTTTCAGTCTCCCCTTCCCGTCTTTCTCGATGCCCTCCCTTTATTCTTTTCTTCTGAAGTAAAGTTGGGTTTTATCCCCTAAAAAGTGTGTGCGCCCTTTAAAACACAAAGCACAATTCATCTTCTCTAACTTTCCTCCTTAACTCATATCCACTTTCCTTTTTTTTTGCTCACTCCTTCGTTCTTGTCCATGTCTTCTCGAGTCCACTTCTTCCCTCCTCGTTCCCCCCTTTTCAGTCTTTTCAGTATTCAGCCGAGTCTATCGTAAGTGGATTGGTGGTGTGCCCACTTAAAAGGAGTGGAAGAATCACACCACTAATCCCATTGTGACAGAACAAGAGGCGAGGCAGTCCAATATGTGTGTGTGAGAGTCCAAGTGTGAGCGACATTATTCCTGTATGGAGAAAATGTGTTTGATAAAGGAAGAGAGAGGGATATCCTACAGAAGGGGAAGGAAGGAGAGATAGAGGACTCTTTGTGTGTGCCCTGTTAAATCAGGCATGTGACGCCAGCTTTTATAGGAGAGCCTCTCTAGACTCCCGTGATAAGTGGCGGGCTCTTCTGATCTGAACATGAAAGACTCGGTGCAAGAAAGAGAGAGGGAGAAAGAGAAGGTGGAGAGTAGAGAGGGGGCAAAAAGAAAGAAGAACAATGTAGAAATGAGAGATTCGAGGACGAGTGTGGTCTCTCCATTGAAAATGCCATTTTTCCACTTCCTGTGGAGCTCCGTGTGGCACTTTGTCGAGGACAAAAATGACGAGGCCTTGCATTCATTCAATTCATTCATTTCAATGAAAGCAGCAGGTCCTCCAAAATAAATGAAAACAGAAAATCTTTCAAAAAAATGTATGTCCCAAACTTTTAGCAAACTGTTATTACAGTTAAATACCTCACAGACATGGAGCGATATTGCCAATTATTTGTAGCGTTGTTTTTGGAAAGTGTCATATTTTCCTCTCCCTTTTGCTGCTTTGCTTTTCGTCAAACCTGAGTCTTTTCTATCAAATGATCCACTGAGTAGCAATTTTTTTTGGCTGTGTAATAGTTATTTAGTACGAGCAAATAAATAAACTGCATCATGTATCAGGAGACATAAATGCAAAATAACCCAGAATATCAGAATAAAAGGCCAGAAATCTTAATATAGCGTATAGTGTATAGTGCCCTCACTCAAAAATTGGATTACTGGTAATGACCAGTTTGTTAATATGTACATGACTTTAATGTGGCTTTAATGTTGGAGGTATTTTAATTACTTCTACACTTCTGGGTAGCTTTGCCTAAAATAATACAAGATCATATATTAGTAGATATAGTAACTAGAACTTTAATATTCAAAAGTTAGCAGCATACAGGTAGAACGTAAAACTAAAATACTAGAATAAAACTGTATTCAGTAAAGTACTTGAGTTACTCGTCCTCTCGTCTTATGATATTGTGCACTGTAATACCGACAGTAATTGAGTCTAATGGCAACAGTGAGAATGTTGGTGCCACTTCTTGAGGCTTTTGTAGACACACCCCTGTACATAGCTGCAAACTTCAGTAAACGTAATCTTACATGGTTACAACTTTCAAGATCGATAACTCATAACCAAGATGCTGTTACACATTTGATGCTTCTTTCTAACTGACTTTAGAACACTTATTGTGTACTAAAATACACAATAAACCAGTGTTTCCCAACCACTGTGCCACGAGAAATGATCAAGTGTGCTGTGGAAGATTATCTCGTTCCACCTGATTGGAGTAACAGGCAGAACATTTACATTCTCTTCCACTAGAGGGCAGTACTACTACCTGCTCTAATTAAATCGGCTACCAACTGCTAGTAAAATAGAATAAGAAAAAGAAGAAATTACGTAATAATCATGCTGTGAGACGACACAGCGCGTAATAGCAATACATAAATATTTGAAAAGAAAAAGTAGTCAATCTGACCCGGGTCCTGGAGAAAATTCGGACCCAGATGAAGGCCCTAGCATGAGTAGTGGTCAGACGAAAGCAAACAAGGTATACTAGGAACAAACCGACCCACACACCATATTGATCAACATGCTTTTTGTGACATTTTTGTTTGGTGGTGTGCCGTGTGATTTTTCTAATGTGAAATATGTGCCGTGACTCCAAAAGGTTGGGAAACACTGCAATGGACTACAACCTAGTTTTCATCAAAACAAGCCAAGGATAATTAACACTTTTGTGCACCCAGCTGTGAAATGAATGCAAAGTGAAGTGTAATACCAAAAAGAAAAAAGAAAAAAAAAGTTGACAACAAAATTATGCAGCAACTTCACTTTTACATGATTAAAAGATCACTATCAAAATAACCTCCATGGTCTCCTCTTTATTATAATACTTTAATTAATTAGTGAAAGAGGCTTTGTGTAATTTTGAGGAAAAAAGCGTGACGTACTGTCTGTTGAACTAAGGTCACTAAAACTCAAATAATGATAATATTACACATCTATAAACCACAGATCCTCAGAGATCAACACTAGAGATGGAATCGAGAGACAGTTCTTGTAGACAACCTGTTCTCATTGGTTCAATTTCTTGTATCAGTATCAGTTGCACTTCACTTCCCTTTGCACTTCAGCTGTTTTCAGTTTGTGTGGCAGAGGAGGAAAGTAGTGCTACACTCTACAGCGTGGATATCGATGTTACTTTTATTTTTATTGCACAAAAGGAAGAGAGCGCGATGGTAAAGTGCAAACTGCATCCAGGACAGAAACAGCTGCGTTATGCTGCTAACATAACTTTGCCTCTTTGCAAGCACTTGCATGGGTAGCATGCTAATGCTAAGCTAGCCAAGAATCCAGAGTGATGCTTGCTGTGTTAATGCTGACCCCAGCCGAGCAGCCAGACCCTGAACTTCAACAGGCAACAACGGGAGTGATGAGCAGTCAGGCTGTAGCCTCTGTGTCTACCTGTTAATGTTTCTAAAGTAGAATCACTGTGGCGACCGAACAAAGAGACTTTGAAGTCTCTCTATTCTGGTTTTCATGTTTGCTTTGTGTTGTCGGCTTTGTTTTCATACCTAAATACTAAGAGAAAGATAATAGTGATGTTGCAACCTGATATCAAAGCATAAAACAGACAGACCGGTCCACTGTGTGCAAATCATCCTTTGCCTCAGATATTCATGTAGAAATTGCAGTAAGCTGTGGTACCAGCAAAGGGAGATATTTTATTTCAGCCAACATGAAAATTATCACAGAAAAGACATTTGCATGTAAATACATATTATCCACCTAGCTTAATCATTTCGGGCATAGAAGGAGCCTCGAATGTACTTCATACCTTCCCTGGTCAAAAGCGACTTCTTGGCTTTAAATATATTACCGCCCCCTGCTTGTACTGAATTTACTGCATTTCACGCTTAGCCTCTCCAAAGCGTGAAATGGACACGGTGGACTGGCGTGTCTATTCCACGCTTATGCGTGATACTGGGTTGGATGGTGATGACTCTCCCAGCCAATGAAAACCCAATGATATTCCATAAGAGAATTAAGAAGGAATCGACTCGATAAGTGATATCGATAATGGAGTTAGACTCGCTAAATTCTTATCAACGTCCATCTCTAGTAAACACAACATGACCTCGTGAAACACACGTAATAAATACAAGAAAATCCAGAGATCCTTAGAGTGAGCACAGATCACAGGGACACTTCTCTGATCCACTTTTCCTTTGAGACAGCTTGCATCATGCCAACAAACCACTTCTTTTTTTCTTCATCCCCCCCTTTTCTGTACCCTCACATACTCATCGCCCAACAGGCGCAAACACACTTGTCTTTCATTTCTGACACTCCTGCTTTCTTCTCTGTGCTCCCACCACTGCTCGCCCTGTGGGAGGTAGAAAGAGATTTATAGAGGCTGAAGTGATATCATTGTTAGTGCTTGTCTTCTGAGCTTCCCTTTGAAACATAGACACACACACATGCAAGCAGAAATAATGAGGGATCAAACGCATGCAGGTGACTGAGCAAGCCACAGAAGGACACACACACATAAAAACATTCAGCCTCACATATCCTCCTTAGCACTCTCCTGTCTGCTGTCAGGAGCGCTTGTTCCCACGCTGTGGGGAGTGTGTCCTGTGACTAGCTTGTGTGTATTGGAGTGTTTATCGGGACACCAGGGGCTCCCTCTGGGGATTAAATGTCAGTTTTGAGGTCAGAGAGTGACCTCGGGACAGACTTATCCGAAATCAAATGTCCAATAAATCAAATTAGCTGATTTTAGAAGCAATATGGTGTGTGTGTGTAAGCTAATATTCTCACAGTGAAGTGACCACATGGCTTCCACTAAGAAGCATCTGTCATTCAAGAGTGTCAGCTGTTGTACTAATGTGAGTTTTTAAATAACTTTGTAGTCAAACAGTTGATTTTGACATGTCTAAAGCAGCGGTCCCCAACCCTCGGGCCACAGACCGGTACCGATCCGTGAGTTGTTTGGTACCGGGCCGCGAGAGTTGAGGCTGGGGTGTGAAATTTATGGTTTTCAGGGTTTTTATCGCTTTTTATCATTATTATCTAATTGTTTTTAGCGTTAACTCAGTTTCCCGTGTGTTAGGAATAAATCTTTTTTTTTTTCCAGTACCAGTACTGGTTTTATTTTGTTGTATTTATTCGTGACACCTTAAAGACCGGTCTGTGAAAATATTGTCAGCATAAACCGGTCTGTGGCGCAAAGAAGGTTCACTAAAGCGTGAAGCTCACTCTTTGTGTTTGATACCCTTACTGGTATTCACCTGGATTTGATATCACCTTTTTATTTCTTAAAGTAGTGTAGTTATTTAAAATCAAGAACATAATTGTTTACCGTAAATATTTTCCAGTGCATAAATGGTTAGGTTAGCTGTGACTATTGGATGGATGCTCATGCTCCATATTGTACAGGGCTTCTCTTTCCTCTGTTTTTAAATAGTATTAAATAGTATCATAATAGTATGATCACTTTTTAATCTTTTCGGTATTTTTGTACTAATCATTTTATTTCTTCCTGTTGAATTTTGAAATTCACTGACTTATATTTCCTTGTTTGTTTTCTTTCGTTCTTGATTATGAGTTGTTTTTCTCTCTGCCATCTCTTGTCCTTTGCTGGATTGTTACACTTTTGCACGATCATCAACAACCAATTACTGCTGTCCAATTATCTAGAGAACTATATCAATATCTATGTGAGCTTTGAGTGTATGGTTTCCCAGACCTCCCAGGTGTTATGGCAGGGCAGCCAGAACCAGGTAAATGGACCCAAGCAGACACAGCACGAAGGCGAGGTTAAAAACTTTATTAACGAAAAGCAACTGTGAACTGAAGTGTTGCAAACATGAATAACAAGATCAAAACATGAACTATGAACTGAAATGTCAGACTGGGCTGTGCAGGAGCAAAAGGGAGTCTCAGGGAGAGGGTCGTGGCTTAGGAAGTGGAGGTCAGAGATACAAGAACACAAAGAGAGAAATGTCAGAGGTGCCCACGATTCGTCAGGTAGAGACAGGTGAGTTACTTTGAGTGTCTTACAGTCTTTGCAGGTGGAAGCCGGTGTGGAGGGGAAAGCAGTCAAAGTGGTCTAGGTGAGTTTCCAGAGGCAGGGAGGCAGGCAGGTAAACAGACAATTAAACTGAGCTTGGACTGTGACTGTGATTCCAGAGAAGACCAACATCCAGAGAGGAGTGATTATTACCTAGAGTGAGATGAGGAACCAGAGGATGCCTAGAAATCACACGGAGAAAACACCAGGTAAGCATAAGCAGTAAGCTGTGACACACAAGAACAACCTGGTGGCCTCACACTAATGCTAGGTTAACAGCAGATCTTGTGGGGACCCATTGAGAGCGCTGGTCTCATATACTGGCCTATAGCCCATATTGCCCACAGGTACAGATCGTGTTAGGAATGAGGCAGTTTTATGGAAAAACACCGCCACTCACCTGGGCCATGAAACCAGGTTTACTAACTCGAAGTATATTATGAGATCTATTTTAACATTTTTCATTTTTAGTTTTTATATTTGGGTAGAAAGGAGTTTGAAAGTTTGGTCACTGCTAACTAGCTAAGTTGTGTTTCCTCACCTACACGTTGATCCATCTGGAGTTCAGCAGAGTCATTCAGACTCCAAACCCACCATCATGGACTGCATGATGGTGCTCTGCAGTGGAAATTTGCTATGAGCGAAGCTGCAGCAGGTGATTTATGTGCTGTTGATATACCTGCAGGTGGTGGTGTTGGTGGGAGAGGGACTGACTGGAGAGGCAGGCGATTATCACTCCATTATTTATTGTCAGAAAGTTTATACAAAATATATTATTAATTAGTCATTTGTTTCAGAAAGCTTGGGCCCGCCTCCTTTTGCATGTACAAGCATATTCACACATGCATGTGTGGGCTCCGCTACCACTACAAACACAGTCTAATTCTATGGGAAACACTTGCTCATTAAACCTTGGCCTGATCGCACCTCTACTCTGACCTTAATGGCACAGCCAGAAAATAAAACTATATTAGTTTTGCTTTAATGTTGGACAAAGCTGAAATTATATTTTTCCAGATAAGTAGCATAAATCACACTGCCTGTTACAAGAAACCAAAAGATTCAACATTAATACTCATAAAGTCCAGACTACTGCTAGTTTCAGACTGAAGGTCTTACAGAGCAGCTGTTCAGCTGCTGTATCCTGTTTAGTCTCTCCTAAGAGCGTGAAGGTGTGATGGGAACCATAAGGCTGGAAAGTAAATTGTTGAATGTTTTTGTCTTTTCAAGATATGAGTCCTCTATCCACACCAAAGCTGTAATTCTGCTTCCTCGGAGCTCAATTTATGACTGAACCTTCTGCAGCAGTACATCTCGTTAAAATGTGATATTCACACAGGTCTTTTTAAAGTCCGATTTCTGTTTGGGTCTAAATGGTAAAAAAAACAAAAGCACAGATATTCCTCAGTCCTTTTTGTAAATAAAAAGCCAACAACGCTATTTATTTAAGCCACTAACATGTTGCAGGGTGAGACACAAAGCAGTGTCTTTTGTCAATTTGGATGTCAGCTCCATGATTCAGCCTACACTGTGTAATCTTCTGTACCTTTGATTTTATTGTTGTTCTTCGAGCATCCTGTTTCCTCCCACCCCTCATCCTTACATGACCTTGGCTTCGAATGTGTTATTTGGATGGTATCATTAACATCTAAATTAGCATCAGTTACAAATATTGAGTGCCCTGACTGAGAATTAAATCAGCCCCATTGATCCGATCTGAGCCACGACAGATACAACTGGGACTTGAGGGGGATGATTCAATGTCTAAACAAAAAGTAATAGGCTCAGATGGATTACACAGCCAGTGCTTGAATAATGAAATTAGGAGAGTATTGTAAATTCTGCAAGCGCATTGAAATCTTCCTTAAAGAAAATCAGGTGCACGCGCTGAATAATAAACAATAGCGCTGATCCACCTTTCATTCCTAACTCTCATAGATTTTATTTTCTTTAAAGGAGCACACACATTTTTAATAGTGAACTTTAATTAAGAGCCCCAGTCTTGTGACTTAAGCTGATTATTTGGGAAGTGTTTTGGGGGTGAATAGATGAAGAGGATTATACAAAGGGATAGAAGGGTTGGAAGGCTGTTTTTGAACACGGGTATTATCCTGTTCCAATCCCACTGTTGTGAGACGACGAGGCTTTAAGGCATTGGTGTTCTTCAGTTGGCTGGTTCTGGCGTGTCGCTGTGTTTTGGTGTGATCCTGCGACCGTCTAGACAGATGACATTTGCTGCAATATGTTTATTTGTGTCAAATGATCTAATACCCCAAAGTCAGTTGTTATGTCTTTGAGACAGGAAGAAGATGTGTGCGGTTACCTTGTTTACATTTTAGTAGTCTTTTCATTTCCCGAGCCTATTCCAATTACATTTTATTCGTTCCAGTCTGCCTGGAGAATTTGTCTCCTTCATTCAGTGAATGAATTTTTCTTCTCCTGATAGAATCAATGTTCAAACAAAGTTTTTAAGACTTTCCAGTCCAACATTTCTTTTTCTTTCTAATTCATTTCAAGTTCATCATTGCTGGTGGTAGTTCAGGTGAATGGGCTATGCAGCAAAATCAAGGCTGTCATTAAATACTATCAGGAGGGATATCCTTTAGCATCCGGTGGTGCTATCCGGTCGTTAAGTGATGACGTGACGAATCCTACTTCCGGGCCTAAAGTAGTCTGCGTTTAATATGGCTTTTGTGTTGTTAACATGTTTAATGTTTTGTATTTTCTTCTATTTAAGCTCAAAAAGCTCCTAAAACAGTCACTGTTGACCTCCCTCGGCTTTTATTACCGCTAATCATTTATTTAAGCTCAGTTATTAAAACCTTAGGATGTAACTACAGCCCAGCCCATGCAGCAGTATATGAATGACTAACCTCGCATTGTGGATGGATTATCTCAGTTGTTCTCCTGGCTGAAGTTTGGTCCTTTTACAGCATCCTGCCATGCGATTACATTTGTTCCTGACCACCGAGAACACTCACGTCAACTTTTATCGAGTGGAAAAAAAGTTAGCTTGTTTATATTATGCTAACATAGCTGTGTCGCTAGCGGTCATATATATATATATATACCAGCTAGCCAAACTTCAGTAACCCTACAAACGTCACTGCTTTTTAGTTTTCTGTCTTCATTTATGTTGGAAGTGATAACAGAGCTGTACGTTTTAATTTGTTTCCAAAACCCCGCAGTCAGGACATGCTATATTGTATTTAGATAGAAGCTAGCGAGCTAACTCCCTGCTAACTTCTAACTCCGTTAAATGTCATAAATTCCGTTTTCATGGATGCCTGGATGTTAAACTCAATTGTTACACCTGGTAGAGCAGAACGCTGATCATTTTATTAAAGATGAAAGACTTTAGACAGATTTTCAACTCTCAGTAATGCCATAGTGATCGTTTGATATATGGACCTGCAGCGGAGTTTAGGCCCAGACACGGCCAGTGACGTCAGACTTAACGACCGGATAGTAATATTCTACACCCAGAGCTAACTGTCCTGTTTGCAAGCACAACAAAGCTCATATAAGACATCTTGTGCATTTCCCTTTGACCAAGCTGCACTTTGACCCGCCAGCAGTCTTACAGCAGTTTGATTTAATCCATTGTTTTAAGTTCGTAGACACAAACTTCTTTTTTTCACGTACAGTGTACACTGAATAAATCTCTGCTAAACACTCTGAGGGCTGTTAACAAAATAAACATGACATTTTCTTTGTGTGTGTCTTCACAGCTAGAATACACATAAAAGATGGAAGCTTTGGGGTTACAAAAAGAAGAAGAAAATTACTCTTCTATTCACTTGATCTATGACCTCAGTAGACACTTTGTTGATGAGTTCGTGGTCTCAATTATTAGCTCCACATCTTACTGTATAGAAAATGGTTTCATTTTGTAAATTATAATGCCTGTGATGATGTGAAAGCATAATAAAGCACGACATGTTTTAAGTCAAACCTACCTACTTTGTTAGATTTAGGCAACAAAATAACTGCTTATTTGGGTTTGGAAAAAAATCATTTTGGCTAAAATAATAATGGATTGCATTTATATAACGCTTTTCGGGACCCCTCAAAGCGCTTTACAATTCCACTATTCATTCACTCTCATACACTAGTGAAGGCAAGCTACAGTTGTAGCCACAGCTGCCCTGGGGCAGACTGACAGAAGCGAGGCTGCCATATTGTGCCATCAGCCCCTCTGGCCATCACCAGTAGGCGGCAGGTGAGGTGTCTTGCCCAAGGTCACAACGACAGAGACCGTCCGAGCCGGGGCTCGAACCGGCAACCTTCCAATTACAAGACGAACACCCAACTCTTCAGCCACGATCGCCCCAAATATGCCGACTGTTTATACATTTATACACACATCTTGCCGTGAGACTGGACTGGGCACCATGGGATTGAAAATGGGCTTTAACATCAGAGTCCAGGGTTTGCTTGATGACTTATAAAGGCCTCAGTCACGCAGGCCTAGTGACCCCCTGGGATCCTGCAGTTGCTAGGAGAAATTTGCATTCCCCAGTCGGTTGGAGAGTGGTTGCTGGCTATTGCCAGAAGGCTCTGCAGCAAAAACATCTTGGTGGTTGCTTTGGTCCCTAGAAGATTGCTGTATTTGCCCTGACCTAGTTTGAGCTGAGTGGTCTACAATCAATTTACATTCTTCACGCTCTTTAAAATTTACTCTCCAGGCTGTAATAAGACTAAACCATTCAAAAGTTTTTTTTCAAGGTGAACATTCTCTGTTTCTAATTTGTATCGCACTTTTTCAACCTGCACTGCAACTTCGTGAGAAACATCTTTTGTGCAATTTACCTTTCAACCTGCACCTAGCAACCAAAGCAGTTTCTAGGGGCAGGTTTTTGGTGCAGCACCATATGCATGTACCAGTTTCACTTCGTTACTGCCTGCAACCTTCAGCTACCACTCACCATCTGGCTGTGGAGAGCACACTTTTTCCAAGGAACCTGGGGTTGCCACGGGGTCACTGACTGATCACTAGGCCTGCGTGATTGTAGACAGAAGGCAAGAAAGCTAGAAAATAATATGGTTTTGATAACATCTTTATAGTTGCAGTGTATTTCATTTCACTGACGACTTTCACTGTATTCTATGATGATACTTAATCCTAAACAAGAATCATGATGTCCTAAGGAAAAACACCAAAAAACTGTCACATAAATATTGGAGGTATATAATCTGATTCAAGAAACTAGCACAGAAATGAATAAAAAGCATCTCCGTGTGAGGTTAATTGTAAACGTAACTCATTTTATCTTCATTTCAATTCAAAATGTATTTGTTGTTGCAAATCAGTTGTAAATAAGTTCACTTCGAGGAGGGTGTGCATGGCTAGAAGGGAAAAAGGCTTGATGTAAACTGCCTCAGATGGACTCTGCACTCTGACGTCCCTCTGATTAGTGCACTCAACCCCAGAGCACATCCTAACCTTTTACCGGACAGTCTTCTAAGAGTGTGTGATTACCCTTTGGCAAGTGGAAGACTCCTTGTAAGAGCATTCAAGCAGGTCTGTACAGTAAAAAATGTAAATGTCAGTCAAGCTGTGGAAGGTGTGCTCTTTTCCCTTTTTGATTTTTGCCATAACATTCGATATTCCCCGTTATGTCAGTTTCATTTACATGTCACAGATAAAAATATCTGTGGCATTAATGATTAATCGATCACTTGGCACAAAGTTAAAGCGATCACTGATTAATTTAAACCACCCCAAAAGCACAATAAATATCCTTTGTTTCGTGCTATAAACTGGAGAACATTTGCAATAAAGCCCATGGAAACATACTGCCAGCTGTCACTGTGGCACTTGAAAGAGCATCTTCTCAGAGCCCGCCGTGACAGCATTAATGATCTTGACTGATGACAGAAGTGGCTTTTACAGTGTTGCAGTTAGACAGATATTCAATCATGCTGCTCTATAATTTGTTGCGAGTCTTTGGTGGTGGAAACACGTTGTTTGCGTGCTACCAAAGCGAGACAAAAAGAAGGAAACGGGAGGGCGTGTTTGGTCCAAACATTTTAAATGACCTTCCAGGATATGCCCGGTCAGAGTCACTTGATCCACAGGATGCCACACAATGTCACAAGCTGGTCAATTTGTGCACTTCTGTGAAAGTGTTAATTAGAAAACAACTCAGTGTTCATGTTGATAGTGTTGCCTCTACACTGTTACAATGTATTGATTATTTGGAAAGGCCTGCTCAATTTTCCAATAGGTCATTTATGGTAAAACGTTTCAGAGTCAAGTGTTATGCTCTTTCATTGCACGTACCCACACAGAGTATCTCTTTGTTTTTTTGCAATTGAATTTTGTATGGTTTAAGATGATAGCCTTCACTGTAAAAATGCTGTCAGCACTTTGTCCTCAGTATGTTGCGATAGATTTGTATTGATTTTGGCAGTGGACATGCGGCGCTTTTATTACGTGTAATCACAGCGTTTCTCTGTTTCAAACTACACTTACTAATACATACACATAGTACAGGTGTTTTTGAAGTCATGAAGAGGTTTTTTTAATGGTTGAAAAATAACTTTCTAAATTCCAAAACCTTGTAATCCCGAAATTAGCAGGTGGAAGTCATTTTTTTACCCTTTTGGAAAATTTTAAATATACTACAAAGACTGCGAGGCTTTGTCACTTTCACAATTTAAATTTGTACTTTGATGGATGTGAGCAGGGGCTGATTAGAACAGGTGTACTGTATCTGCTGCTGGGTTGCTCGTTCATGCAATAAGATGCATGCGCATCCTCTTGTACATGCTCACGCACACATATATACCCCTCCCCCTCTAAATGTCAGAAAGCATTGATTGTAAGTTTGTGAACAGGAGCCTAGGAGCAATTTAAGATTTTGTTTGTCTCTCAACAAAGATATATATATAAAAAAACCTGACAGCGTATTTAAAGGTCAAAAGAAGAATGGAGGGACAGTGGGTGTATTTTGTGTGTGTGTGTCAAAGCAAAATGGATAAATAGGGGAAACAAGAGAAAATAAATGTTTGTTGACCTGTTTTTTTTTTTTCACACAGAGCAGGCAAATAATTTAAAATGAGAGAAAAACATGATTTTTTGGAAATATGTTGCTTTTTGGAAATATGTGGCTATTTAAATGGAATGAATGGAGCAAAAAGGAGAAAATATCCAGTGAGCAGCATTTTTCTGCTGGATGTCAGAGGAAAATGTGCAGATGGGTTCAAGCTGGTAGGAAGGCAACAGCAACTCAAATAACTATGTGTTATAGCCAAGGCTGGACTGGGAAGAATGGGCATTTCTGTATATATACACTTACACACACATATACATGAAACCGTGGATCCATCCTAACCTGTATCAACTATTTAGGTTTCTCAATGAAACACCACAGCCTACCTCAGTATGGTTGTTGTTGGCCATGTCCATCACTTAATGGCCACAGTGCACCCCTATCCCGCTGGCTGCTTCCAGCAGGATAACACACCATGTCACAAAACTCAAATCATGTTAAAAGGTTTTTTTCTGGAAAGGATTTCACTGCACTCAGATGGTCTACTAAATCATCAGATCTCAAGAGCACCATTTGGATGTTTGGAATTGGGGGATTTCTGAAAACAAAAGGGGCTCCGGCCTGGTACTATCAAGCTGTAACTGATGCGGAAGTGAGTGTCATTAAAAAAAAAAAAGTATTAACTACTATTAACTATTAACTGTAATCACTGAATACCTAAAACGACCAAAACCTTTTTCACACATTTAATACTATCCATAAGAACCCTTTTACCCCGATCATGTAGTGTCTGTCCTGGGTTTTGAACGTGCCATCAATAAAAGCACATGACCTCATAAACACCCAAATTAATCTGTCTTTCTGCAGTACGACTCCCTGATTGGTGAATTTAATCTGTCTCAATCCACAGGCAATAATCCTTGCAGATTATATACCCTCAACTGTGCTGAACACCAACCACAGAACATAACAGCATTTTTAAATATATCGGACACAAGGGTTAGCGCCTCGTCAGTGTTTGCCTGGATAACCCCAACAGAGATGGTGGACTCATATAAACACACACATGTATGACAATGCTGCATATCCATACATTACCGTATGGTTATACACATGCAGATGCATAATCACACTTTCAATATATTGTTGCTTTTAGATGGATGGAAGCTATATTGCAGCCACACACCGATTTGCAAATTAATAAGTTGATTAAGTGCTCGCTTTAATCTGTCTTGGTGTCAGCCATTAGAAAAACAGCTAAAATATGCTGACTTTCACCACATGTCAGATAAATGATGTCAGGATTATACAGATATGTCTGTGTGCTGTGTAATCACTTGTAATCTGTTATTATACAGATACTGGACATGAGCGACACATATAATCCCTCCGACCTGGAGAGGACACAGATAGGCCCAAAAATGTAGCTGAAGGCCATATTAATGGGGAAAAATCAGATGAGGAGGATTAACATCATCTTAATATCTTAGATAAAATCTACATGATGCTGGGATGAAGGGAGGCGGGGAAACACTTTTTTAGGAGAAATTTAGGTTTCTATGTTTAATACTTTATAGTGAAACTAATTTGTCTTTGTGAAGTTACAGAGTTACTGTACAGACTATAAACATGAACTTTTAATGCTCTGTAGTTGGACATTTTGGCACAGGAGTTCATTGGGGTTTAGCCTGCAGTTTCTGGCACTCCCATGTTGGCTTTGTTCGAAGATCACCAACTACACTTTCTCCTCACTTATGCGCTTACAAATGAGGCAATACAATGCCAAAAGCAAAAGTGTCATTTAACTGATAATTTGAAAGAAGTTTCAGCTGTACACGTGCACTTAAAGGACAAAGGACACTGTTTGAAGGATACAAATGTTCACATTTTCCACTGAAAGTCAGATGATTTTTAAAATAGAGGCCAAGTACACCAATCCGACATAACATTATAACCACCTACCTGACTATGTTGGTTCCCTGTTTGCTGCCAAAGCAGCCATGAGCCATTGAGGCATGGACTCCCTGAAGGTGTCCTGTGGTATCTGGCGCAAAGATGTTAACAACAAATCCTTTAAGGTGGGATGTGTGGCCTCCATGACTTGCTTGTCCAGCACTGGAGAGACCTGAAGAGTTTGGGGTCCAAATCAACAAAGCCGACTCACTGTTGTGCTCTTCAAACCATTCTTGAAGCATTTTTGCTTTGTGGCAGAGCGCACTATCCTGCTGAAAGAGGCCACAGCCACCAGGGAATACTGTTTCCATAAAAGGGTGTATGTGGTCGGCAGCAATGCTTAGGTAGGTGGTATATGTCTATCATCCATGTGGATGGCAGGACCCAAGGTTTCCTGCAGAACATTGCTCAAAACATTACATTGCCTGTAAGCGACACTAATGCACCCAGCCATCCTGTGATGTACTGTAAAAGAAAATGTGACTCATTTGACCAGGCCACTTTCTTTCCTTGCTCCATATGGACCCTGACTGGTCTGTTGGTGGCTCTATGCAGCCCCATACCCAAAAAACTGTGATGTACTGTGTATTCTGACACCTTCTTCTATCAAAACTAGCATCAACTTTTTCAATAATTTGAGCTGCAATAGCTCATCTGTTGGATTGGACCACATGAGCCAGCCTTTACTCCCCAGGTCCCTGAGTGAGCCTTAGCAGCCCTTGACCCTCTCGCTGGTTCACCACTTTTGATAGATCCTGACCACTGCAGATTGGGAACACCGCACAGGAGCAGGAGTTTTAAAGATGCTCTGGCCCAGTTGTCTAGTTATCACATTTTGGTCCTTGTCAGACTCTCAAATCATTATGCTTATCCATTTTTCTGCTTCTAACACATCAACTTTGATGACAAAATGTTGAATCCCTCCCTGATATGTCCCACCCATGCACAGGTGCCATGACAAAAAGAATATCAGTGTTATTCACTTTACCTGTCAGTGGTAATTATGTTATGCCTGATCAGTATATGTCCACTGGTGAATGGTAACTACAGGCCATCTATGTCCTCTTGTCTCGTGTGACCTCAATAAGTAATAATAGGGTCGGGCAAGGTCTCAGTGATTTCACCCTTGACCCCCAGTCATAGTAATGACCAATGCCTTTTTTCACACTTTGGCTCATGTGATGACTCAGATAATCAATAGTGGGTCAACAAACCCTAGAACCACCTCTAAATTTGAAGTCCAGTTAATTTCTTCCAAGCTCTGAAACGAAGTTAGAAATGTAAGTATTAAATATGAGTATTAACTTGAAACATAATGCTGAAAGCCAGCTTGGAATATGGAGTCCATGTTTTTTTCTACTGAAGAGAAATCTTAATGTTCTCGAAGCTAACAAGTTTGCTAATGGCCAGTTATCAGAGTTGTTAGCGTGTTGACTTAGCTCGCTAATCAAAAGTTTGCAATGTTTTAAAAAGATAAACGATTCATTGCATAACTGTCTGCAAACCATTGATATTTTGTAGATCAGGAGAGGAAGAAAAAATATATAGGAAAACAGGAGTGTTGCAACCCAGCTAATACGCATTGATACTTTGTTCTACTCTTTGGCTGTCTGTCCCCTCAAAGGTCAGTGCTGTCTAGACAGCTTGCTACTGACTTCTAGGCCAAACTTCACAGAAGTTAAACTTCATATAACAGATTTTTGCAATTTCTTCGCCCTTATGAGCGTCTTCACTAATGAACAAGCTTGTCCTTGTTACAGAACAGAGTAATGATGCATAAAAATTGTGTGCCGTACAGACACATATCCATTCATTATACACTGATTTTAACATAGAAGTTAATATTTAAATAAAGAGAGAACCCACTTGGTGCCAACCTTGTAACTGCTAGCAATAAAATAGAAGCGCCTTTGCAACCCAAAAGATTCTACTCATTTAAAGTGCTTATTGTACTTTTTTATTCAAAGTTTAACCCCTTCGTTTTAGTGCCTTTCAGTTCTCTCCACTTCATTTTTAGTCTGCTTTTCTTTCATCTATCTTTCCTTTAGGCTACATGCTGCTTGTAAGACTTGGAAGTGTTCCTTCTTTTCTTACATTCTTAGCTGTCCCTTCCTTTGAAACTTTCCCAGTGATGTTCTCAAGGTACAAACAGTGCTAGGGTTGTTATTCAAAGACTCATTATTTCTCTTAAAAGTAATGTAGTACATTACCTAATTACTCACCAGAAAAAGTAAACATGTAACACTATGTGTTAAATTACCTTTGTTACTCTGTAAAATGACTTGAAACATACTGTCGCGTAATTACCAGTTAACTATACAAACCCGCGGCTACAGTCCCACACACCAACACAAATCCCTGTCTTAATGAGGGCACACACAGATCTTTCTATTAGTGTTTACATCTAAACATGGCTGACAACACAAGGGCGGTGAAAACCCTCCAAAGAGACTTCAAAGTGATTGCCACATTGACTCTACTGTAGAAACATTAGTTACAGGTAGAAAATGAGGTTCCATCAGTGCTTTGTTACCTGCTGAAGTTCAGACTCCGGCTGCTGGGCTGAGAACATCACTGCGTCTTTGCTAGGTTTGTGTTAGCATGCTATCTGTGCAGATGCTAGCAAAGAGCCGATGTTGAATTAGCACTGTGATGCAGCTGTTTCTGTTATGGATGCTGTTTACAGTTTACCATCACACTCTTGCCCTTTCATACAATAAAAATAAAAGTAGTATCTCCGCTCCTCCCCATTTTATGCACACATATTAAAATCAGCTAATCGTAACGCAAATGTGAAGGAAGAAAAAACATGTTTGTTTGACATTTTTAATCCTTTCTAGCCCCACCCCATGTGCAGAAAACTAAGAAACCTTTCTAATGCAAGTAATGGTGCAATTGTAAATGCAATTGAATTCCTCATTTTAGCAGAGTGATGCATAACATCATCGCATTACTGAAAAATGTAACGTGTTTACAGTAATGTGTTACTTTTGGAGCATGTTACACCCATCATGGGTTACAAAGGTGTTGGTTCAAAGAGAAGAATGAGATGAATAAATTAAACACGAATGAGAGTCTCTAAATAACAGGATAAACTTCTATACAGATTCTTAGATTTGGGTGTTGTAGCATTCTGGCAGCCAGCATGTGAGTCTATATGTGTGCATGAGAAAGAGTAGAGATTATAATGAAGAGCTGCCAGAAGAGTGTGTGTTGGGTGAGATGGAGTGATGCCAATGTGTCTGCATTAGTGGGAGATCAGAGTATCATATCATGATCCTTCTACAGCTCTGGGTTAGTGTGTTTGGATGGTTAATCACTATGAAGCTGATAGCTCGTCTGCCTCCCTCCGTCTCTCCTTTCTGCTCCATTTGTCGTTTCTTTATCAGCTTCCAACTCAGTCAGTCTTCATATAAGCAGGTCACCAGCCACGCATGCAGGCGGCCACCAACTCTTCAAAGCAGTTCACGTGGCAGCACCAACGAGATGTCACTTAGTGTTAATGTTCAGGCTGCGTCTCTGGTGGCAAGCTAGAGAAAAAGTTGGCTGTAGCTGAAGTTATCTCCTTTTCTCCTGTCACTTTTCCTCTTGCTTTTTCCTTTTTTTAAAAAAGAAATGGTGAAGCC
Source organism: Copadichromis virginalis (assembly GCF_057382275.1). Classification (NCBI taxonomy): domain Eukaryota; kingdom Metazoa; phylum Chordata; class Actinopteri; order Cichliformes; family Cichlidae; genus Copadichromis; species Copadichromis virginalis. Next base: position 50,602,437 of record NC_140620.1, read on the forward strand.
CTTTTTGTAAATTATGCTTTCAAATACCATATCCAAAAAAAAGTATGCTTTTGTACTTTTCAAATTTAGATCCTTCAAGTGATTAAAGAATTTCCTTCACAGTTCTGCTGATAATCCAGTCTCCACAGTACTCTCTGCAGTTCCTGTAGCCTAATTTGAACTGTAATTACAAGCTGGAAGTTGGAAGAACTAGATGTAATTTGGATTTATGAATTTGTGAATTTTATTAAGCTAAAATCTTTATTCATGATAAAATGACTGGGAGACATATCATTTCTGGCTGATTCATTTCTGGCATGACTAGAAAGATGCCAAATCTCTCCATCACAATCACTTCTTTCAGTGCAGATGCTGTGTTAAATTGCTTCCTGAAAGTCCCAGTATAAAATGTATTTATGAAATTTCACCATAAGTCTCAAATTTGTCCATTATCTTATATTTCAAAGAGCCCACAGTGTCATGGCTTTGTGTAAGAAACACTAGCAGGAGCATATCGTTGTTGTTGGGGGGGTTTGACATTGATGAGGTTGTGCATCGTGAAATTGTCCCACAGGGTGAGACTGTCTGTGTTCCTCTTTAACATCCTGAGGAGTCTTTTGGCTGCACCAAAACAACCTTCACTCACCTCCAGCTCTCCTAGGCGAGTTCTTCTACTTCCATCAAATTAAAATCAGGTTGATTTATCTATAATTTGACACGCTGGAGGGGAACCAGCGTGCATCAGAGAGGCACAGAGAGGCACAAGCGCATGGGGACAGAACGGGGCTGTCACTGAGAGATCCAAATATAGCAGCAGGACGATCTTAAAGACTTCTTTCCTTTTTGATTGCGTTTTATGTATTTTACTCCAAAATGTCTTCATTTGATCTAATTAAAAATAATTCTGTATCAAGTGTTTGCTTCTGTTTGCCTTGAATTGAATTTTACAGTATGTCAAATAATATTTGAGAAGGACATTTCACACACGCGCACACAACTAACCATTATTATGTCTCGACTTTTTTCATCTCTGCGCTGTTATTATGTTGCCAGACGTTTACAGCAAATCCGTTTTTATAAATCTTTTCTTGAAAAGCAGCAACTAAATGAGTTTATTTCCACACTCCATAATCCAGTATAGAAATGAATCGACCATCTCTCTACATGTATGACTTCATGTGTTTTAAAACATATCTAAGACGTGTCTCGTTGGACTGTGAATTTTTGGATGCAGTTCTTCTGCGTGCGTGTGACTGGATGCCATCTTGGCTCTGCAGAGCATCACTGGATTGGAGCCAGCATGGCAGATGGCTGCTTGTCTGCAGGGTTTGGATTCCTACAGGGCTTCTAATACAACAAACACAGACAACTGGGTGGAGAAAGATGCTGCCCGGACACAGATATTTATTGTTTCTCTCTGTGTCTCTCTGAACTGGTTTCATGTTTTTTTTCTTACCTTTGGTTCACGTCTGCCTGATTTAGCTTCATTTAGCTTCTCCTTCTTATGCTCTTAAAGAAAAAAGAAAAATTCTCTTTTATGTTATACTTAAGGAACAGATAACATAAAAAAGGAGCAAAAATATTTATAAAGAATTTGAATTAATGATATTTCTGCCTCATTTTTTCTTTATTAGATGACATATTTTTGGTAAAACTATGAATTTAATTTCAAATGTGTAATAATGGGATTATGGGTAAGAAACCGTGACAACTTTAAGATCTTTTTTTTCCTTATTAATCTCTATGGTTTAGAAAGAAAGGATTTATAGCTGGTTTGTTTCTATGCATTTTTTTGTTAGTTCTGCAGAACATTTTCCATTTTAATTATATTCTGCTAATATTAGCTGCTGATAGGAAAGACACAGGGCAGAAGATTAGATTATAACTTTGCTGTGCTTTAAAAAAAAATCATCTGCCAAGCAAATGGATCCAACTGCTGTGTGCTGAGAGCTGAATTACAAATTATAAATTTGTTCGAGGGGTTTTGGAGACTTATTTCATTCAGAAGAGAAAAATCTCAGCTGGGGAAAAAAGTACTGCTGTTGCAGGAGGTAAATAAATATCAGTTTCTTTCTCATTCCAGCATTTTCTGTATCCTTTTGTCATCCCTTACATTTTTTTCTCATATTCCTCTAAGTCCTGTTCTCATTTTTTTCCATATCTCTACCATTTTTTTTAACCCTTTCTCTTTCCGTCTCCCCTGACACCATCTCAGCCTCCCTCTCCCTCTCACGCATCTCTCTGCATCCCATTCTCTTTTCCATCTCAATTTTTTCCTCTCCTGGAGCAACTGTATGTATACACCCGGTTGCCGTGGCAACCAGAGGAGGCCACATGAGCGGGTGGATGAACAAAAGACCCAGAGACCCTCATACACAGAGAGAGAGAGAGAGAGAGAAAGAGTGAGAGGGAAAGAAGGAAAATCAAATTTCATTTTTAGGCAAGGGGCTTGGTGAGTGTAGAAAATGAGGAGGAGGAGGAGGAGGAGGAGAGGGGAGCGATGGATAGCGTAGGTGAGGTGAGTTCGTAAATGAAAAAGAGAGACAGAAAGGGGGAAGGGAGATGTGGTTAACAAAGCAAGAAAAGAAAAATGTATTCAGTGACTGTAAAAGAAAAGCCTAAAAAATGCAACATTGCATTATGACCGGCAGCTGGCCACAGTTACAGAGCATTTCCATTCACTTTCAGTTTCTTCTCATTCCTAACGTATTTAATCGTCTTGAACGTCACCTGTGTGAATAAGTCAGCTTTCTTTTTTATTTCTTTTCATTTTTTCCATAACATCTCTGAGATTTCTGACAGTAAAGCCTGGTTGTTATTGTAAAGCTATACCTTTTCTATACTTTAACATGTCATTCAGTACAGTAGCAATGTATAGTACAGTAGGATGTAATGTAGATGATGCATGTCAGTAAGAGGAAATCACACTCACAGTGATTTCTGAGGAATTATATTTTTCTTCAATGAGCATGTTTAATGCTGCCAGTATCTCCAGCTGGGTGTCTGCTTGAGCAGTGAAACCCATTACCATTGCATTCAGGCAAAATGTAAGAGCTTGTCAGGTGAGAATATCGATTAATATAGTTTTATTGTTTACTTAGATACTTGTGAATCCCAGAAACACCTTTGTTTTTAGGCCTCCATGATATCCAATCACTCAGAGTTTAGATGAAGCGCCCCTGTTCCTCTGCTGGTGCTCAATCCAGACCAAAACACACCGGTGTTGCTTCTAAAAAGCTCAGAGGGAGCAGTAAATGTTGGCTGGTTATCAGTGTGCTCCACTCCAGCACTGGCGCCATGTTACTGGAGAAAAGGTAGCTGACGTATGGAGGCTGAGCACAAAACGACTGTAAGCAGGGATTAGTTGTCTCCAAGGGTGCATTCAACTGCCTGATAGAAATTGGAAAGTCTCAGTCCAAGAGATTTTCAGATCAATACATCGCCAGAGTCCAACAATTTATCATGAAGGCATTAATGGGACTAATCTTTTGCTGCAATATTGGTGAGGATATCAGCAGAAATGAGGTGTACTTGCTAGAAAATAATCCAGCAGGGATGTGCACAGCGTTAATCTGGCCAGTGGTGGTAATGCTTTGGGAGATACTGTTGCACTCTGGGCTCTGGCCAGAAGTGAACCTGGCTAAAGTTCCTTGGTTATGTTGGTGTGACTGTGGCCTTAAAGGTCACGGTCACAGTCTTTGAGTGGGCAAAACTGGAAACTTTTACTGTAGCGGCAACATTCAAGTAATTAATGTTTTGGGATTTGGTACGATGCCTAATGTTGTCTAGTTGAAATTAAAATGTACTGTATAATACGAGATATAATTACCCGTACAGTAAATCCATCCAGGCCAACTCAAGGTTTCTTCCAATTACTCCAGCGATAATGAAAACAACTAATTGTCTCTTGTAACTCCTTTAATCAGCGTCTCCGACTGCATGGCTTGGGTGGTAATTATGTTGCGGCCGTTGTAAACAAGTAGCGCGCATTCTTCAGTCTCACTTATTAAATGTAACCCAGTAATGATTAGAAGGGGGGTAAAAAAGCATTACACTCGGGAAAATGTCAAGTTGATTTCCACTTCAAGCCCTTGACAAATATGCAGATTTGTTTTCAATGCTGTGTGTGTTTGTGTTTTTTTTAAGGTTATCTTCTCTGTTTTCAATTTTTTGGACACAGGACGTTACCGCTCTTGATCAGCTATATGATGATTAACCTTTGAAGTTTATGATTAGAATTTGCACCGCAGGCAAATGTGTATCTATTTATCTAAGCAAATGTAAAGCGCGACCCTCTGCAGTACACGTGGAAAGAGCCTTCGGGGCAGTAGCGGGAGAACCATATTCAATTATCCTGCCTATTAAAACTTGCAGTGTGTGTGGTGCATGTCGTTAGCTGAAACAGGACACCCTTATGCAAATATAATTACACCAATTAATGCATATAGGGGCCTCCGGGGGGGGGGGGGGGGGGGGGTGTTAGTGTGGAACGACTGGCAGCAGTTGTATCTACATTTTTGTGTGTGCGCCAGTGGGCACAGTGGCAGCTACAGAGCTAGATCTCCAGTGTGTGTGTGTGTGCACATATGTGTGTGTAGATATATGTAGGTTAAATGTGCACATGTGTGGGTGTTGACATTCTGGGAACACCATTCTTCACACCCTTCTCCTCATCCCCCATCAGCACCACCACCACCTTATCGCCCCTTCCCCCAAAGCCGGCTTTCCCTTCTGTCTTCAGGGAGCTGACGGAGCTCAAAGGAGACGCACCAGAGTGGAGGAGAGCTGGAGGAAGGGTCGAGGACATAGAGGAAAACAGAGGAGAGTGAGCCGATGAAAGAGGAACTGAACGATAGAGCAAATCGGCTGCCACACTAAATAAATGAGGACTGAACAAAAAAAAGAGGAAGAATAAAAAGCGCAGCATTGTCTTGTAGCCATGACAAGCATCATTAATAGATGAGCTTATGTAAGAACACATCAAGAATAGTTTCTTTTTTTGCTCCTTGATGAGTTTACTCAAGGTAACAAAGTCAGAACCTGTGACCCTTTTGAGTTCAGTCATTACGACCGTGCAGCAGGTGCAGACTGTGCGCAGGGAGGCTTTTGTGAAAGAAAACACTTTTGGGCAGCATGTTGGTGCTGATGCCATGTTTATCTGAATGAAAAGAGAGTTTAGATTCTGTATAATCATTTTTTGTAAGATGCCACCTGGGTCTTCCTGTTGGGCAAAAGGTTTTCTTTACTGTCGGTACCTTGATGAACAAGCTACAGGATTTATATGGTGCCAAGACAGGGTGGTTACTGTTAATGAGGGTGGTATCAAAAATATGTGGTACATATATGGTAGACTGTGAGCCAGTATTGCCTGTCCTGTTGTTGGTCCATCAGCCAGCTGCTGAGAAGAGCAAAGTTATAACATGCAAAGAGCTGAATTAGAACCGAGTGTTGAAAACAATGAAGTGAAGTGTCCACTTCAGCCAGTCTGTGCTTTCATGCTGGAATTTATGATTCTTTAATGTTTGTTTTCTGTGAACTCCGCCGCTGTTCACTTCCCTATTCCAACCCACATGTCAGTCACTCAGTGGGCAGACGATTACATCATTCACATCCAATGATGTACATAGGATTTTAGAAGACTGCAGTGGATTAGAAACCGTCTCTGTTTACTCTCCAAATGGAAACGCGTACACAGACAGACACATTTTTTGTGTTTTGGTTTGTCTGTCACATCATCATTTGTGATGTACATTTGTGTTCAGTTGGGATCTTTGCGCTTGACAACGTCTTTTGTTTTTTTTTGTTCTTCATTCGCTCACTTCTTAATTTTGCTTTCCCTCGTTGGTGAAGTTCTGTCTCGCTAACGCAATAACCCGTCGAGTCAGGACACAGATGCAAAAGGACACCTTGTGCGTACATGAGCCACTCCAGTGGCTATGACATAACACCACTAATTAATGCTCCTGGGATGAGAACGAAGTAATTTAGAGTGAAAGAGGAGCGCACGAGGCAGAAACCAGGCTGGAAATAAACAGGTGAACGTGAGCTTTAGTGTGGATCAGGAGCATCCAACACATGTTAGTTTGTGCTGCAGCTTGTTTTGATTCCAGCTAGGTCGAAGTTTCGGAAGTGGAGATATATTCTAATTTCCATTAAGGAATCATCCATTCACTAAGCAGATGAAGAACAGGCTGTAGCGTTTTTACACACTACTTAAAAAACCTACTTTTAAATAAGGTCAGTATCAGAGCAGTAATGTTAAAATCTATGAAACAGTAGAGTGAGACAATTTGGTTTATTAAGCCGCAGCAACGACACCACTATAATAGGTTTATTGTAGTCTTCTAGCTTCTCTAACACTCGTCACTCTGCTGTCAAATAACAGCAAAAGGTGTGGGAAAACATCTGTTTATTTATGGATGATTTCTTCTTAATTAATTTCCAAAGAAACCAACTTTGGGATGAGATGTCTTTGTGATGGACGTGTTCAAAGGAGCGAGCCTAAGCTGATGTAATCCTTTCTGACATTTTTGCGTGATTATTCTGCATGTTTCTCCACAATTCGCCCCCCGAGCAGAAAGGTATTCAACTCCCTGTCGACTTAAATTTACCCCTGAGAGCTACCTGTTTACAGAATCAGTTGGGGTGGGGGCGGGTTTTTCTGACATTGTCTAAAAAATGTTTTCGTTCTTGATCTCCTGGTACATAAACTGTGATCACAATGCAGTTGTAGCAATTATATTGAACATCAGCAGTTAGTGGAAGCTGTATTCAGCGTTACAACTGAAGTACACTTATAACATCATTCACTTGAGTAGGGATGGGTATCGTTTAGGTTTTATCCGATACCAGTACCAAACCGGTACTTTTGAAACGGTGCCGGTGCTTAAACGGTGCTCAAAACGGTGCTTAAAGAATGGAGAACACAAAATTGGTCCAAAAACCTCTCATGTTCAGCTGTTTTTTTGTAAAAAGATAACAATGTTAGCCTTTTCTGCAGCTATAGGGGATTTATGGCATCACTCTTGGCTGGAAGCAGTGCTTAAACAATGGAAAAAACACAAACTTTGTCCAAAAACCTCTCATGTTCAGCTGTTTTCCACTTTTTCTTTGGTCATTTTAGCCTTTTTGGCCAGGGTGAAGGGAGTATCTGCCATCAAACAAGAAGACAGCCGCATGTAGCTATGATGATGTTTGCTAGTTCACCTCACATGCATTAATGTCATAACGTGGTTAGCCTACTCAACGTAAATTACACACGAACAACATGAAGCTACTCACGCAGAGAAGAACGGCTGCTGCTGCCGTCATCATTCGTCATCATTTCTGCTACACTGGCAGGGCTAGGGGCCAGGACTCTCCTCTTCGGGTTTTTGGGGGATGTTGCTAACTCCGGGTCAGATAACAGGCAACCAGTGTTGGGGAACAATAAGTTCAGTTGGAGCAGTCTTTCAACGCCTCTCTCTGTCTCTCGCAAGCAAAGTTGACCCAGACAACAAAGTAAAGCTATTTTTCGGCTACGAGCCCGACACAGAACCCACCATATTAGCCAGAGGTCCCTTTACTACGGTTCGGAGCCGCGGACCTTCAGTAACAGTATTAAATCACAGCAATAGTACATTCACGTAGTTGTAAACAGCATGATAATATATTAAGTAATCCAAAGTATTCAGAATACGTTACTGTCATTGAGTAATGTAACGGAATACGTTACAGAATACATTTTGGGGCATGTATTCTGTATTCTGTAATGGAATACATTTTAAAAGTAACCTTCCCAACACTGCAGGGAACCGCAGTAGATGTGCACGGTGTGAGGTCTCGCAGCAACCTATCAAATACGGCGCATTTCTCGGCTTTTAACAAAATGCTATACGTCGCCAGGTGTTTCATCAGATTCGAGGAGTTACCTCCTTTGCACAGTATCACCTTAAAGCACTTGTTGCAGGCTGCTGAGTTTGCATCTTTTGCTGTGAAGTACAGCCGGACTTTGACTGCTTTGCTTTCGGCATTTTTAATCTGTAGCTTTGCTCTAAAAGAACGTACGTACCTGGGCCCGCCTACTACGCTTGCAAAGGTAAAATGATTGGCTGGAATCCAAAGTGTATGACATCTCAGGAAAATAAAGCACTGAAATGTGCACTGCTTTTCGGTCTGGTTACTACCGTTTATGTCAGAACCGGTGCCATAATGGCACCAGATACCGGTACCCATCCCTACACTTCAGTGCACTTTATGGAGTCTTCACAATTCAATTAAGTGCAGCTCTTGGGGGGGGGGGGGGAACTGTTATTTATCAGTGTGACAGCAGGTAAGTGGAGCTAAATTTGTGGATACAGCCAGTTTTTAAAGGAGAAATCTAATATTAGACCATTAAAGCAGCGTGTCAACGTGTCCCAAGATGCCGTTTGTTAGAAAGGTCAAAATCCAGCCCGCTGTAATGCACTAAGATTAATTTTATCACAGCACCGATATTTTATTTTGGTTCCACTGCAATGATAGCTTCTCTGTGCTGAAGAGTAGCCAAGAGGACTCATTTTTAAAAGATACTTCATAACAATTCAGAGACAATGAATAGATTTTGGTCCACACGTACGCACACATCAGGCTGCTTTCCCTTTAGTGTACACGTACAGTAGGAGGAAAGACATTAGCCATGGATGAGACGCTGCACTCTGTATTTTACTCACCATGAGAGACGAGCACTTTTTTCATAAAATGGACTCACATTTCAATAATATATTTTCTAATCTCATGCAGTATTTAAAGAACGTGTGATTTATTTCCTGTGCTCCACTCCACCATGGCTATTTTAAGCGCTCAAACCAACTTTAAACCCTCTTCTCCTCTCCTGTCCTCCTCTGCTCCCCTCTCCTCTCCTGCTAATCAACGAGCAGATGTTTGGGAGGGACAGATGCCACTCTCTTTCTCCTCCCTCCTGTCCTCCTGTCACTCCTCCTCTCCCCCTTTTTAATCCCCTCTGAATTTCTTTCAGTCTTGGCTTGCAAAATCTTTAAAATGAAGGAGCTGTTGTCATGTGAGCAGACACCCAGCTGGATTCATCCCTCCCGCCTTCCCTGCACAAACCTGTTCATCTTTCCTGATGAAATTAATAAAACTTGCTCGTGCGCTGATTATTGAACCGTGTCCTTTGTTTAATAGACACGATGGCATCGTGTTTGCACGCTAAGACGGCATTCTTCATCGAAGCGTTTTCAATTTCCATCAGCCAAGGATCAATTTACTCCTTCTCTTTGTTCCTGCTCCTTGTTCCACCCTCACTCTCTTTGCGCTCTTATTCTCATTTTGCAAATTTGGCATGGACAATAGAGATCAGCAGATAGAGACAGATAACATAATCAGAGAATATGATGAGAGGACTTTGCATGTGACCCATGTTTCGCACTCATTTATCACAAATTTCAGATGAAAGGACAGGTAAGTCAATTAAATGCTCATATATTTCAAACAAAAGAGGTTTTATTTAGTTGAGGAGAGCCGCTGCTACTGCTGCTTTGTCATTCACCCCTTCATCAGGAATTATTGCCTATTCTGGTAAACACTTTGTGCCATTTGTTGTTATATAGGCTGACATAGATAAGATAAGAAATGGAGATGCTGGGGATTGAACCCAGGACCTCATACATGCGAAGCACGTGCTCTACCACTGAGCTACATCCCCCTCTGCATGCTATGGTATTGATGTCAGAGTGTGTGAGAGAGAGGCTGGTTTAAACTAAGCAAGCTTCACTAAAACACATTGTGTTTTAAGTCTTTCAGTATTTCAAACTGACATTTCTTGTATTTACAGTCTTCTTGATGGCTCATTACCATGCACACAGTGCACATTACAGCCACCAACAGTAAATCAGAAGAAAAGCCTTAAAACAAGCATGCAAATTCGTGTGGATCTGCAGAGTGCAGATAAGATGTTGACGCACTTGATCACAGCTCTGCCAGTGGTCAAAAATATCACTGGACACGTTTAAGTGTTTGACAGAAGATAGCATTCTGCTTTAAAGTGATATGTTTGGTTCTGTATTTGAGTGTGGAGTCACTGAAAAGGTAATATCTGCAACAATTTTGTAAGTCTTTCCATGTTTTAAAAGTTAAATGAGCACAAAACGCAGTTAGAGTCAATTTTACGGCATCGTGATCAAATATACTATTTGAGTGCAGCGCATGTGCTTCATTTTCCAGCTCACATTTGAAGGCTGTTACAGTTAAATGAATTTGAATGTTACAGTAAATGGAGACTCACTCATCACTCATTCATTCAGCATGAAAAAGCCTATTTAAAGCGTGTTTTTTCCTGCTAGTAATGACACTTCATTTAAAAATCAGTCATTTGGCCCCAAAAGAATCGCAGATATGAGCGATATGCGACATAAACCTTTAACATGATGTTCAACATATCACACTGAGGATTTATATAACTGCAGACACATAAAGCCAAAGAATTATTTCATGAGCGATCCACACTGCACTATAAACTGTGTAATCAGCCACTGAATCAGCTGAATGAAATAATCTGCTTCCACTACATAATCACCATCTTTCATCCTTTCAGTCCTGGCTACGGTGTAATTATTTGAATGTGATCTTACACAGTCTGACAGAAATGTAATTTTTCCTGTAAATGAGGTTGAAAAGCTTATAATGCAGTCATCTTACTTTTCAGCATACTTGCAGACGATGGATTTAAGTGAATTGAGCCAAAGAAGAGGTTCTTTTTATTTCCCAGGCAGTTTTTAAGCAGATCTAATTTGGCACAAGAAAGTTGTATAAACTGAAAGTCAGACTCTTTTATCTTTTAAGTTGCCATATTTAGAATAAGTGCATTAACATCGTCATTGGATTCCCCCGCTCAGCCCCTCTTCCCTATTACCTGCAGTATGTAAATTTGCACCAACGGTCAACATTTTTCTACCTCTAACCAAACTTCCTTATATTTCATCAGCTTTCCAAGTGATTGTTCCACCTTGATGTGAAATTTCAGGAACTAATTTCTTACGATGACTCCAACACCATGTGAATGCACTTAAGATTAAGGTGGAAACAGAAATTTTCCACCTATTCCCGAATGTAAACAAGCAGCCATGTGGCAGCTCTGTGTAGCTGTGCATAAGGAGGACGGTAATTAAGTCAAATGCTGCAGCCAGCTACTGCTCATTTTAGCTGCTTTAATGATTTTGTTACCTTACTTAACATTTTACACTGTACCTAGAGCTGAATGCATTAGGAATGTTGCACAGAGTGTGTAATGCGCTGAGTTCTGGGTACAGTATAAAAATAGGCTCAGTACTAAAGCTGGACTCTGTACAGTTTTATAGATCTGACTCCAGCACAGCCAGAGCTTTCCTCAAACAATGAATGCTTTGACACAGAAAGGACTTGAGCAATGCAACTCTGAAATGGGAATATTCCACATCTGCTATGGCCCACATTGCAGCGCAGTTATAAAGCCGACAGAGGCAACCAGAGCCAGTCAAAAGCTGCGGCAATGTTTACTGTAAAGGATTTAAAATCTCTGCGCTATCAGCCACCCACAGCAGTTTATCTTCCGGCACTGGGGACTCCACTTACAAGGGTGCTTCTGCAATAAAAAAAAATCTACTGTGAAATCTACCATAGTGACATAACTTGAATGTCATTCCTCTTTAAAATGCACATTTATTCATACTGTAAAATGTGTAGACATTATAACTGCAGCTAACAATGCCCAGTGCACCCACACCCTCACTCTTTTGGGTTAAGACTACTTTATCGGGCTGGGTGAGAATCAAAACATGTTGTTGAGAACAGCTTAGCGCACAAAGGCTCTGTCTTACCGTTCTAGAGGTCACTTTTTTATCACTAACAAACAATGACCCCAGTACATTCTACAACTAAACAAATGACAAAAACACAAACTTCACACTCATTTTGTGATGAAATTCTGAAGCAAGGGGTGGTGGTAAGGTTAGCGTTTGATTTTTAAAAAGCTTTGGATACAATTCAAAGCAGTCATGTGGAAGTTGACTACGAACATTAGCAAAAGTAGTTTGTAGAGTACTACAAGAAGTGCAACAGTGGTGCTTGTTATGAAAGTAGCAGAAAATGTAACAACATCAATGGAAAATGGCTGTTTTGTAGCTCATAGTGAATAAGAAGTTATTGTAGTTAATGCTGTTAATAGATTCTTACAACTTGCAAGTAATTCTAGAGACAGATACAGGCATTGCTAAATAATAAAATTATTTATAAAGACATCTGTTGGCTGCTTCACCTGTAGATTAGATGTTTCACAACATGAGCAGCTATAAACACCTACACAAACGTTTGGTTCCTCCTCTGCATCCCCGGATTCAAAATCTTGTATTTCACATTTATACGCTATGGATCACAGAGACTTCTTTCCCCCCCCCTTTTTTTTTACACTAGTCATGTATTAATGTCCCAGCGAGCCAAGGAGCTTCACTTTGTACCAAGCACTTGTTTCTTCAATTGGATCTCAGCGGGGTGGAGGGGTACAATGTCGTCTTCGCCCCGGGCTCTCTTCTAGTCTCTCCTCTCTCCACACAGTTGGAGTGGGTTAACAGGATTAAGGGGACGTGCATCGTGTTGGGTGGAGCGCTGAATATACTGGAAGTGCCTCCATCATGGTATGCAGTGGGACAATGCTCAGAGAAATCATCATGTAGCATATTTAGGTCAGATTCAAAAGAATGTATACATTAAACATACACAATACTCCCTGGGGACAATAAAGTCTTAAGACCGAGTGATAGCAGGCTAGGTAGGTAGCTAGGTAGGTAGCTAGCTAGCTAGCTAGCTAGATAGATAGATAGATAGATAGATAGACTGAGGCGGTTCTGTCAGGGGCTATTCATCTTTAGATCAGCATAATGCTGTGTACATAAGGGAGTTGATGTTGGGGTAATCTACTTAATCCGACTGGGGGTTGAGTCATCTTCACAGGCTCAATAATTGATAGCACCATCTGCTGTTGAATCAATCTACCACAATATCATATGTATGGAATTAGGTTAGTGCAGTGCAGGGTAATTATACTTTATCATTCCCATCAGGGAAATGATACTGTATAATTATATTTCAAAATGTTCTTTCATCATACTCTCAGTAAAATGAATGCGCAAAAACAGTTCTTTGGGTTGATTGATGTACCTGTTCCCGAGCAGATCACATGAACTCATAAAGTAGTATAACATGTTACAAATTTTTAATTTCATTTAATTTAATCATTGTTATTTTTTCCCCACAGAACTAAATTTAATGGAGAACGTTATATTTTACAAATAATTAATCTCTTTTTACATAACATTAAGCTAACCATTTATTCATTTTTTTAGCTACTAGTCAGGTATTGCTTGATTGGAAAATAAAAGCTCCAGTTCAGAGCAGAAAGCAATCCCATCCTGCGAATGTTTCAGGTGCTAACGCTTCAAATGCTAAGAAATGGAGGGTTTGAGTTAACTGAAATGATGTGTTTGGATGTTCTATGTTTGTGCAATTTTCTTTTCTGGTCAATTGATCAGGTTTTGTCTATATTTATCTTTATATTAGACTGGCTAAGATGTGACACCATGAGTGCAGTGGGTAGCTGTTTTAGCACTGTGAACAATTTTCCTGCCAGAGCTCTGTTCTGGAATGACCAGTGATCAGTTTCACAGTGAAGTAATCACTGATCTAAATACTGGTGTTTGATGAATATACATATATCAAAGTTATATTTTTAACTCCATTGCACGAATAAAAACCACAGATTGCTGTAATGCTCTGTCAGTGGTGGAGACAGTGCTAATCAGCATTTAGAATTCTATGCTGTGTTTAATGCACATATCAGTGTACACAGAGGGTTTAATGCTACCTTGCTTAAGTAATGACATATAATGCCTAAACTGTGTCATTAATCAGACAGTAATAACAGCCTCAGTAACGGGACATCGGAACAAGATCATCTCTAAGATGATCTCATATACTGAGCCAGCTGAATTTATTATAGAAAAAAAGTCTGCTTCAAATACAGGCCTGTTACACTTACTTTGGGGAAATAAAGACTCAGGTCACTATTTGAGGAAACATGTCCGGGGGTCACAGTTGACTCAGTGGCTAATGCAGTAGGCATACTGGGCCATCGCTGCCTGATTAGCAACCATTGCGTTCACTGATTAGACATCTTGGCATTAAATCTAAGACATCAGATGAACAGCTGCATGTTTCATTTACAGAGAGCTTATGGTTATTTCAAGGACGAGGTAAATGATTTTATTTCAGCTCAATGGTTATGCTACCTACATACTGGACACTCACTGAATAGCTGACATTATCCCTTTAATCCTAAGATTTAGGATGGTGTGTGTGTGTGTGTATGCGTACTCATTCATGTGTTTGCTGTTGCTAGATTGCGCTTCTGTATTGTCTATAAATAATGAAGAAGTTAGCATTGTTTGAACATCTTTGACCCACAACACAGCGAAGGTTAGCGCACAGTTCTCCCAGCACACACACACACACACACACACACACACACACACACACACACACACACACACACACACACACACACACACACACACACACACACACACACACAAAACCCCCAAACCTGCTAACATGTGCTAATGCTTCACTGATTAAGACGCTTTTATTAATGCTGAAAACAAGCACATCCACCATGTTTGTGATGGTGCAAGGCAGCTTTGATTTCTCTGCCAAGCATTGTGTTGCAACACCTCAGCTGCAGCCACAGGAGAACCATCTCGACATGTGTTTATGTTTCTCGGAAGCATCATGCATGTTGTGTTTATGACACCCTGGAAAGAAATAAAGGAACGGGGTGAAAGATTGACGCTATAATACGTGAACGCTGAGAGCATTTCACGCAGAAATTTAAGGACACCAGACAGCTGAGAGTTACACCTAATTACATTATATCCAATGTGACATGCATGTGGCATACCTGATTAATAACAGTTGAAAGCAAGATGAGGTGCGTAATCACTGCATTCTGAGATAAGTCTTCTCTGTATGGAAGCAAATCTCTTCTCGCTCTTCCTGTTGACAAAAATGCATGCAAAACCAATTCCATTGGAAATCTGCTTTGGAAAATGTGTTTTCTGACTCGCAACTGCATATTTTTGATGAGCTCTTATCACTTAATCACTGCAACCAGTTAAGTCGTGTTTGATTTCCTTGTATTATCTCAACCTGACTCTTTGCTCAAAGATTGTGAGACGCTGACATTGCTCAAAGTTCGTCAGGTTCGTGCAACCCCTCTGGCTGCTGTGTGCATGACAGAGAAGTTAAGTTTGAGGAGGAAAGTTGGATAAAGGATGGTGAAATCTTTCACCTTGGATTAAGTACAAGGTTTTTCAAGTAGCCACAACAGTTGATGTCGTATCATAGCAAGATTCTGTAAGGCTACGGGTGGACGCACTGGCAATAAAACCTCAGTGAAGATCTGACTACTGTGTTACATCCTCTCAACAGGAAGCATCCGATTGTTTTATGTCTGACCTTTATTTGGAGAGTGATAGTGGTTGATAGCTTGTCACTTTTCTGAGAAATTGTTGCTTAATGCAGAGTTTTAATGAGTTCCAGCTGAATACTACACAATTGTGAGATTCTTCAAGCAAGTGCACTCAGTACTTTACTTTCCTGTGCTTGTAACATAGCTGCAATCTCATCTTCAGATGATTTAGACTCAGAGTGAACAAATCTGCTCTCACATGTGCGCAGCAGCCCTGAACTGTTCTCGCTATTATCCGGTTGAGCACGAAAGAACCAAATGGAGTGTTTCCAGAAGTAGGACCAAAAGCGTGAGAGAGGATAACTTCAGACAATACCCAGGCTTAATTATTCCAACCTTGTCCACAGGTCAGGTGCTAAACTCGCTTCAAGGAAGCACTTCAAGCAAGAGGTAATTTTTGACTACCTTCCAACATTTGGATGGCAGGATCTTTTGCAGAGGACAATTCTGTGCAAAGAAACAAAGTCGGCTTCAGACATTGCTTCAAATGATTTCCAGTTGCAAAAGAGCAGCTGGAAACCTTCCCCTTATTATTTGTAGGTTAAGATTTCACACTTGGCTTCTACGTAACCTGGACAAAAATCCACCCGGTCATGGAGCAGTGTGGTGGAATGAAGCTAATCAAATGCTTTAACTGGACCATTGAACCAAATCTCCAGGCTTACCTGGGCTCAGAACTGCGGTTCAGCCCCACTGCCTAAAATCTTTTCCATCTCCGCCCTCGATAAAAACAGCAGATTCCATTGTTGGGGGATTAGTAGAAAAGGTTTTAAGCTGTTTGTTCCATTTCCTCCTCAGCAGAGGTGAGGCATGGGGGGGTAAATCGGTTGGCACCCAGCCAGCTGCGACACAAACACCAAGTAGTGGATATCACAGAGGGTAAGGATTGACCCCTCGCTCTTCTTGTAATCTTGTTTAGCCAGACATTCTGGGTGAAATACACGCATTCAGCACATTTCTGCAATGATTTTCAATGGTTCAGTTAGACTGATAGCGTGAATGATATATTTATATGGAAGAGACGTGTGTCGGGGCGAATGTGTGCAGATGCAGCGCAAGAAGCGGAAAACGTAATGGGGAGCAGGATTCACTAAATCTTAATTAGGAAAATGAAAGCTGTTAACTAAACGACTGTTTCTGTGCATGTGGGCCCACTGTTCCTCGGGGCAGAAGCCCCTCGCCTTACTGTGACCCCTCCCTCCCCCTCACACACACACACACACACACACACACACACACACACACACACACACACACACACATGCTGTTAGTGAATTTTAACTGGAACAGAATTAATATCCTTGAGTGCACGCATTACTTACACAGCAATTAGATTGGCCACAGTTTTGCTAGATTTAGTGCATGGATTTCAGACAAAGATATTTTTTTCTTTGTCGTTTTAACCAAGTCACTGCTTCTCTGTCTGCCATGATGTAAAGGGACGAGGACAAGGTCAACATCATGTGTGTGTACGCCCAGCCTAAAGCTGACCAAGAATCAGCTCCCTGATTCCCAGCCATATAATTACATTTGCTGGAGGAGATGGCTTGTGTGTCTCTCTCTATCTTTCCTCTGTCTGATTTTCTTTTCTGTCATCCTCTTCCCCATAACAGTCCCTCCAGCTTCCACTATTAGTCACACACACACACTCCTGCAGACCAGTGACAACCTTTGGCCTGCATAAGCTAGTGTCTAGTTTTGGCTGGCACACATGCAGGAGAAGCGTGCACACTGGGAATGCACATTAACAGACAAGTGACAATGCATAAACAGTCATGCACAGCGACACACACATTAGCCAAAGGAGTGCAGGGTCACGGATTGCAGTGTCCTTACATCAGGACCTGACTATTAATGCGTGGCGACAGATAAGCAGCCATGGCAATCCCTTTAAGGGTCATACTCCTCTCTGGTTGGTGCCTGTGCTTAATTTATGCCAATCTGTACGCCCGGTTTATGCAAATGTTGTGGTTCTGTTTGAACCAGTGCGTGCTGAGTGATATGAAGGACTCAATCAAGCTCACAGTGTCTGTGCAATCTTGCTCTGTCTTTGTGTCTCACCCCATTCTGTTAGCTGATTCTCAGTAAAACGTTATTTTTTCTTAAATCTCTGCTCTATTTCGTTCAGTCCAATCCATATACAAGGCTCTGGGTAATCAGTACTGTATTTTGTTTTTCCATTTGCCTCACCTGTCCAGAAGGGGGCAGCAGCTAATCTCTGGGACATTTGAGTAAGGACAAAGGCAACAATCTCACCACCAGCTGGACTGAATTCAGTCTAAACAGTGACTGACACTAGACGTGGATCTGAACCCCCAAAATGACATTGATAAATATGCCGACCACCCCAAAAGTCAAGGGTGGGCCTTTGTAAAAAAAATAA
Source organism: Copadichromis virginalis (assembly GCF_057382275.1). NCBI lineage: Eukaryota > Metazoa > Chordata > Actinopteri > Cichliformes > Cichlidae > Copadichromis > Copadichromis virginalis. The sequence continues at coordinate 50,620,331 of NC_140620.1, forward strand.
TGCCTTCACCTCCAATGGTCACTGCAACAGTCTCCGATGAAGACATCCATTGTGATGCTGTCCAATGTTTAGTCATTCGAAATTCATTGGCCGCTTAAAGATGGGACACGCACAGTGTGGGCTTAATCAAGCTCGATTAGAGACGGCGCCGCTCACTCCTTAGTTCCATTTGACTTTTTTGAACATCAGCTGCCTCACCTCTGACCCCAGTCCTCCCCCTCCTTCCCCCTCTTCGTCTATCAAATCCTTTAATCCGGGTTCCTGCATGACCCCCTCCCTTTATCCTAAAACCGGGGTACATGTCTGCACTCTGGCCCCGTGAAATCGGTCAGCCAGCATCCCTTGCTAGCCGTGCTGGGAGAAGAAACCCCGAAGAGGAAGCGGGAAAGCGAGCGCACATGGCTGCTGCACACAAAGGAAAAAATGAATGTATATTGAAATGACAGCACTGAGTGAGCTGACGGGCTGCAGATTAACTATCAGTTAACTATCACGCCTGGCGTAAAAACAACCTATTATTAGGGTGTTTAAAAAGCTTGCAGACCATTAACCTCACATCTGCTATTTAATCATCTTTACTCCAAGCCCCGCCCCTCCCAACATGATGTCAGGATGACTGACAGGCGGATTAAGGAGTCCAGAGCTAAAAAAAAAAAAAAAAAAAAAAAGCAGAAGACGGAGGAAACCGGTGGAATGCTAAGTGTTTAAAATGTTAAAATATTGTATTAAATAATATAAATATAAAACTTATGCATTCGTAACATTAGCCTGTACTGTTCAAAAACCACTAAAAATGGTTTCCAAGACCACAGCCCACGCTTTTATTACGCATAGTTGGGTAATTCCAGGTAATTCAGTGTAGTGAAATCTTAGGTGACACATTAGTTTACACAAACTACCGCAGTAGTATTGTTTGCTCAGCCTACGTGTTCCTCCAGCCTCGTAAAAGGCTTGAATAACCCGGCCACTAACCCAGGCTCTACAGCCTGTTTTCAGATGATACAGGTTGATCTCATTTCACTTTTGTGTTGCAGGAATCCTCCTGGGATTCTGTGACTATTGTAATGACACGTTTCAAGGTCTTAAAAAACACATCTCACCGAGTGACAAAGCAGCATTTCTATAATAGGATAATAATGTGGCGAAAACACCGTAATTACTCCCTGACCCAACGATGGGTCCATTCCCACGCGCGAAATGACTCCTTATAAAACACACAAAACATGTTCGGTCAGTAGATAAAGTTGACACGCTCGAGCTGTGACTCTTCTGCGAAAAGCAGGGCTACGTACGCGCACCTGTGTGCTGTGACATCACCACCTTTACCTGTAAGGCACTCGCTCTGAGCCTGCTCGGAGGGCGGGGCCGTGCGCGCTCAGCGCTTCAGAGCAGTGCATCCTCAGCCCGTCACAATTCTCCGTATCCCGGTGATCCTCTTTCCTGCGCTCGAGCTCCACCAGTACGGCGCGCTTTTCATTTATTTTAAATATACAGATCGAATATGTTTTTCTCCTCCTCTGATGAATTTACTGAGATAATGTTAAACAGAAAACGGGCGGATTTTTGTTTGTAGCCGCGGGACAGGATCGGCGACACCAGGGCACACGGAGCGGAGAGGAGAGCGATTCTACGGCTTATTATAACCATTGGACGTTATTCGACGGTACTTTGGATTACTTTGGTGCGCACTTTGTGACTGGGGTACACCACAGATAGTACTACAACAGTTTATCCGCTGTTTCCCTTCATGTCGCTTTCATTTAGTGCGTAATAAAAAGCCCTCTTTATTTTCGGTGAGCGGGCGAACACTTTGCGCTTTGTGGACGACGGGAAACCAGAAACCTGTAGCAGAATAAAAGAACAGGACGCCTTTATTTCATTTCCAAACAATCACCTGAACTTATTTTTTATCTCTAGTTTTTTCCCCCCACTGAACTGGACTCAGACAAATCCAGGATCAAGATCAAGATGCACCGCAGCTGAACCCACGAGTCCGGGAGTCCTGGTGGTGAAATCGGACTGGACAGACCTCCAACCTCCTTGGTGCTGGACAGGAACTGAATCAAGATGACTCTCAGCGGTGCGATATTAAGCCTTCTCGCGTTGCTCGTCTTTCTCTCCGCCGGATCATCGGCTGCGACTCTGAGCGCTCGTAGAGGTGAGTTCAACTGCAAGGTGGAGGAAAGCAAAAAAGTCTGGGCACCAAGGTTGGAGCTCACTACTGACAGTCAAAGCTAAAGCGGGCATCAAGGCACGGCTTTTTTCACACTATAAATGTGTCAGTGTGCGAGTAAAAACGGTGCACAGCATCTTTACTGACGATCATGATAACAGATATCAAAACAAGCACACCTGAGGCTCTGGCAGCACATGCAACTTTAGAGGAGTTTGCGTGCCCGTATAGAGCTGAAACAGTGCTCCACAAACGATTAGCGATTTGGCATTTTAAAAGCAAATCAGCCTTTACCACAAGTTCAGGTGTCTTTTGTGTTAACTTCTTCTCTGCGCTGTTGTTGTTTTTTTCTTTTGTTTTACGCACACAGAGCGATGCCAAAGCTCTGCCTTCTGCCTTTATTGTTGCTTGATAAATGGTGATACTGGGGAAGCAGGCAGGTGCCAGACTTGTTCTGCTCGCAGCCAACAACAAGTGCACGGACTGGGCAGAAACGCCAGGCTGTGTGCTGGTTGATCCAGACACGTATCGGCTTTGAAATTTAAAGGGACAGTTCAGTCAAATGAGCTTTCTGCTGGAGGGATTGCTGCTTGTAGGGAATTTGTCTTTTTCGTTCGCCCTCCTCTGGAGAAGCCAGAGGTCAGAATCAGCGGCTCTGTGAGCTGGTAGTGATTCAGCATCTTCGCTGGGGGGCCGCTTCAGCAGAGAGGATGAAGACGGGCAAACTCAGTTGGATGATCTGGGATATTACCCTGCTGCACAAGTGTAGTTTAAAAAAATGACTGTAAAGTAGTGGCATTTTTTTCCTTTCTTTTCAACTCTGTATAGTTGGAAATATTTGAATTGCGAGAGCAATAATGCGAGGATAAAAGAGCCAGACAGATTTTGTATAGCTATAAGTCAGAGTGAACACAAGACAAGCCCGGGCTCTCTAACAAGCTCCCTCTTTGTGCTGTGACCGTCAGGGTCAGGAGCACAGACTTGCCAGCCTTTCTGTTCTCTAATAAGCAACTGACAGTTTAAATGAAAAAAAAATAAAATAAAAAAAAATGAGAGGAGACATCCATCACAACAAAATAAGAAGTCACAAAGAGCCATACTGTGTCCCTCCGGAGGCCGGATTGGTGCATGTGTGTGTGTGCTTATATCTTTTATATCTTTGTCCCTGTTGAATGTTTTCTCTTTGTTTACAGGTAATAAGTGCCTTTGCTATCTTCCTCCACTCCCCTTTTCAATATTTTATGCTTGCTTAAGCTCCTTTCGTACTCTATGTAGCACATGATGGTGTTTACGTGCAGATGCAGTGAGGAGGAAAAGATTTAGAGGTTGCGTCACTCTGCCCATTGACCATTAGCTGCCTGCACTTCAGTCACCTGACTGTGTTAATGGGCTTTAGCCCTGTGCTGCACTGTGCTGCAGCGCTTATTGTGCTTTAACCCTTTGTTTTTCCAGGTGTGATCAGCCCGCATCTAAATCCGTCCTCTTGACACGTCTTTGCTGTCGATCCGGGTTCCTTTGGCGGAATGAATGGAGTGCCTGTAACTTAGCTCCCTGGCTCTGTATTATTATGCAACTGTGGCCTGTGGCCTCACAACAAATCCAGTTGCATAGCTCTGATAGAGAGTGGGGAAGAGTGGGAAACAAGCCGATATGTTGCCCCACAGAGCAATGCGTCTGGTTTTCACAATAAAGCAGTTGTAGTTTAAGAAGTGCATCAATAACTCCAGTGTCTCTTCTGTTTTTTGGGCAGATCAGAAGCTTTGGAGACGAGATGCCAAGTGCAAACACGCAGGGCTTATGTCTTCATTAAAAACAACAACATTGTTTTCGTTCAGAGAGCTGAAGTAGTTCCTGCCCTCTGGGTGTGTGTCTCTGTGCATGCTTCACTGTTTGGATGTGTGTTATGATGACAATGGGGGACTCTTATGTAAGACAGTGCTGTTGTTAAGGAGCAACTTTTCAGGTGATGTGTGTTTGTCTTGAGCTAGATTTGCACGTACAGTAACATTTTAGCATGGCATCCTCATGTCAGATGCTATTCTGCTAATAGACTGCAGATACTGACTATCATTCGAAGCCAGCAGAGAATGAATCTCAGTGATTTTGGAGTCGTGACTTTTCATATGGCGCCATCAGAAGGTCAGACGTTCCAGTATTTCAAGACTGCACTTTATGCGAACAGACAGGCAGACAGTCATGCCTCACATTATCCAACTGTCTTGTGAAAAATGTTCTTTTCTGCCTTCCTCGTTGCAGTTATGATGAATCTGTTTTTATGGCGCTTGTTGGATGTGTTTATCAGCTGGTGCTGTGGTTAATTAGACTGATGTGGGACTGTAGCAGTTCCCTGGGTAACTGTTGAGGGAAAAGTCATAAAACTGCTCGGCTGAAATTACACGCTAAATAATGAAGTCACTGGGAGAATGTCGGATTTTAATTGAAAGAAATCACAAACAAGGCCGTGTAGGTGGTCATCATTTTCACTTTCACGAACAGATTTCGATTTTTTTTCTCTACACCCACCTTTCCATTGTGTTTATGTGCATATCCGTTGTGTGCGCTCCCCCTCTGCCAGCTCCAGTTGCACTGGTCTAGCGGCACTTTTAATGCTCCTCACATGAATCTCATTAGGGTGTCGGCACACATGGGAAGGTCTCTCTCCCAGTGGTTTGGTGACTGTGTGGATCAGGGTCCGTTTACAGAGTGGGCTAGAAGAGTTTGGTCTAATTTGATGAGCTCGGTTAGTCGGATACTATGCAGGTATATAAGCGTTATGTTGCTAACAAGGCCACCCGGCGTCCACCTACTGTACCACCTGCTTGCCTCCCAAAAACTATACTTTTTCTTTGTTTATTGTAAACAGCAGCTTAACACAATCTCTTTTCAAACACTTTTCACTTCACTTGCCTTTAGTGAGCAAAGATTTACTACTCGATTGTAGTTTTTTTGTTGTTGTTCCTTGGCTGTCGCTGACTTGTATGTGGTAAACATGGTTGGTACCATCATTTAATATTAAGTGTGTTTTTGGTTGGGAGATGGATGAGTGTGTGGTCATTGAAAACTGGTGTGGTCTGTGGACCTGTTGGCAGAAGGTCAGCTTTTCGATGGATCTTGTTGATTAAAGGCTCTCCTTTCATTGTCTTTGCTCCAGTTGAACTAAACCGTGAAAGAGTTTGGATTTGAGAAAGGGGAAAAATGCAGTGCTGTGAAGGAAAGCAAAGGAAAGCAGTGCACTTTGTACCAAAATTCAAAAGGTATAATATTTATATCCTGAATAACTTGTTTTGATTATAGTTGTAAGCCAGAATTTTAAAAATGCAGTTAATTGCCAAGCTCCATGTTGTATTTTACCTTCTGTGTATGTTAATAATTTAAAACAGAACATGTGTTGAAACTCATTTCATCTGACTTGATGTGGCCATTGTGCATTCGTATGACTCACACTGTTACCAGGAAAATGATTCCAAAATTTCTCACTTTGAGGGCTTGGTAGGCTCAAAATTCTTGTTACTGCGGTATATCCATGTTAGAAACATGCCTGGGGATTAGGCCAGGAAGAGAGGAACTACTAAACTAACTGAAGCAGGCTTTGCCTGTGAGGGTACATGTGGACTACAGTAGATTATGTGTTTGTGTTGAGGATGCATTGTTAGTCTCCCACTGGGGAATGTGACGTGGTTTTGCAAAGACAAGAGAATGTCTTCTTTCTCATTCCCGTATCCCATTGTCTGTTTCTCCCTCATTCATTGTCTGCCCTTCATCCCTCTCCTTCGTGGTAGTGAAGCTGATGGGGCCTGATGCAGTTGAGTGGTACCATGGGAGTGGAGAATGGCATCAGAAATGCTTTTAGTGCTTCTCTCAGTTTGGTCTGATAAGCTCTCGCCTCGGCTATAGCTTGAGTGCAGAGGAGGGGAAAGCTGTTGCATTTTAAAGTCTGCCTTCCAGTCTCTCGTTGGCTTCATCAGAAACACCTCCTCCTGACGCGAAGCTGATTTCTTTTTTCGTTTTATGTAGCAATTTGATATTCAAATCTTAAGATCTTCTCTTTTTTCAACACGTTCGCACTCCCAAAGCGTAGCATTTTATGCCAGGTGACAAATCGTCGCTATATTACGCTTCCGGGCACCCAACACGTCCCTAGGTTACGAGTAACGTAACGTTTTACTTAGTGTTTTCCAAAGCGATTTAGCATCATTAAAGTGCTGCTTAAGGTTAGGGATAAGGTTAGGGTTAGGGCTGGAATACACGGCTAGAATGTGTATTACCGCAGGAGCGTCATTCTACTGGATTTCATCTATAACCCGGCGCGTAGCATAAGAGCACGGACGGTCACCTTTCGCGTTCCTCAGGAATGCCACGGGACTTGACAAATCTTCATTATATCAAGCTTCAGGAGTCAGAACGGACTGCTTTTTCTCCCCATTTCTCCATAATTTGTTTCTTCCAGTTACTTTTCTTTTTCCTGTTATCTTCTAAATTCTCAAAAGACCTTAAGCTAACGCTAAAGCTAAGACTTAAGCTAACGCTAAAGCTAAGCCTTAAGCTAAGCTAAAGCTAGCTGACTCGCACACCTACATGGATTTTTCTATAAAGTTAGTGTAAAATATTCGTCCAAAAAATGGCAAATCAGTTGAAATGAAACCAAAATTTGCTACACATGAAGGGAAGAAAGGGAGTCAAAGAAGGGAGGAGAAGATGGATAAATTCTCATTGACTGTTAGCCACCTACAGCAAATACTCTCTCACTCCTTCTTGCTGTCGTCACTAAAGTTCATTAGCTTCTCATACGCTCTGACTTATAAAGCGTCCTCTATAAAGCCCAGACATTTCAATTCTGAGAATTACGTTAGCTGCGCTCACGCACTTGTTTGTCAATGGTCAGCCCACACAGTCGCGCCTTGACTGGACTCTGTCAGAGCAAAGGTCAAACCAAGTCAGATGTCAGAAGCCACGCACACACCCAATGTCTCTCTTTCACACACACATGCATAGTTGACACAAGCAGATTTGTAGGATTACCAAGAGGATTTAATGATTGGAATTCTTTTCACTGCCCTAATTCTGCACCCCCTTTTTTCAGTATAGCTGTCCCCGCTCAGTTTGATCGCCATTACCGGGTTAAACTACACGTCACCTGTAGGTTACTGCATAGGCGGATCGGTGGAGTTCTCCATCTTTCATTCCTTCATTCCTACCTTCTGCATTCTTCTCACTCCCTCGCTAATGGAAATCCTGCGAAAAGTGCTGTGTCATAATGTAAAAGCCTGCTTTCTTTTCTTTCTGTCTTTTTTTTTAAGCTGTTGAATATTCTGTAGTTAAAGTCGTGGCGGGTTTAGCAGAGAGAGCATTAGCGTGTATTACCTTCGCAGGGCTTTAGAAGAAGTGACGGCCGCATACAGCTCAAGCATATATCATCAACTCATTGGGATTCACACCCGCTTTCCTTCCTCATCTCCTGCCTCTCTAGCCCTCTGTTGCGTGAAAATCCCATCTGATAGAAAGCAATCCGAAACCAATTATAATGCACTGCGAACAGTTTTCAGCGTTTAAACTGAGAGGGTACAGTTAAGCCGTAGATTTAAAAATTTCTATCGCTTGTTCTTTTGTAAAATCTAGTTAAAAGAAGCCTTTAAAACATTTTCATCAAATCTAGGTGACCCTGTCATGCTTTGTGTTTCCTGTCTGTGAATATTGCTGACTATCATCAGTGGTACAAATCAGAAGGGATTGTTTTGGCCACCGACTCAAGGTGAAGTAAAAGGGAGCGAGAAAGGACAGTTGGATTTTCGTGTAATGAACAGAGGAAAAAATAAGGGCTGAAGAGCATGAAAAACAAAGAGGAGGTGAAGGTGGAAAGAGGTCAGAACATTTAAAGTGGGTCTGAGTAGCTCGTGGAAAAGAGACAGAAACTAATAGATATTGATGAAATGAAGCAAAGACAGAGTAATTGATCTGTCTGATTCGGGACAAACCAACCAGACAGCGAGGACATAACGGGTGTCACACGATTTGAGGCAAGGTCAGAGGTCGTGCAGGGTGACCTTGCTCAGGTTCAGACACTGCATCCACTTAACCTGTTAGCATCTCTGCGACCACACGCGCTCTGCTGCAGTTGTAATGAGAGGATCCTCAGAGATTTGGCGGCTGTTTACTCAAACTGATTGGAAGTCCTGAACCAACAAAAGTCATTGGTCAACTGATCCGTCAGTCCGCCGGCTCGTCTTTCTCTGTTTCGGGGTGTTTCAGGTCAGTGCGTGCTTCCATTAGTGGATGGAATGTGAAGGCACGCTCCATTTATTTGCCTCTCACACACTTTTTGGTAATTGATTCATGATTGGATGAGTGATTGGATAAGCTTCTTATGTGCTGAAGTCAAATGGCCTTATTGTGTCTGTGTGTGTGTGTGTGTGTCTGTGTGTTTGCTGTGTTGTTCTGTGTCAGCACTAAGGCAAAAGGTGGGAGTTTATTAGGATGAGGAAGGAAAGGCACACAGACACATCTCTCTCTTTCTTTCCTCTCATGAGCACAATACTTCACTTCCTTGAGCCTTTTCCTGCTTCCCATACTCACACACGCACGCTCGCGTCATCTCGCCAGGTTTGTTTCGGGGCTTTCGATGCCCGCATGCCACCTGCGACTTTGTTTGCGAAGCCAAAATCAAATAAAACGCCACATGAACACCATGTTCTTCTCATAGTGTTTGTCAGAAGTTGGGCTAAAAGGTGGACATGTTAAACTCCCCACATCAGCGCTGCAGTGAACAGTCAGCTTTTTCCACTTTTGTGCCTGTTGGCATTTTTTACTCTCGGTGACAGCTGGAAGCTGGAAAAAGCCATCGTGTGCGGACTGCTGAGTTTGAGCACAGAAGAAATGTTTAGTAAATACTGCTTTCTCCTGGCACCGATGCTTCTGCTTGTATTCTGTCAGATTTAAAAAACAATTAAGTAGTTATGGCACAAAGTGACATCCCTCAGATTATTAAGTAGAATATTAATTTGTTAATGGGGCTTTATGTCTGTGTGGGCAGACAAGCTTTTATCATTAATAAGTTACTCCTCTGAAAAATTAATAAATTAGCGAGTGAGTCTCTCACCCTGTGGATGAACTCCAACTCCAACAATCTGGGACAGACTCTGGTGATGTTAGTGCTTGTTCTGCTCTGGTGAAAAACGACACCAATGAACCAGCTCTCCACCTGCTGCAGGTTCTGGTTAGATCAACCCTCCAGTTTGCAGTGGATCTCCAGAGCAGAACGTCTAACATCGCCAGCTGCTGTCCAAGACGGAAAAGATGGGATCGGATCCCGGCTAAACATGAGCTGGGAAGGGCTGTCAAAATAAGAGTGAGAGGATTGTGCATGTGTAATTCGATCGCAGGATGACTTTGTTCTCTCAGACTAACACAAAAAATAAAATGCTGAACGTGAATTTCTCTCTGTTCTTAACACAGTTAGTACACACTGGTGGCCCACCCATGCAATGTCTATGTGTGGGAGACACTGCAGAGGGAAATATACAGGCCTATATGGGTAGACCCTTTCAGACTTTCCCTTACCTTTTTCACACCTATTGATTTACTATTGTTATAAATGAGATGATAAACATGAACAGGGAACAGAGTTCACAGTTACAGTCCAGTTGCGATTGGTCAGTCCAGGCTGCTTGTGTGGGCTTCTTTCTCATACCACTTTGCAAATGCAAACGCAGGTTGTTGATAGTGAATACAACATTAAGGAAGTGGAACACCTCAGCTCAGTAATCTTTTGCTTTTCAGTAACAGACATCTCCCAAATCCATCTCCCATGCAAACACGGTGATGCAGCAGCATGATATTAGTCTCGCAGCAGAAGTTATGTGATTGTGCGAGCCTCGTGCAGTAGTGTGAACCCAGTTTAAGTCGGATCTGCAGGTACCAGAAATTGGTCTGTAAATTCATGTCTTAAAGGGCAGTTTAGGTCTACTGGGAAGCCAAGCTACATACTCAGTGATAAAGGTCTGACAGTGCGTACTAGTTTAGTATCTAACCTGCTGCTCCTGTTTTCCAGAGGATTGCTTTACAAATATTTACAATGTTCATCATGTGCTTAATTGTTTTATATTCCTTTTATATTCCAAACAGCACAGCGCAGAGCTTAACAGCAGAGCAGGCTTCCATTCCCCTGCTAAGTAATGTCATAAATGTGACTCAAATATTCTCTAAAGTTCCAAATTATAATCACAATCTGTGTGAACAAGCTTTATAGTTGCCACGTGAGAAGAGTAAACAAATACACACAGTCTATTGGGCTCAGGAAGAAGAACCGGAGCAACAGGTTGAACTCGAGACACTTCATTGCAACCAGTTCTCAGATCCTAAGCATGGATGGTATTTTACACGTAATTTACAGTTCAGTGAAGATTAGGAAAAACACTCTTTGGTCTCTCTCTCTCTCTCACACACACCACGGGGCGTTTGGCGGGTCATGCGGAGAAGGTTACTGCTCCTGCTATGATCAAGGTAACACACCAAGTCATAAAGTCAGAGCAGCGACTCCCGTCTGGCACACACACACTCGTAGCCTTCAAAGAGAAGCTGAGTAACAGGCGTTCTAAATAAAAAGCGATAAGGCTGTCTCAGGCTGCTGTGTGTATCTGTGTGTGTGTGTGTGTGTGTGTGTGTGTGTGTGTGTGTGTGTGTAATAAACCGAGATATCTATTTCCTTTCTGTGAGTTAGGCTTGGGCTCCCTTTGGCAGACTAGCAAATTAAAGCACCTCTCTGCACTTCTTCTCTCTCATTCCTTTTGTGCATGTGTTTATATGCATGCGAGTGTGTGTGTGTGTCTTTTGGCAGCCTTGGTTGGCACACAACCATGAGGTCCATTTCATCTGCACACACACTCACTTACTCGCACAAAGATTGCTTGACAGTAAGGGCTACCCTGCTGTGCTACTTTGTGTTCATTGATTGATAGTGCCTTCCGCTGTGGGGAGTTTCTTTGGTATTATTTTATGTATGTGCGTGTGTGTTTGTGTGTGTGTTGGTCAGTTTCGAACAGACGTATCGACGTAGTCTTGCTTCCTCTCTCTGATTTGTTGAGCTCCAGTTTGATTTTCATTCTTTTTATCAGCCCTTCTTCCTCTTTGGTATATTGACCTTCTGTCTCATTTGTTTTTTTTTTATTTTGGTGTGTGTGTGTGAAAGGGAACTCCTGGCAGTTTTCCTTTCTGTTTGCTTCAGCCTGTTTCCTGCCATTTATGTTTCCCAGTGTTGCACTGCTTTCCTTAACAGCACACACACACACACACACACACACACACACACACACACACACACACACACACACACACACACACACACATCTAAGTTTTTAGCACACACTGATATGAGTGTTATGTAAACATGTATGTCTGATGTCCCTTAAAAAGCCTTAAAAGTCACCAGGATTTGCTAGCAGTTTCAGTGTGTGTGTGTACAAACTGCTCATTAAATCCCCCCTCCCTCCCCAAACCACAGCCTCTCCTCTTTTCCTCCTGCGTCCCATATACCTCCCCCTGCTCTCCCTCCTCTGTTCTCTTTTTTGTGGTTTGTTTTAATTGGAATCTGAGGTGGTAATTACAAGGAAGGCGGTAGAGGAGGAGGAAGAAGGAAGCAGGGTCGGGGAGGGGCGGTTAAGAAAGAGGGACAATGAGGAGTAGGAGGTAAGGAAAGGCTCTGTATGAAGGAGGTGAGACTGGAGACAACGTTCAAGAGTAGTTGTTGAGAATGGAGTGCTCGGTGTACTCTCAGATGACCGGGGGATTGTAAGGAGCTGCTTGTGCTTTAGTTGTCTCGCAGACTCAGGTAGTGTGGGGCCCAGTGCTTACACAGTTACTGCCTTCATATTCACAAGTATCCACCAGAAGGGGCCCTGCTACTCCCCAACACTAAAGATCATAGCACTCAGCTCATTAGACATCCTTAAACACTGATCCACATGTGTACTCATAATGTTTGCACTAAGATTTAACATTAGCTAACTCAGCTAAAGACCTATGTGAACTGAACACAAGCTTGTGAGTTAGGAATGTTCTTAAAAGACCCTACAAAACTCATTGTCACTGGTTTGCCTTTTTGAGCAACTCTCAGTCGTAATATAACAACAAAACTAATTTCTGCTCAATTCAATTTCAATTCAGTGTTATTTATAAAGCGCCAAATCACAACAACAGTCACCTCAAGGAGGTATGTATTATAAGGTAAAGGCGCTATGATATTACAGAGAAAACTCCAACAATCAGACGACCCCCTACGAACAAGCATTTGGCAACAGTGGGAACGAAAAACTCCCTTTTAACATGAAGAAACCTCCAGCAGAGCCAGGGAGGGGCCACCATCTGCCGTGAGTGGTTGGGGTGTGGGGGTAGGGACAGAGGACAAACTAATGATTAATTGTAGAGTGACGTGTAAACACATAGAGCGTGAAAAGAGGTGAATGAAGATAAACACTCAGTGCATGATGGGAAGTCCCCAGCAGCCTAGGTCTATTGCAGTGTAACTAATGGAGAGTGTTGCTGCAGTATTTTGGATCAACTGAAGGTTTTTCTGGGAATTTTTTTGGACATCCTGATAATAATAAGTTATAATAGTTGAACCTAGAAGTAGCAAATGTATTAACTTATTTTTCAGCTTCACTCTGAGACAGGATGTTTTTAATTTTAGAGATACTGTGAAAATGCGGGTAACAACTCCAAGATTCCTCACAGTTTCACTGGAGGCCTAGATTAGGCCATCCAGAGTAAGCATCTGGTTCAACACCGTGTTTCTAAGAGTTTTAGGGCCGCGCACAATAACCTCAGTTTTATCAGTCTTCAGTGATGCACAAGGCTCGAGGCGCTTCTAAACAGTAAACTTTTGAGCATGTAATTCACTACCAACGTCTGACGCACATCCCCAATCAGGATGGCACCAAACACAGTAAACCTAAGCAACAAAGCTGCGCTTCAGTAGAAGGTTAGCAGTTTCCAGCTAAAGCACGCTGATTAAAAAGGGTGTGCTCAGCGTTTGTAGAAGCATTGGTTTTATTTCAAATTACTTAATAACCGTCAGCCAAGAGAACATGATGAGGTCTGGCAGGAAGTGGTGTGCGCCCTCTAAGCTGAGCTCAGGCATCAGGTGTAGCCAATCAGCGATCAAGCCCAGGCAACACTGGAGAGAAAGGGTTGTCGAGGAGCATAACAGTGATGCAGATAAATGAGTGAGGATAGTTTGGTCTTTTTCCAAGACTGTTATGTTATGCATATTCTTGGTATCTCATTGAATCAGCTGATCGTTGAATCAGCTGGGTTACAATCTTCACATCTCATCCAGTCTTACTCAGTTTAGATTTGGTCCACTTTAGGATGCGCTCCTATATTATATTACGGTCAAATATTTTTTTTCGAAAAAACATTTTTAGTGTAAATATTCAAAAGAGAATTCATGCGATTTTTATTTCATGTCGAACGGAGCGTCTGACCATGCGCCTCGTGGAGAAGAGCTGACAGCTAAAAGAGCTCCTTCGCATCCTTCGCATCTGGGTGCAGATCTATTTCGGGGAACAGTCCAACCACTCGTGGCTAAAGCTCTGCATCCACATCTCTGTGGAGAAGCAGGAGCCATTGCTCCACAAAAAGCCCTAATGAAGATGTAAAGTCCTCTTTGTCATATGTTCACATGTCAGGGCAGCTACTGCAGCCAGTTCACAGTGAAACAAGATATTGGCAACATTTACAGACTAGTGTAAACAGGCAAGCCAAAAAAATCCCATTGGAGCACTAAGGTTTTTCTGTGTGACTGTAGCAGTATGTGTACACACACATGTAACCACTATAACACACATCTCTCTGAGGCCCTCGTGCTATTAAAATCAAGTTCTCACAACTGTTTTGTCCTGTTTCTTTGTCTTTCCATTTTCTCAAAGCACACTCTGGCTTCTTTATTTCTTGGAGCTTTAAGCGTGTCGCCCATGTTTCCCTTTGCTGGATTCATGAAAAACTTTTGTTTAACCACGTGTGTGAGCCCCTCCCTCCCTCTCTCTCTTTGTATGTGTTTTTCTTGGTGCAAGGTAGAAATGCTGAAGGCCTCAGCATTTTGCTTTCCTGCAGGGAGTAACCTGCGTTAAATGAGATACAGTAGCTGCCCCTCCTCTCCTGCTGTCTGGGACACACACACACACACTCACATTGCACACAACATTGTTGAAAGCCAGCCGTGCTGTAAGGATACATTAATGCTGATCCACATTATCATAATTGAGGTGTCTGCTGAGCCTGTTTGTGTAGTTTGTGTGTGTGTGTGGGGTCCGGGGGGAATATAGAAAGAGAGAGGGTCTTTAGTGCCAGACAGACACCATACTTTCATCTTTTAGCTTAACATTACAATAGACGACAGGCTCTTCCAAAAAATGTATGTGTGTGTGAGTAATATCACTCATGCTGGAAAAGCCTCATATAAGCCATATCACACTGATCTAGAAAGCATGCTGGCATTGTTGAGCACTGCATAGGGGCATATAAACATAGGTGATGGCATCACAGTAAGCGCACTTTATCCGGGCCTTTGTTTTGATGAAGTGAGCACAGATTAAAACTCAGATAGTCCCCACACAAAGACAGTAACGCCATTGTTTGCTCAAAATGTTCAATATTTAACCTGCTTTAAGTTTTAATGTAGTGAATCTGTTGAGACAGCACCACACAACCTCCATTATGAAACAGCGGGCTACCGACCTGATCATGATTTAAAGTTTTAATTAAAAGTTTTCGATGACATCACACCTCGGCGTGTGCAGTCAGATGGCGGCACGACATCGCAGCGGCCTCCGTCTCGGCAGATCTCATCAGCTTAAGTGCTTTTATGTAACGGCTTCCTTGCCCACGTGGAACAGAATAGAAATGAGAGCGAGAGAACTGATTAGATTAATGACATTGCTGCTCGATGTGGCGCAGAGACCTAACAAATGCATGCACGTGAAAGCTGCTAGCACAATTACAAAAAAATGGCCAAAATAAAGAAAATTGAATTTGATAATCTGTTAGATGGACTTGCCAACCTTGATGTCATCTGCAGGTTTGTTGAGTCGTTATTTGAAGCAAGACCTTTTGGCCGTTACCTCCATCCATCCATCCATCCATCCATCCATCCATCCGTCCGTCCGTCCGTCCGTCCGTCCGTCCGTCCGTCCGTCCGTCCATTCATTCATTCATCCATCCTGTCATCCATCCATCCATCCATCCATCCATCCATCCATCCATTCATTCATCCATCCATCCATCCATCCATCCATCCATCCATCCATCCATCCGTCCATCTGTCATCCATCCATCCATCCATCCGTCCGTCCGTCCGTCCGTCCATCCATCCATCCATCCATCCATCCATCCATCCATCCATTCATTCATTCATTCATTCATCCATCCATCCATCCATCCATCCATCTGTCATCCATCCATCCATCCATCCATCCATCCATCCATCCATCCATCCATCCATCCATCCATTCATTCATTCATCCATCCATCCATCCATCCATCCATCCATCCGTCCATCTGTCATCCATCCATCCATCCATCCATCCATCCGTCCGTCCGTCCATCCATCCATCCATCCATCCATCCATCCATCCATCCATTCATTCATTCATTCATCCATCCATCCATCCATCCATCCATCCATCCATCCATCCATCCATCTGTCATCCATCCATCCATCCATCTGTCATCCATCCATCCATCCATCCATCCATCCATCCATCCATCCATCTGTCATCCATCCATCCATCCATCCATCCATCCATCCATCCATCCATCCGTCCATTCATTCATCCATCCATCCATCCATCCATCCATCTGTCCAGCCATCCATCTGTCCATCCATCCATCCGTCCATTCCGTTCAATTTTTTTAGCCACTCATTCAATATATATAATACTTCCTAGAGTCAAATGTTACAATAAAAATATGACCATCATACTGTAATAAACGGGTCTTAAAACCTGCGATTGAAACCATCGACTGTTTCCGTGGTCATAAATTAAGGGAAAAATATAGAGAAGCAGAGAATTTTTCCATTGTTTTCCATACAAGCAGACTTGTTATTGCAGTTGGAGGAGTTGCCCCCTGCTGGCTTCTAGTGCATGAAGTCCACAATGTTTCTAACTTTGGTTTTGAGTTTGGTGTGTCTGCCTGGATTATTAGGTGGCCAAACTAAACATTTTAAGACCTCACATTGAACTTTGGAAGGGATAATGCTCTGCTCTTTTATATAACTCGATTATGTCATTGACAAGGAGGGCAATCAAGAAATTAAAAGTATAACCTGCTTTTTCTGCACCAGTTTAAATATTTTCTTATGCCTCTGTAATTACCTTTTAGTAGATGAACGAGTAGAGGACAGCTTTATCTTCTTGTTCACTGTTTACTGACCTCACATACTGAGACCTTTGTCGTCTTTACGCAAGCACAACGTAAAGGTAAACGAATGCAGGGGAAATCTGTTAATGAGACTGTCTGTGTGCTAATGTGTGAGGACTGGTTAGTGCACTAATAGGGAATTTAAAGCAAACACTGTAACCATAGACTCAGAGGTGAAGTGGACTTATCCCACCAAACATATGGGTCAGGTCAAAGCCTTTATGTGTATGTGTGTGTGTTTGTGCTTAAGAGGGAATTTAGGGCTAATAAGCTTGTGGTTTGGTATCTAAGGTGAATCACTTTGATAATTAATTGCAAGGCTTAAGTGTTTTCGTGCTTATGTTGATTACATTATGCAGCTCCTAGTTGCTTTGTGCAAGATTGGCAGGATGTTAAGGCACTACTTACGATTATCTCATCACACCCATGTGTGTCCTGTTGTCATGGAAGAACACAGAAGGCTTTGTTTTGGCAGGACCGGCAGTGCTTATAAGCTGAGTCTATGGTAGAACAGGTGACCTATTTACACATATGTGGCCGGAGCTGCTAAAATCAGACGTTATAAGAGTATTTGTGTTATTTGCCTCATGATTTCAGTGTCCAGTGAGTGATTAACGCCATTAATGGCTTATTCACAAACCCAGGAAACCATTACGTACCTACCTGTGTCAACAGTCTTCTCGGTACTAAATAATGACTGCGCCATGCACCGTACTGTGCTGCGTAACAGGATTTTGCAAGCTCCATAACATCCCATTACTTTGCACAGATACCAGCAGTGCAGCAGTGTTGCACATGCTACGCTTCGACAGATAGAAAGGATTTGTGAATGTAGAAGCCAAGTTAGCAGAGATCAGTCTTTGCCTGTGAAGAAAATCATGTGGATATAATAATAAAACTAGAGGAATATTATGGAGAAACTATGATTTTTGTAATGAGCTCATGAGTTGTTTTATGGGCTTACTGCTCTTAAATAGTTACAGTTCATTACAAAGTAAAGAATTACATGCAAATTACACGCACTCAGACTCGGATAAATCTTTGTGGGGGACTTTGTCAGTGTGAGACACAGAAAAACTCTAGTTCAAATTCCAAGTAACACTCTGGGAAACTCGTACATTCATGCACAACACGCTTTCCCATCATTTGGATGTAGTAATTCAATTTTTCCCAAGTTTGCATTTTTTTTTGTCCATATGGGTGCATGTTTGTTGTGTCAAGTAAATGCATCATCAGCTGACTTCACGCCAGCTCATGAGTCACCTGTATTGCACAAACACCCTTACAAAATACACACATAGTTTCAGCTTTGGTTTTAACAGCTGAACGTGAAGAGCAGGGCATGAAAAGAGTAGGAGGAGTCCCATTTAATAAGCATAATAAATGTCACTTACAGTTCTATTTATAGTGAGAAGAGTTAAAGATGTGAACTAACATGGCAAGTGAAGGTTGACCGAGGACGTGTCAGGCCAGTTAGTAGCTTAGCAGGCATGTTTTGTACGTGGACATGGATATAATTGTTTTCAGCATAAGAACTGGAGCAAGACAAAACTACTCTTTTAAAGTAGATCACTTTAAAGCGTTAGGAAAATGAGTCCAGCTCCTTTCCCTTTAAGTGCTGGTTCTGTTTGTGTAGTATACACGTTCTAAGTCACGTTGAACACCATGGGCGTGTTTAGCTTTGTCAGCTGGACTGGTTTGCATTATGAACGAGTTGGGAATTTGCATGTCATCATTGTTGTGTTTCAAACAGAGCTGCCCTCTGAGATGCCGGGAAAGACGGCATATTCTTTTAACTATAAGATATTTATAGCTTCAGATGTTAAAGTTAGGTTGCTTTTTAAAGCTAAACTTTGTGCCTTTGCAGCAATAATAGGTAACAGAAAATGCTGCTTACTGTCAGGTTTTGTGCATCTAAACTGTACTTGTAATGTAAAAATGACCCAGTGGCATAAAGTGTCTGTTATACAAAGGACTGGAATCATGATGCAAAGAAACAGTTATTTCTTTCTATTGTTACTGTTCACTTTAGTACGACAAATTTGCAACAAGAGCAGAAAATGTGTATTTTTCTCTGCAGCAAGTTGTTTTTTTTAACAGGCTTATTTGCATTGTCAGCCAGAAAGACAGAATCTGCCTGACAAGTGAATTGACACCACAGTTCAACCACAACAGCCAGAAACATTCAGACAATGTAATGTTGCTATATTTTATCAAGAAACAAGTCAGAGGTTTCAGCTGTGTGAGCTCACTTTCGACATGCCTGAATTGGTTGGTGAAGTGGGTATTTGTGTATATGCCTGCATAAGAATCATACTTGCTCTATATTAAATATAGAGAATTTGTTGCATGCTACTGTGCAATGAGCTAAGAGCCCTAAGAATGGACACCTGAATGCATTTAACCCTGACCTTTTTCTGTATATGTGGTATGCATCATGCATTTTCCCCCTCTGAATCGACACAATAATCAATGCTCATGTGTTTTTTGTATATATCTTTTGTCTTTCTGCTTCTTCTTATCGGTGCATACGTGTGTATGGATGTGGGCTAGCTCATTGCTTGTACCTAAGCCAGCTGACTCATTGCAGACCGTTCAGTGCTCCATTGCTGGACTTTAAGCCATCAAACACTGATAAACATGTCAAAAATTTGCACAGCTAATGTTATGAAAATAAATAAGAGAGGAACACAGCCACACACATGCTTCATGTCAGACGCATGCAACTAACACACATCCTTATTAGAGCATAAGGCCCAGAATATTTATAGGTGTCAAAACAATGTCATCAATTTCCACTTTTTAAAAATACAGTTTGGTATCCTCCTTTTTTTTATTTGCACACATGCACATGCTGATTAGCAGGTTCCAGGGCAGCTAAAAGCCATTACACAGACAAAGATTTCCTTGTTAGGTCAAACACACAAACACACACTCACACACATACAGAGCGATCGTAGCATTTGCCAGGAATGAGCTAAGGTTCATTAATCTTGCTTGTCCTGGAGCAAACTGACCAAATTTAACCTCTCTCTCTCTTTCACACACACACATGGAGAATATTCATGTATTTACACTTGCAAACATGCTGCTTATGCAGTTTATGTAGACTTGCATGTGCACAAACACACACGTGCACACAAGCTGACAGACAGTCGCACCACTTTGAAGACCTTTTTTAAATTTTATTTTTCACATTGTTTCCTTCTTCCCTTTGTGTAAAGCTCCTCCCTCCAGGTGTGCACATACAGGTGCAACCACACGAATGCATGCCTGCATGTGCGGTAAATGAATTGACCGAGACTGGGTGGTGCAGCTCCATTGTTTGTTTGTTTTTTGTTCTTTTAGGTCACACACAATCTGTGAATGTTGTTGTCTTATGTAGTGTTTGCACTGCTCAAACAGAAGTCCCCAAAAAACTCCAAATCAAACCTTACAAGTGATTGTTTTGGCGGTAAACAAGGATTTGACAGTGTGAAGCCGCTGCAGTGAAAAAAGCGGATTTGAGGCCTTTTGGTGATTATGAAAGCAGGGGGTATATACGGTTAAAATAGATCCATCTTGTTGTCACTGCTGTTCAAAAATCTTTTCTTTGAACTGCAAACCAATATTCTGCTGTACTTTTAAAATCGGTTGGTGTTACATTACTACTGAGGTTTTAATATTTCAGTGATGCTTAAAACAACATTATGCAACTGTTTTCTTTTTCAAATAACAGCATCAAAATAATTTAAACGTCCAAGAATATCTTTCCGAATGTCTTTTCTGGGAAAAACGTGTACATGTTACAGCTCTGTTATATATATAAAATTAGGTAATAATGCATCTCAGTATAAGGCTATTATCATGAAATAGAAATAATAACATTAGCATATGAAATCGAAGAGGACCAAGTGACCAAGCAATAGGCTAGACTCAGTAAATCTTACTAGCATTTAGCTGTTGGTTAGTGCTTTGCAAAACAGATGCTTGGTTAACCCTCATAGCGTTGGACAACCTAATGATATGATCTGACTTGTTTTGTCTGCTAATATTAAACTTGCTTGATTTTGGTCTATAGCAGCAAAGCTGGCAGCCTGCTATTTGTTATCACAAACCAACTGAATCTATTTTGACAGAAGATTAGAAGCTAACCTTCTGGCTTGCGGCCTAGCTAGACGAGGTCATTCAGCTATGAAGATGGCTAGCTTTACTTAGCCAAATCTGCTTTGCTTAACTGCTATTAATGCTTACAACAATACATACAGTACAAAAATGTCTTCTACCATACGTAGCATTAGATTTGTATTGTAAAAATGTGTATTTCATTACATTTTCTGACCTTGAATCAATATCTTACATTTTCATTATATAGGCCTAAATACAGTGTAAATTAGTTGGACACAACATGCTCGTTGTTAAAATTGCTTGTTTTGTTTGAGATGTTGATATTCAAATGTGATATTGCACTTGTTGCATGGGGAATTGCGCTGGTGCCGTAATCCAGGCAGTATGTAATGTCTCATTATCCTATCCTTACAATTTATGGCTTCAGAGGACCATAAGTTCACCACATGTTGCAGTTCCTTTGAATTTTGTTTTTGGCAGAGGAATTACCTGTGGGTTAGTTTAATCTGTAATAATGAACAATTCAATAACTAGATTTTGATATGGGCTCAAAATAAGCAGCAGTATTGTATTCTGTGCATTGGAATACACAACAAGGATTAAAGGAATCCTTATGGAAGAATTAGAACTATATCATCCAGGAGTGTGGGCATGGTGTAAAAAGGATGAAGTGAGGTGTTTCTAGGATTAGTGTCCTGTATGAGAGAGGATAAAAAGGGAGAAAAAACTGGAGAGAGGACAGACGGGCAGGAAATGAAAGTAAGAACGAGAGAAAGGGAGGATAGTATTTTTTAAGTAAAATTTGGATCAAGTCAGTGGAATAGATGATCCCTCTATCTCTGGGCACAACCAGAGATAGAGGGATCAGAGTGAGAGAAAAAATAGGAGGAGAGATAGCGAAGCTACAAGGAAATTTTCTCATCACTGGGAGAAAATGAAAGTGGATGGAAGGAGAGGAGAAAGATGAGAAACAAGGGCAGGAAGTCAAGACGAGCTGTCATGTCCTGTAGACTGATGGCAGCCTGAGAGGAGGAGAGATAAAAGGAGGAGTTTTTTCCTTTCCCTGTCTGTCTCTCTATATCACACTGTGTAACCCGCTCTGTCTCTCCCTTTGGGTTTAATCAGGCGGACAGTTGGTCCGAGCCGATCCGGGGGGGAGATTTATCATCACCGGGCATTAATCTGTGTGACAGGGGCTTATTAGATGAGAGCGACCACCCCTGCTGGCTTACACAGTGGATGGAGCCGGCCCTGACAGAGTGAGGTGGCCGAGGGGAAAGTCACACTGTGGGGAAGCCAAAAAAAAACCCTCCCCCCAAAGAGACGGTGATTTAACCTTAAGAAAGCGGGGAGGGATTTATTTTGGTTTGCTCTGATGAGAGGAACTGCTGTCTCTGTTTGGAAGGTCAGCATCAGTTATATGTGCACTGGAAGCTAGTGCTGTCCAATTCCATTTTTACTGCCGTGTGTGTGCGTGCATGAATGACACAGAAACACACACGTAGTGCATGCTCTGTATGTGGATTGTACCAAACACATATTGTTGTGTGTGTGTTTGTTTGCACACACTGTCCTTGTACACGAATGACTGATCTTTAGTGCTGATTACATAATGACACAGCAGCTCTCCAGAGTGTGTGTTTTCTGAGCAGCACAGGGTCTCCTCAGGCAAAAGCAAAAGTTATGAGACTTATCCTTTCAATACTTTATACAGTCCTGGCAGCTTCTTCATCTTTTTTACCGACCTGCAATTTAGTGAGTCTCTTTAACTCATCTGGAGTTTTAGTGGTAGGGTTTTTGTCATTTGGGCAAAAAGCAGCTGAAAAGAACATATATCACCTGTGTGGTGATACTACACTGTGCTGACTCACAGTCCTTTGAGCTAACAAAGAGGTGCAGACTCATCAGACCAAAGACAAGATTAGCAGATCATTAATATACTTTAATAGATTTTGAAGGAGCTTATTTAATATTTTGAGGATTTAACTGTGTCTGCTTCAAGTACACAACATTGTTTCCAAAAGAAATGCCACTAAATAAAAAAAAAGATTGCACACGGTTTGTACTTGAACCATTTGAGAGTGTCAAAGCTATTTTGATAAATAATAGTTGCTTTGCACCAATAACACTGAGCCTCATGAGCATTAGGTACTGTTTTATTAAAAAAAGTCACATCAATTGCAAGCGGGCAGAATTAGAGTATAAGCAGAGCCTTTTTACCCTCTGAGGTCAAAGTCATCATATGTGCTAAGCCTAACCTTAATCCTACCCAGCACTTTGGGACAGCAGCACCAACCATTGCTTGCAAATAAAGTAAAACAAGTACCTGAATCCCAAATATCTATTCACACTGAAGCCAACATTTTTAAATTTTGTGTTGTTGTGTTGTAAATGTAAATGTCCAAAGTTATAACAAATCTTAAATGTCCAAATCCGAGCATCTGAGTAGAGGTCATTGAGGTGAATGGCTTAAAAAAATAGGTCCTGCAATATGTTTTATGGCGGGCTGTTAGGAGGAAGCACAGTGAGGATGTTGGCACTGTAAAAGCAGCATTCCAGGAAAAGGCTCAAGCGAATGCACCTACCAACTTCTCCAGCTGCCTGTACATTGCGACTGTATCCAGAAAATATCTGTCTCCTTCTTTCTCTTCCTTCCTCATCTTGTTTCTTGGCACTACGAAAAGCTGGCATGTTGTGGCTGATGATTGACCCCCCCCCAACCTGACCCAATTTTAGTCTTTCACAGCATACGTGCACGCGGATACACGCGCATGCTTTAGTGGAGTTGTAGAACAGGTCCTGCATATTTGTGTGACTGGCAGGAAAGAGTGTGGGGGCGGATAGTACCTGGGGATATGGGTTCTCCATAATAGCCTGAAGCCAAGTGTACAGTGCAGCATATATGTACGTGTTCTCTTTGTGATCATGCTTGTGTCTATGTTTCTTTTGTGTTTGTTTTGACTATAAAATGGTCTAAAAATGGTTTAAAAAAGTGTGATTTTAAAAATACATATTTTCATTGTAAACTCTCGCATTCGTAGCTTGTTTATACTACATTTTTTCTTTTACACACTCACGCTCTCTTTGCCCGGTAGATTTTGACTGTATATTTGTGTAACCTGCTAGCGGTTCGCATCTTCTTACAACACAAAACACTTCCTGCTTCCTGTTTCCAGTCGGTGAAATGTACTTTGGATCCAGTTAATTTCAAGAGAAGCTAAGAGAGTAATCAGACCTGTTTTCTAGTCATTGTCCATGGTCCATTGTCGTCTTCCTCTAAAGTAATTACCAAAGATTTAAAAAATACCAGCCTGAATTTAGTTTCACCTTTTTTTTGCATTATTTCCATCATATGCTACTCCTCCTTTAACAAATTGTCAGTCACACAGTGTGGTAGCTGCAGTCATCACCTCACTTTGGTTTTGGTTTGGTTATTTTTGTTGAGCAGACTTTCACAGGATTCATGGTACACTGAACCACTTCCTGTTGCACATGGAACTGACTACCTCCCGCAGACCTTGTTGTGTTCCTTTGTTTGCATTTGTGACTCCTCCTTGAAGCATGACCAGAAGAGTGGAGTTCATAAAACACAGCCATTTACATAGACACGGTTTGCATAAACCAATCCAAGAGCTTTTCCTGCACTACCCGACACAGTGTGCGTCTCTATTGTATTGGAGATGGTGTCAGGAAGGAAAGCCCCGCCTCTTTATTTCCCCTTGTCGCCCAGAGTGACGATGACATCACAGAGAACGCTGAAGCTGCATACAGGGCATCGTGGGAAATGACTTTTAGACCCCTGGTCAACAAGACTCACGCAGGCGCACACGCAAACACGTCCTCGTGTTGTATGGATGCATGAAGAGGAAGAAAGAGAATGAGATACATGGAATCAGGTTAAGGGGCTGGACTCATGGGACTCCCATCTCCAGAGTTGGTGATATCGTACCCATGTCAGCAATTTGTCACTGCATGCATGTGTGTGTGTATGAGAGGGGGTGAGGGGATAGATAAATGGATGAAGGCAACCCTACTGACATGATTAATGTCTACACACAGTTTTCAAGTGTCTATTGTTGTTAGTTAGTGTGTGTGATGCAGCCAATCAGTATGTGTCAGGATTACAGTAACATTTATTGAAGTTCATTAAAGTAAAACCCATCTTTGTAGCATCAGCAGTGTATGTAATAGAAGCAAACTACTGCTTGTACGGCTCCATGATAAATGTACAATGAGAAAATTGTGCATGAAAAAAGCTCATATTGTCTGCAGCAGCAGAGCATTGTCCGCAGGACCTCCTGGCCTTCTTCCTCCCCGAAGAAACCACAGCAAATAAGAAAATAAGAAGAAATACAGAAATGAAATAGCTTACGTATTTGATTTATGTAATTCAGCTAACTGTGTACGTGTTCTATATCAGTAAGTCTCTGCAGCATGTTGCTGTCACTTAGGGCTGTGCTTGTTTTACATGTCCAGTTATCATTTTACCATTTTACTCAAAACACTGTGTGTGTGTCTGTCTGGAAATAGGCGAAGTACAGGTAACATCAGAGTGATGTGACACCAACGTTACTGTGAGGGTGATCAGTCTGAAACCACAGACTGGCGACATTATGGCTTTCTGTATCTCACAAGGTAGATCAGGCCATCTACTAATTGGAAGGTCGGTGGTTCAATCCCTTGCTGCTCCAATCTGCATCTCAAATATCCTCGGGCAAGATACTAAACCCAAGTTGCTCTCCGATCCATCCATTGGAGTATGAACGTACGTGAATGTTAGATAAAAAGGACTTAGGCAGAAAAATTGGAAATTGTATAAATCGCTTTTAGTGCTCAAATAGAGTAGAAAAGTGCTGTATAAGAACCAGTCCGTTTACCAAATTGACCCCAAACCCAACAGCGCTCTTAAAGTCGGCATTGTTCGTGAATGAATCCAACCTGAATCTGGCAGCGATGCAGTAGCAGTTCTGTCGCTGCAGGAAGCTTAGAAATAGACCAGCACATAAGACCTGCTAAAACAAAACCCATTTTTCCACTGGCTGGCTTTTGTAAGGCCTTCAGACCTTACAAAAGCCAGCTGTTCGTAAGTGGGTTTTATGACCTTTGGACTGCTTTCCGCTGGTCTTCCGGCTAAGTGTCTCCTAAGTATGTACGTTCATATTTAATGTGCAGTGTGCTGCAATCTTCTGATTTATACCTACAGCGCGAAAACAAACTCAAGCGCAGATAAATTGTCATAATTTATTTCATAATGTAATATGCTTTAAATTGGATTCTGTTTGCTTCTTCCTTACAAAATGAAATGCTAAAGGCAATTTTGTGAAGATGTGGCATAAAAATGCCAAATAATACATAGCCCTAAATTGAGCAAATATTTTATTTGCTGAAACTATTTAACAACGTAAAAATACATAAAGATACACAAGTAGGAATTTTGAATTAATCAGAGAGAGCGCAGCGGGTTAGTGTTTAGTTCAAACAGCTCGTAAGCTGGAGACAGAAGAGAAACTTTTCTAAAGTACGTGTTCACTTACAAACTTCATAAAACATTCACAGACCTTAAAACATGCATCCAGTGCTGCTGGGAATTCTCTGTTTGTTAATAAATTGTGCAAAATGTTTGCAGTTCTTTCGTTTTTATCAGTGTGATAAGCACAAGTATTTTAGGGAAGTGCATTTTTAGATGCTTTATATATAATTGAAAAAACCAAGTGTGCAGAAGAAGATATGAGCTCATACGCAGGGTCTGAGTGTGGGGGAGGGAAATAGCCAAGAGGTAAATCGCTCTTTATGGATAAAGCTTCAGAGGTAAAATCCGCCATCCATATAATGATCGCTGTGTGTGTATTTGTGTGTGTGAACACACTATATAAATGCAACCTTTTTGCATCTTTCTCAGATCCTCTTAACAGCTGATGGTTTCTAAATGTCACGCCATCATTTTCTTGACCCTGCAGGCAACTATATCGTCTCTTTACCTTCGCCGTCAGTATCAGGTGGGGGGATAAAACAGATGCAGCCCCGAGAGTGTATCTGTGCCATTTCCCAGTGCTCAAAGTCATATTTTTAGCGTGAACTTATAAACATTTATCCAAGCACTTCGGCAAAGGAAGTGGCAGTAAATGAAGAACCCCTGGCTCTCTCTGTGCACCCATAGGTGGGAGTGGAAGATATTGATTTCTGGTCAAGCATTAATCATGTGAGTGGCAGAAAGAGAGAGACAGTATCTTCCTGTTTATTCACAGAATCACCGACCTCTACAGTTTTTACTAATACCCTTATTTTCATTCAGAACCAATACAAATGAGATATCGTGTGTTCATTTGGTGGTGAAGCAAAGTTTCACACCGCAATATGCAAGTGCACGCAGCTGCATGAATTTGGTGAATTTCACATCCTATGACTGCATTAACCACAAAGCACAGCTCACAGCTATTTGTAGTTAATAGTAACACTGTTTCTAAAAAGTCTTCCAAATTTCTTTTCTGCATCTCCTCTGTAAGAAACGCGTAGCATAAAAATAGATAGAGGTTGAGATGTTCTAGCAGCGCAGCTCGGTAGAATTGTTCAGGTAGACCCTACGTGTCTGGTAAATGTCCACATCTTGAGTTTTACTACAGGAAGAAACTTAATGCAAAGGAAAAGAAACTTGTTCACACGAACGGTTTGTTTTCCCCTTCTGCCTCACAGCCTGAAGTGCCTGTGAGATCCTGCCTTCCTTATTTCAGGCTGGAGACTATTTCAAGTTGACATCTAATCAAAATGAGTGAAAAGGTTTGGAAGGAGGACACTGACAGTTACAACTCACACTGCACTGCATCTTTTTGCAAAGAGGAAGAGAGTATACGTGAGCTGCACCTCTGTGTTAGTGGCTTTTCGCCTGCAGGGAAATATAAATCCCGACCTAAACTTGATGTTCACTGCACGGAAACGGCACATGTAACTCAGTCCATCGCTCGCTTCCTGTAAGTGTCAGAAGCCGTCGTAGCAGCATTTTGTAAATGTTGCCTTTTTGTTAATTAAAATAAATGTGGAGGCTAAAAGCATTCATCCGCACACAGGAATCAGACCCTGAACGCCCCGCAGCCACGCTTGAACCGGCTGAACTGCATCTCACCCCTCGTCCTGCTTCATTTCAAAAGTTTTAAATAAACAATCTTCCATGATTTCTGCCCCGCTCCACCGCCCCGTTGTTTAAATACTCTAACTGCCACTAACACGGAGACCTGAACTCAGAAAAACACAAAACTTTGTGTTTAATGCTTCGTTGGAAGTCAGCGATGGGTGCACGCAGAATGTGTGCGTTTTAACCCGTGTTACACAGCCTGCTTGTGTTTATATATGTGTAGTCATAGACACTGCAGTGAATCAGCACAGGAGCTTCAGTCATGCGGATGTAATAGGTATCATTTATTTAGCACAGCTTCTGTGTGTGAGTTTGTGCATGTGTGTGTTATATACGGTATAAGGGTAAGCTGGTTTCTCATTCGTCTAAGATTACTGGCACGATAATGAGTCCCATTTTCATTACTGTGTCAAACCATCTTCTTGAACCAGAAAACACACACACACACACTCACACACAGACAAGGTACTGAACGTGTGAACAAGTGCTGATTGCACATGTCAAATCACTGTGCTTTGGACTTTGGAGTCCTATGTCGGGCTATTATTTGAAGTTTTTATTTAGGCCTTGTGTTAGACTTCCTATTTTTATTCACTGTGCAGTTAGATTCATGCAAAAAAACTGAGACAAGCTGAGAAAATGGGTGAACACTGGCAGCATGTGAGAAGCTGCCCAATTCCTTGCTGGCTGATGAGTCCTCTCCCCATCAAAAGTATGATTTGTTGCTCTTAAAAGCATAAAAAAGCATGAAAATTATGTGTTTATTGAAAAAAAGCAATTGCGATGTCAGCCACAAACAGTTAAATATTTGTTTTTGAGAAGGTTGTTTAGTTTTCCGCCAATGTGACAGGCCTGCACGTCAGCCTGCTCACGGAGAGAGCGGTGACTGTGTGGTTTGTGTGACACGATATCTAGAAATAGAGGTTTATCTGATGCACGTACATACAACAAACAAACTACCGATATGTATAAAGTTTTTCTCTCGCACACACACGCACTCACTCGTGCCCTTATAGATCCAATATTTTTGTCTGTAGCTTTTTATTGATGTGACCTAATTTCATTAAAGTGCCCCCAGAAGCCAGGAAGCTGATAGGTTAGGTGTCGCCGAGTGTTTTTGTCATATCAAATTCAGGTGTGGTCAGTTACGCTCCAACTACAGCACAAGAACTCCAGCTGCTCTCGTTTTCATATCGATGCCGTAAACAGGAAA
The DNA here is from genome assembly GCF_057382275.1 of Copadichromis virginalis. Classification (NCBI taxonomy): domain Eukaryota; kingdom Metazoa; phylum Chordata; class Actinopteri; order Cichliformes; family Cichlidae; genus Copadichromis; species Copadichromis virginalis. The sequence continues at coordinate 50,649,359 of NC_140620.1, forward strand.
TGTCTTAATATACTCGACTTTCTAGAAATATCGAAACATTATCGGCATTTATGTGATCGGCATGCTTGAAATGAACTTAGCAATTCCTTCGTGGTGCAACAGGAGCAGCGTGTATCTGAAGAAAATCTGCTTAAAATTTATTGCACTTTGTGACGGACGAATTTATCAGTGAATATAACCTGACAGTTATCAGACAGCATCAGATGCAGATAGATGATCTGAAGCACGGCAGGCCTCTTCATGTTGCTATGCCGATGCAGATCGTGGCAGACAGTCACTGAATATTGTAAAGTCTGCTGCATAGATAGATATTTGAGGTTGTACTGATCTTTTGTTCACTTAAAAATAATAAAAAATCACATGCCTTGATCTCTTTAAACTCATGCTTTATTTATGCATGATTGTGTGTCTATGAGGAGTGGCTCTTAAGTTATTCAAGTCAATAACAGATCCGGGGTAGACAATGATTTGGGGGCAGGGAATTCACAGTGCAGCCTTCATTCCCATGCAATATTTGATTCCCTCACACACTTAAAGCCGTGTTTGTCTTGCCTTTGTCTCTGACCCATGCGGGATGAGTTTTTAATTTATGTTTGTACTTTAGCCGAGGGATTATATCACAGGCATCTAAGTTTTAATAACCTCGGCGATCATAAAACTACATTGAAAATTAAACACGCTGATTAAATTCCTGGAAACGATGACAATTTTATCTAGCAACACATTTTTCACCCGAGCTACACGACACAACTTACAATGGTTCGTTTACAGTTCGTCACCAGGCATATTATAGCTGTCACCTGTGACATCCATCATCTGGGTGGTAGCTGTGGTAATTATTTCCCCAGATAACTAAAGGCAGTTTAGATTGTTTGTTGTTGGTGTCGTTTTTGTCTTTCCCAGATAGATAAATCTTCCAGAAAATCCCGATAGCAGCAGCAGAGATGCAATGTTTGCCGCATCATCTGCTCTTTCAGAGAGTTTCCTACAGCAGAGCGAGCGATATCTGCTCTGCAGACACGCAGAGGACCTCAACATCCATTTCACAAGAACACTTAACCCAGTGACCTTTACTGCTATATATTACCTTAGACAGCAGCACTGGCGGTACAAGTAGTACTCAGGAAATACATCTGCTTTAGTTTCCTCACACCATGTGTTGTGTCTTTCCTCCTGCAGCTTCCATCTCTCTCTATATGCGCTTTCTTATTTCTCTCAACTTCACAAGATAATATGACAAACAAAGAAAGAAAAAAAAGATGTGTCTGCAAAGCAACACAACACAAATACACAAAATCCACGTTTTTATTGATATTCAAATCATGTTATCATCCAGAACTAAGTGGGAAAGAGTAAAGTGTTTAGTGGGTGCACAGTAACATCAGCAGAAAACGCAGTGATCAAAATGCGATCAGCTATACTCATCAAGCAGTGGAAATTAAAAACAAAATCATGCCTTTAGTTCAGGTCTTTGATCACTGTTTGAGGAAGTATGATATTCAACTTTAAATGTAGACGTTTTCTTTGTCAGTTTAAGTGATGGTTTCTGTGGATCGCAGTAATTAGGACGGAAACATGCTGAACTTCACTGAATAGTGACTTTTCCTGGATAACTGTGATCAGCGACAGTTGTGGCACTCAAAGCTTTACAGACATTACATGCAGCATTTTCTAATGATTGTTTACCGTAAAGCCTGCAACGCTGATTATTTTCAATTTCCCACATGTAACGGGAGCACACACGGGAAAGAAACGCTTAAGGAGTCGTTTACGTTCGGGGTCGTTCTCCTGCCTGGAGTTGGTGATGAGAAGGTGGACTATTCTAATCTCCGTGAGGGTAAACGCGTAGCTGAAGCCAGCCAGTAGCTTTGTGTACTGTAAATAATGTCACGTCATGTGTAGGCGGTTTGATCAAAAATGTAAAAACAGCAATTTGCTGTTTGTGGTGGGTTATGTGCCAAACTACTGGGGCTATATCTTGATGCAGTGGGATTGTTGAGACTATCCATCATTGGGAACTTGCCAAGAAACCAGTGGAGATGGCAGGAAACTCGTGACGTTCTCTGTTTTAGTATAAAGTAACAAGGTGAGTATCACAAATGGAAGGATTTGGGTGTTTTTCCTCCGTGTCTCATTTATTGTCTTCTTAAAGTGCAATGTGCTATATACCTAAACATTGTTGCTGAATAAGCACATAACCCGTGGGGTCGAGCAGTGGCCTCAGCACGGTAATCTGCACCCCAGAAACTTTTTCAGGAATACTTTTCAGAGAGTCATGAGCCTGTGGGGTGAAGCTCCACCCCACAACCACACTCTGATGCGTCAGAACCACATTTGTGATTGACTGCCTGTTTATTGTATGACTTTTATTGGGTTGCTACCAAAATTTATATAGGAGCAATCGAAGGTATTTACAGGTGGCTTGTTTGTATTTGCTCATCATGCCCACTTTATCTCCCAATTGCTTACATTTTCTCCCTCTCTTCCACTCTCTTCTCTCGCTGCCCCCTTTCTAGTTCCCTCTACTTAGTACCTTTATTTATTCACATTCCCCTGTGTCTCTTCCCCTCGTTTCCCTCTCGCTTTCTGTTTTTCTCCCCCTTGTGGAGTACCTGCTGTGATTCGGTGGTATGCTAAATAGCTTCTAAAACTGCTCACACACAAGCTGCGATGGAGCGAGGCAGTGAACTGCTAGCAAATGCAATTTTGAAGGAGCATCAAAACAAACTGGGATCCAGCTGACCTTGACAATGCAGCCAAGTACGGAGGGAAGGATGGGTTGAAGGGAAATAGGGAGCGAAAGAAGAAGGCAGGGAAGCAGGAATCTGTATTTCCAGCAGGAAACATTTAATTCTCCCTCTCTGTTTTGGGAATCTCTGTATGTTTTTGTTGTGTGAGACTGGTTTCTGTGCAGTTCCAAGGCTGTTAACCCCCCTATCACTGCACACACACTCACATACTACCGATACTGAATCTCAAGTGTTATCAGTTGTGCTGCTAAAAATATGTGAGAGAATCAGACAGTAAAGAGCAAGGGGTCATAGGTCACAAAGGGTGTCATGTTTATGTCACTGTCTGGTGAGAACTGCCAGAGTGGAACCTTGAATACAAATACACTGACAGCCACATGGTGAGGTGTGTGTGCTTGTATGTTTTAACGCGTGTGGTTTATTCAGTGAGTGAAGTTAAAGCTCGGGCTTTATAGTTGAGAAAGAGACAATTTGGGTAATGAGAGACAGAGAGGCATAGAGAGTCACTTGTGTCTTGGCAACAATGTGTCCATTGTTCTTTAAACTGAAAAGGAGAGGAGTGGAGAAGCGAGGTGAGGGAGCTGCTGAGAGCATCCTCCTCAGGATGAGCTGCTCTGGGAGCGCCAGCAAAGTCTCAGATCTATGAAGAGCACTAACTACTGTACCTGGAGAAAGGCCAAGGTCGGACAAAGAGAGGAAATGAGAGAAAGATTGATGGCGGCGGTTAGAAAATATTTCACGATAGACCTTTGAGGGTTATTGAGTTTGCATTTTATTCAAGCTAAAACACAGATCATGAACCTTTAATGCACTGAGTGCTTTATGCATTTTGGCATTGACACAATGTCCCTAACAAACACTCTCGTAGCCTCAGGGTTAGTCACTTCTTAGTGGTTAAATGTCGGTCGCTTTGATCCGTGGTCTGTGTCAGGGGCCAAACTCAGTTCGACACACTGTCCACTTTGTTCTGTGCCAAGAATAGACCGAACCCAGACATCATGAACAAAATGGATGCTTTGGAGGCAACGTCGGGTCAATGTATGTCATTTTCAATCTTTTAGGTTTTAAAGAAAGGGTTACTTTAATTATATATCGCAGTAGCTTAACAAAGTAGGTTTTTGGGCAGACAGTGAAGGAACAGCTGCAGAAGTGACACGTGGTTCATCTTTGTCAGGGAGAAACAGATGCAGGTGATGTGTCTTTCAGTCACATGATTCCTATAATACTGTACATGCACGTTTGCTGTTGCTTTTGCAATGACCCGTCACGTTATTGTCCCCCCAAAAACACTTCCGTTGTGTTTTGCGAGGTCGTTTTTTGTGAACCTTTGCTACATTTTTAGTTTTCATTGTGTTTTATTCAACTTCTGCTGTGTTTTGTGTGCTTTTGCAACATTTTGCTGGTGTTTTCTTAAATTGACCTCTCAGGGCCACCGTAATAATCCACTTCATTCAACCCTCAAACTGATCCTCAAACTAGGGTGCAGGCTCCTTGCTGGTGCATATAATATATGGATTTGACTTAAAAGAATAAAACAAACAAAAAAACTGAAAGATTTAAAAAAACATTTAGTTTACATTAAAAGAAAATTGGACTTTGCTTCATTTTATTTGGCTTCTCACATTAGAGAGAAGAAGAAGTATCAGCACTCTAACCTTTTCATATTTCTCATAACTGCAAAGCTGCCACCTAAAAAAATATTTGTCTGGAAAAGATGGTTCATGCTGGGTTTATAAAGTTGGTTTCATGTGATGCAAATGTTCATGGAAACAGATGTTGGTGTGATTAAAGGGTTAGGCTGTGGTATCTAGGATGTGGGGTCACCTGTGGGTGTGTATGTGTTGCAGTGGCTTTCGCAAATGGCTCAGTGGAAGTTTTTTTTTTTTTTTTTTTTACCTTTTCTGGTTTCCACTAATGTTAATGAGGACGACTGGTGTGTTTGTCTGTGTTTTTACTGCCATTTAATCACTCCATGCCTGCTTTTCATGGCTCTCCCTGTGTGTTAAACTGCTAGGCTCAGCAGTCACAAGTCTCTTTATAATTAGCCTTTGTCATTATCATTGCTGTTATGGTAGAAACCGCTCTTCCCAGTCGCTCCTGATAACTCCTAACCCCCAGTGTTTTGCCTGACTTTAATTTTTTTTTAACTCTTTCTGAGACAAAATGTGATAGAGGAGCAGCATGTAGAATTTTGTGACTCCTACCAGATATGTTGCAGACTGCAATCAGTTTGATGCAATCAGACCTTTCTCTTTCCTCAATGAGAACCTAAGCTAGCGGCGAAAAACACAAAATCCCCTTCATAGAACCAGTGTTTGATTCGTCCGTTGTGGATTACTGTTGAAATATGACAATGCAACATAGTTAACATAGTGGATGAGTGCCTGCTGCCTCTGTACATATGAATGTCTGACACTAGATTTTCCTAAATTTGATCACTGGACTGTCCTTGAACAATGATGACGTCATTATTGAAGATATGGAAGAAAAAGAAGCTGGGAGAGTGGCTGCAGTGCGAATAATGATGGATACTAGTTGTGATGAGAGACTGAAAAGCTGAGTCCTAAACTTCTGTCCTCTCAGCCAACCAGGCCAACAAGCAACTAACTGATCTATCTATTATTGATTACCTCTGTCTCCCTTCCCTCTTAGTCTCTATTACTATCTGGTCCACTAATGGACATGCTGCTGGCTTGCTGCTAAAAGCTGTTTTCAGACCATAAAAATGAAAGGCCATACTGCCCTTTCCCCTCTTTTTTTCATGCTATTGTCCATTTTTGATCAATCTGTCATCTTTTTACAAACCAGGAAGTGAAAATGGGAGAATCACATGTCACCCGAGCATATGGGAGAGGAAATTTGCTATAAAACACACAGAGAGTGTATGTAGCTGACGTTAACATTGCCATTATCAGCAGTGGACAGGAAACTGCCTGTTAATTATTTACTACAGTCTCCACAGTTAGCACTCATACTCTTACTCACTGCTCATTATTGTTCAGCAGTCTTTGAAGAAAAACCCCTGTCCTATATTTTACAATAAGCAGTCATTTTCACCTACTCTTTGTGGTGAGGTTCACATTTACCCATAAGCCTTAGTTTTTCTATTTTAAACAAGGTGTTCTTTTAGTGGTTTGGGTTTTTCAGAGTATTAGTATCAGTTTCCAGACGTCAGATCACCACGTGGAAAGCAGTTGCTTTCATCATTAAATGGGTCATCTTTAAACATGTCAGCCAGCGGCAAGCAGCAGATTAGAAGCATTTCAGTAGATACGGTCAGTGTGTGCATGTGTGGGCTTGTGGTTTTACTTTCTATAGGCCTGCCAGTTGAGCCTCACTCAAAGTATGACATGTGGCTTGAGGCTGCAAAGGTGACCCGCGTGTGTCACTGACCAGCTGCTGCCTCAGAAACTTGGGAGTGTGTATGTGAGTGTGCCATCGTATGCTGATGTTCGCTGCAGCTGTGTGGTTTGTGCAGCTTTAATGAGAAATGTGTGGGGTCTCTGTGGGGTTGTGGTGGTGTGCAGGGCGGGTAAAGCTAGCTAAGATTTAAAGCAGAAAGAACTACAAGAGAAATGCAAGCAGGTCACAGATTTTCCAGTAGCACAGACACACACATGCGCAGAAAACTTGCACGATGAAGCGTACAAATCAGCCTGTATCAACTGGTGTCTGTGTGTGTGTGTGCATAAATGTGTGTATATCTTTGTCTGCCACAATATATACTAGAATCCAGCAAAATGCATCAGGTGGTTTCTGTTTGTGTGCATGGACACGTAAAGATCCGATTGTTTAATCTCACAGTATTTGGCTTGTGTCCACGTAACCCTCTCACTCTCTGTCTCTTTAACACTGATTTCTTGCCTTTTCTCTCAGAGCACTGTTGTTGTTTTTCTCTGTACTCATGGGAAATCATCTGTAGCAGCAATATTACTCAACTGAACAAATAACACAAGCCGTGTGCTCATTCACCAGTGTGTGAATGTGTGTGAATGGGTGGATGACTGGATGTGTAAAGCGCTTTGGGGTCCTTAGGGACTAGAAAAGCGCTATATAAATACAGGCCATTTACCATTTACCATTTACCATTCAATCAGAAACAAAAAAACGCTTTCCGCCATCTGTAAATTCTCAGGAGAAGAGGAGTTTGATGCAGCAGCGGCATTTACCGTTTAACGCATCTTTGAAGGTTTGAGCAAATGAGACACTAAATACATAAGTGATGTCTGTATATAAATGTTGCTTTTGTTCTAAGTCATTACACAAGAGGTTAAGCTGATAGCGATACAGCGTCTTGCATTTGAGCGCAGCAAGTAACGCATTCGAAGTCAGAAGGAGGAAAAACAGCATGACACGAGCACTGTCGCGCAGACCTTTACAAATTCTTTAGATGAAGCAGTTTGTGAAGGAAACTCTGAACTGCTCCTGATTTGCATGTAATTATGTGACTTCACAAGTACATGTTGTCTCAGTTTAAGGGGTTGACGAGCCAAAAAGGATCCAGAGCAGCTGTTCTAGTGTGACAGATATTTTGGCTGCTCCTGCTCTGTTTTGGCTTTGGAGAGTCTCTAACTGTTTAGTCTGAGTTCGCCGGCCAGAGATAAACACAGTGAGGCAGGTGAGCTTGTCTTTGTGTGAAGGATGTTACTGCGTCATGCGGTAACACAAGTTTCCAGCCACGTTTCTTTCTGAATTTAATGATTGTGGGGGTTGATATTAAATACAAGACCAGACTTTTTTGTTACCCCTCAGCTGTAAAAGGCTGACGGGGTATTAGTGTCTCCCCCCTGGATGGGCGGCATAGATGCTTAAGTTTACAAATGCGATAACTCGAAAACCAGTCGAGAAAGGATTTTGAAATTCATACTAATTCATACAAATAGGTCTATCTATTAAAAAGTCTCGGATGAGTTTGAATCTTAGTTATGTTGACCTCAAAGTCAAGGTCAGTGGTCAAGTTTTCGAAAAATCTTGTGAATGCAAGAAGAGTAGGAAGAAGAATGAGGATTTTCAAACTGATACCACAGGTGTGTCAGGAGGCTGAGAGGTCGTGGATTTCTTTTATTTTCACGAGCCCTATCAGGGTCATTCTTTCACCTTTCCATAGGCAGGCAGTTTATTTTAGGCCTTTTATTTTTATGTAATAAATGATCAGTGATATTAAGAGATTCTTAAGTTATGTAATGAGGCAGTACAGTCTTACTGTAAGATAAAAATAGCAGGGTTGTGTTGACTCAGTGACTCATTCATACAGGCTCTCACTCTTTCTTGCACATATACATACATATACACATATACACTGGGCTGTATGTACACACATCTCGTGTGATCAAGATGGCGCCGAGTATGGCAGCCTCGTCGCGAGCTCCCCCAAGCAACGGCTTTCTTCTGTGTTTAATTTTACTTTTCCTTTATTTTTTCACGAGCAGCACTTGTCTCCTTGTGTACGACCGACAAACCTTACTGGACATAAAATACGGTCTTTCTTATAACTTTCCGGAGTTCAAGTTTTGCAACACAGACGCTCCGTTTGCAGACCCCCCATTTATCTCACCTGAGACGCCTTTGTTCTCTGGCCCTGGAGGCCGCAAACGCCGACGCAGAGGGAGAAGATCTGGCGTTCTGGTTCGACTGAGACGGCGCACTTACAGACCACCGTTACCCAGTTTATTACTGGCTAATATGCAGTCTCTGGAGAACAAGCTGTGCGAGCTTCGGGCACGGATCTCATTCCAGCGAGAGATGCGGGACTGCTGCGTGATCTGCCTCACAGAAACCTGGCTATCGGACAAAGTACCGGACTCCGCAATACAACTGCCGGGGTTCTCTGTGCACCGCGCGGACAGGTCACAGGATCTTACTGGGAAAAGCAGAGGCGGTGGTGTGTGTTTCATGATCAACAACAGCTGGTGTGATTATGCGAACGTGCACCCGGTCAAATCCTTCTGCTCACCGGACCTGGAGTACCTGATGATTAAGTGCCGGCCATTCTGGCTACCGAGGGAATTTACAGCAGTGATTATTACGGCTGTTTACATTCCCCCACAAGCCGACACTGACCGTGCACTCAGGGAACTGTACAGCGCGATCAGCAGCGAGGAAACCGCACACCCAGAGGCAGCGTTTATCACAGCCGGAGACTTTAATAAGGGAAACCTGAAGAAAGTCTCACCAAAACTCCATCAACACATCCTTTTCAACACACGTGGAAACCGGCAACTCGACCACTGTTACACCTCTTTCCGGGATGCGTACAAAGCCCTCCCCCGCGCCCCATTCGGCCAATCAGATCACTGCTCCATCCTGCTCCTGCCCGCCTACAGGCAGAAGCTGAAACAGGAAGCTCCAACCCGGAGGGCGGTGCACTGTTGGACGGACCAATCGGAGTCTGCGCTGCGGGACTGTTTTGATCACGCGGACTGGGAAATGTTTCACGTGGCCGCCAGAGACATTGATGAATACACAGACTCAGTCTGTGGATTTATCAGGAAATGCGTGGAAGATGTCGTCCCATCCAGAACAGTCAAATCCTTCCCAAATCAAAAACCCTGGATTAACGGAGATGTTCGCGCGGCACTGGCGGCACGGAACACCGCCTTTGCCTCCGCGAACACATCGGACTACAAACACGCACATTACCAACTCCGGAAGACGATCAAAGCAGCCAAACGTGAGTACAGGGACAGGGTGGAACAACAGTTTGACAACCCTCGGAGTATGTGGCAGGGACTAAACACGATCACAGACTTTAGAGGGAAAACCAGCACACCGCAGACCACGGCCTCTCTGTGTGAGGATCTAAACATATTCTACGCTAGATTCGACACAGCGAACACCATGAGACCGGACAGTGTGCGCACCGCGGATGACGTCAGTGCGCACACTGTGTCTGAGGAGGATGTGCGGAAGTGCTTCAGGAAGGTGAACGCACGCAAAGCTACTGGTCCGGACGGGATTCCCGGCCGCGTCCTCAGGTCATGCGCGGCTCAGCTGGCTGGAGTGTTCACGCACATCTTCAACCTTTCCCTCTCTCTGTCTGTAGTCCCAGCCTGCTTCAAAATGGCCACCGTCGTCCCTGTACCCAAATCCTCCACCATCTCCTCATTGAACGACTGGCGACCTGTAGCCCTGACCCCCATCGTAAGCAAATGCTTCGAGAAGCTGGTCAGGGACTTCATCTGCTCTGCACTACCCGACTCACTGGACCCTCTACAGTTTGCATACCGCCACAACAGGTCCACTGATGATGCCATAGCCCTGACACTACACACTGCCCTGTCACACCTGGAGAAGAGAGACACGTATGTGAGGATGCTGTTTGTAGATTACAGCTCAGCATTCAACACCATCGTTCCCTCGAAGCTGGACAGGAAACTGCAGGATCTAGGACTGAGCAGCTCCCTCTGCAGCTGGATCCTTAGCTTCCTGTCTGACAGACGCCAGGTGGTCAGACTGGGCAGCATCACCTCATCCCCCATCACACTGAACACTGGTGCTCCACAGGGGTGTGTACTGAGCCCTCTCCTGTACTCACTCTACACCTACGACTGCACAGCCACTAACAGCTCCAACATCATTGTGAAGTTTGCGGACGACACTACAGTGGTGGGTCTTATCACCAACGGTGATGAGACGGCTTACAGGGAGGAGGTCAGCGCCCTGACCCACTGGTGTCAAGACAACCATCTCACCCTCAACGTCGCAAAGACAAAGGAGTTGATAGTGGACTTCCGGAGGTGCAGAGAAGTACACACCCCCATCACCATCAACGGCGCTGCTGTGGAGAGAGTGAGCAGCTTCCGGTTCCTTGGCGTACATCTGGCTGAGGATCTTACGTGGTCAGTACACACAAACAAAACAGTGAAGAAGGCGCAGCAGCGCCTCTTCTTTCTCAGGAGACTGAAAAGATTCGGCATGAGCCCCCGCATCCTCAGGACCTTCTATCACTGTGCCATTGAGAGCATCCTCACTGGATGCATCACCACCTGGTATGGCAACAGCACCGCCTACAACTGCAAAGCTCTCCAGCGAGTAGTGCGGTGCTCTGAATGGATAATTGGAGGTGAGCTTCCCTCCCTCCAAGACATCTACAGGAAGCGGTGCCTGAGGAAAGCGGGGAGGATCATCAAGGACTCCAGTCACCCCAGCCATAAACTGTTCAGACTGCTTCCATCAGGAAGGAGGTTCTGCAGCATCCGGTCCCGAACCAGCAGACTGAGAGACAGCTTTTTCCATCAGGCCATCAGACTGCTGAACACGTCATAGACACCTCAGCTTCACTACTGGAACTTCAACATTATGCACTCCACACTGTATATAAATGCCACTTGTTTTGCACATATTCAACTCTGTATATTTTATATATTTTATTATTATTATTATTATTATTATTATTTTATTTTATTTTTTTACTATTTAATTTGTAAAAATGTGTATACACACACACACACACACACACACACACACACGTAGGAAAATATTTAGTATACACATCCAGAAATGCATACACTATTATATATTGTACATATATTTATTAGTTTCAGGTTGGCCATTCTTGTATTTTGCTCGTTTGTGTTGTTGTGTTTGCACATCTCTGTTGCTTGTGGGGCTCGCACACAAGAATTTCACTCGCATGTGCTGTGCCAGTGTGCCTGCACATGTGATGTGACAATAAAAAGTGATTTGATTTGATTTGAGAGCTGATGAATGCTGCCGGCATGCAACTTCTAAACCAACACACGCACGCACACACACATGCTAATCCTACAGGGCATGGGTGAATTTAGGGCAAGCCTGATTAGTAGTGCTACTGCTTATCACCCAGAGCCAGAGAGAGAGAGACAGGGGGAGAGAAGCGAGAGAGAGAGAGGGTGGGGGTGGGAGAGAAAGTGGGAAAACTGGGGAAAAGGTAGTGGGAGGCTGGAAACAGGGAGAAGGAGGGGAGAGAATCATCAAAGTATAAACACACAAATGTGCACAGCATCCCACCCCAAGAGGAACAGTGGAACAATAAAAAAAAATCCCCAAAGAAGCAGAAGAGGAGCAGAGCATGAAGTGATGAAGTGGATGATCAGTCACTGTCACCTTGGACCTCCTCTGCTTCACCTTCACCCGTACTCCTCCTTCTCCCCGTGTCTCTCACTAATTTTCTGCTCTTGTCATTCCTTCATACTGCATGTTCTCATTTCTCGTTTCCCAGCCTTTCCTTTGCTTGACATGGACCTTGGGAGTTTTAGTGAGAACCCGAAAGGTGAGGCCGATGCTGTGCGTCAGGGTCATTTCACATTTTTTGATGTCTTCACTTATGAGCTTAGGCCAGATAATGGAACTACATGACCTAAATGAACTAAAAGGTAGGCACATTGATAAAAGAATAAAGTTTTCACATTAGCGAGGGAAATATTATCTGTGTTTATCCCAAGTCTGAGTTTAAAGGTGCAATATATAAGATCTAACACTGTGGTTTTATCAGAAGCTTTTAATTCTTGTCTGTATCCCATAAAAGACTCATTTATTTGAAAGTCAAAAGTTTGGAACAAACTGAAATTGTTGTCTAAGCTCAATTTTTTGACTGGATTGTTAAATCATGTCTGGACGGAATCTTTAGCGAATCGTTTATTAATCCTTAGTAGACAAGTCCTGACACTATAACAAGGAAGAGCTTGAATCCTGTGAGTCTCCCTGCTATTTATTAACATTTATAGCTTCAGGTTAGATTATTGCAATAAACCTTAACTGTTTAATTACAATTATATTTCTAATTTTCTCATTTGTAACTAAAGAGGATAAGCCTAAACAGCTTCGGTTGATATTCACCAGAATGAGTTACTTACATCGTTGCGGTAGGGGAGTGCAGGCTCGTTTTCTGTAGCACGCAGGTCGATAAACTCACACACAATTTAAAAAAAGAACACATCAGCGTGACCTCAAGTAGGAGTAAAATGTTTGCAGCCGCTCCTAAAACGGTTACACACGCCGTGTCACCGTTAAAGGCCCCAAGATTTTGTGGGTTTCTCAGTATGCGCTTTATTAATTCAGCTCAGTCACGCAAACCTCGACACTTCGCTCTGATCGGAACTGCGTTTTTCATTTAGTTGTTTCATTTCGGGGGCAAAATTGGTCTTTTTATTTTAATATAGCAGCTGTTAAATGTCTTACGAGCTGTTACATTTGACTTGATGAAATTCAAAGACGCGCAGGCAGCCCACTGCTGCGTCTCTATCATGTCTAACTCAAAGGAAAACAGGCGGCTAGAAAAAGACCTCTGCAGCGTGTTTGAGCTATTGTCACTCTTTATATTAGTTTATCTGTTAAATAATCGGTGTATTTTACTATATAGACTCAAACTTGTATGTATATGAAATAGATTGGCGTTTCTCATTGTTACTCTTACAGGTGGTAAAGACTTGATCTAATGTGCGCGGTAAGCGTGTCTCTTTGGATTTTGTCTGATCACGTGTAAAAGTACCAAACCGCAGCTGCAAGCACTTCAGTGAAATTAACTTTTCAGTGAAATCAACAATTGCGTCCATACATAAAACATGTCGCACACTTGTTAGGTTTTAGCCTTTTTAGCTTTGGGCTGAATCGGTAGTGACTGCTGCTTATAAGAGCTGAATGATGAGCTCTTTCTCTGGATATTTTGGGCACGCTGACTTCGTGCCCTTGTGCGACCATTTAACATCTGATACAAGGCAGAAATTCACAGCGAATACAGAGGAGTACAAGAGGAGGATTGTCTGTCTGCCTTTGACTCGAAGCCTTTTGATCTCTGTCACACATTTCCAACAAATTCGACTGTGATGTTTCATCATCAGAGACGAACGTGGGGTCTCGAAGATGCGGGCCGGCCTTTTCCTCTTTACACGTTTACGTTTTCATTTTAAATTCCGAAGCACTCCGCGTTGAGCTGTCCGCCTCCCTCTCCATCACTTTAACGCGCGCCTCTTTGAAACAGGATACGGCTGAATAGCCGACTGCTGTCATCAGTCAAAACAAGGACAATGAGCTGCTGAGGAACAATAACAAGGGGTTAACCAAACATCACACACACATGCACAATCGAAGTAGATGCTTCTTATTGTGAAATATATTTGAAATGCTTCAAAGTGGAATTATTTAGCCTTTATTTTATATCAGCAAAGTGAATTCATGCTACAGTAACAACTAGAAGAATAACAGATTCATAACTACATTTTCAGTGGTTACCCAAAAACAGGAACTGCTCAACAGCCGAATCTGATAGAAGCTGCTTGAGAACCCATTGTGCCACAAATGAAGCTTTTAAAAGCTTTTCGCCCCACAGGTGCAAAACAGTGCTTTAGTCCAACAACATGACTGGGTTGATGTTTATGGATTTAGCTCTTACAGCGTAGACGATGACCTTGTATGGGGGTCGGGTCTTCGGAGTTACAAAATCCCACCATGGATTTCTATTCAGGATTCCTCTCTCGTGATTTCTTTGACAGAAGCAAGCAGAGAGATTTGTAAAACAGTTGTTTAGGTGTGCGCTGGTGAAAAGTTCATCAGCTCGACCTGCTTGACCTGCTTGTACTGCATCAAACCTGGCAACACTGAGCTTAACCATATTATTTCTGTCACTCAAACAGTTAGGATTTATGGCTGCGTGTAACAGACATGATGGTTGTCTGCTTTTGGATGACACTGGCTGCCTGCTATCATTCAACATAATGCACACTGAAGTGCTAGCATGGAGCAGGGGAGCTGGCTGATGCGCGCGCTGCCCAATGGGACAATCTGCCAAAATCTGGTCTGTCCTTTTTAACCTTTGAAGTGCGTCTGCCCCTGACTGCTGCAGAACAATTCAGAGGAAACAGCAGCTGGAAAATTGGAAAATGGCATTGAGTGGATGATAGTGCTATAAATGTGTGTTTCTGCAGAGTGTGGGATTGTGTTGTTCGTGCAGCTGTGTCCTGTCTCACCGCAGGGGCCGACTCCACGTGAGTGTGTGTGTTGAGAGACTGTGGGGGCAGGAGCCTGTGTGTGTACGCCTCTCTGCATCTCTTCTCTCCATCCCGTCAGTTTTGATTGACAGTTGAACAAGGGAGGTGTATAATTTATCACTTCCTGGTTGGTCCAGTCCCACAATGCCCTGCAGTCAAGGTTGGTCCCCCAGAGCAAAAGCCAGTTTATTAAACTCTTAATGGATACCCCCATCACACACACACACACACACACACACACACACACACACACACACACACACACACACACACACACACACTCTCTCTGTGTCGGCCTCCCTCCCTGGCTGTCTCTCTGTCATGTTTAATGTATAATGAATGAATGATTCATGGCAGGGGAGAGAATTTTGTATTTTAGGACTACTTATTCATTTATACTCACACCAGTCGCTTTTAAGTCAGGGTGTGATTTTTTTGCCAGCATGTTTAAGGTCACCAGGTTTTCTAGATGCATCATATGAATCTTTTTTTTTAACGTGCATTTCCCGATTCCTCGACGAAACCTGCATCTTCTGTGTGGTTTCAGTAACATTCGACTTATCTCAGCATTTAAAAATGAGCCTTAGTGGTTGCGACTTTTATATTTGTATACATGTATTTATCCACACAGGAGAATAAAGGCCTTTATTCTAAGAAATAATCAGATCTCTGCGTGTGACTGCGCTTGTGGCGGGGAAAGAAAAATGATTATCACGATATAATCAGCAGGTCCCTGTGCACAGTTAAGACATAAATTACCTTAGTGAGCCTCACTCAGTCCTGCCTTTGTGCCCTTGACAGAGGGTACTTATTTGCACTTTAGTGGTTTGGAACCTTAATTAAACTATTCTTGAACAGTTTTGTATATAATGTAACGGTGCAGACATGGATCTTTTTTTCTTTTAAAAAAAAGGTGGAAAATTAGTTGCAACACACCGAGTAAGTGATTATTCACCAGCGCACTTGGAAAACAAATCACCTTTGTGTAGCTCTTTTCTAGTCTTAGACGACTCAAAGCTTCATCTGTCTGACAGCTCCACCTGCGGCCACCAGGTACACGGAGAGTAAGGACAGCTTTGAACTGGAAACCGTCTTGCTGTGAGGCAACGATGCTGACCTCTGCACCGCTGTGCTGCTGCAGATGTACAGGGCGGACACAAATCAAACAGAATGTCAGAACGCTTTAGCTGCTTTTCACTTAACTAAAAGAAAACAATAAAATCTAACAGTAAAATCTATATTTTTACCAAATTTGCTCGACAGAAGCTGTTAATCTTTTACTGCTGCTGGCAAATTCATCTAAGTTTACAGAAATTTATAAATTTTTTTACTGTAGCTCTATTACTGAGAATACAGGATTATTCTACACTCTTTTGGTCCTTTTTGTGCTTTACAACCAACCTGTAACTTTGCCATTTATTTCAGTCTCACAGAAGTTTCATGCTATTTGAAGCCCGGGCAGTTCTGACAGAGTATCTGCTCAGCACCAGACACGAGTTAAAGTGCCAGATGTGTTCCTCAGGAGGTCATGACGGGCAAAACAGAGCTAAAAAAAAAGAAATTGCTTGAAAATGCATTAATGTAGCAATGTGCCCACGCTGTGAAGAAGCTGTACAGTGGTTAAACACAGGCCTCATTCTAATAACCCTCTAGTGTGCTAATCTACTTTAGTCTACAGCACAACACATGGATTTGAAAGATTAAACACACAAAATCCTGACCTCCTGTTGTTTGTTGCAACATGTGTCCTTTTCCAATGACACACAGGAAGTGGGATGCGGTAGGTTGTGCGCTGCAGTCTCCTGCCGTCAAAGAGGAGGCATTTACCCTAACCTGCGCAGCATCCTCTTTCCCCCTCCGTGACACACGTCAAACCAAATGTATTCATAAAACCCTTGAAAAAAAATGTCGATGTCATCGTAAAGATAAAAGACGAATATGGGATGAAAAAGAAGAAACTGCACATTATTTCGTTGCGCCTCTTCTGCTGTGTGTTTCTGGATGGATTGGTTTGAAGGTGTGTGTGTGAGAAGGGCAGATGGCGTAGCTCTAGGAATCATCTCCCTACATTAGGGTGCACAGCAGGTGGTGGACCCACGTGCATGAGTCTCCCAGTTCACAAGGACATTTCTCCAGACTTTGCCTTCGGCCTCTGTCACAAACACTCATGTCTGCTTCGCTCTGTGTGTGGGTCTCTCTGTGTGTATGTATCAGTCGAGCAGGAGGAAGTAGGCAGCGCAGGGAGTTTAAAGAATTGGGGTCTTTTGGTGCTATGAAGCTGCAGGGTGACAAAAACGTGGATGATGACAGAGCAGATAAAGAGAAGTGACAAATATAAAAAAGGAGACAAAGTGAGAACGAGAGGGAGAGGTCTCTAATGCTTTATTGCCTCCTGTCTCGTCTTTCATTTGAAGCCAGCTTTGACTGACAGATTGAGGAGCGGAGCTGTTTATTTCAGTAGCTCGGGGTGTAAAAGCAAAAAGAAGGACGCCACACTCCAAAAGAAAAAACTTTTAATCAAGGGCAACACTTCACACATAAACACACATGTGTGCTTGTGCGTGTGCGTGTCTCCTTTTATTATATTGATCTCACTCTCCTTCTTAATATTGGCTGCTTTTCAGGAAGTGCTAACCCTCCACTAGCAAATCAGTGCCGCTCTCGCTTGTTGACTGCCTGGAGGCTTTTTTAGCCGAACAGATGGCTTCTTAGTGAATGAGAAATGACATTCATGTGAAATGTTACAGGAAACAGACACAGATTGACTGGATGAGGGAGTCTGGATTCAAGGCGGGGGGACGTGAAAATGTCTGTGATTCAGTTACAAGCAGATGTCAGCATGTTGGGGTCTTTTTTTTTCCATGCCACACAGACGGACACCCAGATGAGCTCTAAGTGGAAAACCGTGTCAGCGCCGAGCGCCATTTATAAAAGTGACTTGACGTAGTCCCACCCACTATAACAAGAAAGAAAATGATTGTTCTCGTTTTAATCATTTAGTCGACAGCTGCCAAATTGGCCGTCGTGTTCCTTCAAACTCCATTTGTGGTCCTCGCAGGATTTTCCTCCAGGAATGCTTTCTTCTACGTAATTTGTGGAGTATATCACCAATTTGAAATTACCTCTAAATAGAAAAGAAACAAATCTTTGTGTACTTTAGATTGTTTGCATTGCCTGTTCTGTATTTTTCTAACATCTGCCAGTGTCACCTGCCCTCCCTGCATAATAATAGAGGCTGTGCGCTATTATTCTCTCCTCTCTATCGTTCTAATTTCTAAGTAAGAAATGCACAAAGGAATGCTGCTTGTTCTCTTATGGTGGCGTTCGTAGATTTGAAGCATGTTCGTGACCATTTTGATGGTGAGGTGGCTTTTCACTGAAGGGGAAGTAATGCAGTATTTCTGAGAAGCATGCATGCAGACGCAGTTATCTCTTGTTTGGTTTCATTATCAGAAGTGATGCTGCTTTCAGTCTTATCTGGTCTGCGGTGTACACATTTATTTATAGACCAGGTAAAGTTAGTTAACTTTAGATGTTGACATACATACACAGGAAGGGATCTGACATCACTTCCTGTATTGCAGCCACAGAAGTTGTTCTGAAGAAAGCTTTTAAATTAGAATTCAGATGCTACTGTGAACCATCGTAATTCGCTGGAACTTTAATATAATACAGTTGCAATATTCACTATCTATACTATACGTTCCATAAATGCTGCTCTCTTTACTTCCATTGTGGGAGCTTTTGAGGGTTTGTATAGTGCATGAATTGTATAAAATTGCAGGCAATGAACAGGCAGTGTAAACATAAATGGCAAACAATGTAAACATAGTAAACTGTGAGGGATTTCAGAGAGATTGTAGCAGGCTGTTCTGTGTCAGTTAGCTGACTTTTCTGTGCTTGAGCTGCTGCTACTCTATGTTTTAGTGCCATCTTATCTTGCAGTCAGGGCTCAAACATCAGGTATTGTATTATTGTATTGTCAACCACATTTAACTCACTGATTCAGCATATTTACAGAAAGGCTACAGGTGTTGTGTTCAGTGCCGTTCACAAGGAAACTTCAAGATGTGGACTGGGCAGTCCAGAGGCTTTCCAATCATTTTTCTGAGCCTAAGCCCACTGAATATTCAAGTTATTCACATGATTTTTTAAAGAAATAGATGTGTGCTTAGCTGGAGATTCGACATTTGAAAACAAACTTTTCATTTAAACCAGACATAAATGATGGTCATTTAAGTTTAACTCTTAATATAAGAAAAAGAAGTGCAAATTCAACAAAACATCTAATTTTTTACATGATAAATGTGTAAGATGACAGAAGAAGTTCTGGTAACTCATTGCCCAGACTATCCTGTATTCATAATAATGCTCTTTTTTGTTTCACCCATATACCCATTGTTACAAAACAGAAATTTCTAAAGTAAATTGTGGAAAAAAAGGAACATTTCTGTCATTTATCTATTACTTAGCTATTTGTTGTGCTATTAATGGCGATGTGATAGGTCTTTATCAATAGAAAAAGCTGTAACAACTAGAGATGGCACGATACCACTTTTTTATGTCCGATACCGATACCGATATCATGAATTTGGATATCTGCCGATACTGATATGAATCCGATATAGTGTTTTTTAATCAATAAAACTGTTTTTTAATATCTTGCTGCATTTTGTATAAGTTCATACTCAAGTTTAAATAAACAACAGCACTAAAGCTATTCTGTTATACCTGTGTGTAAAAAGTACACTGCGCCCAAAATATTTCATAGTTCAGCAACACTGATCAATCTAATAAACTTAAACCTACTCCATCCTTCCTATTCTGGTATTTTAAAGAGTACTTAGCAGAAATATTAAGCAACCTAACTAATAGGGTTGCAAACTACCAGCAAAAAAAAATAAAAAAAGGGAACCACCCCCCACCCTCCACTTTGTGATGCTTAATCGATGCAATCAACTTTAATTTGATGCAGTGTGAAAAAAAAATGCACAGAAATTAATTATTTTTTCAAGAATAATTAAATAGATTCAACATCTTTCTTCAACAGAATTGCAGAATTCACAGATGGTACTTTCCCAAAGGAAAAAGTACTATAGCTTACTAGGGTATATTAGACTTAACAGTTACTATATACAGTAATGGACTTCTATATATTTTACATCAGATTAAAACTTTGGGTGTAAGATTCAGATAATTATTTATTAAAAGCTCGACATTTTAAATGAGAATAAGAAAGAAAAGTATGTCTTTGTGCCCCCCTTTTCCCTGTTAATGCCCTATCGGCCCCCGTGGCTAAACTTTGCTAGATCCGCCCCTGCACAGTTACCAGCGTCAGCTACGTAGAAAAAGATCCTGGAGTAGAAAGTAATATTAAATAACTTCTAACAACAGCTGATCAAGCTTAAACGTGCTGCTGTTGTTCAGCCGCTGGTTTCCTCTTTCTGGTGCAAAGTGGGCCAAAAACAAACAAGAGACACGGACTCGCGACAGAAAAGCCGATCAGCTGATCATTAAGCAGTTTCATGAAGTAGCAGCAGGAGAGAGAGAGAGAGAGGCACTTGCTCCATATATCGGTTGTTAAGCTTAAGGCGGGAATGCTTTACAAACATTCAGAGAGGAACTTACACACTTGCTTTACTTCTCTCTGGGATAACTTCCTCGGAGATGAAATGCTGGTTTGGTAGCGAGACTACAAATACACACAGCCGCTGTATCACGTGACCACACTGCTCCGACGTGCTACGGTTATGAGACGAGTTTGTGAGGTGCTTTTTTGATATTTAATGGATCGGATTACATTTTTTATTTCTCGCCGATATCCGATCCAGTAATTTAGGTCAGTATCGGACCGATACGTAATATCGGATTGGTCCATCTCTAGTAACAACTATGAAAATACAGTTAACAGTTCAAAAACTCCTTGCACTCCTTCATGTTTTCCAAAGCATTCTAACGGGCTGAATTGCAGTCTTTGCAGGGCCGATTATGGCCCCCAGGCTTTATGTTGGACACCTTTTCTTTAGATTTTAGGTGCTAGGTGTTGAGTTTGACAGTAAATGTGTGTATATAGGTGATAAATACAGTTTCTCATATTATAAAGCCACGTCTGCCCTGTGAACAAACATGGGAGTTGGTTCTGTTGTTAGTCATTAGTCATGATTCATTAATTGTTTAATTGTGCAAGTGCAGTGAGTAATGCACATTATCTGGTTTGCTCTTGTTAGTTTGTTTGAGGTTAAATTAACACCACATGCTGCACTCATTAGCATTTATCTGTCATCTGATTTGTCATCTGTGGTGCAATGGCGCTTCTTTATTTTGTGTTCCTGTGTCTTTGATTGGGACGTCGAAACCAATCGCCGGCCCCGCCTTCTTTGGAGGCGAAGCCGTGTCTGGCTTTCTTCGTGAGGCTAAAAAAGGGTGACATTGGAGGACTTTAAAAAAACTGCTAAATCACACAAACACACACAATCGCTCACCAGTACTCAAAAGAAGTTCAGCACACAGCTGTGCTCTTTCCTCTCAGCAGCTGGGACATCAGTACGCACACACGCACAAACACACACACACACACACACACACACACGCTTTGTCCTAGAGCTGAAAGAGTGGGAGGGAGAGTGACTGAGTGAGAGAGCAAGCAAGAGCTGGAACACAATTTAAAAGCTTCGGGGATTTGATTCATTTGATAGTTTTTAGATTAAGGAGAGAATTATGGCTGATATTACACACCATATATTATGTAGAAGATGAATCAGTTATGTATTATACATTATGATTATGCATAATTTAGTTTGTTGTATTTCCTCCTCTGCAGTGGATTTGCGTTTGAATGAGGACGGCGTTTAAAAAGGAGGCAAACAGAAGGTTGTTTCCAGAGAGCTGCAAGGAAGGACGGAAGAGTTGGAAGATGCCTTTGTTGTAAACAGTATATCACTGCAGAGAGAGAAGGGCAGAAAAATGGCGGTAAACATCGAGTGAAAAGAACGATGAAAAAGTCTCAGAGAGATTAGGAATTAATCTGCTGCTCTGATTGTGTAAGAGGACAGTGTGAAACACGGGTTACGCTCATCTCTCCCTTCCTATTCTCATCCCTCCATCCCTTTATCTCTTTAGAACTTCTTGCTGGGAATATGGTGTTTGCTTAATCTCATCCTGTCAACCATTTGTTTCCACAGTTACATGGGTCAAGGAGGCAGCGAACAGATGTATTTTTTTTCCAAGCCCTGTTTTCTGAGTGTGTCTTTCCAAATTCATTTAGATCCTGTTATTGACATATATCACCCCCTCTCACCCCCTCTGTCTGACAGACACCATCCTGGGTTCGGAGACTTTCGGCGATGTGGCAAACTTCAGCACCTTCTTGCTGGACCGCTCATCGGGCATGCTGTTCCTGGGTGCCAGGGATGCCATACTGGCTGTAGACACCAAGAAGCTCAAT
Organism: Copadichromis virginalis; assembly: GCF_057382275.1. Classification (NCBI taxonomy): domain Eukaryota; kingdom Metazoa; phylum Chordata; class Actinopteri; order Cichliformes; family Cichlidae; genus Copadichromis; species Copadichromis virginalis. The sequence goes on from NC_140620.1 coordinate 50,671,516, forward strand.
GAAAAAAACCCATTAAAGGTAGGCGCAGTGCCAGTGTGTGAGTAACCAGGCAGCAGCATTAAACCACTGAATACAGGGTGTATCAAAAAGAATCAGGATATATACGTCCCCCGTCGCATACGTCCATATAATAGTCAAACTTGTCCCATACTTGTGTTAGCGTGTCTGGAGTCACTGCAGTTACTGTTGTTATGCTACCTACCAGCAAACAAGTGAAACTCTTTCTAACAGTGCGTGTTTTGATCGACAGCGGTGTACAGCTGTGGATTTAAAGCATTAAATGTATTTTGTGTTGTATTTGGTGCTCTCTGCCAAAGCCTGTATTATCTTTGTGTATAAGAAAACTGACAGACTTACTACGTCTGTGTATCTTCTTTCTTCCTGCAGATTATTTGGGACGTCTCAGACGACAAGAGGAAGTCATGTGAGGGAAAGGGAAAGACAGAGGTGAGAACAGTGCATGTGTGCTGCTTGTGTGTTGTTTTTGTGTAGTTCAGCCAAACTGGTGTTAATGCAAAATTGTAGTACTGTCTTAAATCTTGCTATTCTGAAATGTGGCTTTGACTTCCATTGTTGCTGTTTGAAACCCAAGAACAGACTGGAAAACACAGCCAGCACTGAAACTTGTACTTCCTGCAGGAACTCAGCTCAGTCGTACACAGATAAAATCTAATGAACCATTTGAATGTCCATGAACTACGCTGATCGTTTCTAATATTAATTGAGTTGCTATGTAAATGAGAATATCTGGCTTAACTGTTTTACAAAGATTGCTGGATAAACATAAACACAGTGGACTAGAAGGTATTAATAATAAGCTATGACGAATCCCAGCCTTTGCAACTGAGGAGACAATGCATTTATCAGATATACCAATAATATGTATAGGAGTCCATTCATACTCCACCCATATATACATGAATGGTGCACATGACTAAACGCATGGTCCTCGATTGAAGCTGTAAAGATTTTGATGCATGCAACAAAGTCTAGGTCTTCATTAAGAGAAACCAATGTAGACAAAGAGGAGGTTAGTGCTTATATATATATATATATATATATATATATATATATATATATATATATATATATATATATATAGATATATATCACCAAAGACTTAGATGTCACATGTCTCTGCTTTTATTTTGTGCTGTGCCGTACATTTGTGTGTCTTTGTGTGTGCTTTACAAACCTGTGCTGTTGGGCATTGGATGGGAAGTTCTGGGATTTATGCCAATGCCCCAGTAGGGGTGTGTGTGTCTGTGTGTGTGTGTGCTCGCGTGCATGTGTGTATATAAAGAGAGAGAGCGATAGAGATGAAAACCCAGAATGAAGTGGATGTGGACTCACAGATGTCCAGTAACTGACTACGGAAACTGATCAACTAGAGCGCACTATCCACTCCACTGTACATGTCAGCATGTTACTCTGCTCTGACCAAACTGCTCACAGAAACACACACTTGATCTACATTTCTTGTACCTGACTGATTTATTGGTTTAAACAAAAAGTAACAGACTGAACCAGATCTTTTGCTGGCATAGTGGAGTGTGCGGCCTGTGAAAAACACAAAAGATGTCCTTAAATGACTGGATAATGCTCCAAATTGAATCAGAGCAGAAGAAAATCTCTCAAATCAAAGATAAACAAAGCCAGTGGAAGGTCAGCGGTTCAAAAGAGAAGGAAGTGCAATTAGTTTTGACCTGTTTTTTCGTAAACATCATCAGCACAGTTTGCTGTTCTCTACTGTAAGGAGGTGATAGACTGATAAAGCCAGGAAAGGGTTGTTTTTTTCTACAAAGGCATTGATTACAAGAATATACGTGAGTCAGATGGTTTAAAAAAGTGGGGGAGGGGGCGCAGGAGGGGAGTCGAACCAATAGAGAAAGAGGAAGTGCAGGGGAGAATAAATGAAGATTGCAGAGACAAGACAATAGACTCAACAAGAGAGTACCTGCCCGTGTGTGTGTGTGTGTGTGTGAATCATGTGAAAACTGCAGACTCAGAGACAAATAAGGACACGTTAGTAATAGCTTACTCCTATCAGCAGGACATTACTAACTACAGGATTACAGGAAAAGACGTGGATATATGATAAAAGATCTGACTTGAGTTTAATTCTGTCATCGCATTCATCATAAGGTGTAAGAAAACGTCAAAGCTTTAGTAAGTAGTGGGTGTGCATGTATACAGTCATCATACTTTACTAGTTATTGCTTCACTGATACTAAAATCTTAAATGCTTCTTGGGATTTTTTGGTTTGTAAGTTTGAATCTTTTCCGGTGTAACCCCCAACACCCCAACATGTCACAACACATGGCTTCCTCTTCCTGAGCCAAGTTCTGCTGAAGGTTCTTTCCTGTGAAAAGGACGTTTTTCCTTCCTGCTGTTGCCGAGTCCTTACTCATAATTAGTTGTCTGTCATTCAGCTGAAAGACACTAAAACTGCACTAATGTGTCATCTTCAGGTTCAGAGGGAGTTTTTTTCTCCTCATTGTCACCAAGTTCTTGCTCAAAGTGGATCGTTGGAGATTCGGTTACTGTTTATAACCCTATAATATAGAGTGGCTTAAGATGACTATTGTTTCAATCTGGTGCTATATAATTCAAATTAAATCAAATTAAGCTGAGGCTTTGAGGGAAAGACGAAAACAACCCCTGTCAATCAATATTTACTTAATTTACTTCAGGTACTACAGTAGCATCACTGGATATGCTGCACTGTCAAAACTGTTGTGGAAGTGCTTGCAAGGAGAAAGTCTGCAGAAGAGAAGCAGTGAGAAAAGTGCTGGACAGAAAGAGATAATGGAGGGTGAGCGCGGAGCATGAGGTCAGGAAAAAAAAGTTGGACCATGTCCTCTCACACACATACATCAGTAATTACCAGGAGATTGCTTTGAGCAGGTAAATGTCAGCAAGCATGAAAAGCTTTTAGATGTTTAGGTGGCAGGACTTTTTATTTCTGCGTTGCGCACCAAAGTCATTAAAGTTTTTACTATGAAAGATGTATAATTGGAGGCCATTTTAATCAAGAGTACAAAAGAATTCAATAAAATCAAACAGAATAGAATAGAGCCATTCGAGCCACCCCCATGCCAGATTGTGAATGAAGCTTATTAGTATGAATGGGGTTAATTTGGGGCCAATGAAATAGCTAATCCCAGGCTGATCCCTTTGTTACCAGCCTGAGCTCCACTTCTGTCTTTCTCTTGTTCTCTCGCTCTCTTTTTTGGCTCTCTGTCCAACTCACGTGGAGCTGTACCAGCATGGAGGGCTGGTTTGAGTGACACGATCTGTGCATCAGAGAGGATCAGGTCTCTGGGGAGGTGAATCAGGCCTGGAGCTCATCCACACACACACACACACACACACACACACACACACACACACACACACACACACACACACACACACACACACACACACACACACACACACAGAGCTTAGTAGAAATTGCTTACGTCATGGTTTCTTGGTAACTGGCATGGGACAGTGAGGGTGTTTTTCCATAACAGCTTCTGATGTGTGACAATAAGGAAAGAAAAATAAAGTGTGCTCAAATATATGTGTAATCTGGTGTCATGCATGAAAGTGGATGATCTCAAGTTTCATGCCTGTGTGTGAGGCCTCGGCTGATAGCAGTGGGAATCTCAGGTGTCACCTCCAGCAGCGAGGCATCTCCAATTTCCTGTTTTGTTGTTCAAAACTGAACTCTTTACCCTTTAAACTCTTTAAAACGGCTCATGAAGAAAACACCTTTTTGTCTCAAAATTCAAAACATTTTTGAAAATCATTAATCATTTGGTGTTCAGCAACAAGAAGAATAAAAAAAGGCAGAAAGTTAATGTTTATAACGAAACTTATTTATATATCAGTGTAGACCAAGAGTATTTTATCATATAACATACCTATTGCCCTTTTTCACTCAGTGAAATCATTCTTAATCCAATGTGAATTTAACTCTTATTAAACATGTGTAATTATGAACATATTTGCTGTATGTCCTGATTGTTAAACCGAGCTTAAAATGGATACAGTATCTTGCCTTCTATGTTGCCTTTATTTTTTACTGTTTGTCTCCCCCTGCAGGGCGACTGCAGGAACTACATCCGACTGTTGGAGTTCCTGGGAGATGGTCGCATCTATGTGTGCGGCACCTATGCTTTCGACCCTCAGTGTGCCTTCTTGGTGAGTGCGTCCATGCGCTTGTAGTTTAGCGACTGATGCATGATGATGACCTCTGACCCCGCTCAAACAGACAGACATACAGACAGGCGAGCCACAATATGGTTACATAATGGGTTTGAGTTTGCACATGCAGCATTAATGAGTGCAGATGGATCTCCCACACTTGTACCCATAATGCGTTTATACACCACCTGCAGTGAGGTCTAAAGACTTTTCCAGGCTTCAGCAACACCTTCTCACAGTAACTATTTTTAGGAGTTCATAATGAATGAATTATGAATGAAGCAGTGTAAGTTGCCAATAAGCAATCTGTATGAGATCAGACAGAAAAGCCTGTAATTAATTAGGAAATATAAGTCCTTTGTTTCTCTTCTCTGCAGAATGCCACTACATTTACTCTGGAAGAAGTTGATGGAGTGGTGAGGATGGAGTCAGGGAAGGGAAAGTGTCCTTTTGAGCCTAGTCAGCATTACACAGCTATTATGGCAGGTAAGTACCACTGTGTGTGATTGACTGATTAAGTTTCCTGGTCAAAATGAAAATTTTAAACAAGAGTTTTTAAGCTCTCTTGATATCTTTATATAAAATAAACGTTGTCCTTTCTCTCATTTTTTTGCCTTTTAGATGGTCTCCTTTACACAGCAGCTACCAGCAACTTCCTGGGAACACTCTTCGACATCTCCCGGGCAACGGGCCCTGAGCAGGAGCGCATCCGAACTGAACGATCCATCAACTGGCTCAGCGGTAAGAGACACATTTGCCCACAGTCACACATGCTGACCCCGCACTTTCCCACAAGGATAATTAGAACTGTGTGTCTGCGGGTGTTTTTTCTCTCAGACCCAGAATTTGTCAGCTCAGCTTTCATAGAGCAGTCCGCAGGAAACCCGACAGGAGACGATGACAAAATCTACTTCTTCTTTAACGAGGTGGCCAAAGAATATGACTTCTACACCAAAGTCAAAGTACCCAGGGTGGCCCGGGTCTGCAAGGTAACCCACTGTCTTGACTGAATCATTGATCCCTATATATGATTGAATCCCTGTTAAGATTAACTCTGTCTGTTCAGTCTGATGTGGGAGGGATGAAGACTCTGCAGCGACGTTGGACCACCTTTCTCAAGGCACAGCTGGTATGCGAGGACAAGCCCAGCGGCCAGCGCTATAACGTCCTAACTGATGTTTTCACCATGCAACATATTCCAGGCGACCCCAGCAGCACACACTTCTATGGACTGTTCACCTCCCAGTGGTAAGCCAAAGAGTAACCAAGAGGCCAGAGCAGAGCCTTGGTCATACGAGATATTGTAACACTAGAAATGTAGTTTCTTGCTGTTGTCTTCTGTTGTAGACAAATATAGATGATCTATCAGTGGATATGGTGCAATACAGGCTCATTCACAGTTTTCAATTGCATGATATAAAAAGTATAAATAAGCATGAAGCTGTTTACTCACTGTAGCTTCATGCTTATTTTCCAAAAAAAAGATGTGATTTTACTCTTTTTAAAAAATGAGCTTTTTCCTTCCATACTTAGCATCATGCTAAACATTTATTTTCCCTTCCTCACAGGGAGCAAGTAGACCTGTCGGCCGTGTGTGTTTTCAGCCTGTCTGACATCAGCAAAGTGTTGGATGGTTCATTTAAAGAGCTGAAGAAAAGCTGCGACAACTGGATCAATCATGAGCCGATCCCCTCACCGCGGCCTGGCCAGGTATTAAACTGCACTTTCACATTTTTGATGATTTACACTGCTTTCCTGAATCTAAATATGGCAGCCCGCAAACATCACGGATGATTTATTGTTGTTGTAGAAGATTTTACAATCTAAATAATGCTTGGTTTACACTGAACATCCTTTTTAAAGTTCAGAAAGGAGGAGACATTATGTGAATTTCTCTAGTGGATGTTTAGGAATCATTTCTTTGATCCAAGGCGTAACTTGTTTGGTCCAATATTTTTTTATCCTGCCAAAAATACTTGATCTGTTTGGCATTTAAAACTGAGGTTAAATGAGGTTTGTTCTCTTTTATTAGCAACGTGTCCTTCTGGATATGATCCAAAGATACTCTTTTACTCTGACCTTTTCCCAAAAGGTCAGAGTAAAAACACAGTTTCTTTAATCTGTGAGAAGTTAGTGAATATGTTTGGTGTACATATATTTATTTTAACAGTTATATTTAACAGGGTGGCACACATGTTCAAAAGTACAGCCATCTGTTTATCTTAATTTTAGCCATCTATTCAAGTACAGGCTGATTTTCAATCCTCTGTTCAGATTTTAGTTCCACAAATCTTCATCCAGTGCATTTATAATGTGAACTCTGATGAGGCGGATGTATAGACTTTATAACATTTGGTTTTGCAAGAGTTCTCAGCTGTATATATTAAAAAATAATAGATGAAAATAAATTCCAGGTTAAATTTATACCTTAGTTATTTCTAAAAACATGATATCTTCACATTTTAAAGGAGGCACGTATGAAATATTGTGAAGCCCTCTGGAAGTTCAAACTTTAAATGTACCATGCATGCATTTTATTTGACTTTACTACCATAAATTACTAAGACACACCCTTTCCTTTCTTTATAATAGTGTTTAAACAGTGCATTAAAGGCTGAGGGCTTTGAGTCCTCGCTAAAACTTCCTGACAAGGTGCTGACATTTGTGAGAGACCACCCTCTGATGGAGAACAGTGTGACTGCAGCATCCCTGCTGGTTCGAAAGGGAATCAGTTACACCAAACTGGCTGTAAATCTGAAGGACGGCAGCGAGGAGCGGAGGGCAGCAGTGCTGTATCTAGGAACAGGTGAGAGATCAGACAATAGAGACGACAGGAGGATATAGAAATTGTAGTGCGTTTAAAATTGTAGTTAATGTAGGCAGCTCCCTAAAGCTGAACTAAGATACAGATAAAGATAATGGTCCTTAGAAATTAAATACTGAAGTCAATGCAAAATTGATAAAAACCTAAACATTCACAAGTTGTATTAGAAGTTGTGACACGAATGTGAAATAATTAAATAAATAAAAATAAATAAAAAAATGTGTTGCAGACCGTGGGGAGCTCCACCAGGTGGCAGTAGTGGGCCAGAATGTCACCTTACTGCAGGAGACTCCTCTGTTCACATCACAGGAACCTGTTAACAATATATTACTGCACAAGGTAGAGCGCACGTGCGTGTACATACACATACTATAAGCACAGCCGTGCTTCGTTCCATTTCTCAGCGATTCTGCAACTGTTCTCCGTGTTTCCAGGGCCACGCTCTGGTGGGCAGCCCTCTGTCTCTGGCTCGTGTCCAAGCTGAAGGCTGCGCTCTGTATCGCAGCTGTGAGGTGTGCGCCAGAGCCAGAGGACTGGGCTGTGTGTGGAGCACAAAGGAGGAAGCCTGCAAGCAAACAACAGAAGAGTGAGTACTACAGGAATATCACAATGAATTGGAAATTTTCCAGAAAAATGGAAATGAAAGGCAGGCAGCAGCTGTATAAGGTTATAAAATACCACAGTGACCCATTTTTATTCCAGCAATACTTTCGTGTACCAATGTTTTCCTAAGGAAAAAAAAATGGAAATGTAATACAGAAAATTGAGCTATATGTAAGAAGCGTTTATAACATATAATATGTTACAATTTTGCCCTTGTGTGCAGGCCCGGTCCCGGTGATGTGGTAGACGCTGCCTTAAAAAAGTGTAATGTAGCAGAAGGTAAGTTTATACTTTCATTTAAGATAACGTGATCGTCGCTGTCCAGTGTGATTGTGAGTGAAAATGCCTCTGCTGTTGTTAATCAGCTATTCGCCGTCTCCGTTCTCGCCCTCCGCTCTAGGTCGCTGCAATCCGTCGCCCCAAGTGCTGCAAGTGTTCCGGGGCCTGCGCCTCTTGTTGTCGTGCGTCCAGCTGTCCCCTCAGCCCTGTAGCTGGGAGTATCCTCCCCACAGACACACCAGGCAGCACAACTCTGACCTGGAGGTGGTTGTCACTGACGACAATCTGGGAAACTATGTCTGCACGTGCCAGGTATGAAGCTACGAGGCAGGCCTGTGTTTGCTTTCCTTTTGTCATTTTTTGTTGTTTTTGCTTTTTTTTTTTTTGAAAATAAGGACTTTTTTTTGTCTGTGCTATTTCTCTCATCTAGGAGGGGGGCCCGGCAGTCAGAGACCCCACCCCTTGCCGCAGAGCAGCCTATTATCTGACACTAGAAGCTCCCAGTGTCGAAAAAGTATCAACATCCGAAGGTCGTCATATCCTGGCCTTGTACATATTTGCCATCTTACTAGTTTTAAGTTTTGTCGCCGTCCTTATCTTCTTTGTGAAACGGCGGTGTGGGATTGCCCGCAACCTGCCAGATAATTCGTTGTCATCGGGAAAGGGGCGGGACTTGCTGGGTTCCTCGGCCACTCCTCAATCTCCCAGCAGCTCCAGCCTTTTCTCGGATGGATTCCGGATGGCGGAAAAACGAAACGGGACGGCGACTTCGACCACAACAACCACGCTCCTTAGCAACCATGGAAACGGTGGGCACAGTTACAGCGACACTCTGATAAGCAGCAACTCCAGCAACGGCCATGGGAATTCTCTGTACGCCAACTGCAACACGAGCGGCAGCGGGAGGAGGCTTGGCCCTGAATTTCCATCACCAGATATGCTGGACAGAAGGACGGGGGAGCGGGAGAGAGTGAGGTCTGAGGGGGGAGAGAGAGAGTCAGGGGAGGGGGAAGAGGTGGAGGAGGGTCTGAGGGATGGGTTGGGGGAAGGAATGAAAAGACTAGAAGAGGAGATCTCCAGCTTTACCATGTTTAAATCACCAGCACCGCTGGCTAGGTGTGAAGAAAGTTCGATATGAAAATGTTCGATACCATTTTGCATCCTCCAAAAAACCTGAAAACTACTGGAATCAGTGCAAAGTGGCTACTGCCAAATGCCTTTGAATACGAGCTGTGACGTGAGAGAGACTTCAGAGATTTATGAGAAATATAACTTTATGTCCAAGCATGTGAGAGAGACCTGTTATGCACAGAGAGAGCTGCAGGACAGAAATCATATGACAGTGTTGGTATAGACTTCTTATAATGAGTAACTCAGGATGAGAGCTGTTGCCGATGTACATATAAATGTAAATATGAGCAGTGTGAACAGGTGATAATGGACTTGAAACTGAGCGATTACATAATTCTAATATTACAAAGAATCAAAGATGAAACGTCTACATCTGTAGACATGGAAAAGCCATATTGTCTTTCTCCTTAACCCCTGTTGTTGTTTGCTCTCATTTGCTTCTCCTGGAAAGGAAAAGTGCACTTCTCTCTCACCGCCTGTCTCTCTTTCTCTTGCTGTCTGTGCTTCTCTTTCTCACACACACCACTTGAATCTCAAAACTCGATGGGTTCAAAGGCACCAAAGGACTGCTGAGCCATAGACTGCCCGGTCAGACCTGGGCCTCAAACAGAGAAACGTCACTGACAGAGATTTAGAACCATAAATTCACTGAGGAGCCTTCACATGGACTGCAGTGACTGTGACGGGGCTGTCCCTCTCTGCTCTGCCGAAGATGTGCAGAGGCTGATAGGTTCAAGGTCCGTCAGACTTGTGTCACTGTGGAAAAGTGTAGTTGCAGCGAAGACGCGAGAAACTGAATGCTGCTTTCTGTCACTGCTCAGATTCACCATCACTGAGACAGAAGTCGTTCAAAGGATATGAAATTCATTTCAGTCTCTAGGAATGGACCTTATAGACTCAAAGACACCATCACCTCATGTTGTGAGTGTGGATTTTAACATAAAGTGTATTGTTTTGTCACGTTGTTTTGTAATAAAACATTTAAAAAGTTATTATCCTGTTGCCGTACTGTCTGCTAAAAGCATGGATGTGGGGACATGTAACAAATAGTGACGTGTCCTTCTTTTGAATGCACAAAGCAGCTTCTGTGCCTCATGTCTGTGTAACTGTCTTCACCGTAGTGCGTATGTGGTCCTGTTTGTGTCTATGACTGAGTGTGGGTACCTTGGTACATGAAATACATGGATTATATTACACCGTTGCAAATGCATCCTTTCATTTTTCAGTTCTTTAACTATACAGTGATGAGCTGTAAAGTTCATCAATTTCCCACATGTCTGCTGTAGAGCTTTGACTTCCAATAATTCATCATTCATACAGTAATGTTTGGTTTTTTTTGCTCACATGCTAAGGTAATGGGTTGCATTTATTTATATAGCACTTTTCAAGGCACCCAAAGCGCTGTATAATTCCACTATCATTCACTCTCACATTCACACACTGGTGGAGGCAAGCTTCAGTCAGTCTGCCCTGAGACTGAATGTGTCCTTGGGTGAAGTGTCTTGCCCAAGGACCCCTGAGCCACGGTCGCCCCAAGGTTTCAAAATGCTGTACAAACAGTACAGAAATAGAGCTCAGAAATCCAAAGAATCCAAGACACATGAGAACAAGATCATAGACAACAAGAGACAACTCGACAAAGTGCAATGGGTGACTGAGACAATATATTACATAAAAAGGTGACTATAGAGACACAGTTGAAAAACTTAATAATAAAGAACCTAAGAATCATCCTGATGATCTTTAATAATAAAAAACTGACAGGACCAAAAAACACAAAACACTGGGTCAGCAATCCAGGACCATGACAGCATTGTCAAGCTAAAAGTACTGCCCAACTGACTGATTTGATTCAGCACCAACATATAGTTGTTACTTGACATGAAGCCTATCTGCTCAGGAAAGAGAGCCTGGGCTGTGCATACTCTGCTGATGATCTGACTACTGAGAGTGAAGTGTCTGGAAGGAGTCACTACAGGGAACTAGTGAAAGTGTAAATAAAGACGCAGCCCTCTACTCCTCATTCTCCCTGACAATATTAGCCTTACTTTCCGTCACGTAATTGTCAATGTTTTCCATAAATGTGTCAATTCAAGGAAAACCATCAGGTAAAATTTTCGCAGATTTCTTCAGTCACGCCCTGGTGAATCAGCAGGCAGCTGATCAGTAGTGTTTTTGTTTCTCTCTCTCTCCCCTGGGTGGAACTCGTTGCAGGTTCACGTCCTCGGCCCACGCACCTGTGAAGAGGAAACACCTGTGCCTCATTATCGCTGTCAACGTTTAAACCAGAGGATGGCAGCTACTCATCGCTGGATCGTCGTGTGACTCAAAATATAGTTGATAGCTCTTGCTGGTTCTGTGCCTTTGTGCTAATGTGTATCCTCTACATAGATTTCCTGGATCTGTCACTGTGTTTCCTGAGAAGATTCTTATTGTGAGTGATTGGAGATTGGCTGGCAGCGAGCAGTGTGTGACCGAAGAGGAGAGAATGTTTTTTCCTGTCTTCCCCTCTCTGGATTTGCCAGAGCCCTTGCCCCTGTCACCGCTGCTGTTTGACTGAGGAAGAATAAAGTAGTCGTGGTAAGCCAATCACACGATCACTTTAAGATGACAAAGCAACAAGGTGATAGATACCAGTTTTTAAATTGTGTTGATAGGCCACGTAAAACCAGAGTCATGATAAACAATAGATACGGTGTTTTTTCCTTAATAGTTTCGTCATGTTTACTGTCTAAGGACAGCGCTAGCAAGCACTCTGCTTATGACCAAAAAACAAAAAAAATAGTCCGTTCGTTTTGGTGGAAAAATGCACCATGTCAACCAATCAAAAAATGATATGGCAACATGATATCTGGTTGTTTAGGAAAAGGGGCAAGTTTTGGAAGTGACGGCGAGAGAAAGAAATACAGCAGAAAAAGAGAGAGTGAGTTTTGAGGTGTGAGAGATTTGTGAGGTTTAGCATGTTTGTAGTGTGTAGTTGGTCTTGTGTAGTTAATGTGTTGTGGATAGTTTTGTGTTGTGTGTCAGAACAATGAGGTGACTGCTGTCTCCAGGTAGAAAACAGGAGTGATACACCTGCTGCTGTCAGACCTGCAGGCATCAGGCTGTGATGTTCTCCTTTATACTGGACAGAAATTATTTTTTTGAAGTGGCACAAATAATTTGTGAGGCATCTTATTGAATGTAGAACAGCTGATTGTTCTGTAAATAGTTTGAAATGGTTATTTAAAAAAGGGTAAAAGGTAAATGGATGCAAATAACTTTGTTTGCTAAATTTGTGCATATGATTTTAAACTCATCCCCAAGTGGAGGAGTTCAAGTATCTCGGGGTCTTGTTCGCGAGTGATGGGAGAAGGGAGCCGGAGATCGACAGACGGATTGGTGCTGCAGCCGCAGTGATGCGGATGCTGCACCGGTCCGTCGTGGTGAAGAGGGAGCTGAGTGTAAAAGCGAAGTTCTCAATTTACCGGTCGATCTACGTCCCTACCCTCACCTATGGCCACGAGCTGTGGGTAGTGACCGAAAGAACGAGATCGCGGATACAAGCGGCGGAAATGAGCTTCCTCCAAGGGTGGCTGGCCTCTCCCTTAGAGTTAGGGTGAGAAGTTCGGCCATTCTGGAGGGGCTCAGAGTAGAGCTACTGCTGCTCCTCCACATCGAAAGGAGCCAGTTGAGGTGGTTCGGGTATCTGACAAGGATGCCTCCTGGGCGAAGTTTTCCGGGCATGTCCCACCGGGACACGCTGGAGAGTCTCTTGGCTGGCCTGGGAACGCCTTGGAGTTCCCCCGATAAGCTGGAGGAGGTGGCTGGGGACAGGGAGGTCTAGGCTTCTCCGCTTGGGCTGCTGCCCCTGCGACCCGGCCCCGAATAAGCGGAGCAAAATGGATGGATGGATGGTGGGACTTCAAGAGAACTGTATATAAACGAATGCCCAAACGAACAAAACGGCTCTGAGAGCCGGGTCTTTGAAGTGACAAAGCAGCACGTACAAACTTCAAAACATGTACAAAAGACAACAGAAGTGCTCCAGGATGCTGGGCGCAGTGTTGAGCTTTTGTTACCTAGTGGCTACACAAGCCAAGAAGTACCAACAACCGGATTTGGTGTGTGGTAGTAACAGGTAAATGAACTTTTTTTTTTTAAATTATTTGAACATATATGCGTGCTTGTGTGTAAATACACAAACAATACACATATGCTTTCAATTGTGTAATTTAAGTGATCTAGTAGCTCTGTTTTGGAAGTTCAGTTAACGCTAGAAATGTGCTTTGGAGTTTGTACGTGTTTTGTCTCTAGGGGCCACCGCATATATTTATATATAAACATATATAAATAAAACCACTTTTTTTTTTACATTAGTAATTCCTTTTGTGCATAATTTTATATTATTGTTAATAATAAATTAATTAAAGCAACAAAACAACCTGAAGAGGCGGTTGGGAGCCGAAAGAGCCGGCTCTCTAAAAAGAGCCAGAAATCCCATCACTACTAAGAATCACCCTGAAGATCATTAATAATAAACAACCGAAGGGACCAAAAAACATGATCTGACTACTGAGAGTGAGGTGTAAGGAAGGAGTCAATACAGGAAACTAGTAAAGGTGTAAGATGCAGCATGATGCTTATGAAAGTACATTATGGACAAACATTGAATGCGTTTCTCCAGTTACCATCATGCACCAGTAATCAGGCTTTCTTAACAAGGGTGTCTGTGCCAGTGGTTATGTGGTTAACCCAATTCAATGCAAAAATACGAATGCTGTAGCACTATACAAATAAATGAAAAAACAAAACATGTTGAATTCTCCCAATTCTTTTAATCTTTGGGCTGAAGGAAGGACAGTACTCGGTGTATAAATGCTCAATCAACAATCATTTATTTTCATACAATTCAACACTTAAGAGCATTTAGAACGTCCGGACGGGAGAGATGCCTGCAGAGGGTTCACAGCATGTCTCGAAATGGCGACGAGTTTCACAGCCGCTTCTGACGACCCCCACCTAGTCATAAAAGCTACATCTTCACACGTTTTTCTAATTCTTAGCAAGACTGGCTCCTGACCTTGGCTCCCTGTCTTTCTGCTCTAAGGAAGGTGGGGGTGTGGAATGTGGTTTATCTCTTCTGCCCTAGACACAGAGTCTCCTGCTCACAACCTTCTTTTTATGATTCAACAATAAAGCATGTCAAGAAAACAGTGTAAGACATTCACAGCCGATCAAGGATACAGAGTGATGCACACTTTATCTAATGAACTACAAAATGATTATGTTCTTTTAACCCAAGAGTATAATGAGAACTAAACTACATACACAGCACACCATCTAAACTAGAGGATAATATATGTCCTACAGCTGTTATCATAATTCAACTACCTTGACTACGGGCATAAAATAACATATGTTTTACTACTGGTCTCAACAAACAAAAGGTCAAACATTCGCAATACTACTACTACTACTACTAACAATAATAATAATAATAGTTATTATTATAGTATTCAATTATAAATACCATCATCAATTAAACAGCAGAAACTTTCTGGTGAGGGCATACTTGCATTTCACAAGAATGTGACGAGGTAATTAATCATTATGTTGCTGAGGAAAAGAAACAATAGTAGTAGTAGGTAAATGTCTTTAATGTATGGCAGTTTGCAGTTTATAATATATATATATATATATATATATATATATATATATATACATATATATATATATATATATATATATATATATATATATACATATATATATATATATATATATATATATATATATATATATATATATATATATGTATATATATTATGGAAACTAACCAGAGATACAACAGATTGTTAAAGAAAAATGAAATGACTGGCATGGAAGTTACAATTCATCTCGGTGTCCCTCAATGCATTTAATGCGTTTGTTCAGCTCTCCCAGTTCCTTTTCAGTTTCCTCCATTTTCTCACCCAAGTTCTTATTCTTCCTGTCAATTTCAACCTTAATCACCGCCACTAAATTCTTATAGCTCTCCATAAGTGTGACTTCTTCATAAAAACCATCAGGTGAATCTTTCGTAGATCTCTTCATCACTTCGATAAACGGATCCATAAGCTTCAAGTATTCACTCAACAGTTCGGAATTGAAGTTCACCTCTTCCTCACGCTGAGCCTGATGGAAATTTAACAGTTTCATATTACAGGAAGGCAGTTTACTATGTTGTAACGTTATATTTGGTCATATATATCCATGAGTTTCTTATTGCAGTTCTCTGAACATGCACTGACCTTCAGTTTGTCCAGATGTTGTTTCATGTTCTGATAGTTTTCTTTGAATTGTGTCTGAAATCAATCATATACAAGTGGTTACACTAAAAAATACAACAGCAACTTTGTTTGTGGTGACTCGCAAAATTACTGAAGGTTAAGAAAAAACAATTTACCAGCTGGTCCTTGTCTATCCAAGCACTTGAAAGGGAAACCAGAGACAGCAGCGTGAACATGAGGAACAAGCCTTTGGTGGTGCTGCAAACAGTCACTGATGCCATCACTCTTCTGAGAAACTCTGTCTCTAAGCCAAAGACGTACAGTGTTAAGAGTTGAATTGAAGGTTTACAAACTACAGATGAACATCTTCATTATCCAGTGGAGTTATCATTTTAAATTTTAAAAAGTGCAACTTTAAAGATTTACAAAGAATCACGATTGAAAAACTCAAATTACAACTCAATCTAAAACGTTTAATTTCTTTATAAGAAAATGGGAAGTCTGTATAAACCATGTTATAGTGAGTTACTTACCTGTGATGAAGCTGATGAATGAAGAAACAAAGATACGGCTCATCACACAGTTCTTTTATACATGCTTGTGGTGACACCTCCCATTTTGCGCGTGTGTGTGTGTTGTGTGTGGGCATGCGGTTGGGTGTGCTGCAGTGTGGTCTGCGTGCAGAGCCATTAACAGTTAGCTTCCTCAGACTTTCAGTTTTGTTTCTGTCAATAGAAAATTGTACTTAGTAGTCAGTATAATCTTTTAATAATATAAGTTTTGAAGATATGCGTAGCCTATTTTAGAGTTTAGAAATGTGTTAGAATGTAGAATTATTGTAGAGACACTGACACTGTCCTCGATGTAATAAAGACCTGAGTATGTCAGGAATTTAGGAGTAGATTTCTAGGAGACCCTCCCCCAGTTTGAACTGTGAAAGTGAGACAAAGAGAGGTTAATGTTGCGTGGGAATTCCTCAGGGCATGCCTGGGTGGGAGTCTCAAAGTTTGTAACTAAAATAACTTTGGTTTGGAAGGGAGATGGACTTTTATGACCTTCGGGAAGGCACGTACATAGAGATATACGCACATAGTGCTTTAACTGTTACGCACGCACATCCACACGCACACTCACACATACACACAGGTACGCGCATACACTCACTCATGTGCTCGTGCACATAGACACAGACACAGAGTTTGCAGCACACCGTGGGGGTTTTATGATGGGGTCGCTCCTACAAAACTGTTTCTCACAGACAAAGGAGTGAAGATTTTTCAGAGGGACAGCAGACTGTTGTTTTAATTCACTGTGACCCGTTATCAAGCAGGGAAGGAGCAGTGCCTGCTAGATAAGAGCTTAACAAGCAGTTTCACTTCGTACCAGGTAGAGGAGCCTCTCCTGACACACACACACACACACACACACACACACACACACACACGCACACACACACACACACACACACACACTCCAATGTAATAAACGAACGCACCTACTGTTGTATATAAATAAAGACCAAGGGGGACACACGAAGGCTGTCTTAGGCTTGTCATCCTTGGCTACCTGTACCTGATAGTAACTGGACTTAAGGTCCATGACCGAAAACAATTTAGCTTCACTGACAGCTGTAAATGTCTCCTCAATATTCGGCAGGGCATATGCATCTCGCATAGTTCTTAGATTTAATTTACAGTAATCTATGCATAGCCTTTTTGAGCCATTCTTCTTCCTTACCAATACAATTGATGAGGCAAAAAGACTTTGTGACTCTTGAACGATACCTGCATCAAGTAGTTCTCTTAGATGTTGTTTTACAGCCTCCCTGTCAGTTGGTTGTATGGGCCTTAGCCACTCTTTGAAGTGCTTTTCATTGTTCAATTTGATTTGGTGTTCTACAGCTGTGGTGTGGCCATGTGATATGTCATCGAGAACAAAAATTTCGGGGATGGATCTCATCTTTTCCAGAATACGGTCTGGGATGGGAGAATCATCAAGATTGGATGCGTGGTTGTCGCTGTTTGGTTCATTTCCAGCCGCACAAGCTGGAGCAACTGTTGGGAACTGGATTCCCTCCCCGGTCCTTTGATTCTGACCTGGTACAAGAAAAACGACTCAAGACAGAACGCTTATTCCATCAATTCTTGATACACCGTGTACGCGGGAGATGTGCATAGCACGAAAGCCATCTGCAGATCAGAAGGGCAGTCCCTGGATCTGCTACATTTATACTGCTTTCAGACTTCCTCAGTCAGCATCTGCCTATCCTATGTGGTTAGTACTTTGTGTTGTTTGCCCCATTATTCATGCACAGTTTCAATCAGAACACCTCCCTATACGGTTATCTGTCTCAACTTTATTTTCTATTTCCCTGCACATGCCCTCACTTACTATCTGTGTGGGTGACCTTTACATGAACTCTCCATGCACCTTAAGCTTCACTGTCTAGTTCTGCTTTGCAATCTACGCTGGGTTATATCTTTGTCTATACTTATTCAGATGTGTTAGATGTGTTAGACAGCCGTTAGTGCTGTTTGTTCTGTACCATTTCCTTTAAATGCTATTTTCTCTGTCTGACTATTTTTCTCCTGCAGCTACACAGAAGCCTGCCCTTACAAGAAGGCCTGACCTTAAGATGACACTCTCATACTCTAATGCAGCAAAATATTGCTGTTAATCTATATAATGCAGCAAGCTAATACATCACATTCGTCTTTGGCTCTCAGCGAAGGCGGTCGCACTTTTTCTCCTCTCCTCCTCTCCCTTAGCTTCCCTGCTTAGCCTCTTATGTCCTTGTCTAGTCTCGTGGTTTTTTTTGTATTACTTTTCCCTGGAACACTCTCTCACAGTCTGTTCTCTACAACCTAAAAGAGGAATTATGGATTTGGATTTGATCAACTGGTCTCTGAATGCAATTGACACCCCTTCTCAACGAGAAGTCTGGGCTGCTGATCGGAGCTGGCTTGGCCCTGACTTATCGAAGAATTAAGGAAGCAGAACCGGCTGTTCAAACCCCACAAGGCTGCCCGCTGGGATTGAAATGATGGGACGAGGCGTGAGTTTCTAAAAATGGGCTCATTGAGTGCAGCACGGAGAAGATCTTGGAGAACGCACGGCTGCCGTGAATACTCAGAACAAGACCTCTGAGTGAAAAACTGGATTACATCTGGAGGGGCTAGCTCGAACAACACCTTTGAGTGCAAATTCGATCACATCTTGGGGAAGTGCACTGCGGTCGTGAGCTCTCAGAACCTGCTCTTTGAGCAAAAAGAATGACAACATCACGGAACGTAAGTTTGGATAACATCATAGAAAGCTCACGGCTCTCCAACGGGAGATTGAGAGACCAGTGTTGGACTGTTAGAACAGCTTTGAAATTCATATGAGTTGTTTGCACTAAAGTAAAAACTATCATCACTTCATGCGGAGACCCTTTCGGCGCCAGCTGCGGCCTCAAGGCTGGAGCTGAACAAAACACCCTGATAGCGACTGTATTCAGACTGTCCCCCCCATTCCATGCAAGGCCACCTGGGTTGGCTGGAAGACTGTTTACTTAGCCTGGTGGGGCGAAGGACACTGTCTCAGCTGAACTCTGGACACACACACACACACACACACACACACACACTGATATGCACACACTGATCCCCCCCCCTCCCTTTCCAAACGCCTTCCATGCTTGTGCCCTACCGGGGAAGATGGCAGTCGACTGGACCAGCGCAGACATGCTGCAGGAACGGATGCGCTGTCTACACCGGCTCTCTCTTACCCTTTACCCACCCCTGTTGCTTGTCTTGTGTTTCTATGGTGTATTGATAGTCATGTGCTTTTTGTGCTGAGGTGTTTTTTCTGTTATCAAACTGTTCTCCCACTAGGAGCTCAGTCTGAGTGGAGTTTTTTTGTTGTTTTTTTCCTATCAGCCTACCTTTCTGACATGTCTCCCCAATGTGATGTTTGTGTAAAGTTGGTCAGAAGGTTCCTTTGTAAGTGCGCATGCGCCATTAGCGTGCTGCCTGCTGTAACCCTAATTTCCTTCGGGATGAATAAAATATTCTGATTCTGATTCTGATTCAAGCTATATAAGAATTCCACAAAACAATGCTGCTTTGACTGCAACGTAACAGCATGGTCACTAACATTGTGTACAATGACAGGTACTTGCTGGCAGGAACGTGTAATAAAGCCAACTCGAGAAGCAATCCACCAGGTAACCTTTATTGCTCATGCGACTCAAGGACAAAACAGTGGAAATCAATGCAAACATGGCTTCTCTCGATACTTATCTTTTATCAAGATGGATGTCAGTGTAAGCTGTTTCTATCACATTTAACCTGAGACCGAGTGTCAATGGAAAATTGTACTTAGTAGTCAGTATAATCTTTTAGTGATATAAGTTCGCATATGGTAGAATACTGCATGTAGTTATTTGTATTAGGAAATATTTAACCATGTATGCTTAGAGGCATATAATCAATTGTGTAGTGACAGGATGTGTGATCTCTAGCAGGCTGCAAAAGGCTTGGTGTGCACTCCAGGAATGCACCCCCACATCCTGGGAGCATGAGAGAGGTCGTACCTTGTTTTATTGTTTTACGGTAGGATTAACGTAGCTGTGTCTGTTTTAGTTTAAGTGCTTCTTTACATATAGATGAACTGCTAGACTTCCTCACCATGTCATCTAGGGTGAACAGGGCCGTGCAGAGAGGTTTAAAGGGGCGGGTGCTCAAAGTTAAAAAGGGGCACATTGAACCATGCTGAATAACAACAACACACATTCATCAAGAATCTAATATGGGAAGGGCAGGGCTGTGTTGATCTGAGACTGTAGACATTAAAAAGTCCACAGGAGAGATGGTAGCTGATTAAACAAGTGTCATGAGATAATAACAAAATGCAAAGATTGGTGACAGCGCTTGGAACCATAAGGCAACGAAAAACTGTGACATAAACTCGGCTCTGCCTGTGAATCACTCTTTGCTTCTCTTCTTCCTTCCATCCCATCATTTCATATATCACTCTCCACTTGCTGTCTATGTGAGAACAAGGCACAACTTGCAATTGCAATAAACTATAATCTAATTATCCACACCTAACAACTCTTGCACTTAATCTAAATGATGACAGAAAAATGTTATAGCACTGCCTTTAGTAGCCTCACACAGCTCTACTGTTTCCTCCTCATGTCCTTACCAGGCATGTCTGGACAATGTTATATCATGAGTAATATTTTTTTTAAAAATCCATCTAAATAAAACACACACATGCACACACAGTGACATTTTAGACCTTCTTCAGAATACTGTATATACTATGGGCATCATGGTGCTGATCCAGAATCCTTACATTATTATTTATTACTAGAGCTACAATAATAAAGCAATGAGGAGGGGGAAGTAATAAATATGAAATAATGTATTTATGATGATTCCATTTGTTTCACTATCCACTCTGTGCAGGGGCAAAGCTTATTACATTTTTAAACTGTAGAGATACAATCATTTTACTGCTATAAAATCCAAATTTTGTCTTATTTAAAATATAAATCTGATATAATCTGCTTCTTAATGTATGTTCTTTAAAATACAGCGCGTTTTTTAATATATTATAATTATAATAATTATTATGTGGACATGCATATTAGATCGTTTTTTTAGTGAAATATAATCCCTCCGGAAAGGCAGGAAAAGCCTGGAAACTTACTTTAAAACTAAATATGTTCTGAATACTTTAAAACTAAATATGTTCCCTAAAACGGTGACAGAGCTACAGACCCATGACAGCCTTACACAGGTAGCCAGCAGCTGTGACCAGCACTACTTGTGCAGTTAATAAAAGGACAGGTAATGTTTGTCGCGCTGTTGCACACACAGCACGCTCGTTTGTTTCAGTTCGTCAGTTGCCACAAGATAACTTACCAACGTGTACGTAATAAGCTGATACTCCTGTGTGCTACACACTACAGTGTACGCTGTACACCTACTTACTAGTTTTGTCGCATCAGTCTGTGTCTCTGAGTTAACTTGTGTTTCTCCTACAGCTCCGGACCGGAAAAAATGCGCGTGCTCTTTGTGAGCTCGTTCCCGGCTCGTAACCAGCGCGTTCTGCCGTCAAGGGCGATCATTGGTTAATAGTGATCATGTGACTGATGCAAGCCAGATCCTTTTATTTAGCAAAACTGTGATTAATAGTTAAATATTATTGTTGAGGGGCACAGACAGGACTCCGCACGCACACACACACACATAAAAAAAAAATAAAAAAATGTTTTTTTAAAAAGTTGCCTCAACAAAAGGGCACTTTGGGCACCCATCAGGAAAGGGGCGGGTGCTCAAGCCCCTCTAGCCCCCCCCTCTGCACGTGCCTGAGGGTGAACCATCTAGGGTGAGGGGGAGACTACCCTCTTCCTGACCAAGGATGTTTCCTTTTGTGCTTTTATGTTATATGACCCTTTGATCAGCAGGACACACACACACACACATACACCCACTGAAGTATAAATAAAGACCGGGGCAGTTTCTTAGCGCGAGTCTCTCAGTCTGGAGACTGCCCTTGCTAGCAAGAAGTTCTGTGTGTTTCTCTTCTCTGAGTCTTTACTGAAGAAGTGTTTTAGAATATTTTCCTTAACACCGAGCTTTGTGCAATTTGTGTGTAATGAAAAAAAGTGTTTTTTTATAGCTTTTTTTTCGAACCACGAAATTGTTTAAACAGGTGTCGTGCCAAGGTAGGTATCCCCGACAGAATTTGTTTCCCCTGCGTTGGGAGCACACGCTGGGCTCTCCAAATCACGGACAAACAGGACAAAGATTCTTTACTTTTTAGTTCACAAACAATTCTTATAACGACTAACAACTGAAATTTCAGGTCACTACCTGGTTTACGCCATGTTGCAAGTTTTGTGAGGTGAATTTGTGATATTTAATGTATCGGATTACAATTTTTTTTCTCCCCGATATCCGATCCAATAATTTAGGTCTGGATCGGACCGATACTGTATAGTGGATCGGTCCATCCCTAGTAGCAGCTGTCTATAAACCCGTAAAAGCACATTTGTCCCTATTAGCAACAGAATTTTACTGTTAAAGTGACATTCAGGAACAAAAAGGATTAAAACGACTAGTTGTTCTTTGCCTGAAATGTTCTCGGGAAATGTAATAAGAGTCAGAACATAGCCCAAGTATGGCACGTTTTTCCCTCCTGCTCCTTCAATTTCAAGAAGGGCATGTATTGCTCCTGGGTGTCCCACGACAAGCGCTGCCACTAGTTTAAAGCAAATAGGATTGCGGCCTGTTGTCCAGCAAAAACAGCTTGTTTCTTTTTCAATTTCTTGCATGCTTTCCCTCAGACAAGTGTGGGATTGGCGTCATTTGTACAACCCACTGCAATACAATTGTCTTCACCACACTTAAAGCAAAACCATGCCCGGAGAGTGTCAGGGTCTTTAGCAGCAGCGCTTGGGTTCCTGGTGTTAACAGCTAAAGAAATTTTGGGCTCATATTTTTCAGGTTTGGTTGAATGTCTTTGGTTTTGGACAAGCATTTGGACTTGTTTGATCAACTCAGCTATTTGACTTTCAAGCTCGGCAGTTTCATTTGGTTTTAGTTTCACAGGTTAGGGTTTGGTGCTTACAGGAGGTTCAGTACTTGGGGTGGTGCTCCTTGGCCTTGGTTTCACAGTTTCACTGTCAGTTGAAGTAGGAGTCGTAAGTGGTGCTTGTAAGGGGTGGGTGAGTTGGCTCATTACGAATAATATGTTCAACCACTACTTTCTGAATATGCGAAGCGTTGTAAATGCCCTGGTCTATATGCACTGAACTAGCAAAAGTATCAGTATGTGGCCTGAATGCACTTGTGGGCTCTACAGGTTCACTTTAATCAATATTGGGAATGTTGTCAGCTGTCGTATTAATGTTATGTTCAACAAGTGATCATGTCTCAGTGTGGGGTGTAGGGCTGGCCTGAAACTCACCTTGAAAAATGCTAAGGAAGCCACTACCCCATAGACTCAGAACTGATAACTTCCCCTAAGGCAGAAGGGTCTATCTTTAAGATAGCCTGTTCAGACTCGTACACTATAAGTGTTCTGCCTTCGGGCTGACGTGGCTCATCTGGGACCCTGGCGACTTTAGAGATTGTACCATTCACCTCGGAAAAATTTGTTATATCGTCACCAATACAGTGTCTTTCAATGCCTGTAACAAACAGGCTTTTCTGGCTGTCAGCTTGAAAGTGCTCACAGAGGTCAAGTTCCATTTTCGAAAATAAAAGTGTTGTCGTATGAGTTGGAGATAAAAACCAATCTCCTGGCTGGCTCGCCACTAGTCACCCTTTTTAACTGAGTAGTCAGAAATAATCCAATCCACAGTAATCTGTCATCTAAAGTAAAAAAAAAAAACCCCAATCATTTAAAATCTACTCTTGTTAGGTTCAATTAGGCTCATAAGGAGACTGGCAGAGAAAACTCAGCTTAGAGGAAAAAAAGGTGAATTAAGACTATTAAAATTTGGAACATTTCCTTTGCTCCAAAAAACATAGACATGAACCAAAACATTTAAACCCCTCCAAACATTTAGTTCACCCGAATAATTCGACCTTCAAAATGTTCAATACTGTCCCTTTAAGTGTCCATAAATGGACCAGGTACGCTGTCCATTTCACTTAATATTTTGTATTTGGTAAGTATCAACGTTATTTGGATTGTCTTTAGTTCACGGTTGTTCCCTCCGATGAATCAATTTTTTGTTAACTGGTATATATTAACTCTGTGGCTTCACACGTTAGAGCGCTGAAACTTCTACGACAGACAGATGCAATGGAAAACAATAATAACCTGGCACTGAGCAGGGACTTCCTGTGAGCAGTGCTACGGTGCTCAAAAAAGTAACATTTAAAATAAAATAAAAATAAAATACAATTGGTAATAAAATAATCCTGGGCTACAGAAATACACGAAATGTATGGAAAGAGTTAATACAGGAAACTAGAAAAAGTGTAAATATAGATAGTGTTAAATATCAACACTTCACCGAGTTCTTTTGATTCCTCATAGGCATCCGATAAAAGACTAAACACTGCTCAGTAGAGCATTTCACATTTTTATTCTCTTACACAATACTTCTAGAAGGGAGATGCATTCTGTGTGACATGTTGCAGAGAATCTCAACATGTCACACAGTTTTATTACAGGGTGTCCCATTCTAGTCTAAACAATAGTGTTACACAAGCATTCAGTAGTCACGTTGCATAGCGTACTCATAGGTTATTATCTATTAGCTGCAACACATCTTTTCTCAGCTCCAGTGAAGCTGCAACCTTGCCCTACTTCTCCTCTGACCGTTTCCGGTTATCTCTACTTTTTGCAGCCAAGTGTGGGCGAGAGACTCCTGCAAACTTATTTCTAAGAGAGTGACACGCTGTAAGAGCCTTTATTATTCAGGGCCGTGTCCACTTAATTACTACACTAAATAACTTTATAATAATAATGGATTGCATTTATTTACCTCTTTTTGAGACCCTCAAAGCGCTTTACAATTCCACTATTCATTCACACACTGGTGGAGGTAAGCTACAGTTGTAGCCACAGCTGCCCTGGGGCATGGCCGCAAGCAAGGCTGCCATATCGCGCCATCAGCCCCTCTGGCCATCACCAGTAGGCGGTAGGTGAAGTGTGTTGCCCAAGGCACTTCACCAACCGCCTACTGGTAACCTTCCGGTTACAAGATGAGCTTCCCAACCCCCTGAACCACAGTCGCCCACACTTATTATAACACTTATTAAGAAAAAGCAAAGCATTATTGAGGCACTTAAGCACAACAAATGCTTATGAATGTACATCATGGACAAACATTGAAAGCATTTCTCCAGTTACCTTCAAACACCAGTTATCGGGCTTTCTTAACAAAGTTGTCTGTGCCAGTGACACACAGATGTGGTTAACCCAAAATATGAATGCTGCAAATCACCATACAAATAAATGAATGAATAAATAAAAAAATGATCAAAACATTCACAATAATAATAAAAAACTTTATTAAATAATCAACTTTATGGTGAGAGCATATTTGCATTTCAAAAGAATGTGAGCAGGTCATTAATCTGTCATCATGTTGCTGAAGAAAAGAAACAATAACAGTAGTAGGTAAATGTCTTTATTGTGTGGCAGTTTGCAGTTTACACAAAATTTTTTTCCAATCCTATATTTAAGTAATGGTAGTAAAAGAAGCAACTACTGGAATTGTATTCTTAAAAGTTGTCATCAACACTTATAAGCCTGTGGACAATGGTAGCTCAAATCTTTTTTTTTTTTTATATCAGACTGTAAAGAAGAAGGAAAGCTCTAAAAAAAGTTGAACTGAAGTTTTTTTTTTTTTTCTTCCAACTTTGTTTTATTGATTTCAACAATGACATACAAAGTTAGCAACAGCTAAGTCAATCTTGATTTCAGAACAGTGGTATGTCCATTATACCCTCCAACCCCCCAACCCCAATTCTCCCCCTACCAGGTCCACACTAGACAAAACACCGCAGAGAACCAGTCTCTGCCCACACACACAAAAAAAAACAAAAAAACAAAAAACATCTCAGGACCCATACACATAACAAGCATAACCCCCAAAAAACAACAACAACCACAACCCCCCCCCCCCCCCCCCGCCCCGCAACCAATAAACAAACAAAAACAAACAAAGCAAAAACAGAGAAAACAAAAGCAGAGAAAGGACCAAACAAAACAAAAGGAAAAACAAATAGATAAGGTATAAATAAGATTCAAAAAAAGACAAAACAAACAAAAAAAAAAAAACCAAAAAAAAAAAACCATTATAATGTAGCTTCGCTCAGTTCACTTCAGACTCAGGAAGTAAAGTAATGGTGTCCACCAGCAAGAGAAATGATTTCCAGATTTTGTTAAATTCCCTAATAGAACCTTTTAGAGAGAATCTAAGTTTTTCCAACTTTAAGTTAAAGGGTACATCTCTCACCCAATGATCATGAGTTGGGGGGTGGGGAAGCTTCCACTTCAACAGAATAAGCCTCCGGGCCAGTAAAGTGGTAAAGGCTAGGGCCTGTTTGAGGGGACCAGATAAGTTCAAGTCGGGAGGAATGCCAAAAATTGCGGAGAGTGGGTTAGGAAGGACAGTCTGGCCATATGCTTGGCTAAGTGTGTCGAATATATTCCTCCAAAATGCACTCAGTTTCGAACAAGACCAAAACACGTGGACATGGTTAGCAAGCGATAGTCCGCATCTGCTACAGGCATCACTGATGGTTGGATAGATTTTAGATAATTTTGCGTTTGTATAGTGTACTTTATAGACCACCTTGCACTGAATCAAAGCATGACGAGCACAAATTGAGGACGAGTGAATCAATTTCAAAGCACAATCCCACTGCTGTTCTGGCAGGGTTGTCTGAAGCTCTTCCTCCCATCTCAGCTTAATATGAGAAATGGATTTGGGGACCAAAGCATCTAGTATTTTATACAAGGCTGATATCAGTCTGTTTTGATGAGGGTTCGTCTGCAAGATGATATCCAGATTTGTTTCTGGAGGCCGATTGGGAAAGTGAGGGAACTGTGTTTTTACAAAACTTCTAGCCTGAAGATAACGAAAAAAGTTGGAATTAGGCAGGTTGTATTTAGACGATAGGTCAGCAAAAGATAGAAAGGTGTCCTGACTGTACAAGTCCTTAACAGTCCTAAGTCCGTTATCTTTCCAACTGCTAAAGGCCGCATCAGTGTTTGAAGGTGCAAAATTACAATTTTTTGATAAAGGCGTTAGCAAAGACGGTCCAAGTAGCCCGAAGTATTTTCTGAACTGTCGCCAAATAGTTACCATTTCCTTAGCTATTGGATTATCCCCAACAAAGGTTGGAGAAAAAGGGAGTGGTGAGCTGAGTATTGATGATAATGAGTAACAGCTAGATGCAGTTTCCATTTGTACCCAGGCTGGTGCAGGGGGGTCGTTATGAACCCAATGTAAAAGTTTTTGTATGTTAGCTGCCAAATAGTAGTGTCTAAAATTGGGCAGACCAAGACCACCGTCACTTTTAGAGGACTGAAGAATAGACTTGCGAATTCTAGCTTGTTTCCCTCCCCATATGAAATGTGACAGAATCTTTTCTAACTTGTCAAAAAATGCCTTGGTAAGAAGAATTGGGACATGTTGAAAAAGATACAAGAATTTTGGGAGGACACTCATCTTTATCAGGTTAACTCTCCCTGCCACTGACAATGGTAGAGAAGTCCAATGGTCACAATCTTTCCCAACATTTTCTAGTAGGGATAGAAAATTCTCCCTCATCATTTTAGCCCTCTCCTGTACTCACTCTACACCTACGACTGCACAGCCACTAACAACTCCAACATCATTGTGAAGTTTGCGGACGACACAACAGTGGTGGGTCTTATCACCAGCGGTGATGAGACAGCTTACAGGGAGGAGGTCAGCGCCCTGACCCACTGGTGTCAAGACAACCATCTCACCCTCAACGTCGCAAAGACAAAGGAGTTGATAGTGGACTTCCGGAGGTGCAGAGAAGTACACACCCCCATCACCATCAGCGGCGCTGCTGTGGAGAGAGTGAGCAGCTTCCGGTTCCTTGGCGTACACCTGGATGAGGATCTTACGTGGTCAGTACACACAAACAAAACAGTGAAGAAGGCGCAGCAGCGCCTCTTCTTTCTCAGGAGACTGAAAAGATTCGGCATGAGCCCCCGCATCCTCAGGACCTTCTATCACTGTGCCATTGAGAGCATCCTCACTGGATGCATCACCACCTGGTATGGCAACAGCACCGCCTACAACTGCAAAGCTCTCCAGCGAGTAGTGCGGTGCTCTGAACGGATAATTGGAGGTGAGCTTCCCCCCCTCCAAGACATCTACAGGAAGCGGTGCCTGAGGAAAGCGGGGAGGATCATCAAGGACTCCAGTCACCCCAGCCATAAACTGTTCAGACTACTTCCATCAGGAAGGAGGTTCTGCAGCGTCCGGTCCCGTACCAGCAGACTGAGAGACAGCTTTTTCCATCAGGCCATCAGACTGCTGAACACTTCATAGACACCTCAGCTTCACTACTGGAACTTTAACATTATGCACTCCATACTGTACAGTAATACCACTGTTTTGCACATGTCTCAACTCTGTATATTTTATTTTATTTATTTTATATATTCTATTCATTGTTTACTCTATTTAATTTGTAAAATATGTGTACACACACACACACACACACACACACACACACACACACACACACACACACACACGTAGAAAAATATTTAGTTTACACATCCAGAAATGCATATACTATTATATATTGTACATATATTTATTGGTTTCAGATGTAGCCATTCTTGTATTTTGCTTGTTTACATTATTGTATTTTGCACAACTCTGTTGCTTGTGAAGCTCGCACACAAGAATTTCACTCACATGTGCTGTACCAATGTACCTGCACATGTGATGTGACAATAAAAGTGATTTGATTTGATTTGATTTGATTTGTATAGAAGAGGAAATAAAAAACCCCAAATATCTAAATCCGGTTTCTGTCCACTTAAAAGGCACTATTGAGTGGGGAAGAGCTCTGGCCAGGGAATTGAGGGGTTGCAACTCGCTTTTTTGATAATTGACCTTATATCCTGACAGTGTACCATATTGGTCCAGTATGTCAAAAAGCCCCGGGAATGAGTTTAGAGGGTCAGAAATGTACAGGAGCAAGTCATCTGAAGTTGAACTGAAGTTAAGCAAAGCTGTACTATATAACATGGAAACTAACCACAGATACAATAGATGCATTATTTAAAAAAAAAAAAAATGAAATGACTGACATGGAATTTACAACTCAGCTTGCTTTTCCTCAAGGACTTTAATATTGTTTTTCAGTTCTCCCAGTTTCATTTCACTTTCCTGTATTTTCTCACCCAACTTCATATTCTCCGTGTCAATGTTAGTCTTACTTTCTTTCATGTTATTCTTAATGTTCTCCATAAATATGTCAACTTGAGGAAACCCATCAGGTAAAACTTTTGCAGATCTCTTCATCAATGCAACTCACCTTCCATAATACTCAAGTATTCACTCAACAGTTCAGAATTGAAGTTCACTCGTTCCTAAGCCTCAGCCTGATGGGATAAAATTTGTTTCATATTACATGAAAGCAGTTTACTATGTCATAAAGTTATATAGGTTTATATAATCTATCATATTAGAGCAGGGCTCAAGACTAACTTTTTGCCATGATTGCACTGGTGCGCTGTCTTTGTGTGGAATCTGTTTTCCTGCTCTCATTTACTGTTTGGTGGTGGTTGAAATAGTTTTGTGAATAACCTGAGATTCTGGCGTTTCTGGCAAAATAAATTTATATTTTAAAAGTCGCATCAGGATTTAATGAATTGATATCATTTTATTCAAGCTACTCACCTCTCTTTATCCACCTGCACTTTCAAATGTACACACGAAGGATTACAGAAATATCTGGACCGCGGCCAATCAGATGTCCCGCCCCTGACTATCTCTGATTGGTTTAGACCACAATAGGGGCATAATGTGTGTCTGTTGTTGACCACACGGAGACTTTCAGAGTTGCAGAGACTCGCACTCTAGAGCCCTGCAGAGTGTTAATAACTGAATTGAAGGTTTAAAAAATGCAGCTGAATGTTTTCATTATCCAGTGGAGTTATCATTTTAAATTTTAAAAAGTGCAACTTTAAAGATTCACAAAGAATCCCAGTTGAATCAACTCAATTTGAAACGTTTTAATTTTTATATAAGAAAATGTGAAGTCTTTGTATAAACCATTCAATAGTGATTTATTTACCTGTGATGTCAAAAGATGCTGATGAATCAATAAATGAAGATATGGCACATCACAAAGTTCTTTTATACACGCTTGTGGTTACACCTCGGTTTTTTGCACAGCACTTTGTGGGGGTGTGTGTGTGTATATGTGTGTATGCGTGCGGTTGAGTGTGCTGCAGTGTGGTCTACGTGCAGAGACATTAGCACTTAGCTTCCTCAGACTTTCATTTTTGTTTCACAGATATTTGCTTGTTTCACATAAAAATGCCAAGATGACAACCAGAGAAAAAAAAAAATGCACTATTTAAATATTTCAAATGTGCACAAACAATTCTGTTCACCCTTTACATAATATGTAAATAGGTTTGCATGACTGCTGGGAATGATGCATAAAAGAAAAAGTTGATGAATGTGTAATGCATGAGATGCAGAAATTTTCAGAAACCCTTTTCTGTTTATTAAAAAAAATTGAAGTTTGTCCATACTTTATAAAGTAAAAAAGCCTGACATTGACAGTGTAAAAAGTGGGTTAACGGGTATTACACATACTGTGCATGGCATTCTTTCATTTCATGAGTGCAAACAATGCATGTTGGTTCTGGTGGCCGGCCGCGTGGCTAATGGCGGTGGCGCAGCAGTCATGAACGTGAGCCGAGGCTCACAGAAGGCTTGGCAAGCATCCGGTGTGCAACACCCCACCACACGCTGGCCTCTGGTGGACAAAAGCCAGGATTAAAAAGGAGAAAACCCAGCTTCTGTTGATGTCCACGAGTTCTAGACTTCAGGCTGTCAATACCAGCAAAGGATTTTTCAGTTTTAATTTGTCCAATTACTTTTGAGCACCTGAAATTAAGTCAAATTAATTGGGTGTTTGTGTTAAAAAGTGCTTTTATTCCTCACAATTGTTTTTTGTTCAACCCAATTAAAGCTGAAAGTCTGCACTTCAACTGCATCTGAGTTGTTTCGCTTAAAATTCACTTTGGTAACGTGCAGAACCAAAATTTGAAAAAAGCTATGTCCAAATATTTATGGCCCCAATTGCAGTCAATAAAATCCTCCCTGAGGTTTCTCTTCAGGCATAATGATTTCAAATTACATGGTTTTATAACAACATTGAGATTCCTGTAGCTCCTGTAGATCATTGTAAATGAAAAAACAGTGCCAAAACAGCAGTCTGTCAAGTACTGCTGTGTGACAACTGAGTTGGGACCCAAATGAAGACCTCCAAAGAATTCAAAACATATGAGAACAAGATGACACATGACAACAAGAGACAACTCGACTAAGTGCAATGGGCGATTGAGACAATATATTAACATAGAAATGTGACTGTGGGGACACCTAGTGGACACAGATGAACTAAAGAAGATGTGGGGAAAGTAAAACTTAATACCAGGCACAAGAAGTGAGACAAACAGGAAGTAACAAGTAAAAAACAAGTCTGAAAACAGGAAAGAGAGCAAGGGCTCTTCATGCTCTGCTGATGATCTGGCTACTGAGAGTAAAGTGCATGAAAGGACTCAATACAGGAAACTAGTAAAGGTGTAAATAAAGATGCAGCATGATGCTTGCGAAAGTACATCATGGACAAAAATTGAAAGCGTTCCTCCAGTTACCATCAAACACCAGTTATCAGACTTTCTTAACAAAGGTGTCTGTGCCAGTGACACACAGATGGTTAAATATGAATGCTGCAAAGCACCATAACATAATGATAACAATATTACTACTACTACTAATAATAATAAGCTTTCTGGTGAGGGCATAGTTGCATTTCATAAGAATGTGAGAAAAGAAACAATAACAGTAGTAGGAAAATGTCTTTATTGTGTGACAGTTTGCAGTTTATGTGAGTTTATGTTTATGTTTTCACTTCTATATTTAAGCAACAGCAGAAAAAGAAGTAACTACTGGAAATGTATTCTTAAAAGTTGTCATCAGCACATATAAGCCTGTGCACAATGGTAGCTGATAGTGAAATCCTTTTCTTTCTTTCTTTCTTTTTTTTTTAATATCAGACAGTAAAGAAGAAGGGCAGCTCTAAAAAAAAAGTTAAACTGAAGTTAAGCAAAGCTGTACTATATGAAATGGAAACTAACCACAGATATAAAAGATGCATTGTTAGAGAAAGATCAAATGACTGACATGGGATTTACAATTCAGCTTGCTTTTCCTCGAACACTTCAATAATTCTTTTCAGTTGTCCCAGTTTCATTTCACTTTCCTCTATTTCCTCACCCAACTCCTCATTCTCCCTGTCAATGTTAGCCTTACTTTCCTTGACGAAATTCTTAATGTACTCCATAAATGTGTTAAGTAGAGGAAAGTCATCAGATTTCTTCATCAGTGCAATCAATGGGTCCATAATGCGCAAGTATTCGCTCATCAGTTCGGAACCGGAGTCCACTTCCTCACGCCCAGCCTGATGGAATCAAATTGTAGTTTCATATTACATTAAGGTAGTTTTTTATGTTGTAACGTTATATTTGGTCAAATATATCCACAAGTTT
This sequence comes from Copadichromis virginalis, assembly GCF_057382275.1. Classification (NCBI taxonomy): domain Eukaryota; kingdom Metazoa; phylum Chordata; class Actinopteri; order Cichliformes; family Cichlidae; genus Copadichromis; species Copadichromis virginalis. The sequence continues at coordinate 50,704,103 of NC_140620.1, forward strand.
CTAATTGCAGTTCTCTGAACATGTACTGACCTTCACTCTGTCCATTTGTTGTTTTATCTTCTGATAGCTTTCTTTCAGTTGTTTCTGAAAATCATATACAGCATATACAAGTGGTTGAACTTCAAAACATTTAAATTACTCCAGCAACTTTGTTTGTGGTGACTCACAAAATCAAGAAAAAAACAATTTACCAGCTGGTCCTTGTCTATCAGGGAACTTGAAAAGCAAACCAGAGACAGCAGCGTGAACACAAGGAACAAGCCTTTGCTGGTGCTGCAAACAGTCACTGCCGCCATCGCTGTTCTGAGTAACTCTGTCTCTAAGTGTAAGTTGTACAGTGTTAAGAGTTGAATTGAAGGTTTACAAAACTGCAGCTGAACATCTTCATTATCCAGTGGAGTTACCATTTTAAATTTTAAAAAGTGCAACTTTAAGGATTCACAAAAAATCAAAACTGAAACAACTGAATTTGAAACATTTTTAATTTCTATATAAGAAAATGTGAAGTCTGTATAAACCAAGTTATAGTGAGTTACTTACCTGTGATGTCAAAAGAAGCCGATGAATGAAGAAACGAAGATATGGCTCATCACAAAATTCTTTTATACATCCTTGTGATTACACCTCCCATTTTGCGCAACACACTGTGTGTGTGTGTGTTGTATGTGCTCGCGTGCATGTGTGGTTGGGGGTGCTGCATTGTGGTCTGTGTGCTGAAGCAATAGCACTTCCTGTCCATAAACCTTTAAAAGCACATTTGTCCCTATCAACAGCAGAATTTTACTGTTAAAGTCACATTCAGGAGCAACAAGAGTCAAAATGACTAGTTGTTGTTCTTTGCCTGAAATGTTCTTGGGAAATGTAATGTGAATCTGAACGTAGCCCAAGTTTGGCACATTTTGCCCACCAGATCCTTCAATTTCAAGAAGGGCATGTATCGATGGGATGGGAAAGGTGCATTTTGTGAAAAGACTCAGAAATGATTGTAACTTGTGAGCCTGTGTCCATTATGGATTTGCAGGGCATCCCATCAACAAGTACTTGGTCTTATGAGACCTAGAGGCAAAGATTGAGATTTAGGCTTTCTATGCAGTGAATGGGTATGTGATTTGCATTTCAGGATCACAACTTAATGTCTTGGGACCGAGGGAATCAGGTTTCAGCTCCTGGGTGTCCCATGACAGGAGCTGCCATTAGTTTAAATAAAACACGATTGTGGCCTGTCGTGCAAAAAAATCAGCCTGTTTCTTTTTCAGCTCTGCATTCTTTACTTGGACAAGTGTGGGATTAGCAGCTCACTGCAATACGATTGTCTTCCCACACTTAAAGTAAAACCATGCCCTGAATGTGCCAGGGCGTTTAGTAGCAGCCCTTGGGCGCCTGGTGTTAACAGCTAAAGAATTTTTGGGGTGCATGTTTCTCATGTTTGGTTGTCAGCTATTTGACTTTCAAGCTTGGCAATTTAATTTGGTTTTAGCTTCAGAGATTTGGGTTCAGTACTTACAGGAGGCTCAGTACTTGGGGTGGTGCTCCTTGGCCTTTGTGTTAACTGTTCAACTTCCTTTGAGAACTCTTTGACTTTTTGTTCGAGTTTCACTGTCAGCGGAAGTAGGAGTCGCAAGTGGTACTTGGTCAAAAGTGCACATACTAAAAACTGAGTGTGGATGCGCAGAAGCTTTTGTTGCACCTAAATGTTTTTGCATGCGGTCTAACTTGGCTGAACGCTGATCTTTCCTTTCCTTTCCACCCTTATTTCCAGATCAGGAAATAAGGGTGGAAGAAATCTTTTTTTGATTCGAGCTGGAGACTTATTATCATGCTTTGGTCCCAGAACCAATGGATTGTCTTTGGTTCACGGTTCTTTCCTCTAGTGCATCAGTTTTTTGTTAAGCGGTGTCAGGCCTGACCCAAAAGAAAGGTAGCAACATAAAGTGTCCTTAGATTCCAAGAAAGAAACATACATCCCTTAAAAAAAGTAAATAAAATAAAATACATAAATAAATAAATAATTGGAAATCGTTGTCTCCCACCAAGCACCAAAGAAGCAGGGGGCCCAAGGTAGTATGTTGTATGCCACCTGCCTTTTTCCAGTCTTTCATGTCGCCTCGCTTTGCTGGAGGCCCAAGAGGTCCACCCATCCGGATGGCCAGCCAGCCACCCGGCGGAGGACCAGGTCCTCATCCCATGCTGCCCAACATGGACCCCACACGGCCACAAGGTCATCCTAACTTGGGGCCAATGCAGAGAATGAATGGCCCTCGAGGAATGGGGCCTATGGGGCCTGGCCCTCAGAACTTTGGTGGTGGGATGAGGCCTCCACACAACACCATGGGTCTTGGCATGCCAGGAGTGAACATGGGCCCAGGAACGGGTCGGCCATGGCCCAATCCCAACAATGCCAACTCTATGCCTTACTCATCACCCTCTCCTGGTGCATACGGGGGGGCATCTGGAGGTGGAGGGCCTCCTGGCACTCCCATCATGCCCAGCCCCGCAGACTCAAACAACTCTGGTGACAATTTATACACCATGATCAACACTGGACCTGGCAACCGAAATAATTTCCCTATGGGCCCAGGCTCTGATGGACCCCTGGGAGCCATGGCTGGGATGGAACCACACCACATGAATGGATCACTAGGTTCTGGTGATATGGATGGAATGAACAAGAATTCCCCAAACAATTTAAGTGGCATTACCAATCCTCCCGGGACCCCGAGGGATGACGGGGAGCTGAGTGGAAACTTCCTCCACTCCTTTCAGAGCGAGAACTACTCTTCAACCATGACGATGAGTGTGTGACCCCCTCCCCCTCTTCACCCTACCCGATTTGCCATCATTCCGAGGATCTGAAGTCACTGTAGGACGTGGCCAAACACATCAGCACCAAATCAGGGACAGGCGCCATTTTGGTTCCACACTAACGCCAGAATGCTGATTGGGGGACAAAAACAAAACAAAAAAATCTAAATGGCTGGCAAACTACTGCTCCTTGCTCAAAATGAAGGACAATTACACCATTTATCACAACCCCTGTGTGAGAAAACCAGCTACTGAAATGCATAAATGACACGTTTTATGTTCTTTGCAGAACCTCCTGACCCCGCTCAGTCCTCTCAGCCTCTTTAATCCTAGTGCGAAGAGAAAAAGGTTGGAAGTTTACCTCTTGTACTTTTTAATGATTGCTTTGTGGTGCAAGATGTGCAGGAAATATCTGCTTTTGTCACTTAAAACACTGGAGAGTTTGCATACGCATTGTGAGCTTGGAAAGTCTCTGTCTTGTCATTTTACTTTTCGCCATGCATACGGTGTCACAGAAATGGGTTGACACAGAACTGAGGATTTGTCTTTTACTCTGTGGCCACCTTTCTGAATAATGTATTACTCTGCCCAATGCCCACCTTTCTATTTAAAGAGTCTTAAAAATGGAAACGATGTGAAAGAATATGGCTTTTATTGTGACAGCCTTTTGCAGCGGTGTTGTTACAGTGTCACATTGATCCAGATTGATCAGTCTCTCAAGCCCTTTTCAGACATGGGATTTTTAACATTGCCGCCTTCATCAGTCCCTCAAAGCGATGGCATTCTGTTAGGCTTTGGTCACTTTTACATCAGTGTTCCTCGCAGCTTTATTCAGACGTAACCATGACAGTTGCAAAGAGAGCCACGGTATGTGAGATATTCACCATATGTGCAAAAGAATTGTCGCATTCGTGGCAGTGAGCATTAGGCATCTAGTGAAGTGTAGCCACACTGTTGAACGTTTAACTCGATGTGACATTTTTACCAAGATCAGGGTCTGTGTGAGTGAGTGTGTGTGTGTGTGTGTGTGTGTGTGTGCGTGCATGTGCGCGAGTGTGTGCATTCTGCCACAGCTGCCCCTGCCTTTTGAACACAGACTCTCTCTTCTGCATGGGGAATATGCACTGCATTAGAGAGCGACGTTTTCACCTTACTGAAAATGAAAAATAGCTTCCGATGAGACAAAACGTCACGTCATATTTTATTGCTGTTTGGGGCAATCTCTACATCAAAGATGGACGAGAGATATGGGCAGTCATAATCCTGTGCATCGGTTAATGCATTCAGACATGTGCCAAGTTGAAAGTGCTAGGTCGGACCTAGTTCGAGATTTCCGTCGCAATCTTTGCAGAAAAGTGACCGGGGCGAAGCCGACGCGTTCGCGGGTGCTTAAGGGAAAAGGACTGCATGTCTGAAAGGGGCTTTGTTGTTGACAGTTTGCTACTCTGCCACTCTTGGCTGTTTAAACAGCTGGACTGCTGCCGCGTGCTGTCAAGGGAAGCCAGACTTTGGCACAAAAAGTGAGTGCATGAGTGCTGAGAATCTGTGTACAACATACTACCTAGTGCTGCTCTTCTCTATGTGGACACCTGCTTTAAGATGTGGTGTATATCTCTTTACCTGCCTGTGCTTAACACTCTGTGCGCTTCATCGTCATAGCCTTCTGTGTTACTTCCTATTTGGTTGATGGATATATGGATGAGTTGCCCATTTTAATCTCTCACACATACTGGTTAATACTTCCTTCCTGTATCACTGGTCGTCCCTTTGGTCCTGCCCATCTCTTGCCCATCCGCATATTTTTTTATATTTTGATACAAACTTTGACTACATATATTGCCCAGTTATTCAGTTAGTCAAAGCTTTCTAAACAGATTCTAGTAGGCACCATTATAAACTTAGCCACAGTCTTGTAAATGTGATGAGAATTTTTGTTTCATTTTTTTCCCTGTGAACATTATGCATTATACACATCTGTCCTATGTTGCCTTTATTTGCTGATATTTTTTTTTATTTCAAATTGAGGAAAGATTGCTTGTTAATATAATTTTACAATAACTTAAAAAAAAAAGAAAAAAAAAAAAAAAGAAAGACCAGCCAGGATATTCTTCACAGAATACATGAACTCTGTGCCTCAACAGGACGGAAACTTCTACGACAGCTTGTTGCTCGGTGTAGACAGATGCGCCTGAGCTGGGACTTCCTGTCAGCAGTGTTATGGTGCATTCATGGTACATGGGTAAACTCAATACTCAAAAAAGTAACACTTAAAATAAAATTAAAATAAAATACAATTGGCCATAAAATAACCCTGGGCTACACAAATACATGAAATCTATGGAAAGAGTTAATATAGGAAACTAGAAAAACTAGGAAAGTAGATGTAAAAATAGACGGAGCATGATGCTAATGAAAGTACATCACAGACAAAAACTGAAAGCGTTTCTCCAGTTACCGTCAAACACCAGTTATCAGGCTTTCTTAACAAAGGTGTCTCTGCCAGTGACACGCAGATGTGGTTAACCCAATTCAATGCAAAAATATGAATGCTGCACCGTACAAATAAATGAATAAATGATCAAAACATTCTCAATTCAATTCAATTCAATGCAATTTTATTTATATAGCGCCAAATCACAACAAAAGTCGCCTCAAGGCGCTTCATAGATACAGAGAAAAGCCCAACAATCATATGACCCCCTATGAGCCAGCACTTTGGCGACAGTGGGAGGGAAAAACTCCCTTTTAACAGGAAGAAACCTCCAGCAGAACCAGGCTCAGGGAGGGGCGGGGCCATCTGCTGCGACCGGTTGGGGTGAGAGAAGGAAGACAGGATAAAGACATGCTGTGGAAGAGAGACAGAGGTTAATAACAGATATGATTCAATGCAGAGAGGTCTGTTAATACATAATGAGTGAGAAAGGTGACTGGAAAGGAAAAACTCAATGCATCATGGGAATCCCCCGGCAGCCTACGTCTATTGCAGCATAACTAAGGGAGGATTCAGGGTTACCTGGTCCAGCCCTAACTATATGCTTTAGCAAAAAGGAAAGTTTTATGCCTAATCTTGAAAGTAGAGATAGTGTCTGTCTCCTGAATCCAAACTGGAAGCTGGTTCCACAGAAGAGGGGCCTGAAAACTGAAGGCTCTGCCTCCCATCCTACTTTTAAATACTCTAGGAACAACAAGTAGGCCTGCAGAGCGAGAGCGAAGTGCTCTAATAGGGTGATATGGTACTACAAGGTCATTAAGATAAGATGGGGCCTGATTATTTAAGACCTTGCACGTGAGGAGCAAAAATGACTCCAAGGTTCCTCACAGCGTTACTGGAGGCCAAGGTAATGCCATCCAGAGTAAGAATCTGGTTAGATACCATATTTCTAAGCTTTTCAGGGCCGAGTACAATAACCTCAGTTTTATCTGAATTAAGAAGCAGAAAGTTAGCGGCCATCCAGGTCTTTATGTCTTTAAGACATTCCTGCAGTTTAACTAATTGGTGTGTGTTATCTGGCTTCATAGATAGATAGAGCTGGGTGTCATCTGCATAGCAGTGAAAATGTATGCTATGTCTTCTAATGATGCTGCCTAGGGGAAGCATGTATAATGTAAACAGAATTGGTCCTAGCACTGAACCCTGGGGAACTCCATAATTAACCTCAGTGTATGAAGAGGACTCTCCATTTACATGTACAAATTGGAGTCTATTAGATAGATATGATACGAACCACTGCAGTGCAGTACCTGTAATACCTACAGCATGTTCTAATCGCTCTAATAGGATATTATGGTCAACAGTATCGAATGCTGCGCTAAGGTCTAGCAGGACAAGCACAGAGATGAGTCCACTGTCAGAGGCCATAAGAAGATCATTTGTAACCTTCACTAAAGCTGTTTCTGTGCTGTGATGAGCTCTGAAACCTGACTGAAACTCTTCAAAGAAGCCATTCCTCTGCAGATGATCTGTTAGCTGTTTGACAACTACTCTTTCAAGGATTTTTGATATGAAAGGAAGGTTGGAGATTGGCCTATAATTAGCTAAGACTGCTGGGTCTAGAGATGGCTTTTTGAGGTTTAACTACAGCTAGCTTGAAGGCCTGTGGTACATAGCCGATTATTAGAGATAGGTTGATCATATTTAAGATCGAAGAATTAATTAATGGCAGGACTTCTTTGAGCAGTTTTGTAGGAATGGGGTCTAAAAGACACGTTGATGGTTTGGAGGAAGTAATTATTGAAGTTAACTCAGAAAGATCAATTGGAGAAAAAGAGTCTAACTTAACATCAATGGTACTAAGAGTAGCTGTAGATAATATTACATCTGTGGGATGATTATTGGTAATTTTTTCTCTAATGATAAAAATTTTGTTTGTGAAGAAGTTCATGAAGTCATTACTAGTTAACGTTAAAGGGATGGTTGGCTCAAAAGAGCTCTGACTGTTTGTCAGCCTGGCTACAGAGCTGAAGAGAAACCTGGGGTTGTTCTTATTTTCTTCAATCAGTGATGAATAGTAAGATGTTCTGGCTTTGCGGAGGGCTTTCTTATAAAGCAGCAAACTATTTCTCCAGGCTAAATGATGATCCTCTAAATTTGTGACACGCCATTTCCTCTCCAGCTTACGAGTCACAACAACAACAACGTTAACAACAACGTTAACAACAACGTTAACAACAACGTTAACAACAACGTTAACAACAACAACAATAAAGATTATGATAATAAACTTTATTAAATAAGACATTTTCTGTTGAAGGCATAGTTGTAGTTCACACGAATGTGAGCAGGTCATTAATCTGTCATCATGTTACTGAAGAAAAGAAACAGTAACAGTAGTAGTGAAACTAAAGTTAAGCAAAGCTGTACTATATGAAATGAAAACTAACCACAGATACAATAGATGCATTATTTAAGAAAATTGAAATGACTGACATGGAATTTACAATTCAGCTTGCTTTTCCTTGAGGACTTCAATAGTTTTTTTCAGTTGTCCCAGTTTCATTTCACTTTCCTCTATTTTCTCACCCAACCCCTTATTCTCCCTGTCAGTGTTAGCTTTAAATTCCTTCACTTAATTCTTATAGCACCATAAGTGGGATTAATTCATGAAAACCAGGTTGATGTTCTCCAGAAATGTGTTAACTAGAGGAAAACCATCAGGTAAAGCTTTCACAGATTTCTTCATCAGTGCGATCAATGGGTCCATAAGGCTCAAGTATTCACTCAACTGTTCGGAACCAAAGTTCACTCGTTCCTCATGCTCAGCCTGATGGGATCAAATTTAACAGTTTCATATTACATGAAGACAGTTCACTATGTTATAACATTATATTTGGTCACATATATCCACAGTTTGAAATGTTTTAATATCTATAAAAGTAAATGTGAAGTATTTGTAAAAACCATGTTATAGTGAGTTATTCACCAGTGATGTCAAAAGAAGCTGATGAATGAAGAAATGAAGATATCACAAAGTTCTTTTATGCATGCTTGTGGTTACAGCTCAGTTTTTTGCACAACTGTTTGTGTGTGTGTGTGTGTGTGTGTGTGCATGCGTGTGCGCACGTGTGGTTGGGTATGCTGCAGTGTGGTCTGTGTGCAGAGGCATTAGCACTTACCTCCTCAGGCTTTCATTTTTGTTTCGCAGATATTTGCCTGTTTCACATGAAAATGCCAAGGTGACAACCAGAGGGGGAAAAAAGTAAATAAGACATACAACAAATAAACGTACTGTTTAAACATTTCAAATGTGCACAAACAATTCTGCTCACCTTTTACATAATTTGTCAATAGGTTGGATGACAGCTGCGAATGATGCATAAAAGAAAAATAAAGTTTTTGTATGTCAACATCAGTCAGGCACAGGGTTTGATGAGGGGAGAAAACTAGTATGCTGATCATTCAGAGTCTTGCAAAGACTTGAGTGATGGGCAGGTCTTCTACAGCAACACAAGGGAAGACACCAGCCTCCCCCACAGCCACGCCACAGACCAGGCTGCGACACAATGAGAAACTGTACTTATTGCTGGTTTCACTTTCCTGTAAACAAACCACATTTATGGAAAAAAGATTCACAAAGGTGATGATTTATGGCCTTGGCAACTCCCATTGTGTGAGTGCTTCTTTCTCCAGTTCTAGTATAACTATGAGAAAATGGTCTGACTATAGATGTGTACTCTGTAAGTCAACAGCAAAACTGAGTTGGTCTGTACATGCCTTACAAGGGTGTAACACAGCATGGAAGCCTACAGGCATTCATGGACCAAGAATAACTAGTGTCGTGGAAAATTTAACAATAACCTGCAACACACCCAGCGAGCTTAATTTGAAGTGGGTTTAATAAACACATTGCAATGTGGAGAGAGCATCCCAGTGAAACACCAGGACCATCTCCGGATTGTGGCCACCGCCCTTACATCTTATATACAGAGACACAGACAAAGAACATTCCACAAACTCTCACATGTTGGCCCCTTTCACGGGGGGCTATACCTCCTCCCTCACGGAGAGAATTATGACCTTGTTTTCTGCTTGGCCGTCACATAAGGATTTACATCCCTGATAAGGAGAAGGAGTCCCACTATCTGTTCAATGTCACCCATTACAATGGCCTCACTGTGTTAACTTTCCACATGCGTGTAAACTAGTGACAGGAGTGCTCTTACTATAGTAAAGTGAGAAAGTGATATTACTATAACTAATGTGATATGATTAAATATGTGATTAATACATGAGAAAAGAAATCTGCCACTACATTCCACCCTTTGTGATACCACAATTAAGAATTAAAAATAATTAATTAAGAATCACATAAAAACACATGGAGATTTCTTTTCGAACTACTGAACATCAGCACCATTGTGTACTCAAAGAATTCACAATGTCCATCTTCCCTAAAGTCAGAAGGAAGCAACAAATTCACATTTTATGGTCACCTTCTCTCCATCTGAGTCTCCACCCTTTGTTCGAAGGATGGCAGTTATATCATAAAAGAAAACACAATATGAGATCATATAAGAAATGAAACAGTGTTCGTTTTTCATCTGCAAAGAAAACTTCAACCTCGGTTACATCAAGCTGCTCTTTCATAAGAACCCGTTGTTAAGATAAGGAAGTTTTTAGGTGTGTGATATATTTTCCCACTTTATCATTAAATCTCCCAATTTATTAACTGTTTCTGTAAAAGACCCTCTTCCCCAGTGTTATTAGGGATTGAGGCACACATGCCTCACCAAACATCACACACTCCTTTATGCCATTTGCTTTGCCCTGTCCAGATGTTTGCCATCAAGGACAGTGAATATGTCTGAACCTGTAGGTAAATTAATACCACAAACATATACTAACACTGATGTTAGTGCTTCTCGAGTTTTAAAGTAAAACCCAAAAGTAGCCATGAATTTCCACACAGCCAACATATATCAAACACTTCTGAGCTACATTTTACAACAGAATTATAGATCTTTCCACTCTGTCTATGCAGTGTACTGTACTCTTTACTACTGTAGGGCCATCAGCCAGTTTAAAAGGTGTAAACCCTCTCCAAGGCATTTACAATTATCTTTACTGTGCCCACATCAGTGATTGGGGAAACCAAAACAACCACATTTAATTCTCAAAGAACAACTTCCTTCTTTAGGTGCTTCCAGCATGTTTGAGGTCTGTCAAAATCCCTCAATGAAATGTGATGAACCCCGAATCCTATCTCTACGGTGTCAAATGTGTCAAAATTGAGTACACATGTCAAAAGAACTCACAACTGTTGTTACTATGTTTACTCAGACAATGAGGGCCTAATGCACTTACACATCAGGAACTGACATGCTAGATAATCAATCTACCTACCCTACAAAATGTGCACAAGTTGCTGTAAAACTTGCATGCTATAATTACTCCAATCACTTTTACTCATGCTCAGGACTCTAACAGAGTTTGTGATGTTCAGAGAGTCATGTAAATGCATATCATTTATAAAATGATTATTAACGTCACCCCAACGACCTCCGTAACTTAAAAACATACTAAGCTTTCCAGGGAAACTGATTGGCTGTTTAAGTAGGTGTGATCTGCATTCATTCGCTGATCCCTCTCGGGTGGCACAGAGCCTGCTCTGCAGTCGTTGAGTTGGAGCTTGGCACGCCCTTGTTGGAGGAGGGCGCTCTTTTCACCCCTCACCCTCTCGTTCCAACGCAGCTTTATGGTTATTGCTGTGGTTCTGGAATCTTCTCATGATGACTAGTAGGGCCCCAAACCGCACGACCTTTGACCTCAACCACTGCCTGGGCTGTCAGCTCTGCTATGAATGGTCCCTGCTTCTCGCTGGGTCTCTGAAGACTTCTGATCAGCACCCAGTCTCAGTCAGGAGATTCCACCCTTGGGACAATTTCTTCCAGCAATACTCTGGCTGCTGCACCTGTATTTTTTGCTAGGAGGAAAAACTTCTATTTGAAAACTTCTCCTTTTGACGCATGGTCTCTCCCATGAGTCAACTCATTAGAACCAGGAGAATAACAAAAAGGAAAAGGTTAGTTACACAAATTCTCAGACAACATCATGGCTTCTCCTCTGGAGTAATTTCGCTTCAGCCCTGTAAACCCTGTGTTAAAGACTAACATCAGCATTAATGTCATGGTAAGTGGGTCTAACTCTTGGCTCTGCCTGGAGCCTGCATCCACACCACAATTACCTAGAAACCAAAATCGGTGAGTAAATATGAACTTCACACTTACAAACAACTGTAGGTTATGAGAGTAATAAGGCATCCAACACCACAGACAAAAGTGTGCCATATGCAGTTTATTTCCCCAAATCATTAAAACACTACTGTTACCATAATTTGCCCAAACCATGGATCATCCCATGTGTTTAATTAAAACTACTGTAACCAGTAACTTATCTTAAGTAATGTCACTCACTTGTTTTCACACTTTGAGCTCAACACTTAAAATGAATAACGATATGATAATGAGCCCCACACTAAGATGTTCTGTAATCACTGCACAACCGTCTTCATTTCACTCATGTCTGCCTGTGTGATGCCAGAACCCTTAGAGAGGGAAAAAAAACATTAGCCAGCGGTTTGTCCTGGCAGGTCAGGCCTGGATCAACAGATTCCAGAGGTGTTGCTGTAAATCATGTGGTCAACCCTCCTTGTCTGTGAAAGGAGTGATACTGATTTTAACACAGTATGTGTTTCACATTGAATACACATTTTCCTCCTGCAGCATTTAACATTTGCCAACAATACAGCGTGTTACTGTAACCAACAAGCAGCCAGGAAAACACAGTTTTCTCCACACAAAATCAGTAACACAGAAAAGTGCTATCTAAAGGGTTAGGTCTGCAAGGCCCGCCCACACTCATGTGGACCTCCAGTCTCCCCCTCCTCTGGTCTCTGTCATCCTCCTGCTCCTGCAAAAACAAGCAAACGCAAACACACACATCCACCCTTTTTTCACTGTTTAGGGTTTATTAGGCATTAGCATTGATCAATCCTAAAATAGTTATCGTCTTCTCAATTTCAAGTCAGTCACACTTAGTCCACATCATCAGTCCAGTCCCAGTCCATTCATATGTATTTATACCAATCACATGCATTTATCCAGTCACATGCAATCGTACCAATCATTGCTGATAGTGGAAAACCGCGCATGAATCTAAATAATGGTATAATGGTAAATAAATAAAGCTTTGCCTTTTGTCTTTCAATCTTTTCAGTCTCTGTCTTTGCCATTTCAACTCCTAGTATGGCAAATGTGAAACTCAGACAGTCTTCTCAAGTCCGTTCACACATAGTGATGTCGCAGGTGAACCTCCCAGCTTGTGATCAGGAGTGCATGCTTCCATGGTATTTATACATGCTGCTGAACCCTTTAAGGTTTAGGGTTTAGGCCAGTGTTCGAAGCTTGTTCCTCAGGTTAAGATGTACATGGAGTGAAGCTGTGTAAAATTCAGCCAAAACATGGGCTGGGTGTGGTTCCAATTATGTTAAGCTATCATTTTGCTCCGGCCGCTGAGCTTGTGGAGGACGTTGATCCAATTCCGTAGCCACCTGTACTAACACACTAAGACATATTTAATGTCATTTTCATCACTACTTATTAACACTTTCCCTCTCTTATTCTTCTGTCCACATTTTAACACATCTCTTTCCATCACTCTTGGTTATACACCACCCACAGCACTTCTTACACACACACACACACACACACACACACACACACACACACACACACACACACACACACACACACACACACACACACACACACACACACACACACACACACACTTTTGTTCTTATCACCAAAAATGCACATTTTGACTACTGTGAAACTAGAGGCTTTTTCGCACTGCAGTAAATGTTTCAGGGAATTCACCTGGTTCATTGTTATTTTAATAACAGCCATGCTCGGATTCACCGGCACTGAAAAATTTTCCACTCTGTCAGAAAGCTAAATACTGGAATTGAACCTTTATCAACTTCAGTATAAATCCAAAAGAAGAGGTCAAATAAAAACACTCTGATACGTGGCAATAAAATCAGTTTACCAGGTGTAAAAATAAAATAAGTGACGTGTACAAAAAGGCTTGAGGTGCTGCACCCAGAGAGACTGCAGCCACTGATTCTGCGTCGTCTGTGTGCACATGCCAGCGAGCTCACCTAGAGCAGGAAATGACTTGTATTGTATTATGTCATGTGAGGATGAAATCACTAGAGCCAAAGTCCAACGGTCATTCACCCACTAAGGCTGGCACCGGAGTCAAACCAAAACAAAGACACATATTAAGAATCCAAAATCACGATGCGAACGACGGCGAACCCCACGTCCAGAGTGCGTTTCACTGAAAGTATTTTGGGGACGTGGCTGTCAATCAACTTTTGAAGTCTGATCATGTCAAGTCAGAATTTCACTGTTTACATGAACAGAAAAGAAATGTAAGAAATCAGCTTTCAGAGCAACAGGTCAGCTTTGAAAGATTCAATATTAGCAGGGGGAGGAAATTTTGGAGAATAGAATAGAATAGAATGCTATTATTGTCACTATACAGTTGTACAATGAGATACAGAGCATCTGCAAAGCAGTGCAAATAATATATAAAAGGTCCAAATAAAAAAAGTAAATATGTAAATAGTGTTATGTAGGAGCTCAGGTCTGTCTGCCGACCACCAGATACTGAACGCGACACATGGAGTAGTGTGACTTTGTTTTGTTTTGAGAAAAAGGGCATCCAGAGGATAAATGGTTGAGTTTGTGTGAGTGTGTGCACACCGTGCAAGCGCACAGCAGGTGGGGGCAACTGCAGATTTGGTGCGTGGAAAGGTGCACAGTTATTTGAAAGCACCTCCACAGTTAACGTGGCAGAGCGCTGGTGCAGAAAGGGTTCAATTGGAAACGCTGTCACCCATTCATAAGGTGACGTGTGACTGAGAGCGAGAGCAGCATCGAGAATCAGAGGTGAGGATAGAAAGGGCTCGGCGAGGAAGGAAGCCGACGGTTGACAAGTTGTAATGAGTGAAACTTCCTTTAGAGAAGAAGCGAGTCAGACTGAAACCGGTCAGGAACCAATGATCTGCTGCCTTCAGTCTGCAGTTCAATGAACAGTGACTGCTAGCAGCCACATGTCTTTCACAATTCACGCTACAAATTACACACACACACACACACACACACACACACACACACACACACACACACACACACACACACACACACACAGAGTTTTCTTTACTGCATTCCTCAGTTTTTACTCACTTCATGTATTCTTTCCCATATTTCTGAAAGAAGAAAGAGATCACACAATCAAAACCTGGATTTGCCCGGACCACCAGTAGGTAAATGGACTGGTTCTTATATAGCGCTCTTCTACTCATCTGAGCACTCAAACTTGTGCATTCACCCATTCACATGAAAGTTCTCATAAAACTGTCAGTCACAATGGTGGAGGGGTGACCTGATTTAGATGCTGTGATGGGACTTCAAGAAAAGTGAATATAAATGAATGTCCCAAAAACCCAGCAAATTGGGGCATTGTTGTAAAAATTATGCCAATGTCACTTTTTACCTGGTTCAAATTCAAAGTACACATTAAGTCAAGTAGACTCAAAATGCCTGGATGTGCTCTTGCTCTGCTTCTATCAAGAGTGCATCAGTAGTGAGTTCTGTGTACTTGGTGCAGCCAAGTATCCTAAAATGCATTCTGTCTGGAACAAAATAGGACATTACTTATTTGCAAAAGTCCTCCAAGGTTTTTGGACGTCTCCATTCCCGCTGGTTTAACAGACAATTGTCAGCTGACCAGGGCGCTGAGGCTCACCAGCGAGAACGCCTGACTTGCACATCGCTTTCAAAATCAGTCATGGCCATTGATCACCAACCATTGATCGAAGATTGATCAATGGCCATGAGTACCATTCACAGAGATTTGGGGAATGGCTGCAATCACAGCATCATTTACGCGAAAAGGGAAAGACTATCTGAATTGAGTAGGAGACCTAAGGGTACATCTTTCATCATCTTACAATGCTGTGATTGCAGCCATTCGCTAACTCTCTGTGACTGGTACTCAGAGCCACTATTGACACGCAGATGTGGTTAGCCCAATTCAATGCAAAAATACGAATGCTGCAAATTACCATAAAAAATAAATGAATAAATCATCAACAACAACAACTACAACAACAACTACAACTACAACTACAACAACTACAACTACTACAACTACTTCTTTCTGGTGAGGGCATACTTGCATTTCACAAGAATGTGAGCAGGTTATTAATCTGTCATCTTATTGCTGAAGAATAGAAACAATAACAGTAGTAGGTAAATGTCTTTATTGTGTGGCAGTTTGCAGTTTACATAAACATTGTTTCCACTTTTATATCTAAGTTATGGCAGAAAAACAAGTACCAACTGGAAATGTATTCTTAAAAGTTGTCATCAGCACATATGAGTCTGCGCACAATGGTAGCTGATAGTGAAATGTTTTTTTTTTTTATATCAGATAGTAAAGAAGAATGACAGCTCTAAAAAAAGTTAAACTGAAGTTAAGAGAAGCTGTACTATATGAAATAGAAACTAACCACAGATATAAAAGATGCATTATTAGAGAAAAATGAAATGACTGACATGGGATTTACAATTCAGCTTGCATTTCCTCGAGGACTTCAATCATTCTTTTCTGTTGTCCCAGTTTCATTTCACGTTCCTCTATTTTCTCACCCAACTCCTCATTCTCCCTGTCAATGTTAGCCTTACTTTCCTTGACGGAATTCTTAATGTTCTCCATAAATGTATCAACTCGAGGAAAACCATCAGGTAAAACTTTTGCAGATTTCTTCACCAGTGCGATCAACTGGTCCATAAGGCTCAAGTATTCACTCAACAGTTCAGAAGCAAAGTTCACTCTTTCCACACGCTCAGCCTGATGGGATAAAATGTAACAGTTTCATATTACATGAATGCAGTTTACTATGTTGTAACGTTATATTTGGTCATATATGTCCGCAGTTCTCTGAACATGTACTGACCTTCAGTCTGTCCGTCTCTTGTTTTATGTTCTGATAGTCTACTTTGAGTTGTTTCTGAAAATCCAGCATATACAGTTATTAAAAGAATTTAAATTACACCAGCAACTTTGTTTGTGGTGACTCGCAAAATTACTGAAGCATAAGAAAAAACAATTTACCAGCTGGTCCTTGTCTATCAGTGCACTTGAAAGGCAAACCAGAGACAGCAGGGTGAAGATGAGGAACAAGCCTTTGGTGGTGCTGCAAACAGTCACTGATGCCATTGCTGTTCTTAGCAACTCTGTCTCTAAGTCAAAGTTGTACAGCGTTAAAATTTGAATGGAAGGTTTACAAACTGCAGCTGACTGTCTTCATTATCCAGTGGAGTTATCATTCAAAAAAGTGCAACTTTAAGGATTCACAAAGAATCACAACTGAAAAACTCAAATTACAAATCAATCTGAAACATTTTAATTTCTATATAAAAAAAAATGTGAAGTCTGTATAAACCATGTTACAGTGATTTACTTACCTGTGATGTCAAAAGAAGCTGATGAATGAAGAAATGAAAATACGGCACATCACAAAGTTCTTTTATACATGCTTGTGGTTACACCTCCCATTTTGCAACTGTTTGTGTGTGTGTGTGTGTGTGTGTGTGTGTGTCACTGTCAGTGGAAAAAGTGGCATAATGGGTATCACACATCCTGTGTGTTGCATTCTTTCATTTCATGAGAAACTTTACTTATTGCTTGTTTCATTTTCCTGTAAACAAACTATTTACAAGAAAACAAGATTCACAAAGGTGAGGATTTATGGCCTTGGCAACTCTCATTGTGTGAGGGCTTGTTTCTTTTGCTCTCCTCCACTCGTTGCCATCTGGTGTGAGTGTGGCTGTGAATGACAGGTGTAGCAGCCCTTGGCATCAAGAACAATAGAAGAGTCTCTAACGGGTGCAGCCATTTATTTCCTCACCAAACACGGCTCATTCTCTGGACATCGTTGAGCACCGTGAAAACTATAAAATAAGAAAAAATTGATGCCTGTACAGTCCCCTTGAACCTTAGCAATAAGCAATATCAACAAATGCGCTTCAATTCGATCAGGTATATTAAAACAAAACAAAACAAGTAATTCTGAGATTTACAGTCACTGCTTAAATAAAACTAAATAAAGGCTGTTTAAAAGGCATCAATGTGTTTCACAGTTCAGCTGGATAAAATATAACATCAGATCACATTGCATCACATACCTCAGTCCACTTGCCAAGGGTGCAAACTCCCGTGAACACGTAAACATTCGTCCCGTTTCTCATGGGGCGCTGCTAGCTTGCGCGACACACATGTCTAAGTTAAAAAATAGCACATGGATGCATGTAACATAAATACAGAACGAGAAAGTTTTCACGTATCTCATGATACAAATGCAGTAACATACCTTATGTTAGAAACAAACTTAACACTGAAATTGATTAAAATATTATTGCAACTTACATGGACTTTATACAGCTTATTCCTGTGCATGACAGACTGCTCTATACAGTTTACTGAGTGCATCCGTCATTAATGCTACTGTGCACAAAGCTCCCCCGTAATGATAATTTATGGTACAGACCAGCGGTTCATTACAGCAGGTTTGGCTGCATTTGAGGTCCTGTTTCTGTTCCTGATAGGTTCCCAACATCCCTGCCTTTGATCAGATCATTACCCTCTGTGTATTTACCCATATGGAAAAGAAATAGTAAAAACTTATAAAAGACTTGCATAAGATGTGGCCTACTTCATATAGTGAATCATATAAGGCTTTTTATGATTTACTCATGAAAGTGGCCACTTTCTCATTACTTTCATATATTGTTTTTGTAAGTATCCAAAACATACAACTTTCATTTATATAATTTTTCAAGGGATCTTATATCTGTTTTCACTGTTGTATGCTTTTCATACAAGTTTCACACAAGACAGATACAAACTTTACGACTGTTTCTACAGTCAGACTGACACATTGCCAGAGCGTACAGATAATCATACAGACTATTTCCACAGCTAGTAGCAAATCAAGGTCTTCACTCCAGTTAAATGATTCCTACACCTGTTCCTCTCTTGTCCTCTGTCCTAGAAAACCCTCGGTGTTCCAGCTGTTACCTCCTCACTGTCTCCTCTTGATTCATACCTTGGAAAAGGAAAATTCTACCTCAGATTCCCTCACCTGTTCAACTTGATACCTGAAAGGAATTTTCCCAACCACTCACCACTTCACTGATTAATCCTCTACCTTTGCTCATAGGGACACATTTGATAAACTGACTCATTTAGTTTTGTTAATAAAAACTGTAAATCTGTACTTAGCCTTAGCCTGTGTGCTTTTGGGGCTCCAGTTCTAGTGTAATTCTGGTAAAATGGCCTGACTAAAGATGTGTACTCTGTAAGTCAACAGCAAAACTGAGTTGGTCTGTCCATGCCTTACAAGGTTGTAACATAGCATGCAAGCCTACATGCATTCATGGACCAAGACTAGCGTAAAAACTGCACCTCTAACTGAGTGCTTGTATTGAAGTAGTCAGATAAACAAAGATCACAGAATACTGACTGAGATCACAAGAGGGCGCCAAACCATAAGAAACAAACAAACATTAGACACATTCAACTTACACACGATGATGTTTGAAGTTTGTCATATATCCAAAAGCCAAGATTTTTATTATCTTTAACTTTCTTAATACAAGATGCAGAACAGTGAAAATTTGACACTAATGGTGTGAGTGCCTCTGGGTGTGAGGAACAATGTAAACTTTACTAAACTAAAGCATTATTTATTTTTAGTAGTTGTAGTTATCAGCACTATACTAGTTTAATAATCATTAACGCCTGACTTGCACATTGCTTTCAAAATCAGTCATACTCATTGATCAACAACCATTGATCAAAGACCACTGATCAATGGAGGAAATGGTTACAAATGTAGACACTCAAGACAATCAAAGTCAAACAAAATCATGAAAGATGGCCATCAAAATAAGGACGGGGCAAATCCAATGTTTAAATACTAACAAAAATAATAATGATAATAATAATTTCTTGTATTGGAAAGTTCCTTTCAATAAACCCAAGGACACTTAACAATAGAATAAAATACATGATGGAACAATGACAACAAAGAAAAATAAAAAAAACAAAAGCTGGGAGCAGAGCAGCTAAAAGCTCTGCTTCACATGTTGGTGAGGTGGAAAGAAGGCACAGCAAGCTGGATAGAAGAAGAGGATCGAAGTTAGTGGGCAGAAGAGATAGTGCTTAACAGGTCAGAAAGGTAAGGAGGAGCGAGGTTATGAAAGGTCTTGAAGGTGAGCAGAAGAAGTTTGTACACTATCGGGAAATTCACAGGGAGCCAGTGAAGTTCCTGAAGAACAGGGGTGATGTGCTGATGGGAGATGGTTCTGGTAATAATGCGGGCAGCAGAATTTTGAACCAGTTGAAGCTTATGGAGGGATTTTTGGGGGAGACCATGCAAGAGAGAAGTACAATAGTCAATACAAGAGGTAACGAGACTATGGACATGAATGGACGTAGATGGGGTAGAAAGAGAAGGATGTAATCGGTTAATGTTGCGTAGAGGGAAATAGGCAGAACGGGTGAGATTATTGATCTGAGATTTTATAGGATAGTGAACTGTCTAGGATGACACCAAGGCTCTTAACCTGAGGTAAAGGGAAAACTGTGGAGTTATGGATGGTGAGTGAGAAATGATTTGCCTTCAGTAGGTAGGATTTAGTGCCACTAAGGATGATTTCAGTTTTATCCTAATTAAGCTTCAGAAAATTAGAGGTGAACCAGCATTTTAATTGAGGTAGGTATTCTGTAAGAGAAAAAGGTGCGAGGGAGGAATATAGATATAAGAGATATAACTAGGTGTCATCGGCAAAATAGTTGACAAGACAAGACAAGAAACTCACAGTAAACAGGAAAGCACGACTATGGTTAGTATTAAAATGAAAACGTTAGAAAAACCCACTGTGCTTATAAAAAAATAAAACAAAACAGATTAAAGGAATGTGAACCGTTCTATTAAGAATTCAAGGTAAATAATGGCATGGCATGTGCTAAACGTAGTGTAAATAGGCAAATGATAAAAAAACTAAAAAACTAAACAAAAAAAAGATTTGGTTAAAATGCTGTTTTAAAACTCAATGTCAACTAGTTTCAATCGGTTGAGAACGCAACCTTTTGTCAATCCGGTGAAATTCAAAATATACATCATGTGGCTAACAATTACAATGGCACAATTTTCTGTTTGTCACAATGTGACAGCTCAAACACTCACTATGTGTTAATAGACCTCTCTGCATAAAATCATACTTGTTATTAATGTCTGTCTCTCTTCCACAGCCGGTCTTTTATCCTGTCTTCCTTCTCTCTCCTGAACCAGTTGCAGCAGATGGCCCCGCCCCTCCCTGAGCCTGGTTCTGCCAGAGGTTTCTTCCTGTTAAAAGGGAGTTTTTCCTTATCACTGTCGCCAAAGTGCTTGCTCATAGGAGGTCATATGGTCTACCTTACAATATAAAGCACCTTGAGGCAACAGTTTTTGTGATTTGGTGCTAGATAAATAAAATTGAATTGAATTGAACTTATTTTGTTTTTTATCATAAATGAAGTTTGTGTTTTACTGTAAAACAAAAGTGAATATTGCCATTTCTAGAAATCAGAGGCACACAGACACACCCACAGACAAGCCAAGTCACGCACAGGTAAGCTGTGTCATGGGGGAGGGGACACTGAAGAATATAAAGCATTTTGTGGTGTGAGCCCTTCATATTATCATTCATCAGTTCTCCTGTAGCAAGTTAAAAAAAACAAACTAGAACACTGTACTATAAGAGGATATTGTAGGTATTTTTATACAATTTTCACTCAAATTAAAACTTGCAATTTTCTTACTTAAATGTTTAAATTTACTTCATGCTCTGTTTTCTTCAGAAGAGTGATGACAACTGTGAATTTATCCAGAAGCAAAGGAGTGACTGGTGTCACAACCATCAGGGGTTTATTCATCATTTTCACCCTGTTGGTTCTGGTCAACCTTTCAAGTTCACAGATAAAGAAGGACCAACTGGTAAAATGATTGTGATATATATATATATATATATATATATATATATATATATATACACACACACCAGTTGTAATTTTACTTTTACCAGTTTGCCTTTGGCACACATGTTTCACATGGCTGCTTGAGGACATTCTCTATCTGGATTTGCAGGAAGAACTGAAAGAAAACATTCAGAAATTACAACAAGCAGCAGTGACAAGGAAGGTGAGTCTGTCTCTGTCCATGTTGTTAGCGTGAATGAGTAATGTGAAATATCTATCACTGCTAATATAAATATTTATAAATTTATTAAACAACCAAAGCCGAAAAAAGAATATAAAAGTATTTTTACACATTTGTTTTACTGTATTTTCTCCTCCAGGATAATCTCAAATTAGACATATTCTATATTCCACTATTCTATGATGATTATATGCGCTTACTGGACATTTTCTATGAATTTCTAAATACAACAAGTGAACATTATTCACCACTGCTGGATTTAATTGATGACGTGAAAACATTCCTGAAAGCCACCAAGAAGTACATAGACAAACACCTTGAGAAGACAGCTGGAGAAATCAAGGACTATGAAGAAAAACTAAATGTTGTGATGGAGCGGCTAACACACGTAGAGAAACATAAAGATGAATTGTAACACATTAGTCTGCATATGTCTCTAATACTCTTTGTATTGTGTTTGTAAAACTTCTCTTTTATACCATGCAGTTTCAGTTTGATGTTTTTCCCTTATGAGTCCCAGTGATATTTTAAATTGCTGAGTAAATCTAACTGTAAACTTACGTTTGACCTGAAAAAATAACTTTTCAAATTTCTCTTTTTCATTATTTTCATTAAAAAAAAGTTGTAATGCAAGTACAAGCCACTGATCATGGGGATTTTGCATGTGAAGTAATTGACAATTATTAATGATTTATATGAAGAAACACTTTAATGTGAATAAAAACTTAATAAAACTGTTATCATTGCCTTTTTTTTCTTTTTTTTTGCAATTTTTATTTTTAAAATTCAAAAGAAAGTACAAGAACTGTGGCTGATTGGTATCCAGTGTTTGCTCACTGCCAAAAATCTAAATTCTGTAACCAAACAGCTCTTACACTGTTTTTGGCTAACTAGTTTATACACACTATATTTTATATATCCTTTCTTTCCTTGCCATTCTGAAATAAAAGGGCCAGGCTATGTTTTCTGGTTATACCTCAATAATGTGATGAGGATACAATGAGCTATCTGGTCAAGTCCCCTTCAATGCTGCTGAACTAAAAGCACAGGAATATTCTAGTCCGAATCTGTGATTTATTTGGAAACATCAACCACCAAACACGTATATTTTGTTTGTCAAGTAAAATTAGTAATACTGATGATTTGTTATAAATGCCTATTTTTACAAACTGTGAAATTCACAAGGAAGGATGACTGTGGCTCACTCGTGAAATTGGCCATGTGGAACCCTATAATACATACAATCATTATCAAAGGATAACATATTTGAGAAACAATGATACAAATGGATGTAAAAAGCACACTGCAAATAAAGGTCTGAAAGGGTCTGAATTGTACTTCTTATACTTTTGTTTTTAGTGTTTGCATCAAATTATGAACACTGTTACCAGGTTATAAGTATATTGCTTCATGCTTATGTTGCTCAATATATGTAATGTCGATTTTAGTGTTGAGATATACTATTGATTATATGAGAATGATGAGATGAATACTAAACGAAAACCAAAAAGTTTAATCATTGGAGAACTGGAATATGAAGCATATGAAGTGATGCTGGCTCTAACATTGGATTATTCGCTTTCCGTTCATTTGTATATTCTGTTTTAATGTCTAAAAACACAGTTCTTTGTCTTTATAAGTAGCTCATGTGTTAAACAAACCCAGTCTCAGGGCAGTTTGTAAAATAATCCCAGGAAAGCCATCTAGATTTTCCTGTTCATGTACACAAACGGTCGATAGTTTTTTCTTGAAATGATGCTGAGTTACATGCTTAACCACATTCTTATCCTTTTTCTGCCACGCTTCTGTCGTGGCTGTTGTTAAAGGTGACGTATGTGGAATATCCTTTGACTGTTTAAAAGTCAGAACTGATGGGCCTTAATTTCCATAAAGTGGATCATATTACATGAAAGTGAAAGAGCACTTAAAGTATCTGTAACGTGTGAGTCCATTGTGTTTTCAGTCTACACCTGTATAGTGCAACAGCTCTTTCTCCTTTCACCAGCCAGGTAAGATCAGCCAAAACTATACCATAAGATGGTTTATAGTTAATATGTTTTATACAATATATAATAATAACATAACAACAGGAAGCATACATTTAATTCTTCATTTATTCATTTCATTTATTTTCTGTCATTTTCTCTCCAGAAGTTTTTATTTCACCAGTGATGGCAGCAGCAGGCGTCTCCAAAAGCAGAGGACTGACTGGTGTCAGAAACACCAAAGCTGTAATCATCTTATTGCTGCTGTCCCTGGTCTATGCGTCAAATTCACAGACAACTGAGGAATATTTGAATGTAACACTATAAGTCACTATAAACTTATCAAAGTCTGGATGTTTTTTCTTCACTTACAGTTGTTAATATGCAGTTCTTTAGCAACTGATGCATTCTACTTTTGCAAATTACAGAAAATCAAGGCAGTCTCAAGAGAAGCTGATGAAAAACTACAGTATCTTCAATTTACCCAGGAACTAATGAAGACATCATCATTTTCAGAGCATTTTCCACCACTGGTGGATTTAGTAAATAACTTGATTCACTTCCTTGAGAAATCCAAGATCCTGTTCAAAAGAAAGGAAGATGACTTGTTAAAAATGGGTGAAAAAGAAAGTGAAAAAAAAGATGGAGATCCTAAAACTCAATGGAATGAACTATAAATGTTTCTAACTTCTTTAAAATAAATGATAGATATGATTTAGAGTTTGGCATCATTGTTATTACTATTTTGATTAAAGAGCTGGATGAGGCATTTATTTGTTTTGTTTTTACTGTTCCTGAACTGGGAATTGTTTTCTTTCCTGAACCTCATTATTTCAATGTTCTTAAAGATCTAAAACTATTATCGAACACATAGAAAACTTTATGTTTTGTAAGTTTATGTTGTTCTCTTAACACAGGGATGCTGTCAGCAATACTGGCATCACATGTTGACAGGGTGCATTCATTAATATTTGAGTAAAAGACAAATATGATTCCCATGTTTTGCAAATAGTTGAAGCTATTTTGTCTTTACTTTGGATTTTTGTGATGTCTTTGTCCCAGACATTATGGAGGGTACTGGCATGGATTTGCTTACACTCTTGAAAATAGTTTTCTTCATCATTCTACCCTCAAGTTTATAAAACTCATCGTTGGATCTCATCATTAGACATGAAAAGATTGGTTGTTTAAGAAATATGCTATCTATACTGTTCACATTGGAATAGTATAATATGCAAAATGCTATATTGGTACTCCAGGTATTATTATAACCAAACTTGGAAAAAGTACCTGACAAGTGTGTGTGGCATTCATAGCTCTTAATAATTTATATTCACATATTGTTATCTTACTGTGTTCTCTTTCATTTTGTATCTTCTGTTGGTTATTATGGATCTTCAATATTGTAATGATGGCTAGCCCTAAATTATTTTTAGATCATAGTAATCGCTCTGTGTAGTATACTTTTCTTTTCTTTTCTTTTCTTTTACTATGCCTACTGCTTTCAGAAACATGGTGAAGAGATAGTAATATAATTAAAAAAAATCCTAAACTTGTCAAATCTGCTTTTTGGACATATTATTGCTATGACTGGGCAATTGTTTTTATGTGTATTAGTTATACATGAGTGTGTATTTGTAATATACTATCCACGAACCAATATATTCCTAAATAGAAAGGTTTCAAATGGTGATGTAATTTGATAAAGGTCTTTAATGTGCATGCAACTGTTTGCTTTAAAAGTAAAAGTGAGGAAAATTATCAGTTGTTGGTCATAAAACTCCTCTGTGTAGTTACTTTAAAATAACTTAATTCACAATATTAACCTGACTGAACCAGATGAACTCATAAAAAGTTTAATTTTTTAGTTAAATAAACCCTATAAAATAAGAAAATATAAACAGTAACTTTACTATTACTTATTAAACACTACTAAAAAGTAATTAAGTAATTTATGATACTTATTTATGATACTTATTTATGATACTTATTATGCATTTCCAACCTAGGTTACGGGAAAGGCTTCAACTAGAAAAACCTCTTTTTACATGATGTTATTTCATAACAGTAACCGTTGGGCTTCTATCAACAGGACTAGACAAACACAACTTTGACAAAAACAATAGTGAAAGCGCTTTTCACAAGCGTGAGATATAGTGTGAGCTGGAGTGACACCGTATATAAAGCCTTTGTAGCATTATGTTTTCATTCTTCACCCGTACGGTACAACAGCTCTTCTTCACTCAGCAGGTAAGTGTAGTAATCGTAATCATGCACAGTTATATGATTTATATTGAATTCATTTACAGATTAAATTTATATCAACCTGGAAAGCATGATCACTTAAAAAAATGGAAAGCTGGTGAATAAAAGCTGGTGAATATATCTAAAATCTCTCTCTCTATATATATATATAGCTTGTTCCACTTCTAAGAGCAATGGCAGCAGCAGTCTTTTCCAGAATCAGGGGACCAACTATAACCACCAAAGGCTTATTTCTCATCTTCTCTCTGCTGTGTCTTGCTTCAGTCGCAAGTTCCCAAGCTTCCGAGGAACAACGGGTGAATTCAGTCTTCCTGAATTCCCTTTTTTGATACAACAATTACACACTTCTGTGTACATATACAGTCTAAGTCATCATAAGCTCATTAACTGTCATTTTTTCATTATTTGCAATGGTTTGTATAGATACTTGAGGCGATCAAGCAAGGAATAAAAGACACAAACAGATGGAAGGTGGGTCATTCCGTCTCCAAGTTGGCTTTGTAGAGTGTTTGGGCAGAAGATAAGAATTAACTCTTTAAATATACCTTAATAAATGCATATTACACTGGACTATCTATACTGCAAGTCTTGCAAGCACAGTAAATGCAGAGTATACAATGCAGAATAATATAGTAAATTTTAATGTGCTATCTTTTTTCCCCAATAGGCAGAAGACAAATATAGAAAGGAAACAATCACAATACTATTGGATCTCTCAAGTTCACTGACCCACAAGGGCCAACTGGTATATTTAATATTTCCTTAACCTTTGTTAATTAGTTTCATATAAATGATCCCTTTCTGTGTAAGAATGCCCTTCCTTTGGTGTGGTTTTAAATGTTCAGCAACTGTCAAACTCACTGTGCTCTGTTTTTTTGGGGAAAAATTTCAGGAACTATTCCAGGAAACCCTACAAAGAGCTGTAAATTTTGAAGAAAGGCTGAAGGTGGGTCAGATAGTCTCCAAGTTATTCACATGTTGACTGAGAAAGTCTTTAATTCATAAAACTAGTAACTAAAAAACTCCAGTAACATCAGGATACATTTAGTAATCTGATACACACCAAAGAAAATTCAAACTCATGTAAGTGTAGAAAACAGCAGTTATATAATTTGTGCTAAAATGTTTATTTTCTCATTCAGGCAAGAAGTACAAAGATTTTCCAAATGGTAACAAGAGAAATTGATGAACTGTTAGAGAACTACACACGTCAAGTGAAACTGGAGATGTTATTAGAAGAGTCCCCGCCAATTCAGGAAATGAATGAAATCAATTTGCGCCTTGTAAAGAATGGGAAAATTTGCATGGACAAGAAGAAGACTTTGCTAGATGAATCAAGAACAGTAAAAATACTCGGTGGGGTGATCACCATCTTTCATTTACTTTGGCAAAATGTTGTAGTAAACACAGAATTTCTTTGGTTTTACGACAATGATTCTTTAATTTAAACATTATACATTTGTATGCAATTTAAATAAATGTATTATGTGAAGATGCTTTGTGGTGCTTCCTTTGCCAAGCCCTGAAGGGAAAAAGAATCAGATCTGATGCATGTAGAAACTGTCATAACCTCCTGCTCTCTACAATAAAGATGATGACAGTCTTTCTTTGGTTCATAAGTTCTGATTATGTCCTTCAGGTCAAGCATAGATGTGATTAATATGATGGAATCATGAATCCATTTTTAGATATTTGAACTCCGAAAGCTTAAGGGAAAATGACATATTTCTTCATTTTATTTTATCTATTCATTTACTCACTTTCCTGCTATTTTACCTCTGTCCAACCCAACAGTGGATAATGGGTGTTACTAGTAGAAATCAGCCCATAGATATGGGCTAGTTTGTTCTGAAGATTGTTAACGTCCATTCGGATGGGGGGTTCGAGAACCATGAAACCAGCTCAGTGTCCTCTAGGCTGTTACACCCAAGCAGGCAGCCCAGAGTTTGTGGCCAAAGGTTGTTGTAAATGAAAGACTTTGTACCACTGAACGGAGGGTGTGTGTCATGCTGAGCAATATAACACTGATGTGTGTTACAGGGAGGTCTTTAGTTCTTTAGTGTGAACCTGCAGCTTTTTGCCTTTCATCTTCTATGCTGATAGCACACTGTTTATATTGTCCTAAAATTAGACACTATACCACCATCACCATCATCATCAACTTGAAATTCTACTACTCTTTATGTAAGCTAACGCTGACCATGAAACCACAGCCATTGCACCAGTCACACATTGTTTTTTGCTTTAAGTAAACCAAACCAACCTGTTTATTCTGTAATAACCTGCAGAGCATTTTCATGCAACCTTTAAATAACACAGTTAGTCTATCTCAGTTTGTTTTGCAGCAGGTTTCACAACATGAAAAAACACAATGTCACATGCACTTGTACTTTGTTACTTCACGCCTCTGCCGATCACTGACAATCTGTTGGTCATATGTATTACTGTGAAAATAAAAAAACAGCCCTCTGGTGGTGCTGAAAACAAACAAACAAGAATAAAACCCATAATTTAGCATATAAAGGCCACGTAAAACCAGAGTAATGATAAACAATATATGCGCAGCGTTTTTTCCTCAATAGTTTCGTCACGTTTATTGTCTAAGGACAGCGCTAGCAAGCACTCTCTGCTTATGACGTTTAGTGTGTTTAGAGTGTGTAGTTAATGAGTTGCCTTGTGTAGTTAGTGTGTAGTGCTGTGGATAGTTTTGTGTGTCAGAACAATGAGGCGACTGCTATCTCCAGGTAGACTCAGGAGTGATACACCTGCTGCTGTCAGACCTGCAGGTATCAGGCTGTGATGTTCTCCTTTATAGTGGACAGAAATTATTTTTTTGGAGTGGCACAAATAATTTGTGTGGCATCTTATTGAATGCAGAACAGCTGATTGTTATATAAGTTTGAAATGGTTATTTTAAAAAAATCAAGGTCAAAGGTAAACGGATGCAAATGACTTTGTTGTTTGCAAAACTCGTGCATAGGATTTTAAAAATGACAATTTATATTTGCATTTAAAGTTATGAAATATGATTCATTAAACATGTTTGTGGTTGTTACAGTAAAAAAATGTAACTTTTTCTACTCTGACTTTATGTTTTTTGTCTGATTTTAGATCAATTGTGTTAAAACAGTATGTTAAAATGAAAACATAACTGACAGCATGGTGGGAGTTTCTAAAATTGACGGAGTCTTCATTAATCCCATGCAAACGTACACCTATCTGGAACAACCCTGACATATTACAAAACAATAATATGATAAACTTTTCAGATTGGAGTGATAAAGGAATCAAATATTTAGAACATATACTAGAAGGAACAGAATTTATTTCATTTGACGGACTAGTTACACAATATGGGATCAACAAGAAAAGATTTTTAGAATATCAACAAATTAAATCCATAGTAAAAAAGAAATTTAAACTGGGTCAAGTTGAACTACAAACACCACCAAGTGTGGTTCAATTTCTTACTCTTAAAACCCCTAAATTACTATCCAAAATATACAGAATGCTTTCTAAAACAGATGAATCAATATCACTTCCTATTGCAAAATGGGAAGCGGATTTATCAGTTAACTTAGACCTAAACTTCTGGTCTCAGACTTGCTTAAAAACCTTTCATCTAATCAGAAATCCCAGTCTTCAATTAATTCAATACAAAATATTACATAGAGTGCACTATACAGGTCATCGGATGTTCAAGATGGGCTTTACGTCTACCAACAACTGCTCACACTGCCAAACCAATTCACCGGACAATTATATCCACGCTCTTTGGTTCTGTCCACCAGTTCAGAAGTTTTGGCGCGAGATATGTGAAGACTTATCGAAGTGTCTGAAATGTAACATTCCAACTTCCCCCTTAGTGTGTTTGTTGGGCAGCTTAGATAATGTCACTTCAGAAAAGAATATCGCCCATATGGTTTTCACTGCCCTATGCATAGCCAAGAAAACAGTCCTCATGAACTGGAAAAATAAAAACAATCTTAATTCTAACCAATATAGAAATTATCTATTAGATTACATTAGTCTTGATACAGCCTCTGCCACCACATCAGATCAATTGCTCTGGGCTCCTTTGATCAGCTCCATCACCTAGTGGGGGTGGGGGGTCATAGTTTGGTCCCGCCTTCACTGTTGTGATTGGTGTGGGGGTAGGGACAGGCTTAGGGCGTCGGGGGGTTCCCCGGAGGCATCTTCCTTGGGGGGCTCAACCCGGGGGTAGCGGTCATGTCCAATTAGGGGCTCTGTTGGCTCTCAGGTGACTGTTTCCTCGTGGCTGCGTGCAGCGGGGCTAGGGGAGGGTCTGTGCTGACGGACGTGGGTTACTGACCTGGTAGCCTGGCTGCCCCTGGGTGGGTCCGGGATGGGCGTGAGGTTCTGGGGGCGCTCCGTCTCTGGGCTGGGGCCCGGGCCGGGCCTCGGGGGCTTGGGTCCTGGTTGGTGTGTTGCCGGGGTTGTGGGCGGGTGGGTGCATGGGGGCCCAGCCCTGGCGCAGGGTGCCGCCGGTGCGTTGAGCCAACTGGGGGGCTCTTCAACTGGTGAGGGAGGTTGTCACATCTTGCAGGAGCTTTCCTCTCTTCAGGAACTCTCTCTGCAGGAGGGGGAGATACAGGAGAGGTGGAGGAAGATCTCAGCCTGGGTGTTTATTGTCTTATGTAGTCTGGAAGATGAGTGGATGGTGGGGTGGGTGGACTGTCCTGGGCTCTGTGGGGCCGGGAGGCGCTGCTGCACTGGGCCCCGGTCTGGATGGGCCTGGGCCCCCTTTCCCTGGTGGGTCGCGGAGTATGGGGGTGCCTACTGGGGTCAGCGGGGGAGCTGGCCCCAGGGAGGGGTCACTTGCCCCTCCCTTCCTTCCCTCCCCATCTCCAGCTGCCTCCCTCTTCCCGCTCCACCACAACCACCCACACATGCAGGGCCTTGGAGTAGGGGTGTGTCACCAGGGTGCAGAGGAGGCTACCTCTGCCTCTGCCTCAATTTTATCTCACAACTTAGACATTCACATTACTCACACTCTCATTACACATACATATGGGATCTTGGGGGTGGGCACGATACACGGATTCCAAAAGACCATCAGGGTGTACACCTCACCCCTGGCATCGTTGCCCACCTCTCAATTTTGAATACACGTAGACATTGAGGGCTAGCAGGAGGGACCTTGCGCTTACCTGCTGCTCTCTGGCAGGTAGCTCCATGCCCTCCTGGGTTTTAAATGCACCTTAGAACACACATGCATCAACACGACAATGAGCGGGTGGAGGGAGGTTTGGAGTCTTCTCTCACCCCCATTCTCTGCAGCCTGCTGGAGCGGGGGGGCTAGGAGGAGGAGTTGGCCATCCGACTGGGGTCTGGAGTGTGGGGCCTCCCTGCTGCTGCGGAGTCGGGGTGGTCTGCCTCTCCCCACCGCAGGGAAAAGGGTAACACCACCTGGGTCTGGGTGCAGTTCCCCCCTCCAGGGGCAAGGGTACCTAGACCTGGTTTGTAGAGTACGCTTGGGGAGTGTGATCGTGTGTACAGCATCTCTTTATGTCTGTCTCCACGTTGGTTGAGTGTGGAGTAAGTGCATATGAGAGCATGAGGGTGGGAATGGATGTTTGTATCTGTGTGTGCATGTATGTCTGTGTCTATATGTCAGGTTGGGTGTCAGGCGCCACCTCTCTGGGGACATCTTAGGCCCTCCAAGGTTTGGAGGCCTATCTCCACCCACCACCACTTCCCCTGCCAGTGGCGGACTCCCTCAGGTGTCAGTGCGTTGGTGGTTCTTTGTGTCTGGGGATGGGCGTCCAGGTACACACCGGCTCACTCCTTGGTGGCCGCTTATCGGGGCCTGGAGCCTGGGGCTCGCTCGGGCCACTTCGGAGGTGGGGTGCCCCCGGCCTCTCGGCCTGGGGCTCGGTCACTCAGGCACAGCTGGCTGCCGGCGGAGCTCACGGGTGCGTCACTGCAACCCCCCCTGGCTTCTGCTCCGCGGCTGCTGAGTGAGCCCTCATCTGGGACTCTCCTCAGCTCTTACTGGGACAGTGGCGCGGCTGCCCCTCTGTTGGTCTTCCTTGGTCTCTTGTGTTCTGGGGGCCTCTGGATGTCTGGAGTTTTGATCTCCTCCATACCTGCTTCATGCCCTGGAGGACGGGGCAGTGGCCCCCCCACACCCTCTAGCAGATCATTACATGAAGGAACCTTTTAAAAAAACAAGCGCGTCCATGCTCACAGGTGTACACACGGGTGATCACACCCACAAACTACACCCTTTTTGGCTCCTACCTCAAAGCACACTGTGCGCTGTCGATCTTATGTGCTGCACAATAATGTTTAATATTTAGTATTTACTGTCATATTCCCATATATCATTGTGATTTTGTTTATTCTATTACTCTTGTTCTCTTCTGCTTGTTTTCTTTTTTCTTTCTCAACAGGTGATCCAGGTGATCGATAGATGCATTTTTTTTCTTCTTTTTTTTTCTTTTTCTGCCCATTCTGTTGGTTTTTGTCTTTTGCCCTTCTCCCCCGTCCCTCTTCTCAGCTGTTTCTCTTTCCCTCTTTCTTTCTCCCCTTCTTTCCCCCAGTCAAGTCTGTCCCGTATTCAGTAAGTGAAAATAAAATAAACAATAAAAGGTGAATCAAATGGACCATTACGGCAAGGCTGGGATGGTCAATTTGGTAAAGTAAATCTGTTGGGCATCTTTCTTTGCCTTTAGACAATAATTCTGATGGCACATTGACTACTTTGTCATACCTGCCGGTATAACAGCCACCCCGTACGGTTTTTCAAGCTTTGTTTGATCATGTACTCACATCACTCACATTAACTGTCAAAACCACTTTGTTTTTTTTTTTTTACCTGAACAACAGTTTCACTTTCCTATCAATGCAATCTCAAAGAACATCATAGTTCCATCTATGTAGTACACATAGGGGAATAAGCACTTAGTTGAAGCTGAGAAATGGGAGTTTCAAAGTCCTTTCACAAATAAATGATATACGTTACATAGGTCAACAAATGAAAACAGAAACACAAGTTCAATTTATTGTTTGTCTTACAATTTTCTGAAGCTCATCATTTACTCCTGTCATTTATATTTTTTGAGTTCTCTATTCTTGCAGCAAATCCAGCTTCTTGTCTAAGTAAGCTCTGTTTTTTTTGAACATGTGAAATGCAATGTCAACTATTTCCTGCAGTGGTGGAAAATTATATGATGATATCATTGCTTCTTCCAATTGAGGAATAAGTTCCTTCATTTTTTCATTGTATTGTTTTGAGAGGGTTGTCATTTTGTACTTGGATTCTTCCTAAAGGAGAAAAATGAAACTTTTCACATATAGTATTTCTACTCATATTATAGACTTTCTGAGAATAAACTGGAGACTGACTGACCCACCTTCAGTCTCTCTTCCTGTTCTATCGCTGTTTGAAGGGTTTCCTTGCATATTTCCTGAAAGGAAAGGAACAGAACATAGTGAGTGTGTTACAGAATGTAAACAGTAGCATATAAAAATCAAACAGGAAGGTCATATTTATGTTACAATACATATTTTTTAAATATTATGAAATTAGTCCATTTTAATTTACCAGATTTTCCTTGTTATCCAGTGAACTTGCGAGATCAAATATTTTTGTGATTGCAGCTGTTCAATACATGCCATCTTCCTATTGGAAAAAAATAGTACAATTAAATTTACTACACAATACTGAGTAGTGTAGTAAGTACAGGGAAACACTATACTTGTATAACTTTTGTACAATCTGACATTACTGTGTTGGTGTCATTGCTACATATATGTGTCCAGGACCAACATTGCAACTGACCAATGGCATTGTCTGAGCATTCAGTTAACAGTAGCCAAGAAGGTAATGCTAAGGGTAAAGGTAGGTAAAAATAAAAATGATCACAAGCAAATCCCACAAATAACCAGTGATGGGAATAATGGCGTTACAAGTAACGGCGTTACTAACGGCGTTACTTTTTTCAGTAACGAGTAATCTAATTACTATTCCTATCGTTACAATGCCGTTACAGTTACTAACAACAAAACGCGGTCCGTTACTATTTTTCAACAAACAGATGGTTGAAGCTGTGTTCAGCTTACCGCATCTTATATCAGTTGCACGGAAGTAGCTGTAAGTAATCTGGACGCTACAGCTTTAAGCAGCTGCGCGCGCTCCCGCGGACAGTAATCACGATCACTGTCTAGCACAACACCTTGAGCTAAGGGGGCAAAACAATGGCATGAGCGCTGCTGTTTGACTGAGGAAGAATAAAGTAGTCGTGGTAAGCCAATCACACGGCCACTTAAAGACAAAGCAACAAGGTGATAGATACCAGTTTTTAAATTGTGTTGCTAGGCCACGTAAAACCAGAGTCATGATAAACAATAAATACGCGGCGTGTTTTTCCTCAATAGTTTCCTCACTTTTACTGTCTAAGAACAGCGTTAGCAAGCACTCTCTGCTTATGACCAAAAACAAACAAACAAACAAACAAAAACAGGGCAGGTTTTAGGAGTGACGGCGAGAGAGAGAGAGACAGCAGAAAAAGAGAGAGCGAGTTTTGAGATGTAAGAGATTTGTGACGTTTCGTGTGTTTGGAGTGTGTAGTTAATGTGTTGTCTTGTGTAGTTAGTGTGTATTGTTGTGGATAGTTTTGTGTTGTGTGTCAGGACAATGAGGTGACTGCTGTCTCCAGGTAGAAACAGGAGTGATACACCTGCTGCTGTCAGACCTGCAGGTATCAGGCTGTGATGTTCTCCTTTATACTGGACAGAAATATTTGGAGTGGCACAAATAATTTGTGAGGCATCTTATTGAATGCAGAACACCTGATGGTTCGGTAAATAGTTTGAAATGGTTACTTTAAAAAAAGGGTAAAAGGTAAATGGCTGCAAATAACTTTGTTGTTTGCAAAACTTGTGCATATGACTTTAAAAATGACAATTTATATTTGCATTTAAAGTTATGAAATATGATTCATTAAACATGTTTGCGGTTATTACAGTAAAAAATATAACCTTTTCTACTCAGATTTTATGTTTTTTTGTTTGATTTTAGATCAATTGTGTTAATACAGTCTGTCAAAATGAAAACATAACTGTAAATTCAGACACGTGACGTTGTGCTGAAAAGAATGATACCAAACAAGGCAAATAAAGTTTTTAAAGGTGAAATGTAGAGGAAACATCAAAAGTAGTTAAAAATGGCCAATTATATCCTGGACCCCAGAGGGTTAAATGTTTTTTTTTTTAAGTAACGCAATAGTTACTTTTCAAGTAATTAATTACTTTTAGAATCTTGTAACTCAGTTACTTAGTTAAGTTTTTGAAGAAGTAACCAGTAACTATAATTATTTACTTTTTCAAAGTAACTTGCCCAACACTGGCTGCAGTGTGGTCTGTGTGGAGAGACACTTAGCTTCCTCATGCTTTCATTTTTTCACATGAAAATGCTGAGATAACAACCAAAGAGAAAAAAGTGTTAACCCCCCCCCCCCCCCCCCCCCTCAACAAAAAACCCCACACATTTAAATATTTCAAATGCGCACAAACAATTCTATTCACCTTTTACATAATATGTAAACTGGTTGGGATGACAGCTGGTAATGATGCATAAAAGAAAAAGTTGTTGAAAATATATTGAAGTAAAAAGTATTTTACTTCAATAAACTGTTATCTGTTTATTGTTAAATCTGTTATCACTGATTAGTTTTGCTCAGGACGGTGTCAAAATGTTCGCTCAGTGTGGGATAATCAGATATCAGCCTTTAACACACCCTTTTGGCACATTGACTACTTTGTCATACCTGCCGGTATAACAGCCACCCCGTACGGTTTTTCAAGCTTTGTTTGATCATGTACTCACATCACTCACATTAACTGTCAAAACCACTGTTTGTTTGTTTTTACCTGAACAACAGTTTCATTTTCCTATCAATGCAATCTCAAAGAACATCATAGTTCCATCTATGTAGTACACATAGGGGAATAAGCACTTAGTTGAAGCTGAGAAATGGGAGTTTCAAAGTGTACCTGAACGCCTACACTACATCAAAAAACCCACCATTTAAAGTTATATAGTTCGATTTAACTATGACGAAATATTTTGAATTTTGGATAAACATTGTTTACATTTCACAAATTCTGTAAAGTTTGAACAAAGTGTATCTGTGCATTCACTAAAAGTTAACAGCATATCAACAGACTTTGTACCACTCGCTTCAAGAGTAAATCAGATATTAGGTTGCAAAACTATTTCTGTGACTACCAAGCACACTTAAAACAACTAACACTCAAAGAGCACACACACACACACACACACACACACACACACACACACACACACACACACACACACACACACACACAGAAACTAATGCTGAAATGTAAGTGTGCAAGTAAAGACAAGGTTCTTTATTTTGTTAACTGAAATAAGGCCATACCCATTCACCGATGTCCTGGTTCAATGTTGGCCAGTAATAGCCAGCAACAACCCTGTTTCAGGTACCTCTAACACCATTGTGGTTCCCGGTACCAGGGTTATTGTGGCAATCCATCAGAACTGACTTCTTCTCCTCCTCTGACATGACTACCAAGCGCATGCACTGCATACTGGGGCCAGTGTAGAAGAGTCTGTTGTCTGTTACAAGATGAAAATGTAAAAAGCTGAAAGAGTTGCTGACTAAAGTAAAATAAAATGTCTGAAAGATATTAATAAAGTTTGGGATAATGCACCAGTATGGTACATTTACCTTCAATTGAAATTAACTTTTAAAACTATATATAGGGTATATATGACAGACTTGTATCTTTTTGTTTTATTTATATATATAGCTAGATAGAGAGAGAAAGAGAGAGAGAGAGAGAGAGAGTTTTAAAAAATAAAAAATAAAAGTAAAAAAATAAATAAATAAAAAAAATAAATAAAGGATCAACATTAATTTTCATAGTTACCCTTCAGTTTGTAATTACGTGCCATTCTTCATATTTTACGGCGCAGTTCTTCAGTCGGGGGAAGCTCTCCATTGAGGATAAAGGTATGAATTTGCTTGTATACATCTATTGTTTAAATGTCCCGGGCAGTCGAAAAGGAGGCAGAGCTGTCGACAAATGCTAGAAGCTAACTGAGTGCTAACCGTATCATTCAAATATATTAAGGTCGTGTCCAAATTCATGGGCTGCATCCTCCTGAGGCCGCATTTGTAGATCGATTACATCACAGTAACGTGACGAAGGCTGTCCAAATTCGTAGACTCCTCCGAATGCAGCCGACAAATGCGTCCTCCTTTTCCCCGAATTTGAAGGATGGGTCGGGTGTGTCCTTCGTGGCCTACCATATCCCAGAATTCATAGCGCGGCCCAGCCAAACTCCAGTTTCCAACAATGGCAGCCGCTACTGTTTTTAAATTACTCTTACTAATCTTTCTGGGTCACAAAATAAACTTTTAACATATTTTCAGGCGAGAAAGTAGCTGTGTAAACATCAAATATCTGCTCGGTTTATCAAGATATCGCATATTTGCAAAAGTGCTTCGACGTTTTCGGAGATGTCTGCTACCCACCAGCTCGATAGCAAGCCGAGAGCTCGAGGGTCACTGAAGCCGCCGAGAACGGCACAACTTCCAGCACATCATTTTCGGGTTTGGTGATGATTTATGGCATTGGCAACTCCCATTGTGTGAGTGCTTGTTTCTTTTACTCTCCTCCACTCTTTGCTATCTAATGTGAGTGTGGCTGTAAATACAGATTATTTCCACAGCTAGTAGCAAATCAAGGTCTTCACTCCAGTGAAATGATTCCTGCACTTGTTCCTCTCTTGTCCTCTGTCTTAGAAAACCCTCGGTGTTCCAGCTGTTACCTCCTTGCTGTCTCCTCTTGATTCATACCTTGGAAAGGAAAATTCTACCTCAGATTCCCTCACCTGTTCAGCTTGAACCTGAAATGAATTCTCCCGACAAATCACCACTTCACTGATTAATCCTCTACCTTTGCACACAGGGACACATTTGATCAACTGACTCATTTAGTTTTGTTAATAAAAACTGTAAATCTGTTCTTAGCCTGTGTGCTTTTGGGACTCCAGTTCTAGTATAACTATGAGAAAATGGCCTGACTATATATGTGTACTCTGTAAGTCAGCAGCAAAACTGAGTTGGTCTGTCCATGCCTTACAATGTTGTAACACAGCATGGAAGCCTACAGGCATTCATGGACCAAGACTACTAGAGTAAAAACTGCACCTCTAACTGAGCACTTGTATTGAAGTAGTCAGATAAACAAAGATCACAGAATACTGACTGAGATCACAAGAGGGCGCCAAACCATAAGAAACTAACAAACACTGGACACATTTGACCTACACACAATGATGTTTGAAGTTTGTCATATATCCAAAAGTCAAGGGTTTTATAATTATTAACTTTCTTAATACAGGATGCAGGACAGCGAAAATTTTACATTAATGCTGCCAGTGCCTCTGGGTGTGAGGAACAATGTAAACTTTACTAAACTAAAGCATTATTTATTTTTAGTAGTTGTAGTTATCAGTACTACAGGGAGTGCAGAATTATTAGGCAAATGAGTATTTTGTCCACATCATCCTCTTCATGCATGTTGTCTTACTCCAAGCTGTATAGGCTCGAAAGCTTACTACCAATTAAGCATATTAGGTGATGTGCATCTCTGTAATGAGAAGGGGTGTGGTCTAATGACATCAACACCCTATATCAGGTGGTGCATAATTATTAGGCAACGTCCTTTCCTTTGGCAAAATGGGTCAAAAGAAGGACTTGACAGGCTCAGAAAAGTCAAAAATAGTGAGATATCTTGCAGAGGGATGCAGCAGTCTCAAAATTGCAAAGCTTCTGAAGCGTGATCATCGAACAATCAAGCGTTTCATTCAAAATAGTCAACAGGGTCGCAAGAAGCGTGTGGAAAAACCAAGGCGCCAAATAACTGCCCATGAACTGAGAAAAGTCAAGCGTGCAGCTGCCAAGATGCCACTTGCCACCAGTTTGACCATATTTCAGAGCTGCAACATCACTGGAGTGCCCAAAAGCACAAGGTGTGCAATACTCAGAGACATGGCCAAGGTAAGAAAGGCTGAAAGACGACCACCACTGAACAAGACACACAAGCTGAAACGTCAAGACTGGGCCAAGAAATATCTCAAGACTGGTTTTTCTAAGGTTTTATGGACTGAAGAAATGAGAGTGAGTCTTGATGGGCCAGATGGATGGGCCCGTGGCTGGATTGGTAAAGGGCAGAGAGCTCCAGTCCGACTCAGACGCCAGCAAGGTGGAGGTGGAGTACTGGTTTGGGCTGGTATCATCAAAGATGAGCTTGTGGGGCCTTTTCGGGTTGAGGATGGAGTCAAGCTCAACTCCCAGTCCTACTGCCAGTTTCTGGAAGACACCTTCTTCAAGCAGTGGTACAGGAAGAAGTCTGCATCCTTCAAGAAAAACATGATTTTCATGCAGGACAATGCTCCATCACACACGTCCAAGTACTCCACAGCGTGGCTGGCAAGAAAGGGTATAAAAGAAGAAAAACTAATGACATGGCCTCCTTGTTCACCTGATCTGAACCCCATTGAGAACCTGTGGTCCATCATCAAATGTGAGATTTACAAGGAGGGAAAACAGTACACCTCTCTGAACAGTGTCTGGGAGGCTGTGGTTGCTGCTGCACGCAATGTTGATGGTGAACAGATCAAAACACTGACAGAATCCATGGATGGCAGGCTTTTCAGTGTCCTTGCAAAGAAAGGTGGCTATATTGGCCGCTGATTTGTTTTTGTTTTGTTTTTGAATCTCAGAAATGTATATTTGTGAATGTGGAGATGTTATATTGGTTTCACTGGTAAAAATAAAAAAAATTGAAATGGGTATATATTTGTTTTTTGTTAAGTTGCTTAATAATTATGCACAGTAATCGTCAGGTGACACACAGATATCCCCCTAAAATAGCTAAAACTAAAAACAAACTAAAAACTACTTCCAAAAACATTCAGCTTTGATATTAATGAGTTTTTTGGGTTCATTGAGAACATGGTTGTTGTTCAATAATAAAATTATTCCTCAAAAATACAACTTGCCTAATAATTCTGCACTCCCTGTATACTAGTTTAATAATTATTAACCACAGCTTGGACAACATTAAAGTATCGTGAAGTTGAGTAGACTCAACAATAAAATTCAATACTGTATCTCCTACTTCTAAATGAACATAAGAGATAACTTAACTTAAAATAAGATGGTTTATTAACATAAATTGTGAAAAGGAATGGACCTACATGTGTAACCCTCATCAGCTCTGAGACCCTTTTTACAGACAGTATTCCTACCATATTTACAGGCTGCATATGCAGAAATTGTAAAAATGTGTACAAATCAAAACATGATAAAAATCTTCTGATTGTGTAAGGGTTTAAAATGAGGTAAATGAAAGTCCTCATACCAACTGTCAAGCACAATGGTGGAGGGGTGATGATGATTGATAGAGTTGACCAATGTTCTGCATAACTCAGTTACTTTTTTGAAGAAGTAACTATATAATTAATTGCCCAACATTGGTCATTATGTACTGTATTTTACAGACAGAGAGTTACAGGAATCTCTCACAGACCACAGACTCATAATACAAGTCAGAGCTTTATTAAAAAAAAAAAAAAATAGAAAGTTGTGTTTTCAAAATTGGAGTTCAAGTTATTTTTACTTCCAATAGTGTTAACATACAACACAGGTCATGAACAATATATATATATATATTTTTTATTGTAAG
This sequence comes from Copadichromis virginalis, assembly GCF_057382275.1. Taxonomy (NCBI): domain Eukaryota; kingdom Metazoa; phylum Chordata; class Actinopteri; order Cichliformes; family Cichlidae; genus Copadichromis; species Copadichromis virginalis. The sequence continues at coordinate 50,744,757 of NC_140620.1, forward strand.
TGGGCTAAAGCAGTTAATTAAAAGTAGTCTAACATAAATATAAATGCTGGAATTTGATTATTTTAATAAACCATGTAACTTGGATGGATTCGATGCTGCTGTGACCACAGTTCACACGTCTGCTGTTGCTCACAGTGGACCAAGGGATCGCTCAGGGAGTTTGTGTGTTCGCTCAGACACATGAAAAATTAGAGGGAACATTGGGCCTATGACATTCAGTACCCAGTTATTAAAATGTTAAGTGTAAATCATCCCCAGCCCACAATAGCAGCTGAATTTACTACGATTTCAGATCTTTTTACACGTCAATAAGAAACCACCGATGTGTAAAACAGGCTGACAACAGAATGACGTAAACCACACTGCTGCAACTGTGCAGCTCTCAGGTTTTATCTATTGTTTCTCTGTGTGGCCAGCAGGGGGAGGTGTTTTGCTGGTTTTTTAAAATATTAATGAAAACATTTTTCATGAAAGTTGCAAATTTGTTATCTGTTTTTATGACATTTTTCACTGTGGATTACAACAACATCAACATTAGAAAATACATTTATAGTAGGTGATCATTAATCAGTATTATTGGCACTATTAAAGGGCCCCAAAAATCAAACTTTGCTTAGGGCACCACGGAGGGCCAACCCTTTTTACACTTCAACGATTGTACACAAAATACAATCATCCATCCTTCTATCTATTTATTTTCTTCCGCTTATATAATTCAGCATCACAGGGAAGCTGGATCCCAGTTGTTTTTCACAGAGGGCCAAGCAGTGGAGGGAGCTGCCGACCTCCCAGCAATACATGTAAAAGCTTTATTTTACACTGACTCTGGTCATCTTTATCTATCATAAAAATGTTCTTCATGATCTGAAACACGTAAGTGTGTCAAATATGCAAATAGCTAAGAAATCAGGATGGGCTAAATCGTTTCTTACTGCACTTCTGTTAGGCGACTGAATAAAAACACAAAGTCAGCAGTCTGGCTATGAATGTCTTTAATGTTTCCCAGATCAGAATCGCAGCATACAGTGTATAATAACTTCTAAAGTAAACAGAAATATCATCACCTCATTTATTTATATAATTTTACTTTACTTTTTTTAATAATCATCTTTTTTTTATTCCATTATTTAACATTTTTCTTCATCTCAAGTCTCGAGTTTCTGAGTTCAACAAAGAAAGTAGAAAGAAGACAACAGGTGCAGATTTGCAATGGACACCAAGCTGAGGGTTTCTCTGTGGGTGTCACTGTCTCTGTGCACGTTTGACACTGTGGACGTGACACAGGATCATCCAATCATGAAGTTTTGCTTTGCTGACAGTTTTTGAGTGTTGGAATAAAATAAATCCAGCAGTTATACCACAGAAAGGACAAAGTGTGGCTCTAACAGCTGTTGAACACACACAGACTGTGATGTTCTCCACACGTCACCCATCGCTCTGCACTTTTCCAGCATCCAACTGTTTTTCTGCTACATAACATCACTGCAGGAGAAAAACAACGGACAGACAGACAGCACAGTGTGACACGAGCAGGTCAGACCACCTGTGTGATCTCATGAGTCTGTGAGGATATGAGGCATCTTATGGTATCAAAGCCCTGGAGTCTGTCAAACATGGCTACATGTAAACACTGCTACATGTTAGGTGAGCTAACATTTAACTGACTGCACTTTTTTCTGTCTCAGTTTAGGTCATTTATGTCCTTACTGCGAATCACTGAAAGGCAAAGCTGGCTTTTATCGCTCTGATGTTACGCACATCATGCAGCACAGATTCATCTCTGATCACAAGACTCATATTTCAAAATAAAAGCGAGCTAAGGCTTGAAAAGAGGACGACGAATTTATGACAATCGCAGAGAAAAGAGCAACGAAAGGATTTAAAACTTGATGAAAATGTTTTTTCTCACTGAAAACTAGCAAATTCTAATAAACAGCATGACTGGCCCTCTGCTGTGAGGGGGCTTCAGTGGAGATGACTTCTGCTACAGCGACCTTACAGCACATGTTCTTTCTGTTTAATTTACTGTCATATTTGTTTCCGGTCCAACGTAGTTATAGTAAATAAAGTTATTTTTCTGAAAAACAACACAGAAGAATAAAAAGAAATAGGTCACTTTTGATTGCATCAACTCTAATATCGGTTTTGTTTTAATAGGTATTTGCAATAAAATGGCATTACTACAGATAAAAATAATAGATGTATTTTTTTAGAAAGTGTTCTGGAAATTGTTACTGTTTATGGATACTCTTAATTACAGATGACATTTCAATGGATATAAACCTTTAGAAAGTTACACTCTGTATATTTACTATTTTAAAACGTAATGCTGTTGCTGGAAATGTGCCTCATTATTGTGTAGCCCCTGAGGTATGTGTGTGAGTGTATATCCGTATCCTTTAATCCATATCCACTAATCCTTTCTGTTTTCACAGAAGTGTCATTTTTGAAGATTTGTGCTTCACTAAGTGGCAAAAGTCAGCAGGGATTTTGAAAGTGATGTGCGAGTCAGGTGTTCTCTCCGGTGAGCCTCAGCCTCTTGGTCAGCTGACAACTGATAGGGAGAGCTCTCTGTTAAACCAGCGGGAATGGAGACGTCCAAAAACATTGGAGGGCTTTTGCAAATAAGTAATGTCCTATTTCGTTTCAGACAAAATGCATTTTAGAATACTTGGCTAAACCAAGTACACAGAACTGACTACTGATGCACTCTTGACAGAAGCAGAGCAAGAGCATTTTGAGCCAACTTGACTTGATGTGTACTTTGAATTCGAACCAGGTAAAAAGTGAGCAACTTTCATGACACAGGAAACTCTGTATTTAAGCTCAACAGAATATTTGCCATAATTTGGCATAATTTTTACAACAATGCCCCAATTTGCTGGGTTTTTGGGACATTCATTTATATACACTTTTCTTGAAGTCCCACCACAGCATCTAAATCAGGTCAAAATCTGGACTTTCCCTGGGCAATGGAAAAACCTTGATTGATTTTCTTTTTCCATACTTTTGTAGACTTGCTGGTGTGCTTAGGATAAGTGCCCTGTTGCATGACCCAATTTGAGCCAAGCTTCAGCTATCAGATAGATGGCTTCACATAGAGGAATTCATGGTCAACTCCAGTGTTCCCTCTAATTTTTCATGTGTCTGAGCAAACACACAAACTCCCTGAGCGATCCCTTGGACCACTGAGCGACATCAGACGTGTGCACTGTGGTCACGCCGGCATCGAATCCATCCAAGTTTCATGGTTTATTAAAAGAATCAAATTACAGCATTTACATTTATGTTAGACTACTTTTAATTAACTGCTTTAGCCCATCCATGAAAATGTAAAAACAAAAAAGCGTCACATAAGGACGCTGTCATAGCCTGTCAACCACGTTGATTAGCTGCGCATATACGCATTATTGGCTGGACTATGGGATAAGGTGGCATCGTTCCCATATGGGAGCAACCAGTCACTTACTGACCAACACTGCAAAACAGAATTGTTAAAGTATTAATTTTAATTTCAATTCAGGTTAGATCTTTTTTTGTGCACAAAGCAGAATTTCTGTGCGCAGAGACTGTGCCAGCAGTGCGCAATTGCGCACGTGCGCAGCTTAGAGGGAACATTGCATAGGCCCACTAAAAGTTACAAAATAAGCTACTATCAAATACATTTACTGTAAACACATCAGAAGGTTCTTTATGTGGCAAAAAGTTAGATCTATACAAAATGTTGCAGGGAAATGGAGAAGGAGCTCGTATAGGTTTGAGTTTTATTCACATCTATTGTGCAGAGTGGAAAACTTTATACTTTGTGTTTGCAAACATTAATTTATGAAGATTAATTAACATGAGTGTAGCACAAAGTAAAGGTGAAAGCAGTATTCTGACATGACAGTGCAATCAAAACACATTTTGCCACAACAATCTGTGAATAATTGTAACAAACAACTGTCATTTTAATATTGGACAAACTAGTTGTGCAGCCCTAACCTGAAATCTGCTGTTTGTTCTTAATGAAAAACGTTAGTCTTTGGTAAACATTTTAATCCCATTTATAGATGCAATATGTTATTTCAGTTAAGACTAAATGTTACCACACGTTCCCATCATTAGAGCGCATTTAAAGTGTGGAGAAGTCTGTGAAGGTTCTCAGTCATCCAGGTCATCGTAGTCTAAGGAGCTTGGAAAGAAAAGCGTCTGGACTTCTTTGAGTTACTTGAAGACGTTTCACCTCTCATCCGAGAAGCTTCTTCAGTTCTAAGGGTCAAATGGTGGAGAGTCCAAGCTGTATTGAAGAATTTCTAACTTCATGTAGGCTAAACAGCGGCCTAGAATTAGACTCAAAACCCTGCAGTTGCCCAAAATAAACTTAAAAATGTACAGTTCTGATCTTCCAGATGTTTCGTCTCCATCCGTCTCCCAGTTTGGTATTTTCTTCTCTGTCCAGTGACCTCAGAGTGAGCGCTGAATGTGCCACAATGGCGCCCTCTAGTGTTAGCTTATAAAACAGACAAGGAGAAAGAACAGAGCCGAATGAAAGGACTCGTTTGTGTTCTCTCCTCTGCTGTAGCTGTGTGGTGCTGAGGTTAACTACACAACCCCTCGCCGCCTCCTTATACACAGGAGTGAGTACAAAAGGGTTCGTACGGACGCATCAGCCGGCCGTCCTTCTGCTCGACACTGTTAGCTGAAAGATGATCGGATCATCGTCTGTCCTGTATTTAAGGCTGAGAGTCTTTGTCCAGTCTCTTTTCCACAGCTACTGTCCACAGCACTGATCCACCTGCAGCACAGCCCCAGTCAGTTGTTTTATGATTTACATTGTGCACGTTTCCCTTCCAGTGAGCTTACAAAACCTCTGACAGGAGAAGTCAGGCATGTGTTTCCCCCACCTCCCCTTTTAGGCAGTAATAAAATAGAAAACAAACAATCAAACAGGCTAAAGCTAGAGCACAAGCAAAGACAGCACCGGTGACTAAGTTCTCCCATACTGGACGTACGCTACCACGTGGGCTCAAACAGCAGCACATCAGCTCAGTTTACATACTGTTGACATCTTCATCAGAGGATCAGCAGGGAGCGCTGCTGAGCTGCAGTCGTCTCCACCAGAGTGACGGAGCAGGAATCACAAACAGCACAAACCCACCGTGTTGTTTCTACCCTGTTCAGGAGATCTGAGCCCCCATCCCTTTTTGTCATGTTGCAGCTCTGCACTGCAGGCCCTGAACGCCTCCCGGTTACCCTCAGTGTGCTTAGAGTTTAATTTACAACCGACGAGCTCACAGATCATCTGCAGGCAGGTGAACGAACCCTTAATGTGAGGATAATAGCAGAGCTGACCTGAGGTCAGAAATAGTCAGGAACGGTGTCGACACAGTGAAGTCAGGTGTTTGGGAATTTGTCTGATTATCAGATTGGGGGGGGGGGGGGGGGGGGGGGGGGTCGGTGTTAAATAACAAAGGTGGTGTAGGATGGAGAGAGGAGGAGGGAGGGAGCAGTGATGATATGGAGGAAGGTGATTGGTTAAGCAGCAGGAAGGAGCTCATGCTGGAGTCTGAGTTTTTACTGTTGGCCTTTTTCTGCTTTTTGTTTATTGTTGTCTGACGCGGGCCCGCCTACGCTTGAGTGATGCAGATGTGATATCACACTCACACAGCGACTGCCGCTCCTACACACACACACACACACACACACACACACACACACACACACACACACACACACACACACACACACACGTGCCATACACAAGGGGGTCAGACAGGAGCAGCATCAGTCTCTGCTCTGTTTTGTTAATAACGTAGAAAAATAATTTTGTACAGTCAAGCTACATCGACGGACGCTTTACCTCACGTACCCTAAAATGAAAAAGTAGTGACAGTAAGATGAAGGCTGCACATGACACCATGACTGAGTTCACAGCTGTTGCTTTGATTCTAACGTTTAAGACTTTTGGCATCGACTCCGTTTTAATAAATGAGTGCTGGGAGGCGTCGTTTGACTTCAGGAGCTCCTGCGATGCTCTTACTCTGCGGGAGAAAACCAAAAACCAAAAGTAGCAAACATGGAGCGATATGACTCGTTTAGATTTTGGGAAACGTGCATCGACAGGTACAGTGTCCTTTTCCCCGCGTCTTTAAAGCTGCCAACTCTGCCTCAGCTTTCATACGAACAGATGAAGTTGAAGATCTTGAAGAAGTTTTGTGGCTTTCAACATTTGAAACTGCAAGAAACTCCATTCCGGGTTTCTCTGAGGCGTGGGCTTTCATCATCAGAGTTCATCCTTTAACCTATAACAATTAAAATATTCTCAAGTATGATCAACGGTTAATTACAGCACCGGCCGGAGTACCGGGAGCAGTTTGGAAGAACAAAAAGACGCGGAGACTGTTCTAAATTGTCATCCCAAACTAACTCAAAGTTTATTCTTTGTGCAGCAGTTTTTATAGGCAGACAACAAGTTTCAGTTCAGACCCTGCCCACTGGGTGGGGTGGTGTCCTTCGACAGTTGGAATCCTTTGTTCAGCAAGGGCAATAAAGATGCACTCACAAGGCCTATAAATCTTATACAGAGGTCTCCTACATCCGTGAGTTCTGACACAACCCAGATGGTCTTCACATAAACATCTTCTGCAAGGGAGTGATAAGTAAAAGAGTGATTTGTTGGTGTTTTCCCTCCAACCTTAGTATCTACTTTCACACCATAAAATCTTCAGTTGACACAGCAAGAGGAGATGAGGTTAAAACAAAGGGCATTGCAGAAACAGGGTCCTTTGTATAATATCATCAAAAACAATACTCAGTAAATGCTACCATGGTATCAAAATATCACAACAGAAACACTATCACTTGGCTTGATATCATCCTCCACTTCTGTCTCAGTATTTGATACAACATTGTTTTCCAATAAATTGATTTGCTTTGGACAAACAGCAGGATTTTGTTCTCTTTGATTTATCCAGTTCTGAATTTCATTTAAAAACACATTTGTGTATTTCATGATACTTGAAAAGCATTCCTCTTGTTTTATTACTTCCTCTGGCACCAAAGACAACACCTCAACATGTGAACTTGAAGCCTTTTCGCACAGTGCCTTTAAATCCACCAAATACTGCTTAATTTGAGAAAGATTTTCATTGTGTTGCATGAGCGCTTTCATTTTTTGTATTAGTCCTTTCATTTTATTAACATATATTTTGCATTCATTTTGTGATTTTTCGATTTTATTCAACAATGCCTTTCCAGTCATTTTTCTTTCTCTCTTTCCCCCCAAATCATTAGAGGAACAATCATCATCACCTGTTTGACTCATGATTTTCCCGTTTGTTTGTTCGATTTTTTATTTATTTATTTATTTTAATCTTCAGTGATCATCCATTAAAACATATATCCACTGGAAGCCACAATAGACTTTGACCATAAAATCCTTTCAACGTAACGGCACTTTAATTGTCCATTTGAACATCATCCAAGCAGCATAATTAATAAGACGCAGCGCAGTCATCAATCCAAGAGCGCAGCCAAAAACATTGCACATTTAACCAACATTCATTCCATTCAGTGTCTCCTCTTAAAACATCTCAGCGCTAATGCAATGTCGCTTCCTTTTCCACAACCAGACATGCACAGGTATTCTTACCTGCGCTCCTCAGAATTGCGTCAGGTGTGTCGGTGATGCTGGGCTCACTCATTCAGATGCGCTGCACTTACTTGGCGTCTTTCAGGTTCCTTGATCTGATTTCTTTGATCCTGCTTGTGGCTGGCTTCTCCAGAATGCCGTTTTTTGTTGACTAAAGATGTAGCGACTTCCACAGTCGCTAGAGGCCGGGGATGGAGCCTGCCTATTTGCCTGACGCGCTGTCAACTTTACGCAATAATGCGAGAGGTGGAACTGTTTGCTTGTTTATTAAAGTGCTTTGAGAGTTTACAGAGTAATGTCATCGGCTCCTGATTCAGACTCTTAATGGGGACATTTCATTTTCCAGCAGGAAGCTTTTTGTTATAGCCTTTAGATCAGGGGTCGGCAACCTGCGGCTCCGGAGCCTCATGCGGCTCTTTAGTCCTTATAGTGCGGCTCTGCGTGGTTGGGGAAAATAAATTAGTATTTAGCTGAAGTGTATTTTATTTATGCCAGTTCTTTTTTTTTTACTTGTAGTTCTAAATTGGAAGCTTATTGTGATTTTGCAATATACAAATAAAATTATATTTTGTTATTTTTTCATCGCTCAAAATAAGCGTCACACTCGCGGAAGCCGGTGTACCCGGCGAAACGCCGTGCATTTATCGAGCCTTTCAACCCCAGATAGGCCAATTATGGCTCTTTGGGTCTTAAAGGTTGCTGACCCCTGCTTTAGATGAACAGAGTTTTTTAATTAAATACATACTCTTTAATAAATGTTCTCTTTTATAAAAAGTAGGATAATTAAAAAAACTTTTATTATACCTCTATTAGAAAAAAAACTGTCTTGTTTTCTGTCGTCTGTTATGTAATATTAGGGATGTTTGTGACAATTAATTTCTTCATCGGCTGGACTAACCAATAGTCCACAACTAGGAAACACTGAAATTTTAAGTTAAGTTTGAAAACAGTTTAAAAAAAAACACCCCATTCCAAAACGTCTTGTGACAATCTCATTGGAGTGATGATGTCATAGAACGTCATAAGTCCTTTGATGTTTTTCCTTAAATAGGGGTGAGAAACAGCAAGTTTTAGTTCGTTTCAGCAGCATCTGTGTTTGCAGCATACAAAACGTTCACCACAGAAACATTTGGAAAGCTCTTCAAAGTCATCGTATAGAAACTCCAACATGTTTCCAAGAAAAAAACAACCAATTCAAAAAGATTACGCCGCCTCTCCTTCCTGGCGTGGCCAGCCAATTTCCCCAAATGGCATCTCATCCTTCCAAAGGGCATTAGAGGAGAGTAGGAAGGAAAACTACCTTCTCCAGAAAAAAATGCAACAAATTGAAGAAGAAAAACGTCAACTGGAGGACAAGTGTAGACGAATGGAAGCCCAAAATAAAGAGCTGGAAGAAAGACAACAGCGCCAGCCGGACATAAACATTATTAATGAGGGCTGGGGAATCAAGTTTGCTCAGGCCCGAGAGCAGATTGTGCACCTCAATAAAGAAAACAGGCAAAAGCGCGCAGAACTAAAAGAAATGACCAACCAGCTCCAAGACAAGAAAACGATGACTGATAAGATACAACGGGATCTCCAACACATGGACCGAAAAAATCTGCTCCTCCAAAGACAGCTCCATGAAGCTGTGGAAGAAAAGAATAAATTCCTCCAACAGAAGGAAGAGCAGGACAAAAAGCAACAAGACATGCAGCACAAACTGAAGAGCATGCAGGAAAAATACCGCATGCTGAAAGAAAGCCTGGATGAAACACTGCGCCAAAATAAAGACCTTCTTCAACAGAAAGAGCAACAGCAGGAAAGACTGAAAGAAGGAAAACGCATCGTCCAGGACTTTCAGTCTAAAAATCTAAAACTGCAAGAGTTTTGTAATCAGCTGGTGGACAAAGCAACTAAAGTGGAAGAAGAAAGGGACAAACTGGAGAAACGGTGCTCACAGATGCAGAAAAGGATCGATCAGATAGCGAGAAACAACTCCGAGCTCGTTAAGGGGCGTTTGGTGGAATTCAATAACTTGAAGAGTGAACACACTCAAATGCAGTCACAAAAACAACAAGAAGACAAAATACATGAAGACAAAAATCAAGAAATCAAGAAAAGAAAGAAGCAGTTAGAAGACAAGCACAAAGAGGTCCAACAGAGAAATGCAGACATGCACAAGGACAAGCTGATACAGGAGGCAACATCCAAACAACTCAAAGACAAGCTTGAAGAACAACAAGCAGCATTGGAAGAGGTGGAACAAAGATGTGAGAAACTTGAAGAAAAACCACTTGCAGAAACCATCGACGAGCTGAGAAATCTCATCGTGGAGAAAAAAGCGCTCGTGGAAAAGTGCATGAAAAAAAAGAAAAAAATGGTTCCACTTGTTCCAGAGGAGAGACGCTACTGCTTCCTCACCTGATGTAGCCTCGTCTTGCTCCACCTCTGTTAACCCCCCCCCCCCCCCCCAGCCAGTCCCGGCAGTTGACTGTCCCCTCCTGAGCCTGGTTCTGCCGGAGGTTTCTGCCCGTTTAAAGGCAGTTTTTCCTCCCCACTGTCGCCAAGTGCTTGCTCAGAGGGGATTGTTGGGGTTTTCTCTCCTCTGCCTTTTTTCTTCTTTTACTTGTTTAACTTCTTTCATTATTACTTCATTTTACCTTGTTTCTTCATTTACTTGTTCAACTTCTTTCATTATTACTTCATTTTACCTGGTTTCTTCATTTACTTGTTTAACTTCTTTCATTATTACTTCATTTTACCTTGTTTCTTCTTTTACTTGTTTAACTTCTTTCCTTACTTCTTCATTTTACCTTGTTTCTTCCTTTACTTGCTTGTTATTCTTATCTAAATAATAAACCAATTAAATTTATCCTTTGAGTATTTTTCATCTCATCTTTACAGAATCTTTCCAAAACATTTTCAAACATTCAGATCTGTCTTTTATTTTCTTCTTGAAACCTCATAAATGGTGAACTAAAAACCCGGATTACGGTTTGAAACATAGTTTCAGCTGAAACTGGCATAACATGCTGTGTGTGTGTGTGTGTGTGTGTGTGTGTGTGTGTGTGTGTGTGTGTGTGTGTGTGTGTGTGTGTGGAGAGAGAGAGCTCACAAAACTAGGTGGTGTTCTTCATTGTAATAGGAAAGGTAACATGGGTCCCCACCGTTTCTCAAAGACTTGTTTCTGTAGTCTGAGTATGTAATTTGTTCCATCAGACAGACATGGATCCATAGATTATATCTGGTTTTAACCATCTGATAGTTATGCATTTTAGGGCTGCAGTGAGTCATATATTTAGCAGGTAACTTTTGGCTTTGCAGTCAATATGTTCTGCAATCCTTCCCAACACTGCTGCTGTAGGACTTAGTGGAATATTTACCTTGGAAAATGTCTTTGAGAGCATCAAATATCTGCCTCCAGAATACACAGAGTTTAGGGCAGAGCCACAATATATGAGTGTGGTTGGCAGAGTGTGTCCCACAGTTCCTCCAGCATGAACTCAGATGTGTTGGACCCATCTTAGCAGTTATTTCTGGTGTTCTGTAGAATCTGGCACATTAATGCCCCCTTTATTTTGGGCACTGCAGGGTTTTGAGTCTAATTCTAGGCCGCTGTTTAGCCTACATGAAGTTAGAAATTCTTCAATACAGCTTGGACTCTCCACCATTTGACCCTTAGAACTGAAGAAGCTTCTCGGATGAGAGGTGAAACGTCTTCAAGTAACTCAAAGAAGTCCAGACGCTTTTCTTTCCAAGCTCCTTAGACTACGATGACCTGGATGACTGAGAACCTTCACAGACTTCTCCACACTTTAAATGCGCTCTAATGATGGGAACGTGTGGTAACATTTAGTCTTAACTGAAATAACATATTGCATCTATAAATGGGATTAAAATGTTTACCAAAGACTAACGTTTTTCATTAAGAACAAACAGCATATTTCAGGTTAGGGCTGCACAACTAGTCTGTCCAATATTAAAATGACAGTTGTTTGTCACAATTATTCACAGATTGTTGTGGCAAAATGTGTTTTGATTGCACTGTCATGTCAGAATACTGCTTTCACCTTTACTTTGTGCTACACTCATGTTAATTAATCTTCATAAATTAATGTTTGCAAACACAAAGTATAAAGTTTTCCACTCTGCTATTTGTACCTGCACAACAGATGTGAATAAAACTCAAACCTATACGAGCTCCTTCTCCGTTTCCCTGCAACATTTTCTATAGATCTAACTTTTTGCCACATAAAGAACCTTCTGATGTGTTTACAGTAAATGTATTTGATAGTAGCTTATTTTGTAACTTTTAGTGGGCCTATGCAATGTTCCCTCTAAGCTGCGCACGTGCGCAATTGCGCACTGCTGGCACAGTCTCTGCGCACAGAAATTCTGCTTTGTGCACAAAAAAAGATCTAACCTGAATTGAAATTAAAATTAATACTTTAACAATTCTGTTTTGCAGTGTTGGTCAGTAAGTGACTGGCTGCTCCCATATGGGAACGATGCCACCTTATCCCATAGTCCAGCCAATAATGCGTATATGCGCAGCTAATCAACGTGGTTGACAGGCTATGACAGCGTCCTTATGTGACGCTTTTTTGTTTTTACATTTTCATGGATGGGCTAAAGCAGTTAATTAAAAGTAGTCTAACATAAATGTAAATGCTGTAATTTGATTCTTTTAATAAACCATGAAACTTGGATGGATTCGATGCCGGCGTGACCACAGTGCACACGTCTGATGTCGCTCAGTGGTCCAAGGGATCGCTCAGGGAGTTTGTGTGTTTGCTCAGACACATGAAAAATTAGAGGGAACACTGGAGTTGACCATGAATTCCTCTATGTGAAGCCATCTATCTGATAGCTGAAGCTTGGCTCAAATTGGGTCATGCAACAGGGCACTTATCCTAAGCACACCAGCAAGTCTACAAAAGTATGGAAAAAGAAAATCAATCAAGGTTTTTCCATTGCCCAGGGAAAGTCCAGATTTTGACCTGATTTAGATGCTGTGGTGGGACTTCAAGAAAAGTGTATATAAATGAATGTCCCAAAAACCCAGCAAATTGGGGCATTGTTGTAAAAATTATGCCAAATTATGGCAAATATTCTGTTGAGCTTAAATACAGAGTTTCCTGTGTCATGAAAGTTGCTCACTTTTTACCTGGTTCGAATTCAAAGTACACATCAAGTCAAGTTGGCTCAAAATGCTCTTGCTCTGCTTCTGTCAAGAGTGCATCAGTAGTCAGTTCTGTGTACTTGGTTTAGCCAAGTATTCTAAAATGCATTTTGTCTGAAACGAAATAGGACATTACTTATTTGCAAAAGCCCTCCAATGTTTTTGGACGTCTCCATTCCCGCTGGTTTAACAGAGAGCTCTCCCTATCAGTTGTCAGCTGACCAAGAGGCTGAGGCTCACCGGAGAGAACACCTGACTCGCACATCACTTTCAAAATCCCTGCTGACTTTTGCCACTTAGTGAAGCACAAATCTTCAAAAATGACACTTCTGTGAAAACAGAAAGGATTAGTGGATATGGATTAAAGGATACGTATATACACTCACACACATACCTCAGGGGCTACACAATAATGAGGCACATTTCCAGCAACAGCATTACGTTTTAAAATAGTAAATATACAGAGTGTAACTTTCTAAAGGTTTATATCCATTGAAATGTCATCTGTAATTAAGAGTATCCATAAACAGTAACAATTTCCAGAACACTTTCTAAAAAAATACATCTATTATTTTTATCTGTAGTAATGCCATTTTATTGCAAATACCTATTAAAACAAAACCGATATTAGAGTTGATGCAATCAAAAGTGACCTATTTCTTTTTATTCTTCTGTGTTGTTTTTCAGAAAAATAACTTTATTTACTATAACTACGTTGGACCGGAAACAAATATGACAGTAAATTAAACAGAAAGAACATGTGCTGTAAGGTCGCTGTAGCAGAAGTCATCTCCACTGAAGCCCCCTCACAGCAGAGGGCCAGTCATGCTGTTTATTAGAATTTGCTAGTTTTCAGTGAGAAAAAACATTTTCATCAAGTTTTAAATCCTTTCGTTGCTCTTTTCGCTGCGATTGTCATAAATTCGTCGTCCTCTTTTCAAGCCTTAGCTCGCTTTTATTTTGAAATATGAGTCTTGTGATCAGAGATGAATCTGTGCTGCATGATGTGCGTAACATCAGAGCGATAAAAGCCAGCTTTGCCTTTCAGTGATTCGCAGTAAGGACATAAATGACCTAAACTGAGACAGAAAAAAGTGCAGTCAGTTAAATGTTAGCTCACCTAACATGTAGCAGTGTTTACATGTAGCCATGTTTGACAGACTCCAGGGCTTTGATACCATAAGATGCCTCATATCCTCACAGACTCATGAGATCACACAGGTGGTCTGACCTGCTCGTGTCACACTGTGCTGTCTGTCTGTCTGTCCGTTGTTTTTCTCCTGCAGTGATGTTATGTAGCAGAAAAACAGTTGGATGCTGGAAAAGTGCAGAGCGATGGGTGACGTGTGGAGAACATCACAGTCTGTGTGTGTTCAACAGCTGTTAGAGCCACACTTTGTCCTTTCTGTGGTATAACTGCTGGATTTATTTTATTCCAACACTTAGAAACTGTCAGCAAAGCAAAACTTCATGATTGGATGATCCTGTGTCACGTCCACAGTGTCAAACGTGCACAGAGACAGTGACACCCACAGAGAAACCCTCAGCTTGGTGTCCATTGCAAATCTGCACCTGTTGTCTTGTTTCTACTTTCTTTGTTGAACTCAGAAACTCGAGACTTGAGATGAAGAAAAATGTTAAATAATGGAATAAAAAAAGATGATTATTAAAAAAAGTAAAGTAAAATTATATAAATAAATGAGGTGATGATATTTCTGTTTACTTTAGAAGTTATTATACACTGTATGCTGTGATTCTGATCTGGGAAACATTAAAGACATTCATAGCCAGACTGCTGACTTTGTGTTTTTATTCAGTCGCCTAACAGAAGTGCAGTAAGAAACGATTTAGCCCATCCTGATTTCTTAGCTATTTGCATATTTGCCACACTTACGTGTTTCAGATCGTGAAGAACATTTTTATGATAGATAAAGATGACCAGAGTCAGTGTAAAATAAAGCTTTTACATGTATTGCTGGGAGGTCGGCAGCTCCCTCCACTGCTTGGCCCTCTGTGAAAAACAACTGGGATCCAGCTTCCCTGTGATGCTGAATTATATAAGCGGAAGAAAATAAATAGATAGAAGGATGGATGATTGTATTTTGTGTACAATCGTTGAAGTGTAAAAAGGGTTGGCCCTCCGTGGTGCCCTAAGCAAAGTTTGATTTTTGGGGCCCTTTAATAGTGCCAATAATACTGATTAATGATCACCTACTATAAATGTATTTCATTTTCTAATGTTGATGTTGTTGTGAAAAATGTCATAAAAACAGATAACAAATTTGCAACTTTCATGAAAAATGTTTTCATTAATATTTTAAAAAACCAGCAAAACACCTCCCCCTGCTGGCCACACAGAGAAACAATAGATCAAACCTGAGAGCTGCACAGTTGCAGCAGTGTGGTTTACGTCATTCTGTTGTCAGCCTGTTTTACACATCGGTGGTTTCTTATTGACGTGTAAAAAGATCTGAAATCGCAGTAAATTCAGCTGCTATTGTGGGCTGGGGATGATTTACACTTAACATTTTAATAACTGGGT
Source organism: Copadichromis virginalis (assembly GCF_057382275.1). Classification (NCBI taxonomy): domain Eukaryota; kingdom Metazoa; phylum Chordata; class Actinopteri; order Cichliformes; family Cichlidae; genus Copadichromis; species Copadichromis virginalis. The sequence continues at coordinate 50,760,096 of NC_140620.1, forward strand.
ACTGAATGTCATAGGCCCAATGTTCCCTCTAATTTTTCACGTGTCTGAGCGAACACACAAACTCCCTGAGCGATCCCTTGGACCACTGAGCGACATCAGACGTGTGCACTGTGGTCACGCCGGCATCGAATCCATCCAAGTTACATGGTTTATTAAAATAATCAAATTACAGCGTTTACATTTATGTTAGACTACTTTTAATTAACTGCTTTAGCCCATCCATGAAAATGTAAAAACAAGAAAGCGTCACATAAGGACGCTGTCATAGCCTGTCAACCACGTTGATTAGCTGCGCATATACGCATTATTGGCTGGACTATGGGATAAGGTGGCATCGTTCCCATATGGGAGCAACCAGTCACTTACTGACCAACACTGCAAAACAGAATTGTTAAAGTATTAATTTTAATTTCAATTCAGGTTAGATCTTTTTTTGTGCACAAAGCAGAATTTCTGTGCGCAGAGACTGTGCCAGCAGTGCGCAATTGCGCACGTGCGCAGCTTAGAGGGAACATTGCATAGGCCCACTAAAAGTTACAAAATAAGCTACTATCAAATACATTTACTGTAAACACATCAGAAGGTTCTTTATGTGGCAAAAAGTTAGATCTATACAAAATGTTGCAGGGAAACAGAGAAGGAGCTCGTATAGGTTTGAGTTTTATTCACATCTGTTGTGCAGGTACAAATAGCAGAGTGGAAAACTTTATACTTTGTGTTTGCAAACATTAATTTATGAAGATTAATTAACATGAGTGTAGCACAAAGTAAAGGTGAAAGCAGTATTCTGACATGACAGTGCAATCAAAACACATTTTGCCACAACAATCTGTGAATAATTGTGACAAACAACTGTCATTTTAATATTGGACAGACTAGTTGTGCAGCCCTAACCTGAAATCTGCTGTTTGTTCTGAATGAAAAACGTTAGTCTTTGGTAAACATTTTAATCGCATTTATAGATGCAATATGTTATTTCAGTTAAGACTAAATGTTACCACACGTTCCCATCATTAGAGCGCATTTAAAGTGTGGAGAAGTCTGTGAAGGTTCTCAGTCATCCAGGTCATCGTAGTCTAAGGAGCTTGGAAAGAAAAGCGTCTGGACTTCTTTGAGTTACTTGAAGACGTTTCACCTCTCATCCGAGAAGCTTCTTCAGTTCTAAGGGTCAAATGGTGGAGAGTCCAAGCTGTATTGAAGAATTTCTAACTTCATGTAGGCTAAACAGCGGCCTAGAATTAGACTCAAAACCCTGCAGTGCCCAAAATAAAGGGGGCATTAATGTGCCAGATTCTACAGAACACCAGAAATAACTGCTAAGATGGGTCCAACACATCTGAGTTCATGCTGGAGGAACTGTGGGACACACTCTGCCAACCACACTCATATATTGTGGCTCTGCCCTAAACTCTGTGTATTCTGGAGGCAGATATTTGATGCTCTCAAAGACATTTTCCAAGGTAAATATTCCACTAAGTCCTACAGCAGCAGTGTTGGGAAGGATTGCAGAACATATTGACTGCAAAGCCAAAAGTTACCTGCTAAATATATGACTCACTGCAGCCCTAAAATGCATAACTATCAGATGGTTAAAACCAGATATAATCTATGGATCCAGTGAGTGTCTGTCTGATGGAACAAATTACATACTCAGACTACAGAAACAAGTCTTTGAGAAACGGTGGGGACCCATGTTACCTTTCCTATTACAATGAAGAACACCACCTAATTTTGTGAGCTCTCTCTCTCTCCACACACACACACACACACACACACACACACACACACACACACACACACACACACACACACACACACACACACACACACACACAGCATGTTATGCCAGTTTCAGCTGAAACTATGTTTCAAACCGTAATCCGGGTTTTTAGTTCACCATTTATGAGGTTTCAAGAAGAAAATAAAAGACAGATCTGAATGTTTGAAAATGTTTTGGAAAGATTCTGTAAAGATGAGATGAAAAATACTCAAAGGATAAATTTAATTGGTTTATTATTTAGATAAGAATAACAAGCAAGTAAAGGAAGAAACAAGGTAAAATGAAGTAATAATGAAAGAAGTTAAACAAGTAAATGAAGAAACAAGGTAAAATGAAGTAATAATGAAAGAAGTTAAACAAGTAAATGAAGAAACAAGGTAAAATGAAGTAATAATGAAAGAAGTTAAACAAGTAAATGAAGAAACAAGGTAAAATGAAGTAATAATGAAAGAAGTTGAACAAGTAAATGAAGAAACCAGGTAAAATGAAGTAATAATGAAAGAAGTTAAACAAGTAAATGAAGAAACAAGGTAAAATGAAGTAATAATGAAAGAAGTTAAACAAGTAAATGAAGAAACAAGGTAAAATGAAGTAATAATGAAAGAAGTTGAACAAGTAAATGAAGAAACAAGGTAAAATGAAGTAATAATGAAAGAAGTTAAACAAGTAAATGAAGAAACAAGGTAAAATGAAGTAATAATGAAAGAAGTTGAACAAGTAAATGAAGAAACAAGGTAAAATGAAGTAATAATGAAAGAAGTTGAACAAGTAAATGAAGAAACAAGGTAAAATGAAGTAATAATGAAAGAAGTTAAACAAGTAAATGAAGAAACAAGGTAAAATGAAGTAATAATGAAAGAAGTTAAACAAGTAAATGAAGAAACAAGGTAAAATGAAGTAATAATGAAAGAAGTTGAACAAGTAAATGAAGAAACAAGGTAAAATGAAGTAATAATGAAAGAAGTTGAACAAGTAAATGAAGAAACAAGGTAAAATGAAGTAATAATGAAAGAAGTTGAACAAGTAAATGAAGAAACAAGGTAAAATGAAGTAATAATGAAAGAAGTTGAACAAGTAAATGAAGAAACAAGGTAAAATGAAGTAATAATGAAAGAAGTTGAACAAGTAAATGAAGAAACAAGGTAAAATGAAGTAATAATGAAAGAAGTTAAACAAGTAAATGAAGAAACAAGGTAAAATGAAGTAATAATGAAAGAAGTTAAACAAGTAAATGAAGAAAAAAGGCAGAGGAGAGAAAACCCCAACAATCCCCTCTGAGCAAGCACTTGGCGACAGTGGGGAGGAAAAACTGCCTTTAAACGGGCAGAAACCTCCGGCAGAACCAGGCTCAGGAGGGGACAGTCAACTGCCGGGACTGGCTGGGGGGGGGAGGGGGGGTTAACAGAGGTGGAGCAAGACGAGGCTACATCAGGTGAGGAAGCAGTAGCGTCTCTCCTCTGGAACAAGTGGAACCATTTTTTCTTTTTTTTCATGCACTTTTCCACGAGCGCTTTTTTCTCCAGGATGAGATTTCTCAGCTCGTCGATGGTTTCTGCGTTTTTTTTCTTCAAGTTTCTCACATCTTTGTTCCACCTCTTCCAATGTTGCTTGTTGTTCTTCAAGCTTGTCTTTGAGTTGTTTGGATGTTTCCTCCTGTATCAGCTTGTCCTTGTGCATGTCTGCATTTCTCTGTTGGACCTCTTTGTGCTTGTCTTCTAACTGCTTCTTTCTTTTCTTGATTTCTTGATTTTTGTCTTCATGTATTTTGTCTTCTTGTTGTTTTTGTGACTGCATTTGAGTGTGTTCACTCTTCAAGTTATTGAATTCCACCAAACGCCCCTTAACGAGCTCGGAGTTGTTTCTCGCTATCTGATCGATCCTTTTCTGCATCTGTGAGCACCGTTTCTCCAGTTTGTCCCTTTCTTCTTCCACTTTAGTTGCTTTGTCCTTCAGCTGATTACAAAACTCTTGCAGTTTTAGATTTTTAGACTGAAAGTCCTGGACGATGCGTTTTCCTTCTTTCAGTCTTTTTTGTTGTTGCTCTTTCTGTTGAAGAAGGTCTTTATTTTGGCGCAGTGTTTCATCCAGGCTTTCTTTCAGCATGCGGTATTTTTCCTGCATGCTCTTCAGTTTGTGCTGCATGTCTTGTTGCTTTTTGTCCTGCTCTTCCTTCTGTTGGAGGAATTTATTCTTTTCTTCCACAGCTTCATGGAGCTGTCTTTGGAGGAGCAGATTTTTTCGGTCCATGTGTTGGAGATCCCGCTGTATCTTATCAGTCATCGTTTTCTTGTCTTGGAGCTGGTTGGTCATTTCTTTTAGTTCTGCGCGCTTTTGCCTGTTTTCTTTATTGAGGTGCACAATCTGCTCTCGGGCCTGAGCAAACTTGATTCCCCAGCCCTCATTAATAATGTTTATGTCCGGCTGGCGCTGTTGTCTTTCTTCCAGCTCTTTATTTTGGGCTTCCATTCGTCTACACTTGTCCTCCAGTTGACGTTTTTCTTCTTCAATTTGTTGCATTTTTTTCTGGAGAAGGTAGTTTTCCTTCCTACTCTCCTCTAATGCCCTTTGGAAGGATGAGATGCCATTTGGGGAAATTGGCTGGCCACGCCAGGAAGGAGAGGCGGCGTAATCTTTTTGAATTGGTTGTTTTTTTCTTGGAAACATGTTGGAGTTTCTATACAATGACTTTGAAGAGCTTTCCAAATGTTTCTGTGGTGAACGTTTTGTATGCTGCAAACACAGATGCTGCTGAAACGAACTAAATCTTGCTGTTTCTCACCCCTATTTAAGGAAAAACATCAAAGGACTTATGACGTTCTATGACATCATCACTCCAATGAGATTGTCACAAGACGTTTTGGAATGGGGTGTTTTTTTTTAAACTGTTTTCAAACTTAACTTAAAATTTCAGTGTTTCCTAGTTGTGGACTATTGGTTAGTCCAGCCGATGAAGAAATTAATTGTCACAAACATCCCTAATAACAGACGACAGAAAACAAGACAGTTTTTTTTCTAATAGAGGTATAATAAAAGTTTTTTTTAATTATCCTACTTTTTATAAAAGAGAACATTTATTAAAGAGTATGTATTTAATTAAAAAACTCTGTTCATCTAAAGCAGGGGTCAGCAACCTTTAAGACCCAAAGAGCCATAATTGGCCTATCTGGGGTTGAAAGGCTCGATAAATGCACGGCGTTTCGCCGGGTACACCGGCTTCCGCGAGTGTGATGCTTATTTTGAGCAATGAAAAAATAACAAAATATAATTTTATTTGTATATTGCAAAATCACAATAATCTTCCAATTTAGAACTACAAGTAAAAAAAAAATCGAGAAGAAAAACGAAAGAAAAATAAAGTATCGCTATTTACCGTCAACTAACAGAGTTCTGTCATGTTCTCGTGACAAAGTGCCAAACTGGCCTCAGTCGTGTTTTTCTTTCTTTCATCTCCTCTTCTTTTGTTGTTTTGTTTGAAGCATTTGTTTAATTGTTGTTTTTTATTGTGTGGAAAGAATTTTTCTGAAAATATAGATATAGAGAAATGATATTATATATAGTTCTATATAAAATGTGTACAAAGGAGAAAGTATATAAAAGGGTTTTCTCAGTGGGGGATCTATGCATGAATTATTTTTAAAGACGCGGGGAAAAGGACACTGTACCTGTCGATGCACGTTTCCCAAGACTAAACGAGTCATATCGCTCCATGTTTGCTACTTTTGGTTTTTGGTTTTCTCCCGCAGAGTAAGAGCATCGCAGGAGCTCCTGAAGTCAAACGACGCCTCCCAGCACTCATTTATTAAAACGGAGTCGATGCCAAAAGTCTTAAACGTTAGAATCAAAGCAACAGCTGTGAACTCAGTCATGGTGTCATGTGCAGCCTTCATCTTACTGTCACTACTTTTTCATTTTAGGGTACGTGAGGTAAAGCGTCCGTCGATGTAGCTTGATTGTACAAAATTATTTTTCTACGTTATTAACAAAACAGAGCAGAGACTGATGCTGCTCCTGTCTGACCCCCTTGTGTATGGCACGTGTGTGTGTGTGTGTGTGTGTGTGTGTGTGTGTGTGTGTGTGTGTGTGTAGGAGCGGCAGTCGCTGTGTGAGTGTGATATCACATCTGCATCACTCAAGCGTAGGCGGGCCCGCGTCAGACAACAATAAACAAAAAGCAGAAAAAGGCCAACAGTAAAAACTCAGACTCCAGCATGAGCTCCTTCCTGCTGCTTAACCAATCACCTTCCTCCATATCATCACTGCTCCCTCCCTCCTCCTCTCTCCATCCTACACCACCTTTGTTATTTAACACCGACCCCCCCCAAACTGATAATCAGACAAATTCCCAAACACCTGACTTCACTGTGTCGACACCGTTCCTGACCATTTCTGACCTCAGGTCAGCTCTGCTATTATCCTCACATTAAGGGTTCGTTCACCTGCCTGCAGATGATCTGTGAGCTCGTCGGTTGTAAATTAAACTCTAAGCACACTGAGGGTAACCGGGAGGCGTTCAGGGCCTGCAGTGCAGAGCTGCAACATGACAAAAAGGGATGGGGGCTCAGATCTCCTGAACAGGGTGGAAACAACACGGTGGGTTTGTGCTGTTTGTGATTCCTGCTCCGTCACTCTGGTGGAGACGACTGCAGCTCAGCAGCGCTCCCTGCTGATCCTCTGATGAAGATGTCAACAGTATGTAAACTGAGCTGATGTGCTGCTGTTTGAGCCCACGTGGTAGCGTACGTCCAGTATGGGAGAACTTAGTCACCGGTGCTGTCTTTGCTTGTGCTCTAGCTTTAGCATGTTTGATTGTTTGTTTTCTATTTTTTTACTGCCTAAAAGGGGAGGTGGGGGAAACACATGCCTGACTTCTCCTGTCAGAGGTTTTGTAAGCTCACTGGAAGGGAAACGTGCACAATGTAAATCATAAAACAACTGACTGGGGCTGTGCTGCAGGTGGATCAGTGCTGTGGACAGTAGCTGTGGAAAAGAGACTGGACAAAGACTCTCAGCCTTAAATACAGGACAGACGATGATCCGATCATCTTTCAGCTAACAGTGTCGAGCAGAAGGACGACCGGCTGATGCGTCCGTACGAACCCTTTTGTACTCACTCCTGTGTATAAGGAGGCGGCGAGGGGTTGTGTAGTTAACCTCAGCACCACACAGCTACAGCAGAGGAGAGAACACAAACGAGTCCTTTCATTCGGCTCTGTTCTTTCTCCTTGTCTGTTTTATAAGCTAACACTAGAGGGCGCCATTGTGGCACATTCAGCGCTCACTCTGAGGTCACTGGACAGAGAAGAAAATACCAAACTGGGAGACGGATGGAGACGAAACATCTGGAAGATCAGAACTGTACATTTTTAAGTTTATTTTGGGCAACTGCAGGGTTTTGAGTCTAATTCTAGGCCGCTGTTTAGCCTACATGAAGTTAGAAATTCTTCAATACAGCTTGGACTCTCCACCATTTGACCCTTAGAACTGAAGAAGCTTCTCGGATGAGAGGTGAAACGTCTTCAAGTAACTCAAAGAAGTCCAGACGCTTTTCTTTCCAAGCTCCTTAGACTACGATGACCTGGATGACTGAGAACCTTCACAGACTTCTCCACACTTTAAATGCGCTCTAATGATGGGAACGTGTGGTAACATTTAGTCTTAACTGAAATAACACATTGCATCTATAAATGGGATTAAAATGTTTACCAAAGACTAACGTTTTTCATTCAGAACAAACAGCAGATTTCAGGTTAGGGCTGCACAACTAGTTTGTCCAATATTAAAATGACAGTTGTTTGTTACAATTATTCACAGATTGTTGTGGCAAAATGTGTTTTGATTGCACTGTCATGTCAGAATACTGCTTTCACCTTTACTTTGTGCTACACTCATGTTAATTAATCTTCATAAATTAATGTTTGCAAACACAAAGTATAAAGTTTTCCACTCTGCACAATAGATGTGAATAAAACTCAAACCTATACGAGCTCCTTCTCCATTTCCCTGCAACATTTTGTATAGATCTAACTTTTTGCCACATAAAGAACCTTCTGATGTGTTTACAGTAAATGTATTTGATAGTAGCTTATTTTGTAACTTTTAGTGGGCCTATGCAATGTTCCCTCTAAGCTGCGCACGTGCGCAATTGCGCACTGCTGGCACAGTCTCTGCGCACAGAAATTCTGCTTTGTGCACAAAAAAAGATCTAACCTGAATTGAAATTAAAATTAATACTTTAACAATTCTGTTTTGCAGTGTTGGTCAGTAAGTGACTGGTTGCTCCCATATGGGAACGATGCCACCTTATCCCATAGTCCAGCCAATAATGCGTATATGCGCAGCCAATCAACGTGGTTGACAGGCTATGACAGCGTCCTTATGTGACGCTTTTTTGTTTTTACATTTTCATGGATGGGCTAAAGCAGTTAATTAAAAGTAGTCTAACATAAATGTAAATGCTGTAATTTGATTCTTTTAATAAACCATGAAACTTGGATGGATTCGATGCCGGCGTGACCACAGTGCACACGTCTGATGTCGCTCAGTGGTCCAAGGGATCGCTCAGGGAGTTTGTGTGTTCGCTCAGACACATGAAAAATTAGAGGGAACACTGGAGTTGACCATGAATTCCTCTATGTGAAGCCATCTATCTGATAGCTGAAGCTTGGCTCAAATTGGGTCATGCAACAGGGCACTTATCCTAAGCACACCAGCAAGTCTACAAAAGTATGGAAAAAGAAAATCAATCAAGGTTTTTCCATTGCCCAGGGAAAGTCCAGATTTTGACCTGATTTAGATGCTGTGGTGGGACTTCAAGAAAAGTGTATATAAATGAATGTCCCAAAAACCCAGCAAATTGGGGCATTGTTGTAAAAATTATGCCAAATCATGGCAAATATTCTGTTGAGCTTAAATACAGAGTTTCCTGTGTCATGAAAGTTGCTCACTTTTTACCTGGTTCGAATTCAAAGTACACATCAAGTCAAGTTGGCTCAAAATGCTCTTGCTCCGCTTCTGTCAAGAGTGCATCAGTAGTCAGTTCTGTGTACTTGGTTTAGCCAAGTATTCTAAAATGCATTTTGTCTGAAACGAAATAGGACATTACTTATTTGCAAAAGCCCTCCAATGTTTTTGGACGTCTCCATTCCCGCTGGTTTAACAGAGAGCTCTCCCTATCAGTTGTCAGCTGACCAAGAGGCTGAGGCTCACCGGAGAGAACACCTGACTCGCACATCACTTTCAAAATCCCTGCTGACTTTTGCCACTTAGTGAAGCACAAATCTTCAAAAATGACACTTCTGTGAAAACAGAAAGGATTAGTGGATATGGATTAAAGGATACGGATATACACTCACACACATACCTCAGGGGCTACACAATAATGAGGCACATTTCCAGCAACAGCATTACGTTTTAAAATAGTAAATATACAGAGTGTAACTTTCTAAAGGTTTATATCCATTGAAATGTCATCTGTAATTAAGAGTATCCATAAACAGTAACAATTTCCAGAACACTTTCTAAAAAAATACATCTATTATTTTTATCTGTAGTAATGCCATTTTATTGCAAATACCTATTAAAACAAAACCGATATTAGAGTTGATGCAATCAAAAGTGACCTATTTCTTTTTATTCTTCTGTGTTGTTTTTCAGAAAAATAACTTTATTTACTATAACTACGTTGGACCGGAAACAAATATGACAGTAAATTAAACAGAAAGAACATGTGCTGTAAGGTCGCTGTAGCAGAAGTCATCTCCACTGAAGCCCCCTCACAGCAGAGGGCCAGTCATGCTGTTTATTAGAATTTGCTAGTTTTCAGTGAGAAAAAACATTTTCATCAAGTTTTAAATCCTTTCGTTGCTCTTTTCTCTGCGATTGTCATAAAATCGTCGTCCTCTTTTCAAGCCTTAGCTCGCTTTTATTTTGAAATATGAGTCTTGTGATCAGAGATGAATCTGTGCTGCATGATGTGCGTAACATCAGAGCGATAAAAGCCAGCTTTGCCTTTCAGTGATTCGCAGTAAGGACATAAATGACCTAAACTGAGACAGAAAAAAGTGCAGTCAGTTAAATGTTAGCTCACCTAACATGTAGCAGTGTTTACATGTAGCCATGTTTGACAGACTCCAGGGCTTTGATACCATAAGATGCCTCATATCCTCACAGACTCATGAGATCACACAGGTGGTCTGACCTGCTCGTGTCACACTGTGCTGTCTGTCTGTCTGTCCGTTGTTTTTCTCCTGCAGTGATGTTATGTAGCAGAAAAACAGTTGGATGCTGGAAAAGTGCAGAGCGATGGGTGACGTGTGGAGAACATCACAGTCTGTGTGTGTTCAACAGCTGTTAGAGCCACACTTTGTCCTTTCTGTGGTATAACTGCTGGATTTATTTTATTCCAACACTTAGAAACTGTCAGCAAAGCAAAACTTCATGATTGGATGATCCTGTGTCACGTCCACAGTGTCAAACGTGCACAGAGACAGTGACACCCACAGAGAAACCCTCAGCTTGGTGTCCATTGCAAATCTGCACCTGTTGTCTTGTTTCTACTTTCTTTGTTGAACTCAGAAACTCGAGACTTGAGATGAAGAAAAATGTTAAATAATGGAATAAAAAAAAGATGATTATTAAAAAAAGTAAAGTAAAATTATATAAATAAATGAGGTGATGATATTTCTGTTTACTTTAGAAGTTATTATACACTGTATGCTGTGATTCTGATCTGGGAAACATTAAAGACATTCATAGCCAGACTGCTGACTTTGTGTTTTTATTCAGTCGCCTAACAGAAGTGCAGTAAGAAACGATTTAGCCCATCCTGATTTCTTAGCTGTTTGCATATTTGACACTTACGTGTTTCAGATCGTGAAGCAAATTTTTATGATAGATAAAGACTGTAGGTTATAAGCGTAATAAGGCATCCAACACCACAGACAAAAGTGTGCCATATGCAGTTTATTTCCCCAAATCATTAAAACACTACTGTTACCATAATTTGCCCAAACCATGGATCATCCCATGTGTTTAATTAAAACTACTGTAACCAGTAACTTATCTTAAGTAATGTCACTCACTTGTTTTCACACTTTGAGCTCAACACCTTAAAATGAATAATGATATGATAATGAGCCCCACACTAAGATGTTCTGTAATCACTGCACAACCGTCTTCATTTCACTCATGTCTGCCTGTGTGATGCCAGAACCCTTAGAGAGGGAAAAAAAACATTAGCCAGCGGTTTGTCCTGGCAGGTCGGGCCTGGATCAACAGATTCCAGAGGTGTTGCTGTAAATCATGTGGTCAACCCTCCTTGTCTGTGAAAGGAGTGATACTGATTTTAACACAGTATGTGTTTCACATTGAATACACATTTTCCTCCTGCAGCATTTAACATTTGCCAACAATACAGCGTGTTACTGTAACCATCAAGCAGCCAGGAAAACACAGTTTTCTCCACACAAAATCAGTAACACAGAAAAGTGCTATCTAAAGGGTTAGGTCTGCAAGGCCCGCCCACACTCATGTGGACCTCCAGTCTCCCCCTCCTCTGGTCTCTGTCATCCTCCTGCTCCTGCAAAAACAAGCAAACGCAAACACACACATCCACCCTTTTTTCACTGTTTAGGGTTTATTAGGCATTAGCATTGATTAATCCTAAAATAGTTACCGTCATCTCAATTTCAAGTCAGTCACACTTAGTCCACATCATCAGTCCAGCCACAGTCCAATCACATGCATTTATCCAGTCACATGCAATCGTACCAATCATTGCTGATAGTGGAAAACCGCGCATGAATTTAAATATCCACTGACAGCAATATTACATCATTCCAAAAATAAAAACAATTCTTGTTGCTTTTGAAATGGATTGAATCGCTACAATCCTTTTAAAAACAGGACTTGCCATCTGATATGGTCAGCGTCCTAGGTAGGTGAATTTCCTCAGAAGCCCGTTGTAATCTAGAGAAGCTCACCTTATATTTGCTCTCAATTAAAGTATTTTATAGCGCTTTTATTTCCAATCTTGCAGGCCTGCTTTTAAATCATCAACACACAAAATCTGCATCAATTTCAATAGAATCAATAATTTTATTTTTCTTCTATAATCCCAAACTTCAGGTACTGGAATGAAATAACTCAAATCTATGTAAACTATTTACATACCATTTTAAAGGTGAAAGCTGTCAGCGTGATTTGTTGTGACAATATTTTTTTGTGTTGCAACTCACTTTTCTCCTGTGTTTAAGATGAGCAGGGTTAAGAGTTCTGTCTACTTGTGGGGTCTCTGGTTTCTACCTTCGCTGTCAAACCTGCATATAATCAAACTCATCACTGACTGGACCTGAGGACCATCAGAAACCTCTAATATCTCTAAAATTTAGAGTCATTCTACTCACATACAAGGTCTTGAATAAACAGGTCTCATCTTATATTAAAGACCTCATAACACATTACCACCATAAAAAAACTCACCTGTGCATTGAATCATTAGTTGCTATTATTGAACTCTGGCTCTTTCCCATAGGGTCTTTTATCCTCTGCTCTTTTCTTTTTCTCCTCACCCCTAACATCTTGCAGGAGATTGCTGCCTGTCCCTGAGCAAGACTCTGCTGGAGGGTTCTTCCTGTTAAAAGGGAAAACACTGCCACTGAGTTTTTTTCTTTAATATTTTAGGGTCAATATAAATTACACATTATGGAGAAATACAAAACTAGATAAAAGATCTCTTCATCTGGTTTAAAGAATAACGAAGTAATGTAATCTATTTATCTGTATCTAACAAAGCTCTTATTTTCTCCAGATCTTTCACTGGCCTGCTAAACATGCAACTAGAGCTATTTCTTAGCTTTAACCAATGACTTTATAGTAAATAGTGTGGCTCAACATGTTACAGTACTGAAAATTCTACAACAGCTTGTGCATCTTGCTCCATGCAGACAGATGCAATGAAGTAAAAAATCATCTCACCCTGAGCAGGGACTTCTCATTATCAGCGCTGCGGTGCGTTCACGGTACATTGGTAAACTCAAAACTCAACACACAGTAACATTTAAAATAAAATAAAAATAAAATACCATTGCCAATAAAATAACCCTGGGTTACACTCAGGAAAGCAAGCCTGAGCTCTGCGTGATCCGCTAATGATGCTACTACTGAGAGTAAAGTCTGGCTACACAAATACGTGAAATGTATAAAAGCCATTAATACAGGAAACCAGTAAAGGTACACAGCAAAATCTCCAGTGTTAAATTAACACTAGAGAGTGTCTATATGGGTCCACACCTCTGAGTGTTAAATACAACACTGTTGAGTGTTAAATTAACACTTTTGACAGTGTTATATGTTTAAAAGTAACCCAGTCAGTTTTGAAGATTAACAATGGCTAACACTAAGCAGTGCTGGTTTTCTAACACTGGAATATTTCTAACATTTTGAGTTATTTTCCAGTGGACCCATATAGACACTCTCTAGTGTTAATTTAACACTGGAGATTTTGCTGTGTATAAATATAGATGGAACATGATGCTTATGAATGTACATCATGGACAAATAACGCCAGTATTATGGCTTTCATAATAAAGATGTCTGTGCTATTGACACGCAGATGTGGTTAGCCCAATTCAATGCAAAAATATGAATGCTGCAAATTACCATAAAAAATAAATGAATAAATAAATGATGAAAACATTCACAACAACAACAATAATAATAATAATAATAATATCATTTATATGATAAACATCAGCATAAACTTTCTGGTGAGGGCATACTTGCATTTCACAAGAATGTGAGCAGGTTATTAGTCTGTCATCTTATTGCTGAAGAATAGAAACAATAACAGTAGTAGGTAAATGTCTTTATTGTGTGGCAGTTTGCAGTTTACATAAACATTGTTTCCACTTCTATATTTAAGTAATGGCAGAAAAATAAGTAACTTCTGGAAATGTATTCTTAAAAGTTGTCATCAGCACATATGAGTCTGCGCACAATGGTAGCTGATAGTGAAATGTTTTTTTTTATTTTTATATCAGATAGTAAAGAAGAATGACAGCTCTAAAAAAAGTTAAACTGAAGTTAAGAGAAGCTGTACTATATGAAATAGAAACTAACCACAGATATAAAAGATGCATTATTAGAGAAAGATCAAATGACTGACATGGGATTTACAATTCAGCTTGCTCTTCCTCGAGGACTTCAATAATTCTTTTCAGTTGTCCCAGTTTCATTTCACTTTCCTCTATTTTCTCACCCAACTCCTCATTCTCCCTGTCAATGTTAGCCTTACTTTCCTTGACGAAATTCTTAATGTTCTCCATAAATGTATCAACTTGAGGAAAACCATCAGGTAAAACTTTTGCAGATTTCTTCATCAGTGCGATCAACGGGTCCATAAGGCTCAAGTATTCACTCAACAGTTCAGAACCGAAGTTCACCTCTTTCTCACGCTCAGCCTGATGGGATAAAATGTAATAGTTTCATATTACATAAAGGCAGTTTACTATGTTGTAACGTTATATTTGGTCATATATGTCCGCAGTTCTCTGAACATGTACTGACCTTCAGTCTGTCCGTCTCTTGTTTTATGTTCTCGTAGTTTTCTTTCAATTGTTTCTGAAAATCCAGCATATACAGTTATTAAAATAATTTAAATTACACCAGAAACTTTGTTTGTGGTGACTCGCAAAATTACTGAAGCATAAGAAAAAACAATTTACCAGCTGGTCCTTGTCTATCAGTGCACTTGAAAGGCAAACCAGAGACAGCAGGGTGAACATGAGGAACAATCCTTTGGTGGTGCTGCAAACAGTCACTGATGCCATTGCTGTTCTTAGCAACTCTGTCTCTAAGTCAAAGTTGTACAGCGTTAAAATTTGAATGGAAGGTTTACAAACTGCAGCTGACTGTCTTCATTATCCAGTGGAGTTATCATTCAAAAAAGTGCAACTTTAAGGATTCACAAAGAATCACAACTGAAAAACTCAAATTACAAATCAATCCGAAACATTTTAATTTCTACATTAAAAAAAATGTGAAGTCTGTATAAACCATGTTACAGTGATTTACTTACCTGTGATGTTAAAAGAAGCTGATGAATGAAGAAATGAAAATACAGCACATCACAAAGTTCTTTTATACATGCTTGTGGTTACACCTCCCATTTTGCGCAACTGTTTGTGTGTGTGCCACTGTCAGTGTAAAAAGTGGGATAATGGGTATTACACATCCTGTGTGTTGCATTCTTTCATTTCATGAGAAACTTTACTTATTGCTTGTTTTTTTTTTTTCAGGAAAATGAAACTACATTTACAGGAAAACAAGATTCACAAAGGTGAGGATTTATGGCCTTGGCAACTCTCATTGTGTGAGTGCTTGTTTCTTTTGCTCTCCTCCACTCGTTGCCATCTGGTGTGAGTGTGGCTGTGAATGACAGGTGTAGCAGCCCTTGGCATCAAGAACAATAGAAGAGTCTCTAACGGGTGCAGCCATTTATTTCCTCACCAAACACGGCTCATTCTCTGGACATCGTTGAGCACCGTGAAAACTATAAAATAAGAAAAAATTGATACCTGTACAGTCCCCTTGAACCTTAACAATAAGCAATATCAACAAATGCGCTTAAACTAAATCAGGTAAATTTAAAGAAAAAAATTAAGTAATTCTGAGATTTACAGTCACTGCTTAAATAAAGCAAAAAAAAAAAAGGCTGCTTAATCGGCATCAAGGTGTTTCACAGTTAAGTAAACGTATAACATCAGATCACATTGCATCACATACCTCAGTCCACTTGCCAAGGGTGCAAACTCCCGTGAACATGTAAACATTCGTCCTGTTTCTCATGGGGCGCTGCTAGCTTGAGCGACACACGTCTAAGTTATAAAGGGTTCAGAAAGTGTGCTTCTTAAACTAAAAAGGAAAAAATATTCCCATGTACCTAGGGAACCTGTTCTGCCGTCATCCATTGGGGGCACACTGCACAGTTTGCCTGCCACCCGGGGGTAAGCAGAGCTATTTCTCTACTTAGATGCTATTTTTGGTGGGACAATCTGGAGAAAGATGTGAGGAACTATCTCACGGCCTGTTCCATCTGCGCCCGGAGAAAGAGCAGCACATCTCGAGCTGCCACGTTGCTGAAACCGTCTACCCACATTCAAGTAAGACTGTCATCCTCTTGGTTATAGACAGATCCCCGAAGGCTGCCCGCTTCATTGCTCTCAATAAACTTCCCACTGCTTCTGAAACTGCTAAAATCTTAGTAAACCATGTTTTCAGACTCCGCAGAATCCGTACAGAAATAGTTTCTGACAGGGGGCCTCAATTTGTCCCCCAAGCCTGGAAGGTTTTTTCCTGCTCTTCCTTAGGAGCCAAAGTCTGCCTGAGCTGTGGATTCAACTTCCAAACCAATGGGCACACAGAGAGGCTTAGACAAGAGCTTGAGGCCGCCCTGCAGCCCCAACCTATAACCTTCCACTTGGCCTACTCAGTTGCCCTGGATTGGTTGCTGACAACTTTTTAACCTCTTTGGCTACAGGTCAGTCTCCGTTAAAAGCTTCTGTGGATTATGAACCATCTTTGTTCTCTTCTACAGAGTTAGATCTCACAGTGCGTTCTGTACAACTCCAATGTCAGCAGGTTTGTACATCCTCGCACCGCTTATGATAGAATATAAATTGCACTAAATGTGGACGTACATGGTGACGAAGGCCAACTGACATTAAATTTGCCAGTGCACCCACATGCAGGCATTGCTGCACAACTAGAGCATATTTAAGAATTATATCTTTTTAAAGTAATCACATTTTATATTAAATATAACAGAACACTGACCTTTGGTATTGAATCTAAAGAAGACATTTCTCCTGAAAATTAAGGTAGGACAGAAATCACTGGTGATATGATTTAAACAAATAAAAATGAAATCACATTTGTTAGAGCGAGCTACTATAAGTTCACAAAAACAAAAGCGAGGAAAACAGGGCTATTTACACACACACACACACACACACACACACACACACACACACACACACACACACACACACACACACACACACACACACACACAGATAGGAAGAGGGGAAATGGATATAAATGCAGACAATCACAAGGGGAAGACAAAAGTCAACCGAAGACACAAAAGATGACCATCAAAGTAAAGACAGGGGAAAATCCAATGTATAACTACTAACCATGAACACAAGAAACTCACACTGAACAGGAAAACATGACTTTGGCTAGTGTTAAAATTAAAACCTTGACAAACCCACTGTGCATATAAAAGAAAATAACAAAAGACAGATTTAAGGAATGTGAAGCATTTTATTAAGAATTCAAGGTAAATAACGGCATTGCATGCGCTAAACTTTGTGGAAATGAAGTTCGCGTTTTCCTGTAAAACAAAAGTGAATATTACCACTTCTAGAGAACATAGGCACACAGACACACCCACAGACAAGCCAAGTCACGCACAGGTAAGCTGTGTCATGGGGAAGGGGGGAGGGGACACTAGAAGCATATAAAGCATTTTGTGGTGTGAGCCCTTTGTATTATCATTCATCAGTTCCCCTGTAGCAGGTGGAAAAACCCCAGCAACACTGTACTATAAGAGGATATTGCAGGTAGATTTTTATACAACATTTCCACTCAAATTAAAACATTTCACTTTAAAGATTTAAGAAGGAAATTTATAAATGTACTTTATGCTTTGTTTGTTTTTTTCCCAGAACAGTGATGGCAGCTGTGAACTTATCCAGAAGCAAAGGAGTGAGTGGTGTCACAACCATCAGGGGTTTATTCATCATTTTCACCCTGTTGGTTCTGGTCAACCTTTCAAGTTCACTGATAAAGAAGGACCAACTGGTAAAATGATTGTGATATATTTCTATCTATATTTTTTGATCTGCCAGTTGTAGTTTTATTTTGTTACACTGTTTGCCTTCACATGTTTCACATGGCTGCTTGTGGACATTCTCTATCTGGATTTGCAGGAAGAACTGAAAGAAAACATTCAGAAGTTACAACAAGCAGCAGTGACAAGGAAGGTGAGTCTGTCTCTGTCCATGTTGTGCTCATGAATGAGTAATGTGGAATGTCTATAACTGCAAATATAAATATTTATAAATCTATTAAACAACCAAAGCCCCCCCTCCAAAAGAATATAAAAGTAGTTTTTACACATTTGTCTCGTTTCATTTTCTCCTCCAGGATAATCTCAAGTTAGACAGATTCTATATTCCACTATTCTATGATGATTTTATGCACTTAATGGACATTTTGTCTGAAACTCTAAATACAACAATGGGAGATTTTCCACCAGTGTTGGATTTAATGAATGACCTGAAAACATTCCTGAAAGCCACCAAGAAGTACATAGACAAATACCTTGAGACGACAGCTGGAGAAATCAAGGACTATGAAGAGAAACTAAATGTTGTGATGGAGCGGCTAACACGCCTAGAGAAACATAAAGATGAATTGTAACACATTAGTCTACATCCGTCTCTTATATTGTGTGTATTCTGTTTGTAAATCTTCTCCTTTATACCGTGCAGTTTCAGTTTCAGTTTTTGCCTTGAGAGTGGCCTTGATATTTTAAATTGCTGAATAAAGCTAACTGTAAACTTGTGTTTGACCTGAAAAAATAACTTGTCAAGTTTTTTTTTTATCATTATCTTCATTATAAAAAAATTGTAATGCAAGTACAAACCAATGATGATGGGGATTTTGTGTGTGAAGTAGTTGATAGTTATTATTGATTTATATAAAATACTTTAATGTGAATAAAAATTGTTAATAAAACTGTTATCCTTTGCTTTTAGTTTTGCCTTTTTTCCCAGAAGGAAGTACGGCATCTGTGGCTGATTGGTGTCCATTGTTTACTGACTCACCAAATTTAAATTCTATAACCCACAAAGGAGAGAATATCAATCAGCTGTTTAGCTGCTTTTGACTAACTCGTTAATATACTCTATGTTTTATATATCCTTTCCTTCATTGCCATTCTGAAATAAAAGGGCCAGTCTATGTTTTCTAGTTATACCTCAATGAGGTGATGAGGATAATGAACTATCTGGTCAAGTTCCCTTTAATGCTACCGGACTAAAAGCACAGGAATATTGTAGACTAAATCTATGATTTTTATGAAAACATCAACCACCAAAGATGTACATTTCTTTGTCAAGTACAATTAGTAAAATGAACTATTTTAAAGGATATCTGAAGAATCATTGTCTGTGAATAAAGACATTAAAGTTGTAATAAATACCTATTTTTACAAACTGTGAAATTCACAAGAAAAGACGACAGCTGTGGCTGACTGCTGAAATTGGCAGTGTGCAAACCTACAACACATGCAATCATTATCAAATGATAACATGTGAGAAACACAGAAACAAATAGATGCAAAAACTTCTACTTCTTATACTTTTGTTTTCAGTGTTTGCATCACATTATGAACACTAGTATCTCCATAGATAGTTACCAGGTTATAAATATATTACTTCATGCTAATGTTGCAATATATGTAGTGTCTATTTTAGTGTTAAGATATACTATTGATCATATGATAAAGATTATTTGAATATTAAATGAATAACTGAAAACTGGAATTATTGGAAAAGTGGAATATGAACTGGTCTCATTTTTAACAAAAGTGATGCTGGCTCTAACACTGGATTACATTCGCTTTCCGTTCATTTGTATATTCTTTTACAATGTGTAAAAAAACATTTATTTGTCCTTATAAGCAGTCCATGTGTTAAACAAACCCAGTCTCAGGGCAGTTTGTAAAATAATCCCAGGAAAACCATCTAGATTTTCCTGTTCATGTACACAAACGTTACAGTGAGTAACATGCCTAAACTCCTCCCTTTTCTGCCACATGCTTCTGTCGTGGCTGCTGTTAATATATGGAATATTCTTCAGCTGTTTAACAGTCTGATGAGCCTTAATTTCCATAAAGTGGATCATATTACATCTGTGAAATGAAAGAGAAAGCACAGTTCACTTAAAGTATTTGTAGTGTTTGAGTCCCTTGTATTTTCAGTCTACACCTGTACCGTGCAGCCGCTCTTTCTCCTTTCAGCAGGCAGGTAAGATCAGCAAAACTGCATCATAAGATGGTTTATAGTTAATACTTTTTATACAATATATTAATAACATAAAACAGGAAACATAGATTTAATTCTTCATTCATCATTTCATTTATTTCCTGTCATTTTCTCTCCAGAAGATTTTATTTCACCAGTGATGGCAGCAGCAGGCGTCTCCAAAAGCAGAGGACTGACTGGTGTCAGAAACACCAAAGCTGTAATCATCTTCTTGCTGCTGTCCCTGGTTTATGAGGCAAATTCACAGACAACTGAGGAATATTTGAATGTAAAATTAAAGTCACTATAAGTTACTATAACTTTTTCCTTCACTTACAGTTGTTAATATGTAGTTCTTAGGCAACTGATGCATCCTGTTTTTTCAAATTTCAGAAAATCAAGGCCACCTTAGGAGAAGCTGATGAAAAACTACAGTTTCTTCAGTCCATCCAGGAACTAATAAAGACATCATCATTTTCAGAGGATTTTCCACCACTGATGGATTTCACAAATAACTTGATTCACTTCATTGAGAAATCCAAGATGCTGTTAGAAAGAAAGGAAAAAGAATTTGAAAGAAATGAAGGACAACCTAAAACTCAATGGAAGCAGAACTTTTAGCTATGCTTTAGACTTTGGTATCATTGTTTTTCATTGTTGTTACTATTTTGATTAAAGAGCTGGATGGGACATGTATTTGTTTTGCTTTTACCTTTCCTGAACTGTGATTTGTTTTCTTTGCTGAAACTCTGCAACATTATGTTTTGTCCACTTACGTTGTTTTTTAAACACAGAGGTGCTGTCAGCAATACTGGCATGACATGTTGACAGTAAAAGACAAATATCATTCCCATGTTTTGCAAATAGATTTTGCATTTTTGTCTTTGTATTGGATTCTAGTGATGTCTTTGCCCCAGACATGGAGGCCACTGTATAGGCATGCATCTGCCTCTACTCTTGCACCATTGAAAATTGTTGTGTTGATCATTCAAGTTTATAGAACTCACTTCATATCTTTTGTTAGTTTTTATGGATCTTCAGCATGGTAATGGGGGCTAGCCCCAAATACTTTTTCTAGTTTGAATAAATAATTACATACTAATTGCTCTTTTTGCTTGTGTACTTTTTTTTAAATTTTATGATATATATATATATATATATATATATTACATATTATGCTATGACTGGGAAATTGTTCTTATGTGTATTAGTTATACAAGTGTCTGTATTGGTAATGTACCATCCATGAACCAATAAATTCCTGCATACAAAGATGTTTTTGTTTCAAGTGGTGATGTAATTTGATAAAGGTCTTCAGTGTGCATCAAATCACAATATTAACCTGTCTGGACCAGATATCATCATCATATTTGTTCATCAGTTTTATTTTGCAAGCTGGAGATGCCGCTCCAGCAAGCCAGAGAATCCCCCCCCCCACCCCCTTTGTGGCAAGCAGCAGGTGCACCTCGCAAATGGGCAATAGAAAACCGATCACTGCCCATGCAATCCCCAAAATGAGCTGGCATGATGTCAGGGCAGCATGGGTGGCAGCAACTTTTTTTTGCCGATGCCATGATGCCGCCCCCACCACGATGCCGCAATGGGCAACCGCCCATGTTGTGATGTCAACCTAAAAGCTCACTAGAGCATGGAGTAGAAAAAATTGCTCAGAATATGCAGAGACAAGAGCTCTCCTCCTCCACATTTACAGTATCACCAGCGGCGTGCAGCAGGCATCCTGCTGAACTGATCTGAGCCAGAGATCAAGGCAGAGAAGGTAGGGGATGGAAAGATTGAGGCAGAGAAAGAGAGAAGAGAACAGAGAAGAAAAAAAGAAAAAAAAAGAAAAAAGAAAAAGAATTTTTTTTTATTATAATATGTTATTTCACAACAATAACTGATGGGTTTCTATTCTTATAAACAGGACTAGACAAACACTACTTTGTTGAAAACAAAAGTGAAAGGGCTGCTCACATTCACGAGATGCAAATGAGTTAAGAGACACTGTATATAAAGCATCTGTGGCATGTCATCTCATTTTAGTTTCATTCTCCACCTGTACGGTACAGCAGCTCTTCTTACGTTCGCACAGCAGGTAAGAGGAGTCATCATGCACAAAAATATGATTTATTTTGATTAATATTTACAGAATAAGTTTAAATCAACGTGGAAAAGCATGTTGACTCTCTCTCTCTCTCTCTCTCTCTCTCTCTCTCTCTCTCTCTATATATATATATATATATATATATATATATATATATATATATATATATATATATTCAGTTACTTATTAACTCCAAATGTCTATGACATCTCAACTTTTTTAAGCAGGGAGTTTGTTCCAGTTCTAAGAGCGATGGCAGCAGCAGCCTTTTCCAATACCAGGGGACCAGCTTTAGCCAACAAAGGCTTATTACTCATCTTCTCTCTGCTGTGTCTTGTTTCAGTCGCAAGTTCCCTCTATACCCAAGGCCAGGTGATGAATTGACTTTTGCTGAATTCCCTTCTATGACTCAACAATTACACACTTATGTGTATATGTACAGTCTAAGTCATCACAATTAGCTGCTGAATTTTTTTCTTTATTTGCAATGGGTCACACAGATGATGCTTGAGCAGATGAAGAGAGTCATAAAAGAAGCAGACAGATGGAAGGTGGGTCAGTCAGTCTCCAAGTTTTAAAATCTGCTGTGTGTAGGCAGAAAAGAAGGGTTAAAAAATACCTTAATAAATCCATTTTACTTTACACCATCTACAGTGATATATGGCAAGTCTTGCAAGTATAGCAAATGCATTACATACAGTGTAGAATAATATGGTAAATTTAAATGTTCTTATTGTTTTCTGTTAGGCAGAAGACAAATATAGAAAGGAAACAATCACAAAACTATTTGATCTTTCAAGTTCACTGACCCACAAGGACCAACTGGTAAATTAATATTTAATAATTGCTGTGGTTTTCATTGTGCTCTTCAGCAGCTGTCACACTCACCGTGCTCTCCTTTTTTCTGGAAAATATTCAGGAACTATTCCAGGAAACCCTATGCAGCGCTGTAAAACAAGAGGAAACACTGAAGGTGGGTCTGTCAGTTACTCACATGTTGACTGAGAAAGTCTTTAATTCATAAAACTAATAACTCAAAACCTACAGTAACATCAGCATACCTTCAGGCATCTGATACACTGCAAATGGACAACAAATGGAATGAAATGTTATATCATTTGTGCTAAAATGTTTATTTTTCTCATTCAGGCAGGATACAAGTACAAAATGGCAGCAACAGTATTGGATGAACTGTTTGAGAAATACATCCGTCAGTGGGAACTGGATATGTTATCAGCTGATTATCCACCAGTGAAGGAAGTAATTAAGGTTGGTTTGCACTTTATGAAGAACTTCCGAACTTACATGGACAAGAAGATGACTTTGCTACAAGAATAGAGAACAGGAAAGAAACTGGGTGTGATGGGCAGCTTCACAAAACTGTAGAAGAAACAACAAATTGAACTGCTTACATTTCTGTCTCTATGTCTGTTCTAGTTTGCGCATATTTAGTTTTTATGAAAACCATTTTTTGTTGTTTCTAAATCATAAAAAAAATACATACATTTCCTTCAAGTTATACATATGTGACTTCTTTATATTAATTTGGCACAAAGTTGTAGTAAACTGGGGAGTTCTTTTGTTTTACTGATCTTGGCCAGTGATTCTTTTATTTAGACATTATACGTTTCTATGCATTCTAAATAAATGTGCTATGTAAAGAATTTTTCTTGTGCTTCCTTTGTCAAACCCTAAAGTAAAAACAAAAAAAATCAGAGATGATATATGTAGAAACTGTATCATAATCCCCTATTTACTGACAACAAAGATGATGACAGGGTTTTTTGCTTCCTATGGTTTGATCATAAGTCCTTCAGGTCAAGCATAAATGATGGAATCATTAATCCATTTTTAGATATTTGTTTATATGTCCAAAGTATTTAGATAATCAAATATTTCTTCATTTTATTTTTATCTATTTATTTACTCACTTTCCTGCTATTTTACCTCTGTCCAGCCCAACAGTGGATAATGGGTGTTATTAGTGGAAATCAGCTAATAGATATCGGCCTGTAGTGGCCTTCTACAGCTGCTAGTTTCTTCTGAAGGTTGTTATGACTCATTCAGATTGAGGATCACTAAGAAGAGCATGGAAAGACTCCAGAATCTACTCTCACTGGTTTCCCCAGCAGAATTTGCTTTCCCTGCGGCAGGTGCATGCACTGGGCAGGGAGAGCAGATCCAGTTGACTCCATTACAATCGACAAGAGTCTGGTCACCAGTCTGTTGCAGGGCTAACACATGTACACAGACAACTGTTCGCACTCTCTCCCTGCAACAAAACATTACCTGTCCTTTTATTAACTGCAAATATTAGCTTCTTCATGACTAATTCATTTGCTAGTTAATTAAGTTACGAGTAAAATGATTATTCGCAGATTCACAGTAAATATCCTGATTAGCTTCAATGCATCTATAATAAATATGTAATTTAAGTTTGTTGTTGTTTAACACAGATTTCAGAGGAGCATTGTTGCTTCATCCTTAATAGTTTAAAGAAGAACTGAATTAGAAATCAAAGGTCCTTAAAAGTTTTTTCTGCTCCCAGACCCTCGAAGACAAATTTCACCCATGAGAGCTGACAGGATACGATTTTTAAAAAAAGTGACATTATTAGAAACAAAGGTGAGCAACAATACTTAATATGTGCTTTTAACATAACTGTCATTTACATAGTGGTCTTGTATTTGTTAAACATTTTCCAGGATGGTATCTGGCAGTTTCTTCCACAGAAGAATCCAGAGAAGTTTCATTCATCACTGTGGGACTGGTTTCACCTAAAAAGCTCATTTCATTCATTCCCCATACGTTCGTTTATGGAAATGTTTCAGAGAGACTGATTTCTCTACCAGAGGGTGAACCAGTGTGTTTCCATAGATTACCTCTTTATGAATGTACTTCTTAACCCTTTCACACATAGCAGTCACTACAGTAGACAGCTATTCAAAGGCTGTTTTCTTGTATTTGTGTCAGTGTTGATGGTATATGTCAAGAGATGTATTCTTAAACACTTTTTCAGTTGAGAATCAGAGAGGAGAAACACAGTTTTACTTGTATACAAGGGCAGCACAGAGCACTCGCACTGAGAGTGAGGGCTCTGAGACTCGCAGCTCTGTGACTGACTCTGTGACTGCCCTGGTCTTTATTTATACATCAGTGGGTGTTTGTTCCTTACATTGGAATGTGGATGTGTATATGTATTTGTGTGTGTGTGTGTGTGTGTGTGTGTGTGTGTGTGTGTGTGTGTGTGTGTGTGTGTGTGTGTGTGCCAAAGTGTGACCCCATAAACGACTTCCCTAAACCTGCTGGTCTGGAAAATCCAACAGTTCATCTAAATGTATAAAAGGCACTTAGACTAAAACTGACACAACTACGTTTATCCTACCGTAAAACAATAAAAGAAGGTACGACCTTTCCCATGCTCCTAGGATGTGGGGGTGAATGCCAGAACACCCTGGAATGTTACAGACCTCCTAGGATGAGACATTCTTTCAATATACCACCAACTATATACTTCTAAACACAAATGATTACATGCAGTATCCTACCACAAGTAAACTTATATTATTAAAAGATTATACTGACTACTAAGTACAATTTTCTATTGACAGTATACTTGCACATAAACCACTACATTGGACACTGATGTGTCACTCCATACCCTGCCACCCACTGGTCAGCCAGTGTTGTCCACCTAAGTGGACATGTAAAAAACTCTTTGAAAAGTACATGTTAAAAAAAAGTTCAAAAATCTTGTTTTCATGCCTAAAGATGAATAAAAATACTTAAGAAAAAAAAATTTGATTGAGGTTGTCATAATTCATATGTGAAAGGGTTAAAGGAAGACAAGTGTTTGTCCTCTGTTGTTCCTAAGGTACAGTGAATGATATTAAGGGGAAGAGGTCAACACTGGGGGGAGGGGGGGGACACAAGAAGCAGAAGTGCTTTCAAGAAGCAGCCACAGTGAGGACACAGCCACCTTACACTGAGGTCAGAGCTCAGAATTTTAAAAAGCATCTGAAACAGCTCAGGTTGGAAAGAAGCCTTTTATTCTAGCTGTTGTTAGGGCTCAAACCCTGGTGCAACCCTGAATTGGATAAGAGGAAGAGGATGGATGAATGGTATTCCAATTATGTAATCTGATAATTTACAAACTGAAATTATCTAATCAGAATGTAAGTAAGGATTATACAAATGAGAAAGCAGACAGAGGTGTGACATAAATATAAATGTATTATCTGACATACGAGGACAGCTACAAGTAGTCTGAAAAACAGTTTGCAGGTCTGTCAGCATGAGACATTCTCACATAGAAGACATTGTTAGTCTCTAATTCATTTGACCATAATTGGGTCATAATTAGACCAGCATTTCTCAGATATTATGCTGTACTGTACAATCTTACTGACACAGGATTGAAGCTGCATGATGCAAATAAAATGACTAAATCCTCCTTTTTATGGTTTATCGGTTTCAAACCAGCAGAAAAAGAATTCAGAAGAAGTCGCAGAAGAAATATATGAGGCCGTGTAGTGAAATGGTTTTTTTTTCTTGTTATCATAAGACATTTGGAGTGATGGCTTCTACAACTTTGGTTGTGCATAAACTAAAGCTTACAGTCTAAGAAGTCAGAGTGTTGATATTAATGAGAGACATAAGGAAAAGATTAAAACAGCAACTGCATTTGTAATGACTCTCAAAATTTCTGAAGGTTAAGAAAAAAAAATCACTTTACCAGTTGGTTCTCATCTATGTTGAATGTACCAGTTGGTCCTTGTCTACCAGGGCACTTGAAAGACAAACCAGACACAGCAGGGTGAACATGAGGAACAGGCCTTTGGTGGTGCTGGAAACAGTCACTGCTGCCATCGCTGTTCTGTCTCTAAGAAGAAAATGTACATTGTAAAGCATGAAGAGTTGAATGGGAAATGTACAAACTCCAGCTGAACATCTTTAAATTCCAGCGGAGTTATTTCAAAAAAAAAAAGAAAAAAGAAAAAAGAGTATAAAATCAATGCGTTACATTGCATCACAAAGGAAATAATTAAAATAGAACTGAATCTAAAATGTCACATCACAATGTCCTTTTACACACATACTTATTTTTCCACCTCCCCTTTTGCTCAGCTTAACGCTGCTGTGTGTTTGTTTCCTGGTTTCCTGGTGTGCAGGAACAGTCACACTTACCTGAGCTTATTGTTGTAACTCAGCTTTCACTTTTGTTTCACAGATATTTCCCTGATCCTGCCAATATTGAAACTAAATGATTTGTGTCATATGCTTACCTTGATATATATATAGCTGGTTATCTTCTGTGTAGCGATGAAAATGTATGCAGTGTTTTCTTACAGTACTGCCTAAGGGAAACAAGTTTAATGTGAACAGAATTGTTCCCAGCACAGAATTCTTTGAAACTCAATGACTAACTTTTGTACATGAAGCAGACTCCCAACTTACATTTACAAACTGAAATTTGTCAGATAGATATGATTCAAACCAGTGCAGTGCATTTCCTTAAACTGGGAACAGTGTCTTCCAGTGTCTGTGGTAAAATAGTGCTCAGATCTTTTGTGTGTGTTTTTGGGTGGGTTGTTTGCAGGTGTGTTGCACTGTGTTTGTATGTGTGTAGATGCAGTAAAACTTTCATCTTAGCTTAACTTTGAAGCTCAGGCTTTCATATTTGTTTTACAAATAACTTCATTTGCCTGTTTGTCTTTACAGGAACATGCACAGTGTCGCTGTGAGACAGATGCAAATGCCTTAATGACAACATGAGGAGAAAAAAAGTGAAGCACTGCAGAGTGCACTAAATTCTAAATGCAATCTTTAAATATATTTTAAAACTGAACAATTTTGTTTATCTTTACATCATTTGTAAATGGGTCAGGTAAATTTTAGTTAATCCACTTTTGTGGCTGACTGCTGGGGATATGGCAAAAAAAGTTGTATATTTTGAGATAGATATTCTGACAACAAACAGTAGCAGTAGCAGGTTAATGTTTTTATTATGTGTCAGGTCATACAAACATTTTTTCCACCGCAGAAATTAAGTAATGGTTGAAAAAAAAATCGAAATTCTGTAAATGTATTCCCTGAACATTATCTTTAACACATAAAATCCTCTGGGCAATGATAGCTAACAGTAAAATCCTAGTTTATGTAAAATTGTAAAGAAGGGGGACACTTCAAAAAAGTTAAACCAAACTTAAACAAGTACTATATGATAAGGGAACTAAACAGATGCAACATTAGAGAAAAAGGAAATCACTGAGACGGAAGTTACAATTCAGCTTGCAGTTCCTCAAGGAATTCAATAAATTCATTCTGTTTTTGTAGTTTCTTTACATTTTCTTCTATTTCCCCTCCCAACTGCTCTTTCACCCTATCAATGTAAGCCTCAATTTTCTTCAACATCTCTGTATTGAAGTCCGTTAGTTGTTTGATCTCAGTCACTTGTTGTTTGAACTCAGTCTGATGGGAGAACATTTAATTAATTTCATAACATTCCACAAATTCAGTTTACTCTTGCCACATTATATTTTGTCATACATGTACTCGAGTCACTTATTACAGCTCCTAATGCACCAGTATTCTTAGACAATGTTTGACAGGTATGTGAGAAACATGTACCGACCTTCAGTTTTTCTAGCTGCTCGTGTGATTTCTGATAGTTTTCTTTGAATTTTTCCTGAAATTCCAAAGTAAACATTGTTTATGTTTTTTCTTTGTTTGTTTGTTTTGGTAACGGTATGAACAGTGAAAGGTGGTGGATTGGCCAGATACTGGCCAAAATGCTGGGTGAAAAACCCAGGCAATGACAAACAAGGTTTTGTAAGGAAGAGCTTTTATGGCCGTGGCAACACTCAGTGTTGACTGCCTTCGTCTTTTGTTTCCCTCCTCTTTTACTTCAGACCTGTCTCTTTCTTCCCAATTCTACTGTCCGTTGAGAATGTGTGTGTGAATCACAGTGGTCACAGTATTTTTTAGGTCTTCTGAGTGCGTGACATTCCAACTCAATCAACCAGTTACTGACAGGTAACCCTCAGGCTAACAGGGAATGCAGTAACTCATTTGGTTTTGTTACAGTTTTTTCTGAATGCTTAAACCCTAACTGTGATTCTTATAGCACAATTTCTGAAACTATTAATACTTATAGCAAAACCATTCTGTTAGGGGTGAACAGTTATCAAACACTCAGGTGAAGAAATGACACT
Source organism: Copadichromis virginalis (assembly GCF_057382275.1). Taxonomy (NCBI): domain Eukaryota; kingdom Metazoa; phylum Chordata; class Actinopteri; order Cichliformes; family Cichlidae; genus Copadichromis; species Copadichromis virginalis. Next base: position 50,789,286 of record NC_140620.1, read on the forward strand.
CAGACAGTTCAACAGTTAACGTGCACGGGTGAGAGCTCAGAGAGAGTCACAACCCTACACTTGTCTTGCATCTTTATTTATACACTTCAGTAAAGTGATGTCACATGGCAAAGGAAAGATAAAACAGGAACTTAGCTACACGCTCTTCACTCGTGGGGAGAGAACATGTAGTTGCTGGAACTTAATCTAACAACAACAGCTTGTTTTCACAACTCATTGTGGTGTTGTGATGTGATTGTTCAGAGAGTTCATGATAGAAAGACATTTGCATAAGCAGAAATATCAAACACTTATCAGTATATCACTCAGTTGCATTTCATGACAATAAAACTTAAAAATCCCTTAACACATTCACTGAGTTTGCAAAACTAAAAGCACAAACACTGCTTTGAACTTAGTTTACCATTTTGTAACACACACTTTGCAAACCTGTAGCTACAATCCACTGCACAGCACTCTTTTGCCTAACTGTAAACACAAAAGGAAAAGATTAAAACAGCAACTGCATTTGTAGTGACTCTCAAAATTTCTGAAGGTTAAGAAAAAAAAAATCACTTTACCAGTTGGTTCTCATCTATGTTGAATGTACCAGTTGGTCCTTGTCTACCAGGGCACTTGAAAGACAAACCAGACACAGCAGGGTGAACATGAGGAACAGGCCTTTGGTGGTGCTGGAAACAGTCACTGCTGCCATCGCTGTTCTGTCTCTAAGAAGAAAATGTACATTGTAAAGCATGAAGAGTTGAATGGGAAATGTACAAACTCCAGCTGAACATCTTTAAATTCCAGCGGAGTTATTTCAAAAAAAAAAAGAAAAAAGAAAAAAGAGTATAAAATCAATGCGTTACATTGCATCACAAAGGAAATAATTAAAATAGAACTGAATCTAAAATGTCACATCACAATGTCCTTTTACACACATACTTATTTTTCCACCTCCCCTTTTGCTCAGCTTAACGCTGCACATTTTTTGTAACTATTGGCTAATTTTGCAAAACTCTACACACAAATAAAAAAACCTGTCACCCAATTATCAAAACATTTTAGTTCTCTTGCAAAAGCGAACACAGCTAGATTAACCCCTCACACCTTTGTAAAAATGGTGTTTTCGTATCAAACAGTACACACAAGCCATCAGCCTACATCATGTCGTCTTTCTGGGTCCGGCCACAAAATTTCGTCCACATCGCATGCGACATCCTTCAGTCCAAGGCACCGGGGAAAATATCTCCTTGCATGCCGTATCCAGGCCTGACATGATGCCTGGTCAATATCTCCACATGCCTCCTCCATTGCCTGTAAAAGGGCTACCTGTTGATGAGGATGACGGTCATACACTTTCCAGCACCAGGCAGAGAAGAACTCCTCAACGGGATTCAAGAATGGAGAGTATGGAGGGAGGTTGAGTGCCATGAAGGATGGATGGTCTGTAAACCAGTTGCGGACCAAAGCAGCCCTATGGAAACTAACATTGTCCCATATGATGACATATCGGGTCTGCTCTGGTCTCTGAACAGTGAGCATGTCATGCAAGGTGTCCAGGAATGCAATAATGTGTACAGTGTTGTATGGGTTGCATGATGGTGAACAACACCATTTTGGCTTATAGCTGCACACATGGTTATATTACCACCACGTTGTCCTGGGACATTGATGATGGCACGGTGTCCAATAATGTTCCTGCCACGTCTCCTGGTTTTACTGAGGTTAAAACCGGCCTCATCTACAAAAAGTAGCTCATGTCCCATTGCATCTGCTTCTAGTTCCATCACTCTCTGGACAAGACAAAACAAATGCAACACATCAGGCCCATGCACAGCACTACAGTATGCACTTCCAAATTCAGAACCAATGACACTAGCTTACCTGCACATAGTCATATCGCAGTTGCTTTACACGTTCTGTGTTCCTCTCGAAAGGAACTCTGTAAATTTGCTTCATTCTTATTCTGTGGCGCGCAAGTACACGACTTAGTGCAGAAATGCTTGCACTGTGTATATTTTGAAAGATGGTGTCATCATCCATTATGCGCTGCTGTATTTCACGCAGTCTTATTGCATTATTGGCAATCACCATGTTCACTATATGGGTCTCCTGCTCTGGAGTGAACATTCTGCCTCTGCCCCCAACATCTGGACGTCTAGCAATTCTGTAAAGTAACAATTTCAGTATTTTTCCATGTATGGTACTGTTGTGTTTCTCATTAGAGTATGGCAGTGCTACAAAGTACTTACCGATTCTCATTTCGGAATGTCCTAATGATGCTTGCCACAGTGTAGCGGCTCAGTTTAGGCTGAACACGTTGGCCAGCTTCCCTCAGGGTCATCCCATGGTTGATGACATGGTCCACTATTGTAGCTCTGGTGTCATCAGTTATTCTGTTTCGTACTCTTCTTACCCTTCCTCTTTCCCCTCCTCGTCCTCTTCTTGCTCCTCCACGTCCTCTTCCTCCGACTTCTTCACCTCCACATCCTCTTGCTCGGCCTCCTCTGATTCTCACTCTTCTCGCTCTTACTGCTCCTTCCATTGTACTCCACATAGACAGCTTACCTGTGGCCTGTTTATAGTGCTTAGGCTGATTGCAAAGTGGACTACTTATCTAAAACAGTTTTGACATGTGAAAGTGTGCCAGACAGTTGGCAAATTAGTGTTAATGATAGCCACACATGTGTATACTTTTGCTAGGAGTGTGTTGGAAATTTGGTAATTGAGTGTTGTGCAGTGAATTGTGCCTACAGTTTTGCAAAGTGTGTGTTACAAAATTGCAAACTGAGTGCAAAGCAGTTTTTGTGCTTTTAGTTTTGCAAACTCAGTGAGTGGTTTTGCTGTAAGTCTGAATAGTTTTAGAAATTGTGCTACAGGAATCACAGTTAGGGTTTAGGCATTCGGAAAAAACTGTAAGCCCTGTGGTGGTGACTATTTCATTTATCCCCCCCCCCCCCCCCCTTTCCTCCTGTAAAGACATTCTCTATGCAGTTGCCTGAACTAGAGTCCAGAGACCACCAGCTTACATCAATTATGACACAAAGGAACTAGTCACAAAAAGTGACATAACTAATTTTTATTGGGTGAAACTAGTAAGATGATAAAATATGCAATGTATTGACTACACTGGGCTGAGACAACGTATATAACAAAAGGAACAAAAATAAATATCCCTCACCACTGATAACCTAGAGGGCTCTATTATTGACTAATTTTGAGATGAGTGTAAGAAAATGTTTAGCTCTACACTTTTGGGAACATTAAGCAATGAGCTGCTTATTTATTTTTTTGGTTTAAGAAACCCACTTTTCAGAACCCAGTAAATTGTTAAACTAGTTATTTTTGTTGACTTAGATTACGTTTTGTTCTCTGATTAGACTCTTGCCTCCACAACCTGAAACCCCGTAAGCAATAGAAAATGGATGGATGGATCTAATCCATGTCTTTCCTTCCTTCTTCTTCTTTTGCTACGTACTTCTACACATTACTCTGTTTTCTCACTCACTCTAGCCTACACTGAGAGTCTGCTCAGTGCTGCAGGACAGCTAAACAGAACAGAGCAGCAAGGAGGGGTTGAGGCCAAGTGCACCTGCATGAGAGGAGAGGTGTTTTTGCATAGACATGTCTCCTTTCCGGTGAACGTGAGCAACAAACCTAACCCCTATTAGCTTCATGGTTTACCAGGATGTAAAAGGTGCATTGTTAATGCACCTGCGCTTTTGCAAATATGCAAAGTCAACATGTCTGCCTGTAAAGAGGTCTATTGTTTAAGATGACTGGCAGAGCAGAAAAGAAGTATAGTGTCTTTATTTGGTATTTTTTGCAATAAATAGTGTTTATATTTCTCAAATTATGTCACTGGATGCTGTCAGTATATTAACACATCTGACAGTGTAAGTCATAGTCATAGTAAAAAACTATTTTATGTCAAGCAGGTAAAAGGGCAGTCCTATTCAAAATTATTGAGACACAGTACTCAAGTACTGAATGAGAGAAATTACAGAGAAATTATTCCCAGAGTAATTCAATGAAAGCCTAATAAATGCCTACTTCTCAGTTTCTTTTCAGTGTGTGAAATTTCTTGATCAAATTCTTTATTTACCCTGGCTACATCAATCTTGATTTTCTCTAAGAAGACATTAACTTTCTGCATAAAATGTGCCCTCTGGGGTAATGCCGGAAGATGTTACAAGTACCAGGTTGCGGCAACCATGGACAGCTATACATGTGTCGTGAAAACACGGACACAGGAAATGTCCCATATGGAAAAGATATATATAATTCTTATAAAGTTTGTATCTGTCTTGTATGAAACTTATATGAAAAGCATATAAGAGTGAAAACACATATAAGATCCCTTGAAAAATTATATAATGAAACTTGTATGTTTTGGATACTTACTAAAACAATGTATGAAAGTAATGAGAAAGTGGCCACTTTCATGAGTAAATCATGTAAGCCTTATATGATTTACTCATGAAAGTGGCCACTTTCATGAGTAATCACATATAAGTTTTTACTATTTCTTTTCCATATGGGGTGGCTTGTTGCTGAATACCACTTCACACTTTATATGCTGTACTATTAAAAACTCACTTATAAAATGAAAGCTAGCTAGATGCTAAAGTACTGCAACTGCAACATATGGACACGTGCAGTTGTTCCAGTGCTGTGGTGAAAAAAGAAAAAAAAAAACATCGGCCCACTGACTACAGCGCAGTTTTTTTCTTTTATCTCTTTTTACGTGACATGCCCTGGTGATTAGTACATGAGATATGTTACTGTTTCGGCTCAAACTGGTTTGATGTCTGAACGGTTATAGTGATGTAAAATAATAACTCTAAAACATAAGTGCAATAAGCATGGTTTGTAAATGTAAGGAGTGAAAAGTAAATAGATTTCTTTGTGTGTTTGCATCTGTGTGTGTGTGCTGTTGGGTGTGCTGCAGTGTGGTCTGTGTGCAGAGGCATTAACACTTAGCTATCTCAGGCTTTCATTTTTGTTTCACAGATTTTAGCCTATTTCACAAGAAGATGCACACACATCTTCATGTGAAAAAAAGTGTAGAAAAAAGGAAAAAAGGAGGAAAAAAGTGTACAAAACATACTACAAAACCCCCTCAAACTTTTAAATATTTCAAATGTGCACAAACATTTCTGCTCACCTTTTGCATAATATGTAAATTGCTTTGGATGACAGCTGGGGATGATGCATAAAAGATAAAAAGTTGTTGAATGTACAGTATATTGCACGAGATGCAGAAATTAGAAAACATTTTCTGTTTACTAAAAAAATGTGTCCATACTTTAAGCAGTAAAACAGACTGACGCTGACAGTGTAAAAAGTGGGATAATGGGTATACCACATGCTGTGCGTGGCATTCTTTCATTTCATGAAAAACTTTACTCACTGCTTGTTTCTCTTTCCTGTAAACAAACCACATTTACAGGAAAACAAGATTCACATGTGTTTGAGGTCCTGTTTCTGCTCCAGATATGTTCCCAACAACCCTGCTTTTGATCAGCTCATTACCCTCTGTGTATTTAAGGACTGTTTCTACAGTCAGACTGACAAACTGTCAGATTGTACAGCTGATTATGCAGACCATTTTCACAGCTAGCAGCACATCAAGACTTTCACTCCAGTTAAAATATTCCTGGACCTGTTCCTCTCTTGTCCTCCGTCTTAGGAAACCCTTGGTGTTTCAGCTGTTACCTCCTCGCTGTCTCCTCTTGATTCATAACATTTTTAGATTTTATATTAGATCTCCTCTTGATTCATCCCTTGGAAAAAGACAATTCTACATCAGATTCCGTGTTCAGTTTGACATCTGAAAGGAATTCTCCCAACCAATCACCACTTCACTGATTAATCCTCTACCTTGGCTGCATAGGGGCTCATTTGATCATTCGACTCATTCAGTTTTGTTAATAAAAACTGTAAATCTGTTCTTAGCCTTAGCCTGTGTGCTTTTGGGACTCCAGTTCGAGTATAATTATGATAAAATGACTTAACTAAAGACAGGGCCCAGGGGACACTGTGGCAATAAATCAGCTTTTAGGAAATCAAGGAATTCTATTAGAGCAATGAAAGCTGCACTGAGATCCACAGAAAAAAAGAAAAAAAAAAAAACCTAAAAACTGACAGCTAAGTGTAAGTAAGCATAAGCAACATCCTGCAACAGTTTAAATCTTCACCTTCACCTGCTGCAGCTATATTTTTGGAAGGGTTTGAAGCTATTCTCACAGGTTTTCTGGTGAGCTACATCACTACTGCTTTGTCCTGTGAGACTTATTTATGTTCAGCACTGAGGGATCCAAGGTATAATACATTGTGGGGCAGCGGGATTGGTTGGTACGTGGATGAATTATATTTTGTTTGAGTTTGAGGAAGGGAGCTTAAGAAAGTTGCATTCTGAGAAAGCCATTAAATGAGTGCTAAATGTATATTTGTTTTTTGTTTTTTTTACCGTGGCTGAGTCTTCCAATTTCAAAGAGGCTTTCAGAGGCATTTTTGAAGCTGAGACTTAGTATGATGACACAAATCTTTGGGGAGTAATTCTACACAGAAACTGCCAGGTGGCTAAGTTGGGACTCATTAGCAGATGTATTGTCGATCTCTTTTACACCTCTCCGGGTGTACTTGTTCTTGAATGATAAATGAGTAAAACCCTGCACTGTATTGACTAACGTTATCCAAATATTTAGATTTTTTTCTTTTTTTTTTACCTTTGTAAAAATGTCAAATAACAATAGACTTTGACATTTGTTATGTCTTTCATGAAAGATTATGTGGGGGCATCATCACAGTGAAAAATAAATCACTGATTAGTTTTGCTCTAAAACCTGTCAAACTGTTTGCTAAGTTTGAGATATGCAGATATCATCATTTAACACACCCTGTTTGACACACTGAATACTTAGCTATACCTGCCGGTATAACAGCCACCCCATTCAGCTTGTCAACCTTTGGTTAATCATGTACTCACATGATTAACTGTCACAACCGCTTTGTTTTTTTGACCTGAGTGACAGTTTCATTTTCCTATCAATACAATCTCAAAGAACATCGTATCCCCATCTATTTAGTGCACGGGGGAAATAAGCACTTAGATTAAGCTGAGAAATGTGAGATCTGTGCCTTTTTTGGGATATATTGAGAGTGTGCAAAAGACTTGCAATTTGTTAATTATTCTGTGCTTTTCAAGACACTAAAGCAGAAAAGTATAAGGAGGCATGGTTACAGGTGAAGTGCTAGAAATGTAGTTGTCCTAGTGTGCCAAATGTGCTAGTTACTATGAGTACTACAAATGTTTGTGTTCAGTTGCTTTCAAAACAAAAGCATTTGTGACTCTAACAAATGAAAATGGGGAAACTCACTAACAATCTACAAAAAAACTTTGGTTTAGTTCTTCATGTATTTTCATAGTTGAGATTTCAAAAGAGGAAAACACAAGTGCATTAATCACAGCAGAAATCCCCAAAACTATTTGATTTTGAGGAGGTGCTTTTGGATGTACACCACATTAAAAAACGCACTGTTTAAAGTTATATTGTTTGATTTAACTATGAAAAAGTATTTTGATTTTGAATAAACATTGTTCAGAAGTTTATGGTACATCAACACATTTACTACCACTCCATTCAAGACTAAATCAGCTACAAGGTAGAAAAACTATTTCTGTAACTACCAAACACACTTAAAACGACTCTGAACATAAAGCATGGATTTCCTTGTTATCCTGACAGCATGTACACTATTGATGTGTCATGCGCAAAAACATCAGCCGATGTTTTGTAGTGAATCAGAAGAGACAACTCCCATTGAGTGAGAGCCTGCTCCCCACTTTTTTTAACGAGGTTTGTTGTGTTGCCACAGTATTTAACTGGCTTCCCACATACATCGCACACAGAATAATTTCTATGTTGAAAGTAAAGGCAGTTATGATCTGTGAACCAGTCAAGATTGTGTGTTTTGTGGTCTAATGTTTTGTGCCTCGGGTTTTGGTACGTAGCACGCACATGAATGAGAGGCGGAAGGCGATTGTAGTTCCTGTTAAGAAAATGTGTGAATAAATTGACATACATCAGCTTACTATATTTATCCAAACAGACTGGACCAATAATGCTGAATTAGAGACTTCAACATGGACAGTGGACAGTGATGGAAACAACTGGAAGAGACATTTATGACGCCCTGCAGAACTTAAACCACTCTGCAGAGAGACGTGTGATTTACATGTCTAGAGGAGGAGTACCACCAAGCTGGGATGGTTTTGAAAATGTTATTTTTTTATTTTGATGGTTAACAATTCATTTGTTCACTTGTTGGATGCAGTTTACCATTGAATGAGATCAATGAGGAATAGGATAACTGCTAATACATTTGTCAAACTGTGTACTCCTACAGTAATTTAGGATGATTAACAGATGCTGAGAATAAAAATGCCTGCACTGAAACTGTCAAACATAAGGTGTTCATAACTGGGAACTTTTCTTGCATAAATGTCAAACAGGGCGCAAATGTCAGGTTTATATTGTTGATTGTCATTTGTGCTTAGAAATATTTAACCATATATGCTTAGAGGTGTATAATCAGCTGTTTAGTGATAGGATGTGTGATCCTTAGTAGTCTGCAAAGACTTTGTGTGCATGCCAGAGTGTTCTGGCATGCACACTCACACCCTAAGGTCATGAGAGATCTCGTATCTTCTCTTGCTGATATATGGTATAGCAAACACACGTATATCTGTTTAAGTATAAGTGCCTTTTGTTTAGATGAAATGCCGGATTTCCAGATGAGCAGGTTTAGGGAAGTCATTTAGGGGTCACATTCTGATGAGTTAGGAGTGAAAACGTGTTGTTAAATGAGAAGGTGTGTCCACAGTTTTGACTTGTAGTGTATATGTCAGACTACTCCTTCTGGACTTCAGTTTTGCGTTTAATACCATTAATCCACAGACACTATTATATATATTTCATGAATTATGTCATAATTATGAGATAATGACCACATTAAAATTACAATAATATGTTATGCAAAATTTATGGAAAAAAGACCTTTATAAACAATATAATTATATTTCTTATATTGTAATTATTTGATACTGATTGGACTTTCATGACAGAACTGTACCGTTCAAGTTTATAAAAACTAAATTTCTGTCACCAAGCAGCCACAGCCGCTTTATTCCCCCATAAATGTCACAGTTTGCACAGTTACAAATCCTTTATTGATATAAATCACCAAGCATTCTTATTACCTAACTCAATATACGTTAATATGTAATGGTATAAATTGTAGCAGTATTTCTATAATCAGAATAACTCTTCTAAATAAAGAAGTAAATTAAAACATTGACACACACACACACACACACACACACACTGTACTATATGTGTTTAAATGTTTAAACTATTCTTGTTTTGATTACATTAGTTAATACGATCAAAATAATATTACTGTCAGCAGAGAATCTCAGTAGACCTGTTCATGTCTATGATTGGTTACATGCTGCCAACACCAGATCATACATGTGGAAGCACAAGCTAGATTTGGAAACCTCAGGTTTAGTTTCAGAACAGAACACTATGCAGGTCTGCATTTTTCTGATCTCTTTATGATAAGGAAGTTAAACACAGCCTAAACAACTGCAACACTGGAACTTAAATAACTGCAACAAACTGACAAGTTGTGCTGCCTACACAAGGATCCTGATTTCAGTACTGCAGTCATTATTGCATCAAGACCAAAGAGCTCAACTGTGCTCTTGCTTAGGCCTCACACCAGGAGTAAATCTTTTCACTTTATAATACAGCTCCATTATAGGACAAGATGTTATGCAACTAAGAAGTATACAATTAGAGAAAGTCACAAAAACAATTCAGATTATGTCCTTTCACAAATACATGATATATGTTACATAGGTCAACAAATGAAAAGAGAAGCAAGTTCAAATTATTGTTTTTCTTACAATTTTCTGAAGCTCATCATTTACTCCTGTCATTTACTCCTTTCTCTATTCTTGCAGCAAATCCAGCTTCTTGTCTATGTAAGCGCCGGTTTTTTTTAACATGTGAAATGTAATGTCAACTATTTCCCGGAGTGGTGGAAAATTATATGATGATATCATTGCTTCTTTAAATTTAGGCATAAGTTCCTTCATTTTTTCATTGTATTGTTTTGAGAGGGTTGTCATTTTGTACCTGGATTCTTCCTAAAGGAGAAAAATAAAACTTTTCACATATAGTATTTCTACTCATATTATGGACTTTCTGAGAATAAACTGGAGACTGACAGACCCACCTTCAGTCTCTCTTCCTGTTCTATCGCTGTTTGAAGGGTTTCCTTGAATATTTCCTGAAAGGAAAGGAACAGAACATAGTGAGTGTGTTACAGAATATAAACAGTAGCATATAAAATCAAACAATATATATATTTTTTAAATAATAACAAATTGGTCAATTTTAATTTACCAGTTTTTTGTTGCTGTCCAGTGAACTTGCGAGATCAAATATTTTTGTGATTGCAGCTCTTCTATACACGCCATCTTCCTAATGGAAAAAAAAATGGTACAATTCAATTTACTACACAATACTGAGTAGTGTAGTAAGTACAGAGAAATACCGTACTTGTATGACTTTTGCACAATCTGATATTACTGTGTTGTTGTCGTTGCAACATATATTTGTCCAGGACCAACATTGCAACTGACCAATGGCATTGTCTGAGCATTCAGTTAACAGTAGCCAAGAAGGTAATGCTAAGGGTAAAGGTAGGTAAAAATAAAAATTATCACAAGCAAAAAAACAAAACAAAGCACAAATATCCTAAATTTGATCACTTCATAATATGTTTATTAAAACAGAATTAATAAAGAAAATACTTTAAATAATGAATTATTTTTGTTTTCTGTCAGCACACATAACTGACTTTCAAAGCCTTTTGAGAAACGTGCAAACTGACCCACCTTGTGTTTGTCAATGTCTTCGCTTACTCTTTTCAGTATTTGCTGAATCTTGAGAGAACAACAGCGGCTTAAATGGGTTATACCATTATAAAAAAGGAACAATTCCAACATTTAATGAGCTCTTAATTACTGGAAGAATTTACATGTATGTACAAATAATCCTGTAATTACTGCCACATCAAGAGATTGACAAAGGAGGAATTTACCACTTGGTTCTTGGCCCAGATTGCAATGAAAATAAGGCACAGAAGAGATAAGATGAACAGAATTATAAAGACAAACAAGCACTTGATGAATCTGAAGCAAGTTCGCCCTCTTGTTCTGGTAGTTGCTTCTGCCATCACTGTTAGAATTAAAAGAATCCATTAGGTTAAGACACCATGTCAATAACATTAATAAGAAACTGACACACACACATACGGCAACAAATTTTAATGTTACACTTTGCAAACATCATATTTTATGTTACTGATCTTACCTGTTTGGGAATGGACGACGATCTGATGTTCTGTGCTGGTAAAGAATGAAAACACAATGAGGTGGCGTGTTTGAAAGGTTCTCTATACTCTGTTGTCCTTTCACTTTCTTTCATCTCACGTGCATTAGCTGCAGTTTTACTTTCATTTTGACTGAACTAACCTTTTTCTGGTCCACTTTAGACCCATTAGTTATTGGTCCCAGATTTTCAGCAGCTTGCAAACAATAAGTTTTATAACATTTTAGTTTTAGTAAATAATATATGTACATTAGTAGATAGTTTGTCTACTTAGATGATGAGTTTTTATAGTAGTAAAATTATTAATTTCTAAATCAAAAACAACAAAACAGCCTACAAAACAATAACTATTATGATCATATAAAACTTTATGTATTATTACATATTTGTTCATGAATTTTGCTCATTCTATTTTCCAGGGTGTCACTGATGAGTTACAAGTCAAATAAGATCTGTTGTTTTGTTGTGGTCTATAATGTGATTTAGTGTAGCACTAAACTCTCCCTTTAACACCAGTATAAAACATCTAGTCAGCAGTGTGGAATAACAGTACACACACACACACAGACACACACACACACACACACATGGCCTACATCAGGGGATCAGGTGATGGGTGTTCTGCATTTTGTGGCTTAAGGAATTTACATTTTGGGCAGTGAGTAAACACTAGAGAACAATCAGCCACAGCTTCTGTCTTTTCTCACGAACATCACAATTTGAAAAAACATGAAATAATAACATGTCTTTAATGTCTTTATTCACATTAAAAGGCTTTCATCATTTAAATCATTAACAATTGCCAGTGTTAATATGGTTACTTAGACACAACCTCAGTTCTGTGTCTTGTGTTTGCATTTAAACTCAATTAAAACAAAGAAAATGAAAAGAAAATATGACAAAGTTATTTCTTGACTCAAAACCTGCACAGTATGAAAGAGAAGTTTTAGAAATACAGAACATTTAATACTTGAGACAGACGCTGACTAATATCTTACAGTTCATCTTTATGCTTTTCTAGATGTGTTAATATTGCCATCACACTGCTTAGTTTATCTTCACTGTCCTTGATTTCTTCAGCTATTGTCTCAAAGTATTTAATTATGTACTTCTTGCTGGCTTCCAGGAAAGTCTTTAGGTCATCCATTAAATCCAGCACTGGTGTAAGTACCAATGTAGAAACGTTCAATGACTTCAGAAATTCGGACAAAGGATCCATGTAGCGTCCAATACCATCAAGAATAGCTGGAACGTAGGCTCTGTCTAAAATATATTCAGCCTGGAGGACAAAAAGTGATCCTACTTAATATAACAAAATATACAAAAATATGTAGTGAATTACAAAAAAGAGACTTTGCTATGATGATAATTTTTATGTTAGCCATTATAGATGCCTTCAACATTAATATTGGCAGACTCACCTTCTTTCTCATTGTTTCTTGTTGGAGTTTTTGAATGTTTGCTTTCAGTTCCTCCTGCAAAACCAGAGAAAACATGCAAGCATGTCAGCAAACATACGCCTGAAACATGTGTATGGCACAAAAATATGAATGTTAAAAATAAAGATAAAAATGTATCGATTAATCAGACTGTCACAATTTGAGTGTAAGAGTACATATTTTAAGTGAAATTTATTAAAATATCTTTTTTTTACAAAAGGAAAAAAGTTAACAACCATTTTACCAGTTGATCGTTGTTTATCACTGAACTTGAAAAATGGACCAGACACAGCAGAGTCAAAATCATGAATGCGCCTTTGGCAGTTGTGACACCACTCATGGCCAAATGTGCTGCTGCCATCGATGTTTCCGAAACAGCAGAAAGCATAAATAAAGATTTAAGGAAGGAAGTTATAAAGTGCACTTTCTAAATTTAAGTTGAGATGTTGCATGAAGATCTGCCTGCAATATTTCCTCATGGAGCAATGTTCCTGTTCTTACCTGCTTTTGACAGGAGAAGTGATGAGTTATAACATGAAGGACTGAAGCACACACACAGTGTCACCTCCTACTTGACAAGGCTCAGCTGTGGGTGTGTCAAACTACCGCTTTAGTTTTAATTCCAAGAAGTCACATTCTGCTGTTTTGCATTACATGAAAATACCAACTTCATTTACAGGAACTACTGTGCCCCTTAAAGGAGTTCCACAGAAACATAAACCAAAATAGGTGTTTGGGTTCATGTTTGCCAACCAGTGACAGACAGCTAGTCATAGCTCAGCACATGATTCCTTCCCTTTCTGTTTCACCAGTGTGGCTAGAAGTTGAATTACAGTATCAACAGGGTAATGCTGGTCACTATGCAAAAACACTGTTGAGAATAGATTCCTTAATATACACCAGAGTTGAAGAGAATATAGTTTGGGTTTGCTTGTAATAATACAATATGGTGGTTAATGGGTATACAAAATAGAAATAGGCCTGGAATGGGAACAAAGAACTGGGGTGCAGGGAAGAAGGACAGTCAACACCCACCCCCAGGGCAGGAAGCAAGAGTTACTGAGGGTGAGGGGCAGACAAAGGGCAAACGGACTCTAAAATGATAAATGGCCTGTATTTGTATATCACTTTACTAGTCCCTAAGGACCCAAAAGCGCTTTACACATTCAGTCATCCACACATTCACACACTGGTGATGACAAGCTACATTGTAGCCACAGCCACCCTGGGGCGCACTGACAGAGGTGAGGCTGCCGGACGCTGGCACCATTGGGCCCTCTGACCACGATCACCCCACATTGCCCTAACAGGAGATGGGGGTCAGGGTGTCAACACCCCTGGCCACTGTACCAGTGTTTTTCCATTGTGGGGTTTTTTACTGTAAGGGGAGGAGATCAAAGGTTATAACTGTAACTGTTGTGTGGAATTCTTTAGATCAGCCTTTAGCATAGGACTACATAGGATGCAGTGTGTTGATCTCCATATGCATCTGTAAGGAAAATGGGTAATAAAAGGATTGTGTAAAACATGGAAACATCTCTGCGTGATCTCTACCAAGACAAAAAGAATCAGACAGAAGGCATTGTCTCCTTCCACAATTTGGTGCCATGACCCAGATCTTGGTAATTGATCTCCATTTGAACCTTGGCTGAAGCGGAATGGACACTGAGGGTATTGCTGGCAAAAAACAAAGTAAGCAGAGCCTGTTTAATTGAATCTCCTTTGTGTGTGGATGCTTCCCCCAACTTCCAGAGATACCATCTGTTAAAAGTATGAGTGTGAGAGACATGCTAATATCCAGCGGCACCAAGACATAATACAATAAAATTATGTGAATAATACATAAATGAAATAAATTCTTCCACTCATCTAATACACATGTCACTTGAGACACTGTGGAGGATCATTGTGGTTAGCACTGTTGCCTTGCAGGGTCAACTCTACCATCTGGCCAGGCTCTTTCAATTTGCATGTTCTCCCCAGGTTTGCATGGGTGCTCCGGCTTGCTCCCACAGTCCAAAGACATACAGTGAGTGGGGTTGGGTTAACTGGTGAATCTTAATTGTCCACAGGTGTAAATGTGAGTGTGAATAGTTTTCTGTCTCCCTATCTTAGCCCTGCATTGACTGGTGACTTGTCCAGGGTGTACCCTCCCTCTTGTCATATGAAAGCTGGAATAGACTCTAGCCCCCCTGCATTCCTGAATTGGTTAAACGGAAGAGAATGGATGCATATGAGTTTATATATCCTAATAAACCTCCACCTTACAAAGCTGATAATTTAGTGACACTTTATATACTCAAAACTAAAATTTGAAATGTATGACAGTGCGTTTTGACATCACATTTAGGAACAAAGCTTTGCAAAAGTGGTAGTAGAAGCCTCAGATATTCCTTACTTCCAGTTAAGTGATTCATCCCTTGGTATGCAGCTGAAAAACTAACACAGTCTTATGGAACTTTAAACATTAATTTAATTAAACACTCATTTGTTACTCATCAGATTTTCCCATTTTTTAATGATAAATAAGAAATGGGAGTCTGTGAACTCATACAAAACAATGGTATAATATGGATATCATTTGCAGTTTAATCTAAACACTTTCTAAGAAGTAGTTTCACATTACAGTAAACTTCAACATGTGATTTATGTGAAAGTGAAACATCAGCGATGGCGTGAGACTGGTCATGTGCATAGCTCGTGGATATCAGAAGTGAGGTACCACATATCACCAATGTGTTTGCAAGTCTACATAAAACCACTGCGTGTTGTGCCATCTCTTCAGTTTTTTGTTCATCAGCTTCTGTTTACATTACCCATAAGTTAGGAAACTAAGAGTTACCATATCATAGTTCATTTTATAGCTCATTATTTCTTTTTAAAAATCAAAACGTTTTCTGTTCAGCTTCCCCCGGAAGGTCAAACACAGATGCAAAAAAAATCAGGCCACTGTGCGATGTGTTCACTGCTACAGATACACATGTGGTAAATGCAGACGACAGATACCGTGGCAGTGCCAGGATTGTGAGTGATTGCTGAAAATGTTGAAATGTACTCACTCACTTTTTATTATTATTTGTACATATGTGTACAAATGGTTGGTTTTTTGTACTGTTTTTATCAATAAATGTCAGCAACAAAGGACCTACACCCATGTGTGTTGATTTCTCCCTAAGATGGCAAACTGAAACACTCCACTCCCCCACCCCCTCAATCACTCACCCCCATTCCCCTCCCTCCAGAATTCCTAGGTAACAACCTAATATACATATGAATGACTAGCCAATTTAGCTTCCACTTCCAGCATTTGACTGCTCTCCGGCTTTTAAAGGTAGAACGGTAGAAGCCTGGAAATCCCAGTGTTAACAGGGTATTGCCGACTATCCCGCTAATTGCAGAGTTTAAAACCAAATTTAATCAAATTAAATATTGATATTTTCATAAGGGAATTGATCCTGCAACATGAAATGCTGGTATTGGAATATTTCAGGATCGCCCGTCACGTCACTACCCCTCAGTCAGTAAGTGAGATGGTGAGGAGGAGAGTGCAAGTGCATCGCAAAAACACATAAATATTACTGACACGTGTAAACGAAGCAGCATCTGACTGCAATTTAAGAGCCATTAGGGAGCCAAAAGAGCCAGCTCTTCTTTGGGAGCCGTGCCACAAGAACCGGCTCTCTGGAAAGAGCTGAACTTCCCATCACTAATGCACACAAAAACACAATGTCTCTGCGAAAAGCAGATATGTCACAGATTCATCACTCCAACCAGAATTCACTGACAAGCAGAGACTTTACATGTCTGTGTACATGCTGTCAGGTTATGGGAATCCATGATTTTTTGTTTATATCTTTTTGCTTAATTTGTTTAACTGGTCTTTAATTGGAGTTCCATTGAAAATTAAAGAGAAAAGCTGCACACTTCAATCAGCAGCAAACTAGTTATCTTCCATCCGGACAAGCAAAGCAAGCAGTGCTTGCCTTGTCAAATCTAAAAATATACATAAAAAATAATCTACCAAAGTAAATCAATATTTCTCTCAGACAGCTGTCATAAAGCTTCTCCCTGTTTGTATCCATTCTTTATTTTGCTGCCATCTTTTGGCAGCAGTTGGCAATTGTTGCAAATTGCTGCTGGCTCCGAGTTCTGTAACAACATTTGCCTTATTGTGGAAACACAGATAGTGTTAGCGAGTAAAAAAACTTAAGTGATTGAGTTTCATTTTACTAACCACCTAGAACAATATGTGTGATGTCGGGAAGAAAGAGTGTGAAGAAGTTGTTAATGTTTTTTTTTAAAAACATGTTAGTAAAGAAAGCTGTGACGATGATTGAGAAGGTGCTCTAATAAACATGGAAGTTATTTTTAACTTTGACATGTTATGCATAATTTTCCAATTTTGGTCCATACATTGACCAAAAGAATTACTAGAATAAAAACTGCACGTCTAACTGAGCACTTGTATTGAGGTAGTCAGATATGATAAAGCTCACAGAATACTGACTGAGATCACAAGAGGGCGCCAAACCATAAGAACCAAACAAACATTAGACGCATTCATTTATTATCATAAATTGTGAAAAGGAATGGACCTAAATGTATCACCCTCATCAGCTCTGAGACCCTTTTTACAGACAGTATGCCTACCATATTTCAGGGCTACATATGCAGAAATGGTAAATATGTGTACATATCAAAACATAATAAAAATCTTCTGGTTGTGTCAGGTTTTAAAATAAGGTAAATCAAAGTCCTCAAACCAACTGTCAAGCACGATGGTGGAGGGGTGTTTCTTTAGGCTTGATTTTGAAGCCACAGGACCTGGCCACCCCAGAGTTGACCATGAATTCCTCTAAAGGATCCCAGAAGCCATCTATCTGATTGGGTCATGCAACAGGACACTGATCCAAAGCACACCAGCAAAGCTACAACAGAATGGCTGAAAAGAAAATCAAGATGTTTCTATTTCCCAGGGAAAGTCCAGATCTTAACCGAATTTAGATGCTGCAGTTGGACTTCAAGAGAATGAATACCCAGAAAATCCAATGAACTGGAGCATTGTTGTAAAAAGTTGCTGTCGAGCTTAAATACTTTTAAATAATTTTTTCCTCATGTGTTCGTATCCTCCTTGTTGTAGAAAATATTTTTTAACACATCAATTTCTGTTGACCGTATTGTGTATATTGTAGCCCGACACTTAAATGAGTTGCAGTTCTCTCAATGTGCAGTGTATCACATCACTAAAAACATTCTAATAGGAAATCCAATTTTTTGAGTTCACAGTTTAGTTCTTTGTTTATCGCCTGTATGTGTGACCAAACTTTATTGAAAACGTGATCAACATGAGACCTAATGACTCACCATTTCTTTTGCTTCTTTCTCATGTTCTTTGTTTTTCTGAAATTTGAAGAAAGAGGACATGTTTTACTTGCTTGAGTTTTACATACTACAAATAACAATAAATGTATGTTGTAAAGTTCCAACCATTAAAGAGCCTATGGTGACTTGCAGTGACTGTAACTGTTACTGTAATTGTTTTTACAAATAAATATGTATCTTGCTATATCATATATATAACATATTGTCATAGTTATCCACATGATCTTTGGTTTTCTTTATTTCTCCTGGGTGGCTACACGTTAGCTTTTCAACCAAGCAAGCCAGCAACCTTGTAAGGCCCCCCAGATACTTTGGTAAATATTTTATATTGACATGAATACAGATAACTTTCACTTCAATACAAATAGAATGTTTAAGCAGCTCCACATTCTTGTTCTCTTTCCATAACCCATTTGGGATACACGGAGCACACCTACACAGCCAAAGGGATACATGCAATCTCCACATCTGCATATCAAATGTTAAAAGAAAAAAATTGGATGAATATGTTATTTTCTTCTTGCACTGCTACAATCAGTTCAAGTGCAGGCGAAGGAAAATGGTTGAGAAGTGGATACATGGACATTACTAGCAATGTATGATGGTAAAATGTAAACTGCGTCAAGATAGGAACAATCTTTATAATATTGCTACCACAACTTCAGCTGTTTGAAAACATGTACACAGACAGAATGCTAACAAAAAGCTAGCCAATCCAGAATTATGTAGTGGAGTGCATGTTGACTCCAGCTCAGCAACTATAGGTTGATCTACAGCAGGTAACAAAGGGATTAACAGGCAGTCACACTTGTAGCTTTGTACCCTCCATTTTCACCTGCACTTGTTTCTACAGCACAATCACTATGACAGTTGCTTAGAAGATGCTTTCTTGTTTTTTGATCTTATTTTCATAAATCTAAACAACTTAAACAATGATTGTATCCTCGTGAGCATAAGGATTTGTGTTGATGTGTAAAAATGATAATTATTAGCATATATTTAACACTATGTAAATATACTAGTGCTGTCAAAATTAACGCTTTAACGTGAATGAATCCGCCATATATATATATGAACACCCAGCACGCCCCTGCGGGCGGTTTATCCTTCAAGCTCGGGTCCTCTACCAGAGGCCTGGAAGCTTGAGGGTCCTGCGCTGTATCTTAGCTGTTCCCAGGACTGCGCTCTTCTGGACAGAGATCTCCAATGTTGTTCCCGGGATCTGCCGGAGCCACTCGCCTAGCTTGGGAGTCACCGCACCTAGTGCTCCGATTACTATGGGGACCACCGTTACCTTCACCCTCCACATCCTCTCGAGCTCTTCTCTGAGCCCTTGGTATTTCTCCAGCTTCTCGTGTTCCTTCTTCCTGATATTGCTGTCATTCAGAACCGCTACATCAATCACTACGGCCGAAGTGATTGAGTTGGTCTACCATCACTATGTCCGGTTGGTTAGTCACCACCATTTTGTCCGTCTGTATCTGGAAGTCTCACAGGATCTTAGCTCGGTCATTCTCCACCACCCTTGGGGGCGTCTCCCATTTTGGAAAAAAAAAAAAAAAAAAAAAAAAAAAAAAAAAAAAAAAAAAATATATATATATATATATATATATATATATATATATGAATGCTTTCAGTATCCTCTTCTTATTTTTATTATTTTCTACTAAAACTTGAACACAAATATATGGTTGGTCTTTTTATTTTGTAAAATCTAGTGTTGGTGTAGATCAGGGGTGTCAAACTCAAATACACAGTGGGCCAAAATTCAAAACTGGAATAAAGTCGCGGGCTAACATTAATATTTATTGAAATATATTTATTCCTCCAGATATAAGAATGAATCTTTTCTTATGGACTCAAACACGTTTTGCTGAAAAACTGAATATGGAACAAGCAAAGCTTAATACTAAACAATATATATATTAGCTGTATAATACCAGTAGGCCAGCTCTAATAGTAATTTGGTATGGCTTCGCGGGCCAAATATAATTAGTCTGCGGGCCAAATTTGGCCCGCGGGCCAGAGTTTGACACCTATGGTGTAGATCATTATCTTGTCTTTGAGTGTGTTACTTTTAACCAATAAGTTGGAAATTCCCTCAACACTAATTGTAAAAAAATGCATTTATACATTCATTATTTTTATTAGATATGAAGGATTTATAACACGCAGTCAGGGCACTGACAGAGTCAACAAGACTGTTGATATCAATCATCTGTGTTATACATTAGTAGCAGAGGACATAGCAGTAATACATTATTACATTATGTACATTTTAGGTTGAAGACTGATATGTAATACTCAAATGGTTTTTTTTTATATTTTAGTATTTTTAGGCTACTGTTTAGTGTTAATGAGTTTATTGTTATTCTGCTGTCTTGCTTTGAGTCTTGCCTCCCCCTTCTGAATATCCTGATTATTTACACCTCTGTCCTATTCTCAAAGCTGTGTCCACTTCCATAATTAGCCTCAGCATTGTGTGTGTGTGTGTGTGTGTGTGTGTGTGTGTGTGTGTGTGTGTGTGTGTGTGTGTGTGTGTTTGCATGTGGTTGCTGCTGGTTGCAGTGGGACACTGTGTTACCTCTAGCAGTAAGGAATCACCATTATGTTATTATTACACAAAGATAACCAGAGTAAATACGAAATGCTGTTTCTAAATAAAACCTTCACTTCTTAATGGAAAAAAAAAAGCTATCCAAACCTTCCTGCCCCTGTGTGAAAAAGTAACCACCCCTAAGCCTTACTGTTGTGCCACCCTTGGCAGAAATAACTGCAAACAAGCTTTTATTTCTTTCACGTCACATCACACTGCTCTCAAGGAAGGGATATAAGATAAGATAAGATAAGATAAGATAACCTTTATTAGTCCCACACGTGGGAAATTTGTTTTGTCACAGCAGGAAGTGGACAGTGCAAAAGTTATGACGCAAAAATTAGAATACAATAAGAATAAATACAGTACACAGCTGTACAGAATAGAATAAAATAATATACTATATACAGTAGAATAAAATAGAATAAAAATATACAATAAGATAAAAATAGAATACGAATGCTATATACAACTGAGTAAAAATACAACGATGCCAGAAAAGATTAGTGCACTTAGTGTTATTGCACATGTGTGGATGTGTGTGTTTGTTCAGTTAAAGTCTTTGTTGTGGAGTCTGACAGCAGTGGGGAGGAAAGACCTGCGAAATCTCTCCGTCCCACACCATGGGTGCCGCAGTCTCCCACTGAAGGAGCTGCTCAGTGCTGTCACAGTCTGCTGCATGGGGTGGGAGACTACCGGTCAAAAGTCCAGTCCGGACACACCTTCTTATTTAATGATTTTTTTAAATTTTGCTTTCTATACTGTAGATACATACTGAAGACATCAATTATATGAAGCAATGTATATGTCACGTTCGGTGTGGCAGACGTGTGGAATATATTAGGACCCAAAATGCGGCAGCTCAGGTGCAGGTGAGTATTTATTAAACAAAAGGAAATACAAACAACAATGGCACTGGGAGTATAAAACTAGAACCTGAATTGGGTAAAACTAACAAAACAAACCAGAAACGAAGATGCAGGGAGGTCCGGGGAAATACATACGGAGAGACGCAGGGAGACCGAGGGGAAACAACACAGACGAACCAGCAACGAGGACACGGTAACACACACTATAAATACACATGCCAGGAATCAGGGGATGGGAAACAGGAGGGGAACACACCTGGAATACATGATAACTGACAAGGCAGGGGAAACATAAACAGAACACACTGACATAAGACAGAGCCCTTCAAAGTAAAACAGGAAATACATACACGTAATGACACAGACTCAGAGACGCGGACTAAACACAGAGACTTACTACACTAAGGGAATGCACAAGCAGGGAAGACATCAACCAGAGGGAACACCACTAAATGCTAGAAAATACAAAACTATCAAAAGTAAAAGTACATAACCAAAAACACTGGGTCACCGACCCAGGACCATGACAGTACCCCCCCTCCCCCCCTCAAGGGCTGGCTCCAGACAGCTCAACAAAATCATCCAGAAAAAACAGCAAACAACCTGACCAGGGCGGGCGGCGGGGGTCCAGGAAGGAGGGCTTGGGGCAAAACAAAAACAGGAGCACTAGATAGTCAAAACAAAAAACAAAACACGAGTCCAAAATCAGAAAGGGAAAAAAACAAAAAAAACAAAAAAAAAAAAAAAAAACACACCACACACACACACCAGAACTCAAGAAAACAAAGTTCAAAACAGAACACCTCTGGGGGCCAGCCCGGGGGCCGACAACACAGGAGTCTGGACCGTTCACGGGGCCGACTGTGCGGACGGCAACGGCGGCGATGTGGAAACAGTTCAGGGGGCCGACCGTGTGGACGGCAACGGCGGCGATGAGCAGGCAGTTCAGGGGGCCGACTGTGCGGACAGCAACGGCAGCGATGAGCAGGCAGTTCAGGGGGCCGACCGTGCGGACGGCAACGGCAGCGATGAGGAAGCAGTTCAGGGGGCCGACCATGCGGACGGCAACGGCGGCGATGTGGCAGTTCAAGGGGCCGACCGTGCGGACGGCAATGGCGGCGACTCAGGCGAAGGGGGTCTGGGGGCCGCCCATGACGGCCATGGCGCCCGACCAATAGCCTGGAACGTGGCCAGTTAACTGCAGACCCAGAGGCAGAAGCTGGACCAGACGAAACTGAAGACACTGAGGCTGGACCAGACGAGACTGAAGACACTGAGGCTGGACCAGACGAGACTGAAGACACTGAGGCTGGACCAGACGAGACTGAAGACTCGGAGGCCGGGCCAGGCGAAGCAGAAGCTGCAGCTGGTGTGGATGATGAGGCTGCAGCTGGCGTGGATGATGAGGCTGCAGCTGGCGTGGATGATGAGGCTGCAGCTGGCGTGGATGATGAGGACGCTGCAGGCGAGGATGATGAGGGCGCTGCAGGTGACGGCGCTCCAGCCGGAGACGGTGGCGCTGCAGGTGATGGCGCTCCAGCCGGAGACGGTGGCGCTGCAGGCGGCGGCGTGGAAGCCGGAGACGGTGGCGCCGGAGCGGTCCCTCGGACCCTCCAGCGGAGACAGGAGACGATGAGGGCACTGCAGGCGAGGATGATGAGGGCGCTACAGGCGAGGATGATGAGGGCGCTCCAGCTGGAGACGGTGGCGCTACAGGCGACGGCGTGGAAGCCGGAGTCCCTCGGACCCTCCAGCGGAGACACGAGACGAAGGCCGGAGCAGTCCCATGGACCACCCAGCAGAAGCCATCACAAAGCCAGCAGGCATGGAGTCCACTAGCTGACATAAAGGCGACTGGCAATGCACTGAGCTCTGGCTCTGCCCAGGCAACGCTGACATGGTGCAGTTCTCAGGTGGCTGCTTAAACTTCAGGGGTCCAGAATCACCTGGGGACTGAGACCTAGCCTCTGGGGAAGCCCTGGAGTGGCAAACTGTGCCAATGGCGGCTAAACCATGAAAAACACCTTGAGTAGAAATAAGTCGTTCTCCCTGTATGGAGTGAATGAGTGAAACTGGCGATACTGGAAGCTGAACTACAGGCGACACTGGAGGTGCAGGGGCCTGGACTACAGGCGACACTGGAGGCGCAGGGGCCTGGACTACAGGCGACACTGGAGGCGCAGGGGCCTGGACTACAGGCGACACTGGAGGCGCAGGGGCCTGGACTACAGGCGACACTGGAGGCGCAGGGGCCTGGACTACAGGCGACACTGGAGGCGCAGGGGCCTGGACTACAGGCGACACTGGAGGCGCAGGGGCCTGGACTACAGGCGACACTGGAGGCGCAGGGGCCTGGACTACAGGCGACACTGGAGGCGCAGGGGCCTGGACTACAGCCGACACTGGAGGCGCAGGGGCCTGGACTACAGGTGACACTGGAGGCGCTGGAGCGTGAACTACAGGCGACACTGGAGGTGCTGGGGACTGAACTGAAAGTGACACTGGAGGCACTGGAGACTGAACTGAAAGTGACACTGGAGGCTCTGGAGACTGAACTGAAAGTGATACTGGAGGCTCTGGAGACTGAACTGAAAGTGACACTGGCGACTGAGATGAGGGTGACACTGGAGACTGAAATGAGGGTGACAGTGGAGACACTGGAGACTGAACTGAAAGTGGCACTGGAGACACTGGAGACTGAACTACAGGTGTCCCTGGGGGAACAGGAGACTGAGTGGAGAGCGATTGAGCTGCTGACACTGGTGACAGAGCTAAGAGTGGCTGCTGGGCAGCTAACTGAGCTGAGAGCGGCTGCTGGGCAGCTAACTGAGCTGAGAGTGGCTGCTGGGCAGCTAACTGAGCTGAGAGCGGCTGCAGGGCAGCTAACTGAGCTGAGAGCGGCTGCTGGGCAGCTAACTGAGCTGAGAGCGGCTGCTGGGCAGGCGATAAGCTGTTCACATAATCATCTGCCGCACAGAACACAGCCCCTGAATGAATAGTCACACAGTCCGAAAACGGAAAAGAGTCCTCACTCACCACAGCCGGCGAATTGGAAGTCCGAACGTCCGGCTGTGGGGTGCCGCACCGGTGGCGCGATCGACGTTTCCTCCCCGCAGACGGCTCCGACGGGCAAGATCACATCCGGTGAGTCGGGCAGCGAGGCAGGAGTGGCTGAGAGAAGGTGAGGTGTGTGCCGGAGAAAAGCCTCCATGGTCGGAGGAAGCGACTTCAGAAGCCATGGTAGGCAAGTAGCCGGCTTTCCATGGTGCGGCGAAGCTCCTCCGGAGGGTTCTCTAGCCAAAGCCCAAGGAGAATCTCCACATTATACGTAATGTTGTCCCGGAGCTCCTTGGACAGGTTTACTGCCGCTGGGTCCATGGTGGCTGGTTCGTACTGTCACGTCCGGTGTGGCAGGCATGTGGAATATATTAGGACCCAAAATGCGGCAGCTCAGGTGCAGGTGAGTATTTATTAAACAAAAGGAAATACAAACCACAATGGCACTGGGAACATAAAACTAGAACCTAAACTGGGTAAAACTAACAAAACAGAAACAAAGATGCAGGGAGGTCCGGGGAAATACATACGGAGAGTCGCAGGGAGACCGAGGGGAAACAACACAGACGAACCAGCAACGAGGACACGGTAACACACTATAAATACACACGCCAGGAATCAGGGGATGGGAAACAGGAGGGGAACACACCTGGAATACATGATAACTGACGAGGCAGGGGAAACGTAAACAGAACACACTGACATAAGACAGAGCCCTTCAAAGTAAAACAGGAAACACATACACGTAATGACACAGACTCAGAGACACGGACTAAACACAGAGACCTACTACACTAAGGGAATGCACAAGCAGGGAAGACACCAGCCAGAGGGAACTCCACTAAACGCTAGAAAATACAAAACTATCAAAAGTAAAAGTACATAACCAAAAACACTGGGTCACCGACCCAGGACCATGACAGTATATGGAATTATGTAGCAAAGAACAATTCGATAAATAACTCTAAATATGCCTTATATTTTAAAATTCCTCAAAGTAGCCAGCCAAGTAGTTTTGTTGACAGTGCTGCAAACCCTTGACCTCCTCTCAATAGAGGTGGAAATCACAATACATCCCACGATACAATATTATCACAATACTTAACGCACGATACGATATTATTGCAATTTTTTAAAATATTTTGTTATATTCAGATTCTGTACATAAAGGTAAACTTTATCAATATTCATTTTATCTAATATCAAAGTCTCGCACTCAGTCTTTCTCTCATTTCAGTCAGTTTTATTGTTGACAAACTGAACGGTTTGTATCACAGTCTAGTCCAACTTAACTGAATGCAACCATCTGGTACAATTATAGCTATTCTGAACTATGCAATTTGTGAAAACTATGCAGCTCCTTCAGCAACTGAAGAATTTGAAAGTAAATTAAAACAAAATATAATTTTACATTAAATAAAATTTTTTTAAACATAATTAAAATAAAACATGTCTTAGATTAAAATAAGTAAACTGTCATGTTTATTGCTGGCAAAAAAAAGTTAAACACATTTGGACAGTGAAGGAGTGTCAGGATTCTTGCTCAGAAAAAGGATCAACATGCTCTGAAGTCAGAGCACAAAAACCTTTTTTGTAATAAAATATTGATTTCTGCTGTCCCTGTATCAATACATTATTAGAAAATACAAAATATCACGATACTACACAGTATCAATTTTTCCCCCACCCCTACCTCTCAATGCGCTGCTTGATGTAGGCACCTGAAATGTTTTTTGTGATACTCTTTGTTAGACTCGTAGAAATGATCAGGAAGGAAGGACGTGGATACGTGTTTAATTGTGAACAGCAGAACATAACAACCTTAAACTCTTTTTCCCTTACTTGCACATGTTTTGCTGTTATAGGTTGGTCAACCCTTGTCCTGGCCTCATTGCACTAGTTGCCTATGTCTTTTAGAGTTCATTTTAAAATTCTTATGTTTATTTTTAAATGTCTTCACAGACTTGCCCTCCCTTACCTCTCTGAGCTTCTTTATTCCTACACACCCAGTCGGTGTGTAGGGATGAATCCTGGAATCCTGGAAGTACCAAGATCCAGGAGGAAGCTCAGAGGTGACAGGGCCTTGTCTATTGTTGCTCCTAAATTATGGAATAACTTGCTCTTGCATGTTAGACAGGCCCCTTCACTGTCCACTTTTAAAACAAGTCTTTGTAAATTGTAAAAAGGTTGTAAATTATTTGAATCCTAGACAAAGCATATCTGTGAACTAGGGTGTAGATCTATTAGGTTATGTTGTTGTGGTTCTCGGGTTGGGGGATGTGTGTTCATACTGGAGGACAAGAAAAGTTCAAAGCCATCAGGTGCTCAGTTTAGAAAAAAAGAGAAAAGAAGAAGAAAAGAAACGAGCAAAAGATACTGGAAAGCAGATGTGTCATTGGATAATGGCAGGTCATGTGTCCTGAAACAATCAGAATCAGAATACTTCATTAACCCCTAAGAAAATTATGTGGGTTACAGTTGCTCCAAGAAGAAATGGTAAAAATAGTAACAGTAACAGACTAAACTACAAACAATACATTATGTTACAGATTTTCCACATTTAAGAAATAGCACCAATATATATAGATCACTCAATTATAAATATCAAGGATTAACAGAGGTGATTATAAATATATATCAAGAACATTGACACGAATATTACGGAGTAGAAAAGAGTGTGTGTAAAAAGGGTCTAACTATTGCAGTGTTTACAGTGTGTTAGATGGAGGAGTTGTAAGGGGAAATGGCCACAGGCAGGAATGATTTCCTGTGTCGTTCAGTGGTGCTTTTGGTAATCTCAGTCTCTCACTGAACGTGCTCCCGCGACTAGCCAGTCCGTCATGGAGTGGGTGGGAGGTATTTTCCATGATTTTCCTTATCTTGGACAACATCTGCCTCTCAGACACCACCCCAAGGAAGTCCAGCTCCACCCCCAACACATTACTGGCCTTGTGGATCAGTTTATTTAGTCTGTTGGCATCTGTGACCCTCAAACTGCTGCCACAGCATTCAACAGCATAGAGGATAGCACTGATCACAACAGAGATACAACAAGATAACATTAATTAGTAGGGATAGTGAAAACGTCAGTTTACTTTTGTTAGCCACTTGGCTATGAGAATAAACAGTGGACACTGATGTAGCTTACTGAATCTTTTGGACTGTGTTCAGCACAATATTAATTAGTCATTGTCAGTTGTTGATTTGTCCTATTCTCATTGTCTGATGAATTATGATGGCTGTTTGTAAGCCGTTTGCATACTATGCATACTCTCTCTCTCTTCATATATATATCTATATATCTATGTGTGTGTGTTTATGTTTATCTGGTTAAATTCAGTATGGTTCCAACAACAGTTTTTACAGTACAATATATTTTATATGTATGTACAATGGGTGTGGGGTGGAGGGTACCGGGGGAACAGGGTGGGGGGGTGCCAGTGGGGGTGTTCGCCCAGGGCACCAAACAGGCTAAGACCGCCACTGTACACAGCTGACAGTCATATTTGACAGCTGTTAGAATTCTTATTATGGTAAGAACCAATCACATCAGTAAAAAGAATCATTACTTTAAGAACTGAAGGTCAGTCAGTCTGGAAAATTGCTAAAACTCTGAGTTAGTTCCCAAGTGCAGTCGCAAAAACTATCAAGCGCTATGACAGAACTGGCTGACATGAGGACCACCCAGGAAAGGAAGACCAAGAGTCACCTCTGCTGCTGAGGATACATTTATCATTCACCAGCCTCAGAAATCACAAGTTAACAGCAGCTCAGATTAGAGCCCAGATAAATGCCACACAGAGTTCCAGTAGCAGACACATCTCTACATCAACTGTTCAGAGGAATCAGGCCTTTGTGGTCAAATAGCTGCTAAGACACCACTACTAAGGAAAAGTAACAAGCAGAAGAGATTTGTTTGGGCCAAGAAACACAAGGAATGGACATTAGACCGGTGGAAATCTGTGCTTTAATCTAATGACTCCAAATTTGCGATTGTTGGTTCCACTCACTGTGTCTTTGTGCGATGCAGAAAAGGGGAATAGATGGTCTCTACATGCATGGTTCCCACCGTGAAGCATGGAGGAGGTGTGAAGGTGTGGTGGTGCTTTGCTGGTGACACTGTTGGAGATTTATTTAAAACTGAATGCAGACTGAACCTGCATGGCTACCACAGCATCCTGCAGCGACATGCCATCCTATCCAGTTTGCTTTTAGTTGGACCATCATTTATTTTTCAACAGGAACTGGGAACTTCTTCAAGACTGTGGGAAAACCATTTCAGGTGATGACCTCATGAAGCTCATAGAGACAATGCCAAGAGTGTGCAAAGCAGTAATCAAAGCAAAGGGATGCTATTTTGAATAATCTAAAATATAAAACATGTTTTGAGTCAAAACTATGAATAAACACATATGGAATTATGTAGTAAATAAAAAAATTGTAATAATGCCTTAAGTGAGAATCTACAATGTAAACAGTCATGAAAATAAAGAAAAACCATTATATGAGAAGGTGTGTCCACAGTTTTGACTTGTAGTGCATATGTCTGACTACTCTTTCTGGACTTTAATTTCGCGTAATACCATCAATCCACAGACACTAGCCACTTTTATTGTTGGGACTCAGACCACTGGTGCTGGAATTCTTGACAGACAAGCCTCAGTCTGTGGAAATTCCCAGTGTCTTGTCCTCCATCATCATACTCAATATTAGCTCTCTGCATGGGTGTGTATTGAGCACACCATACTCACCACTCAAAACAATATTCACAAATGTTTAGATTGAGATTTTCATAAATATGTTTATGTATTATTCAAATTTCAACCTCTTTAATCAGTGATTACAACGGCTCAGTTCATCCATACATTAAACTTTCAATGACATAAAGCCAGAGACTTAGTCAGTACCTTCGTGTTGAACTAAATAACTTAATCCATTAATCATTCATATATTTCATGAATTATGTCATAATTATGAGATAATGACCACATTAAAAATGACCATGTTATGCTAAATTTATGGAAAAAAGGCCATTATAAACAATATAATTATATTTCTTGAATTGTAATTGTTTGATACTGATTGGACTTTCATGACAGAACTGTACCGTTCAAGTTTATAAGAACCAAGTAGCCACAACCGCTTTATTTCCCCATAAATGTCACATTTTGCGCAGTTACAAATCCTTTATTGACATAAATCACTAAGAATTTTTATTACCTAAATTAATATATGTTAATATGTAATGGTATACACTGTAGCAGTATTTTCCTAATCAGAAAAACGCTTCTAAGTAAATAAGTAAATTAAACATCAACAAACACACACACTCACACAATGTACTATTTGTGTTTATGTGTTTAATATACTTGTGTAATGTGATCAAAACATTTTTGTTTTGTTTTGATCACATTAGCTAATATGATCAAAATATTATATTATCAAAATATTATTATTACAACTTGCCAGTAGACCTGTTCATGTCTGTGATTGGTTATATGCTGCCAACACCAGATCATACATGTGGAAGCACAAGCTAGATTTGGAAACCTCAGGTTTAGCTTCAGAACAGAAAACTGATCATACACTACGAAGGTTCGCCGTTTTCTGATCTCTTTGTGAGTTAAACACAGCCTAAACAAGTGCAACACTGGAACCTAAATAACTGCAACAAACTGACAAGTTGTGCTGCCTACACAAGGATCCAGGTTTCAGTACTGCAGTCATTATTCCATCAAGACTGAAGAGCTCAACTGTGCTCTTGCTTCGGCCTCACACCAGGAGTGAAGCTTTTCACTTTATAATATCACTCAGGGAACATTATAGGACAAGATCTTACGCAGTTAAGAAGTATACAATTAGAGAAAGTCACAAAAACAATTCAGATTATGTCCTTTCACAAATACATGATATACGTTACATAGGTCAACAAATGAAAAGAGAAACAAGTTCAATTTATTGTTTCTCTTACAATTTTCTGAAGCTCATCATTTACTCCTGTCAATTACTCCTTTCTCTATTCTTGCAGCAAATCCAGCTTCTTGACTATGTAAGTTTTGGTTTTTTTTAACATGTGAAATGTAATGTCAACCATTTCCTGGAGTGGTGGAGAATCATATGATAATAGCATTGCTTCTACCAACTGAGGAAAAAGTTCCTTCATTTCTTCATTGAATTGTTTTGAGGCCATTGTCACTCTGTACTTGGATTCTTCCTAAAGGAGAAAAATAAAACTTTTCACATATAGTATTTCTACTCATATTATAGACTTTCTGGGAATAAACTTGAGACTGACTGACCCACCTTCAGTCTCTCTTCCTGTTCTATCGCTGTTTGAAGGGTTTCCTTGAATATTTCCTGAAAGGAAAGGAACAGAACATAGTGCATGTGTTACAGAATATAAACAACAGAAAAGGAACATAAATCAAACAGGAAGGTAATATTTATGTTACAATATATATATATTCAATATTAAGAAATTGGTAGATTTTAATTTACCAGTTTTTCCTTGTTATCCAGTGAACTTGCGAGATCAAATATTTTTGTGATTTCAGCTGTTCTATACACGCCATCTTCCTAATGGAAAGAAAAATAGTACAATTAAATTTACCCGACTATACTGAGTAGTGTAGTAAGTACAGAGAAATACCGTACTTGTATGACTTTTGCATAATCTGATATTACTGTGTTGTTGTCGTTGCAACATATATTTGTCCAGGACCAACATTGCAACTGACCAATGGCATTGTCTGAGCATTCAGTTAACAGTAGCCAAGAAGGTAATGGTAAGGGTAAAGGTAGGTAAAAATAAAAATTATCACAAGCAAAAAATAACCCCACAAATAACCTAAATTTGATGGCTTCATAATATGTTTATTAATAATTAATAAAGAAAATACTTTTAATAATGTTTTTTTTTTCTGTCAACACACATAACAGACTTTTAAAGCCTTGTGAGAAACTTGCAAACTGACCCACCTTGTGTTTGTCAACTTCTTCGCTTACTCTTTTCAGTATTTGCTGAAACTTGAGAGAACAACAGTGGCTTTTATAACCCATTACAAAAAGGGAGCAATTCCAACATTTAATGAGCTCTTAATTACTGGAAGAATTTACATGTATGTGCAAATAATCCTGTAATTACTACCACATCAAGAGATTGACAAAGGAGGAATTTACCACTTGGTCCTTGGCCCAGATTGCAATGAAAATAAGGCACAGAAGAGATAAGATGAACAGAATTATAAAGACAAACAAGCACTTGATGAATCTGAAGCAAGTTCGCCCTCTTGTTCTGGTAGCTGCTTCTGCCATCACTGTTAGAATTAAAAGAACCCATTAGGTTAAGACACCATGTCAATAACATTAATAAGAAACTGACACACACACATACGGCAACAAATTTTAATGTTACACTTTGCAAACATCATATTTTATGTTACTGATCTTACCTGTTTGGGAATGGACGACGATCTGATGTTCTGTGCTGGTAAAGAATGAAAACACAATGAGGTGGCGTGTTTGAAAGGTTCCCTATACTCTGTTGTCCTTTCACTTTCTTTCATCTCACATGCATTAGCTGCAGTTTTACTTTCATTTTGACTGAACTAACCTTTTTCTGGTCCACTTTATAGGAATAGAGACCCATTAGTTATTGGTCCCAGATTTTCAGCAGCTTGCAAACAATAAGTTTTATAACATTTTAGTTTTAGTAAATAATATATGTACATTAGTAGATAGTTTGTCTACTTAGATGATGAGTTTTTATAGTAGTAAAATTATTAATTTCTAAATCAAAAACAACAAAACAGCCTACAAAACAATAACTATTATGATCATATAAAACTTTATGTATTATTACATATTTGTTCATGAATTTTGCTCATTCTATTTTCCAGGGTGTCACTGATGAGTTACAAGTCAAATAAGATCTGTTGTTTTGGTAGCTGCTTCTGCCATCACTGTTAGGATTAAAAGAATCTATTAGGTTAAGAAAACACCATGTCAATAACATAAATAAGAAACTGACACATACACACACTGGAACAAATTTTAATGTTACACTTTGCAAGCATCATATTTTATGTTACTGATCTTACCTGCTTTGCGACGATCTGATGTGTTGTACTAGTCAGAAGTGGTTAGCGGACCCAGACTCGGACCCCTCGGTACAGTAGATCAGTGCTATTGTTTACTGTGAAGAAATGAGTAAACAACAATCCACAGTGCAAATCTTGCTTCGTGGCACTCCCTTTTCCCGTGGTGTGTGGCAATGCGTCAGTGTACAATAAATTCCCCAAACTCCGTGAATCTCTCCTCCAGTCTCTCCGTCTCGCCCTTCCTCCTGAAGACAGCAAACACAAACACAGTTAGCTCAGCTCAGCTCGCTAGCAATTACCCAACAATACGCTTGTAGTGATGGGAATTCCAGCTCTTTTTAGAGAACCGGCTCTTTCGGCTCGCCTATCCAAAAAAAGAAAACCCTAACCTGGCTCTTTCGACTTTGTTGCTTTAATTAATTTATTATCAACAGCAATATAAAATTGTGCAGACAATGAATTACTAATGTAAAAAAAGTTTTTTATTTATTTATGTTTATTATATACTTTTACTCATTCACTCCACATAAAATGTATAAAATAAATTATAAAGTACAAAAAACACAAAATACACATAAAATACAAAAAACAACTATTTACATTTCTACTTTTAACTATTTTAACTAATTTAATTCAGCCTTTTCCTTTTAAACAAATTTCAAGGAAAACAACACAAAACACTGCAAACCACAACACAATAAAATATAAATCAATATGCAAAACAAAAAAGAAGATGCACGTTCTCTGTCACATAGGCGTGGGATGATTTTTGGGAGAGTGTTTTCCTGCTTGTAATTGCATACATAGGATTCAGTGCATGAATAAACTTTCTGAATCCTTTAACACCCACAGCTGAAATAGTTTGAAATCAAGTGCAATCATCTTTGCCAGGTCTTCATCAATTGAGTTCTGTCTTGCTGGGGTCACAGACCTCTGCAAAAACTAATAGAGCTCTGGTTTGGTATAGGTGGTGGTGGTGATATAGCGCAAGATGCTGTAGATGCAGCAGCAGCAACAGTTGCAATAGGCATCTTTATTACTATCAAACTCAACTGACTGCGTTTTATCTTCCCAATGCACTGATGGGTGGACAGTTCTCAGGTGCCTGTGCAGGCTGTTTGTGGAGCCGGCTCTATATGATAACCTTTTCTTGCAGACTGTACATTCTGCCTATGTATTGTCAATAAAATTGAAATGGTTCCAGATTTTGCTTCTTTTCTTGGTGTCAATCATTTTCTTTACTATAACTTTCTAATGTGATGATGTTGTCTCTTGTTGTTGCCCCTGGCTCTCTTTCTCTCCCTCTCCCTCCTGCTCTGTTTCTGTGGTACTGCGAGTGGGCAAACATAAGGCTGTGTTTGCGACCCTCTGCTCAGCGCAAACACAAGACTCACGTGCGGTGTGAAGCAAAAAAAAGTAAGAAAGAGAGAGGGTGAGAGAAAGAAAAAAAAGAAACACGGAGCCGGCTCCCGTTGTTCACTTCAAAATCTGTCCCTAAGAGCCGTTTTGTTTGCGACAGACACATAACTATATGCTTGAGTCACTACCAGGCTTGGTGCGATACTCCAGCGCTGACCATCACTCAACCCTGGCTTAAGTAGTCTTATTAGAGTCTAATTAGAAACAGCTGAAGTGCCCGAATCAGCTGTCGGAGGGACAGCTCTCACGAGGAGGAGCTTCCGGGTCGGAGGTCACTCAGCAGAGTGTTGCTCAGAAAGAGCAACCTCTGCAAACCACAAGAGGAGACTGCTACACATGTGCGAAAGGCATCTACTTCCGCTCGAAGCATTTTACGATAGTTACGGGTCAGATTATCTGGTAAGACATTAACAGTATCTCTTAAAACGTTTGCAATAATGAAACATTTCAATATAATGTAGACAAAAAGGGGAAAAAAAAGATAGTTACGGATTAGGTCTACTCGTACTATCCGTACCGCGCATGTGCAGATGTTCTCTTCTTCTTCTGTTTTGTTTAATGGCAGTTAAACAAAACAGAAGACTCCCCAGTGTACGAGGATACCGCCACTTGCTGACTGAGCGAATTAGCCCTATTGTAAACTGAATTACAAATTGTGTTTGTATATGCGTGTTATATTTGATTAATGATAGTCGAGTGTGTTTATGCTTCTCTGTGTGGAAAGGATTGATTGGAATTGTGATGATGATGTCCACTATCCCTGTCAATTTTCAGTAAACACTTAATCTGGCTGATGAATCTTCACGTTATTTGGAGCTGTGTTTCTGATTTTTTCCAAAAGACAACATCATCACATTAGAAAGATATAGTAAAGAAAATGATTGACACCAAGAAAAGAAGCAAAATCTGGAACCATTTCAATTTTATTGACAATACATAGGCAGAATGTACAGTCTGCAAGAAAAGGTTATCATATAGAGCCGGCTCCACAAACAGCCTGCACAGGCACCTGAGAACTGTCCACCCATCAGTGCATTGGGAAGATAAAACGCAGTCAGTTGAGTGTGATAGTAATTCTGCTGCCCTCAGGTGAATGTATGGCTATTCACCCTATGCAGCGAGCTTAACATAAGAGGAGATGGTTCCAGGAACAACAAGACACATCGCTTTGTCTTTGTGTCTTTAACTGAAGACCGTTTTTTCCTCTTTTAATTTGTAAGACTGTGAACATACAGTAAAATAATACGTAAGCATATGTATTGACATATTTTGTAACCAAAAACAAGTTAGCAACATAGCTTTTCTTATGCTTTACATTCACCATAAACATCTTTCCTTTATATGTTCAAATAACCTTTTAAGTAACATGAAAGTGACAAATCATACAGAAAATAAAGCTAGACATTGCTTACTTACAGATTATGGCTCAACAAACTCCCCAACGATGTAAACTGGGCTTAAAGTTGTGCAGCTTGTTTTCTGCTCCATGCATTTTCTCCAGTGTTGCCAACTCCTCAGTAAGGAAAATTGCTATTGGTTGTCCTAAAAGTCGCTAGAAGTCGCTAAATGATGTCATCGCCTAATTTGCATAATTGGTCATGCTAATCTAATTGTAACCTATGTTGTTGCAGAGAGAAATAACATCGTGGAAGAGACATAAAGTGAGTAAAAAACGTCCTAAATGCATTTAGAGTTTATTTAGAACTACAAATTAAATTTCTTTTAGCAATTATTGTTTTTTTTAATGTCACAATTCCAACCCTGCTCCTTTACCCGGGCTTGGACCGGCAAAAGTGACCCGAAATAGGCGCTCTGGTGGAGTTACTTTGTGTGTGTGTGAGGAGGTGAGGAAGATCCAGGTGTTACTAAAGGACAAGATCAGAGAGGCTAAGGACAATTACAGGAGGAAGCTGGAGTGGAAACTCCAGCAGAACAGCATGAGAGAGGTGTGGAGGGGCATGAAGACCATCACTGGATTCAGGCCAACCAACAGCAGGGGAGCTGAGGGAGGTGAGAATAGAGCCGACGAGTTGAATCTGTTTTTCAATAGATTCGACACCACAGTGTCTGCTCCCACCCCCACAACCTCACCTGCAGTCAGCCTGGAATCCAGAGCCACACCACTGTGCCAGCCTCTCTCTTCACATGTTGCCTCCTGTGAGATTCCTGACACCCCTCCCCCACCCATCACCTTCACTCAATACCAGGTTCAGATGCAAATGAGGAGACTTCACTCAGGCAAGTCTGCTGGACCAGACGGAGTGAGTCCCCTTGTCCTCAAGGCCTGTGCCCCCCAGCTGTGTGGAGTCTTTCATAAACTGTTTATGCTGAGTCTGAGTCTGCAGAGGGTCCCGGTGATGTGGAAGACATCATGCCTCGTCCCTGTACCAAAGACGCCTCGTCCCAGTGGCCCCCAGGATTACAGGCCCGTGGCACTGACCTCCCACATCATGAAGACCCTGGAAAGGCTCATCCTGGACCAGCTGCGACCCATAGTAAGACCACATCTGGATCCCCTTCAGTTCGCTTATCAGCCTCGTCTCGGAACAGAGGACGCCATCATCTACCTGCTCAATCGTGTCTACACCCATCTGGACCAGCCGGCGAGCACTGTGAGGGTCATGTTTTTTGACTTTTCCAGTGCTTTCAACACCATCAGGCCGACCCTCCTGGGTGATAAGTTAGCAGCGATGCAGGTGGATGCTTCTCTGGTGTCCTGGATTGTTGATTACCTGACAGGAAGACCACAATATGTACGTCTCCCACAGTGTGTGTCTGACAAGGTGATTAGCAACACAGGGGCACCACAGGGGACTGTCCTCTCCCCCTTCCTCTTCACCCTCTACACCACAGACTTCAGCCACTGCACAGAGACCTGCCATCTTCAGAAGTTTTCTGATGACTCTGCGGTGGTTGGATGCATCAGCAGGGATGATGAGACAGAGTACCGGGCTGTGGTCGACTCCTTTGTCACGTGGTGTGAGCAGAATCATCTGCAGCTCAACGTGGCAAAGACCAAGGAACTGATCGTGGACTTCAGGAAGACCAGGAAACACTTGACCCCTGTTTCAATCCAGGGGGTCAGTGTTGACATTGTGGAGGACTATAAATACCTTGGAGTACACATTGACAATAAACTGGACTGGGCTAAAAACACCACAGCGCTTTACAGGACGGGCCAGAGTCGTCTCTATTTTTTGAGGCGACTGAGGTCCTTCAACATCTGCCAGAAAATGCTGAGGATTTTCTATGAGTCTGTGGTGGCCAGTGCGATCCTCTATGCTGTTGCATGCTGGGGGAGCAGGCTGAGGGTCGCAGATGCCAACAGACTTAATAAACTGATCCGTAAGACCAGCAATGTTGTGGGGATGGAGCTGGACTCCCTCAAGGTGGTGTCGGAGAGGCGGATGCTGTCCAAGATAAAGACAATGTTGGATAACACCTCCCACCCACTCCATGACATGTTGGTCAGTCACAGGAGCTCGTTCAGTGAGAGACTGAGATTACCGAAAAGCACCACTGAACGACACAGGAAATCATTCCTGCCTGTGGCCATCTCCCTGTACAACGCATCCACTTAACACACTGTTTGCTGCTACAACTACACGTGTTTCTTTTCCAACTATTTATTTATAAGTGACTTATGTATGTATGTATGTATATATATGTATATATTGTACTATTCTTAGTTAGCGTATTGTCTGTCTTGTCTTAATGTTGGTTTAAAATGGAGCACTGTAACAAAAAATAATTTCCCCCAGGGATCAATAAAGTATTCTGATTCTGATTCTGATTCTGATTTATAAGTAGTTTTAAACCTTGTGATCCACAAAACAGCATAAGAGTAAAAGAAGAACTGACTGCGTTACAGCACCCGCTGCTTGTTGAGAGTAAAAGCCATACGCGCTTTCACGTCTTTTTTTAAGGGGTCTGAAAACTCGCTAAATATAGCGACAAAGTCGCTGAGTTGGCAACACTGATTTTCTCACACTGCCTGCGTGAACTTTGCCTGCTGCTTACAACACATCACCAAAGGGGGTAGTGTAGTGCACACCAAATAACTAAAGAAGAAACCACAAACTGAAGGGGTAATACTGCCCACTATTGGGAAACCTGAGAAATGCGCCAGCCAAAGAAACCCAGTAAAGCAACAACAGAGGGGCAGAATAGTAATAAAGATGCCAGTGTGTCTACTACATCTCCAACTGTTGCTGCTGCTGCATCTACAGCATCATGCAGTATACTAGTGATGCGCGAATCATGAACAAATCTTTCAATACTCGAGAATCACTTTACTGACTCATGAATCATGATTCACAAGCCCAACTGACTCACTGACTCATCCCTGTTGCTGTTAGCAGCAATATACCTAGCTTATAATTAAAATTGTGGAGAAAAACACAACATCCAGTATCTTAACAAAAAAACTTCTGCTCTGAACTGGAAGAAAATACCCTGAGTAGAAGCTCACATCAAGACAATAGCTCCTTGGTTCACAGTAGCATCGCTCTGCTAACATGCTAACAGCACATTTGAGCTACTCACTCCCTCCGTTCTGTACTGAATCATAGAGCAAACGAATCACTCAATCACTCACTGGCCCTTTCGCAATTCTAAGTACGCAAGTACGTACTCGCGTTCTCGGCGAGAACGGACTTACCGAGAACACGAGCACGGACTCGCGATTTGTATAATTGGAACACCAACGTACTTGATGATGTCACAAGTCCGGAGTTTTTACTGCCGTCCCCTCTTAATTTAACTGTAAGAAATATGTTATGAAGCTTAACTTTAATCACAGCCAAACTGATTTACTCAGGAACAAATAAAACACTGAAATAAACCTAACATTAACATTTAGAAGTGACTTATAAATCATGTTTAACCTCAATAGCGAAATCTCTATTAATAAAAATAGTGTACTTGTATGTCTTAATAAAAACAAGCAGGTGAGATGTTAGAACACTTTTATTTTTATTTTAGTGGACACTCAATACAATAGACAGCTGCTGGGGTTTGGGGTTTGTTTAACCTGAGTAGTTGAAAACGATGTGCCGGGAGTCCGCTGTTCTCGTCGGCTCTAGTGATCCTCGCCCTCGCTATCTGCTGTGGAGCTGGTGGGTCACATACGTCTCCGAAAATGTCGGAGCACGTTTGGAAATATATGATATCTTGATAAATCGAGCAGATATTTGAAGCTTACACAGCTACATTCTCGCTTGAAAATAACTTAAAAGTTTATTTTGTGACCCAGAAACAGTAATATTTAAAAGTTTTTAGCCCCGCTTGTCCACCATTGCCATGTTTGAGTTTTGGACGAGTTTTGCTGCACCCCTTTTACTAGAACTTCCTTTAAAACTATGAATTATTTTTGGAGGTTTGAAAACTTGTAGTGAATACATTCATACAATTTAAATACAACTATCACAATATTTGAAAATATAAATAATGTAAATGTAAAATAAAATAATACAAAATAAAAACATTTACTTTATGTTGATATTCTGTTAGTTATGTCAACGACAGACAAAACTAATGACAGACATCTTGACCTGGCATAGGTTCAATTGTCCTGGTAAGGCATGAAAGTGAACTGCTCCCAAACAGAATATTTTTTCTGAAATCTCTACACCATAAATACATTCCTGTTTTTGTCTTTTCTATATGTCAGCTATGAAAATGGTCTATACATGAATAACTAAGTTTTGTCTTCTATATTAGATAATAGAAACTGGTATAAATTATAGGGTTTGTCTTCTTTTTAAGAAATTGTTAAGATATTCTGTACATGATTAGATAAATGCATCTGTTCTGTGAATAAATGAAGGTTTCTTTAAATTGTCTTACACATCTTTGAAAGACTGAAATCCGCAACAGATTGCAAATCTAAATCTATGTTAGCTTAAGCAATCTGATCAGACCACTGAGGCTTGAGGGGAAAGCAAGAAGAAAGAAGAGAAAGAAATTAAAAGAATCAAAGAGAGTAAAAGGAGACAGAGTAGAAAGAAAAAAATAATGACATGTAAATAACAGGGTGACAAACAGACTCTTCTCATACACCACCATCCTGAGATAGCAGATGAGAGATGATAGCAGACTGACTCAAACCTATGGCACACACAATGTGAGTGGTCCTCCAGTGCTGGCTCATCCTTACTCTCTTTTCTGTTCTGATCTTCAACCCCCCCCCCCCCTGTTACAGTGGCAGAAATAGTTGAAATAGTTTCAACATGGAAAACAAGTGACATACAATAACTCAAAGCACAGGGTTTCACATGTGGTTTGGAAAAATAAACTTTTTAAAAAACTCTACTAGTATAAGTTAACTTTAGAATGCACTAAATGATAAATGCATTGTTTAGATATTTCAAACGTGGACAAGCAATTTGGGTGGCACGGTGGTTAGCACTGTTGCTGCACAGCAAGAAGGTCCTGAGTTCAATTCCACCATCAGGCTCGGGTCTTTCTGTGTGGAATTTGCATGTTCTCCTTGTGTTTGTGTGGGATTACTCCAGCTTCCTCTCACTGTGCAAAGATGTGTGCTTAGTGAGGATAGGTTAATTGATTAATCTAAATTGAAAGTGAGTGCAAATAGTTGTCTGTCTTTGTGTGTTCGACTGGTGACCTGTCCAGGGTGTACCCTGACTCTTGCCCTATGACAGCTGGGATAGGCTCCAGCAACCCTGAACAGGATAAGTGGAAGTGAATGGATGAATGGACAATTTGGATTATATGTTACATAATTTGTAAATAGATTACATGCATTTTAGTTGCTAGGGATATTACATAAAAGAAAAAGTTGTTTATTTTTGCGTGTCTCACAAATGTGACACAAGCCTTTGCATTTTTTTGAGTTTTTTTAGTCTGTTTCTTATTGCTGAATCATGAACTCTGACATGAGACGTGTGAAGTTTGTTTCTTTAGATCATGGCACGATGCGGTACTTTTAGGGATCTTTTAACCTGCTTCACTTTATCAGAGTAGTACTGTTCAAATGATTTCTTGATTCAACTGGTCTGCCAGCAATCAGGCCTGAGTATGTTTAGTGAAACTAAACTAATTTAATCACAGTTAAATCACGATTTAACAAGACGGGCAATTACTTTTTCACACAGGACCAGGCTGGTTTGGATTACTTTTCTTCCTTAATTAAAGGAGTCATCATTTAAATCATTTGACCATTTATTCAAGTGGCATTTGTCTAATTTTTTTTTTTTGATGATCTGAAACAGCTACAGTTAAGTGTGACAAATATTCTAATGTGCTAAAACACTAGTAAATGAGGAAGGGGACAAACACTTTTTCACACCACTGTAGATATTTTGACAACAAACAATACTAAAAGTCGGTATATGTCTTTATTATGTGTCAATTTATATAAACATTGCTTCCACTTCTGAAAACAAGACATGTCAGAAAAAGATGGGAGTACCACAGATGTACTCCCATAATATCCTCTGAACAGTTGTAGCTAATAGCAAAATCCTAGGTTACTTTATGTCAAACTGTAATGAAGGATGACAGAAAAAGTTAAACCATAGTTTTACAAAGTACTATATGACAGGGGAACTAAATAGATTCTATTAGAGAAAAGGAGAGAAAAAGAAAAAAGACTGACATTTAAGTTACAAATCAGCTTCCTGTTCCTCAAGAAATTCAATAAGTTTCTTAGTTTTTCCCAGTTTCTTCTCACTTTCCTCAATTTTTTCGCCGATCTCCTCGTGCTTCCTGTTAATATAAGCTTCTGTTTGCTTCACATAATTCTTAACGTTCTCCATAAATTTATCTAGTGGAGGAAAATCAGCATCACGTGATGCTTGCATGGTTTTCTTCATCAGTGCGATCATCGGGTCCATAAAGCTCATGTATTCAGTCATCAGCTCTGTAGTGGAGGCCACTTCTTCCTCATGCTCAGCCTAATAGGATAACATTTAATCACTTTATTAACATTACACAAATTCAGTTTACTACTGCCACATTATAATTTTTTTAATATGTAAACAAATCACTTTTACAGCTCTCTAATACAGCACTACTCTTAGACAATGTTTGGCAAGTATGTGAGAAACATGTACTGACCTTCAGTTTTTCTATTTGTTGTCGTGTTTTCTG
The DNA here is from genome assembly GCF_057382275.1 of Copadichromis virginalis. Taxonomy (NCBI): domain Eukaryota; kingdom Metazoa; phylum Chordata; class Actinopteri; order Cichliformes; family Cichlidae; genus Copadichromis; species Copadichromis virginalis. Next base: position 50,831,709 of record NC_140620.1, read on the forward strand.
ATAGGTTTCTCTGAGTTGTTCCTGAAAATCCAAAGTGACCATTGAGATGGTTATTGTTCAATAGATGTATGGCTGAAGTTATAAAATAGTGCATAATGTAACAAATACTAATGATATTAGTGTTATTATGAAACACTGTTTTCTGTTACATTGCTGCTTTGGTGCACAAATGGCCTACACCATTTCTGTCTGAAATATAACAGTTTTGTGTTGTTGTTTTGCTTATTTTTGTACTGTTTCTTTCGTTATAATCAGATAGAAATGTCAAAAAGTCTGAATAACATATAAAGAAATGAAAAAAACCCAACACATTTCATAAGAAAATGTATTTGTGGTCACTCGCAAAGTCTGTTGACTTGCAAATTACTTCAATAAAGTCACTGAATATTAAGCAAAAACTAGTGGTCCTTAAGTGTAAAATTGCTGACTGAGCAATGTTGAATGTACCAGTTGGTCCTTGTCTATCAGGGCACTTGAAAGGCAAACCAGACACAGCAGGGTGAACATGAGAAACAGGCTTTTGGTGGTGCGGGAAACAGTCACTCCACTGCTTGAGGCTAAAGCTGCTGCTGCCATCACTGTTCTGTTTAAGTCTGTTTCTAAAAAGAAAATGTACAAGTGTTAGGAAAAAGAGGTGAATAATACGTTTCCAGACTGGAGAGTTTTAAATTCTAGCTTCATTATTATTTTAAATCAAAAGATTTAAAACATCAAGATGTGTAAAGAACACACAACTTACAAAGAAATGCTGAAACTACTGAACTGCAACACATTTTGTAAAATTTTCAAATCATTTTCTAAAAGTCTTAAAATAAACTATGAGATGATCAGTTTTAATTTTCAGACTTACCTGTAACGTGAAAAGAATCTGGTGAATGAATAAATGACCAGAGCTCCTTTGTCCTTTTAAATATACACTGCTGTTTCCACCTCCCATTTCCTCCATGTGTGTGGGTGTGTTCCAGTGTTGTTCGTATTATGTCAACTGAGGTGATAAAACTATTATTTTCGCTTGCGTTTTTACGTCAGGCTTTCACTTTTGTTTCACAGATATATGTCTGTTTTACTTCACAGGAATTCTATGTGAAAATGCAAAACGCGAATGCTTAAAAAACACCCTAGCCCATTTACTGCTGCCACATCATCTGAAGAATCAACTTATTGTTGAAGCTGAGAAATTTATTTGACACATGATGGTGGTGAAATTGCTTTCAAAAAGTTTTTTGTTTTGTAAATGTAAGGAGTAGAACATACAGAGATTTATTTTAAAATGCAGGGAGTAAAAGTGAAAAGTTGCTAAAAAAATAACTACTCAATTACAGACAAAATATTTGTACTTTGTTACTTCTTACCTCTGCCTGTCGGTAATGAGTTATTTTAAACATACACATCACATAAGTTTTAATATAATACATATAAATAGAGCTACACATACATACAAATAATTAAATTTAAAAATCAGCAGCTTTTTTTGGTTTTTGTTGTAAATCACAGTATTTGTTGACTCGAATATTAGTGCAAAATCACTCAAGAAGGAATGTAATACATTTTTAAAAAATGAAGAGGTGGCATCACAATATGCTTTAATAGATTACACTGGCACGCCAATACTGGCTCTCCTGTGTGTGTGCTTGGGTAATTTGTTTCTAGGTGTGTTGCACTGTGTTTTCTCGTATCTATAAGACTTCTTCCATATTTGCATTTGAAGCTCAGGGTTTCACATTTGATTAACAAATAACTTTAAATGCCAATAACTAGGTGTGTGTGTAGGTGTGTGTGTCTCACAGTCAGTTTCCTAGTATGTGTGTGTAATGTTTGGGAAATAATTACTGTTCATCATTGTTTAATCCACATATCTACTAAATCATTGGGAAGTAATTATATAGAGTGCCTCACTCACAGAAAAGGCAATCACTGGAGTTAAGTTACATGAGTGTTTTGAAGTATATCTTATAATCAAACTCCCATTGAAAAATATTATAACACTTGCAATAAGTTACACACATGTTGGTATACCTCATATAATTCATCCCACGTTTAGGTTTGTTATGAGCATGCGTAATTAAAGCAGCATGTTTGTAAATACTTTGTAAGAAGCAGTGAAATGTCTGTCTGCATCCTTGAATTCAAAGTCAAGCGAGAGGACAACAAAGCCCTCAGAAAAGTTTTAATAGAATAACAAAATCCCAGAGTTATGATAGAAGGAACATAGATGCAAGCACAGGGAACAAGGATGGTGGCAGTGAAGGACATAGTGCCACCTAGGGGTGAACAAGTTGCCAAGATCAAACACAGGCATGGGCAAAGTCATGGATGCAAGGATTAAATAATGTTAAACTGTTCCAGAGTAAAGGAGGGAAATGGCTCCTGTTGTTTAAGTAAGAGTTAGAATGAGTCCAGACAGTCTGAATGTGAGAGTTTGTCTTTTGTCTTTTGTTGAGTCTGTGTGCTATGACTTAACAAAGTGTGAGGCATTGTTCCTTTGGCTCCAAGTTTGACCTTGCTCTTCTATAAACTCTCTTGTCCAACAGAATTAGGTCTTTTTTTTTTCCTCTTGTTTATTTGAGTGCCCTTTTTGACTCCAATAGAATAAAAGTCAATAAACTAATTTTGAGATCTTTTGAGAGAGAATCAGGCCTTCCAGCCACACGTTTATGAGTACAGCAGAGTACACAAAACTACCTAAATGACAAAAACAGAATTAAAAAAAAACTGTGAAAGAGTGCAGAAGGCACTACATTACAAAAGTAATGTTTAACAAACAAACAAAAAAATGTTTATACCAATATTTAAATTGGTTATGTATATTCTAGCTAATCCACTTCAGTGGCTGACAACTGGTATTGAAAAACAAAGTTGTTGATTATATTAAGAGATGCAAAACACTTTCTGACACTCCTTTTTTGCTTATTAAAAAGTTATAACTATGTTTTAAAGACTGAAAAAGAACAACAACAATGTTTTATTTACATTTTACACAGCATCTCAGCTTTTCTGGAATCGTTTTATCTCCCTTTTCGTTTCAAGATATTCCTTAGTCGCTGCTTAGCCACGCTTGACCTGAGATTGTCTCAGACAGCCCCTGAGCAACAGGTGTAGACACTGATGGGGCTACAGCTTGATCTGGCACTCCCCTGTGCTAACTGGAGAGAGAGCATAGCAGATACAATACAACTAAACAAGCGACCGGCAAACACACCAAAACTTAATCACTGTTCCTTCAATTTATATCCCGGACGAGCCCTCACATTGTTATGTCCCCACGAAGAGGTCCAGGGGTGTGAGTGTGGGGACCAGTAACAAATGGGTCCGGAAATAGAATGAATAGGAAAACAGATAGAGTTGTTCTATTCATTCAATCAAGTTGTAGAAATGTCTGACAGAGGACTAGTGGAAACAGCATGCACATGAGCTCAGTATTGAGTGTAATGGAAACGGTTAAGAATACTTGTGTACATTTTACAGCATATTGTAGTTTTTTAAAAAAAAGCTTTGCAAGAATTTTAAGCAAACTTTTTCTCACTTTGTCATTATTAGGTATAACATATAGAATCCATTTTAGAATAAGACTTTAACATGACAAAATGTGGAAGTGAAAGTGAAGCGCCGTGAATGCACTGTATGTCCTCTATGTTCTGACGATCAAAAATGTTTCATCAGACCAAAATCTGCCCTCACTGCCATGGTGTGACAGTTACACATGGAAAGCATCTATATAGATGTTAACTGAGCAAGTCTGTACATGTACTGATTATCTCGTTGAATTACTGTTTTTCTGAAACAAAAAGTTGGTTGTGACGCTGAGAGAGCACAATCTATTTTCAAAATGATTGGACTGGTAAGTTTTCCCTTTGATTTACTTCAGACGGTAAAGTCTGCGCTTAGAAAGAAATCAAAGGAAAAAACAAGCACAAGAGTAACTACAAAAAGTGACCAGCAGGTGTCGTACTTTATCAGGCACCCTCTCAATTGTCTCAATATATATATATATATATTTAAATATGATGTTGACAGTAACAGCAAACATCAACTTCCTGGTATTGTGGTCGCCTTTAACATAACACAGATATTTAATTTTAACTGACTAATATTCACATCCATTTTTTAATACTGAATATTTTTTTCATGATTGGAACTAGATTAAGTGTTACATCTGCAGTAATTATCACTTAGATTTAATCACAAACTTGACTCTGGAAACAGACTCAGCTCTCAGGTATGCAAATATGTCCATCCAAACTTTCAAGCATTGGAAAGTTTATCAGTGTGGCATTTTATTTAAAATAAAACTCTGACTATTCATGCTTTACATCCTGGGTCTGAATTTGAATGTAAAACAAAAGTTAAAAAAACCATTTTGTTGTACGCATGTATAATTTCTAAGAGAGTGGCGCTGTGCAGGGTGATTCAGTAAAAGGACTGGATGTTACAATCCCTGATAATGCATTGCTTTAAATGGAGAAAGTCTTGAGGGACGACTGTTATGAGGAAAGGCAGCCCAGAAACTTTACCAGCGGGACACATCATTGTGTGCCTCAACTTCTCAGGGTGTTTCGGTCTTTTAACCAAGCTAATCTGCCATTTTTTTTTACCTTCCTTGGTTAGGTTAAGGGATTAGAGATCTGATCTAGATTATCATATTATAATTTGGGACACATCGTCAGTAGTGGACCTTGGATTCATCGGGTGTTTCGGCCATTATCACTAGATACCCTCATTCAAGGAGGCCCTGCCAGGGTTGATCAGGCAGTGGGTGTCTCACTGTTTTATGTTCAATTGTTATTTCTCTACTACTTTCTTCTGTTTAGTTTTCTACAGTTTTTTTTCTCATATCAATTCACTGCAACTGAGAAGTAATGCTAACCTCTTTAATATTTATGACAGGGAAAATTAAGGAAAATTATAATATTTTAGCTGAAAGTCTAAACTTTAGTCACATCTTGACTGTTTGGTTTCAAATCGTAAATACATGGAGGCAAAACAACAAAATGCAGACAAGCACAATACAAAACGTAAAGACCTCACTGTATAAAAAGTAGCTGCATGCATTCATTATATTTGTTATATCAGAGGCATTTCCAATTCACAGTCTACACATCAGGTGAATCCTCAGTTTGTTTGCCTTTTGTTTTGATTTTTGCTTTTTTTCTTGTTGTTGTTTGCTTGTTTTTAAGCTTTTGTGCTTGGGGAAATTAAATCTGCACATAATATAATCCAGATTCCAAAGCAGAGATTTCCTAACCTGGATTATTAAGCACTACTCAAGACTTGAAATAGTATTTAGGATGTAAAATGATGTGTAATATTTTAAGCACACACTTGATTTACAGTTGAAGAATCATTGGTCAAGGATGTCATAATGTAAAAAATGTGCCAAACATTAACTAAAAGAATTTAAATATGTATTATTTGAAGGAATATGTTTGATTTTACTTGGAAACAAAAAGAAAGGCCCACCACCCGCAGGAGGCGCCATAGGGGTCGGGTGCATTGTGTGCCGGGTGGCGGCCAGGAGCGGAGGCCCTGGCGGACTGACCCCCGGCTGCCAAGACTGGCAATAGGGACATGGAATGTCACCTCTCTGGTGGGGAAGGAGCCTGAGTTAGTGCGTGAGGTTGAGAGGTACCGGCTAGATATAGTCAGGCTCACCTCTACACATGGCTTGGGCTCTGGAACCAGTCTCCTGGAGAGGGGCTGGACTCTGTCTCAGTCTGGAGTTGCCCCTGGTGAGAGGCGGTGGGCTGGGGTGGGTATCCTAATATCCCCTTGGCTTGCTGCCGGTACGTTGGGGTTTTTCTCGGTGGACGAGAGGGTTTGTTCCCTGCGCCTTAGGGTCGGGGAATGGGTCCTGACTGTCATCTGCGCTTATGCGCCGAGTGGCAGTTCAGAGTACCCAGCCTTCTTAGAGTCCCTGGGGGGGGGGGGGGGGGTGCTGGAGGGTGCTCCACCTGGAGACTCTGTTGTCCTGCTGGGAGACTTCAATGCTCACGTGGGTAACGACAGCGAGACCTGGAGGGGCGTGATTGGGAGGAACGGCCTCCCTGATCTGAACCCGAGCGGTGCTCTGTTATTGGACTTCTGTGCTAATCACAGTTTGGCCATAACGAACACCCTGTTCGAACATAAGAGTGTCCATAAGTGCACGTGGCACCAGGACGCTCTAGGCCGTAGGTCGATGATCGATTTTGTAATCGTATCAGCAGACCTGCGACCATATGTTCTGGACACTCGGGTAAAGAGAGGGGCTGAGCTGTCAACTGATCACCACCTGGTGGTGAGTTGGATCAGGTGGCGGGGGAGGACGCTGGACAGACCTGGTGCACCTAAACGCGTAGTGAGGGTGTGCTGGGAACGTCTAGCAGAGGCCCCAGTCCGCGAGATCTTCAACGCACACCTCCAGCAGAGCTTCAACAGCATTCCGAGGGAGACTGGGGACATTGAGTCCGAATGGACCATGTTCAGCGTCTCCATTGCCGAAGCTGCTGCATTGAGCTGCGGCCGCAAGGTGGTTGGTGCCTGCCGTGGTGGTAATCCCCGAACCAAATGGTGGACACCAGAGGTGAAGGGAGCCACCAGGCTGAAGAAGGAGTCCTATCGGGCTTGGTTAGCCTGTGGGACTCCGGAGGCAGCCGACAGGTATCGACAGGCCAAGCGGAATGCGGCTCGGGCAGTGGCTGAAGCAAAAACTCGGGTGTGGGAGGAGTTCGGAGAGGCCATGGAAAAAGATTTTCGGACTGCCTCGAAGAGATTCTAGCAAACCGTCAGGCGTCTCAGGAGGGGAAAGCGGTGCTCTACCTGCACTGTGTATAGTGCTGGCGGAGCGCTGCTGACGTCGACTGAGAAAATTGTCAGGCGGTGGAAGGAATACTTCGAGGACCTCCTTAATCCCACTGACACGTCTTCCGAGGAGGAAGCAGAGTCTGGGGATGAGGGGAATGACCCGCCAATTTCCGGGGGCGAGGTAACAGAGGCAGTTAAACAACTCCTTGATGGCAGAGCCCCAGTTGTTGATGAGGTCCGCCCTGAGTTCCTGAAGGCTCTGGACGTTGTAGGGCTGTCCTGGTTGACACGCCTCTGCAATGTTGCGTGGAGATCAGGGGCAGTACCTGTGGACTGGCAGACCGGGGTGGTGGTCCCCATCTTTAAGAAGGGGGACCGGAGGGTGTGTTCCAACTACAGGGGGATCACACTCCTCAGCCTCCCTGGGAAAGTCTATGCCAGGGTGCTGGAAAGGAGAGTTCGTCCGCTAGTCGAACCTCGGATACAGGAGGAACAATGCGGTTTTCGTCCTGGTCGTGGAACACTGGACCAGCTCTTTATCCTCTCCAGGATACTTGAGGGTGCATGGGAGTTTGCCCAACCAGTCTACATGTGTTTTGTGGACTTGGAGAAGGCATTCGACCGTGTCCCTCGGGGTGTCCTGTGGGAGGTGTTGCGGGAGTATGGGGTGTCTGGCCCATTGCTACGGGCCATTCGATCCCTATACAACCGTTGCAAGAGCTTGGTTCGCATTGCCGGCAATAAGTCGGACTCGTTCCCGGTGGGTGATGGGCTCCGCCAGGGCTGCCCTTTGTCTCCGGTTCTGTTCATAATTTTTATGGACAGGATTTCTAGGCGCAGCCAAGTGGCGGAGGGCTTTCGCTTTGGTGGCCTCAGAATCTCATCTCTGATTTTTGCAGATGATGTGGTTCTGTTGGCTTCATCGGGTGAGGGCCTCCAGCTCGCACTGGAACGGTTCGCAGCCGAGTGTGAAGCAGCGGGAATGAGGATCAGCACCTCCAAATCTGAGGCCATGGTTCTCAGCCGGAAAAGGGTGGAGTGCCCACTCCGGGTCGGGGATGAGTTCCTGCCCCAAGTGGAGGAGTTCAAGTATCTCGGGGTCTTGTTCGCGAGTGATGGGAGAAGGGAGCCGGAGATCGACAGACGGATTGGGGCTGCAGCTGCAGTAATGCAGACGCTGCACCGGTCCGTTGTGGTGAAGAGGGAGCTGAGTGTAAAAGCGAAGCTCTCAATTTACCGGTCGATCTACGTCCCTACCCTCACCTATGGCCACGAGCTGTGGGTAGTGACCGAAAGAACGACATCGCGGATACAAGCGGCAGAAATGAGCTTCCTCCGAAGGGTGGCTGGCCTCTCCCTTAGAGATAGGGTGAGAAGTTCGGCCATCCGGGAGGGGCTCAGAGTAGAGCCGCTGCTGCTCCACATCGAAAGGAGCCAGCTGAGGTGGTTCGGGCATCTGACAAGGATGCCCCCTGGGCGCCTCCTGGGTGGGGTGTTCCAGGCATGTCCCACCGGGAGGAGGCCCCGGGGCAGACCCAGGACACGCTGGAGAGATTATATCTCTCGGCTGGCCTGGGAACGCCTTGGTATTCCCCCGGATAAGCTGGAGGAGGTGGCTGGGGAGAGGGAGGTCTGGGCCTCTTTGCTTAGGCTGCTGCCCCCGCGACCCGGCCCCGGATAAAGCGGATGAAGATGGATGGATGGACAAAAAGAAAAACAAAAAAATTAAGAAAATTGAATTTCATGAAATGTAATTTCACAAAAACTGAATATGCACAACACAGATGTACAGGGATACAGATGGGAACAAAAAAAAAATCAGATTGTTGTTTGACAGTTTTATGAAGCTCATCATTCATTTCTCTGCACCCTCTAATCTTCCAGAAGAATCAGTTTCATGTCTAAGTGAGCTCTGAGATTCTTTAATAATCGCGTCCCAATTGCAATTATTTCCCGCAGTTCTGGAAAATCAGCTGATAATGTTTCCAGTAGTTCCAGTTTAGGAGTAAGGAGATCAACTTTTTCATCAAAAACTCCTGAGAGAGTTACCATGTAGGAGTAGTCTTCTGCCTGAAAAAAACAAAACAAAACATTTAGCACGAATTAAAACATGTTACATTCTCCTTTAGGTGCTGCTGTTTTCAATAGTTACATGAGTTACAGTTCAGTGTGTGGTGTAACACATTAAAGGTATGCTGATGTCAAATGCAGTGCTGTTTTTAATTTATAATTTAGAATCTACTCAAACTGCATATTTTCTCAGCAAACATGTGAGTAACACGGAGACTGACTGACTTACCTTCAGTCTCTCTTCTTCTTCTACTGCTGTCTGGAGGATTTTCCTGAATATTGTCTGAGGTTTAGCAGAAAGAAGCAGAGCATAGTGAGAATGCCAGCTGCTCAACAACACAATGGAATTAAAGGAAGCAACAAATAATAATGAAAGAAAATATTAATTTACCAGCTGGTTCTTGTTAGGAAGTGAATTTGTGAATTCAAATAGCTTTGTGATGGCTGCATTTTTATAGTTTTCTTCTGCCTAATGAAAAACAATAAAATAACATTTTTTGAAACATTTAAATTTATTACAGTATATTGTGTTGAAAAGACCGTAGTCATAATATTTGCATGACTGTCAATGTATCACAGATAGATATTTTAATCTGAAATATAGTTATTGATAGTTTATATATATATTTTTTTCTAACTGCCTACACATGACAAACTTTCAAAGTTAGCTTGTGAGCAACTTGGACCCACTTTGTGTCTGTTTCTTCTTTTGCACTCAGCATTTATATTGGAATACATAAAATAACAGCTGCTTAAGCTTCTATGAAAACCCCTTTTAAGTCCAGAAACACTTCAGCAGTTAACAATTATTTGCAGTGTTTATGTGCAAATAATCATTAAATTTACCAGTTTGTTCTTGGCCCAGCTTGCGATGCAAATGAAGCACAGTATCGAGTAGATCGCCAGTAACACGTAGAGAAACAAGCACGTGATGACACAGACTCGCCCTCTTGTTCTGGTAGCTGCTTCTGCCATCACTGTGAGAATTAACACAATATCACTAAGGACTGTGGCAGACAAATTCTAAATTTGCGCTGGTTAGATCTGGCCCAGTCTGTTCCACCGAGTGAGTCTACCTCTGGTTCATGTACACCACGGCGTGTCTCACTGAGTAACAGATTTGACAAATATCGCAATTAAATCTGCGTTATGTGCTAAATTAACGTTGTTTAGTTGAAAACTCATAGCAGACCAACTCCCCCTCATCCCTGTTTCATCACAGTCACCAAAGGAAGATTACAACTGACTGCACCCCATTTTTGAAGCAAGTGAATAATTGTAATGTAATCCTTGATTGTATTCAGTAAAAAAACACCCAAAGGTACAATGCTGAGCTTACCTGCCAGGTGAATGGAAGAAGACCTGCTGCACTGTACAGGTGACGAATGAAAACAATGAGATGACACGTTGCAAATGCTTTATGTACTCTGGTTATGAGCTGCCCTTTCACTTTTGTTTTCAAAACTTACCTTAGACTCCTTTGGTTTTAAAAATGCGTTTAGATTTAAACTCAGTAGTTCTGCTACTATGCAATAAACAGTAAATGTTGATAGGTAATTCCTCATATTTAATTTTCCAAAATGTAAACAAATACAGTGTAAATGACACATATGTTGTTGCCACAGTTCAGCTAGGTTTAACACAGTATCCTGAACTGTCCATCAAAGTGAGAAACACTCCAAAAGTCAAAAGTCAGTTGATTCAGAAGGATTCAACTTTGAGAGCAGAGAGTTGCCCGCGACAGCAAAAACCTGCTGAAGCAAATGGTCGAGACCCTGCAGAGGCTGGGCAGCAGGATGATGTAGGCAAAGGTAACAGAACACCTCAGGGGGCTTGGCTGACAGTCGCTGGGAATATTGAGAATACAGAGCCCTTCAGGACACCAGGAGCAGTGAAGGTGAAGTCCCTCAGGGAGTACCAACAGAGACAGATTGGAGACTGGTGACAAAGTAGACCCGAGATGATTTGGAAGGTGATAAACAATGACAGAGGGGGGTGGAAATCCATAGGTGACAGTAGTCTTGGCTTGGATTTCACAAACAGTGTTGAACCCTCAGAATCTACTCTGCTGGATAGTGTAGTGGTAAGACCACACACCTTTGGAATGGAAGTCGCAAGTTCGATTTCCTCCCAGTATCCAGTAAGGGTCCTGGCTAGGCCCCCCATGCCAAAAAAACACCAAGCCCTGGAATGGCGCGGCTACATCTGCAGCCTTTGCGCAGCTCGGGCAAGACACATTTCACATTATGTTGTACTCTGTATGATTGTGTATGTGACCAATAAAGCTTGTTTCATTTCATTTCATTTCATTTCATTTGTTTCGTTCTACTCACAAGGCAAGAGAATCCCCAAGTTCAGGCTCTGTCAGCACAGCACTCTCAGGGGACATGGAAACTATCGGCTTGGGTCCTGTCAGTTGAGGCCGCAACACTGGATATGCAGTGACTTCAAACTGATCGCCAGCACCGGACTTCATATCAGATCACTGTCTGACACCTAACCCAGAAGCAGTCACATGAGTGATCCTGCCAACAAAGCCAAATGTTCTGGAAATCTACAACAAATAAGGACTGAGAGACTCTAATGGTGTCTTTCTATCTTATTTATTGAACATCTGCCACTGAACCACACAACCAAAGAGTGATGGTTAGTGTCTGGCAATGAGGACAGAAATATATCATTTAAGGAATACTTGTTTTTGAGTTTATTCCTTAACCTTAGGATTTTTCCCCAAGGCTGCTGTTTATCACTATGTACTAACAAAAGAATTTCATGCCTACATTAGTAGCACACCAAGCAGAAAAAGACTCCAACATAAAAGGAAATTACAAGTGGATAATTACACAACAGCGATTAACTGTATTAACCCTCCTGCCATCCTTTAAAAAACTCACACCCATCACCCTAGGGACCATTCTCAGCCACGCCATAAAAAGACCATATATCCATATTTTATTCCACTTTAAATTAGCCAACCTTGTAAAACTACTTCTCCCTGAAATATTCATGTAAAGTTTTAATTATATTTTCGTTGTTTTAACCCTTCAAATCCCAGTGTTATTACATGAGCGCCCTTGTGTTATAAGCCCCAAAAACCAAAAAACGAAACTAAATATTTCCACAAAAAACCAGTTGAAGTAATATGTGATTGTCATTATAAGTAGGCCTTTAGATGGACCGAAGATTGGCACCAACATACATTTTGACCTGCCATTATTATTTTTGCATTTTTTTTGCAATTTAAAAATTAAAACTTCAAGGCCCTGAGTCTTCATTGACATCCAAGAAAAGAAGAAAAAATAAAATCATATGATGATAATTTGGGGTTGAAAAATAGCGTTTATAATGGAAGTCAATGGGCAGAAAATGGTCCCCAGGGTGATGGGTGTGGGGATTTCTGCTGCTCAGCCATTTTAGGCTGATTTAAGGAATTCACACTGGAATATTAACATTGACAGGTAAAAACTATCCTGTGGCAAGTTTGGTTATATTCCACTGAACACAGTGGAAATGGCAGCCATTTAACACATAGCAGTGGCACAAAAAGGTCCCAAGAAGGCAGGAGGGTTAAATTGTCTTTTTCTTCTACACTTGTTTTTATAGGAAACAAACAACTCTTCATTTGCTGTAAGTACAAATACTACAGTACATTCCAAAAATGAAACTGAAATTGACAGACGCGTTTAGAACAACATGCAATGCTTTACTCTTTTGGGCGGACATATTTGAACAGTCACAGTATTGCCTCGGTGAATAGCCGTTCTGTCAAGTTTTGATCACAAGCCAAGGCTTTATGCAGCTCTCATAGTGATACTAATACTGGATAGATTAGTTCAGATACTGTCTGTATAAAGTGATACAATATGTACATTACCACCTCCGTCTAAAACCAAAATCAAATTTAAAAGAAAATGTGTGGTAATTAGGCTTTTTTGAATCAGATAGTGGAATGCATGACATGATCAGGAAGTATTAATCTAACATGTTTTTAGAGAGACACTGAAGCAAATCCCCAAGGCCATGTGGAGACTCCACACAGAAGACTCCTACCCAGGTTAGAACCCAAGACCCTCTTGCTGTGGGTTAACCACTGCTGCCAACAAATACAACTGTGTGTTTGTATGTTCTTTGACAATAGTTAGTGACCATACTGTATTATGAAGACCGTGTGGAGGTAAAGTATGGGGGCACATACGAAACAAACACTAATCCAATTTATGTGCTACAAAAAAGGGGTAAGAATTTTAAATGGATAGGGTTGCACTATTCATTAAACTATCTGCCTTAAAATGTTACCATTTAGATGATCTCAGCACTGCAATGAAAATGTACAAAGCACTAAATAATCTACTTTTAAGCTGCTTTCAGAAGTTGTTTGAACTGTGGGAAAAGGCATGCTTATCAAAAGTGAGTGTCAGGACTAATACTAATAAAATATGTATGTCTGACAAGGCCGTAAATTTCAGTAGTTGTGATGAAAAAGAATGAAAAAAAAAGTTTAAACCAAAATAAAATGAAAGTATAATTATCAATGACTATAAAAATAGATGATATAAATGTAACTATATATAAAAAGTGTCCTGTCTTTTAATGACGTGAGTGTTATAAATAGTTTTTTGAATGAATGCAAACAGGCAAACTGCCCACCTGATCACTGTCAGTGTCCTCATACATGCCCGGCATCACTCTCACATTCTTCTCTGCCATTTCTGACTTCCTTGTGCAATATTACAGTTCCTCCCTATCATAAGCTTTCTCCATAATCACCAAAGACAGAGTTCAAGTCTTTCTGGCATTCTCTATACTTCTCCATCAACACTCCAAAAGCAAACATTGTATCTGCTGTGCTCTTCCTTGGCATGAAGCCATATTGTCATTTATCCAAATGCCATGGTTTTTTATATTCAGTAACTTTTTGTCAGCTGATATAGTTTTCTTAAAATCAAAAAGAAAAAACAAATTTCAGATTATTATGCAGGTGTGGAGCAATGTGACAGGCACCACTTTAAATGAACATTCAGGACTTCATAATCTGAAGGTTTTAAACAAGTCTCAGACGGCTCAGTCAGCTTATCCTCTCAGTTTGAGCTGCTTCCACCTGGCTGGAGATACAAATTGGAATAATGTGGGACTAAAGGCTTTAAGAATTCCTTCGCTACTGAATGATGTAAATGAGAGACGGTATAGATGTGTTGTTGTTGTTGTTGTTGTTGTTTTTCTTGTGTCTGTTTGATGTTAGGCATTGTGTGCTTGTTTGCGCTTGGCTGTAATTGCCAAGTTACCCTTGGGGAGAAAAAGCTTATCTTCACCTTAACCTTCCTACAAATATGTTCAAAGATGACTTGACATTAATCACTTCTACAATTTTAAATGCATCTCTTTTAACAGGCTATCTACCAAAGGCTGGTGGCTGTAATAAACCCCAAATTAAAAAGCCTAATATACAGTTTTACTCTCTGCAGCTTCTCTTCTCCTGTTATCCCCCAAACCCCCATCCCCTTAGAGACTGTGCCTGCTCTCAAACAGGTATAAAACAAACTACAAATCGGCAAAAAACAACTTGAACATAAGAAATCATAAAGAAAGAATAATAGAGTATCCATGTCTGCACCAAGGTGTCAAACTGTGTGATCATATGCTCCTCACATACAAGGTTTTGAATAATCAGATCAGGTTGCAGCAGAGAGCAGCGAGCACTGCAAAGTGTCAGCAAGAACTGTGAAAATGACAACACAGACATTGTGAATAAAATAATATAAAAAGCTGAAAATGAGCACTCTGAGCCTTGTGAGATCTTTCAGGGCTCCCGGTGCTATTTAGCAGATGCTCACTTTCATTACTTACCAGGACACCTGAAATTATGCCAAGTCAAAATGTGTGTCATTAGTTCTGTCTGTTGTTGACACAACTACCAGAGCATGAAGAGAATGTAAATGTTTTTATTCTGTATTATTTTGCATTGACATTGTTTTCAAACAGGTAAAACAAATATTTTCAGAGACTATTTTAGTGCAAATTAAAGGGATGCAGCACTTGTAAATAAATACTTATGTATTTACAGTTCAGTGTGCTGCTCCCCAAAGTTTTCAATCAATGTCTTTATTGTTCTCAGTTTCTTTTCCATGGATGCAATTTCCTCATCAAGCTCTTCATTTGTGCTGTCTAGTTCAGCTTTGGTTTCTTCCAAGGAAACCTTAAGGCCCTCCATATCTGTGTCAGGATCTGTTTTACCAAGCAGTGCGTCAAATTTCTTGATCACTGCTATCATTGGGTCCATGAGAGCCAGATATTCATCTACCAGCTCTGAAGCTTTCAGCATGTCTGACTTGCACTCCTAATAGGAAAAAGAAAATCTTCATGGCACAAGATCAATAAATACACAACAAAGTCATGCTTTTTTCTTTTTTTTTTTTTTTTTTTTTTTTTTTTTGGAAGTGACATCAGAAACAGCAGCATGTGACATCACGTGATGGCGGAGCTTCAGTTCATCCTTTGTCATCCTTTTTTTTTTTTTTTTTTTTTAATAGGACAGGGGGAAAGAATGAAAGAAAGAGGGGGAGAGGAAGAAAGAAAACCAAAGGGGAGAAGAGACGGTGAGAAGGGGGGGAAGAGAAAAAAAAAAAAAAAACTCCTGGGTCACCTGTATGGAGAGAAAGAAAAACAAAAAAAACAGGGGAGACAGCAAACAACAAAGAGCAACATAATAAAAAAAAAAAAAAAAGCACCATCACAATAAACTAGCTAGTCATAGATATCAATAGTTACTAAATAATAAACGATATTGTGCAGCACGCAAGATAGACAGCGCACAGTGTGCTTTGAGGCAGCAGCCAAGAAAGCTGTAGTCCGCATCTGTGAATACCCATGTGTACACCTGTGTGCATACCTGTGTGGATCAGCATGCTTGCATTCCAAAGGTTTCTCCATGTAATGATCTGCTAGAGAGTGTGGGGAGCCACAGCCCTGTCCTCTATGGTATCAAGCAGGTATGGAGGAGATCAAAACTCCAGACATCCAGAGGCACCCAGAACACAAGAGACCAAGGAAGACCCACAGAGGGGCAGCCGCGCCACTGTCCCAGTAAGAGCTAAGGAGAGTCCCAGATGAGGGCTCATTCAGCAGCCGCGGAGCAGAAGCCAGGGGGAGTTGCAGTGACGCGCCCGTGAGCTCCGCCGGCAGCCAGCTGTGCCTGAGTGACCGAGCCCCAGGCCGAGAGGCCGGGGGCACCCCACCTCCAAAGCGGCCCGAGCGAGCCCCAATAAGCGGCCGCCAAGGAGTGAGCCGGTGTGTACCCGGACACCCACCCCCAGATACAAAGAACCACCAACGCACCGATACCTGAGGGAGTCCGCCACCGGCAGGGGAAGTGGTGGTGGGTGGAGATAGGCCTCCCAACCTTGCAGGGCCTGAGATGTCCCCAGAGAGGTGGCGTCTGATACCCAACCTGACATATAGACACAGACATACAGGCACACACAGACACAAACATCCATTCCCACCCTCATGCTCTCATATGTACTTCACACTCAACCGACGTGGAGACAGACATAAAGGGACGCTGTATACACGATCACACTCCCCAAGCGTACTCTACAAACCGGGTCTAGGTACCCTTGCCCCTGGAGGGGGGAACTGCACCCAGACCCAGGTGGTGTTACCCTTTTCCCTGCGGTGGGGAGAGGCAGACCGCCCCGACTCCGCAGCAGCAGGGAGGCCCCAGACCGCAGTCGGATGGCCCACTCCTCCTAGCCCCCCCGCTCCAGTAGGCCGCAGAGAATGGGGGTGAGAGAAGACTCCAAACCTCCCTCCACCCGCTCATTGTAGTGTTGATGTATGTGTGTTCTAAGGTGCAATTAAAACCCAGGAGGGCATGGAGCTACCTGCCAGAGAGCAGCAGGTAAGCGCATAGTCCCTCCTGCTAGCCCTCAATGTCTACATGTATTTAAAATTGAGAGGTGGGCAACGACGCCAGGGGTGAGGCGTACACCCTGATGGTAACTTGGACTCCGTGTATCGTGCCCACCCCCAAGATCCTATATGTATGTGTAATGAGGGTGTGAGTAATGTGAATGTCTAAGTTGTGGGATAAAATTGAGGCAGAGGCAGCCAGAAGGGGACAGAGGGGGGGGTAGCCTCCTCTGCATCCTGGTGACATACCCCTACTCCAAGGCCCTGCATGTGTGGGTGGTTGTGGTGGAGCAGGAGGAGGGAGGCAGCTGGAGATGGGGAGGGAAGGAAGGGAGGGGCAGGTGACCCCTCCCTGGGGCCAGCTCCCCCGCTGACCCCAGTAGGCACTCCCACACTCTGCGACCCGCCAGGGAAAGGGGGGCCCAGGCCCATCCAGACCGGGGCCCAGCGCAGCAGCGCCCCCCGGCCCCACAGAGCCCGGGACAGTCCACCCAACCCCACCACAGAGAAAACTGCACCCACCCCACCATCCACTCGTCTTCCAGACTACATGAGACAATAGACGCCCAGGCTGAGATCTTCCTCCACCTCTCCTGTATCTCCCCCTCCTGCAGAGAGTTCCTGAGGGGAAGAAAGCTCCTGCAAGCATGATGTTATTCTTAATGCACACAAGGGACAAACTCAGTATATTTTATATGCAGTGAGAAACTTTTACTGACCATCAGTTCATCCATTTCCTGTTGTGCTTCCTTGTAACTTTCCTTGAGCACTTCCTGGATCTTAACAGGGAGCAGTGACATGTGGTTACAGTTTATAATGGCTGACAGAAACTTAGTTTCAGCAACAGACGTGATTGTGGTGACTCACAATCACATGCATTAGATAAAAATAAAAGATTGGACTTAAAGCAAACATCAGTTTACCAGTTGGTTCTTGTTTGTCAGTGATGCTGAAAGGCAAATCAGACACAGCAGGGTGGACATGAGGAACAGGCCTTTGGTGATACTGGAAACAGCCACCCCTCTGCTTCTGGCCAAAACTGTTACTGCCATCACTGTTTGGAGTAAATAACGTGAATTTTTTACACTGTAAGAAAACAAATAGAATATTTACAAAAAAGAAACAACATTAGAAAATTCCAGGGAATATATATTCTAATTGAAAAATGTACAATGTTAGCAATACACAAAAAATGGTAATAGAAATACTCAGTCGAATCTGCAACCGTCTGATTAGTGAAAAGTTCTAGAATAAACTATGATGTTGTAAATATTAGTTTTCAGCTTACCTGTGATGCAAATACAAGCTGATAAATGAAATGAAGAGATGGGACTTTACACAGTGCTTTTATGCAGACTTGCAGCCACCTCCCTGATGGCGCACCTCTGATATGTGTTTACATTGAGCACTTTCTGTTGTTTCACTTTCACAGAAATCTTCATGACGTATTAAACTAATTGCATCATTGTGTTACAATACCACCAATACACAGTCTGGGTTTCCAATAAGTACAGTTTTCAGTCAGTAATTTGTAATATGGTTATTTCAAACTTTCTCTAACAGTAATAATAAACCTATTAACTATCTATGTATATAGGTGCCTTTAAAAAAGAGATGAAGTTAAGAGTATATATAAAAAGAGAAAGTCAGACTTTTTCAGACCTAATAATGTATTTTTTGTAATTTGACAATTTAGAGAACGTTACTGTTCATGCTGGTTTTAGTAGACCTAGGATAGAAATATATAGTAGTTTTATTCCTATCAGTGCCTGAAGAGCAGAATGTTTTTTTTCTTATCATCATGTAGAATAAGATTTACACATGACCAATTTTGTGATTCAGACTGAGGCAGAAATATTGTGAATGTGAGAGAATATTGCTTTAATCCAGCAGCAGACGATACCTTTATGTGATAATCCAGTAGCCTTATCACCTGGCAGTGAGGCATAAACAGACATATTTCAAAAGCCTGAGCCTTATGTTTCAGAGTGGTGAGGAATGAGTATATATTAAATTAATGATATGAGTGTATAAATTGGTTAGCCTTCATCATGTGACTAATTGACTGGTGTGCTACACTTATGATATATGATATATTTTATCAGTGAGTAAGCATTGGACAAATCGTTGATTATTAAACATGAGCTTTATTTGCAGACAGGGTTTATTCTTCCTATACATTATTATTAACTGTCAGCTTTACTGATACTACTTAAGACAACAAATTATAACAATGTTATAATAATGAGAGTGAAAAACTTCACACTGAATCTGCACATTATGGAAGAGAAGCTTTATGAATACAGTGGAATCAGCGAAAGAGACAGACAATATGCTACAGTTCATCTTTATGCCCCTCTAGTAATACTAACCACTTCATAATTCCACTTAGTTTCTCTTCATTGTCCTTGAGTTCTGCAGCTTTTAACTCAAGGTATTTGCCTTTGTACTTCTTGGTAGCATCCATGAGCTTCTTTAGGTCATCCATGAAATGCCGCAATGGCGTGAGCAGTTTAAACTCTTCCACTGTATTTCTCATTTTAAATAGGTGGTCTATTAAGCGCGTAGCATCATCATAGATTAGTGGAGTATAAATTCTATCTAGCTTGTTTTCAGCCTGACAAAAAAAACCCAAAGCAAAATCAATACATATATCCTTTTTATATCATTTATATATCAAAGATATAAAAAGATACATTGATGGATTTTATTTATAGTTATTTGTTTTTTTTTGGCTTTGCTAATTCCATAACATTAGAAAGATTTATATTAGCAGTGACAGACTCTCATCCATAACATGAACATTGACACTGACCTTCTTTCTCAGTACTTCTTCCTGTAGTTTCTCAACATTTTCTCTCAGTTCCTCCTGTATATTCAGAGGGAATGTCAACAAACATGTGAAGCATGTGATTATGCCAAAATGGAAACAAAAACAGTCATTTTGCTTGGGTGGTCCATGACCCAATACAAAAACAATGCAATTTAAAAAAAACAAAACTAATCAATAATTTTACCAGTTGATCCTCATCTATCAGTGAATTTGAAAGGTTAGCTGGATACAGCAGAGTGAAAATGATGAATAAGCCTTTGGTGACTGTGATCCCACTCACTTCTTTGCTTCTAGGCAAACCTGCTGCTGCCATCACTGTTCTGAAACAACAACAGAGAGCAAATTTACAAAGTAAACTTTTTCTTACTATGAGTCACGATATTAGAATACAATTTGACAACAAAATCTTTTCTTAATACAGCGTCACAGATCATACCTGGTATTGGAAGGAGAAGCGATGAATGACAAAATAATTGGATGATACACCACACATACGTTATATAAGACCTGGTGTTACCTCCTCTATGACACGGCTCACTTATGGGTGGGAAGGTCTGTGGGTGTATCCAGCTATATTTGTATTTACTTTTTTTGTGCATAATTATTTGTTCTTGTAATTTTATTAATTCAATATGAGTACAGTGAGCCAGTGAAACACAAACAAAATACTACAATAAGTTCTAAAAGTAAAAGAGAAAAAGCAGGTGGGTATCCTTTATGTTCACATACTTGAACTGTCACATTGTAACAACAAATATTGACACTGTCATAGTTAGCCACATGATGTTTTTTTTCCGTTTGAACAGAGTTTAAATGATCAAACAGACAAAGTGTAGCTGCGTAAGGGCCACAGACGCCTACACAGAAACCTCCATAGATTTTGAAATTTTAAAGGTACAGTCAGTTTTTTTGTAAGTTATGAAAACAAAGTGTCTAATTAAGTTTTCAAAAAACAAACAAACTGGTGGATCCTTATAAACTTAAAATTAATCAATTAAAAGTACAGAAGAGCAGACATCGGGTTGTGGAAGCCGCTAATGTGCCCTGGCATCTTAAATATACTGGCTTTTTATGCATGTGGCTAGAGAACGACAACACAGGGCTGGCCCCTGGCATAAAGTGCCTTTGTGGTTGTTTAGGTTAGCCCTAGCATCGCTAACCAGAAGTTAGCCCCAGTAGTGGCTGGGCAAAATTGGAACAACTGCATCATAACGCTACATCTCAATATGGACTTTTGATTATCCTAACACTGAATAAATGGCTCCTAAAAGAATATCTAGGTGCTCAAAAGAAAAAGAAATAAAAAGAAAATCGGAGATGGAAAAAATAAAATAAATATAGGATAAAGGTAAGTATTATTTATTGACTCTACCGGAGTGAATTTGACGATTCTTATTTCAAATGGTCAACTTCTTATATCAAAGTCGTGTTTGAATATATGTAACAGTAAATAGCCACAGTACCTGACCTGCTGGCTCAACATAATAGATGAGATGATGACTCTGAAGCATTTCTTCTGAGAACATACTTATTTTATGACAGTTCGTTCGCCAACCCAAGTGGATTTGTAACGTGCGGTGGAGATGAAGCCAACTGCGGAGGTGTGCAGGTGGATGGCAAATGAGCAAAAGCTTCTAACTTTGCAAAAGTACTCATTTATTTAAAATATCAAAAATAAAAGTGCTACCTCTACTACACATTACTTTTGAGCACACTAGTCCGTGTACACACGGAAGAATCCATTACAGAGAGATGGTACGAAGAAGAGCAAAAAATCAGCTCAAGAGGACGAAGGCAAGGAAGACAGCAGGTCCGGATGGAATCTGCTCCAGACTGCTCAGGGACTGTGCAGACCAGCTCTGTCAGGTGGCCCTGTACATCTTCAACCTGAGCCTGAGCCTGGAGAGGGTTCCTGAACTGTGGAAGACTTCCTGTGTGGTTCCGGTGCCAAAAATCGCACACCACAGGGAGCCCAACCACTTCAAGCCTGTTGCCTTGACTTCTCATCTGATGAAGACCATGGAAAGGCTCATCCTGCACTACCTTCAGCCACTGGTGGGCTCAATGATGGACCCCCTGCAGTTCGCCTACCGTTCTGTAGTCGGGGTGGATGACGCTGTCATCTACCTGTTACACCGATCCCTCTCTCACCTAGAGCAGGCGGGGAGCACTGTGAGGATCATGTTTTTTGAATTCTCCAGTGCTTTCAACACCATCCAACCTGCAGTACTGAGAAGGGAGCTGGAGGGAGCCGGAGTAGGCAAACAGCTGACTGCATGGACCATCGACTACCTTACCAACAGACCACAGTATGTGAGGCTCGATGACTGTGTGTCCTAGGTGGTAATCTGCAGCACGGGGGCACCACAGGGCACGGTTCTCTCACCTTTCCTGTTCAGCCTTTACACTTCAGACTTCTGTTATAATTCGGACGATTGCCATCTACAGAAGTTCTCAGATGATACAGCCATCATTGGATGCGTATCAGACGGCAATGATCAGGAATACAGGGGGGTCATCAGCGACTTTGTAGGCTGGTGTGAGACCAACGTACTCCAAATCAACGCCAGCAAGACAAAGGAGATGTTCATAGACTTCAGGAGGAAGTCACCCCCTACAACACCGGTGAACATCCAAGGGAGAGACATTGAGATTGTGGACTCTTATAAGTACCTGGATGTTCACCTCAACAATAAACTGGACTGGACTACAAATACAGACATCCTGTATAAGACGGGCCAGAGTCGACTCCACCTGCTGAGGACACTGAGGTCCTACGGAGTCTGCAGGACATTAATAAGGACATTCTATGACACTGTGGTAGCATCTGCCCTTTTCTATGCAGAAGCCTGCTGGGGGAGTGGATGCACGGACAGGGACAGGAGCAGGATGGACAAACTGGTGCGGAGGTCTAGCTCCGTGTTGGGATGTCCCCTGGAGTCTGTGGAGGTGATTGGCGAGAAGAGGATGTTAGTAAAGCTGACATCCATCATGAACAACCCACATCACCTACTGCATGAGTCTGTGAGTGGGCTGAGCAGCTCCTTTAGTCAGAAACTGAAACACCCTCGCTGCAGGAAGGAGCGCTTTCGCAAATCATTCATCCCAACAGCAGTTGGACTCTATAACTCCTCAATCACGATGTCATAAGTCACTGGACACTGTGAACATCCACGGTCACCACTTCATGCATAATGGACCTTCCATGTGTATGGACATGTGCAGGTATATATGTATGCATATGTATATTTAGTGTGTTCATGTGTGTGTGTACATGTCTATACATAGGAATAGTAGTGGTACAATAGTTATGTCAAGCTATATAGTTTATGTCTTGCATATTTTCAACCATATCCTTAATCACATACTGTGTATGCTACCATTGTATATAGTGTATTGTCTTACTTTTTTTTCATTGATTGTACTTATTTGTAGTTTTGTATTTCCTTGTGATATCTGTACCTGCGCTGAGGTAACGCAAAAATTTCCCCGTCGTGGGATCAATAAAGTCTTATCTTATCTTATCTTAAATAAGGGGGTGACACACCAGTCATGAGACAGGAGGCGCCATTATGCAGCGATACACTGCATTACAACAGCAACTGTTACAAATTGTAGACAAAAATAATGACCAAATAACCTCGTAGTGTTTTCTTGTATATACGGCAAATCTTTTCACCTGACAAACAGCAACTAGAAAGTAATAAATTTATCATTAATTTTTGCTAATGTCTTTTTCATTAGAACAAGATATACTTGCTACTCATTTTTTATTCATATTGATTTTTCATTGCTATTTATTTGTTCTTTTCAATGTTATGTTATTTTTCATTTTCTTTACTGATATACCTTTTATACAAGTTGCTTTCTTTCTTCACCTAGCAGTGTGGTGGCTGTGCTGGAAGTGTTTTGGGGCTTCATATAAAATCTCAGTTAGGGCCATCGAAATCTTAGGGCCAGCCAGAAGGCAAAGGAGAAAAGAACTCATAAGCATTTGTGAGCCATGGGGACACTCAATGTAATTCTAGGCTAATCTAATTACTTGTAGCAATAGGAAATGAGCTGGTTGTCATACTGACACATGGATTTTGAAAAAACAAAAAAACTAAAACTAAAAGTTTGTCTTATGTGGTTATTATAGCTAGGATTATGCAGGGGTTAAGAAAAGAGAATTCAGCTGAATGATTGGAGAGTACAGTCTGCAATCTGATGACATCTAGTGGTGAGATTTTACACAATACAACAATCAATTAATTATACTTTTGTCTAATAAACTGTTATGATAACTGCTTTAAAGCCACTTCATATTTTAACAAAATCTTCACTGCTTTTTTTTTTTTCAAATTTAGTATATGTAGTGTAATAATTTAACTACCGTAGAATTGAATTCATAATAAGTTGGTTCACATTCTTTTGAACTTTCTCTTGTAATTTTATGTTTTGTTTTGTTGCCTTGATATGTCAATATATGAAATTTGTCATTTATCAAAATGCCAAGTTATTTATAATCAGAAACCTTCTGACTAGATTTGAGAAAAGCGGAAATGTGACAGTTGAATGGCGATAACAGTGACAGGAGAATAATGTAAACTTTAATAAGTCTGACCTGAATTCAGTGCCAGTTTTGGTCATTAAGCACAGCTTGGACCAAATCAAAGTAATGCTGCAGGTTTTACATGTTAAGTTGAAGAGAATCAGGAATGAAGTATTATTATATATTGTGTCACTTATATATAATTGTAAATAAGAATTAGTTAACAAAAAACACAGTGCTATCAATATAAATTGTTAAAATGAAGTAAAAAGGAGTTGGCCTAGAATCAAGTTTTCCACAGGTAATACATCCATCATATTTCAGATTTTATTTAAAGTGTATAAATGAATGAAAATGAATCACAGTTCAGGCAATAAATGATGTCCACCTCTTTCATGAAAACATAGTATATCTAAACAACATGTATTTATTTTGAAGATATTAAATAGAAACCGTTAGAGCTCATTTCGTTTCTCCTCTAGAAATTTGATGATGTTCTTTAGTTCTTCCAGTTTCTTTTCATTGTCCTTCATTCTTG
The DNA here is from genome assembly GCF_057382275.1 of Copadichromis virginalis. Taxonomy (NCBI): domain Eukaryota; kingdom Metazoa; phylum Chordata; class Actinopteri; order Cichliformes; family Cichlidae; genus Copadichromis; species Copadichromis virginalis. The sequence continues at coordinate 50,856,372 of NC_140620.1, forward strand.
CTTTATTGTGATCTTCCGCCCCATTAAACCAAACCCTGGATTTGTCAATGAAGCGACTAAATTTGTTCATCAGTTCCAGCAATGGTGGAAAATCCTCTGCCATTGATGATGTCTTTATTAGTTCATAAATAGAATAAAACTGCTCTATTTTTTCATCATATTCTCTTGAATTGGTTGCTTTACTGTACTCGTAGTCTGCCTAATGAAGAAAATAACGATGTTTAGTTTATATTCTGTTGTGGAATGTAGTTTCATGTCCACATTTGGCTGACAACATGTGATCAACATGAAACTGACAGACGAACCTTCATTCTGGCTGCTCTTTCTTCTAGTTTCCGAAGTTGTTCTTTGAGTTTCTGAAATTTGCAGAAAGAGGTTGCAGAAAGTGTGTCAGTTGCTTCGCCGCACCACATACAAACATCTCGAACTGAATAAAAAAAAAAAATCCAACCATTAATGAGCTTGTGGTGACTTGCAGTGACAGATAAACATGTATTGGTCATATGACAAAAGAAGCTAAAAGAATTACCAAAAGTTCCTTATTGCTCAGTGAATTTGCAACATAAACCAATGACAGCAGAGAGAAGATGAAAAAAATCAGTCCTCTGTTTCTGGATAAGGCTGATCCTGCCATCCCTGTTTGAAAAAAACTGGTATCAGTTTGAAAGAAAATAACTAAATATTATTGAAAAAAGAATTCAATGGATGTGTCCTGTTTATTGATATATTGTATAGAATATATTAAATGTAAACCATCTCACTGTAGAGTGTTACTGATCTTACCTGCCTGGTGAATGGAGTAGGAGTTGCTTTACTGTACAAGTCAGGGCTGAAAACACAGTGAGACGACACGCTGCAAATGGCTTATATTCTCTGGTGTTAGTTCACTAATGTCACATCTCATGTGTGTGAGCTGCCCTTTTGCTTTTCTTTCCACAGAAATAGTGTCGGTCAGACCCACTTTACAGGAATTAAGGGTCATCAGTTACTCTTGTGACATTTAAAGACAAAACTGACAGAAGCCACCGACAGCAAAGGCACGAGAATGTGGTTAACACATTTTAACCACAAAGACAAAAAGGAAACCAGTCATGATACAATGGTAGAACTGTCATTTTTGTTAAACAAGAGAATAGCAGAGTCTCAGTTTTTCCAATAATATCAGTGAACCAAATATGATGTAAGGTGATGTTAGGTTTGTATACTGTGTTCTACTGTTGTACTATTCATGCGTCACTAATTTTGTGCCACTTTTGTTAGTCGCTACAATCAACACAGGAAGTTAGTAATAACATATAATAAATGTAAATAGGTGGTTATCAGAATACAGTTTTTTCTTAGAGCTTCTACAAATACCAGGATCCACAGTTATTTTAACATGCACATCAATCTGATTGTCACTGATCATTTCAAATCATTTGAAATAAAAAAATATTTTACACAAAGCTTTACTGAAGCATCAAATATTATGCTGTGTATTGTTGCTTGTATCTTTCATGCGACGGGAGTATAACATAAACCTCGCTGATACTTTATTTATATAACTGAATACAATATCTAGTAGATTATAAGCTACTTTAAATAAATAATTACAATATCAGTATAATCCAGTTAATACTATGGAATAAAATTGCACAAACACACAAAAGTAAACAGGGACAGAGGTTTCATTTATTTAAATTTGAAAAATCCATTAAGGCTAGCACTCACTTACAATGTTGCTGTGCATTTAAAGCAACGAATTTTTCTTCACCTACTTCCAAGGTGCATGGAGAAGACAAAGATCTGATGACGTGGAAGACTCCAGCCACACTTATAGTATTAGGGAACAACTTTATTAAGTGACCAAACCTTTTTTGTTTAAACATTTTGTGTTTAAATAAAAACAGGAAACAGAAAAAAATCCAAGTGGACCAATCACACCTTCACAAATAAACCAGCTGACCAAATTAACATTTAACAAGGTGGCGTTGGCTAATTGGTTAATTGGTTAAGCAAAAGCCGAAATAGGTTCTGGACCGAACCACTACAGATTGAAAGGGGAGGAAGGGAAAAAATCCCTGCATATATTTAAAGCAATACAAAATATAATGCGCATAAATGATAATGGGTCCAAATGAACATTAGAGACGTTTTTGTGAAACAAGGGAATAGTCCAGGTTTCCAGTATTTTCAATTTTCAGTTTGACATTTATTATATAGCTTTGGAAACATTCTCTATTATTTAGATGGATATCTTAACAGTTTTCAAATGAGCAATATAAGCATGGGAATGTAATAAATCATTTAACCATCCATATAAACACATTTCTTTATGACATGTAGCAAAACATTGTAAGTCATTGACTACTGCCAGATTTTCAACACACAATCTATGTGTTCAGTGGTTTTTGTTTATATTAGCTCTCTAAAATGAAAATGTCTACAAGCTGATCAAGTCATCACACTTTGTAGCACACTTGTACACAAAGTCTTCCTCAGTGAAAACATTTCAAAGCCACTTTTCAAAAAATTTCAAACTAAAGCTGCTTAGTATAGAAGAAGTTTTACACAGGCAGTACATACAATAGCAGAAACAGACCAATGTGTTGTGTCTGTAATGATTAATATGTTACAGTTCGCCTTTGTGCTTCTCTAGGTGTGTTATCCGCTCCATCACAACACTTAGTTTCTCTTCATAGCCCTTGATTTCTGCAGATGTAGTTTCAAGGTATTTACCTATGTACTCACTGAATGCCTCGAGGAATGTCTTTAGGTCATCAATTATCTCCAGCAGTGGTGGAAAATTCAACACTGGTGCAAAATTTTTCCTTAGCACTTCAGACAAAGACTTCATTATGTGTGGCATATCATCTAACAATTCTGGTATGTAGGTTCTGTCAATCTTGTTTTCAGCCTGAAGGAAAAAATAAAGCCAGAGGAACAAAAAAAAAAACAAGAAAGAAAATAATTAAGTCTATTATGTTACAAAAAAGCTTTGCATGATGGAAAATGTTGATTTGCTTTGGTGGTTTATAGTTATAGACCCTCCAGATTGCTCCTCCATTTCCACAACATGGATACTGACTGACTTACCTTCCATCTCAATGCTTCTCGTTGCAGTTTCTGAACATTTTCTTTCAGTTCCTCCTGCAAATAAAGAGGAAACATCAACAAACATGCACGTGAAGCATGTGATTATGCCAGAAAACCCCCAAAACACTGTACATTTGAATGTAATGACTTAGTTGTAGAAGTGCTCAATTTAGCTGTTCGTTTGGAAAGTCAACAATCGCTTTACCAGTTGGTCCTGCTCTATTAGTGAACTTGAAAGGCGGATCAGACACAGAAGAGTTAAAATGATGTATAAGCCTTTGGTTGTTATGACACCACTCAGTCCTTTGCTTCTGGACAAATCTACTGCTGCCATCACAGTTCTAAAACAACACAACGAAGTAAAGTCTTTAAATTTCACTGGACATGATGTATTAAAAATCTGCATACACTATCTTCTCACAGTACAGTGTTGCTCTTCTTACCTGCTACTAAAAGGAGTCATGAATAATAGCATGAATGTTGAATGACAACACAACACAAAATGCTTTATAGACTCCTTGAAAAGGCTAGCCTGTGGGCGGGTAGGTGGGCGGGTGTTTAGGTGCACTGTGGTTCTGTCAAAGTATGGATTTTAACAACGCTTTATCTAATAAGGAAGTATAACTTTTGAGGTTAGAAACCTCTTTTGAACCAGAGTCTTGGACAGGCAGCTTTTAACAGGCATGTTTAATGATTCCCGTTTAATGTTAACTGAAGAAAACTCACCTGACCAGGGAGACGCATTCAAACTCAACATAAAAGGCCATGCTGCTAACTAATGCAAATGCAATGAAGAATTAAAAATAATAACAGTTTGCTTTTTAAGTTTGTGCTTTCTGTTCATTATTATTATTATTATTATTATTATTATTATTATTATTATTATTATTATTATTATTATTATTGTTGTTGTTGTTGTTGTTGTTGTAATGACAGACTTTCACCTTTGGCACTGACTGTATAAAAATGGATTTATATCATATGTTGAGCCTGAAGGGTTTAAAGTTCACAGTTAGAGGAACTTGGAAATTAGGAAAAGACTGTTGCTGTAAATCTTCATTATATGTGTGTTACAGAGGATGGGACAGTCTCCAAAATCAGCGTGAGGTCCATTAGTATTTATAGACAAATAATCAGAATAAATAATTCTCTACTAGTTTGTCATTCATTTTTGGTCACACTGAAGAAAAAGTAAGTCTTGTTAATACTATGTTTCAAAAGGGAGGAATGAATTATGATATGAAACCCTGGATGATCTTCTTTTGGCTTATAACCTAATGACTTTGTGACAACATATTAGACAATGAATTTCTGGTTTTCCATCAGACCCACCCTTCAAGCCTCATATCAAGACTTGAAAATCAGACTTCAGAAACAAAAGATTTCCCATTATGACAATTATTTCAGAGATTCAAAAAAGGACGCGTAACATGATTTATTTATTTTTTTTACATAATATATTTATTAAAATTGTATTATGATGTCAAATCATTGGACAAGAGCGGCAAAACTAAAAGAAGTTCTCTGGGAATAAAGATAACTTTTATTGCATCAAACATTTACTTATTTAAAAAAGTTGCAGATAATTTCATAAGAATATGTTTGGAAAATTATATAAAAACAATATTTTTCCACTGAGACGTAGACAGAACGTAACTGTTACAACTCAGTATCTTGTTTCTCTTGTTCTTGCAGCAAAGCCAGTCTCTCGTCTAAATAAATTCTAGCAATCTTTAAGGCTTTCCTTGCAATGTTAGCCATTTCCATCAGGTCTGAAGAATATGGCAATGTCTTCACTAGTTCCAACTGAGGAAGAAATTGCTTCTTTTTTTCTTCAAATTCCTTTGAGGCAGTCAGCATGCTGTACTTGTATTGTGCCTGATGGGGAAAATACAACTTTTAGCATTTAAATTCATTGTTCAGTGTTACTTTGTGCCACATAGACTCCTGTTTCCTACACATCCATGTATTAGACTTATACTGATGTCATATCGATTTTTTTTTACTTCCTAATTTTATGAATTCATGTTGTATATTTCTAAACAAATGTAATCTGCAGACTGACTGGACCACCTTCAGTCTCTCTTCTTCTTTTACAGCTTTGCGGAGTGTTTCCTTGAATAGTTCCTACAATTTCCCAGAAAGAAGCAGAGCACAGTGTGTGGGCTAATATAATGAAAACACACATGAAAACAAGTAAATTCTTAATTTTCTCAAAATTAACAAAAGCAAAATTATTCATTTACCAGTTTTTCACTGTTAGCCAGTGAATTTGAAAGCTCGAATAATTTTGTGATTGTTGCATTTCTATGCTTGTGTTCTGCCTGAGAAAAAAAATCACAGTTACATGTTAGTTTATTAGTTACAGTTATTAGAGATGCATGACATATAAAACTTGGAGACTGACCAACCTTCATTCTGTTTGTTTCTGCTATTGCTATCTTCATTTGTTCCTGAAATTTGAGACAATGGAAACTGCTCAGCAAAGTATAAAGCCCATTTCATTTAAAGAAAAATGCTGATAACTTGCAGTGTATGTTAACAAGTTAACAAATAAATTGCAAGGATGTTAAGCAAGGATGAATTCACCACATAGTCCTTGGTTTTCAGTGAATTTATGACGCGAACGAGACACAGTAGAGAAAAGATGAAAAACAGGCACTTGTGTTCTCTGACACAAGCTTGTCCTCTGGTTGCGGATAAGGCTGCTGCCATCGGCCCTGAAGTTAAAACAGAATATCAAAAATAATGGAAAATGGAGAATTGTAGTTGAATACATATGCTGATATTTTTAAATATTTTGATCAGACAGAGCTAAATGTAGGATGTCGAGACCGGCTTCACCTTTCATGAACATGAAATCAAGTAAACATGAGGTACGGTAAGTGGTACGTGCTGTGCTGAACATAAACACACAACCAGAATGCAATCTTTTACTCACTCAATCAGACACACACACACATACACTGACATGCTGTACAATGCTATCGGTCTTACCCATTTGTGACTTGAAGAAGAAGTAATCTACCGTAGGGGTAAGGAATGACAACACGGTGAGATGACTCGCTGCAAATGCTTTATGTTCTCTTTTGTCACTTCACTTATCATCATCTCACATGTGTGAGCTACCCTTTCAGTTTCATTTTCAGTGCTTTACACTTTTTGGGAATAGACAGCTGCCAGTTATTATACTATAAAAACCCTCCAAAAGCTTTCCACTCTAAGCTCTTCTTTCATTGTATAAAAAGTGACTAGGAACCATTTTATAAGATTTTAGGGTAGGGTAGGTAATTAGCAATGTTTACTAACTTTTAGTAAAATTTGTTATATCCACCCATGAGAAATAGCTTTTGCACAAACCTATTTTGAAATGAATTCTCTGTAGTAATAATGTATTGTAAGCTGATAAAAATATACTAATAATAACGTATTAGTATTTGTTAAATATGAGTAAATATTATTTTCCATTTAATAGTAAAGATATATTTGATCAGTAAGGATGTTTCCCAGTCATTCAGTCAGGAAAATAATGTGCATGGATTTATTTTAAAGCAGTTACACAAGAGAATGCACATCTAGAGCTCAGATTCAGTAACAATTGCTGGTCATTTCCAAACTGTTGCAGTTGAAGGAAGAGGTTTCTGGAACAAAACAGAGCTTGTTATAATTTCTTTAGAGTAAACAGAAACTATAACAAGCTATAACAGCATACTGTTTAACATTTAGAGATTGTTTTTGATTGAAATTTACACCTTTATGGAGAAACATAGTCCTTGTTGTCCAGTCCAAGCTTGGCTGCAAAAGGCAACCCTGACTTTTGGATTATGTCAGTGGTGTTACCATGTGTTTGGTATCATGTTTCTGAAAGCAGTTAGGAGGAACTGTGTGGCAATGTCAAAGTTGGTGCCACTTTGATATTGCTTTCAGATCTCTTTTGGTTACAGCTCTCAGGGTCTGGAGTTTCTACATGTTCCTAAAAACAATAGATGCCTCTTTTGTTTTTAGGGATTTTTGTCTCTGCAATCTGCAAGACTGGAAACACAGTATTCACATTGTTGATTGAGTACATTTATTAGTGCATCATTCAGTGATCTACATAATGTGGTAGGCTTTATCATGCACATCTGACCTAAATGTTATTGAACATAACTGGAAATTAAGGAAATAACACGTGCAATGGATTTTCTTTCTTTCTTTCTTTCTTTCTTTCTTTCTTTCTTTTAATAAAACATGCCTCTTACACAGTTACGTCCAAGTTTTTGGACAATGATATATTTTTTTGTAATTTTGCCTCTGTACACCACAACGGTGGATCTTTAAAAAAAAAATACACGTGACAGACTTGTATGCTTGATTTAACCTTTTAGAGTCCAGGGATTCACCAATTCACATGACTGATTTAAGATGGCCTAGCAGTGACATGGAGTATTCGTAGAAGTGTTAAAATGAATTCTGAAGTGTAGAAGTTCAGCCAAATACTGCATAACTGAGCAGAGAGTGCTTAACAGTGCAAATGGACAATGACCCAATGACCCATTATTTCTTTACAATCAGCACCAGGGGGCAGTATTCGACTGTGTTAAATGTGTTGCTTTTCAGAAGAAGCTGTTTGCGCTTCTTAGTACAGCAATTCAGTCACATATGCAGGCATGTATGTGCGTGTATATATAGACCAGAAGTCCTTTATTTAGTTTAGCTGATGACAAATAAACACATCATGAATAGTATCATTCATCATGACTGACAGTTCATTGTTTTTAGTGTACAATGTGATTAAACTGTAGAATAAACTTTGCAATCCTGATTGATCATTAGACTGCGATTTGAAAGCTTTTGATCTCTAATCTGGAATCCAACCTGCTTCAGAGCGTCCCAGGTTGACAGCAAAAGTTAAAATACACCCTGTAAGAAATGAACAACCTTGATAGCAGCAAACACCCAGCGTTAACCCTGAAGTTTCATTTTGCTCTTAGTTTTTGAGTAATGTTTTAGTTACACTCTAGTAACTTGAATTTTTTAGTTTTTGTGTTTATCTTAGTTATTTAGATTCAACTTTTTGTTGAGTGTTTATGTTTTGTATTTGGTTTCCTCAGTTTTCCTTTTTTTTATCCTGTTCAGTGTAATTTTTTTTTGTCTTTCTGTTTAGTAGTTTTTTGTTTTAGTTGTCTATTGTGTCCTGCTTTGAGTTTTGGCTCCTCCTCATGATTTTCTTGATTGTATACACCTGTGTTTCACTCTCCCGCTCGTATGTAGTTCTCCTCAGCGCACGTGTGTGTGTGTGTGTGTGTGTGTGTGTGTGTGTGTGTGTGTGTGTGTGTGTGTGTGTGTGTGTGTGTGTGTGTCCTTGGTTCCCTTAATTCACTCCCTTGTTGTATATCTGGACTTTAAAGCAAACAAAAACATTGGAGAACATTTAACTTTTTAACATTTCAGTGTAATGTTTATTTCACAGATATATATCTACAACACAGATCAACAGAGATATGGATGGAAATATAAATTGTTGCAGTTCAATTAGATTTTTCCTCCTATTATTTTATGGAGTTTTTTCTGGCTTCTTACTGTTCTTGCAGCAAAGCCATCTTCTTGTCTAAATAGGTTCTGCTATTCTTCAGTGAACGCATCACAATGTTTAGCATTTCCCGTAGTGGTGGAGAATCATACGTCTTCACTAATTCCAGCTGAGGAAGAACTTGCCTCCATATTTCATCAAATTGTTTTGAGGCAGTTCGAATTTTGTGCTCGTATTCTGCCTGATGGAGAAAAATACAACTGTTATTGTTACATTGTGTTGTGTACACTCCTATTACCTACACATCCTTCAGTTGCAGTTCTGTCAGTATGCTGTGTGTAACATCACTAAAGGCTTTGCAAATGACAAACTGTCTTAGTCAACATGTGAATAACCTGGAGACTGACTGACCCACCTTCAGTCTCTCTTCTTGTTTTAGAGCTTTGCGAAGTGTTTCCTTGAACATTTCCTGAAATTTCCCAGCAGGGAACAAACCATAAGGATTATGAGCTCAGTGAAAACAACTGCAAATGTAGGAAGGTCTAGTAGTCAATGAGGTTGTCGTGATATAAAAATACTGGAGTTTATGATAGAAATACATTTGTAATTGTTTCACATCAAAATAAAAGGTTAAGAAAATATGAAATTACCATCTGGTCCTTGTTAGTTAGTGAACTTGCAAGATCAAATAGTTTTGTGATGGTTGCATTTCTGTACTTCTCTTCTGCCTATAAAAACATATATTAAATGTCACTAAGGCAGTGTGATGCAAAATGCAATTGTTAATTTATATTTTTAAACATAACCTTTCTTCCTACACATATGGAAGACTTTCAAAGCCAACTTGTGAGCAACTCGGAGACTGATTGACCCACCTTCTGTCTTTCAGCCTCTTCTAATGCAGTTTTCATTTTTTCCTGAAATTTGAGAAAATAACAGCAGCTGAAGGATCTATATAACCTTTTGCAGATAAAGAAAAATTAATGAGCCCATCATTACGTGGGGTAAATCTGTAAAAATAAGTCTATAATTCGATTTATATTAAAAAAAAAGGAAAGTATTCAAGAATTATTCACCAGTTGATCCTCGGTCTTCAGCGAACTTGTGACATAAGCAAGACACAGCAGAGAGAAGATGAGAAACAAGCCTTTGGTAGTTCTGGCTGGTTCTCTGGTTCTTGATAAGTCTGCTGCTGCCATCGCTCTGAAAATGACAAGAGCTTGAGACAAAAAGGAAACAGAAAACTGTGGGTACATAAGGTTAATTCAGTCTTACTGAACAATGTTAATGAAATTACCTGTTAGATCAACTGAGCAAGAGCTGCCGTGCGGGTGAAGAATGAAAACATAATGAGAGGACATGCTGTAAATGCTTTTATATACTCTTGATATCACCTCAATCATATTACAGGGTGTGTGTGAACTGCCCTTTCACCTTTGTTTTCAAAGGAGTAGTATTTGTCTGAACACTTTACTGGAATATGTGGTTGTCAGTTAACATAAAACACTATAAAAACACTCCTTTAACTTCCTGCTTCATGCACTTTCTGCCCTCCTTTTACATTTACTATCTATATGGTGTACACAGCACGCTGGAGCTTTCCATTCAGCAGGGTCCACTTGTCCAAAAGAATGAACAGTCTTAAAATTTTGAATGAATCATAAATGATAATGTGTCTTGTATCAAAGCTGAAAGCACGTTGATGATTATATTCTGAGTACAATAGGGCAGACTATATTTGTCAATGATTGGCAGACAGTAGTTGTAGTTGAATTCGAAAATCATTTGCACTGTTTTTCACTACTGAAAATGATGCAATGAATAGAAGATACAAAGACAAGATGGAAGAGTAAGACCACAGTGTGGAAGCACAAGTAATTAAGAGATTAAGATTCAGATAAAGTGACGTTCAGCAGACTTTGACAATGCAGTAAAAATAAAATAAATAAAGGGGATTTTGTGTCTCCAGTTGGAAATAAACAAGCAACCTTTCATATGTAAAACAAATGTGTAAACCACTACACTATGGAACCACATACTATATATATTGAGTATTTTCAGATAGAGAAGGAAAATCAGTTAAATCAAGCATGGACCCATGCTAAATGTTTTGTAATCATCAGTTTATGTTAATCATTCATCTTTCAGGCTGCAGTGCAAAAATTCTAGGTGGATGAAGTATAGTAACTACAAGTAAGTTTTCTATGCTTGAGTTTGGTATGACTTAAAGTACCACTGTAATATAGGAGTATTGCAAAATGGCAGCTTTCCAGAAAAAACTATAGTGATATTACTGTCATAAAATATATCAAGCTGTCCAGTAATACTGGACAGGGCAGCACGGTGGTTAGCACTGTTGCCGCACAGCAAGAAGGTCCTGAGTTCAATTCCACCATCAGGCCGGGGTCTTTCTGTGTGGAGTTTGCATGTTCTCCCCGTGTTTACGTGGGTTCCTCCCACCGTCCAAAGAAATGCAACTTGTGGGGATAGGTTAATTGGATAATCCAAACTGCCACTAGGTGTGAATGTGAGTGTGTGTTGGCCCTGCAACAGACTGGCGACCTGTCCAGGGTGCACCCCGCCTCTCGCCCTATGACAGCTGGGATAGGCTCCAGCGCCCCCCATGACCCTGAAAAGGATAAGCGGAAGTGGATGGATGGATGTCCAGTAATAACCCTGAGGGGTTAAAAGCAGCTTAAAAGAGGCTGATGCGTGCATAAATCTCTACAATTCAGATAAAACATGAAAGCTAGTGTTGCTAATTTAACTGGGTTTTATTACCATTGGGTAGTAACTTGGAGATGATTAAAGTAATTTTACAGGGTTTCATTGACAAGTTAAGTAGAATTAACGTTAAAGTACCACAATGAATCACCAACAGAGCAATTAGTTTAAAACAAGACAGTGCCATTAATGAATAACTATAATATCAACGACTAGATGTAAAAATCAAGCTGTATCAGCTCAATGAGCTCTGGTATCAGTTTTGCAGAGAATACACCCGTCACGTGTTGAGGCTGCATACATAGTTATTTCATGTAATGGACATATTAATTTAAGTTTGATCTACTTTTGTGAAATACATAAATTTCATACTTGTGAAATTTAAGTGTATAAATAAGTAAAGGTTTTATTACTTAACAGAAAACAAACAGTCAGGAACAGTAAAAGCAAAATAAAGTTAAAAAATGTTTAAAATAGAAGTTCTGACCACCTTATTAACCAGAAATATAATAATAACAACAATAATAATAATAATAATTACTCAGGATTCTAAACCAATGTGTAAACACAATATTTTATATTATATTTAATTCAAAGAAGTTACACGGAAACTGTTACAGTTCATCATTTTGCTCCTCTAGGAATCGTAGGACGTTCTTCAGATTTTCCAGTTCCTTTTCATTTTCAATTACTGCCGCAGCGAAGCTGTCGTCTTGCTTTTTTAACCAAACCTTGGTTTTGTCAATGAAGCGACTCAAACTGTTTGCCAACTCCACCAGTGGTGGAAAATCCTCTGACCATGACGATGTCTTCATTAGTTCCATAAAAGAATGAAGCTGCTTCATTTTTTCATCCAGTTCTTGTGAGGATGTTGCTTTTCTGTATGCCTGATGAAAAAACATTTCGGACACAGATCAGATTTACTGGTATATGTATTGTGTGCTCTCTCACTGTACGTCAACATCAACAAAGATATGACTAATATGCATTTCTTGTTTCAAATTCCACTGACATGTGATCAACATGAAACTCACTGACTTACCTTCATTTTGGCTGCATTTTCTTCTGCTTTCCGAAGTTTTTCTTTGAATTCCTGAAATTTCCAGAAAGCGGTTGTAAGTGTTTCAGTTGCTTCAGCCCTACATAAAAAAATGCCTACCTCAATGAGCTCATGGTGACTTGCAGTGACACATAAAGGTGTAACTGCTGTAGTGTAAAAGCAGCTTTAGCAAGAATTCATTTACCAAAAGTTCCTTGTTGCTCAGTGAGTTTGCAACATAAGCCAGGGACAGCAGAGAGAAGATGAATAAAATCAATCTGTTGGTGTTTCTGACGCCAGTCACTCCTCTGTTTCTGGACAAAGTTGATGGTGCCATTGCTGGAAAAAGAGATGTATCAACTTGAGAAAAAAATGACAGAGGATTATTGATGAAGGAAGAATCAAATGGATTTTTCCTGTTGTTAAATTATTGATATAATATATAAAATCTACTAAATATTAACCATCTTACTGTAGCGTGTTACTGATCTTGCCTACCTGATTAATGGAGGAAGAACTGCTGTACTGCACAAGAGAGGGCTGAAAACATAATGAGGTGACATGCTGTAAATGCGTTATATACTCGTGTTATATCTCAGGTGCGTGAGCTGCCCTTTTACTTTCATTTTCACTGAAGTAATGTTTGATCCACTTAACGGGAATAGAGGCAGATTAGTTATTAACATGACATTTAAAAAAGTTGCTATGGAGACGCCCCAACAGCAATCCACTTTTAATGATAGATGATAGTAGTGGATGACAGAAAAAGTTTGAGAAAGTAGTTAAGGGCTCCAACTCAGTCTTACAGCAGAAAACAATGAGAGCATTCTTTTGCTTCAATGTCTTCTGTATGACTTTATCAGTCTTTCACATCACTATCGAGTAATTTTGGCCCCACGTTCTTCACAGTGGTGCGTCATTGAGGCTTGGGGGTGTTAGTTTATGCACAGCGGATTGATCTGTGGACTTTGACTGGTTTTCTTTATCCACCATTCTGATGTAGATTTGCTGTTGTGCTTAGGATAACTGTATTGTTGCATGAGCCAACTTCAGCCGAGCTGTAGCTGTCAGACATATGTTCTCACATTTGACTCTGGTATGACTTGGTATAAGCAGTTCACGGTCGACTCAATGACTGCAAAGTCAAAAACAAAATGTATCACCTCTCTGCTACTGTGCTACACAGTCGGCACGAGGCTTTTGTTCTCATATGCTGTGTTTGGATTTCAACAAACATGACAATGTACATTCTGGCCGAACATCAGTAAGAGATTCTTACAGTTTCTCAAATAATTCTCAAATAAAAAAGTTCCTTTTTCAAGTGTATCCTTTGGATCACAAAGAAAAGAGGCATGGAGGCCTTCTTGCACAGTGGTTAATGAAGTGTAAACTAACTTCAGGAGAAGCTGCACAGTCATACACTACTCCTCCTCAACAATGCCACAGTGGAGGGGTTAAGCAGCACCAAGTTCCTGGGGTTGCAGATAATGGATGCTCTTGTCCTGGTCACTACACATTGGAGCTCTTGCAAATAGAATTCTGCAGTGAATGCATATTTTGAGCTGCACAAGGAAGGCTTTTGTGTTTTTATGTTCTGTAATGTGATTGGGGAATAGCAACGTACTAAACTCGCCTTTTCCTTTATTCGCAGCACTGAACATAAAACTGGGTAAATTGACAGTCACTTTAATAAATGATTGCACCACAAATGTCTATAAGATAGTGTTTAATAGAAATATGCACATACACAAAAGTACAAAAGCACATAGCAAGTACAATAGCAAAACTTACAAATGAATGGTGTTTGTTTAGTGAGCTAGTTTCACCAAGTACATAGAGTATTAAATGACTTGTTCAGCAGATAAAACTTTTTCCGTAAATGTTTATAATCAAGTTAAGAGAAGATGAAAATCCAGTAATTAGTGAACAAATGATTATAGAATGGTCTTTAGATGAGTGGATAATTTAGTGGGTTACTATGAGTGTACATTGTATTACTGGGCTCTGTGATGCAAGGGACTCGCTGTTGCCATAGTGAAGAAGTGTGTGTCTATGTGTGTAGTTTTTATGATACGACTAAAGAACAACACGTAATTCTAATACAATATATTGTGTATACTAAAGTTTATTCTTGTGTTACTCATGCATTTTCCACCTAACATCACTAATTCATGAACTCATAGAGTCTTACAACAAAAAATTTACTGGTTATCTGGAAAGTAGTCAAGGTGTCTCTTTGTTTAAAAAGCAGCTGAACATTAAACAAGCTTAATTTTTCGGCCTTTTTGTATTGATGCACATTTCCAGAGTTTATGACCACGCTCCTGAGAGTAATCAATATTAGAGACATTTTTATTTTTTTAAAAACAGAGCAGTCCAGGGTGCTAATAATTTTAGTGTCAGTTTGTCATTTTTATTCAGTGTGGTGATCTTTCTCTATTAATCAATAAAATATCTTACCAGTGAAATAAAAAATATATGTAGGAGTATAGAATGAGCGATTCAAGCATGGGATGTGATAAAAAAAAAATTCCTATTTATGATAAAGGTCTTTGTAATGTAATGCAATACAAATTCAAATTCACAAACAGATTTGCTCACTGAATCAAAAATATCCAAGACTACTTTAAAAGAACTTCAAAGTCAGGCTGAGACAGGTTTTAGAGATACAGTGAGTACAATATGAGAGAAAGTCAATGACTGATAACTTACAGTTCATTTTGCACTTCTAGGTGTGCTATCTGCTCCATCACACCACTTAGTTTCTTTTCATAGTCGCTGATTTCAGCAGCTGAATTGTCAATGATTTTATCTATGTAGTCCTTGCCTGCTTCCATGAATGTCTTTAGGTCATCCATTAAATCCAGCAGTGGTGGAAAAGCTTTCACTGGTTCCTTCACTATTTCAGACAAAGTGTCCATCATGCGTATAACATCATTGAAGATTTCGGGAATGTAGATTCTATCTAAGAAGTCAATTCCTGTCAGCTGTCTTCTCTCATGCAACTGAATTGGTTCAGCAACCATAGGTGACCCTCAGTGCAGGGCCTACATCATGCTCCTATAACCTGTCTGGTATTTTTCACGTACATTATCCTAGTGGATAAGTTTTGTTGTGGTCAAGACTTTATAAAACAATTGTTTTTCGTAGTTTCTATTATTGTGTTTTCTGTTTCCTGTTGTTTCCTATAGCGGTTGCTATAGCCCCTACAGGACTGTAATATAATCACCTTTTACTTAAAAATTATGATTTCATCAGAGTAAAGCATAACTGCATAAATACATCTCAGTTATGTTAATGAATGATATGACCACAATAACAAAACAGTATTCTTATGGACTAAGGATGCACACACACACACACACACACTTACAAATACACAACCACATCACATAAACACGGATGAAGAAGACGCACAAGGATAATGTTCAATTCCTAGCAATCAATTAGGAAAATTGGCAACCCTGTTGTGCTGCTTCACCGGGGGTCCTGATTTCACAGCCAGCCTCCGTCACGACTGCGTCAGCACTGATGAGCTCAGCCTTACCGTAGGGGAGGGGGGAGGGGGGGCTGGGGAACAGCGAAGAGAAGGGAAGAGTGAGAGTGAGAGAGAGAGTGAGAGAGAGAGAAGAAACGGGGTGTTGCCGCCTCAGAGACACACTCACGCATCACGGAGTAACAGCAGCAGGCTGAGAACAGAGCATCCCCCATACTTCTCTCTGGGAAATCCTGTTTGTTTTTTAATTATTGAAGCATTACAAAGACTTTTGTATTATTAATAAAATCTGAGAAAAACCGCACGAGCATAGCATCAGAGGAGCGGCTACTACAGAAAGCAGCGCCGAAGCTGAAGCGTTGAAGCAGACGGACATTGTTCAGCACCTTGGATAGCGACCATGGCTCCAATGGTGGAGGATGGAGCTCAGCTCGGTGAGTCCAAATCCTGCTCAAAACTTCACGGATATCGTTTTCATCGAGAAAACCCCACCGTGGATGTCTAAGCTGCCGCGTGACTCATCCTAAAATTGTTAGCTAGCACTGGCTGGAAGTGGCCAGAAGCTAATTTATGGATTTCAAATTTAGCTGACTTTCTAAATGTCGGCTTCTTCTTTTTTTCTTTTTCTTCTTCGTTGTTTGCTATTTTTGTAGGGCGTGTAACTAGTGTAAAGTGAATGGCTCGCGCAGTGTGTCGTAAAACAACGTGTTTGGGTGGACTTCATTCCTCCATTTTGCAGCTGGCCAAAGGGCGACAGCTAATTATCAGGAAAGGGTGGAGCTCATTATTCAGTGCGATATTAATGGGTGCAATAATGAAGTCACTATTTTTGCATTCTAGGTGTTACTACAACGCAGGTAAAGCCAGGAAAGCACCTGTTTCTTTTCTTTATTTTCCTCTCGGTTCAGCTGCTACCTCACTGCCCTCCCGTTGCCTCATCCATCTGTCTGTTGTTGCTGCCTTGAAAGCCATCCCACCCAGGGATGCTACTGGGCTGAAATATTCATGAAAAAAGCAGAGAAAACAATATGTATAAGTGCTGTGATCTAAAAGTGAAGTGAACTGCTTACTCGTGGATAAAGTGAATTTCGTTGTATTTTCAGATTATTACACAGTTGCCAGAGCAAAATCAGCCTACAATATTAAGAAACTATATGAATGGAAATCTCTGCAATATTATTAGATCACCCCAATCCCATAGAAGAAGATTACATATTAATTATTTAGGGTTAAGTGAGAAGGGAACTATATATTCTTATTGCTTGCTGTGTGTTAACAGAACACATTTGCTATACAATAACCCCAGCACAAAGGCTGTCTTAGGAAAGTGTGAATTAGTGATACTGTACTGATTCTCAAATTATCAAAAGCAGAGCCGTGATTGTGTTGACAATATGAAAAGGCAGATTTTAAAGATAAGTATCAGAGTGATTGATTACCACAACCACCACCTTGCCACTTCCACCTCTTCCTTCTTTTTATGGGCTGATCTGAGTGCTTTTCCACTATGTCGCCTGCTTAATTGCAGGAAATGGTATGCATTTTCTTCTGCGAGGCAACCCTTTTAAATCTGGTAGCATGACAAGGCAGCTTGATTGATGGTGAGTCACAGCTCAGCACTGCAAAACAAAGAACTGAAGCATTCACTTGTAAATATCTCTGTCTCCGGCAATACCATAAAAGGAAAACTGACAGGAAATAGGTCCCTAAATATGCCTTAGTAATCCCAATAGTAGTGACCATCATCCTTGATGAGTATGACTAAAGATATCTGCGTTATTAAGTACTGTTTCTAAATCAGGACCACCCAGCTGGTTGAAATAAGGATTTGCCCAAACCACATGTATTAAATTCTCACTGCAAATATTTGAATCTTCAACATTTCTGCCTGTTTCCTTGTAATAGTGTACACTGATCTTTATAATGCTTTTGTGACAATGATTGGATCTGAGTTTAGCTGTTTTTATAAAGCTGCTATGGAGAGATCGCCTTGTCACAAAAGACGTTGTGTAGTTTTCCCATAAGTTCATTATTTTTCCACCTGTTTCCTGTTCATAAAGAGTAACCATGTTTGGATTCTGAAAACAGTGATGCCGAGATTTGATCAGAGTTGAACAGATTGCGTTGTTCTCCCTCTGAGTCAAGGCTGCAGCTGCATTAGTCAGAATCACAAAATGGACTCACTTGCCTCGGTGTAACAATAAAATCTGTGAGATAGAAATTGTTTTACAGTTGCTGCTTAGTTTGTTAAGTTTTTATTTTTAATTTTACTTTGCTGAATTATTTTTCTCCATCTGTCCACCCACACCCCCGCTGTCCTTCCCTTCATTCTTTCCTCCCCCACAGTGGCAGTGCCAGTAGGTGTTGCTGTGGTGAGTGTCTTCGGCCTCGTATTCACTGTGTCAGCCTTTGCGTGGATCTGTTGCCAGCGTAAAAACACCAAGTCCCAGAAGACACCTCCGTACAAGTTTGTGCACATGCTCAAAGGAGTCGACATTTACCCAGAGAGCCTCAGTGGCAAGAAAAAGTTTGCTGCGCCTCCCACCACAGCAGCTAACGACACCAGTAAAACAGATGTCAATGGAAACTGCCACACCGCGCCACCAGTGAATGCAGCTGCCACAGACAAACTGGCATCAAGCCCAAATGGCTCCAGGCCAACTCTCCATCTGGACCTGGAGAAACGGGATCTGAATGGCAACTTTACCACTAAACCATTTCATCACCACCAGAAGCTGCGGAGCTCCCCAGATCTGGAGCTGCCTTCTCCCCATGCAGGGTTCACCCAGCCTGGTGTGATGGACCGCCGTGACCTGCCTTCACCATCCAGTACTCTCTCCAGCCAAGCACCCACCCCGGCTGTGGACAGGCCCCAGGGGGAAGACAAGGAGGCTGGACTAGGGACCCTCCACTTTTCCCTTGAATACCAGGAAGAGAGGAAGGCATTCATTGTTCATATCAAGGTACTGTATATGTTTAAGATTATTTTTAAAACATTTAAAGTAATACTTATTTTTAATACATACAGTCTTAAATACTTGATTGTTTTCACTTTTCTAGGAAGCCCATGGTCTGACTCCAACTGACGAGCAGTCGCTGACCTCTGACCCTTACATCAAGCTGACCCTACTGCCGGAAAAAAAGCACAGGGTGAAGACCAGAGTCTTGCGAAAAACTCTAGACCCCACTTTTGATGAGACCTTCAGCTTCTACGGCATCTCACTTGCTCGTGTGTCAGAGTTGGCCCTTCACTTCATGGTGCTGAGCTTTGACCGGTTCTCTCGTGATGAAGTCATCGGCGAGACCCTTGTTCCCTTGTCTGGGATCGACTTGTCCGAGGGGCGTGTCCTCATGAGCCGAGAGATAATCAAGAAAAATGTCAAGGTAAGATTTGGAACAAATGTTTGAAGCCTTAGTGTTGTATTTCATGTATAAAGTCATTCAGTGAGCTCAATTTTAATTCTACAACTGCTCTGATAGTGACTCAGCTTTTTTTCATCACACCATCTCTGTCTACACCACCACTCCCTAAAAGCATTACAGCAGAACAGCTTAGTCAAATTCAGCAAAGTAAGCTGATTACTTCCACTGTTACCATATTAATCAATGAATAATCTTAAAAGTCATTTAAATACTAAAATATAATAATATGTAAATCATTCAAATGCAAGCCCACCATTTTATCGATTCCAAATTCTCTTAATAAAAATGATTAATCTCATTCCGTGTGTGTGATCTCTATCTTCGATGGAAGTTTTAAATTAACATTTCATTGGTATATACCAGAGGAATAACTATCATAACAGCCTCTAGTTGGTTTAGAAATGATTTTAATATCATGTGAAACCAGAGGAGAAAGCAGAGAGGGTATATATCTGTGGAGAGAGAGATGAGATCTGTTACAGGAATATGGATTTGCAAGTTGACACTGAGCTGCTTTGGATACAAGGATGCTTTTGGTATTTATTGTTTACGTTTTTCATCAGCTTTTTTAGGGTTCGTTATTTTCTTACGTCATTTCATCTGCTCATTGCATTTAACAGCTGGAACTGCTTTACATGACATCCTCCCTACATACCTTTCCTTTAGTGCATCACACAGTTAAAACGGTAATGGCAACCTGTGAACCAGGCTATCATGGCGACATTTCCCATTCCACGAAGGTCAGACGATAACAACACTACATCATTATAGATCTGTGGGCAGGCGGTCCAGGCTTGCTGTTCCTGGCATCTGTGAGGACCACAAACATGCAGAAGTAATGTTTATAAGTGTCATTTAATGTATTGAGTACTTTGACACCCATGAGTACATTATGTCTTCATTTCCTCTAAATGCATTAGCCTAAATGATTCCTGGTTTGGCTAAATTAAATAAAAGTAAAAGGATATCCTTGTGCTTATCATTGGTCTGTGGTATAGTATAGAGCACCACTCTATAGACTGGTATTAAATGGTATGGCCATGCATGAGCATCTCTCATTGTGTAATTATAGACGTGTGAGGTGATATTGTGCTCTTCTAAAATGGAAGCTCTTTCCCTGTGTGGTAGTTGTGGATATGTTCATGCATATTTGTAGTTTCTCAAAAGGAATATGAGCTACGTGTAATGTCTTTAATGGTCTCTGGTACCATATCGTACTCTAGGGAAGTGCTAGGAAATGGAAGTCTGTGAAGTATAAAGGTTTTATCCCATCTCCACTCGTCTCTCTTCAAGAGGATAAGATTTCTTATCTCTCTTCTCTTCACCCCATGCTGAGACAAACTGTATTTCATCAATTCCATTTCTCATCTGGGTCCCAGAGGAGAGAAATCTCGCAAAGCTTTATAGTAAGGGGGAATAAGAACCTGTGAAATCAGCTAAAAATTAGTTTTTGAATTCATGAAATTGCTTTGCAGGTTATTTCTGGCTTCTTTTGCTGAAGAAAATCCTTAATCTCTTTCATTTATTTGCTATGCCGCAGCTGAACTTGTCAGAATGAGAAACATTTCATATGCAAATAAAAGGGCGGAGAACGCAGCTTGTTGGTCTTGTAACATGGATTTACAGTGCACAAAGGGACAATAATTAAACAGAACCATTTTCTCCACATCAGCATGAGACACGCATGCAGTTGTTTCTTAAAAGTTGCAGCCCATGCCTTACAGGGTGGTGGCTCTCTTTGTCTGTGTGACATAGATTTTGTCTCACTGCTTTGTGTAGTTTTGTGTATGTGTGACCACCCAGTAGTTTAAAGAATCAATACACCAGAAAATAAGAGACACAGGCATCACCAACATGCTTTCGCTCTGGAAGTACAGAAACAATAAATACATTAATACACAAATAAACAAACTAATTAGACTAAAAATAACAGGCAATCCTTTTGGATTTAGACCTGAACATCAGGTCATTGCTAGAAGTTGTCTGTGTGCTACTTCTCGTTGCTGTGGCAACCATGAGACTGCGAGCCTCTAAGGTGCGATCGCAACCATCTGAGGTGCCGACTCTCACGGGGCGCGGGCATGGATGTGTATGTGCATGAGCAAACTGTGACAGCAGCAACAAATTGTAGAGAAGATCGGGAGCTTCTCAGTGACACATTTTGTGTGTGTTAAATATGAAAATCTACCACATAAGCAGGTGATGATTATTTAGCCGGCAGTGTCTCAAGCTGTCAGGACTGGCACCATTTGCTGCACGGGAAGCAGCAGCAGCACCACAAACTGTTTTGTAGCTCGTAATTTTGTAGGTTATTCATTATTTAATAACTACCACGCCCTATTGTGTTAATTCTTTTAATACATACTAAGTGGATCCATTCTTCTGATTAATTTAACCTACTTAAATGTATTAACTTGAGAACCGAATAACAACTTTACAAATGTCTGCTTATTAAGTAGAATTGGAAAACATGAAAGGACAGGCTGGATTTAGGGTTTCTTTAGTGTAAGTTTCACTTACAAATGTTTGCTCTGTTTGCTCTGCCGATTTTTGCTTTTTTTTTTTAAACTTTATCCATTCTTCTCTTCTCCACAGAAATCTTCAGGTCGTGGTGAGTTATTGCTGTCCCTGTGTTACCAGTCCACCACCAACACTCTGACTGTAGTTGTTCTCAAAGCTCGCCACCTCCCCAAGACTGAAAACAATGGACCTACAGGTACACGGGCTTTTAACTGAACCAGTTTAATATGCAAACCATGTCCATATAACTGCAGGCTTGAATGTATTTCTTCTTCATAACGGTAAAGGGATGAAACCAAAATCATTTTGCTCTTCCTGCTGTGCATCCCAGACTGCTTTAGATGCTGTGATAGTTGCACTAATGGCACCGCCACCGCACCAAAGTAATCTGATCAGGATGTGATAGAGCACTTTAGTGACAAGCACACACACACACATACACACACAGTGTTTACACAGCCAGCCTCTTTTGTCCTCATCACTAACATCCATCATTTCCGCTCTATTGATTGCTGTATTGATCTGGTTTAGAAATAATGTGCCACTCTGCAGCTGCCGCAGGCATGGATAGTCGCTGTGGCTTTTCTTGCTCAACTCTTATCGTTCTTCTCCTCCAGATCCATATGTCAAGGTGAACATGTATCATGGAAAGAAACGCGTGTGCAAGAAGAAAACCCATGTGAAGAAAAGCTCGCCTAACCCGGTGTTTAATGAGCTCTTTGTCTTCGATCTACCCTCCGAAGAGGGCCTGAGGGACACCAGCGTGGAGCTACTGCTGATGGACTCAGACATGGGCAACTCACGCTGCCCCAACACCGTCATTGGGCGCCTTGTGCTGGGCACATCGGCGGCAGGTACTCCCGGGGAGCACTGGAGGGAGATCTGCGACCACCCGCGTCGCCAGATCGCCAAGTGGCATGTCATGTCAGAGGATTAGAAAATTGGGGTGTTGGTGGCTCCTGTCATCCATATCTGATCTGGTTCAACCACGAGAGGGACGGAAGGAGGATGGGTGGGATCCAACATCCTGCTTGCCAGTAACCAGTGGACTTAAAATGAGGGCGGGTTGAATAAGGGGGGAGTGGACTTTGATGTGTGTAGGAGGGGTTCATTTCAAGTGATGTCATCATTCAATCGTTCATTCATTCAATCACCTATCTTTGAAGTATTTGGGGTTCAGTGGGAGGACAGGGGCATGACAAAAGGAACCCCAAAGCTTTAAACGATTCCAAAGACTGTCACTGAAAATCACCTGGAAACATGCAGCATCATCTACATGCAAGCAACCAATTGTCACTGTAGCCGTGTGCAGTGCAGAATGTCTTTAATGTTGCTATTACTCTTCTTCTTTTCCTCTTCTTCTTCTTCTTCTCTTTCTTCAGCTCTTCCTCCTATAAATAGTAACCTATATTCCATCATATGAAAACCAGAATGAACCACATCTGACACAGCTGTAAAAAAGTGGATTATTATTAAAGTTTATTTTATAATGACAATGTTTTCATCATAAAGATGTAGACTGTTTTTATTTATCTTTTTTTTATTTGCACTCTTGGTTTGTTGAACATGTTTTGTAAGTATAAGTGGTATTTCATATATCATTTTCTTAAGTGCAAGAAAGCCTAAATTAGGTGGTTGGAGAATAGATTGGAACTGACTGTCTGCATCGGGGACAGTAATGTGGATGCATTTACACACGTGTGAGAGGGTGCGCGTCTTTCGAATAAAGTGTCCTGACACCACTGTGTGAGTTTGTGTGTGTGTTTGTGTGTTAAAGAGATGGGAGCCGCATAATATTTACGTTGTGTTTTGTCCCCTTTACTGTGAGCACAAAGACGGCTGAAATGTAAATGTATGTACTTATAAAATATGGCAAGTTCTGAGAAAGAAAACGAGTTTGATTTTTTTTTCTTTTTTATTTAACTGTCAGTGTGTTATTAAAAATACATTAACACCACTTCTATAAAGGATTTCAAGGGTTGAGTCTGATGCAAGAAACTAAGGTAACAAAGTTAAACATTCTTATTATTTTCCTGGCAACAGCCACCATCTCCACAGAAAATCTGTCTAAGCTAAAAGCTTCTTTAAAATTATACTACTACATTACACAGTCTGTGCACAGATGTGCGCATCACCTGCCCCACCTCTAGGGATGACATCATTCGGCTCAATTCCAAATCTGATGATGTAATAACTGCTGAGTGGCTAAGTGCTTGGGGATGAAGTCATCATGTCTGAATTTAATATCAGCTAAGTGGTTCAACAAGAGGACAGCTGCCTCAGCATGCTACTCCCCTCTTTTTCCCTTCCTTTCATAAAATTATAAATTCAACTGCAAATCTAAGTCTTTAAAACTGTTATTCCTCTATTTCTCCTCCCATCCTGTAGTCTGTAGTCTTGCACTGAGTTGCATCAGTGTCTGTTGGTCTGTCCCCTTGCACTTCTTCTTCAGTGCTTCTAACACTGTAGCTGGTTCCTATTGTAAACACCTGTCTGTCATTATTTAAGAACTCAAGGTTATTTTGTGCAAGATACCGAATCCATGCTATCCTCGTATTCTCAGCTTTTCTAGCTATACAGTTACAATTAAGAAGGTGATTGGCTGATGCTATATATATGTGTGTGTGTGTGTGTGTGTGTGTGTGTGTGTGTGTGTGTGTGTGTGTGTGTGTGTGTGTGTGTGTGTGTGTGTGTGTGTGTATTAATAATATGATTAATATTATACCTTGCTACATGGTACAACTCATCCAAGAAGTCTTGCCTCACTTTCCAGTGTTTTAGTTTTAATTAGGACTAATCAGCTACTAGCCAGTATTTTAGTATCTCAGCTAGTATGTTTATCTATGCATTGCATAGTTTGTCAATGCAGGTAGTTAGCCAAGATTGTCCACATTAGTTGCTAACTTCAGTAATTTCATATAACTAAGGTAACTTTTGGGTCCAAAAACAAACAAACATGGTGGTAGCAACACATGGACACTGAAGATTCAAAATGCGTAATCCAGTAGCAACCGTGGCTTCATAACTTTGACTTCAACCAAAGGAAGAAGCAGATAGATGGCCACAGGAGGTTGAGACAGGAGTCAGGCCACCTGACTGCTGCAGAGTGATGTGTGGAAAGTGATCACATAAGACCATTCTGACATATGACTAAAAGAAGTGATCGGGGGAAGAGATGAGTATACGGCTAAAGTTAGTTTAGGAGTGTGTGAGATGAGTTTATGAATAGCTGACGTGTGTGGGTTTGCAGACAGCTGCCTGGGTGTGTATATTTGAGTGTCAAGAAGACAAAGTAGTGCAGTGAAGAGGCGGAAACATTGAATGACTGAGATATGATTTCTGCAGGAGAATAGACAAGAGAACTTGAACAATGACTTGAACTTGTGAAGGACAGAAAAAGCAGTTCTCAGAGAAAAAACTTTTATAATCCACTGAAGAAAGGAAGAAATTCCAACCAGATTAGTTGTCTATAAATTATAAAGTTTAAATTGTAGCATTTTTATAAAATACTGTGAAGTGATAAGAAAAAAATTAATCTTGTAAATAACTGAATTTTCAGCTTAAACAAAAACACCAATAACACACGTCTCATTTCATGTTCTTCATTTTTGTTTCATTTCCATTGTATTTCTGAAGTCAATCTTTCTTTCTTTTTCCTTTTATCATAATTACAGACAAGCAATTACATTATAAATTGCAAAAACATTACCAACACTTTATTATTCTACATGCAGTAATCCATATTAAGCATTGTAACAAATATACCTTTCCCACCCTTGTTTTGCTCCTCCAATAAAAAAGTATCAAAATACTCTTTCATTATGTCAACAAAGCAGCTCATATAAGACATTTTAACTGTTATGATTTGTTTATTTATGTCCCAAACTATCCAGCTAGTCTGCATCAGATCAGACATTTAATCTCATGCAACATTTCACTTCAAGGTTGCTCTATTGTGATGACAGCAGAGGAGAGATGGCAGACGTGGCTGACACTGTAGAGAGGGAGCTTATTTATATAACCTGTTATCAGTGAGGTAGCTTTACCTGAGGTAGAGAGAGACGAGAGAGTACAAAACATATGATGGTGAAACTTCAAAGCAGAGACTACAGTCTTACATAACATCCTAGTCAAAGTATTTCTTGAACTAACGTAACGTTAATAATTGCTGTTGAGACATTCATTCTCACACCCAGAGAGGAAGGAGCTGTTGTTACTGCAAGAGAAAAAATGTAGATACAAGATAGCAGAATTATCACTACTGCACTTAAAAAGGTAGGATTTGATACTTTTTAAATATTCCAGCTAGGTTGCTGTAGAGACCACTGTGGTTTACACCTCATTGTTCTTATTGGTCTCTATCCATCATTCTGTTATGAGATACAATATTTCTGTGTGGCAGAAATAAATAACCCCAGAGCCACTGTGTCATCTCTACCACCCCATAATAAAAACAAGTAGAGGAACAAAAACCCAACACTCAGGTACCTCTGACAGAGGTGAATCTTTTTTCATCAGTCACGGCTTTTTCCCTCAAAAATATGATTATGAATTATTACTTCATCCCGAGTCTTTTGTTTTTCAGCTTCAGAAAGTTTGTTGCTTTTTTGTGAAGTGATCAAAAGGAAACTTTGTTCATCCTTCCATTTCGTCAGTCACAACTACATAATATAGTTAAGATGTAGATGATATCCAATAGATGGATGACTTATCATCTCCCTACACTGTGTCTCAAGCTTCATAAGAGGACAGAATAATAAATCACGTCTTGATGCGTAGGGAGTCAGCATAAGCGCAACGCGTACTGTATTACATATTGTGATATCAACTGATGTTTGAGATTTTCAGCATAAACTGATGCAGAAAAGTTTCAAAGGTGCATTAAAATTGACCTAACTACAGTCAATAACCTGTCTAATCCTCAAATCCCCATTGCTTCATGTGTTCCCCGCAGAGCTAAGATGAAACCCATCCATTAGATTAAGAGCAGGGATTCTCTAAAGGAACAGTTCAGCGCAAAAGTAACTTTGTTGTCATCTTTTCATGTGTATAATAATAGCACATTATCTTTTGTGATGCTAACATTGATGCTAGACTAGACAGTGGTAATGATATTCGGTATTAGACCCATTAGAAGGAGTATCTTTATAAATATCACACTTGTTGTTGTGTTCCTAATTGTGATATCATTGTGTCTGATCAATGACCTTTTTCAAAAGGTGACTGGACAGGTTGCCTGGAGAGAGGCAATCTCCATCCACTCATCCATGATCTTCTGTTTATCCAAAGCCAGGTTCTTGCTGGCAGTAGGCTAAATAGGATATTCCAGACATCCTTTCCCAGTTACTCTTGGGGGAGGTAATCCTGTCTCCAAGCAATCACAGTCCAAATCAAACTGACTGCAATCCTTTAAGACAGATTGGTAAATATCTGCAAATAACTGTGATCTAATTCAAATGCAGGCAGTTCCATTTAATCGAAGCCTGAACACAACGTGTCTGTCATGCACCTCTTTGTAGTTGTAGACTGGAGTCAAATGATTACCAGGTTATTCGTGTTCTAGTTACATTCCTATACAAAAGCAAGGTTGCCAAGTGCCTATGTCATTTTGCAGTTGAATCGCCATCTTGCAGCAACTATGTCTCAATATCATAGTGAATGTGAATTTCTGTTTATATCCAAGGCAGCAGATTCACAATTTTCACTGATTTATCATAGTCGGTTGCTGTATATTTACAAATAGATTGCATCTAATTGTCAATTGTCTTTCAACTGCAAACTGGTGGCAGTCTGAACGCAAACAGACTGCATCTTATTTCTATTATAATCTTGATACACCAAAGTATTTCGAAGATAGCAACTGATAGAAAAGCAAATGCAAGCTCACTTCCCACCATTGCATGAGTTTTGGTTGCCTTCTCCAAACGCTGTTTTTCTCTAGTGTGACTGTAGCATAAAGGCTAACAAAGGTCAGTTGCACCACATCCCCTTCACCACAGTTACCTACAGATTTATGTTTAGGTCTTTCTCCTTATGGGCCTTTGCTTAATGCATGGTTTGGTTTGGGCTTAGGCATAGCTTTATTCTTTGCTAATCCAATTAGCTTCTGATTGATCCCAGTCTATACAAACTACATACTATTTAGTTGTGGTACTATAGGATAAAAGTTCAGCCGTGTTAACTTTAGTAATAAGGATTAACTTTTACTGTTTATCTCTGTGCTCAGCTTGTGTTAAGGTTCATGCAGTCTGAGTCATGACCGTGTTTATACTATACTCCAGAGCCTTTCTAATCTTTCAGCATGTTCCTCTTTCAAATTACCTGTCTGTGTGGAGAAATCTGTCCCTGGTGCACCGTGGGATGGAGGGGATGAGTCATTGTGCAAACGACTTTCAGTCATGCAGACATCAACAATTAAACATGTTTCACTGAGACTCTTAGGTTTGTCCTGCAGGTGCTGCTTGCATACCAGAATTTATCCCAGACAATTTTAGTGCATATTCCAGACAACCGAATCATCAACTATAGACTGATAAAAAAGAAAGCTGATCATCCACATCAGACCTGATATTTGTGTCACAACACATATAAACAAACAGACACTAATTACCTCATTAAAATGGGGAATAGAGATTGGCTATAAGTCAGGCTGTGAGAGCTAAAAGGAATGATGCCATTAGAGAGGAAAGGCTTGGCATTGGTTAATGGGAATAAACAATAACTTTCTGGGAGTAGAACATGTGGCAAACTCAGTGCCTTCCTAATTAAAGGTCAGTTTTAGACTCTTTAGACATTTTTGTTGTTGCTAGTAACATTTAATTAGTTAGTTTGATGACCCATGAATGAAAGTGCTTCGTTTGAATATACCAATTAATTTGTGATGGGCACTATTCTTTGGAAGGCTGAAAGGCTGCAGGCTTTAATTTCAAGCAGCAGGCAGTCTCACTGATTAACAACTATGGAAGGAGGAATTAATCAGCTGATTTTGTGTTTGGTTAGAATGCATGCTGGTAACTTCAGGTCCATTGTCTTACCCAAGGACATTTTTACATGAGAAGGTGCTGGGGAACAAACTGACAACCCAGGAATTAGTAAACAAGCGTCACCTGAGCCATAACTACTGTGACCAATGGATCAAACGTATGGCTGCTGTCAGTCTTTTAGACATTTATTTGTTAGCATGCACTAATTATGCAAGTCCATATAAATCGATACAAAATGTTGAACAATCTGAGGGAAATAGCCTGGTAAGACTTCATATAAATGATGCAAAGGCAAGCCAGCAGGTACCTTTCTCTGTGGGAACATGAACAGTGCCAAAGCCTACCATGAACTCTGTCATCACTTTCCCATAAAAATACAGACAGACATGGCACGTACAATTTCAAGACTCCCTAAAATCAGGCCCACGATGTTGGCCTAAAATAGATTACAGTACAAAATAGTCAACAGCCTCAATTCACATACATTTGTAGCGCTGTGTAAAACTTTTAAGTATTTAATTTTTTAAGTATCGTAGGTCACTATAGGAAAAGTCATAATTTAAGATGGAAGGAATGATCTTTATGTTTTATTGTTTTAAATTACCTAAATCAACATTTACTTAGTGTCTCAGTATATGATAAATTCATGTTAGCATTAGCTCATCATTTCTGTCCTTTCTTCCAATAATGACCATGTGTATTTTCAAAAGACCAAAAGGTCAAACTCAAGCTTTACCAAAGTGTGGTGTGTTTTTATAGCTTTATTTTTAAACAGAACTGGCAGGGAATACAGTGCAGTAATGTGCTTGACCTATAGCACTCCCTCAATAAAAAAACAATCCAGACAAAACACAGAGTGCTGAAGGTTAGAGTTTATTAACTGTAGCCTTCACCATTCGAACCAATCAAAACTACGCCAGGGGCATTACAACCAAAGAATTATCAAATAAAGGATCCATGCGCGTTACCATGGCAACAGAATGAAGGCCACACGTTCTCTCTGTGAGAAAAACAACCAGCTCCTGTTAGGTCTGAGAGACCCAGCCTGTAAAGCTAAGACCACCTGGGGGCTGGAGAACGTGTCACTGTGTCTCTGTATGATTCACAGACACAAACAAGAGGTTAAAAACAGGTTCGCTGATCTCTTGCCTTGACATTACCTTTGCTGTCATGGCAACAGAGCGCTGTAGTGCTTCCAAGGCGGAGACCATGGAGAGGATAACAAATGGGGGATGATATTTTGGAAGAGACGGAGGAGGAATTTTTAGCAGGAGGCAGGAGATTAGTGAAACTGTTGACGGTTACTTGCAGTTCAAATTTGACCCATTTTGACATTTTACAACAGTGGAAAAAACAAACAAACAAAAAAAGCCCTAAATGTCATCCTTTTTGCTGAAGTTGGAAGACTTTCTTTTCAAATGACCCAAAATACACAACTATTAAAATATTATAAGTAATTGTTGTTGAGGTGTAATGGATTTTTGTACAGTGAGACTGATCCTGATCACTTTTAAAGCTTATCTCTTAATACTGATTTTAAATCAATTAGTGTGGGTCAAGTCAAGGAAAATGAGGGATTTAAATAATCTTGAAACTTTGAAACGGTACATGTCATGTGTTTATTTTTGTAGGACAGTCGTGATAGAGTTCGAGAGGGAGATTGACAGTGCCATGACCACCTTTGCCTATATTCATGCAAAGACAGGCACTAGCTAGTCGCTGAATTAGTAAAAGCTTCATTTGCATTTTCATGTTTTATGTTTCAGGTGTTATATAATTAGTAAATGTACAATAAGATTATTGCGATAATTTCTTTGCTATGATGACTTTTTAAGATATAAAAGATAATGTTTGATGGTTGTTGGATATATAAAGTTCAAAATCCTAAAATGTTCTTTCCATTTTAAGTTTCAATAAAATGCAATTAAAATCATTATGGCTGTTATGTTTTTATGTCTTAGGGAAAACAGGACATGATATTGTTTGATAGTAGACATTTGTCTCTGAAAATGACTGTAAAACCTACAAAATAAAACACTGCTCCTGCTCTCATCCATTTATTAATGTCAGAGAACCTGTTTAGGCACCAAAATAGTTCAAAATAGTTCAAAATAAGGAACAGATACCTAAGACGGAAGTATCGGCCAAAATTGATGCAGCTCACACTGTGAAGGTGTGGTATATGAACAGCACTAAGGGTTAAACAGAGGTGGGAAGGAAAGGCTGAGACATTACAGCTTTGCTCAGTCATGCTGGCGAGAAAGGAGAGGGAATGGAAAAGAGCCAGAGTGAGATAATGGGCATGAAAAGAAAAGGCTGGCATGACTGCACTGATAAGTGAAGGTTCACAGTTCATAAAGTCTATTCCTTGTTTTCACAGAAGAACGGAGAATATATGTTGAGGTGTGAAAGAAAGTCAAATATGTATGTCCAGTGGAACTGCAGGCAGAGTATGTGGGAGGTTTATTGAAGGAAAATAGAATGAGAAACACAAATGAAAGGATTAAACAACAACATTCCAGCATTCCCCTGGGTTCAATTTATGACCCTGCTGATCTATGACTGCAGAGACCCAGGAGACGGAGACAAAGAGAAAGAAAGGTGAGTAGTCACAACTGCGTCTTCTACTGTTCACAAAACAAAAGCTCGGGGAGCAGGAAGGTCTTTATGGCGAGGGAATTCTGATGGACCGAATGCTATAAGTGCAAGATGCAATAGCTGCAACACATGGCAGTTTAACATGTATGACTTTATATAGTTATGCAGCTCCACAGTATTCTACAAGTAGTCTAAAAAGGTGCAAAACACAGAATTTTAGCTTGAGGATGAGCAAACTCTAGATTTGTTTCAGAAATAATGATCAATTCTGTGCATCAAGTATGAATGCTTCTTTAAAACAAATAGTGTACTTTCTACACTGCACTGCACAGCTGATGTTTTTTTTCTAGACCTCTTGCCTCAGGCTACATTCTTGTTTCATTTTGGGAGTTAGGAAAGTTATCTTCATGCTTAGATCTCACAGCACTCCCCGAGTCTGGTCTGATTTTACTGTACTATCAAGGAGTTTGAGACAAGTAATAAAGATGAAATATAATTTTGGGCTAATCATTTGTCTACTCTACTGCATATGATACATTCAACATTACAACAGTAAATCCTGCTATGTAGGATCATAGCACTGCTCAGTTAGAATGGATTGTAGAAAATCCATACAATGCCTGATGATGTGTGAAGAAATGTGTGAATGCACTCAGTAGTAGCTGTTGAATTATTCAGAATAAGCTATTGTAGACATTCATCTCTGAGCAAAAATGAAAAGCCAAATTTGTTTTGTGGATTAAATCTCCAGTCTGCCACTCCATCATTTTTATCACCTTGTATTTCCACAGTCGCTGACAGAGACAGAGGAAAGGTGCGGCTGATGGTCTGCAGAGAAGCGGGCAGAGGAAGATTACAAGAGCAACCAGACAGTGAGAGTACTGGAGTGATGGGAATTTCATGTGTTGCTAACCTGGACTTCACCAGTATGTCTCCTAACAGGGATCAACAGCTGAACTGTATTCTCAGATACATATTGATGCAGATGCATTATGCATGTGTCATATCGCAAATATATGTAAATTGCAATCGGCATTTGTGGAATTTATTTTCGGGTGTTCTTACAATCATTTACTTTGAGACAGTGACTCATGCATTTGAAGAAGCATGTTCATAAAGGAGGAGAATTTTCAAATGTGGTAAAATGATCATTTGCTAAATCAAACCAAGTAGATTTGGTGCCTAAAAAAAAGTCAAACAATACAAAATACAAAAAGTAGAATACAAATCCACTGACTCAAACAGAAGCCTGCTGAGTAAAAGTCTAGTGACAGCTGGCCTCCATTAATCTAAATGCCTTTTTAATTGTGTGGAATCGTGCTTGTGGAGAAAGAAAATGTGTTTCTTTGTTACTCAGTTTTTGTAAGAACCTAATTGATCCCAGAGGAAAACATCCTTTTGATTTTCCCATCCCACTTCCTACACCTCCTTCCTCTTCTTCTTTGTATTTCTCTCATTCAGCCACTTTCTGTGAAATTCCTTTTTAAAAACAGATAAAATCTCTCCACTTGCTCGTTGCTTTTTCTTTCAGATGCTACTCTTGTTATGCTCTTTTTGTACATTCCCTGTGGCCAGCAGTGGCTTGCCATGAAGAGTTATCACTCACTCAGTCCCATCTACACACAGACACACACACACCCTTGATCCCTGCTCCCTATTTCTCATGAACGTAGTCTTCTGCCATGTTGTTAAACTGCAGAGCTCAAATATCCTCACTCACTCCAACTTCCACCCTTTGTCATTTTTTTCATCATATTTTTCCGTCTGACTTGATCTGATCCACACACACTCACATCTGCACACATCATCTCAAGATAGATGAAGAAACAAGTACAACATATCTTTTTTTCTAAATTAATAATTACAATTTTTAATATGCAATAGCCGATTACACTCTTAGATGCCACAACATGAATGCAGTGCATAAAGGGGAATTCATTTTGACCTCCCTTAGCCCTTTTTCATGAGCCAGCGTTCTTCAAATGGGATGCTCCGGTCCAAACAGCCAGTGGAGCTTTTTGAGAGCACAGCCGGAGTTATGATGATCATATTCGGGACATCCACCCTCACTGACATCAAACAGGTTCAAGATTAGAAAAAAAAACCCTGTTTGAAACAAAGAGAGTAATCTGAGCTTGGATTACTTGCACATACATTAACCTCATAGTTTGAAACTTTTGCCGTGTTTAATTTGAGTAGTTTGATGAAAGGCATAATAACCTTCAACTCCTCACTGACTGTACAATTACAGTGCTGCAAATAAGACGGATAATCTGCCTTCTTTCAGTTAACTAGATGGAGCGTATTTCCTTGTGATTTTCACGTTGTCTGTAATGAACTGCCTTTAGAGAACAAATTAAACTGACTGGATGAAACGATTAAATATTCTTTCTAGTTCAGCAAGTGTTAGTGTTTTGTTGATCATACAGACATTTTGGGTGGAAGTTAGACGTTTCGATGTTTTATTGCTTTGCCTAAATGTGAGCCCTATGATAGTTCAAAAGAGAACCCAAGTGCATTACATAAAGGATTTGTTTCAAGAGCAGAAAACTAGCTTTAATAACCGATACAAATCACACAGCAGGGAAAGAACTGCACAGGGAACAGACACAAAGCACAGCAGGAAGATATAAAAAACTAAACAAGACACAAACAAAAATGAAAAGGAAAGGAGATTAGACTGTACATCACATTCATGCACATATATAAAGAAACGAGCCGGAGAAAGCAAGACAAAGAAAACAGACACTGAAATAGAACATGGGGCTGATTGCATAAGAACATGCAGGTGAAAGGAATTAAGGCTGAGATGAGACAAACACAAGTACAACCCCCCACCCCCCCAAAAAAACAACCAAAAAAAACCCCGAATGGATTAGGAGACACACACTGGAGACATTTACATGAATCCTAATATACACAATCTATTTGGTTTGCAAACACCAAGTGGAATATAAATAGTCCACAAAAACACCTCTGTGAGAACACAGAGGACAAAAATGTAGGGTTTCAGAGGGGTGGAATAAAGCTTTTCACAAGCCAATCAGAATAAAGGTTGCACCATGTAAATGGTCTTGGGAGCTTGAAAAGAAGGCAACTTTTTTATATTTTTGAAGTTTCTCCTCTCCTCTAATGTTGTGCTATGCATTTGTAGAGCTGCGGCTTAGTTCATCCTATGTAGAGCTCAGGGCATCCCTCACTGTACTCTGCTGTGTTGTTTAGCCTGTATCACTGCATTTAAAGGAGAAAGGGACCGTGACTTGGCTGCCTGAGAAACTACAAAGACATACTATGCAAACGATTCAACCACATTACTTCTTGGCTGCATGTTTTGGTGTTCCTATTTTTAATCAAATCAAATGGATGTAAGCTTCTGCCCTCTTACATCAGAGAGTTAATCACAAAACCTTTTAAACCACGTATTTACGTATGTCACGCTTTTCAGATTAACTGCTGTGGATGTAAACAACAGATATGAGGAACGCTTTTGTTTTAAAAATAAAACAGAATACAAAAGTCAATGATGCAGTAAGTCCTTGACACAAACCCACACCATAATAGACCCCATTGTTAAATTACAATATGATCAGGGTTTTTAGCATCCATATCCATAGAATACATTTGAAGATATATACATATTATTAAATGCAATTACATTAATTGACTAAATGGAGAAAAATTTTGTATCAGTGCTACACCACTGATAATAGGCGTAATATCTTTTTGGATGGTCTTTGAACCTCACTTTTGCTCGATATATCTTGGAACTCACATGTTAGCATGTTCCAGAAAAATCCAGGAAAAACAGGATTTATTTTGTTCTCAGGTAGAGCCATTCAGTCATCACTAGCAATCATACAGAAAAAGACTTTAAGCTCAGTTCCACCATCTTGAACAGCTAACTCGGGGTTTGTTGGTCTGCTAGAACATTCCAAGTGGTAAATCTGAATTAAAGTGACATTCCATAAAAAAACAATTTACCTTGATTTAAAAGTTCAATTTTTACACATTACTATAACTTAACTTAATGAAATTATTTGCCTCAGTGTCATAGAGTTGGGTTTTCTTTCCTGTGTTGAGATGAAAGGCTCTTTGGAGTCCATGGCTGCCAGGCTCAGTGGATTAGCAGCTGAAGCATGCAGTCATTGCAGTTGGTACTGAAGAGGCTGTTTGCATGCACATAGCTGCTTGGGCCACAGCTTTATTTGCATATCAAAGATTCAAAGTGAACACAACTGTTCACTTTTAGACTTTTATCTCTAACAGCTGAGGCCAGAGTAAAACAAATATTACACTTCTAACAAATTGTTTGTGTGGCTGGATGGTTCAGCCTATTTACAGTTAGCTATTACTCCAAAACAAAATCCTCTATGGGTAGACGTCAAGCCTGCAAACTGAAGCCAATTTACTTCTTTTGAGATTCTATTAACTCTCACTCTGACACTACTAATCCATCCTCCTCTGCTTCTTGTTCTCTCTATTTAGAAGTGTCGACCTGGATTTGAGAGGGTAAGTGTGGGCTAAGAACTGCAGCGACAGCAGAGACAGGCAGCTGCTGTGGGCATAGCAGAGGGTCAGTGCTGGTTTGTCTGAAACACAGATGACATTGACAGCAAAGACAATGTGACCGGCTGGTCATACAAAAACACTGACAGTTCAGCAGACCTATTTTGAAGGGTCTGATAGAGAACTGAGTTATTAGTCCCAGGTGCTGTCCTCTGCCTTCTAGCATTCTCAGTATGCTGTCATCAGCCATTGTAATCAGTAGTAGAACACAACACAGATTTAGTGGTCATCTAGCAGATTTGTTAAGAAATATGCAAAAGGCTAACTTTGTTTTTGACCCAAGCCATATTTTCATAGTCCTAAGAAAGTCCTGTTGTTGCCTAGCTACATTCAGCTGCTCCCTTGTCACCTCTCATGGTAAGAGAGCAGCTGAGTTTTTCTGCAATGCCAAAGGGGACTTGTATCTCCATCTGGGATTGAACAAACAACCTTTCACTTGCCATGCAAAAGTGTTGAACTCTACATCATTACACTGTGCAAAGTGATGTCAGACTGACGTATTTCATAAATCATTTTTAAACATACAATTTTGGCCCACTGAAGGGGTTGTTTTGTAACGTCAGGTTACTTTTTTGTACTTTTTCGACCTCCGTGTGCGGGCTATTTAGTGGTAGTTGTTGACGTCTTTTCAATGTCAAACTTAGACTCATTTTAGATGTTGTTTTTATAATGCTTTTACATGTATAGGCTCTGTAGTCACATGTTTCCAGAGGATGGAGGGAATGTTTTCTGTACAGAAACAGTTTTGTGTGAAGGAATGCATAGTGATCAGCGGACATCTCCAAAATGGCGCTGGGGTCTTGAACTAAAACAAAAGCAAGCAGCTGGTGGATTTTGAGCAGAAATGTCCCCAGCTTCTTACAGGTAAAGACAAGAACTGATGAGCAGATAGTCCAGTTCCTACATACACACTTGAAAAAACTTCTCGTATTTTCCATCACAACTTATCTTAGTCCTGCTACCGATCACAAACACACTCACTTCCTCTTACAAAGCTCTTCACAATAAGACAGGATACCAGCTTCACTAAAATAAAAAGGAATCATATATAATGCAAATGCTCTTTTAAACTTGTTAAAAACATTGTACTCCTTTTAAAATTAATTCCAAAATGTTTCTAAATACTTTAACCATTATTATTTTACATTGTAACATGTAAAAGTAGCAGGATTTCAGTGTTTTTAATAGTTAAATGAAAGTTTTAACCTGGTTACAAAAAATAAGTTGATTAATTTAAATAAATAAACCATCCATCCATCCATCCATTCGCTTCCGCTTCTCCTTTTCAGGGTCGCAGGGGGCACTGGAGCCTATCCCAGCTGTCATAGGGCGAGAGGCGGGGTACACCCTGGACAGGTCGCCAGTCTGTCGCAGGGCTAACACACAGGTACAGACAACCATTCGCGCTCACATTCACACCTAGTGGCAATTTGGATTTTCCAATTAGCCTATCCCCACAAGCTGCATGTCTTTGGACGGTGGGAGGAAGCTGGAGTACCTGGAGGGAACCCACGCAAACACGGGGAGAACATGCAAACTCCACACAGAAAGACCCCGGCCTGATGTTGAAATTG
This sequence comes from Copadichromis virginalis, assembly GCF_057382275.1. Classification (NCBI taxonomy): domain Eukaryota; kingdom Metazoa; phylum Chordata; class Actinopteri; order Cichliformes; family Cichlidae; genus Copadichromis; species Copadichromis virginalis. Next base: position 50,893,882 of record NC_140620.1, read on the forward strand.
AACTCAGGACCTTCTTGCTGTGCGGCAACAGTGCTAACCACCGTGCCACCGTGCTGCCCTATAAATAAATAAACCAGTTAAAGAAAAAATTTAAAATTAAAAACAACAATACCCCCCCCCCCACACACACACACACACACACACACACACACACACACACTTGTACTGAATAAATCAATAGGTAAACATAACCCAAAAAAAAATTGAGTTCAAAGTTCAAATGTTGAATGTCATGTTGACGTCCAGGTTTGGTCATGTTGGACGTCCAAATTGTGGACCTGGTTTGGATGTTGTATAGATGTCCAGAATTGATCAAGAACTGATGGACTAGATATAGACGCGATCAGCACATCTATCCGATGTCCAATGTTTAGTGGGCTAGTCTTAACCAAACCTAAAAAGACCTCTATAAAGGACACTGTATAACCTGTATATTGAATGTAGCAGATTCATCTCTAACTGGGAACTCAGTGCTTTTTACTACAAGGCACATTCAGCCATCTAGTATGGAAATTTAAAGTTAAGCACTTTAAATGCTTTAGTTTAATTTCATTTTTGGATGGACCTTGGATCAGATTTATTGTATCTGTAGAGTGCAGAGTGAAAAGTATAAGACCCAAGGAATGGCCAAGTCTAAAGATTTTGTGTTTTGTTTTCCTGTATCTGTGTTTATTGACTCAGACACACACACATGCACACACCCATTCATGCATACACACACAGAGAGAAGAGCTGTAATGTGCTCTAATTATCTAGTTTCTTCACCTACAGCTGCTTCTTAATAACTCTCCCCTGGAGAGCATGGAGGCTATCGACCGTTGGACACAATAATGGAACTCATCTCAGTCTTACAAATATGTAAGGAAACGTAAGGTGGAAACATTGAGATTAAAACATCTCATCAAGGCCTCCTGAAGAAATGATCATGTCTACAGTAACACTTTTTTGACACGTGTTCATGTATTTACACATCTGATAAGATCAAAGAGCACTAAGAACAGAAGGCTATGAAATCAAATATCAAGTTGATTTTGACATCATGTTGCTTCTATTGATATTTGCAAAATCCAAGTTTGGACAAATTGATTTTTGGTTAGTTTTTTAATGTAATATTCATTGTATCACCTTTGCCTCAAAAGAAATATTTTTTGCTGATGTTGCCTGACAGAAAAAATACTTCTGTGCATAGTTTGAAGTTCTCTCTATGTCTACATGGGTTTCCTTTGGGTGCTCTGGTTCCCACCCACAGTCCATACATCCATACATCTAAATGGTGATTTTTAAATTGACCGTAAATATGGATGCAAGCATGAACATCCTTCTCTCTGTGTTGGTCTTGTGATGAACTGGTGACCTGTCCAGGTGAAACACACACACCTCTTCCCCAATTTCAGCAGCTACAGGCTGCAATTTTCCTGTTTTTAAATTCAAATTCAAATGCATTCATATAATTTTACTTATATAGCACCAAGTCACAACAACAGTAGCCACTTCATATTGTAGGGTAAAGACCTACAATATGAAAAAACTTCTTTAAAACATTAAAGTTTTGAATGGACAGAGTGGGGTGAGATCAGAAATATTTTTCTTTAGCCGGCTAAAAAAATGTGAAATATTTCAGAATGTGTGCCATCAACAAAATCCCTTGCAAATAAACAGAAAATAGGTTTAATATTTGGGGCAAGCTGATGCAGCAGAGAAACAGTTTCTAATTATTGTATGACTCAGTTATATTATTCTTAATATCTTTTTTATTATTATTATTATTTAATAAGGAACGTAAGATAAAAACAACCTATGAGAACACAAATAAACCGAAATAAACAAGTAATCAAAAATAAACAAACGGGTGTACCATCTAGTCATATATACATATATACACACATATACACATGCATATACATATACATATACATACATATACATACACACATATACATACCTACATGCATACATATACGCCTATACATACTTACATACATACAGACATACACATATATACACATAGCAGTTCGAAAATATAGCATACAGAATTACAGAGATTCAAACAAAATCGGGTCTCCTTGACGAAATGTAATGTTTCCATTTATCCCAAATCTCAATGAATATGTCATATTGAAATCTGTTAAAGAAGGTAATTCTTTCCATTTTAAACAACCCATAAACAGTCTCATGCCAGTCATTTAGTGATGGAATTTTCACACTTAGCCATTTCTTAGTAATAGTCTTTCGGGCAGCCAGACTCAGAATACCATATAACAGCTTGGACATTTTATCTGCATTCGCTGAATATAAATATCCAGATAACAGTTCATCCCAATTAAAGGGGAGTTGCATACTAAAAATGATCTGTAACTCAGAATGAATCGATACCCAAAAAGTGTTGATCAATGGGCAAGATCAAAACAAGTGGAAGTGTTTTATTCCTTAGGCCCCACAGTTTCTTCAGCAGAGTGATTAGAATAGTGTTTACTTTGTGCAGGTGTAATAAAAAACCTACAGAGACTCTTCCAACCAAAACATCTCCATATATTAGAACTAGAAATTTTCCACTGAAAGGCACATTGCTGATACCAGATATCATTTGAAATTGCTATATTTGTTTTCCTTTCCCATTTTTGTTTAATGTAGATAGTGTTCAACTTCTTAACCTCTTGTAAACCCTTGTACAATCTAGAAATCTATATTATTCTTAATATCAATGATTAAATCCCTGATTTAAATCCCCCATTCTGCGTATTCTATTGATGCTCATAAATTAAATATTTTGACTAAATTGTGCCTAGCCTTTAAGAGTAAGAAACAGACATGGCTATTTTTGTATGATGCAACTTATTAAACAACCCAATGTGTCAATTAAATGCTCGGAGAAGTGCTAAATGGGATCACAACCTGGTAGAGTTGTGGTTTTCACCAATCATCAAGCACCAGTTGGGTTTTTCCTGCTCTTTGACATCAGGGAGCTATAATGAACTCAGTTTGATTCTGTGCAACTCAATGAGGCAAACATATTTGTAGATGCAACACAAATAGTGAGATTGGAGTTGTTCAGTAGTGTTTTCAGACAGTATTTCACAGTTTTGCCATAGAACAGAGTTTGGTTTTGTGTGAAACAAGTTGTTGTGGGTTGGATCTTAATGCTGCAAGAGTTTTTGTGCTTTTCAGCTTTGGCTCCGGGTTGAAAAGTGATTGTGGTCTGACATCCCTTCTTCCACTGGCAGAACATTTCAGTCATGAAAATATCTCCAGCTTTTGTTTATTTCCCAGATGGATTTTGCAAGAAATAAAAGAAGCCGTTTTCAAGTCAGGAGCATTCAACTCAGTTCACCCCTCAGGATTTGATATGCTTGCAAGATGAACAAAGAGGTTTAAGATGAGGAATATATGAAGTCAAAATCAGAATTAGACTTGATAGTTTACTCTCCATCCAGGCTTCAAAGTATTTATGCATTTCCATTCATCTTTATGTGCAGCAGTAGCTCTGAGAAAAGAAGATAAAATGCTGCTCTAACACGTGGCCTTTGGGAAAAGGCATCCCAAAAGCCCCTGTCAAGCTTTCACTGAAAGCTGCTGTTTTCACAGCCAGAGATCAAACAGCTGACGCAAACTCAATACAAACTATTTTAAGATCAAGGACTTTATATGAAGGCTTTGGGTTTTAACAGGGTAACTAAAATTGCTTAATATTTTAACAGAGCATGGCCACTTTACACTGAGCAAAAATCTAACAGCTCACAGAACACATTTTAAATAAACACTTAAATTAAAATTGCATTCATCTCATAAACTAGTACTTTTATGAGACATAAAAGTGAAAGAAAATATCTGCAGTATGACTATCGAATTATCCCCAAGTTGACCTGCCTGCAGAAGCAGAATTGAATAAGTAATCTAAGACAGATTGTCTCCTACTGCTGTACCAACAAATGAAATGATCTAGTCAGTTCTACAGAGAATTGAACATTCATGACTTTCACAGGGGAGGTCAGAGTTCCTTTCATTGGTTTTGTGTTCAAGGGCATGTTATGTGAGATGGAAACTGAATCCACCATTGGGATTCCAAAATAAAAGACCACAGTAAGAACCACCAGGAAATACTACTTACTGTCCTTTAAATGCCAGTATGTCACTGTTAGCCAGTTTGGAGTGCAAACTTTAGGCTATCTCATTGAAATTATTGTTGGAGCTTTTGAGGCGAGTCTGGTTTGTTTTAGTTGCTTTATTTTAATCTGATGATGTGTACTGGATCATAATTTTTCTGTATACGCTGAATTTTACTGCTGGGTGAAACCCAAAAAGGTTTGATTTCTTTTAAGGACAACAGTAGTTTTGTGTTTGGCACGATTCTCTCATGAAACTAAAGCACTTAAACCTTGCAGTGTTAACCTTGTAAACATCAAGTGTATCATATTTGATGCATATGGTTTGGGGAGTTTTTGAGACTTCTGCATAATCAGTGTGAAAAACCAAAATATATTGCACAAAATATGCAAATTAAAATAGATTTTGTTTGGTTTTTCAGTTATCAGAAGGTTCAATAAAGACTCCAATTTCAGGCCTTATTGCTGTTGGTTTGTATTTCATGTTTACTGTGGTGGCACATTTCTTTTCTGATGTATTAATCACATATTTTAATCCTATCACATTAGTAATAGTAATATCACTTTCTCACTTTAGTATAGCAAGATCACTCTTGTCACCAGCTGTATGCATAGATGTAGAATGTTATCATAAATGGGCTCCAAGTTTTATTGCACCTTCACAGTGGACTCTTGGAGGATAGCTCAAGTCTCTTGGAGTGTACTCTGCATAGTTCATTTGGTTTTTGTCATTCTCTTGTAGCTCAGGAGGTAGAGCAAGCCATTTATTAATCAATCATTAATAAATGAATCAATAATAAATATTAATCAATCATTAATAAAGTGTAAATAGGCGAATGAGACATGTTGTATAAAGTGCTTTGAGTGCTCTGGGAGAATAGAAAAGTGCTACATAAGAATCAGTCCATTTACCTCTGGCATTGTGAACAATAAAAGAAAATAAATAAAAGTAAATACATTGACTAGCAACCTTGAAAGAAAATGTTTTGGCACCACAGGGCAGTCACATCATCATGATTCTGCTTGCTAAAACTACTGGAAAGGAGAAATTTAAAAAAATATATGTTCATGTGGACATAAATCACCCAGCCAGTCCCTGCAGTCATTTGGATAACACACAGCTGGTGTACTTCATTCTGCTGAGGAGCTCGTAGTTTTAAGGCAGTGAGTCAGAAAAACTCAGCAGTCACTCTTCGCCTGCATGATCTCTTTTGCTTGTGTATTTATTTGATTGGATTTATTTTAGCTGTCCTCATTCCTGTGGGAGCCGAGCAAAGTAGCAAGCATGACGATAGGAACACAAAGAGAAGGCTATATTTAAAATCCTACTCATAGCTTCCAAACTGGAGTATATTTAGAGCAGCTGCACAATCAGTGACCATTTACCAGCCTGTTTCTGCGCTTACACACATCAACTGCACCCAGCCAAAGGGTTATGCATTAATTAGGGTTAGCATTTATTTTGAGAATGAAATGTATGTGTATTTTGTTCTCATACATTGCACAAATAACTTCTGTTAAACCAGCTATTATAAAAATACAAGTGAGAAAAAAGGCAGCAGAGTTATGACATTACAGACAATTATTCTGTGAATCCAATCTCTGAATCCAACTATGCAGCAGCTGCTCAGCACCGAGATTAAAATGTGAGTACATAGTGGAGAGCATACGCTTTAGCCAATCAGCTTCATCACAAGTAATATTAAGATCCACTTAGAAAGAAAAGGGAAAGTAAAAAGGAGCTCCACTCATTATCCAGAGGGCTCTCCACTGGATTGATCTGTCATTCATTCACCAACCTTCTCTAATGTTTTACTTTTCAGTGCTTTTCTTAATAGAATGCAAGGAAGACGAGTCTATTGCAATGATACTCAAGCCAGAGAAGTCAGTGTAATTAAAATGCTGATGTGCATGTGTACTCTGATAAAGCTATATAGGAAAAATCTTCACCCGATTGATTAGCTACTTTAGGGTGATAAGCAAAGAAAAAAATCATCAGTATATTCTGAGGTCTGCTTTTTTTTGTGTAAAGTCAGGATTATAGTGTGTGACAGTGCAAGCACTTGAAGAGCTGACCTGGTTTTAAATATGTATTTGTTTTCAAAATAAGTATAAGGTGACAACAGGATCCCAGATCAATAAAATCTGATCAGATAAATTTTAATTTGCACCAACAAGCTAAAATGTTTCCTTTGTTTTGGTTTTAAAGATGCATCAAATCTTTAAAAACCACATTTAAAACCTTCGAATACATTGGATTTAAAGTTTGAAACATTATATTACAATATAATTTTGGTACAGTATAGTTTCCAGTGTGCAATATTGCAATAATATTTTTAGTAGTGTAAGTCTTTGAGCGCTGAATTCATAAACAGGAAGAGTGTTTCTCTGATATTGAGTGAGGGGACACACGTAAGCCATAAATGTTCACTTCGTGATTCATGGCATGCTTCTTTCTGCAGGGCTTGTATTAGAGCCATCTTCACTTTGTACTTGAATCTTTGCCTTTTTTTAGTCTTTAGAGAATGAGGCTGGGTGAGTGAATAGTCAGCATGTTCACGTTCCTCTTATGCAACCATAATTTAAATGTTCTGCCTTTCTTTTAAAATGAATTGTGAAATTGTTTGTAGATCCCCACAGTGGCTCAGACGGTGGTTTTAAAATCCAGTCTTTGCCATTTCAGTGTTTTACAGTCAAGTCAGGATGTTTTTCAGCAGCTCACCTTGACTCTGATGCATTCTGGGAAGCCGATTAAATTATCTAGCATCAGTTTAAGCTAAAGTGACAAAACAAAGTCTGTGTATGTCAGTGTGTTTCACACGCATCCAAGAACATCGAAAGAGAAGATGATAAAGAACGATGAGGGAAAAAGACAATCACCATAGTAACAAGGAGAAAAAATGCCCATTTTCCTCTGCTCTCCTCTCTAATCTTCCAGATAACACAATCGCAATTACTTAACAGTGTGTTTTTTGTGTGTCCTGCCCTCACACCCCAACTGTCTTATGTGGACATTTAGTAATTTATTGTTTACAAACCTGGGAAATGTTGGAATATTCTAAGACAATTAGCCCTTCAGTGAACGCGTCTGGGAAAACTTCGAGGCTAAGCACCATGATGAACAGTATGAACACTGCATCTTGAAGTCCAGATGGGCTGTTATTTCTGCACCTCATTTGTGATGTTATCAGGGCCTCATGCTCCATTTGCTTTGAAGATTGGATTCTTTGAGCCACTTCAGTAATTAGATACTTAAGCGGCTGTAGGGCATTTCTGGAAACTGATTCGAACACTTGCATTAGTTCTGATTGGTAGCTTGTTCTTTCTTTATCTGAAACCACAGATTAATACCCTAATACTTGCAAAACATAATGTGTCCATTCGATATGTATAGCAGCTGCTGGTACTTCTGTTTTGCTCTGTTCTTGGTGGATGTTGATGTGACATTAATGTTTCTTAGTAATGTCCTGAGACCATCCAGTTTATCACTTTTAGTCTGAGGAGACATTAAACTGCTGAGATGTATTGGGCTAGCCCATATGTTATGAATCTAACTGAGTGAGGACACTGCTGCAGATAGCTCTCATTAACTGTATATAAAAGATGGGCACAGGTTGGTAGCCTCAGTTTTAGCTTTTTGATGTTTTTTGTTTGTTCTTATGTAGAAATGATCATAACTAGTGTAACAATTACTGTTAGTACAATTATCTCCACACCATGCTACATTAGAACAATAAGGAAGTTATTAAAGTCAGTCATGGTAGTTGCCATGAAAGGATAAATTAGCCCTGGACCAAAACTGTTTGTTTGTTTGTTTGTTTGTTTGTTTGTTTGTTTGTTTGTTTGTTTGTTTGTTTGTTTGTTTGTTTGTTTGTTTGTTTGTTTTGTCCAAAGCTGTAAAATTCTTTATTTCTACTGTAAAAGTATGCATTTTAACAGAGAAGTGTATGGGGGCTGAATACTCCTGCAGTCAAGGAACTACAGTTTTTAACACTTTTTTCCCTCCTTTTTGAATCATAAAAAAATGGTAGTACAAATCCAGCTGCGTTCATGTAGAATGTAGGACACAGACTCTGGGATAAATATTAGGGATTATGATGAGAACATTTTTAGAATTTTGTCTTTTAAACTGTTACATTTCAGTATACTCAAATAGAGTCCGGCAGGATACGTACTTACTGACAGCCAGAATAGCTACACAAAACTGGCAATACAAACCCAAGTCGAAAAATAATACAAAGAAGTAAACAGGGCACAAAGAACCTCAGGAACACAGGAGGAGAATAAAACAGGTAACAGGTGGGTGAACAGATGATCTTAAAGAAGACAGAAGGACATGAGAATAGCTAACTGGTAAAAAAGTTAGTTAAAGACCTAGGTGGAAACAATTAAAGAAAACAGGGAATAAAAACAGCTGCAGGAAGTAAATATAACAGTAAGGCAACAACGTCAAAGTCAAACCTGAAGTAACCAAACTATAAAACTAACTAACACAAGAAAACATGTACGGTGGCAGGGAAAATAAAACCACAGAAACACAAAAGAGTACAACAAAACCGACACAATGATGTTATGCGCAGATTTTCTGTCTGTCACACATGTTGTACAGTGTTTTTCTACAGACTTCACACACTTCTCTGTGTCACTGTACAAGTTACTTAACAAAACCCATCTGGTGGAACTGTATTTTTCTTCAGAGCAAAGGTCTTTTGGTTGATTCCTCCCACATTTGATCAGTTTTCTGTTACAAGTAACACATTAATGCAGATAAGTCCATACTTTATACTTCACTGTAAGGCTCCACCCTCTGAGTGTGATGTGTTTATGCTCTCTGTGACCTTCACCCTCTGTTAAATTGAGTCTGTAGTAAAGTAAACAGAAAAACCTAACAAGAAGAATAAGAATATGCATATCAGTGCACGAGTGGCTTGTCCTCATGTGCTGTAGACCTGTGGCTGCGTGTGTCTTTATAAAACCACCACATTTGCAGGTCCAGCATTTTCCTTCCTCCTATTACAGTCCACTCGGTTGTGTGTCCATCTGTAGCTCTCTTCCATCGTCTGTGATTGATGAAATGAGCCAAGGAGGAGCAGCGACAAGCAGAGGGAAGTAGATGTATTTATTGAAGCAAATAAAAGATGGATAGAGCGTGGGAGATAGAGGAAGCAAGAAAGAGAGAGAGAGAGAGATGAGCTGTCAGGGGTGCTTGAATGGCACAGCAATTGCCACCTTGCTTTTCTGCTTCAGTTGAAGTGAAAAGATTCACTTTTGGAGATGATATGTGCCATTCTGCTATTGCTTTCACCTGCTCCACTTTGGGCCTGCTAATGGATGTGCAACAACTGCCGTGCATGCACACACACAAGCGCACAACTTGTAATGCAGTCACCACAGAGTCGTGTTCTTTTGTTTCTCAAGCTTAGATGTCAAATCAAAGCATTTTTCCAATATTTAGGTCATTCTGTGAGTTGTAAGCCACTACAAACCTGGAAGTTTTACAGGTATACACACACTTAAACTTCCAGAACTTGGTGTCAATAACATTTCCTCTCCTATATCTTTCTCAGAGAGGACACAGCAGCACAGAGATCTGGATTATATGTTACACCTTTTGGAAAAGCATCAGATAACATGAGGTCCACAAATGGCTTTACAAATAAGGAAAGGCAAACATTCACACACATGCTGTAATAAAAAGTGGATGAGTAGCTTAAATGAACAAACAATAGGTAATGAGATGTCAGAGTGGGGCTGGCTGAAGAGAGGAGAAAGAGAGGACAAGGTCTTCTTCCTCTGATTTTGTTGGACTTTGTTCGTCTCTGGCACTGTGCTCGAAAGCTGTGTGAATACGTTACCCCCCTGGTTTATAAGTTACCCCCTTAAACCGCACTGGAAAGGGAAGGGGGAGCGAAAGGGAGGCGAAGGAGAGTGGAGATGAACCAGAGGGAGCAGAAGGAAAGAACCAACAGAGGAACAAACACAGACGAGAACAGAACAAAAAGAGTCGCAAATAAGAAGAACCTTGAAGAGTTGCAGCATAATTATTATCCATTTGCCACGTTTTGTATTGGTGTGGCCCAGCAGCTGCAGGGATGTGGATAGAAACCAAAACAGAGATGGAGGAGGCCAGCAGGACGCGTGCCAGCTTCAGTCGGCGTGTGTTGAATGGCCTGCTATTGTGCAGTGGAGACATGGAGCACTTGGATAAGTACATGAAGGGTAGGAAAAAACTCACAATACATGTCATCCAGAAGCCTTTTCTTACAATACTAATCTTAACCCTTTAAAGCCGGTCAGAGCGGGCACGCTCCGTTTTGCGTAATTATTTTTAAATCCCTGTAGAACCAGAACCTCGTAAGCTAGCGCAATAAGTTTTTTGCATATGAAACCGGAGGAGTTGTACTTACATCTTATGCCATCAGCTTGTCCTCGGTCACGGTTTCCTTCCACATATAGCTTTGCAAAAATTGCATAAAAAGCGCTTGCAGGAACAAAAGCACAATATTTGCCGATCCAATCAGCTGTTCGTAACACTTCCCACATTGAAACAGATGTCAGCACGAACGATCGCATGTCCGCCATTTCCTGCCTGAAACCGGAAGTGAGGTCATTTCCGCGGAAAATGTAGTTTTTACTTGTAGGCCTTAAAAGCCTATATTGGTGTTTTTAAAAGTCATGTTTGACTTTATGCTTTTCTGAATAGTTTCTCAGATGCTTAGAACTCGAATTGCACTGCTTTAAATAGTTTATTTTGATGCACCTGCTGTTTTCTTTGCAAATTTGCATCATAGGATTGTTTTTTGTTTTTCCTGCAGTGTATATAAAAATTGCTGTATCTCAAAAATAAAACTATAAAGACACTCAAAATAAATTTCCTGTTGTTGTAAACAATTTTTGCAACTTTTTTGTATTTAAAGTTTTGAGGGATAAGCCTCTTAAATTTCTCCAAGTAGAAATATATGTAAAAAAAAAAAAAAAAAAGATTTTAAATTTTTTTGTAGTTTATTGCACTTTTTTGCAATTAATGTAGTTACTATGGACTTAATGCATACATATTATTAAAATATGGGCTATAACAGTTGTATTGATATATAGCACCTTAAAATGCTCCCAAAAATGACACTACAGCATGTAAAAACATAAAGTAAGCTCTGGCAGACTTGGTTCTATGGTAGGTCTTAAAGGGTTAATGTAATTAATCGCAAAACTTTGCCACTAGAGGAAGTGCTAAATTACCATAATTATAAATAAATGATTCAAAAAAGCTTACATCACCATTAAATCACTCAGATGCGACTCCCACAGAGAATACTGTCGCACTTTCTCTCCAACTTGGAACGAAATTATCATTAAAATCCAATTTTGATTCTGCTATAAAACCCTGACTTAGCAACAAGAAATCCAACTGCGGCTGAAATTTTGTAAAAGTTGCACTCGCCTCTTTCAGTCCACTTTTACATCTGCAAGCATCTTGCTGTGAAGTGCTGTTTATTTATAGGGACCCTTTTTTTTCCTCATGTGTCCTCAGACAAGTCATTTGTGCTACAGCTGGCAGTCTGTGGCCTGAGAGGGGTGACCAGGGTAATTCTGGCCAACAACCCGCTGAGTGGTGGTCTCATCCTGGCTGCCCTGTACTGGGCTTCCCCCTGGCAGGGCCTGCTGGGAACTCTGGGAGTGTTGGCCTCCACGCTAACAGCTGTCATCACAGGACAAGACAGGTGGGATGATATAGAAATGCACAAACACAGGCAACACTACAGAGGCTGAAAGCAGTGAACATTTATGTGTCCATATTTAATGCTTTGGTCATTCTAAAAGCACATAAATAAAACATATCCTCTTTAACCTTTGACCTTGTAATCTACTCAGGTTCGCTATTGATCGGGGCTTCTACTTAAAATTCACAACTATAAGCCCTGCATACACACCACCCTGCATTTATTTTTGAAGCCTTCTCCCTGTATTTATACCATACAAAGTGAAATGTGTTTTTAAGGTTTATAAAACAATTCCAGCTGAACAGGAGATCCTCAAATTTTTAACTTTGACTTGCAGAGAAAATTTAATGTCACCCATGGGCCTCAGCTCATTAACTCAACTGAACATTTTTATTTTTCTTGAGAACCCATTAAAATCTATTTAAAGCTTTGTGTTGCATTACAGAAAAAACAGTACAGATTTATTACCTTTCAGGGTTTTTTTTTATTTATGTATTTATTTGCAAAATGTAATCGTCATATGTAAATATTCCTGTTCTGTGTCTGCGTGTATAGTGTTGAGGTGGCGGGAGGTCATCATGGTTTTAATGGCATGTTGGTGTCTCTGCTTATGGGAGTGTATAGCTCAGCTGGAGACTGGTACTGGTGGCTCCTGCTGCCTGTCTTCCTGGGGTCGGCAACATGGTAAGAAACACATACACGGACGCATGTGTTTTATATTCCCTTCTTGTGTGTCCATTTTATTATAGTATAGTAGTAGTATTTCCTCAGAGTGCTTTCTCAACTCTCAAGGTTTCTCAAGGTTAATGGTTCAGGTAAGGGAATGGCTGTCATTCATGTTGTCCTTTCAGTCAGATTCTCCAAATTCAAAAGAAGATTTTTCCTTCTGTCTGCAGTCGTTCATATCTTTAATATCTGACTCTGTTTGCAAACTTCCCCATCTTTCTATATGTACTGTACATGTGAAAATCGCGGTCAACAAATATGACACTGATTAATCCAAATATAGCATGAAAGGAGGAGCTGACGTGGAGATGGGTTGCAAAGCAGCTTGGACATGCAAAGCAACCAGAGGCAAGCTATGGCATGTTGCCTAAATAGCATGCTGTAAATGTGAGGTGCCGGTTGAATGCATAGAAAGTGTATCAGCTGAGCCAGCAGTGATGCAGGCTGGCACTTAGATCAGCTGATCTACAGAGATTATATATTCTTTAAAATACATCTTGTTATTTATTGATACATTAGCTACTTGATTCTTTTTAGGGAGTAATTTTCAAGAACCCACCACCTCAGGCGTTTTCCAGACTTTAACAAATGTTAAGGTTGGTGTCATTCAGAAAAAAAAGTAGTTCATCATTATCATTATCATTATTTTCTTATCAAAAATGAACAAAGATGAATTTGTTAAATTTCTCAGTGCAGTAATGTATATTTTAAACAAAGCACATTGGAATAAAGCTTCCCCATCATGAGTTGTCTCTGCTGAGATCTACAGTAGTCAGTCAACAGGATATTCAAGAAAAAGAAGTGACTGCCTCAGTGACAAAACGTGCCTCCCACTGAAAAGTCCAGATAAACATTACAGTGGGGCAAAAAAGTATTTAGTCAGCCACCGATTGTGCAAGTTCCCCCACCTAAAATGATGACAGAGGTCAGTAATTTGCACCAGAGGTACACTTCAACTGTGAGAGACAGAATGTGAAAAAAAAATCCATGAATCCACATGGTAGGATTTGTAAAGAATTTATTCGTAAATCAGGGTGGAAAATAAGTATTTGGTCAATAACAAAAATACAACTCAATACTTTGTAACATAACCTTTGTTGGCAATAACAGAGGTCAAACGTTTACTATAGGTCTTTACCAGGTTTGCACACACAGTAGCTGGTATTTTGGCCCATTCCTCCATGCAGATCTTCTCGAGAGCGGTGATGTTTTGGGGCTGTCGCCGAGCAACACGGACTTTCAACTCCCGCCACAGATTTTCTATGGGGTTGAGGTCTGGAGACTGGCTAGGCCACTCCAGGACTTTCAAATGCTTCTTACGGAGCCACTCCTTTGTTGCCCGGGCGGTGTGTTTTGGATCATTGTCATGTTGGAAGACCCAGCCTCGTTTCATCTTCAAAGTTCTCACTGATGGAAGGAGGTTTTGGCTCAAAATCTCACGATACATGGCCCCATTCATTCTGTCCTTAACACGGATCAGTCGTCCTGTCCCCTTGGCAGAAAAACAGCCCCATAGCATGATGTTTCCACCCCCATGCTTCACAGTAGGTATGGTGTTCTTGGGATGCAACTCAGTATTCTTCTTCCTCCAAACACGACGAGTTGAGTTTATACCAAAAAGTTCTACTTTGGTTTCATCTGACCACATGACATTCTCCCAATCCTCTGCTGTATCATCCATGTGCTCTCTGGCAAACTTCAGACGGGCCTGGACATGCACTGGCTTCAGCAGCGGAACACGTCTGGCACTGCGGGATTTGATTCCCTGCCGTTGTAGTGTGTTACTGATGGTGACCTTTGTTACTTTGGTCCCAGCTCTCTGCAGGTCATTCACCAGGTCCCCCCGTGTGGTTCTGGGATCTTTGCTCACCGTTCTCATGATCATTTTGACCCCACGGGATGAGATCTTGCGTGGAGCCCCAGATCGAGGGAGATTATCAGTGGTCTTGTATGTCTTCCATTTTCTGATGATTGCTCACACAGTTGATTTTTTCACACCAAGCTGCTTGCCTATTGTAGATTCACTCTTCCCAGTCTGGTGCAGGTCTACAATACTTTTCCTGGTGTCCTTCGAAAGCTCTTTGGTCTTGGCCATGGCGGAGTTTGGAGTCTGACTGTTTGAGGCTGTGGACAGGTGTCTTTTATACAGATGATGAGTTCAAACAGGTGCCATTCATACAGGTAACGAGTGGGGGACAGAAAAGCTTCTTACAGAAGACGTTACAGGTCTGTGAGAGCCAGAGATTTTCCTTGTTTGAGGTGACCAAATACTTATTTTCCACCCTAATTTACGAATAAATTCTTTACAAATCCTACCATGTGGATTCATGGATATTTTTTTTTCACATTCTGTCTCTCACAGTTGAAGTGTACCTCTGGTGCAAATTACTGACCTCTGTCATCATTTTAAGTGGGGGAACTTGCACAATCGGTGGCTGACTAAATACTTTTTTGCCCCACTGTATACACTTTCTGGGTTTTCCTTTTGTCTATTTCATTTCTAAATGAAATAGACAAAATAGTAATATTTCTAATTACTTCTTCCTTACTCTTTTCATTTTTTCAGTGTCTTTCTGTTTAGTGGACTCTCATCGTTTTTAGACCGCTGGGACTTGCCTGCTGCCGTGTTTCCCTTCAACATTATTATCATCCTCTACCTCCTGTGTACTGGCCCAGAACACCCCTATTTTCCACACCACTCAATAAAACCACCAGGGGCCCTGGAGCCCAATGCTACAGAGCTCATAGCATTACAGGTAAAGAATATGTAAAACCTCTGAACTGGGATTCTGTCTGATAAATACTGTAGAAGTAATTACGTGAAGGTACAGAGAGGCAACTATAATCTGGAATCGACAACTAAAACCTTGAGATATGGAATAAGAATGACCAAAATACTGAAGGCTACATTGTAACTAGGGATGGGTATTGATAAGATTTTCACAATTCCGATTCCATTTTCGATTCTGTTTAACGAATTGATTCTTTATTGATTTTTTTTTTAAATAAAGAGAACACTAAGGTCGATTAGCTTACAACTTTGTTTTATATCTTCTCTTTGAACAAGATAGAAATTTAGGAGTAACATGGCCTTACAAACCCAGCAGTGAGATCTTAAGAGATCCACAGCCTACGGCTCTTCAATGGGGTGTCACAGGGTCCCCAGGAAAAAAAATAGTAAATGAAAAATTATAAAATAAATATTCTTCTGTAGCAATAACAAAGTATAACATAAAGTATTCAGTAGCAATTACACAAGAATATCCAGTAATGTCCCTGCCTACAATTAAACACGTTCACTTACCGAAAATCGGGGGTATCTCCTGTGGCAAATGGGTGCAAGCCTTTGACCACAAACTTAGACGAATGTCACCGAGCAGTGACTATCCTGGCCTGAAAGGAGATGCTACCGGTAGACTGCAGCGAGAACTGGCAGCATCTGAGCCAGACTCTGTCTGTCTCTCTCATCATGGTCGCCTAAATGCACAGCAATGGCAGGTTTTGTAATAAGGCAGATCGCGCTAACATAATATGCACTGTTAGTTGATTATTTACCTGCCGCATTAACAGGAGAAGGACGTGCAAACGTTACCGCTGCTGCTGGGTTGAGATTCACGAGTCCGGAGCGGAATTAAAAACTTCATTTAAGGTCATCGTGTGTTTTGTGAGCAAATGCTTTTGCATAGTCGTAGTGTTTCCTCCCTGAAATGAAATATCTACTTTGCAAGTATTGCAAGTTGCCCTGTTGTCATCCGTTCTCGTAAAGTATAACCAAACTTTTGAGCGTTTGAGCCGCCATGTTTCCTGCCAGGTAAATGACGCTCCGCAACGTGGTGACGTCATTCGGGGCGACTGGAATCGATAAGGGAATCGATTGCAAAAATGGCAAACAATTCCAAGGAATTGAAACAGTGGGAACCGGTTCTCAACAAGAACCGGTTTTCGATACCCATCCCTAATTGTGACAGATTTTTATACCTGTCACTCTTTTGATTTTTGATTTACTTTCATACTGGGACAGAAAGTCTAACACAATGAAAATGAATTGTTCATTTGTCTCATATCATCTAGCCATGTCCAGGTGCATTATTTGCCTCAGGCCTTAGCTCCCTGAAGTTGTCCAAATGTTTTCTGTGAAACTGTGAAAATTATTGAGACTGATTTCTGCATATTCAAGTTTATGTTAGAGTTGACATCTTGGTTTTCAGTCTGACTGTGTTGGCTCAGTCCTACTGGCACAATCACCCATTATATCCTGTCTATTCACTCAGGTGCCATTTCCTAGAGTATGAAGTACTGTTTATTGCTATTTCATTACAAAAAGAGACATTTCTGTTTTCTGGCTGTCCTCACTGATATAATTAGAACTATTGAAACTATTAAAACGGATTATGAAATAAATGTGTTAAGTGTCATATAAGCTATAAACAGTACATAAAAAAAAATCTAAATCTCTAACATCTTGCATAACCAAATAACTGTCTTTCGTGCGAGCCTAATTTCACTGGCACTAGTGATACTGTTAACTTCAGTGATAATTATCACACAGGAGAGTCAGATTTACAGTAACATTACTTTGAGACGAGGATCATTTAATGATCCAGAACACAGGTGGGCTGTGCTCAATGCATTAGGAGAACTTTATTACAGCACTATATCTCATTGATGCCATTAGGAGTTTATTAGTATCCCACACATATAAAAGCAAGTCACACTTTCTTAAAATGTGTCTCTCTGCTGAGAGTTAATGGTGCTGTGAGACTAGTAGAGAGGAAACTAATATTCTTATCCAGGATGTGCCAGAGGGGTAAATATTAAATAGTGAAAATATGCTGGCAAAGACGATTTTTAAAGATTTGGAGTCCAGCAGTGAATGCATTCGAAGTGCACCATGGGAAAATTTTTAATTAATTTTAGTATGATCCCATTTTCTTCTAGATAGACAAATGCATATATATGAAAAAATTATAAGTGCAATTACTGGACAAGGTTGTACAGTTTGTACAATTTTAACCCACACTTGGAAACAACATGAATGCAGGATGGAGCCATGCCTTCATTTTTTTTTTCCCACCAAATGTTGATCTTACCATCCAAATGTTGCAGCATTAATCAAGGCTCATCAAAACAGGCAATGTTTTTCCACTTTTCTCTTGCCTCTCTACATTGTTCAAGGTTTTCAGAGTTACCTTGGCTGTAAAGAGTGGACGCTGTTACTGTTTCCTTCCTATCGGTTTGCAGCTTTGTGGCCATTCTCCGCTGACATCTGGCGTTAACAAAACATTTTCCCTTCAGTGATCTAATAGGTAAAGTCGCTTTCTTGGACCATTCTCTGTAAACCCTAAAGGTGGTTTTCCAGGAAAATCCCAGCAGATCAGCATTTTCTGAGATCCTAAGACCAGTGCATCTGGTGCAAACAACGATGGAACATTAAAAGTCACTTAAATCAGCTTTCCTCTCTCTGATATTTCTTCTTTCTTCTCTCTCATGTCTAAATATACTGAGAGCTTTTAATGAGATTGGCTAATTAGATATTTATTTTACTAAGCAGCAGAACAGGTGTACCTAACAAAGGAGACAGGGAGTGCCTAATCACTCCACTTTAAGTCCCACCAGCACATTAGCCACTTGATTGGTTTTATGAAATTCTGCCTGAGAAGTATCAAACTACGTGATGGTTAAATGGATTTCTGTTACTGATGAGCTGACATCATGAGGACTTCCACTAGAGATGCTGCTCATTTGCAGTCACAAACGGAAATATTAGAAGTTGGTAGGATATATAATGAAGAAAAAAAAGAGACAGAAACCAAGCTTAACTAAGGCCAGGGTTATCCTAAGAGTGCGCATCATGTTGCAGCCTGGTCTCCAGAGTGAACAAGTAACTGGGAGCACTATATGCATAAGAGCAGCCAGCTATGACTCACCAGTTACTTAGCAACAGTCAGTGGTGGCGCTCCTGTTTGGAAATTATAATGAGTCAAAACTGTTTCAACAGATGATTTTTGCTGGGAGAATGTGATTGCACAGGTTAAGCTCTTTATAAAGGTTACGGTTTTAATTGTATTCTTTTCCGTTTCTATGGAGAGAAAGGGCTTGGACTTGTGATGAATGGTTTAAATATCAGGTTCCCAGTAAGTTTGGGAGTAGGTGGGTGGGCTGAGGTGGGGGTTCATGGGGATTTGGGAACTTGGGGCTCAGCAGTCAGGGACAAAAAGACAAAACAAAGTGAGAACTTACTCCTGAATTTGAAGCTGAAAGTATAGTAGACTGTCTACAAGTTGCTGAACAGTGTACCTTTGTAAGGAATTTATTTCCTTTCATCTCTTGAATTCAAATGAAAGGCACTTACCTTGAGCTGCTTCTCACAAGACAGGAATCCAGACTCTCACCAGCTGCTGTGTTCGGCTTTTGATCTCAGTGAGCCAGCTGGCATCTCAGCACTTACACAGCGACTGAATTTAAATTCGATCTTTGGCAGACCCAATTAGGTGACCCAAATCAGAAAAGCTTTGTGGTCATGTGGATATTATAATGTCTTAACAGCTAGGTTTATGCTCTAATGACAATTTGGCAGTTTAAAAATATACAGTCTATACAAAAATATTTTGTATAGACTCACACAGAGAAACACCAAATACGCTGGCATGACATCAGGTCACTGACTTGATCATGGAAGAATATCCAGTTTCTTTGTGTTGAGAAACTCCTGTGTTGTCATTGCAGTATGCTTTGTGTCATTACCATTGTACTGTGAAACTCTGTCAGATTAATTTTGCAGCATTTGGCTGAAACTGAGCAGAAAGTAAAGCCCTGCACACTTGAGAACTCATCCAGTTATTTCTGTCATCATCAGCAAACACATCATTTCCACTTGCAGCCATTCATGAGGACATCTCATGATTGTGGATTCTGACAGTGATGTGACTGCTTTCTCAAGAGTGTCCTTGACTGGTGGAAGGGGGGTTTTATATCAAAGGAAGTAATTTACAGTCATCAAGGTTGAGGGCCAAATTATCAGCTAACTTGCATTATTTTTAATTTTTATTTCTCATGTTACCAAAGCACACTCGTAGTCAGCACAGACTGCTTTCTCAACGAAACTGGAGCTCCAGATTCTCTCCTGGGCTGTTAGTACAATTAACCTCACAGCAATTCATGCTGTTTGTCAGATAACCAGCACCACAAACACGGTCAAAAGGTGCAGGTTAGTGACTCCAATTAGCCGAGGTTATGTCTAGAAGATAACCGAGAGCATAGTTTGAACCCACTTGTCAAACAAAGAGGACAAAAAGGAGTTATGCATTAACAAGCCCAATAACCCATGCATGACCTCAAGCCTTAATTCGGTTTATGTAAATATTTTATCCCATGTTGGGCAACATGCTGGCGTGATGGCACTCTTGCCTCGCAGCAAGAAATTTCGGGAAATGAATCCACCATCAGGCCGAGGGTCTTTCTGTGTGGAGTTTGCATCTTCTCCCCGTGTCTGCATGGGTTCTCTTTGGGTACTCTGGCTTCCCCCCACAGGCCTGAGACATGTAGTTAGGTTAATTGGTGACTGTAAATTATCCATAGGTGAATATGTGAATGCAAATAGTTGTCTGTCTCTCGCCTTATGGCAAATGGGATAGGCCACTCATGACCCAGATAATCAGAAGAAAAGGGATTGATTTTATCCCATGTGTTGTTGCCACAAAAGAGAAAATGACATATAGATACCAAATGCATTAGGCAGTAGTCAGGTGAGGCACAGCTGCAGGAGAAGCCAACGCACCGGAGCTGCATCGGCTCACCACGCCGTCCTGCGTAAATAGCACTGGGTCCTGAGTGTGTGTTGTGGTTGGTGAAGTATTTGGCGGTGATCTGGAAAACTGCACCCGAGTATTGTTAAAACAGCAACCGTGAATAAAGTATGCTGGAAAGCATGAACGTGTGGTCGGGTCTGCCGTGGATTTATTACACCAGCTTAACGCATATGCAAATTTGAGCATTTTAACATGGGAGTCAGCTGGAATTGAATAGCCTGTGGAATCAGCCTCAAGTGTCCATTTAGGGAACTTCAGTCTTTGGCTCCTGTGCTTTGACTTCAGCTTTCATCCACTGGAGCCGAGAGACATTCTTTCAGTTTTTGTGCATGACTTTGCTTCATTATTTCTTTAAGAAAATAACAAAACACTGATGGCAGGGACATGACCTTAGAAGACCTGTAAGCAGGCTTCCTGGTATGAAGCTATCTGACAGAGACTACAGACTGAAGTTGTTACTTCTTTTTTGTAGCACATTGCCTAAAGTGCATTTCTGTACACGACGATATGCAAAGTAACTGCAAAGTTGTATAAACTAGATTAGCCATGCTGCCAGCCGTCAGCCCTGTAAGGTGTCCTGAATATGGAGTCAAGATTTACACACGATTCCATTAACAAGCATCACACCCCGTGGCACAGTTTGTCCCTCACACTAAATAATTACTTTCCACAACTTTCAGCTCCATCACCTCAGATTCTTTTTTTCAGTTTTTTTCCCCACATATCAAAGTTTCTCCATCTTTCCCTCCTTCAGACATATTTCATTGTTTCCTTTCTGATTCACTCCATCTGTCTGTCTTTCATCGCATAAAAAGCTGTTCCTTTAACTTAATAGATTCCCTTTTTGTTTGTTACTTATGAGATTTACACCCTCTAAACCGTTCTTTTCATCTCTGTGCCTCTCTTCCTTCCAGTCTGTTTCCCTGCTCTGCTGTGCAAATCTCCTTCCTCCTTTCTTCCTTCTTTATCTCTCTCCTTCCCTTTAGTTTACAACGAACAAGGTCACTGTGATCCTGTCCCATCCTCATATTCCTTGCTACTTCTTCTTTCCTCTTCCTAATTTCCCCATTTTTATCCAGTATTTATTTTCTGTTGCTCTCTGTTTTACTTTTCTTCCATCAGTCTTCCTCCTCCATTCTTTCTTTCACTCATGTTTCCTCTGGTTCTCTCCAGAGATGGTGATGACGTCGATCCTATTTATATTTGATGTCTTCGGCTTCAGTCAGTCTGCTGAGGATGGTGCTCTGGCTGCACTTCACTGACAGTGTATTTAATCTTGCACAAACACACACGCATACACAGGCACGCATGCAAGAGTTACAGCAATATAATGAAAGACCGTTTATGACTTCTAAATATCCGCGACAGGCAGGTGCACCAGCACATCACCATGGAAACTCTTCATTTAACTGGTTTGGATGCAGCACGGGTGTGTGTGAATGTTGGTAAAAAAAAAAAAAATGCTGATTTAAGCTGCAAGAAAGTCACTGAGGTTATTTCAACCATTGTGTTATTATGTTTTTGTGAGAGTGTTTCTGCTCTTGCAACTTATATAAATTCTGTGTAATGCTCTTCAGTATGCTAGGTAATAAAAGCAAAGCAAATAATCCCCTAAGTCCTCTCTTTGTCCAGGTAATACGTGGCATCCCTCTTGGAGTGGGTCAGATCTTTGCCTGTGGGGACCTGGGACCGTCCCTTCTCATCTTGGGAGCAGTTTTCCTCTACTCCCCCTTGCTCGCTGTCCATGCTCTGCTGGGATCCGCAGTAGGAACGCTGACCGGTTGGTTTCAATCTGTGTGCTCATGTGGCTGCGTGGGAGGAGTGGGAGAGAGAAAAGTGTTATTGCATTTGTTTGTGCATCATACAAATGCACCACTCACAATAAATCCCAATTTAACACAGTCTTCAGTGATACTGGGATCAACTTGTCAGCATTTCATTGTATGATACATCACCTTAGAGCTCACCACTTACAGGGAACTCCTAAACTTCACAGTAAAATGTGAGGAGGTGAGTATTACTGTGTGAAAATAGTTGTGTAACAATGTCCTCAGTGGCTCTGGGGTACCATTTCCAAGCATGAGACAATATTTATGATAGAAAGCCAGCAGTACAAACTATTTATGCTTACTGAGGGGAGAAGTAAACATCACAAGGTAGTTTTGTTTGTGTTATGGGGGGGTAGAAGGATCCAATTTACCTTCACAAAGGACTTAAAGTCTGCCTTTTTTGAGCCTATTAGGCCTTTCTTGAAAACATTGTAAATATAAGACACAAAACACAAAGAGAAATACAGCCTCAGTCAGACTGAAAATTGGAGTAGCTCATGGTTCCCTACAGAGCTGCTCTAGGTCTGTTTCATGCTCTGACGTCTGTGATTTTACAAATTGTGAATCCATTGTTTATCCATATGAACCTGCTTTAGTTTACTTTAGGAAAAATGCACACATTGGACAGGTTGCAAATCAATTACAAGGCTGGAAGACACAGATTATTCATATTCTTATTCACACAATTATCCTACAGTAATTTACATGCCTTGAGATTGATACCCAGGTGGAAGCATGATGATAATCCCAACTGAGTCATTAACATTTACACATAATATACTGGAAAACTCTGTTTATATTAACAATATTAACAGATTTGGCCTAAAAGCTATGCTTTATCGTGCTTTACTGGTTTGTGAAACAGTGTGTCAAAGTTGGTGTTACGCATGTAGTCACACCTGTGCCCAAAAGCAAAATGCAATACCTCTGCCAGGACCTGAAGACGTAAATGTCTGCATGCGAAGTGTCAAATGAAAGTGTGTTGTAATGAGTTCAGTTTCAGGTTATGTTCATGCATCTCTCTGAAATTAAGACATGTCAGCAGCAGATATATAAATAAGAAACTGTTAGCAGCAGCAGCTTGTGCGCACGAAGCTAAATAAAACACAAAGCAATTAGCCATGCAGAGCACTAATACTGCTGGCTTATATACACACCCACGGGGCTGTGGCACAGTGTTCTTCTGATATCTGCTTCACTCTGACTCTGTTTACACAAAAGAATGAGAAACGCTGGACGTTCAGCACTGATTCCAGCCACATCTATGTAACTTTAGTAAAGTGTCCTAAAATACTGTGTGTGTGTGTGTGTGTGTGTGTGTGTGTGTGTGTGTGTGTGTGTGTGTGTGTGTGTGTGTCTACATCATGTGTGTTTGTAGCTATGAGTCATACAGAATAAAAAAAAGAAGAGTGGGAGTGAGCTGGTACAGCTACACACTCACACAAACCTGTGGACACATGCTAACAGTGGCAGGGACATACACACAGGAGTGCAGAAACACACAAACACAAACAACCACACAGACTGCTGCAATAAAAACAACGGTGTGATGGGAAAGTAATCAAAGGGATGTGACTATAATAGGTTGTGTAGGAGACAGAGCCAAGAGGAAGCAGCCTGATGTAGCGTAGCAGCTAAATGCAGACAGACAAAATGCCAAAGTCTCTCTCACTGCTATTTGTGCATTCTCTCTTTTTTCTGTGATCCATTCTTCTTTCCTTCATTTCTTTGTAATGCGGCTTTTGCTCTTAGTGATTTTAGAATTTTAGTCATATTTTAGCCATATTAAGCTATTTGAAGTATTTTATTAACATGAAAGTCACTCACTTTTGTCTCTGTCATTTAGACACCTGTAATTTCGGGCTCCATCAGAAAGATTTTAGCTGCTGCAAAACCCAAAATTTAGCCGCTAGCCTAAAATATGCTCTTATCCAGCAAACAATCCTGTTCCTAATTTTAAATGCTGTTGTTACTGCAATTGGCTTACTATACATCTGCCAGGTGACAAATCTCTCAAAAAAGAATAAAACTAAACTTAATTTATTATTTTTGTACTTTTTGTCTACAAAAGTCTGATGTATCAGATTCCTCTGCATCACAGATCTCCACAGTTGTTCTTAACTACTAAACTATACTGTATATACAGTCATGAGAAAAGTTCATAACATTTACTGTGTAATTATAAGCATCATTTAACCTCTTGGTATTGTTTGGTGAACCAGAAGCTCTGAATAAATGTAAAATGGACACCCACACACCGAAAGAAAAGAAGCCACAGCGGCAACAATTGAGACAGTTGAGAGTGTGAATAAGTGCTACAAGGTTAAACTTACAACTGAATCCTGTTCAGCAGAGAATTAGAACAAGAATAGAAGGATCAGTGTCAGGAGACAAAACATGGAGATGGAGAATTGAGAAAGGGTATAATACGTTTTGAAGGGAAAGTAAGGATAAGGCGTGACCTGAGTAAATGAAATAAAAAAGTGACAGGGAGAGAAACAACAAAAGACCTTGTATCATTATTTGGACAAGATAAGTAAACCGATAATCTTTTGTGATATACAAAAAAACCTGTATAATTCATCTATGGACTAAATGTCCCCATTTTATTTCTTTGTTTGTTTGTTTAGGTTTTGTTTTGTACTTACAAAGTATGAAATCAGTGACAAAAACATAAATAAAAACAAAAAAAATGACTGTAGTGCTAAATGTGTAAAGATCAAATGGCAGGCAGGTGGCAGATGTTCAGAAATGTGTAATTTATTGACAGGCCGATGAAATCATTGAGGCTGTCTCAGCTTAACAGCTTCATCGCCTTTTAATGTCTTCAGAAGGAGGCAGAAAGATACAGAAGCATGGGTCAGACTTGGAGAGGAGAGAGTGTGAGGACATTTTTAGAGCTGTCATTCAAAGGATTGTGCTGTAAACTAGTCCCATGAGGGATTTCAGGAGGAGGAGATCAGGGGCTGTATGTAGGCCATAGCCTGTCTACCTTCTGCTGCATTCATATTGTGTATCAGGTACAGGAGGAAAGAAAAAGTGAGGCATCAGAGAAGTCAACTACGGTTCACTCTTAACTCTGGGTTCTTTCATCAAAAGATTTTTCATCAAATCTCACATCTGCATTTGTGATTTTGCATAGCGTAGCATCAGGAGAACAAAAGAAAGGAGGAAGAAGGATGTTTATTTGTGACATGAAGTATAATGTTGTAATGCATAGGGATGTTTAAAATATATCAAATTAGAGTGTAAAGTAAACGGCAACACCTGCTTTTGTGATTTTATTTAGGCTCTTGGCAGAATTATGGTCAAACTGTACACCAGTGGTCTTGAGTCAGACCTTCGGGTATTACGTAAGAAGCTTAACGACATACATGAAGTATTTTCTGTGAATGGCTGAGCTGAACAGTCGGAAATTTCTGTTTATAAAGTCAAAGCATGTTTCTATTAAATTTCATAGTAATAATAGAATAATGGAAATTTCCAAAGGTATGATGATTTCCAGCAAATAACTGTAGCAATAATCATGAATCAGGCCAGCAAAAAGAAAAACTGCCCATTTCTACTATATTTCATAGTAATATTGTTTTCACATTTTTATTCCATTATTACCATGTTATTACCAAGCTGTAATATAAAGTACTACTAAAGCTAAGATAAATAATTCCATCTGATGCTTAGACTGTTGAACCCTAGAGAGTATTAACATTTGAGTCCACAATTTTCCCCCTTAAAAACATCAAAGGATGCGTCACTAGTTGCATGAAGCCCAGAGGATCAGCGCCTCCAGAATTACTTTCATGGGTATAGCCACTAAAAATATTGGGGTGGCACACCTGAAACAGAATTTCCAGCTTTATTATGCTGTTCCTGCCTCTCACCCTACGGTACCTAGGATAGCGCAGAATTATTACCAACATAGGACGGTCTTGTCAGGAGGGCCCACTGGGTGGGAAAGGAAATTTAGGAGGCAAATACCAAAATACCAAGTTAGACATTATGCAAAGTTCGTATGAGTTCATTGCGATAAATTTCTCCACCATTTAGTCTTTTTGCAAGTCACTGTTAATGGAGGAATGTGAAAAAGAAATGGGAGGAGAGGAGAAAAAAGGAGAGGGGACATACTGGATTTAATATGATATGAATACTCATTCTGACTCATTCTGATAGCACAGATGACATCAGAAAGAGAGTTTCACATCCAGAAACACACAAGAATAAAGACGTAAAAACAGTAAAAAAAAAAAAATTTAGTATCCTCCAGGGACTTTCTCCATCAAAGCTATTAGTCTTTAATGGTGTAGAAAGAGACCAAGTGGGAAAAGGAGGAGTGATCAAACAATGAAGGGAACAAGAAAAGTACTGCGTGTGAGAAACAAAAGAAAATGGTTGGAATAAAAGATGGAGAGTGAAGCGTTTAACGAGCAGCTGCTGAAGGAGGTGGCCGTAAAAACAGAAAAAGCAAACGGGAGTGGAAGCCAATAGTCTAGCAGACACAGAGTAAGGAAGCACCACAGGGGTGTGGTCAGTCTGCTTCAGGTCCAGACTGCCAAACTGCTGCTGCCAATGCCTTGTAATAAGGAAATCAATCACAGCACTGCCTGAGGGTCATTAATCTACAGACGAGCCACCAAAATTGATAGTTCCTTATAAAATACAGTCTGTAAAACCAGCATCAAAGCGACCACGCACAGTCGCCATGCATTTACACTGTGTATTATCTTTCATTTTCAGGCATTAAAATGAAAATGGCTGAAAGATAAAAAATAAAAATGTACTTAGCAAAGTGGAGCTCATCCAACTTAGTGCACATGTGTGTAAATGATTTATAAGAAGAGCAAATGGAGGATTAAAGGGTCACTCCTCACAACCAGACCATGTTCAGTTATTTATTTTATAATATTCGACATATCCAGACAGTTAAAAATCCATCACTCCTACTACAGGGCTCATGCAATATGCACTCTTTTTATCCAGTTTATATAGTCACTTGCATTAGATCTGAGGGAAGGCACTGGGGATTAGACACAATATTGGTGTGGCTCTTGGAATGGAAATATTTCAGAAGCTGGTGGATTATCACGCTATTTTTCACATTGATGAACAGAATTTGGGCATAATGTGTCCTAATGACTTACAGGTTAAGCTTGTTGTTAACGAGTACACGATAGATTGCCATGAAAGCTGATATTGGTATGTCCTTGAAATGAATATTAATTATTTCGATTGTATCCTAACTATTAATCTGCAATCTACAACAGGTCAACATTTGAATATGTCCAATACTGTAATTAGATTATCTCCTGACATACTAATTAGCAATTGCTGGCATTCTGCTGATGGATTGGGATGCATTACATTAAAAGGTGTTTACCTACATGAGGGAAGTGAACATGCAGCCATTGCAAATTAGGTATATGACAATGGAGCAAAGTTTAAATAATCAATCAGGAAACAATCTAACACAAAAACTTTTCCAAAAGGTCAGATCTGCTCCAAATGTAAGGTTGAAGATGCATCCATCCAGCTCCATCTGTTGCCTTCCTCTTATCTGATTCAGGGTTACAGGTGGGCTGAGGTTATTCTGGGTCGAGAGGTGGGGTACACCGTGTACAGGTGACCAAGCTATTGCAGAACTAACACAAACAGACAACTGTTCACACTCATATTCCGGGGTACACGAAGAGAACCCACATAGACAGAGAGGAAACAATCAAACTCCACATAGAAAAGCCTCAACCAGTCAGTGGATTGTGCGCCACAACACTGTGTTGCAATACTTTTTTCTTTGTTTTTTACATTTCAACAAAGGTTAAATATTTCAGAGAAATGTTAACTGTCATGCTCACTGATTCTGGAAAAAAAAACTTGTTGGCCTTTGCAGACGAACTCAGTGGCTCTACGTGTTCTTACTTCATTGTATTGAAATTGTTATTCTCCCTCAAGAAGGTTGGGAGACATTGTGCAGCTGGTGCCGGAGGCCAGGGAGAAAAAATGTCAGTGCTTTTGGCCCTGCAGAGATTTATCTGGGCCAGCATGCCCCCTGTGCAGTTTGCTTTTAGTTTCAGCGTCACACTGTTGTGGATATCTCGTGTGCACGTGAGTCAGAGGCAAGGCATTGACCTTGTCTTAATCCACCTGCCTTCTTGACATCAAACTCAGAATGAATTAATCTCTTGTGATGAAGATTTGAATGTTATTCTCTGTTTCAAATCTAAAACTGCATGTCACTGATATGTTAAGTGTTAAGAAAATGTAATAGGCAGATTCCCTTTGGTGTGGCCCCATTCGACATACAGTGGCTCAATTCAACCTGCAATATTCTGGAATACAATAGACAAAGCAGGCAAACTGGCAGCGGTTACCTTAGTGATGCATCATATTCTGTAAACCCAGTTACACAAGACTTTAAAATACTAACTGCTCTTCTAGGAGCTTCAGTGAAATGTTGATATTTAGTGACATTTGTTCTCTAATCTGTGCTTTTCTCTTATTTTTGTATCTTGATTGTATATATATTCTCCTGTTTGCTATTTATTCTTGCTATCCACTATTTATATTTTATTGCTGTGGAGCACTCACAATTTCATTATACATGTACAATGACAATAAAGGCCGATTCTATTCTATTCTACTCTGGACCAGTTTTTGTCTCTTCCTGTGTGTTGATTTGAAGTAGCAGCCAGGAAACATTAAAATGTCCTTATTAGGTTACACGCAAATTACACGTTGCACTGAGAGCAGCCACACAATAGTGTGCATGTAGCACCACCACATGGACAGTTATTTAGTACTTCAGCTTGTCAGTGATGGATACAGTAATTAATTGTTATTTGTGTATTTCCACTTGTGTTATTACCATATTTGTGAACAAGTGTGACTCATTCATTGGCTCTTGTGTGTGGCAGGTTTGTCCATGGCAGTGCGTCATGAATCTCTGTACTCAGGTCTGTCAGGGTTTAATGGAGCTCTGGGCTGCATGGCTGTTGGAGGATTCTTCATCTTCAGCTTGTGGACGCACCTCTTTGCTATCGCCAGTGGTAACACAGACACACAGACACACACAGGCACAGTTATTATCTGTTGTCTCAAGTATCTAATGGCAGTTAAATGACGCTGTAGTTACATAACAAATGATGTAAGATGGCATTTAAGTACAAATTTATTCTGGGGGATGCTCTTCTCTAGCCATTGTGTATACTCTAATATGCACAATAGCTTTCGCCTTAGAAAAAGCGCCCTACCAAACAAGTACCTTGGGTATCAGGAATGTGGTGGGAAATCTGACAAATGGAATATGTGGAGTTACCTGCTATGGTGACGCCTTTTAGATAAGAGAACAGCTTAAAATGGCTTTCAACAGCAATACAACAATATTGTTTCCCATTTTTAAAATAATATGTTCTTGAAATGAAGTGGCCTTCCTTGTATTTGTCTTACAGAATTAATAAAACAGCAAAACAATATTTTTGCTTGTGTAATTGTGAGTCTCAGTACTTAAATATGCCACTGGAGGGCATCAAAGGTTTTATTACTGGTCCAAATGTAAGATTCCCATTGCCTCTGTCCATGGTGCTGAAGCATTAAAGCAGGCTGTCACTTAGCTTTAACCCTTTAAACCAGATGTGGACAACTCCAGGCCTCAAGGGCCGGTGTCCTGTAGGTTTTAGATGTATCCTTGACCCAACACAGCTGATTTAAATGGCTAAATGACCTCCTCAACATGTCTTGATGTTCTCCAGAGGCCTGGTAATGAAATAATCATTTGATTCAGGTGTGTTCACCCAGGGTGATATCTAAAACCTGCAGGACACCGGCCCTTGAGGCATGGAGTTGCCCACCCCTGGGTTAAAGCAGTCAAATGTATTTATTTTTTTTTTAATTAATCTTGACAATGTGGGTAAAAAGTTTTCATGTGTCGAAAACCTGATAGTAATAAAGAAATACTCACAGCAACCAATTTACTTTGAGAGGAAATTGAGGTCAAACAAACAAGACCCATTTACATGGGTCTCTGAGATAGTCACCCGTTTGAATGAAAGGCCTCTTTTTTGTGCATTTATGTAATTTGCTCAATGTGCTGATATCCTTTGACTCATCAAAATGTCACTTACTCCATCACAGCTCTTCTCAGTGAATCATCACTAAATGAATTCTTTTGTTGATCATTCTGATGTTGAATCATCCCTCCTTAAGAAGAATATGGCATGTCTCCATTAATGACCACATACGTATGAAATAAACAGCTTATTTAACCCGCAGTCACTCCATTTATGTACATACACTACTTCCACTTTCCTGTCATTAATTCAGTTTATTTCCCCCTTTTCTACATTATCCCTCTACTTATTACTGCTCCTCTCCTTTTTTCCTCTCCTTCATGCTGAATAGCTGTAATTACACTGAACAATTATTTCTAATTGTGTCAGTTATAAGCTGGAAAGGCACTCTGAATAGACAGATTATCTTTCTATTCAGAATGTGTTTCCTTTTCAAACCTTTAACACATAAATACAGAATAAAATTGCAGCTCAGGCAAAAAGCGGTACTGACCCCTCTGAAAAGGGACCTAATCTGCTCACATTAGGTAAATTGGCCTTACGTGGAGCTGGTACTGTGTCTACTGTCAGGAGAAAGTGCGACTAAATACCACAGAGCAGTATGTGAGACAGAAACCTGGAGAGTGATAGGGAGTGAACATGTGGAGGATATATTTGACCTAATCTTTTATTTTTCTCCCGTCCGCAGCCTTCTTCTCTGCATATGCTGACATTGCTTTGAGCAATTTGATGGGAACTGTGAGTACACACAGAGGCCTTTCACAACCCTTTTCACATTTTTGATCCCACGCTTGCAAGCTTGGCTTCTTATGTGTAATACTCTGTAGAACTTCCAATTTTTCCAAAGTAGGATATAGCTTTCAAATTGATTGGAACTCGATTGTGAAATTTAAATCACTTTCTTTAGCCTTAAATGTGTTTACAGGAGCCACCAAATGTAACTAAAATAACTATAACTTTCAAATAAGTAGTTACAATCTAAAAACATTATGGATTCAGTGTCCTAAAAGCTTGCATATATATAGAAGGAGAATTTCCAAAAGCAGTGGACATGAAATTTTGTCTCACTTCAGTCTTATTCATTATTAAAGATCCTCTCTCTTTTTTTCTGCCAAGGTTGGTCTGCCAGCATGCAGCTGGGCAGCTACTCTGGTGGCCACACTGATGTTGCTGTTGACCGGCAGTTTAGCAGCGTACCGCATCCCGACTGGTCAAGTGAGAGCTCCTGAACGCAACCTGCAGTTGCGAAGCCAATGGGAAGCTGGAAACACCGAAGAAAGGGAGAGCGCAGATGTGTAGCGTGAGGATAGACATGCACCTGTGTACGCAGCACTGTATCTGGACTGTCATGTTGTTAGCTGGATGGAGTAGACCATAAAAGTTTTAGGTAAACATTCTCATATCAGCATAGGCTTGTTAAAGATGGTGAACACTTTACTGAACACTTTAAGGAGGAGTTCATTCTATATTTTGCCCACAGTGTGGCAATTAAGGCACAGTAGTGAATTGATCAGTTGTCTTTACATAAATGTATGTATTCAAACCTGACCATTTCTATTAAATATGTCAAATATTCCACTCTGATTAGCCCCCTGTATTATTTTCCTCAAATGACACACAAAGCCGACAGAAACAGGCACTTTAAAGGGAAAGAAAACCTCTTTTAATAAGCATGAAAATCAACAAGTCAATAAAATCATGTTTTTTGGGGGTTTTTTTTAAATGACAGTTTTACTGTTATTGTCAATAAAAACACAGACTGAATTCTAGTTTGTTTTTTGTTTTTTTTGGTAGGTTTTTTTTTTCCAACTCGTTCATTACCCTGCATAGACATACAACAGCACTCCACTGGAACTCACTGTAAACACAGACCATACATGTTGCTCAATGCAGGCAGGAAACTGGATAATGAGACGCTGAATTTAACTGTGGTCAGCTGCGTAGGCCTGGAATTTAAAGGCAACTGCTTTTATTATTATTACTTTTATCATCATTATTATTACTATTATTCTTATGACACTTGTTAAAAATTCTCCCAAATCAAAAACATTGTAGTTCACTACGCTTTCTTTTGTCACAGTGCTCCATGTTGCCTGTGTAGATTGTTCACGTACATATATTTCCCATCATCACCCTAAACACGCACGCCTACATTCACACACGCACTTTTAAATTAGAAAAAAATAATAATAACACTGAATTTCCATAAAGGTGAAACAACAGCGTTCTGCAACAAACAATGTGACATCTTCTCTAAAGATTTCCTCTACATCATGCATATTTTGCTGCCTTTTTTTTACTCTTCTACACAATTATCAGATCTGGGACTACATGAAGTACTTAACAGACAATGCTGATGAAGCTGGTAAGAAGAAGAAACTTACAAAAGTGCCTTTCAGTCTGTGATTGATCGAGCATAATAGTTAAAAAAAGTAGAAATATAAATACCTGCACAAACAGTAGTTGCGTCTTCTTAAGCTGCATTACAAAAAAAGAACATTCATAGTTCTACATACTTTAAGTTGAAGATTTGATTGTGAGTGTCATTGTGCTTGTTTAGAATGAGTGTGTGTGTTTGTGTTTGTATGTGCACACGGGCGCAAGTGTGTGTGTGTGTGTGTGTGTGTGTTAATCGCAAAGCTGGAAATCACCAACTGTACTTGGAACATTATACATGACGATGCTTCAGGCCCACCACTGCTGACCAATCACAATCTTGTGGTGTCATGAAGTGACACCTTCAGGGCTTCTTGAAAGGCTTTCCAACATCTGGTTAATGTTTTGAAAACTCCAACATTTTCTCAAACTGTTTAATTGCATAATTCTAACTTAACTTTAAAAAATGAAGAGGGCCGCTAAGTCAAACGATGATGATTTATCAATGGCTTTTGGTTTCATGTGCAACATAAACCCCAGAGTCCTGGGTGAAAGTCCTGTGGTTAACACAGTGAAGCACCATAACGTGCCCTTTATCTTTCTCCTTTTTCTGGCTCTCTGCGCTTTTGTCTGACTTCCTAACTGCCTTTTCATAAATCTTTAAGCTATGACATCACAACAACATGATTGGCCAGTTGCAGTAACAGTCCTGGAAAAGCAATAATTGTATTTTATTTACTAATAGTCATGGAAAGTTGTAGAAACAACATCTATGTAATGATGAGACAGACCTGTGTTCACTGCTGTTTAGAATAGAGGCAGAACCACAAAGCTCTCTTGGTTTGTATTTTTTTTTTTGGCACTCACTCACACATGCATACATCTCATACAAAATACACACGCGTACCACCACCTAGGCCAGTGTGTAGCGGTTTTTACACACTGACAATGTCTGTAAGATCTGACAGCTGTATAAATTTTGTCAAATGAGGGAGCGGTATCAGTTATATCTAACTCAAATATGTGTAAACTTTAGATTGTGTATGTGTCTGAGTGTGTGTTACTGTGTTTCTAATGAATTTTAGCACGCATGCGTTTGCATTTTCTTGTTTTGTTCCTACGTCATAACAGCTACAATGGCTGTCCACAAAAAATCATGTATGTTCAAGCATGCCAGTACAATGGTATTTGTTTGTGTCCCTATTCTCTGAACAGCCACACAGTTTTTTGTTCTTCATGCACGTAAACATTCATCTAATCTAAGCGAGTGTAAACAGTGATGCCAGCCTAGTTCTGATTTGATGTTAGCATACTTTTTAAACCAGCAGGACAGGCACTGGAAAACATCCTAAATTTAAACAGGAAAAAGAAAACGACCATTTATAAACAAAGCGAAGAGAGGAGGACGCTAGGTTAGCCACAGAAGCTTTTCCCTGGGCAGGTTTTGTAAAGGATTATTTCATCTTGACTTAGAAGTAGTTTGAAGATTGACAACACGCTCCGTGAGTGGTTAATATGAAGCTACGGCTAGTTTAGCACGCTGGAAGCAGGGAGACAGGCACGTCTAGCTCAGTCCAAAGCTGACAACATCTGCCTACCAGCACCAAGCTCGGTCATTACATTAAATATCACCTCAGTCGGGACCACTTTGTACAAAAGAACACAGTTATTTCCATCTGCAGTAACTTCTGTTGGGCAGCACGGCTTGTTTCTGGGACTTTCTTGCCTTTTTCGGGTGTACACATGGAAAATTTAAGGCAGGAAAAGCATCACCAAGACCACAGATATGGTACTAATTATGCCAGACACAAGCTGAAAGGAGGAGCTAGGGTGGAGGTAGTGTGCAAAGTGTTTTGTATGCACAGCAACTCTGGGCAAGCTATAGAAGCTTAAATAGGATCCTCTGTAGCTAATTACATGTGTAGAAGAGTCTGGCAATGAAATCAGCACTCCTAAGCCCAAGACTCCCAAAACATTACTATGGCTATATTTAAGAAATAATTGGACGCGTTAGTCTTTGGACAGAGAGCAGGTAGAGTACAAAGAGGTTTCTTTTTTTGTCAACAATGCATGGCTGCAATTTCAGAAAATTAACCTGATGAAAGCGGTGCAAATAAATCAAACTAGTAGTGTTGTCAGCTTAAAACTCCGCAAAAATAAGCAAATAAGAAAAAGTACTAAAAAACTCAATAACACTGATTATTCCAGCTTTAAAAAAAATGTGCATACATGTATGATGAAAAGACCTACGGCCCACAGAGCTGCTTGGATCGAGCACTCCGCTACAATCTCAAACTCTTCTGTTGCTCACTTTCTTTGAGAAATCTTCTAATCCTCAGTCGTGGACGGAATCTGAGAGAGATTAGCACAGCCCTGCTAAAGGTTTAAACTCTAAGCTTATTTTATATTTTGTAAATCCCTCCAAAAGCTCTGGGTTGATCCCCATTACTGCCACACAGACTCAAAGGAATCCAGAATTGTCACTCAAAATAAGGTTTCTTCTCTTGATGGAGAAAAATATGGACCTCACTTCTTGGCAAAGCACAGTTGTTTATGTCTGTGCCGTGCACACTGCATTTCTAACACCTCTCTGTGCATAAGTGCCTTTGTGTATCTACCACATCAGTGCAAATGTCTTTGTTGTTTGTCGTGGTGTGTGTGTGTGCCTGTGTGTGTGAGATCATGTGAGTGTTTTGTGTGTTCTATGTTCACAGCAGCCGTCCCAGCACCACCCCCTCCCTGCTTCTGGCTTCTCCCCTGAGGATCTCCAGGAAGCCCAGTTTAGTCAAGAACTCCAGCCTCTGACGGTCTGTTGGCTGCACCTCACAGAACACACCCTGAGAACCTAGACACACACACACCGTGCAAAAATGGCAAAGCAAAGAGGCAGTCATTGACAGATCAGTTTTTCTCCAAGAATAAATCATACAAATATACAAGCAACATATAAATAACAGACTTACATAACAAAATCCCTTTACACAGTCTAAAGAAGCAACATAATCAGCAATTACAACTAATAACTCATATTTAATGGTGTGAAAACAACTACAGGTAGCTTTTCCCTTAAACCCTTCTTGCATTATTGGAGTATTCTTCCACCCTCCACATGTCTTTTCTGCTCTTTTCTCATCCTCTAATCCTTTTACTTATCCTTGAGGGTATAAGCGCATACGGATTCATGCTAATATATGCAGCAGAATTTTATTTAACAAAAGACACACTCGCAAACACACACGTGGAGCTTACCATTGGCCTTTAGCGCAGTGAGGAGGGCGGTGAGCAGGGTGCGGCTGATGCTGATGTCCACCAGCTCGGGCAGGGCGTCCAGTCGCAACTGCGAGGGAAAGTGGTAGAGCAGCGAGTCTGGGTACTCGCCCTGATCCTCCTCCATCAGCTGAATCAGGTCCTGCACAAAGGAGAGCAGAGGCACAGATGCACTTTCACATGTTGCAGAAGATTGTTCGTCCTCCAGCTGCCACTAGATGTTACCAATTAGGCACGTTTGGTACCAGACTCGTTTCCAGTTACCCAGCAACCTTAAAACCTTAAAATGAATACAAACACACAGTAAAACACTAATTATCATTACAAATTAGGATTTGCTGACGCTACATTTTAAGTGTACAAGTACTGCCTGGTGGCCCCAGCAGACACTCCTTAATCAGCAGCTTTTATATTTATATGCAAAGACTTCTGGGATGAGTCTAATGTACTTCCTGTCTCAGAAGCTGATGAGCATTTTTCTTGGAACTGAGTTAGCTAACAGCAACTAGATTTCAAGTGAGGTAATGTAATAAGCAGCTATTTGTATAACATACCAGTAATATGTAACTATGTGACACAAAACAGGGGGAAAATAATTAAATGTTCTCTATAAACAGATAAATGCTTATGAATATGTAGCATCGGTCGATGAGGGAGGCCATTTTTGGTAGATTCTTTAACCCATTTGTAACCCACTTGTATTCCTGACCAATCAAATTTGAGCATACTATGGCTGAATGTTAGTAAACAGTCCCTGTGGAGAGAAAAATGCAAGCTCAATCCAAGATTTTGACAATCGTTTTTTCTTTGTTTTCATTTTGCTGCATTTGTAAACACTGACCAGTAGATGGAACTGGAGGCGCTGGCGTGGATATCTACTGGCTACACTGGAAGCCTCTTAAGGTGCCAGCCCTCCCAACTGAGCGGACTAACCGATGGATTCCTAGATCGAACATTCTTGTTCCCTAGCCAGTTTGCATGTGACGAAAGCTTTCAGCTGGTAAACTTTAAATTTGTCTGCACCTGTGGCTGCCTGCTGACGTGTGAATGATCCACAGCATAGCTGTCAGTTTGCTCTGTGATGCACAGAGCGGCTAAATGAATCCTCCACACATGTCAGAGTTTGACTCTGTCTGCTGCTCACCACCATTTATGCTTGGCTCTTTGCCAGAGATCACTGAATAGTGATGATGGGCAAAAACAACATCAGCCGTGTGCGCTACTGTACTTGAGTTCTCAATAACCATTCTGTATT
Organism: Copadichromis virginalis; assembly: GCF_057382275.1. Classification (NCBI taxonomy): domain Eukaryota; kingdom Metazoa; phylum Chordata; class Actinopteri; order Cichliformes; family Cichlidae; genus Copadichromis; species Copadichromis virginalis. Next base: position 50,931,021 of record NC_140620.1, read on the forward strand.
TTAAAGCACTTAAATCCTTACCTTCCCCATATTTGCCATATTTCTGCATTTCTCTTTTTATTAACAATTAGTCACATTCACATGACAGCAGCTGGTAAATCTGAATGCACCGTTCGCAAGTTTACACACTAACCCGCTGATACAGAAAACAGGCCCACTAAAGACAGAAGGAATACTGCAGGTGGCCCTTAGACACATACTAAATTAAATCATTAAATCCGGTCTCTGTGTGTGTGTGTGTGTGTGTGTGTGTGTGTGTGTGTGTGTGTGTGTGTGTGTGTGTGTGTGTGTGTGTGTGTGTGTGTGTGTGTGTGTGTTATTGTCTTTGTCTACCTATGTGTTCCACCTAACTCCCAGCGACTTATTGCCCTGCACAGAGGAATCCAGATGGTGTGACAGCAGGTACTCATAAGTCTTAAGTTAATGTGCGTAATGTAAAACTGGTCTGTCGGGTATGTTTATAGCTTTGTGTACTCTGTGAGCATTTATGTTTCAGCATAGGGTGTCAACCAAAAAGAGAGGTTTAACTGACTTCTTGTGAGAGGGTAAAACCCACGTATTCACCTGGGTGTTTGGATGTGTGCCGTTCATTTTTGGTGGGTATTTGTCCCTCATGGCGGGTATCCAGCTGGCCTGGCACCGCTTGGCAAAGGAGCGAACATCCAAGATGCCTAACACACAGCCGCAAACGCCCAGCTCATCCTCCAAGATGAAGCTGTACTCGGGGCACAAAGCTAGGCATGGTCCAAGACATCTAAGAGAGTGAAATCAAGTGTTATTGATTTGATACAGTATTTGACAAATCGTTGCACATTTCCTGATTGAGTTTCTTTTCTCTCTCACACGCAGACACACCTGTCTCCTATGACATCTGGATGAGCAGCACTAGACTCTGGCCCACCCTGTGTCCTCAGGTGAAGTTGGCGGACCATTCGATACAGCTCCACCTAAGTACACAACCATTAAACCATGTGTCTTCCCACACCAATGTTTAAATGTTGAACTAAAAATCTACGACTTTTAACAATTTAAATTTCCACCTGAAAGTTCCACCTACATGATCTACTGGTTTGCTCCCTGATTGTTTAATGCAACTGTAAAAGCTAACACATGACTTTCCAATTCCCCTTTTGTTTAACCTCTTTGCCAGTTGTGCTATGTCAAGAGTTTCTGTGTGTGGGTGAGACTACCTTGTCTTTGCTGTGGTAGGGCCTGATGTTGTAGAGGCGAGTGGTAGGGAAGAGAGGAGGAGGATGAGTAAAAAGTTCACTGCTGCTCCCTACTGGGAGAAGCATCTGCACACAACATGGGGAAAAAAACATGCACACACATTAGGCAGTTTTAGGGGGCTTGACTTGATAGAGCAGAGTAAAATATTGTCAAGAATTTAAGAAGAGATACATCACGAATGGCATCTGAAATATAACACACTACCTGCACCTCCCCTGACACGCCCCCCTTGAACGCCCATGGCTCAGACTCTACTCCCAATTGGTCCGCTCCCGTGGTCTTCCCACACCCTAACACGGAAAAAAACAATCATATGTGACAGGCTACATCACATGTTCAGGGCCAGTGAAATACCAGAAAAGTTACCAGTGCACATGGAGAATGATCGCGCAGCTTGAAAATTTTATGTCGAGCATAAAACTGTAGAGCTTTACAGCATTACAGCACCACAAGAGACGCTCACTGAAATAAACTTGTCATAAAAAATTCAGTCCTCCCTATCAGCTGGGCTCCACTGAGCTCGAGCTGAGAAGTAATGACTGAATTTTGTAGTAATTTATTTCAGGTGCAGATACAAAAAGTTTAAAGACCATCAGAGATCAGGCTTACTCACATTGGAAGCAGTTCCTCCAGGAGCCGAGGGCAGAGCTGTCACTCAACACTCGTCCATCTGAGTGAGTAAATGGGCACGTTAGAGCATAAGAGAAAAATGAGCCACAGACAATGACTGGCAATAATCTACAAAACCGCTGATTCCACCAGTGTCCTCTCTTAACATAAGTACTGAATAGAGTACAGTATATAGTATGTGCTACATTATATAATGCTATAAATAATAGAGCAGAGACTATAGGGCATACTACTAAAATAGTAATCATACAACCGGACAGTAGATAAATTATTATTGGATACACAAAACAATAGTAATCTGTTACATGCAATATTATACAATACTATAGTATACTATTATTGTATTCTACAGCAGAATATTATGTTGAGCTCTTACACTATAGCACTATAATACTACACAGTTTCTCAATATAACATCAGTTCAATAGCATGGTAAACTATATACTGCAGCGTGCTTCTAGTATACTAGGACCAAGTGGTATACTTCTACTATGCTGTTATGCTCTGTTCTGCTACTGTAGGGTAGCACTGTAATATTTATTTATCTAGTATTCTTTAATTAACTTAACCTAATTATCACATCCAGACAAAGCGTTTTGCAAGCAGTTAAGTGGGCACATCTGTACTTTCTCAAGTTCAAGTGAAATACATTGTGTAACAACTGTACCTCACATGTGGCACAATTGCTGTGGGATAGCTGTAACAGCACAGAATTTCAGTGGAAACTTGTTTGAATGTGAGCGACAAATAACTTCCTCCTTTAATACCTTAAAGCAAGAAACAGGAGTGAACATTCTGCCGTTCTACATCTATATCTATCTATAGCTATCTATCCGGTCGTTAAGTCTGACGTCACTAGCCATGTCTGGGCCTAAACTCCGCTGCAGGTCCATATATCAAACGATCACTATGGCATTACTGAGAGTTGAAAAACTGTCTAAAGTCTTTCATCTTTAATAAAATGATCAGCGTTCTGCTCTACCAGGTGTAACAATTGAGTTTAACATCCAGGCATCCATGAAAACGGAATTTATGACATTTAATGGAGTTAGAAGTTAGCAGGAAGTTAGCTCGCTAGCTTCTATCTAAATACAATATAGCATGTCCTGACTGCAGGGTTTTGGAAACAAATTAAAACGTACAGCTCTGTTATCACTTCCAACATAAATGAAGACAGAAAACTAAACTGCAGTGATGTTTGTAGGGTTACTGAAGTTTGGCTAGCTGGTATATAATGATGTGCTACGTGACCGCTAGCGACACAGCTATGTTAGCATAATATAAACAAGCTAACTTTTTTTTCCACTCGATAAAAGTTAACGTGAGTGTTCTCGGTGGTCAGGAACAAATGTAATCGGATGGCAGGATGCTGTAAAAGGACCAAACTTCAGCCAGGAGAACAACTGAGATAATCCATCCACAATACGAGGTTAGTCATTCATATACTGCTGCATGGGCTGGGCTGTAGTTACATCCTAAGGTTTTAAAAACTGAGCTTAAATAAATGATTAGCGGTAATAAAAGCCGAGGGAGGTCAACAGTGATCACTGACTGTTTTAGGAGCTTTTTGAGATTAAATAGAAGAAAATACAAAACATTAAACGTGTTAACAACACAAAAGCCATATTAAACGCAGACTACTTTAGGCCCGGAAGTAGGATTCGTCACGTCATCACTTAAAGACCGGATAGCGATCTATTTATCTGTCTATATATAGATAACTCCCTGTCCACTTCCTTCAGCTAAGCTTGTCTCAGTTCATTAACACAAATATCTGATCAGCTCACAAATTTAAGTTTAAGTGATTTTAAGTGATTTACGTGCCATACCTTGAAGCACTCCTGTCTGCTTAGAACAGGAAAGTACAGCTACAGTTCAAACTTGGACAAATAAAAGATTGTTAAACTATTGCCTGGTCTGATGAGTTGATTTCTCCTACAATATTCCAATGTTACAGTCAGAATTTGGTGTAAACAAAATGAAAGGAAGGATCCTGCATTATCTGGTAGCCTTAGTGTAAGAGTGTGGGGAAGTTTTTCCTATTTAAATGGCACAGCCTGCCTGAGTATTGTTATTAACCATGTCCATCCATTTATGGCCACAGTGATACGTCTTCTGACAGCTGCTTCCAGCAGGACAACGCACCATTTTGGTGTTTCTTGAATGTGATAATATGAGTTCAATGTAGTTAAATGGCCTCATTCTCATGGCACATTCTCGTACAGCAGGGAAGATCAAACCAGTGCAGAGTCCAGTGCGTCACACTGATAGTATAGCAGTATATTGCTTCTGTCCTTACCAAGCCAGCATATAAATGCCTTTGCCACCAGAGCTGTGTTCCTCAAGTCCCACACATAAGGGTAAAGGTCATAGAGCACAGCCCTGTTGTTCCCACCCACGACACTGCAGTGGAGCTGCGCTATGTCTTCACACAGAGAAAGAAACCTGGAGGCCCGCCCACGCCATTCATCAACCTGAGGACATAATAAAAAAAAAAACATTATGTTGTTTTTTCTCACGTGTAACGTACACAACCAATCCAAGTACCTCAACAAAAACTCCCCTCATAATCCTCACCGACCTTTTGAGGTGCTGCCTTCTTGCTGTTAGTACTGACCAGCTGGCAGTTTGTTTTCAGCCAGGTCAGATCCTGCAGTAGCTTCTGGGCTGATGGGCCGTGCTCGTGAGGGAGATAATGAAGACCAACCAGCAGCCGCACCTGCGACTCACTTAGCAGACCTTTCCCACCGCAGAGCCCACGAACCTGGGCTTTCTGTCCCCGACCTCCAGCCGCAGGTGCTCCAGGCTTAGTTCCTGGAGGTGGCTGGATCGGTTGGCAAGACTGGTATGATTTCCTTTTCTCCCACTCTCGTCCTTCCCTCTCCCCACTGACTTTAGTGGGTGAGGACGGAGGGGAGCTGGAATTCAGGGGGAAGACTGGGAGTTTGGCCACAGTAGAGGTTCCTCTGAAGGTGGAAGGACAGTCAGATCTGTCAGGAGTTTTACAGTGAGATGTTGGGACAGAGGCACGCTGGTCTGTCCTTGTGTTCTGCCGGCCTACAATTATCATGAAAATAAAAAACACGCACAGGTTGTGTGTTTGAGTAACAACACTACACTGCAATAATTCATCAGTGTTTAGATAGATAGATAGATAGATAGATAGATAGATAGATAGATAGATAGATAGATAGATAGATAGATAGATAGATAGATAGATAGATAGATAGATAGATAGATAGATAGATAGATAGATAGATAGATAGATAGATAGATAGATAGATAGATAGGATAGATTTTACCAGCTTGTAAAGGTTGGTTGAGTTCTTCCATCCAGTCTTTCAGTGCAGCAGACAGAGCTCTATCAGGACAGTACTCACACTCCTCATCTGGGGAACACACAGCAATGCATTGACAACCAAAAACAGCCACACCTTGCATACTCGTTCTGTAATGGTTATTAGCTATAAGGAAATTATTACAGGTCTGCACAACAAAACCTGCCGTAACAATTAAAATTTTTCTCATCTCCTCTTCTGAAAGCCTCTTTTGTCCTCCAGCCTACCGCTCAGTTCTTCCTCCGCAGAGGGACCGGGCTCTCTCCTCATTTCCTCCTCCATCACACCGTGCAATTATTCCTCAATCATCACCTCTCCCCCACCCAGTCTTCAGAACATCACACGCTACACTGCTTCTCTGTTTCGACAATTATCCATCCAATTCCCTGCCCCTCCCCCCGCGACAAACAAAAAAAAACTGTGTGCCTGTGCTCTAATGCATTTTACTGTCATGGTAAATGAGATGCAATGAATATGAACAACATATCAAATTCATGTGATGCTGAGCCCCACTTTTGCAGATGCGTGACAGGAATTCTTACATTACACTTCGAACATAACTTATTATACACCGTGTGAGAAAGACTAATGAAATGACTTAAAGTCACAATGTTTTAACAGCTTTTACAATAAAGGCAGATTGAGGCTGGTGAAACTGTGTAGGCTGAAAGCTTAACAAGTGACTTTAGAACAACAGATGGAGCTTTAACTTTGCTTATTTGGTAGGTAATATCAGACACAATGGCTGTCTGGTGGTCAAAATGATGCTAGTTGCCAAGCAACACGGGCTTATTAAACATTTCTCCTGAAGCGATGGGACTAACTGTACATGGATGTGGTCTGGCAGAGACAATATTAGTTTATTAACTCAGGACATCTCCTGTCTCATCATACTCCCTCACTCCATCTGCCTTCCCTCAGTTGGATCCCTCACCTTTCGTATCCTCTTTCCCAGCTCTGTGCCAGCTTCCCAGCGTGTGCAGTGGGATGTAGTTGGCTTCAAACTCACAGTTGGGGTTAAGCAGCAGGCCCCTGAGATGGTTCTTAAGCTGAGGCTCTCGACCCTTAAAGGGCCCCAAAAACAGGCGTCTGGAGTCATAGTCATTTGCGTGCAGATTGTCCCAGATAAGTGGGGGGCGTTGGAGGACTGACTCCACTTCAGCCAGGGATTCCAGTGAGAGTTTCCTGGAAATGACCTTACTGCCTGTGGAAAGAGAAAGCCCAGTGCTCAAAAATCTGTTAACCATTTTCCATTTAAGAGGTTTACATTAGGACAGCTAAATAAATAAACCTACAGTCAGATAACAATGTTACTGTGAAATACTTACAAGGTGCTTACAGTACGTTTTAATGACACGCACCTAAAATATTTCTACAAGCTTTGATGCATATTTGGCATGCAGAGCAATGTCCCTGTTCTGGTCCTCCTGGAGGGACTGGTTGTTTCTCATTCAAACTAGAAGGGCTGCTGGCTCTGCTCCAAATCACATTAAATCATTGGAATACAAACTCGTGTCTGTTCCAGTTAACGTTATGGGCTTTGTAATGAGCTACAGATTCTATTATGAATCTTAAACTTTTCGGTTCTTTTGTGTTTTTGAAGGTTTTTCTCTGTGTTCCTTCTGTTCCTTCTGCTTCAGCCCCTCTTTTTTGGTGAGGTCTGAGTTCATTCTGTCTCTCTTTCGATTTACTCCCTCCTTCACTTTGAAGGTTAGTTTCTCATGTGAGTTTTTGCATTTTTTCTTTCCCGTTTTTCTTCTCCCACCTTCCTAAATGCATGACTTCACCTGCAGGTTACAGGCCTTCCCTCTCTAGTGTCAATCTATCAGGCTCTTGCTGCAACTCCCTTGTGTTTCTAATCACTTATGTTTTGAGCCTTTCATCTGAGTTTGGTTTCTTTGTGCCCTATTTGGTCTTTTGATTTTCATTTTTGAACTACAGTACGGACTTCCTGCCCCATATTTCCAGCACCGCCTGTTTAGAAGGATTTTGTAGTAGTAAATTGTGACAGTTTTCAGCAGAATCAAGTCCAATAACAGATAAGCAATTAAGGAAACGCACAGAAAAAAAACAGGTACACCACATGCATATACTGTCCATATAAAACAATGTCAGAGCACCATATAAGTTAGCTAACCAGCGAATTCTATTCTTTTAAATTGGACAAGTGCCATTGCCAACATGACCTAAGGCCTATAGACCTGCTGCAGGTCTCACTAGTGAAACAAAAGTCACTGTTCTGAGCAATGAAGATTATATCTGCAATATGCAAGTGGCACAGATTGAGTAAAACTTGTCATGGCTGAACACAGACAGTGAGTGCTTCAAGTACTATAAATATAAAATAATATGAAATCAGCAATAAAATTGTAGTTCACAGGGTCACAATAAAAAAATATATAACAAATATACATCTTACCTGTCCATATTACTGTTATGTTAGGCAGCAGGTCCTCTCCCACAGTTTGCAGGTAGGGAGACTTGGATACACTGGGAGAACAGAGAGAACCACAGTACTCTACACAGAGAGGGAGAAAAGCAGTGATATTTAATGAAGAGGCAAATATAAAAAGTGCTCATGTTACATTTTTTTGTATAATTTTCAGTCCTGTAACAAGTCCTCAATCTACAAGCCTACCTGTAGGGCAGAACAGGAAGACAGGCGGTTCCCCCAGGAACCGATAAATCTCATTAGTTACTGTGACCTGAGCGTGGGCAAATGACGTGAAGGCCTCGCTGTCGGCTTGACACATGGAGTGATCAATGTCATCGAACAGAATGGCAAATGCCTGGCAACCCAGGTCTGATACCTGGACAGAGTGATGAGGTTGAGTTTAAAGAATACAGAAATCAATGAAACTTCTGTAGTAGATGACCTTGTGTAGCCTACCTGTCTTAGCTTGCGTTTAAGTAGAGTCAAGTCACAGGAAGAAGAGAAGACTATGTCCTGACCAGGAGACAGCGCATAAACAAACCTGAGGCCTCTTGACTGGGCCTCTACAATGAGAGTACGCAGCTGACCTGAGAGGATGAGAAAAGTGGAAAAATACTAAACATGAATTTTAAAACAGGCCAAAAATGTTTTTAAACACTGATTGAAGATGTCTGAATATTTTGTTTTCACTTTTTTTATATGACAAGATTACATACTAAATCCTGAGCTGCGTTATAATGTGTACTGACATTTCCCTTCCCCTCTTTTTATGTATCTTTGTGGAAATCAGCTTGACTCTCGCAGTAAAAGGTGCAATAAAAAATATAATGGACATCATAAAAACTGTAGACGCTTTATGATCACAATGAAACATACATTTAATGCCAAAAGGGAAATTTCAGAATGTGTCAGAGACGTTCTGCTATACTAGTGTACAATGAATCAATAGTCTGATTGTGCGCTTGTGGTTCCCCTTTAAATAGATTAAATTGGTTTTACAGCTTTCAGGAAACCATGGATGCCCACATGAGTGAAAATTTGCTATGGTTAGAGGTCCTTACCCTCCTCTTCAGGAGAATAGACTTCTCTCCACAACAGTCTATGTTTCAGGTCATCTTTCGGACCGTACAGGTAGGTGTTCAACCCCCAGTGCTGCATCCTGATGGAGAAAGACATGACCAGATGGGTCACATGTTGTCACAATGCTCACACTCAGAGTTTTTATTTATTAACCTTTATTTAACCAGGAAGATCCCATTGAGATTAAAAACCTCTTTTTCAAGGGAGACCTGGCCAAGATAGGCAGCAGCAGATGTCTCACAGTTACAGAAATTACTCAAACACAGGCAGCAACAACACACATGCAACAATAAGTGAAAGAATACAAATAAAATAAAAAATAAAATTCAAATAAAAATAAAAAAGTCAGTTAAAATGACAATCAATCTAATTGAAACAGTTACATGTTACGGACTTGGCCTCAAGGATTCGTAGTTTAGATTTAAAAGCACTTAATGAAATGAATTCAGTCATTTTCCATTCCTTCTGCAGTTTGTTCCAGGCCAAGGGTGCTAAATGGACAAAAGCTCTTTTACCAAGTTCAGAGCCAGGAAACAAAAAAGCTGCTGAAAAATCACAGCTGCTGTGACTCACCACAGGATGGTAATGTAATGTACTTGCATTTATGTAGTGTTTTCCCACTCAAGTCACATTTTTAACCACACACTTATATAGACTCAAAGCACTTTATGGTCAGTGTAGAATAATCAGTTAATCTAACATGCATGTGTCTGGACTACAGGAGGAAACTGGAATACTCAAAGGAAACCTGCATAGTTATTCAATTGGTTGAATAGCTTTTAGTTTCAGGAAGCCATGGAGTGAAAAAAAAGCTTAACAAATTAAAAGATGGCTCGAGTGACAAGTAGAGTAAATTCCAAAAAGGCCAGAATTGGGACTCATATCAGGAACCTTCTTGCTGTGAGTTGCCAATTCTAACCAGTGCAGCATCATGCAGCCTGGTGGGCTGCAGTAGTTGAATTTTTGGTTGTTTTTTTTTGGTTGTTTTTTTAATAATAATACTCCTTAGAGTTAAGTTACAGTTACTCTCCCATATACCACATTTGTATTTGGGAGTAGCTCACACTTAGGTATGAATTAGAGTCACTGCTTTCTGGTGCAGTTCATGAATCCATACTTCTAAATGGCTGAATATGGATTAAACCACCATAAATATTTTGTATATTTAACTGTTAGTCACTTGACTCATCTTATATATTTTGAAGCTAGAGGTTGAGCTCAGGCAGAAGTTTCAGGGGTGAGGCAGGACTTGGGTTTCTGTGCATGATTTTAGGTATTGCATACAATTTAAACAATTCAAGAAAAGTAGCAGCAATCTAGTAATTTGTGACTTGAATGTTTGCACTGGGCACAGAAAAGACAACCTCAAACAAAAACATCCTAGTAAAGTTTATGACAAGTTACCGGATAAATGGTTCAGAATATATCAATGGCCCAAACTAATAATAGTGAAATAATCTGAATCAAGGCCCCAGCAAAGACATGCTAGAGGACAAAGAAAGAAGTGACGGTATCGTGTAGAAAAAAGAAAATGAAGCAGGGGGACAATGACAAAACAATGAGGCAAGAACAGACCAATGTGGAATTTGTAGCTATCTTCACAAATTGTGCAGATTACCGTAGGCAGGTGTGTCTGCCAGCAGAAAAGAATGGATGACGTCACTAGGAAATCACACTCTGCAAAATCAGCTGCTTTGGTGTATTTCTGCATTATTTCTTCACTTCAACATATCGTGCTGGACTTGCTCTGTGTAAGCGTACATATCATTCAACATCCAACCCATGGAGCGAGACAGAGTGATAGAGACAGAATTGGCGCTAAGAGCGAAGACAGGAGGGGAAAAAAACAAACAAAAAAAGTGGATCTGGCTGCAAGAAAATAGATCCACAATATCGATCGAGAGTCTCCAAGGCTGTCTCAGTTACAGGAAATGACCTCCTGAATTATAAATAGAGCATAGTACTAAGAGGGAAACAATACCAACATCATTCATACACGCACAAATATACAAACATGAACACTGCTTTGTCTCTGTACATGGACCGGCTCTTGTCTTTCTTGTCATTTTGTAGGTTTGCTGTGCTCTCGATCTCTCTCTCTCTCTGCTTCACTTCCTGCACAGATGGTAAATCGCCTCCACAAAGCTGCATCCTACCTCCCTCAAACACACAGTCACACACACACAATTACATACTGTACACGCATCCACGGCCAATCTTACGCAACATTCAGCGTATGATTTTTGCCTGCACCCCACACTGGAGTCTAAAAAAGCTTGTCTATAAATAAACCTGGAGCCCACACACTCAGCTGCAGCTACGCAGAAGTTTTGGAAAATAAATTAATTCTCTTTATAAAGCATCCACTGCCTCGTTACCCAGTTTTCTGCATCCTCCCAATGCAGTGCAAGTTTATAGATAGATTTGAGCAACTTACAAAACTGCTGATCATGTCTTTTCTTTCTTTTTCACAATCCAAAACCTTCTAAATCACAATAACAAGCACAAACAACGAGCCTTAAAAAAACTGGAAATATATCATGCGCATATATCATTCAATGGCAGTGGAAAGAAGAGAAGCAGGGGGACCTACCCTCTCTGGGGATGCAGACGGCTGTGACTATTGGCTGCTGAGCAACACAACTGTGTCACAGCTCCCAACAGGGATTTATGCTGCTCCGCTTGTACTTAACATCAAGATTTAATCAGTCTTATGAGGTGGGCAAATGTGAACATACATAAAAAGGGATTGCCTCATTGTTAATTAGTGCAGTCGTTTGTATTTAACTCGCTGTTGTTGCTTTATTGTTGTGTTCCTGATGGCTACTTCCTGAATGGACAAGAAAATGCCGCTTTGAATGTGTGCTGAAAAATAGTCTATTAGTATTCTGCCTCTGCTGTCATGAAAATCACTGGGAGGTGATTCATGCTGAAAGAGCTTGTCTCTCTTTGTGAGCTGATCAAACTGTTAATGAAAAGTGCTGTGGCCCACTCAATAAGGAGCTATTTTTGCCTTCGTTTAGTCAAGATTTGAACCCCAACAGTGTTGCCTTTAAATTAGTTTCCTGCCTCTGATAGCAGCCTTACTCTTAAGAACATTTGATTACCCAGAACGTTGATTTTATCTGGCTTAAACAGCATTTGTCTTCCGTTTTTAAGTTGTTGTCATGCTGGGACTGCACTGTATCACTCCAACCACCTGAAGAGTGTGATGGTCCTTGAAAGCTTCTTCATTGCAGAGCTTCATGCTCAGCAGATAATAGTTTATGTGCAGACACTTAAAGGGGAGCTAACCTGCTCATTTCAAGCTTGAATTTCTAATTCTTAGACTAAATTTAACCTTTATTTAACTTATGCTGGGCCTTGGTGCAACCCATCAGCTCATCCATTTTCCATTTAGCTCATCTTATAATAATATCCGTCCCCTCTCTCAGCAAACCTTCTTCTGATTGGCTGCCTCTTTCAAAGAAAAGGTTTGAATAAAAGGTAGGTGGGGCTTCTGTGCTTCTGTGGATTACTAGACATACACTGATGTGTATGACAGGAAATAAAGAGGAGCATAAAAGGTATCCCTTGAATAATGGGGCACTTTAATTATATGATATTATCATTTTAATAACTTGACCTTTGATAAATTTCCCACTGCAGCGTTGGAAATGCATTGCACCAGAGTAAAAACTTCGCAAAATAAGTTTTAACATCAAAGATGGTAAAAGAAGATGTTTTGAACCTCTTTCTTAATCCTTTCACTATAACAAGATGTAGTGTCTGCCTCTCCTTTCCCCTCCTGTCACCCATAGCTGAGCACTGAGGATGAAGCTGTCCTTTGCTATGGAATCATTCTGCCTCAGTAATTTCTCTCTGAAGCTGTGCTTGGCACTGAAATAGAGGTTTGGATCTGGTTTCAGCCTAAAGGCATCAAGTCAGCAGCTCCTGAGCCCACACTGTTTTGGGGAAAAGAAGATCAGCGACACAGAAACATCCCGTCTGACCAGGGTTAGAAGACATATGCATGCTCACCTGTGCTCACAGACTGTGCATACAAAAGAGGGAAAGCAGGGATGCAGAAAAAGCACGAATATCTTGATGAAGTGTTGGGAGACTTACCACTGGAAGAGTACTTTCCTCTGATCCATAGACCAAGGCCTCCCATAAAAACCTGATGAGGAAAAATACAGAACTGAGTGCACGCAGATAACTGAATCACTTGGATGAAAAGATGATTGTGTTAATGCACACTCAAATGAGATCGTCAATGACTTCCTCACTTGCTATCACATGATTCAACAGTAAACATGAAATTTACACTGCAGTCTCACATTTATACACAAAAGGAAAAGGTCTTTGACTATAACCTTTCAGCGCATGCAATTGCAATTTAAAACAATGTGCTTGTTGGTTAACAATATTGTTTGATACACATATATGTATGGCATTTAACTCCTAATTAATGCAGCGTTTATTCACAAATCAGAGAATTACTGGACACTGTTAGCAGCTGCATTTCTGTAAAGTACAGCTACACAAAATGTTTCTTCCCATGCTTATGTGGTCACATGCCTGCTGCGTTTGGCACAGCCATAATTCATTTCCAACTACACTCTCCATCACAGCTTCTATTCTTAGAAATGGGAGCATCTCCAGTGTCCCTCTTCCTCCTTTGTGTTTTGAATAAGTCTGCAATGTGTGTGTATGTGCGAGTGTCTGTGTACAGTAAATGGGTCAGAGTAAAAATTAAATCAGATACACTTACAATTTTGACTGCTTTCTCCTGCTAAATACCTTTGGGGAATTGGTTTTATATTGGTGTGCATGGGTATGGCATGTCTGCATATGTGTCCTGTGTAAAGCTGCCCACCAAGCCAAACCCAATTACTACCTCTGCTGGATGCCACCACAGGGATGAGCATGTACAGGAATAAGTAATGTGTGTGCAGCACCACTTTGGTAGAAATTCATAGAGTTATAAAGCTGAGACGGTGGACAGACCAAAAAGTACACAAACAATGAATCAACTCACATAAAATGAATCTGCAACAATTTTAAATTTTAATCAGTGACCATTTAAAAAAATTCCCTAAGCAAAAACATGAAAGCAGTTCAGCTCCCTGTTTTATATTCCTGTGAACTGTATATTTTTGGAGTTAACTCAAATCACTCATTACAGCCAAGGTGTGCAGAAGCGCATCTCTGAACACACAGCAAACATTCAAGCAGATATGCTACAGCAGCAGAAGACCACACCAGGTGCTACACCTGACAACTGAAACAGGAAACTGAGTCTACAGTTTCCACAGGGTCACCAAATTCCAAAGAAAATTGGAAAAATGTTTCCTGGTCTGATGAGTCTGTTATATTCATCTGGTAGAGTCAGAATTTGGTATAGAAAACATGAGCACATGGATCCACAGTTCAAGCTACTTGTGGGGTGTAATGGAGTGGAGGATATTTTTCTGGCACATTTTGGGCCACCTCTTACCAATTGAGCATCATTTAAATATCACAGATTGTCTGAGAGTTGTTGATGACCATGTCCATCCCTTTATGACCACAGTGTACCCATCTGCTGATGACTGCTTCCAGCAGGATAACACGCCATGTCAAAAAGCTCAAATCATCTCTAACTGGCTTCTTGGAAACAACAATGAGTTCATTGTACTCAAACAGCCTCCACAGCCATCAGATCTCAATCTGCCAACAAATCCACAGCCACCGTACGATTCTGTCATGTCAATATGGACCAAAATCTCTGGGGATTGTTTCCAGCACTTTGTTGAATCCATGCCATGAACAATTAATTCAGTTCAACCCAGTACTAGCAAGACATAGCTAATAAAGTGACTGGTGAGTGGTGATACTATTAAAGACAAAATAAACTGTTGAAGCGTGATATCAAAGCTACTGCATGAAAAGTGACACAGAAAAAACAAAATAAATTAATGCCGTTTTGCAGGGAATAATTAAAAAGAAACACTTGAGACAACTTTTTATTATAGGTTGTCAATTTCTTTTCAGTAATTACACCCTGATGATTAAAAATAATCACATAAATGTCTGTCAGTACACATCGTTTGTCATTGGCTTCTATGTTGAACACGAACGTTTCCTCTTCACACAATGCTGTAGAAATGATACTTGGTATCATTTAGAAATGGTATCTGCGTTGTCTGCACATGTACTAGAGGAGCATTACCGCGCAGATAATGCATGTAGTCAAGTAGTATCTTCAAAGCAAGCTGCTAACTAGGTTTTTGAAATATTTGTTGTCATGTACCAATGACCCTATAATGTTGAACGTCTGCTTGTCTACCAACAGACTGGGAGTTTCTTCTGGGCAGTCACTTTGCCGTTTGTGAGGACTGCACTCTTATTCTTAATGTGACTGGAACCACTGTGGACTTCACCTTTCACAGCTGTTCTTCTTTCTGGCTCTGGTTCTACTCATTTCATACCATGTCATAATTTGCTGGCTCTGTGTGAGTGTGGTGGTTATGGAATATAATGATGGGACAGGTGTGTCACCATTCCCAATATGTCCTTTTGCAGTATCCTCGTAGCTTGTGTCATTCCAGTTCTTCTCTTCTTTGGTGATTTCTTTCATTGTCCTGTCAACACTACCATCATTATATATATATATATATATATATATATATATATATATATATATATATATATATATATATATATATATATATATATATATCATCTTCTTCTTCTTCTTCTTCTTCTTCTTCTTCTTCTTCTTTTTCATTGTGTTTCCTTAGATTGGAGCCTAAGGAAACACAATGAAGACTGTATTGAACGTTTTTCATTGCTTGCTTTTTCATCCCCACTTCAAGCCTGACTGATCACCACTAGATCTTTTTAAAAACCCTTTTCATCCCACCAAGGCCCGTTTTCTTAAACACACGCCCCTCACACACGTCTCGAGTAGGTAAAGAAAAATGTTCGGTTGTGGATATAGGTCAAATGGTGGTCTGTTTAAAAGCAGCCCCCCGAGGAAAAAAAAATCACATGATCTGACAGGTCGATCTGGAAGTCGAGCGCTCTTACCTTCCACCACCCCACAAAGGAACTGCTTCTTCTCCTCCATTCTGGCCTCCCTCCGCTTCCAGTCGGCCCCTAAGGAGCGAGGGCAGACAAGATGCTCTGCCTATCCTGTCAGCTTAGATCCCGGGGATAGTCTTCATGCCTCTTCTCGATCTGCTTCCACCTCCTCCTCTTTTCCTTTTCTACACAGCGCTGATGCTCCCGTGCTGCGTTCAGGTGCTCAAGCGAACCTCGTACTTTTTTTTACCAGCAAAGTGCCGAGTAATTTCAGAAAAATGTTAACACAACATACAACCCACTAACAATTTAAATGATCCCGTTAAAGAGGTGGGTATAGGTTAAAAAACAAAAAACAAAAAAAAAACCACGATATTTTACTGACAATACAAGAGAATGAAGATGATGGAAATCAGCCAGGACAAGTCATTAAATATCTGTTAAATGTAGGTGTGTAAATCCACAAAGAACTGTGAACCTCAGCAGCAGTAGTATCACAGGTCATCTGCTCACAGCCTGTACACTAAGAAAATCTACTGGAGCACTCAATAGAAATAATTGTGAGACGTGATTATGTTTAGAGGCAAAGGTCACCATTTACAATGTAGGCAACGTAAAATAGAGATATATTTTTAATCATTCTTCCTTTTCTGTTCTACTACCCAGTTCAAGCTGAGTGCATTCATTGGAATTAAAATTCAGACTAAGATAAAGTTAGTATTTTCAATCTATTATTTTATTATTACATTAATGTATCAGAAGGTTCAGTTAACTTTGCATAAAAAAGATGGCAGGAATTTTCTTAAAGGAGCTACCTTTACTTTCTTACTTTGAGTTCATTTCGGAACCTGAGTATTTTTTTAACACAAGTACCTGTACTTCTACTTAAGTTCAGAATTTCTGTACTTCTGCTCCCTCTGGATAAATAGGTGTACAAATTTCCCGAAACACTGAAGGCAGCATCTCCCAGCCGTCTCTCCGGGCGCACAGGCGCAATGGCCCCTTGATAAGAAAGGGGAATGAGGTGTGTGTGTGTGTGTGTGTGTGTGTGTGTGTGTGTTTGTGGATAACTTAATGACCAACCTAATAGTCATCCACAGTCATCGTCGCATGTGGTATTTTTCTCATGCACAATACTTCCTGGATTACTGACTTACTAAGCTTGTGGGTGTGGTGGCATATTCGATGTTTAACTGCTCTACAGATACTTGAAAAGTGTGGAAATTGCTGTGAAAACTATCGTGATATTGGTACTGCAGTATGTTTCTAAATTGTTTTGTATGATGCTTATACTGTGAATAAATGGGCTAATATATACATTTGACTTAGAGCACCTCTTGCTGGAAATACATTTAATTACACCAGTGCTGCTCCCATAGTAGGAGTAAGAATAGAGAAGTACTATGGAGTTACTGTATATGCAAAGTTAATGACTTTTTCTCAGTGTTATTATTATTATTCCTTATTTTTATGGCAGGTGCACGTGTACTTACTACTTGGCAGTTTGAACATCTTCATTGCATTCTTTGCTGCTAAATAGATGAAGCATATGCCCCTTTACCAGGTTAATTTTGCATGCATCATAAGGAAATGAATTCCCTGTTTGGCCTGAATGCCTCCTGGCTCATCTTCAAACCCTGCACTGTACCAGTAAGCATAATGTTAACATCTGATTAAAAAAAAAAAAAAACTGTCAAGGTATGAATACACTAAGATAACCATAATTTGTCAGGACAGCTACTTTTTATGCTAAAGAATGTTGTTTGCCCAGATAGTTGCCAGGTATGTTCACTTAAGCTGCAGCTGTGTTAACAAAACAAGTACAAACATGCCAGTCGGTAAGTCGGTTTATTTAAGATATTTCAGTATATATTATGTGTTTGTAATTTTCCATATAAAATACATAATTTCTTTTATTTATGCAGTTGCTTTGATCAATATGGTGTCCAAAAGAGAAAATATATAACATGAGGGTTTGTTCCTAGTAACACACAACGTTAGACACGTTTATCGCGTCGCATCAGTTTATAAACTATAAATACAAAAATACGTACGTCAAACCGATATGAATATTGTGACTGAGCAAATTGTGTTGTTTTAATTAGTAAATATGTCTAGCTGGCAAAGTAAAAGAAATGTTATGAGGAGTGAGGAGTTATGCAACTGGGGAAAACCCCAGCAAATGCTTTATTTCCTTAAAGAACAGCACTCAAAACATTAAAAGGAGCAGGTGACGAGGTGAAATGTTGGCAGGTTGACATTTAATTATTACCAATCAATTATAGATTACAGATTATTTTTGAGCCAAGATCTTGAGTTTAGGTAATCAGGATTGACTATAAAACTGCCCTCGGTTTAAAAAATGGTCAATGCAATACTAAGAGAATAAGCTTTTTTCCCATATAAGCTGTAATCCTTTTTTAAGCAGTTCCTTGCAGTTCCTTCCACTGAAGTTACTGCACGTCACCATTCTGCACGTTGTATATTAAAAAAAATATTTATCCTGAAGAAAAATATTGCCAGAATGCCCATGAAAAATCACAGAGACATGACTTGACAGTACTCACTGCAGCATTTTGCGGTCACCCAAAGATATTTCAGGGAGTTTTGAGAACAACTGGATAATAATGGGTTAGTCCAGTCTAGAACTAATAAATAACTAATGAATTCATTTTTCAGTACCAGAATGATACAACACGTTTCTAATTTTTTGAGATATTGTGCAAATACAAAGATGCAGTCCTACGTATCTTGGTCAAAAATGACCCCAACATTCCTCACAGTGTTACTGGAGGCCAAGGTAATGCAATTTAGAGTAAGCATCTGGTTAAACACCATGTTCCTAAGTTTTTTAGGGCCAAGCAAAAAAACTTTCTTTCACTCCAGCTTTTTTATGTTGCTTTTGTGAATATAGCCTGCTGTGGCATCAGACTTTTCCTAATCTCTTCTATATTCTGTAGTTTCTGCTGTACAACCAGGTTGTTGTACTTGTCCTGAATATTTTTTCTTATAGAGCTGTCTTATAATATAGTCTTTGATATACAGCCACAGTAGCTCAGTTAACAAGGTTTACTGAGAATGTCAACAAGCAGCTAATCTGCCCTGAATCTGCCATATAATCAGACGTGCAGGCTTTTGAACTGAGCACAGATAAAAAGCTGAAACAGCTGAATGGACTCTCTCCTCTTTAGTCCAGAGAATGTGGAGTCTATGTTTTTAAATTTTTATTTGTCTGACCACAGAGCAGTTTTCAACTTTGCCTCAATTTTGGCTTTTTTTTTCAGAATGATAAAGCTTTAACCTGCATTTGTGGATGGCATGGTGAACTATTAGTGACTGTCCATCTTTCCTTCGCTACATTTCTAATATGCTCTTTTTATACCCAGTCATGTTTCTGACCTGTTGCCAATTATCCTGCTTCGTTGCAAAATGTTCTTCCTGCTTTTTTTTGGTATCACCTAATTTTTCAGCTTTTAGTTGCTCACACGCAAACTTTGTTGAGACATGTTGCTGCTATCAGATCCAAGTTAAGTTTAGATTTTACTTCCTGATAGTTTTGTCAAATGATTAGTCACAGAAGAATCTGTTTTACTTCCTTTAGTCTTAGCTACACCCACAAGGATGATCTTTAAACAGTCACAGCAGAAGTTAAGCACTAATAAACTCTGACATTGTCATGCTCAATGAATCCTAAGGGGCACTTGGAGTATTTTTTTTCTAAGAATCGGTAAGAACAATTTATATTCGTATTCTATTTTTATCTTATTGTATATTTTTATTCTATTTTATTCTACTGTATATAGTATATTATTTTATTCTATTCTGTACAGCTGTGTACTGTATTTATTCTTATTGTATTCTAATTTTTGCGTCATAACTTTTGCACTGTCCACTTCCTGCTGTGACAAAACAAATTTCCCACGTGTGGGACTAATAAAGGTTATCTTATCTTATCTTATCTTATATATCTAACATATTTAACTGGAATGTTTTCTAAGGATCTGTTTCCACATCTGCACATCCACACATATGTTATATTTATAGTAGCAAAGATATATTTATTTTACATTAAACAGTTTAACATTATGACTTTTTTCATAGTTTGGATTTATGGATTATAGACTGATCATCCTGGTGTTCACAGGTTGGTGCCTCTTTTTCTATTTAAAAAATCATTACAGGTCAAAAGTCTTCCTTTAATCCTACCTACATACATGTGTTTCTAGATAACATGTAACTGCAACAGAGTGGTCAGCTTGAAAAAAAAAAGCTGTATCCATCAGTCGTAAATGTATTCTTGAGCAGCAGTCCCCAACCACTGGGCCATGGACTGATACTGGTCCGTGAGTCGTTTGGTACCAGGCTGTGGCTTGGGTTGTGCGTTGAGGCTCAGGTGTGAAATTTATGGTTTTCAGGGTTTTTAATCTTTTTTTTTTTTATCGTTTCTATCGTAAAATTGGTTTCCCTGGGTCTTTCCCATATGTTATGTTCTTTTTTTTTGTACCGGTACTGGTTTTATTTATTAATGTTTTATAGACACGACACCTTAAAGGTCGGTCCATGAAAGCACTGTCAGACATAAATCGGTCCATGTTGTAAAAAAGGTTGGGCACCGCTGCTCTAGAGGACATCTGGATTTGTTGCTGTAGTCATAATTTTAGATTTTTCTTAAAACTATGACAAAAACTAACTAACTAAACTAACTAAATTAATTCAAATACAATACAGATTTCAATCAGTTCCGAATACTGTCTGACGCATACTTCCCCACAGTTATGTAAACCTGTTCAATGGTTTTTATGAGCATGAAACTGAAGCTAGCTCTAGCTAAGCCTGCAGAGGACAAATTGTCTCAGTTTTAGATTTTAAATTCAGTGCTGTTTAGTCTAGGTTAGGTGCAGCATTCATTAATGTTATATAACACAGGTATGTAAAAGTAAAGTCAATGACACGGTATTGAAGGAGGTATTTTCATGATATAGATTTATGGTGAAACACAAAAAT
The DNA here is from genome assembly GCF_057382275.1 of Copadichromis virginalis. Lineage (NCBI taxonomy): Eukaryota > Metazoa > Chordata > Actinopteri > Cichliformes > Cichlidae > Copadichromis > Copadichromis virginalis. The sequence goes on from NC_140620.1 coordinate 50,951,784, forward strand.
CATATCATTGATTAAGACACTTTATGAAGCAATATTTCTAATAATATATCTGATTCATATTCCCTTTTATATCATTTTGTTAAATAACATATAAATTCTACATAATTCATAATGCTACATAATTTAATAATGCCTTATTTCAGGAGCACTGGTTAGTGTTGCCTTTTGTCAGACTCGTCAGTACTACTTTGTGAGCACCTCAAAGACATGGACAGATGCACAGAGTCACTGCAGAAATGTCTTCACTGACCTGGCAACCATAGAAAACACAGCTGATCTTTATGCTGTCACAAGCATTGCACCAAACACAGGTGAGTGTTTAATATTTGAAGTAAAAATAATACATAACAAACTGTAAAAATATATACATTCACAATAATAAAATTTTTGAGAAACCTTAAAGGAATACAGAAAACTGCATCTTTTTAAACAGGTAAGGCATGGATAGGTCTCCATGATGACCTGCAGAACAGTTGGAGATGGTCCCTAAATGACAGCAGCTTCTATGGCGTGGGAGAGGCAGCATTTAGAAACTGGTACCCTAATTCGCCCAACAATCTTAATGGACAGCAACAGTACTGTGTGGCACTTTTAAGTGGGAGTTCATACAGTGATAGATGGGATGACCGTGATTGTGGCGATAAATACTTCTTTGTGTGCTATAATGGTGAGTTTACATGGAGTAAGAATTAACAATGTGTCAAATATTTCTCCTCAAACATTTTGACCTATTCAGTCTAGATCATAAATCTACTATTAGGTCTCCCTTTTCATTTCCTGAACTCCACACACATTTTATTGAAAATATATAATAGGCAAGTCCAACCTATCAGTCTACTGGTTCATTATTTCTGTATATTTGCAGGTACAATAAATGGTGAAGCATCCTTTGTTAAGGTTAACAGTGCTGTAAATTGGACTGATGCTCAGAGTTTCTGCAGGAATAATTACGTTGATCTAGCCAGGTATAGTATCCACTAAAGAAGACTTTTCTGTTTATTATGTCAGGGCCATTAGCTGATTAGTTGGTTGCCTACTTTTGTTTTAGTCTTTTTTTTCTTTTTTTTTAAGGTAATAGAAAATAATGAAAATATACTACACAAAAAGGTGTTTGTTATATGTAAGACTGCTGTTCCCCTGTTTGTTGCTGGTTGACACCAAATCTCGAAGGAGCCATTAAACGCACTTTATTTTAAAATAATTTAAATAAGTTCTAATAATATATTGGAAAATGCATTGCATGTTGAAGTATCGGTTGTTTTACTTCTGCTTTAAAAATCCAACTCTTCTTCTTGCAGTATACGAAATCAGACAGAAAGTCAAAAGATCGCGGTCCTAGCAAATGGAGTTTTTGTGTGGATCGGTCTGTATCGGCAAAAAGTGTGGTCTGATGGGACTGACTATCTATTTCAATACTGGGCCAGTGGGCAACCAGACTCTGGAAATGAGCGGTGTGTTGCTGCAGATTTCAGTGACTCAGGACGATGGTCGGATGAATTGTGCTCTAACAACTTTCCATCCATCTGTTTTACTACAAGTAATAGATCCAATTTCTACTCTCACATACTGAATAGATATTCATTTTTGAGTTAAGGCAGTTTACTATGAGGTGCTGTAAGGGACATTATTACTGAAACGCTCTCACACACACACTACTGAAACGCTCTCACACACACTACTGAAATTTTATCTCTCACACACCCTACTTTAAGGTGTCTTGGATAAATACAATAAAATAAAACCAGTAACGCTACCCAAAAAAAGAAGATTTATTCATAACACACAGGAAAAGGCCCAGGGAAACCAAGTTAACAATATAAACTATATAAAAATACAAAAACGATAAATACCCTGAAAACCATAAATTCCAAACTCAAGCCTCAACTCTTGCGACCCGGTACCAAACAACTCACAGACAGGTACTGGTCCAGGACCTGGGGGTTGGGGACGGCTGTGCTTGTAGCCTAAGTGAAGCATCCATTCCTGGATTCAAGGGAGCTAAAATATTGTTAAGTAATGCGGCTTGAATCCAGGAATGGATTCAAGGTGCAACACGGAATTTGGCAAGTATGTCCTGTTTCCCCTAAGCTTTTTATATCGGCAACTCAGTTGTTAACACTATTAATCAAAAATTCTAACGACATAGAAGGAATATAAATTTTTAATAAAGACTTCAAAATAAGTCAATTCGCAGATGATACATCTATTTTTTTGATAGATAAATACGTGGTAGAGAAAACTAAATTTTCTCTAAAGCTTCTGGTTTATCTCTCAGTATCAAAAACTGTGAACCACTCCCGATTCATACACTCTAAAAAGTAATTAATGGGATCTTTAGTCATTACTTACATATATATGTTGTTGTGAAATGAAAAATCAAGTTCATAAATACTGTTAGACTTCCTAATTAAAATTTTTATTTTATTGAGTTCGGGTGACACATAAATTATGCCTCTTTACTCAATATATAATCGTGATTTGTCTGAATTTAAAATCTTCTTTTAATCAAAAAACAATATAATTTTAAGTTCTGTCGATGTAAAATACAACTTGATGACGTGTAAACAGCTCATAGTTCCCTTCTTCTACACAAGCGGACATATTCAACAGCACGTGTTCAAGGTTTATCAAGAGCTGTGTTCGTCGCGAACGGTGAGTAATTTTATGCGAAATTACACATATCTGCAGTCGCTCTGGATTTTGTTAGTTTACTTTAAAACAACGACGTAACATACATAACATACATCTTAGCTTGCCCCCGCGTTTGTGTGTTTTAATATACACACAGCAGCTAATTCCGCGATAGCATAAATTGTTGGGCTCTTTTTGGAAAATTTAACACTGACGTTACTCTAATGCAGACCACTGTAATTGTCTTATAATTTTTAAAAGATAGCGGACGTTGTTCGCCCCGGCGCAAACTACTATGCTAACGTAGCTAGCCAAGCTAAGTTGTGTTCACTGTGATTTTATTTTTGAAATGTGAAATTTATTTTTTGAAGGGAAGCATTTTATGTTAGTAATTGTTAAGAAACGCTTCTAAATTTTCGTAACGTTACGGGGTGAAGTTCAACCCCATTGGCTTCTGCGCAGGAAGTGCGGTCGCCATTAGTCCGGTGTGTCTGTTGACCGCTAAGAGCGGTTCTTCACCGGCTGCTCGGCCTATTTTCACAGGTAAAAGACCAGACTTAAGTGCACTGTGCCGCATATGGTAGGCTAGTTAGCTGTCCCTAATTTTTGGGTACTTTCCGTGTTTTGTAGAGGCGACGTGCATTGGCACTGGCTGTAACATTGATATGCCTCAATAAAGGTTGAAAGTAAGAAAAAAATCAATAGCGGGCCGCCATCTTGGTTGGGTCCCCATTCGCCACCAGTGCATTTTTTCTACTGAGGAATGTATTCACCCATGGTAAATAAGGAAAATGTTTAAATATTTTTCCAAACAGATAAGGCAAGAAAGGTCAATAATCCCACATATGGTTTCAGTAGTATGCCAGTTTTTGCAACACTAGGGTGCACAAAAATGACCATAGCTGCTGACTCAGCATTGATTCCAATTTGGTTTTGGAGAATGAAATGAAAACAGATCAAGTGGGATTATTGACATTGTAGCTTGTGTATAAAAAAGTTTGGGGTTTTTTTCGTATTTACTGTCAGAAATGATTCTGTCCTGTCATGCCACACCTTATGTTTGCTTTTGTTGATAAAAAAAAACTATATATATATATATATATATATATATATATATATATATATATATATATATATATATATATATATTTTATTTATTTATTTATTTTTTGAGTTAACACATTCCTCAGTAGAAATACATGCACTGGGGGCGAGTGGAGACCCCTCCAAGATCGCGGTCGTTGGGGATACACGCTCCAACAGACTGGCCCAGTCCATGTCACCTCTATGTATATTTGATCTATGGAAAGCCACGTTAGGCCTTCCAGCACCCAGTGTATTCAGGTCTATGTAGTTTTGAATGTTTGGTTCTAGCTCACACAGCTTTGACAGGTGAAACTTATTCACTGTATTGAAGACTCACAGGTGAAGTTGAAAATACCATCTTTTGTATTTTTGTGCAGGCACAACTTTCTGGTGTTATACACTGTCCTGGCGTTGCAGATCTAGGGGTTCCAGTTAAGACGTGGTCAGCCTTCTAAAGAAAGTGGGAATCTCACCGAAATATTCAGTTACTTTGCTGTGTTTCTTGCCAGGACAAAGGCTCAAACCATCATCTTCTCCTGGTATCGAATACCAAGGGACCTTCTGAAGTAAGCTTTAACAAGTAAGCTTGAATTGAGTAATTCAGAATCATGAAGTATGGATTGGCCTTGCAAAATCTGTAAATTTGCAACCTCCACTAAGGAAGAGCTGATGAAACATTATAGGTTACGCCATATCCCCAGTGTACAGCCTCTGCCATGTCCTTACCTAGATTGTTTTTGTTCATTTAAGTCATGGGGTAGCCAAAAATCACACAGATCAAGGAAACACTCAACTCACTCAACAATGAGAACCTCTGAAATACTCAGTTTCTGTTGCCAGTTCTGTAATGTGGGCACATTTTCCACTGAAAAAGAGTATTTTGAACACCTATTTTTTTCTATCAATCAGGACAACACAGTTGAAAAGCGCAGAGAAATTGCTATTCGCTGCCTCATAGTCTATCTTGGAGAGAAGGAGGAGGATCTTTTCAAACAATACAGCGCAAGTACTTGAGTTGGTTTTTAATTTTTTGTTTAGTTTTGAATGCATGTCTCTGTTGGGTCTTTGTGTTTTGTTCATTGGATTTTCTGTTCAGGGTTGAGTATTTAAGTCATTCAGTGCCATAGACGTCTTTAGACGTCAAAATGAATCCGAACGCTCAGTGCCATAGACGCCTCTTGAGCTTTTTATTGAATTGAGAAGGTGGTGGAGTTGATTACATGGATAAAATCCCACCAGCGTGACAGTCGGCTCTACTGAGAACGAGTATTGTGGCGCGATTTTTGATCCAGCTCGTCATTTCGAGCTTGAGGTGTCTGCAGCCTGACGTCATGGTTTTTCTAGCGATTCCAGTGAACATGAACCGGATTTATCTGACCAGTATCTCCTGTTAGAAACTTCTGAAGGCAGCAGGGACCAGAATAATGAACGATTTGCTGCATAAAACGCACAGAAATTGTTGATAGACGAACCGATGGCCGGGTGGGGGGTGAACAGACTAAGTCGCGCACTCACTTGTGCGGGAGTAACACACACACACAGACTCTCTGAATCATAAATCAGTCGCTTTTTTCTTATATATTTTTCAAATGTTGAAATTGTCTATAAACAACTATTTTTATACAAAAAATAATCTGCCAAAAAGTACATTTTTACAGGTGATTTTTTTACTTCATAGTAGTAAAACATAGTTGAGATGTTGCATGAATCATTGAAACACGAAATATTTACATCAAAGTCACTGATCTGCTAGAAAAACCTATTTACACAAAGCGCTTTTGATCCAGAAACAGGTGTTTTGTCATGAAAGTTTCTCTTTTCTACTGCAGATTTCTAAATAACAGAGGTAGAAACATTTTTTTTTGCTGCTGAAAGAAGAGAGACTCATTTTTGTCATGGTGGTTTCAGAATTCACATAGTCATAGAACAAAATATTCTGTGAGCCTTCAAAATCAGTGAAAAAGCTAAATATCTCTGGCACTGAGGGGAGTATGAAATCTGAGAGTGGCTGGCACTGAATGAGTTAAGGGACATTCCAACCCTAAGTGAAGATATGTCTATTGCCATGTATAAGTGAGAAAAAAGCATTTCAGAATTACAATCTGAAGATGTTTATTGCCATTGTCATTGAACATAATTTGCTGAATAGAAACCTGTTTCCGTGATAAGGTGCAACATAAACACACAGGATAAAAAATTTTGTAGCCAGCGCAGTCATTTTCCTGATCTGGCAGCAGCTTTAGCAGAGCATAAACAATGGAAGTGAATGGCAGGTACTAGCATTTTGTGTGCAAAAGTGATTAAAATCACTCAATAATGATACCAAGTATTCCTGGGGAGCTCAACAATCATGCTGACTGCAAATGAAAAGTATGAATTGACATGAAGGATTTTCAGGAGCCGATTTAGACTTGGGACTACATTACGACAAAGCACTGCTGTAAGCCTCCACATGGTTATAACACAGCAGTTGAAGCCACTGCCGACCAGTGTCTATAAACCAACATGCTATTTGTGCAATATTTCTTCAACAAATCAAAGACCCATCCATTGTTACTGCAGCTTACCATGCTTGTATAGTAGTGGCTGTGTGTGTTTGTTTATGGAAGCTGGAGGCTTTTCCAACTGTTGCGTTATATCCATGCACCATGCAGTGGATGTTTACAGCGGTGTTTGTCGTAACTGCAATGTAGTCTCAAGTCTAAATCAGCTTCTGCAAATCTTCCGTGTTACTTTTGCACTTTTCATTTGCCGTGAACATGATTACTGAGCTCCCAAGAAATATTTGTTTTCATTACTGTTTTCATTTTTGTTAGTCATTTTAATCACTTTTGCACACAACATGCTAGCACCTGCTATTCACTTCCATTGTTTGTGCTCTGCTAAAGCAAATGGATTGCTTCCGGATCAGGAGAATTAGTGTGCTGTTTACAAAAGGCTTGTTTCTCACTTTCTAACTGTGGCAATATGGCAATAGATAAAATTTCACTTAGAAGTGGAATAACCCTTAAAAATGATTTATTAGATTTTCTTTTCAAAGTGGAAAAACAAAACTGTGAAAAACAAGACTTTTTATTTTAAACGTTGGATTATGGTTTAATTTAGCTTTTAAAAATTACAGAATGACAAAGTAAAATCACTGAAAAACACAAAAGACAACCTGTTTTAGCTTATTTTCCTACCTGTAGTAGTTCATTCCCTTATGCACGTCATCCTGAAGTGCTTGAGCTATGTATTTTATACATCCTAACATTTAATTTCTCCTACAAGGATGAGGAGGAGCTCAACGCAGACCTTGCAATGCAAATCATGAAGATTGCTATCATTGGTGATGGGCCTCCAACCATCATCGTTGAGGGATCCAAGATCCTGGAGAGGATTGATGTTGCCAGATCCTGTGCTTTGATGATGGGAGTAATCTACGCTCTGAACCTTACCTATCCCAAGCAGCTGAAATTTACCTTTGAGGTATTTCAAAAGCTATGCCTTGAGCTTGATGGACAAAAAGCCAGCTCTAAAGTAATGAATCTTTAGTTTGGTATTTTCTAGAGCAGACTTGATAGACCATTCGTGAGTGAGTTTCACAAAAACCTTATTCCTGCATTTCTGGCACTACTTCATTGTGTTTTACTAAATTTTAAAGCGCTGTTCTTAAGTCTTCTGAGTTAATGGTTTGCTGTGTCTTAAATGCTGTTATTTGCACATTTTTAAGGAATGCGTTTAATTTCTCCCGTGACCTGTGTTCTGAGGGTATTGGTGTGTTTTAAAGTTTGTGTAATGCCCTCTTTAGCTGGCCTTAATCTTGAGGGTGAAAAGTCAAATATGGAAGAGAATCAAGAATACTTTGTAAGAGTGCTGACAAAGTTGAATGAAAGAAGCTTTGCTCATTTTATGTTTAAATTAGTGCATTTAATGTATAGCAGCCTGTCATCTTTTGTTTTGATTCACTGTCACATGTTAAAGTAAAAAAAAGAGGATTCAAGTAGTAGGTTTTATTACAATTTTAATACACAGTTCCTTAAGTTTCAGCGGGCAATTTGTGTTCTAGGAAACTGAAGCCCACAAATCTTGCACTTCGCACGCACGTTAAAGAATTGTGATGTTTGTTATTGTAATTAAATGGGTCTAACTCATTTGAATACATCTGTCTGAATTTCTATTCTTTCTGAGCACCAGGTACGAGTCCGTTAGCTGATGTCCAGGTATTTGGCATCACATCTGCCGCATTCAAACAAATACACATCCATTTCTTTTTTCTGAAGGTCATGACACAAGCGCACACACAGCCCATGTTAAGGCTGACGTTCGTTTGGGGAAAAAAGTGATCGACAAGTTTCTAAGGTCTTAGAACCTTGACTTCTTTGTGGGCAGGCACCACCATGCATGAGCCTGCCTACGCGGTAGTCATGGTTATAAGACACAGCCAAATGATCAAGGTTGTATTTTGGAGCGAATTAGCCTGCTGGGAAACAGGTAAATACCCTTATAGAATCTCCTGTGGGACCAAAAAATTACTACACTGTAACCAAAATATCATATTTGACCAACATAAATACTATTTATGCCGACAGTTAAGTTCATTTTAATTATAAATGTGTTTTATTTTGATCAAAAAGTTACTTCACCATACATAAATATAATCTTGGATCAACTTAAATTCCTGTGTATTTGTTGACAATTATTAAGTTCATGTTACTCAGAATGTGTTTTTTTTTTTGTGGCCAAAAAGTAACTTCACTATACATAAAATTCACGTTGGATCAACTTAAATTTTTGTGTTCTAGTCGAAAATTATTAAGTTAATTTTACTTAAGAATGTTTTTAATTGTGGCCAAAAAAGCTACTTCACCATACTCAAAAATATTGCTTTGAATTAATGTTATTCTGCCAGAAGTTGGCTTAACTCAAAAATTCTAGTGGAAAACGTTAACATGTTTTTTTTATTTGAACCAATGTTTTACTTATTAGAGTGTACAAGCTCTGACTCCTCAATAGCTTTGGTTAGAGTTGAATCTAAAGTTAAATATATAGGGCTGATAATATCTAAAAAACCTAATTAGCAGAGAAGACACTAATATTTCTAACTGTATCACGGAGACGAAGAAATCACTTAGCCACTGGTTAACCAGAGACCTCGCTATTTTTGGCATCCTATCTAAAGCTGAAGGCATCTCCAAATTGATTTATCCTTGTCACTCTCTATATATCTCCTCTAAAAGCATTAATAAGGCTGACACAGTTATTTTCAAATTTTTGTGGAGGAATAAAACCCATTACATTGAAAGATCTCAGCTTGTGAAGGAATACAATAAAGGTGGTATCAAAACTCCAGAATTTATAAAATCCCGATCAGACTTTCCAAAACAGACTTTGCATTTTGCAAAATGAGATTTACCCACAACTTCTCCCCATAATTCAACCTTATGGAATAATAGGGTAATAACACTTAATCAAAAATCAATTTTCAAGAGCGACTGGTTTAAACAAAAAGATTATATTCATAACAGATTTGTTGGATTATAACTGTGTCATTCTAAGTTACACAGACCTTTCAGAAAAATATTGTCTAAACTGTTCTCAAAGAGAATATAACAAATTTTGTGAACTGGTCCCACTGCCTCTGCTTCATTTGATTAAAATTTTTATGATATACAATAATTTCTCATCAGTGCTCCCAAATTTATTGCTAGGGCAATGTCAGCTGTTTGATAAAAATGCAATAATACATTTATTAGTAGTTTCTTCAAAGACAAAATATTTAATAGTTACAACAGAATGGTTACATTGCATAGTTCTAATTTAGTTATTTCATATACACTGGATAAAGCATACTAAAAATTTATGAAATAGCCTATTCTACCTAAAGTAAAAAAAAAAAAAAAAAAAAAACACTTTAAAGTAATAAACAAAATTAATCCTGTGGCAGAATTTCTAAAAAAGAGATTTGGCTTTAAGGTGGATCAGTGTTCTTTTTGTACTGATGAAAATGAAACCCTAGAACATCTTTTTTTTTCTATGCCCTATCACACAGTGCATTTGGTGTGACTTAAAAAATTGGATTTCCCTAAATATTAATGATGTGCAACTATTTGAATTACATCACAATTTTTTTTATATGGATCATCTAGCATTGGGTGTCTCAGACATTATTAACATCTTTATACTCTTGAGTAAATATCATGTCCATTGTGCTAAATGGAGGAACGCTAAGGCTTCTCTCCCTGGTTTTATTAATAATTTTAAGATATTTTTTTCTTTGTTAAAAAAGACAAAAAGCACATATGCCCAAAAAAATTAACCAGGATAATGCCCGTCTTCTGCTATTCTAAATTTTGACTTGTGCTGAGGCTAATATATTGTTAAGTAATGCAGCTGCTTCACTTAGGCTACTAGCAGGTTGCTGAGTAGACATCTGTGTGGTGGTTTGTTTGAAATCTACCACTTTTTCCTTCAGTTTCCTTGTCAGGAAACAACTTCCTGTTCAACTGAAACACCTTCCTGTTTAACTGAAACGCCTTCCTGTTACACTGAAATGCGTTGGTTTTTCAGTAGTGTGTGTGAGAGCTAAAATTTCAGTAGTGTGTGTGAGAGCGTTTCAGTAGTGTGTGTGAGAGCGTTTCAGTAGTGTGTGAGAGCGTTTCAGTAGTGTGTGAGAGAGCGTTTCAGTAGTATGTGAGAGCGTTTCAGTAGTGTGTGAGAGCGTTTCAGTAGTGTGTGAGAGAGCGTTTCAGTAGTGTGTGTGAGAGCGTTTCAGTAGTGTGTGAGAGAGCGTTTCAGTAGTATGTGAGAGCGTTTCAGTAGTGTGTGAGAGAGCGTTTCAGTAGTGTGTGAGAGCGTTTCAGTAGTGTGTGAGAGAGCGTTTCAGTAGTATGTGAGAGCGTTTCAGTAGTGTGTGAGAGAGCGTTTCAGTAGTATGTGAGAGCGTTTCAGTAGTGTGTGAGAGAGCGTTTCAGTAGTGTGTGAGAGAGCGTTTCAGTAGTGTGTGTGAGAGCGTTTCAGTAGTGTGTTTGAGAGCGCGTTTCAGTAGTATGTGAGAGCGTTTCAGTAGTGTGTGTGAGAGCGTTTCAGTAGTGTGTTTGAGAGCGCGTTTCAGTAGTATGTGAGAGCGTTTCAGTAGTGTGTGTGAGAGCGTTTCAGTAGTGTGTGAGAGCGTTTCAGTAGTGTGTGAGAGAGCGTTTCAGTAGTGTGTGAGAGCGTTTCAGTAGTGTGTGTGAGAGCGTTTCAGTAGTGTGTGAGAGAGCGTTTCAGTAGTGTGTGTGAGAGCGTTTCAGTAGTGTGTGTGAGAGCGTTTCAGTAGTGTGTGTGAGAGCATTTCAGTAGTGTGTTTGAGAGCGTTTCAGTAGTGTGTTTGAGAGCGTTTCAGTAGTGTGTTTGAGAGCGTTTCAGTAGTGTGTGAGAGAGCGTTTCAGTAGTATGTGAGAGCGTTTCAGTAGTGTGTTTGAGAGCGTTTCAGTAGTGTGTTTGAGAGCGTTTCAGTAGTGTGTGAGAGAGCGTTTCAGTAGTATGTGAGAGCGTTTCAGTAGTGTGTTTGAGAGCGTTTCAGTAGTGTGTGAGAGAGCGTTTCAGTAGTATGTGAGAGCGTTTCAGTAGTGTGTTTGAGAGCGTTTCAGTAGTGTGTGTGAGAGCGTTTCAGTAGTGTGATTGAGAGCGTTTCAGTAGTGTGTGAGAGAGCGTTTCAGTAGTATGTGAGAGCGTTTCAGTAGTGTGTGAGAGAGCGTTTCAGTAGTGTGTGTGAGAGCGTTTCAGTAGTGTGTGTGAGAGCATTTCAGTAGTGTGTGAGAGCGTTTCAGTAGTGTGTTTGAGAGCGTTTCAGTAGTGTGTTTGAGAGCGTTTCAGTAGTGTGTTTGAGAGCGTTTCAGTAGTGTGTGAGAGAGCGTTTCAGTAGTATGTGAGAGCGTTTCAGTAGTGTGTGTGAGAGCATTTCAGTAGTATGTGAGAGCGTTTCAGTAGTGTGTTTGAGAGCGTTTCAGTAGTGTGTGAGAGAGCGTTTCAGTAGTATGTGAGAGCGTTTCAGTAGTGTGTTTGAGAGCGTTTCAGTAGTGTGTGAGAGAGCGTTTCAGTAGTATGTGAGAGCGTTTCAGTAGTGTGTTTGAGAGCGTTTCAGTAGTGTGTGTGAGAGCGTTTCAGTAGTGTGTTTGAGAGCGTTTCAGTAGTGTGTGAGAGAGCGTTTCAGTAGTATGTGAGAGCGTTTCAGTAGTGTGTGTGAGAGCGTTTCAGTAGTGTGTGTGAGAGCGTTTCAGTAGTGTGTGTGAGAGCGTTTCAGTAGTGTGTGTGAGAGCATTTCAGTAGTGTGTGAGAGCGTTTCAGTAGTGTGTTTGAGAGCGTTTCAGTAGTGTGTTTGAGAGCGTTTCAGTAGTGTGTTTGAGAGCGTTTCAGTAGTGTGTGAGAGAGCGTTTCAGTAGTATGTGAGAGCGTTTCAGTAGTGTGTGTGAGAGCGTTTCAGTAGTGTGTTTGAGAGCGTTTCAGTAGTGTGTGAGAGAGCGTTTCAGTAGTATGTGAGAGCGTTTCAGTAGTGTGTGTGAGAGCGTTTCAGTAGTGTGTTTGAGAGCGTTTCAGTAGTGTGTGAGAGAGCGTTTCAGTAGTATGTGAGAGCGTTTCAGTAGTGTGTGTGAGAGCGTTTCAGTAGTGTGTTTGAGAGCGTTTCAGTAGTGTGTTTGAGAGCGTTTCAGTAGTGTGTGTGAGAGCGTTTCAGTAGTGTGTGTGAGAGCGTTTCAGTAATAATGTCCCTTACGGCACCTCATAGTTTATCATGCACCTCTTTCCTACTGAATTCTCATAGTCAAACCAGTACTTTTGGTTTGGGAACAAGTAGTCCTGTAAGATAAAAGTGCCAGTGAAAAAGATGTTTATATTTATATTTTGTGCATGAAACAAAGGCAGACACAATCATTTTAATATTATATACTATATTAGAATATACAGTTCTTCACAGTTTGCATGCCAGCTAAATACAGTGCAAATCTACTGATGTAAATTTAAAAACAGTATCTGTAAAGTGATTATTGGGCTTTGTTAAAATGGCACCAAACAAATAGCTAAGGATTTCACAAACACTGGCAAAACAGTTTTTGTTGTTTCTGTCATTTACAGTGATGTTCAGACTAACAGGACAAACTGAGAGCAGCATCGCTCTGCAGTGGAATAAGATCAGCAACAATGTCGGCTTTATTCTCCAGTTTAATGGTACAGAGACAAACATCAGTGCACCAGCTGGAAATGGACCAGTAATTCAAACAGTCTCATCTCTCACTGCTGGAACTCAATACACATTCACTCTCTACTCTGTGTTTGAGAACATCAGAAGCAGTGGAGTCAGCATTACTGCAGTCACTGGTATGATACTACATTTCTTGCTCACTGTATCCCCCCATTATAATATCTGCTTATATATGTGTGTGTTTATATATATATATATATATATATATATATATATATATATATATATATATATATATATATATATATATATATATATATATATATATGAAACAGTAGACAGTATGTGCAAATATTTACCTGAGATTACATCGATCAATGTCAAGAAGTGTACTCTTTTTTACCAGCAGTGATGATCACACTTAATGGCAAAAGGGTTTGTGTTATAATACTAGTGGCTCTGGTTTAATAGACAGTGCAGATGAAATGCATCTACCAAACGTCTTATCAATAAAACAATAAAAACAACAGAAAGAAAATAGAAATTAAGATGAAAAAAGTTATTTTACATTATTATGTTTATGTCCATATCCAAACAACTTCTGAATTTTTTTATTTTTTCCTGACAAGAACAAATCCAACAATATACTATGTTTTTCTAGAGGTGTTCTGTCTTTGTACATTGCCATACCGAATGAAATTGTGTGTGGTATAGCTTTATAACTTGCCAGGAGTTATATATGTTCAGATCAACCAGTTATAGAGTGTTAATATGAAGTGTTTCTTCAGAGTAAGACGTGCAGCTCAGACTGCTTTCTAATCCTCATCTGTAATTTTATTTTCCCAACTCATTGTTACATGTATTTATTTTATAAGGCTATATAAAGATGATAAAAAAATTCTATAGGTGTTTGTGGGAGCTTAAATTATTGAATTGAAGTAGTGAATTGTGTTATCTTAGTTGTCTTCTGAGGTGGGGATATTTAAATAAATAGTTTGTTTTCAGTTCTCATTTTTTCAAAGGACATGATGATAAGAGTGTGGATTTTTGAATCTTTTAAAACCTTTAAGAAGCCAAATCTTAAAATGTACCATCTGCTGAGTTAAGCTGCAGCTTGGAAATTTTTGAAAACGATAAAGTAATGTAACAACTTTATCTTTAAATAGTTGATTTAATTTAAAAGACTGATAATAGGACATTTTTCTTAGTCATGGGGTCAGCAACAATTTTGGTCTTAAATATACTTATTTTTCACTGACTGAACTTGCTATGAATAATTTTCTTTCTCAGCTCCTCTAAACACAGACAGCTTCATGTCAATTGCACAAACTGAGAGCAGCATCACTCTGCAGTGGAATAAAGTCAACAGCAATGTCAGCTTTGTTCTCCAGTTTAATGGTACAGAGACAAACATCAATGCACCAGCTGGAAATGGGCCAGTGAATCACACAGTCTCATCTCTCACTGCTGGAACTCAATACACATTCACCCTTTACTCTGTGTTTGAGAACGTCAGAAGCAGTAGAGTCAGCATTACTGCAGTCACTGGTGAGTTATTATATTCACACAATTTAATTATTTATTTCACAAAAAACTAAGATAAAATACAAAAAAGGCTTTTAGAAGCACCTTTAGCAGCAATAACTAATAATTTTATCTATAATGGCAAATAATTTTGTTTTGGGTTTTTCTTTTTAAACTTAAATTTAAGCAGTGTTTCAATTTAAGATGCCAGGAACCTGAACTGAATATGCCTTTTTTTCTTTAAATGTAGTTTGTTATCTGAATTAAACATTGCATTACTGAGAGGGTGCTGGTGCTGAACGTAACACTGATCATAGTGCCATCTAGTGGGAACACAAAATTAAACATTTAACGCTTCCCTACACAGATCCAATCAGGTTGACCAGAGCCATCTAAAATTTGATCAGGAAAGCCTTAAGAAGATGGTGTAACTGTATTGTGAGTTTTTATGAAAAGGCATGACTCTGTCAACATGGTGAAGTTTTGAGTGCCCCCATAAAGAAGGAAATTCCTGTAAAGTATGGGTATTATAGGCTACAAACTGTCTGAAAACAGTCCCAACATGACCACATCTTTAAGCCAATAGTAAGGGATACTTAGAGCACCAAATAGTGGGAACAGGAAATGTCATGTTTTGTACTTTGACATACTCTTCCTCACAGGCTGAGCAAATCCACGTGAAAAGTGGTCTGAATAAACTTTAGACCATAATGATTCTGTCGTGTGAAAACTGTGAGGCTTCATTTCACAGTGAGTCAGGATAGTGAGGACATTTTCCATGATCAGGAAATTGCTGAGGGGCTTGGAAAGCTTAAAAAATCTTGAAAATTACACTCACCTCAGTCATGATGAAAACTTATGAAGCTCATGTGGAAATTTATCAAGACAATTTGTAATCACTCATCTTCCTGCTTTCCTGGGTGTGCGGTTGGTTTTCTGTTCATTACATGATAACCACTTTCCCGTGCTGTCAGTCTCAATACTGACATCAAGTCCAATCATCTTCTAGCCCACCTTCTCTGATCCAATCAGCGTCTGCTTTGTGTGGTTTAAATCTGTGCTCACCACCATGCACCCCTTTAGACTCTCTTTCATGCAACCCACCTCCTCCCCATCTTCACCTCAGACACCTCAGCCAGAGCTCTATTCAAATCTCAGTCTTCATCTTCACCACCACCAGTGCCTGGAGGGGGATCTTGTCCTAAATCCTGTCATCACCGGGATTCTGTTCTACCATGATTGGTCATCAGAGCATAATAGGCAAATACATTGATTTCTCTATCTCAATAAATCAAGTTTAGTTCTTCAAATTGATCTTTACTAATTAAAATACTTCATAGTTTTTGTTCATGCATGTGGCAAAATTCCTCTTTAGTCCCAACTGCAGTATTTAAATGAAGCAACCCAAGTGATACGTTTCATCCACATGTATGAAAATTGGTCGTCCACCCAAACCAATCCGAAGGTTCATTGTTCAAGTCCTGCTAAAGGGACGCAAGCTAAAGGGTTCTTGGGCAAGAACACTTCAGCATGTGTCCAATGCATCCACCAGGGTGTGATTGTTTATGTGATAGTTAGCAAAGTAACTCAAGCATAGAATACAGTGCTGTATCAATAAAGATGATTTGGCTTGTAATACAAAGTGCTTGTTTGTCCTGCAGGTGTTGACTGCATAAATTCCCAGTGCTTTGACCCCTGTCAGAACTATACTGCTCTGAATAATGATTGGCGGTCAACAAATAATACAAACATTCAGGACCTACACTGTGATCGTAATATTGACTGGCAAGGCTGGTATCGCCTGTTTCTCGGGCAATCCAGTGCTCGTATTCCAGAGAGGTGCATAGACTCAAACAGGTGTGGGACCCATGCACCTTTGTGGATAACACAACCTCATCCCACACAGGCTGGTGAAATTGTGAATCGCACTGTGTGCAATACTTGGCTTGGCAGTTGCTGCTATTTTAACTCACACACGATCAAAGTCAAACTCTGCTATGGAAACTACTATGTCTACAAACTTGAAAAGCCAGTCACGTGCTATCTTGCATACTGTGCAGGTATTGTTATACTTTAAGTATTACTAAAATATATCAAATTCATATTTATTGAGGTTTCCTTAAATTCACATGTTCAAAAGAATGGCTCCACCATGAATGCAGTAATTGTATTTATTTTTGACTTTAAATAGAGGCGAATGGAACAGACCCTGAAGTTCCTTCAACCACAATGTCTCCAGGTATTCACCTGATTGACTCTTGATAAAAATAGTAAGACTTCAAAAACATCACATTCTACCTTATTTGACATGATTGCTTTATTTTTCTCATTTTTTCGTTTAGCTCCTTCAAATGCACAAAACCTCATATCATCAGGACAAAATGAAACCAGCATCACCCTGCAGTGGAATAAAGTCAACAACAATGTCAGCTTTGTTCTCCAGTTTAATGGTACAGAGACAAGCATCAGTGCACCAGCTGGAAATGGACCAGTAAATCACACAGTCTCATCTCTCACTGCTGGAACTCAATACACATTCACTCTCTACTCTGTGTTTGAGAACGTCAGAAGCAGTGGAGTCAGCATTACTGCAGTCACTGGTAATTTAGTCAATTTATTAAAACTCCATTATAATGGTTCACATATCATTGATTAAGATAAAAAAAAACAAATTTCAGTGTTGTTAACTAGTGAGAAATCAATTTCTACAAATTTTTGAACTTACCTTGTTTTTCTCATTCTTTCATTTAGCTCCTTCAAATGCAGATAACGTCATATCATCAGGACAAAATGAAACCAGCATCACTCTGCAGTGGAATAAAGTCAACAACAATGTCAGCTTTGTTCTCCAGTTTAATGGTACAGAGACAAGCATCAGTGCACCAGCTGGAAATGGACCAGTGAATCACACAGTCTCATCTCTCACTGCTGGAATTCAATACACATTCACTCTCTACTCTGTGTTTGAGAACGTCAGAAGCAGTGGAGTCAGCATCACTGCAGTCACTGGTAAGTTAATGAAATTATTTAAACTGCAATACAATGTTATCACATATTTTTAATTAAAATCAACAATGAAATTATTAAGTGTTATAAAGTAGCGAGAACTCAATTGTAAACACATTTTGAACTTAACTTGTTTTTCTCATTCTTTTGTTTAGCTCCTTCAAATGCACAAAACCTCATATCATCAGGACAAAATGAAACCAGCATCACTCTGCAGTGGAATAAAGTCAACAACAATGTCAGCTTTGTTCTCCAGTTTAATGGTACAGAGACAAGCATCAGTGCACCAGCTGGAAATGGACCAGTAAATCACACAGTCTCATCTCTCACTGCTGGAACTCAATACACATTCACTCTCTACTCTGTGTTTGAGAACGTCAGAAGCAGTGGAGTCAGCATTACTGCAGTCACTGGTAAGTTAATCAATTGATTTAAACTGCAATACAATGTTTTCACAAACTACTGATAATAATTCAAGAGTATAATTTTCTATTGTTTTTAACTAGTGAGAAATATATTTTGAAGAATTTTTGAAACTTACTTTATTTTCTCATTTTTCCATTTAGCTCCTTCAAATGCACAAAACCTCATATCATCAGGACAAAATGAAACCAGCATCACTCTGCAGTGGAATAAAGTCAACAACAATGTCAGCTTTGTTCTCCAGTTTAATGGTACAGAGACAAACATCAGTGCACCAGCTGGAAATGGACCAATGAATCACACAGTCTCATCTCTCACTGCTGGAACTCAATACACATTCACTCTCTACTCTGTGTTTGAGAACGTCAGAAGCAGTGGAGTCAGCATTACTGCAGTCACTGGTAAGTTAATCAATTGATTTAAACTACAATACAGTGTTTTCAAAAAATACTGATAATAATTCAACAGTATAATTTTCTATTGTTTTTAACTAGTGAGAAATCAATGTTGAAGAATTTTTGAAACTTACTTTATTTTCTCATTTTTCCATTTAGCTCCTTCAAATGCACAAAACCTCATATCATCAGGACAAAATGAAACCAGCATCACTCTGCAGTGGAATAAAGTCAACAACAATGTCAGCTTTGTTCTCCAGTTTAATGGTACAGACACAAGCATCAGTGCACCAGCTGGAAATGGACCAGTGAATCAAACAGTCTCATCTCTCACTGCTGGAACTCAATACACATTCACTCTCTACTCTGTGTTTGAGAACGTCAGAAGCTCTGGAGTCAACATTACTGCAGTCACTGGTAATTTAGTCAATTTATTAAAACTCCATTACAATGGTTCACATATCATTGATTAAGATAAAAAAAAACAAATTTCAGTGTTGCTAACTAGTGAGAAATCAATTTCTACAAATTTTTGAACTTACCTTGTTTTTCTCATTCTTTCATTTAGCTCCTTCAAATGCAGATAACATCATATCATCAGGACAAAATGAAACCAGCATCACTCTGCAGTGGAATAAAGTCAACAACAATGTCAGCTTTGTTCTCCAGTTTAATGGTACAGAGACAAGCATCAGTGCACCAGCTGGAAATGGACCAGTAAATCACACAGTCTCATCTCTCACTGCTGGAACTCAATACACATTCACTCTCTACTCTGTGTTTGAGAACGTCAGAAGCAGTGGAGTCAGCATTACTGCAGTCACTGGTAAGTTAATCAATTGATTTAAACTACAATACAGTGTTTTCAAAAAATACTGATAATAATTCAACAGTATAATTTTCTATTGTTTTTAACTAGTGAGAAATCAATTTTGAAGATTTTTTGAAACTTACTTTATTTTCTCATTTTTCCATTTAGCTCCTTCAAATGCACAAAACCTCATATCATCAGGACAAAATGAAACCAGCATCACTCTGCAGTGGAATAAAGTCAACAACAATGTCAGCTTTGTTCTCCAGTTTAATGGTACAGAGACAAGCATCAGTGCACCAGCTGGAAATGGACCAGAAAATCACACAGTCTCATCTCTCACTGCTGGAACTCAATACACATTCACTCTCTACTCTGTGTTTGAGAACGTCAGAAGCAGTGGAGTCAGCATTACTGCAGTCACTGGTGAGTTAATCAATTAATTTAAACTGCAATACAATGTTTTCACAAACTACTGATAATAATTCAACAGTTTAGTTTTTTTCACTGTTTTAAACTAGTGAGAAATCAATGTTGAAGAATTTTTGAAACTTACTTTATTTTCTCATTTTTCCATTTAGCTCCTTCAAATGCACAAAACCTCATATCATCAGGACAAAATGAAACCAGCATCACTCTGCAGTGGAATAAAGTCAACAACAATGTCAGCTTTGTTCTCCAGTTTAATGGTACAGACACAAGCATCAGTGCACCAGCTGGAAATGGACCAGTGAATCAAACAGTCTCATCTCTCACTGCTGGAACTCAATACACATTCACTCTCTACTCTGTGTTTGAGAACGTCAGAAGCTCTGGAGTCAACATTACTGCAGTCACTGGTAATTTAGTCAATTTATTAAAACTCCATTACAATGGTTCACATATCATTGATTAAGATTAAAAAAAAACAAATTTCAGTGTTGCTAAGTAGCGAGAGATCAATTTCTACAAATTTTTGAACTTACCTTGTTTTTCTCATTTTTTCATTTAGCCCCTTCAAATGCACAAAACCTCATATCATCAGGACAAAATGAAACCAGCATCACTCTGCAGTGGAATAAAGTCAACAACAATGTCAGCTTTGTTCTCCAGTTTAATGGTACAGACACAAGCATCAGTACACCAGCTGGAAATGGACCAGAAAATCACACAGTCTCATCTCTCACTGCTGGAACTCAATACACATTCACTCTCTACTCTGTGTTTGAGAACGTCAGAAGCAGTGGAGTCAGCATTACTGCAGTCACTTGTGAGTTAATCAATTAATTTAAACTGCAATACAATGTTTTCACAAACTACTGATAATAATTCAACAGTTTAGTTTTTTTCACTGTTTTTAACTAGTGAGAAATCAATGTTGAAGAATTTTTGAAACTTACTTTATTTTCTCATTTTTCCATTTAGCTCCTTCAAATGCACAAAACCTCATATCATCAGGACAAAATGAAACCAGCATCACTCTGCAGTGGAATAAAGTCAACAACAATGTCAGCTTTGTTCTCCAGTTTAATGGTACAGAGACAAGCATCAGTGCACCAGCTGGAAATGGACCAGTAAATCACACAGTCTCATCTCTCACTGCTGGAACTCAATACACATTCACTCTCTACTCTGTGTTTGAGAACGTCAGAAGCAGTGGAGTCAGCATTACTGCAGTCACTGGTAAGTTAATCAATTGATTTAAACTACAATACAGTGTTTTCAAAAAATACTGATAATAATTCAACAGTATAATTTTCTATTGTTTTTAACTAGTGAGAAATCAATGTTGAAGAATTTTTGAAACTTACTTTATTTTCTCATTTTTCCATTTAGCTCCTTCAAATGCACAAAACCTCATATCATCAGGACAAAATGAAACCAGCATCACTCTGCAGTGGAATAAAGTCAACAACAATGTCAGCTTTGTTCTCCAGTTTAATGGTACAGACACAAGCATCAGTGCACCAGCTGGAAATGGACCAGTGAATCAAACAGTCTCATCTCTCACTGCTGGAACTCAATACACATTCACTCTCTACTCTGTGTTTGAGAACGTCAGAAGCTCTGGAGTCAACATTACTGCAGTCACTGGTAATTTAGTCAATTTATTAAAACTCCATTACAATGGTTCACATATCATTGATTAAGATAAAAAAAAAAACAAATTTCAGTGTTGCTAACTAGTGAGAAATCAATTTCTACAAATTTTTGAACTTACCTTGTTTTTCTCATTCTTTCATTTAGCTCCTTCAAATGCAGATAACGTCATATCATCAGGACAAAATGAAACCAGCATCACTCTGCAGTGGAATAAAGTCAACAACAATGTCAGCTTTGTTCTCCAGTTTAATGGTACAGAGACAAACATCAGTGCACCAGCTGGAAATGGACCAATGAATCACACAGTCTCATCTCTCACTGCTGGAACTCAATACACATTCACTCTCTACTCTGTGTTTGAGAACGTCAGAAGCAGTGGAGTCAGCATTACTGCAGTCACTGGTAAGTTAATCAATTGATTTAAACTACAATACAGTGTTTTCAAAAAATACTGATAATAATTCAACAGTATAATTTTCTATTGTTTTTAACTAGTGAGAAATCAATGTTGAAGAATTTTTGAAACTTACTTTATTTTCTCATTTTTCCATTTAGCTCCTTCAAATGCACAAAACCTCATATCATCAGGACAAAATGAAACCAGCATCACTCTGCAGTGGAATAAAGTCAACAACAATGTCAGCTTTGTTCTCCAGTTTAATGGTACAGAGACAAGCATCAGTGCACCAGCTGGAAATGGACCAGTGAATCAAACAGTCTCATCTCTCACTGCTGGAACTCAATACACATTCACTCTCTACTCTGTGTTTGAGAACGTCAGAAGCTCTGGAGTCAACATTACTGCAGTCACTGGTAATTTAGTCAATTTATTAAAACTCCATTACAATGGTTCACATATCATTGATTAAGATAAAAAAAAAACAAATTTCAGTGTTGCTAACTAGTGAGAAATCAATTTCTACAAATTTTTGAACTTACCTTGTTTTTCTCATTCTTTCATTTAGCTCCTTCAAATGCAGATAACATCATATCATCAGGACAAAATGAAACCAGCATCACTCTGCAGTGGAATAAAGTCAACAACAATGTCAGCTTTGTTCTCCAGTTTAATGGTACAGAGACAAGCATCAGTGCACCAGCTGGAAATGGACCAGTAAATCACACAGTCTCATCTCTCACTGCTGGAACTCAATACACATTCACTCTCTACTCTGTGTTTGAGAACGTCAGAAGCAGTGGAGTCAGCATTACTGCAGTCACTGGTAAGTTAATCAATTGATTTAAACTGCAATACAATGTTTTCACAAACTACTGATAATAATTCAAGAGTATAATTTTCTATTGTTTTTAACTAGTGAGAAATATATTTTGAAGAATTTTTGAAACTTACTTTATTTTCTCATTTTTCCATTTAGCTCCTTCAAATGCACAAAACCTCATATCAGCAGGACAAAATGAAACCAGCATCACTCTGCAGTGGAATAAAGTCAACAACAATGTCAGCTTTGTTCTCCAGTTTAATGGTACAGAGACAAACATCAGTGCACCTGCTGGAAATGGACCAGTGAATCACACAGTCTCATCTCTCACTGCTGGAACTCAATACACATTCACTCTCTACTCTGTGTTTGAGAACGTCAGAAGCAGTGGAGTCAGCATTACTGCAGTCACTGGTAAGTTAATCAATTGATTTAAACTACAATACAGTGTTTTCAAAAAATACTGATAATAATTCAACAGTATAATTTTCTATTGTTTTTAACTAGTGAGAAATCAATGTTGAAGAATTTTTGAAACTTACTTTATTTTCTCATTTTTCCATTTAGCTCCTTCAAATGCACAAAACCTCATATCATCAGGACAAAATGAAACCAGCATCACTCTGCAGTGGAATAAAGTCAACAACAATGTCAGCTTTGTTCTCCAGTTTAATGGTACAGAGACAGAAATCAGTGCACCAGCTGGAAATGGACCAGTGAATCAAACAGTCTCATCTCTCACTGCTGGAACTCAATACATATTCACTCTCTACTCTGTGTTTGAGAACGTCAGAAGCAGTGGAGTCAGCATTACTGCAGTCACTTGTGAGTTAATCAATTGATTTAAACTGCAATACAATGTTTTCACAAACTACTGATAATAATTCAACAGTAGAATTTTCTATTGTTTTTAACTAGTGAGAAATCAATTTTGAAGATTTTTTGAAACTTACTTTATTTTCTCATTTTTCCATTTAGCTCCTTCAAATGCACAAAACCTCATATCATCAGGACAAAATGAAACCAGCATCACTCTGCAGTGGAATAAAGTCAACAACAATGTCAGCTTTATTCTCCAGTTTAATGGTACAGAGACAAGCATCAGTGCACCAGCTGGAAATGGACCAGAAAATCACACAGTCTCATCTCTCACTGCTGGAACTCAATACACATTCACTCTCTACTCTGTGTTTGAGAACGTCAGAAGCAGTGGAGTCAGCATTACTGCAGTCACTGGTGAGTTAATCAATTAATTTAAACTGCAATACAATGTTTTCACAAACTACTGATAATAATTCAACAGTTTAGTTTTTTTCACTGTTTTTAACTAGTGAGAAATCAATGTTGAAGAATTTTTGAAACTTACTTTATTTTCTCATTTTTCCATTTAGCTCCTTCAAATGCACAAAACCTCATATCATCAGGACAAAATGAAACCAGCATCACTCTGCAGTGGAATAAAGTCAACAACAATGTCAGCTTTGTTCTCCAGTTTAATGGTACAGAGACAAGCATCAGTGCACCAGCTGGAAATGGACCAGTAAATCACACAGTCTCA
This sequence comes from Copadichromis virginalis, assembly GCF_057382275.1. Taxonomy (NCBI): domain Eukaryota; kingdom Metazoa; phylum Chordata; class Actinopteri; order Cichliformes; family Cichlidae; genus Copadichromis; species Copadichromis virginalis. The sequence continues at coordinate 50,975,677 of NC_140620.1, forward strand.
TCTCTCACTGCTGGAACTCAATACACATTCACTCTCTACTCTGTGTTTGAGAACGTCAGAAGCAGTGGAGTCAGCATTACTGCAGTCACTGGTAAGTTAATCAATTGATTTAAACTACAATACAATGTTTTCACAAACTACTGATAATAATTCAAGAGTATAATTTTCTATTGTTTTTAACTAGTGAGAAATATATTTTGAAGAATTTTTGAAACTTACTTTATTTTCTCATTTTTCCATTTAGCTCCTTCAAATGCACAAAACCTCATATCATCAGGACAAAATGAAACCAGCATCACTCTGCAGTGGAATAAAGTCAACAACAATGTCAGCTTTGTTCTCCAGTTTAATGGTACAGAGACAAACATCAGTGCACCAGCTGGAAATGGACCAATGAATCACACAGTCTCATCTCTCACTGCTGGAACTCAATACACATTCACTCTCTACTCTGTGTTTGAGAACGTCAGAAGCAGTGGAGTCAGCATTACTGCAGTCACTTGTGAGTTAATCAATTAATTTAAACTGCAATACAATGTTTTCACAAACTACTGATAATAATTCAACAGTTTAGTTTTTTTCACTGTTTTTAACTAGTGAGAAATCAATGTTGAAGAATTTTTGAAACTTACTTTATTTTCTCATTTTTCCATTTAGCTCCTTCAAATGCACAAAACCTCATATCATCAGGACAAAATGAAACCAGCATCACTCTGCAGTGGAATAAAGTCAACAACAATGTCAGCTTTGTTCTCCAGTTTAATGGTACAGACACAAGCATCAGTGCACCAGCTGGAAATGGACCAGTGAATCAAACAGTCTCATCTCTCACTGCTGGAACTCAATACACATTCACTCTCTACTCTGTGTTTGAGAACGTCAGAAGCTCTGGAGTCAACATTACTGCAGTCACTGGTAATTTAGTCAATTTATTAAAACTCCATTACAATGGTTCACATATCATTGATTAAGATAAAAAAAAACAAATTTCAGTGTTGCTAACTAGTGAGAAATCAATTTCTACAAATTTTTGAACTTACCTTGTTTTTCTCATTCTTTCATTTAGCTCCTTCAAATGCATATACGATCATATCATCAGGACAAAATGAAACCAGCATCACTCTGCAGTGGAATAAAGTCAACAACAATGTCAGCTTTGTTCTCCAGTTTAATGGTACAGAGACAAGCATCAGTGCACCAGCTGGAAATGGACCAGTAAATCACACAGTCTCATCTCTCACTGCTGGAACTCAATACACATTCACTCTCTACTCTGTGTTTGAGAACGTCAGAAGCAGTGGAGTCAGCATTACTGCAGTCACTGGTAAGTTAATCAATTGATTTAAACTGCAATACAATGTTTTCACAAACTACTGATAATAATTCAACAGTAGAATTTTCTATTGTTTTTAACTAGTGAGAAATCAATTTTGAAGATTTTTTGAAACTTACTTTATTTTCTCATTTTTCCATTTAGCTCCTTCAAATGCACAAAACCTCATATCATCAGGACAAAATGAAACCAGCATCACTCTGCAGTGGAATAAAGTCAACAACAATGTCAGCTTTGTTCTCCAGTTTAATGGTACAGAGACAAGCATCAGTGCACCAGCTGGAAATGGACCAGAAAATTACACAGTCTCATCTCTCACTGCTGGAACTCAATACACATTCACTCTCTACTCTGTGTTTGAGAACGTCAGAAGCAGTGGAGTCAGCATTACTGCAGTCACTTGTGAGTTAATCAATTAATTTAAACTGCAATACAATGTTTTCACAAACTACTGATAATAATTCAACAGTTTAGTTTTTTTCACTGTTTTTAACTAGTGAGAAATCAATGTTGAAGAATTTTTGAAACTTACTTTATTTTCTCATTTTTCCATTTAGCTCCTTCAAATGCACAAAACCTCATATCATCAGGACAAAATGAAACCAGCATCACTCTGCAGTGGAATAAAGTCAACAACAATGTCAGCTTTGTTCTCCAGTTTAATGGTACAGAGACAAGCATCAGTGCACCAGCTGGAAATGGACCAGTAAATCACACAGTCTCATCTCTCACTGCTGGAACTCAATACACATTCACTCTCTACTCTGTGTTTGAGAACGTCAGAAGCAGTGGAGTCAGCATTACTGCAGTCACTGGTAAGTTAATCAATTGATTTAAACTACAATACAGTGTTTTCAAAAAATACTGATAATAATTCAAGAGTATAATTTTCTATTGTTTTTAACTAGTGAGAAATATATTTTGAAGAATTTTTGAAACTTACTTTATTTTCTCATTTTTCCATTTAGCTCCTTCAAATGCACAAAACCTCATATCATCAGGACAAAATGAAACCAGCATCACTCTGCAGTGGAATAAAGTCAACAACAATGTCAGCTTTGTTCTCCAGTTTAATGGTACAGAGACAAACATCAGTGCACCAGCTGGAAATGGACCAATGAATCACACAGTCTCATCTCTCACTGCTGGAACTCAATACACATTCACTCTCTACTCTGTGTTTGAGAACGTCAGAAGCTCTGGAGTCAGCATTACTGCAGTCACTGGTAAGTTAATCAATTGATTTAAACTACAATACAGTGTTTTCAAAAAATACTGATAATAATTCAACAGTATAATTTTCTATTGTTTTTAACTAGTGAGAAATCAATGTTGAAGAATTTTTGAAACTTACTTTATTTTCTCATTTTTCCATTTAGCTCCTTCAAATGCACAAAACCTCATATCATCAGGACAAAATGAAACCAGCATCACTCTGCAGTGGAATAAAGTCAACAACAATGTCAGCTTTGTTCTCCAGTTTAATGGTACAGAGACAGGAATCAGTGCACCAGCTCAAAATGGACCATTGAATCACACAGTCTCATCTCTCACTGCTGGAACTCAATACACATTCACTCTCTACTCTGTGTTTGAGAACGTCAGAAGCAGTGGAGTCAGCATTACTGCAGTCACTGGTGAGTTAATCAATTAATTTAAACTGCAATACAATGTTTTCACAAACTACTGATAATAATTCAACAGTTTAGTTTTTTTCACTGTTTTTAACTAGTGAAAAATAAATGTTGAAGAATTTTTGAAACTTACTTTATTTTCTAATTTTTCCATTTAGCTCCTTCAAATGCACAAAACCTCATATCATCAGGACAAAATGAAACCAGCATCACTCTGCAGTGGAATAAAGTCAACAACAATGTCAGCTTTGTTCTCCAGTTTAATGGTACAGAGACAAACATCAGTGCACCAGCTGGAAATGGACCAGTGAATCACACAGTCTCATCTCTCACTGCTGGAACTCAATACACATTCACTCTCTACTCTGTGTTTGAGAACGTCAGAAGCAGTGGAGTCAGCATTACTGCAGTCACTGGTAAGTTAATCAATTGATTTAAACTACAATACAGTGTTTTCAAAAAATACTGATAATAATTCAAGAGTATAATTTTCTATTGTTTTTAACTAGTGAGAAATATATTTTGAAGAATTTTTGAAACTTACTTTATTTTCTCATTTTTCCATTTAGCTCCTTCAAATGCACAAAACCTCATATCATCAGGACAAAATGAAACCAGCATCACTCTGCAGTGGAATAAAGTCAACAACAATGTCAGCTTTGTTCTCCAGTTTAATGGTACAGAGACAAACATCAGTGCACCAGCTGGAAATGGACCAATGAATCACACAGTCTCATCTCTCACTGCTGGAACTCAATACACATTCACTCTCTACTCTGTGTTTGAGAACGTCAGAAGCTCTGGAGTCAGCATTACTGCAGTCACTGGTAAGTTAATCAATTGATTTAAACTACAATACAGTGTTTTCAAAAAATACTGATAATAATTCAACAGTATAATTTTCTATTGTTTTTAACTAGTGAGAAATCAATGTTGAAGAATTTTTGAAACTTACTTTATTTTCTCATTTTTCCATTTAGCTCCTTCAAATGCACAAAACCTCATATCATCAGGACAAAATGAACCAGCATCACTCTGCAGTGGAATAAAGTCAACAACAATGTCAGCTTTGTTCTCCAGTTTAATGGTACAGAGACAGGAATCAGTGCACCAGCTCAAAATGGACCATTGAATCACACAGTCTCATCTCTCACTGCTGGAACTCAATACACATTCACTCTCTACTCTGTGTTTGAGAACGTCAGAAGCAGTGGAGTCAGCATTACTGCAGTCACTGGTGAGTTAATCAATTAATTTAAACTGCAATACAATGTTTTCACAAACTACTGATAATAATTCAACAGTTTAGTTTTTTTCACTGTTTTTAACTAGTGAAAAATAAATGTTGAAGAATTTTTGAAACTTACTTTATTTTCTAATTTTTCCATTTAGCTCCTTCAAATGCACAAAACCTCATATCATCAGGACAAAATGAAACCAGCATCACTCTGCAGTGGAATAAAGTCAACAACAATGTCAGCTTTGTTCTCCAGTTTAATGGTACAGAGACAAACATCAGTGCACCAGCTGGAAATGGACCAGTGAATCACACAGTCTCATCTCTCACTGCTGGAACTCAATACACATTCACTCTCTACTCTGTGTTTGAGAACGTCAGAAGCAGTGGAGTCAGCATTACTGCAGTCACTGGTAAGTTAATCAATTGATTTAAACTACAATACAGTGTTTTCAAAAAATACTGATAATAATTCAACAGTATAATTTTCTATTGTTTTTAACTAGTGAGAAATCAATTTTGAAGGTTTTTTGAGACTTACTTTATTTTCTCATTTTTCCATTTAGCTCCTTCAAATGCACAAAACCTCATATCATCAGGACAAAATGAAACCAGCATCACTCTGCAGTGGAATAAAGTCAACAACAATGTCAGCTTTATTCTCCAGTTTAATGGTACAGAGACAAGCATCAGTGCACCAGCTGGAAATGGACCAGTGAATCAAACAGTCTCATCTCTCACTGCTGGAACTCAATACACATTCACTCTCTACTCTGTGTTTGAGAACGTCAGAAGCTCTGGAGTCAACATTACTGCAGTCACTGGTAATTTAGTCAATTTATTAAAACTCCATTACAATGGTTCACATATCATTGATTAAGATAAAAAAAAAAAACAAATTTCAGTGTTGCTAAGTAGCGAGAGATCAATTTCTACAAATTTTTGAAACTTACTTTATTTTCTCATTTTTCCATTTAGCTCCTTCAAATGCACAAAACCTCATATCATCAGGACAAAATGAAACCAGCATCACTCTGCAGTGGAATAAAGTCAACAACAATGTCAGCTTTGTTCTCCAGTTTAATGGTACAGAGACAAGCATCAGTGCACCAGCTCGAAATGGACCAGAGAATCACACAGTCTCATCTCTCACTGCTGGAACTCAATACACATTCACTCTCTACTCTGTGTTTGAGAACGTCAGAAGCAGTGGAGTCAGCATTACTGCAGTCACTGGTAAGTTAATCAATTGATTTAAACTGCAATACAAATTTTTTCACAAACTACTGATAATAATTCAAGAGTATAATTTTCTATTGTTTTTAACTAGTGAGAAATATATTTTGAAGAATTTTTGAAACTTACTTTATTTTCTCATTTTTCCATTTAGCTCCTTCAAATGCACAAAACCTCATATCATCAGGACAAAATGAAACCAGCATCACTCTGCAGTGGAATAAAGTCAACAACAATGTCAGCTTTGTTCTCCAGTTTAATGGTACAGAGACAAACATCAGTGCACCAGCTGGAAATGGACCATTGAATCAAACAGTCTCATCTCTCACTGCTGGAACTCAATACACATTCACTCTCTACTCTGTGTTTGAGAACGTCAGAAGCAGTGGAGTCAGCATTACTGCAGTCACTTGTGAGTTAATCAATTGATTTAAACTGCAATACAATTTTTTCACAAACTACTGATAATAATTCAACAGTTTAGTTTTTTTCACTGTTTTTAACTAGTGAGAAATAAATGTTGAAGAATTTTTGAAACTTACTTTATTTTCTCATTTTTCCATTTAGCTCCTTCAAATGCACAAAACCTCATATCATCAGGACAAAATGAAACCAGCATCACTCTGCAGTGGAATAAAGTCAACAACAATGTCAGCTTTGTTCTCCAGTTTAATGGTACAGAGACAAGCATCAGTGCACCAGCTGGAAATGGACCAGTGAATCAAACAGTCTCATCTCTCACTGCTGGAACTCAATACACATTCACTCTCTACTCTGTGTTTGAGAACGTCAGAAGCTCTGGAGTCAACATTACTGCAGTCACTGGTAATTTAGTCAATTTATTAAAACTCCATTACAATGGTTCACATATCATTGATTAAGATAAAAAAAAAACAAATTTCAGTGTTGCTAACTAGTGAGAAATCAATTTCTACAAATTTTTGAACTTACCTTGTTTTTCTCATTCTTTCATTTAGCTCCTTCAAATGCAGATAACATCATATCATCAGGACAAAATGAAACCAGCATCACTCTGCAGTGGAATAAAGTCAACAACAATGTCAGCTTTGTTCTCCAGTTTAATGGTACAGAGACAAGCATCAGTGCACCAGCTGGAAATGGACCAGTAAATCACACAGTCTCATCTCTCACTGCTGGAACTCAATACACATTCACTCTCTACTCTGTGTTTGAGAACGTCAGAAGCAGTGGAGTCAGCATTACTGCAGTCACTGGTAAGTTAATCAATTGATTTAAACTGCAATACAATGTTTTCACAAACTACTGATAATAATTCAAGAGTATAATTTTCTATTGTTTTTAACTAGTGAGAAATATATTTTGAAGAATTTTTGAAACTTACTTTATTTTCTCATTTTTCCATTTAGCTCCTTCAAATGCACAAAACCTCATATCATCAGGACAAAATGAAACCAGCATCACTCTGCAGTGGAATAAAGTCAACAACAATGTCAGCTTTGTTCTCCAGTTTAATGGTACAGAGACAAACATCAGTGCACCTGCTGGAAATGGACCAGTGAATCACACAGTCTCATCTCTCACTGCTGGAACTCAATACACATTCACTCTCTACTCTGTGTTTGAGAACGTCAGAAGCAGTGGAGTCAGCATTACTGCAGTCACTGGTAAGTTAATCAATTGATTTAAACTACAATACAGTGTTTTCAAAAAATACTGATAATAATTCAACAGTATAATTTTCTATTGTTTTTAACTAGTGAGAAATCAATGTTGAAGAATTTTTGAAACTTACTTTATTTTCTCATTTTTCCATTTAGCTCCTTCAAATGCACAAAACCTCATATCATCAGGACAAAATGAAACCAGCATCACTCTGCAGTGGAATAAAGTCAACAACAATGTCAGCTTTGTTCTCCAGTTTAATGGTACAGAGACAGAAATCAGTGCACCAGCTGGAAATGGACCAGTGAATCAAACAGTCTCATCTCTCACTGCTGGAACTCAATACATATTCACTCTCTACTCTGTGTTTGAGAACGTCAGAAGCAGTGGAGTCAGCATTACTGCAGTCACTTGTGAGTTAATCAATTGATTTAAACTGCAATACAATGTTTTCACAAACTACTGATAATAATTCAACAGTAGAATTTTCTATTGTTTTTAACTAGTGAGAAATCAATTTTGAAGATTTTTTGAAACTTACTTTATTTTCTCATTTTTCCATTTAGCTCCTTCAAATGCACAAAACCTCATATCATCAGGACAAAATGAAACCAGCATCACTCTGCAGTGGAATAAAGTCAACAACAATGTCAGCTTTATTCTCCAGTTTAATGGTACAGAGACAAGCATCAGTGCACCAGCTGGAAATGGACCAGAAAATCACACAGTCTCATCTCTCACTGCTGGAACTCAATACACATTCACTCTCTACTCTGTGTTTGAGAACGTCAGAAGCAGTGGAGTCAGCATTACTGCAGTCACTGGTGAGTTAATCAATTAATTTAAACTGCAATACAATGTTTTCACAAACTACTGATAATAATTCAACAGTTTAGTTTTTTTCACTGTTTTTAACTAGTGAGAAATCAATGTTGAAGAATTTTTGAAACTTACTTTATTTTCTCATTTTTCCATTTAGCTCCTTCAAATGCACAAAACCTCATATCATCAGGACAAAATGAAACCAGCATCACTCTGCAGTGGAATAAAGTCAACAACAATGTCAGCTTTGTTCTCCAGTTTAATGGTACAGAGACAAGCATCAGTGCACCAGCTGGAAATGGACCAGTAAATCACACAGTCTCATCTCTCACTGCTGGAACTCAATACACATTCACTCTCTACTCTGTGTTTGAGAACGTCAGAAGCAGTGGAGTCAGCATTACTGCAGTCACTGGTAAGTTAATCAATTGATTTAAACTACAATACAATGTTTTCACAAACTACTGATAATAATTCAAGAGTATAATTTTCTATTGTTTTTAACTAGTGAGAAATATATTTTGAAGAATTTTTGAAACTTACTTTATTTTCTCATTTTTCCATTTAGCTCCTTCAAATGCACAAAACCTCATATCATCAGGACAAAATGAAACCAGCATCACTCTGCAGTGGAATAAAGTCAACAACAATGTCAGCTTTGTTCTCCAGTTTAATGGTACAGAGACAAACATCAGTGCACCAGCTGGAAATGGACCAATGAATCACACAGTCTCATCTCTCACTGCTGGAACTCAATACACATTCACTCTCTACTCTGTGTTTGAGAACGTCAGAAGCAGTGGAGTCAGCATTACTGCAGTCACTTGTGAGTTAATCAATTAATTTAAACTGCAATACAATGTTTTCACAAACTACTGATAATAATTCAACAGTTTAGTTTTTTTCACTGTTTTTAACTAGTGAGAAATCAATGTTGAAGAATTTTTGAAACTTACTTTATTTTCTCATTTTTCCATTTAGCTCCTTCAAATGCACAAAACCTCATATCATCAGGACAAAATGAAACCAGCATCACTCTGCAGTGGAATAAAGTCAACAACAATGTCAGCTTTGTTCTCCAGTTTAATGGTACAGACACAAGCATCAGTGCACCAGCTGGAAATGGACCAGTGAATCAAACAGTCTCATCTCTCACTGCTGGAACTCAATACACATTCACTCTCTACTCTGTGTTTGAGAACGTCAGAAGCTCTGGAGTCAACATTACTGCAGTCACTGGTAATTTAGTCAATTTATTAAAACTCCATTACAATGGTTCACATATCATTGATTAAGATAAAAAAAAACAAATTTCAGTGTTGCTAACTAGTGAGAAATCAATTTCTACAAATTTTTGAACTTACCTTGTTTTTCTCATTCTTTCATTTAGCTCCTTCAAATGCATATACGATCATATCATCAGGACAAAATGAAACCAGCATCACTCTGCAGTGGAATAAAGTCAACAACAATGTCAGCTTTGTTCTCCAGTTTAATGGTACAGAGACAAGCATCAGTGCACCAGCTGGAAATGGACCAGTAAATCACACAGTCTCATCTCTCACTGCTGGAACTCAATACACATTCACTCTCTACTCTGTGTTTGAGAACGTCAGAAGCAGTGGAGTCAGCATTACTGCAGTCACTGGTAAGTTAATCAATTGATTTAAACTGCAATACAATGTTTTCACAAACTACTGATAATAATTCAACAGTAGAATTTTCTATTGTTTTTAACTAGTGAGAAATCAATTTTGAAGATTTTTTGAAACTTACTTTATTTTCTCATTTTTCCATTTAGCTCCTTCAAATGCACAAAACCTCATATCATCAGGACAAAATGAAACCAGCATCACTCTGCAGTGGAATAAAGTCAACAACAATGTCAGCTTTGTTCTCCAGTTTAATGGTACAGAGACAAGCATCAGTGCACCAGCTGGAAATGGACCAGAAAATTACACAGTCTCATCTCTCACTGCTGGAACTCAATACACATTCACTCTCTACTCTGTGTTTGAGAACGTCAGAAGCAGTGGAGTCAGCATTACTGCAGTCACTTGTGAGTTAATCAATTAATTTAAACTGCAATACAATGTTTTCACAAACTACTGATAATAATTCAACAGTTTAGTTTTTTTCACTGTTTTTAACTAGTGAGAAATCAATGTTGAAGAATTTTTGAAACTTACTTTATTTTCTCATTTTTCCATTTAGCTCCTTCAAATGCACAAAACCTCATATCATCAGGACAAAATGAAACCAGCATCACTCTGCAGTGGAATAAAGTCAACAACAATGTCAGCTTTGTTCTCCAGTTTAATGGTACAGAGACAAGCATCAGTGCACCAGCTGGAAATGGACCAGTAAATCACACAGTCTCATCTCTCACTGCTGGAACTCAATACACATTCACTCTCTACTCTGTGTTTGAGAACGTCAGAAGCAGTGGAGTCAGCATTACTGCAGTCACTGGTAAGTTAATCAATTGATTTAAACTACAATACAGTGTTTTCAAAAAATACTGATAATAATTCAAGAGTATAATTTTCTATTGTTTTTAACTAGTGAGAAATATATTTTGAAGAATTTTTGAAACTTACTTTATTTTCTCATTTTTCCATTTAGCTCCTTCAAATGCACAAAACCTCATATCATCAGGACAAAATGAAACCAGCATCACTCTGCAGTGGAATAAAGTCAACAACAATGTCAGCTTTGTTCTCCAGTTTAATGGTACAGAGACAAACATCAGTGCACCAGCTGGAAATGGACCAATGAATCACACAGTCTCATCTCTCACTGCTGGAACTCAATACACATTCACTCTCTACTCTGTGTTTGAGAACGTCAGAAGCTCTGGAGTCAGCATTACTGCAGTCACTGGTAAGTTAATCAATTGATTTAAACTACAATACAGTGTTTTCAAAAAATACTGATAATAATTCAACAGTATAATTTTCTATTGTTTTTAACTAGTGAGAAATCAATGTTGAAGAATTTTTGAAACTTACTTTATTTTCTCATTTTTCCATTTAGCTCCTTCAAATGCACAAAACCTCATATCATCAGGACAAAATGAAACCAGCATCACTCTGCAGTGGAATAAAGTCAACAACAATGTCAGCTTTGTTCTCCAGTTTAATGGTACAGAGACAGGAATCAGTGCACCAGCTCAAAATGGACCATTGAATCACACAGTCTCATCTCTCACTGCTGGAACTCAATACACATTCACTCTCTACTCTGTGTTTGAGAACGTCAGAAGCAGTGGAGTCAGCATTACTGCAGTCACTGGTGAGTTAATCAATTAATTTAAACTGCAATACAATGTTTTCACAAACTACTGATAATAATTCAACAGTTTAGTTTTTTTCACTGTTTTTAACTAGTGAAAAATAAATGTTGAAGAATTTTTGAAACTTACTTTATTTTCTAATTTTTCCATTTAGCTCCTTCAAATGCACAAAACCTCATATCATCAGGACAAAATGAAACCAGCATCACTCTGCAGTGGAATAAAGTCAACAACAATGTCAGCTTTGTTCTCCAGTTTAATGGTACAGAGACAAACATCAGTGCACCAGCTGGAAATGGACCAGTGAATCACACGGTCTCATCTCTCACTGCTGGAACTCAATACACATTCACTCTCTACTCTGTGTTTGAGAACGTCAGAAGCAGTGGAGTCAGCATTACTGCAGTCACTGGTAAGTTAATCAATTGATTTAAACTACAATACAGTGTTTTCAAAAAATACTGATAATAATTCAAGAGTATAATTTTCTATTGTTTTTAACTAGTGAGAAATATATTTTGAAGAATTTTTGAAACTTACTTTATTTTCTCATTTTTCCATTTAGCTCCTTCAAATGCACAAAACCTCATATCATCAGGACAAAATGAAACCAGCATCACTCTGCAGTGGAATAAAGTCAACAACAATGTCAGCTTTGTTCTCCAGTTTAATGGTACAGAGACAAACATCAGTGCACCAGCTGGAAATGGACCAATGAATCACACAGTCTCATCTCTCACTGCTGGAACTCAATACACATTCACTCTCTACTCTGTGTTTGAGAACGTCAGAAGCTCTGGAGTCAGCATTACTGCAGTCACTGGTAAGTTAATCAATTGATTTAAACTACAATACAGTGTTTTCAAAAAATACTGATAATAATTCAACAGTATAATTTTCTATTGTTTTTAACTAGTGAGAAATCAATGTTGAAGAATTTTTGAAACTTACTTTATTTTCTCATTTTTCCATTTAGCTCCTTCAAATGCACAAAACCTCATATCATCAGGACAAAATGAAACCAGCATCACTCTGCAGTGGAATAAAGTCAACAACAATGTCAGCTTTGTTCTCCAGTTTAATGGTACAGAGACAGGAATCAGTGCACCAGCTCAAAATGGACCATTGAATCACACAGTCTCATCTCTCACTGCTGGAACTCAATACACATTCACTCTCTACTCTGTGTTTGAGAACGTCAGAAGCAGTGGAGTCAGCATTACTGCAGTCACTGGTGAGTTAATCAATTAATTTAAACTGCAATACAATGTTTTCACAAACTACTGATAATAATTCAACAGTTTAGTTTTTTTCACTGTTTTTAACTAGTGAAAAATAAATGTTGAAGAATTTTTGAAACTTACTTTATTTTCTAATTTTTCCATTTAGCTCCTTCAAATGCACAAAACCTCATATCATCAGGACAAAATGAAACCAGCATCACTCTGCAGTGGAATAAAGTCAACAACAATGTCAGCTTTGTTCTCCAGTTTAATGGTACAGAGACAAACATCAGTGCACCAGCTGGAAATGGACCAGTGAATCACACAGTCTCATCTCTCACTGCTGGAACTCAATACACATTCACTCTCTACTCTGTGTTTGAGAACGTCAGAAGCAGTGGAGTCAGCATTACTGCAGTCACTGGTAAGTTAATCAATTGATTTAAACTACAATACAGTGTTTTCAAAAAATACTGATAATAATTCAACAGTATAATTTTCTATTGTTTTTAACTAGTGAGAAATCAATTTTGAAGATTTTTTGAAACTTACTTTATTTTCTCATTTTTCCATTTAGCTCCTTCAAATGCACAAAACCTCATATCATCAGGACAAAATGAAACCAGCATCACTCTGCAGTGGAATAAAGTCAACAACAATGTCAGCTTTGTTCTCCAGTTTAATGGTACAGAGACAAGCATCAGTGCACCAGCTGGAAATGGACCAGTGAATCACACAGTCTCATCTCTCACTGCTGGAACTCAATACATATTCACTCTCTACTCTGTGTTTGAGAACGTCAGAAGCAGTGGAGTCAGCATTACTGCAGTCACTTGTGAGTTAATCAATTGATTTAAACTGCAATACAATGTTTTCACAAACTACTGATAATAATTCAACAGTAGAATTTTCTATTGTTTTTAACTAGTGAGAAATCAATTTTGAAGGTTTTTTGAGACTTACTTTATTTTCTCATTTTTCCATTTAGCTCCTTCAAATGCACAAAACCTCATATCATCAGGACAAAATGAAACCAGCATCACTCTGCAGTGGAATAAAGTCAACAACAATGTCAGCTTTATTCTCCAGTTTAATGGTACAGAGACAAGCATCAGTGCACCAGCTGGAAATGGACCAGTGAATCAAACAGTCTCATCTCTCACTGCTGGAACTCAATACACATTCACTCTCTACTCTGTGTTTGAGAACGTCAGAAGCTCTGGAGTCAACATTACTGCAGTCACTGGTAATTTAGTCAATTTATTAAAACTCCATTACAATGGTTCACATATCATTGATTAAGATAAAAAAAAAAAACAAATTTCAGTGTTGCTAAGTAGCGAGAGATCAATTTCTACAAATTTTTGAAACTTACTTTATTTTCTCATTTTTCCATTTAGCTCCTTCAAATGCACAAAACCTCATATCATCAGGACAAAATGAAACCAGCATCACTCTGCAGTGGAATAAAGTCAACAACAATGTCAGCTTTGTTCTCCAGTTTAATGGTACAGAGACAAGCATCAGTGCACCAGCTCGAAATGGACCAGAAAATCACACAGTCTCATCTCTCACTGCTGGAACTCAATACACATTCACTCTCTACTCTGTGTTTGAGAACGTCAGAAGCAGTGGAGTCAGCATTACTGCAGTCACTGGTAAGTTAATCAATTGATTTAAACTGCAATACAAATTTTTTCACAAACTACTGATAATAATTCAAGAGTATAATTTTCTATTGTTTTTAACTAGTGAGAAATATATTTTGAAGAATTTTTGAAACTTACTTTATTTTCTCATTTTTCCATTTAGCTCCTTCAAATGCACAAAACCTCATATCATCAGGACAAAATGAAACCAGCATCACTCTGCAGTGGAATAAAGTCAACAACAATGTCAGCTTTGTTCTCCAGTTTAATGGTACAGAGACAAACATCAGTGCACCAGCTGGAAATGGACCATTGAATCAAACAGTCTCATCTCTCACTGCTGGAACTCAATACACATTCACTCTCTACTCTGTGTTTGAGAACGTCAGAAGCAGTGGAGTCAGCATTACTGCAGTCACTTGTGAGTTAATCAATTGATTTAAACTGCAATACAATTTTTTCACAAACTACTGATAATAATTCAACAGTTTAGTTTTTTTCACTGTTTTTAACTAGTGAGAAATAAATGTTGAAGAATTTTTGAAACTTACTTTATTTTCTCATTTTTCCATTTAGCTCCTTCAAATGCACAAAACCTCATATCATCAGGACAAAATGAAACCAGCATCACTCTGCAGTGGAATAAAGTCAACAACAATGTCAGCTTTGTTCTCCAGTTTAATGGTACAGACACAAGCATCAGTGCACCAGCTGGAAATGGACCAGTGAATCAAACAGTCTCATCTCTCACTGCTGGAACTCAATACACATTCACTCTCTACTCTGTGTTTGAGAACGTTAGAAGCTCTGGAGTCAACATTACTGCAGTCACTGGTAATTTAGTCAATTTATTAAAACTCCATTACAATGGTTCACATATCATTGATTAAGATAAAAAAAAAAACAAATTTCAGTGTTGCTAAGTAGCGAGAGATCAATTTCTACAAATTTTTGAATTTACCTTGTTTTTCTCATTTTTTCATTTAGCCCCTTCAAATGCACAAAACCTCATATCATCAGGACAAAACGAAACCAGCATCACTCTGCAGTGGAATAAAGTCAACAACAATGTCAGCTTTGTTCTCCAGTTTAATGGTACAGAGACAGGAATCAGTGCACCAGCTCAAAATGGACCATTGAATCACACAGTCTCATCTCTCACTGCTGGAACTCAATACACATTCACTCTCTACTCTGTGTTTGAGAACGTCAGAAGCAGTGGAGTCAGCATTACTGCAGTCACTGGTGAGTTAATCAATTAATTTAAACTGCAATACAATGTTTTCACAAACTACATATGGCACGATACCACTTTTTTATGTCCGATACCGATACCGATATCATAAATTTTGATATCTGCCGATACCGATATGAATCCGACATAGTGTGTTTTTTAATCAATAAAACTGTTTTTTAATATCTTGCTGCATTTTGTATAAGTTCATACTCAAGTTTAAATAAACAACAACACTAAAGCTATTGTGTTATACCTGTATGTAAAAAATACAACAAAATATTTCATAGTTCAGCAATACTGATCAATCTAATAAACTTAAACCTACTCCATCCTCCCTATTCTGGTATTTTAAAGAGTACTCAGCAGAAATATTAAGCAACCTAACTAATAGGGTTACAAACTACCAGCAAAAAAAAAAAAAAAAAAGGGAACCACCCCCCACCCTCCACCTCATGATGCTTAATCGATGTAATCAACTTTAATTTGATGCAGTGTGAAAATAAAATGCACAGAAATAAATTATTTTTCAAGAATAATTAAATAAATTCAACATCTGTATTCTACAGAATTCCATACTGCACAAATGGTATCTTCCCAAAGGAAAAGGTAGTATAGCTTACTAGGGTATATTAGACTTAACAGTTACTATATACAGTAATGGACTTCTATATATTTTACACAAGATTAAAACTTTGGGTGTAAGATTCAGATAATTATTTATTAAAAGCTAGACATTTTAAATGAGAACAAGAAAGAAAAGTATGTCTTTGTGCCCCCTTTTCCCTGTTAACGCCCTATCGGCCCCCGTGGCTAAACTTTGCTAGATCCGCCCCTGCACAGTTACCAGCCATCAGCTGCGTAGAAAAGGATCCTGGTGTAGAAAGTAATATTAAATGAATTCTAACAACAGATTATCAACCTTAAACATGCTACTGTTGTTCAGCCGCTGGTTTCCTCTTTCTGGTGCAAAGTGGGCCAAAAATAAAGAAGAGAGACGGACTCGTGACAGAAAAGCCGATCAGCTGATCATTAAGCAGTTCCATGATTGAAGTAGCAACAGGAGAGAGAGGGAGAGAGAAGAGGCAGTCGCTCCATATATCGGTTGTTAAGCTTAACGTAGGAATACTTTACAAACATTCAGAGATGAACTTACACACTTGCTTTACTTCTCTCTGGGATCACTTCCTCAGAGATGAAATGCTGGTTTGGTAGCGAGGCTACAAATACACACAGCGGCTCTATCACGTGATGTATACTGCTCCTACGTGCTACGGTTATGAGCCAAGTTACGCCGTGTAGCAAGTCTTTTGAGGTGCTTTTTTGATATTTAATGGATCGGATTACATTTTTTATTTCTCTCCAATATTCGATCCAGTACGTCAGTATTGGACTGATACGTAATATCGGATCGTTCCATCTCTATCACAAACTACTGATAATAATTCAACAGTATAGTTTTTTTTTTTTTTACTGTTTTTAACTAGTGAGAAATCAATTTTGAAGAATTTTTGAAACTTACTTTATTTTCTCATTTTTCCATTTAGCTCCTTCAAATGCACAAAACCTCATATCATCAGGGCAAAATGAAACCAGCATCACTCTGCAGTGGAATAAAGTCAACAACAATGTCAGCTTTGTTCTCCAGTTTTATGGTGCAGAGACAGACATCAGTGCACCAGCTGGAAATGGACCATTGAATCACACAGTCTCATCTCTCACTGCTGGAACTCAATACACATTCACTCTCTACTCTGTGTTTGAGAACGTCAGAAGCTCTGGAGTCATCATTACTGCAGTCACTGGTCAGATATTACATTTCATACTGTGCTATTTCACAGAAAGAATGCATCAAGTTGTGATTATAAACAGTAAATTGGTTGTTTACAGTTAGTTCCTAGTCGTCGAAATGAATCAGTGTACATTACATAATACTGATTTATGAAGGTGAAATTTTGGTATTTAAAAATCAGCCATGAGCATTTGAAGATATTAATTCACCAGTCGAGGCAGTGTCAAGGCACTTGTTGTTGTAATTTAGCACTACAATAATAGAGAGAAAAGACCAACAATTAGTTGATGTCTATGAGGAAACATTTGTTTGTACAGAAAAATCCATTAGAGGCTTAAACTCAGCAATATAGAAAGGGAAGCGTAAATAAATAATTTTCAGATGCAAGTTGGAAACAATAACTTTACAATGAAAAGCATTTACAGCAATGCTACGTTTGGCTCTCAGACATGCTAAGCTCTGCTGATGAAACTAAAAGCACATATGTGTGTCTTTAACTTGATGTTCCACTTTCACAACTGTCCCCCCACCTAACTGCTCTCTCTCAGCTCCTCCAAATGCAGACAGCTTCCGATCATCAGGACAAAATGAAACCAGCATCACCCTGCAGTGGAATAAAGTCAACAACAATGTCAGCTTTGTTCTCCAGTTTAATGGTACAGAGACAGACATCAGTGCACCAGCTGGAAATGGACCAGTAAATCACACAGTCTCATCTCTCACTGCTGGAACTCAATACACATTCACTCTCTACTCTGTGTTTGAGAACGTCAGAAGCAGTGGAGTCAGCATTACTGCAGTCACTGGTGAGTAAATTAATGATGAGTACAAGCTGGAAGAATAACAGGTTTTGTTTTGTTTTTGACTTTTTTCTTTGGTTTAGTTTTTCTTGTTGTTGTTGTTGCATCTTCCTTTTGCTGCTCATCAGTGCATGTGATTGTTTTCCTTTTCCTTGTTTATTAGTGTTGAAGAATCAATTTACATGTAGATATTGTGTTTATAGTTAATTCCATTTTGTTTTCTCTCCCTGTAAATGCATAACTGATTCTACTTTCTACATTCAAAGGGCCTAGTAAGTATTTGCATTTCTTTCATTTACTGTATCCTCCCAAAGCATTTTTGTTCAGGTATATTGTTTGTATACCTGTGTTTGTATCATTTGATCATTTACAACATTTCTGTAATTTACTTCATAATGCATTACACGTATATCTCTACAATCCTAATTAACAAAAACTTGGATGCTGTGAATAACAACATACATTTAAATACAGTATCCAAGAATAAATACTCCTTTAATTTCTTTTATAAATAAAGATTTCATGATCATTATGTCATTATTAATTAGTGTAACATTTGTTTGTTTTTTTGTGTAAACAGATTATGTTATTGGACTGAAAGCGAAACTGCGGGCATTTGTTCAGCTGTCAGAGTCAGACATTCAGGAGAGACTGGAAGAGGTCAGACTAACCTCTGTTTTATTTTCTTTTTTCATACTTATATTCACTTTGTCCAGCGATAACATGAAGCCTTTTTTCTGTTTTCCTCCGCCTCTAGTTCTTCAGACAACATGGATTACAGCCACAGGTTTTATCCCTGAGGAACCTGAAGGTTAAACCATGACACCAGTGGAGAAAAGTGCTTTATACTTTACAAATTTCCAATTAATTTCCTCAAACTGGAACAAGAATTTATTTGATTGACCATTTTTGAAGATCTCCATATACATAATTGTTTGTATTCTGTGTACTGAGCAGCAGCAGAGGTCATTAACAAGTTAAATGTTATCTTGACCTTTTTGTAATCTTTGTTGCTCAGAAGTTAGTAACAGGTGTGCAAAGTTTTGTTTATCAGTGTTTTAAATGTGATAATGCAATTAAATTAAATACTGTGGGCATTTATGCTATATCATTATCTTTCTAAACCGATGAGTTATATTTTTATGGTATCTATTTGAAGAAACAGAATACTGTGTTAATGTAACTCCCTTGCACCCCTTGCTGGAAATAAAAGGAATTACAGTGGTATTGCTTTTGTTGTAGGTCTGGAAAAGGAGAATCAATCTAGCTGAGATCATGTCTAAAGTCAAATTCCTTATCACTTCTTTTTTTGTCAGTGTTGCCATATTTCTGATGGCCACACATTGTAAATAAATATTGTCAAGATCACAGCAGAGGTGGACTTTTTTTTTTTTTTTTTTGCTGTTTCTTTCTACATAGTGTTTAGTTCTCTTATCATTTTTTTCCTGGTGTCTGCCGCATTTTTTTCTGAGTGCTCCGTACTCCTGTCATTGTCTGAAGGGCAGTCTGTCTTTGTTAGCTCTGCAATAAACTGGTGACCTGTCCAGAGTGTAGAAGAGTGAGCAGCTGGGTATGCAATAAACTAAATTAAAATATTGATATTTATTTATTAGTATCTATTTGTGTTCCACTTTGAATCTTTTGGGATCAGAATCAACAACTGTAAGCTAATGTGACGTAGCAACAGGAAGAGTTGCCATACAGCATTAATTCACTGCCCTGACTGTCCAGGGCAGCTTACTTTCAGGAGGTCACACTGGTAGTCTATTTATCAGAAGAGAGACCACAGACCCGCAGACCACATGTCAAAGTGTCCTTGGACAAGATACTAAACCCCAAAATGCCTGTCATTCATTCATCAGTGTGTAAGTATATATCAACCAAGTGATACATACTTATCATTCCCTATAATTTTTCTTCAGAAGGCTAGACTGACTTACAGTGAGCCAAGAGCCACATATTGAGCAGCTGGACATACAGAACCAAACATAAGGGGAGGCTCTAGGTCCAGAGATAGAGCAGGTCATCTACTGGAATCTGTTGGAAGGTGATGGTTCAGTCTCTGCCTACTCCAGTCTCCATGCCAAATATATTTGGGCAAGATTCTGTTCATATAGCACCAACCTGCACCTCATGGTTCTTTAAAGTGTAAGATAAAGACCCTACAATATTAGAAAGAAACCCTAACAATCACACAACCTCCTATAAGAATGCACTTGGTGATAGTGGGAAGGAAAAACTGCCTGTTAATAGAAAGAAACCTTTGCCATAACCAAGCTTAGGGAAGAACAGTCATCTGCCACAACTGGTAAAAATAAAAAGAGAGCAGAGAGAAACAGGACAAAAGGCAAACTATAGGAGAGAGAGAGAAAGTTTAATAAGATAGCTCTTTATAGTCATTGCACAGTCATAACTATTATATTAGTACAATGAAATTGGAAACTGTCCCGCGTCAGCAATACGCACATCACAACACAAGACAGTACAGCACAACACAACATAGTAGCTTAATTTTTTTTAAGGTATGAGCAAAGGAATGACTTAATAAATAGAAAGAATGAGTGTATGTTTATTTCACAATATTATTATTATCATTATTATTATTATTATATTTGCCTAACAAAAAGTCCAGGGAAGTAGCCAATCAGGTCAGCTGTTAGCAATGATTAGGGCTATTGCCCTATTGTAAAAGCTGTCCATGAGTCTGTTTGTCCACGACCTCAGCAGCCTGAATCTCCTGCCAGATGGCAGCAGCTTAAACACCTGGTGTTCTGGTGTGTGCAGTCCCGTAGGATTCTGCATGCCCTCTTGAGACTGTGCTGAACAGGGGGGTAAGAGGATGTCCAATGATTTTTGGGGCCATATTAATGACCCTGTGAAGGGCCTTTTTGTGTGCGATGGTGCAGCTGGAGAACCATACACAGAATTGCTAATAACTATATTTACCATGTGTACCAAACAGGGCTGCGACTAGTCATCGAGTACATTTAATAATTAAATGAAAAAATTCTCAACACAGATTCCTTGCTTTGATACTTTGTTTAAGGCACGGCTCTGTAGCACGCCATTGTCAACATGGAAGCGCAAATGCGAATGTTTTAACCCGAAAAACAAACCTGCAATACAAACGTATTTATGAGCAGTGTGTGAACAAAATGTTTGACAACATTAAGCCCACACACGCTAATGACAAAACAGAAGCAGTGAGGATGATTCTGGCATAGTTTCACGTGGTGCCAGAATCTGTTCCCACACCGCCAAGAACAAAGAGGTGGAGCGATTACCGAGACAGTGAGCTCTTGTAGAGTGAAAGAAAAGCAAACTTTGGTGCTGCTGCATCCACCGTTTGTTTTACAGAGCGAAAAAGCAACAGGAAGTCTCCAGATGTTGTATTAAAATATGCAGATGAACTGTTACCTAAGTTTGATAATGTGACGAAATTATCCAGCTTAAGGAATCTGACGGCAACCGTCCTATTTTACATGGAAGCGAACAAGGGTGAGTCTAACTAAACCACTCAGTCATCAGAGCCAAACCCTTTAGAATAATCACCCAGCAGAATATATGCATTCAAAACTTATATATATTTCTCATTTACACAGCAAAACAAATGTCTGTTGAACATAATTAGGCAGATGCCCACTTTCTAATCAACTTAAATCCAGCAGCCAAGACCAAATCTCTAAGCTCTCTAAAACATAAGGGATGAACCCAGAAAAGAGGCCCCTATGTCAACTGATGCTGAGACTAAAGACCAATCAGACTGAACCAAACTGTAATAAAGTGCAAATCTAAAACACGGGAGAGAAGAACCTAAAAGCCAAAGTAGAATCAAATATTCTCAGTCCATGAACAGAAATTATGAAATAGCATAACATGTCTTACTCTGCTGATCAAACATAGACTCTGTGACTACAAACCAACAATGAAATAAAGAAGACAAAAAAAAAATCATGGAAGCCAAAAGAAAACAGAGCAGTTGAGGTTCTAAGTGAGATACATATCCTTCTCACATGTTAATGAGTCATTATTATCGAACTTATAATCAAATTTATTCAGTTCTATAATTCCAAAAGTACAGAACTGTGATCTAAAAATACTCCTAAGGAGAATATCTGGCTGCCCATCATACACTCATCAGCCACTTTATTAGGTATATGTTCAAATGCAGGTTTTCACATACAGGGAGTGCAGAATTATTAAGCAAGTTGTATTTTTGAGGGATAATTTTATTATTGAACAACAACCATGTTCTCAATGAACCCAAAAAACTCATTAATATCAAAGCTGAATGTTTTTGGAAGTAGTTTTTAGTTTGTTTTTAGTTTTAGCTATTTTAGGGGGATATCTGTGTGTGCAGGTGACTATTACTGTGCATAGTTATTAGGCAACTTAACAAAAAACAAACATATACCCATTTCAATTATTTATTTTTACCAGTGAAACCAATATAACATCTCCACATTCACAAATATACATTTCTGAGATTCAAAAACAAAACAAAAACAAATCAGCGGCCAATATAGCCACCTTTCTTTGCAAGGACACTGAAAAGCCTGCCATCCATGGATTCTGTCAGTGTTTTGATCTGTTCACCATCAACATTGCGTGCAGCAGCAACCACAGCCTCCCAGACACTGTTCAGAGAGGTGTACTGTTTTCCCTCCTTGTAAATCTCACATTTGATGATGGACCACAGGTTCTCAATGGGGTTCAGATCAGGTGAACAAGGAGGCCATGTCATTAGTTTTTCTTCTTTTATACCCTTTCTTGCCAGCGACGCTGTGGAGTACTTGGACGCGTGTGATGGAGCACTGTCCTGCATGAAAATCATGTTTTTCTTGAAGGATGCAGACTTCTTCCTGTACCACTGCTTGAAGAAGGTGTCTTCCAGGAACTGGCAGTAGGACTGGGAGTTGAGCTTGACTCCATCCTCAACCCGAAAAGGCCCCACAAGCTCATCTTTGATGATACCAGCCCAAACCAGTACTCCACCTCCACCTTGCTGGCGTCTGAGTCGGACTGGAGCTCTCTGCCCTTTACCAATCCAGCCACGGGCCCATCCATCTGGCCCATCAAGACTCACTCTCATTTCATCAGTCCATAAAACCTTAGAAAAACCAGTCTTGAGATATTTCTTGGCCCAGTCTTGACGTTTCAGCTTGTGTGTCTTGTTCAGTGGTGGTCGTCTTTCAGCCTTTCTTACCTTGGCCATGTCTCTGAGTATTGCACACCTTGTGCTTTTGGGCACTCCAGTGATGTTGCAGCTCTGAAATATGGCCAAACTGGTGGCAAGTGGCATCTTGGCAGCTGCACGCTTGACTTTTCTCAGTTCATGGGCAGTTATTTTGCGCCTTGGTTTTTCCACACGCTTCTTGCGACCCTGTTGACTATTTTGAATGAAACGCTTGATTGTTCGATGATCACGCTTCAGAAGCTTTGCAATTTTGAGACTGCTGCATCCCTCTGCAAGATATCTCACTATTTTTGACTTTTCTGAGCCTGTCAAGTCCATCTTTTGACCCATTTTGCCAAAGGAAAGGACGTTGCCTAATAATTATGCACACCTGATATAGGGTGTTGATGTCATTAGACCACACCCCTTCTCATTACAGAGTTGCGCATCACCTAATATGCTTAATTGGTAGTAGGCTTTCGAGCCTATACAGCTTGGAGTAAGACAACATGCATGAAGAGGATGATGTGGACAAAATACTCATTTGCCTAATAATTCTGCACTCTCTGTATATCCAATCACATGAAAGCAACTCAAGTATTTAGCATTGTAACAGCCCGTATTGTATTACAGCACCACTAGGGTGGTGGCAGCCATTCCATGCTGTTCATGCTCTGTTCTTAGGAGAAACCTTACCGTTGTAACGGGCTGGCGCCGGCGACTACCGATCTCTGCAGATGTATGTACGACCTAGTAGAGCTGTGGAGACCTGGCTTGTATGGTCTTTTGTTGCTGACAACGAATAAAGGTATGTTGTTTGATTTAACTGACTGGCTTCGAGTTATCCGGCTAACCTCCACACCATATGCCCGCTGGACCTGCTAGCCGCTCCTTCCTCGCCAGACTGCTGTTACGCCATGCAGCCCGACAAAAATACGTACACTGATACGTTCGGTTCGGTTTCATGGGGTTTGTATTCTATCAGAGCAATGAGGAAGTAAAAAGCTGATACATTTTTTACTTTATTTCCTGATACCCTACACCAAGGTATTTGTCACAGAGGGTCTGATTTACTACCCCAAATCCTATCTAAGCCCATGACTAAGACCTTAAATAATTTCCCCCAGGGATCAATAAAGTATTCTGATTCTGATTCTGATTCTGATTAAACATTAATAATGAACACAGTTAAACATTAAACCATGCACTGTATATTGACTTACAGGCATTACTTAGGATTAAAATATTGATACCCACCTATGTTTCATGTTTTTACAGGGAAATGCACTGAGAATCTGTTCATTTGTACAAACACACACACATTCTGGCAGTTTGCTGGTCTGATGCAATCAGGTGCAATCTTCCAAGGAAATTCCCCTGAGGTGAGAATATACAAAACAAACAAACAAGAATTTTTTTTTTTAAAAAAGCACTCACAGGCCTCACTTAGCATGTTAAATATTAAAGATCATGGCAGTGGATTTTCACATCTTCACATGATCTGTTTTACAACAAATAATTTACACAGTCTATTTACTGTCACAAATCTCCTCTATGAGATTTACATTATGAATGGTGTAGCTTTTAATTATTGTCACATGCTATAATGCAGCCCACATACTAATGGGCAAATAATAAGTGACATGTGAAATCATCTCACAAGCCAGATATAATTGCATCACAGCCCTTGAGTTTGACATGTCTGACTTAAACCTTTGCATACATTTGCTATATCTCTAAAATTAGAAACATCCCATTACAGTGTGATACTGAAAAACTAGTGGATGCATTTATTATTTCTAGTCTGGACTACTGTAAATTGTTTTCAGTCCTAAAAACTCACCAAAAAGCCTTCAGCTAATCCAAAATGTTGCAGAGGCAGTACTGGCTCGAACGAGGGAGCATATTTCTTCAATACTGATTTCTTTTCATTGGCTCTCTGTTAAATCCAGAATCAAATTTAAAACTCTTCTCCTCATATGCAAGGTCTTCAATACTCAGGTCACATCTTATATTAAAGACATAGTACCGTATCACTCCAATAGAACACTTCGATCTCAGGCTGCACTTCCCAGATTATTTTTAAGTACAGGGTGGGCCATTTATATGGATACACCGTAATAACACGGGAATGGTTGGTGATATTAAAGTCCTGTTTGTGGCACATTAGTATATGTGAGGGGGCAAACTCCTCAAGATGGGTGGTGACCATGGTGGCCATTTAGAAGTCGGCCATCTTGGATACAACTTTTGTTTTTTCAATAGGAAGAGGGCCATGTGACACATCAAGCTTATTGGTAATGTCACAAGAAAAACAATGGTGTGCTTGGTTTCAATGTAACTTTATTCTTTCATGAGTTATTTACAAGTTTCTCTTTGTTCACAGCCATTGACATGTAGAAGAGGTTAACACGTGAGGAGCGGATCGAAATTGTGTTGATATCTGGTGAACGCAGTAACCGGGTCATTGCAGCAGATTTCAATGCAAGACACCCTACGAGACCACCCATCTCCCATGCTACAGTTAGCAAACTGCTTGCCAAGTTTCGTGAAACTGGTTCAGTGTTGGATATGCAAAAATGTGGACGCAAGAAAACCGTCACTAATGAAGAAACATCAGTGGCTGTCCTAGCTTAATGATCAGTTATTATTACAGTTTTTTACAGTCGCTAACAAGCGCCTACCCATACTTCAGATACTTTTTCTAAACTCTTAACACAGACCCACACCTACAAAACACAATTGGCCAAATGGATAATATCCTTCCCAAAAATACACTTTGTTAAATATATACTAACTCCTCATTTCAAAATTAGAACACATCGTTCTCTGCACACACTAACTGTACAAAAACACTATAAATCTGACTCAAAATGAAATTAGTCTGTCAAAGAATAACACTTGTTTTCACTTCACAAGGTACATGCAGTCAATCAAAGTACACCAGGTTTCAAAATACTGGCTATTATTGACATTACAAAAACTGCATAGACTTTTATGTTTCAGTTTCACAGGTATGTGCATGCGAAACATGCAATCCACCATATTGACACCAGAAATGTCTTGGTTGGTAACTGTATGTCCACATGTACAGTAATGTTCACATTCAAAAGCATTCCAGTAAAAAGCAAACAAGTTTTTGTTTCTTTACTGTTTACCACAGGAGGTACAGTAGAAACACGGTATGATAGGACAGAGAAAGTTTTACAGTATTGCTTACAGTGAACAAAATATCCATGAAACACACAAGAGCATTCTGAACAAAAAAACAACAGCAAAAAGCCAATATAAAAAGGGGGGGAGGGGGAGGGGGGCTAAAAAAAAGGCAAAAGATTTGCATCTAATCTCTGCGATCTTCAGGGTTAGGCCACGTTTTCATCAACATCACATCTGATGTTATCCAAGTCGATGCACCTGGGATAAAACCGCCTGGTATGTCGGATCCACCGACATATCATTGCAGAAGCAGAGGTTTTTATACTGTATCTAAGGTTTGGAATATTGTTTTTGCTATTGTGGGATGTTGTGTGTTAACATTCGTAGATACTACAAGAACAGTCCATAGTTTTGTTGGGAGGTATAACTTGTCTGTTAAGAAAATGTAAGCATTGTGGAAATGTGTTCACTGACTGCATATTGGGTGAACACGACATGAAATGTGTGAATGGTATGGCCACAACAGACCGATGCTGTGCTAATTGTGTTTAGAGTTTTGCAAATGTGACAACTGTTTGGACAAACGCTTGTTAGCGACTGTAAAAAACTGTAATCTCTGGCTCTCTTCCACACTGTGTCTTTTATCCTGTTTTCCTCCCCTCACTCCCAGTCATATGCAGCAGAAGGCTGTCCCTCCGCCACAAATGATTTTACACATCATCCAATATTTTTGTTCACTGGAGTTGTAACTGGTGTTGTAAAGTATTTTTTTTACCAAGAAGGAAAAAGGAAATAACAGATAAATCAGCACTATGTTATGCTGTAATATGAGACAAAAAGAGATAAGCACTGAGACAGGTTGGTTTTTGAAAGAATTTGTATTACATCAAAGTAGTGAATACAAGAAATGTCTGTAAGGTTTAGACTGTTCTTCCTGATATCTGATAAGTCATTGTTACAGAAAAAGTTTTACTTCCTTTTGTCTTAGCTACACCCATGAGAACGATCTTTAAACAGTCACAGCAGAAGGTGAGAACTAATATTTCTACATTGACATCTTACTCAATGAATACTGAGAGGTGTTTTAAGTATTTCTATTCTTGGACTTGGTAAGAACAATCTATATTTACTGTATTTTGTTAAAAGGTTATATATATATAAGGATGAGTTTCTCTGCACATATCTACATGTATTTTACTGAAGGTATATTCATTTAAAATAGGCTGTTTAACATTGTGGCTCTTTTTACAGTTTTGACTAATGGACTATAGATTGATCATCTTTGCCTTAACAGGTTGGTGACACTTTTTCTTAAAAAGAATTTCAGCTTAAGCAATCTTCTTTCAATCCTACCTACATACAGGTGTTTCTACATAACATGCAACAGAGAGGTCAGCTTAAAAAAAGTTGTATCTATCAGCTATAAATGTTTTCTATAGGGCACTAAATTTGTCGCTGTAGTCATGATTTTAGATTTTTGTAATATGGCAAAAGAAACTAAATGATTGAAAAAACTATTCTTAATCTGTTATGAATACTGTTTGACGCGTACTTCACCATATTTATGTAAACCTATTCAATTGTTTTTTTAAGACTGAAACTAAAACAAAAGCTAGCTAAGCCTGCAGAGGACAAATTTTCTTGGTATTAGAGTTTAAATTCAGTGCTGTTTAGGGTAGGTTCAGTGTAGCATTCATCAGCGTATCAACACACTAAATTTCAACATTTCAGCACAGCTATATGGAAGTATAATCCAGTCAATGACATAAAGAGATAGAATAGGAATTTTCTTCTTGCTGTAGAGAAATGTGTAAGAATGAATGTGAGAAAAACAATGTCTTTAAGTATATGAAGAAATAATAAAACAATAACAGGACCTTAAAAAAATCTATTTCGCTGTTGACCTATAAGTTAGTAGATTCTTATATAAGACACTTTGGGAAACCTACAGTAATATTTCTAAACCTATTTTATCCATATTCCCTCTTTACAGTATAAACGATAATATATTGTGTTTTATTGAGTGTTGCAAAATTTAAATAGTGCCTTATTTCAGGAGCACTGGTTAGTGTTACCCTTTGTCAGACTCGTCAGTACTACTTTGTGAGCACCTCAAAGACATGGACAGATGCACAGAGTCACTGCAGAAATGTCTTCACTGACCTGGCAACCATAGAAAACACAGCTGATCTTTATGCTGTCACAAGTACTGCATCAAACACAGGTGAGTTCTTGATATTGGAAATATAAATCATACATAACAAACTGTAGAAATATATACAATTACACTCTGTTTATAGTAACCATTGTCCTTAATGTAAATATGTAAGAAAAAAAATTGTCTATGTTTCTGTTCTGTGTCCTGTGTACTGTTTGTTTGTATATGTGTCTTTCTGGCTGCTGTTACAACCAAATTTCCCCTTGTGGGACAATTAAAGGATTATTCTATTCTAAGTTGACAAAAAACAAATTCTTGAGAAACCTTAAAGGAATACAGAAAACAACAATTTGCATCTTTTTAAACAGGTAAGGCATGGATAGGTCTCCATGATGACCTGCAGAACAGTTGGAGATGGTCCCTAAATGACAGCAGCTTCTATGGTGTGGGAGAGGCAGCATTTAGAAACTGGTATCCTGGTTCACCCAACAATCTTAATGGACAGCAACAGTACTGTGTGGCACTTTTAAGTGGGAGTCTATACAGTGATAGATGGGATGACCGTGATTGTGGCAATAAATACTTCTTTGTGTGCTATAATGGTGAGTTTACATGGAGTAAGAATTAACAATGTGTCAAATATTTCTCCTAAATCATTTCGACCTACTCAGTCTAGATCAGGGGTGGGGAGCTCCAGCCTCAAGGGCCGGTGTCCTGCAGGTTTTAGATATTACCCTGGATCAAATGATTAGTTTTCCCTCTGGAGAACTTCAAGACATGTTAAGGAGGTCATTTAGCCATTTGAATCAGCTGTTTTGGATAAAGGACACATCTAAAACCTACAGGACACCGACACTTGAGGCCTGGAGTTCCCCACCCCTGGTCTAGATCATAAATCTACTATTAGGTCTCACTTTTCATTTCCTGAACTTCGCACACATTTTATAAAAACTATTTCATCAGCTAGTCCAACCTATCAGTCTACTGGTTCATTATTTCTGTATATTTGCAGGTACAATAAATGGTGAAGCATCCTTTGTTAAGGTTAACAGTGCTGTAAATTGGACTGATGCTCAGAGTTTCTGCAGGAATAATTACGTTGATCTAGCCAGGTATAGTATCCACTAAAGAAGACTTTAAGGCAAAACACAAGTTACCTTTTTCTGTTCTGGCAATTTTTTCCCAACGAAATTTGAAATTACAAGATACATTCCCTGATTTTACAACAGCCTTTGCTTTTATGTTTTAAATGAAAATTGGTTTAAAGTCATAGAAAATTTTAAAAGTATTTGCTTTATATAAAATATCAATTCCTCTGTTAATTAAAAGTTATTGTCAAATCTTTAAATAGCCACTCAATACACTGTCTTTGAAAATTTGAAGAAAAAAAAAGAGAGAGAGATTTTTCCTCTGTATTCAAAATCCAACTCTTCTTCTTGCAGTGTAAGAAATCAGACAGAAAGTCAAAAGATCGCGGTCCTAGCAAATGGAGTTTTTGTGTGGATCGGTCTCTATCGGCAAAAGGTGTGGTCTGATGGGACTGACTATCTATTTCAATACTGGGCCACTGGGCAACCAGACTCTGGAAATGAGCGGTGTGTTGCTGCAGATTTCAGTGACTCAGGACGATGGTCGGATGAATTGTGTTCTAAGAACTTTCCATCCATCTGTTTTACTACAAGTAATAGATCTAATTTCTACTCTCACATACTTAACAGATGGAAAAGCCTGCATCGAATAAACATATTTCTATTAAGGCAATTTATTTGTTACTGAATATTAATACTAAAACCAGCACTTTGGTTTAGGAATTAGTAGTGTATGAGTAGTCCTTTAAGATCAAAGTGGGAGTACATGTTGTTTTCAGCCCAGCTAAATGCAATTCAAATCATCACAAAACTATATAAAATACATTTCAGGGTTTTTTATGTCATTTCTGTCATTTACAGTAAACTTCAGAGCAACGGCCCATAATGAGAGCAGCATCACTCTGCAGTGGAATAAAGTCAACAACAATGTCAACTTTATTTTCCAGTTTAATAGTACAGAGGCAAACATCAGTGCACCAGCTGGAAATGGACCAGTAAATCACACAGTCTCGTCTCTCACTGCTGGAACTAAATACATATTCACTCTCTACTCTGTGTTTGAGAGTATCAAAAGCAGTGGAGTCAGCATTACTGCATTTACCAGTAAGATAACAAATATTTTCCTCACTGTATAACTACTGCCCGTCACCCCTCCCAGGGTAAGGTCCATCTCCAGAGATTTCTCTCCTGAGCCATTCTTTCTAGTTGGCTCTCGGTGTAGCCCATCTTATTTACTTCTGCCTCGAGGTCTCGTCGCCAGGTGTTTCTTGGGCAGCCTCTCTTTTCCTTGCCTTCAGGGATCCACCTGAGAGCCTGCCTGGGATGTTGGTTGGTGGTTTATGTAAAGTATGTCCTACCCAGCACCATCTTTTCTTCCTGATTTCTTCCTCTACTGGAAGTTGACAAGTTCTTTCCCATAAGATGATGTTTCTGAGTGTGTGTGCCAGCGAATGTGGAGGATCTGTCTGAGACAGCTGATAAGGAATTTCTGGGGGGATTCCAAATCTATGTCTTTCAGAATGTATATTGCATAAAATTTTGTCATAATCTGCAAAAAATCAGCTACAAGCAACTTGAGAAGCTCAAGCTATTGCTAATACAAACACAGACATGAGAATGCCTACCTGCCTTGTTTTAGTGGTTCCTTTATCAAGTGGAATTAATTCAGCTTCCAGGGACAATAGCTGACTATGGCCACAAGATGGCAGTAATGTTAAGTCCCTGTCACAATAGGCATCTGCTGTAAAACATGCAGAGTCATCTGCTGTGGACGCATTTCTTCTCAACTACTTAAAAGATAGTTTCGCAGTTGGTCCTCCTAATTCTTCTTTGGCAATTTTTGTGTCCAGATGTTTTGATTCATTTATCTGAAATAGATAATAGACCCAACGCAACTAAGGATACATTTAGCTCCTCCAAATCTGTTTAAATATTGTACTACACTGTTTTGTAAACTGCTCTAAAGCCTCTCTTTATTTAAGAAAGAGGCTTGCAGTATTGTCTTCATAACAGAAGCCACTCAGACCAGTAACTTATATTTAAATTACAAAACTGCTATTGTTTTCTGCTCATTGGTCAGTTCTTTATTTTTCTTGAATTTTCTCTCGCAACTGCATTCTCTTTTACTTTTAAATTTAAAAATAGTAAAGCTGAAGGATGGTGAAAGAAAGATAAACATCTAATAATATTGAGTGGTGCCAGATTTTTTTATTTTTTGAAATATTTCGTTAATAGGAAGAAGCGATACTACAATCTAAAGATAACTCTGTTGCTAAGCTCATATCAAGGACTATTTGATCCGTTTCATCTACAGTGATGCAACATTCATCCAAATTTCCGCTTATCTCTCAAAGGGCATTTAAAGTTAATGTTATGCACATATGGGAAAGGGCAAACACAGAGAAAAGGCAAAAAATAATTTAGAATAAACATCATGGATATCTTTTTATTTTTGTAATCTAATATTCTAGTATTCCAACATCTAATGAGAAGTTAATTGATTTAAAATAAATGCTTAGTTGTTGTTTTTTTCGGTCTCAGTTCCTCCAAAGGCAGAAACCTTCAGGTCATCAGGACAAAATGAAACCAGCATCACTCTGCAGTGGAATAAAGTCAACAACAATGTCAGCTTTGTTCTCCAATTTAATGGGACAGAGACAAGCATCAGTGCACCAGCTGGAAATGGACCAGTGAATCACACAGTCTCATCTCTCACTGCTGGAACTCAATACACATTCACTCTCTACTCTGTGTTTGAGAACGTCAGAAGCAGTGGAGTCAGCATTACTGCAGTCACTGGTGAGTTAATCGATTGGTTTAAACTGCAATACAATGTTTTCACAAACTACTGATAATAATTCAACAGTATAATTTTTTACTGTTTTTAACTAGTGAGAAATCAATTTTGAAGAATTTTTGAAACTTACTTTATTTTCTCATTTTTCCATTTAGCTCCTTCAAATCCACAAAACCTCATATCATCAGGACAAAATGAAACCAGCATCACTCTGCAGTGGAATAAAGTCAACAACAATGTCAGCTTTGTTCTCCAGTTCAATGGTACACAGACAAGCATCAGTGCACCAGCTGGAAATGAACCAGTGAATCACACAGTCTCATCTCTCACTGCTGGAACTCAATACACATTCACTCTCTACTCTGTGTTTGAGAACGTCAGAAGCAGTGGAGTCAGCATTACTGCAGTCACTGGTAAGTTAATGAAATTATTTAAACTGCATTACAATGTTATAACATATTTTTGAACAAAATCAACAATGAAATTATTAAGTGTTATTAAGTAGCGAGAAATCAATTGTAAACACATTTTGAACTTACTTTATTTTTCTCATTCTTTTGTTTAGCTCCTTCAAATGCACAAAACCTCATATCATCAGGACAAAATGAAACCAGCATCACTCTGCAGTGGAATAAAGTCAACAACAATGTCAGCTTTGTTCTCCAGTTTAATGGTACAGAGACAGAAATCAGTGCACCAGCTCGAAATGGACCATTGAATCAAACAGTCTCATCTCTCACTGCTGGAACTCAATACACATTCACTCTCTACTCTGTGTTTGAGAACGTCAGAAGCAGTGCAGTCAGAATTACTGCAGTCACTGGTAATTTAGTCAATTTATTAAAACTCCATTATAATGGTTCACATATCATTGATTAAGATAACAAAAACAAATTTCAGTGTTGTTAAGTGGTGAGAAATCAATTTCTACAAATTTTTTGAACTCACCTTGTTTTTCTCATTTTTCCATTTAGCTCCTTCAAATGCACAAAACCTCATATCATCAGGACAAAATGAAACCAGCATCACTCTGCAGTGGAATAAAGTCAACAACAATGTCAGCTTTGTTCTCCAGTTTAATGGTACAGAGACAAGCATCAGTGCACCAGCTGGAAATGGACCAGTGAATCAAACAGTCTCATCTCTCACTGCTGGAACTCAATACACATTCACTCTCTACTCTGTGTTTGAGAACGTCAGAAGCAGTGGAGTCAGCATTACTGCAGTCACTGGTAAGTTAATCAATTGATTTAAACTGCAATACAATTTTTTCACAAACTACTGATAATAATTCAAGAGTATAATTTTCTATTGTTTTTAACTAGTGAGAAATCAATTTTGAAGATTTTTTGAAACTTACTTTATTTTCTCATTTTTCCATTTAGCTCCTTCAAATGCACAAAACCTCATATCATCAGGACAAAATGAAACCAGCATCACTCTGCAGTGGAATAAAGTCAACAACAATGTCAACTTTGTTCTCCAGTTTAATGGTACAGAGACAAACATCAGTGCACCAGCTGGAAATGGACCAGTGAATCACACAGTCTCATCTCTCACTGCTGGAACTCAATACACATTCACTCTCTACTCTGTGTTTGAGAACGTCAGAAGCAGTGGAGTCAGCATTACTGCCGTCACCGGTAAGTTGATGAAATTATTTAAACTGCAATACAATGGTAACACATATTTTTAATTAAAATCAACAATGAAATTATTAAGTGTTATTAAGTAGCGAGAAATCAATTGTAAACACATTTAGAACTTACCTTGTTTTTCTCATTCTTTTGTTTAGCTCCTTCAAATGCACAAAACCTCATATCATCAGGACAAAACGAAACCAGCATCACTCTGCAGTGGAATAAAGTCAACAACAATGTCAGCTTTGTTCTCCAGTTTAATGGTACAGAGACAGGAATCAGTGCACCAGCTGGAAATGGACCATTGAATCACACAGTCTCATCTCTCACTGCTGGAACTCAATACACATTCACGCTCTACTCTGTGTTTGAGAACGTCAGAAGCTCTGGAGTCAGCATTACTGCAGTCACTGGTGAGTTAATCAATTAATTTAAACTGCAATACAATGTTTTCACAAACTACTGATAATAATTCAACAGTTTAGTTTTTTTCACTGTTTTTAACTAGTGAGAAATCAATGTTGAAGAATTTTTGAAACTTACTTTATTTTCTCATTTTTCCATTTAGCTCCTTCAAATGCACAAAACCTCATATCATCAGGACAAAATGAAACCAGCATCACTCTGCAGTGGAATAAAGTCAACAACAATGTCAGCTTTGTTCTCCAGTTTAATGGTACAGACACAAGCATCAGTGCACCAGCTGGAAATGGACCAGTGAATCAAACAGTCTCATCTCTCACTGCTGGAACTCAATACACATTCACTCTCTACTCTGTGTTTGAGAACGTCAGAAGCTCTGGAGTCAACATTACTGCAGTCACTGGTAATTTAGTCAATTTATTAAAACTCCATTACAATGGTTCACATATCATTGATTAATATAAAAAAAAAAAAAATTTCAGTGTTGCTAAGTAGCGAGAGATCAATTTTTACAAATTTTTGAATTTACCTTGTTTTTCTCATTTTTTCATTTAGCCCCTTCAAATGCACAAAACCTCATATCATCAGGACAAAACGAAACCAGCATCACTCTGCAGTGGAATAAAGTCAACAACAATGTCAGCTTTGTTCTCCAGTTTAATGGTACAGAGACAGGAATCAGTGCACCAGCTCGAAATGGACCATTGAATCACACAGTCTCATCTCTCACTGCTGGAACTCAATACACATTCACTCTCTACTCTGTGTTTGAGAACGTCAGAAGCAGTGGAGTCAGCATTACTGCAGTCACTGGTGAGTTAATCAATTAATTTAAACTGCAATACAATGTTTTCACAAACTACTGATAATAATTCAACAGTTTAGTTTTTTTCACTGTTTTTAACTAGTGAGAAATCAATGTTGAAGAATTTTTGAAACTTACTTTATTTTCTCATTTTTCCATTTAGCTCCTTCAAATGCACAAAACCTCATATCATCAGGACAAAATGAAACCAGCATCACTCTGCAGTGGAATAAAGTCAACAACAATGTCAACTTTGTTCTCCAGTTTAATGGTACAGAGACAAACATCAGTGCACCAGCTGGAAATGGACCAGTGAATCACACAGTCTCATCTCTCACTGCTGGAACTCAATACACATTCACTCTCTACTCTGTGTTTGAGAACGTCAGAAGCTCTGGAGTCAGCATTACTGCAGTCACTTGTGAGTTAATCAATTGATTTAAACTGCAATACAATTTTTTCACAAACTACTGATAATAATTCAAGAGTATAATTTTCTATTGTTTTTAACTAGTGAGAAATCAATTTTGAAGATTTTTTGAAACTTACTTTATTTTCTCATTTTTCCATTTAGCTCCTTCAAATGCACAAAACCTCATATCATCAGGACAAAATGAAACCAGCATCACTCTGCAGTGGAATAAAGTCAACAACAATGTCAACTTTGTTCTCCAGTTTAATGGTACAGAGACAAACATCAGTGCACCAGCTGGAAATGGACCAGTGAATCACACAGGCTCATCTCTCACTGCTGGAACTCAATACACATTCACTCTCTACTCTGTGTTTGAGAACGTCAGAAGCAGTGGAGTCAGCATTACTGCCGTCACCGGTAAGTTGATGAAATTATTTAAACTGCAATACAATGGTAACACATATTTTTAATTAAAATCAACAATGAAATTATTAAGTGTTATTAAGTAGCGAGAAATCAATTGTAAACACATTTAGAACTTACCTTGTTTTTCTCATTCTTTTGTTTAGCTCCTTCAAATGCACAAAACCTCATATCATCAGGACAAAACGAAACCAGCATCACTCTGCAGTGGAATAAAGTCAACAACAATGTCAGCTTTGTTCTCCAGTTTAATGGTACAGAGACAGGAATCAGTGCACCAGCTGGAAATGGACCATTGAATCACACAGTCTCATCTCTCACTGCTGGAACTCAATACACATTCACGCTCTACTCTGTGTTTGAGAACGTCAGAAGCTCTGGAGTCAACATTACTGCAGTCACTGGTAAGTTAATGAAATTATTTAAACTGCAATACAAAGTTATCACACATTTTTAATTAAAATCAACAATGAAATTATTAAGTGTTATTAAGTAGCGAGAAATCAATTGTAAACACATTTTGAACTTACTTTATTTTTCTCATTCTTTTGTTTAGCTCCTTCAAATGCACAAAACCTCATATCATCAGGACAAAATGAAACCAGCATCACTCTCCAGTGGAATAAAGTCAACAACAATGTCAGCTTTGTTCTCCAGTTTAATGGTACAGAGACAGACATCAGTGCACCAGCTGGAAATGGACCATTGAATCAAACAGTCTCATCTCTCACTGCTGGAACTCAATACACATTCACGCTCTACTCTGTGTTTGAGAACGT
The DNA here is from genome assembly GCF_057382275.1 of Copadichromis virginalis. NCBI lineage: Eukaryota > Metazoa > Chordata > Actinopteri > Cichliformes > Cichlidae > Copadichromis > Copadichromis virginalis. The sequence goes on from NC_140620.1 coordinate 51,012,436, forward strand.
CAGAAGCTCTGGAGTCAGCATTACTGCAGTCACTTGTGAGTTAATCAATTGATTTAAACTGCAATACAATTTTTTCACAAACTACTGATAATAATTCAAGAGTATAATTTTCTATTGTTTTTAACTAGTGAGAAATCAATTTTGAAGATTTTTTGAAACTTACTTTATTTTCTCATTTTTCCATTTAGCTCCTTCAAATGCACAAAACCTCATATCATCAGGACAAAATGAAACCAGCATCACTCTGCAGTGGAATAAAGTCAACAACAATGTCAACTTTGTTCTCCAGTTTAATGGTACAGAGACAAACATCAGTGCACCAGCTGGAAATGGACCAGTGAATCACACAGTCTCATCTCTCACTGCTGGAACTCAATACACATTCACTCTCTACTCTGTGTTTGAGAACGTCAGAAGCAGTGGAGTCAGCATTACTGCCGTCACCGGTAAGTTGATGAAATTATTTAAACTGCAATACAATGGTATCACATATTTTTAATTAAAATCAACAATGAAATTATTAAGTGTTATTAAGTAGCGAGAAATCAATTGTAAACACATTTAGAACTTACCTTGTTTTTCTCATTCTTTTGTTTAGCTCCTTCAAATGCACAAAACCTCATATCATCAGGACAAAACGAAACCAGCATCACTCTGCAGTGGAGTAAAGTCAACAACAATGTCAGCTTTGTTCTCCAGTTTAATGGTACAGAGACAGGAATCAGTGCACCAGCTGGAAATGGACCATTGAATCACACAGTCTCATCTCTCACTGCTGGAACTCAATACACATTCACTCTCTACTCTGTGTTTGAGAACGTCAGAAGCTCTGGAGTCAGCATTACTGCAGTCACTGGTAATTTAGTCAATTTATTAAAACTCCATTACAATGGTTCACATATCATTGATTAAGATAAAAAAAAAAACAAATTTCAGTGTTGCTAAGTAGCGAGAGATCAATTTTTACAAATTTTTGAATTTACCTTGTTTTTCTCATTTTTTCATTTAGCCCCTTCAAATGCACAAAACCTCATATCATCAGGACAAAACGAAACCAGCATCACTCTGCAGTGGAATAAAGTCAACAACAATGTCAGCTTTGTTCTCCAGTTTAATGGTACAGAGACAGGAATCAGTGCACCAGCTCGAAATGGACCATTGAATCACACAGTCTCATCTCTCACTGCTGGAACTCAATACACATTCACTCTCTACTCTGTGTTTGAGAACGTCAGAAGCAGTGGAGTCAGCATTACTGCAGTCACTGGTGAGTTAATCAATTAATTTAAACTGCAATACAATGTTTTCACAAACTACTGATAATAATTCAACAGTTTAGTTTTTTTTCACTGTTTTTAACTAGTGAGAAATCAATGTTGAAGAATTTTTGAAACTTACTTTATTTTCTCATTTTTCCATTTAGCTCCTTCAAATGCACAAAACCTCATATCATCAGGACAAAATGAAACCAGCATCACTCTGCAGTGGAATAAAGTCAACAACAATGTCAGCTTTGTTCTCCAGTTTAATGGTACAGACACAAGCATCAGTGCACCAGCTGGAAATGGACCAGTGAATCAAACAGTCTCATCTCTCACTGCTGGAACTCAATACACATTCACTCTCTACTCTGTGTTTGAGAACGTCAGAAGCTCTGGAGTCAACATTACTGCAGTCACTGGTAAGTTAATGAAATTATTTAAACTGCAATACAAAGTTATCACACATTTTTAATTAAAATCAACAATGAAATTATTAAGTGTTATTAAGTAGCGAGAAATCAATTGTAAACACATTTTGAACTTACTTTATTTTTCTCATTCTTTTGTTTAGCTCCTTCAAATGCACAAAACCTCATATCATCAGGACAAAATGAAACCAGCATCACTCTCCAGTGGAATAAAGTCAACAACAATGTCAGCTTTGTTCTCCAGTTTAATGGTACAGAGACAAGCATCAGTGCACCAGCTGGAAATGGACCATTGAATCAAACAGTCTCATCTCTCACTGCTGGAACTCAATACACATTCACGCTCTACTCTGTGTTTGAGAACGTCAGAAGCAGTGGAGTCAGCATTACTGCAGTCACTTGTGAGTTAATCAATTGATTTAAACTGCAATACAACTTTTTTCACAAACTACTGATAATAATTCAAGAGTATAATTTTCTATTGTTTTTAACTACCGTATTTCCCGGACTACAAAGCGCACCTGAATATTAGCCGCACAAGCTAAAATCAGGGGAAAATCCTGTTTTGTACATACATTAGCCGCACCTGACTAAAAGCCGCAGGTGTTTCAATGTTGACTTATCATATGTAAGAGAATATGCACAAAGGGAATTGTCAGGAAAGAGATGGCTGTTTGGAGACACACCCCTTTTATTAATATTTTGAAAAACAAGTTATGGGTACATATTTGCACATGTAGTACATAACAGTAACCTATAGCACACCAGAAAAATAGATTCAGACTACCTTTTAGGCTCAGGTGCAGTGACACGGCTTTAACAAGAAGAAAAGTCAGTCATTCACCATCTTTCTCTTCTTCCTGCGCTCTAAAACCACCAAAGTCCTCTTCTCCAATGTCGGAAACGAACAGGCTCAGGATGGCTTCGTCATCCACTCTCCGCTTCTCTCCTTCGTTGTCACTTTCAAAACCAAAGAAATCCTCGTTGTCAGTGTCAGAGTCGAACACCCTCAGAAGGGCCGTGGCGGTGTCCTCCTCTCCATCATGCAGCAGTCCAGCCCTTCAAAATCCGTTGGTGATCGTGGATGTTTTCGCACTTTTCCACGCTGTCAGAATCCACCGGTGGAGTTGGGCATAACTTGCTTTTTGCAAGTTTATCGCCGCTCGTCATCCACGCCTCCCGCTGAATGCGTAGCGCTACTTTGAAGTTTGTTTTTCGCGCTACTTCGTACGGCACTACGTTGCCTGGCGGACGGACATGTGACTAACATACCACTCTTGAACCCCGATCCTTCCGCCAGGCAACGTAGTGCCGTACAACAGCGGAACAAACAAAACAAATCGTCTTACGATATCACAAAAGTCATGGAAAATCCATAGAAAAGCCGCACCTGACTAAAAGCCGCAGGGTTCAAAGCTTGTGCAAAAAGTAGCGGCTTATAGCCCGACAATTACGGTAGTGAGAAATCAATTTTGAAGATTTTTTGAAACTTACTTTATTTTCTCATTTTTCCATTTAGCTCCTTCAAATGCACAAAACCTCATATCATCAGGACAAAATGAAACCAGCATCACTCTGCAGTGGAATAAAGTCAACAACAATGTCAACTTTGTTCTCCAGTTTAATGGTACAGAGACAAACATCAGTGCACCAGCTGGAAATGGACCAGTGAATCACACAGTCTCATCTCTCACTGCTGGAACTCAATACACATTCACTCTCTACTCTGTGTTTGAGAACGTCAGAAGCAGTGGAGTCAGCATTACTGCCGTCACCGGTAAGTTGATGAAATTATTTAAACTGCAATACAATGGTATCACATATTTTTAATTAAAATCAACAATGAAATTATTAAGTGTTATTAAGTAGCGAGAAATCAATTGTAAACACATTTAGAACTTACCTTGTTTTTCTCATTCTTTTGTTTAGCTCCTTCAAATGCACAAAACCTCATATCATCAGGACAAAACGAAACCAGCATCACTCTGCAGTGGAATAAAGTCAACAACAATGTCAGCTTTGTTCTCCAGTTTAATGGTACAGAGACAGGAATCAGTGCACCAGCTGGAAATGGACCAGTAAATCACACAGTCTCATCTCTCACTGCTGGAACTCAATACACATTCACTCTCTACTCTGTGTTTGAGAACGTCAGAAGCTCTGGAGTCAGCATTACTGCAGTCACTGGTGAGTTAATCAATTAATTTAAACTCCAATACAATGTTTTCACAAACTACTGATAATAATTCAACAGTATAATTTTTTACTGTTTTTAACTAGTGAGAAATCAATTTTGAAGAATTTTTGAAACTTACTTTATTTTCTCATTTTTCCATTTAGCTCCTTCAAATCCACAAAACCTCATATCATCAGGACAAAATGAAACCAGCATCACTCTGCAGTGGAATAAAGTCAACAACAATGTCAGCTTTGTTCTCCAGTTCAATGGTACACAGACAAGCATCAGTGCACCAGCTGGAAATGAACCAGTGAATCACACAGTCTCATCTCTCACTGCTGGAACTCAATACACATTCACTCTCTACTCTGTGTTTGAGAACGTCAGAAGCAGTGGAGTCAGCATTACTGCAGTCACTGGTAAGTTAATGAAATTATTTAAACTGCATTACAATGTTATAACATATTTTTGAACAAAATCAACAATGAAATTATTAAATGTTATTAAGTAGCGAGAAATCAATTCTAAACAAATTTTGAACTTACTTTATTTTTCTCATTCTTTTGTTTAGCTCCTTCAAATGCAGAAAACCTCATATCATCAGGACAAAATGAAACCAGCATCACTCTGCAGTGGAATAAAGTCAACAACAATGTCAGCTTTGTTCTCCAGTTTAATGGTACAGAGACAAGCATCAGTGCACCAGCTGGAAATGGACCATTGAATCACACAGTCTCATCTCTCACTGCTGGAACTCAATACACATTCACTCTCTACTCTGTGTTTGAGAACGTCAGAAGCAGTGGAGTCAGCATTACTGCAGTCACTGGTGAGTTAATCAATATTTTCAAACTGCATTGCAATTTTTTAACAAGTTAATGATTAAAATGAAAAATAGGTCAAACATTAGGCTTGTTAACTAGTAAAAAATCGATTCTAAAGTATTTGTGAACTTACTGCAGTCACTGGTGAGTTAATATGTTTCAAAAATAGGGTTAGGGACACTACAGTAGTGAAGCAAAAAGCTCTCGTCTACCTCTGAGCACAATTGCTGTGATTTTGCAGATCATAATATATGCTTTTGTATGATTAAGTTTTTGTAATTCAGTATTTCTTGATGTACTTGGTAACAGGTACAATCAGCAATCACTCAAACTGAATTAAATGTAGGATAAATAAAAGGAAAACTACTATTTTTGTGGGTTTTAATTTCCTTTCTGTATCACTTCTTCCTTCAGCCGCTCATCCGTATCTTTAACCATCCTTATCCTTTAGTATTGTTCTTTTGATTTTTCATTTGATTCATTAATGCAATGCAATGTTGGATTTACACTATGAAGCCATGTCAAAGAAATATTTATTTAATTTTAAATGTTTATTTTTTTTCTTTATTTTTCTGTGTGAACACACAATAAACTCTGCTTTCTACAAAGGACCTAGTAAGTGTTTATATTTTTTGTTATTATTTTGTATTATATTTAGTTTTTATTAAAAAATATTTGTGTCTGATGAGATGAATTTCATATTTTTATCCAGTGCTTAATTTACTTCATTATGTGTCATGTGTTTGGATTAATTTGGTCAGATTTTAAACCCTAGGAACTAGTTTAAATTTAATCCTAATATTAATCCTAATATTAAAATGAAAGAAGACACTGTTATGTAGAAAATGTCATAATAAAATGTCAGATAAAAATGTTCTCGGTAAACAAAGAGGCATTTGAATACTAGAAATTTTTCTCCAAATTTCTTCTAAATAAATTTTTCATAAATAATAATATCTGTAACATCAAATTGGAATGGGTTATGTAGGTATAGTATAGCTTTCGTGTACTGTAATGAAGTCACACTGACTATTTCATGTTATTATTTCAAGTAACTTGTTTTTATTTATGTGAACAGATTATGTTGTTGGAATGAAGATCAAATTAAGGTCATTTGTTCAGCTGTCAGACTTGGATATACAGGATAAGATGAAGGAGGTGAGATTTCCCTGTGTTTGATTTTCTTTTTTATCAGCTTTCTAAAATTTACTTTTAAGTAGTCTTTAGAATTTTTTGTCTAGTGGTAACATTAACATTTTCTCTATTACGTGCGTGGGTGACGTTTTTTGTTGTTGTTGTCCCAATCTAGTTTTTCAGACGATATGGATTATTGCCACAGTTTTCATTCCTCAAGGTTAAGCCTGTTCAGCCATGACACCAGAGGAGAAGACGTGAGATTAAGTGACTGGATCTGTACTGTTATAGAAAAATTATATTTTTAATTACTTTCCCTAAACAGAATCAAAAATAAATAAATAAATTCTTTTTTGGGGGGTATAACTGGGAAAGAGCATTGTACATCTTTATCCTTTGTACCTTAACAGTAGAAGAGGTCATGATTTAGATGTGTCACCACTTTGCCATTGTCTATTAAATTGGTTGGGAATTTGGTTATAAGCTTCACTGTTCTCTATGGTCTGAGAGAGTACAAGCAGAGCTCTATCTTATTTAACCTGAGCCAAAGGGAAATATACAAATAGATCCAGGCTAGTTATGAAAGAACCTGCAATCCATCCACACCAAAATATTTGCCAAAGATGGGTCTGTTTTACTTACTTTTACCTTAAATTTTATTCTGATCTATGGGAAACCTCTTTTAAAATTATCAGTAAGCACTGTTAAACAACAGCAAAAGACTGAAAGATGAGCCATCTGAAATGTAGTCATTCCTTGGACTACAAGATTCAAGATTCTTTATTTGTCACATGCATAGTTATACGAGTACAACACACAGTGAATGTGCCCTGAAACACTCCTAGACTGTGCAAAAAGAGAACATTATATACAGTAAGTGAATATGTACAATAATTGTACAATAAAGGATAAAGTTTAAAAAACTTTGCAATGGATAAATTAATACACTGTGCCTTTCTAAACTTTTCACTAATGGATTGTGCACTGATCATCCTCGTGCTCAAAGGTCAGTTGTCTTTCATTTCTACCTGGCTACATCTGGGAAAATGGTTTATGTTTCAGACATTTAATTCAGTCCTGTTTAAGGGTGCGCATTCATGTTGCACAATTCTGTGAAAGTATAATATAGTCAATTATCAGTCAACACAGAATTGTTTAGGAGACAGACTTGTCCTTTTTGGTGTAAGTACATGTGTAAATGTGTAAATATGTAAGAAAACTTTGACAAGTGTAAATAATCACAATAATCAGTAAATATCTCCTTACAAAACTGCAGTATACAGTTGGTGTAATCAGATCCAGAAGATTGGGTCTAAAAACTTAACTGTTGGAAATTCCAGCAGAGGCACCAGAGAGATCAGCCACTGCCCAAATTGTGACAATACAAATTGGTCTTGTATTTTTTCCTCTCTATAGCTTTTTCTCTGCAAAGTTTTGCAAAGTTTTTGATTTCCACTCAACACAGAATACAGAGAAAGCGCATATTCAAGCATGGTTGCTCCCATTCCCTTTCCAACCATTCTCCTCACAAAGATCAGCTCAAGGTAGGTTAATTAGATAAATATAATTCAAGTGATTGAGTATAAATCTACATTAGTGTGAATTGCTCTTACAGGTTACACCCCTGGCTTCCAAGCCAATAAATTTAACCCAGCTGTTTACCAAGTCCACTAATCTAGAGAGGACCTGAACAGGTGTAGCTGTAGGACAACAGGCTTGCGAGGCTATTCCCTTTGTTTTTATCAGCAGGAACAGGGTAGACACCAGGAGGGCTTCCGTTATAGGGGTGTTCATGCAGAAAAGTTTTGTGAAATCCTACCACAAAACTTCTGAAACTGAACTGATTATTTTAGGAGCATTGGTTAGTGTTGTCTCGAGCCAAACTCATCAGTACCACTTTGTGAGCACCTCACTGAATTGGACAGATGGACAGAGATACGCTGACCTGGTGACCATAGAACACAGCTGACCTTGATGCTGTCAGAAGCATTGCAAAAAATACAAATTCTTATATGAGTACTGCTCAGAGTTTCTGCAGTGAGAATAATGGTCATCTAGCCAGGTACAGATTCCACTATTGAAGATTTAGAGGCACAACAAACAGACTACCCCAGGGCTTTTAGTTTTCTGTTTATGAACTCAGAGCTATGAAATGTTGACACAGTTACTTTTAACCACTGACTACAAATAACCACTGTGGGTAATTTATCATACACCATTGATCTTTTGAATGAAAACTGACTCATTTTGCAATAGGAAGGGATATTGATTCATCTGTTTTGGAGAGTGTCCTGTATATTTTGAACAGTAATTTGGGAAATTAAAGAATTACTCCACACTTGCTGGGATTTGCAATTTGACTGTGATTAGGCTTACATTTCTTTTTTACTAAAGATTTTATTTGTTGATATTCTAAAAATCATATCTTGTTAATCCCATACTGCATAACTAATCTGTCAAACAGAATAAAGTCTGTTCCATCAAATATATGTTCCAGGTATTTAATTCTTTTACAACTCCAATCTGGAAATGTAATCTTATTATTGTTCTGTAGTATGTCAGGTGGGTGTACGTTTGCATGGGATTAAAGAAGACTTTTAGAAATGCCCACCGTGCTAAGAGGAGTTGATGTTGATGCATACATGTTGTCTGATATTTAAGCTAATGAATGGTAGGTCCGAAATCTCTATATTATTGCATATAGTAGCGTGTAGCCATGTCTGTTTCTCCCAGGGTCCCAGTGTAAAGTCCATGTGTCTCACTCTGTGTGTTTCCTGTTTGATTTTGACCGTCTCTCATCCCGTCTACAATGTGCTGAGTTTTGCTTCTTCTTGTGTCATAAAGTCTATTCATCACTGGTCAGATGTTTTGCTTCATTAATACTCAAAGTTTAGAGTACATTACGGAGAAACATGTTGGATTTTGAAAGGTTATAAACAAAAATATTAATCTCCTGGAATCTTTTTTTAGTTTAAATATTATATGTAAAAATATAAGATTAAAGACAGATATACATATATTTGTAAGAATAATTCCTGTTTGAAGGGGACATGAAAAGCTATACACATAAAAGCTAATTTACACCACTCATCCCTGCTCTCAAAAACTGACATAGATGTAACTCTGTCTGTAAAGCTGAATTTAGAAATAAGTGCGTAAAGTTTTAAACGTGACGTCATGTGGTTGGTCGGTTGCGGCTAATAGACTTAACATTGGTTTATGTTCATAATGACACCAATGTGATCAACCAACCAATCACCTGTCCCGCCCTAAAGCCCACTTCTATGTTGAAGAGGGAAACAAAGAAAAGGTTCTTCCAAGGACCATGGGTGGGCAAATAACCTGAAGTTTCCAGTGTATTTGTACTGGTTGTCCAGTGCCACTTCCTATCATGAAGTGTTAGAAGTGTTTAATGTCCCACCACCATAGTCTATGATGTTGTACAGCTGGTGTGGCAGAATTATAGACATGTACAAGAGTTTAGTCTATCTTTTTGCCACAGGTGAGCTGGAGAAGCCTGTTAGTTATCCTAAACAGATGCCTTGTAAGATGCCATGTCACACAAAGACTAAATAACCTGCTTTATTCTTGTAGGACTGAGAACTGCTTGTGACTACATATTTTACCCAGAAGGAACCTGTTACTGCATAAAGAAATAACACAGCCCTATGTCATGTGACCTAAAAAAGGCTAGACACAGGGACAATAGAGGTTGACCTTGAACAAACTGTCATTGTATGAAAGCAGTGAAGCAAAAAAAGATAAGGCAGAAAAAATGTTTTAGATTTTTCTGTCCTGATACCGGTGCCAAGTTACAGAACATTTTGTTATACTTTTGCATTGCTATACACGCAAGAATGCTCTTTAAAGAGTCCAGCAGTAGCTGTGCACTGATAAACCTTGACAGCATACCAACAGAGGCATTTGGAGTGTTTCTTTTTCTTAGACATAGTAATGATATAACATATTTTACTTCAACCTTTACTGAGGACCCAGCTGGGTTGAGGTTTGGACTTGGAATGAGTCACTGGAACCACTTCAATTTTTTATTTTTCCACAATTCTAATATAGATTTTGGATGTAGAAGAACATGAAAGATCTTTCTGTCAGTCAGATCATTCTTGTTTGCAATAATAGTTTTGTTTGTCTTTTTTCTGACTGTGCTTTTATGATATTGAGGTAATACATTTTAAAATGTACTTTAACCATTTAAAATACTACAGAACGGTGTTGCTAATAGAGATGGGAAAGGCAAACTAGTTCCTGACTGTTGCACACTGCAAAAGAGTAATGTTCAAACCATGGCAGAGACTGATGTTTTGCACTTCAGAGTCTCTGTCTTGTGTTTAGTTCCCATAGTGATTGGTTTGCATTTCTAAATGTAGTGTACAAAAACAGCAAGACTTCCTACACAAAAGTTGGATTTTTAAAAAATACAAACTTGAAAGTAAAATCTGCACAGCTATCAGAAGGTCTGCAAACATTTGGGAGACAGGGTACAAGTGAAATGTAACGATCATTTTACATGGTACCACTTTATCAGTCAAATTCACATGAGTAGTGTTTTTGTGCCAGTGATCCATGACAGTATATTAACGGATTGGATTTATATAGCGCTTTTCAAGGCACCCAAAGCGCTTTACAATTACATCATTCATTCACTCTCACATTCACACACTGGTGGAGGCAAGCTACAGTTGTAGCCACAGCTGCCCTGGGGCAGACTGACAGAAGCGAGGCTGCCATATCGCGCCCAAGGACACAACGACCGGCAACCTTCCGGTTACATATGCGCTTCCCAACCCCCAGCGCCACGGTCGCCCCCCAGTATAGATATAAGCAGATTCTATCTATGGTGAAACGAAGTTGAAGACTGCCAATAAATCTGGATGTTCATGAACAACCAGATTCCTTTGCAAACAGGTTTAAGAGGTTTATTAGAAACTCAACCGGTGCAGAGGAAGGGTAAGGCAAGCTCCAGGCTGAATAGAGAGAAGCACATCCAAGAGTTGGCAGGCAAGTGACAGTGGCAAGCAAAGTCCTCCAGACTCAGAGCAATTTCTGACAGTATAGATATGCCTGGTGTTTCCCACAACTATAGCTGAGCAATCAGGCAAGGTATGGAGGAATCGGCTAATCTTTAAAAGGACAAAAGGATGATGAATGACACCATTTGACAATTACTGTGAAGTGGAGTGGAGCAAAAATGCAGGACGTTAGATTTTATCATACTAAAAACAAAAGTTCCCATGTGTTCAGTTAGGCAGTGCCATTGCTCCTGTTAACAAGTTCTTCCTCTTAAAACTCATTTTACAGTAGAATACACTAAAAATTAAAGAATTTAATTCCCACAAAATTAGACTGAAAGCACAAAACAAAATCTTTAGGAATTTGTGGCAAAAGAATGAGCAAAATAACTGCAAAATGACTCTGCTTATGCAATTTTTGATGCTTTTCAGTGAAAATGTAGTGAAGCAATGTTAATCCATTTAAACATTCATGATAAAAGCTACTCAAAGCATTCATAAAAGTCAACCAGTGATACAGCAGGTAAAATAAGTATCAAACAGGCCACCAATTTTCAAATTAAATATATTTCTAAAGATACACTGGATATGCAAAAAATGTGTACACTTTGCTTTGGAAAGAAATTGTATTTCCTGTGACCAGTGCAGTAAAGAATAAGGCTAGATGTTTTTAGATTTTACTTTCTGTTACTGGCATGGAGTGATTCAGCACAAAGAATTCTCTTTTACTTCCTTAAATCTTATCTATGCTGTTCACATGATCTTTAAATACTCACTGAGCAATGGTAAGACTTTAAACAGGTTTTTCGACAGGTTAGTGCTAAGCAGCATGCACACTTAGAAACATCTGAAGTACGGGGAGTTAAAATAGTGGTAAGAACAATCTATATCCACTTTATTTATCCATTCCAAAATATGGCTGAATGAGCTAATAATGTAACTAATTACACTGTTTTTCATCTTTTCTTAGTTGTAACTCATGGATTATACGGTGATCATCTTTGTGTTGATAGGTTGGTGCATCTTTTTGATTAATCCTGTTTGTACTTTTGTTTGTTCTGAACAATTACAGCTCCAGAAACCTATATACACAGGGATTTTTGTATAAACCCTAAATATGGGGGGGGGAAGAAAAAAACAGTTGTGAATGTTGTTCTCCTGTAGAGTGTATTTTATTTAAGTTAAGATTTTGTCACTGAACAAAAGGGTAAAAGCATGAATACAAAAGAAAAGATGAAAGCTATAAATTCATGATAATATCTATATATTAACAATATGAATCAATAATAGCACTTTGCAAAGAGATTTTTGATTTATTTTATTTGATTGTTTGTTTGTTTTTTGCTTAAAAGTTGCTGCCAAACAAAAATGTCACAAAGGCGAACAAAGTTCTGTGAAACCTTACAGTAATGTTAAATTGAACACTACCAAAATAAAAGACAATGCTTTATTTCAGGAGCGCTGGTTAATGGTACATTTGGTCAAACTCATCAGTACTACTATGTGAGCACCTCACTGAACTGGACGGAGGCACAGAGCCACTGCAGAGATGTCTACACTGACCTGGCCACCATAGAAAGCACAGCTGACATTAATGCTGTCAGAAGCATTGCAACAAACACAAGTAAGCTCTTAAAACTAGTGTTATAAATGTAACATATATGACTATACATATAAAACAAACTCCCAACATCTTGAGAAATCTAAATGGATTACATAAAACTAAAAAATTATATACTTTGGCTTGTTAAAGAAGAACAACAGTTTGTGGTTATTTCTGAATTGAAAAGTCTTGTTTTTATTTAATGAACATCTTTTTGAACAGGTAAGGCATGGATAGGTCTCCATGATGACCTGGAAAACAGTTGGAGATGGTCCCTAAATGACAGCAGCTTCTACGGTCAAGGAGAGACAACATTTAGAAACTGGTACGCTAATTCGCCCAACAATCGTTATGGACAGCAATACTGTGTGGCACTTTTAAGTGGGAGTCCATACAATGGTACATGGGATGACCGTGAGTGTGACGACATCCTAAACTTTGTGTGCTATAATGGTAAGTTTATAAGAATTATACATAATATTTTTGATGGTTTGCACAAGAAATGTTTTTTCGCCACAATTGTGAAAACATCTATAATTAGATCACTTTTTTTTCTCAATGAACACAACACTTATTAGAGATTTTACAGATATCCATTCTGACATGTTGTATTTCTTCTCTTCTTCCATATATTTCCAGGTACAATAAATGGTCAAGAATCTTTTGTTAAGGTTAATTTGCCTATGAACTGGACTGATGCTCAGAGTTTCTGCAGGAACAATTATGTTGATCTACCCAGGTACAGGATTCATCCATCGCTATTGACGACTACAAGAAATAATATTAGTTTCTAAGATTATGAAGTCATGAAAATGAGATGCAGACACGATGGCCTTTTCATTCATTTCAATTGAGGTTGCACTACACATTCAATGATGTCTCTTTACCTACAAGATGTAAATGTTGAATTATTAAAATTAATTTATCATAAAGTGTTTAACTTTCAGTGTGTCACTAAATCCTTGAATTGTCACATAAGGTACTATGTTTCCAAAAGAACATAATAAGATACATAAGTGATGAAAAATAAGTGTGTGAAACTATATGTTAGATGCTTAGATGTCTATTGTTTAAACTCTGTATTCAAAGTTCTGCATGCCTTCTTACAGTATACGAAATCAGACAGAAAATGACAAGATCAAAGTCACAGCAAATGGAAGCTTTGTGTGGATTGGTCTGTATCGGCAAAAGGTGTGGTCTGATGGGAGTGACTCTCTGTTTCAATTCTGGGCCACTGGGCAACCAGACTCTGGAAATGAGCAGTGTGTTGCTGCAAATTTCAGTGACTCAGGACGATGGTCGGATGAATTGTGCTCCAACAGCTTTTCATCAATCTGTTTTACGACAAGTAATAGATCTAATTTCTACTCTCACATCCTACATAGATGTTAAGTTCTGCATAAAAAAATTTAAAAATGTACTTATTGTTGTTACTTTTTGTTTATGCGAAGCCAAGATCCCAGCTAAATATAGTGAAAATACAGTATACAGATTTTATTATATAAGATTATATAAAAATAAAGGCACTAACCACATGTCTTAAATTATTATTAATGAGGAATATCATCTGCTGTGAGTATGCAAGTGGCAAGAACTTAGGTACAAGTGTAAATTAAAAACTGATTCAAAAGTGTATTTTAACTTAAATGGTTATGTCAGTCAATACTTCAAAGAATTGCTTACTTTTTACTGCATTGTCTTTGAAATCATTAATGGGCAAAATAAATGTTGTGACTTTCTATGATTTCTGCCATGACAGTAATGTTCAGTCTAACAGGACAAACGGAAACCAGCATCACTCTGCAGTGGAATAAAGTCAACAACAATGTCAGCTTTGTTCTCCAGTTTAATGGTACAGAGACAAGCATCAGTGCACCAGCTGGAAATGGACCAGTGAATCAAACAGTCTCATCTCTCACTGCTGGAACTCAATACACATTCACTCTCTACTCTGTGTTTGAGAACGTCAGAAGCAGTGGAGTCAGCATTACTGCAGTCACTGGTAAGATATTAAATGAGTAAATACACTCAACAAAAATATAAACGCAACACCTTTGTTACTGCTCCCATTCCCCATGGGATGGATGTAGAGACCTAAAATTCATTCCAGATACACAATATAACCATCCCTCCCAAACAGTGGTCACAAATCAGTCCAAATGTGTGATAGTGGGCACATCTGCCATATTGAGATAATCCATCCCACCTCACAGGTGTGCCACATCAGGATGCTGATCTGACATCATGAGTAGTGCACAGGTGTACCTCAGACTGCCCACAACAAAAGGCCACCCTGGAATGTGCAGTTTTTTGCGCTATTGGGGGTCTGGGGACCCAGAACCGGTCAGTATCTGGTGTGACCACCATTTGCCTCATGCAGTGCAACACATCGTCGCATGGAGTCTATCAGATTGTCAATTGTGGCCTGTGGAATGTTGGTCCACTCCACTTCAATGGCTGTGCGAGGTTGTTGGATATTCGTGGGAACTGGTACACGCTGTCGTATACGCCGGTCAAGCACATCCCGAACATGCTCAATGGGTGACATGTCCGGTGAGTATGCTGGCCATGCAAGAACTGGGACATTCTCAGCTGCCATCTGCCCTGAACAATGTGAACCATGATTCATCCGTGAAGCGCACACCTCTCCAACGTGCCAGACGCCATCGAATGTGAGCATTTGCCCACACAAGTCTGTTACGGCGACGAGCTGGAGTCAGGTCAAGACCCCGATGAGGACGACGGGCATGCAGTTGAGCGTCCCTGAGACGGTTTCTGACAGTTTGTGCAGAAATTGTTTGGTTGTGCAAACCAATTGTTCCAGCAGCTGTCTGGGTGGCTGGTCTCAGACGATCTTGGAGGTGAACCTGCTGGATGTGGAGGTCCTGGGCTGGTGTGGTTACACGAGGTCTGCGGTTGTGAGGCCGGTTGGATGTGCTGCCATATTCTCTGAAACGCCTGTGGAGATGGCTTATGGTTGAGAAATGAACATTCAATGCACGGGCGACAGATCTGGTTGACATTCCTGCTGTCAGCATGCCAGTTGCACGCTCCCTCATTGCTTGTGGCATCTGTGGCATTTTGCTGTGAGACAAAACTGCACATTCCAGGGTGGCCTTTTGTTGTGGGCAGTCTGAGGTACACCTGTGCACTACTCATGATGTCAGATCAGCATCCTGATGTGGCACACCTGTGAGGTGGGATGGATTATCTCAATATGGCAGATGTGCCCACTACCACACGTTTGGACTGATTTGTGACCACTGTTTGGGAGGGATGGTTATATTGTGTATCTGGAATGAATTTTAGGTCTCTACGTCCATCCCATGGGGAATGGGAGCAGTAACAAAGGTGTTGCGTTTATATTTTTGTTGAGTGTAGTTAAATAGAGACAGTGGCGAAAGATTAAACATGTCTTCTTTAGAAACAGGAAGTGAGGACCTCATGTTTGCCAAAGAAAACCCAGACCACAGTAGATTGGTAAAATCTTGTATAGCACTGATTTAAACACACACAAACAATGACTGATTTTACAATACAAGCAGTTGTGTTCTGATATTACCGTGGACAAAACTTAATTCTGAGTGTGGCTAAACCATGTGATATGGCTACTTCAGAATATTTTACATCGTGTTGTTTTTCTGTTGAGCAGTTACTGACACATTTGTTTGAAATTAAAAAAAAATTCTAGATCCTCTAAACACAGAAGGTTTGACTTCACATTGAACATGACTATTAGTTAAATATTAACAAATACAAATAATATTGGGGACGCATGTAAGGGCGACATGAGAGATCCCAATAATTTACTCCAACTTTAATTTCGGCTTCACACAACTGAACACTCAAGGAGCAAAAAACCTAACCCTTTCACTTCCCCTCACAATGCTTGTGAGTGGAGCCATCTGGTGGTCGAACATATTAGCAATAAAAAGACACTGCATCAACTTATACAGGGAAAAACAGGCCTTAGGCATTAAATAAATGTTTTTTTTATGTTATTTTCTTTTTCTCCTAGCTCCCACAAATGCAGTAAATCTAATATCGTCAGGACAAACGGAAACCAGCATCACTCTGCAGTGGAATATAATCATCAACAATGTCAACTTTGTTCTCCAGTTTAATGGTACAGAGACAAACATCAGTGCACCAGCTGGAAATGGATCAGTAACTCACACAGTCTCATCTCTCACTGCTGGAACTCAATACACATTCACTCTCTACTCTGTGTTTGAGAACGTCAGAAGCAGTGGAGTCAGCATTACTGCAGTCACTGGTGAGTTAATCAATTGATTTAAACTGCAATACAGTATTTTCAAAAAATACTGATAATAATTCAACATTATAATTTTTTACTGTTTTTAACTAGTGGGAAATCAATTTTGAAGAATTTTTGAAACTTACTTTATTTTCTCATTTTTCCATTTAGCTCCTTCAAATGCACAAAACCTCATATCATCAGGACAAAATGAAACCAGCATCACTCTGCAGTGGAATAAAGTCAACAACAATGTCAGCTTTGTTCTCCAGTTTAATGGTACAGAGACAAGCATCAGTGCACCAGCTGGAAATGGACCAGTGAATCAAACAGTCTCATCTCTCACTGCTGGAACTCAATACACATTCACTCTCTACTCTGTGTTTGAGAACGTCAGAAGCAGTGGAGTCAGCATTACTGCAGTCACTGGTAAGTTAATCAATTGATTTAAACTGCAATACAATGTTGTCACAAACTACTGATAATAATTCAACAGTATAATTTTTGACTGTTTTTAACTAGTGAGAAATCAATTTTGAAGAATTTTTGAAACTTACTTTATTTTCTCATTTTTCCATTTAGCTCCTTCAAATGCACAAAACCTCATATCATCAGGACAAAATGAAACCAGCATCACTCTGCAGTGGAATAAAGTCAACAACAATGTCAGCTTTGTTCTCCAGTTTAATGGTACAGAGACAAGCATCAGTGCACCAGCTGGAAATGGACCAGTGAATCAAACAGTCTCATCTCTCACTGCTGGAACTCAATACACATTCACTCTCTACTCTGTGTTTGAGAACGTCAGAAGCAGTGGAGTCAGCATTACTGCAGTCACTGGTGAGTTAATCAATTGATTTAAACTGCAATACAATATTTTCACAAACTACTGATAATAATTCAACAGTATAATTTTTTACTGTTTTTAACTAGTTAGAAATCAATTTTGAAGAATTTTTGAAACTTACTTTATTTTCTCATTTTTCCATTTAGCTCCTTCAAATGCACAAAACCTCATATCATCAGGACAAAATGAAACCAGCATCACTCTGCAGTGGAATAAAGTCAACAACAATGTCAGCTTTGTTCTCCAGTTTAATGGTACAGAGACAAGCATCAGTGCACCAGCTGGAAATGGACCAGTGAATCAAACAGTCTCATCTCTCACTGCTGGAACTCAATACACATTCACTCTCTACTCTGTGTTTGAGAACGTCAGAAGCAGTGGAGTCAGCATTACTACAGTCACTGGTGAGTTAATCAATTGATTTAAACTGCAATAAAATGTTTTCACAAACTACTGATAATAATTCAACAGTATAATTTTCTATTGTTTTTAACTAGTGAGAAATCAATTTTGAAGAATTTTTGAAACTTACTTTATTTTCTCATTTTTCCATTTAGCTCCTTCAAATGCACAAAACCTCATATCATCAGGACAAAATGAAACCAGCATCACTCTGCAGTGGAATAAAGTCAACAACAATGTCAGCTTTGTTCTCCAGTTTAATGGTACAGAGACAAGCATCAGTGCACCAGCTGGAAATGGACCAGTGAATCAAACAGTCTCATCTCTCACTGCTGGAACTCAATACACATTCACTCTCTACTCTGTGTTTGAGAACGTCAGAAGCAGTGGAGTCAGCATTACTGCAGTCACTGGTGAGTTAATCAATTGATTTAAACTGCAATACAATATTTTCACAAACTACTGATAATAATTCAACAGTATAATTTTTTACTGTTTTTAACTAGTGAGAAATCAATTTTGAAGAATTTTTGAAACTTACTTTATTTTCTCATTTTTCCATTTAGCTCCTTCAAATGCACAAAACCTCATATCATCAGGACAAAATGAAACCAGCATCACTCTGCAGTGGAATAAAGTCAACAACAATGTCAGCTTTGTTCTCCAGTTTAATGGTACAGAGACAAGCATCAGTGCACCAGCTGGAAATGGACCAGTGAATCAAACAGTCTCATCTCTCACTGCTGGAACTCAATACACATTCACTCTCTACTCTGTGTTTGAGAACGTCAGAAGCAGTGGAGTCAGCATTACTGCAGTCACTGGTGAGTTAATCAATTGATTTAAACTGCAATACAATATTTTCACAAACTACTGATAATAATTCAACAGTATAATTTTTGACTGTTTTTAACTAGTGAGAAATCAATTTTGAAGAATTTTTGAAACTTACTTTATTTTCTCATTTTTCCATTTAGCTCCTTCAAATGCACAAAACCTCATATCATCAGGACAAAATGAAACCAGCATCACTCTGCAGTGGAATAAAGTCAACAACAATGTCAGCTTTGTTCTCCAGTTTAATGGTACAGAGACAAGCATCAGTGCACCAGCTGGAAATGGACCAGTGAATCAAACAGTCTCATCTCTCACTGCTGGAACTCAATACACATTCACTCTCTACTCTGTGTTTGAGAACGTCAGAAGCAGTGGAGTCAGCATTACTACAGTCACTGGTGAGTTAATCAATTGATTTAAACTGCAATAAAATGTTTTCACAAACTACTGATAATAATTCAACAGTATAATTTTCTATTGTTTTTAACTAGTGAGAAATCAATTTTGAAGAATTTTTGAAACTTACTTTATTTTCTCATTTTTCCATTTAGCTCCTTCAAATACACAAAACCTCATATCATCAGGACAAAATGAAACCAGCATCACTCTGCAGTGGAATAAAGTCAACAACAATGTCAGCTTTGTTCTCCAGTTTAATGGTACAGAGACAAGCATCAGTGCACCAGCTGGAAATGGACCAGTGAATCAAACAGTCTCATCTCTCACTGCTGGAACTCAATACACATTCACTCTCTACTCTGTGTTTGAGAACGTCAGAAGCAGTGGAGTCAGCATTACTGCAGTCACTGGTGAGTTAATCAATTGATTTAAACTGCAATACAATATTTTCACAAACTACTGATAATAATTCAACAGTATAATTTTTTACTGTTTTTAACTAGTTAGAAATCAATTTTGAAGAATTTTTGAAACTTACTTTATTTTCTCATTTTTCCATTTAGCTCCTTCAAATGCACAAAACCTCATATCATCAGGACAAAATGAAACCAGCATCACTCTGCAGTGGAATAAAGTCAAAAACAATGTCAGCTTTGTTCTCCAGTTTAATGGTACAGAGACGAGCATCAGTGCACCAGCTGGAAATGGACCAGTTAATCAAACAGTCTCATCTCTCACTGCTGGAACTCAATACACATTCACTCTCTACTCTGTGTTTGAGAACGTCAGAAGCAGTGGAGTCAGCATTACTGCAGTCACTGGTGAGTTAATCAATTGATTTAAACTGCAATACAATATTTTCACAAACTACTGATAATAATTCAACAGTATAATTTTTTACTGTTTTTAACTAGTTAGAAATCAATTTTGAAGAATTTTTGAAACTTACTTTATTTTCTCATTTTTCCATTTAGCTCCTTCAAATGCACAAAACCTCATATCATCAGGACAAAATGAAACCAGCATCACTCTGCAGTGGAATAAAGTCAACAACAATGTCAGCTTTGTTCTCCAGTTTAATGGTACAGAGACGAGCATCAGTGCACCAGCTGGAAATGGACCAGTGAATCAAACAGTCTCATCTCTCACTGCTGGAACTCAATACACATTCACTCTCTACTCTGTGTTTGAGAACGTCAGAAGCAGTGGAGTCAGCATTACTGCAGTAACTGGTAAGATAATCAATTGATTTAAACTGCAATACAATGTTTTCACAAACTACTGATAATAATTCAACAGTATAATTTTTTACTGTTTTTAACTAGTGAGAAATCAATTTTGAAGAATTTTTGAAACTTACTTTATTTTCTCATTTTTCCATTTAGCTCCTTCAAATGCACAAAACCTCATATCATCAGGACAAAATGAAACCAGCATCACTCTGCAGTGGAATAAAGTCAACAACAATGTCAGCTTTGTTCTCCAGTTTAATGGTACAGAGACAAGCATCAGTGCACCAGCTGGAAATGGACCAGTGAATCAAACAGTCTCATCTCTCACTGCTGGAACTCAATACACATTCACTCTCTACTCTGTGTTTGAGAACGTCAGAAGCAGTGGAGTCAGCATTACTGCAGTCACTGGTGAGTTAATCAATTGATTTAAACTGCAATACAATATTTTCACAAACTACTGATAATAATTCAACAGTATAATTTTTTACTGTTTTTAACTAGTTAGAAATCAATTTTGAAGAATTTTTGAAACTTACTTTATTTTCTCATTTTTCCATTTAGCTCCTTCAAATGCACAAAACCTCATATCATCAGGACAAAATGAAACCAGCATCACTCTGCAGTGGAATAAAGTCAAAAACAATGTCAGCTTTGTTCTCCAGTTTAATGGTACAGAGACGAGCATCAGTGCACCAGCTGGAAATGGACCAGTGAATCAAACAGTCTCATCTCTCACTGCTGGAACTCAATACACATTCACTCTCTACTCTGTGTTTGAGAACGTCAGAAGCAGTGGAGTCAGCATTACTACAGTCACTGGTGAGTTAATCAATTGATTTAAACTGCAATAAAATGTTTTCACAAACTACTGATAATAATTCAACAGTATAATTTTCTATTGTTTTTAACTAGTGAGAAATCAATTTTGAAGAATTTTTGAAACTTACTTTATTTTCTCATTTTTCCATTTAGCTCCTTCAAATGCACAAAACCTCATATCATCAGGACAAAATGAAACCAGCATCACTCTGCAGTGGAATAAAGTCAACAACAATGTCAGCTTTGTTCTCCAGTTTAATGGTACAGAGATAAGCATCAGTGCACCAGCTGGAAATGGACCAGTGAATCAAACAGTCTCATCTCTCACTGCTGGAACTCAATACACATTCACTCTCTACTCTGTGTTTGAGAACGTCAGAAGCAGTGGAGTCAGCATTACTGCAGTCACTGGTGAGTTAATCAATTGATTTAAAATGCAATTCAATGTTTTCACAAACTACTGATAATAATTCAACAGTATAATTTTTTACTGTTTTTAACTAGTTAGAAATCAATTTTGAAGAATTTTTGAAACTTACTTTATTTTCTCATTTTTCCATTTAGCTCCTTCAAATGCACAAAACCTCATATCATCAGGACAAAATGAAACCAGCATCACTCTGCAGTGGAATAAAGTCAACAACAATGTCAGCTTTGTTCTCCAGTTTAATGGTACAGAGACAAGCATCAGTGCACCAGCTGGAAATGGACCAGTGAATCAAACAGTCTCATCTCTCACTGCTGGAACTCAATACACATTCACTCTCTACTCTGTGTTTGAGAACGTCAGAAGCAGTGGAGTCAGCATTACTGCAGTCACTGGTAAGTTAATCAATTGATTTAAACTGCAATACAATATTTTCACAAACTACTGATAATAATTCAACAGTATAATTTTTGACTGTTTTTAACTAGTGAGAAATCAATTTTGAAGAATTTTTGAAACTTACTTTATTTTCTCATTTTTCCATTTAGCTCCTTCAAATGCACAAAACCTCATATCATCAGGACAAAATGAAACCAGCATCACTCTGCAGTGGAATAAAGTCAACAACAATGTCAGCTTTGTTCTCCAGTTTAATGGTACAGAGACAAGCATCAGTGCACCAGCTGGAAATGGACCAGTGAATCAAACAGTCTCATCTCTCACTGCTGGAACTCAATACACATTCACTCTCTACTCTGTGTTTGAGAACGTCAGAAGCAGTGGAGTCAGCATTACTGCAGTCACTGGTGAGTTAATCAATTGATTTAAACTGCAATACAATATTTTCACAAACTACTGATAATAATTCAACAGTATAATTTTTTACTGTTTTTAACTAGTTAGAAATCAATTTTGAAGAATTTTTGAAACTTACTTTATTTTCTCATTTTTCCATTTAGCTCCTTCAAATGCACAAAACCTCATATCATCAGGACAAAATGAAACCAGCATCACTCTGCAGTGGAATAAAGTCAACAACAATGTCAGCTTTGTTCTCCAGTTTTATGGTACAGAGACAAGCATCAGTGCACCAGCTGGAAATGGACCAGTGAATCAAACAGTCTCATCTCTCACTGCTGGAACTCAATACACATTCACTCTCTACTCTGTGTTTGAGAACGTCAGAAGCAGTGGAGTCAGCATTACTGCAGTCACTGGTGAGTTAATCAATTGATTTAAACTGCAATACAATATTTTCACAAACTACTGATAATAATTCAACAGTATAATTTTTTACTGTTTTTAACTAGTGGGAAATCAATTTTGAAGAATTTTTGAAACTTACTTTATTTTCTCATTTTTCCATTTAGCCCCTTCAAATGCACAAAACCTCATATCATCAGGACAAAATGAAACCAGCATCACTCTGCAGTGGAATAAAGTCAACAACAATGTCAGCTTTGTTCTCCAGTTTTATGGTACAGAGACAAGCATCAGTGCACCAGCTGGAAATGGACCAGTGAATCAAACAGTCTCATCTCTCACTGCTGGAACTCAATACACATTCACTCTCTACTCTGTGTTTGAGAACGTCAGAAGCAGTGGAGTCAGCATTACTGCAGTCACTGGTGAGTTAATCAATTGATTTAAACTGCAATACAATATTTTCACAAACTACTGATAATAATTCAACAGTATAATTTTTTACTGTTTTTAACTAGTTAGAAATCAATTTTGAAGAAATTTTGAAACTTACTTTATTTTCTCATTTTTCCATTTAGCTCCTTCAAATGCACAAAACCTCATATCATCAGGACAAAATGAAACCAGCATCACTCTGCAGTGGAATAAAGTCAACAACAATGTCAGCTTTGTTCTCCAGTTTAATGGTACAGAGACAAGCATCAGTGCACCAGCTGGAAATGGACCAGTGAATCAAACAGTCTCATCTCTCACTGCTGCAACTCAATACACATTCACTCTCTACTCTGTGTTTGAGAACGTCAGAAGCAGTGGAGTCAGCATTACTGCAGTCACTGGTAAGTTAATCAATTGATTTAAACTGCAATACAATATTTTCACAAACTACTGATAATAATTCAACAGTATAATTTTTGACTGTTTTTAACTAGTGAGAAATCAATTTTGAAGAATTTTTGAAACTTACTTTATTTTCTCATTTTTCCATTTAGCTCCTTCAAATGCACAAAACCTCATATCATCAGGACAAAATGAAACCAGCATCACTCTGCAGTGGAATAAAGTCAACAACAATGTCAGCTTTGTTCTCCAGTTTAATGGTACAGAGACAAGCATCAGTGCACCAGCTGGAAATGGACCAGTGAATCAAACAGTCTCATCTCTCACTGCTGGAACTCAATACACATTCACTCTCTACTCTGTGTTTGAGAACGTCAGAAGCAGTGGAGTCACCATTACGGCAGTCACTGGTGAGTTAATCAATTGATTTAAACTGCAATACAATATTTTCAAAAAATACTGATAATAATTCAACAGTATAATTTTTGACTGTTTTTAACTAGTGAGAAATATATTTTGAAGAATTTTTGAAACTTACTTTTTCTCATTTTTCCATTTAGCTCCTTCAAATGCACAAAACCTCATATCATCAGGACAAAATGAAACCAGCATCACTCTGCAGTGGAATAAAGTCAACAACAATGTCAGCTTTGTTCTCCAGTTTAATGGTACAGAGACAAGCATCAGTGCACCAGCTGGAAATGGACCAGTGAATCAAACAGTCTCATCTCTCACTGCTGGAACTCAATACACATTCACTCTCTACTCTGTGTTTGAGAACGTCAGAAGCAGTGGAGTCACCATTACTGCAGTCACTGGTGAGTTAATCAATTGATTTAAACTACAATACAATATTTTCAAAAGATACTGATAATAATTCAACAGTATAATTTTTCACTGTTTTTAACTAGTGAGAAATCAATTTGGAACAATTTTTGAAACTTACTTTATTTTCTCATTTTTCCATTTAGCTCCCTCAAATGCACAAAACCTCATATCATCAGGACAAAATGAAACCAGCATCACTCTGCAGTGGAATAAAGTCAACAACAATGTCAGCTTTGTTCTCCAGTTTAATGGTACAGAGACAAGCATCAGTGCACCAGCTGGAAATGGACCAGTGAATCACACAGTCTCATCTCTCACTGCTGGAACTCAATACACATTCACTCTCTACTCTGTGTTTGAGAACGTCAGAAGCAGTGGAGTCAGCATTACTGCAGTCACTGGTGAGTTATTCAATTGATTAAAACTGCAATACAATATTTTCAAAAAATACTGATAATAATTCAACAGTATAATTTGTTGCTGTTTTTAACTAGTGAGAAATCAATTTGGAAGAATTTTTGAAACTTACTTTATTTTCTCATTTTTCCATTTAGCTCCTTCAAATGCACAAAACCTCATATCATCAGGACAAAATGAAACCAGCATCACTCTGCAGTGGAATAAAGTCAACAACAATGTCAGCTTTGTTCTCCAGTTTAATGGTACAGAGACAAGCATCAGTGCACCAGCTGGAAATGGACCAGTAACTCACACCGTCTCATCTCTCACTGCTGGAACTCAATACACATTCACTCTCTACTCTGTGTTTGAGAACGTCAGAAGCAGTGGAGTCAGCATTACTGCAGTTACTGGTGAGTTAATCAATTGATTAAAACTGCATTACAATGTTTTCACAAACTACTGATAATAATTAAACAGTATAATTTTTTTGTGTTTTCTTTTTTTACTTGTCAGAATTCAATTTTCAGGAAAACAGTTGCATAATTTGAATTTAATTTGAAATATCTTTTTTTTTCATGTAAAAACACCACTGATTCTGCTTCCTATATCTTAAGGGCCTAGTAAGTATTTGCATTTCTGTAATTTGCTGCACTTCTGAATTATTTCTTTGTGTCTGCAATTATCTCTTTGTGTCATTTGGTCATTTTAGTTTTTGTTTTTTGTTTTTTACTCATATTTGTCTGATGGGTTTGGGTCTGGAAATCCAGTTGGAAAGCTATGTAAAATATTTTATACTTTATTAACTATCGCACATAGAAACTGTATCATATAAACTTATTTTGCATTAGTGTTTTTTGAGACATCCACCAACATTTCTCAAAAAAGTAAGGATGGGGATATCAAAAAACTGGAAAAAGAAGTGGTACTCAAAAGGAGCTGCTGGAGGAACCTTTTCAGCTAAGCAGATTACATGATCGGTTATAGGAAGAGCACTTTAGAGAGGCCCAGTTTCTCAAGAGTAAAGATTGGTAATTTTGTCTGAAATGCAAAAACAAAGTGAATAATAATAATAAATAAATAAGTAATATAACTTTCCTGAACATAAAACTGCTAACACTTTGAATATCTCATCATTGTCATACAGTACATAATGTCTTTGAAAACTTTGCGCAATTTGGAGAAATCTCTCCAATATCAGCAATAGATGTCCATATTTCATGTCTAACTTTCAGAAATTGTTGTGAAGATATTCTACTCTGCCATCCACAAATGCAGGTTAAAGCTCTATCATGCAAAGACATAGGTAAACACAAAATGCCACTGTCTTCTATTGGCCAAAGCTTATTTAAAATGGACTGAGGCAATGTGAAAACTGTTCTGTGATCAGTGCTCAGTTCAAAAGCCTGTATCCTTGATGGTATGGGTGCTTTGGTACACTAGTGCCTAGGACATATTGACAGACTCTTGTGAAAGGTAGAGGTGATGTTACACATTGTAAACCATCACATTCAAAAAAATTCAATTTAATATCTTTTTTTAAAAATCGTACGTTTTTCTTTTTTCCAGGTAGAAGAAGTTATTTTTAATATTGTTTTGTGGATAAAATATGGGTTTACGAGATTTGGAAAATAGTGCAATCTGTTTTTATTTGCATTTTAAATAGGGCCCCAACATTTTTGGAATTGGCGTTTAATTTTAAAAACAGAAGCTCGGAAAATAATTCTGATGTCAGGATAAAGCAAGACAAAATACTCACTTAAAAATGTATAAAATGTAAATATAATTGAGAAATTATGAAATAAAAACATAATATTGTAATGAGGTCATATGTTCTTGGTTAACTCTACTTCAGATAGTTAAATAAAATAATAATTGTTTAATTTAATTCATAAATAAAGATTTCATGAAATCATAATAACGAACATCATAGTATTGTTTTATGTACTGAAATGAAAAGTAATACATAGTTATTTTAAAAGAGTACATTATCATTTAAAATGATCTTTTTATTATTTTATGTAAAAATTGTGCTTTTGTATCAACAGACTTTATCATCGGACTGAACATGAGACTGAAGTCATTTCCTCAGCTGTCAGACTCAGAAATTCAGGATATACTGGAGGAGGTCAGACTAACCTCTGTTTGATTTTCAGCATCAAGACATTCTTATTTTACTTTCACTTCATCCACTGATTTCCTGTTGTGTGTGCATGTGTTGTTTTTTCCCCCATCTAGTTCTTCAGAAAAAATGGAATATTGCCACAGTTTTTTTCCCTGAAGGTCCTGAAGGTTAAACCATAACATGAGAAGAGAAAAGAAGTGATTGAATGGAAGTGAACAGATCTATGCAGCAAAGAAGAAAAGAATGTTTCTTAAGTGCCTTTCACATTTATTACTTACTTTCTTCAAAAAGGAACCAAAACAAATTAATTGTTTAATTTAAAAAAAAATACATAAATAAAAGTAGAGATTTTTTTTGCTCTTCATTCTGTGTTCTTTAACAGTAAAAGAGATCATTCAGTAATGGCTATGTGATATTTTTCTTGCAAGTATTACAATTGTGTTGATGCAAATAAACAAAATTCTGGGATTTATAGTACAACATTATATTTCAAAACCTATTGTCATGTGTCCTGTGTGGCAGGCAGGATGTAGGACCCAACTGCAGGGCTCACGAAACAGAATGAACTTAAAGCGTTTATTGCTGGGAGACTTTCCGTAAAAAGTAAACTTAACAAAAAAACTAACCAAAACCTCAAACGTGAAAACTAGAAACTAAACTGGACACTTGAATCTAGAAACTAGCGATAGCCTGCTTGAAGCTGACGCTCTGGAGCGTCTTTCACTGCGTCAGAAACACTGTGTCGAGGCTTCATTTAGAACGTAACTCTTCGGCACCTGGTTCAATGGTTTATAAGGAAGTAAATCATGCATGGGATTTGTGGAGTGTTTTGATGGTGAGAGATAACAAACCACTGATCATTCTATTGAGAGATATGGAGCCAGCAAGGAGGAGAGGAGGTTCTGTCACATGGGAGTATTTTGAGTTAATTTTGGTCAATCGGGTGGGTTTGCCAGCTTTGTGCTCTTGTTGTTTGCCTTTGTTTTGGGTGTTATTTTATTTTTAAAACAATCTTAAAATGTTATTCTACAAAAATGTGCAGCAATTGAATTTGTTTATTCTGTTGAGGTGATAGTCTGTGGGACCCAGGAAGACCGTATACCTGCATCTCTACCAGTTTCTGTGCACGCCAGCCTCTTCTGTTCCATGTGAGCGGATTTTCTCTAAGGCAGGAGAAATTATCTCCGAAAGAAACAGACTCGACCATCGCACAGTGGAACAAATTCTCTTCTTAAATAAAAGCCAAACAGGATAACCTTAAATGCATCATGTTTTTACTTTACAAGTTCATAAGTATTTTCCCTTTCCAGTTCACAATCAATTCCAGGTCAAAAATATGTATAAGACAATTGACCTGATATAATATTATTTATAAACATAGCTGTCCATCTGTCCAGTGATTAATTGCATAAGTACATGGAGGCAGGACCTCACAGCAAAAGCATACTCCATAATAATAATGTTCATTATTATTATATGTATATATGTATTTTTCATCTATTGTGTTTACTAACATCAAGACGTCACAAGCAAAGACAGACCACACCATGGCACATGTTTAAATAAGGAAAGTTTATTGATCAAATGTATTTATTAAACAAATAGACATAATTTTTTCTCCCCAAAAAATACATGTTCAAAGCAGCAGAAAGGGGACCCAATACCAGACAGAATTGTGAACTCCACTCTGTAGAGTGGGCAGTCATAATGAAGCAGTACACTTTAATTTGTAGATTAAAGCTGTTCTTCATATTTCTGGCCACCAGATGTCACCAGAGATGAACCGTTTTTTAACACAAGCTTCAATGCTTCAGAAAGCTTAGTTTAGCCATCACTACTACAAACTAAGGAACACGAACTAGGAAATTCATGACATGGCAAAGATGGTAGGGAATGAAATATTCTCTCAGTCTTAGGACATGAACATCTTGGATTTTTATAAATGAAATCAATGTTTTGTTCTTGTCAAACTACTCTTAAATAGAAGTTAGTAGAGTACAAAAATCTGACCAATGAGAAAGATGCTTTATAAAATGAAACTGCAGCGTCTGAGTTGAAGGCAACTGGACTTCTTATTAAGTTCTTGAAGACATTTCATTTTTCATCCAAAAAGCTTTTTCAGTTCTAAAAAGTGATGGTGAGTTTCAGATGGACACATATGGCGTCATTTACCATTATCTCAAAAAGCATTTGTGTCTTCTAACCAAAATGTGAGCCTTTTTACCTTCAAAAGAATGATGTGAATATGTACATCTGTGCTGATGAGCTGGGCCTCCTATGTTGTACTATGCATCTGCAGAGTGGGCTCTCCTATGTAAAGGTCTGAGCACTCCTCACTCAATTGCACAGCACACACAGTTCAGTTTGTTTTTATGTGTTTTGTCATTAGGATGAAATAGTTTTTGTCCGAGGGTGTTTCCGGGTCACAGAGTACCAGCATGCTACGCTTGAAGAACACTCTTCTGTTTCTCCCATGAACTTGCAACATAAAGAACAACAATGTTTTTTTTGTTTGTTTTGTTTGTTTGTTTGTTTTCCTGAATCTCTTTAGTGTGTGTGTATGTATGTATTAACTTGTCTTTTATTTCAAATTTTGTTTTGTACTTTTTATTGCTTTAAAATATAATAAGCCAACATAGATTTTTTTCAGTCTTTTTTTTCTCTTTTGTGTTCAGCAAATTCAGTCATGTAATCATGTAAGCAAATGTACTATATGAATCAACTCAGCCATTGCCATCGCATCTAAAGCATGCAATGTATCTAAAGGATGCTGAGGATACTTCTGAGGAGGTGAGACTAACCTCTGCTTTTGTTCTTTTTTTCAGTGTCAACACCTCTTAATATTCACTTTAACTGACAATTGACTTTCTGCAGCACCAAGATTTTTTCACTGGGCTTATATGTGACATTTTTAAAAAGTAGGCCTTCAGACAGTATGGATCAGTGCTGCGGTTTTCTGAAGATCTTTTCAGCGTGTTGAGCTGTGAATCTATTGCAGGAGTATGAGAAATGGGTAACAGATAAATCATCCGTGTTCAAAAATATAATATATATATATATATTTTTTAAATCAACATTTAAGGTGTGCGCAATACAAACACAGCAGCAATACATCCATACAAAGAACTGCCACACAATACAAAACCAGCAATGCACCTGATACAGACCTTACTCCTCCCGCCCAGGAACAAAATGCAAAGGAGAAAAAAGAGAATGAGAGGGAGAGTCGTGTGGGTGTGCCAACAGCTGAATAGGGAGGACTTTGGCTTCACAACCACAGTGCTAGTATTATGTTTCGCTGCCTCAGAGATCAGCTTTCGCATTCAGGAAAGGTAAGAGCAAAACACGATGAGAGATGAACTAGGTATGACTCAACATTATTTTTTAGATATTTCTGCTCTTGATCTGCTTTCCTTTGTACCAGACAAATAACATACTTTATACTAATATCTGAAGCTGTCAGTTTTTATCCCCTAAGGGAATATGTTATACTGAAAAGTTTCCACATCCAAATTACAATGGTTGGAAAAGAAGGAGCCTGTTAGTATGTCTGTTCATTGTCTCAGGCCCTTTTTTAAAGTTAAGCTTAAAGAGGAAGTGAAAGGCTGAACTATGTCACCATGCAGCTGGACTTTGTCCAGTGAACTGCTTTGAATTGTTTCAAACCTTTGATAAGGAGGTTTGTGCGTCTGGCTCTATTCCAAGTACTTACAGAGCTGACAATATGGGAAATGCCTTGAAAAATGACCTTGATCTACGTTTGAGGTAATTTGTTAGCCTTGTAAATGTCCCAGTGTTACCAATAGTGACTTTCTCAGTGACTCAGAAAGTAAATGATTAATGTTTTCTAAGCTCTCTCCTCTCTAATGTTCTTTCTTTAGCTCTGAGGCGATGGCTTCCAATAGTTTTCGTCTGTCAGAGGTGCAGTTTCAGTGTTCCATCTGCCAAGATGTTTTCTCAGAGCCCGTCTCCATCCCCTGCGGTCACAGCTTCTGCTTCACCTGCATCACAACACACTGGGACGTTAGCCGTGCAATTAGCTGCCCCAAATGTCACACAGTCTTTGAAAGCCGCCCTGAGCTTTGTGAAAACTCTTTTGCGAAGGAAATTTCAGAGCAGATCCGAGCGAGAAGGCAGAACGGCGTGATTGCAGCGACAGAAAAAGTCATCTATTGCGATGTGTGCACAGGAACGAAAACTGAGGCACAGAAATCATGCCTCACGTGTCTGACTTCGTACTGCGAGATGCACCTGGAGCCTCACCTGAGAGTTGCCACCTTGAGGATTCACAAGCTGATTGAACCCGTGGCAATGCTGCAGAACAGGATGTGTAAAAAGCACCAAAGGCTTTTGGAGCTGTTCTGCAGAAGTGACCAGAGGTGTGTTTGTGTGCTGTGCACCGAAACCGACCACCGCTCTCACAAAACGGTCCCAGTGGAACGAGAAAGCCAAGAGAGGAAGGTGTGAACTCCTCCGCAGCACTGAACTCTTGTTAAATTAAATGCTAAACTCTGGCATAAGACTGTAACTATTTAAAGGTTATGTCCTCGTTTTAACGTTTAGGTGCAGATGAAGAGAATCGAGGGTGATGTTCAGCAAATGATCCAGGACAGACTGCAGAAAGTGGAGGAGATTAAACGATGTGTGGAGCTCAGCAAAGTGAGTTAACATAAGAGCATAGAATATCTGGGGGTTTAAGCCTCTCAGGCTGTGATTAAAGCACCTAGAAACTGGCACCATTCCATAACAATGGACCGTGAGCTCAGTTTCATCATCATTAATATGCAAATTGTCGTGACCACTGATCAATCAGCACATTGTAAGACAGTTAGGCCCTTTCTCAGTTCAGTTCTCAGATCGTCCCCCTGTCTCCCAGTTGGCATTCCTCCCTGTCCAGGGTGTGAAATCTCCTGGACATTGTCAGGCAATGGTGCTGGTTTCGGTCATTATGTAAGTTCCCTGAGACTGATGAACTCACTTAAATGAGTGACAACACTGAAAACACAATGTTCAGATGGACACAATCAACTGTCTGGGTTCTGTATTGTTCTGCTTGGAAGCCACATGTGTTCAAATTGATCTACTGCTGAACCTTTTGCTTCCCTGAGGAAAAATGTGTCTTTGTATTTGCTTAATGCCCTCTATAGGTAAATTCAAAGAGAGACATAGAGAAAAGCGTACAGGTTTTCTCCGCTCTCATTCGTACCATGGAGAGAAATCAAGCCGAGCTGGTGGAGATGATCCAGAGGAGGCAGGCGGCAGCGGAGCAGAGGGCAGACAGGCTCGTTGCAGAACTGGAGCTGGAAATCACTGAACTGCAGAGGAGAAGAAGTGAAATGGAGCAGCTTTTTCACACAGATGACCACCTCCATCTCATACAGGTTAGGAATTTAGTTTATTTTCCAGAAGGTGGGGAGGTAGACAGAAAAACACATGGGAAGTGGCTCCAATTCAGTGGGAGATGGATCATTTGTCATTGTTTTGCTGTTATTGTATCCAGTTACAAAAATCAGGATTTTTTTTAAGTCATCCTGCTTTGTATTGTAAATCATTGCTTTTAAAGTAAGTTTTCTCTTCTTTGTGTCAGAGGTTTCCAGCTCTGAGTTCTCCTCCATCGGCCAAATCCTGCTCTGAAATCATCGTCCATGCAGACACCAGTTTGGGGATATTACGCAGAGCAGTGGTCAACATTGTGCAGCAGCTGCAATCGGAGCTGAAAAAACTTTCCATTCAAGGTTCATATCTATTCAGCTTTTTTTATGTATTTGTTTTTTGTCAGCATCATTACATTAAATGACTGAACAGCTGCTTTCAAACAACATCGCAATCAAAGATCACACATGGGTGGAGTATTTTTGACCGTATGTTCTGATCTTTTTGCAGAGCATGAGAAGATTCAGCAGTATGCAGGTAAGAGTGTTCACTGTTAAC
Source organism: Copadichromis virginalis (assembly GCF_057382275.1). Taxonomy (NCBI): domain Eukaryota; kingdom Metazoa; phylum Chordata; class Actinopteri; order Cichliformes; family Cichlidae; genus Copadichromis; species Copadichromis virginalis. Next base: position 51,045,440 of record NC_140620.1, read on the forward strand.
TGTCATGAAAGGGAACATTTATATTTCCTGCTTTGACAAAACAGAAAACCACACAAAAATCTTTTCTTATTAGAAATAAGAGGCTAATAAAGTCCCGCATAAACTGTGTCTTCCTACCAGCTGATGTTCAGCTGGACCCCAGGACAGCCAACCCTTGGCTGGTTTTATCAGAGGATGGGAGGCAGGTCTGGGATGGAGAGGCTGAACAAAACGTGGCCGACATACCAGAGCGTTTTGACACGGCGCCATGTGTCCTCGCCCTGAAGGTAATTAAAGATGTAGCGGGTTCCCCTTTAAACATTTTGTCTTTTTGTTGCTCTCTGTGATACATGGAAAAATGGGCAGTCAGTGATGTGTAGCTCTCTCCTTAAACAGGGATTCACCACAGGAAGGCACTACTGGGAGGTGGATGTCGGAGACAAGACAGCGTGGGATCTAGGTGTAGCTAAAGAATCAGTCAACAGGAAAGGTTTGATCACACTGTGTCCAGAAGATGGTTATTGGACTATCTGTTTGAGGAAGGGCAGTGAGTACCGGGCATGTGCTGGACAGGCAGAGCTGTTGTGCCTCGCTCAGAGACCACATGTCGTTGGGGTGTTTTTGGATTATGAGGAAGGCAGGGTGTCATTTTACGACGCAGAGACCCAGTCACACATCTATTCTTTCAAATGCGTCCAATTCACCGACGCCATGCTTCCCTTTTTTAACCCTGACATGAGTGACAACGGCAGCAACAAATCGCCACTTATCATCCGCCAAGTCAGTGGAATTGATGAAGGCAAGGACTTAGATGACATCACTATATGATGTACGTCGATCTGGGTTTGTTTGTGTTTTTTTGCATTAAACTGTTCCCTGTTTTGTAATGCATGAAGATATTTTTAAACATTTAAAAACTGCATGCAAATTCTAAAGTTAGTATTAAATTTTTGAATGAAACTGTTCATAAAAAATACTCCTTTCTCAATAAATATCTCAAACTCTACTTGCTTTGCTTAGCAACTGTAAAATAATGATTTCTACATATAGGATATATTGTATTCTGGCTTGTATACTAGAGAATTCATCCTTTTACTTCTATCAGCTGTCACATCATCAATAAACACTAGTGACTGTACATGTCCATGCCATAACACTGGTCCCACCACATGCTTCTGATCATCAACTGTTTCTTTCCTTCTCCACACGTTTCTCCTCCCATCATCCTGATACAAGTTCGTCTTGGTTTCATCTGTTTTCTGGCCTTCCCGTTCTTGAGTGTTACAGCTCTAATGTTCTTGTAAATCCTTGTATTTAAAACAACACTGAAAATCTATAGCATACAAATGCAACACAATGAATTGACTGAATCATCTTCGTATGTCCTTTTCATTTGTATAATAAACCATCAGGCCATGAAACTGCTTGTCAGTCAATTTATTCTTAGCCTCTGAAAATACTGTAATAAAAGTGACCTTGAGTAGAAAAGCACTACATGAGAACCATACTCGTGTTTTTCAATCAGCTGCTGTTATCTGTTGTATATGCTTACAGCCTCCACCCACGTATTTATTATCTGCTTCCCTTGTGCTTCAGTAAACAGATCTGAGACCTGCTTCACTCTAATAACAGCTCTCCTCAGTCATTATAACCTAACTACAAACTGATTTCAGAGCACATCTTAATCTACAATCTGATGCTCGCTAATCAGATTATCATGGAAATAGGATTAGCATCCACGCATGTGGAACACTGCTTCAAGATTGGACCACGACTACTATATACTAATGTTTCTCACTGAATTACATCTATGCACGGAAATATATTAACATAGATCTAAAGTAGAAAGCATCTCTCTGTGAAGACTAAGCTAACAGAGGTTGGGAAGGAACGAAAGAAGAAAGTCTTAAGAGGGATTAAACCTGGACAGGACGGACAGACATAAATCCTGCCTGGTTGTGCTGGACACCGGGCTCAAGCAGGAAACACCACACAATTCTCACACGGTGAGTTAAATAGTTCTTATTAGGAAATCTTTCAGTGTTGAAGTCTGAATTCTTTAAAATAAACTGTTAGCTTTTCTGGGCATTGAGCACATTACAGTTTAAAGTAGTCACTTTGGAATATCTTTAAAAACAGTTAGACTGTAGAGACCCTACAATTATTCTCTGTTTTTAATTGTTTATTGCCGTTTAGTGTAGTTACCATAGTGAAACTTTAAAACGTGTCATATTTGCAGTATTAAGGTATTTCGTCTTCAGCAATTCAACCTCATTTGAACCAAATTCAGGTTTTGTAAGGCTGAAGGTTTCTGAGAAGATGAGTCTGTGAAGAGCGGTGTAATGTCGCCGGTGGTGGACGAGACAGCTGGGGACCTCCCAGTGAGGGATGTGGGCCTGATGAGAGGGGGACTGATGCCAACTGTCCCAGGTTGGTTTGTACTGATATGTGTTTTTGTCTGTCATTAAAAACACAACTTGAAGAAAATAAACCAAAACCTTGAAGTACAAGCATCAAAGAGATAATGCCAATGAATGTTACAATTTAGCTTTGCATTAAGTCTCAGTTTATTAATTATGAGCAGGGATTAGGCAATAAATAAACTGTAAATCATTAGGAATAACTGCAAATATCGCCTCATTGCCATCTTCTCAGATACTCTACGGGATGTCAAGTCCTGGAAGAAGCATCATGTCATGAGGACAAAAGGTAAAAGCACTTCAGGTTTTTATAGTCTGTATGGAAGTCGCACAACAGAATCTTCAGTTTTCATGTCTGTGTGTGCTTTCTCTGTGTCTCCATCTCCCTGTCCAGCAGACCCTCAGCGCCTTTTTCGATTTCCCAGAGAGCACCTGGAGGACCTGTGCCTCCGACTGCAGGAGGAGAACAGTGTGCTAAAACAACACACACGCACCCAGGACCAGAGACTACGCAGGTAACACACGCAAAATACACTTTTTGTACCTGATTCCATACATTTGAACAACGTGGAGCATATTAATGAAAATGTATTTACTGGCAATAAGATGAAAGTAATATTGAAACTCCAAAGAGAGATTAAGGAGTGCCTTTTGCACTTTTTAAAGGCACTTACTGAACACCTGTCAGCCAAACTGTGGCCAATTAAACCTCTCTGCTTTGCCTCAGTATGTCTGCTAGGCTAATGCGTCTTCGTCAGACCAGTCCTGGCTCCAGTGGTGTTAAGGAGAGGGACATGGAGGACACAATACAGGAGCTGGAAGCCCGAGTGGCAATGCTGGAGAGCCAGAAAGGAGTGCTGCAGAACAAACTCAGCCTGGCCAAGCAGCACATTATGGACCTGGGAGCTCGCACACCCTACAAATTCAGTAAAGGTGTGTGCAACAGCAACAACAACAAGAATAGAGGCCGCAGTGATTCCCTCTTAAATCTCTTTATTTTCCTTCCCTGGTCTTCGTGTTGTTAGGTAAAAATCTGGACGGAGACGGTGGAATGAGGAGGGCAGCCCAGACTGCACCACCTCGATATGGCCCTACACTGGAAGACACCAGGGCAGAGATGGAGAGGTTGTAAGTGTCCCATGTGTGATGTGCTAAATGACCAAATGATCCATTAGCTACAGCAGATCATCCTTTAGCGTGACATGACTGACCACACTCTTGCGTAGCTGAAGTAAATCACATGACGCACATTAATAAGCGACAAGGAAAACATCTGCGCTAAAAGCCTCTGAATCTCACTGTGTCTTTCCCACCCAGCAGGTCCACTATGACAGAACAGGTGAGGGTGGCAGAGCTGGAACTAACTGCCCAGGCGCTCAGAGACTCGCTGAGAGAGAAAGAGAAAGAGATTGAGGGGACCTTTCGAGAGATGAGGAAGCAACAGGCCGACAGACACCGGTAGCTACAGCAGAGACATCACAGAGACAATAATGAAACAATTAAATAAAACAGGATAATTGATGTTACTGCATTTTTTGAAAGGCTTTTTAGGGGATATTTATGTTCACTGTGAGAATAACTGTGAATGCTCAGCATGACAGCATCCTAGTTTGACTTAATTTGCTTGAGCCGTTTGTAGCAAGAACATCAAATGGCAGCATTGTAGAGCTAAGTGCCTTTGTGCATGATACAGCATGTATCCTCTCAGCATATCATACAATAATCTCACACGTTGTATCACGGCTGTGCACTCGAATTGAGTTGAGCCCTTTGTGCTCACTTTCACACTCTACCAGACAAGCTTTGCACAGTTCACCAGTGAGTGAATCAGCTGATTTAAAATAAGTCTTGTTTATGTTTTACTGGGCTTCGGCACAGCCTGTCCGTTCAACCCACTCACTGTCTGAAAGCTCACTGCGTGTCGTAGCTCCTCAGTCTCCCTTTTTGAACTTTCTTCTTATTGGCTGCAAATTGCAAACAGAAGGTGTGAGCAAACACCAGGATTGTTCCCTCTCTTTGTCATCAACAAAAACTGAAAAAGCAAAAACAGAGCTGTCTGAGATGAAGCCTTGTTTAAAGCGTTCATCGTGTTTGAGCATCCACTGATGTAACGGTGAGGACAGAAAATAAACCTGTGATCTTAAACTTTAAACACAAACATAAGCAAACACTTGTATTTTTGCTTTTTTTTTTAAAAAAAAGAACATAAGTAAATTCATCCATGAAATATGTCCAAAATGATTTGTCTCTACCAGAATAACTATCAGGGAGAATGTGGATTTAATCCGTCTGCAAAAGCAGCTTTCAGAAAAGAGTGCTGCCCTGAGAGTTACACAGGAGAAATTCACCAACCTGCAAGAGGTCAGAAACACTGTCTGTCAAACATTTCTTTTCTTATGTCACAGGAACTTCTTTTTTCAGCTTACTAGACATTTTGCTTTTCTTCTAGGCGTATGAGAATCAGCTAGAAGAGGTAAAGGTCTCAGCACACTGATAAAGTTCAGCTGATGTTTCAGGTAAGTAAAATTTGAAAAAGCGCTAATCGTAATTTTGACTGCCATGTTTTTATATCAGACTCAGAGATCAATGAGGGAAAGTCAAGGAGCTCTGCTGGGGAAAGCTGAGGAACTGACCGAACAACTGAAACAGGAAAGACAAAAAGCTCTGGAACTAGAGGGACAGCTTACCAACACGACCCTGTCTCTGCAGACCCTCGACAAGGTACGCTACCTCATCTGCAGGAACAAATCTAAGAGAGAACCTCAAAGATGACAGAAGGATGTCTATGGGTCATTACCAAAAATCTGGAGATCATATAATATATAATTTCTCTATCAGCTGCAGGAGAGGATATCAGACCTGGAAGGAGAGAGGGACCTGATTAAAAGAAATTATGACACGCTGCTAGAAAGGTAAAAGAGTATGTGCTTCAAGACCAAAGAAAGTTATTAATTCCAATATAAACCACAAAACATCACCTGTTGTTTCAGTGGTTATTTAAACCTTTTTTTCCACCCTTTTTTCAGTACTTTATCTTCTCAAAGCACCCATGATCACCAGGTGGAAAAACAGAAAGAAGTGCTCCAGACAAGCGAGAAGCTCGGGGGAAATATCAGCAGGATGGAGGAAATGCTGCTCGCAGAGCAGGAAGACAGGCGCAGGCTGGAAGTAGAGAAGGAGAAACTGAGACGAGAGAAGGAGATACTGGAGGAGCAGATGGAGCAAGAAAGAGGTCTCTTCATTTCTCGGCATGTGCTCGTCCAAAGCAAACAGGTTGTGTAATAACAACCCCGTTTGTTCATTTCTGTTGTTACATTTAGAGCTTTCCTTGTCTATGAGAGACAAACAAGAGCAGCTGGAACAGGAGGTGCTCCGGTACAAGGAGCAGGTCTCTGCTCTGCAGGACAGGCTGGACTCTGTGAGCAAGGTCCGAAGTTTTCAGCAGCTAATTTACACTTTCTGTGTGTTATCGGTGCTTTAAGCACACTTTGTGACACGGTTCCCTCTCTTCCAGGAGTTTGACATGAGCGTTGAGGAGCTGAGCGAAACCCTTCTGCAGATCAAGGTTTGCACTCCGTTGCACCCTGTCAGACAAACAAACCACATAAATTAGTAGATAAATTGCCTTTTTTTTAGCCTCGTGTCGTTTTCACTGCAGGCATTTAGAACGCAGCAGGAGAGCAAGGAGGGTTTGCGCTTCCTCCTGGCTGATGGGAAGTTGGAAGATTCACCCTGCGAGCTGGTGAATATCCAGGCATCTCATGCTGAGTCTGTGCTCGAATTACAGAAAACCAGAAACCTTTTACTGCTGGAGCACCAAATCACTAAAGACCTGCAGGTTTGCACAGCTTTTAAATACATATGTGAATTATGTGGAACATAGCCGTTATCGCCATTTTTTTTGCAATTTCTCCCATTTTCTTCTCAAAGCAAGAGTTAAGTACAGTCAGCCAGAAGGTGCAGAGAGAGAGAGAGGAGAGCAGGAGGAGGATTGCAGAGAAAGACAAACTGCTATCAAAAAGAGCTCTGCAGATCAACAGTTTACAAGGTGTGACGATGAAAATGACAGCAACCCTTTCTACATTATAGTAACGACAAACAATTGCTAATTAGTTACTCAGACTTACTATTTGACATGCAAGAAATGATGTACATTAGACAGAATCTCCAAACATTTTATTTTCTCCTCTGTACCTAAAGCCCAGTTGAAAGAGTTGGCATACAGCCCCAGGAACTACAAACGTACCATACCAGTACAGTACACCTGGCCAGTTGGAGATCAGGAGGTGGTGCAGCCCATTGAGGATGACATGTCATTCTCTCAGCTCAAGGCTGGGGAATCGCTGCTAGAGATCCACCTGAAGGTAAAGACTCACATCCCGAGCCTGAATCATTTCAAGCTGTTTTCCCAAAGGTTATGATAACTGCTCATTCCCACCACCAGGCTGCAACCTTCACCCCAGCAGGACTGCGTATTATGGGGGGCATCCATCCAGGGGCAGATAAAGGTGAAGATATTGTGAGCTTCTGCACGTACAGCCTGCTGGACTTTGAGATGCACTCTACTCCTCTGGTGTCGGGAAGCCAGCCCAATTATGGCTTCACATCCCGCTACTGCCTGACAGTCCGGGATGTGGGTTGGCTGGGAGGTCAGGGGTCAAGAGTCAGAGTAGAGCTCCACCAGGCATTAGGAGGAGTCCGGTTTGTGACCCACGGAAGTGGACAAATGTCTCTAATGGGTGCCATAGAGAGGAGAGGAGAGCGTATTGGTGGACACGTGAATATTACAAGTGTGTAAAGAGAAGCTGTTTTGTTAATTCCACTGCATAGATGAACAAAAAGATCTCTTAGAAATGTTTTCGTTTTATTTACCGTCTCCCTCTCAGGACACGAGGGTGAAGTTGTCGGTGTTGTGGATTTCTGGGCACGTCTGTTCCCTCCTGCAGAGCCTGTGGCCACTGTGGCAGAGAGTGGAGCTGACTGGAAAACAGTGAGACACAGAAGTCCTGTGCAGATCACGCTTGGGTGGCAAGACAGCATTCATGAGGTAAATCAGAGAGAAGATAAGCTGATGAAAGCACAGTGAATAGTGTGTCCACACTGGAAATACACACAATTTGGCCTTCCAGCTCATACTGCACCTACTGTATGAGCTACATGTATGTTCACATGTGTTAAGGCAAATCTGTGCCCCTTGTCACCTTGTTCAGTATTAGCTTTACAGTTAAGTGTATGTATTTGTTACAAAATGCATTCATTATATTTATTTATTTCCAATTTGAGTCCAGTTTGGGTGAAGTAGCCTTTTAAAGTTGGATGCTCTGCTTCCAAACATGTACAGAATCTATTTATGTCTCAATTTATATTTATGGCAGGAGTTACATGACTATGGTGGAGGAATCCCCAATGAACTGGTGGTAATGCTGGAACGCTGTGTGGGCCTCAGCGCTCGATGGCCAGGACTACTTCCTGATGCCTACCTGACATACAGGCTCTACGACCTGCCACCACATGTCTCTCAAACAACCAAGTGCACAGCTGATCCAGTGTTCAATGACGCTACTAGTTACCCACTTGCAATAACAACTGATGTGCTGCAGTACCTCAGGTACGCTAGTTCAAAAGTTTTCTTCTGTTTTTGTTTCTATTTAATCTCACCTTTAGCAGCCTGCTAACTTCACTCAATTGCACTTTTTTCTCAGGTCAAGCAGTCTGTGGGTGTACGTGTTTGATGACAGTGATGACCAGATACCGCCACCTTATCTGGCCAAAACCCCAATACCACTGCGAACCCTGGCTACAGGGAGAGAGATCAGAGGTGAGGGATGGAGAAAAGTAAAAGAACTGCATGATTTTTCTGCATCCATAACTCCAGGAGACATTAATGTAGATGAAGGTGGAAAAAAGTGCTACAAAGTATCTACAAAGTAACACAAATTGGTTTATAATACTTTTATTTAACCTATTTACATGCTTGTTTAGGGAAACTGATCATATACAGGTTGTAAAGTACCATCTGTTTCTGAATCAGTTTTGTAGCATTGCTCAAAAACCAGAAAGGCTGAATATCTCACAAGTTCATATTTTGTCAGGGGATTATGTGCTGAGAGATCCAGCCGGTGGACCTCGAGGCATGGTCAGAGTAATGATGAAATGGAAGTACCCATTTCAGCCACCTGTGGATGCCTTGCTAGGCCGACAGGGAAGCAGAGCGGACATGCAGGGCAGAGCACGGGAGAGCAGTGAAAGGGAGGAGAGGAGACAAGAGAAGGATGATGCATCACAGAGACCCATAGCTAAGCCCAGAGTGAAGGTAAGGAAAGTGCATGATATCTGTGTGTTCAAAGACACTTCCTATCCCCTATAGCTTAAAATCTGTTTTTCTATGGCTTTTTTCACAGACTTGGAAACCTGAGCCTTTGCAGAAAGAGATAAAATCCTGGGTAGGGTTTTAATCTGAAGAATGTGTGGGTGAGGTAGTTCAGCACGCAATACAGCCATGTTTGTTTGTGCACTGATATACAATATTTGTCGGCTTACAGCCTCGGCCACCACCCACCAAGCAGAGGAGCTCACAAGATGTAAGAGCAGAGCAAACCACCTCTGTGAGGCCAACGTCTACAGACAGAAAGAGGTCTACTAAGAGGTCGCCTGAGCTTTACCAGAGAACACCTCATCTGACACCTGAGCCAAGACTGACCACACCTTCTCATTTACCAGCTACTAAGTAATTTCTTTTTAATACAAGGGGCGCTTCTTAAAGTTGATATCACTGAAAATAGTTACATATGAAAACCAAATAAGATTTTTAAATCCATAATAATCAGTTTTAATTGTTTTAATAATTGACTGGAAGTTTCAAACATCGCTTTTATGATCATCAGCAGAGCTGAGCAGAAACAGCTTAAGATTGACTCTCCCAGAATAGAGTTAACTTCAAGACCTGATATGGACCAAATGTGTAAATAATATGGTAAACAAATATATCAATCACTAAGGGCAGTGGTTCTTTCGCTGGAAACAACACTTTTGACATTTCAAACACCACACAGAGACCTTCATGTTTTGCAAAACCAACTATTTATTGGTACAAAAAATAATCTTTCAGCATCACATTTATTTAAAACAGTTTCATCCATCTGTCACTTATAAGAAATTTTGTAAGAAGAACATGATTAATTTTTTAAAAATATATTAAATCTTATTTAAGGTATTCAGAGAGAACATCTTCCAGACAATCACCCGCCACTGCGTCGAGGGTCAGCTCTGTCAGCGATGCCAGAACTCAGGTCAGCTCAATCACCTTCTTGTATTCAAAACAATGCTGTGAAAAGCTAATTTATGTAAATTTAGAATGAAAAGACACAAATGAGAACTTGATGAATGGGCTCATGTGTTGTCTTTTCTTTTTTCAGGATATTTCCATTGTGGATCAGGTGTCAGTTGTTGAGGGTGAAGACGAGGACAGGAGTGAGAGCGGTAACTATTCATATACAAACAACACACTTGATTTAGGTTGCTTACGGCAATTTATAGCTTTATTCTGCCATTCATTAAACATGCAGAAAAAGGACTGCTCAGTGCTGACAGTGCTTTGATTTTGACTAAACAGCTGCTGCAGAGGACACTGAAGCCCCCGAATCTTCAGAGTCAAGTTCCTCACAAAGTGACATCGTTGTCATACCACCAAAACGAAAAATGAGGAAGGTAACTGTCTGAAAGAATGGAGCAACAACAGACAACAAAGGAAACATTATAATCATACCGCCTTTACTGTGCTCTTCTACATAGTGCTACAGGGGGACACAATATGAGCTTTTATTTTGGAAATAATGTGGAGGCCAACATTTTGTCATTGTATTTCAGGGAGAAAAGCTTCGAGTGGAGATTCTGTCCCTGACTTTTGAACCTTCCTCAAATGTGGCAATGGATAAGTCAGTGCAGCGAGTGTACGTGGAATATCGGCTGCTGGGCATCCCGATGGAGACAACAGAAACACCCATGTCCCTCCGCAAACCTACCAAAGGAGAGGAGATTCACTACAACTTTACACGAGGTAAGAGTTAGTGAGCTGTCCATGTTTGTGCCAATAAGCTTTGAACTTTAAAGATCCTAAATAGACTCAAAATCTCTGTTTCTTTCTCAGTGATTTATGTGGATGGTTCACAGTCAACTCCACTTAGACAGTATCTTTACACGAAGTTGGAGGGCACTGACCCCAACCAGGGCAGGTAGTGTTTGCAAATCTGACGTTAAAATCTGACTTAAGAAGTTTAATAATATCTCTGCTATTGAAAAGTCTTGCTTCTAAATGTAAGTTCGTGTGTCTGTATGTGTCACGGCAGGTTAAGGTTCACAGTAGTCAGTGAGCCAATGGACGATAACGAGGAGTGTGTGGACGTTGGACACGCTTTTCTGAACCTACAGGAACTGCTGCTCACAGGAAATGATGTCATTGAACAGCAGCTTGACAGTGCGTGAGGTTTTTTTGAGCAGTGTTTATTAATTGGATATGCCGAAAAGTCTGTTCATCTCGATGCAGAGTTTTCAGTGGGAGAAACATTTCGTCACTCATCCAAGTGACTTCTTCACTCACTCAGTCTGGATGGTTGACGAAACGTTTCTCCCACTGAAACACACATCGAGATTAACAGAATCAACTTTTTGGGATTTCCCTACCTGGATGATTGAGCATGCATGAAGATAAATGGATATTTATTATGTGAAGGAAACCATCAAGACCCTTCACATTAATTCATAGTAGTTAAAATGACTGTTGACTACATCTAATTTGTAGAAATCATAATATTTTTTCAAATGGTTTCTCTTCCTGCCAGTTGTGAGCGTGGATGAAGACGAGGTGATAGGAAGTCTCAAAGTGTCTCTAGAAGCAGCTAAAGTTCTGACTGGGATATACCAGGAATTTCACGAGGAGGACAAGACTGAGAAAGATGAGAAGACAGATGAAGAAGAAGTAGAGGAGGAGGAAGAAGAAGGCAAAGAAAAGAAAAAGGATCAGTTACAAGTGATAGATTATGATGATAACAGTGATTTCTACTGAAAGTAAAAGTGAAGCATGAGGATGAGCCTTGCTTTTTCACTTCCCATTTTAAAGCCTCACCAACATTCCCGATGGAAAGAAATAAAGATTCATTTTTGAAAGACAAAAATCTGTTTGAAGTTTATGTAATTTTGATTTTTTTTCCCTTTGCTTTTCTCTGCCAAACTCAGAATTTTAAGTGGCCGATTTTATTTGTTCTTTACACAAACAGTGTTCGATTATATGACCAAAAACTAACTGATTTATAGAAAACCTTGGGCCAGCTAGTGTTATTACTGATGGGTCGTTCGCGAACGAAATGGCTCTTAGAGCTGACTCCTTGAAGTGAACGACGCGAGCCGGCTCCTTATCGCAAGCCGTCACGTGGGGTTTTTTTTTCTTTCTTTCTCTCACCCTCTCTCTCGCACTTTTTTTCTGCTTCACTCAGCACGGGAGCCTTGTGCTTTACGCTGGGCAGAGGGGGGAGGGGCGGTAGTTACACTGAGTAGCACAGGAACAGAGCGGGAGGGAGAGAGAGAGAGCCAGGGACAACAACGTCACATTAGTAAGGTATAGTAATCATCCACAACTATTTTCAGTTGCAGATGATAAAGGACTCAGAAAGTTTATTCATGCGGGCCCATATGACAGAGAATGTGCATCTTCTTTTTGTTTTCATATTTTAATTTATATTTAATTGTGTTGTGGTTTGTAGTGTTTTGTGTTGTTTCATTTTAAATTTGTTTAAAAAGAAAAAGCTGAAAATTTAAATAGTTAAAAGTTGAAATGTGAATAGTTGATTTTTGTATTATATGATTTATTTATTACATTTTATGTGGAGTGAATAAATAAAAGTATATTTACGGTGGCCCCTAGTGACAAAGCACGTACAAACTCCAAAACACGTAAAAACTCCGAAGCACATAAAAACTCAAAACACGTACAAAAGAACAACAGAAGTGCTCCAGGATGCTGGGCGCAGTGTTGAGCTTTTGTTACCTAGTGGCTACACAAGCCAGCAAGTACCAACGACCGGATTTGGTGTGTGGTAGTAACAGGTAAATGAACTTTTTTTTAAATTATTTGACTATATACGAGTGCCTGTGTATAAATACACAAACAATACACACATGCTTTCAATTGTGTAATTTAAGTGATCTAGTAGCTCTGCTTTGGAAGTTCAGTTCATGCTAGAAATGTGTTTTGGAGTTTGTACTGTTTTGTCTCTAGGGGCCACCGCATATATTTATATATAAACATATATAAATAAAACCACTTTTTTTTTACGTTAGTAATTCCTTTTGTGCATAATTTTATATTATTGTTAATAATAAATTAATTAAAGCAACAAAACAACCCGATGAGCCGGTCGGAGCCGAAAGAGCCGACTCTTTTTAGTGAGCCGAACCGAAGGGTCTCTAAAAAGAGCCTGAAATCCCATCACTAAGTGTTATCACAGTAAAGAGATTGTTTTTGAAGTAGGAAATGGCTTAACAGGCACAAGAAGAGGCGTGGTTGTAATTCCATATGTGCACGTATATTTAAAAAAAAAATAACTATTCATATTGTTAATTTTTTTTTTAATTTTTAAAAGCATCTAATATCTCTCTAATATTAATTAAATTAATTTTTTTTCTTTATTAAGTAATTTATTTTTCATTTTAAAATTAGTGTCGACCCATTAAGGTAGCGCACAGTCGTTAAAAGCACCATTTAATTGGCGACACCTGCAGTTTGGGGGGTGTGCTTGAAACTCCGGAGTGAAATATTTGTAATTTTTCTTTTTTTCTTTTTTTTTTTAATTCACATCAACTTTAAACTTTTAAAACACTAAGTGGTTGAGGAGGCTGTCGCAACTTCGGGCCTTAAAACTAAAAACTTAGTGGCGCAAGAGCCACTTCAGAGGAAATTTGGCTAACGCTAGCTAAACGCTAGCTAAGCTGGTTGAAAAATAACACTGAACACCAACACATAGCATTTACAAGAGGCTGGAATTAGTGGTACAGTTTGCATCTAAACTCAAAAATGGTAAGTGTTTATTACATAAGTGATTTTAAGCCAACAGAAAAATAGCCAGCTATTTTATTTATTTTTTTAAACCACTGTTGGTCATTAGTAAGCTAATGTTATTGCGAGAAGCTTGGAAGTATGGTAGAGAAACTCTGTCCGGTCAATATCTCATCCGGAAAAACTACCTCACCTTTGAGTTTACACATTTAGGCATTTTTAGTGGAAAGTATTTATGACCGCAATTTGAGCCCATAGAAAGACGCAACAGTGTTTGACTTTGTAATTTAACAGCGGGAGATCATGAAGAGTGTGAGCCACCTGCAGGCCAGCCAGCTGCTCCATAACAAGTTCATCGTGGTGTTGGGAGACTCCAGTGAGTAGCTGGCTGACAAAATTAATGAATCGGTATTTACATTATCTTGTGCATTTATACTTAAGGTGTTCTTGTTTGCCCAACGTTGACTGTTTTGTGAATAAACTGTATGTACCGTTCACATCCACTTCATTAGGTTCAGTTTGGTAGTGCTGGAATTAATACCCGTTTACCTTCATAAATAACATAAGCTAGTTCTTCATGACATTTGTTCAAGTTCAAATAATGGCATCAGACACGCAGATTTGTGTGTGGCATCTTTATTATACAAGAGTGTTCACTGTGATCATAGGGATGAACATGGTCAGTAACTACACTCAGGTACGTTGCAGTGTATTTGCAAATATGTGTAATTTAATGGGGCAGATGAGTGCTTTACCACAACCAGGTTAAATTGTTCACCCAATCCAGGATGGATCCATGTTTTCATGTTGTTAACCCTATGAAAACTCAATGTTCTAAGCCCTAAATTCTGACCCTATTCAATGTATCCTGTGCCCCAGTGTCAACTGTTGTCATCAAGACATTTTTATCCAGAAGTCTTGTATATATTTTTCCCTTTCTAAACCATTCTCTGGCTCAAATTGATGGTAGTAATCAAGTTCAGTTTATCAGCAATTTCTAAAATGCTAAAACCAGCCCATTTTCTGCTAAGTGATGAATTAAATATTAAGTGCACTTGGAAAGGTGTGCCCAATGAAAGCACAGCTATCGAATCTGTATAATGTAATGTACTAATCTATGGGGACTACTTCTAATCTATCATTTTATTTCTTCCTCAGTTCAGCGGGCAGTGTACAAGGATCTTGTTCTGCTGGTACAAAAAGAGAAATATCTTTCCTTGAGACAACTGCGGAGCAAGGCAAGGGTTAACATTTACCAGTTTTATACACTGATACAAAAAAGCGTGCAGGGTGTATAATCATGTGCATGCTACCAGTTAAAACCTCAGCTAACTTATGCAATATAAAGTTTGTAATCATGCCACTGGTGTCATTTAAATTGTAATGTAAAAAAATGGGTGTATTTGAATGACGTGCTTTATATCTGTTCACCTCTTCGTTTGTGTTGTCCTCACACTTGTAACCTACTTCTTTAGGGTGAGATGAGCTTCGAACAGGACTGCCTGGTGGAAGGGGGCTGTCTGGGTCAAATGCACAACGGCACAGAGTACAAGGAAGTTCGACAGTTTCAGTCCGCCCACCATCTGGTCCGTTTTTACTTCGTGACGCGTATCTATTCTCGCTACATGAAGAGCATCCTGGAGGACTTCCGCCATGGTTTGAAACCAGATCTGGTTTTTGTTAACTCCTGTGTTTGGGATATTTCAAGGTGAGTATATTGCGTAACTATTAATAAGGCTGTTGATTTGATTTCATTAAAGAGATAATGTGAGATGAGTCAGAAGTGAGAGTGATGGAGTTTTTGTGTGTGCATCTATCAGTTCAGAAGAATCATAGCACAACTTTTTGTTTTCCCAATTGAATTCCTCCCACTGTAGTGATTTTTGTTCTTCCTGTTTATGTCTGCACTGGGTGTTCTAGATACAGTTGCAGCTGGGTTGATGACTACAAGGAGAACCTTCATAGGTTCTTCGACGAGCTGCGTGAGGCTCTGCCAGAGGAAACGCTGGTTGTGTGGAACCTCACCATGCCCTTAGGAGAGAGGATCAAAGGCGGTTTCCTGGTGCCTGAGGTCTGTTAGCAAGTCCCATTTATATTATGATTTAACACTAATCTGATTGTGTTAAACACATTGCATATCAAAAGTCTCTTGTCATCTGGGGAAAGCTGATCTAAAAAATTTGCATAAGCCTTGTGCCTGTAGTGGATAATGTGATACCACTGTCCTCTCAGCCAAGTGCTTTTAGAGGCTGAGTAACAGCAGAAATCGAATAGCATTAACATCTGAAACCCCAAGGGTCATTTCTATTTGAAATGACATGCCCAAAATTAATAGTATATTGGGTATGTCAGTATTTCTTTGTTTATTCAGAGTTGTAATTGCAATCTTGGTATCAAAATAAAGCTTTTGAGACTTCATCAGAGGTGTAACTATTACAGCAGATGCTACTGTGTCAAAGGAAGTGGGGATGCCTACATTTCTTTTATAAATTTTAATAAATATATTATGGTGCGATCTGTAGTTTTTTTTTAAATACTTACCGTACTTTATAGGTTTATTGCTCTGCATTATTTTATTTTTTATTTTATTTTACCATCTTCTGTTTTGAGCCTTAAAGCTTTGCCTTCCCCCTTATTTGCCTCAGATTGAGCACAAGGCACCCCAGTTGCGCTACGATGTGATTGAAGCCAACTTCTACAGTGGAACTCTGGCCGATGCCTATGGGATGGATGTGTTGGACCTCCATTTCCAGTTCAGATTCTCACTGCACCATCGAATGAAGGACGGAGTCCACTGGAACGCAGTTGCTCATCGCAAGATAACTTCTCTTCTGTTACAGCACGCTGCAGAGGCCTGGGGTGTGATATTGCCCTGTCCTGTGACTGTCTATGGTGAGAGGAAGTCAGGAGTCACACATACATGCAGAAAAATATTTTCCACTTCTAGGATAAAATGTGGTTTGTTGGTGTCTAAGCTTTCTGCAGGGTTTGAACTTCACCTTTTTTCTCGCTTTTTTTGGGTGTAGATCACACGGAGGTTGCTGAGGAACAGCCAACCTATAACAGTGCTCCAAAACACACAAGTAAGACGTTTATGCAAACTTTGCAGAGACCTTGAACACAGACTTATTGTTTACAAAGTTTGGATAATGACCATATTATTACTGAGAATCGCATAGTAAGAAGCAACAGCAACTTAAAGCCCTGACAACATGTATGTGGGTACTTTAGTGGACGTGGCTTTTTACCCCTCAGCCATAAAAGGCTTAAGAGGCACTGTCATCACCAGAAGAACAACTTCTGTATTTATGCGTGGGCAAGTTAAGCAGATTTCTCTATGGTTAGGGTTGTATCATCGCACATTGTTTTGGCAAGTTCTTGACATCACTTCAGGGCGTCTTGTGTGTTTTTATGTGGGCGTAGATATTTTTCAAGATGAATGCAGAAAAACCTGTCTCAAAAAATACCCATGTTATGTGCAGATGTAGCTTGACAGTTTTAATTTTTGCAGGAGCTTCTCATGCTGTTTTATTAGTGTGTCAAAGTACTAGTAATGTCCTACCAGTTATTAGAAATGGGAAAGACTGCTACTCATTCCCGGTCTTTAAGGTGTTTCTGCCAGGGAGAAACTGTTGCAGTAGATTTTATCAGTGTTGATGTAGGTTGATACAAAACGAATATCTAAAAAAACAATCAAAGGAATGACTGCAGACTGAATGCATCAATACACAGAATGCTCCTTTTAAAAGTGACCCTTTTTCTGCTGTCTCTGTTTCACAGACTGGCGCTTGTCAGAGATACCTTACAATGGCTGCCGGGCAGAGTTCTTCAGCGATTCACTCCCCACTAACTACTTTAACTTTGAAAACCCAGGGCCACAGACGTGTCACCTAGAATCTGCT
The DNA here is from genome assembly GCF_057382275.1 of Copadichromis virginalis. Classification (NCBI taxonomy): domain Eukaryota; kingdom Metazoa; phylum Chordata; class Actinopteri; order Cichliformes; family Cichlidae; genus Copadichromis; species Copadichromis virginalis. The sequence goes on from NC_140620.1 coordinate 51,062,788, forward strand.
GGAACTCAGAGAGCTGCACTCCCACCAAAACCTCACCACAGAAATCAGTACAGAGAGACTAGAAATGGTAAGTGTGCATACACTGGAATGTGGACATACTTGTAATGGAATGAAAAGATGGGGACACGCATGCTGGAATTCACTCTGCTGTCAAAATATTTGCTTTAAAACTCAGGTATCGATGTATTTTGATTAGTTGCTGATTAGCTTTTTCACTGTGCAAAGATGTGATAACTTGAAGCTGCCATGTCGGCTCCAGATATAACATGTCCTGTGTCCTGCAGGTTTTGACTACAGGCCTCTGCACCGCTTTGAGCCCTACCAGGAGTACAATCATCAGCATGTGATGAGAAGCAGGCACGCCAGACACCACTATGCCCCATACACCCAACACAGACCCTTTTACTATGGCTACAATGGCGGCTACTACTGAATAGGTGTTTTACAAGCGGCAGACGCGTCCAAATTCTATTCGTCGAGTTATCTTTTCTGTATCATCAGGACATTTTTCAGTCCTGTGTTTTACATCTACTAATAAGAAGCATTTTTTTTGTACATATACAATAGTTTACCCTTATTACACATTTTCTTAGTTTTCTAAATTCAATCTTTCTGTCACCAACAAGACATTTTAAATTTCAGATTTCAAAGTTTGTATTTTGTGCTCTAAAGTTAAAATTAAAGTGTTATTGCTAAAATGTGTATCATTATTCTTTTTGTCTCTTCACATTTCTCACAGGTTGGATATAGTATAGATTTGGTGGGGGGGTTAAACCCTGAACACTTATATTAACCTTTGGTAGTACCTAAAAAACGTACCCCTTATGAAGACCTAGAGCCAAAAATCGACCACGCCATAAAAAGTGCTATAAAAAGATTATACATTAATATTTTATTCCACTTTAAATTAGCCAATCTTTTAGACCTACTTCTCCTTGAAATATTCATGTCAAGTTTTAATTACATTTTGCGGATTTTAACCCTTTATATCCCGGTTTTGTCACATGAGCGCACGGCCGTTTTTGGCGAAAAAAATGAAAAAATTAAATATTTTCCATAAAATACATTTGAAAGTTATATTTTATTGTACTTTTAATTAGGCCTTTGGATGGACCAAAGATTGGCACCAACAGTCATTTCGATCGCCTTTTATTTCTTTTGCAGGAGCGCATTTCATAAAATGCACACACTATCGGTCCCAATCGACCACGCCCAAAAAAGTGCTATAAAAAATGTATAAAATAATATTTTATTCCACTTTAAATTAGCCAATCTTTTAGACCTACTTCTCCTTGAAATATTCATGTCAAGTTTTAATTACATTTCGCGGATTTTAACCCTTTATATCCCGGTTTCGTCACATGAGCGCACTGCTTTTTTTTGCCCCAAAAAACATAAAACTTGAATATTTTCCAAAAAAAACATTTGAGGTAATATTCAATTGTTATTATAATTAGGCCTTTAGATGGACTAAAGATTGGCACCAACAGTCATTTCGATCGCCTTTTTTTTTTTTTTTTTTTTTTTTTTTTTTTTCCAGGACCAGAAAATGGTCTCCAGGCGGCAAATGCTCCTCCTCTAGGCCGAAATAAGTGCATTCTTGCCAGGGTAAGTCGCGACGATTACCGGGGCACGATCACCGGGGACTCATTTTTGCAGCACACACATCCGATACCACGTGACAACAAATACGTCATTTCCTGTTGACTAAAAAAAAAAAAAAAGCACCCTCATACGGTCCTAGGGGCCGAAAATGGTCCCGCCCGATCAGCGGGCGAAGCCGCTGCTGCACGCCGGAAATGAGGCTTCATTCCCCGCAGGTCTGTCTAAGCAGCCCGCTGTTTCCAGCCCCGGGTCAAATGTGGAGCAAGGGCGCCACCCGGTGGACAAATAAAAAAATTACAATTCTAAGGCCTCTTGTCCAAAACAAAAACGAAACCTAAGCCGTCACCCAGATGTTAACGGTAAAAATTCTGCAGTGAAAAAAATAGCGTTTATAATGGGTTTCAATGGGGCGATTTATGGCTCTAGGATCTCATGTGGATGGCGGTAGCTTAGCTTAGCTTAGCCACTTTAAGCTAATCGAATAAACGGAGACGGCAATTCTAAAGAAAAAAGAAAAAAAAAAAAAAAAAAAAAGGGTTGGAAGGTTTGGCTATATTCTATTCAACACAGTGAAAATGGCCTAATATTAAAAAACGCTGTGGATGATAAATGGCCGTAGGTACTACCAAGGGTTAACAGCTATAGTTAATGTGGTTGTGTCTGCAAAACTCCTTTGAATAATGTTTCACACACTTTTTTTGCGCTGAGATACTTTAAGTTAATGAGGTTGAAACCAAAATGAGCAGACAAACTGTCAGCTGGCACTTTATCATATTAGTGAAAGTTTACACTGGAATATCAGCTTACAAGTATAAACGTAAACATACATTTGAGTATTTCTTGCTCAGAATTGGGCTGCTATCTTTTATTGTCTGACTTGCACAAATACAAAACATACAAAGGAACAAACTATCAGTCATTGCAAATGCAGTAAAAATTGTGTTGTAGTCCTTCCCATTTGCACAGAGTGAACATTGGTACAGAAACTTCTTCAATAATGAAATCATGACACCTTAGTGACATTCGGGACTCTTGAAATCCAGAAAAACAATCACTTTTATAAAGACACTTCTCTGGGTCGATAATATTAGTGCTATAAGTGGAAACAGTTTCCTGAGAAAAGTGAAAACGACAAATAGGAGGAATGCTGAAGTGTTAGCTGGAATAAGAAGGTACTCTGCTGTGTAATCCTACTGCTCTAAACCATGAGGAGACTGTGCACTTGCTGCAACTGCTGCTTTGATAGGACGAGACGGTGGACTTGTTCCTGTCCACGGGTGCATGGAATCGCAACACGGCCAATGAATACAGTGTCTCCCTGCTTCTCTTCCTTGGCCTAGGAAACAAAAAATATGCACATGATATATATTTTCCACTGCTGTATAACATGAATCATTTATATTCTTTTATACTACTATAGTAATACCTTAGTAAAAGAGGTGACTGGGAATGTGGCAAAGTCAGAAGAAGCCTTTGCTCCAGGCTGATATGAGACCACATGTTCGGCTACCTCACCCTGAAACAGGAGACTTGGTCAGACTGCTTGTTTTTGCACTGCTGTCAGATAACAAGACAACATAAGGATTGTGTAATAGAAACTATTTTTTGAAGCGGCACCTTGAGTTTATCCAGAGCATCACTGAGGTTCTGCAGACGAGCTGTCTGCTCCAGGAGCTGAGCGCTTGCACTAACTGTAAGAAATGGAGGAGTTATAAAATAATTGCTCAATGCATTTAGCAAACTCACAAAAGCCTTCTTCAGAATATGAAAATACTTAAAACCTCTGTGTCCACATACCTGCCGTCTTTCCAGTGATGTCCACCACTTTAACCTCGGCACTCAGCTTGAGCAAGGTTGCCAGCAGCTGGTCAGTCCTTCTGTATATCCCTGTGTTTAGTCCCTCTGGAGGCATGGAGCTTTCTTTAGACACTTGTGGGAGTTTAGGAGGGCGGAGCGGCGGCAGGGAGGCTAGCTGGGCTCTCATTTTCTCTGCCTGTAAGTTTATGTAGTTTATTATTATAGTTTTGTTTTGATATAAATACACACACACAGTCATAAAAAGTATCTGCCCTATTTTTTTTAATTCCTTTTTTTGCATATTTGTTAAAAATGTTTCAGATTATCAAACAAGGTAATATTAGACAAAGAAATTGGGTTGTTTTTTTGTTTTTGTTTTTTAAAAACATAAAAAATGTAATTTAAAAACATTTTGTTTATACTCTGGTTATTTTTGTCTTTTATTACCATTTACTTGATGATCTGAAACATTTAAGCGTGACAAATATACAAAAAAATGATGAAATCGAGACGGCTTCTGTAAATTCACACACATACACACGCTTGAATCTAGCATACCTTGAGTCTGTTGTTTTCATTCTGAAGGTGTTTAATACCCAGCCTCTGGGCCTCAATCTGCTGCCTGAGGAGAGGAGAGTCCACCACCTGCATTGGCCCTCCCATAGAGGGAGGCAGACCTGATGGGGAAAAATAAAATGATTGTGGAAACAACGACACCTTGTGGTTCTCCTTAGATGGTGCCGATTCGCCTCACTTTCATTTAGTTAAAATCTGACTAAAGTCTGGTAGGAAAAGTTTCACTGTAATAGAACATACTCAATTTTTTGCAAGACTTCTTATAAAATCCAGTTAATTGCAATTGCTTTTCTCTGGATAGAACAATTACATGTGACATTAATATAAACCACCATCAAATATAAAACACCATCAATTCAGCTGCTGAGAAGAAATGAGCATAAATAAGAAGTGGGAACTTCACCTCCTGCTGATCCCTGAACGATGGAGGCAATTCCTGAGGCAGGTGGACCTCTCAGGCCTTCAATGGTCATCTTTGACTGGTTACTGAGTCGTTGTTTCAGCTCTGCCTTCTCAGCCTCCAGCTGGTCAATATCAGCCTGCAGAGCATCCATTGTCTCCTCAAACTCCCTGGAGAAGAGTAACGGGGAGGGTCAAATGAGGAAAACACCGCCATAATAAAGAAAATGGAGAGGAAAATTTCATTGTTTATTAATCCTACTTTTCTTTCTTCTTCAACAGGGCAAGGTTCTCATCTAGTTTGGTCTGAATCTTCTCCACACGTTCATCAGCATCTTTGGTGGAGGTGTCCAGCTTCTTCTCCAAGAGGCTGAGGCGGACATGGGCCTCACTCAGCTCCTCACCCTGAGATAAAAAGGAGATACAGTGCCATGCTTGTTATACCTGTCGGTCCAGTTTTCATCTTTCCAGTCCCTTTCACTTCGAAGTGGCAGGTCCTTTTGCACAACCTTTCTTCAGCATGTTACCTTAATCTTGAGAGACTTCTTGAGCTCCTTGATGACCGTTTCTCTGTCTTCTAGTTTGACTCCCAGACCTTCGGCGTCAGTCATTTCTGCCCTGACTGTGGCTGCTCTCATTTCCACTGGAAGAGTCTAATTGGTGAAGTGAGAATTAGTCTGAAAAGTTCCAAACTGGGGACTTCATGTGAAATGAGTACTGTGAAACTGTTCAACCACACAAATACCTTTCCCTGTGGTTTTTCAGCATCATACTCTCCTTCCTGCATGGCTGTAGCCATCTTGTTCATGGTGGTGATGACAGAGCTGCAAGACTGCCGCAGTAACTCTGGGCCATTTACACCATGGGAGCCATATACCTTAGAGAACAGAAAGCAGATGGTGATAATAGCAAGAGATTAAATCAACAGTGCTTAATACACAACCTATGTTGTGCAAAATGCTCAGAACACAAGATCAAACATCTGATGTGCTAAGCGTGCCAATTAACTAGAACTATAAGTCCTTACATTTCCCCCCCCCAAAAAAAGAGGAGGTTTTGCCTTTTAAAGAGGACTGAGCAGCTGTTAAATGTGAAAGTACCTGCTCCACAACCTTGCAGGCAATATCCTCCAGTTTAAGAGCATTGAGACCTTCCTGTTCTCCCAGCGAAGGAACCATCTGAGCTCCAGCTGCAGCTACCTCTTGAAGTACCGCAACCACACGAGTCAACTGACGCCTGCACTCGGTCAGCGTCTCTGAAACCTGCCATATGAGGAGAGACATGTCAGGCGTACAGCTGTAATTATACAGATCCCAATCAGCAATGGTGCGTTAGTTTGTATGCCATGTTTCCATACCTCTGGTCCAAAACGGAGAGCAGCGGGGACTCCAGCTACATCTGTTCCGGGCATGCGACGGCGGATCTTCTTACAAAACTGTCTGATATCAGAACACGAGGTGTCCAGGTCCTTCAGAAGAACTGCTAAACCAGAGCTCTCCTGTCCTGATGACAGGAAGGCGCGCAGACGAGCTACCTCCACTACCATACAGTCCAAGGCACTCTGAGTAAACTGGAGGTGAAAAGGCGGCATGTGTCATTTAAAAGGAAAACCCGACACTTCTTTTTCCTTACAGATTTATACATTTTGGACATATTAAAAAAACATTTTTTATAATAGTGTTATTTCTGGTTTATAGCCCTGCATTACAAGTGAAACCGTATAAATCTTTTTAACTTTGCTAAACATGCTTGATGTACCTTAATGTGATCAGCCAGCTGCACTGTGCAGTCTTCAGTGTGATCTGCCAGATGGACACTATACAGTTGCTGGAAGACAATATAACAGATACTTGATATAATGAACATGTTATAAACTCACTGACATCTACAGTTACACAGTTTATACGACAACTGAAATTTCCAGTTGTGACGTTTTAATGTAAAACACATCCCTGCGTTACCTGATAGTACTTGATGGCCTTAGTGAGAGGTTCCACCTGAACGGTCTCATCCAGCTGATCTTTATGAAGCAGGTCTATGAAATAATCCAGAGAGCGTTCATGGAAACTCATTTCAGAGTAAAGGGTTCCCATGCGCTTAAAAACGTCCACGCTGCAGGTGTTCAGAGCCCTAAACGAGTGCAGGGAAAAAGGAAAAGAGTAAAACACATCGACCCAGTGATGAAGGTATGTTCACCTATTTTATTCCTGCATCTTTATTGGTAAAGCTGCGATATTTACTGTTCATATTTATGCAGGGTGGCCTGCAGCAGGCTGAGGGAGTAAACCAGTCCTGAAGCGAAACTGCGCTGTTCTCCCGGAGGACCTCTCAGCCCTGTTCCCTGCACCGGGTTCCCGTTCAAGTCAAACTTCTCCTGTGCCTGTTTACTGATGAGTTCAGCCTTCGGACGAGGAGATATCGACCACATACAGACACAGCCGAGTAAGGATTTGGGAAAGCTCTTTGAAAAACGTACTACAACCAGGTAATTCTAAAATCGAGCACAAGAATTCAAACCTGTCATGTGTCTGCCTCATACCTTGCAGATGAGCCTGGGAATAAGCAGGAGAACCAGAATGCAGTCATGGTCCCCACCATGGCGAAGGAAGGAGTCAGGCATGAAGGAGGTGAGGAGGGACACCTGTCTGTTCGACTGAGCTACTTCCATTTTCCTCAGCTCCATCTCAATGGCCTGGAGACAAAGAGTGAGGTTAGTTGTTTAAATAAAGAAAACCAACAGCACTGGCACCGAGGTTGTATGTCACCATGGAGCTCTCTTACCTTGGCGTAAGCCTTGGTCTCTGCAAACTTGATCTTAAAGTCAAACAGCTCAGCAGGTGGCTGCTGAACTTGTTCTGCATTTGCATTCTGCTGACTGATCAGCTCCCTGTTGGCCTCCTAATGCACAAAACAAACCTTTTACAGCATCAGGACAATAGAACTGCAGGCCTGCAGAATTACCCCTCCATCCACCTACCTGAAGTGAGCCAGTGAGTTCTCTGTATTTGTTGATGGTCTGCTGGTAATCAGCTACAGTCTCCTGGGCAGCTTCCACCCTTTTGTCTGCCTCTCTGACCTTTGCCCCACTCAGATCGAGCTGTTCCCTCAGCTCCATCTCTGTTTCTCTGGCATTCTCCTGGAGCTCATCATTCATCTCATTGATGGCTTCCTGTTAATGCAAAAAGAAAAAGAAAAAAAAAAAAGTGGTAGGTCTGCTATAAATATCTCATTCAAACCTTTTCCTCACACCTTTGTCCTGGATGTGTCATGTTGGAGATTTAAGGAGTGTCAGTTGTATTCTATTAGATCTATTATAAATACATCAGCACTGACCAGATCAGTCACGGTTTCTCTCAGCTCTCTGACTTTCTCCTCAAGGTCGAGGTTCCTCTCCGTCAGGGTCTCCACCATCTCCTCTGAGCCCAGAGCAGCATCCACCTGGTACACACACACACACAGGTCTTTAGTTTCCACAAATAAGTCTCACAATTTCTCTCACAATTTTTCAGATTAAGGACACGCATCTTTGCTGTCAATGACTAGTCTCAATAAATATTTTTTACCATGTATTATGAGCTACTGTGAACCTAAATAAACCATTGCCTTTCTGTATTTATGTATACATCCTTTACCTGTTCCTTCAGTTCATCGATTGTGGCCTCTGCCTGCTTGACCTCTTCCTGCAGTTTTTCTTTCTGAGTCCTCAGAGTCTCCAGCTCCACGTTCTTCTTCTCCGTCTGCTTCTGAAGCTTCACGTGTTCCTGTTTCTCCGAAGCAGACAGATCTCTCATCCTGAGGAGGAACCAGAAAGAAGGATTTTATTTGTTTTTTTAGGACTTGTCTTCTCTTACTGCTTTTTTACGAGTTAAGACAGGTTAATGTGATTTCTTTTTTTTTAATTTATCTGTACGCAGTGTAACAAAGAGCAGGCAAATACCTTCATTTAAAAAGGTATTTGCTACTGACCTGACCAGCGCCTCCTTGAGTCTGCTGTTCTGCTCCTCCAGCTGCTTGACCTGGTAACTGGAGGCAGCTCCATCTGAGCCTGCAGCAGGAAACAGTGCACAGAAAGGACAGCACTTGATGAGAAGTGAGCAGAAATGAGATGGATACAAAATACATAAGAAGACCTTGTGGATGACTTGAATAGCAGTGGTTATTATAAACATGCTGCTTTTTTTTTCCCCAAACGCACCTTTCTCTGAAATCTCATGCCTAAGGATCTCCAGGTCCATTGACAGCTCCTCCACTTTCTCTTTCAGGCTATCCACCTCAACCTGGAGCGATTCTGCTCTCTCTTCTGCCATCTCTTTGTCCAGCGTGGCCATCTCTATGGCATCTGCCGTGTCAGACATCTCCTCCATGTAGCGCTCCTTGGCCTCCTGTGCCTCCCTGGCTTCCTGTGAAGTAAGAAGGTATAAATAAAGCATTAAACTGGCAAGCCTGATGAGTTGAGAGGTTGTTCTTTCATTCCCAAAACCTTGAGAAAAAAAAAAGACATCACACTGTAGCACCGATGACTATTTAAGTTCATCCATTCCAGTCTACCTTCTTGGCCTCTTTGAGTTGTTTCTGCAGCTCGGCCTGCTGCTCCTGCATCTTGTTCTTCCACTCCTGAAGCTGCTCCAACTGGATCTTGTGTTTCTCCAGTTCCTTAAGCTTGGCTTTGTCTTCTGTTCGCTTCATCTTCAAAGTCTCCAGTTTCTCCTCCAGGTCCTTGACTTGAGCTCGCAGTGATTCCTCCTCCTATGACGTGATTAGAGGCAAGACGGGACCAACAAAATGAATCCATTAACTGAACCTCATCTACTTCCCTAGACTCTACTTTTGAAAAGGGGACCGAAAAAAGCAAAACATTAATCAAGTCCCACCACTAAAATCCCAGACGCATGATGTATAACATATACGATGTTACTCCAAATTCCTTTGCAAAGAATTTTTCATTTTATTTTATTGAAGGGAAAGGGAGGGAGAAAGAGAGAGATTCCTACAGTTCAACCATTTCCCGTAGAGACAGTGATGTAAGGATGTTTCTTTAAGTGCCTCAAAGTAAACCATGCGTCATCCCCAGAAAATTCCCCGTGAGGACATTTGAAAACCATGGATAAGTATCGAGAAGGTCTGCTGAGGATAAGTTTTCCCCCCCGATGTTGTTAGTAAACACATGCCAGGCATCATCAGCATGCATGTAGCCATTAAGAAACTCTACCTGCTTGGATATGGCAGGTTCCACCTGGTTATAATAAGATGGATGAAATATAACAAAAATCAATTTAATCATAAATAAGAAATAAAATTTAAAAAATTAAAAATGGAGATGAGATGAGCTGACAGAACTGAGAGGATTGAACATGAACCTCAGTAAAGTTCTTTCCTTTCTCTAAGAAGAGCCTCTTCTTTAGGTTAATGGCCTACCTTGCTCGGAGTAGCTGGAACAGAAGCAGCTGCTGCTGCTGCAGGTGACCCGCTGGGCTGAGGTATCACAGGGGCGCCCAGAGCACCCTGCTGGGAGGACAGGCCCGCCTCACTGACATCACCAGACAGAGAGGATGCGAGACTCTCACGAGACGCCTGTTGACGAAAGCAGATTATGAACGGACTGTGACGAGCGGGAGAAGTTTAAAAATAAAACAGGCAAAAACAGAAGAAGAGGTGTGCTGTAAAGCATCGGCAAACAATCCAACTATCAAAACAGGAGTTTGGACCACAGTGAACAAGAACCTTCAATAAACCCAGTGGACGTTGGAAGATTCATCTGTGAAATGAATGTGATACAATGATTACCAAATATAATCACCTCCCAGTGTCCCTTACATGAGACACCACCCTGCAAGTATACACCTGTGCCATAATGTCAGTAATGTGCTTCACCCCGCTCCCTGTGAGGTGTCAGCTGAAGCTCTATGACACGACGGAGCGTACCCTGAGCGACAGGCTGGAGCGGCTGGAGGGACGGACCAGTAGGGAGGGGAGGGAGGTAGCTGATGTGAGACGTGGTGTTTTCCACTGCCACGGTGTGATCATAGAAACTGTGTCAGAGCAGTTACTTAAACTAAATGCAGGTTAGACTGAAGATGAATAACGAAAGCTTTTAGTACTACCCCTTAATGTTATCATACACAACCAGGTTAGTGATATTAACATCCTGTTTTTAGTCTGCCCCTCCTGAGTCAACGAAAGATCACACACCTCAAGTAACTATTACTCATACAATTCTTTCAATGTTAAGTATTTCATAAGGAGAAATCTGCTTCTTATGGTCCCAGAGTCTACTGTTCAAACATTAAAATAATCAAACTTTTCAGAATTAACTCATGTATTTGCATTCCATTTGTCCTCTCCACTCTGCTGTAGGCGAGCTCACCTTTGCCGAGCGGCGGGCAGAGGACTGGAGGAGATGCGTGCACGCACACACGCGCACACACACACACACACACATATACACACATCCAGTGGTAAGGCAAGATAAGAGATTAGAAGCACGTAAGAAGCATTTGCTGTTAGTTTTGTATTCACAGATCATTACTTTAATACAGCATATGGTCAAAAGCACTGGGCCATGAATCTTTGAATTCAGGTGTATTAACTCAAGTCCCCAGCCATGCAGCCTGCCTTTACAAGCATTTATGAAGGAATGGGTCGTTCTAAAGCACTTGCTGAATTTTAGCGTATACTGTAACAGGGTGCCACCACTGCAACAAGTCAGTCTGTGAAATTTCTTCCCTCGAAAATCTGCAAAAACTGGAAATGTTCTGAAATTAACTTCAGCAACTCAGTCATAGCTTGGCACACCACCAAAGTTAAGGAGCAGGCGAGCCAAGTGCTGAGACACACAGTGCATAAAAGCCACAAACTATCTACCGACTCTAAAACTGCAAGGTTCCAAACTTTCTCTGGCATCAACATCAAACTGGGTTTCCACAGTTTCCATGGTCGAGCAGCTGCTGTCGGTGTAATGTGTAGGTGGCCCAGTACTTTTGTCCACATAGTGTAGCTGCATGCACCATTTAAAATCATCAAGAGCAAAGTTAATCTTGAGAGATCACAGGGACACAAAAAAACTGAGATCATGCAACAATGTAAAACTGAAAAAAAAGAATTCATTGAATTATGACACAAAGAGAACTGACATGAACAGCATCAGGAGAACCTGAAACTGTCACCGTGTTGTCGTCTACGCATGTACACGAAATGCCTTCACCAGAATAAAAAAAAAAAAAAAAGCTTAATGAAAGTAAAGTGGGGAAACCAAAAGAGAATGCACTGAAAATGGCACCTATCACAAGTTATGTCTTTATGACCCATGCAAATGTCAACAGATAAAGAGCTTAAGTGCAAAAAGATGAACTGCTGCATTAGCACGAGTATAACGCAGACCAAGCAAACGTGCTGAATTTAAATATAGCTCTACCTTTTTAATGCTCGCTGGTTGCTGAAAGAGGTATCCAGAAAAACAAAACATGAGAATTCAGCCCAGCAGCTGAGAGCCGAAACAAACAACATGGCATCATAAAGGAGGAAAAAAACCAAAACTAAAAAACAACAACAAACGGCTGGTCTGCAACGAATGTCACAACTAGTGGGGTCAAACTGATCACATTTTAATAACAACTCTCACAATTAAAATTTTAAATTTAGGGGTTATTTGGATGTTTGTTTAATCCAAAGTACATGCACCAATATTAAAAACCAAGTAACCGACTTGTCGCATTTTTACTTAATTGACAAATTAAAAAAAGTGAGATCAAAAATGTGTTTGCCTACCTGTTTGCTTGTTTTGGGAGTTTCAGGGATGTCTAGAAAAAAATAATTAAATAATTTATTGCACACTCTTGTTATCAATACTTTGCATTATATTTTAGAAACGTGAGTATCAGTTGTGGTCCTTGCTCACCTTTTTGCTTAAGTGTCTTTGCTGTTCCAGACTCAGGGGTATCTGGTGAGGTGGCACTGGAGCCATCTTCTACCACCTGGATCTGTACAATGGAACAAAAGTGTGTAATCAGGACAACATTCGAAAAAACACAAACAAATTACAAAGCTTGATTTTGAATAATGAACAAATACGGACAGAAAACAGAAGAAAAGTTGAGAATAAAAGATGTCAGTCTGCCACATTTGTACATTTATTATGTCATCTGCCTGTTTGGATCTTTACAATTCAGTGCTGATGCCATAACACCATCATCAGTTCCTCTTGTGCCCACTAACCTGGGACTGCCTGACGAATATGCCGTGATTTTCCTCACAGGTGAAGTAGCGTTTGCCCTGCACGGTGCCATCGTTCTTGCCTTTCGGCTCATCCAGTATGACACCCACCCATTTCCCAGAAGCAAAGAGGGTAGCGCCAATGTAGGCAACAGTGCCGCGCTGACCCTTTCCTGTCACCTCGACTATAGAGCCAATCTGGGAGACAAAAAGTGGATAAAAATTCTTTGAGTTATAAGCCATGTTATTCCTTCCTTTGTTATGTCTGCATAGAAAAAGGACCCACCTTTGGAGGTTTACTACTCTCCACTGTTCCTGTGCTGCTCATTCTGCTGATCAGTGGGCTGGTCAGCTGAAGATACAGGTAAAGAGAAAGAGGTGAAAGGGTGGATAAACAATAATAAATAAGGAGTACAATGGGGGGAAGGAAAGAGACAATAAATAAGGAAGCCAAAGTTATGAAACACTAGAGAATTTATTGTTTATATTTAAGAATTCCAAAGTACCATCATTCTCCTCGCTTTAGCCTTTAACATCAAGTCTTAGGAATCGAAAATATTCAATGACAAAACAGCCCTGAGGCTGCACAGCAAAGAAGCATACTTGCAGCCAGTCATATGGTGCGGACTACAATAAACAAGCAAGTATCTCTGCCTTGCTCAGACAAAGGCACACATTGAAGACAAACTGGGACTGTGGTAAGAGTCTAATCCTTTTATAGAGATGTACAAGCATGTGAATCCATGCTATCTTAGTTTGAACCACAGGGCAGGATAAATCAGAAGAGGTTTAATATTTCTGGGACAGAGGATTATACTCACTAAAACAAGACGGCGAATGAAAATAATTCACCTACCGATTCATTGGTTTTAGACAGACAGACCTTTTAAAAATCTACTTATGTGGTAAATATTAAGACAATAATGTTATTCTCATCGACAGGTCTGTCTATACTTTTTTATAAATTACTAAAAATACATATCAACTCTGATGAAGCCAATAGATGTGGATGGATCGCACATCGACATTATGGTGAGTCTCTCAAATCCTTACTCCTTAGCATTATAGTGCAATAATTCACTGTTACTTTTCAAATTGGTTAATCAAAAATTATCACTGTCGTATTAATTTCAGCATTATTTGCTGTTAAGTACTCATGTTACTCACCCTGGGAGTGTAAGAGTGACGTCTGTTCAAAGCCATAATTAAAGGTTAATACGGTTTCACTGCAGCCGAAAGAAGACTCAACTTTTTCTCTACTTCCCCATGCTCTCCTCTTTTTCAGAGAGAGGGGAGGATAACACAAGAGTGCGATTACAGGGAGGGATCACAAAACGTCACAGCTGATTTGAACTGAGAGATGGAGGGTAATATTTAATCAGCTGAGACTTTGATGTTGGTTACTTTAAGGACCCATTCAAACAGCTATGAGATCAACTCTTCATTAATCTGATTTACTGCAGCTAAATGTACATGACATTCAAGTGAGACGTATGAAAACACACAAAAAGGTCGGTTTTATTACTTTTAGCCATTATTCCCATTCATTTCACATAATATCAACCCATGGTATTTGCAAGACTAGTACATGCTAACAATAAACAAGTTAAAGATTGGGGTGGGTCACAGGTGACACACACAGGCTAACGATTACTTCCGGTCGAACTGTTGCTCAGAGGGTCGAATACTAAATAAGCTACTTTACAGGTTTATTTAAACTAAGAAGCAACAAGTCTGATACGCACTTGCAAAAAGTAAATGCATCCAAAGAAAGTCAAAGGCTTGAGCCAAAACAATAATGACAAAGTACTCAATGACTCAATGGGGACAAATGTCCCGACACACAATGATGCTAATTCTACTTTAATGTTGACTCTTTACACCAAACCACTTTTAAATGCTATCTATGTACCACGTCGTAACAAATTATTTAGAACAGCTTTACAAAGCCCTATACTCTGACTAGCCAAAACGGTTTGAAACATTAGCAACAGGCTAAAGTCCGAGAGAAAGGCGCTGTTAAACAGCTAACATGACACAGGTGTATTTTGTAATGCAACTCACCTGATATATGCAGATTCCTGTCTTTAAATTAAGCCTTTTGATGTATTCATGCAAATAATAATCCTCTGGTGTTTTTGGATAAATAGTTTACGGATCCGGCGAGCTTTTCCGTTTTTGACAGGTCACTTCCGGCAACCTGACAGACTAAAAGAAGAAGAAATGGGAGAAATAGCGCCCCTCGTGGCTGGTAAATTCTGTTTGCAATGAAAACACCCAGTTTATGCGGTTACGAAAAAACACGGTACAATACAAGAATGGGATTTGCTGTTGGTTTACTGAGATTTCAATTAAAAAATGTGGCGGTTAAAAACCACATCATCACATTTTACAGGGGAGGCAAATAAGTAGTCAGATTGTTTTACAGTTTGGTTTGACAATTAATACACTAGTCTAATTGTGCTATATTAGTAATAAGTTAAAATTAAAAGAAAGGATACATTAAATTGGCCGGGGGAGAGAACTCTCTTCTGCTCTTGTTATTATTATTTTTTTTTATTTTGGGTTGATCACTTATTACACATATCTGTGTTACAGTAACACGAAGGCCCTTCATGCGTTATTACGCACGCACACACACAACCGTTTTGGTGTGGATGTATCGGGTCCCTGGATGCGTATTGACGTGTAATTATCCAGAGGCCTATGCGCAGCCGACCAATCAGGTGGCGGAGGAGAGGCTGTGCCTGCCGGCCGGCACACACCGGGAACGAAGCCAACCGCCGTGGCGGTGACAGCGCCACAGCGACTGGACCAGGTCCCGACTTCACCACCTCGTCTGTGCAGAGCAAGGTAGACTGTTCTGGTAGCTTTTAGAATAACTTTCGTGGGGCTTAAAAAGTTTAACTCCTGATAAAGCTTGGCCGGTGCTGTTTGTTTTGTTTTTTTGGGGTGGCTACTCCCGGATTTGATGGTTGAAAAGTTTTCAATCGGGCTTGCAAACCTTCTTTCCGGCAGCGACTTTCAAAATTAAAGCTATTGTTAGTCATTTGCCTTGGGAAAGGTAACCGGTGTATCGCGGTTGTCTTATTATGAAGGCGAGATTTATGTAGTTCCGGTAATTTCACGTCGCTTTTTAACTAACTCGACGTAGCCGCTGTCCCGGCTTTGGCAGGAGGATTTAACTCGATTTTGCGCGCAGTATGGTCGCGTAAGCGGGCTATTTACCGGGTCCGGTATGCTCTGTTGGTGTGATTGTATTTTTTCAGAGCCACTTAAGCACAACTTTTGCTCATGAAACTCATAAAGGCAGAAAAAGTTAAAGCAAATAGTTTTGTCCCGATGGAGGGTGTGGAGTTAAAGTGTGACACGTGACGTCATTCATCCCTCTCCCGTCTGCTGTCTGCGCTGCTCAGAGTGGCCATATCAACAAGTGGCCTAAAGCCATCTCATTCTGAAATAGTCTGATACTTTAACTTCATCCTGCTCCAGTTCCACCACCTTCTTCATCACGGTACTACCTGAACGGATAAATATATTTAGAAATACTTTAATTTGAATAATTGATTTTTCGGGGACCAATTTCGAAAGAAGATCAGATATCGTGTGTTTCCCAAAGTGCAAAGTTGACGCTTTCCGAGTGTGCCCGATCTCGCGTATTCCTAAATTGTAGTCATTGTAATTTTTTAAGGGGCAAGTTGAGGATTTCCACTTGTTTACACTCCAGTGTGTCCGGTGAGACCCCTAATTCTGCTTTCAGGGTGTGTCTCCATGTCGGTCAGAAGCGAGAGTTGATACCAAATGCTTGTTGAAACCTAAAGTTTTCGTTTTACTTTTGCCTAAAGTTCGAAAGGGAGCAGCTCTGTATGTTTCAATTCCGCTGCAGGGCGCTTTAGTTTGGAAACCGAAAGCATTTTTGTGCAGAGATGGAATGTAACAGCCTTTTTCAAAATAAAAACACAAACAAGAGGAGCTCTTTGCTGTATTTACTGTATTTTTCAAAAGCAGGTTTTTATATACATTTGCTTGCTTTGGTCATGGATGGTTTTTATGCCTAAAAGAAAAAGCAAATACTCTACTGATACTATGGCTTCAGAATTCAATTGCAGTTTTAGTCTGCAACAGAGATTTAGATTGATCTGAATACACTGTTTGTTTCTTGAAATCTGATCAACACTTCATGAAAACTTGCCTAACCAGTCCTTCATTGACCTACAGCGTAAACCCAGCCTGTGTGGACATTAGTATGGGTTTGCGTCATTATCAGAGTAAAAGATTTCAGAACTGAAGTGTTTAAAAAGTTGCGTTTTGGGTTTGTTTTTGTGTTTTTTTCTTCAGATGGCTGATGCGGAGGTGGCAAAAAAAATGCTGAGGGGCATCCTGCAGTCCAACAAAGGTGGAGTGTCATTGTCACACCTGCAGTTAGAGTATAAGGAGCTGACTGGGGAGCACATACCACATAAGCAGATGGGACACAGCAACCTGGATGCTCTTCTAGCCAGCATGCCATCTTTAGTCCGCATGGAGCGCAGCCGCTCGGGAGAGGTGTGTGCCGATGTGCTTCACATAAGCGGCGATGGATGATATATATTTTTCTGCTTTCTTTCTTTAAACACGTCATCGGTAGATTGTTACATTGTGTGATGTGCATTACGCCTGCAGGGTTTAACCATGTTTACATTACACTAGAGCACGACTGCATGCTTGTTGCATTCTCTATTTCCAGGTGGTTTGTTTTGCCTCAGGGGCCAAGGAGACAGGTCATCTAGCCAAGGTGGTGGCTCGTCAGCGCACATCCAAGAAGACGGGTCGACCTCACCTTGTCAACACCCAGATGAGGGTCAAACCAGCTGCCCCGCTTGTCCTCAATGGTAAAAAAAATGTAAAAAAAATTAAAAATTTGGGACCCGTACAGGGATGTCCACGTCAGCATATTCATAATGAATGTGTGTTGATCAGTTAATTAGCTCATTTGTTAGTAAAAGGAGAGGATTAGGTGCTGCTTATACTCTGCCTAGAGGTGGGCCTCCAGGTGCATTGTGGGATGAAGTCAGAGAACGAGTAACATCAGACGTGGTAACAGGAAAGCTAATCAGAAACTTCTTTTTGGAAGAATGAGTGGACATTCGATGAGCAGGTCTGAGCTCCAGCTTCCACAAATACTTTGACTGCTCTGCTGCTGATAAAGAAGGTCCAAACAATCCTTAAATCCAAAGGTTACTGTTTTTCTTCCTTCAACCGTATGACTCTTTGATAAAGAAACAGAAGCATAGATTTGTTAATAGATTATTAGCTTTCAAGTACATCTTTGTTTATGCATGACCATTTTAGACAAACTGGCAAATATTTTCATTCAAAGTTCTGCTATGTTTTTCTATTTTGCTGGTGTTATGTTTAAGTTCCGATGCATTTGACCTCCCTGGGCCAACATAGAAAACAGTAACTGGAGACCGCAGCACGACCCAAATTATTCGGACCATGTGCAGTCAACTCACGATCTCTTTACCCTCTGAAATGCGCACTTCACAGGAAGCGGCGAGGCATCCTCTTGCAGTCAGTTGCCATCTTCATACGTATCTACATCAGAAGAGTCAGGGGTGTGCTCACAGTCAGCAGGCTGCAGGAGAATAAATATGTGAATGATATACAGCTGAACTGATATGTTAGAAATTGCTTTGGACTTTTTGTGGGTCCTGAGGATTGAGACTCAGATGGAGCGCAGGCTTTATTCAGAGATAAATGTATGCATTTCATACAGAAATAAAATCTGCAGTGCTCAACAGATTTGATAAACCACCTGTGATAAAAACAAGAAAACACAAAAATGTTAAAAAACTTGTTTAAAAGTAAAAGTTGCTGAATTCACTGAACTGAATTTCTGTTTGTATACCCATATTTGAACTGGCAGACTGGACTTTTCTGAGAAGTCAGACGTTAATCAATCATAGCATTCAACCACTAAAACTAATTCTTCAGTTAAGATAACTTTAGAAAAAATATATATTTCACTGTTTTTTTTTAGCTTTTTTGTTAATTGGCAAATTTGAACATACATGGATAACTACAATAATTATTTTTTAGCATTAACAATATTTTGATTGAAGAGCTTCTGTATACTTGCAGATGAACCATTAACGAAAGTATTTTGGTAATTATCAGTAAGGCTGATTTAGGGCAATGTAGATACCGTTACTGTGACACATGCGTAAATGTGCCTGACGCTCTGGGTTTTTCGGCAGTGTGTGAAACTAAACCAGAGCTATGCACCAGGGCTGCTGTCACACAACCTGGCTTTACAACTGATGGGCTGATAGAGAAGAGCAGCCACACTGCTGCCTGAAAAGGTCAACTCGAACCTGACCATCATTCATAGTTAGAACTTGCGGTTCATAATGTTGTAAAACACATCACAGACTGAAAACATTTTACATATTTATTAACTCTCAAAGTCTGCTGTTGTCAGTAATTCAAAAAGTTTATAGTTCATATTACATTTCAAAGTTAATTGGCACAGCTCGCCAAATGGCACTAAGAGGAATTTAACTGTTTATATTGCTGCGTTCGATTGAAAGTGTCTGAAGAAGAGAGCATGAGACTGGAATTGTTGCACATGTTAATTTAACTATAACTCTAACATACTTATATTCAGACATTAATGGAACACACTTAACAAGTCTGAGACTTGTAATCGTGCTCACTGACGGGAAGTAAAAGGAAGAAAGAAACATGAATGTTGTTCTCTGTGTGCGCACTGCTGAGAAAGGACAAGGAGACGTGTTTTTATTCTGCTCACTGTAAAAAGTTAAACAAGATGTATCCTCATATGCACTGGCATTTTTCCCTCCCTCTGACTCTCCATCAGGTTCAGTTCAGAGTAAAACTCCAAGTATTTATTGTTTTGCAGTCATTGCAGGAGCATGAATATGTGGAGCTCGGCTAGAAAAAGCGATTGAAGACTGAGTGAATTACATCACAAAACTGAACATGTGTTAGCATAAACAACCTAGAGATTGGACGTTGTTGTATTGTTGTAGAATATCCACCCTAATGTTGCAGTTTTCCTCAAAATCAAAGAAAAAACACTTTTCAGAGATAAACTGAGAGCTCGATTTGGTAAGTGAGCCATTTAGTGGAGCCATCTGCTGTGTAAAAGCCCGATGACGATGACGGAGCAGTTTTGTAGTACCCAAACTTTCACATTTTCACACAACAAAAAGGAGCTTTTCCAGACTCCTCTAGCGCTACAGTGCAGCAGTGCTGCTGCAGCAGCATAGAAACAGAAGTGGTGTTCAGTGTCTATCTCAGTACTGTGACAATGCAAAATGCAAATGCTTTATGTGCTGCAGCCTCACAGTTTGTAGATGAACAGCTGCCCTGTTTAACTGCCCTTCTGTGGAGACCTGCTCATCCTTTAGGTACTAAGGATATCTCACACACTCAGACAAGCAGCTCCACAGTATTCAGGGCTGCACGCGAGCATCAGGTGCACCGAGATCTCAGCCCGTATACATCCTTACTGCGTGTCCGCAAACATTTCTGAACTTTTATTTATCGTTTTGCATTCACACACACACACTTGCACTAAAACATTTACAGTGCACACACCTCTGCTAGACTGTGATGCTGCAGGATATTCTGAGAGCCAGAGGAGGAAGTGGGAGGTGGTAGTGCAGGGAGGAGAAAGAGAGAGAGGGAGACAAAGGAGTAGAGGAGAGAGAAAGAGTGGCAGTGAGACGGTTGGAGGAGAAGAAAGATGGAGGGATGGTGAAATGGTAAGGAAACAAGGAAGGAAGGAGTCAAAAAAGGAGAGAGAGAGGGAGGGAGAGGAGGATGTTGAAATCTGAGGCTAACACGGTCTGAAGCAGCTGAGAGTCAGCTGCAAGCGAGGAGACGCTGATTCACAAATCAAGCTCTCTCTTCCCCACGCACATGCACCCTCTCCTTCTCTCCTCCCCGCTTGGGTTATTATTATTCAGGCAGAGACAGACCAGGGACTGTGTGTCCATGCCGGTGAGGTGATGCAGCGTCTGCTCTTAGTGTTGGTGTGTATGTTTGTGGGTGTTTGTCCTTGACTGTATCTGCATGTGGATTTATGCTTATGCCTGCTGGGTTTCTCTAATGTGTGTGTGTGTGTGTGTGTGTGTGTGTGTGTGTGTGTGTGTGTGTGTGTGTGTGTGTTTGTGTTTGTGTGTATAGTTCAGTGATTTATTAACTGGCTGATTTATTAATTGACTGAGTGCCAGTGGCCAATAGGATGTCCACAGAATAGATTTAGATGCGGGAATTGCCTGCTGATGACTTTTGAAGTCAGTGGCTGATGAAGGAGCTCTTTTCTCTCAATAGAAATTGTGGCGATTCAGTGAGAACAGAGTGAATAAGAAAGCAGGAGAAAGTTCTGGATCTCGCAGAGAAGCAAAGAGATTGAGATGGAGTGGAGATAAAAGAAGAGTCAGTGTGAGGAAGAAATGAAAAGGACAGAGTGTGGGAGTGTAAATGACTAAGGGTTATGCACAGGAGGTATACTGGTGAGGTCATCGCGCAGAAATGTGATGTCAGGACAAATGTGAATGGTGTAACTCTGACTTTCCATCTTTCTGCTGGATAAACAGGGACTGTAATGGATTACAATTACTGGATTTATACTCACATCAGACTAATCCTGACGTTTTTTGTTACATGTACCTCCAGTCTTAAACTAAACATATACGGCATACAGTTGAACTTGTGTTTCACCTTAGCTGTGCCAGTTGAAAGGAATAAACTTTGTTTTCCGTAATCGCTTCAAGCTAAATGAGGCATCAGTTTAATAACTGGTGCACTACAGCCATGTGTCGGTTATCTTAACTGAACATAAAGACTGGAAGCAAGTGGAAACACCTGGACTTGCTCCTTTTAGATTTTAAAAGCACATCAGCTCTGCAGGCCTGAAGGCTTCTTTCAGGCCTGGGTGACATAAATGCCTGTTTTTTGTGACCACGTGGACTTTTTACAGTAGAACGCAACAACTGCAAGGATTTCAGGCACACTGTCCATGTCCTAGAATCAGGTTTAGCTTAGTTAGGTTGTGTGTGTGTTTGTGTTCTTGCACTTGTATTCACTTCAAGTCCATAACTTTATTTTTTTTTTCGTGTTTGCTTTCTCTCTCTCCACAGCCAAACCTCAAAACTCTCTGAGGCAACCGAACCACCGTGGCCGAGGTGGGGGTAGAGGAGGAGGCCCTGGCCGTGGGGCTGGACATGGAGACTTCAGACAGGCAAGAGACTTAAGGGATGGCCCATCAGAGGGCAAGACTGGGGGGCATCCGAACAAGATGTCCAGTCAGAACACATCCAACAGGAAAGGAAACCAACCTCCAGACAAGTGAGTAAAGCAATTTGGATTTGGATGAGAGTGAGTAGATCCAGCGGGAAGGTTGAGAAGAGCGGTGTTTCACTTTTCAGATTGTCAGTTAAGTTTATTTATTTGATTAGATGATATAAAATGCCCTCAATAGCAAAATCCAGTCTTTGGAACTGGACAAAAGAGTGAAAAATTCTTTAGGGTTTCACTATGAAAAGATCTAGTTAGGCTCACATCCTTCAACCCCACCTCCACATATTTGTGGAGGGGTTTTTGTACACTTACATGCATCAGTCATCAAGCAGACTTCCACAGTCCTTTGGAAACCCATGTAGAGTAATGAGCCACAGGCAGCTGTGCTCAGAAAATTCAGATCTCATGCCAGAAAAGTTGTTTTAAAATATTTCAGTCATGGAAGATATAAAAGAGCTCATTTTGTTGTCGTCTTTATTTGCTTTTATAAAGTTATAGGCAACGTAAAAATTCATTGCTACCCTCTCTTTCTGCCTTCTCTCCACCTGTGTGAGCTGAGCTGAATCAAAACGAGCATTCACGAGTCTGCTCGTGAATGGATGTCTGGTTGAACTCTGCTTGGTTTCTGGATGATAACCATCTCCCTGCTGCTGCTGCTTATTCAGCACTGGGCTGATGATACGCTCTCCACATTATTCTGGTTCTCTCTCTGTATTCTGTCTCACTTCATTCTTTCTACCTTTGTTCTTCCTTCTTTTTTATCAATGTATCTAACATTGTTCCATTTGTACTCGTGCTGCTGCTGTCATTTGCTACATCATATTTCATCAACAATGAATCAAATATCACTTCTGCTCAATGACTGTTTCTCCCACTTCCATCCACCCACTATTTAGTTCACCGTCCTGTGAAAACAACTGACATCAGTTCTATATCTGTATCACTGAAGGTGCTGCTGGCCCTCTGTAGCACAATGGGGCAACAGGGTGGGACGCCTGGTGTATTGGCAGGGGACACGAGCCCAGTGCAGGGGGAGCATGAGCCCGTTTTAATCCCTGTTCTATTCTGTGGTAGATTAACTCTTCTAAACCGGCACAGAGTGAATCAGCACATCTCTCTGTATCCCTCTAGATGTTCCACTGTGCAAGCCAGAGTCATCATCATTTATTTATGTGTGTGCGTAGTGTGTGCAGTAGCACTATGGGCTGCCTGGATGTGCAAGCTGTAAATTCAGTAAAAAGACAGGCGCAGTACAACACTGAATTACATTTAAACATCATTTATATGTCATTTGATGAAAAACCAGTGAAGTAAGGAAAACGTTACTTAAGTTGAAGACGGTTCATTAGATTACAATAAAAGGTACAATAAAAGCTCATAACTTTAGAAAACGACTATATTTGTCTCAAATTAAAAACTACTCTTCTTCATTCTTGCCAACGTGCTGAGGCAGGCAAACACTTGGACACCTTTATGTCTGCACACTGCACGACTGAACCTGTTGTACTGCTTTCAGTCATTTTATTGCCCAGCCAATAAAAAAACACTGGTGGAGACCTCCACGTTAATGTTGCTAC
The DNA here is from genome assembly GCF_057382275.1 of Copadichromis virginalis. Taxonomy (NCBI): domain Eukaryota; kingdom Metazoa; phylum Chordata; class Actinopteri; order Cichliformes; family Cichlidae; genus Copadichromis; species Copadichromis virginalis. The sequence continues at coordinate 51,086,262 of NC_140620.1, forward strand.
ATAAAAATAACATCTGTAGTTATTCAGGACGCTTCAATAAAAAGCCTGAATTTACTTTTAATTGTTTATTCCTTCAGTGTGTTTTCACCACCTCCACAGGCCTCAAAAAATAAAGAAAGAGGTCAGTGTAGTGCACATTTCCTGTTATTGTGTTTTGTAATATACAGATTTTATGTGTAGGTAAGACATTCTAATGTCCTTACAGCCATTTGGGGCTCTGAAGCGAATGGTGCTGTTGCTCTGTTTATTGACTGCATGATTACATTAACATGTACCTGAGTGAGGCAAGAGTTCTGACTGATTGGAGAAATGTTTAAACAGAGCTGTGTGATTTGAGTTGACCCTCAGACATGATAAAGATGAGGGGTAGACGAAATTGATGGAAGATCAGTGAAGATTTCAGCAGAGTAAAGAGATGGATATTCTACTCAGTGCACAGATAGAGGTACTCAGCAGATCACTGCATTGGGAAACTAGTGCAATGCAGTTCCTGCTGTGCAGTATCTCAGGATTAACAGGTCATCATTCTGAGAACTTTAGCAAGCTATCTGTTTGGACTTTGAAATGTTACCTGAGTTTTTTTGAAGCTCTGATTGTGCTTTGCCTCAAATAAGATAAAAGACCTTCCAGCTCCAAATCAAATGTAATGTTTTTTTAAAGGATGGCCCAAGAGTCAGACGTTCTAAACAAAGAAGGAAGAAACAGGTAGACGGCCTGTCATCAGTATTTTCTTTTTCTTTGCCTTTTAGAACTTGCAAAAAGCTAATTATCCTTCTTGTTTGTTCTCTTGTGTTCAGGAGGATGACCCTGCCATCACGGTTTCAGAAAGAGGTGCACGCTCACCTTTCCAGAAACTCCCAGCAGACCGCTCGTAAGTAGGACAGGCTTCTTTTCAGCACACTAAAAATACATGTTGTGTATCCTGTCCTCCAAATCGGCAGAAGATAATTCGTTTCTGATTATTAGTAATTTTTGTTTTATATCGTTCTTTCCTTTATTTTGGATTTCCTTTGAGTCAGCACACAAAAATAGAAGTTATGGGGCTTTTTTCACTCTCCTATTTTGTTTTCTCTTTTGCTTCTGTTTCACTTTTAGAGGTGAAGTCACGTCATTCAATCTAATAGTTTAGGTCCAAGGAAATGATTACTTTAGAAGCAGTAGTGGGCTTTATACATGTGTCTGATCTTTTTTTCCTTCTTGTCTGTTTTTCTCTATTTATCTTCCAGCACCCTCAAACTTAAATGAGAGCTTTGGTTCTGGGAAAGCAAAGCCCTACAACCCCCAACTGGTCCAAGGTCACATCAGAGAGATCTTGGCGAAGTACAGTAATGGCTTCTGGGTGTCCAAACTGCCTCAGATGTACAGAGAGCTTTACAAACAAGACCTGCCCACAGAGGCCATTAAAGACCTGGAGACCTGGACGCACATTTGCATAGTATGTGTCGCTTATGATGCTGTAATTATTATTCGTGCTTTGGTAGCTTAATAAGGGTTTCTGTTTCCAAGCAAAGAGAAAGATAATTCTAAAACATCACTGTAGTGCAATGCAAAATGCTTTTGTAATAGGGCTGCTCCGTTTGTCCTTCCAGGTAGAGAAAACCTGCAGCAGCAACCCATCAGAGCGGCTTCTCTACCCTGCCAAGGAACAGACAAACACTTCCTCCTCCTCTTCGCCCATCCTCACCCACCCAAACTCTGCTACAACCACAAACGTGCCCGCAGACAAACCTTTCCAATCCTCTGTCCAACAGAGAGCCCCCAGCACTCGTCCGACTCGCTCTGGCTCTCGGTCTTCTCAGTCTACACCTTCATCCTCCTCTTCACCCAGCCCTCCCTCGTCCCCTGCAACCCTCAGCCCTGACCTGAAGCAGAAGCTGGAGGAACTGTTAGTGAAGTACTCCAGTGGCCTGTGGGCCCATGCGCTACCCAAGCTCTTCCAGGACACCTACAAAGTCAGTAATACTTCAGTATACTTTCATGTACATGCCGGGTGAACCTGATAATATTATTATATCTTATGTGTCTTTAAGACCAAACTGCCAGGACATGTTCTGGTCAGCCTCGATCTCCTCTCTGACATCTGCACCATCGACTACCCGATGCCTGACAACCCCAAGAGGGCCATCCTGTACAGGCGAAGCAGTACTGGAGGTGGAGGAGGAGAGGACGAGAACTGCAACAGGAGGAACTCTTCAGCCAGTGAGGAGGAGCTGAGGGTGAGGAAGGAGCTGGGGAGGAGGCTCAGTAACCAGGCAGTGCCTCCACTACAGATCCCCAAAGAGGAGTACCCCTCTGTGCTGGTGGTGGAGGCGACCAACACGAACGGGGTTTTACTCAGGTAAGACAGAAGTTGTGCGATTGCGTCGTAACAAGGCAGAGAGCATAAATCCCTGACTGTCTCTCCTCCGCTGCAGGTACATCGGTGAGGGTTACTCCCAGGCTCAGGAGTCCATGGAAGATGAAATGAGAGAGTTTTATGGTTTGGACCAAAGCAGCCCAACACCTGTATCATCCCTATCCTCGGGCCAGCTTGTTGCAGTCAGGGCGGAGGAAGAGGAGGAGATTCTGAGGGCACAAGTCTGTGAGGTCATGACTGACAAGGTCAAGGTGAGGGGTCAAACACAGGAAATGACCTGAAGGATTAATTTGAGGACGTATAAGTTCTCCCTCTGATCTTTTCTTTTTTGGCTCTATAGGTGTATTATGTGGATCATGGCTTCTCAGAGGTGATCAGCAAAAACAAAGTGTTTGAACTGCATGAGAAGTTCTTTAAACTGTCTTTCCAGGCAGCCAAGTGTAAACTGGCAGGTGGGTGTACTCGTCATTTAATCATAAAAACACAAGTAATTTGGAAGAAAACTGAACATTACTTAAAGAAATTTGTTGCCACTCCTGTCAAACTTTCTTTTTCCTTTCCTAGTTGGTTCATATGCACAAAAGACTGAGATTTTATTCCCGGGATTTTAAGCAAAGTTGCCTCCACGCACAGCGAAAAGCTGTGGAGATTAGTCCAGTACGTCATTTTGCACATAACTGTTCAAGTTGTGTAAGTAGATGTCGGTAATGCAGCCAATAAACAGTCGACCAGTCAGAAATGTTCAGTGCTGCAGGGCCCAGTCACAGATCTGATCGTTCTATGGAAAAGAGCTTCTCCAAAGGTTTCTAGTACCTGAGAATATATATGTTTTGTGTCTTTGTGTGTGCCTAGGCCTTGAGACATTTTGTCAGGACCCGGCGGTGCTGAAGAAGTTTGAGACGATGGCGAGTGGAAAGATTCTCTTGGCCGAGATCCTGGAGAGAGGGCAGACCCCTCTGGTTGTCCTGTACGACACGTCGCAGGATGATGACATAAACATCAACGCTGCCTGCATGAAAGCTCTGCACGACAAGTCGCTAGCGAGTCCGTTACAGGTACCGAAATGATTGTGCGTGAATACATGTGGGTATGCATGTGGTTTTGTAACACAGCAAAATTGTTTTTATGGATGTCCTCAGGTGAACAGCGCTTATATGAATGTGGCCATCAGTAGCGTTTGTTCTGATGGGACTATCTACTGTCAGCCTCCCTCCAGAGGTCTTACCAAAATGAATGAGACGCTGGAGAAAATAGAGACGTACTTCCACTCACAGGTAAATGCCTGCTTCGTGTGCTGTCTCAGAGCTTTTTTGGAACTGTGATACTTTTATCAGTGTGCAGATTGATTATAATCTTGTAGCCTTGATATGTTCTATCTTCTTATCGTAGTGTAAGAGAAAAGCTAAAACAGCTAACATGACTGATATCTTGTCATTTTTAATTGATATGCAAATATTACAGCTGAGCATATGCAGAAGAACAGACAGCGTGTTGTAGAAAATGCAAAAATATTATTTCATTTAAATTACATTTATTTCAAGTATATTATATAATAGTATCTATTACACACTGTAGCTGTTTATGTTACTATTTTCAGTATAGTGTGTCTCCTTGTGCACTGTTAAATGGCTACACTTGAACGTTACTCTGCAAACAACAGTTGTCAAAACAACTCAACTGAACATTGTGTAGTCGCAGTCGCCTTGGCCCAGCAGTAGGCCCAGGTGAAACAGAATTAGTCGGTTTTCTGCAGACACCTCCAAGATTTCATGGCTATGTTTGAGTAGATTACCTTCAGAAAACTTCATGCTAATTTCAGGCTCTGAGGACTTGAATGAGACTTGTTCCAAATGAGATTTTCATTTTCTAGCTCACACTTCTCTTTCTGTGGCTTTACATGTCATCATTTCTTAGAGCTTATATAAAAATGCATGTATTGCCATTAAATAACTGGATCACATTGGGTCATACATACATGCGTCTTGTGTACAAACTGGAAAATAATCCAACCTTTTATCTCTTCTTCTAATTCTCTTTGAATTAGTAGATCGGAGCTCATCAACGTCATCTTAAAAAGACTTTTGTGAATGTAACAATGCCATGTGTTTTCTCTCAGGCAGTGTTGTGGGCAGATTACGATTAGGTTGCTAATCTGGAGTTAAGACATGGCCAAGCCACTTAGTCTGTTTGCAGCACAGTGCAGCGGATGCTTTTGGAGTTCAGCGGCCTTTAAAGCGTGTAGCGTCATTTTTACGTCAGCGTTTGGGTAAACAGAGCAGAGCTGCCAGCGTGTTGTGTTAAGACGGAAGATTTATTGGATCAGATGAGTTTAGGTCAGAAATACACAGAATGAAACATTAAACATAAGGAAACATTTTAGATCAAAGTCACATTGTAACACTGTAGTCAAATGTAACAATTATGGGTTTTTTTGTTTTTTTATTAAAGATTTTAATTCCATTAATTTTCTTCCAGGTAACATCAGAGTTCCTGGTCTCCCGACCTTTTTGTGGGAAAAGATGTTTGGCTCGCTACAAAGGAAAATGGTTCCGTGTCGAGGTAACTGTTTCCTGCAATAAACAATGTGAATTATTAAACAAGGAACAAAATGACTGTTGCTCAATAGAGGACCATTTATTTCCTTTTGTTAACCTTTGATAAGCAGTCACAACCTGTTAATCCCTGTGTTGCAATCAGTACCAAGTATAGTTATCTGTTTATCTATAACTTTTAATAACGTGACGCTTTCTTGTCTCTTTAGATCACCAACCTTCATGGCAGCAGAGTGTTGGACATCCTGTTCATTGATGTGGGCGTGCAGGCTTCTGTCGAGGTGTTTGAGCTGAGGGAGATTCCTCCCCCATTCCTCCGTGACCTTATGGCTATCCCACCACAGGTCAGGGTCTATGTCTTTAATGTGCAGACAGTGAACACCCGACCAGAGAAATAAGTAATAAGATCATATATGTCATTTATACAGTTAGGATTTAGACGGTATCTGTAGAAATGTGGGCATATTGTTAGATAAGCTGATGCATGCAACCTGTGTTCAGGCTGTGAAGTGCTGTCTAGCAGACCTGGCTGTCAGTGTTGGATCCTGGACTCCAGATGCTGTGCAGTGGCTTCGAGACAAAGTGTTGAACACCACTGACTGTAGTATGAAGGTAAATGGCTTTGTCCCCTTTATAAATGTATTTTTTGGCCTTTTGAGCTGAAGAGGTGGAGACGATGATAAGAAATAGACTTACAAACATTCACACTATCCTTTTTTTTTACATATAGCAATATATTTAGATTGATTTAGAAACTCAAAACAACTGTGAAAAGTATTCTAATATATTCTGTTCTAAAATATTCTACTATGAAGAAACTAAACGCAGCTGTAAATGTGTTAAATGAGTTTTCTGTGCTTTTTCCTCTATGTTTTTCTTCGTGTCCCTCCACACTCACCAAGGTTGCCAAAGTGGATGAAAAGAAGCGCTGCATTCACGTCCACTTATTCACAGACAAGAACTTCCATGACCCGGACCGCAGCCTCAACCGTCAGATGGCCCAGTCCGAGCTGTTAAAGCAGCAACCAGACGTCTTCCTGACCAGCCACAGGTTCTCGATGATGGTTTTTCACCTGTTAACTCTGTGCCCTCCAGCTAATGTCTATTTTTTCTCCTTTCTCAGTTGTAATTCATTTAAACTGAATTTCTAGTTTTATGACTTTCTCAGCTCTGCCAGGATTTCCACACCTACTTCATCCACCAAGACCTCCAGTGCCAGTAACTCCACCAATGGCAGCCCAACATCAGCTAATGTCCCAGTCAAGCCTCACCTCAGGAGGGCTCTGTCAGGGCCCAAAGGCAGTGGAGGCGGTGGAAACACCACCACCACCCCCAGCAGCCCGACAGAAACACCATCATCCCCCACATCCTCTCTCCAGCTGCCACCACCATTAGAGCTGCCCACTATAGGTACCAAGGAAGAGTATATTGTCTAAAGAAAACACTGTTGTTATTTGTCTTGTTTAAACACCCACCACACAGTATATACTGCATTTGAATGCTCTAATCCTCAATGTTCTTATTTCACATTGGACTCTTGTTTTTTCAGGAAACAACATGGATGTATACGTATCATTGGCGTGCCACCCCGGCCACTTTGTGCTACAGCCATGGGGAGACATGTACAGACTGGTAGTGCTGATGGGAGAGATGATTCTCTACTACAACAAAACAGAGGAGAAACCACTAAACGTAGAGAAGAATCAGATTTATGCTGCTAAAGTGGAAAACAGGTGAGTTTACAACTACAAATCTCACAACGCATGCTGTTAAGAACTTGAATTGTAAGTGCGTGTGCTTTCTCTCCATCGATTCTTTAGCTGGCATCGTGTGCTGGTGAAGGGAGTTCTGAACAGCGGCTTGGTGTCTGTTTATGAGTTGGACTATGGTAAGCACGAGCTGGTCAGCTGCACACAGCTCAGGCCTCTGATCAAAGAGTTCAGACAGCTGCCGTTTCAGGGAATCACTGCTCAGCTGGCTGGTGAGTACACGTCACATGACACTCAGTCAACTGGGCTGTACAATTACATCAATCTGCAAGACCTCCGTTTAATTTATTACTTATTATTTATACCTATTTATTTATGCCTGGTTCTCATTTGGACTTGGCTCCTGGTTCTCCGCAGGAGTGAAGCAAAGGCAGTGGTCCGAGGAGGCCTCCATTGTTTTCCGGCACCACGTGGAGAAGAAGCCTATGGTGGCCCAGCTGGAGGCAGTACAGGAAGCCACTACCCCTTGGGAGAGGAAGCTGACTGTCTTCCTAGTTGACACTTCCCAGGAAGAAAAGGACACCTGGGTGCATGACATCATGGCTGAGTTTGCAGATGAGCTGACCAACGAGCTGTAAACAATAGAGGACCACTGAGAAGTCTTACTAGTCAGATCCTGTTGATCAAAGAAGGCGCAGTGTGTCGTGGATAGAAAAAATAGAAGAAGCTTATCTGTCTTTATCGATATACCTACCATCTAGTTGGATTAAAGAAAGGAAGAAAGGGGTTTCCTAAAGAGATGAACAGAGTTTGAGAAGTAAGAAGGGACACTGAGATGTTTGGCAGCATGTAGAGGAACGAAGACGACGTGAAGAAATGAAGGCACCGTAGCTGCTGTAGTGTTAAAGGCTGCACACAGAAGGATGCTGTGATGTGATGTGATTTGAGTTACTGCAGTGTGACCAATGGACAGCATGCCCATTCATGATGACTAAGTACATAATTGATACAAACAGATCTACAGTACAAAAATAAACTGTTAATTAAATCAGTATAACCTCGCAAAGCAGTCAGAATGGTACAGCATGCATTCAGAATATTCGGTATGGGCTTTAATCCAAAGCATCCTAAAGTACCATGACCGGTTTTAGTGTGTGTCATCCTGGGAAAGCCAGAACACCCTCAATCCTGCCAATGTGAGCACCACACAAACTGAACCGAGCAAGTTCTCTCGCGCAAGGAAGACGTACAGTACATGCACCTGTTTACTAAATCTGCTTTTGGGATGGTGCTTCTCATTGTCACGAAGTGTGCAAAAAGTGGAGCAAACATTCCAGTGAAAGTAGGAGAAATGGACGGGAGGTCGTACGAGGGAGAGCAGGAGCTTTTATTTTGAAATTACTTCATGTGCAAAATATAAGTGACTGGTATTCAGTGGAAAGTATCAAATTAATGATGAGCATTTTTTATTTGTCTGTGAAATGCAACACAGAATTTATTGTGGTTTGAAGACGAGTTTTACAGTGTGGATGTGTAAAACTTAGTTTTATTAAAAAATGAAGGATAAATAATGCATCAAAGCTACATTGTGACCAGCTCTAAACAAGAGAAATGTGTATTTTTAGAATCTCAAAAGTCTAACATACGAGAGAAAATGCATGACAAACTCCTGATTATAACTCCTGTGACGTCAGCGCCTCGTCCATCTCTGTGCTTTTTCGGGAATTGGATTTTTCTGGCTCGTGTTTCCGTTTCTCGCCTGGCATTGAGACGTAAATCTCAGCAGATTACTCGTGCTGCATGTTACAGATTCCCTGAGCTACGGTTTAGTTTGACGTTATAGTAAGAACAATAATTACGATATTAATACGCAGATTAAGTTTAATGTAGTGATATATTTATAGAGTTTTAAATGGAGGATAAATTGGGCTTATGATTGGGTTCGGTACCACCGCTAAATGCCGGCCTGATGTGGGATTTGATTCTGAAATGTGAAACTTTTCTTTCTGATGATTTGAATGTGCAATTCTAATTCTGACGCTAGCCGACCTGACATGATCTTATTTATATTTAACTTATATTCTCTGGATAATAATGATCACTATCATTCCTATTTTGTTTAACAATGACCTGGAAACAATAAAACAGATGTTTTTGGAATGAAGTCTGCTGTGACGTGATGCTCGTTGTGATGTGTCCTGACGTTTCAGTGACAGGCATGAGTGAGTTTGATTTCTTTATTAAAATAGCAAAACACTGCAGTCTTATTTACATGCTATATCACAACAAAATGTTCATGGATCTACAAAATGATAACACTCGGCATATTCTGCATTTGATGACATGTGGGAGTGATGCAGAAGTTCGTCACATGCAGCATTATTGCAAGGCTAGGCCACGCTTTATGTAGTAAAAGTCTGTAGCTAGGTTACAAACACAAGTGAGCCTAACTGTGAATACAGCTGTGGACCAAAGCAGTCTGTCCATGGTTGGTCGGTCTGTCGAACGATTAGCGAATAGAGAGCATCATCACAAACTCTGAGCAAAAGGAGAAAGAAGAGAAAACAGAAAACTGAGTGAGTGTGTGGCATCTGACAGAAGAGCAGGGGTTTGTTGGTGTAATGGTGAATGTGGATGAAAAGTTTGAAAAGTGTAAAAACACACACACTTCTAATGAATCAGTTAATGGCCCGAACATGCTGATGTCTTCTCACCTTCAAAATCAATGCTCCCATCTGCATTAATATCCAGCTCCTTTAAGATCTCCTCTAGTTCTCCTTTCTTCAGCTTCTCCCCCAGCAGGGTCTTCAGCGCTTCCTTCAACTCCTCCAGGTTGATTATTCCATCTCCGTCTACATCAAACTGAAAAACAAAGTACTTGAAATGACGTGCGTATCCGATGATACTGTGTGCGCACATTTATTTGGGATTTCTGTCCATTCGCTCTAATTCGATAACTGCGGTAATTGAGTCATCGTTAGCTGACAGACCTGCATGAAGGCCGACTGGAGCTCCTTTAGTCCCAGCATGTCCGCCGTCTCGCCCATCATCCTCGGTCCCATCAGTTCAATGAAGTCTTCAAAGTCCATTAACCCGCCCACTGTGAAGAAGAAAGGGGCTCTTAAGTGAACCAATAAAGGCCAAAACATGGCCAAATATGGAGTTGTTGTTTTTTTTACTTGACTGTTTAATAAAGATTTGAAATCGACTGGTCGATTTCATTAAACATGTTCTCAGTGGACTCACTTCTCATCTTTATCTGTTGCACTATTTCCAGCAGCTCCATTTCAGTGGGCATGTATCCCATAGTCCTCATGCACTCAGCCACGTCCTTGTAGTTCAAGTAGCCATCTTGGTCGTAGTCAAACTCCTTAAAGGCCTCGTGCAGCTCTGTGAGGAATATCATAGGGGTTGCAAAGAGAACATGAAAGTTACTGATAACATTTAGCACCCAAATTCACACAATTTAAGGAAAACTGTTGAAAAATAGTTACAGTATGTAATGAAAAGGTGTGGTCTGGGAACATTTCTCCCTACTTTTGAACATACAATAGATTTATGAAGATGGAAAGAAACAAAAAGTAAATGAAATAAAAAAAAAGAACTGGAAAAAAAAAGCTTAAAATATTAAAACACTAAACAAAAGCTGGGTTTAGGCAGTCATTTTAACATTAACAGTTCATTTAAACTCTAATAATTCACCACTGACAACACAAAACAGGATTTTTAGGCGATCACCTCTGAGGCCCGACACCTCAGTGTAATAAATGTAACGCTGATGTAGGTGTGAGTGAGACTCACCGTCTAATTCAGCCTGAGCCAGTTCTCTGTCCTGCACACAGCAAAAACAAAGTCAAATACTCCACAACAGAATAAAATCGACACCATTTCATTTTTGCAAATGAGTGTGATGCTCATGACATCAAAGATTGCTAACTTGTGTGTAATTATCATTTATAAACATATCAAAAAACAAAAGGTCTCGTTCTGACGGAGCTCTTCTTTTGGATCATCCTAATGAATTGTGACGCTAAGCTTGTGCTAACGGGCGACTAACACGTCAGACACACCAGGCTTAGTGGAAAAAAAGCTCCAGAAAGATCAGGAGCACACCTGTAAGCACACCGTCTCACCTCCGCCTGGCTCCTGACATTGTAACATGTGACACCTGTGACTGTTGTCATGGCGTTTAAATGGATAATGATTTTTTTTTTTTTAAACAAATGCGTGTGAAGAAAAACTTGATACTGGGATATAAAATTGAGCTAAAACTGTGATTGAATATGTAAAGGTCAAAGGTCACAGCTGTACAGCACATTTGAATGGGTGAAAATACTTACCGCCCCAAAAATACTGTTGAGCACGGAGACGTAGACTTTTTGCTTACTCTCAGAGACTTTCTTGGACTTCTTCAAAGACTTCTTGGGCGTTTCGGAGACTGAGCCTGATGGGGACTCCTTTCCCTTGGGAGATTTAGTGCCGCCTTCTTTTCTAAAACATGTAAAGTCACAATTCTTCCTCACATTTGACACCAGAGACCTCTGCTATAAAAATCATCTTACGAATAAGCATATTTATTGCTTGAGAAATTCGAACATTTTTTCCTGAGGTAATGAATGAAGTTACCACGGCCACACATCAGAGTTGTGGAAATCGTGCATACTTTTACACAAATTTATTCTACTTTGAGGAAGACACACAAAGACGATCTCAAGTTACCCATCTGCTGAGGCTGAGTCAGCGGAAGTTGTTGAAGGGGTCCGCTCTCCTGCTTTGGACATGCTGTGGATAAACAGAGACACACATGCCACAATAAGTGCACTATGTACTTCAATTAAACATATTAGTGAATATGCGCTATATGAATGCAATCCATTATTATTGTTTGGAAATGTGAAAATTAACAGTTTTAGGAATGCTTAAAGATAAAAAGAAACAGTGTTTTCTATCACTGTTAGTACTTGATCTTGTTTTTTCTACTGCACATTGCTTACCTTACCTCTGTGTCCAGTTAGTATGAGCAATAAGAGATCGTGTCCTCTTTTAGCGGTGTTCCTCTTGTGTTGTGAATGGCTTCACGGTATACTCTGCTCTATCTGCTCTCGACCTCCCACCGTCAGAGAGGCTTAACAGGTAATCACCTGGCTAAACATGCAGCCAGCAATCAGAGAGCAAAACGTGGAGCAGCACTGTGACTGTGGCTACCTCTTTGGCCGTGGACAAATAAAGCCACAAGATGACATGTCATAAAAATACTTGCAAAACAGGACATTTCTTTCTTTTTACAGGCTCCACGGGCTTTTACTGATATAAGCAAATAGTAGACGGTCAATTAACGACAAATATTAGACAATTAATGACTTTCTTAAACGTGCGTTTGAGACAGACATCGTTCTCTAAATGTTATTTACTCAGCAGTCTGTTTATCCTGGAATACGTCGTGTATTTTATGGAGTTTTCCCTGTATGTTGGGCTGTATAAAAACAGTCCAGTCGTCATCTTCAATGGCACCTTCAGCTTTCCTCAGATGAGTGTTGAAAATGTCGCTTTTGAGGCCTTAAACTCGGTGGTGTCGCGCCAGTCCATGGGTAAGCCAATGATTAATAAATCATTAATAACCCCTGCTGTAACTGAACTTTTCTTTCAGGGTACTAATTAAGTTAACAGGCTGGTAAGCTTGTGCATCACCAGGTGTCGGATAATGTAGGTCTCCTCTGCTAATGAGTAGCCGTTTATACTGTTTTCTTTACACTGTAATGTATGCGAGTATGGGATCGTTTATGGCAGCTAAAACTGTGCACGTTGATAGCTTAACTTCACCAAACAAGTTCTTGTTTAAACGCCAGATGACTTTTATTCAATATTTGCGTTTATGCAAAATAGCCGTGTGTTCACTGGGCTCATAGCAGCTGGCCTACTGCACATGCTCCCGCCCCTGGTCAGGGTTAGCATGTCGGTCTGTTCGGTGGTCCACTAGATGGCGCCAAAACTCACAGTACTCTTACAGCCACGCTAGCATGACATTGCTGGAGCAGTTTATTCGTAAAATAGACGAATGTCGACGCATGTTTTGTCCCATATGGACTTGTTTTACAGTGTACTTATTTTTTTCTTAACATTTTACTCCAGTTTTATTAATCTTTTGTGAGCAAAGCTGGGGAAACACCTGTTAATAGACACCAGGTCAATTTGGCTGAATGAAACCACAGTTAAAAAGGAAAGCCTCACTTATCACGTTAGTCTTATCATTTTGGACGCTTGCCGAATATATTACATAAATGAATCCCTAGTCATTGTCATTGTATAATGATTTGTAAAACTTTAAAAAAAAATAAAACGCTCGCTGACCGGAAGTAAGCTGCGACGTCGAACCCATACATTGCGGCAAAGCATTATGGGAAAATCTCAGCCTATTTAACTTTCAAATTAACTATTACATGTCAATAAAATAGCATTAATCATTTGGTGAACGAGTTAGATTTTAAATTATGATCGTGTTCCACTAAACATTGTGTTGCTGCTTATTTCCGTAAAACCGTCAGGCTGACTCGTATGCGGCTGAAACCCACCCCTCGCCCGGCTGTCTCCCACTCATACTTACCTGGCAGGGATGATACCATGATCACAAAGGTGGTTTATCCAGAGCGAGGCTTTGCCATTGCACAAAGGCAATTCTGACCTCTGTGAATTCCTCAAATGTGGGAATCTCAACTGCACAATTTATGGTAGCGGGGACTGCGTACGCGCTTTCCCCTATTAACATGTGAAAAAGAAAATTACACCCCTACTCTTTTTCATTCAACAAGTACATCGTTAATCGGGGTGCATACAGGTATTTGAAATCTTTGAAGAGTGCTTGGATTTCGCGTGTAGTGCTTAAAACCTCTTGAAACTGTAACCGTATTTCATTCACCACAAATAACTATCTGCTTGAATAGTTTTCTTCAGATGGAGAAATAAAATGAGTCCCGAAGTCTAAAAGCAAAATTTTGCCTTGCTCCTCAGCATGTCTGTCTGCCGAACAGTCGGATGGACAGTACAGTAGTGCAATTCATCCTGATCGGTGATTGGTCAAAAGTCTAGAGTGAGAGAAGAGGCTTGTGATTGGTGAAAAATGTGCAATGAAGAAGCCTTCTTTTATTCATTCAGTCTGTTGTCTGATTTTTCTTTATCAGGTGATGTTTTCAGCTCCTTTATCCCGCCTGACGCCTGGACTGCTGTCTGTGGTCTTCAGCATGATCACAATGTGTTATTTATGTATTTTGACTGGTTTACAATGACAGGACAGTAAGCATTATCAGTGTATATTCCAATAAAAGCATCTAGTTTTTACTCCAACATCGATGAGGATTTTCTTTTGGCTCTTTTGAACCAACAGGTTGGAAAGTGCCCTGAAATTAAGAGCAATTGAAAATCAATTCCTTTCTTTTCTTCTGTGATTATTATGTGCAAAGTCTTTTAGGTTCTTCTGACAATGTAATTGTTTTACTTTTCAACTGGTAAAATCTGAAGGATTATTCATGCCATGACACTGTCATTTACAGACAGGCAAGAAATTAAAGGCATGCCCTGAACTCCTGATCCCTACACAGAGAGACATTGTTGCACTTTGCTGCCATGTTAGGGTTCACTTGTCAAAGGTAAGAGTTGTAAAATCATTAGAAACTTGCTATGAGAGATTATGTTTGTCCTGTGACAAATAGACTGAATAGTTGATTATGAAAATGGCGTGATCATACACCATGGCTTTCACATTCACCTGATGTCAACCAAGACTATCTGGGGAAATTTGACTCACATAACAGATAATAGCTCTGTTAGTGTTTCCTAATCAATTCCAGGAAACACTGAAGTTGTTGCGGAGGCATGTGTTGTACAAATACTTCCAAAACTTGTCTTTGCCTGCTTGTACACATTGCTTCTTTGGTTCAGGTCTGTTATGTGTTTCTACATAGTTGTGTCTACATGTCTAAGACAGATTAAAGCCCAACTTGGGCATTCGTTAAGTAAATCCACAACTCACTGTTACTGTAACAGAGGACACTTTATTAAAGTGGATGAAACAGGAATACAGGAAAACAGCACTGCAGGATAGTCAATCAGTGAGCTGAACTACAAAAAGTCAAAAGTGCCTATCAGGTAGGCTGGAATCATACATGTTACCATCAACAATATCATTGTGCATGTACTGACAATAGCCAAACACGGGTAAATGTGTAGTAAATGGCAGTGCGGTAAATCTGCCTAGTATGATATTAAATACACGTACTACTTCATATATCTCAGATCGTTTGTAACGAGCCACGGAAAGCATCGTGTTGACTTGAAGGCGCGTGGATACCCTCTGTGCGTGAGTGAAGGCTGAGCAGCTGCTGTGTGCAGGTTTGGTGAAGACCATACTTCTCACCAGGCCTGCTGACGAGGTGCATGGGCATCTGGATTTACAACATGACTTGCTAATGTCGCCAACATCAGTTGTAGCCACTGAAAAGACTAGAAATGGGCGTAATACATTAGATGTCGGCTAGCGCGCGGCTAACATTTACCACAAAGAAAAAGGCTTAAATGCGCTATCGTGTAATTTCCGCTAAATCCAGAGTCGATAAATTAGCGTAAACATAAAAGAAATGCCAGTTTCCATAAAAAACAGCGGGCTTCTTCGCTGTTCCGCTGCGTGTTGTTGTTTTGGTGACGCAACTTCCGTCGAGCAGACGATTGGTCGTCTACAGTGGGAGCCGACGCTCCTATTGGCCCGAGTCTACAGTGCCTACGCTCACCGTAGACTCCGGGCCAATGAAAAGACGTAACCGTCTACAGTCAGCGTAGACTTTGCCCACATGCCTGGAGGTTGCTGTTTTAATAAGTGTTTGCTGAAAAACAACAAATACAAAGTATGGATAACACAAGGAACAAATCCACCTGAAAGGTCTGCAAAAAGGATTTGCACCTTTTCACAGGGGGCACTTTGCGTAAGCCCTAGTACATAATTTTCCAGTGTGTGTACATTACACATGCTAATTTTTTCAAATAATTGTTTTGCTATGATGATTGAAATGCACTGAGTATGATACAATATGGCAGCGTTATTATAGCCGTTATGGCGAGGTGATGTATGAAAGGCTGTGAAATTAGCTAACATTACTTAGCAGTAACAGTAATGTGACTTCACTCAAGTGAAAGCTTTAAACGTTAGCCCGATACTTAACTAGCCAACATAAGGCTTTCTGATTAAAGACTAAAAGCAAACCTATCGCCAAGTAAATAGGATACTGTTTATATTTTTGTTTATGACTGGCATTAACACGGTGCCTTTGGAAACACCTTAAGGGGCAATCATGGTAATAAGAGGGACTGATCCATATGTGCATAAAGAATTGACAGTTTTTGTGCTACCGAAGTTCCCGGCTTTCATTCAAAATCTGTTTATCGTGAGCACCTACACATTAAACAACTTAAACATTGTAATGGCTTCAAGCTCGCGCTGAGGCCTGTGTGGCACTATCAGCCACTGTGACAGTAAACAAATTTATGTTTTTGTATATCAATATTTCATACTGTAAGGCTGCCTGTTTATTTAACGGAGATGAAAAAAATACATTACAATTGTACCTAAAAATATCAAAGATGATAGATTAAATAAATAGATTTTAGGTAGATGCTTGTGCATTCTTAAAGTCTTATATGTTGAACTGAACTGAGTGTGTCATCTGTTCAAAGCCTCCCAGTCAGTGCTGTTCTCCATGCCTGTCTTACTGTACACGGTGCACAAACACTTTAAAGTTGATCATTTAGGACTTCAACAATAATATTACAGGAATGTAGTAAAACAAAAAAAACCATCTGTCTCCTACTTTTTGTGTCACGTAGGAAAGAAGCATCAATATCTGGTGAGAAGACTTATTAGTTTGGCCTTGCTGTGTATTATTTTGGTTTGATTTTGATGTTTGGTGCAGTTTTCTTGTTTTGTTTTCAACAGGAGATTTGATTTGAACACATTTGTACATCTTAATTTTTAAGTGAGATGTGCCTTTTGAGTTTTGACACTATATGCATATAAGGCAGCCTTTTCCTTTTGCAGTATTTTTGTGTGGTGTGTTTTTCTCTTTTTAGTGAAAGGGGAACAAAGGACATTTAAACTGCTTTTGAACTCTGTAAACTCGCGCTAATAAAACGGCAGACCACACCAGCTAACTCTCGTAGCTTTATTTATTCAAAAAAAGGAAACAAAACATGCAAGAGAATGCAGTTACAGTTTGCAACAGCTAAAAAGAAAACTACACTAGACATATAAATGTTTCTCATTATAACATAAATGTGACAGGATACAGCTGTGAAGTGTCAGTACAACCTTTGTGGGATTTGATGTTTTTCAGATGTTCAGCTTCCTCTCAATCACTTAAAAACACATAAAAATAAACCAGACCATCATGTAAGTGTCTTTTTGTCTCGGCTGTAATTTATTGACTTGAACAGGCTCTCTTATTGAGACCGTGTTATTTAACAAAGTGGAATTTGCATTTGTTTTAGTTTCATTTGAAGTATACACGCTTTGTATGGATTCATTTTTTTCCATAATGCTGAGGCAATATTGTAACTAGAAAGTTACAAGATAATTATAGTTCACATATCTCAATTTTCCTGACATCTGCTGCCTTTTCTTAACCCCTCTTTTTTTGTTCGTGCCCCTTTACTTAATCTAAAGGTCTTTTCTCACCCCTTTTCTTTTCCCCTTTACCAAGCCCACAGTCATCTCACACCCAGACCTTCCCCTTTCCACCACCATCAGCAGCATCTCGACCCCCGCAGCAGCCCGTGCCCAGGCCACGATGCTGGGTGGCCGGGAGGTTCTTGTACACGGCCCGGCTGTATGGAATGAAACACAGGCCCAGCTGGAGGTGTCGGGCCAGACGACAGTATGCAGCCAGCGCCAGGACTAGCAGAGGGGTGACCAAGAGGAAGCCCACCACCAGCAAAGCCACACAGCCTCCATCGGTCAGTAGGTCTGAGCAGTAGGGTGTAGTTCCATGGGGGCGCACCTGCAGACCACATGGCAAACTTTAGTGTTTTCAGTCAGTCATCATTTTAAACCTTTATTTTGCAACTTTACCCAGGATGATACATTTTTTAAGAAGGCTCCGCTCCCACATAGTCGCACACACGAAAACCTTGGCTGATCTGCCGGCCGCCATCACAATCCAGAGGATGACGTAGTGTATGCGGTATGTGTGTATGAGGTGAGGACAGACACCAGCTGGTAGTCTGAGATATAACACTCTCATTCTCTCGCACACACATAAACATATGCATGTCTGAGAAAAATTAATGGAACTAAAAAGACGTTGGTTGAAGCTACTGTGAGCTGGATTGATGCTCTATGTCAAAGTATGTGCAATAGCACAGTGGGAGTGGAAGGAAAGGTGATGGGTTCAAGATATGAATGTGGAAGAGGAGGAGAGGCGGTATGTCTGAATTATCCCTATAAGCCTGTGAAGTGAACATATGAATGCACGAGCAAAGTGCAGGCTGCAAGAAAGTAAGAATGACATGGAAAACACTAAACTCAAACCTCTGTCAACCTTTGTCTGTAGAGTTGCAAAAAGGGCAAAGCAAGGCAAGAGTTGTGCACCAGAATCCACTGGAATTTGAAATAAGGTCTTCTATATTGTTCTTTTAAATGATTAAAGTCGTGCAGTCTTAAAGCCGTATAGCTGATTTAATCTTACTTTTAAAATAAAAACAACGAACATTCTGCATAAAAATATAATATAGTGCGAGTTAACGGAGGAAGCGTTTAGAATAGGAGTCGTAGAAGATAAGACTCGGACAAGTATGCCCGTGTTTGTTTTAAAATCGTGAGAGCTCCTGAATGCCTCCAGATCTGAGGCAGGGTGTACTGGGAAAGGAATGCACTTGTTTCTTTTTTGCAAAAAGTTGTATATATTGCATGTGTGGTTGTGTTTTCTTAAATACTTGGATCCAACTTACTTTCTTTATATGTTTTTTTTCTTTGGCCCTTTTTATTTCTCCCGAATTTTCTCCTTTCTTCACCCTCCCAGATCCTGGTTAATCCTTTTCTAAGCTGGTGTCACATGAGGTCTTACTGTGAGAGAACATGAGAGAATCCTGGTCCCTCTGGTTATTAAGGAGGCCTACACAAGTGCCATTGGTATGTGTGAAAGCCTCTGATCCACCATGACTTTTTGGTTTAGTCCAGGTGATGCTTCTGCATACGATGTTAAGTGAGCAGCTTGGTTTTAGCTGTATGTGCTTTTCAAAAATATTGTTTCCTCACATGCAATTCTGTGTATTAACCGTTTATTTAGTTTTTAATATTTATGTTTTTCCAATATTATGCTTTCACAATCATATGTTAAAAAGTGTATTTTAATCCCTAAAGCAGACATTCTTTAAAGGTTTGTGCTCTAATGCCTATCCTACTCCTGGCCACTTGCCCTGTCCAGTTGTTTCTCCTCAACATCTAAAAGAATCTGAGACTTATCAGATTATAAAACCCCTCATCGATGATAAAAGCCAAAGCACTCCCTAAGCCCCAAGCACAACTATTTCAAACTTGTGGATAAAAGTTACAAGATTAGGACTTGTAGATATTTCATAAAAAGATTGATGCAATCATCTCCACTCAGCATCTCTCCTTACATACTCCGGTGGTTTCAAATGTCTGCGATGCATGATTTTTGAGAGCAAATAGCTCTATGAATTATTATGAAATGCGTCGGAGGATGCATGCAGATGTGCTAATCGAGTTTAAATTGCGCCTGAATGCCGCGGTGCAGAAGAAGAACACAAAGAGTTCACACAGTTTTCACACGTTCCCGTTCATTCGCTCCCCGTTTTCCTTTCTCTTACTGTAGAGTGACAGAGGAAGCCAAACACAACCATGACGATGGCTGGTGTCAGGATGATCCCGAACACCAGTCCAGCGAGGCACGCGTTGATTGCGGCGATCAGCACGTTCTGAGCGGTGACCAGCACCGAGCAGGCCCAGCAGTCGAGAGATCCCCGCAGCTCCAGAGGAGCCTCGCTTCCCCCGCCGCCACTCTCAGCTGCAGAATAAGGAGGAGGCACAACCACACGTGAAGGTGTTTCTCTCCCTCCACCCACAGCCGCGGTGGATGCCAGGGAGTTGGAATGGTGAAGATGCTGCTGCTGGTGGTGGTTGGTGTGGTGATGGTGGTGGTGAGGTGGCAGTTCCTCAGACAAGTCCAAGGCCTGATGGTGTGCCCCCCTCTCGAGAGTACCGGCCATACTCATAACGAACTGTGTGAAGAAAAAGAAATCGGAACTTGGTCTGGAAATCAAATGTTTCATAAAGTGTATAGAGTCATTTAACTTTTGTAAATAATGGCCTCGTGAGCATGAAATATTAAGAATAAGTTATGGCAGTTTTATATAACAAAAAATCGGGTTGATATTTAAGAGATCTTACACCAGGACGTTGCATTCTTTTTGCGCTAGGGCAGATTTTATGGGGTACGCAGCTGCGTCTGCTGCAGGATATCCTCACTTCTCTGAGGTCAGGAGACAGCGATGACCATGTTGGAGAGAGGACGTGAGAGTACCACGGCTGTGCAAGCTGCCAGAAAAAGCTTCAGTGCCGGAAAAATCCCAGCAGGAAAGACCTACTCAACCTGTCATCCTTTTATTTTTAAAAGCGTTGCCACACACTGATAGGAAGGCCATCTTTTCTTTGACTTGAATGAGTCACAGATTCATATTTATGCCGTACGGGAATGCTGTGTGGACAAAAATTGAGCACATTAGAATCTGTCCTGTGCAGGAACCAGTGGAGGACTATGCCTGTGCTGGCGGTGGTGTGATGTGTGTAATGAGTGGTTCATTGTGATGGCAAGATGGAAGTTGCGTGCACAACAGCAGCTTTTTGTACAAACAAAAACGGGTGAGGCCGTTTAATCGTGTAAAGTCAGAAAGGTCAGGTAAGATGGCCGTGTGTGCACGCTGTGCGCACTTAAAGCTCAAGTCGAACAAAAAGTAACCTTCAAAATATATCGGCTAACGTTGGACTCACTGGATCTCAGCAGGTACAGCAGATCCGGGCCTTTCGCGATGCTGTCCTGGGTGCTTTAGTGTAAATTTTTCCACGCCTGTGTCCCATTGTTATCCCAAGTGTTTTTGTAAGGTGGAAGGTCATAGAGGAAGGACTGGCAGGAAAGTGTGTATGCGCACATGCGTGTGTGTGTGAGGTGACTCATTGTGCAGCTTATGGGAAATGGGAAATACATTTAAGGACTCCGCCCATTTTACTCACTGCTCTTACTTTTCGTGGAGTAACGTGTTGTGTCGTAACTGTTTTTTCTTTCTTTTCTATTATCTGGAACAAAATAGCTGCAATAATACTTGTTTGTCTCTTATACTCATTACGTTCTGTTGAACATCACTCAATAGATGTAAACAGTGTTTTAGCTTCAGTGTAGTAACTTATATCTCAGCTGTTCAGTGTTAATATGATTTCATGGTTTGAGGTCGTACTCACGTTGTGCTGTGGGGCCCGGTGGACCTCTTGCTGTTCCTCCTCCAGATTTTTGCTGCTTTTCTCACTTCTTCTGCAGAAGACTTGTGACCAGTCTGTCAGCCACACTCGTGCACTCCCTGCACACTTTAATGAAGCTCTTTCGTTCTGCTTTTATTCCTTCAGCTGTTCTTTTCCAGTTCTCCAGAGTGAAGTTAAAACAGGCTTTGAGATCTTCTTGGAGGTTCCCCTTTGAAGCCTTATCTCTTTAGGTGAAAAATTGGTGTCCTGCAGCTTTGCTTTTGGTTTCCGTCAGATATCCTGAGATGTCAGTGGAAAAGATTGCGTCCTAAATCTTCTGTCGTCTTCTCCAATCCACCGATCAAATTGTTGCTGTGGACGAAGTGGTGCAGAGATGATGGTGGAAATAACCGAAGCTTCCAGTTGCTGTGGTCTTTGTCTTCGGTATGTCAAACTTCTGTCTCTGCCCTCCTCTTTTTACCCCCCATCTGATTGAGTCCAGAATGCTGTATCTCCCCTCCTCCTGCACTCCCTGCATCCATCCCACTTTCTCCCCACCCATCAAACTTATCAAACCCCCCCCTGCTTTTCTCCTGCAACTCCTCTCACTGCACACATTCCACCTCTCTTATCCAGGACATGCTACACCCCTTCACCCTCTCCCTGTTGCAATGGGGGCTGGGTGTTGTGTGTTAGGGGTCAGAATGAGGCGGCTGACCTGATAAGTTGAGGTGCAGGAAAGCAGAAAAAAGGGGGGGAAGGGCAGTAGAGGCAGACTTGGTTTGTCTTAAAGGTGGAGGTACCACAGAGCCGAGCACATTCTTTTTATCATGTTTATTTGTATTACAGAGTCCAAAAACTGCTTTAGAAAATGTTAACCAGTGATTTAAACGTACAGGATGATAAACTCAGCTGGAGTTGATAAGAGGCAGATGATGCCATCTGACACTTAGAGTTTCATACACAGCTCTCTTAAGGTGTCAACGCAGCATTTCAGTCAGGTTGACTTTGATGTGGCTGCTGCAGTGCCCAGTCTGGGCCAAGCTTTAGCTGTCAGACAGATGGTCTCACGTTGACTCTAGAATACTTTATATACAGAGGAGTTCATGGTTGACTCAGTGACTGTGAGATGCCCAGGTCCTGTGGATGCAAAACAAGCCCCCATCATCACCCCTCCACCTCCGTGCTTGACAGTTGGTGTGAGGCGTTTGTGCTGAAATGCTGACTTTCAATCCTTTTAAAAGGAGTTTTTGGTTACGTTGTTATTATAAATCATGAAGGTGTGATTTGGACCTCTGTGGGTCTTAGAGGTAGTCTGTGACACCAGTGTGAGTCCACGATAGCGCCCTCTTTGTGCTACATGCACAGAGAATCACTACGTTTAGTGAGAGCTGATCTAGATCTAGATTTAGCTTGACCATGTGTGTGTGTGTCTGTGTTTATATGTCTTTGTGGGGATCAAAAATTGGAAGTTTACTACACTTGTGGGGACCAACAGCCCTTATGGGGACCAAACTCTCGGTCCCGGAAAGTTTGAAGGCATTTTTGAGACTCAAAATGTGGTTTTAGTGTCAGGGATACAATTAGGTTATGGTTAGGTTTGGTCTGAGGGTTAGGATTAGGGTTAGGGAGTCATTGTTGATGGTTAGGGTAAGCGGCTAGTCAATTAGATGTCCCCACAAAGATATAAAAACATATGTGTGTGTCGTTTTTAGTGCAGTAATGTTTAATACATGTTTTTTGTTGCGTAGTTCATGCCCCTGTTACTTAAATATACTGACTACACTGATCCGCTACATTTTACATGGTGCAGTGTTACAACATAGTTCAGTTTTCTCTGTAAAATAAAAACAAATACCGAAGTTGCATTTATGTTTAGTAGGTCTTCATAGAAATGAGTTTTAGATTAGCTAAAAAGATTTTTAAGTAGAGGAAACACTGATTTGACCTGCGCCGTCCGCTTAAAACACATTGTCTTTAAATACTGCGTCACGTTGTTGCTCTTAACACATCCTGTTGTCAGGGCTCGACAAAGCTGTCTGCAGCTTTGAAGACCTGATCAATATCCAGCAATAGTTCTGTCTATGCTGTTGGGTTCAAATCAGCCAGGTACCTGATAAAGTATAAAATTAAAGAATTTAAGCACTAATAGATTTAATATAAATATAGATGGTTCGTGGGGTTTTTTTGTGTAATCAGTTTGAAGTCACATGTATAGCTTTTGTCCTTAGATAACAGAAATAATAGCTAAAGATTATTAAAAAGTAAAATTACACACTTATATTATGACAAATGTTTTTTCTAAATGCTAAAAACACCCTCTATGGTATAAAACTCCCGTGCGCAGTGACAGAACGTTGGCAGGTCACCATGTCCTCGGGTTAAGCTAGAGGCCATGGGGCCAGCAGGAGGACAGGCTGAAGGAAATCCTGCTTGAAAACACACAGGAAGACCACCTCCGTCTGTCTATCTGTCCACCCCGCTGCAGTCAGGTGGCGATAAGAGAGCCAACGCTCTCGTCTCAGCCAAGAAAAAAATACTTCAGCTATGCAATCACTACCAAGCGGCGTAATCAGGACGATCAAACTTTGATGTTTGTTTACGCTGCTCTTACTGAGCATGAGAGCAAAGGCTGTGAAGTAACTATTTCATCTGTAATGTCGAGATCATACAAAAAACAACCAAGATCTGAAGTAGTGACATTTCTACTGTACCATAAAGGCTTATACGTTTCTGCTACATTAAGCAGAAAGGTCACCTCTAGTTCTACATACCACGTATAGCTGTCCCATTGATGTCTTCAGATTTATTGGGTAACTGGGGATAATAAAGAGGCCAAAGAAGGGCTTTAAGTAAATAAACAGTGCAAGCTCAAAGCAGAGGAAAAGGGCTGGAAAATCAGGATCAGACAACACTAATTATTTTGCTTATGCTCTGATCTTTTATCATTTCACTGATTACAGCCTTTGTGGGTCTCTTGGGATGTTGCCGTCTTACCTCACTGCTTTCTATTAGTGTAATCTCCCATTCTTCATGTTTCTTGCAACATCTTACATCTGTTTATTATCGGACTGCTGCTACTGCTGCTCATCACACTAAACCTGAGGTGTGACTTTGACCAGAATAAATCACCATCTGAACAGATAGATTCTTATAAACCACGTAGCTTATGCGTCTTACCAGGACTTGTCTGACTAGAAGTTACTTGAAGCATTGATATACTACCTTTTTGCACTAGTGCTCATTGGTGGCTGTGGTGGTGTAAACAAAGAGCAATCTAAAGCAAACTTGAATGCGTTCTCTGTGTGACTTGTTGTCGTATAATCTGTGAGGAAAACCTGGCAGGTCTGTTATTGCTTTGTGCTGTTTCCTGCTCTGCTATCTCTTAGGTTTTTCTGCTTGTGCAATCTCCTTCCTTAGTTTATCCTGGGTTCTGATGTCCAACTGGAAACTTTTAGATTACTCTAGCCGTATTTTTTCACACGCTTGTCTAACAATAGCAAGCCCGAGGTGAGGACGTGAATAACAAAGCTGCGCCAAACATATGTCACAGCCAAAGGATATGACTGTTTTTAAATGGTTTGAAGGAGGGTTGTGACATATTTTAGAGCGGTGAGGTGGCTGAATGTGTGCTATAAATAAGAAGAGAGGCGCAAGAAGATGGTTAGCGCAGACGGATCATCAGAGAGGTTCAAGCTGTTGTATTCAGAGGTGCAGCTAATGAATACTTTGAAACAAGCTGGACACAGCTAACACAAAAAAGTGTGTCTTGCTCCTCCATGTGTGCGCTCACATTAATGAAGGCTTTGACAGGATTTATGTGGCGATTGATTTTTCGGCAAATTGTGTCACAGAGAGCTCTGTGTTTCAAATCAAATATAGAAAAGGTAATATATTTTTATTTTATTTTTTTTGAGGTAATAAATATGTTTCAGTGGATTTTTTGACCAGTGTTGATACAAAGTAGCAAACCTAAAAGCCTGGCGATACATGATGAGTATCATGACAGTGGCCCAATTTTCCAAACTGTGTTAGCTGCAGGTCCAGCAGTGTAGAACCGACTAACTAGGATCTATAAGATATACTTTAATGCATCAACAACACATTCCCAAGTTTGTGCTGCTATAACTTCACTGCGCAGCTTCCTTCAGTGGTATTATTGAGAAACATTTGCATTCGAGCACTCGATTATTATAAGAATTAACAACAAGTGGTGCTTAGAGTGGAATAAATAAATAAATACAGTTCAAAAACAATTAATGGAAGACTTGGAAAACAACTGAGATCTCAGTGGGGTAAAAAAAAATCATGCTGAATATCTGTTCTGATATGGACCGAATAATGAGTTAGGTGTCAGGTTTCGGAAAGCAGGAACCAAACATAGGACCTTCTGAGTTGGCGACAGTGATATCACATAGTTTGATGGAAATGGCTTGTCATGTCTTTTATCTTGTCTTCCTTCTCTCACCCCAACCGGTCGCAGCAGATGGCCCCGCCCCTCCCTGAGCCTGGTTCTGCCGGAGGTTTCTTCCTGTTAAAAGGGAGTTTTTCCTTCCCACTGTTGCCAGAGTGCTTGCTCATAGGGGGTCATATGATTTTTTTGTCCATGTATGTGTTATTGTAGGGTCTACCTTACAATATAAAGCACCTTGAGGCGACTGTTGTTGTGACTTGTTGCTGTATAAATAAAATTAACTTGCATTGAATTGAACTGAAATGTAAATGATCAAGCTACAGAAGGCTGAATTTAAAGACACCCAACAATCTCTGTCAGGTCAGTTCATTCTGCAGAAATTTCATCACAGCAACTCAAAATAATACTCAGTAGTTTGAATGTAATGCATCCTCCAGGAACTGCCTGCATGCTCTTGTCACATGAGCCCAGATATTGTCGTGCACTAGGAGAAACCCAGGACCCACTGCACCAGCATAGGGTCTGACCAATCTCTCCAAGGATTTCATCCTGATACCTAATGGCAGTCAGGGAGCTGTTGCCCCCGTTGCCCAGCCTGTAAAGGTCTGTGACATGCCTCTCCAGATCATCACTCACCCACCACACAACTGGTCATGCTGAACGATGTTACAGGCAGCATAATGTTTCCCATGGGTTCTCCAGACCCTTTCACGTCTGTCACATGTGCTCATGGTAAAAATGCTCTCATCTCTGAAATACACAGAGCTCCAGTGGTGGACCTGCCAATTCTGGTATTCTCTGGAATATGTGACAGTGAGCACAGGCCCCACTAATTCAATTCAATTCAATTCAATTTTATTTATATAGCAACAAGTCACAACAACAGTCGCCTCAAGGCACTTTATATTGTACAGTAGATCGTACAATAATAGATACAGAGAAAAACCCAACAATCATATGACCCCCTATGAGCAGCAGTTTGGCGACAGTGGGAAGAAAAAACTCCCTTTTAACAGGAAGAAACCTCCAGCAGAACCAGGCTCAGGGAGCGGCGGGGCCATCTGCTGCGACTGGTTGGGGTGAGAGAAGGAAGACAGGATAAAAGACATGCTGTGGAAGAGAGACAGAGGTTAATAACAGATATGATTCAATGCAGAGAGGTCTGTTAATACATAGTGAGTGAGAAAGGTGACTGGAAAGGAAAAACTCAATGCATCATGGGAATCCTCCAGCAGCCTACGTCTATTGCAGCATAACTAAGGGAGGATCCAGGGTCACCTGGTCCAGCCCTAACTATATGCTTTAGCAAAAAGGAAAGTTTTAAGCCTAATCTTGAAAGTAGAGATAGTGTCTGTCTCCTGAATCCAAACTGGAAGCTGGTTCCACAGAAGAGGGGCCTGAAAACTGAAGGCTCTGCCTCCCATTCTACTTTTAAATACTCTAGGAACAACAAGTAGGCCTGCAGAGCGAGAGTGAAGTGCTCTAATAGGGTGATATGGTACTACAAGGTCATTAAGATAAGATGGGGCCTGATTATTTCAGACCTTGTATGTGAGGAGCAGGATTTTGAATTCAATTCTGGATTTAACAGGAAGCCAATGAAGCGAAGCCAAAACAGGAGAAATCTGCTCTCTCTTTCTAGTCCCTGTCAGGACTCTTGCTGCAGCATTTTGGACTAACTGAAGGCTTTTCAGTGAGTTTTTAGGACATCCTGATAATAATGAATTACAGTCGTCCAGCCTGGAAGTAATAAATGCATGAACTAGTTTTTCAGCGTCACTCTGAGACAGGATATTTCTAATTTTAGAGATGTTGCACAAATGGAAGAAAGCAGTCTTACATATTTGTCAGAGCCTCAGGCCACTCTCATGAAGTCTGTTTTTGATTGTTTGGTCATAGACATTTACACCAGTGGCCTGTTGGCGTTATTATGTACTTCTTTGCAGTGCTCATCCTGTTCCTCCTTGTACAAAGGAGCAGATACCAGTTCTGCTGATGCGTTAAAGACCTTCTATAGCCCCGTCCAGCTCTGCTAGAGTAACTAGCTGTCTCCTGGAGTCTCCTCCATGCTCTTTAGATGGTGCTGTGAGACACAGCAAACTTTCTTGTAATGGCACGCATTGATGTACCATCCTGGATGCATTAAACCTGTGCAACCTCTGTAGGGTCCAGATATCACCTCATGTGACCAGTGGTGACACTGACACTAGCCAAATGAGGGTTGTGTCATTGTCGCCCCTCTAGTGGACCTGAGGTTAATTTCATCTCAACAGCAAAGCAGCTGAAACTGATTAACAACCTCATTAACTGACTGCTGCTTAACTCACCAGATCAATATCCCAAAAGTTTAATTCAAAAGTGTTTCTTTCAATTTTTTGGAAAAGTGTATTAGACAGGAGCAGTTGAACATCTCGTCTGTTTTGGACCAACTCTTTAACGCTGTCAAAGCAACTTATCATTTATACTGATTGTATGTGGATAAATTTTGGATTGCAGAAAGCACATCTGAACCTAAATGAATGGGTTCATCCTTTGACCGTTCTCCACTTCTACATCAAGTTTTATAAAATGCGTCTCGAGCGTGTAGGAAAGACGCCGGTGTCAGATGACAGGTGAACAAATTCAGACAAACTGTGCTCAGTCTGAATTTATCAAAAAGCGTTTATTAATAGTCATAGTAATGTCACAAATTCACAAGTGTTTAAGACATGTCTGGCTCAGTTTGGTGTGTATGTCTGCAAGTATGTCTGTGTGGATTCTCTAAACAGTGCAGTTATAAACGAATGACCACAAAGAGAAGGAAAGTGTAAGATAATATTGCAACAGGAAAAATAGAATTCTCATTTTAAGAAGACAAAAAAAAGAAAAATTGTTCAGAGAGAACATTTAGCACCATCTATCCCGTTAGCATATTCAACAGATATCATAAAATCATTAAAATCTCATCTAAAAGCCCCCTACATATTAAAAAAGAATTACCATTTCTCAAAAACACTTTGGAAAAAAAGTCATTCTGTTCCTTTTTAAATAAGCGTACAAACACAGCATTCCATTAGTCATCTTCTCTACGTGAGCAGTGTGCCTATTGTCTACAGGAAAGGTGGTGTTATATTAAAGATAAAGATATAATTTAATATATATCATGAGAGAAAAGACAGGAGGCGAGAGGCGAGCACCAGAGAAACAGTAGCCTCCACTCCGTCGGACACAGCCTCCATGTTTTAGTTCTTACAGAGCAAACAGTCACCATAAAACAAAGGGAATAAAACATAGCAAAATTGTACAACCCTATCAGAAAAGGGAGAACGCCAATATCCAATAAATAGAGGAAACATTTTAAATTAAATGTACAATGCCAAAAAAAAAAAAAAGTTCAGGAAATACGAAGTCTGCATATTGGAACAAACAAAACACACACCAGAGGACAATGACTTTTTCTTTTTTTTTTAAAGAGAGCGGTCATACACAGAGTGAAGAAATGAACAAGACCTGACAACCTGTGACAACTGAATATTAATCTCCAGAGAAAACAAAAGCTAGAACTCATAGAAACAAAATTTACAACACATTCAAACTTTTTAAAAAAGTAAAGTTAAAAAAAAAAACACAAGAGCCCCTCCCCCAACCCCCCGCAAAAAACAACCAAAGTTGCTATAACCCGTATCTTTTGAAGCATTCCAAACAATTTTTAAATTCTTAATGCTTTTAGAAAAATGTTCATAACTCTATTAGTATTTTTCCATTTTCTCTTTTCTAAATACAAGGCCAATGTGGTATATATCTAGGCGGATCTAGTTTAGAAAAAAAACAAAACAACAATAAATTATTTTTTAAAAAGACAGCACCCCACGAGAAATTTCAAAACAGCATGTACAAATTTCAATATTCAAGAGAAGAGAAGAGTTCTTTCCGGTACTGACAGAAACACGCCGTTGAAACCATCAGCTACCCTCCACAGTTTGTTCAATGACAGCACCAACTGCCCCCGTTAACCACCACAGAGTCCAGGGGTTCTCGTTGAAAGCACCATCTGAGAGTAAACTGGTATCTTATTGGCGGCTTGGTTTTTTTTTTCTCTTTGTAAACAAGTAAGGAGTAAACGTATTCAACTGGCTATTCGGCAAGTAGTAGCAGTAGTCGCAAGAATCATGCTAAACAATAATGAATGGGTGAGTTGAAAACCAAAGTGAAACTGTCTTTGTCCTGCCTCGCAGGAGTTTTGGTTTATGGCTGAGGAGACGTACGTGGGGAGCTCTGTCATCGGGAGGAGGAGGCCTGGAAAGACGAGACGTAGAAACAAAGATTAAAAATAGATCTATT
This sequence comes from Copadichromis virginalis, assembly GCF_057382275.1. Classification (NCBI taxonomy): domain Eukaryota; kingdom Metazoa; phylum Chordata; class Actinopteri; order Cichliformes; family Cichlidae; genus Copadichromis; species Copadichromis virginalis. Next base: position 51,116,122 of record NC_140620.1, read on the forward strand.
ACTGACAAATTTAAAAAGTCAAAGTCTTTGATCGAGTTATTTCATGAAAGAACTGCGATTACGCACTAAAAAGTCAAGTCTCACCAGGGTGAAGGAATCGTATACGTTCATGAGCTCCTCTATGCGGTACTGCTCCAGCACAACTACGTTGGTCAGGCTCGGGTTGCGGTGGCGTGCGCAGTCCTCGCAGTGAACCACGTACGACTTCCTGCTGTTGTTCTCACTCGTCACAAACAACAAATTGAACACCTCCACCTGCGACAGGAAAGAACAGCAGAGGGGTCAAACTTTGATGAGTTGATCAGTCGTCTGGTAGAAACTTCAGGAGCCATCTTTCAAATCTACAGCTTCAGAGTTTGATGATACTAAAAAGTCTTATTTTTCCTAGCTTGTAAGCTTACTGGTAAAGATAAGACAGTAAACTCAGTCGCCATTCTATGTGCCCTAACAAACTCGCTCTAACACCCCTAAAAAAGGTCTGTAGATGATGAAGATGAAGATAACTACCGAAGCCACAAAGCAACGAAAGTCTGTTTAAGTTTGTGTTTGACGGTTACTCACATCGCACTCGTTGCAGTAGTAGGCAGGCTCGTCTTTGACTCGACTCTGATAGGAAATCTTTTTGCCTTCAGCCACCAGCTGGTCACGCAGGATCTGGATGTGCTTCATGGACTGCATCAGGCAGTGTCTGACAGGAAGGCAGAGACCCACATTTGCAATCAATATCAATATTCACGGGCAGTTTTTCTGTGGATCGCCACTTTAAAAATCATTGCAATATTTTCTGCTTTCGCTAAAACAGATTTTTAATTTGTGCTGCTGTGGATTTACCTACCAAGTGCCTAAACTGATAAAAAACCAGCTGTACTCACTTGATCATCTTGTAGGTGTCTGGGTCACTGATCTTCAGAGTGCGGGCCACATTCCAGGACACGTGAATCATGGGGACAATGGACTTCACCTTCTTCACTTCGTTCCACTCAAACCTCTCGAGCGCCAGCTGATACTGGTAGCCTGTAAATATACATGAAACAATATTGAAAAATACAAGAAATGCTACATAAAAAAAAAAAAAAAAGTTGAATGAATATGCATTTGGCCACTAGATGGTGCCCTTCTTACCATTCAAGGGTCCAACATTCCAGGCAATATTGTTGCACCAGCCCACAGCCTGAACCCAGTGAACAGTACCAGCATTTATCCACACCAAGTCTCCAGGCCGCTGGATGAAGCGGTAGACTGGGATGTTGGCGTTGTAAAGGTCCTCCAGTACTGGCCACCAGGACCCTGTCAGGTAGTCCACTCCGTGCCTGAGGACATTAAAGGCAGACATGTAGAAGGTGTCCAACTGTAAACCAGCCTCACCACAACACTCCTGCACATCCACTGTTACTCTGCAGCTACTCACTTCTCACAGAAGTCACTGATGGCCTGCCAGTAGTTCTCATGGACACAGAACCACTCGCAGTCTCCAGGGCCAATATTGATGTTCACTGAACAAAAGTTGTTGTTCTCCTGGTGACCTGTCAAATAAGCACACACAACATTGTATGTTTTTGCTAATAGTGATTGAAGCTCCATCACACCTTCATTTAGATAGTAAGCTGTGTTGCCTATAGTTTCCTTCACCTGGTGTTCGGCTCCCTGGGACCTTCATGTAGAGCTGGACGCTGTTCATGCCTAAGATGGTGTGTCCGACATGGGTCAGCATGTTTCCGCTGGATGACACGCGCATAAATGCTGGAAGCTTCTGCAGCTCCTGAAGCTGAGGCTTCCACCTGAGCAGAGAGACAAAAGATTGTAATGCCGTCCTCTTAGGTAATGGGCAATTATTAGCTGCACAAAGACACAAAGAGTTGTTTTAGGCTACTCACCTCTTGGGATCAGAGAGATCAATGTTGGTGCCAAATTTAATGATTTTCCCAACTGGTTTCTGCTCACCACTGAAGAAGATATTGAAGCTTTAGTACAAGTGACAAAACCCTGATGCGCCTCCAAAAAAGCTGGGTTAAAAGTTTTATAGAAAATTACACTTACTTGCAAGTTTCTTTAGAGCTGTCTTTGTTGGGAGTCTCAGAACTGCTGGGTGGCTTCTTCTCATCGTCTTCATCCTCCTCTTCATCACTGCCTTTCTCCTCCTGAAAAGACAGACAAGTTAACTCTTGCTGTATTGTTAAACCTTTCTGGGATCATATTCCAAGCTGTTGTTTCAAACATGCTCTTAACAGCTCAGGAAAAAAAGAAAGAATATGAGCTCCTTCAACTTCAGCTCAAAATGAAAGAATTATTCTTTATCTATTAGATGCTTCCACAGTTATTGGAACTGAAGTTTGAACTGGGCCTGGCTAAAGCCACTGCTTTATTAATGTTATATTTTATGCTTACATTCAATTATATCGAGGGCTGTAATTAGCATATATTGGTTATGGTCACAGAGAAAACATGTATCCACACTGACATGGACTTATTTTTTGCTCCACCACCTATTTGAATCTTTAGGATTACTATATAAAGCTAACAATCTTAATTTCTGTAAATAGCACTGGATCAAAAAATACCTGGAGAGACTCCTGGAAGCTGGAGGCCTGGTACTGGGCGTACTTGGCGATGGTGGTGTGGGAGCGGCTGCTCTCGCAGGGCCACGTCTGGCCCGTGCCACTAGGGTCCCAGTTCTCGTCGGCAGGTTGCTGCACTTGAGTCCTCACCTCCACCATCTGATCTGCATTGGCTTCCACCAGGGATTTTGTTGAAAAGAGCCCCAGGTCTGAAAAGGTCATGGGAAAATTAGGTACAAGTTTTCCAAATCATGTTTCTCTTCTTCATAAAATTTGGGAGAGTCTACTTGCACGTTGTTTCATTATATTTGTTTACACATAAGCCACTGTAAACTTACTGAGTCGCAAAGATCCAGCTAGTCCTCGGATGACAGTAACAGGATTCTTGGCGTCAGTACAGAACTGCAGGAGGACAGGGGAGAAGGCGTCCCTCTTGCTTTCCAACTGCAAAGAAGAACATTACCGCGTTACAAAATCTCTTTTTATGCATAATTAAATCACAGGTATCGCTCGGTAGCGTGAGTATTGTTGGTGTGTTGTCTATAGATCTCGTGTTGTTTTAAACAGTTTATATTTAAGTGATAAAACACTGAAATTCCTGAGTTTCCTGTTGCTGTTTTGTATGTTGGGAAAACCCATGTGAAGCCACCACAGAATTTGTGTTCAATAGGTTTGTGTTAGAAACATAGAACGTACATAGATGCTGGGTGTAGGAGGGTTGAGTTTCTCCCTGGGAATTGGTTCCTCTTTGCTTATGATGGGTTTCACAGAGAAGGCTGGCAGTAAGTAGGATTCTTTAAACTTCCCTTTGAGTCTGGCTGCCCTACAACAGGAAAAAAAGGCAAAGGTTGACAGATGCTAACATGAAGGCACCAATCGTTTCTCTAACAGTTCATTCCAAAACGGTTACGTGTTAATTTAGCTTCATTTGAATACTTGTGAGACATTACATGAAATCAATTTTTAATTTGCACTTACTTGCAGGATCGGATAATCTCACTTGCAGTGTTCTTGATGCTGATGTCCTTCAGCGGAATCCTTTTTTCCTCCACCTCTGAGGCAATGAACGTCTCCCTGTCGCCGCTCTCCACTTTGATCAGCCGAATCTTGAGCTCTTTTGGTGGTCCATCTGACAACGCCTTCAATTTCATTAAATCCGTAGAACCTAACGAAGACCCAGATTCGCCTTTTTTGTGCTCAGAAGATCTTTCTCCCGTCCATTCTCTACGCTCGCCTTCGCTTGTGGAGCTGGTACTGGATGCTTCCTTGCATTTCCTTTTTTCAGTTTCATAGAGACCAAAGGTTTTCTCTGAGCCCTCCCTTCTCTGGAGATTGAGATCACTTAGGATTCTGCGATCTTTCTCTTTATGGCTCTTGCCATCTTTGTGCCGCTTGTGGCTGGAACTGGAATGGGTGGATGAAGAAGAATCTTTCTTGTCTCTATGCTTTTTCTTTTCTTTTCTATCTTCATGCTTTCTGCTGCTGCTATGACCGTGCTTTCTCTTCTTTTCTTTGTCCCTCTGTCTGTCTCTGCTTCTGCCTTTCTCTCTGTGTTCCCTTACTTTCTCGGGTTTGTGTCTGTTCCCCATTTGACCTTGGCTGTCATGTTTTTTGTAGGAGCTCTTGTAATGGAGTGACTGTCGGCTAAGCATGACCTCACAGCTCTTGCCCAACTCTGCCAAAGAAGATTCAGAGATGGTTGTCAACTCTTGCTCCTCCTTCATCACCCTGATAGGCTTTATCGTAGGAATGCTTTTCTTTTTAATAAAGGTGAAGCTTTCCTCTGAGTCCCCTTCATCTGTCCAGACATCCGAGTCCTCTAATTTCAGCTTCTTATCTTCCAGTAGAGAACGAGGAGAGGACTTCATGGGTGGGAGAGCAGGACTGAATGGTGGGTTTGTTGAGTCTGATGTGGGAGAACTGCTTTGCTGCTGGCAGCAGATATCCGGGCCCAGGGACAGCGAAGAGGAATACTTGACCCCAACCAGAGCTGATGGAGGAGGTCTCCCAAAAGGCCCGCCACGGTAGGCATACTTCTGGCTCTCTAGGACAGTTGCTAGAGACTTGAACATGCTATTAACACCCGTCTGATGAAGGTGGGGTCTTTGGGGTGGCGGAGAACAAGATGGGGCCTCGGAATCCTCTTCATCTTCATCCTCATCAGCGTCACTTTTAATCTGTTCAGGGAGACCATAAAGTTTAGCCAAGTCACTGTGACGGTAATTGGTGTTCCCTATTCCCACTGGCATGTGCACGGGCTGTTTAGGATTATTTGGAGAAGGTTTAAGATAGTCCTCGTCGTCCTCGTTGAGAGAAGATGTTCGGCTGCAAGGTGATGCCAGAGAGCCTTGGCGGCTGAGCACAGGAGGACTGGCGTTGGATCGGTCTTCATGACTGGGCTGATGTTTGGTCGCCGGAACCAAGTCTGGGGCGCAAAGATAGTTCTTGTTGGGCTCAGCACTGGGAGAAAAGGTGCCAATGAGACCTGTGGGCCCATTCTTTTCACTGTTATACATCTCCTCTTCCTTTTTGATGGATTCGTCCAGCATGGCCATAATGTTAGCCAGACCGTCGGGAAGCAGCGTGGACTCAGAGGACTCCTCCTCAAACTGAGCGCTGTCAGAGTCAGCGATTTCCAAACCACCTCTGGTCAGCTGCTTGTTGAGGATTCCCCCGGTGGAGGTGGAGGACAGAGGTGGGAGGTTTTCTCTAGAAAAGGCGTGATACAGTTTCGGCGGCTCTCTTAGTGCCACCGTGGGGAGAGAGTGTTGGCTGCTGTCTCTCTCCCTGGCTGGGTCTTTGGATTGGCTGGGTGCAGTTTGCATCGCCGGGGGCTTGTTGGGGTACACCGGCTGGTTCATCCCTGAGGTATTGTTTGTTGAAGAAGGACTGAATGTCATTCCGCCATTGGTACTCCACATCTCCCTCTGCCTTTGCTTTTCTCTGGCATAGTCTGTCTGAGGTGTAAGAGGAGGAGGCCGCAGCCTTTCGACATGAGCGGCAATAGCGGCAACGGCGGGTGTCTGGCCTGATTGGCAGGGGAGCACACCACCACGGCTTAGCCAGGGGTATGGAGGAGAAGCCTGAGCACTGGGTGGAGATGGACCTGAAGGAGATGCAGTGACAGAAGAGAGGGGAGGAGGTGGGGGCACCGTGGAGGTGTTTTCACAGAGTAGCCTTTCTAGATTTTCGATAGCAGCCTGCTCTTTTCCTTTTGCGCTGCACAGTTTGTCGTCTCTGTTTCTCTCCATCCTTTTTTTCTCTTCCTCTTTCCTCACTAGCTCTTTTTGTTTTTTCTTTTCTTCCTCCTCCCATTCCAGCTGTCTTTTCTTTCTCTCCTGCTCGTGCCTTTCTGCTTCCCTCCTCCTTTTCTCCTCCTCCTGCTGCTTCTCCCACTCTCTCCTTTTCCTCTCCTCTTCTTGCTTCTCCCACTCTCTCCTTTTCCTTTCCTTCTCCCATTCTCTCCTTTTCCTCTCCTCTTCTTGCTTCTCCCACTCTCTCTTCTTCCTCTCTTTCTCCAGTCGCTCCACTTCTATTCTCCGTCTCTCCTCTTCTTTCTTTCTCTCCTGCCTCTCTTGTTCTCTTCTCCTGTTCTCCTCCTCCTGCTTCTCCAGCTCTCTTTTCCTCTCCTCTTCCTTCTTTTCCAGCTCTAGCCTCTTCCTCTCCTCTTCCTGTTTTTGTCTCATTTCCCATTCCCTCTTTTCTCTCTCTTCTTCTCTTCTTTTTCTTTCTTGCTCCTCTCTCTCTAGCTTCCTCCTCTCCTCAGCTTGCATGTGTCCCTCTAGCTCAGCATCGAGTTTGTCGAGAGCCTCTTCAATGGACTGAGGGACAGAGGTTGGAGTTCGCGGATGAGAGAACATCTGTTTGGAGGGGAGGGCTGGGCTGGATGGTTGAGGCGCAGAGCTGACGGTGGAGTGAGAAACTGGGCAGTAAGTTGGAGAGTTGGAAAGCGGACTAGAAACTGTGCTTGTAATCACACTGTCCCCTGCCCTGTTTTGCCCTGAGGAGAACAGAGAAGATGAGGAGGAAAATGGAGGTTTTTCCAGTTGAGCCTGAGCATAGTACGCCATCTTCCCCTTCATATGCTGGGACTTGGTAGCTCCGTGTTGGTGAGACTGGTTTGCGGTGGGAGCTGGGCCTCGATGATTGCCTGGCTGCTGCAGAGCATCCCTGTGAGATTTGGAGTTAGTGACGGCACTGGTAGGGGTTTGTGGGGCTGGCTCCCTTCCTCCTTGCCAGCGGTTACTAGTACTGTCATTGTTCACAGAGCAGCCAGCAGGGGGAGATGTGGCCACTGCAGAGGAAGCAGCCATAGCAACTCTATTAGAGCCGCTGCTGTTGCTATGGCGGCTGACAGAGTAGGGGGTCTGGGACATAGGAGGGTTGGTTGTGATGACAGGTGTTCGAGTAGGTGGCAGGGGAGGGCTGACGTGATGTTGATGCCGGGAGGAACCTGGATGCCGACTATCCACGACCTGATTGTGGCTCTGCTGGCACTGAGGTAGCAGCCCTGGAGGCCTGTAGCTGCCCGACTCCTGAAGACAAAGAATTTTTCAGTCACTTAATATAATAGTGATCAAAAAACAACTGTGTTAACAGCTGAAGTGCCTGCGTTGTGCTGCCCTTTATTAAAGGAACTCATTCTTGCAGCATATAACTTGAACTCACCAGGGAGTGATTGCTGGGCGTGCTCTGATATCTCCAGGCCTCATGTGGACCGCTTTGCTGTTGCTGAGGTACTGAGGTGCTGCTGGCTTGAGGCGGTGGAGGAGGAGGACCCTGGTGGACCAGCCCTGGATGAGGCTGGAAGTGGCTGTAAGGCACACTGCTGCTGCTGCTGTTGCTGCCAGTCGCAGAAATGTTTGCTGGTGACGACTGGGCATGTCGGTGATGATCTCTGTCTCCCCTGGTTGGAGTTGATGCTGTGTGAGAGGTAGCTTGGCTGCCACCTTGGCCCCCAATAAAAGGGCCTCTCTGCATCTGAGAACCACGAGTCTCTTTAGCTTGGCATGGTGGAGCTCTCTCCGGTTTGGAGCCGGGACTAGGGTAGGAGGAGTGAGGGGACCGATGGTTTACAGCCTGAGGTTGTAACTTGTCTTTCTGAAGCTTAGGAGCACATCCCTGGTTGTAGCTTCCTGGAGGGGAGTTGGGTAAAGGAGAGAGGTTGGAAGGGGCCAAAGATGCAGGAGAGGACTTCTGGTTGTAGCTGCCCATACCTTGTTTGTTGTTTTCCTGTTGAGCCACAAAACAAGAGAAGAAGAAAAAGAAAAACAGGACAATGAGAATAATATACAAAGGGCCTGACCACTGCTTTAAATAAAGCAGTGGTCAGTGATCAAGTAGACAGTGCAGAGATTTTGCTCCTGCTCAGACCTGGAACTGTGATTGTGGGTTCTTGCGCTCTGAGGTTTGTGGCTGCCAGGGAACACTGCTGTCCTTGTGAATGGGGTTCCAGAAGGCGGGCTTTGGAGGGTGGTGCTGAGCAGACGACTGCTGCTGTGGCAAAGATTGGCCAGCACCAGAGAAACGTTGCAGCCCAGGGTGAGATACCTGCACAGGGGAAAGCACATTACAATATTTTACTACTCAAAGATCTGAGGAGGGGGAAAAAAGAACTGATTTTATTATTTGTGACTGTCCAATACCTGATCTGAACTCTTTTTCCTTTTGCTGGGGCTGGGACACTCCTCTGCTGCAGGCTGTGAGGGCGTATGCAGCGATGGTGAAGGCGTGTGTTGGATAACAGAGTGTTCACCCAGTGGAGGGCCTGGTCGCTTCAGCTGACCTCCTTGCATCTTTCCTGGGTATGGCCTCTGCTGTGCACAGAAAAAGATCTTAGTTGCTGCAGATGAAGACTATTGCAGTGTCAGTCCAAAGAATCCCTTTATCAAAATATTCACAGCAAAATCTGGGAGGCAAAAGTGACTTTGAGTGGAATTGGTGTTTTATTGGTCTGAACAGGGAGTGCTGGGTGTTTTTGTCGATGATGAAACATGATCCTAACCAATTAGAGAGTTCCTACCTGGTGCACCTGAGCCCACATGTCATCTCCCAGCAAAGGTGGACCCCGGGGAACATTCTGCTCCTGAGGACCCCCAAACTAAAATAGACAGAAAACCAACAAAAGAAAGTGTTTAGAGTGATTTATTGTCCATCAGCAGAGAATTATTTAAGCTCAGTGCAAAAGGCTGACATAGAATAACACTGCAACACTGTTCTCACTTTCAGCATTTGGTTTGGCCCCCTGGAGGGGAAATGGGGGTTAGGTGGAGGTCCGCCGCTGCCCGCGTAGCCTCCATTATGGAGACGGAGCGAGAGGTCATTGGGCAGGGGCATGACCGGATGTCCTCGAGGAGGAAGGTGGGAATCATATAGCTGGCTAATTTCCCACGCTCTGTGATGAGGTGGAGGATGAAGATGGTGGGGAGGTCTCTGCTGCTCCCTCTGCAGAGGTGGTAACATTGGCTGTGGGAGATCGAGCTTCTCGCTTCCTCGCATCGGCCTGGAGTATAAAACACACAAAGGATTAAAAACATTTGAATGACATCAACATTTTAACTCCTCTTGTAGCTTTCTCTAAATCTATTGCATTTTAAACGTAGCTGTGCCACCCATGTCTTTGTTCCATTACTTACCCATTACTGAAATATTTGCTGTGATGGTTTAATCCACCCATAGGTCCAGGAGGTAGATGGGGAAGTAGCTGGTGTTGGTTCATCGTAGGTGAACACCTGATGAGGAGCAGAGACGGGATACAAAGTTGTTGATCGCCTTTAACTTGAACTCTACCAGCAGGATTAACCTGATGAATCAATGCAACCAAAGAGGTTTTGCAAAAAATATGGTGTTGTCATGACTACATACCTGGCAGGTGGCTGCCAGGCGCGGCCGCCCACGGGAGGCCATGGCCCCCGGTTGAGTTCGTCCAGAGGGAAGGAATCCCGTGTGCCTCGCCCGCCAAACTGCTCTATTGGGTGATGCATCCAGCCTGCATGTTTAGTTGTACAGTCACACAATTAACACACAGATACGCTCATAGAGAGAAAACAGGAAAACATCTTTGGACGAAGCTGCCGTGCTTTATGATGCAGATTTTACAAATAACTGGTCCCGTCAATATGTTTTAATTTTCATAAAAAAAAAAACATCGTAGTTTTTAGTTCTCGTGGCAGATTTCTGACAGATCCATCAAATTCCTTGCTGCATAAACAAAAGTACTTACCAGACTAGCTGTATCTGTGAAGCCCTCCACTGCAGCTCAGAGAGGGCCTCACTCCAACACTGAGAATATGTGGAGGTTTATCTTCAGCACCAGGAGCCTAAAAGCCAACTGCCTGCAGAAAGAGAAGACCAAGAGAATCATTATGAGAGGGGAGTCAGAGACTTTAAAAACAGAAAAACCCATCAGGTCTTTTATTTTATTGGTGGACAAGCTGGTGTGTGTGTTTGGAAGTAAGCGAATGAGAGAGATGGACAGCTTGCCAGCATCTCCTCTGCTTCTGTCAAGAACATTTCCTGAAGAAACTTACATTTATAACTTGTCTGATGACGGCTGCTATGCATAACTCAGCCTGTAGGAGGCAGCAGTAAACTAGTCAGTGTGGAATCTGATTATTTCTGAAGCCCAGATGGCTCAGCAGGGAGCTCACCTCTGAGGACAGACCTGGGGTTACTGTAATCCTTACCATGAGCCTCCTGATAGCCAGAGACAGAGGGAAAGACTAAGAGTGAGAGGCTTTGGTCTCACGCCAACTGTGTGATGTTGGACGCCACGCAAGTGGAAGCGGTCCAAGTGTGCAAGCTGCACAGTGATGGCAGGCCTGTGCTGTTTTAGTGCATGAGAGAGAGAATAGTGTGCTCTCTTTTAAGTGGATGATTGTGTGTGTACTGCAGCGTTGTGTGTGTGTGTGTGTGTGTGTGTGTATACATAAAGTGTGCGTGCGCCCAGTGGATACACTAAGGTTTAATCTCATTACGGCAGGCGTGATGAAGAGGAAGAGGGGGGGCAGCGGCAACAGACGGTCTGAACAGGATGGGAAGGATAGATTAAGGAGAAGAGGGAAGGGATGGAGGGAGGGAGGGAGGTGGAGTGCAGAGTGGGAATGGTGCCATGAAAACGCCCACGCACCTTCCCACAAACACACAAACGACACAAAGGAGATGGTTGAGGGGAAAACACATGAAAGAAGCTGAGAGATAACTCTCTCTCCCCCTCCCTGCTTTCAGAAACACCGGACACACACGGCACAAAAGACCGAAGGTGTCGGGATGAAAAGAAGAAGTGTGTGTTTCAAAGAACAGAGATTCAATACTGACAACAAAAGAGACCAGAGACAAAACCTGAGAGGGAGGTTTAAACCTGCACGATCATGGCCACCGTTAGAAACTAGGCTAACTAAATATCTACCTGTAACATGTTAAGTAGTTAAAAACCACCATTCTGTCATCCATTTAACACCAGATTAGAAGGTTAACCTTTCAAGAACAATACTCAGATTCATCTTCATCATTATATTCAATATAATATCAATGTAATATAAGACATATGTGTAAATATTACATTTAAGGTGGATATTTTGGGCCTAACATAAGTACAGAGATGTTTTATAAACTGCAGTGCCATGACTGAAATGTGCTGCATGATTCATCAGTGGATCAGTGGGAGAGCAACAGACATGCACACAAGGGTTATGATTCATTTGCCTTGCTCAGCATAGCACTGTTCCACTAGTTTTTCCAGAATTAGCTCTGGCCGTACGCAGTACTTCCTCCCACCAGTTCATCTTCCCTTCCTTTTCTTCCTCCCACTAACACTGGATCACGGGCTCTATATAAAGCCCAGCAGAGGATACTTCAAACACTGTACACTTTTAGCTCACGAGGAGGGTTGCTGTTCACTGACACATGAACACCACCCTCAAGGGGCGAGGGATCACGATCTGCCAGACGCTGCTGCTATGTGAAGATAGGCCGGCGTTAACTGTCAGGACTGCACTCCACGTGCTTTAAAGGAAAAGTGATACAAACACTCACGCTGTGCGCACCTTTAGAGTAGCACCGAGTTATTGATTCACAGTTGTGTTAAGTCTCAGCTTCAGCTGCCAATCATTTCTTCCGGGGTCTCCTCAATCCTGAAACACAGAGAAGGGAAAAATGTCAGCTTGTCAGGGAGAAAAACAACAACAACACGACCAGGGTAAACAACACTCTGAGTTAGCGTCTCGGTCTCAAAGCACGAGACTGAGTGAAGGTTCTCTCAGCATCGACTGAGAAGCTCTTTACCCCACCCCTTCTCTCTTTTGCTTCAGTGCATCATCTCCACCTGCATCATCCTCACCCTTCAGGTGATGCATGGCAGAGTGATAAAATGGGAGTGAAGAACTCTTGCTCATTCACTCGTGCTGGCAAGTAAGAGGCCCGTCTAACTCTAACAGCAAAAGCCCATAAACTCAGTCAACCATCACATGGAAAACATAGCACTGGCAAAATGTAGTAAAACTGCATTGTGGTGAAAGTAGAAAGGTTTAAATTAGAAGAAAGACAAACAAAAATACAGCTAGAGATCATCTGTGACTTCTTTTGAGAGCAAATGGGGACACGGTGGCCAGGTTGTAATTACTACTTTTATAGAGGGTGTGTGTGTGACCAAACAGCCATCTACCCTGGCTATCACATTGCTACTCAGCAGCATAGTGTTAGAAACTCAGTACTCTGTAATGAGATCTTACACATAGGCGGTAGAAACTTGTTCAAGAGCAGCTCGGGTTCTATCAGATTATACCAAAGCGATGAAATGTGGTTATAGCACCTATGGGTAAGAGTATGGTGTAGGAGAGGAGAAGCAGTGAGAGTGAGCGCGAGCATTACGCAGGTTATTTTTTGGGGAACCCCCGATGACTCAGCTCGCCTGGAAGACGGCTTACCCCAAACCGCTGGGCCTGAAACCCCGCCCCTCCGGGACACCACTTACAGTCAGGTGACCGGGGGCGTTTCTGCACCACTGCAGAAGTAACAACAGCGGGAATTTCTCTGACCGTGTGATGTCATTTCTGCTTCCTTAGAAGCGTGACGCTCGGGTAATCAGTACGTGAGTGCATGTTTAGACAAATAAGCAGGATGTGCCGATGAGATGTTCGGTAGGGGGTTTCGTGGCCGAGAGAATGATCAAACTAGTAAACCGCAACTTCAGGAGAAACGATGAGGAAAATTCTACGAAAATGTTCAGACTGATTAATCCGTAACCGTTTCACCCAAATGGAACGTTCTGCTGCCGAAGAACTCAAAGAAAGACAGGAAGCACTTTGAGAAGTTTAAATTTAAACCTTCAAGCGCTGCAGGTGTTAGCGTGATTGCTACTTGCTTTCAATTTTATTTTGCTCTAACCACAGCAAACAAAAACTACTGCGGTATCTACGGTAAAAGAAGTGAAAGCCCTTTGAGAACATCTGCATCTGTCATACGCAGCTGATAAAACTATCACTCATGACATCATTTATTGTTCAATCAAAAATCCCCTCCAGAGTACATCTTGTGGAAGTGGAATCCCCACCCCCCGACCATCAAAGAGGTGTTCCTGTCAACACCCTGGTTATCGTAGGAAAGTTAGTTAATGTCCCCGAAACAGCAGCCCAGGGGTCGAGCGGGTACAGAACAACTCTGTGCCGTCGGCCGTCAGACAACCATTACACCCAGGAAGTCAGACAGTTAATGAAACGTTTCTCTGTGGGATCTGACAAGCAAAGCAATTTCATGGCACAGCCCAACGTCACATGCTTGTGGCTGTGCACAGGGAAGCCTGCTTCGTCGCCGATGAGCGCTGAGGGGAACAGTTTAAACTAAATCGTTACACGAGCTCCGTCTCTGTGCCACAGCCTGCCGTTTATTCACAGTCATCCCTTTATGCCTCTGCCTCAGACAAACGCGTGAGAAAAAACGAGAAAAAGACGCCAATAACGACGTCCACTGCGAAAATATCCATCTGTTAGAGTCTACTTGTTTACTTGTTTGTCCGAGGAAAGCACACGAGGCTGCTGGAACGGGAATATGAGCAATGACCAAGGACGAGGGCTTGACGAGGTAAAAGCAGGCAGCTGGGGAGCCGTTTACTGTCTGAGTAAATTCACTGCAGAGCCATTCTGATAAGAAATGACCAGATAAAACTGGGAGAAGTGGCAGATAATAGAAAGAAAACGAGTTAGAAAAGAGCTCTGGCAGCAGTCAGTCTCCCATCAAGCATGGCGGCAAGGCCATGCATGGTCTTCTCTCTCTTCTTGTTCCTTCCTCCCGCAGCTTTACTCCACTTGGCCATTACATAATCAGTCCCAGATAGAGATCGTGTTCTGGAGGAAACACCATGCATTTCTCTCTCTCTCTCACACACACACGTAGCCCCTGCATCCGTCCTCCCCCGCCCCGTTGCCAGGCTCCCTGTGTCTACATGTACTGTATTTATTTGTTTGTGCGTGCACTAACGTCAGTGCATGCTGTTCCAAGATGATGATGATGTGGGCTAACTTTATCACGTCTGCATCTTTACACACACACAGAATTAGAAGATGATGTGCCAGCCAGCGCGCACAAGGCAGTGCAGTTCAGCTGAGGACACGGCAAAGCAAACGGTTTCTGCAGAAAACCAGAAGGAGCTGACCTTTGTGGCGGAGTGTTCACAACAACAACACACACACACACAACTCTGGACTGAGACAACACTGTGCTGAGCTGACCCTTAACCCACTGCCTCATTCACTTAAGCCTGTGCCGAGCAACAATTCAGGTAAAGCTCACAGTTGCTTTCTTCCGTGCGTACTCCCACACATCTGCTCGACATTGAGGCCGTGACAGAGAGGCAGTAGGAGCATCTGTGGAGGCAAAGTCTTCATATTTAAACTGTGTTGGCTTGAAGTTGCTTCCAATGTAAACATTTAGAAAACAACAGGGACAATCATCAGGTTAGCAGCAACCACGAACGAATCATTATCTCGTTCTGGCTGTCAGTGGTCAGCCTGTCAGTTTGTTGTTCGGCTCCTCAACGCTACTTTTTCCATTAATTTTGGTGGTCTTGACCTCATTCAGGAGATGAGAGATGATTACAGTTAGACTACGTTTTTATCTCTTGGTGAAAAAAGAAGCACAAATTGCAACCGGAGTGTGTAGGTGGAAAAAAAAGAAAAGAAAGGAAGGAAGAAAACAAGAGGTCCTTTTATTTTCCTGTGACATCCTGTGACTGACAACTTACGACAGTTACAGTGGTGCACAAATCATACAAAAGAGACCAGTTGCACTTGTGTGTAAGTGACGTTTAAAGAGAAGAGGAAGAGAGCTCTAAGGGGAGAGGAAACTGTCGTCACAACCACAGGAAGTGGGCCTCCCTGAGGGGGCGTGTGTACAAATGTGTGAGGGAGAAAAATCGAGCTTTGGGGAAGGGTTTTGGTTCTTTTTAAAAACCATGAGGCTTCCTGTTAAAAAGATAACTCGGAGCGTTTTAGAGTGTGTGCAATAAATGACTTTCTTATGTGACTAATACGAGCAGATGTGAAATAAGCAGGGTCAGCTCGCCACTGCAGGTTCCTAAAAATACACCTCAGACACACAGTCATCCTGTGCGACGGCACGTGTGTCCAACTCATGACTCACACCAGCCACTTCAACAAAAACAAGCGACATAACTGACTTTACTCTGATCTGCTGTTCAAGTGAAAAGCCTGATCGCGCTCTCAGGCTTCTGGTAAAAGTGAGTGACAAACAGGTGATGGGAGAATGGGCGTCTGTGTCACTTGTGCTTTTCGGCTTCTTTTTCACAGAAACTCTAGAGTTTCAGAGGAAACTACAGACTTCTGTGCATGTCAGCGGAGAATCGGAAAGAAAACAAGAAACACCAAAAAAAAGAGGGATGACTCAACACCTCTGAAGGACAAAGCCGAAATCTTAGAAGCGACGGCGGCTCGATTCTCGCACATGAGCAACCTCAGAAGTCCCCCAACTTTTCTTTCTGCTTCTCTTGAGTGAGGCTTTTCTAGAACCAGTGTAAGAAAAGCTCTGGACAAACACAGCTGCACGTGTGAAAATAGTCTAAAAATCCCCCTCCCCCATTCTCCAGGTACGTCTAGTCCACATCCAGGGCTGACACACTCAAACACACAGACGCTCAGAAATACACCAAACAAGACTAGAGACAGCTTCCTTGGCAACAGTTACCAGGGGAACTAGTCGCGTCTTAACCAACAGTTATTGAAGTAAGCTGGCGAGTCTGACATAGAGAGACGGGTTTTATGAGAGGGCTTTACTAATCAACATGTTTCCTGAAACACAAGGCAGACTTGACCTCACACCATCCCCATCCTCTTCCTCACTGGACTCACATTGTGTTTTACTGGCAGTCTGTGTGTGTGAATAACACTTAGCAACATGTGTGTGTGTGTGTGTGTGTGTGCATGTGTAGTCATATCCTTATGCGGCCCAAAATCCCAGTCCCCACGAGTTTGAAGGCATTTTTGAGACTCAAAATGTGGTTTTAGTGCCAGAGTTATGTTTAGAGTAAGTGGCATGATGTCAATTAGATGTCCCAGCAAGACATGAATACCCGACATGTGTGTGTGTGTGCGAGAGAGAGAGTTGCAGCTAATCAGAGATAATGACAGCATGTGTGCAGATGGTCAGCACGCCGTTGTTTTTACAGTGGGTGTAATTACGATCATTTTGACTTTATCAGAACAACCGTGACACAGGCAGAGCAGCTTTGTTATGACGTTTGTTCGTTTAGACCAGAGAACATCCAAGGCCTGTTTATAGATTCTCCAAATACCACAGCTGCTGATCTTGTAGGGTTTTTTCCCCTTCATGAATCTCTCCCTACTCACCGGCTGACTTATCAGCTATTCTCCCAGCGTGGGTAAATGCAGTCACAGGAGGTGAGGCGAGGTACCAAAGGAAGGAAGAAAATTCTTTCCAAGTTGTGAGAGCCTGTTTAACTTTAGCTATGAGTCACACACACACACACTGTAGGTTCAAACACAGCCCTTCCACTGTGGCATCATCGCTGATGGCAAAGGGCCAGAGATAACAGAGAGTGAACTCAGAGGGAAAACTTTCTCCTCACTCTCACTGGCTTTAAAATAGTAGTAGAACAGGAACACCCCCTTTCTCCTGTAGAAAAGCTTTCAACTTTGCAAATGCTAAAAGCTAACGTAAAAGTGTTTAACATTAGTGTGGTGCATCTGAACCCCTGCCTGCTCAAGTAAAAAAATAAATAACTAAATAAATTTCAGTTCACTCCTTCAGATTGCGAAATGTATTACACAGAGGATCTATTTTTCCCAAGTGCCCTCAGATCACATCACAGCGTAATATAAATGTCCAGTACAGCAAACAATCGATGTCCATGGTTTGTGTGTGGCCGGTGACATACCGGAGCCCTGCTGGTTTGTAGAAACTAATGAGAAAGAAGTAGCAGGGATAATGAATTCATCCATACACACTGCTATGATGCCGTATTTCAAAAGCTAAAAAGCCAATTATCGTCCATAAAGTGCCGCTGGCACATGCATTTAGAAAGTTCAGTTGTGTCTATTCCAGTTTTTTTTGCTTGTTTTACTGCCAATTATTGTAATTTTGCCTCATTTAAAGCTCATGTTTTATATGACTCTTTTCACCAAATTGATTTTCCCCCCTTTTTCATACCCGACAGACATGCATAATAACTTTTACCATATGCTGGACCCTACAGAAGACAATATGGTTGTTGTTTTTGGGCCCCCGCTGCCAATTTTGGCAGACCTTGATCCCCAGCAGTCTGTCTCTGAAGGCATAGTGGAATTCCACACTTGCCTGACTAAGATATTGCCTCCAGCTGCTCCCCCAGCAAAGTCTTAAAGCCCTTCTTCCTTCAGTCAGTAAATCCTTATCAGCGTGCACCTTTTAAAACGCTGCATGGACAGGCGATCAGCTCATGCACTGAAAATTAGCTCTGTGCAACCACCCCCCCCCCCGGCTATATGTGATGTCATCATGTTTATTACATAGAGGGTGTGCGTGGGGTCAGTTGAGGTGAACAGGATGCCTTCCTTTAAACGTTGAAATGAAACGATGGGCAAATTCCAGCCAGCACATGGAGCAAGTCCAGATTTAATCGGCTGAACTGTCGGGGTGTGTTTGACAAACTGATCATCGGCAGAGCAGACGTTGTTCTGAAAACACACACAAACCCCTCTCTCGACTCCTCTTTTACGTTTTACTCCACCTCTCTCGTTCTGCGTTGCTCTCTGAAAGAGAAACTACACCCTTTACTGGAACGGTTTCAACGTTGTGGTGTCGCACAGATGTTTCGCTGCCACATTCGATCACTGACCTCAACAGTTTCACTCTGAAAAACTTGTAACTTGATTATATTCGTTTTGTGTAACGGGTGACAAAAAATGGTTGATGCGCAGCACCCACCATCTGACAGACAGTGTTAACTGGCAGGAGTAGCTGAGTAATCACTTCAAGCCAGCCTACTGACCCATTTCCAATGCCAGGCACATGTACAAAGGAAAAAAATCATAGTGAACTAGTTACATCTGTATCAGGGTTACTTATGGAGAAAAAGGAGAGTGCTGTGGGTGGGATTGGGTGAAAAGCTCTAATAATTTGCTCTTCTTACTGAGGTTTTAATGACTCAACCGCTGCTGTTGAGCTTCTTTCCACTGTCACGTCTGTTTCCTGACGCGTGTGTATCGCTTTAATAATCGTCCATGTTCGTCATCAAGTCATAGTAAAATAGGCGGCGCTTGTTCATTCACACATACACACGCACTCCTGTTGAGAGCACTGGAGGAAAGGGGCGGGGCTTGAAGCAGCAGCACACAGTCGGCACGGCGTGTTAGAAGCGAGGTGGAGCTTTAACTTTTTTTTACTACCCCGACATGAAAAGGTGAGACAAAACACGCTGCTGTTTCCATGCCAATCAATCTGATCGATCGGAAGTGAACCTTCAAAGGGATTCGTTTTTGTTTTCTCAGCGATCCCCTGCCAGCACGCTCCTCCTTCTGATCTCCCCTCGTTTATTGCGGGCAATAAAATGACAAATGAGCGACACGACCAGCCACAAATTCTCACCAACTGCCTTCTCCTGACTAAAAAAAAAAAGTGTGTAAAGTCTGTGGGTGGTGATGCAATAGCTCATTATGATACTTCAAACGCTTGCAACCACTCCTCCAAACGAGTTAACTGGGTCGTTATTTTGATGTAAGGCGGCCAAGGCGCACGTATACGCACGGGCCAGACGCAGAGAGACTTTAGTGGACTATCTGACCCTGAAACTCAGACTTTAAGGTCAGCACCCATCCCCTCGAAAAAAAAACAGAGGTGATGCAAATCACTTCCTTTCAATCAAGCTCTTTGTGTGCGTAACTATGACTGGAGGGTGATTTTGGGGGTTGGGGGAGGCAGCTATCCATTCACTTTATACGGCTGCCGACCTCGGTGATCCTGCCCACCCCCCTCTCCAACACACAGACACACAATGGCGTGAGATCTCATTACACAAGCAGTTTTCTGTCCTCTAACTCCCCTTCCCCTTTTCCAGCCACGGCATGATCATGAGTTTTCAAGGCAACGCGAAACGGAACTAGGACCGTGGTCGCGTTACCGTGGATGGAGCTGTCATCACACACTGTCTGCACGCACAGACTAGCTTCAGGACAAAAGTTGGGGAAGTAGGTTTCGTGTTAAGTACAAAAAAACCGCAGATTCCCATCCTATCGCCAATTTAGCAGAAATAAGCCCACGTGCGCCGAATGATTAACCGGGTCCGGTAAAGACGCTCAAACGTGAATATGACGAAAACAATTCGGCGAACTGAGACCCAGCCTACACGCGTGGGATTAAAGGGAGCCACCCGTGGTTGAGAAAAACACAGCGAAATTCCCCCACCTCATCGATTACACACGATCGACAGTTCCACTCAGCCAGTTCCGATAATGCGCTCATTGTTCCGAATCAATCAATGGATCAGTAGCCGAACATGACAGTACGGCTATGGTATCGCCCAGTGATGCCACACGAGGCTATTTCATAGTAAACTTTCTTTTCACCCCCCAAAACCCACCCTCATTACAACCAAAACAAAGTCGCCTGGACTTTTAAATCCCCCTCCTCCTCCCACCAGCCCCGGCACTCACCGGTCACAGCAGAGCTTCCAACAGTCGCAGCAGAAGGGAAATAAATTGTTGAATGAAATATGAATGAAGTATCCGGGTCCTCGCTGTCAGTCACAGCAGCCTTTTACACTCGCTGTGTTTGGAAGTTTAGAGCTCCGAGTGTGCATAGAAACTCGAACAGCCGGCAGAGCAGCTACAGTCCTATAATCCCTGTCGGTCTCTATCGTTTCCTTTCCCAATAAAAAACAGAACAAAAAAACCGAAACTTGAGCCTCCTGACAGCAGGAGAGCGTCTCCGGTGTCCGTGATGGGCTCGTTCAGATATTTTACTCCGTGTCTGATGGCTGTCTCTGCTGTCAAGCCCCAGCTCCGCTCGCACGGCTCTCCGTGTTTCTCTCCGCGTCAAAGAAGCTCTCTCACTGAAGCTGACGGGCACAGCTCGTATTGCGCTGAGCTGTGTTTAAAGAGAACGTGACGTCAATCCCCGCCCCCGGAATCCCAGGGTAAGCTCGCGTTAGATCCGACTGCCGGTACCGGGCCCGTTTATTTCTCTTTGTACCTTTTTATTTTTAACTCCGGAGGGTTTTTTTTTCTTCAGGCAGACTCGTGACCAGCGCTTGGACTCCAGCACAGCCAGCAGCTATTTCTCTGCCTCGGTCTATTTCTGGACGAGGAAGCGCCCCTCACTTTATATTACCCACAGGAAGACAGACTATCGCAGTGTTTTAGTCTGAGTACATTTTTGCCTGTGACTTGGATTTCTTGTACATCCATAATAAGAAAACTACTGGCCTCACAGATCCACTGCTGAAAGGATAGAATGGTTTCTTCTCTTTGGGCAACTTGCACATTGTTACAGTGAGAACAGACAGTCTGTTACGTTAGACTCAACAGTTTTCTAAAATGATACAGCCTGCCCTCAACCTGACTAGAATACACTATTTATTAATAACACAGTTACAAAGATGGTAAACATGTAATAAGTGCTCAGTAAACTTTAAATTTGTGGTATTTGGTTCAGATTTTATGTACCAGGTTAGATCCCTTCTTTTTCCTTCAAAACTGCTGCAAACTGCAACCTCAGGTTCCTGTTCCAGCTGACAGGAGTGGCACCCAGTGTGGTCTTGTGCTGCTGCAGGCCATCGGCTTCAAGTTTCAATGTGTTGTGCATTCAGAGATGCTCTTCTGCATACCTTGCTTGTAGCAAGTGACTTATTGTTGCCTTCCTGTCAGCTCTAAGAAGATTGGCCATTCTCCTTTAATTTCAGACATCAAATGAGGAATTTTCACACAGAGAAGTGCAGCTCACTGGCAGGGGCTGAGGTAGAGAAATTCCCTTAGGGTGGCAAAATCAACCCTTTTAAAAAACCCACATATGCAGGTATTGCATATAGTTAAAACGATTCAAATAAAGTATACACATTTCATATAACTACCCTCTAGATCTGCCCCTGCTCACTGGCTATTTGCTCTTTTTCAGACTATTCTCTGTACTTTGGGTATGTGGTAGATTGGTAGTTTGTAAAGCAGTCAGAGCAGCCTGTCTGGCACTAACAATTGCATTTCCTAACCATCTACTTCATCAGGTCATCTTGACCATAAATGGCTGATTAGATATTCACATTAGCATACAGTTGAATGTGTGTAACTACTGAGTGGCCAGTGATTGAATGCTCTTGTGCTTTGAGTTATTTAGTGAAGGTGGGCAATGTTTTCATTATGAGATGTGAGGTTTGTGCTTTAGATAGCTACATAAATATAGCATAAATGTGTTTATAGAGTGGAAGGTCTGTGGATGGACCTGATGTGGTGCTTATAGATATGTTAGATGTACAGAGTGTTTTATGGCTCAATAATATAGAACTACTGTATTTTTTATTTGTTGAAACATAGTTCTCATGGCTTTGCCATATAAAACCTTGACTTATGAGTTTAATATATTTCTTGGTTGTGCCTACTAGATGACAGTGATTTGACTGTGTGCACAGACAGCACAAGAATTATATGCCACGTGCTCAAAGGTAGCCAAACAAGACTTTGAAAACTACAAACAGGTCTCTCCAAGGCCGGAAACATTTGTTCCAGCCATTCCTTGCCAAAGCAACCATCCTGTTCTCTATAATAATGCCAAAGAGCCACACTGGTGCAACCAACAGTATGCATCACAAACCCAACAAACACACACAGGTTATATTTAGAAAGCACTGCCTCAGCAGGATAACAGGAGGCAAAATTAGTTGCCGCAGGGAGGACGGGAGTGTGTCATGGATGATGCTAAGACGATGACTTATGGATACACGCGCACACAGTTTATTTATGGTCGGAACAATTCTAAAAAGAGAACAGACTACAAACAAACAAACAATAAAATCTGAACATTGTGAAACCACTCCTAGCCTCGGTGCAAATCGCTGAGGCTACACTGTAAATTCTAATTAATAAGCCTTAACCTCAACCAATGGCCTTAAAATAGTAAATAATTATTACTCAGCTTTTTTGAGTGCTTCAGAAATCAATAATTTTAAAAAAAAGACCTAAAGATACAAGTGAAACTTTTTCATAACATAATACATGTAGATGTACATCTACTAAGCTGTCCCTGTTCACACATAATAAGTCAGAAATCATCATTTGGTTTCACATGTGATGATTTTAAGACGTTTATTTAGTTGCATTCAAGTTCTAAAAACTTGTACCTTTAAAAGTGTGCAGGTTTGACAGAAGTCTCTTCTTTTCTGTCTTAATCTAAGCGTTAGTCTTCAGATAAATATGAAAGTGTTTTTCACAGCTTCAGGGAAAGTACTCTGGGGAGGTTCTTGGGATCATCCATTAAAATATCTCTCTCAGAAATACGGTCAGTCGTGTCCGTGTCAGGGTGGAGAGGATTTGATGAGACGGGCGCAGCTACATCAGTGACAGTCAGCAGCATTAACAGACCCCAGGCCTCTTCATTCTCACAAGCCTCTTTAAAAGCAACCAAACAACTTCCACTGTGTACTATTTAGATTCTTAGAACTCTGACTCAAAACAGGGCGAGTTCATCGACATCCAAATAGGAACAAGGAAATAGTTTCAGCCATGCAAGCTCAGTATTATAACGAGTGAACATCCTACAGAGAGGTCAGTACTTATAGAAACAACCATGTATCTACAAATGATATTTAAATCCTTAGAGTCAAATATGATGATTCATTAACCAGCCAGCGTGGCTGTAACAAGCTTCATGTAGAGTTGCCTCTGTAGCTGACACTATCAGTACTGTCAGTATTTGCATGGAGTTCACCTGCTGTAACACCTGGAGGGCCAAACTGCATTCACTGTGTCAACCTCGGCAAGTTGACACAGATAAAAGCCATTTATCATTAAATATTGTCGGCTGCACTGAGAAACAAAGTTAAACACTTATTGCAAGTTTAATAACTTACCTTACTGTTCCTTAAAAGATAAAAAGAGCCATAAAAATGGGCAAAATTCAAGCACTCTTACGTGCTTGAATTGGTGCTAGCCAGCCCTGCAGAACCTTTTCGTATTCTTCGTTTCGTATTTAGTGGTAAGTCCAATAAAATCACGGCAAAGATACAAATTTCGGTGACCGGTACATTGCTTACACTGTATGTGACATGTGAAACAAAGACAAACAGAATGTAACATCGGATTTGGATGAACATTCAGTATTCGCTCGTCTGCCTTCACATGCATACGAACTTGAGAGCATCCCATTCTCCCACACTTTGCAGCTACAACAGCTTCAAATCTTCTGGGAAGGCTTTCCACAAAGTTTAGGAATATGTTTATGGGAATTTTTGACCCATCCAGAAGCGGATTTGGGAGGTCAGATATTGACATCTTCTTCTTTTTGGCAGACTTGACACAATGTAGCGCCAAGTCTGTTTCCTCCTACTGGTGGAACAATGTAATTGTTTCCTTTGCTTCAGCTCTTTTGCTTTATGTTAACGTCACTCGAAGCAATAAGTAAAAAGTAAACATTTTCTCCGTACAATTAACAGTAACCTCATAAAATCTAGTGAAAAGTATATTTTTATTAATTAAAGTAAAGTTGGCTAATTTATGTAGGTCAGGAAAACTTCTGGAATTTACAGTATATCAGTCTCCTGCTGCCTGTTCCATTTTCCTAACACAACGTTAAATGAGTGGAAGCATTTTTGTTTTTATTAGCTCGCAGTGAAAAGTGACAAGAAGAGAAAGTGTGTGCTAGATTCAAGCCCCTGGTGAAGTAAGTGCATGGCATGTGCTGCGTGTCCTACCGGGTGGATCTAGATGTCTATTGTGAAGTGACAAAGACTGTTCAATAATGTGTTTTGTGTTGAAAACGGGGAGGGACACAGCACAGAGGGGGTCTTTATGGTACTTGAAGGCAGTGGTGCTTATATGGATGGATTGTTTTTCTTAAAGCCTGTGTTTATGGTACGTACAGTACTGTGCAAGGAGCTTGGAAGCATTAATGGCTGCACCAAGAATAGCAGTAAGGGTCCACACCAAAGTTCACATCAATAATGTCCAATTACATATTAATTATACATCTGATGTGATGAAACACATTTTAGCATGTCTTTTGGATGCTACTAAGGCTTGTACTGCTCCAGTTGTAAATGATCCACCACAGAGTACTGAATTATACATTATCTGTTCACAATTACAGTGGTTAAAGTTGACTAAATGCTATTTATTTAGCTCAACAGGGATGTCTCTTTAAGTCCAGCCACAGAGTGGCCAATGTTGCCTTACAGAAAGAAGGTTCCTGGTTCAAACCCTCTCTGTGTGGAGTCTGTTGGCCATGGATGTGTGCTAGATAAAGCACTCTGAATGGTCAGTAAGACTAGAAGCACCATATAAACCCCAGCCATTCCTCTTTAAGGAAATATTGTGCTGTTGGGGGTTTTTGTTGTGTTTTTTTGGACTGGTGAGTCTGCTTTCTCATATTGCTCCTAGTGTGAGATTAGTACAGTACTCTATTCTATTACAGTGTGTTTACTGTCTAAAGTGTTGTTTCGAGTGAGTGCACACCAAAGAGTGCGGTGAGAGAACATCATCCTGCAAAAGTGAACAGGAAGAGGACTGCTGATTGATGTGGGCACGGGTGGGACTTTAGTGTGCCACACACACTGCCCCTGCACAAACACAGTTTCCCCCAGCTGCTCCTCTCATACATGCACCCATATAATAAGGGTTTGAAAAGATTAAATATATATGAGCTGAATTCCCATACTTCTTCTCCCACAACAAGTGAAGCTGAGGAATTACAGCTTGTCCCAGGGTCCCGAATGTGCATGTGTGTGTGTGTGTGTGTGTGTGTGTGTGGTAGGAGGGGACAATAAAGAAAAAAAAAGCAAAGCACTGTTTTTGCAGCTCTGGTACAAGGCTAACAATCATGTGTTTATGTGTGTGGAAGAAATGCAGGCATGTGTGCATGTGTGAGACTTTGTGTGTGTAATTAAAGAGATCAGGGATGGGGACGGAGCAGTTCTCACACTCCAAATATATACAGCACCTACTTTATGGGTGTGAGACCCAAATTCCTGTCATGCCAGCCACACGCATGCAAGCATGTTTGAAAAATAAACAGCTTATAACAGTGACGGGGTCTAGAAAGAAAGTTTGAGAGTAGCAAGTGAAGTTATGTGTCTGTGTGTGAGGGTGTGTGAGCCTGGGTGTAGGAGACTGTGTCCCTGGTACAGATGGTACTTTTCAGCCTCTGATATGTAGGATTGTGTGTGGGACTGTGCGCGCGTATGTCCGTGTGTACATGTGGCATAACGTGAGTCAGCTTTTGGGTACAGCGAGAGACCCACAGACACTATAATAATCACCTCCACGCACACTCACACTGCGAGGAGACAGAGAGCCACACAGGCAGTCAGACTGAGAGACTGCCTAAGCACACCCACATATAGCTGGCTGAATGGAGCGCTGCAGCCCTGATAATTAGGGCCTTTACTCGAGGAGAGAGCGACTGATAGGGAGCCCCGGCTTTTCCCTTAGTTCCCCAAACAACCAGCTAATCCCAACTGTGGTGCTATGATAAGCTAAGAACTCCAGTCGTGCTTAATATACTCACCCTCCCCCCAAAGTTATACTCGGTGAAAAGTAAAGGAGCTTACAAAGTTAGGAGCGCATGTAAAGGAATACATTTTCAGCAGATTGTCCCAACTAGTCAATTTCCTATCATGGAGACTAAGGCTAAGCCACATGTCCCTGCAGATAACTTTGCTTTGATGTTTGCTGCTAAAACTCACACACTGCACTACAACATTGAGTTTAACCAGACAGCAACCGTCCAGTGGTGTAAAAATGAGCGTGCAGCAGCAGCAGTGACATTATAATGTGATTACAACACGGGGTAACCGGGGAGGTTTTGTTGAAGGTTACATAGCGTAAAGCAATACGACATTTACATCATAACCCAAACTGCTTTGGAGGTTGGGAAAAGTTTTCGGTAAATGAAACTGTCAGTGAGATACGGAGAATTTTGCTAATCACAGCTTCCTCGCTGATTGCTAACAGAATGAAAAACGAAATCGTTGATCTCTCGCTCTCTAATGTGGTTTTGATATGAGCTGAATGGCTGAGTCAGCAACTTTTACAGAACATGCACGTTCAGCACTTACGGCACACACAAAGTTCAAAAGCATAAAAAGGTGTTTGCGTGTATGAGAAATCATAAAAGAGGAGTAATCCACTGACACCCGTGACTTTGCAACTCACCTCCTTCATAATTAATGATTGTGTGTGTGTCTAATGTGCACTCCTACTGCTCTCTTACTCACTCTTTTCACACATCGACCTACTCCTCTACCTGCCTCACCTACTTACCCTAATTTTTTATAGCCTTTATCTGTTACATAACTGGGTAAAGTCAGTTAAATGCTGAGGTCACAAAGCAGAGTATAGTTTATGAAGAACAGCTGTAGTATATTTTACAACATTGTGAAAAAGTCTTGAGCAACGCTTCATTTCTTTATATTTATTTAAAACTTGGCAATAAAAGTGATTCTGATTTTGTTCTGTTCTCTGTCGAGATGATCCCACACTGCTTCTAAAAACGTCGGGTATACTTTTACTGCATTGGGAGTGTTTTGGGGATCACTGTCATGCTGAGAAATGAAGCCCTTTTCAGTCACACAGTTTTCATATTGCTTTGGATGGTGGATCAAAATCTGATGGTTCTTTTCTGTGTTTATAATTCCATCGATTTTGACAAGATCCCCAACACCGCAGGCTGAAATGCAAATCCAAAACACGACAGAGCCTCCACCGAGTTTTACAGATGGCTCTCTGCACTCAGTGTCATATCGCTTCTCTGGCCAAACTTGGATTCTTCAGTTCATAAGACCTGTTGCCACTTTTCAATCCAGTTTTTGCGTAATTTTGCATAACTCAGCCCTTTCTTCCTGTTTCTCTTCCTTTGTCCATGGTCACAAAGAATGGCTTCTTGGCAGCCACTTTTCCCCTGACACCATTTCTGATGAGGCTTCAGTGAACATTAGATGGATCAAATGAAGGGCCACATGCATCTCTGAGGTCCTCTTGTCAGGATTTGTCTTTGTTTCTTAAAGGCATGACTTTAAGATGCTGTTTTAGGCCCTGCCACTGCCTGTCCGTTTGTCCCCTGCTTGTCCAATTTCCTCAAATTTTTCAAAAAAAACACTGCACATCAAGTTGATATATCCCCAGTTTTTGGCTAATAGCTGTTTCAATATCACCTTGTTGGTGCAGAAATATAATTTTTATCTTATGTTTCACTTTTTTTGGAAAGTCAACGAAAGAAAAGGTGCATTTTTATTTTCTTTTTATTTTCTTAAATGATTCATAGTTTAGTGTTAAGTGGCTTACAAATATATGTGTATATATATATATATATAAACTGAATGATCTTCGGAAAGCATGGAAAGCTATTGCACAAGACCACTTCAGAAATGAAAACAGAGCCTGGCTCCTAGGAAGCAAAGTATGAAGAAATGCGGGGTGGCTCAAGACTTTTGCACAGTACTGTACTTAGTACTGCTTGGTTATGTGAAAACTGGCACCAAGTTAGAAACTGTGGATCAGAGAAGAAAGTATATGTTTAAAGAGTCCTACCTTGAGATCAGAGGTGATGTAGTCCCTCTTTTTTAGCATCCACCGGACACCATGACACCTCTCAGCTCCTGAAACCACAACAGGGGGACCACGAGTCAGTCTGGTGTCAACATTAATAATGTTATCAGGAATATGGAGCTGGACACTTCATTTGCTCAAAAGAGAATTTTGACAAATAAATAAATAAATCACTGTCATTTTAAGACTTTACTCCCAAAATGAATTTAGTCTCCCCCCCCCCGAGAGCAGCAATGTGATTCTATTTTCACCTACTGTCAAAACTAGGTTAAACACATGTGACATTCCAGTGTGAGTTGAATCAGCGGTCATCATTTTCTCAGCTCTTTAGCTGAAGAACTGGAAAAATGAAAACTGTTCTCCTGCTAAAGGCAAACTCACAGGGCTCACTCTTTATTCTCTGCACCTGTCTTAATTATGCACGCGTGACGTTTGCTGAATGTTCTGTGGTCATCGTGTCGATGTGTCATTCTGCGGCTGATAAACCACAGTGTGAGAGTGTCAGCCAAAATGCACAGCAGGGCCGGGACCAGCGCTGTGGCCATCTGTGTGTGTGTTCCTCATGTGCCGCCTGTTCAGTGATTCACAGTGTCACTGCTGGGCCACATGACTGAGAACAGGTGGCACTCTGGTTCACCTCCCCACCCCCAGCACACACACACACACACACACACCTCCACATACACCCTGAGAACACAGAGCACCTGCAATGTGCTCAAACACTAAACAGGCATGACTGTACACAACGCACACACATTCTGTCTTTTTTGTATACTCAGATCCACAAAACGGACTAAATACCCCCTCTTTTAACAAATGGCTGTCGACGATGGTTGCGAGCTAAATGTCTGCGCCTCACTAGTCCTCTTACTCATATCTTACCTTGCCTGCTCTCGCCCCCACCCTTTTTTCTCCTTAACATTTGACCTTTGACTTCCAGAGAAAAAACACTGCATCCTCTTTCCTTCAGTAAGGACCACACATGTGTATGGATATGCATTTTTCCACTGTCTTGTTGATCAATGTGTGCAAAAAACTTACAGTCCAATAAATCTCACTTTCTTTCTCCACCTTTGCAATCGTTCTTCCTCACACTCTGATATTCTACCTGCAGGGCTGCAACACATAACACGCCCACACATTTCAGCTTCCATATGTTTCCCTGCTGAGCACGTCCACGCTGAACCAACGTAGTATACATTGCCTAGAGCAGCTTGTGCAGCAAAAAACAGCTGGCTCAGCCTGATCTTGCAGAGGCTGGTGGCTAAGGCCCCCAAACCTTTGAACTCAAGGTCAAAGGGCGAACTCCCCTCAGGAGCCACAGCTGGCTCCAGTGTAAAGGTGGAACAGCTGTGTGTGTGTGTGTGTGTGTGTGTGTATATGTAGGTAGATCAGCAACAATTTAGTTTTTTTTTTTAGTAGTGCCACCTTAAAAAAAACCACACAAGCCTGCTTGACTTGCAGGCTGAATAGTTGCAAGAATAGACTGTCTTTCATGACATATACAAAAAATGTCACAACCTTTCATATAATCATTTGATTTTGTACTGATATTACATGTGAGGGGGAAGAGGGGGCAGATGTGAGAAAGAGATGATTAAAGACAGGAAGGAGGCAAGACAAAATAACAAAAAGGAGTAAACCGCACATTTAATCAACATATTTAAATTGAAACGATGACAGATTAAGTCTGACACAAAGTGAAAGAAAACAGGCCAAGTTGCAAGAGATAGAGTGAGAGATAGAGCGGGCTAGAAAGCGATGCTTATCTTTTGTCTGTAAAGGTTAACCAGTGGGAGTATCTTCCTTTGACATTAACCAGCACAGAGAAGAGAGACAGAGGGGTGAAGCAACAGACTTTGCTCAGAGGCGGAGAGCAGCAGAAATGAAGACGCAGATGGGCACGGGAGGGTGGCAGGAGATCGAGTAAATGGCCTCTAGTCATGACAAGAGAAAATAGAAGGAAAAAAACAAAGACAGGTGAGAAAGGAAATGAAGCAGGGCTGGTTTGACAGGCATAGGTAGAGAGAGAGGTTAGTGTCTGGCCTCAACACCAACACAGCACTGTGCTGTTAGCATGTTGCTAATGGTGCAGTGAAAAGATGAAATAGCAAAAAGCCAAATTTGCTGAATACGTTAATAAGGCATTTAGCATTTTTATTATTTTAGGTGACCAGCTCCAGAATATGAGCAAGCATCCGAACAGTTCTGACATGAAATATAGATGCTACAAAAATGGTCCAATCAAAACATGAGGTCAGATGGTGGAAAACCAATGAGATCATTAGGTCACTGAGTAAACGGCACCTTTCTAAAAACTGTCTAAAGAGCTCTCGTCTTAGAAACATCAGGTTCAAAGGCTCCACATCTAAGTGTTCCACCTGCAAAACACACACATACAGTATGTTTACGATGTCCACACACCCACATACACACACATTTCTATCCATATACAGCAATTAAGTGCAATAAAGTAACCACACACTTGTCCAGTTCCTGCAAATCCACGTGTGTGCACAAGCTGATACCTGCATTTCTTCCTACTTGATGCAGTACCTATCGACTTTGCACACAGCATAATCACATTAACCACACTAGCACATTCACCTACTGGCAAACACACACACACACACAACCCTCAGCATGTGCGAGCCTGTATGGCGTGAGTATAGTAGCCTTGCTGGAGTTGCTCCAGTACTTAGTCACCCGTGAATCAGAGGTCTTTTCAAGTTAGGGCAGCAAGCTTCATACCCATACCCACACACACACACACACACATATAAAACAGCAGGTTGCTGCAGGAGTGGTGCTAAATGACAGGGTTATCTTCACCAGTGTCTTTCCGTCTAGATTGCCTGTCTGCTGTGCATCTCTCTACAGCCATTTGCTCGCTGTGCTTCTCGTTGTTGTGCGTTTCAAAAAAGAAAGTCATATCCTTAAAATGACCTTTAGCAAAGCCACCAGCATGTGGGCAAATCCTATAAAGTCAGCCCTGATTGGGACACACACACATCAAAGAGCTAATCATAAGCAAGAACATATTGTTCTGTGAACAACTTCATATCTCCAGGAATGTTGTCACACCACATCCTGAGTGTGCGTGCGTGAGGATCAGGATACGGGTAGATAAGGATAATTTGCAGTGGAGTTGTATTGTTCACACTGCCTGGTTAACAAGCTACAGTGAGGAACATACATCACAGTGGGGGTTTTTTCTGATTCAGTTGGTAGGTCAAAACTTTCAGACTCAGTCTTCTGTACTGAGTTGGTGTGGAGAGACCTGTTCTAGCCAATGAACCGGCTTTCTGTGTGCATAGACGACAGAGCCATAAAGTCTGTTTTCTGTTTCATTTGCCTGTTTGCGAGGCCAGAGCTGGCAGAGCCACAGAGAGTGAGGAGGAGTGTCAGGTTGGCTGCGGTTGGGGATGTTTGGCTCGGTGAACTTCTACCATACGGCTTTAGTAAAAGGTCATGGTCAAAAACCGAGCCTGGCTCACAAACCAGCACACCCACTCTGACTCCCACACGGGTGGATAGAAGTGACAGACAAGGCAGACAGTCTGACTTCCTCTTTGGGGACAAAGCAGGAAAATGACACCCACATGAAGAAGGGGTGACAGACAGATTCACCGACTAGAGCCTCACCACACTCGCAGACACACACCCGGAGACCGTCTGAATATCCAGCAGCAGCGAGACAAACGCGGAGAGAAGGCGAAAGAACAAGAGTGAACAGTTGGTAATAAATTGTGTCTAGACAGACGCTAATGAAGGCAGCCTGACTGTGGCTGCTGCCAAAATTAAGACCTGTGAAGAGTGCAATTACGTGTGTGTGTGTGAGAAAGACTGAAAGAGAGTCTGTGTTTTTGTGAGCAGTTTGAGCAAGCATGTGCAAATTGGTGTTTGATGAATATAACCCTTTTAACACTGGGCCTTTTTTTTAACCCTCACTGTCCTTCTTTTTCTTCTCTCCCTCTCTTTCACACACACACACACAAGCAAACCACACCAGAGCAGCCAAGCAGAGCGTGTCCCTCACAGCTGTAGACGGCATTCAAAGTGCAAACTCTGACGCCGGCACAGTCTTATGACGTCAGTCCTTCAAAATAAAACACAGCTTTGCTGATAAGCCCTGAAAACCTGACTCGTCAACTTTATCTCGGAAAAAAAAGAAAAACTCAGAATCCCACGTACATAAGGGCGGACACAAAGATCCGAAAATAAACACCCGCCCTTGAGATGTTTGGGGCTAAGCAGGAGTAAGAAATTAGTGGGTTGCCTACTGCTGCAACTGGGAAAAAAGGATTGTTACGACAAACCTAGTCCTTGATCTCCCAAACCTAAAAGAATAGTAAAAACTAAGAGAAGTACAGTGCAAGAGGTCCAAATCCCGGATTAGCCCCCATTTATGTTACAACCCGGCTCAAAAGCTGCAACATAAATATGGAGACTAACACCAGAATGTCACAAAGAAGCGGTTTTATTTGAAATTACATAATAATGCTACCACTAAGACATAGACTAGTGTGCCTTCCCACCAGGTGTGGTGAATTAACAACAGCTGAACACTCTTGCGCTGCCACGGCAAAGAGATTAGGGGCTACAGAGGGGCGTAATAAGGATAAAAGGACATTAAATGTGGAGATTTAATAAAACTAACTGTTACATTCACAGCTATTCAAGGTTGCATCAGTTCATCAAACTTTATACTAATCATTACTTTCCTGTGTGTTTTGAAACTGTTCTCTAGTCAGCTGCCTACAAACCACCTCTGTAATTCACAGGTTGTGCGCACAGGCTATACTCTACAGCTCTCACTAAACAGGGTCATCACAGGGATGAAGAGGTTGGTTGTGCCGATCACTGAACATTACGACATTCCACCGTTTCACTGTGTTTGGCAATGCACCTGCAGCCTCTGAATACCTAAGTGTGCATACTGACACACTTCTGGTAGCTCAACAACAACAACAGTACTAAAATGGAGAGGAGCAGGCAGACGGCGTGTTTAAACTCGCTTCAAACTGAGAAACACACCGTCTGAGAAATGTGGCCCGTGGCGTCCCAACAAAATAAAAAACTGCAGAAGGAGAAGAAAAGAAAAGGATGTCTTTGATGAAAGTGGTAAATGATTCAAATTAGTTATGACAACGACACCTCTGTGTGTGTTACAAGATGGGCAATTTCTATCAACAGCTGCAGGCACCAAGGACAAATAGTCATTCCTGTTAAACAGGCTTCAAGTCCATTTAAAGTGTCTAAAGGACGGAGGTGTAGCTGGTACACTGCAGTGAACAGCAGCACAAACTGGAAAGCATGCGACACCCAATCAGATTATGACATTTATGTTACTTCGATTACATGGATGATGTATGTGACTATAAGGTCGTAAGCTCTGGACGCACTCTTATGCTCTCCTGAGCTGTTTTAATATAGGTTTGAGGCAAAGCTGGAGAGCTGTCAGGCAAGCCCTGCCAAGCCCACATACTTGAGCAGAGGTGCTAAACTGTACTATCCAGTTGCTCAATAACATTTAAGTTAACCGTCACATACCAAAAAGACTGACTCAGGTCTTTATAAACACGCCACTGTGCGTGTGTTCGCTCTCAACCATTATGGTTTCATAGCAATGCAATAAAAAAATTTGCAACCAGCCAAACTGTGTAGTTTTAGGAGTAGACTGAAAGGCAGGAATGGTAAATAATATGAAGGAGCAGGAGAGTGTGTTTGCATAGGTTACTATTAGGGGTGCAACGATACACAAAATTCACGGTTCGGTTCGGTTCGATACTTTGGTGTCACGGTTCGATATTTTTTCGATACAAAAAAAATGTTCATGCCTTTTTAATTTGTCATTTATTAAAATTATAAATATATATTTTAACTCAAAAGTACAGTTTTTAAATTTAACCCTAACCCTTGTGCGTGTTTTTTATTTTGACAGCGAATACGCACCTGCGGATCACTTATGTGCAGCCCTGGTTATTTAGCTCGTCATATTGCAGCCACAGAAATTCTTTTGTCCATGAAACCATAAAGCTGCACTTTCTTTTTGCCTTATAGTCTGATTTGTCATAACTTCTCCGTTTTGTGGTAAGCTTTTCTTTGGCTGTCACTTCTTCACCCTGACCTGTCTTATTTGGCTCAGCAGAACTAAAATATATATCTGTCTGTGAAGGTTCTCAGTCATCCAGGTCATCGTAGTGAAATATATATCCTGCCGCACTCACATAAGCTCAGCGATTCTCTGCGCGATCAACCTCTCACATGTTTAAGCTTGCTGCGGGAGATTTCACTTGTCATGTTTGCATAGTAAGCTAACGATTAATAAGACGATGTCAGAGGAATTGGTGCACAAATTATCATCACTCACAGATCAGTGCTGTCGCTCTCTATACACAGTTCGCACGATTGCAAAGTGAAAGCAAAAAAACAAGCGCAAATTCAAACGCGACTTCAATATGTCACATATTGACAGTGGATCACGATGCCAATGACATAATTACCCAGCTACATTTCTGAAAGAATGCAAAAGCATTGACATATATTTTTCCTTCCTACAATAGCCCGACGGGCAGGGCAGAGATAGATTTTGGTACCCCGACTGAAAAGATCGCTAGCTCCAGGACGTCGGGCTAGCGATATTGCAAGCCCTGTATCTGATTGAGGAATCACTCATCTTTGGAAAAGAGAGTTTATTACAGAGAAATGTCTCTTTCCAAAATAAAAGCTATACTATCCGCTTCTTCTGGGCTATATTCTCAGCAGCATATTAAACAGCTGTCTAAATGACTCGGCTAAAGTTAGTAGCATGCTTGCTTGTTTTTTTTCTGCTTCCACTTGTCTTTGCACTAGGATGATGTCGGCGTAAATGTGCAGTCATATTCGTTGTGTTCCCACTAGTGCTTTCAGGTTAATCTCGTTGAAATGACCTTAACGCCACAGCACGGCAAATCTCCGTTAACGAGCTACCGCCGATCGCCCCGTGCATGGGGCTAGACGGCCAACATGTTAACGAGCTAACTGCGCTAACACACTAGTTCCCACCCATGTAATTGAGCATTGCATGGCACATCCAACATACTGTTTTACTTTAGTCCATGACTCGCTTACCTTCAGGGTCATACGTCACATGAAAACCAAAATAATTCCAAAGGCCAGATCTGAATGAGGGTGGTCCATGGGGGAGGTCCATGTTACAAGGGGAGCTTAACTTCTGTCTCGCTAGCTTTCCCTGCGCTCTTCCTTCTGACGATGCTGTCTGTGTTGAGCGCTCAGTGAATCTGCGTTTGACTACTCCGCCTAGGCTGCACTGTCGACCCTAGGCGGAGCAGTCGAACGCAGATTCACTGAGCGCTCAACACAGACAGCATCGTCAGAAGGAAAGTTGATAAAATAAATTACAAATTTTGTATTGTTCGACACATATGCGTACCGAACCGAAAGCACTGTATCGAACGGTTCAATATCGATACGAATATCGTTGCACCCCTAGTTACTATGTATACTGCATGTATATAAGGTCAGTGTGTGCACATGAGTGAATGTGTCTGACATCAGCAATGCTTCTGCTCACAAAGACTTCTTTATCCAACTGCGGCACATGTGATCCCCACATGGTGGCTTGTGCAATCTTCACAGGACCACACACACACACACTCACCTACACACACAAACAGAGACGCACACACACAAATCTCTCAATATTGTAGTTGCAATATGACAAGCAGTCAGCTCCTTTATCCAGCATGTAAACATACATCCCGATAAGTTATACGCCAGAACTCCCGCTCCTCTTTGTCTCCTTTTAAAGGCTGCATTCTTAAAGGCAAATTATCAGTGTCTGGGTATTGAAATGGGACAGAGGCTTGCTTGGCTTTCCTCCAGACACAGTGACCCCTTGCTTCCTGTCTTGGTCAGGCGCCACAGCAGGCAGGCGCACACATGCAGACACACAGACAGACACACACACACACACACACACACACACACACACACACACACACACACACACAGAATTTCATCTGTAGTCACCAAGAAATGTCACACAAAAGATCTTCAAAGCTGCTTTTCTACATCAGAGCTGCTTTTCCACCATCCCTGGACTCGCACCAGTTTGCATACAGGGAGAACCGGTCAACCGAGGATGCGATCGCCACAGTGCTGCACACATTACTGAAGCACTTGGAACACAGGAACACCTATGCACGGCTCCTCTTTGTAGACTACAGCTCGGCTTTTAATACCATCCGGCCATACAAACTCCGTCCCAAACTCCACCAACTGGGACTTAACTCCTCTCTGTGCAACTGGATTGTGGACTTCCTCACTAACCGTAGACAGAGTGTCAGAGTGGGTAAGAACACCTCTTCCACCCTTGTGGTCAACACCGGTGCCCCTCAGGGGTGTGTTCTGAGCCCTCTGCTATACACTCTCTTCACCCATGACTGTATTTCCTCCTGCGCGTCCAATCTCATTGTTAAGTTTGCAGATGACACCACAGTGCTCGGACTTATATCCAACAATGATGAGACAAACTATAGGACAGAGGTGCAACAACTAGAGTCATGGTGCCACGACAATAACTTGGTCTTAAACACCAAAAAGACCAAGGAGATCATTGTAGATTTCCGGAAGAGGGGTCATAACAACCATCTGCCTCTCTTCATTGGCAGTGAGGCGGTGGAGAGGGTGAGCAGTTTTAAATTCTTGGGGGTAACTGTGACCGAGGACCTGTCCTGGGGCAACCATATCACCTCAGTTGCACGGAAGGCCCAACAGCGCCTCTACTACCTGAGAAGACTGCGGAGCGCACACATTCCCAGATCTCTGATGTTGAACTTCTACAACTGTGCCATCAGCAGCGTTCTGACGTATGGATTTCTAGTGTGGTTCCCCAGCTGCACCAAGGCCGATCAGCAAGCACTCCAGCGGGTGGTGAAAGAAGCTGGCAGAATTATTGGAACAAGTCTGCCAGAGATCAGTAATATCTTCCCCACTCGCTGTCTGAGGAGGGTGCACAGTATCCTGCGGGACCAACATCACCCTGCGCGCCACCTTTTCCATCTGCTGCCCTCAGGGAGAAGGTACAGGTCTATACAGGCCAGAACATCCAGACTGGCCAACAGCCTGTATCCACAGGCTGTGAGGCTCCTGAACTCTCTGCCCCCCTCTCACGGACAATAACCATATCCAACTTCTTAATAGCAATGAACTGGTCTGCATTGGTGCATCATATCTTTATTCTCTTCCCCCTCCTGCCCCCCCCCCCCCCTCTTTCTTAAATAGATAACTATCATATCTGATATCATATCTCACAGTACAATAATATTGAATGGGTTGCATTGTTGTATTTTGTCATGTTTCTCAGGTCTTTGTCTGAATTTCTACGAACATTATTGCTAAGGATTGTCTTATTGCATTGGAGTCACACTGGGTTAAATATGTACACTTGGGTTTTAAGGGGTATTTATTATTTTCTTCTTTTTTTTGGGTTGTATGGAAGCCCCAAACGCAATTTCATTGTTCTTGACAATGACAATAAATAAATAAATACTAAATACTAAATACAAATACAGACGCCACAGACAAAAGGTGCATGTGCACCTAAGTGGTCGTCCTTTTCAGGTTTACCTGTCACACATCACTGTGTAATATCCCCAACGTAGTAAAGACAAAGAATAATAGATATCTGGATAGACAAGGGACAAGGTTTTTGGTACCGTTAGTGTTCTGTTTTCTTTTTGCAGCCTACTGAACAATCACGTTTAAGCAGGTTTTCTTTGCATGCAGGTAAACGGTCCTTTAGGAAAACATCAGATAATAAACTACATTTTTATCAGCTTTTTAAAAATGCTCTGCATTTGCAAACAATGACCCAGATATTTGCTACACCGCCTGCTCCTGAAGCCTTGGAATAGCAGTCATTGCCACTGCAGTCAGGTCAGCGATTAGCTGAGGAGCTTCCAGAAACTTGAACTTTTTGTTTGAACTATTTGAATCTATCAAAAAAAGCAATTCACTTGGATATCCTTCACACTCTTTAGCACTGATGTTTTGTAATATTGTTAATGTAGGAGCTGAATCTTAGTCAGCAGCACTTAAAACACATCGGCTAACTGCCTGAAGTAAAAGTGAAAAATGACATTTGGGAATGATGTTGGAGCGGGATCATTTTTTTTAATGCCAAATGATCATCTCTCC
The DNA here is from genome assembly GCF_057382275.1 of Copadichromis virginalis. Taxonomy (NCBI): domain Eukaryota; kingdom Metazoa; phylum Chordata; class Actinopteri; order Cichliformes; family Cichlidae; genus Copadichromis; species Copadichromis virginalis. The sequence continues at coordinate 51,154,130 of NC_140620.1, forward strand.
CGAGTCCCATAAAGCTGTGCACTGGGATCAGACCTGCTGAAGTCAGCGATGAGTGTTGTTAAGCGTGCATTTTCATCAGAGCGTCACCATCATAATGTCCCTCCACTGTTAACACTAGCATGATAAAGGGACTGCCATCGAGCACTGTCACGTCGCCATAAATAACCAAAGACAGCTATAAATAATGGTTGGTGTAGCACTGCATAGGTACACTGTGAATATGAAATGCAGGGGAAAGGACTTGAGTGACTTTGCAATGGGCTGTCAGTGTCACCATGGAAATGCTCGACCAGTCGGGCTGTAATCATTGCTGTAATCCTCTTCCACAGGAATTCAAGTGCAGATGGCCTCGTGAACACTCCCAGCGCGCACGCTTCGCTCAGTCTAACTCTGCGGCTGAGCCTTCTCCATCTTTTGTCGAAGTAGCGCGCAGCGTGCGTGTCCCCTGTTCTTATAACGAACGCGCGCTTGTGCGAAAGCGTCTGCGCGTCTAAATGTGTGTCCTTGACCAGCTGCACAGGGCAGAGGAAATGAGGCGGAACTCAATCTGGTCCACACCTGTCTCGCTCCCTCCCTCGCTCTCTCTGGAGGGAGGAGCCTAGGGCCTCAAACACCCCCACACGCACAGCTTCACAAGTGCACTGTTCACAATCTGTATGAGCCGATAGATTATGCATGCAGCAGTCAGCTAAGGAGCTTGGATCTATTAATGTATGCACCGAGACAGTTTTATGTTTGTGTATGCTTCATGAGCAAGAGAGAAGGACAGAGAGAGGGAGCAGTGGTGTGTGTGCTCTCTATGTTTGTGCTGCATGACAGGCTAAGGGGAGAGGAAGAGATTAAAAGAGTGACACACATTAAATATAGAGAAAGAGAGGATGACAGAGAGAGGAGGAGACTTCTTTAGGAAAAAGCAGAGAGGCGAGGAGTGAGGCTGGAGGGAGAGAGAAGATGAAGAGATCAGGGATGACACTCTGAGCCACACAAGGACAGAGAGAGAGAGAGAGAGAGAGAGGGGGGGACAGTGAGAGAGACTGCACTGGTACGGGAGGGTGGGGGTGAGGGGGGTTACTCTGGGACGCTAGAACCCAGTGACATGACACAGATGCACTGAGCTACTGTGCAGAGAGCAGTGGGTGGGGGGAGGAGGGTACTGAGCGAGAGAGGAGGGGAGGAAGAAGAAGAGGCGATGAGTATCTGTGAGAGCTCAGTGCCACTGTACTGTTTCCACTCGACGGTGAGGAGAAGATGATGGCAGGTATCGTATAGAGATGAAAACCATAACAACAAGAAAAAAAGGCAGAAGCACCAAATAATCAGAGCCTATAATGTTTGAGTATGAGAGCTCGGAATTAACGTTTTACACGAAATTTGAAGCACCTGTCACTGCTGCAACTGTGAAGCCGACGAGGTTCTGCCAGCCGCTGGTCATTTTCAAACACAGGCGTTACACAACGTAGGTGCGCATGAGAATGAGAGCTATTTAGCACAATATTGTTTTAGATACGACGGTGCTGGTAATAGTTTACAGCTAGTGAGTGGTTGTCGCGTGTCCCGAGTCGTGCGCGCTCCACTCAGTTCCACGAGTGAAAACGTGGCCGACAGGAAGTATTTCCTGCTTCTCTGCTGCATGTCAGAAAGGAAGACTCCATCCAGTCGTCTGACATGTGGGACTCCAAGTGTGAATGTTAATGTAAAGCACCGTCTGTCATACATGTCATCACATGCGCATGCCTTTACGCTGCCCAACAACAAGGGAAGAACATATCTGAAAGCACCGAACACAAACCATGAAAGGATTTTTTTTAAACCGAGTTGCCAACTTTTTAAATAATTTCTTTTCTTTATTAATATGAAATTTGGCCAACAGGCTCTAAAATAATCAAATTATGTTTAGGTTTGTGTTATGAGGATGGTTAACACTAACATTACTGTGACATTTTTCATAATGTGTGTCACCAGGTGAGAGAGTGAGAGGAAAGTGTATTAATGATGGTAAAAAAAACCATAGTGTTCACTTTCAACAGGGAGAGACAGGATGTCAGAATAAACAACATTCATCCACATCTTTGTGGCAGGAAGCGACTGGGTGTATAGGAAATGTAGTCTTAATGATAGTAATATAAATTCTGAAAAACAAAAGCTGTCAATCATCTCCTCCATTTGCCTACTTATTTTAGACTAATTATAGTGACATATTCCAATTTGACAGGGATGCTTAAAAAATGCAGCCACCTCAATGCAAAGCACAGACTGCAACCTATAGAGAATTATATATGCCGTCTCGTCTGCACAATAACATGCGCCCACACACCCGTGCACATGAACTCATTTCCAAGTCGCATGCAAAGGACCTTACAGCTGAAGAATGTGTGTTTCCACCCACACAAACACGCAATTACTGCCTTTTCTTTCCACTACACAACATATATGCCAAACACATGCATTTATGCACAAGCGGGCAGGCACAGTGGCACAGTTTTCCATCCATCCCTTCACCCTGCACCCCCCCTCCCTTCCTTATTTGTCTCTTCCCTTGCCGTACACCTGCCAGGCCTACAGCAAGGTCACACACCTCAATTACATGCACACACATATGCACAAAGAGTGAGAGAGGGAGTGCGATAGTGAGGGAAGATAAGAAAGGAGGGGGCGAGAGCAGATTTCACGCTACCCTGAGCAATGGCTAGCATGCACTAGTGTTTCTGACATTTTATTTATGATGTGCAGTGTTCAGTCCCCAGCTCTTTTCTTTCTTATCTCTCCCTTTGTGCCTCTTACTCAGACTGCCATATATATGTTACCCTTTGTTAAAAGAAACCCAGAAATAGAGCGCACTAAGTTACAGAATCCACCATCTGTGACTTATAATTTAAAGATATTTTTCAGTCCATGCAGTTTTGAATATTTGGAAAAACACTCCACAGTATTTCACTCATCAACCTGAAACCTGAGTAGCGACTTTTGATGACTAGCTGAATGTCAATAATAGATATCAGGCGGCAATAGCAACGCTAATCTACCTCACAAATACAGCCATGAATCCAAGTGTGGCCCATAGCCATATTAATACAGCAGCTGTGTATGTGATCCTCCTATTAGAGCTTTCCATATCTGCAGGCAGACTGCTGTTCACCCGAGCAGCCACAGGAGGCAGCCAGCTGTGTTTACACTGTGGGCTAATGTAGCTACCATATGGCCACAGAGCACAGGACACATGCAGTGGACACCACCGCTCAAACACCACACTGCTGCACCCAGGAAGCGTTAAAAGCAGGAATTTGATTGGAAGAGTCGCCTGAGCCTGAAACTGAAGAGAGCAGACAGAAACAATTTGTGGGAGAATATTTGGCAGGCAGCGGGAGGGCGGAGGACTTGTTTAGCCTCAAACTCTGCGTAAGAAGGGAAGCACAGTATATTAAAACCACCTACACGTCGGCCTATGCCCATCAGCGGATGAGTGTAGGAGTTTTTAATTTGTTAGCCATCTCTTATTAAAGGATTCTGAACTCCCAAAGCCACTTGAACTTATGACCTGAGGATTTTCTATACATCTGAATGCATTTAAGGTCACAGGTTTTTATTTCCTATTTGCAGCTCTGCTACCTTCGGCACAGAGAGGAAAAACATGCAGAGAGAAGCCCAAGCACACACAGTGAAGCATGTAATTCTATACATCCCTGATAGAAATCCTGTGGGACAGACTCAGCCTGTCTCATGACCTCCTCCATCACCCTGCCCCACCCAACCCACACGCAGACAATCCACACTATATGGTATCGCTGCAGTACAGTGCAGGCAAATGTGCAGCTTACTGTCATGCATCTAACACCAGTCGAACAAAAGAGAACAACAGAGAAAATCAATTATAATGTCCAAACGCGCGCACACAGCTACCTCCTTCTCTCTCCTCTGATCTCTGCAATCAAAGCCATCTGATCACAGTGTGTGTGAGAGACTGATAGAAAACTGCCAAAATGCAAGCGGATGGGGTGTAGACGATTGGGTTTTAGGGTTTTAAATTACTAAAGATTTACAAGGTTAGGGTTGAGATGAAGGAAAGGCGAGGGGAGGATTAATGAAAGATGGGAAAAGGCTGTGAATGGACAGAAAAGATATTGGAGGGAGGTGAGGGAGGGTGCAGACAGAGCAAGGAAGGAGGAAGGACCAGACTTCAAGGCAGATCATATTACTAGTCTGGGGGCAAACACACACACACACACAGACCCATAAAGGTCACAGCGTACCCGCTGCCCTCCAGACACACTCACGCAGAGACACAGATCTCCTCATAAACACTGAGCAACAGACCACAGTTTTGATTTCACACACAAGTCTGCAGAACAGTTAAAACAAAGAAAGTCAATCACACATGCAGAATGAGGCTAATGAAGTTACAAACACGAAAGCTAAATCTTACTAGAAAAACAAAAAAGAGTGACTCCAGCATGCTCAGCTGTGACTTTTGAATCACGCATTGAGAAGAAGTGGAGCGAGAAACATTGCGGGGCACACAAAAGCACAGTTATCACAGACGTTACACAAGTGGGAGGAGGTCAGGGTTCAGTGTGGAACTAGGTTAAAGAGACAGGCGACGCCGCACATGTGTGAGAGAGAAAGAGCGGTGAGAGAAAGGCTGTTCGGGGGAACAACTGGACCCAGAGTTTGTTTTAAAAAAAAATTTCAGGAGGATAAATTAGAAGAAGAGGAAAAAGTAGTGGAAGGATTTAAAAGAAGCAAAAGAATAGAAGGAGGAATGACAGGGAAGGTAATAGGAAAGAAAAAGAAAGCTGAACTCAGCCTTCCTTACCAACAGGTAATTATACCTGCCAGAGCCTCCAGTCGCACACACACACAGATCTTCAACTTCCTTCTCCTAATAATGGTCCTCTGACTGCTTAGAGACATAATCAGGTTAATGCATTACTTTCAATCAGCTGGATCAATCGAGGTCACTGTGGGGTCACCGGTGCTACTGTTCATGTGCACATGCACGTTTTACAGGCGTGATTTTTACGCACGCTTGTAATATTCCAATTAAAGACTCCAATTATGGCAAAATCTTCCCGTAATGAAAGAGACATTCAAGTGTCACACGATGCTAGTACTACAAATACCAGTTAAAACCAACACCCCGTCTGCAAAGCCACCGCTCACGAATGTGATGAAGAGAGATAATGAGGGTAATGGAACCCCCGTGCCTCTCTTCCTTGCACTGAATGCACAAGTAGCTCATTTAAGGTTATACAAGCTTTGAGTTAGCGCGTTATGCAGTAAAAATCTGATGTAGTATGACAAACCTCGACTCATTAATCAAACAGCAAAACCGGTGCGGGACTAAACACTGCATTCCGTTCTTGCATCATTAGCAGCAGAAGTTAAACACATATCCTGCACGCAAACCCCCTTTTTCTGACTCTGGGCCACCGCTCTCGAGTGCGGCTCCAAGGACTGGCGCTCTCATGCGTTCCCCAAAGCCGAGAGGCAGACGTGAGTATACAAGCAAATTCACGCAAACGCGTAATGAGAAGCTGCGCAGGACTACATCGCTTGGTGCGAAGCGCCGCAGATAAACAAATACGGTGAAAACACAAAGAGGACAGCCCGAGAGCAGGAACCTTCAAAGAGCATCCTGTCGCATGCAATTACAGGGTGCAGTAAATGCACGCGGCACTGGCCCAGCTGCTGTGCGTTTGTGTGTTTATGCAGTTGCATTATAGATTCCTTCTGTGTGTGTGCAGTTTACATTCCAGCTAGGGCTGGGCCATATTATACCGTTCACGGTAATACCGGTATAATGTTAGGCAACGATAGGAAAATGAAATATCGCGATAGAATGGGAGTAAAACGCGCGTGCGCAGTGCCTTTGTTTTCATACGCACATGGCCGATTGTTGAGTGAAACAGATGAACCAGAATTGGTTTGTAAAAATGGTGCAACTTCCGTGATGTGGTTTGGTGTTTGTCCATCAGATACACAACAAAGCACATTTTTTTGCAGAACATGCAAGCGGCCGTTGTTATTGTCATATTTGTCGGACTAAGATGCTCTTAAATCTGGGAGTAATCTGGGTCCTAAACTCCGTATGCTTCAAGTCAAACAACACTGCAGCATCACTTAGAGTTAAAAACTGTCTAAATTCTTTCATCTTTAATAAAACGATCAGCATTGCTGCTTTACCAGGTGTAACTATGAAGTTTAACTTCCAGGCATCCATGAAAACAAAAGTTATTACATTTAACGGAGTTAGAAGTTAGCAGGAAGCTAGCGGAAGTTAGCTCGCTAGTTTCGCTAGTTACCTAAGCATGATATTGCATGTTCTGACTGAGAGATTTCTGAAAAAATTCAAACGTACAGCTCTGCTATCACTTCCAACATAAATGAAGACGGGAAACTAAACAGCAGTGACGTTTGTAGGGTTACTGATGTTGGGCTAGCTGGTATATAATGATGTGCTACGTGATCGCTAGCGACACAGCTATGTTAGCATAACATAAACAGTGAAGCTGGAGGACGAACACTAACACTTTTCCACTTATAAAAGTTAACGTGAAGGTTCTTCATGGTTAGAGACAAATGCAATCGCATGGCAGGATGCTGTAAACGGACCAAACTTCAGTCAGGAGAACAACTGAGATAATCCATCCACAATACGAGGTTAGTCATTAATATACTGCAGCAACATGGGAATAGAGCAGCTGCCAGAGAATTCAACATTAATGAATCAATGGTACAGAAGTGGAGGAAGCAAGAAGAATGAGTTTAATAAAGTTTGATTTATCTGACTGCTTTGTTTCGCTTAATGTGCCTTATAATCCCGTGCACCTTATGGTCCGAAAAATGCGTACTGCACACTGCAGTTTAATGTTGCAAAGCACCTCTTTTTAACTTCAGTGGATATTATACATGGTTATGCTCAGGATATGTCAGCCCATTTCTACTGGAAATGCCTTTTGGTTAAACTTTCAGCAAGGAATTTGCATTTGCACTGTTGCATTTTTATAAAGCTTTAATGTACATAAAAACCAGCTTCTTGTTTAAGTGAAAATAAATGGAAGGTTGTCTTTTTGCGCTAGTAATGTTGTGGAGTTGTATTTTGTCTCGCATCAATTATATCGTCGGTTATATCGTTATCGCAAATTTTGAAATATATATCGTGATAAATATTTTTGGCCATATCGCCCTGCTCTAATTCCAGCCATGTAGTAGCTGCTGCTATTCACAGTGCAACAGCAGGATACGCCTCAGAGTGCACACAACGTCATCACATAAGATGCTAACAAGCAATACAAGCAATACAGCAGAAGGAACAAATACTTGCTTATCATTAGATGTACTTGGTACAACATGCAGCTGACTGCTGTTTATTGTAAAACTCATTCTTTGGTGTTGCTTAGCCTCTCTGTGATCCCTCCCATTGTATCATGACCTATAAAGAAGTGCAGTGCCCATTATTACTGAGCTAGCACAGTTTAACAGTCTACAACCATCCATGCATATTATGCAAGAGATGCTGTAAACATACGCACAGTTCCACCGTTGACCTTTATAAAGCAGCAATAAAATCAACCACGGGCCAAAGAGTTGTGCTTTAGATGCACACACACCTGTGCCAGTCACTCACACACTCTCTGTGTGCCTGTGTGTGTTTTATGGATTTGGGGTTTCTCTAGTTGTAGTGACAGAGCCCTCTCCTGACTGAAACAACTGGAAGTCATTATCTTAAAATCAACAAACCCTGGCCCCTCTCCTCTACACAAAGAAACCATGTGCACACTCAGCACACTACTCCTGCCAATGGGTGTGTGTGTGTGTGTGTGTGTGTGTGTGTGTGTGTGTGTGTGTGTGTGTGCGTGCGTGCGTGCGTGTGTGTATTCTCAATGTCTCAGCATGGCTACTTTTCTTTCACCGTCCCAGACATCTCTTCATCTGTGCTCCCCTTTTCTTTTCTCTCTTTCTAATTCGTTTCTCTCTCTCGAGCGTCACAGGCTGCAGCTCAGAGCCAAACCTATCTGTGCAAATAAGAAGTCGAGTACGTGCTCCTAACCTTCCCTCAACCTGCCCAGCTTCTCTGCCTTTTGTCTCGCACTCGGCTAATCAAACAGCATCTTATGCAGGCTAGTTACCGTGGTACGCATTAGCACCAAGGCCAAAGCTAATCTTCTTGAGCCCTTTGACCCCCGCATAATAGAATTAGTCACCTAAGCCTTATCCCTTTGTGTTTTAACAAACTCTGGAATATATATAACTACTGCAATTAAAGAAGAAGCATAGCACTAGCTCATGTAGCCGAAAAACAAATTAAAAAAAACACGAATCAATAAAAAAAATGCTCTTTGAACACATGACAGTTGTGAAAGTAGAGTTCACTCATGGTACATGTACTATTTAACACACCAAATTGCACCTTGCTTTGGAAACAGCACAAAGACAGCTGGTACCACTATACACGCACAGCTCACCAAAGCCTGATTCTTTCCAAATCAAACACATATCATTTTTTTAAACAAACTACAATTAATGTCCAAGCAACATATGAATGAACCGGTCTAGATTAAGCCAGCATTTGGCTTAATCACTGTTTGACGCTATATTCTGCACACATGAGCTCAGAACCACTTTTGTCTTCTCAGTTTTGTCCAGAACTGCAGCGATGACTCGAAAGCGTCACCGCGTTGAGCTGTCAGCTCATTGGATCAGCTCCAGGAGCAAACAGACAATTATGAACATCAAAGCGTCTCAAACTATTACTTGAACACGAGCTGTTAATAGCCCAGCCCCTCTCTCCGCAAACGCAAGCCAGCCACGGCGCCAGCCATCCACCCGTCCTCCCCTCACCTCCACCCCTGAATCTCCTATCTTGTCTGTCTGCTCCTCTCCTTCTCCTCCCCCCTTTCCCCCTCCAGTTCTTTAAACACGAGGGGGGAGGGGGCTTTTCCCCTCTTCTTTCTGCCCCCCCCTTTTTTTCTTCGCCAGGCAACACACTCAATCACTCTTACAACCCCCCCAAACCCACCCCACCTCCTCCCCACTGCTATCTCAACCTCCATTCCAATGAATGTGCAATCCCCCGACCCCCCTCCAACCCACCCCTTTTCTTCAGCCATGGGGGACTGCCCTGGGGCTGAGGAGGGGGTAAAGAGGAGAGCAGCACATGTACACACACAATTTCAGGCGCAAAAACACAGCACCCCCCCCACTCCCACCCATCCATCGTGTATATGTGTGTTTACGTATGTGCACATCTGCAGAGGAACACAGGAACATGGTGGGTGACAGACGAGAGGGGGGGGGGGGAGTTGGGTGGCGTCCTAATGGCTCTCAGTGCAGGAAATGGCTTGTTGCTACACAGACAGCTCCAGAGTCAACAGTCATCACAGGCCTCATCCCCGTATTTTATCTGCATTGGGAAAACACACGTCCACTCGCAGCTGGGCAGGGTCAGCCCCTCCCACCGACTAATGACTATGCAAAACTGTTCCTGCAGGGCAAAAAAATACAACTGCAGCCGTCATGAAGGTAAACTGTAAGGAATCTGTGTGGGGACATCACTATGCTATGTTTATTTAAAAGCCCTGTACCTGTGGTGCACACTACATTTATTGTTTTAAACCTATGTTAACTTTTTATTAGGTTTTCCTGGAAAGTAGTATTTGGTTTCATATGATGAAAAATATGAGCTGTTTTAAAATGCAAGAATGCAAAAAAACCAACTCAAATTCATTGCTTTTCCTTTCTGCTCCTTCACTGCTCACATTCCATTATTTAATGTCTTTGTTCTAATATAACACCTGAAACCTAACACGCAGCAACTCAACTCTGTGACCTTATCTTAATCAGTTCTGCCCAGCTCTAATGTCAGATCTATCTCTGCTAATACAGCATACTCTGTTCTCTCTATGGGAACCAGCAGCACAGTATAAACAGATTAGCGCAGCATTAGTACTGGCTGCGTCCTGTATACAATATTTCCTATTTGGGCAAGGCTATGTGGGATAGAGAGTGTGCAGCTATGATGTATCCCAGTCCACAGCAGGCGTCCCTGGCTGAACCATGCCTGGCACGCCACTACAGGATAATGACAGCTGGACAGGAAGTGGTGGATATAAAAAAAATGAATAAAATGTAGGAAAAACAAAAGATAAAAGGAAAGAAATGTCAGAGCAGAAGATGTTCTACTTCCACTGGACTAATGAAAAAAAGAGAGAGAAAGGAGGAAATTCCCCAGGGAAAACAGGAAGGGTGGGGGCAGCAAATAAAATAGTAACAGAGATTTTTTTTTGCCTTGTGTGTGGAAATGTGTGTGTGCGCATGTGCAGACCCGGACGCTCACGTGTGTGAGTGGGAGAACTGGAGGGATCAGTTTACAGTGGGACGCGTGAGATGTCTTTCTAGTCAGGCTTTTATTCTAGGAATGTTTGTATTGGTTTGAACGCAGGGGGGCAAGGACTTAATTAGGACAGGGACCGACACGCCAATACACACTCACACAAATGCACACAAAGTCACATAGTGACACCAATATTAGCTCCAGGCAGACGCCGGCGCAAGTGTCGAGTTTCTCACACGCTTACACTGAGGAGCGTGCACATAAACACGCACACACAAACACACACTCATTTTAAAAAGCAAGTGCTAACCAGAAGACCAGAGCAGACCAAAACCCCACCACCACGACCAGACCACAACACACTTGACAGGACGGCGCACACTTTGTATTAGTGAGCTGTGTGTGTTGAAAAACTAATAATGGGAGTCGGCATCTGCGTGTGCAGAAGAGACAGGCATTCACCCGGTGCCTGAGCGGTAAAGTCACAAGATCCATGTTCCAGCACAGTCACCTGCCAATATCATGACAGAGAGATGAAGTCAGAAAGTGCAAGAAAAAGGAAAGCACTGAAAAAAAGCAGAAGAATGTGCAAGAAATAGAGAAAGCCTTTGTGCAAAGCTGGCATTTAAATCAGCATGGAGTGAAGAGGAAAGAGGAAAGAAGGAGAAAAGAAACTCAAGAGAGGAGAGGAGGAAGGATGAAGACGATTTTTTTTTTAAAAAGACACAAGTAGAAAAAAACAAAACCCTACTTTTGTGTTTTTTTGTGAGCCAGCTGGCTGCACATCCTCCTGGAGCATTTAGATCACCCTGCTGTGAACCGAACCGCTGGTTTAAAAACCAGCATGCTGGGAGCTTTAAGAGACTTCTTACTGGGTTTCTTCTGCTTCCCAGCAATAGTTTGATTTCAGAATATTTGCTTGCATGAAAAGCACCAAGAACTGCCATATGATGGCTATTATGACAGAAGCCTTAACTCTACACACAATCAGCCAGAGCAGCACAAATCCTAATTCAAAAAAGAGAGAGAGAAAAGAAAAAGGAGGGGGCTTAGTTGTTCAGTGCTTGTCTATTTTGGGGGCATCCCTTACATGCAAAAGTTTGGGTACACCGCGAGACATAAACACTCACGGCCGTCCACAAAAGCGTACACACACACACACACACGGCCCCAGCTGGAGCACACAAGCTCCCTTTGTGCTGTATTCCTCACGCCTTTCAGCCTTAGCTTCAGCCTTTAGCTTTAGCTCCTCTCCATCTGCACACACACAAACGCACACACAGAGCAACTTTCTCCTGCTTTTGTCTGCAGAGCGGCAGTGGTCAAACAGCTGAGAGGTTTGCGGATAGGAAGCTCGCCTTACCGTGGCCGGGTCCAGGCCGAGCACAGAGGGGAGACCCAGGGCTGGATCGGTGGTGTAAAAATAAAAAAAAATAAAAAAATAAAAAAAATTCCAAAAGCAGCTTGTCGGTTAGAGCGTCAGCCAGCTCAGCAGATTCCCACTACCTTCCCTTCCCTCGCCTTTCCTGCTGTCTTGCCTGCCTGTGCTCCCAGCTTTGTGCGTGCCTTGTATTTTCCCTTTAAACTGCACAGGCTGCTTCCCCCCACCTCCTCAGCGCACACACGCGCACTGAGCCAACACACAAAACACTCACTGCTCCTGAATATGACACTGTTGTCAAAAGCATTCAGTGCAGTGTTGTTGTTGCTGTTGTGTATATATATATGTATATTTCTTATTCTACAGCCTGCAAAGGAAGAACTGAAGGGGGGGAAAAGACACCAAAACAGAAATCCTCTTTGTCTTTCTTCTTCTTTTTCTTCTCTAAATAAAATAAAAGTGACACTGCTTTTAGATCCTGCTCTTCTCCTCGGTCTGTGTTCCTCTTCCTCACCCTCTCTCTCTATCTTTCTATATTCTGTCTCGCTTTTTTCCCCCACTCAGTAGTCAAACAAAGAAAGGAAAGGAACAGAGCGAGCGCACACACACACACACACACACATGTGCGCACAAACACGCACACACATACATATATAACACACATTCGGCTGCTTTCTCTCTCTCTCCCTCTCTCTCTCTCACATGCACAAGCTCGGAGCCCAACCCCCCAGCCTGCCTCCCTCTGATTTTTTTTTTTTTCACTCCCTGCCTTTCTCTAAACAGCACCTCCCCCCTTTCTACCCCCCCTCACCCCCCATCCCTCCCTCAGCCTGATCTGGCCTCGTTCTCATTCGTCTACCACCGCTCTCTCTGTTTCTCTCCCTCCCTCCCTCTGTGTCAAGCAGATGGGATTGGAGAGCAGAAGGAGCCTCCGTGCTCGCTCTCCACCTCGATTTCTCTTCTTCATTAATGTGATGTAAGCCTGATGGAGACGTGCATTGACCTACAGTAGACGCACTAATGATTAAAAAATATATAATCAATACAGATGTAGAAAACTGGCAGTGGTTTATAAAACTCTGATGCTGCTGCCATGCAGATGTGAATCGATTAACACCAAAAATCTTCACGACCAACAGATGTGAGAAGCCGGTGATGACCCACTTAAACATTGGACGTCGGATAGACGTGCAGATCGTGTCTATATTGGGTCCATCGGTCCTCGGCCAATTCTTGACCATGACCCAACCTGGACGTCAATGTGACTGACGTTCAACATTTGAACTTTGCAGCATCAAATTTACATAATTTAATATATATAATAGATATATGATGAATAGCAACATTGTCGTTATCAACACAATACATATGAATAAGGATTATTTATAAGCAAACATGATTTATTATGCGTTAGCCTACTTTATTCAGTACATGTGGGGTTTTTTTTTGTTATTTCACATTTTCCTGTTTTTCCTTAATTGGTTTATTTATTTCAACGAATCAGCTTATTTGTTTGTAACCAGGTTAAAAAAGTCATTTCTTAAAATGTGTTGAGATAATAAAAACATTGAAATCCATGCTGAAATGTAAAATAATAATGGTTAAAGTATTTAGAAAACATTTGGAATTCCTTTTCAAAGACGTACAATGTGTTTAACAAGATTAAAAAAGCATTTGCATTATATATGGTTTATTTTTACGAGTATAGTGTTTTATTGTGAAGAGCTTTGTAAGAGAAAGCGAATTTGGCTGTGATCGGTAGCTGGACTGAGAGAAGTTGCGATGCACGGGTTGTTCAAGTATGAATGTTTGAACTTGACTATCTGCTCTATGGTCTTTGTCGATGCCCACATTTTGCAAACTGCCTGTAAGACACTGGGAACATTTCTGCTCCAAAGCCACCGAGCAGCTGCTCAGTTTTGTTTTAGCGTCAGGAGCCTGGCGCCATCTTGGAGGTGTCTGCTGATCACTCTGCCTTCCTGCATTCCTTCACTCATGACTGTTTCTGTACAGAAAACATGTCCTCCACTCTCTGGAAGCATGGTACTACAGCGTCTATAGCATGACGTCTAAAATACGTTGAAGTTGGACAATGAAAGGACGTCTACAACGACGCGTTTGGATTATAAATACCGTGTACACGGAGGACCTACTCATGTCAACACTAGACATTCAGTAGACACTAAAAAACAACGTCATCTGGCGTTACAAAGCAACCCATTCAGTGGACCAAAATTGTACGTCCAAAAATGACTTATTAAAGATGTCACTGTGACGTCACTTTGCGCAGTGGGGAACAGAGACCAACACAAGGCTTAGTGAGAACAATAATGTCCAGATTAAGAAACAACCCGACCTGCGTTTACAGACTTTGGGATTTATTTTGAATTAAATTAATCAGTTTCCACCTTCTAAACTTTTGGGGGTGTTTTTTGTGCAAAATTTGAACCTAAAGAATAATTCCCATTTTATGACGACTTGGCCTAATTCTTCATAGTTTTTAACCGCAATGAATCTGAGTCACTGATCCAGCATGGAGAAAATGGTCAGACTTGGCTCACTTGCAACCTGCTCCGGTTTTGCCAACAGTTAAGGCAAATCAGATCACATCATAAAGCTGTAACGACCCTTCACAGCATAAGTCTGCATGTGTGCAACTACTAAACAAAGTTGAGACTGGACAGTGTGGCTAATTTGCTTACGTATGTTTGATATCTAGGTTTAACTGGAACCTCATCTGCTCAACGTTTTACTGATACACGTAACAGTAAAAACACCTATATATAGGCACACATACACACATATATATGGGACCCCCAATGAGACTGAATGTCAGCCTTTATGTTTTCCACTACTTTCTTTCCTTCCACTGCTTTGCTAGTGTTTTTGTTATCTTGAGGACATCACAAGACATTTGTGTAACTAATGAAGAGCTTTTCAGATTGATACTGAGCGTGCAAGGCTGGCTAATGAACAAGGAACGCTATTCAAAATGATCTTTTAAATGTTTTCTAACAAGTAACACTTTGTTCACAGCTTTGGACCACTTTATTAAATGAGTGGCTACAAAATGTGCTGCATGTACAGCAGGCACAGAAACTAAGTTCAGGGGTAGAGACAGTAGTGTCCACTTGCTGACATGTTGCACACAAAAATACATACTCCATGCTTCCTCTTCCTCACAGAGTTGTTTCCTAAAGCTCACGTTTAGACACACATAAACACACAAAATGCCCTTTTAAGTGCTGTCCACGTGCAGGAAGATGGAATTCCAGAGCATAGAGAAAAAGTACAGTCGGAAAGCCGGCAGAGAGAGAGACAGGAGGGGGGGTTGGCGGTTACAGGGTGACGGTATGGAAAGTACAGCATGGAGCCACTGCTCTCTGACCAGGGCACAGACTGGAGGAAAGATTGGCACTACTATTGCACTGCCTGACTCCTATAGACCCCAACCCCCCACCCGCAACAAAAATGTAGGGGCACCATGACACACAGCTCCACGCTGCATGACCAGAATAGTGAGGTAACAGAGAATATTGAGACAGAAACACTGAGCCCTCAGTGCTTCTGTCTCAATATTCTCTTTCCAATAACAAGCATTTGAGTACAAAGTTGAACAGGACAACTTAAACGGCTGCTGCATCACTGTTATAGATGCACAGCGTGTAGATCCATACATATTTAATATATTTGCAGTGGAAAATTAAAATGCATTATTGGTGATTATGACTTCTGATCAGTGCTGGCTACCAAAGTAGCGACTTACTTCAGTTTCATTGCACTCGGCTGTGATGCAGTAACGTAACGCACTGCTATAACACTTCCGTCACAATAAAGTTACAGTTTTGTCGTTATTTGCATTAAAAAAGGTTCTTCATCATCTGCATGATGGAAAAGCAAATGATTATACAAGTTTTCGTACACATTACTTACAGGTGTCAGTTCAAACGTAAAAGCAAGCGGCATAATTCGGTAACCTCGGAGGAGTACGTGAGACAAAGATACACTATGTTACCAAAAGTATTCAGTCATCCTTCCAAATCATTGAATTCAGGTGTTCCGATCACTTTCATGGCCACAGGTGCATAAAATCAAAAGCAAACATTTGTGAAAAACTGGGTCGCTGTGATAGGATGCCACCTGTGCACATTTGTAAAATTTCCTCGCTACTAACTATTTCACAATCAGCTGTTAGTGGTATTATAACAAAGTGGAATGACACCAAATTGGTAGGCTGGGTGAGGTGAGGCACGTGGTCAGCAGAGATTACCAACTTTCTGCAGAATCAATCGCTACAGACCTCTAAACTTCATGTGACCTTCAGATTAGGTTAAGAACTGTGCGTAGAAAGCTTCATGGAAGGGGATTCCACGGACGAACAGCTGCATCCAAGCCTTACATCACCAAGGTCAACCCAAAGTGTTGGATCCAGTGGTACAAAAGCATGTTGGCGTATTCTCTGGAGAAATTAATCACATTTTTCTGTCTGGCAACCCAATATACGAGTCTGCGTTTGGCGGTTCCCAGGTGAACGGTACTTGTTTAACTGCACCGTGCCAAGTGTAAAGTTTGTGTGGGGTTGTTTTTCAGGGTTTAGATTCAGCTCCTTAGTTCCAGTGAAAGGAACTCTTAATGGTTAAACTTCATTATCCAAGTCATTTTGGACAATTTCATGCTCCCAACTTTCTGGGAAAAGCTTGGGGACGGCCCTTTCCTGTTCCAACATGACTGCGCACCAGTGCATAACGCAAGGTCCATAAAGACACGGATGAGAGAGTTTTGGTGTGGAAGAACTTGACTGGCCCGCACAGAGTCCTGATCTCAACCTGACAGCACACCTTTGTAATTAATTAAACCAAAGATTGCGAGCCAGGCCTACTTATTATAAGATCAGTGTCAGACCTCACGAATGTGTTTCTGGAAGAACGGTCAAAAATTCCTATAAACAAACTCCTAAACCCTGTAAAAGCCTTCCTAGCTCAAGAGTTGGGAGTTCGCCTTGTAATTGGAAGGTTGCTGGTTCGAGCCCCGGCTCGGACAGTCTCGGTCGTTGTGTCCTTGGGCAAGACACTTCGCCTACCGCCTACTGGTGATGGCCAGAAGGGCCGATGGCGCGATATGGCAGCCTCGCTTCTGTCAGTCTGCCCCAGGGCAGCTGTGGCTACAACTATAGCTTGCCTCCACCAGTGTGTGAATGGGTGGATGACTGGGTGTGTAAAGCGCTTTGGGGTCCCTAGGCGGGACTAATAAAAGCGCTATACAAATACAGGCCATTTACCATTTAGAAGATTTGAAGCTCTTATAGCTGCAAAGGGCGTGCCAACATCATAATAAACCCTATGGATTTGGAATGGGACGTCACGCAAGTATGTGCAGTTAGACGAGTGAACGCTTTTATACGAGATACATAAATAGCGCTCTAATACAAAAGGGATCTGGTGTAGGCTACTAGCTCACAGAGGAGTCAAACTGCACGCTTCCCAGAATAACCGAGTGCAGGCACATCTGCAGTCTGCTGCAGTTCTACTCTCAATGGCTAAGCAAAGGAGCTTGGCAACAGCCCAATGAGGAAGTCAAACAAAGATGTGAGATAATTCATTTGATCAAGTAGATAAAATGTTGTTGTGAGTCTATTTAACCAGAAAACCTGGGAGTCGACTTGAAGGCGCACAAGCACTTTTACAGTTTTACCCTAGCAAGCAGGACAATTGACAGACTGCTTAGTGTAGTTTCTACCTGCCCATGCCTCACTTCTAATGCTCTCCCTGGCTTCAAGCTACACTGTAATTAGGCAGTGATCACAAACAAATGAGCCTTTACACAGACTAAACTCCAGAGTGCGTCCCCTTGTGTTGTTTCTAAAAACTTTATTTTCCATCTCACACACCCACCAGGTTAAAGATCTAATTATATTTTAAAAAATCATATTTAGACTTTGATTCTTGGCAGTTATTCAGATGTGACAACAGCGTAAGCCTGCACAGGTTCAGTTTCAGCCTAAAACTGAACCTGCTGATAAATACGACTGACAATGCAGTTGGTTAAATGAGGGCAAAAGCAAATAAAGGGAAGTAAACAAGGTGAGACAATGGCAGAGGGTAGGGAGCAAAAGAGGAAACTACCGAGCAAGGAACAAGGAGAGACGACCAGTCAGTTGGGTGCCACGTTACATAATTCTCTCACTGTATTGATTGCTGTGCTGATTTGGCCTCTAGCCAATATTCATAGCATTTGTAATTATTGAGCCGAAGCCCAGACGGAGTGAAAGCGCGAGAGAAAGAGACTGAGATTCTGAGGGCAGATAGACGGCAACCGTTAGAGAAGACTGCAAAGAAGCGAGAAATAGAGGTATGAGTGGAGAAAGGGTGAATAATAGCCGTGAATTTTGGGATGTAGCCAAAGTGACACCAATAAAGAGAGCAAAGAGAAAGGAAGCAGCGTCAGATAATGAAAAGACACAGAGGGAAACAGAGAGAGCATGTTTGAGAGATCATTTAATTGAGTGAGATGGAAATAGCCTAGTTGTGGGAGAGAGGAAACAAGTGTGAGCTGGGATGAGGAGATAGCGACAGATCGAGGGGAGGCGGGGGAAAAAAAGTGTGTCAGTGAGTGCAAGGCAGGTTATTCTTGCTGCTGTAATCAGTACTGTTATATAAGCTTGTAGCACTGGGCAGACCAGCCTGAAGCACTGGATCTGCAGGACAGACTGGGTTTACTGCACGCACACGGTGCGCACAGTTCGCCTTCAAACACTTTACAGTAGGAACAGAAAGTGCCTGCGGCCACATATGCTGCATATGAACCTCAACATCGTTCGCAGGTTGCTCTGAGAGTACATCTGCCTGGGAGCATTTGAAAATACACGTTTTCTCTCTGCCTCAGACCAAAATTTCAGCTTTTTCTTTTTTCTGTCTCCAAAGTGGATGAATATCAAACACCGGCTGGTTTCGTGTTTCAAGTTTTTGTCGATTCAGCATCTCAAAACCTGTCCTTCCTGACTCATGCAGGTTAGGGGTCAGAAGTTTTGCACTTTTCAGGCACGGACGCCTCGTCAGTTTGATGAATTGATGTCGTTCTGTCCACAAACTTACTCTGCCACATGCGATATGTAATTACAGGAATGCATTCACACACTTTAGTTTAGTAACAGTAATCATGGAACTGCAGGTTTTAAAAAACAGCTCAACTGTCAGAGTCCTGTTTCTGTTTACTATAAATCACCAAAATCAGACCTATGTAGAGCAGGGCGATATGGCCAAAAATATTTATCACGATATATATTTCAAAATTTGCGATAACGATATAACCGACGATATAATTGATGCGAGACAAAATACAACTCCACAACATTACTAGCGCAAAAAGACAACCTTCCATTTATTTTCACTTAAACAAGAAGCTGGTTTTTATGTACATTAAAGCTTTATAAAAATGTAACAGTGCAAATGCAAATTCCTTGCTGAAAGTTTAACCAAAAGGCATTTCCAGTAGAAATGGGCTGACATATCCTGAGCATAACCATGTATAATATCCACTGAAGTTAAAAAGAGGTGCTTTGCAACATTAAACTGCAGTGTGCAGTACGTATGTTTCGGACCATAAGGTGCACGGGATTATAAGGCACATTAAGCGAAACAAAGCAGTCAGATAAATCAAACTTTATTAAACTCATTCTTCTTGCTTCCTCCACTTCTGTACCATTGATTCATTAATGTTGAATTCTCTGGCAGCTGCTCTATTCCCATGTTGCTGCAGTATATTAATGACTAACCTCGTATTGTGGATGGATTATCTCAGTTGTTCTCCTGACTGAAGTTTGGTCCGTTTACAGCATCCTGCCATGCGATTGCATTTGTCTCTAACCATGAAGAACCTTCACGTTAACTTTTATAAGTGGAAAAGTGTTAGTGTTCGTCCTCCAGCTTCACTGTTTATGTTATGCTAACATAGCTGTGTCGCTAGCGATCACGTAGCACATCATTATATACCAGCTAGCCCAACTTCAGTAACCCTACAAACGTCACTGCTGTTTAGTTTCCCGTCTTCATTTATGTTGGAAGTGACAGCAGAGCTGTACGTTTGATTTTTTTTTCAGAAATCTCTCAGTCAGAACATGCAATATCATGCTTAGGTAACTAGCGAAACTAGCGAGCTAACTTCCGCTAGCTTCCTGCTAACTTCTAACTCCGTTAAATGTAATAACTTTTGTTTTCATGGATGCCTGGAAGTTAAACTTTATAGTTACACCTGGTAAAGCAGCAATGCTGATCGTTTTATTAAAGATGAAAGAATTTAGACAGTTTTTAACTCTAAGTGATGCTGCAGTGTTCGTTTGACCTGAAGCATACGGAGTTTAGGACCCAGATTACTCCCAGATTTAAGAGCATCTTAGTCCGACAAATATGACAATAACAACGGCCGCTTGCATGTTCTGCAAAAAATGTGCTTTGTTGTGTATCTGACGGACAAACACCAAACCAGTTCCACATCACGGAAGTTGCACCATTTTTACAAACCAATTCTGGTTCATCTGTTTCACTCAACAATCGGCCATGTGCGTATGAAAACAAAGGCACTGCGCATGCGCGTTTTACTCCCATTCTATCGCGATATTTCATTTTCCTATCGTTGCCTAACATTATACCGGTATTACCGTGAACGGTATAATATGGCCCAGCCCTAGACCTATGACCCACTTTGATCTTTAGTCACCTGGACCAATTCCCCTGTCAGAGTGAAGATGTGCAACTATACCTTTACAGTGCAAATTTCAGTCTTTGCACAGTTTTTCTATTGTGGTAAGTAAAAGGAAATGAGAGAAATATCTCAGCGCAACTCTTTGGGTTTTGGGTCAAAACATGAAAACAGTCCAAAGTCCAAAATTTAGGCCATCAATCGCACTTTCCAAAGCCGTCCAGTGGGCCAGTTTGGAGTCTTTGCTGGGCCGAATCTGGCCCCCGAGCCTTATGTTTGACACCCCTGCTGTAAATAATCAATAAAGTTAACACTATCTTCCTCCATGCACAAATGCATGTGTTGCCTTCCTAAACCGTGTCTTTAAGAGGTCACACAGTAGAGACATGAGTCTCCTGGTCGTCACTGTAACATCATCCATCATGTGCTGGGTTAAAGTTACTGGGTCGGTCCACGCGGGAATACATGAAAGTGAGCAGGGTGTGCATTCGGACATGAAGCTGAAACATTCAGAAGCGGCAGATTAAAGGACAGAAGCCATCAATGGCTACTGCAAAATAACCAGCATGCATGTTTTCTTTGCTGTCAGATGAATAACAGAAGTAAAATTTCTAGGTCAGGACAGCAAATTCTGGCTCTAGCTGTATCAACACAGCAGAAGGGGGAGGAGCTACAATGTAATCAGCTAAAACTCTGCTGCGTCTGTTCACTGCTGCCAGATGTTGGCTATGCTATGGCTACTCTATTCACTCGGCAAGGTTTTATAACCTCAAGACCAAGAAATCAACAAGTGAGGATGTATCCGCACACGCAGTTAACTAACAGTCCCGCTCTCCCTGTTGTAATCCTTCATTTGGGGGCCTCTCCTTCCTCCCCGTCTTCCATCCTTCGCCCCCTCTGGCACTTCCTCCGTTCTATGACATCTCTCTTTCGCTCCCTCGTTTTCCATCTTTGGATAAACTATAGACGGATGAGGGGAAGGAAGCGCAGATAAAGGCATAAAACTATATTAATGAAATGAAAGAAGCACAGAGAGGGAGGAGACGGGCAAGAAGATGGAGGAGAGAAGAAGCAGGGAGGGAGACGGAGAGGTTGTGATGGAACAGATTTTCCTGATGCTGGTGAATAATTTACTTTATTCTCTCTCTCTCTCCCTTTTTTTTTTAAAGATATAAAGATATAATCAACTGGGGATGGGGGGGTGGGGTCTGATTAATTGCCAATTAATGTTTAACGAGGCACAGCTGTGTTCATTTAATACTAGTTTAGGCTTTGCCTCTCCCTGCACCCCCTCCCTCTTTGTTTCCCTGAAATGTGTTGCACTCTTCTTCTGCTGTTGATTCTTTGCCACAACAAGTTCAACTGGAAGGATTACCAGTGCGTTTAGCAGTCACTAAGAAAAGCAACTGATTTACCCTGTGAGTAGATGCAAAGGCACCACAATAAGCGTCAACGCGCACACACACACACACACACACACACACACACACACACACACACACACACACACACACACACACACACACACACACACACACAGAGCTAAAACGACCCTTCTCTGCGAAGACGCATGTACGTCTCTTTTTGTACGACTACAATACTGCTCTTTAAGAAAGACCTGCTTCCTTGCCAAGAGTTAGATCAGAAGAAGAGTGCAACTGACAAGTTGTGGTTTTCCAAAGGGTTATGTGCCACACTTTTCCTTTCCCTGTAACAGTAGCTTCCTGAAAACTAAACTGGATGACATCCAAAAGCACAGCGATGACAAGGCTTCAGGATGTCTGTTTACAGGCTTTGTGCTAAGCTAAGCAGCTGCTGCCTGCGGCCATTTACCCGACACACATGAGAGAGACATTAATCTTCAAATCCAGCTCTCGGCAAGGCCGTCGGTAAGTGCTTTTAAAGGCCATTTTTGGCACTTCTTTCAAAAAAGTTATGGAAAAGCTTGGGAGTAGTGAAAAATCCTCCAAGGAAACCTAACCCCAATCGGCTGCCGAAAGACACTTCCCAGCTTTTTAGTGGATGCTCAACTTCGACAGCAATTTCCAAAAAACTGATGGAAAACATCCTATTGAGAGTTCACTTCGTTTGAATGTTTAAAAGTTTGCAAACCTTAAATTGACAGTTAGATATAAACATAGTTGGAGACGGAGTACAGTTTTGCACCTGACAGCACAAAGACTCGTAGGATTGTTAATGTTTAAACTGTTAACTGATGACTGAAGTGATTAAAGACCACTAGTGTTCCCCTTAAATGTGTGTTAATATTGAATAAAGCAGCATTCCTGAAGTTGCTTGGCGTATAAATTGCTGGACTCCCAACCTCTGCTGTCAAAACTAAGTCATGTTTGAGTTCTTATATAGTGGTTTTCTACACTAATCACCCAATATCTTTCTATCCAACACTCACGCTGATGAGTGCATCGAGTTCAGCATCTTGTCCGAGAACACTTTGAGATGAAGCAGTCAGGGATCGACCCGCTAACCACGCGGTGAGTAGATGCTACCCTCCGAGCCACAGCCGCGCCACAGTTATGTTACAGTACTAATATTATTAATGTCCATCAACTCAGAGAGGAAGTATGCCGTGATACGCGAAGAACTCAACACATCCTGCTGTTGAACTCACTGACACTTGTGACTTTTGGATTCTTCACCATACCCTCATAACTCTGCATGTAAGAATGTACAGGGCTCATCTCGCCTCATCTCTTTCTTTCCTCTGTTCGTCTGATGCATCACACGCCTGGAGCCTCTAGCTTCTTCCCTGTGTGTCTATCTAGGAGAAACATCATCACTAGGCACTGCTCAGATTTGTAACATTTTTGTATACAGTGAACTCACTGTATTGCAGAACCCATCTGACCTGAATGCATGTAAATATTATGGCTGTGGACAACGTAGAGCCAGTAAACTACACGGGATGCAAAGTACTGCATCTGTCAGCATAGTTAAAAGTGTTGTGTTCAGTCATGTGTGTGTGTGTGTGTGTAGCGTACATATGTGTCTTTCTAGCCCTTTTTTCCTGTTTTGGCTCTCATTACAATCTGATACCTCTATCCATCTGTTCACAAAGGAGAGTGAGACGGAAGAAGGGAGGAGAGGTGGAAGAGTTGGCCATCACTCTTCATCCATGCCCCTCCTCTTCCTGCTTTATCTGCTTTCTGTCTTTGTCTTATAGCTCCCTACCCGCCTCCTCTCTTCTCCTCAACCTTCCCATCCCTCTCTCTAGTCCCTCCTCTCCTGCCTGTCTTTCTTCTTCTCCCCCTTTTATCTTCGGTTAGAGCCAGTATGGAGCTCAGCTTCATCTGAAAACCCAGCAGGTGTGTGGTGTGTCTAATTGTTCGTAAGTGTGTGTGAGTGTGCAAAATGTGCTTTAAAGTCTTGCGCGTGAGAGCTTTCTTTTCCCTCGCAAGTCACACTGTGCCTGTGTCTGTAGCTACTGTGTGTAGTGTGCCTGTGTGAGATATCTCGTTTCCTCAGGGGAGGCCAGGCCCATTTCCACTGTCTGCTGCAGCCAACCAACCCAGCAGTGCATCGATAATCTATTAGAGTAAAAATACACACACGCACACACACGGATAAGCTTGTTCATCTTACCTGCCACTGTTGAGAACACTCTGGACGTGTATGGACTAAGTGGGTGGCCAAATGCCTGTACCTGAAAAGCAAGCATACCACAGAGATTACAAATAATTCACACATTTCCACAGCAGCACTGGCCAATAGAAATCAGACATAGTAGAGCTGAGTAAAAAGCCACTTCACACAGACCAACACTTCCACTGCATGTTACACCCATTTGACATAAAGTAAGTAGATACTGAACTTTGCACTTATCTTAATATTTTGCATCAAATATTTGCACCCAATTCCTGCTTTGAGCAGATTATTCAGGAGAAGTATCGCTCTATCCCCCATCCTGGTTCTCCTCCACTGTGTCAGAAGAGCACACTTTTACACTTCTGGGAAGCGGCCAAATTGTCAAGGAAGTTGGAAACTGGGGCAGGTGGTGGACAAAGAAATAAAAATACTATTTTCATGAAGCGTGCTGGCACGTGTTGCAGTCAAGGTTGTTTGTGTTGAATGCTCTCTCCCAGAAACCTCAGCATCTTAGAGTGAAGTTACATTCCTGTCCCCCAAAATCCATGCACCTGATCACAGCCTCGGCTTTGAAAGTGTAAACTCTTAAACTGAAAATGGCGGGTTGACTCATCATCAGATAATCCTCCAAAGGAAAGTCGGATCAGTTTGAATTAATGAAGAAGACTTTGATTGGGAGATTGGCCAATCACAGACGCTGTTTCCTTGACTTTTTTTCTGTCATATTCCTGAAATAATCCTGGCAGAGACTTCTAAAGTTTTATAGTATTTTTAACTAAAAAAAATATTGAACTCCAAGCTGATTAATTTATTTGCCTATTATAATGCCATTGAACACAATGCAACAAATGTAACACTTAAACATACTTCAGTAGTGCGAGAAAAACACATTTTATTAGCCATGCCTGTCAAATCTAATGCAACTGACTCACCTTTATGAAGCTTTTCAAATCGAATTTTCAGTTGATTTTGTCAAAAAGGTGATCAAATTTTGTTTACCGTTAAAGTAACTAGTGTCGGTGTACAGAACTGCATCAGCAGGAGGTTTCTTCCTATTAAAAGGGAGTTTTTCCTTCCCACTGTCGCCAACTGCCTCCTCACATGGGGTCTTGGGATGGGACTGTTGTGGGTTCTTTTCTATATAATTTTAGGTCTTTACTTTACAAAGTGCCTGACGTGACTTTTATTGAGATTTGATGCTATATAAATAAAACTGAAATGAATTGAAATGAGTGGATAATATTTTACCGCTGTACCTAAAGTTGGTGCTGAATGTATATTAACGAAAACACATACACACAATCATATGTCTCAACTAAAACTACATAGATGAAACTATAGCAGAAAATATGTACTGACATTTAGATATTTAAAAAAAGGATCTGATGTAATTCTCCATGTAAATATGAAAACACACACACACACAAACACAGTACTAGTCTATTGACCAGCCGTGCAGAGTGGCAGCAATTACACTTGCCAGACATACACCCACGGTTATTATATCCTCAGATATTCAAACTGCATCCGCAGGCAGAGGCTCGGAAAAATAGTGATGGACAAACACGCACATGCACAGAATAACACAGGGCCAGACAAAACACATAAACAAGACACCAGCATGATGTAAGAACGTGCAATATCAGACATCACATAATTAAAGCTAAAGCCTGTTTATCGACCAGCTAAGTAGGACAGGAGGAGCTAAGCCCCAAAGATGTAGCCTGTTTACAATAACAGCCATACACAGATAATGTAACACAACACTATTCTGCTGCCAGCCTATATTTACCGTAGCCTGAGGCTGTAGCCACATAAGGAACACAAGGACGATTTTTCTCTGCCAAATTCTGGAGGTCAAATAAAGTAATAGGAAGCATTAGTTATTTCACTGCACCACAGAGAGCTTTGAACAGATACAGCCTGAGTTTCACTTTCCACAGTTTCCAAACCCCAAAGATCTGCACTGAAATAAAGGGTGAAGGCAACAAATTTGCCATGGTAGGACTAGCATGTCAAAAACTAACTCATTATACAATTTCCAGTTTATTAAAACACTTCTCAGTTAATTCAATTGGTCCTGTAGAGCTCTACAGCGACATGCAATGAAAAAAAAAACTGTATGTGCGATAAATTATTTTGCATAAATAGCACTCGCGTGATGGCTTTGAAAACAGTGTTATTTTGCGAAGCCATGGTACATCAAAACCAAATTGTTATCATATCAGTGCAATTAGCCTTAAATTCAATAACAATTCCCACAATTCCTTTGTGTTTGCTGCCAGTCCACTGGTGGCTCAGAGAAAAATGGAGCAACAGAAGAAAACGAGCCCACACAGAATATCAGATTATTTATATTGTGCAACTATTTAATACTAATAATGTGTCAGACTAGGTAACCTGGAGACTTAAATAAGTTGGAAGAAAGTCGTTTTTTAAAGAAACAATGAAACTAGTAAGAATGTCCCACAGTTTTATTACCTCTATCATTAGTGTTTAAAAAAATCCAGCAGCAACAAACAATGATTTTAACTCTCCTTAAATTAATCTGCCTACTGTCTGCATTAGGAAACTCTTAAAACCCCACAAACGTTGACTTTAACACAGCCAAAGCTCTAAATGCATTTAATTTTCAAAATAAAAATCAGTCAAGCCTTTACCAATTTCCATCTCAAAAGCACAAAACCCGAGCAATGATTTCAGGTAAACCCTAAATAATTCCATCATCTACCATTTTCTTCCTTTGGATAATCCCTGGATTCCTGCCTTTTGGAATTCCTCCACAGATTATCCCTTGCCTTTAACTACTCCAGGGGCAAGGAGCACGGGTGGAGGGGGTGGTAGTGGAGTGCAGGCTGAGAATGGCGAAGGAGGGGGTTGGGGGTGTGGGACAGCGAGTGTTGTTTTAAGAAGTTGGAAGTCTGTGAATCTTGCTGTGCTTGTAATTCCCCCTACGGACATGTTTTATACACGTCAAGGAATTCACTCCATTCCTCTGTTGTAAGCCTGCTCCTGATTCCCTAGTCTCACTTCTTTCCTTCTGCTTTCTTTCTTTTTCTTCTTTAGGGAACAGAGATACGTAGGTAAATGCACACAGCCAGGCTAGCTCCCGACATTTCCCATGATCTGCCTGACAACAGCCTGAGGGCCTGCACATGGGCACACTTACATGCCCACAATAATAGAGAATTGAGATGGCAGGAAAAAAAAGAAAGCGATAAAGGGCCCTGCGACGAATCCTTGAGGCACTCCAACCTTGTGACGCAGCAGCCGCCCCCCTTGGCTGCTAAGCCAAACTAACCAGTGGTTAGAAGCTGTTCTGCTCCGGTTTGCTTGCTGCTTTTGTTTGGCAGAAAACAATGACAATCCCCCTCTCTCTAATTTACAAGGGAGTTGGCTCATTCCTCTGGGTGGAATGTACAGTGGGAGCAGCCTGCATTTCATGCTAGGGTGGAGAGATCAGTGATTGGGGAGGTGATCATCCGGCCAGAGTGGGGCTGCTTTAAGGGAAGGGTGAGTGAGTTTAGTGGCTATTTTTAGACGACTTGTCATTTCAATCCGTGGCATGTTTCTGCGCTGTGGTCAAGGAAGGAAACACCGGTGGGGATACGTGGCCTTGCGCCGTACACGCAAATCTGTGCAACAAAGTAGAAACCTGCAAGGAACCAGTTCAGCAACCAGACAAGTTAAATAGGGAAAAAACAAGAGAATGTGAGAAACAAATGCTGAAATCCATATCCACAAAGAGAACAGCGAATAGAATCCTCACCAAACACACCTTAGACTGCGAGGACAAATCATCAGAGCTTACTGAAATCCACACAAAAACAAATGCAAACAGCCACGCAGTCACTCCATCGCCAAACCACCACCCACTCAGTTTCAGTGTCAGCTCACTTAACCTGCAGTGCACTATAAGAGCTAGTAAAGATGCTGAGAGGCAGAACGGCGAGGAAGATGCACAAATGGAATAAAGGCGATCTAAGATCAGCATGTCTCACTGAGTCTGTGCAAAGCCTGAAATGAAAGGGGATGAAAGAGAGCGAAGGAAAGACAGACTTCATAGAGCATATGGGGACCTAGATTCCTTCGCCTTCCCTCATCCTTCCTGTTTCCCCTCATCTCACACACCTGGGACCATTACTCCTAGAGGAACCAACACCCAACCTAACTCTCCTTTTTTTAATTAGTTTTCTATCTTTCTTCATCCATATGCTATCATCTGTCTGTCCAATCTGCTGTCTCTTTAGACTGCCGTCAGACTGAAATAATCTTTCTCTTACACACCTGCTTCTACACCTTTCCTGCCCAATTAATGATTTGAAATTATCGCATTAACATAACGTAGTAACAGAGTATTTAAATGGTGGATAAATCTACATGTATAGCTCTCTTTGCCACATTGACTCTCTAGCTACAGTATGTTTGCATGTAGGGATTAGGCCACAGGGATGCAGTTTTAGAAAGTATGAACTATTCTCACATATTATTGCTTAACTAATTTAGGTAATTAAGTAATGGCTCAGCCACATTACAGTAAAATTACAACAGCAACGTCTTGACCACGAAGAAAAATGTGGTTGTGCGGTGGCTGCATTGACATTTTGTTGATTTTTTGCTGTTAGAGATCGACTGCAACAAGTTGTAGCAATAACTAGAAGCAGAAAAACCTCAACCTCTGGGTGACCACTTTCAATCTTTGTGCAACATGACTGTTCACCATGTGGGAGGCAACCTGTCTCGAAACACTCAGAGCCTAACTCAACCTGACTGTAATCACTCAGATAGATAGACAGGCGAAGGTTTGCAAATAACTCTGCAATACTGGACTTGAATCAATTGGTTGTATTGTGATTATTTTCCAATGTATAACAAGAGTTTAACCTTGGCAAGGTTTCCTAGTGTCTAGGGCTGTGCGATATGACCACAATCTCATATCCCGATATAAGACATCTATCCTCCTGATAACGATATAAATCACAAAAAGTTTACATTTTCTGTAAATTCTGTGAATCTCGGGCAGCTCGACTTGCGTGAAGTGTTTCCAGCTGCGCGTCATGTAGCTGGAGTCGAGTGTTTTAACCGATGCATGAAACGATACATTTTTAGACATAAGTTGTAACGGCCGCCGTTTTCTTTGTGAGTATTTATTACACGGCGTGCTGCGGGGAAAAGCCTGTTCTAACGTTTGAGTCTAAGGTTTACTTTTTAGCACCTGACGGCTCTTCTTTGCTTCTCATCCGTAAATACTCTGCATACTCTTTCATGTGATTCAGTTTGTTTTGAAAAGTTTCAACAGGATCTTGAGCTTTATTCTGAAAGGCTTATGTGGAAAATAAACAAGCGGACACGCGATGGTTTTACCGTCGTTGTTGCTAACGACAACGCATAAAAACAGGCGCTTGTCCATCCGTAGTGTGGTTATAGTAAATATAAGAGAAATAGAGAACGTTAAGAAATTAATATAGCCACTACAGTGATCATCAGAACGGTGAAAAAATATTGACGTAAACAGTTTACTTTGCGACACCACGAAACAAACGATAGCGTAAAATGAAACGATAGACGTTTTTATATCGTTATATCGAACAGCCCTACTAGTGTCTATGTGAATTTGGACCTAAATTGCCATCTTGCAGGAACTACACCACTTTTTATGAAAGGATTTCCAAATTTGTGGTTTAAAGTTTTAATGTTCTGGCTTCTTTCTTAATGTGAGTAGCTAATGTGAATTTCTGTATAACTAGATGGCAACACATTTATTATTTTGCCATTTTATCACAGTTAATTGCCATATTATCACAAACACATTGCGTGTAATTGCCAACTTGGCCACCATTCAATCCCAATTAGATAGCATACTGATACTGAGTGTCTCCATGTTACTACTTTCTTGATGCACCAAAGTCCATTTGAAGATGCTAACTGAAAGTGAGCGGACAAAGACCTGGTCCCTGTCTTCGAAGGAACCATTTCAAAGACAACGAGACAGGTTATTGCACATGGTCAAACGTGGTTAATTTTAGTCGTGCCGTGGCTTCAAAGCACTGTTTTCCTTAGTTTTACTGTAGTTAAAGTCTTCAAACTCTTAACACGAGATCTCAGTAAATTGCAGATTGCAGTCAACTGAATTCTGTTTTCTTATTCCTCCCAAGTAGAGCGCATAATCCTAGCTACGGTGGCCACTGTAGGACAAGCAACTCTGGGTGCCATTCATTTGTACTGAGTGCAGGCTGTCAGTCCACTATTTACCTCAGCTTTCAATGTGTCCACGTCTGTTTACTCCGGAGAACGCTCTAAAACTTCGTGAAAGGACTCCAATGTCATTCGATGAGTCAGTGAAGCTCACTTCTCTCTGGTTACACAGTGATACTGAGGTGTTTTGTTGAGGATATCCTGAACTTTTCGGTTGGTAACAGCTGCTATCTTTGCTGCTCTTAGCTGCTCTTAGCCAGAGTTGATGAAATTTTCTTTGAAGTGGATCTAACATTGCTGGACACGAAACTCTAATGATATGAGAACATCATCAAACTGTTTATCAGAGGTAAAGTTTGATTTTTAAGTAAACATATTGTTAGTATATAGCCATTGTCCACTCTCAGGTGATGGGAGGGTCACAGTATATTGTGTCTTATTGTCTAATTTTATGTAAATATGTAACTGTGACAATATCAGGAATAATTAAGCATTTTTATGCATATTTTCATCTGTAAGAGCCCTGACTTTAGTTCATGCGATAAGGCTCGAACATCCCTTGTGGGATGTTAAAACACAGGTATGATCCGGTATATCTTGATTCTGAAGGTGCAGATACAAATTAAAATTTGCCTTCACACTACAGACACACCTACAAATTCTCTTATCTGCCGCCTTTGGTCTATCTCTCTGTATCTCTGTTTCTGTTTAGCTGTAACGTCCTCCATGTACAAAGAAATTAAATAATTGCAAGTTACTTTTTTGGCACAATTTACACAATGTCAAAGGCTTTTTCTTCTATATCCATTGATTGTGACAATAATCAATTTCAACTTGAACCAGGTAGGTTTGTTGAATAAAAGAATTAGACTGGCAAAGTGACATTTAAGGAATTACTATGAGGTGCTTTTTTTTTCTCGAACATGACGTGAACACCGAAAACAACACATATAGAGTGAAGTGCACATTTGAAAGTGTGCTTCGCTTTGATGTGTGCAGCCCTGACCTCAAAAGGGACAACTCATATGCGTGTGAAGAGTATCTGACAGGGACGGAGACAGGGTAGGAAGGAATTTATAACTCACTGCGATTACACCAGTAAGCCCACATCAAAGATATCCACTTTCTTTGAACTATATATGCACACTTTAAAATGAAAAAACAAACAAACAAAAAAGTACCTTCATGAATAGCATATGCAAGTTCCCCCCGAGTGGCAAAGGAAACATACACTTAAAGCAGAGATGTGTAAATAAAAATGTAGATAACCATTTAAAACACTTTTAACCCTTTTTGTAACTTCCAAGTAAGCCAGGAGAAAAGTCAGTGTAAAGCTTTTCTGGTATATTGTGTGTGGAAATGTAACTAAGGTTGTATGTGTCACAGTTAGGACTCAAAGCCATTCTGAAAAGATGTTATAAATACAGACAAGTGTAACCTTCCACCCTCATGATTTATGATGTCCAATAACGCCTCAGCTTACTTGGTTTCATGATGGCCATTACTATGAGTTATAGTGGTGTTAATGAGAGCTAAAGCAGTGTCTACATGGATTGTACATGACTGAAAATGAATAGGTAGAAAACCACAAAAACCCAAAACATAATTAAGTCAAGAACCACATTTTCAACAGAAATTACAAATACTAAGGTGCCTCCAGTTGAATAAGTTATGCCGAAGGTAAAGATAACAAGTTTACGAGCACCAAGTAGATGTGAAAAGGAACTGCTCTTCAGATTAAATGGGCAACTTCATTTACTGTACGTAAAAGAGTTAAATGCAACAACACGATCCCAAAAAGAAACACACAGACAGAGCAGAGGTGGAGCGATGCCAAAGTGATTTCCGTGGTTGGTGCATGACTGATGAGCAAATTTTGCAAGGGTGTCAAAGAGCACACAGAAAAAAAACACAAAAAAACAAAACAAAACGTGGATAATTGCATCCTGAAACTTGAGCCTATCTAAACACTCTGGCTTCCTGTAGTCAATTATCCCTGTTGGCATCCACTTTACAGTAGGTATGGCTAGTTCAGAAAGGAAGTCTATCATTCCCCAGAAAAACCAACTGAACCAATGTCATACACAAGTTAGTCACAGGGCCAAACCCCTGAAGGGGAAGTCAATAACACTTACACTCAGTAACACGGTTACTTAGGCTCATTTTTTTTTTAGCAAAAACCCCCAAAAATAAACACCAACCAGACTCTCGTAAGATGTGGCCACAAATGAAAGCTACAGTAGGAAGAATAAACATGGTTTACCTTGTGTAACATGTGTGCACAGATTATTCATTGAATTATAAACACGAGTTCAGCTGAAACCCTGCAAGTGTGCTTGATTCTTAACTGTTTCAGGGGAATAGTGACAGCCAAATATGCCATTAAGATTTAATTGCTGAGCGTACAAAAGGTATGTTTTGGTGAGTGCATGTGCGAAGCTGTTTTGCGAATGAATAGTTTTTGTTTGAGCTACTAATTAGAAGATGGAATGCAGGGAAATGGAGTGGGTGGAGATGACCAAATGACGCAACAGCAGTAAATCGAGCCGAAAAGAAAAATCCCACGACTGTGTTCAATATGGTGCAGCATGTGCTGTTTAGCGGTGCTACATTTGTGGGAGAGAATATTTTTGTCGGTCCCTTACTGCTTAAACACATTTCTTCCATTGTGTATTCGTAACCTCGCCCTCCCTCTGCCTGGTTGCTAGGACACCTGCTATGAGCACGTGTAGTAGCCTGACAGTCAGGCCTAACTTTTGACCCCAAACTAAACCTTGTGACCTCAGCAGTGGTCTGAGTTCATACCGACCACCCCTACCGCTCTGTATGTGTGTGTTTTCTTGTGTCTGTGCATGACAGTCTGAGCACATAAAACTCACTAGTTACCCTGGTGTTTGAAAATTGTGTTAACCCTTAATTATGACCCAAAATGTCATTCTAAATCTAGTTAAAGGGAACTCAACCGGACAAAAACATCAGACTTTGTCAATAACACGCATAACCCATAACACATGGCCAACAACAGGGCCAAAGCGTCTTTGTGGGACACATTACTTATAGTGAAAGAGTGTCTGAAAAGCCCACTGTCCCTTGAGATTCGGTTCCCAGATGCAATGACACTACCACCATATTTTACCATGATGAGGTTCTATTTTCCTTTTCCCCAAATATGAGACCAAAACATGTGTTTTGGTTTTATCTTGTGCAGATGATCATTAGCTACAGACAGTAGCTAATAGAGCCTTTCACTCTCAGACTGCAGGCTTACTTGTGAGGGTACTTAACCCTTTAAGACCTACCATAACACCAAGTCCGCCAGAGCTTATCTTTATATTTTACATGCTGTAGTGCCATTTTTGGAAGTATTTCAAGTTGCTATACATCAATACAACCATTATAGCCCAAATTTTAACAATATGTACGCATTAAGTGGATAGTAATTACATAAATTGCAAAAAAGTGCAATAAACTACAAAAAAAATATTTTTTGTTTCTAGTTAGAGAAATTTAAGAGGGATATCCCTCAAATACAATACCAAAAAGTTGCACAAAATAGTTTCCCACCACAGGAAATTTATTTTGAGTGTCTTCATAGTTTTATTTTTGAAATACACCAATTTTTATATACTGCAGGAAAAACAAAAATAAATACTATAATGCAAATTTGCAAAAAAACCCCAGCATATACATCAAAATAAACTATTTCCAGCAGCTCAATTGGAGTTCTAAGCATCCCAGAAACGACACAGAAAGCCATAAAGTCAAACATAACTTTTAAAAACACCAGTATAGGTTTATAAGGCCCTGAAGGTAAAAAACTAACTTTCTGAAAATGACGCCACTTCCGGTTTTGGGCAGGTAAGGCGAACATGCGATAGTTTGCGCTGATGTCTATTCCAACGTAGTGTTACAAACAGCTGATCGGATCGGCAAAGTGTGTTTCTGGAATATTATGTTTTTGTTGCTGCAAGTGGTTTTTATGCAATTTTTGCAAAGCTTTATGTGGAAGGAAACCGTGACCTAGGACAAGCTGATAGCATGAGATGTAAGTACAACTCCTCCGGTTTCATATGCAAAAAAATAATAATTTTTGTTTAAAACTGCTTTTACCAGAGCTTCCTTCCTGTTAACAGGGAGTTTTTCCTTCCCACTCTTGCCAAGTGCTAGTTTATAGTGGCTTGTCTGATTCTTGGGATTTTCTGTGTATTATTGTAGGACCTTTACCTTACAATATAGAGCCTTGATTTGACTAAATGTGAAATACATAAATGTGAATTGAAAGTTGAACTGAACTTACACTGCTTCCACACAAAACATTGTTATACAGTGTTTTCTTGAGGGTCCACTTACAAACATTAAACATTAGTAAGCCAAGCGAGGTCTTTATTCTTTAGAAGATATCCCAGCTAATGGGTGTTTAGTGATCTTTTTTTTTTTATCTGCAGCACACAAGCTTACAGGTAATATCTGCAGTGTTTCTAATACAAGCTATGACTTTCCTGAATGCTAAATTCCAAAGTAAAATCTATACCAGAAGCCTTGGATGCAATTTGGAAACCTGACCAAGCAGGCTATAAAACAAAGAGGCCACCAGGAGAGGGTGAGAACTTGGGCAGTTTGCCAAGCAAACTCACACATCCAAGAAATGGCCATGAATGCAGAGGCACAGAGAAGGTAGGACACTGGGTCAGAGTGTTGCAGAGGACCAACATTATTCCACTGTGCAAACATGGGCTTGCAAACATAGTGGCAGGGAGCTTTGTGCACGTCTGTGTTTGTGTGTGTGTGTGGTGTGTCATTTTGTCTTGCCAGCAGCAGACACAGGCTCACTGGGAAGGCGTCACGCCTTTATTTATTCATCAACCTTCTGGGAACTGGCAATGAGAGACAAGGTCAATACATCATTGTATACATGGGTACGCACAAACACACAAGCATGTACACCCCATTCGGTTCACCTATAGGGCCCATATACAGTAAATACTTTGCTAGCATACCCCTGCCAACACATATGCTGTAATGACTCGTTAAAACGCTATCACAGAAGACACACACACACAGCATTCAGAGACTGTTGGCTCACTGGGCCATGAATCTGAGCCCAGAAAGCACACAGACCCTATTAAACTTTGCCGGATCTCCAATACACACCCTATTAATTCTTCAGATAAGCTGAGTCAGCATGCCAAAACAACAAAAAAGAGTGGAAATTAAGACAAAGCAAAGAGCACCGTAACCAGGAGACGTGGGCTACACGCACAAAAGTTTACTCCTGATCTTCTACAGCGTGATGACATATGGCACGCTCACAAGAACACAAACGTGTACACTGAAACACCCAAGAACAAAGGACATAGAAGGACTTTTGCAGACACACATGATACAAAAAGGCACACACCACTTTAAGTATCAAAAGCATGCGCATGTGATGCATTGCATCTGGTTCCTCTTACACCAAGAAACAAATAAGCATCATATGTGAATGTGGCGTTGTGTGTGCGTCAAATAAATGGTCACTGCTCTGTTAGCCAGAGAACGAGGAGGAGGGCTCACAATGAGTCCAGACAGGAGAGAGAGAGAGGGGCCAGCTGCTGTCAGATACACAAACACAAGCCACATGCAGCTGTTCATTGTCTGCCCAAGAGGCACATGACACATGCACACAAACACGCAAACACACACACATACAGTCTATGCAAACAGACACCATAGCAACAGAGGTAAAGTAAATCTGTGAGTTTTTTCAACAGCACGTGCATCTCAGTGGAAATCCTCAACTTCAGTGTGCACGAGCAAGCTAGCTGCACAAGTACTCGTGAGTCATCTAACGGGCTACGGCTGGACTGTGGGGTAAAAATAGCCCAGTGTGTCAAACATGGAAACAGAGTGATGATGAAACAACTGGCTGTACCAGCTGCGCGCGGGCGCGCACACACACACACACACACACACACACACACACACACACACACTGATTTGAATGCATGCAGCTTCGTAAAGTCTTTGTCCCATTTCACTGAACAGCACAACATGCTGCCCCTTGCCTATGATGTGTCTTAGTTTGTACGTTAGGGATGTCGGTTAGTTTAACCTGACATTCTCATTCTTTATCTGCAGGACACTCCAATGTTACTTTCACCAGATCAGAGAGAGAGAGAAGGTGGAGGGGGGATACTGAGAGGAGGAGAAGAGTACAAAGATGAAGGCAGGAAGGTTGACCTAACTGTTTGATGTTAAAGTTTAGAGCAAACCAAGGAGAAACTTCAAACAATTCTTGGAACTAAAAAGATTACCTCCCCTGTATACACACACACACACACACACACACACACACACACACACACACACACAAACAGTTAATATCAATGCACAATGGGTCAGCATGCCCTTGAGTTAGGGTCTCTGCTGTGGATTAATAGAGGGCTAAGAATACTATACGTATATAAATGTCAGTTTAAATAGCAGTAATTACAATATGTGGACATGATGTTTAAAGTATTAGAAATCAAGCAAATTCAGTAGTTAGTTTATTGATTATTATAGTAAGTTTTCATATGTAGTGATGCAGACATTTTTTCCAGGGATATATGATCTGTTAGAAGGTTTTTCCATTGCACAATGTTTATACTATTTTTTTATTTCCTGTTTGACCTTCCCGTTTCCTGTATGACCTTCTTGGCAATAGTTAGGGCTGCAAGGAGAATACCGTCATTGGGACCTGAATAGATGACAAGTCACCTAGGATGCACAGCTTTGAAGACAGTGGGAGCAAGTAAGACAGCTGTTTAGTGTGTTTGTTTTATTGGAGATGT
Organism: Copadichromis virginalis; assembly: GCF_057382275.1. Taxonomy (NCBI): domain Eukaryota; kingdom Metazoa; phylum Chordata; class Actinopteri; order Cichliformes; family Cichlidae; genus Copadichromis; species Copadichromis virginalis. The sequence goes on from NC_140620.1 coordinate 51,191,145, forward strand.
TATCTGAGGTGCTGTAAGTTTTAAGAGATGTTCTATTGCACAGGTGTCTCGAGGGCCGGTGTCCTATGGGTTTTAGATGTGTCCTTGATCAAACACAGGTGGTTTAAATGGCTAAATTACCTCCACAACATGTCTCCAGAAGCCTGGTAATGAACTAATCATCTGATTCAGATGTGTTGACCCAGGGTGATATCTAAAACCTGCAGGACACCGGTCCTCGAGGCCTGGAGTTCAACACCTCTGTTCTATTGGAATTGAATAATTACATTTAATAGGAGTAATGTAAAGTTTAGAAAGTATAATTGATTTTATTTATATTTATTTATAAATATTGAAAACTGACAAAGGAGATATCATGAAATAAATGACTGGGAAGAGTAATTCCTTTTTCTTTCCAGATAGCTGAACTGAACAAGCTATAATTGAATATAAAGTCGGGGTTATTCCAGATTGGTGTTTTTTAACAGACTGGGTGATAGGGCTGCTCAATTAATCGAATTTTAATCACGATTATGATCTGGGCTTTCAACGATCATTAAAAATGACTGAGCCGATTATTAGCCCCTCCCTCATTTATCCGCGACACCTTAAAGGCCGGTCCGTGAAAATATTGTCGGGCATAAACCGGTCCGTGGCTCAAAAAAGGGTGGAGACCGCTGATTAAGAGGACCCGAGGGAAGCTCGGAAAGCTAAGCAGAAGTTATTTGGAGAGTGACTGCCGTTGGTTGAAAAGAGAGTTTAAAAAAAAAAACTTCAGTGGTGTTGCACACTATTTTATATTATTATTTTAAAGTCATTGTTAACCCTTTAAAGCCGGTCAGAGCAGCATGCTCCGTTTTGCGTAACTATTGTTAAATCCCTGTAGAACCTGAGCCGTGTAAGCTAGCGCAATAATTTGTTTTGCATATGAAACCAGAGGAGTTGTACTTACATCTGATGCCATCAGCTTGTCCTCGGTCACGGTTTCGTTCCACATATAGCTTTGCAAAAATTGCATAAAAAGCGCTTGCAGGAACAAAAACATAATATTCCAGAAACACGCTTTGCCGTTCCTATCAGCTGTTCGTAACACTTCCCACAGTAAAATTATGCACATGCTGTTTTCTTTGCAAATTTGCATCATAGGATTGTTTTTTGTTTTTCCTGCAGTATATAAAAATTGCTGTATCTCCAAAATAAAACTATGAAGACACTCAAAATAAATTTCCTGTGGTGGGAAACTATTTTTTGCAACTTTATTGTATTTAAAGTTTTGAGGGATAAACCTCTTAAATTTCTCCAAGTAGAAATATATGTAAACAAAACAAAAGCGATTTTCAATTTTTTTTGTAGTTTATTGCACTTTTTTGCAATTTATGTAATTACTATGGACTTAATGCATACATATTATTAAAATATGGGCTATAACAGTTGTATTGATGTATAGCAACTTGAAATGCTCCCACAAATGGCACTACAGCATGTAAAAAAAATAATATAAGCTCTGGTGGACTTGGTTCTATAGTAGGTCTTAAAGGGTTAAATAAATATCGTCAAATAATCGTGATCTCAATTTCAGTGAAAATAATCGTGATTATCATTTTTGCCATAATCGAGCAGCCCTACTGGGTGATAACTGGTAGGTCTAGCAAATGCAAATCTTTGCCAAGTTCTTGTTTGGTACCTGACCAGGCAGTTTCATGTTGGGAGTGTCATGGTCTGCGGCCCGGCGTCCGGGGTGCTGTTGGGATGCCCACGCCCACGGGCGTGGCTGCTAACCCCACACCTGCATCCCATCCCAGGCGATCACCAGGTGGACTATTTAATCCTGTCCTACCTGCTGCTCCACGCCAGTCCGTAGTCGCCTCTCAGCGGTAACGTACACCTGCGGGAAAAAAACCCTTATGACAAATTGTCCATTGGAACGGACTCTGTTTTACCCTGTGTACTCAGATCACAACTCGGCGTTTTTGCGAGCCACCTGCCTGTCCACCTGTCCGCCTGAGATTCGGAAGCACTATCAGCCTCGCCGTCTCGACCCTTTTGGAGCCCCCCCCCCCTCTGGTTCACTCAGCCCGGCTACCTCCGTAAGACGTATACTCCACCTTCCCTCGTATGCTGCCTTTTTTCCGCACCCCAGTAATCTGTTTCTCTTTTTGTTTTGCAGCTTCTCACAGCCCCGCTCTCGGCGTTCCCTGCGTAGTTCACCTCCCCAGTCCCTCAGTTTCTTCTGGTTCCATACGTTGTTTTTTCGGCTACCCTCACGGGACACCTTTAGTTATAATAAATTTGCTTTCTTTATTCCCTCCTACCCTGGTGTGTGTGTTCTGCTTCTGGGTCCAGCTTGCGCACGGAACTTCGGTTCATGACAGGGAGAACTTAAGCCATTCAATAAAGTATTTAAACTGATTAGCTAAATGATATAACTCAAAGTTAGGAGATTCTAATCCCCCTTGGGATTTGGATTTTTGTAATGTTATAAGCTTTATATGAGGGTTTTTATTTTTCCAATAGAATTCTGATACAGTGGAGTTACCATTAAACCATATTTGGGGAAATTGGAAATAATGGAAAACAAGTAATTCATTTTTGGTAGAACTAACATTTTGATCATTGCTATACTTTCTATAAGTAATATAGGGACTTTAGACCATCTATTTAAATCATCTTGAACCTTTAAGAGTGGTGGAGCGAAATTAAGGCTAAATAACTCTGAGAACTTGGGAGTGAAGATAATAAGGCGATACCAGGGCTGCCACTTATCTATACAGAGCCGTGAGATTGTAGACTTTAAACAATTCACATAGTAGTTGGAAACTTTGAAAAATAATTAATGACTGTAAATAATTCTGGAAGGGAAGATTGTGGGTCTTGCAATAACAACAATACATCATCTGCATAAAGAACAGTTTTATGTTCTGTAGTAGTTTTCTTAATGCCTCTGATCTTTTCCTTCTGTCTAATTGCAGCTGCTAGTGGTTCAATGAACAGTGCACAGACATGGAGACAGAGGACATCCTCGTCTCGTACCAATGTGGGGAGTGAAGCTTGACGTACTCAACCCATTGGCTGTAATATGCTACACCTACTATGGCTGTGGGTGTAGCTTAGAATGCCTTAATCTAGTTGATAAATGATTTTCCGAACCTGAGATTAGGATATGTTGCAAAAGAAATTTCCAGTTAACTCAGTCAAATACTTATTCTGCATCTAATCATATAATTAAGGTGTTAAATTTGTTGATTGATAGCTGCATTAAATTGAAAGAGTTGGGACGACCATATCTAGCCTGGGCACTAAAGCTTTGCTTTTAATTTTATTGTCCGTATTTACGAGAGAAAGCAACGATAATAAGCTAGAAGGGTAGACTCTTGACTGGACTGGTTTCATGAGTAGGATGATCATTGCTGTGTTCAGACTTGGTGGGATTATAGAGGTTGTTTTAATATCCAAGATAATTCTTACGAAAAGTGGAGAAAGAAATGATCAGAAATGTTTGTAGCACTCAGCAGGGACGCCATGAGGTTCAGGGGCTTTGTTGTTGGGCTTGTGCCTCATCAGGAGATAATGGTTTCTCTAAGATGTCGACTTGATCTTGTGTTAAATGTGGACGGATTATGATGTTGAGGAGTTCATGAATATCGTCATTATTTGGCTTGAGGTCTGAAGAGTGCAGTTTTTTATGAAAGTCCATGAGTTTATATCTGCCGAACCGTGGAACTGTTTTCCTGCTGAGTCCTTGTTGTTTTTTCTTCATTCTGTTTGATTAGGTTTGAGAAGTATTTGCTCGACTTATTATTGTACTGGAATTTATTACTTTTGAGTCGCTCAATGAGGAATTTTGTCTTTCCATTAATTAGGTCATTATCTTTCATTTTATATTTTCTTATTTCACAAAGTACTTTCTCAGATTGAAAAGTGAGCAATGAATTTTCTAATTCTTTAATTTTGGTTTCTAATTTGTCTTCCTGTTCAATATCTTTTTTATTTTAATGGGAGCAATATGAAATGATTATACCCCTTAAAACTGCTTTACTGGTTTCCCAAAGAAGCACTGGAGAAGTGTTCGGAGAATCATTTATTTCCAAAAAGGATTTCTAAGAAATCAATTCATTCTTAGTCATTAGCAAAGACTTCTAGAAACGCTATCTGGAGGTACACTGCGGTAGGTAGTTTTTCTTAAGAGGAACAAAAGCGGGGCATGATTGTTGATTGTCTTTGAGAGAATTTGTGTTTGAGATGAGAATAAGTTCAGGCCGAAGAGCCACAAAAGTTCACGGGAGGAATGTGGGCTTATCAACAGCAGCTTGGGCTTCATACTTTTATTCTTTGGTTTCAGTTCATGGACTAGATTTTTTTTTCATTACTTTAATATAGGCTGCTTCTGCTCAGAAGCTACACTAACGGAAGCTAGTACCTGTTGCACATAGCCACATTGAAAGCTGTCCATATAAAAAGTGATCATTGCTCAAATGGATCCATTTGGCCGTCCAAAGTGCAGACTGTACAACCAAAGTCTGAAATTTGCCATCACCAGGCAGATGAGTGCAAAGTTCATGGTTACAAAATTTGCATGGACAGGTGTGATGTAAATGTTGACATTTGCCAAATTCTAAGGGCACGCTGTCATATTTTCCAGCATCACTGTGTGAACATATTAACCCATGCAGCCAGTCATGCAGGGTTTTTTTAATGTATTTTTTATTAGCTGTTATTTAACCAGACATCAAACTCTCATGAATCTCTTTTTGCCAGACTGTCCTGTGCAAACACAGGCAGTGTTAACTTAGCAGCTCTTTGTGAAAAACTGCACAATACAGGAAGAATGTGAGTCCACACATGAGAGTCAAAAAGGCTTGAGCTGAGGTTCCACTATTGTTATAGGCTAACAGCAACAACCACTGAGCCAACATGCTTTATAGGGTTAAAAAGAACATAACTACAATCTATAACAAGTAAAAAGTTTGACACCTCCATGTGTGTGGGTGCTCTTCCTTCTTGTGTGAGGTTGTGGTTCAGACTCATTATGAGATGGCAGAGGATTAAGTTAGTAAGTTATTAGACTGGAAAACACAGGAAGACAGAATAATAAATATAAAAGAAGTAAAAGAGGTTCTCTGTTCTGGGACAAGGGAGACAGACGAAGTCAGAGCAGCAGTAACAGAACACACATCAAACCTGAATGATGAAATGACTTTAATGAAGTAAGAGTGAAAGAAAAACCAATAAATCACTAATCTTTTTAAAGTAACAGAGTCAACCAGAGCTGTTGGTGGCAGCACCGTGGGTGGTTGAGGAGGGTGGAGTGGGCACACACACACACACACACACACACACACTCTCTCTAAGAATGATGCATGCTAGCTGGTTAGCTAGCACTAGCCTTTATTGGATAAAGCAGCTGGTTTGATGTGGAGGCCACACAAGGCGACAGGATGATAGGGAAACTAACACGCACACCACAGAGAGGGAGAGAGGGAGGAGGTGTATGTGTGGGTGTGGAAATGGGATCTGTGGAGTTCTGCTATATGGCTGTTTATGTGGGAGACGTGTGTGAGAGGGCTTCAGGAAGACTGTGTGTAAAAAATTGTTGTGTGGGGATAGTGTGAGAGTTTACCTGGAGGTGTTGATACCTGTGCACCTGTGTGTGTTTAGTCTTGCCCGCCGGTTCAAACATATGTGCAGGTGTAACAACAATGACTTGAGATATGCAAGTATGTGTGAAATGATCTGTGTGAAACCCTGAGCAAGAAGTGATTAGGAAGAGTGCAGAGAGATTGACATAAACAACGGAGAGGAAAAACACGGCATAGAACAAAAGGAACAGAAAAAAATGTGTATTCAGGTAAAAAAAAAAGGGGCTGATATGACAAAAAAGGGAGAGACAAAACAGGAAAGAAAAGAAGAGAAAAAAAGGAGAGACAAAATGACCTCTAATGATTGAGAAGAAAAAGAAAGAGTCTGGCAAGAGAAAGGGGAATGATGGAGAGATAAACGGAGAGCGTGGAGTGCCTGGCCATGTCCCAGCTTTGTCTTTGGTCTCAGGGGAGGGAGGCTGGCAGGCTAGTGGCTCTGGCCCGGGGCCAGGCCACACACTGTGCCACGCTGCCCAGGAAAAGCCCCAGCCAGAGAGGGAAGGGGTGTGAGGGGTGGTGATGGAGAGATCCCAAGTCCAGTCCTCCTCAAGGCTCTTCAACGTTGCCCCGGGGGGCCTTTTGTGCCCCAAGCCCAACCACTTGACACATCTGGTCCCCTCTGCCTGCCTGAGGACTCATTCACCCTGACACTGTGCTGTGGCTGTAAAGCTACAAGCCCATCTGTGGTAGAACTGGAGACTGGAACTGACAAGACAAATACCAGAGTAAATATAACAGACTATATTACATCCACAGCTTTGAATTATGAGGACGACTGGTTACCAAGTTAGGCACTGTTCAGTGAAGTCAAAAGAGCAGACCCCCTATGTGGATTTGTTAGCAATGTACTGTACAGCATTCTTGAGGTGCCTCTCTGTCTTTACTGTATCTTTACTTGCTTCCAAGGGGTCACACTTGTATTTTTTTAAAGAGGACTTGAGCAATAGTTCTGCAGGCTTTGGCTGCAGAACTGAAGATAAGTGATGAATCCAAATTGGACGTTTGATGGTTTATGTAATTATAAATATGTTCAGATGAGGTCAGGAGAGAAGTACAACAGTAAATGTCTACAGCCATGTAAAAAAAGCAGTGGAGGCTCTGCCGAGGTTCTGGGGTGCTTTTCAGTGAGTGGCGTTGGCAATCTTGTCAAAATTGATGGAATTATGAACATAGAAATGTACCATCACAACATCCCGACAGAGAACACAACACAATCCAGCCAACATCCAAAGAAAAGCTTTGAATGTGCTTCAAGAAGCCTGGAGAATACTCCTGAAGACTACATGAAGAAGTTACAAATCTTTCCACAGACAGATCAGACTCTCATGGAAGAATAAAGGTGGTCATACTAAATATCGACCTTCACGCTAGTTAGAATTACACAAACTCTATTTTGTCTTACATATTGTATCTATTTCCTATTTTCTTAGTAAAAAACAAAAAAATTACAGGTTGGCTCAAGACTCTTGCTCGGTGCTGTAATCAAAACAATGTTTAATAGTGACTCCAAGCAAAAGTCCTCACTGCAACATGCAGTTATGGATTATGAACCATCAAAAATCGAAATATTTCATTGGTCCTGATAGCATACTAAAATGTAATATTTGAAGTCCCACTCATCACACAAGGAGAATTATTCAGGACCAGCATGCTTTCATCCCACGGTCTCAAATGTTGCCTTTTTGCACCAAAAAGCAGGCTTCACAGAGATGTGCACCAGGAATGTTCTGGCCTCGGTCATGTGACCCGCCAGCAGCAGTCTGTTTTCTATTTCAATTCTGAAAATGCTCTGGATTGACAGCTCTCAAAGTCCTTGGCTCATTTTATTTTTCTTCTTCGCACTCACAATGCTTTCAGATGAAAATGCTTCAGGTTTTGGAACACTGCTGCACTCGTCAAGGTCACTTCTCTTCCGCCACCAAATCAAAATCGAGATGGGGTAGGACTGTATTGGCAGAAGAACTGATCCTGGCTGTCAATAACCAACCAGTTACTTCTGATCTAGCACTTGTAACCTAGCAACAATAGAGAAGTGCTCTAAAAAATGTCTGCGGATACGGCACAAAGGCCGTCACGAGTGTCTTCGATGAACATGATCCGTGTCCCTTTTAGAAGTCTTGTGATCTTAGGTACTAAAGCTACCTGGGTACTAGTCAGGTCCAAAAACAGACAACTTGCATTAACATTTTTGACCATCCTCCCAATTCCTTGGGTCTAACCAATGCGGGAGTTGTTTTCTTAAAACAATGCTTTTTTTTTTACCAACAATGTAAAACTGTTAAGTTAGTTAGCTCATACTATTAACCCTCAGTTAATGTTAACCATGACGTAGGGCGATGCATATAAATACAACTCAAACACATGGAAAAAGCAACTGGAAGACATGTTGATATCAGTTGCTCAGCTGATATCATTAGTGCAAACTTAATGCTCTCTCAAACACAACACAAATTACTTTAAAAAGTAGAATGGCACGTAGCTCAATACAACAGGACGTGATACGACAAAGCCGATAAACTTAAGCCTACGTTTAAATAAGCCTACGGTCTATATTATTATGTCCTGGAATTTATAACTGCCAAGAAATGACGCAGAGCTGTCACGGAAAAACTATTCAGTGTGTTGACATTGCATAGCATGTCCACCACATGGCACTCTGCAACTTCCTTGTTGACACATCACAAACAAAACCAGCTGATCCAAGCAGCGTTATGCAGAGTGCAAGCAAGGACACGAATACACATAATGAATATTTGGGAAGGCCATTTATGTATTTATTTATTGGCATATCAGATATCAGTATTGGTCTGAAAACATCTGATAATGATCTTTAATGAGAGCACATGGTTATGCAGTGTGTGTTTTTATACAGTAGCTGATGACTTCTAAAGAAATCATTTCTGTGATCATGTGTGTGCAGTAACTGGATACCTTACAGCTCTAAACACTTCCTGTGCGTAGAAAAATAGGCCAGTGTGTTCAATAGAAGAACTAGTCAAACCAACTGAAAGGCCAGGCTTTGGGGACTTTGAGGAAACTGGGCCAAGTTTTCCAAACTTGACACCAACACTACACATAAATGAAAAAGCTAAAAAGCAAAAGTCTCTGAATCAAAGCCAGCAAACTGTCTGACTGAGATCAGCTCAGCAGCTGCAGCAGAGGCTGAGAGAGCTCAGACTTCAGTAGAAAGCAACTTGAAAGCAACTGAAGCACTGAGCCCAGAGCCACTTACTAATGAACGCTGTTTCACCATCGCTTGCTTTGACTGATTAAAACCCAATAAAACCTCCCTTCGGTCTCTCGTTTTAGATTACAGCTGAGCACCTCTTTCTATTTTATTTCTATATAATTTCTTTTAAACAGTTTTTTCTTCCTTTTTCTCCTCTGAATCTCTCAACCTGACATGTTTTAATGAATTAAAGCAGCGTGAATGCATGCAAGCAACTCACAAGAGAAACAACAGTTTCACTTAATTAAGCGACAGAGAAGAGTTTTAATAATCATGGCAAACAACAAAGCCATGATTTGAAACATGCCTGTTCTCCTCCTTTATGCTTTGTTTCCACCATGGCTCTGAATCTGTGCATTTCTTTTTCTTCTCCACTGCGTTCTGTTATCCTCCAGCTCATCGCTCTTTGTTGATTACATGTACTGTACGTATGTGTGTCAGAGCATGTAACTGCTCAAGGGCACGAAGCTGACTAGACTCCATTTTCCAGCTGCCTGGACAAGCCAATCAGGGGAAAAGGACTATTGCCACAGCACTGTTGCATGGGGGTTACATCACTAATGGTGGGCAAGAAATAAGTTTTTCCAATGTGTATACATATAAATGTGTTCCCTGTGTGTGTCTGTGCAGCAAATGCATCCTCGTATCCAGTGTCTATAAAAAATGACCTCTGTGTTGAATATACAATCAGTAAAGCTCAAGTTACCACCGGCCCTTCTTTTTCCTGTCTGTCTCTGTTGAGATATAAGATTACCACTGGCTCCAGACAGTGAAGCTAATACTCCTCCTCTTCCTTCTCCCCTCAGCGAAGTCTCACCTGACCAGGGGAAGGAAAAACCAGGAAGGATAGACAGACTATAGGGATGAGGATGACGGAGGATGTAAAGGGGGGCGGAGGGATAGCAGACACTCAGACAGGCAGAAATTTATATAGCGGGCGTAAGAAAGATGAGAAGCGGTGATTGTCTTGTCCACCTGCACGACTGTCGTGAGGTGAACAGACAGGAGAGAGACGCACCCCGGGACAGCCAAGGGAGTCAATACACGGAAACCTAAGATGGCGGCCGACGGGGGCCCCTACCGCCTTTCCCCTGCTCGTCTTCCCTCCTCTTAATTGAACTATGCCAGGGGCCCCATCGGGGTCACCCTCGTATAAACGCAGAGGCGCACACACTCCTGACCCCACCCTTCCCCCAAATGGACTCCATATTGATGAGGTCACTAGATGAGAGGTCAAATCCCAGTGACAGGAAGAGAGATGGAGAGACTGAAAAAGCAGAGTAGAAAAAAAGACAAAGGAGGAAACGGCAAGAAGAGCTCATTTTTCCCACAGATAAGCATCATTCACACAAGTCTGCTGCTGTTTCTCATCTTCATTCAGATAAACAGAACTATATAGTTTGAAAATGTACAGATTATAATGCAAGATTTATTATATTCTTATTTACTTGGCCCACCTGATAAGTTAAGGAAGTCATGAAACAAATTAAAACTATAAATTAAACAAGGTCTCAATAGGCAGGGTGTGTATTCTGCAGACTAGAAATCACCAGCAGTTCAAACATGTCAGTGTTAGCGCTTTTCTTTCAGACTCCACTGAACTAATGTTAGAGCTGCATCGCATTACATGAGTCAAAGAGAGAACAAAATCTCATCAACAGCTCAACGGCTGACTGTAACCGTCTATGTGTGGAGGAAGTGCAATGGTAATAACTCGGCTTGACGGGTTTGTCGAGGTAAATGGTTCAGTCGTACTGAAGTAAAACCAGGATGGAAAACTCTTCGTGAATTGCGTTGTTTTCTGGGACCAACTGCAAGTCGCTGTGGTGACCAGCTGTTCTGGGCGAACACTCTCAATCACAAGGAGATTGCACAGGTTCCCCAATGGAAGACAAACGGCCTCCAACCTGTCACAGTCCGACTCAGACTGATTTGCTGTGTAATTTATAATTGCCATCATGTTGCAGTTAATATGAGTCAGTCAACTCCAATAAGCCCAACTAGTCTGTGATGCATTTAACTGCAATCGGGGACTTGACTAACTGGTAACACTAAAAGCAAGGCTGATGACCTCCTATGTCATTTTTCTGTAAAAACACTGTCCTGTTGCAACTACGTCACTATTTGTGGAGAAACTTCCTATATTTGGGGCGATCGTGGCTCAAGAGTTGGGAGTTCGCCTTGTAATCGGAAGGTTGCCGGTTTGAGCCGGCAACCTTGGACTTGGACAGTCTCGGTCGTTGTGTCCTTGGGCAAGACACTTCACCCGTTGCCTACTGGTGGTGGTCAGAGGGCCCGGTGGCGCCAGTGTCCGGCAGCCTCGCCTCTGTCAGTGCGCCCCAGGGTGGCTGTGGCTACAATGTAGCTTGCCATCACCAGTGCGTGAATGGGTGGATGACTGGATGTGTAAAGCGCTTTGGGGTCCTTAGGGACTAGTAAAGCGCTATATAAATACAGGCCATTTACCGTTTCAGATCAGATGAACTTATGGCTGGATTCTCAAAATATAAAGATTAAGTGAACTTCTGTGTATGTAGATGGCAACGGATTTACAATTTTTGCTGATTTACCATAGTTAACCATTGTTATTACAAAAAGATTGCATGTAACTTGACCCTATTCAAACATAAACTGATAGCTGGTGTATTTTTTTATAAAGCAGTTGAAGATAATACAACACAAACTCTTGGAGAGAATAGAAAGTCAGACAGAGATTCATGTTTTGAAATGACGGGAAGCATGTGCACGCAGAGTGGGCACCAAAAACATGAAGTACAAGTCAGACGAGTGGTCACAGACATGATCCACGTCACCAATTCAAAGGCAACGAGACTGCTAGTTAACTGCATATCTTTGCAATCATTTTGATTATGCTGCACTCTCCAAACAGTTTCCTGCTTCCATGTTTTCTGCTGCTCACTGGAACTGAAAAACTCTCAAATAAAGCCATTAGCACAGGGAAGACATCTGGCTCTCAGACTGCATCATTTTTAAGCAGAACTGGGTTCAGATGCTTAAAAGTGTAGATTCATGATTAGGATGAAAAGTTACACTTACATATTAAAAATCTCAGGTTTTTGGAAACAAGCCTAATTACAATGACCCAAATCTGATGTAGAGACATTCATAGTTGTGGCTATTTCTAGTTTCTATACCTCTAATTTATCACATATACCTGTACGCCAGCTGTGCAGAAATATCTCAGTCGTCGTTATTACATGTCAGAGAAGATCAATGACTAATTATCACAAAAAGCTAATGTCAAGCCCTGTGATCCATCTTACATGTCCAGAGCTTCCTCTAATAACTGCGCGTACATCTGTGGCTGTTATTACAAGAAACGAACTGACATAACGCTGCTCAGCACACACTCGTATTGTGTATGATCACCGCTGCCTTCAAGTGTTGATATGAACCATGGACACTGAAGAGCTCTGAAGTGCACCTGTACAGCCTGAGGCATGTACAACACTGAGGGTGGAAATAAGGAACAGCCATAAAAAAGGGAATTGATTTGGTTCCAAATTTTAAACCTAAAGCAGAACAGTGTGCGGCGCTGCAACGACATGAAGAGCTGAGTGTTACAAAACCTGCATGTAAAAACAGTTGTTCTACAGCTTCAAAATGTCACTATTTTACAAATAAAAAAGGGCAGATCTTAAGCATTTTATCTAAAAGGGTCATCGCGCAGCACCTTGCCTGCTCCATAACTGTTCTTACAGCTGTTTTAAATCCAGGGTTGGACCCTGCCAGGCTTTTGTCACAAGTTGTGTGCAGAAGGGGCACAAACGTCCTCTGAAAATGAAGCTAAACTTAATTTTTTATTATATATACTGCATATCTGTGTATTTGTGCGATTGAACAGTGTCTGTTACTGCACTGCAGACTATAGCATATGCTAATGGGGACAATGTAGACCACTTAACGTCATCAACATTGAGGGACTTGTACAGTGTAGCCAGCATGCAGTAGAGCCACACATGATGATATATCATGACAGCTTCATCGTTTTATCTTTCAAAGTCTTGTATAATGCTTTCTGTTCCCACAGAATACATTTGAACAAATGTGAGCTGCAGTGCAAATAAGGAAAACTGCGGCCCTTGAAACTCTCCTTTCTCTAAATATCACAAACTAGTGACTCAGATGCCACAGAAATTTGACCTGCACATCTGTATTTACTTCTTTTTTTTATCTAATTCATGCACAGCCTGCTATAATTACAGATTCAGCAGTCATCAAGGCAGAGGCAGAGTCTTATCTGCGCTTGAATTCAAAAGTCTTTCCCATCCTGAGACTAATACAGGAGAGAGAAGTGAATTTGCCATCTACTGCAATGTTGCAGAGGGTAGCTTGGCATTTTCACAGAAAGCCAGAGACAAAAATAACTCTGTAGCAGAGAGACAAAGAGACAGAGAGCAAGGGAAGGAAAAAGAGTGAAGATGGAAAGTGTGATCTTTCGCTTTCATTGTTCTCCTCCCTCCATGTTTTTCATGTCTGACATTAAATTTCTACTTCTTCATCCTCCACCGGTCTCTCTCTCTCTCTGTGGGTCTCTGTGGAGGGGCAGTCAGCAGTGATCAGAGAGATAATAAACTGTCACTGCAACACACAGGAGTAGCAAAGAGAATTTCTGTGTACACAGATAAATACTGGCAGTAACAGTGTGTTCTGTAAATTCACCATGACACCTGCTCTACCCTCACACTGTCTTTTACTCGCTGTTCCTTTCCCCCCCTCCTCCTTCTATTTGAATCTTGTTTTTCTGCTTCTCTCAAAATCTTGCCTGTGAAGCCGAGAGAGAGAGAGAGATTACTGAAAATCCATCTTTCAGACGTGTGCAGAGCCAAAGAGTCAGAACGTGCATGGGAACACGCAGGCGAGACACCGAATGTGCACAAACGCACACAAGCGACCATGACTGAAACACATGCTCGCTGAAATTTTCACTTACCTCTTCTTTGCCATTTCTTCTGTGCTGTCTCTGTGCTGCAGTGAGGGAAAGAGGGAAAAAAAGACTGAGCTCAGCCAGATGCTTTTTGCTTCTTCTATTTCTGAGCTGCAAGCTCAATGTGTGTGTGTGTGTGTGTGTGTGTGTGCTACTGCTATTTTTAAACTTCTACACACCGACTGACTCCTTGCTTCTTTTTCAGTCTCCCTGACTGCACAAGTGCACACTAGGAAACTTTCTCAGTCTGTGCCCGTGCACATGTGTCTAATGTTTTCCGTCGTTCCGACTGTTCAGGTGGAGCACGTGCGTGTGTGCATGTGCTCTTCAAGAGTCACTCCTGTTTACTAAAGCGTCTACGAATGGTCACTTTTTGTTATTGCGAGCATTTGGTTACCATTTGAACAAACCTGTTACGTTTATGCTGTGTTCATACACAAAAGAGACACACACATACTCGCACAGTATCAATATGAGGACCGTGGTGATAACCCAAATGGAACCAGTGGGAGAGCTAAGAGCCAGATGGGGCTCCTGCTTTTGATCTCCTCTTTACACACACACACACACACGCACACACAGCTAACACTACTAATAATGCCTGTAATTGCTTTGTTTTCACATGAAGTGCGGTCCACCGTCTCCCTTCCTCTCCCAATTTCCCACTCATCTCTCTCCATCTCTGGCTCTGAATAACTGATTGAGAAGATTATTATGAATGAATGCTTGGGGGCTATGGGATGGCCATGGTGTGTGTGAATGCGTGTGTTATGTCATTGCAAAGGCAGCCATGCTCTATTAGGGGAGTTTGATTCATAAGTAGGAAGCGTCAGGTCAGTGATTCCCCTGGCATCAGTAGGCACGTTGATCCATTAAACACGCACAGACACACGCACAAGGGGAAAAAGAGGCTCGAAATGACAGCAGAAGGTGAAGAATGTGCCTGCCAGTGAGAAATATGAACAAAGAGAGGATGAGAATCAGGAAGCAGGAAGCGTGGAGGGAGGAAATGTGAGGACGAAGGAAACAGGAGGAGGGGAGAGACACAAATAATGTAGGGAGAGCAGAGTCTTTGTTTCTGCTTCTGTCAACTTGCAGGATGACGTGCTGTATAACTCCGCTTGTCCAAAAACAAAAAAGGCATTCTTTGTAGAGCTTAGCCTCTTGGCACGGTTCATTCACCATCCCCACGTACGCCATGAATCAGTCCAGTATCTATGATCTAGATATTAAACGCTAGTGGGAGACCTGCATGCACGAATAAAACGCTCTCTATATAAAAAGGGTTAGCTGATAACTCATGCAGCAACTCTGTAATAAATAAATAATGATGGTGACTTTGTTGCTGATGCTGACCAACAGTTTCATAAGTAGATGAACACGCAATAGTCGTCCTACTCCCTGTCCGTGCTTGTCATTAACGCACAATCGGTCCTGGAGATAAATGAAGTCATCAGGGTTGTGGAGGTTCACACTTTGCATGAGTAAATTAGCTCAAAGTTCACAGCTGAGTTCACCGAAACCACAAAGTAACAGGCAACAATATTGCTGCATTTTGGATGTGGGGAAATCCAACTGCAAGAGGCATCAAGGTTTGTTCAATATAAAGGACGTATCCTAGTCAAAAACTACTCAAAGATTCCTCACAGCATTCCTGGAGAACAAAGTAACTGGCGAGGCACCTGTTTCTAAGATTTTAAGGACCGAATTCAGCTTTATCTGAATTTAGAGGCAGGAAATTAGAGATCATCCAGAACTTTGTGACTTTAAGTCCCTGCAGTTTAACCTATTTGTTTATGTCATCTGGCTTCTGAAAATACTGCCTAAGTAAAGCATGTGTAGGATAAACAGAGGAAGTAATTATTGAACTTTGCTTGGAAGTATTGAAATTTACCCTCAACCAGTTGCAACTGACTTTACAGCAAAGCATATTATTTATTAGACCACTGCATTTAAATTGTTTATAAATTGCGGCACAGCTCAAACGCATTTGAGAGGTGCACCTGTCAGATAAAGCAGCAATGGCCCTCATTATTCAAACTTTAATAAATGTAGGTGACAAGAACAGGGAAATGATTTAGAGACCCCATGAATGTTCAGCATTCTAACACTGTCCTCGCACGCTGGCTTTATTTTCCAGCTAAAGAGGCTGTAACTCGATTGAGGTAGATCGCTTTCATTTATAATGCTAAATATCACAAAACTCCAGCTTTGCAATTTGGAGTCTGTGACACTGATCAGAGACATTTCTGTAAAGTACAAAGCCACATTAAAGGACATATCTTACTTATGCATGTATGTACAAGGTTCAGGTTGCTCTGAAAGCTACAAAACCAGAGAAACCTACAAAGACTGTGAACTTACACCTTGACTGTAAGGCTGGTATCGCAACAACCAAAGCACATAGAGCTATGAATTATGGGAGTTATCAGCATGAAACAGGTAAGTTAAATTACATCATGTTGCTTATGACTGGATCACACCCTTAATGACACACTTCCATATAAAAGGACTTATAAAGAATTTATAAAGTGAAGTTAACAGTGGTTATCACTTTGTAGTTCCATATGGAGTAAAGAAAGGGTGAAGATGGTGGTAGTGGGTGAGGTTCAGCCCTATGTGACACCAGGTATGTACCCGATACTACTTGGCTGGCATTCAAACCCGCCCCCACCCACCAAGCTACTGGGCCACAAGTCCCCGGAGAGATCCACAACATGAACACTTAGATAATAAACACAAAAAAACATGCTATCTCATCACGCAACCACAAGACAACAAAGATATCAAAACTTGGTGAACGACGCTGTGCTGGAACGGAAGGGAAAAAAAACAGGGAAGGAAAATCTCCCAGAGAACAACCCAGGCAGATGCATGCACTCGGAAAACATACACAAAAAAATAAACAAGAAAAACACATACAAACTTTCACAGATTCAAGTGAGCACTGCCATACATGAACACGTGCACACACACTGCTTCATGTATAGGATTTCGACGGCTCTAACAAACAACAAGCTGCATAAAATATTCAGTAAAATTTCCAACATGTGCTCCTTCCCCTTCTGCACATATACAAGTGCAAAAAAAACTGCTGGGAGAGAGCGATGGGGAGGCGAGGAGGAGGGGGGAAAGGAGTCAATGAGGGCAAAGGCAGAGCTAGCAGCAGGAGAGATAGAGTGAGTGAGCAAGAAACAGACTGTGTGAGAGAGAGAGAAAACACCCAGCTGACTCTGTTACAAGCTACTCCCCTTAGCAACAGCCCTAGCTCAGCCTGTATCCCATTGGCCGGCTCACAATCCCATGTATGGCTCCTAAGCCAATTGCAGGCTTCCTTACAACTCTGCATTTTGGATTTCATCTTCACCATGGCAACACAACCCTGGCCTTAGCGCTGTATGTGGCCTGTAAGTTTGTACACAATGTACATACCGTAAAAAGTTGACTCGGGCAAAACAATGAGTCTGAAAGCATTAAGAATATAAACAAAAGGCACACAGCAGACAAGCTAACTCAGCACCGTCTCCACATCTGTAAAATTGATGTGCCCAGCTGTTTGAAACACAGAGGCACACAGTGAGTATGAACAGGGCGAGATCCTACACAGACCACTCCGTAAATTCACACAGAGAAGAAACACCACACTAACCTCTCTACTTTTTCGTCTGTATTCTTAAATGAAACAAAACTATCCTCAGTTTTCTTTGTTTCACAGGGACAGTGCATGCTAACAGTTAGCAAAAATGCTAATTTACACACATGGCCCCTGAGCAGACCACAAAATTCTATAAAATGTATAAAAAATAATACTCATACACACAAAGTGCAAGAGTTAAAGCTCATTTCGCACATATATATCATTAATATGCAAAGTGTGGAAACTTCATGGCCAGTTGACATGCCAGTTTTTTTCCAGATTAATGCACGCCTGTGGCTAAAACATGCAAACATGCACTTCACACCACAGCGATTTACCAAACGCTACTCATTCAGACCTGCTGAATTCAAAAATTCTTCCAAATGAAACAATAAAACTGCATCGTTTACCCTCTAAAACAGCACACACATTTTCAATTATGATGCCACAATTGGTAAAATGAGCTGTCTAAAACTGCTACAAATCATTTGTATGATGATAGCGTACCACTGCGTACATAGCTAAAAAAAAACTGGTTAACGTAGTCCTAAAAGTTGTTGGAGAGCATCGTAAAGCACAGGGACGGGTGGGAGGACAGTCTAAAAGGTAGTTTATGGAGGGCTTTAAAGTTTAGCATTTGGTGTAATGAATTTATCGTGCAGGGAGCAGGCGGAGGTGGATGAGGAAAAGATATGATATGGTTTGTGAGCTCGGCACAGGTGATGACCCCGCAGAAGGTCGCTGAACACTGAAGATTATTGCTTTTATGTGCCACAGAGAATGGTACAGAATGCATCAGGGTTGATCACAATACAAAGAATGCACCATGAGTGGGCGTGGGGTTTAAAAAGAGTGGTCCTGAGCCCTGTACATAGTGGAAGTGATGCACTTTCGGGCTGCCAGCTGGTCGCTAGGAGACATTCTGGCTGCATAGGTGAGCCTCTAGTGTATTTACCACCAGGTCATGTGTCAATCAACGATATTCTTCACTCACTGGTAGTCTCTTCAGTCTGAAAGGTTATCACAGGTCTCATTCACTTCACATTGCCAGCAGTTATTTCACCCCTAGTCGCTCCAAGTTGCCAAATATCATTCGCTTTCCGTGGTCTCTGGTCACCATGTTGTAAGATATTTTACAAGGACTTGGTTAAGGTCTAACCGTCACAAAAAGAAGGTCCTGGGTTTGACTCCATCGTCTGGCCCGGACCTTTCTGTTATTGGGGTTAGGTTAAATAGTGATTCTAAATTGCCCACAGTTGTAAATGTACGTGTGAATGGTTGTCTGTCTCTCTGTTAGCCCTGTGACAGAATGGCAACCTTACCTGGGTGTACCCCACCTGTCGCCCCAATGGCAGTGTCAGTTCCCTGTCTAGACCCCATTCCAAAACCACAAATTTGTTGGGGCCAAAGATGTCATTAATCTTGTCTGTGACTTTGGAAAGGACTTCTAGAAGAAATTCTCCAATGAATTCAGTGAATGAATTCAAAACATCCCATCTTTTGCTACATAATCCAACAGAAGCTTCATTTCTCAAAGCTGTCAGCCAGCTCTGCACCAGAGTACCAACGCATTATTTTAAAGAAGGTATACGTCACATGGAACTAGAAGGGAGCTCAGAGTGCCTCCACCAACAACGCCAACACCAATGCCAAATCTAGTAATTTTAAGAAAGAATGGGCTCTTCCTCTGCACAGATTTTACATTATCTTGACTCAGCAATCAATCAACACTGAAAACACATCTCTGCCAAGGCTCTCGCTTTAAAAAAGAAAGGGAAAAAGTTAACTAGGTTTCAAAACACAAGGATATCCATCAACATAGACACAAATAAATAAATATAGTAAATATTGTTAAGATTACTTGTTCTAATAAAATGTGTGACCACCTCAAGTCACTGATAATGTTTTTACTGTTTGTGTATATAATCTTCCTTACACATCAACAGTATGGCATCCAGTACTGATAAGCTTGAAGGCAACTAATGCGCTATGTAGCAGGTGGGCGTCCAGGCTTTGTCGCTCTCTGTGACCCATAAAAGGCCAAAAACTGTTCTAGTGATTTCTGTGTCAGTGGAGGAAACCGGCGCTGTGGGTTGAGCCCTCAGCATCACACATGCACGCAAGCAGAAGCAGACAAGGTAAGTGGCTAGGTCCCCTTTGTTCTCTTGGCGAGGCGAGTGTGAGTGAGGGTGTGAGAGAGGGAGGGAGAGAGGGAGGGAATCAAAGATATAAAAAGAGGAGGAGAGAGATGGGGTGGAGGGAGGGGGGGGGGGGGGGGGAATACAAAGAGCCAAGTAGTGAGAAAGGTAGAGAGACAGAGTATGAGACAGGCCGGCTCCTGAAGAATAAGAGGGAGGAGAGACGATGAATAGCAGCTCCTCTACAGACAGGCACATGATGAATGGGTCTGCTGCCTAAAAAGCCAGAGCACAGAGGACAACAAGGAAAGTGTGTCTGCTCATCCCACAGTGTGTGTGCATGTGTGTATTCAAGAGCATGTGTGTGTGTGAGGACAGAAGCGATCCATCTGGGCCTTTGTTGCAGTGACCACACTGGAGCGGAGGTTGATACCCAGTATCCCTTCCCCTCCCACAAGCCAAAACTCGCCCATCAGCGCCAAAAAACAGCACTCGGGGTCAGTTGTCAAACCTAACAGCAGGTAATTAAAAGTAATAGCACAGCTTCCTCTTGGGTTTGACGCCAGGCAATGTATGTATCCCACCAACAGCAATTAGTCAGCCAATTACCCGGGGGCATAATTATTACTACTGTCCATAGGAAGGCTTCGGGAGAGGCAATAATGGCATCTTACGGTAACGAGTGTTTATCTAAGTGATCAGTGATTAGCGTGAAAGGTCAGGACCTCTCATGAAAGGCTGGCTCCCTATCTGACATTCCTGCTTAGCTGCGGTTAATTGGTACGACAGTAGCAAAGTGCTGTTTTCCATAAACAGTTCAGCTAAGTACGTATTAGGATGCCATCGTGGAAGCTGCAGGGAATTTAAAGATCCAAAGCAGAACACTTTCCTGAAGACTAAAGGCATGTTTTTATGTTTCTATCAGTCACTAAAACAATGGTAAACGGAGCTTTTCTGTTATGTGTCTCATGCTGATGTTTCGAATATTACACATCGCTGATAGAGCCATATTTGCGCAACAGTAAGTGCCACATTTATGATGCTGCATTAGCTGGGAACTGGGTGTATATTATTTTGGCGGATTTAATTAAATCTAGCGAAGGGGGCTCCTCAGCTGTGGGTGCGCGCTCGTCGCTGCGCTCTGAGAGGAATGCTTGGCGGCAGAAGCTCCGCTAATCGAGTTAGCTGCGATAACAGGGGTGGCAACCAGCTTTCCAGGAACATGGTCTCCTCTGAGCGTGCACTCTGAGCAAGTGGGTTTCACACATGCATCCGCACGCAGATAAGCACGAACAAACGCACCTAGTGTGACGCACCTTTCTGTTTCCTGCGTTTTAAAAATGCATGCGCAGTGCTGTGGGTCTTCGGATGGTAAATGTATAATGCATGTGCACGCGCTGAGGCAAACCTATTAATACATTCATCTCAACAGTCACGGGCTGCCATCGCTCACTTGCTCTGTACACGCAAGCCTAATAGGTTTCACTTTCACACGAGTTTACGTGTTCCTCTTTCTGCAGATTTTTAAATGACTCACCAAAGCTTCTAGCAGCTCTGGCGAGTCATTTTGGTAGGTCAGTAGGTGAATGCCGCCTTTGGTGTCTGGCTATCTTGTCTGGTTAACATAAATAGACAAACACGCCCTCTTAGCTGCGTAATGACCTATTCCCAGTATCTAAGTTTGGCGACCTGTGTCTTTTTCTGTTCTGTTTATGTTTGTGAGGGTGACACGTGATTTTAAATGCAGCTCTTAAAAGCTTAGGCAAGTCAACTACGACTTCAGTTACTCATGAGTAAGTTTCTAATGACAAAGTTTCTCGTTCATGAATATGTACGGGCACACATACAAGCACTTCGAAAGATTTTCAAGAATACTGACTGACTTAAAATCTAGCATTGTTTTTGTTTACGGCAGATAATAAAAACCTGTGTATGCGCTACACTGTCTGCAGTCTGATTTTACAGTATGCTGGATTCTCATACTGTCTGTGTTACAACTGCTACATGTCGCCCCCTGTTGACTTGGACATAATATATACGCACTGGAACCAGTTAAAAGTGAAGCGACCAACATTGATCATCACGTTGCAGTGTACTGCTCTCCCAGGAAACCTTTGCAATCATTTGGGGTTTCAGTTGGACCTGATCCACTCGCTTAAATGTTGGAGACCAACTGAAATTACCAAAAAGCAGTGGCGTCTCCCAGCAAGAGGATGTGCCAGCCAAATAGCAAAAACTGCTCAGAAACAACTTGAGGAACAAGTCAAAGAGGCCAGCGCATGGACCTGAACTCCGAAACAATCTGGATCCACATCCAATCAAGCATCCGTGGAATGCACTGGAACGAACCGTATCCACAGACTCCCGCTCCGCAACCCACAGGATCTGAAGAGATCCGCTCTCAATCTGCAGGTGCCAGATACCACAGGACAACCCCAGAGGTCCTGTGTCCATCCCACAGTGACCGATGTATATTATTGTAAGTCCTAACCAAACTAGCAAAAATTACTAGAACCTGTAAAGCTCTAACCACAGAGGATATTTCAGCTGTGTGTTTCGACTGACCACATACACTCACATTTTAAGTCAATCCAGTTATCTGAACTAGTGACATGAGAGCCAGAGTTTTTCTTGTACTCTCCATCCGTAAACAGGCTATTTTCCTCCGTTTCACTCATTTAACTACAGCGATTGTGTTTACAGCTGTGCAAGAACTCAATAAAGTGCCTAAATGGAAAAGGAGAGAGAGAACTGACGGTATATATATTTAGGCCACGCCTTCTAGGCAGAGATGGTGTGAGTATTTTGTTTTTTATGTCTTTTTGTCACATATCACATTATAATGTAGAAAGAGATCAAAGACTGAAAATTTCTGCAGGGTAAAGGTGGACGCACCACCTTTCTCGGTGTAAACCCAAAAGTCAAGACAGAACATGTATAAACAAACAGCTTCAAGCTCCAGCTTCACATCTCGTCTATAGGATCCCTCTCCATCCTAGCTCCTGTCGCTCCGTCTCTCCTCCTCTACACCCTCACTCTCTCCCTTTGCTGGCCTCTCGCACACAAAGGCAGGGGGAGACAGAGGTGGAGGATGGAGGGAGGGGAAGGGAAGGGAAGGGAAGGGAAGAGAAGGCACAAAGGACTGGGAGCTGTGGGCTTGCCCTGGGGAAAGGGAGGGTGAGGGGGGGTATATGTGGGGTAACAGGGGGTCAAAGGGGGGCCACAGAGGGGTGGGGTGGGGGGGTAGATAGTGGAGCTGGGGGTGGGGAGAAACCTGAGAGGCAGAAAGCCAAAACAGGAGCTGGGTGAGAAAGATGGGGAGACGACGGTGGGAAGGGAGGGTCTGAGGGTGAGAGAGCACAACACAAGAAAGCTTATAGCTGCAGTGATTTCTCCCCCACTTTGAAGGGGGTTGGCAGTGGATTTGTTCGAGAAAGGGATTTGGTTTGGGAGAGTCAGAAGAAGCTAGGATTTGATGAGATTTACACTTTTTCTTCAACAGGAATGCACAGCCACCATCTACTAAAGCTTGTGTAAGCGTTTTAGCCACATGTCTTTGGGCTTTTTTAGGCAGAGACCGTCTCCATATTCTGCCCTGAGTTTTTCAAGGCAGCAACAAAAGCTACAGCCAAGTTTTTCCTCAAGTCCTCACAAACAGACAAATGTGTCCTTTTTCCCCCCCTAGACAACACAACAAATGATCAGATGCTAAAAATCCAATTAAAGTTCTCACGTTGCGTGTGGCTCAGCTATCAAGGTTTATTATAGTGGGAGACAAGCCAAGTTCAAGATGTCCAACAGAGAGTGATATAAAAAAAACACCATATTCAGCATCAACATGAGTGCAGGTGTTTATTGGTCATGTACACTTTTAAAGGCGACTGTCTGCCAGTGAACTTTGTGTGACTGCAGCCATTATGATTTCGCCAATAACAACAAATTGCACTTCATAAAAGGATCCGACAAGTATGCTCTAGAGCACAGATAAGCAATTGATTTTCCCAAGGAGGTAAACTGGGACTGTGGTAGCACCGATATGCTGAAATCACTTCAGCTTAGTGGTGCAGCTCAATTCATATGAAGACATGTGATGTTTCGCTGTATAAATGAAACTGAATTTAATTCTGCCTACTATTAATTTTATGTCTTTATAAGCTTATCTGCATCGTCCTACAAAATAGCCCCAGTTTTTTATTTGTTGCCACTTGGGAAAATTAATTAGCACCTCTGACAAATCAAGCTAACTTCAAAATACTGAAATGAAATAAGCTAGTCGATGATACTTGTCTTGTCCGTGCAGTGTTCTTCTACCAAACATTTCTCTTTCAGAAGTCTTCAACGTTGAACTCAAGGGCAAGGAAACAAATAAAGCACACGCAAGGTTACGATATTAGAAATAAATCAGTATTGTTGTTTATGCTATGACGCCGTCTCTCCCTCGGTTACAATATTAGATTTAACGTCCCTCATTTGCATTTTGTCAAACGTCCTGCAGCACCCCGAGAGAGCGCCTGCTACTGTCTGTGTAGTTATTGGTCTTTCAGGCTGCAATCACACAGGCCTAGAGAGCAGTCACTGATCATCTGGCAAACACTGGTCATGAGGATAAAATGTGTGTTTCCCAAGCGGATGGAGAGAGGATGCTGGAGGTAATGGCAATTGTTGTGAAAACAACCACTAAAGCTCCAGTCGTGCAGGCCTAGAGACTGGTGAATGACTCCCTACTAGCCACTGGTGGTAAATCTCAAAAAGGTAAAACACAAACCAGCAAGAAATACACGCTACCTGTAACATGAAAGCTGTTTGTGTCGCACTTTTCACAGTTTTTCTACCATTTGTAGAGCAGTTGTGTTTGTAGTCACGCTTTTCTTGCAAATTATGGGCATTTTTGGAAATCTGCTAGCAATGAAAGCAATCGACAGGTTTTACCTGCCAGAACCACTCTGGGAATACTCATTTTTACTTAGCAACCAGGGGTTGCCAACCAGTCTCAAGCCCTTTATAACTGAGGCCTCAGGTGTGTGTTTTGGAGGTCAATTATGATTTATAATAACAAATTACAGATCCTAATTTGTTTTGAAAGTAAGAAAGACCAAGAAAACTTCAGGCTTTTATCTTAATTAGTTTTTGAAATATTCATGTTCAAACATCACCTCAGATTTGTGTGAAAAAAAGGCCCGAAAGTGAAATTTTATATTGAGCAGCAAATATGGATACATGTAGCTAGAAATCTATAGCACTCATAGCTATGTTTTAACTGTGCATAACTCAGAGACGGTTGAACAGTTTTAAAACATGAATTTTAAGGCATTTTGTAACTGTAACTGTATAATGTCTTGTATTTTTATTGATATTACACTGGTCAGTTGCAGAAAAAGTAAAGTTGAAGGTAATCAAACCACACATAAGCACAAAACTGTCTAATAATCACACATCTAGTCACTTTCCTCAGCAGCTCTCCTCATTTGTAGCTTTGTTTGTGTGCAGCTGTTGTATTGCATTAAAAAGCTATGTCAGCACCTACCCCACGTAATTCTTTTTAAAAAACTAGTGCAACCCTCCCCATATTGCCTCCATTTGCTTAAATTACCACAACCTCACACTAATCTTGCACCGTCTAACCACCCCTAACTGCCTAAAAGAAAAAACACTGCGGGGGATCAGACGCAGGTGCACACATTAACACAAACACCAACAGACGTTCAAGTATTTAAGTAGCTGGCCTATTAAACGTGTAGTAACGCAGACACGCAAATATGGAGCCTACCACCGGAGAATTGTGACGGTTGCGAAATGCGGGCCAAAACAACAAGCCTGGCAGTGAAGGAGAGGCATCTTTTGGCTCTGTCACCCTCTACACACACAAACACAAATAACAACACAGCCTAAAAAAGAGTTCACACACACACAAACCCAGTGCCCTCTTTTCACATGAGCGTTATATAACCCAGCAGGCAGAGGAACACTTGGTTTCATCACATCTTTATCTCGACTTCCACTGTGAGATTTCTCTCCATTCGTTCTTTTCCCCTTCAGTCTCTTGTAGTAAAAGAAATACGATTTTTCCCTCTCTCTCTGCCAGCTGTTATTTAAAAGCATTAAACAGCTTTGATGCTGTAAACGTGTGTGTTTAATGTGCTTTATGCAGCAGCAAAACGCCCTCGTAGACCTCCAGGAAGTGGATGATGTCAGCTCCACCTCTACGGTTCTTCCCTACACCACTCCTCCCTCAATGACACTGCTGATGATGACAGGAGGAGGAGGAGGATGAGAACAACGACGATGAAGAGGAGTCTCTCCCCCTCCCTTTACTTCCTGTCCTCCTCCTCCTCACCCACTGCTTCCTGCTGTCCTACCCCCGGGCATCCTGACTCAGCTCTCACCACCTCTCTTCCTCTATATCCTGCCTCACAGTCTGCTCTCCCTTGAACCAGAAGCATCGTTTCGTTTCAGTTTCATCCCAGTTGAAGTTAAATTAAACATGTTTAATTTAACATGTCTGTGCTGGGCCACTCATATGTGGATTGCACGTGTTTGCTTGTGTTTAAAAGAAAGAAGCGGAGGAGTACGATGGTGGTGAAAAGATGCCAAATCCCAGCGTCTGTGTCCACAGACAGCATTTTCTTTTTGTGCCCATGACCTTAAATTCAAACCGCTTATTGTTGCTAGGTTACAAAAGCCTTCTTCGTCAGAGTATTTTCAATTATTTACAGCGGTGATACTCCAAAAGGACAGTAAACGCATATCAAAGGCCAACCGCCTCTTTTTTTTTTTTTTTCATTTTGATTGGTTGGTGAGAGAAAAGTGAAAGTGATGAATGCAGGTGGAAGAAAATACATTAAAGGCCTGTGGACACGAGCCTTTGATAGGCCTACCCTAAACCCAGTATCAGACAGTCACCTGCTGCATAAAGGATGGAGCTGAGTAGTAAAAGCAGCATTTTTCCAAGCCTATCCAACTGAAATGTCTGTTATTCACCTCACTTTATAAGCATTTCTTTTTTCTAATGTGGACATATCTGAGCCGTCATTCCTGTTAAAATTAAATTTGTGGCTTATTCCACTCCATCAGCGTCTGCAGGGCTGCGCTTTTATGGTGCACTCTCTCTGTGGGGTTGCAGCCGAACATGTGCCACTCATCTACCAGGTCTTAAACTAGATCCCTGTCCAAATAAACCATCTGGCAAAACTGGTCCCAGGTGCTCCATGTGGAATTGTTTCACTTACAATGGGCCAAAAAGTGGAGAGGGTGCTGCCAAGCTCTATAAGTCAAGCGTGGTGACATCATCATAGCGTTAGATTTATTATTGCTATTTGGAGGTGGCTCTCTTGGACTCAAACCAACACTAAGAGGGGGGGATTCACACAAAAGGCTGTCAGTCACGCCGAAACTGGGCCTGGGCCACAGTATGCTTTCAGCCTTACTCCACATACAGCACCCAGCCTGTTCCTCTGGGGCTTGTATAACAGTCAAACAACTTGGCGTGAAAAAAGACGCATAAACTGGAAGGACGTAAAGAAAGAATGTTATAATAAAATAATCAGAAATACCTACGATCTGATTAACAGGCTGTCGTGCACTCACGCTCGATCTCATATCATCCTGTTAGTGTTGTTCCTGGATCAACAAAACTAATGTTGGTTCAACACTGCAAGTGACCAATCACAGTGCAGTGCCGTCACACTTTTGCAACGTGGAAACGCTGTGACACCGCGCAGCAAACCGTAAACCTAACCCCATAACCGTAACCCTCACCACAATCACATCCTAACCCCGACCCTAAACACTCCCTGTTTGGGTTTTTTCCTGAGTGGACATCAGCAGGTTTTTATCCCCCAAAAAAACCTATGACATCATAACAATGTGATTGGTCAGGTCTAACGTTAATCCTGGACAAGCCTTATTATGTTGATACAGGAACAACACCAACACAAGCGTATCAGATAGACCTGCAGTCACTATGGATGGAATTTCACAAGATAGTACAACTGCATCTGATACACGGTCATCCTCAGGAAGGTGACCAAACGTACCAAAAACAATACAGCAAATAAAAAGACGACTGCGAGGCTTTCACCTTTTTTACAGCGGCAGGGTGCCGGTGCCAAAACTCTAACTCCAGTACTGCACCACATAACTGCTGGGCCCAAAATTCAAACCACCGACGTTATTATCTACGCAAGGGGCAAGTGCAAGAGTCCCAGAGTCTGGCAGCCATGGTTATCTTGGAACTGAAAAAACGTCTGCTGGAGATGCCAAACCTGTTAAAATAAAGCAGTAAAACAGAGCTGGCTCTACATCAGCACCACTTTCGCACATGTCACACATTTCCAACTAAGTACACGTGAATCTGCACAGGTATACAGCAGCACAATCTCCCCGACTATCAAGTCCTAAGTGACGACACTGAAAACAAAAACTACTAAAAAAACATCTTCTGATCGTCTAGATGTTATATTTGACTGCTTCTCTGGTTCTGCACATGCGGTGTCAGCTACCTGTCGCAAACCACAATCTGCTTAATTCACACAGGTTGATCCATTCATGGTTTGATTCTTATACAGCAGTAATCTCTGCATTTCCTTGGTTAGTAATCTCTGCAGTTTGACTAACCTTCTTGACACCACTCTGGGTTTGACGCTGCGATGCTGTTTCTTATTTGAACTACAAACCTTCCTGTCTCGCTTCCTTCTCCGAGGCTCTTGCAGCTATACTTTGCTCAGCATGTACGTGCACGTGCGTGTGCGAGAATAACGGCCTTAAGCAAGGCTGCGTGTAATGTGTAGTGAATTCATGTTTCTAATGGATCAGATTCATTGCCAGCTATAAATGCATGCAATAAAGCAGAGCTGGCCGAATCACAAAAAACACTGCAGGTGTGTGAGGCTTGGCGAGCATGTGTGCATTTGTCCCTAGATGAGTGGGGGTGTTTGAGAGGTATGCTAGAGAGTGTTTCAAGTGTGAAAATGAAACAGAACTGGTGCAGGGTTAGGTGCGTGTACACCTAAATAATGGTGTTACATCTGTAAAACAGAGAAGCTTACGTGTGCATGGCTCTAGCCTGGGCCCCAACCATGACAGTGGTGAGAACGGCAAACAGAGAAAGATTTATATCAGTAAAATAGCAGAACTACATTTTTTTCTCTGCCTGGTACACGCCTCGTAAATGCAGGCGAACAGCAGGGCAGAACAGAGAAGAAAACCTTTAAATGTATGGAAGTTAAAGCGTATTCAAGGCCACTTAGCCTCTGGTTCAGCCTATGTAAGTAATACACATGCAAAACAATAGCCGACTACAACGTAAAATCTCTAGTGGAAGACAGACAAACAGAACACAGAGAGGTTTCCATCATGGCTAAACGGTTTACTCATGCACATCCCATTTGTCACTGCGGAGCTGGCAGGTAGAGCTAGCGCTGGTAGTTCAGGCTCTGGGTAAAAGGTGAAAGGTCTTACCTGAGCAGGTGGACACTTGCAGAGGCCAGGTGCAGACTGCCTCCCTGCAGGAGAAAACATGCCGATAAAATCAATGGATCTGATGAGAATCTGTCCAATTACTCAAAAAATTTGATACTAGTATAGATCAGA
Organism: Copadichromis virginalis; assembly: GCF_057382275.1. Lineage (NCBI taxonomy): Eukaryota > Metazoa > Chordata > Actinopteri > Cichliformes > Cichlidae > Copadichromis > Copadichromis virginalis. Next base: position 51,220,300 of record NC_140620.1, read on the forward strand.
GCAGTATTTCTGTTAAGAGCCTTCTCAGATACCAATCAATGTTAGTGCTGTTGATAGTTTGATAGAACATAGTGCAGAATAATTTTAAAGCGGGTTATAAGTCAGATACTATGAACAAATACTGGGTGAATATTAGAGTCTTTTTAGTCTATAAAAGTGACTATTAAAATATTTTTTGGAAGTTTGGAATAATCAAAAACTGCATGTGGCAGCAGTGTTTTAGCAACTGCTCTTAATTGCAATAACCATGCATAAAACTATTAGGTGTCTATGAGCATCCTTCATCACTAAGGCGTGTTTACCATTTCCATGCTGTGGGGCTGATGCACTTGCTCATTCTTGCCTGCAGTGTAGCCAGCCAAACTCATGGCCTCAGTCGGGCGCCGGCGGCTCTTTAAACAGGTCGCGACAAGGCTTAGCCATGCTCCTCACTTTGTCCCTGTGAACAGGAGAGGTATACATAGATCAGTTAGTGACAGACATCTACACAGCAGCATTTTAACACAGTGATTCAGAGAGGCCTATCTGCCTTTCCAACACTAAAGTCAGGGAAATTAGCAGATGTTATTAAAGCCCATAAATAGTAAGACCTGGACTGAAAGTGTGGCACCATCTAGAGGTAAAAACACGCTCTTACATTTCACCAATTTGTCCAAAAAATAGCTTGGAACAGCAAAGTCCATACAGAAAGTGACAGATGATGAAACTGATTGCAACTTGTGGTTACTAAATTGGTAAATGGTTGCCCAGATTTGGAGGAAGACTCACTCACATCCACTTTGGATTGCAAAACTAATGCAGAGGTGACCTTTCTACAAACAGTCACAGTATGACTTGGACTGACTGCAGTCACGCTCAGAAAGGCTGTCGAATGTTTCATAAATAAGTGTGCGCTGATATATTAATGAGGACAGACTGCCAACATGAGGAGACTCAGCTGACTGCCAGTTGGTTGTATTCTGGTTATATTCCTACAGAACAGGAAGGTTGCAGAGCACAAATGTAATTGTTAAATATGAATTTTTGTCCATGTAGATGTCGACAGATATGTGATTTTCAATGATTTATCACAGTCAATTATCAGAAACAGACTCCATGTAATTGCAAACTTGATCCAATTCAATGGCAGACCGATAGCAGACGTATGGCAACATTTATAGCAGGTTTTAAAGTGACGTAACTCCTTGAATAAAAACAAATCGACTGACCAAGTTTAACTCTGAGGATATCATTTGCTGTTTAAAAGGGGATAAATCACAATATATGATTTGCAATACTTGGGATATTGTAAAATGTTAAAAATTGCATCCGGGGGTGTGTGGTGATTCCCACCTCTAATACCCTCTCTAATGCATTGCATTGTGGGAGTTAATATTTAAACCTAATTTAAATTCAATTCAATAGAAACAAAACAACACTGTGTTTTATATTGTAAGGTAAAGACTCACAATAAAACAGAGAAAGCCCGAGCAATCAGACGATCCCCTATGAGCAAGCACTTGGCAACAGTGGGAAGGAAAAACCCTTTTAACAGGAAGAAACCTCCAGCAGAACCGAGCTCAGGGGCAGCCAGACATCTGATTGGCAGTGAAGGGAGGAAGACGGGACAAAGACACGCTGAGGAAAAGAGCAAAAAATAATAATAACTGATGATTAAATGCAGAGTGGGGTGTAAGCACATAGTGAATGAAACAGAGTTATTATATTTTTGTATTTTCTTATTAGTTTTTATTTCATTTTCTTTTTAATTTTTGTGTTTAATTCAGTTTAGTTTCAGTTAGTTCTCAAAGTGGGTTTTCTTTTTTTCAGTTTAATTTATTGTTTGGACAATAGGTTTAGTCTTTTTTAATTATTATTGTATTTATGGTAAGCAGTGACTCACAGTCTCACAGACATAAAAGTTTAGACTCATATTGAGTTTTAAATTTTAGTTTACTTTTAGTTAACTACAATAACCTTGGCGTGAAAAAGAACAGTGAAAAACTCAGTGCATCGTGGGATTTAAAGTCGTAAAAGTGTAGCATCATACAAATAGAGACATTATTTCCCATGCGGGTTTCCAAGGAGAAAAAGGGGCTGATGTTAGTTGTGGGGAAAAAACATTTTTACAACATTTTTTAAAATATGGTTTTAGGAGAAAAAAAGAATATTTTTTTCCTTAAAAAAAATAAAATGAACTATTTTTAGACTGTTTTTAGTCTTTACGTCAGAGTTGTTCGCATCCAAGCTAGCATCAACATCTACAGTTATTGAGGCTAAATAGTGTAACAAGACACCAATCTGGAAGTTAACTTAAACTGAACCGAGTCCCCATATTTAAACAAAATAACAACAACAATGATAAACATGTTCGGTTGGTTTAACACAGCCGAGCCTGCCTGCTTCAGGAGGCTTCATTACAGACAACAGCAGGTCCCTGGGTGACCTTTGTTCGCCTCGCTGTATGCAAACAGTCATAGCTGAGGTCCTGTCACGCAAATATATTCATTTCCATACGGACATAAAAGTAACCTACTCGAAGGTGAAGCTCTGTCCTGGGTTGCCCTCCAGTGGCGGAGTACCCAAAGTGCTAGAGGAACAACAGGGAGAGGGGTGGAGACAAAAAAAATCCAAGGGGAAGAAAATTCAAACGCTCTTCCTGGTAAAGAACCCGCCACAACTTCACCACATGACATCTCAGAAAGAAAATGCGACACTCCTTCTGCCGACACCAACGAGCCCCCCCCCCATTTCATTCAGCTGGCTCTTATCAGCCCCCCCTCTCCCGTACTAATGTCCAAAACACATCCCAGTGACGCGCTGCATTTCACACCCACGGACACGCTCCGTGGTCTTTTTCCTTACATTTGCAAATGTGTTAACGGAAATCGGCACACGGCGATTGCGACATCACCAACTCCAGACGTACCTTCCGTAAACTCTGCCTTCCTTACCGTAGAAAACATGACATCACCAACTTTAGTTTGTATATGAAATTGGGTCTTTCTTTTTTTTTTTTTAACGCAGCTGTCTGCAACATAAAAAAGGGGAAAAAACGCAACAAATCAGCAACAACATCGAAACTTCTCCACCTTTATCACTGCAAACTTGGAGCGGTGCAGCCTATTGCTCTACAAGCAATTACATAATACCATCAAATTGTGTCCTTATGGTTAAAAAAAAGAAGGACACGTGAGGCTACTACAGACCCCACAGAAATTCCGCCTTTCTGCTGTGCAACATTTTCAGTTTGCTGGACTCATTTTCTAGAAGCAGCTCACATTTTTTTTTACAAGGTTAACGAAAGAGGACATTGTAGTTCAGGTTGTTTTCAATGGAGTCTCACCCCCCTACAATTAGGTATAAGGCCAGCATGCCTGACAGAGGTACGGAGAGCTTACCTTCTGTGTGTGATCCAAAACGTGCTGGGGAGGTGCCGCGCTGACTCTGGCTGTGAAAACAGTGGAAAATCTGCAAAGTAGCCCATCTCCTTCCACGGCCACGGGATGACGCAGACCTCTAAAAGCCCTCTCATCTCCCCCACTGACGAAAAATAAAATACTAAGCCTTTCCATTCAACGTCCGTAATAACGCGTTTAGGCGCAAATTATGACACGGGGAAGCACTGCGCACGCAGAGATCGCAGACCCCCCTCCCCGCCCCCCTCCGGCACAGAAAATGTGGATGCGTTCGCCCATGGGCAAGGCATGACGAACACACTCATCAGTGATGTTGCATCTTCACAGTCATATCGCGTTTCTTTTTCCTTCATCTGAACACCATCGGGTTAAGAAAAAAATCGCAAGCTGGTGAAGCCTTAAAAAAAAGCCTCAAAGACAGCGGGGGGGGGGGGGTTGCAATGGGGAACGGACTCCCCCCCGCCAACAATCATCCAGAAAGCGCTGCTGATATCCGTCTCATGGACAGCAACGGTGCGAGTGATCCGAGCAGGGAGTGCGTAAAGAAATTGCGCAGTTTTTATTCCATTGAAACGGAGACTCTTTCCCTTCTGTCCCCGCTGAAAGGCTCTTTCCCTTCCTCCTCCCTCCCTCCGCTCCCTTTCTCTCTCCTTCTCTCTCTTCCCTCATGCAGGTTTATTTTCAGTGGAAGAGTCTTGGACATTAACTGCCCCGCCTCCATAGTCACTGGCAAACACACTGTACAACTTGCCCAAATTCCACTATTAACTACTATTCGATCGCGAACAACCGAGCCGCAAGTTCCCGCCCCCCTCCTCTCCTCTCCTCTCGTAAGCATTTGGTTCAAGAGTCCAGCTCTCAGCTGGGTGAAGAGTTGCTGGAACCGAATGGGGCCCAAAGAGCCACTCGTAGTTGTAATCTTGTCAGGTGCCTTACACTTCCCAAGAAACGGAAAAGTTGCGCGCAAGCATGCCGGGAAATCAAATGAGCTCAAGGCGAAGTCAAATAAAGCCAACTGAGATCGGGTTGGCTCTCAGGAGTTCTTGAGCTGTTGTCAGGGCTTCTCCAAACGCAGACAAGCAACAGTCTGTGTTCAAGAGCGAGACGTGTGATTAAACACTTCCCTTCCTTGTCGTCTAAAAAGAGTTCACAAAAAGGTGGATCCTGGATCCTGTTTTCACATTGCCTCTAAAATCCACTGTGGTGATGCAGTGTCACCAGGTCTCGCGAGGAAGATGAGCAATATAATCTGAATCCCTGTCTGCGCACATCGCGTCAGTGAGGAGGGTTAATTAGTACCACTTGTACAGTGTTTCTAAAACGACTCCACAGCACATCAACATTCAAGTTTACTTCAGCTTAAGCTCTCATCCAAAAAACAAAAACAAAAACCCACCTCCCAAGCCTGATATTTGTTACAATCAGGATGGAGAATCAGCCAATTTGAATTTGAATTCCATGTGCTCACCCCTCCATCTCCCACCCAACTAGAGACCACCAATGCGCGCACGCACACACACACACACACACACACACACACACACACACACACACACACACACACACACACACACACACACACACACACAGACCTAGGGTCTGATAAAGAGGCTCTTAAACCTCGAGGAAGTCTGTGTTGGTCTTTGAGGGGGACAGTCCTTAATTCTGAATACAACCTTGAACTCAGCTTCCCCCCGCCCCCTCACTGGTTCCCCCTCTCTCATTACTGGAATCATTCTTCCTCCCAGCTTACTTTCTCCAGGGTCCCTTCTCTTGTTTTTCTCGCCCTCCCTTTCAGGAGTTTGGGCCGAGTCCTTTTCCAGTGGGGAAGTCCGGGGCTTCTCCCTCTCTCTCCCTCTCACAGCGCTGACTGACTCCAAACGTCTTGTCTGTGAAGCTTCATTAGAATTCATTTGTTTGAATGGGTTCATTTCTCCTTCACCCACTGCCCCCCCTCTCCTCCCCTTGTTTTTCCAAGCTCGGGAGACATGCATATTAGCATAAAAATGTCCTCTGCCTCACCTTGAGTAACTGCATTGTTTTCTTGCTTTTTATTTTTTTTACACCCTGGACACGTTTCTGCATACGTGCATGCAAAAACAAGACAAATTTAATTTCTTGCACATTTCTATCAACATTATTTTAGTCTAAAGGTTGTAAAACGAACGCAATTGCTTCATATTTTCATGACTGTTAGAGCACTAAGTGTGAAAAAACCAAGAAGGAATATATTATGACCTCCTCATAAACACTGGAAATATGCAGTGGAAAATATGTGAAGCATTTAGTACTACATTCACATATACACAGCCCGCTTAAGCCAATAACACAAACCATTCTAATCTGCACTAACCATTAAAATAAATTTGCGGGGTATGTGGAGGAATGGGGTCAAATCTTCCACTTAATAACTGTTCAAACCTCCTTTAGCAGAAAAGACAAAGGAGGATCGGACCTGCACAATGTTCAGAACAAACTCTGAACCATTACTTTATTCAAGACTGCTTCAGCAGGCCCACATTGTCGTGGTGTCTGGTGTTTCACAGCCTCTATATTGTGATAAACATACTATACAGTAAGACCTTCCAAACGTGGGGTCATCAGGTCACTTTGAGCTTCAGGTGGAGGATAGCCACTCTGGCCATGGCGGGGTAACAATAGCCCATTAGCCTTTTATGGCTGAGGGGTCAAAAGGGCTTCTTTACCTTTTTTTTTTGCCAATTTTGGATATACAGCTGAATAAAAACAGCCACTATTCCTTCCAATCATGCTATTCTGCTCATGCACTTACAGACCAGACCTGTCTACTTTTTAAAAACGCATAAAATAGATGTAATAGCTCATCATGTTACCAAGGAATCCACTGAGCACACAGTCAAACGCTTACGTGACCCAACAGTCACTTGATCCAGATGTTACAAAGAAGTAGGTTTCCAGTAAGCGCCGATACCTCACAGTCGGAGATTTCCTGTGCATGTGTATGTAGACGGTGGTGTGTTAATGTGTGTGTTTCAGCAGGGTAAGAGGGGGTCAGCATGGAAAGACTGATGGAGGTCTGTGGAGAGGAGTGCACAGTCGGTCATTTTAAGAGCAGAGAGAAGAAAAAGGTAAAAAAAGAAATAAGAGAAGGAGAGCTTCCAGAAATGTGTCTGACCTGCTTCAAAGAGTCAAAGAACGAGTCGAGCTCAGGTGTAAAATCCTACTTTATATAGAATTCACTTTACTGTAGAACTCACATTTGAAATCATTTCAGTCACAAAAACAGATGATAAAATAATTAAATAAGAACTACTACACAATGAATACCTGAACCTTGCACAGAAACAACGTTTTACAGTCAGTGTGTGCGTGATTGTTAAAGCCTTCAGTTGTCCAGGCTCATGAGAAGAGCAGTTCCTCTCTTGATCCAGTGCTCTGGAGTCACAGCTCCAGATTTAAGTTCAACGCCCACAACAAAAGACGCTCGGCCTGCCCCACCAGCACGCACCGGGTAGTAGTAACACGGACACAGGTACGTACCTTCACACAGAGACACACAACTGAGTCAGTGAAACCACAAAGCAGGACAGAGAACAAAAACAAGAATCCAAACTAAGTGATTTATGGATGAACATAATAATACAGGTGACAAAAAACCACATGAAAATAAATAAAGTGGAACATAAAAAAAAGTTTGTGAAACGAAGTAAGGAATTTCACTCACTCTTGGCCATCTTCTTGCGGTTTTCCACTGGTTTGAAGTGGATGGTGGGTATAGGACAGACCATCTGCATGGGTTTAGCTTCCACCAAACAGGAGTTGTTCTTGTCCCAACCCGCTCCCTCTAAATACAAACCTCTGACGAAGACTCCGTCCTGGAGGGGCCAAAGAGACAGGTATGGAAGGCCATGAGCAGGAAAACGTGGAAAAAACATGGATTATAAATAGGTAAAGGGGAGGGGGAGTGATATAAACACTCGCTTGGAGGTGACTTCTTGCATTAAAGAAAACATGACTAACAGCTCTGCCAAGGAATTAGATAATGAAATGAGGAGAGGAAAGAAGAGGGAAGAGGAGAGCTGCAGAAAGAAAGATGGATGGCAAGAGGTGGTGGTGTTTGGGTGGCGGGGGTTACGGAGAAGCTAGAGTAGAGGCAGAGAAAGAAGAATAAGAATAAAACAAGGGTGGCTCAGAAAGGAGGTGAATGGGAAGCAGTAGGTCATGAGAGAGAGAACATGGGAACACAAGAGTGGTACAGAGAGGATAGGAAAAAGGAGGGTGTGAAGGAGGAGAACAGAAAGGGGAGGCGGGGGAGAAACGGGAGAAAAAAATCATTTGGACAGAAGGAAAAAGAGTCAAAGCTAAAAAAAAAATGAGGGAAAACATCAAGTTAAGAAATGATAGAAGTGCAGACTGGCACTGAAAAATCAAAGAGAGAGAAAAGAGATCAGGGATAGAAATTAAATAATTACAATGTAAGAAAATATGACCAATCAAAACATTTTACATGATCTATAAAAACACCCAAACATCTACACGTGAGTGTATTTGAGGGATGAAAATAGAGATGCTGCTTTGAATGAAAATAGATTGTTCTGGGAAAAACACAGCCAGTGTCTGAGTGAAGATGAAAGATGTGATGTAAAGCTGTAATGACAGCTGAAAGCTAATGGATCAGAAAAAGTAGCCCGACGGCAGATTAGTGTCATTTTCTATACAATTTTAAGAAATACAATGTGTCTCACCTTTGGTGGGTAAAGGAGCTTGCTGTCATCTACAGTGGACACTATAAACTCCCAGGACAGCATGTCTACTGATATCTGCAGGGACACACAATAGAGTAGTTTTCATCAAATAAACACTGCGCAGCAAGCAAAGTAGGGTGTCTATATTATGTGTATTTTATGTGGTGTGAAATTTAATCTTCGCTGTTTAATCTTCAGTTTTGGAATCACGATTCACTGGGTTCAGCTCACAAAACCGTCTGTTAAAACAAGCTGAGACACTCAAAAATATATGGCCATCAATCACAAAGTGAGCGGGATTACATAACCGTCTCCTGTGCGCATGTGGTTGTGTGAATGCTCACGTTGCGTTGTCGAGCTGATGACTGCAGAACAGCAGTGAGGAAACCGTTGGGAAAGGTGAAACCGGACAGCCAGAACAAGTTGGGGGGCTGGGTCGTCTGTGCCCAGCGTGCAAACTGATCGACTCGCTGGCAAAGATCCCTAGTCCACGCTGCCAGGGGTTTCAGTGAGGGGTATGCCTAGAGGAGAGGGTGGGTGTGAGAGACGATGAGTGAGACGTGGAAAATCTACAACCATTTCATGCTTCCAGCTGTTGGCAGCTACTCAAAACAGGAACAAGTTCTGTTCAGTGCAGTCACACTGAGCACTGATGGCCTGTAGGTCTCATTAGCACACGAAACTGAACTGGTGAGTGAGAATTGAGAGGAAATGTACAAGGATGTCTCAGCATGCTGGCATCTTCAAATCTCAACAGGAAAACCTTTACTTGCTTTGACTGATTTGATAATACATAAAGACTCGCTGGGATCTAAAAATAACTGACCAAAGCATAAAAGTGATTGTGATAATTGGTTTTATTATCGAATACATAAAAAGTAAGTAACAATGACCTGTTCTCATTTCCAACTCCACATATTTCTTATTAATCACTTTGCATGATTCACAATTCTAAATAATCACTGTTTCTCTTACACTGCAGGCCCTCGGTTCATCCTCTGTCTGAAACAAGCTGTTTTATCTCCCTCAACCCTCCTTTAGACTGGCTGCCCCTCACAAAGCCACGGGTGGCTGGGCCTCCTGTGTTCACAGCTAGAGCTGTATGCCTGAAACGGCTCTATTATGGAACAAGAGCGCCACCTCCTCAGAAGTAGGAATTAGTGGTTGCATGGTGATTGGTTTGATTTTGATTTCTTTGCATTTGGAGACCGACTACAAGTAGTTGCAGCCACTAACTCCATTAACTCCAACCCACAGTGTTACTGGAGGCCAAGCTAATGCCATCCACGGTAAGCATCTGGCTAGACATCGTGTTTCTAAGCTTTTCAGGGCCGAGTACAATAACCTCAGTTTAATCTGCATTTAGAAGCAGAAAATTTCAAGTCATCCAGGTCTTTATGTCTTTAAGACATTCCTGCAGTTTAACTAATTGGTGTGTGTTATCTGGCTTCATGGACAGATAGAGCTGGGTGTCATCTGCATAGCAGTGAAAATTTATGCTATGTCTTTTGATGATAATGCCCAAGAGAAGCATGTATAATGTAAACAGAATTGGTCCTAGCACTGAACCCTGTGGAACTCCATAATTAACCTCAGTGTGTGAAGAGGACTCTCCATTTACATGTACAAACTGGAGTCTATTAGATAGATATGATACAAACCACTGCAGTGCAGTACCTGTAATACCTACAGCATGTTCTAATCGCTCTAGGATCCTAGGATCCTAGGATCCTAGAAACCTAGGATCACTGGACTAAATGACTACAGACCCGTGGCTCTGACATCTGTGGTCATGAAGTCATTTGAGCGCCTAGTTCTCTCCCATCTCAAGACCCTCACGGCCCCCCTCCTGGACCCCCTGCAGTTTGCATATAGAGCCAACAGGTCTGTAGACGACGCCATCAACATGGCTCTACACTTCATCCTGCAGCATCTGGACTCCCCAGGAACCTACGCCAGGATCCTGTTTGTGGACTTCAGCTCTGCCTTCAACACCATCCTTCCAGACCATCTCCGAGGCAAGCTTTCCCAGATGAATGTGCCTGATCCCATCTGCCGGTGGATCACTGACTTCCTGACGGACAGGAAGCAGCACGTGAGGCTGGGAAAGAATGTCTCGGACTCCCGGACCATCAGCACCGGCTCCCCTCAGGGCTGTGTTCTTTCTCCTCTGCTCTTCTCCCTGTACACCAACTGCTGCACCTCCACCCACCAGTCTGTCAAGCTAATCAAGTTTGCAGATGACACCACCGTCATTGGGCTCATCTCGGACGGGGATGAGTCTGCCTACAGGAGGGAGGTTGAACGTTTGGGGTCCTGGTGCAGCCACAACAACCTGGTGCTGAATGCCCAGAAGACAGTGGAGATTATTGTGGACTTCAGGAAGCACAAAGCCCCACTCCCCACCATCATCCTGACTGACACCCCCATCACCTCTGTGGACTCATTCCGCTTCCTGGGTACCACCATCACCCAGGATCTGAAGTGGGAGCCCACCATCACCTCCGTCATCAAGAAAGCCCAGCAGAGGATGTACTTCCTGAGGCAGCTGAAGAAATTCAACCTGCCAACACGGACGATGATGCAATTCTACACTGCAATCATCGAGTCCATCCTCACCTCCTCCATCACCGTGTGGTACGCTGGAGCCACTATCAGGGACAAACAGAGACTGCAGCGTGTTGTGCGCTCTGCTGAGAAGGTGATTGGCTGCAGACTCCCATCTCTGCAGGACCTGTACACCTCCAGGACACTGCGGCGTGCAGCCCGGATCTCAGCTGACCCTTCTCACCCTGGACACAGTCTGTTTGACCTGCTCCCCTCAGGCAGGAGGCTCCGGTCCATTCGCACCAGAACCTCTCGCCATAAGAACAGTTTCTTCCCCTCTGCTGTTGGACACATGAACAATAACCATATGACTGTTCCCACCACTAACACATGACCCTACGCTGTGTCACTGCATCATTTCATGTTTGGCACTGATCACCACCTGCACTCATGTATATATCTTTCTACGTAGCACTCATAATTCTTATTCTCATGTATATATCTCATGTATATCTCATGCACATATCTTTCTTTCTACATAGCACTTTAATTCTTATTGTCTGCACTGAAGCACCGCAGCAATTTCCTAATGTTGTAAACCTCAACATCTGGCAATAAACCCATTCTGATTCTGATTCTCTAATAGGATATTATGGTCGACAGTATCGAACGCTGCACTGAGGTCTAGCAGGACAAGCACAGAGATGAGTCCACTGTCAGAGGCCATAAGAAGATCATTTGTAACCTTCACTAAAGCTGTTTCTGTGCTGTGATGAGCTCTGAAACCTGACTGAAACTCTTCAAATAAACCATTCCTCTGCAGATGATCAGTTAGCTGTTTGACAACTACCCTTTCAAGGATTTTTGATATGAAAGGAAGGTTGGAGATTGGCCTATAATTAGCTAAGACTGCTGGGTCTAGAGATGGCTTTTTGAGTAAAGGTTTAACTATAGCTAGCTTAAAGGCCTGTGGTACATAGCCGATTATTAGAGATAGGTTGATCATATTTAAGATTGAAGCATTCATTAATTAATTAATTCAAATTTTATTTGTGAAGAAATTCATAAAGTCATTACTAGTTAATGTTGAAGGAATTGTTGGCTCAACAGAGCTCTGACTTCTTATCAGCCTGGCTACAGAGCTGAAGAGAAACCTGGGGTTGTTCTTATTTTCTTCAGTCGGTGACGAGTAGTAAGATGTTCCAGCTTTACAGAGAGCTTTTTTTAATAGAGCATCAAATTGGCTTTCCAGGCTAAATAATGATTTTCTAAATTAGAGAGACACCATTTCCTCTTCAGCTTATGAGTTATCTGCTTTAAGGTACACATTTGAGAGTTATACCAGTGAGTCACGTACTTAGAGGAGCTACATTATCTAGAGTTGTACACAGTGAAGAAGTAGAGATATTAACAAGATGATCAACATCAGTAGTGTTAAGCTGCTCTGCACCGTCTTGGCGCAAGGCGTTGAGGAAGATAACAATGGATGAATTATATACTTAAACTTAGTTACAGCGCTTTCAGAAAGACATCTACTGTGATGAAATCCATTTGCCACTGCTGTGTAGTCGATTATTGTACTGGTTTTCCAGTTTTCCAGCTAGGGTGGACAAGTCAGGCTTTCAAATGAATGTAAACTCTGCACAAGGCCTTTGGTTGATTACCAAGCTGGAGTGGACGATTTCTGCCACAAACCCCACCTGCGCTTCGATGAGTCTAACAATTAGTATAACTCAGGGGCGTTGATTTCATCATACTGTAACCAATCAATTTGTTGATTAATGATTAAACTATAAAAAATAAACTATAACAATAACAATAAAAAGAGCTATATCCATTTTTCTGCAATCAAACCTCAAGTGCAACCAAACCTGGTCACCATCTTTGAAGGAATCATTTTAAAGACATCATGGCCTTAATATTTGAAACTATGATTTTGTTTAATGTGAGCATCCACAATTTTATATACGACAGAAAATAAGGAAAAGCAGAACAGACGAACTGTTCCTGCATTAGTCATATCCCCTCATATCTGTTTTTTTCAGTAGCTTATCAGTCATCTTATCTGCAGTAACATCAAACACAATGTGAAATACCAAACACAGCTTTACAAACAAAAATATCTGTATAATGAAAGGCGTGTCACGTATAAATTAATGCCTCAGATCCAAAGAATAAATGCTCGCGAACCACTTTTTCTGTCAGTCTACTCACTGATTTAAAAACCTTTTACTCAAAAGCAACAATTACAACAATGGGTTAGTGTGACAGACTCCGTCACAGTTCTCTATAATTTCAGAGAGTGAAAATAATCAAAACACGTGTGTTAGCTGTAACAGTAAAGATATAGCTGGGAAATGGCTCGTGCCTAGTAACTTTCCAAAACAATAAATATCAGCATGACTTAGTAATTCTCCATTTCAGAGGAACTAGCTATTAAACCTTTCAGCATTGTCACTGACGTTAAAGCCGCCATATCTGCCAAGAAGGGCTGTCATAGAGTAAAAAGACCAAACAGATGCCTAGGTTGAAGATGGGTGTAATAATTTCACTGTACAATACCATCTTAGCAACACTGATAAGCATCAATCTTATTGATATATGTTTCCCGTTGGCCCTCACGTTCACAGACGAGCTAAATGCTTTCAAAATGTAGGCTTCATGTCTGGAAAGCCACCAAGCCTTTATTGACAATATACAATTTAATGATTAATTTAAGATGTCTCTTAGGCGCACACACATTCATTATATGGTCGTCGCACATACGCACACAAATACAGGCAAAGGCTTGTGAGGAAACCAGATACAAAATGGCCGGAGACAGAGAGGCAGGCAGGCCAAAATTAAAGCCATGAGTCTGAGAGCTCAGAACTAATGACAGGCTGCTATGCCAAGGAGGGGCGGAGAAGAGAGGGATGGAGGGACGGAGGGATAAATAAGCAGGACACTCTTTGAGGGGCTGTAGTTGCTGCCTGGATCAGATGAAGCGTGACGAGAAAGAAAGAGAGCAGAATGGAGGTAATACTTCCGACATATAAACAGGAATGAGATACAGACGATGAAGAATGGAGGTGGACAATGACTGAACTAGTGCACAAAATGAGAGCAGGAGGAAAAAGAGTAAGCCACAACTGAAGTGAAAAGACCAAGAGATGAATAAAAAGCCTGGAATGGGAAGAAATATAAGGAGAGTCGTCAGGTTTACAAGTGATCAGCAGAACAGAGGCGCTCAGCTGGAGGCAACAACTCTAATAGCTATCCAATACTCCTATAAAAGGAAATAGATACACACACTCGCACAGACACATACGGTATATTGAGCTGTTTAAGCTCCTGGCTAGAGCACAATGAGCTCAGGGTCTTTTTAGGAAAGTGGAGCAGGCCTTGGAAGGTTTACTTTGCTTATTACACTACGATTAGTTCACAGACACTGGCTTTGTTTGGCTGCTGAAGCCCGAGGTATGCTCCACCTGACTAACAGCCTCTCACAAATACACCCATGAGCAAAAACACATACATGCATACATACATGCTTTTCATCCACAGCTCTAAGTCAGACACTTGAATATAAACATGAACTGCCCTTACTGACCCTTGTCAGTGGACAAACACACTCTAAACACACACACCGACACTCCCTTGTAGTCAGAAGCCTTTCCAGCCCCTTGACCTGGGCTGACAGCACCCTGTGTTCTCTCCCCACTGTAAAGAGTCCAGTGATAATGAAGCCAGAATGGAGCATTTGGACAGAATCACAGCTGGAATACAGCCAGAGCCACACTGAGCCCATCTGTGTGTGTGTGTGTGTGTGTGTGTGTGTGTGTGTGTGTGTGTGTGTGTGTGTGTGTGTGTGTGTGTGTGGACAGACCAGAACAATAAATGTATGTCTGCGTAGCCAGGCAGGGTGATGGATAAATACACATTTAATAACAGACCAGTGAGTGAGCACAGAGACAGGCATGCAGCTGTTTCAGTGGCTCAAAGCAGATTAGATCCGTGCTGATCGGATCACAATCACAGGGATCAATATGTGATATGAGTGCAGAGCAGACATCTGAAGGGCCTCTGTCAAGCAGCAACACACCAAAGGGATCTGTGGTAACTATCTCAGGGAGAGGAAGGCTTAAAATGCAGATTAAATCAGAATATGTAATGGAAAAATAAACACAGCGCTCTGTCAGTATTGAAACATTATCTGCGACCCTTATTCAGAAATGCTTGGTCAGTGCTTGATTATACAGTACAGCACGGCCAAACCAAAGAAAAGTTACATTTCTCTTCACAGTATGCCTTTAATCACGCATTCTGTTACTCCTTTTCAGTTTTACTTCAGTTCTGATTCAGCAAAATCTTCTTTGGCTTTTCATGTGCGCCCAATTTTCCAATAAGTAGCTTTCTCAGCACTATTGATCTTAGCAGTCCATCCTCGTTGTAGTCTGTCTGTCAACTTTATGAAGTAAGATAATCAGAAAGTACCACATGCAGTTTCACATCTGTCATGACTTAGAACGTGTGCTTCACACATAGGACGTGTGAGTGCATCGATTTATTTTTAAACAGTGAGAAGCGGCCTCATGCAGCTGAGAAAAGATAACCAGTGAATGCACAGTGGAGCATATTTGGGTTAATGTTTTTGTAACCTCAATGAACTTCTAGCCTAGAAGTCTAATCTCATAACAGGTCTTTGCATTTCTACAACCCCCAAAAAACGGACCCACAGTTGAAGAAAAGTGCATTTGATAATCTACAGTGTTCTTGTTGAGCTAGCAGAGACATATACAGAAGAATACATCTGCATAAGGAGACAGACCCAAGAAGGATCAGTAAAGGATCATAACTATCCTGCACTGGTAGCTGTAATAAACTGTGTGCACGTGTGTGTTTGCACCTTCTCCCACAGCGATGGTACACGGGCATCATGGATACAGTTGAAGATCTCCTCCAAGCTGGGTGACATCACTACTAAGCCTTTGATCCCTTTCTCCAGTTCCACCAGAGATGATCTAAAACACAAACATACACAGTTACAGTAAAACTGTGTCAACTGTGACAAAATGTGTAAAACATTTGATTGATAGGTGTTTAGCAGTAACTAGCATTGAGCCTTTTGAAATTACTCTTCGTCTTGCACATAAGCACAAGAGCAGGATGGTGAAATCCAAACTGCGTCTAGGACAGAAACAACCGCGCTGTAATACTAACGCAGCTTCAGCTGGGAAAGCTGCAGTGACAGCATGCTAACACAAAGCTAGCCAAGAACCTAGACTGATGTTAAAGCTGAGCGCATGCTGAACCCAACTCAGCACGCAGAGCCTGAACTTTAGCAGGTAACAAAAGGAGTGATAAGAAGTCAGGCTTGCAGCGTTGTAGCATCCATTTCTATCTGTCTACAGTAGAATCACTTTAAGTTGTCTTTGGCTGGTTTTCAACTTTGCTTTGTGTTGTTGGCTTCGTGTTTATATGCAAACACTAAAAGAAAGATGCCCCTGAGTCCTCATTAGGATTTGTGCGGGTACATGTAACTGTCATCTAAGGTTTATTTTGTTAACTGGTAATTATTCTGTAAATTGATCTGAAATGCATCGTCTCATAATGACAAAGCAATGTAATGAGTAACGTAATTAATTACTTTTTCTGGTGAGTAATCACGTAATGTACTTTATGTTACTTTTAAGACAAGTAACGAGTAATGTGTAATACATGGCTTTTTTTGGAATAACGGCCCCAGCACTGCCTAAAACACATCTAGGATTATTAGCGCTCTGCGACAAGACCACACCATGTTATACTTAAGTTATTCTATCAAGTGCACAACTTTCTGTTATTGATTTGTCTTTAATAACACTGGTAAATGGACTGATACCTATACAGCACTTTTGTACTCAACCACATTTATATTGCACTTCATTCTATGTGTTTTACTACTTCCCACTGCTTAACTGTTCCACATAGACTGACTCACACTGATGCATGCATCAGGAATTCAGGATTAGTACGCTTTAGCTCCTGAGCCACAACATTAAGTTAAAAATAGAAATAAATAGCATTGTTTTATAACTTAAAAAAAATATGAATAGCTGACCCAACCATAAATATGAATTTCTGCTTTTTTAATTTCTGTTATTGTCTTCAAACTGGTACAGAGGCTAATTGGAAGGAGTGAAAATCAAAAAAATCAAACACGTGAGAGAAAGCACTTTTGTTAGCAGGGTCTGAATTATTCAGTGAAAATAAAGTGCAATTATTCAGCTGTGAAACTGCACAATTTTAGCCTCAGATTTGTTTTTCTACCTGATGGCATATGACACCTACATTTAACTCATTTGAAACTGTAGATTTACACATCAAGGTACAATAAAACAGACACACACACACACACACACACACACACACACACACACACACACACACACACACACACACACACACAGAGTTCATACTTAATGGTGCTCAGCAGAGAGTTGTATCTCTGGATCTCTTGCAGCAAGACCACATTAAGAGGTGAAGGGTTGTCCAACAAGAGGGTTCTCGTGCCCTCGCATTCAATGTATTTTGGGATCTTTACACGAACATCTGTCAACAGCTCTAATACCTAGAAACACAAATAAAGCAGATATAACAGGTTCATTCCCAGTAGTAAAATACACACTCCAGGAGAACCAATATAAAAGTGGTGATAATGAGATTTTACCAATTAGACTGTTCACACTACTATAAAACTACAGCATTTAAAGCACAGAGACAAACTGCCAATACCTCCAAGAAGGATCCTAAGAGATAATGTGCCTTTAACTTGACTTTAAACAAAGCAGAAATAATAAACAGAGCTATATCTGAAAGCAAATCCATGCACGGGTGATTAGATATAATCAGATCCATCAACATTCAAAAGCAGCAGCTAAGTGGGACCAGCATGTGGGACTTGTGTTAGAAGCAATTTAAAGTTGTGATAAATGCTCTG
This sequence comes from Copadichromis virginalis, assembly GCF_057382275.1. Classification (NCBI taxonomy): domain Eukaryota; kingdom Metazoa; phylum Chordata; class Actinopteri; order Cichliformes; family Cichlidae; genus Copadichromis; species Copadichromis virginalis. Next base: position 51,237,930 of record NC_140620.1, read on the forward strand.
ATCTTGATCTTGCACCACAACAGCACTCTGCTAATAACTAACAGAACAGTTTTTTTAAATTTAATTTATTAAAAACAACAAAACCCAAATAAACAGTATAATGTCCTAATAACACACAGTTTCAGTTTTATAGAATACAAACCTTCTGAGTCCTTTCCTTAAAGTTCAGGGTGAAGCATAAGCCATAAAGCACAGATTCCCAGATCTGTATCTTACACTGATGACTGTTAGCCAGTGTTATGTAACTATATGGATGTCTAAGCATTGCTGGGAAGAAATCTGTCAAATATGGCTGTCTGGAGTCACGCAGACAGCCTTTTTCAAGCAATTACTAACCATTAACTGGAAAAAAGAACATTACATTTCCCACGTTCTACTACACATACTTTTAAAGAGAGATGATGCCATTCAGGCTATACGGCCCAGTACACTGATTAACTGTTAAGCCCAGCGTTAAAAAACAAAACAAAAACAAAACAAAACAACTTTATTCAATATGCACATTATTACATTTTGTAGTTTCATCCCTGTTCTCTCCTCCCAACTTGTTTCACCCTCACCTTATCTTCTCTACTACCCCCAGCAGCAGTCTTGCTGGTAACCTGGGGCTGCAGGGAGAGCAGGGTGTCAAACACTGTCTTAGTCTCAGCGATCTGGCTTGCAATGTCAGCATTAGGGTGCTGGCCAAATAGTTCTGGATGCTCTGTGGATGGCATCCTGTCGATATATTCCTTGCATAAAGCCTGGGAACCGTCACGGGGGATGTAATAGTTGGTTAAAGTTGATAACCTGACAGAGAAAAAGGGGTTAATAATTATATATATATATTATATAAAATGCCCATCAGCATAATAACAGTGCAAAAAAGACAACATCATCATAATACATATGATAAGATTAAGTGTTCTGTTGGGAGCAGCAACATGAAGTGGTAGTAATTTCCTGTGCTTCAGATTGCCTCAACACATTAGCAAACAATCGTTCTACAACTACTCCTGCGTGAATGGAGCACTGAAGGTTTGTATTCTAAGCCTCAAAGATTTCACTTGATATTTATCTAAGGGGAAATCTGAGTCTTTGGGTAGAAATGATAGAAACACACGATTTGTGAAGCCAGTAAATAAACAGAGTAAGAGATCTTGACAGCACTCGGTGTATCTGCTTTTCTTAAGAAGTGATGACCTTGCTGTCCTCTTGGTGGTGCTAGCACTCTGTGAGCAAAAAGGTGCTTCAGAAAGTCTCAGTTTGAAGCAACAGTTTGCATCAAATATGGGAAATGTTTAGGCATCGGTACTTCTGCAAAAGTGCTTTTGTTTACCAAAACATATTTAAATTATTAGCACAGTGCACTGGTTTGAAGCAGTTACTAGTATACTTGCATTAGCACACTGAATAATATCTTACTTGAAGAATGGCTGGTTTATGACAGCGTCACAGAAGTAGTCATTGATGTATGTGGTCAGAAGACGTCTGTCCCAGTCATCGGTGACGTGACCTCCATAGTTGACCCCAGCAATGAGGTACTTGAGTGCATCCCAGGGAATCTCCTCATAATCATTCAGGTACAGACTGAGTAGTTTCTCACTCACCTGGGAAGTATTAAGACAAAGAGCTTAACAGACTGGGTTTGAAATCTGACACAACACATCAAGGACAAGTGCAAAACTCTCTGGAGCAGAAAGAAAAAAGAAATGTTAATGAATCAGTCTCACACACCTGAACTAAATTCTTGTGATTTGCATTTTGTTGTACTTTTGTTTACTACATTATTGTTCTCTGACACAGGAGAGCATCGTGTTGTTAGGAAAATAAAATCAACTACCTGCATACTTATTATTAATTACTCTAAATTAATGTGTTGTCTTTAATAAAGACACACGTACATTTATCCTAATCAATCAATCTTTTTCTTTACATACAAAACCATGTGATCTTCACTACATCAATCAGCAGATGTAAACACAAACATTATCACTGCACTAAACATTTGTTTTTCTGTCCTTTCCAATAGCTGTCACAGTTTTTTTCCTGTATCAAATGAATCTCTCACCTCAAAGTCAGAATCATTAAAGCCATACACAATGTTCCAGCCCATCTGTAGAAACTTCTTCCTTTCCAGAAGGATGCTGTGGAAAAAGCAGAGGGAGAAGAGGAGCTTCCTGTAGAACGCGGGTTTATTGCAGCTGTTGAATTGAGCTTCTGTCACCAGCTGGTAAAGACGCTTCATGTTGGCTTTAACACCCTGAGAATGAGAACGGGAAGTGTTAAGAGTTTAGAGCTTATAGTTTCAGTTACGTGTAGCGTGTATGTAGTGACAAGTAAAACTCACACATACAAGAATGTATATATTGTATGACTGTAGCGACACAAAGCTGTGTCTGTGAGTGTGTACCTTCGGTGGTTCAGTGGTCATCTTGATGCCAGCCTGCAGGATGGTAATGGGAAAATCAGGGTGTGGTGAAGAGCTGAGCCAGAGCCTGAAGTCTGGGTGGGGCTTCTGCAGCTGTAGCTGCTTAATCAGCTTGTCCAGCTCAGGCATCCATGACAGAGAGAGGTGACAGTTGGCCAGGAACACCCAATGACCTGAAAGAGTCAGTTCAGTTTAGTTCTACGTGTAGATTCCTATTTGAGTAATCAGACACGGTGATCGTTAAAAAGCAAACAAACAAACATAGCAACTGGTCTAGCACCGTTCTTAATGCCCTCCTCTATCATGCTCTTGGCAATGGGAGCCTGTCCCTGGCCCAGAGACAGAGCCTGGAAGTGGTTGCTCATCCCAGAAGCCTCAGCTAGCTGCAGCAGAGCGCCTGTAGGGTCCACCCCGGGAGACAGAACAAAGATCAGAGGAGTACAGCTAGTTGATTCCTCCACAACCTAGGGAGAAGACAAAGATGGCACATTCATCAAAAAAGCTGGAAGAGAGTGAGACGATTTTTAAAAAAAGGCAACTTACTTGACACCTAACAGTAACTCTGCAATGGGATTTTTGGAGATTTTGACACTTCAAGCAAAAATTCACTTGCAACTAGAAAGATTATATTAACAAGAATCCAAACCTTTAATCATGATACTTGGAAAAATATCAGGAATTAGTTTAAAAAGACCTGAAACTCACTGATTTCATGTCGAGTACAGGTGGTTCCACAAAGCGAGAGCCGAGGTGTTTAATGATGAAGGAGGTAATGCAGAAAGAGACACGGTCGGGACGCATAGCACGCACTATCAGCATTTTCTGGAACTCATTACACTTACTCTCCCAATCACCTAAAGGGGGAAAAAATGTAAATCTGTAATTATACAATTTATTAGGAGTGATGCATAAAGACAAGAAGAAAAACAAATAGTCAAGTAATTAAAACTGTTGCACAGCAGTAAGAAAAAGCTGACTTTCTTGCATATCAGTTCACCCGGCCTCTCAGGAGAGCACGCTCAGTCAGTTTGCTCACAGTGAGAAGACTTTCCTCCATAAGAACACAAATGTACCCTCTATAGCACATTCAGACCTGGAAGTGGAGCATTCTCTGGCTCAGAGCTGGTGAACCAAACGTTCCAGTCTCGAGAGGATTGTTCAAAGGAGGACACGATGCCACGGAAGCCGGGCAGCTTATCCAACTGTGTGATGTTGTCCCAGCTGGAGTCTGCCAACCAGCTGGTAAATGGGTTATCCATCTGCCCCTTCTTATCAAGAACCTACAAGCATCAATCAGTCAATCATCAGTCAGTAGTCTAATTATCTCATCAATATAGGATATATAGCATATACTAAACACACTCATACACCCTACAGGTCTTTTTGAGGGATATTAGCAAATCTACTGGTGAGGAAAGCTTTTACCATCAACAATGTGTCTGTTCTGTTTTTCTTACAATTCCACCTCGAAGCAAGAAGTTATACTGATCCATGTTGAGTTTTCCGGCCACCTCCAGAATTTTGGCACACATCTGGAAGCTGAAGAGCAGCTTGTGAGCCTCAAACAGACCACGACACGTGTACCTGCCCAACACAAAACCACGCGTTAGGAAGACTCACCAGGATACAGCAGCAGTAGCAAATGATGAAGTGTACGTTTCTGATTAATTATATCAAAATCTTACAGGTGTACAGATCTTTCCACAGCAAGTTCAGATACATATTACATGCCCAGTGTGCAGCATATCACTACATCAGCTCGCTCTTTTATCAAGTAGAACTGTTTATTTATGCATCGTATACATCATGTAACACACAGAAGCAGACGTGATTTCAAAACAATGCTTACTTGTACACTGCGTATGTGTGATAATCATTGAGGTTGGTGATCCTCTCCTCCAGCTTCTGGCTGCGCTTGCTCTTTTCTATGCTGAGGTTAAACAGGTTAATGTAGGCATCCAATGAGAACTGGTACATGGGGTCAATGCGGCCCATGTCACTTAGAATGAAGAAGAGAATAGAGGCTCGCTCAGCACATGGACGGTAGGCCTGTCAACACAAAAATATTAAAGACTTTTTATTATCATTTCCAAACAGCATGCAATAATAAAGAAATGCTACATTTACTGTAAGACCAAGCAAAGGAGGACAATCCCCTCTGCCGCTCTCCTGAGACCTGACCTCTCTTGCAGAGTCGATCTTGAGCTCGGTCTGTTCACTGCTTTCCAGCTGTTTTGAAACTTCAGTGGCTGTCACTTTGGATGCCTGCAGGGTGTTTACCAGCTGCACATCGTCCAGCAGCGAGCCAGTTGACTCATTCAGCAGTCTGGTAGAACAGACATAAACATACAACAATAAAAATAAAACAACCCCCCAGCCCAAATACAAAAACCTGCTCTCATTCATGGGTAGAAAACCATCTCATTCCTTGGAAAGAATTTCCTTTCGAGCTTTCGAGAACTGCATGGCTGAAAACATGAGTGATCACCATAACAAGGTGATATGCACAACTTGTGATCTTTAAGATATTAATATATATACACTGTATACAGATATTTAATGCTGGGTAGGGTCTTAATCAGTTGCTCTTTCTCAAAGTACTTTTTGCCTGAAGTACTAATAAGAGAATAATGGAAGTTGACACTTTTTCCGTTCCTTTATATAATCCCTGGTTCTTATGGAGGTACAGTAGGCATGGCTACTTTAACAAACATGTTATAATTACTATTACTGGTACAGCTGGTGGTAATAAAAGACTGGATCTAAACTGAACATTGTCCATTATGTGAGGAAAATATTGATGAAGAAGGACAAAGGTCAATGTTTGAAACCTGAGAATCTCATCCTCCAGGTCCTGCAGGCTCTTCTTGCCAGAGGCAATGCTAATCACCAAAGAGTCTTTCTGCTCTTCCAGCTCTGGACGCTCTTTACGCACCACAATTCCCAGTAGCTGGGCTTCTAAACCCTGTGTGCATGCATGCAAAATACACAAAAATCCCAGTGACAGGTAAATTAAGACGGCATCTAATACCTGAAACTGCATATAGACAAAAATTAGGAGTTATATGGAGTTATTAAGTAGCCAGAACATACAGAGGACACATATGGTTTCACAGACATGCATGCTCACCTGCTCCTTAACAGCAAAGTTTACTATAGTGGTCATTGCAGAAATCTCTGGGGTGTAGTGGGGGTTAGACAGCTTGGTGGTGATATAGAAGCGGAACTCAGCACTGTACTCCACCTCCTTATCACCCAGCTTCAACAGCAACCTGCCGCCTGCAAACACGTAGACGCATAAACATAATGAATTCATATCCATCCATCTATCCAGTGTCCTCCACCTGTCCTAGAGGCACACTCACATTCATTTAGAATTATAAATGAACGGTCTTTAGACTATGGGTGGAAGTACCCTTGCAGACACAGGGAGAACATGCAACTCCAGACAGAAAAGTCTCCACCTGGATTTGAAACCACTCAAACAGGTAAAAATTTATTTCACCAGCTGCTATTTTAAAGTGTGACTTTGCCTATGTGTGCGTGTGCATGCATTTGCATCACACCTATGCATGTCAGGGACTTGTTGAGAATTGGGTTGAGAGAGGGGTCCAATTCCTCCTGGACATTCTGCAGCAAAACAGGATTCCCAAACTGGATGGCATTCTCCAGCACCCGCAGGTAGTCTGGCATTTGAAAATCGATTACTTTGAGACCCTGCGAGTTTGGCAGATAAGAGACAACAACAACACAGCCTGTCAAACACAAAAACATACCAACAGCCTCAGAAATAATTCCTCATTCATAATCATTAAAAATGTATTTCTTTATATTTATAAACTCATCTGAGTTGAGATTTTTAAATGTCAGTGAAGTTCATCTTATTTGCTTTGTAAAAAGTACTGGCAGGCAGTCTTCATAGGTTCAGTAATTACTTGAGGGGGTATGTTGGTGCAGTGAATTTGAGATGAGTTGTGATAGTCTCAGAAAAGTAAAAGGTCAGCTCAAATAAGGGAAATGCATTGCTACCAGGCACGGCAATAAAAAAAGAAAGAAGAGAGAGGACAGCTAGAGTTAATGAAAATGTATCTACTAAACCTTTATGGGCAGTCAAACAAAGTTTAGTAATGTATTTTGAGTTATATTTGAGGATGTAATGTTCCCACCCAGCACTTGGTGGGAAAGAAAGAACCCAGTTCTTACCCTTGATAGTTCCATCTTTTTAATCCACTTCAAAGCTTGGCCTTGAGGGTCCACCATCAGTGGCCATCTTGACAAAAAGAGCAGAGAAAGATATAAGAAGTTGTATTTACACCTTCACACATGGTTTGTAAACTGTAAAACATACATGCACAACTCTAAATCCAGAAAAAAAACGAATAAAATGAGATTCCCCAAAACTAATAATAATAAAACTTATAATAAGATACCGAATGATGCACTGACCGGTTTCCACGGGTGACTATAATTCCGTTCTCAGTAGAAAAAGCATCAGTGGGCAGGCCCTGGATGTTCCAGTCTCTCACCACTGTGGGTTTGGACATAAAAACTGCAAAACTGAATCCTGGTGTACATGCGATCCCTAAGCCCCTTACCTGAAAAGAGTGTAAGCAGATACAGAAAGAGAGAGAGAAGAAATAAAAAACAAGAAAAATAAAAGAGTACAGTATACATGGGTCATTCAATTTTAAGGGCATTTTTTTCTTAGACGTTCACTAGAAGTTTACTGCACAGTAGGATTTACTGGGTGCTTTAACAGTGTGTTTGGCTGCCTGACCTCCTTCATCCAGATTTGAAGCAACTCCTCTCTATAGTTGGAAAGGAAGGGGCCCATGTATGAGAGAAAAGAAGCTGCCAGCAAACAGTCTCCCACCAGATACCCCATATTTTCTTCAAGGCCCTGAAAAACACACAGATTTGGATTACATAAAGATGCATGTGGGTTTTTATGTTAAGTATTGTTCTTTGCCATATTTTAAGTAGTATTTTAAGTTTAGACAGGTGAGTGGGTATGTGTGTGTGTGTGTGTGGGGGGGGCGTACAACAACTCTCTCCTCCCAGCGGACCCTCTCTCCAGCAAGTCCAGTCACCAGTTTGCCAGCACGGTCCAGTTTCACCTCCATCTCATCTGATTTCTTCCTCAAACTCTCCTTCATGGCCAGCTTTTCACTGTGCTGCTTTTTCAGCTGCTCCAATTTTCCCCCCAACTGCTCACAAACACATGCAGATCGATTATAATAATGGAACGCCATTATGCTCTTTTGCAAACTGAGCTCTCATCAATCAAACGCTTATATCTGTCTGGTGGTTCCATGATGTACTGGTTCTTCATACCGCTCGTAGTTTGTTTTGAGCCTCGGCCAGCGCGGCCTGCTTCTCTGCTAGCTGGGCCATGGCAGCATTCAGCTGGGCACGCTTTGGTTCTACTACCCTGTAGACACGACCGTACACCTGGAAAAACCATATAAACATTCATGGATTTAGTTTTGCCCCAGACTTTTTCTCATCATATGTAACGAAGCTTCTTTTTTGTTACTGTTCTCATATTCTACTTTCTTGGGCATGTGCTTTCTTCTTTTGCTGTAGTGTGCTTAACCTGCACTGTGGATGACAGTGTCTTTTGTTTATCTACAATCCGTTATATATCGCCATGTTTAACTATAACCAACTACCACTTACCATATGCTAGCAGGTCCACGGTGACTATTGTTATTTGTAAGTATGTTTAAAAGTGTGTGTGACCGTGTGTAGCGACCTCTTACCTCCATGGCTCTGACCCACATACAGAGTGACTTGGCAGCCAGCGATACTTTGCCGATGATCTCTGGCTGGAAGTCCACTTGCTTGCAGTACAGGCCAATCTTCTTCAAAACACGGTCTGATATATTATCTTTGTCAAAATGAACCAATGTTTTGATGAAGTTTCCCTCACCTGCCAGAGACACATGACAGTCAGTTAACAATCAATTGCTGTATTAAAGATGAAAAAGAATGAGTACATTTAACCCCTAATATAACATTTACAATCACCCTTTTTCCTCAAAAAAGCTGATTGTAACTGTGGACTGTAATTCTCTGATTGTGCTGTACTCATTTTCACTACACTACAGTTTTGCCTGTTATTTCTGTTCTTTTGCCAAACTCTCTCTTCAATTAATTTCTGCACTGCTGCTGTCGCTCACCCAGCTGTCTCTTGGCTTCTGCCCAGGTTGGCTCTTTCTCCAGAAGGGTCATAACAGCATGCATCACTGTCTCCACCAGTGCAGGAGGACGGCCGTATGATTTGATCTCTGTCATGTCCTTCTTATTCAGAGACTCCAGAGCCTATGTGCAAAAACATCAATGTGTGGTTGTTAGAAGGCTCAGTCGTGTGAAAATCCAATACAAATAAGACATAAAACACATGCCGAGTGGTACTCGTAGCAAATTACTCACCAAACCAGACAATATAATGAACAAAGTAAGCGCATACATGTTATTCCATGAGAGCAGTCAGCGGGACAAACATACCTTCATGGCTTCTTCCAGGGCAGGCAGGGCCTCGTCCAGGTCTCTCTGTGCATTCTCAGCCATGGCTTTACACTGCAACTCTTCTGCCCCGATTTTCTCATTTTCATCACTCACCGTCTGAATGCAAGCACACATGTGAGTGAATGTGAGTTCAACTGTTATTATTTATTCCGTTTTTTCAGTAACAATCTACCACATAACATTTCAAAAAAATCCGTTTTCAGTTTTAATTCAAAAGGATCTTTAGGTGACTCGTGGAAGTAACCCACGCAAATATTACTTCAATCTCTGCAGTGAGTTATGTTCATGTACTGTAGCACATACCTTCTGTTGGCTGTCGGCTTCTTTCTTTTGTTGCACAATGACGGACAAATATTCATCACACTGTTTCTGGAACTCGGCAACCTGCTTTTTGGCCTCCTCGAGCTCTAGAGACATGGCCTCCACTTTCTCCCTCGTTTCACTGATTTTCAGAAGGCCGTTACGCAGCTTGCTCACCTGCTCTCCCAACTCACCGCGTTTCTCCGCCAGCAGTCTGGATCGGCACAAACACATTCGCAAACAGAAGCCCGACAAGCTGATTTTAACAGAGATGCGCATTTAGGGAATGGAACGGGCAAGCAGAGCTATTTAACCACCAAGGAAGCGCAGTAGAGAAGAGTCAGACAGACTGCAACTGTAAATACCCTCAAACTCATAACCTACAACAGTGCAGTGTATCTTCATTGCTATCCAAGTGAGCGTAAAACACTTATGAAGCATTTCAATGTGGTAGGAAAAGTGGAGACAAGCAAAGGAGGAATTCAAAGGTAAAAAGCTGCTTACTTCTTGTATCCAGACACCAGCTCCAGGTAGTTTGTTGGTGTCACATAATTTTGTCTCCTCAGCTCCAGTTTCATTCTTTGGGAGACTTGTGCTACTGACTGGTGTGTGGTCACAAAGATACTGGCAACCTTTGTCTGGATCTAAAACGTCACACAGAAACGTAGAAATGTTACCTTGAGACAAATCATGGAATATCTTCTCCCCTCTGTGCTTAAATGCTCAAAGGTAAAAGTGCACATATGTCTCTTTGTGTGTGCATGCCTCACCCCTTCCACTGAGCCCAGCTCCATTCCGTCCAAGTACCTCTCAGCAACCTCCAGGAGGGCATCTTTGGGCCATTCACAGAACCAGTCTATAGTGGTGCAGTTAACAAGAGCTGGGTACTGGAGGATGCGGTTCCTGTAGGCAAACAGCCACTTCTCAACATTGTGCGACTGCTACACTGCACCGCTAATCGCAACAAGGGTTAAAAGGCCTACCACTCATAACAAGCTCTTCCCTTAATGCTTGTCAGTGAAGAGCTGTTTTTATCAACAAAAGAAAATGTGTGTTCATCTATTTGCTCACTACATGTTTGTGTGTACAGACAGCTGGCCGTTTGTCTCAGCACGAGTCCTTGCTCTAGAATCACTCAAATAACTTGACCTTGTTTATCTTAGATGACCCACTGTTCTAACTGCAACTTTGCAGAGTGGTGTAGGGACTAATCGCTCTGTAAAAGGCTGCCAGTTGATTTAAATGTATTTATTTACAAATCACCATGACTAAAATGATATCATAGAGGGTTTATTGTGTTCATTTTACTTGGAGTCACAAAGTGGATTTCTCAGTTTAAATACTGTAGCACAGCAAAAAACACTTTCATCCCTTTCTTCCTCCAGTCCCACATTTATTCAGTAGTTTAAAAAAATCTGGAGAAAAACCCCCAAAAAGGGGGCAGGAACTTCTTGTCAGTCAGGATACATTACATAAATAGACTCTACCTGAATGGCTCTCCCACTGGACTCAAACAGAGCACAATGTGCAGGTTGTTCCTGACTCGCTCGATCAGGTAGCTGAACAATGAGTCAGGAGTCTCAGCCACATTGTCTTTCCTGGCAGACTCTGAAAGAGCATTGCATACCTACAGGCAAAGAGACAGCGTTACACACTGCATGAGGATATGAGCATTTTGAATCTACGCTTTGTGAAAACCGATTTCATTTACCCATATGCTACCTGTTGGCTTCATAGAATGAATAAATATGGTATGGAAATTAAATGATATGCCCTAGAGATAGAAAGACATACTGGCCAGATGAAAGCTATACACACCTCTACAAACTCGTCTGGCTTATATAGGTTAGGCACCTCTCCTGAACTCAGGATGTTATTGATATCCTCTAGGAAGGATTCGTCAACAATCTGGGTGTCATTGAACAGAAAGACTGTGGGCTTGTTGTCCACACCCGCCAAACGGTACAGCTTCTTGATGTCTAGAAGCCACACACACACACACACAGACACACGCACACTTAAAATCCCTCACTGTACTAGTAAAAATATTCAACTTATGCAATGCTGACATCCACGAATTTCCTAATATTATTAAATTGGCATGTTTAGTTTTAGCTTTTTTCATTTTAACTGGAAGGTAGTAGACAAATTGCAGTTTCTCAAAAGTCTGCGAATGTAACGGTTGTGTGGCGGACCTCACCCTCTCTAAACTCCAGTTTGCGGTACTGCTTGGTGACTTCCACTTGGAATACCTGGTACTGACATATGAAGGCAGCTATCTTAGACAGGCTTCGCCGACCTGAGCCCCCGACACCTACCACCAGCATGTTGCCCCTGAGCTGACTGATCACTCGAATGATCCGAGTAACTGCAAAGGGAGCAGAAAGATATAACACATCAGCTTCACCGTGCCCGGAAATCCCATGAGGAAATACAATATACAAACTAAAATTAGTGTGAGTTAGACAATAGTGCACTGCTACTGACTTAAATACCATGCCACAAAATAGCATGCTGACAGTATTGAGCGTGCTGATAGGTCCTTAGTCTCTCAGCTTTTAGTTTTGCTCTTTTTCTCTGTTTTTCAAAGCAGTTTCAAGATAGATCTGATTGTTAAAAGTGAGAAACCTTTAACAGTACAATGACTTGTGGGTGGAACTGACACTGTGGGTTGATGCATCAGGTGTATTGCCCTGTTTTAAACATGCATGCAAATGTGCGTGGTTGTGTGTGTTGCGTTTCAGATGTACTGTGTTCGATGGCATCTCTGAAGAGCACCAGGTTTGTAGGCACCACGCCAGGTGTCAGATTGTAGTCCTCTTGCTGTGTTTCCATGAACTTCTTGAGACTCTTCATGTCATGCAGGTCCTCATAGACAGACGACTCACTCATGAAATCACCTACCCCACAGAACAACAATAAACACATTTAAACAGTTTCACATATTCTGGGCTGGTAATGGACTTAGAAATTAGCCATCAACCCATGAACTCATCTGTGGGAGTATTTTTACACATATTGGAGAAACAATGTTTATGCACAGAATGCAAATAATTAAGTACCAAATATTGGCAGTTGCTTGTTCGGGCAGATGCTGTGGAAGGTGAGGTCAAAGAGTGAACCCAGTTTTTCCTCTAGGAGAGAAATAAAGGTATCCATATCACTGTGGTTTACAAGCCGATCTGAGAAAACCCTGAAATTGACAAATCACATCATCCAGATATTATTCTCTGTATACATGACAAAAGTACCCATGCATTTTAATTTATAAAGCACTGCAGAAAGGCATTCAAATACTGTGATCACCTGAAACATTCATGGATCCACAGTCTAGTAATGTTGGTTTTGGTATCATGGAAGTCTGGATGAGCTCTTAGTAAACCTTGAAACACCTACAAGAGATAAACAGGGGGGGGGGGGGAGATATATCACAGAGCATTTTAATTTCAAAGGTACTAAATAATTCAGAGTTTTCATTAAAATCTGAATGAACTCATGAAGACTGTCACCTAAAAGTGATTTTAGGCAAGAAAATGTGTGACCAAGTAGATATGTGTTATTCTTACCAAGGTGAAGTTTAGTTAGTGTTTTATGGAAAATGCATTTTAAGCAGTCTTTGGTTGTACTATTTATGTGCCGTGCAACAGAAGTTCATACTGATGTACACAAATGTACCTTGGAGATGTCCCTGAGGTTGAAGAGGTAATGTATCTTGGCTGGAGTGGGAAGAAAAAAGGCAGTGACGCCATTATACAGCTCTAAGGTTGCCTGAGTGAGAAGCTTTCCAATGGGCTTCAGCTCCTCCTTAAACTCCTGGAGCTTTTGGTTGATCATGGCACTGTAGATGCACTTGATCTGGGAGGCCTGCATGCAGAGAGGAAAGGCAACAATATTCCCAAAACACAACATGCAGACATGTCAGTAGCATACCAGGATAATGCAGGTGTAGTGGTTACAACAGCAAGATAATTTCTTAAAATCTAATTTCATGCTGCCCAATTCACACATAAACCAGGCAAAGCAACTAAAATTTCAAGTGTTTAGATCCTGAATGCAGCATGGCTCCAGCAATTTTTAAAGCAAATTTAATTTAGCTCTTCTAAGGCAACAGAAAACAGGGTTGAGATTGGAGTCAGATAACTGATGCTAGCTGATAAATGAAAATACTAAAAAGAGACGGTGATTAGAAGGGAGCGAAGAAGGGAGTGAACAATAAAACAGGGAAATTATAAACATGCCCAAAACTACAAAATAAGAATAACAAACACATAAGGGAACAAAGAGGGAGGGGGAGATGGTAGGAGGTAAATTAGCAGGGCAGCGCACAGGCAGGCTAGAACACAATTGTAAACTTGAGGGTGTTAGAAATGTGAAAGAGAACGCAATTTTACAGCATTTGTCATCGTGGCTATAATTACAATCAGGGTCATTCCTGTAGGGTGCCATGAAAAAAGCACTAACAAACAGAAAACACCAACAGGAGCAAAACCACAGTCAACACTGAAGAAATGCAAAAATGTGCCTGTGTAAATGAAGAAGGCATTACACAGAGAAAGTAAAACATAACTGCCTGCTAAAATATCACGCTGCTTAATTATAGGAAGAAAAGACAGGAAGACATAAAGAGAGCAACACTTACATTAGGGAAAGTCATATTAATGAGGTTGAATCGACTCTGAAAACGCGGCGTGATGTGAGTCCTCCCACCACCAGGGGGCCCCATTGATGCTAGCAAGAACATGTCCTGAAACACAACAGAAAAAGTGTAGTGTCCTCTGCATATAAAACAGAAAACATTTCACATTGTCACACAGTTTAAACCAAGGCCCTTAGAAAGCAGCAAAACTATCTCTCCAATTATAACACGCCTCACTCATGCCTTCATTAAAACTCAGTTTCTCACCTTGACAACCTTTAGGGTCTGTTTCTTGCGATCATACCAGAAGCCATAGTCAATCCATAGGCGCAGAAGCTCCAGGGGTGGCTGGGAGCCAAAGAGGTCATGAGCCGGCATGTTGAGGTCATCTAGGAAACATAGCAGGTGTTTCCCACCTGCTGGCACATACACGCCTTTGGTTCTCTTTTCTATGCGACTCTCTATAATGTCCTGGATGTTGTTAGAGGTGGTCTGGACAGCAAACGAAAGATGAAACGACGTGAATAATCATAAATCTTTAAAATATTTCTTCAAAGCATCTACCAGCTTATAACTGTAACCAGAACAAGTAGGCACTAATTAGGCCTAATTAAAGCACAGAGATAAACATCAGCACACACATGGCATACACAGCTAAACACAGACTATACAATGAACTGACCTGTGAAGACATGTTGATGGTAAGGGTTTTCCATTTGTTATCTAAGCCCTGCAGAATACTCTGAGCCACTGAAGTTTTACCAGTGCCCACTGGCCCAGTGAGCAGCACAGGGTAGTGTTTCAACACCAGAGCCTTAACCAGTAAGTTATAGCGAACGGTGTCCACAGTTGGAACCATAATCTTATAGAATGGAGCTCTGAGGGAAAAGACAGGGAGATACATAAATATGTCATAGATCCAGGTCACATAATAACATCTGATTACTTACGAAGCATTGTAGCGCCAGCCTTTTGGCAATTTATCTTCAAATGAAGCCCAGCATTTGTTCTTTGGGTCCACGTAGTACTCATAAACTGTGTCCTGCAAGAATTCATATACCTTAACACTTGACACAGGCTTGCAGGCGTGCAACCATCTACTCAACAAATTCATAGAATTGAAAGGTTTGAGTGATAATTGGGGAAAAAACAGGTTACTGTGTTGGTCTACTTGTTAAAATTTTGTAAAAAAAATAGTTTATTTACAATTACAAAATAAGTACACTTGACACTGGTTAATTCCCTACCTTTATTGGGGAATGTAATGAGGTTATAGAATAGAAGTTAACTCATTTCATATGCCATTAGTGTGTAAACAAAAATGTTCTCTGGAAGACCTTGGCAGGGAATGTTCCCTCCATCTCCCGTAGGAAGTTGTCCATCCTCTTGCGTCCATCCTCGTCGACAGAGGCACATATGGACCAGATAAGGCTGAAGATGAACCACAGTTCCACCATCCTACCCAGGCTATCTGTGTCTGAAGGATTCACCTGAAGATAGAGCAAAGGAAAAATGCATTTAGTTACACCTATTAGAGATCGACAATTCATCACTGTTGTGGTGCAATTACCCATGGATGGGATTACAATCTACATTTGCACTCTGCTTATTATACCCCACTGCTCGATGTAGCCAGGGAGTCATAGAGGCGGCAGAGAGAGGTGACGCCATTAAGTTCGGCGATGGGGATCAGCTCCTTGCAGTTGCTCTTCTTATAGTTGATCGTGCTCTCTATGTACTTCTCGAACAAGGGCTTCAAATGGTTCACTTCAGCCTGTGAAGTGACATAGAGTGACACATGGAAGTAAAGAGAACGGTGCCAGAAAAAAGAAAACATTACTAATCATACTCGTTAACTATACATACTCTTAACTGAAATGCATGTCCTAATGAGAGTTATTATGAGTGACAGTATTGTACTTTGTGTCGCTTGTTCAGCCAGGACTGCACAAAGGGTTTCCATCCCAGATCAGTATAATCATTGTAGACCATTCCACAGCGGGACACCGTAGCTGGAGAAGCCACTGCTAGATTCTCCACCTCAAATAGAAGAGACACCTGCAACAAATGAATTGTAGTTTTTATACATATTCACTAAAGCTGCATAAATACAGGAAGCAACTGGCAGCAATGTGGCAACCAGTAATTAGTCCATAGTAATTGAATGAGATCTGCGACTCAGCAGGTTAAATAACTGCTGGCAACAGGAAGAAAACATGACCTGAGATAAACTTTTCCCAACTTCAACCGACTAAATTGACTACCACTGAGAGTGACAATCGCTGTTTGACATATAACCCAGCAGTGAACACACCTAGGGTCACCTAGGCAACCGAAGCTTGAAATGTTTGCAAGCAGCCAGCTGTCAGCTTCAAAGCTATGTGGACAAGTGAATCTCTTCCAGCGTGTGCACAGCTTTATTGTCAGCATGTGTGATTCAGCTCCCTCCCTCAGTTAATCAAATAAAGCACAGACGATTCTGGGTGATGATAAGCTGAAATTTTCTTCCATTTCATATGTGAGCCGGATAACAAGGATTAAGCCACTTGAATGCTGCTTATTTGTCTTATAAAACTAATCTTATCATGTGTTTGAGCTTTTGTTTTTCTGGATTTACTGAACAGAATCTAAAACAGTCTGGCTGAACAAAACTATTTTAGCCGCTGCATTTTTGCTGCTTTCCTTGCAGAAACTGATTCAAAACTTGGCCTTCTCACCAGCACACTGGAGCACTTGAAGAGGACGGCGCGACCATAAATGATATTAGAAAAAGTCAAAGGTCAAATAATGAAAAGTGCTGTTTCATGATCTGTTCTCACCTGCTCAGGCATAGAGATTCTCTCTCCGTTGATGAGCGTGAGCACTTTGTTGTCATCCATTACTGAGTTCATACTCTCAATCCAAAGTGTGTCAACTGGCCCGTCAAACACAATCCACTTCTCATCTGGTTTCTCATCTTAAGTGAGGAAAGAAGATATTGTGACAGAGACGTGTGTAATAGCAACATTCACACTCACAACAAGAAGACAGTAAGAAGTCGATGTATTGTTTAATAGTTCATAAAAATAGAAGCACTGCCTTTCAATCTTTAGATCTCTCCTTTGTAAACTGGCTTCACACTTACACTGATGGCAAGAAACTCTAAAATCAATACTATGTAATATACATTTTGAAACCATTGTGTCATGGTCCCTGTGCCTCACCAGCGGATCCCGTCTTAGGCAACATGTGTTTTTGTTGTTTTTGCTCTCTCTCTCCCTTGCCGCGGCGGTGCTCATTATGGGCTCCCGCCCCTGGCCCACGCATCTGCCATCTCCACACCTGCTGCCTATCTGCGTAATTGCGAGTCCTACTTAAGATGGCAGCACTGTGCTACTCGTCGCTGGATCGTCGAGCTATCAGCATCAGTCGCTCAGTAGTTTGAGAATCAGAATCTGTGAGTTCTTTCTGTCTGTTCGCCTCTAACTAAAGTTTCATATCTTTCCCAGACCTTTCCCTGCCTGCCTGTCATCCCATGGACGAGTGTGTGGGTTTGTGTAACCCAGTTGTGGAGAGAGGAGAGTGATTCTTTGGAGCGCGTCTGATCCCCTTCCTTTCCCTCACGTACCCCGGAGCCCTGGACCCCCCTTCCAGCACGTTGTATATAGAATCACCTGGTATTGTCTGTATCAACAAACTGTCTTCTCTACAAGGATTTCTGGTCTGCGCCTGAGCCCGTTAGCTAAACGTGACACATTGTCATGAACAAGATCGATTAATTATTTCTCTAACAGCTCCAAAAAAAGGAATCATTCTTCTTTAGTGCTGGATCTCATTTTAAATTTTGACTATTGTAACAAGTGAAGCCAATAAATGTTTGTAAATGAGCTCACCCAATGTAAGATTGTAAGAGCTGTAAGATGCTGTAGCTTCTCAGTACTCAGTGAAGCTCCAAAGTGGCAGTATGCACACGTGGAACAAAGAACTTATTTTGTTTTCATCATGACTTAAAAAAAAACTGAGCATATAAAAAACTTCCCTGTGACATTCAATTTCAGTCAGTTTAGAAGGTAGAGCAGGCTATGGGGAAGAATCATCCATACAGTGTGTTTTTCTGGGGTTCGCACCTGCGCACGCTGATCTCATGAGGGATGACAGCACTCCATCAGTCCACTCGTTAGTAGAGAGATCATTCTCGCCATACAGCTCTCCTAAACTGAGGGCTTTGGGATTCAGAGGATAGTCCTGCCAAATGAGACATGAACGGTAAAAATGGAGTCATCTGCTCTGTTTTAAAATCATGGAGAGTAGCTTGTAAAGAAATGCAAGGCTTTAGTTAGATGAATTTGGCCAAACCAATGTTCATCAGTTGCATAAATACATTTTTGTTTTTACATTTTTACTATTGGATTTTCACTCTGTGTACAGACACCAACAGAAAAAGGCTCATAAGTCAGAAGGTTTGTGAAGAGTAGCCAATCTCTAATCATTCAGTGCTTGGATATATTGGATTTGACATGGTTATTGTCTGATATATGACAATATGAAAACTTTTTTTTACAGAACAGAAAAGAAAAAAAGTCTGAGCTCATTTTAAAATTGTTCTTTCTTCAGCAGATCAAAGTCCTGCTACATTGTTTGCAGAACATGTAGCAGAGTTTGCCAGATGAGGATCTCATGTATCATTTATAGGCTGTAAAAAACCCTAGATAAGTGAATGTAGTTAAATACAGATCAGTCATAAGATGAAATACACACTGATGTAAATGAGGCGACAGCGTTCTAATTTTGTTTATGTTTTGCTCTTTACTCTTGACTTTTTTTGTTGGTAACTTAATGGAACATTTGAATCTGGGAAATATTGAACCATTTAGATATTAATATGACACTTTGTCAGCTCTCGAGCATAACAAAAGTTTTAGTAAGAATTGGATTTCAGCCACATTATGATAAATATTAAAAAAGTGCCGGTGGTGGTGGAAAGTGAGTCTCCATGATCTGAGGTGTGGTTGTTCTCTATTACAGAGGGAGTTCATACTGTGAGTTTTCCTCTCAGTGATGGGCTTGGAGGAGCAAAAGGTCACACACTTAGAGACGTATGTGACTTCCAATTACTTCACTGAGAAGAGCTCTGCTGAAATGATGCTTCAGTGTCTAATGTGGAAGAAGTGGGAGGGTTCAGTCTGTCTGGGACAAAAACCTACAATGGACACAAGCTTTGACCTCATTTAATCAAACTGAAGCAAGCAGCCAGTTTCAGTCCCTTTAATTCATGTTTGCCTGTTTAGATCTAATCACTGCGATGCTTACTGCCTGTTCTGTAACTGCATGAAAAAAGAAAAAAAGAATCCTGTGACAGTAGTTGAAGAATTTTACCATTAAGAATACAAACTTCAAAGTCCGGCAACAAAACATTCTTTCTGATTAAAAAAGCAAGCAGTATTACAATTTAAAAAAAAGAAAAAAGAAATGCTTTCTTGTCTATCCTAACTAACCTGGACCTGCTGAAAGCCTGGCTCTCCTTTTTGATGCAGAGCAGTCATGGCATTCTGTAGGGTCCTCCAGGTAACACTCTTAGCACTGCCTGTCTTGCCCACCAGCATGGAGGAGTGTCGAGAGTTTTTGGTCTCATAAAGTTGGATGACTTTGGTCACGGTAAAGGGTGTCACCTGCAAACCACTCCGATTAAGCTCCTCCTCCACAGCTTCCTTCAACTGTGAAAATAAAGAGACCAAAGATAGACAAGGAGTCAGTGATCAGTGATGCACTAAGTGAGACTGCACATATCAGAAAAAAGTGATACATTATGAAAGATCATAGGGTCACATTTTTTAAACTTATTTCTGACATCTTATTGCACAAGAACACTGACCAAAAGAGATATTATATTATTTGTTTGGCTTTGTGCACACAGGGACACAAAGACATTCCTGCAATGTTTCCATTTTTTACCAGTTGTATATCAAATCCGTGCTTATCTTGACTGCTGATTTAGATTAACTTACTTTGCCATAGTCTATTACAGGTGTTTCTACGGCAGGGAACAAGTCTTGAATGATTCCACTGAACAATGGCAGGTCAGCAGAGGTCAGCTTAGCAATGTTCATATCCTTCATAGCCATCAGCAGCACCTAAGAATACAGATACA
The DNA here is from genome assembly GCF_057382275.1 of Copadichromis virginalis. Taxonomy (NCBI): domain Eukaryota; kingdom Metazoa; phylum Chordata; class Actinopteri; order Cichliformes; family Cichlidae; genus Copadichromis; species Copadichromis virginalis. The sequence goes on from NC_140620.1 coordinate 51,257,934, forward strand.
GGAAGAGACTTACTCGTGATTTCCCAATGGTCAGCTTATTTTTTAGATCTTTATTCACTGCTGCTGGCTCTGTTTTTACTGATCTGAGATCAGTTATGAACTGCACTTTGTGTAGAAACACAGTTAGCATTAGCAAGTAAGTTAGCACTCTCAATTGTGGTTGTGACAGACGAGTTTTCTCTTTGTAAACATCTCGTGTGCTGTAAGAAACTTTTAATAACTCGTTTAGCACATTAAGAATGAAACCTTTAATGATGGAGAGGGGGACTTCTGCCATTTATGCCGTGGATAAATGGACACGATGAGGTTCACCAACACTCAGATTAACATATCTGAAAAATCACTTAGTTGACCAAATGGATAAAGTTTAAATAGGTGTTTTGCTAATATACCACCTTCAGTTTTTATTAATATTTCATCATCCTGTAGATACATACAGTTAACTATGCCATATGATATGATGCTCAAGGCTTTTAATTCAGCTGTGACTGTTTTTTAATGATGCACTACTGCAGAGTAAACAGAATATCAAGTGTTTAAAACAAGCTCAACCTTAAACATCTGCACCAGTAATACTGATCAATAACAACACTTATGGGGAACGTTTTTCTCAAGAATAAATATTTTTATTTTTGACACTTTATGTAGAATTTTACGGGGTCTTTGTTCGCCTTCCTTTAAAACTCACTGCACGCCACTGATTTCCAGTCACAGCAAACACATACACAGCGTTCCAAACTATTATGCAAATTGTGTTTAAGTGTCATAAAGATTAAATAAGTTGTTTTTCAATTAAGCCCATGGATGGAATTGTGTCAGGACTCTTTGTATCACTGAAAACAATCTCGGGCACCTATGATCATTAGTTTGCCAGGTGAGCCTGATTAAAGGAAAAACTACTAAAGAAGGATGTTCCACATTATTAAGCAGACCACTATTTTCAAGCAATATAGGAAGGAAAATGATCTCCCTGCTGCTGAAAAGTGTGAAATAGTTGAATGGCTTGGACACGTAATGAAAACCTTGGATATTTCATGAAAATTTAAGCATGATCGCCATAATGTTACGAGATTTGTGGCTGAGTCAGAGCACACATGGGTTTGTGCGGATAAAGGCACAATGATGAAGGTTTCTGCCAGACAAATACATCAGATTAAGAGAGCAGCTGCTAAAAGACCATTACAAAGCAGCAAACACATATTTGAAGCTGCTGGTGCCTCTGGAGCCCTGCGAACATCAAGGTGTAGGATCCTCCAGAGACTTGCTGTTGTGCATAAACCTTCTATTCGGCCACCCCTAACCAGTGCTCACAAGCAGAAACGGCTGCAGTGGGCCCAGAACTACATGACGACTAATTTTCAAACAGTCTTGTTCACTGATGAGTGCCGTGCAGCCCTGGATGGTCCAGACGGATGGAGTGGTGGATGGTTGGTGGACGGCCACCATGTCCCAACAAAGCTGCGTCGTCAGCAAGGAGGTGGTGGAGTCATGTTTTGAGCCTGAATCACGGGGAGAGAGCTGGTCGGCCCCTTTAGGCTCCCTGAAGGTGTGAAAATGACCTCTGCAAAGTATGTGGAGTTTCTGACTGACCACATTCTTTCATGGTAGAAAGAGAAGAACCGTGCCTTCTGCAACACAACCGTCTTCATGCAAGATAATGCACCATCTCATGCTACAAGGAACACGTCTGCATCATTGGCTGCTATCCGTGTAAAAGGAGAGGAACTCATGGTGTGGTCCCCATTCTTCCCTGACTTCAATCCTATTGCGAACCTTTGGAGCATCCTCAAGCAAAAAAAAATGAGGGTGGGAGGCAGTTCACATCCAAACAGCAGCTCTGGGAGGATATTCTGACATCCTGCAAAGATATTCAAGTAGAAACTTTCCAAAAACTTACAAGTTCCATGGATGCAAGAATTGTAAAACTGCTATCAAAAACAGGTCCTATGTTAATATGTAACTTGACCTGTTAAGATGTTTTTGATTGAAACAGCTTTTGATTTCAATGAAATTGATCTACTAATGCTGCAAATTCTACAAATGACCATTTTCAATTCTCTATATCCTATAAAATCTTTTGAAACTCTGTGTGCGTAATAATTTGGAATAGTGCATTTTAAGTGTTTTATTTCTGAAAAACATACTGATTTCATTGGGAGTTTTGTTCACTAACGTTTGAATTATACTCTATTGGTCGATGACTCGAAAATTATGCCGACTGTCATTTGAATCGACTGTTTAGGAAAAACAGAGAAAAATATCATTTGCATAATAATTTGGAACGCGGTGTATAGTTATGCGCTCATATGAACACAGAAAACAAGCCTTTTCAGTGTTTTTGGAAAAACTTGACACATTTTTAAACTAAAAACAAGCAGTGTAAATAAATCAAATATTTGTTTTTCTTTATCTCTTATTTTGTGAACAATATAATTTAGTTTCTGTAGTGTGTATGGCTGTAGATGCCTAAGAGTTCCTAAAAGATAAAAGTTCCAATATTTATATTTCTATTATTTTCAACTTCCTTTAAACCACGTGTGTGTGTGTGTGTGTGTGTGTGTGTGTGTGTGTGTGTGTGTGTGTGTGTGTGTGTGTGAGAGAGAGAGAGAGAGAGAGAGAGAGAGAGAGAGAGAGAGAGAGAGAGACAGCGAGAGAGATACATACTTCTTCATCAGGAACATTTGGGCAAGAGCGCCGCTTCTTTCCAGCAAAGCGAAGCAGAGAGGTGAGAGCACGAAGGCCAAAATCATAGTGGTCCTGTTTGGACAGCTGCTGCACTGCCAGAGAGTACAGAGTGAACACTTTCTTAGCAAGGACCTACAAGGACAACATCAGAGGGAAATTAAAATTAGCATAAAGACACACAGAAAAAAGGAGGAAAAGGGAAGAAGGGTACACAGGATTAAAATTACAGTGTGACAGAAATGAGACAATCCACAAAATGCAGATCGTGTATTTAACCACACCAGCAGCTTCTTCTGTGGGACAACACATTAATGGGTATGTAATCTTCACGCTGCAAGAAAACAAGGTTAATAAAATAAAATGTCCATTTAAAACGTTCCAAAGCTGTAGCTGTGGAAACCCTTTTTGTGTCTGTGTGTACTGTACTGGATGTGCGTATTCACAGCTCATGCACAATTACCACTTTCATTTACTTAAGCTTCACTAATGCTTCATTTGCATACTTATTATTACTTGTATTATATGAAAATATTTTTGATAACAGGAACCAAGACCTGCCCAAGTTGGTATCCTTTATGTATGTATGACTCTCCAGCTTGCACAAACACAGAACAACAACATGCACTTCTAAATTTAGCAGCACTGAGAAGCTGTGCTGTTTCATTACAAGTGTGTTTTTGTTGCCCTTGTTTCTTGGTCGATATCCTTAATTGTCTAGACCTTTGGTTAGTTGCAGCTCCCAACAGGATTCAGCGCTGAAAAAGAAAAATTTAACCTAGAAAGCGCGAAGAGTGTGTGTGCGTGTGTGTGTACGAGGCAACATTACAATATGTTTAAACACATCCCTGACTATGGAGTGCAAGAGCCTGCGTATTAACCCTCAAACAGACACCTGGAGTCAATGCCCCTCCACTCTCTCCAATGCTCACACAAGGTCAGAGAGCGCTCACCTTTTACCAGAGGGAGATCACATGTGTTCAGCAAAGTCACAGCAAAGAAGGCTTCACTTTAGGTAGATGCAAATAAAAAAACACTAATACACTAACAGGTACCACTAAAATGTGAGGCATCATTTTGGAGCTACGTGGGTTTTTAACCCCCCCCACCTCCTCCACATGCCGTATCTTTGAATAACTGAGTGGCTGTGTAGAATGTGATGAACTTGATAAGGTAAGGCAACACTAGTAATAAAGATCTTTATCTCTTCTGCTGATTGGTTCAGCTCTTCGTTTAAGCTGTGATAGTTTAACACGATACAGAAATTATTGTTTGCATTCAGAACTGTGTAAAGGGTAAAACCACCGCACAGATAGCATTTCTTAGGCTGACACCTGAGGTATGAAGATAAAACCTGCAGAGAAGTTAGACTAAGAGGCTTAAGTGAGGTTTGTCAACAAAAAAAGCAAGAAAAAAAAATCCAATCTGGTGTATCATCAGGACTCTTACAGCATTTTAGTTTTGTGTATACAATAAGAAATTAAAGAATAAGGCAAAAATGAAACATGATAATTACACTTGTTTATATGTTACTGTAGATCAGACCTGGCACTGTACAGCCTGTGGTCCACATCCAGTCTCTTAGATGTCCCTGACAGACACATGTGAGGTCAATGTAAAATTAGTATTCAAACATAAAGAAGTATATATCATGCAGTTTATTCCTTTTCACCTGCTTTAGTTTACAGATTGCTCTGTTACTCATCGTTATATATGGGATATTTGAAGAGTTTAAGATAATGGAGGAGCTGGCACCCAAGCACTCAATGAAAGCACTATAGCTGCTTTCATTGCTAATATCATAGCAGATGAAGTAATTACACTCTAACCAACATAACAGTAGCATTTTGTATAAAGTTAATTGTCTTTTTTAATGTTTTTTTTTTTTTAGGAACAGTGAAGACTAACAGGAAAGTGAGAGAGGGGAAGACCTGGTGCCACGGGTCGGACTCAAAGCTGCTCTCAGCTGTGCGGCATGTGATCGCCTGCTCATCCCACAGAGCTAAACCAGCGCCCGAGTTAACAGTTTTTTAGATTTTTAAAAACATCCACATGTGTTTTATGGAGTTTTGATTAAATTGTGATAAAACGTTGGCGTTTTTACTGTGCATTTAACATTTCCAAACGTAACATATTCTCTTATCAGTAGCACTTTATAAAGACATGAAATTAATAATGAGCAGAACTGAGTTCAGCTTATTAGTGTAGGTCTCCACAACAGTTCCAGTTTCTCATGTGGCCCCCTGGGAAAATTAAATCAGAGTAAATTTAAGGCATACTAGTAACAATAATTCAAAATAGTGCCATTTTTCACTGGAACTGCTTTCTGGTACAGAAAAAACATAGTCCCTATGGCATCTTAGCAGCATGATGGTACAATCGTTGCAAGAAGGTCTTGGGTTCAAATCCACTTCACAGCTCTGGCCTTTCTGTGTGGAGTTTGTATGGGTTCTTTCTAGCTACTGTGGCTCTCTCCCACAGTCTGAAAACACACATGATTAATTAACTGGTTATTTCAAATTGGCCATAAGTGTGAATGTTTCTCTGTGTTAAGGTATACTGCCAACCTGTGTTGTATGTAGGTGTACTGCCTTTTCATCCTATGATAGCTATGATAGGTTCCAGCCCCCCTGCAATCCTGAAGTAGATACATAGATAGATGAAAACTACCTGCAATATTGTCTTTGACCTACTTTGTTCTTGCACCTCATAAATCTCAGTTTATCCCAACAGTTACATACTGTAATGTAATCTCTTCATGCTCCATGATAAACTCCAACTCTTTTAAGCAGTAACCAAGACTACGACATTACCATTCAAACACTTGCTTGCAGCATCATTCCTGCAGAATATATTACAGTTTTGTTGCACTAAAACCAAAGCAACATATTTGTGTTAGACCAGTAGAGCAACAAATCGAATGCTTTTAGCAAAGAGCGCACTTCAATCTTAAATGCTAATATTGCTTGCCGTTATTTTGCTTGCAGCATTAATGCCTTCTGTTACCTTCCCAGAACAGTGCTGGGATACAGTTTCCATACAGTGTTAGTACCTTGCAGTCGTTGAAGCCCTCACCAAAGAGCAGGATCTCAGCAATTAGAGTAGAGTCAGGCACCACCATTGATATAGGTCTGAACATGGACTTCAGGTTGTCAGGAAGCTCAGTACGACCAGCATAACCTCAGGAAAAGAAAAGAAAGCGAGAAAATAGATTAGATTTGGATAAAACAGATCTTCATGTACAGGTCCCCTCTTCTGTCAACTCTTGCTCTATAGGTTAATGTTCTTCTCTTGGCTCTTGACGGAGGCGGTCAAACTTTCTCCCTCTCCCTCATCTTTCCTGTTTGGCTTCTCATGTCTTTTGTATAGTCTCGCTTATTCTCTAACACTAAGAGAGTCTCCCAGATTTGTTCTCTAAAAACCTAAAGAAGAATTATGGATTTGATCAACTGGTCCCTTAATGAAACTGACAACTCCTGGGCCTGGGAGAGCCTGATTGTCCTGAGGAGAGGTTTGCTGCTGGATACTCGGTGGTCGGTTGCGTCGCGTGTCTGGGGACACTCTCAATGGAGGACATTGAACGACTTCTACCAATTCGGAACCACGATAACAGAGTTCTGGCTGATTGGAGCTGGCTCGGACCTGGCTTATCGAAGAACAAGAAGCGGCTACAGCTGTTCAAAATCCCACAAGGCTGGCCGACATGATAGACGATGGGCAGGGCTGTGAGTGCTCAGACTGTGTTTTTTGAACACAGTATGGATAAGATCTTGGAGAAGCTCATGGCTCTGCTATATGGATAACATCTTGGAGCGGAACAACGGGAATTGAGAGACCTGGTGACCAGTGACGGACATTAGACCAACTGTAAAATTGGATGCAGTTTGTTCGCACTAACCAAAACAGCTACCATCTTCATCTCATGCGGCCCCCCTGGCATCAGCTGGATGCTCAAGGCAAAAGCTGACGGGAATAACAATTCTCCTTTAGCTAACAAGACTGTGTTGTGACTTTCTCCCTCCTCATTCAAGGCCACCCGCGTCGACCGAAGACTGTTGACTTTTGCCTAACCGGGTGAAGGGACACTTTCTCTCGGCTGAACACGGAACACACACTCACACATATGCATGTACACTGACACAGACCTACACTCACCCTCCAAACACCTTCGAAGCTTATGTCTTCTACGTTGTGAGATGTGCTGATTCATGTGCTGAGGTGTTTTTTTTCTGTTCTTAAACTGATCTCCCTGTTGGAGCTCAGTCTGGGGGGAGTTCTTTTTTCTCCTCGTCTTTCCTCATGTTGTGCATTTTCCATTGTTACACCTCTCTGACCTGTCTTCCCCATGTGATGTTGTAATGTATGTATGGTCGGAAGGGTAAGATGGCGCTGGCGAAGGTTGGCAGCCTTAACCCAACAAATTTCCAACGCGTGGGACTAATAAAGGTTATCTTATCTTATCTTATATACATATGGTGACAATTGCACAATTTTGTTGACCTACCGGGATTCATGGTGATAAAGATGCCACATGACGAGACCAGACGGATGTGTTGTCCCTCAAAATAGAACTTGGACTGCAGAGCTGTGAGAGCAGACAGGATGGACAGGATCTGCTGGGCCACCACCGACAGCACTTCAATGTTGATACGGTTGAACTCATCAAAGCATCCCCATGCTCCTGTCTATTTGAGGTGGACATAATGAAATACACACAAATTTGAAATCAGATTATGTAGATTATGTTTTTTCCTTAGCTGACATGCAAAACCTTTGGCCTGCCTAAGGGTCAGTACCACAAAAAGAAAACGCTATTCAGAATTTACTGAAGCCAAAAAGGTTTCAGCTAGATATTTTTCATACAGTCATGTACTACATACAGCATCACAGCTGGTAATTACTCAAGGCATGAAAAGCATTAATGTACCAATTTTTACAGTTATTGTGGTCACCTGATATCATCATCTCTACTACTTCCTACCTGAGCCAGGCCAGAGTACATGCGTCCCATGGACTTGTAGTCCAGTCCTTCAGAGCAGTTGACTACGATGACATACATGCCTAGAGCTTTTCCTAAGTCCTTTACTGTCTCTGTCTTTCCAGTACCAGCTGGGCCTTTAGGAGAGCCTCCACGGTGGAGATGAAGTGCTGTGGTCAGAGTCATGTAACACCTGAAGTAAAACACTGACATTTACTTTACAGACAAATAAAAATGTGGTAATACAAGTATTAAACACATACTGGAACTATTGTGCAACATAGTAGTAATATTTTTGTAACACACACAAGATAAAAAAAAAAAAAGCTTTCAAAAAAAGTCACTCAGAAGTCAAAATTTCAAGAAATTTGGTCAGTGAGTCAAAATTTGAGCTACATAAAGTTGAAATTGTGAGATAATAATTCAAAATCTCAGGTTACGTCTGCCAGGCCATTTTTTTTCCAGTGGCAAAAACAAGCTTCCATACGAAATAGAATCATGGTGTTTCTTACTTAATATGTACACTATATTGTCAAAATTATTCACTAACCCATCCAAATCATTGAATTCATGTGTTCCAATCACTTTAATGGCCACAGGTGTATAAAATCAAGTAACTAGGCATACAGACGGTTTCTATAAAGATTGGTGAAAGAGTGGAGTGCAGCCAATTCAGTCACTAAGTTGCAGTGAAAGAAACTCTTAATGCTTCAGCACCAACATTTTGGACAAGTTCATGCTCGAAATTTGTGGGAACAGTTTGGGGACGGCCCCTTCCTGGTCAGCCATGACTGCACACCAGTGCATAAAGCAAAGTCCATAAAGACACGGCTGAGTGAGTGTGGTGTGGAAGAACCTGACTGGCCTGCACAGAGTCCTGACCTCAACCTGACAGAAAACCTTTGGAATTAATTAGAGCAAAAGCTGTGAGCCAGGCCTACTCGTCCAACATCAGTGTTTGACCTCACAATGCGCTTCTAGAAGAATTGTCAGAAATTATCAAAAAAGCTGAAACTGTTACAGCTGTGAAGGGTGGCTGACGTCATATTAAACTCTGTGGATTAAGAATGGGATGTGTATATGTGACGGTAAATGAGGGATCACTTTTGGCAGCATAGTATATCTATAAGGTTATCCAATATGCCATTATGACATAAACACATACAGACACATGTTTGAAACAACACCAGTTAAGCTGGTGTAGCTATATATTTTGTACAGACAAAGATTTATTATAGGAAGAGCTAAAAATACGTAACTATTATAGAAGTATATTATGGGTTACTGGGATTCTGATAACTTTTGCTTTGTAGTAATCATCAGTCTTAGTAGTCAAACTACAGCCATCTTTAAGCGAAATTTAATTTTTGTCTTGATAACCTGTAAAATTTTGTGACTGTCTTGTATAATCTGTACTTAAGGACTTGTAAGGACATATGACCGAAATGCACCACATAGCTGTGCTGTGGTTTTGTCTACATTTACATGCAAAAATAGCACTCAGAGACCATCTTGACAGACAGAATGTCTTCCGTTTTATTTTTCACACAAAGTCTAGTGACTATCCAAGAACTCGTTTATGTGCATCCCTCTGTCAGCCAATGAAAAGAACAGATGGAAAGATGTGTACCTGTAGTGGGAGAACACAACCTCGGCATATCATAGATCTGATCATTGAATGTAGAAAAAAGAAAACTTTTACACAGCCACTGTACCTGATGCTCAGCAAGGGTCAGGGAACTGTGCTGCGAGCACTAGTTATCATTTTCAAGGCATCCAAGTTGAATTGCTATCTACCATATTTTTTACAAATATTAGCCAAATAAAAAATGGAAAATGTAATGCTAAACAAAAAACAAATATTTGAAGAAGTGAAAATTTGACTCCAGCACACTTTTTGACAAACACTTTAGTGCCAGTGCGTGCTACAGTAGGTTTTTTTCTAGGACCAAAAAGATGCCCAAGGTGAAAATCATTACACTCTGGATGTCTGTGTGTGCATTAACTGAGTAATATGAGGTCACCTGTCGGTAAGCGGAGTAATGACGAGCCGTCCCGAGTTGCCCAGGTACTCATATCCATAGTTGAACTCTGTGTTGGTCTGTCGGATTATACAATTCATTGCATTCCCCTGGGGTAAAAACAAAACAAAACAAAACTGAAACTAAAAGAGTTTAAATATTTTGTACTAAATTACTAAGCTTACATTAATCTAATGAAAGTGATTAGCTAGTACTTTCATTTGTCTATTCGATATGAGAAGCTGTATATACCAACATAGCACAGCAGGCTAGCTCAGACTAAGTACTGTTTTTTAACTTTTAACAAACAAGATGCTAATTTAATCCCATCTTTACTAAATGTTACTTATACCACCTGCATAAATGTTCCTTTAACCACCACAATCCACTGATAAAAGCAATTTATCAACTCACCTGTTCTATCAGTGTCTTGCGGTCAGCTTACCTGGTCTTTTTCCCAGTAAAGCCGCAGCTGAGAGACCCACTCAAAGGCACTGACATCGTAGCAACCTGCCTTGGCCAGCTTATCAATAACATCCCGAGCATGAACCTCTACTGTCACCAGAGCTACGATCTTCAAACGCAGGACTTTGGGCAAGTTACCACGAATGATCCCTGAATAGCACTGAAGCATGGAGACCTGAGAAAGACAGTTGTGCCAAAAATTTGACAAATTTATTTGATGCGTGGTCATTTTTTATTGTCAACATGACAGCTATGCACTATAACCGCACATGTTTAAATACCCACATGTTTTTGTGGATATAAAATAGTGTGACACCAACAAAAAAGAATATGGTATTTACACACTTTCAGAAGTTTAGTGAAGTGGCAAAAAGTCAGTCAAACCTGTTTCTTCTTCATGGACTTCAGGGGGGCTTTGTCAGCTCTCTCTTTGCAGTTAATGAGAGCTCTTGTGACATCAGCAGTCCACTGGATCTGACTAGCTGTGATTATCATCTAAAACAGGAAGAAATAATCCTTGTTTTAATCTTACTTTAATATTAAAATTGGTTGCAAATGTAATGACTTATTAACTTTATAAACTAAAAGGCCAATGCCATAAATTTGATACAAATAATATATAAGAAGAGTAAAGTAGCTTATTACTTAACCAAATACACAAGATGAGTAAATCTCTTTTAAACTGGAAAGAAATAAGTTTTATTTAAGCCACTGGGATTTCTACATTATCAACAGGATGTGCAGGAGCAGTAACTGCATCAGTGCCAGTGAATGAGAAAATCAGATAAGAGAAGAAGAAAAGGCAGGGCAGGAAAGCCAAAACCAGACATACCTGTCCTGGCCAAGCTCGGACCCATTTGTCTCTTGGTCCTGATATCCTCTTCAAGTCTACAAGGCAGTCCTTCAGGGACTCCTTTAGTGTAAGGCGCATGCTATGCTCCAGCTCGCACAGCCACTCCTGCATGCACACATGCAAATAAACTGGTGCTCACATTCAGTATCATGATCTTCTCCACTGCATTTATCACCACAACACCCCTGTCATATTATAATTTGGATCATTGTTAGTGCTGTACCTCCACAGGTTTGTTCAGTTCCACTTTTTCATATAAAGAAACAAACTCCCCATCAGCAGAGAACATCCCAGCAGCTAGTGTTTTAAGCTTTGTCTAGAAAACACACATTTTGAAGGAAATCCAGTTATTTAGGACAAAGCAGAGTGTTTCCAGTACACAGTAAATGTGTAGCACTGATCACAGAGTATGATTGTCCCTGCCTTTTCAGTGGACAGGCTCTTAATGTTGTCAAAACACTTCTTCAGGTGAGGCTGCATGGCTTGTGGATTCTGTGATTGTCCCAAGATCTCCAGAACGTCATCATTGGACAGGAAATAGAACCTCGGGAAGATCTGCCTTTTGGTCTCCAGGTATGTGTCCAAGGCTTTAAGGATTTCCTCCAGCTCAAAACCCATCTGTGACAGCTTCTCTGGCAAACCTGCAAGGCACAGCGTAGATCATAGACTTAAAACACATTTTTATTTTACAAATTAGATGACTTGGAATTCTTTTTGCTCAATCCAAATCCTTGTTTAGCTAACCTCTTCTATACTGATATTTTAGATGTTACATATTATGTTAAATATTTAAAAGTTAAGGACTTTTTTTAAAAGTTTCAAACTTACATTTGGGCTCTGAACTCATGAAATATTCTTACAGAGTTGTTAAGGGATTTTTAGGGCCTGAAGACACTGTGTGCTACAGTTTTAATAAGAGCACATTCTTTAAAGTAACATGTCATACCAGGCTTGTGTGTTCCCTGCAAGGCATTTTTATCCTTGTGGAGACAACCCATAATGGTTTTCCAACTAGAACTTATGTCTTCAAATTCTTTGCACTCATGAGGCAACTGCTCCCGGATGTCCTTTCCTTGGAAAATGTTCTGGGTGAATAAAAGAGCATTTAAATATATAGTTACAGACACTAAGGAACAGACAAAGCTCAATTCTATCCTGAAAAAGAAAAGAAAATGAAATGCTCAAAGGGAGCAGCAAGAAAACTGAAATGAGAAAACAAAACAAGACAGCGATGGATAAAGACTGAAAAGGAATGACAACATGCAACTAAATTGTTATCAATACAAGAAACTTCCATCCGTTGCATGCGCAAAATAATTCATAAAAATAATACATGTATAAATCAAATAACTAGTATTCAAACACAATAAAATAACCAAATATATATTTTAGAAGTACTCTGCCTGGGTTGCTTGTACCTCCAAATAAATCCAGTGCCGTTGCACATTAAGGATCATGTCAGTGACTTCCAGCACATGGGAGAGCTGACGCTCCCAGCGGTCCACCTCCTGTTCAAAGGCTTTGACAAACCGAGATGCCTTCATTGTGGACAAAATAACTTGGTTGTCCTCCAGTGCCTGGAAAACCTCTTCTGTGCTCCTGGGAGACAAGAGGAGGGTAACCATGACCACTGACGACTGCTTAAAATTGGATTGTAAGACTAATATTACTTCACTCTGTTAGTTTACACGCAGCAACAATGTTTCAGTGAAACTGTTGCACAGCTGTGGTGCCCTGTTCTGCATTAACCGTGCACAGAGTCTGCTGAATTAGTGTCACTGTGTATCTTCCCCTCTGCCTGCTTTCATCATGTTCAGTGTGGATCAGCGGCACTGTAAAATCAGCAGCAATGGCTCAGGCCTGCTGATTAAACTGGATCTGAGGTCTGACTCAGTTTGTATGCAGCGGATGGCTTAAACATTCCCGCTGACACATCTGCTCATTCTAACTTCTTAAACAATCACATTACTCTCAGATCCATTGGATATATGCTCTATAGTATATAGAGACGTAACACAGGCGTGTAGAGTATGAAAACCTAACCTCATGACAGTGCTGAGCTGTACTGAACTGACCGTGATGCAAATACATAAAGGTATGATGAATACTGAGGTTTGATGGAAAACGTCTTTTTCTTTTCTTCTCTAAACCGTGCCTTCAAGGCTCACTTTCTCACCTCAGTCGATAGTGGCCTTCGTCTTTGTAAGGTGCTATGTCCAGGGTCATTTCCTTCCACGTCTTGGTGATACCCTTCAGACCCTTCAATGTCACACATAAAAAGACAGTCATATGACCCGATTAATAACAGAGCACAATTCACCTTAGCTTTGAGTTTTAGTGTATGAATTCACTGGGGATGGAGAACTTTTACATTTGCATAATGACAAAATTTCTTTTCCAATCGCTCTTTTGTGACCTCTTACAAGAGATTCTTTTCCCTATCACTGGGTCTGAGGTGGCGGGAATAAGAATTAGCACCTCCGAGTGTGAGCTGGTTTCAGCTGGGATACAGTGGAGTGCCCAGGCCAGGTCAGGGACAAGGTGCTGCCCTGAGTGGAGGTATTATGAATAAGTGATTGGAGAGTGGAGAGGGGAAAGTGATAGATTGGTGCTGTTTTTGCTGTAATGCGGATGCTGTAGCAGTCTGTTGTAGTGAAGAGTGTGAAAGAGTGTGTTCGATCTATGTTCCTACCCTCACCCATAGCCACGAGCTCTTGGTAGGGATTAAAGAACGAGGTTGGAAATACAAGCAGCAGAAATGAGCTCCCTCCAGAGGGTGGCTGAGATCTCCCTTGTCAATAAAGTGAGTAGTTCTTCTATTTGGGAAGGACTCACATTATAGCTGCGACTCTGTTACTGCTACTATAACCGACTGAGGTGGTTTGGGCATCGCATTCGCTAGAGCGATTAAATCTCTAGGCTGACTTCGGAAGGCCTGGAGATATAATCTCCCACCCGAATGAGCCGAAGGAGGAGGCTGACGAGAGGGAGGTCTTGGCTTAGAGTGCTGGCTCCATAACCTAGAAAATGGATGGCTGGATGAATTGTGTGACCCACACATAGATCTCTTTTGGCAGATACTTTTTGGACTTAAGTTTTTCTTCATTTTACTCTGAATTTTCTGGTGTTGTATGTCTATTAAGGGAAAAGATTTTATCAGTAATACAAAAAGTACATTTCCTTCTTAAAACCCCTGGAAGGAAACACTTTCTGAAACCTAATGGAGAATTTAAATTTCAGATTCTGATAGGGTAATACTGACTAAACCACATCAAGCAATTGCTCCCTTCAGGCTCGCTTTCACTCACAGTGCCACAAAAGTTCCCACTGAGCACCTGTCTATATTTATTAAAAAACACCTGTTCTATGGAGAGTTCCTTGGTGGCGGCTCCAGAGATCTCGCAGATGTTTCCAGCATACATGTTGAAGCCGAGAGATATGATCTTTTCCAGGGTGAATTCAACACTGGTTGGGTCAAAAGAATACTGCAGCTCCTCAGAGATCTGCTTCCAGTGCCTGAAAGACGCATTTTAAGTTAAGTTATTCTTGTCCCACTTTTCTCAGATGAAGAAATATGCAAGGCTAATTGCAAGAACACACAGGTCTTTATTTCAAAAGCACTCGTGAATTTTTAGTGTGTAAACAGTGTGGTAATAGTGATGCAGTAATGTAACTCATGTCTGTTGTATCTAAAAAACAAAGCTAGGAAAATCTTCTGTTTGTAAGAAGAGAAAGAAACAAAGTGTAAAAGAGGGGGAGTGTCAGCTAACACTTTGTGGCAGTTCTTGATTTGAGACACTAGCAACTTAGCTACAAGCAATAAACTGCTCACAGTCTTAATTCTCTAATCTTTTAATGATGCTCATTTGTAGTTGTAAACCAACCCCATTAGGCACACAGATGCTTCATTCATTTTAACACATCCAACATATACTGAAATGACAACAGAGAGCCTGTTTTCAGTCAGTACCTGTCTCTTATGGCTGGGTTCCTCAGATCAGCAATGAGCGGGATGACCTGCCTAAACTGGTCAATCTTGTTCTTGGAGAAATCTACAATATCCCACTGTTTATCCTGCAATCAGACAGAGATCACATCCTCACAGCTGTGTGATGAAAATGTCAAGTATTGTTAGGTACTGCATTTTGTGATTTGGCAACAAATTTTGTAAATTTAGCAGTCACTAGACTGTCTTCAATGAAGTACTGACCTTCAGATCTCTCTGGAGTTTATAGAGTTTTTTAAACATGTCCTGTGCGGCAGTCTCCAAGCTCTCTGTCTGCAGTGTACCAAACTGGCCAGCCTTCCAGATATTCCAGTTGCCGTTCCATTCCTCTGTGATATCCCAGACCTGCTGCAGTTGGTCCAAGTCCTACAAACCACATAGCACAATTTATTGTCATCAAATGTTACTGTGTTGCACCAATGCTATGTTAACATTCTGAGCCTAGTGCTGGTCCACACCTTCTCCAGAGTCCGTATGCTTTTGGAGGGGGCTTGTTCTATTTTGAAGAATCTCAGCCCATCGAGGATGGTGCTTTCTTCCTGTTTCAGAGTCTCCAGTTGGCTACGATGCTCTGCTATTTGTTTTAAGGCCAAGTCAGTGCTCAGTGCACTGTTAAATGGACCTGGATATGCAAATGTAAAAAACGTAGTGAGGTATGCACTCATGAAGGCACATAAACATTAATCATCTGTTTAGCACTGGAAAAAAAACATGAAGAAACAAACATTGTCCAAACACACTAAGACTGACCTAAGCCTTGAAAAAATAAGAGCAAAGATTAAGTCATACTGTTTCTACCAAGTTGTCCTAAGTAGTATGTCTTATGTAATATTTCTGTTTATATTATCTAACTGTGGAAACATTTCTTTTATCACTTTTTTAGAGCGCTTACAAAGGATTTAATATTGGTCTATTAGTCTATTCACCAACCACTGAACACACAAAGACTTTGAGTGGAAGTAATGAAAATAGGACGTGAAACAAAAGTAAAACCTTCTAAATAGGAAAAAAAGATAATATTGGACATAAAAGCAGCAGGAAAAGGCAGAAGAGGTGGAAAAGGTGAGGTGCATTATAAAGATGAAGTATTATGAGTAACAAAGCATAGAGATACAGGGTCAAGAAAAGATTAGAAACTGGGTATTGTTCCAAAAGAGGCTTAATTTAGATCGTTAATGAGAAAAAAAGAAACAGAACTGAAAGGTGCGCAATCACAAAATCATGACAAACTTGAAAACAAAGTATCTGAATATGTGAAAGAGCAAATGAGGGAGATAGAGAGAGGGACTGTGACCTGTGGCACTGAACTCCTCCACAGTGGCCTCAACCTTCTTCTTCAACTCCTCGTACGAGAGGAGGAGGCTGTTCTTAAACTTTTCCTTTTGTTTCTGCAGCATGATGTCACTGTCGATCAACACCTGCTGGAACCACACCCACTCCTCATTCAGCACATCACGCATTTCCTGCACCTGCAGAGAAACCGAACACAGTCAGCAGAACTGAATCATGATTAGAGGGAATGCATTTCTTCATGACATGTTCCAACAGTGTGTATATGTGTGCAGACACTCAGAAACCTTCAAGGTATACAAAATAAATTTGGCCTTGATTAGAAAAGATATGTTTTGATTGGTAAACTATATTTTGATACTATCTGAGGCCAATGAATGATAAACTTCACCCTCTGTGTAACTGCACAATTACTGTCAATATCAAAACAATATGAAAGACATTTTATTTGGCATGTCGCTCATAAGCAACACCAGCAGTACTCTTGGAATAACTGAGAGAGATAACTGGATAGACTTTACAGCGATACAAAGACAATGTGAAAATCCAATGTGATTGTATATAATACATACACAAAAACATGTGCTTTTTCAGTTTGTTTAGGGATGAACAAGGCACCTACATCTTGTTCCACTGGGACTTCATATTTGCCGAGGATAGCAAACTGTTCATGGATGACAGGAATCTGAGCTTCGGTCTTGGCCAAATTGCTCTGGAGAGTCTCCAAGAGCTTTTGGCTCTCACTGAGCTCCGTCAGCGTCTGGGGAGATTTTTTCAGCCTAAGCACACATAGTACATACAAACAAATACAACACAAAGTCAGATTTGCTTTTTATTATATTCATTCATTAACATTCATTTCGGCAATGTTAACTGGATCGTCCCTTCATCTTCATGTTCTGTACCCTAAAACATGCCCTAATATGCACGATATAGTCACACTTGCAGGATTTGTAAAAAGTCAACAGTCAATTAAGTGCCCACTAAGACTGCAAGTGTTCAGAGGACAGAAGAGACAGATGAAATGTCATGTCACTCCTGAAAACCCAAATACAACAGACTATAAGACCCACTAAAAGTCTCGTTAGGCTACAGTTTGGTAGCCTATTAAGAATAAATTAATGACATATGTAATGTTTTGCATAACTGTACCCCACTAGCATGAACGTTGTGTATGTTGTGCTATCATAAACCCACACTGTATACTCATTAATACATTAAAAACAGATAAAACATATAAAATGTTTAAACTGAGATGGGATAAGGCAACAAAAGGAACATCTTGCAACTAATTAGATTCATTGGCAGCAGCTCACTGACATTACTGGGTGTAAAATGAGCATCTTAGAGAGACAGTTTCTCAGAAATGAACATGGGCAAAAGAAAAATGCATCTAGTGGTTATTTCAGCAAAGCAATGTTAAGCAGTATACTGCATCTAATACAACTGCATGTCTTCACAGTAGAAGAGTCTGGGTTCAGAAGTGGCCTGTCTGCAGTCCAGACCTTTCACCAATTGAAAACATTTGATGCATCATCAAACGAAAAACATAAAGAAGACCGACTGTTGAACAGCTACAATACTATTGGACAGCATTCGTCTACTTAGTCCAGCAGCTGGTCTACTTAGTTTATAGCTGTAAATGGATTGTTATTCACAGAAGATGGGCTACAACACAGTCTGTGTCCCAGATGTGTTACTGCCATTAAATTATAAACAAGCGAATATTTTTTCAGTTTAAACATTAACTTGTTTTCTGTGTTTTAATGTGAATAAAATCATTGTATTTTGCTCTATTTATATTTTACCCAGCATCCAAACATCTAAAATAACTGCTTGTTATGTGATTGTAATTGCATGTTACTTCCCAACCTCTGTGCTTCGATAAATTATTTTCAATTCTTTCACAAGGTCTCTGCTTAATTAAATACACTTAGCGCTGCCGACTGCTCCGAAGCTAAGTTTGGAAAAGATTGTATCAAATGCCGGTTAAGTGTAGCATACAATTACATTTTTCTGCTAAAAGTGCACAAGATTGCAAGTGTGTGTGGGCAAAGCAGCCTGCACTGCGTGGGCTGACCTGTAGATGTTGCTGTTAAGGGCTTCAGGCAAACAAGCGCTGACATTCAATTCGTAATTCATGATCAAAGCATGTACTGGATAGCGCACAGCTCACACAAACTCCTCTTTGATAACACTTATATAACTGATGTCTTTTTCTCAGTAGAATGATATTTTTGGTAAACTTTTATAAGACTTCTTCACTTCAAACAACATTAAATATTGACCTTAAAACATACGGAATTTCTAGGAAATGAGTCCTCAAACATTAACTCTTGATTAATTATATTCACAAGAAATCTAGTGAATATAATTCATCTACTAGGTCCCAGAGTCAGCGACATAAACCCCCCTGTACGATAAGGTTATTTCACTGATTTCCCACCTGCTGGCACTGTCTTCCAGGGAGGCATGAAGTTCTTTTAGGCGCATGCTGGCCATGTCACTGAGAAGCTGAGTGAACTTGGTTTGCCACTCATTACAGTGCTGCACCAAGGAAGACTTGAGCGGTGAACAGTCCAGCATGACAAACTGGATGTTAAGCACCGTCTCTTCTTGTTGAACACTGCTGGCCTTCTCTGAGTACCTGGAAGTCAAGACGTGATAAAATATTGCAGAAAAAAAACTTTGTGGACGACTCAAGAGAACAACGTTAAATATTTAGATTATATTTCACAGTACCTTTGTATATCTGCATCAAAAGAAGACAGTGGTAGGTTAAGTCTCTGGTAGCGTTGTATAATGGAATCCTTATTCATCTCCCAGATGTCCCTGTATTTGTCCCAGTTTTTTAAATGAGATTGCAATTGGCTGGCATTGGCTGTCATCCCTGAGGCAATTGCAGCCTGAATCTTTTTTATCCCCTCATCTTGCCCTGGTGGATCAAACAGCATCAGAGTTAAAGGATAGAATTACAGACATGGTGACATATATGTTCATACTGTATTTTTATGTTTTAAAAAAATGTTCTGACCTATAATGATGTGTATGGGATCCTTCTGGGACTCTTGGTTGGAGAGAAGTTCTTGGAGTCGTTTAAATTCTGAGATGAGACTGATGAGCTGAGGCATAACATTCACAACCTGAGCAAGCTTTCTGAGAGTTGGGGAAAACGCTACCTGTTAAAAGAGACCCACATACTCATGTTTTAAACTGTTAACATATATGGACATGTCCCTTCACAATGTCAACAAATCAATATCAATGACTGAACCGGATTAAAACAGGTATCTAGTACCTTTGGAGCCATTTGTGGAGCTGCACTGTGGAGGGTAACGAGGACTTTAAACAGGGGGCTGGGTGTAGTCTTGCTGTCACCGTTGATCGCTCTGGATAGCTTCTTCAAGGAGTTTTTGATGTTACTGTTGAAAGCTTCTTCTATCATATGATCCACCCTCTCTATGTAGTTCACCCAGTGCTCCTGGACCTTAAAAACCATTTCACAATTTTAACATACAAAATACTGCAATAGAAACTAATATTATTATTATTATTATGGCAGATGAACAGAGGACATACCTCAGGTCCATCATCTGCCAAGATGTCATAGATCCGGGTCATGATATTGACAATATCCTGGTGTGCTGAGCGAAGTATTTGGAGAATGTTCTGCAGGTGAGCCTTCTGGTCATCCTCAAACTCCAGATTCCTAAATGAAAATAATTGAATTAAATAAATAATACTTTACATTGAATTTATTTTATGTATTTATTAGACAGACTTGTAATGTAATGAAAATGAGTTGTTAAATCAGTTCTTACCTGTACACAGTTTTTCCATCCAGTTTAACCAGAAGTGCTTCACTAATCTGATGACAGTGTTTGAAGATGGACTGACTGGACACTTTGTAATTATCAATTATCACATGGAGCTGAAAGTAAGAGGACAGTAGAGGGAAGAAGACAAGTGAAGCTGCTAAGTAAGACTCATCCACAGAGGTTTATTACAGGTTCAAAAAAATACGCTACAGATAAGGAAAATGTGATTGTTGCTAGTTTAGTTACTGTTGTCACCAGTCTGAGGCTCAAAAGAAAAATATCTGTAAGTGGTGAACTGCAATCTTACAACCTTGTCAACATGCAGGAGACAGTCACGGATGAAGATGTTAGAAGCTCCTTTAGACAACCACAGGAGTTTGGTCAGACCCGGCTGGATCTTCTTATCAATGAAACGTATTCTCTCCCGAAAAAGACCCAACTCCTCAGGAGAGAGCATTTCTGTGATCCTGGGACCCACAGATAAATATGTTTTTCTACTGACTGAATAATATCTGAACAGGCAGGATTATCAAATACAGCATGTACATCTTTCTCTGTGCTTGTAGGTGTGTAAATGTGCGAAATTATGAATCCATTTTAAAGTCTTACAAGTGTTGATCAGTATTGGTGTCACGCGTTTCATTTTGTATAAAAGTGTAAGCACACAGGACCTT
Source organism: Copadichromis virginalis (assembly GCF_057382275.1). Taxonomy (NCBI): domain Eukaryota; kingdom Metazoa; phylum Chordata; class Actinopteri; order Cichliformes; family Cichlidae; genus Copadichromis; species Copadichromis virginalis. The sequence goes on from NC_140620.1 coordinate 51,278,721, forward strand.
TAATTTAAGTGATTTTCTTTAGCTCACTGATTAATAATCTTCTTATAGTGCTCACAATTACAAGGATGTTAATTCACAAGACGTGTTCACAACACAAAAACTGGTCAAGCTCTCCAGATGAATGGTGATGCTGTGTAATGCTGCAAGCGAGTGTTCCAAGTCAGACCTGTTATACTCGCGGACCAGCAGCAGTACTTGCTGCCTCAGGCCTCTGAGGTCATCTCTGTCCTGGTAAATGTCAGATACACTCTGGGGGATCTCAAACTTTAGTCGATCCCAGCACTGGATCTCAGAGAACAGATTCAACAGGTCGCTAGACAAAAAAGATACAAAATAACAATACAGAGTAAGTACATTAAAATGTAAAGTTGTACGTAAATCTCTGGAGACCCCTGGGAAATTATACACTTTAATGACTGTTTTAAGCTAAAACATTAAGTACACTGCCTCCAGTAAACAGCTATCTTGTTGGAAACATTTCAAGTATAACTTCTGCAGTAGGGGAGACCGGGGATAGTTGTAACGTGGGTCAGTTGTAACACTTCCAATTTCTCCAATCAGGGCTAAGTTTCAAATGATGTGACTCATCCTGTGCATGCCCAACTCAGTTCTGCTATCACATGTGAAAAATCAGCACATTTTGTCAAACACAGACAATTTAACACGAAAAAAAGTAATTTGTACGCCAAAAAGTAAGTTTTTCTACTTTATTTCAATTTCTAATAGCATTATCTGCTTTGCAGTTAAACTCATCAAACTTAAATTATGTTATTTGTATGTCTATGGGGATATATTCTGTGTAGGTCTTTAGTGCTAATGTTTTAGCCGTTGGCTGTAATGTTAGCTAGTTCATGGCTATAGGAGTCTGGGTCAGTTGTAACAGCAACAGTCTGGGTTAGTTGTAACAATAATGCAGATGTTACAACTTACCACACTATTACTTTAACTTATATTAAACAAGTTGGGGCAACGACATCAGCAGAGAGAGGTTCACTGGTCGCATTTGTATATGTGGTTAATGCCATTGGCAACACAATTCCTCCACTGTTTGTGTTCCCACACATACATTATGCAGACCTCTGTGTCAGAGATGGACCAGTAGGAAGTACTGGTAATGGAAATAAGTCAGGATGGGTGCAAGAAACAGATTTCCTCATCTTTCTGAAGCACTTTGCAAACCACACCAAGGTAAGCCAGGATAAAAAGTAATGGAATTGCGATGCTGGTGAACAACTACATTTTTTCAGCTTCATTGTTATGTTCAAAATTGGTGCAAGAGTTGTAGGTTATAATGCCCACTGAGCCAATGAGGCCAAACTCAAGGAAGACCAACCAAAATTAATGAAATATTCAGTTGCAGAAAATTCCATAATTTGTATTTTTTGGGGGGTTGGAATATGTTCAAAAGCTAGATTTCTGCATTCTGTCACACACACACACACAGTTACATAAATGGATGTAAGTGCATTCATGTGTTGAATAAACAAAGATTACATGTTAATGTTTTGTTAGTATCCTTATTTCATTGTGTTACATTTTACCCCAGGATATGTTACAACTAACCCAGACTATGGGGTTAATTTTAACATTTCACTCTTTGTGTTTGAGACCATACCATAGAAATGCGTAATTGTGCTGCAGAGGAAATAGCTGCACTATTTAATAGCCGAGACATGTAAATACTTTGCATTACATTTTGAATCCACTACCTTAAAAGAGCTCCGAGTTACAGACAGAAATGTCAAAAATGTTACAACTATCCCCGGTCTCCCCTACATTTATATAAAAACGGCACATGTACACATTTGTGTGTTTGTATTCATGCCCAAATGTTTGGTCTTTGCATGAATCTATTGTGTAAGAGCACATTTGTGTATTCACCTAACAGTAAAGTGTACAGGGAGTGCAGAATTATTAGGCAAATGAGTATTTTGTCCACATCATCCTCTTCATGCATGTTGTCTTACTCCAAGCTGTATAGGCTCGAAAGCCTACTACCAATTAAGCATATTAGGTGATGTGCATCTCTGTAATGAGAAGGGGTGTGGTCTAATGACATCAACACCTATATCAGGTGTGCATAATTATTAGGCAACTTACTTTCCTTTGGCAAAATGGGTCAAAAGAAGGACTTGACAGGCTCAGAAAAGTCAAAAATAGTGAGATATCTTGCAGAGGGATGCAGCAGTCTCAAAATTGCAAAGCTTCTGAAGCGTGATCATCGAACAATCAAGCGTTTCATTCAAAATAGTCAACAGCGTCGCAAGAAGCGTGTGGAAAAACCAAGGCGCAAAATAACTGCCCATGAACTGAGAAAAGTCAAGCGTGCAGCTGCCAAGATGCCACTTGCCACCAGTTTGGCCATATTTCAGAGCTGCAACATCACTGGAGTGCCCAAAAGCACAAGGTGTGCAATACTCAGAGACATGGCCAAGGTAAGAAAGGCTGAAAGACGACCACCACTGAACAAGACACACAAGCTGAAACGTCAAGACTGGGCCAAGAAATATCTCAAGACTGATTTTTCTAAGGTTTTATGGACTGATGAAATGAGAGTGAGTCTTGATGGGCCAGATGGATGGGCCCGTGGCTGGATTGGTAAAGGGCAGAGAGCTCCAGTCCGACTCAGACGCCAGCAAGGTGGAGGTGGAGTACTGGTTTGGGCTGGTATCATCAAAGATGAGCTTGTGGGGCCTTTTCGGGTTGAGGATGGAGTCAAGCTCAACTCCCAGTCCTACTGCCAGTTTCTGGAAGACACCTTCTTCAAGCAGTGGTACAGGAAGAAGTCTGCATCCTTGAAGGAAAACATGATTTTCATGCAGGACAATGCTCCATCACACGCGTCCAAGTACTCCACAGCGTGGCTGGCAAGAAAGGGTATAAAAGAAGAAAAACTAATGACATGGCCTCCTTGTTCACCTGATCTGAACCCCATTGAGAACCTGTGGTCCATCATCAAATGTGAGATTTACAAGGAGGGAAAACAGTACACCTCTCTGAACAGTGTCTGGGAGGCTGTGGTTGCTGCTGCACGCAATGTTGATGGTGAACAGATCAAAACACTGACAGAATCCATGGATGGCAGGCTTTTGAGTGTCCTTGCAAAGAAAGGTGGCTATATTGGCCGCTGTTTTGTTTTTGTTTTGTTTTTGAATGTCAGAAATGTATATTTGTGAATGTGGAGATGTTATATTGGTTTCACTGGTAAAAATAAATAATTGAAATGGGTATATGTTTGTTTTTTGTTAAGTTGCCTAATAATTATGCACAGTAATAGTCACCTGCACACACAGATATCCCCCTAAAATAGCTAAAACTAAAAACAAACTAAAAACTACTTCCAAAAACATTCAGCTTTGATATTAATGAGTTTTTTGGGTTCATTGAGAACATGGTTGTTGTTCAATAATAAAATTATTCCTCAAAAATACAACTTGCCTAATAATTCTGCACTCCCTGTATTTACCATCAGTTATAGTGCATCTAGGTTTATTACACAGAGTTTAGCATGTAAGCTTTGTACCTCTTGTGTTTAAGTCATGTGTGCTCGTGTTGTTTGACCCACTTGTCAAAGTTGATGTCCAGCTTCTTGTCCTTGCAGCGCACCATGAGTGGCTGCTCCAGGCGTTTGAGATACTGCACATCCAACTTCTGAGTCCATTCACTGAAGTTCTTCCTCACAATCTCATCCAGAATTTGCATAGTTTGACCACAGGTGGTAAGTAACTCCTTGCAGGTCTGAGAATCCAGTATTAAGTGGGCCTTCTGAAGCACCTGGAGGCAAAGGAAAGCAAACAGAGTAGAGGAGATGGAAGTAAGGTTGGTTAGTGATTGCAGAAAGCAATAATTGTGTACTAAAAATCAAAGGTCTTTCTTGTTGTCTAAACGCCTCACCTCCATGAATCTCTCTAACTGATGTCTTTGGGCCATCACCCAGTAGACCTGGCCTGCTTTCCGGGGCATATGATCAGGGTAAAACATTGAGGTCTGGTTCAGCTCTTTGTTTCCGATTTTAAGCTCTTTGTAAAAGATATTGAAGGTTTCCTCCAGCTTCTCTTCTACAGTGCGCTTAATGGACTGTGATGGAAGAATTCAAAGATACATGTTATGATGGTAACAGAAAAAAATAGGGCAAAGAGAAAAGTTTAGCTGTAATGAAAACAGAAAAATAGCATTTGATTGATCATTGCACTGAATGAAATCTGTAATTGGAACAAATCTGAAGGTCTCTAGTACAACAAAAGCAAACTATTCACCCATGTGTGCAACTGCTTTTACTCTAACAAACACACAAACTTGAGCACAGCAATTTATTCACCCCGTTATCATGGCAAAGTGTGTAATACGCTGCTCCATCGTGTCTTTGGACACATGTGCAGAAGTTGCAGTCACAGCAGGGTTTTGCCATGATACTGGGTTGATTTATTAGAATTAGCAACGCAGGACCAGATATTAACCTGTAACATTTAATTAAAAACAAATGAAAATGTGTTACATTGTTTAATACAAATTTAGCCAATGATAAAACTTGTGTAACTGTTTCTGTGAAAGTCTTTGTGAAAGCGTACCTTGCGAGCGAACAAAGGCGTAAAGACGTCAAGGAGCCGAATTCCTTCCTCAACTGTGTTCCCTGTCGTAAACACTGAACCAATCAGGCCCTGAATCTTCATCTCCAGATCTTTTACAAACGCACAAAACCTGTACACATGCATACACACACCAAAACATGTCTACAAGCCAAAATACTTAATGAATTTAGCAAAAGCATGCTAACAGAAGTGTAGACACGCATACTAACACTGATATCCGCAGAGACGCATTAATGTAGAGGAGAAGTTAAAATCGTGTAGGGATGTATTAACATAATGAGCATCCAGAGGTAAGATCAGAAAAACAGCTTTTATATTTGTTCACCTTCTGCCAAACCACTCATTTGGGTTGCATAGGTTCTGGTGCTCCCTTTATTTAACTGCCCGTGGCTCCCCACAAACAACAATTATATTTTATAAACATGAAAAAACCCTTTCAAACTATTATATTCCACATTCATTTGATTATTTTAAAACAAACAAAGCTTAACCTGTTGAATTCATTGCACCATGTGGTATCCTTGACATCAAGTATGCCCTTGTCAACAGAGCGTAGTTTTTCCAGGCTGCGATGGAAATCGCTTTCATTCTTCAGGAGGGTGCCAGTAAACCCTGGTCCCTTGCAACCACCTAAGCATGGCAGAGCCCTCTGCTGACCATCCTCCCAGCGGGCAAACTGATGCTGGCAGTCACATATCTGTGAGCAGACAAGAGAAGCTAATAATCTCATATCAAACAACATATATATCTATCCCACACAAGGGATTTTCTGAAATTATATTGGAGGTGATCACCTGCTGACTCATAAGACTACCTATAAAGTTGTCAACAATAAAGGCCACCTTACTCACACAAATGAACAAACTGTCACTATAATACTGTTTAAGAAATTGTATTTAAATAGAAACAAAATTTCTTTTCAGTTTTTGTTCTGGGTGTTTTGTCATTAGTCTCCATTTTACAGGAGCCCAAGCTGCTTTTATAGAAGAGTTCTGTCTACAGAAGAGCTACTGAAAGAGTAGGATAGCACAAGGTGGGTGCCATTTTTTCCTTTCTTTTTTTGAAACATGTCTTTTTAGTATTGTTCCTTTGCTCATGATGGTTAACCTGATAATTGTGATTCAGTATGCAGTGTTACTTGTTCTGTGCTACCGAGAGAAAATATTTACCTCAATTAGGTCTCTGAGCCTCTGAACATACGACTCAATCACCACGATAAACGTTGTTTTGTCCAGGACCCAGCCTTTTCGGGAATACCTGATGTGAATGAAAAAGGATAAAGATAAAGGAAAAGGCTAGAACAACGGAGCAAAGAGAGCAAAGAGAAACAGAAAAAAAGGCAGAAAATGGGCTTGGATGACTGGAGGTTGGTGGGCAACACTAAATGAAATGGTTTTTCATTTTATAATATATCTTTAGAGGTTATAAATAGGACGAGTGAAGTTTATCAATTGTGAAATCTTTAAAAAGAAAAAGTACACTGTATATATCAGTGGTCCCCAACATTTTTTGCACCACGGTCCGGCCTTTAAGGTGTCGTAGATGAATACAACAACATAAAACCAGTACTGGTACCAAAAAAAAGAAGATTTATTCATAACACACAGGAAAATAACCAGGGAATCTGAGTAAATGATAAAAACATTAAAAAAATAGTGCTAAAAAACGATAACAACCCTGAAAACCATAAACTTCACACCTGAGCCTCAACTCTTGCGGCTCGGTACCAAACGACTCACGGACTCATGGAAAAAGTCTGGAAACTGTGTAAAATGTAAATAAAACAGTATTCAAGGTCTTGTACATCTCAAAAATCTACATTTTAATCACAATAGAACAGAATAACAGATGTTTAAACTGAGAATGTGTTTCATTTAAAGAACAACATTCATTTTGAATTTGATAGCAACACGTGTCTAAAAAGTTCGGATGGGGTCATGTTTGCCACTGTGTAGCTCCCCTCTTCTTTTAACAACAGTCTGTAAGCATCTGTGAACTGAGGAGAACAGCTGCTGGACATTCATGTCCGATAGAGGATTCTAGCTGCTCTACATCTTCTTTGTTCTTCTTTGTCATATTTTTCTTTCAAGATGCGCCAAACGTTTTGGTTGGTGAAAGGTCTGAACTTCTACTGCGAAGCCACGATGTTGTAATAGATGCAGGATGTGGTTTGTCTTACTGAAATATGCGAGGCCTTCCCTGACAAAGACACCATCTGGATGGGAGCATGTATGCTGCTCTAAAACTTGTGTATTCCTTTCAGCACTGATGGTGCCTTTCCAGATGTGCAAGCTACCAATTCCATAGGCACCACGCACCATCAGGCTTTTGAACTGAGCACTGATAACCAGATGATACCTCTCTCCTCTTTAGTGCAGGGGATGTGGTGTCTTTCCAAAAAGAATTTTAAATTTGGATTCGTCTGACCACAGAACAGTTTTCCACTTTGCCTCAGTCCATCTTAAATGAGCTTTGGCCCAGAGAAGATGGCATTTCTGCATCATGTTCACATGTGGCTTCTTCTTTGCACGGTAGAGCTTTAATCTGCACTTGTGGATGGCATGGTTAACTGTGTTTACATACAGTCATTTCTGAAAACATTCCTGATTATATGTAGTGATTTTTATGACAGAAACATGCATGTTGCTGTTTTTTTGTTTGTTTGTTTTCTTTAATGCAGATCCCCAAGTGCCCAAAGACACAGGCTTAATATTGATTTTTAGCCTTGTCCTTTGTGCACAGTTTTTTTCCACATCCTCTGAATCTTTTGATTATATTATGTAGTTGGCAAGATATTCCAAGTCTTTGCAGTTTGACCTGGAGAAACATTATTCTGAAACTGTTTCACATTTGATAGTTTTTTTGTTCTTTGTGTATTTTATGTTCAATATAGGTATTTGTTGTGCCTGAAAATGAACAAATAAATGAATGAATGAATGAATGAATGAACCTCTGACCACCAAACTGCCTCTCTAAGATACTCAATCACTTTACTGACTGACTGTTATCCGTTAACCTAATTAACTACAAAATGTTCCTCCAGCTTTTTGGAATTCAGCTTTTATTTCAAGGTTGAGAACAAAATACAAGAAGATCTGAGGTGATGATCACTGTAACCAACATGGCTGAACTTATTTAAGTAAATATGAACCTAAATATGAATTTAGGTTCAAGTTCAGACTAACTATATACAACATATTTAGGAATTTAAAACAATCAAGAAAACTCTGTTTTGTATTTCTATGCATGTAAAATTTCTCCTACTTGTGATGAATTTTTGAGGCACGGAGGTAAACTTCCTTCCAGATCAGGCAACACTGCATGCAGTCGCTGAGGATTTGTTTGCTAGATAACACGTAGCCTTCAAAAATCCTGTCCAGACAGATCCTTTGAGAGCACAGACGGATGATCTCATTAGTCATCTGCAACACAGGGACATATAGTTTAAGTATTTGGCAGCTGAGCTTTTTCTTGCTCTTATTAACTTATTATAAGGAGAACAAAGAAAGCATCGCCCGTGTGCTACTTGTTAAATTACCCCAGTCACAGGTCATTACCCTGCAGCCTTCAAGATTTACAAATTATATGAATTATATTAACCAGACAAAGTGAATCTGAGCAAAAAAAAAAAAAAAGTAATGCAAGCATGCTAACTCAAAACATAATAATTTTATAATTATTATAATTTATCCCTCTGCTTGTGGAGCTGTCATTTTAAATGTAAAAATAAGTCGTGCAATGAAAATGATCAGATATTTTATTTGGTCCATTGACTTGCTAGATATCAGAACTCTGATGTCTACATATTCAAAACGGGTGCTCATGGTCTCTCTGATGATGATGATGGTGATGATGATGAGCACCAGCATGTGAGAAAAAGAAGGCACAACAACAGAAAATAATACAGCTTAAAAAGGTGCTCCTAGAAAAACATTTTATCACAAAATGAAAATATGTGATAAGTAAATAACAGAACAATGTATAACACAGTCAGCTGCCTTTCAAGTGATTCTCTTGGCCCACAGATGGACTTCAGTTTTAGGTTTATTTAAATAAAGCTGATATAGTTTATATAGCTTCTATTGTAGCTATGATGAAAAACAACCAGTATGAGCACTCCACATTTGATATATAGTGTATGACAAGTTAGATACAATCCACCAAATCTACAATGAAAGTACCAGAGCTTTTATATAAACACTGTTTTTCATTTTGATATTTAGGATATTACACAGTACAAGCCAGAGATAATAGATAAAAATTAGCCGAAAGTGTTATGTTAATGAGCACTGACCTGTCAAAATAAAATCCATAAAATGAACTGTATCATGAAAAGGACACTGGTTTAAGTCTAATGTTGAAATCTAGCGAGAGTTTAACATTTCAGGTACCTGGCGGAAGAAGTTGACGATCCTCTCACTGGTATTGTAGTGGGGGGAGTTGATCCAGATGATTCGAATGAGACTGACAATGTGTTTAAACTTGGAAGCAATTTGACTTGGTTTAAGCTGCTCAAGCTCTTCGCAAGGCTCCTTCAATATGGACAAGAAGGTCAGATTTGACTGGGCCTGAAGAGAACAATCCTGGGCAGAACACACACACAAAGTCAAGGTGAAATGAATGATTACTACTATTATTTCAGTCACATTCACCAAAGCTTTCACGTTCACATATTGAGGCCTTCCAGCTAGACTGCAACATACGAAGCACAACACTTTGTGCTTATGATGCTATTTGTTTTGTAAATAAAATGTTGACATTATTTGGATTAAATCTTTATTATAAGCTGACTTTGCGCAGATTTACCTGTATTTCATGGGCCAGCTGACAGAAGCGCTGTACATACAGAGACTTTGCAACCTGGAGGATGTTCTGGATGTGCTTGACCCCTGGCTTCTGTAGCTGCCGGCTGATGTTCAACAGCTGGGTAGAGCGAGTCTTCCAGAAGGATATCTCCCGCAGTGGACCACAGCTGTCTCTCATGTTCACAATGTCTTGCGCATTTAGTAGCTCCTTGATTTGATCAGTCCAGTGGATCATTACAACTAAAACATGTAGAACATGTGAATGGAGGACACAGGAAATTAAGGTAGGAACAAACAATATAGAAAAGACACATAATAAGTAGACATAAACTAGTGGTGTTATGCTATAACTACTAAGCATGACTACAGAAATGTCATGGATATGAGAATGCAACAGAGTTCTGAACATAGATGATGGAAATAGAAAGAAGCAGCCAAAAACATGAACAGGTGCAAATTTTGTAAGATGGACCTTGACTGAAATAAAATCACTGGAGAGCCTGAGACAGAAAGCTCATGGTGCAGTTTCAATGTTGTCTTCAGTATAAAGTCAGAGAACAGACATTTGTAAGTGTGAGCCTTTTAACCCATACCCTTCAGAGACACATGGAAACCAAAAGCAACCCTTGTCAGCTGCATGCAGATGCATACAAATAGCGCCGCTAGCTTACTTTCCATTCTCTGTATCAGCTTCCTGTCCTTGCTGGCCTCCTCAGCACTGCACTGCAGGCCTTCCATTGGGATGTAGAGAACAGTGTTCCCAAACTTCCTATGTACATCATCTGTTCAAAAAGAAAATAAAATTACACCACATGTGTAATGCTCATATGTGACCATCAACTACTCACGGCATCAACTGAAGTCATCTGACAAGTTCCATTCTTTTCATCCTTCCTACCTATAGTCCTGTTACACAGCACAATCTGCACGCAGAGGCCCATAAAATACCTTTCCCTCCATTTAAAGAAATACTGTATGCATACTATAAATAGACAATTCACAGTCACAGGGGAGCTTGATTGAATCACTTCTGTTTAACAATGCTCACCAGCCAGTGGGGTTGAGCTTGAATGATTTTGCAGGAATATTGGGAGACATATCCAAGAAAAGCTAAGCTTGCCTTCCGTATTTATCATCAAGAGTACAAGGCACTGGTACAAACGTACATTATACTATGTAAGCCTAAAGTCAAACTGGAAAGCAGCAAAAAGTTGGAAGTAAAAGATACGTGTGATTTTCACTGCCTATATTAAGGATTTGCAGATTGGAAGCATAAACAAGCAGGGGTGGGGGGGACATATTTGTAGAAGCAGAACTACTTCTGTTAAGTAAGATGAGGAAAAATACTTCAAAGGAAGTTGACAAAACTGCCTGTGTAGACTCTTCTTTAATGAGCCCTAAAGAGTCTCAATGACAAATCATAGTGCGAAAAGCAAAGCTAAATAACTTGAAAGAAGTCAAATAAACCGTATAATGTGAGACTAAGTGTTGAAAGAGTGAAATGCCTGTTTCTTTTTAAAAAAAAAAAATTTACCCACCTGTAAGGCTGGCGAGATATAAGTGCATGTGTTTGGTATAGCTGTCCTTGATGCTCTGCTCCCTGTAGGCACTAATGGCAACTGGGGGGGCGTGCAAACAGGTCATGTCTTGAAGCAGCCTCTGGATGGGGTTGCCTCGCACCGTGCCAAACTGTATGGCTGTATCAAACGTTTCTAGTGTGATTATGGCTTCTGGCACACGGACAAAATAGGACAACTGCCCTACCACCTCTCCCTATGAAGATAAATATTCAGATGCAGTGGTGAAAGAGACAGAAAAAGAAGGCAAAGGGGGCGACAGAATTAACAAACAAAACATTAGGCACTTTTATATTTTCCCCTCAAACATTACAAGACCAGTAAAATCAACTGAAATAAATCACCATACACAATGCTGAGAGGAAAGAGTGTTGTACCAGTAAGGGCATCGAGTACTCCACCCGAAGTCCAACCTTGGTGTCCAGGTAGACTACCATGGTTGTGATAGAGGCGTCTTCAATGAACTGATCCACAGCTTTCTCATTCTCCTCTGTCCATGATTCTTCGGTTACACCAGAAATAGCCACACAGTCGATGAACAACTTAGATGATAGTGAGATGAAAGGATGAGTATGTGTAGAGGAGTGGGGAGGAAAAGTTGATTAATAATTGCCACAACTCGTTAAGGTGGAAGAAAAAGTTGAATTTCTAAATCACAGTCACCTGACGAATAGCCTTAGAGTATTCCTCTTCCATTTCTTCTTTTTTCCGTCAAGCTTTCTGTTCTTTCTCTATGGCTGTGAAAGATTAAGGACACGAATATACGACACAGGCTACAGTGCAGCAGTGAATTGAAGCATCAAGTTTAAAACACACACACACGCACACACACATGTATATAGTTTAGTAAACCATTATGATTAAGTTACTGTAGCATGAGTGTTACAGACTAGCTTACCACATACTAGTTTAGGCAGTTGGTAAAGTTTTAGCGACGTCGTTACCTTTGGAGAGAAGTCTTCGGCAGCAAAAATATTTACTTCACCTTTCTATTTAAACCCTCCGACATGACAGCTGTAACCCGGTAAAAAAAACACACCAAAACATTTCCGTGAGGTCATTGTGACCGAACTTAAATCGGTAATTACACAAATGTTCGTCTATCTGGTCCTTCCTGTCCCTTTACAGTGAACCATGTGTGTGCTCGTCACCTTGGAAACCTTTGGTTGCCAGGGGAACCCACGTGGACTGGGGCTGAGCGCGGCAGACACGTGAGCGATATTGTTGGCAATACTGTTTTTGTTTTTTCCTTCCACAGTATATACAACTACAAATGCGTTTTTCTGGGGTTGTTGGAAGATTTATTTTGTAATTGTAAAATTTGTAATTTTTTCTACATCCTGTATGATCAGAAGCGTATTGCCAGTGCACATGGGCGCTTTCATATATTCAAGATTCAAGAGCTTTATTGTTTATATATAGTAAACGTGCACACAGGTGTTGGTAATCATATTAATTCTGTGCCTAAATGAAATAAAACCTTGAATCGTTTAATTACTAATATGTGTTTTTCTACCTCATTGGTGGAAAATATGGCGTCAAATCCGACCAACAACATGATTTTGTAAAATAAAAGTTCAGAGAAGGAAGATGTACATACTGGACTTTGACTGTATTTTCCCCTTAAGAATAAATGAAGTAAGTAAAAGATAAACTACTCAATGACCGAAGATGAGATTTTATTTATTTATTGTTTCGCCTTAGGTATTCTGTTAAATTTCTGGAATGCATAATTTATTGACAAACCAGTATGAACCAGTATGAATGAATGAGCCAGTAAATGAATAAACAAACCTTTTCCACGGATTAACAGAATATTTCTGTTTTTAGGAACAAAGTCCAAGTGATCTGCTCATACTAAAAACTTGTGTAGTGTAATATAAGAGAGTAAAAAAGTGACAAAATTTACATGGGTGAAGGTGTACTGATGTTGTAGCGATAGTGAGATTAAGAAGATTATATACGATTTAAAAGTGAAAAAGATTTCTAACAATAACATCACTTTATGTAAGGCATATTAGCTGCAGAATGTTTAGTATTTGTATATTGTTAAACACTTATTTTTTTCTCTTAGATTTGAAACTTACTTAGACCTTAATGAAGTCCACAGTAAAGAACAATAGTTCAAATTTGGATTAAGCCTGACTTCATTTAAATTCTACATACTGTCGAATGTGCCCCATACACCTTTCACCACTGAACAATGGACTGTATGTGCACAGTCACAATAAGCTTTGTCTGATATGAGGCAAAGGAAGCCTGTGTTTGGTCTTTGAGGGCGACAATCCTTAAATCTGAATACAACCTTGAACTCAGACTCCTCTCATTACAGGATTATTCATCCTCCCAGCTTACTTTCTTCAGGGTCCCTTCTCTTGTTTTTATTTGCCTCCCTTTCAGTCCTTTCCAGTGGGGAAGTCTGGGCTTTCTCTTCGTCTCTCACCCGAATGAACAACTCCAAACATCTTGTCTCTGAAGCGTCATTAGAATTCATTTGTTTGAATAGGTTAGTTTCTCCTTCAGTCACTGCCTCCTTCAGTTTGGGAAAAAGACCTCTTTGTATAAAATTAATTACTTCAACTTGATTAACTGAATCGTTTGCACGTGTGCTAACCTGGGTATTTGTCACATTTCTATCCGAACATGAGCCTATGAAGTCACGGAGAGATGTAATTAGTGCAGACCAGAAATGAATGAATTAAGCTTTTATGCAGATAGTTTTGTGAATTTGTCATGTCTGCATTGGTAAATACCGCCTCTTCCAGGAAATAACCATGTGCTCACGCTCTTCAGTTATACAAACTTGTACTTACTTTGGGCAATACAGGGGACAAATGACTCATACTGCTACCCTTCAGGGGCACCACAGCTGGTTGTGTGCTGAATACTTTTGTTCTCAAATCAATCAGGCTTGTAAATACTCTCCTTGCCCTTGACTTTACCCTTTATGTGAAACTGCAACTTACTTAGAACTTTTGGCATGGCCAGAATCCCCCAAGCACCTACCTATGTGCTAGAATCTAACAGTAGACATCACAGGTTAGCCTGCCAGCATTTTAATATAACTACTGGGCTATTTCTAGTTTCTGCTACAACATGCACTAAATTTTACACATGTAAGAGCTGCAGTATTAACCATCAGATAATTGCTTAACTTCCACTCGGGGCTTGCTCAGAATAGAAATGTGCTACTCAAAAAACTTCAAATTCTTAATGCATTTACAATTTCAGACCCTGGTGTGTCTAGGTAATATTAAACCCGAGCCATTAACAAATGAAAGCATCCCTCTGTGCCTCATATATATAAAAAATGACCAGTAACAGAGCTGATCCTGTTTCCCTGGTCAATTATGTCTGCCAGCCCAACCCTGGATAAATGTCCAGCCTTCACTGAGGTTGTAGGAAGTCGCTGACAGATGGAAACAAATGCATACGTGTGGATTAGGCAGATGAAAGCCCCTATGCCTGCCATACAGACCGAACCTACAGTGGATGTGTCATATGAACACTAAACACGCACACACACTACACCCTTGTGTAGAACCCAGCTAGAAAATTGCCAGAGACGCAGAGAGGCAGGCCACAATTAAAGCCATGAGTCTGTGAGCTCAGATCTAATGACAGGCTGCCAGGACAAGGAGGGCTGGAGAAGTGAGGGATGGGAGGATAAATAGGACACGGAGTCTATGATGGGCTGTTTACATCAGATAAGGCCAGAAAATATACAGCATTAGTTTGAAAAATGAGAAAAGACGTGAGTGCAGAGCAGCACAGATATGAAGAAATTTAAAAATGATAACGGGAAAAAAAGAGTTTTCTAGCTTACAATTGGTCAGTTTAATAGAGAAGCTCAACTGGGTAGCAGCAACCTTGATAACAATTCAGTATTTCAGTGAAGACAGCACACATACATGCAGAGCGATGCGCATGTAGTACAATGAGCTCAGGGCCTTTTTAGGAAAGTGAGCAGGCCTTGGAAGGTTTACTTTGCTTATTACTCTGCGATTTGTTCACAGACACTGGCTTTGTTCAGCCGCAGAGGGTTGAGGTGCGCTCCGCTGAACAGGGACTCAAAAGTATACACAGGTAGGTGCAACTCAAACAAACACACATCTGAATGTATGCTTTCTTGTACTTGCATAGCCAGGAAAAAATCTGACCCATGAATTTAAACGCATACTCCCCTGACCAACCCCTGCTCGGTCAACACACACACACACACACACACACACACACACACACACACACACACACTCTCTCTCTCCCTTTATAGTGAGAATCTTTTCCAGCCCCTTGACCCGGGCTGACGGTACCCTGCACTCTCTCTCCCCACTGTAAAGAGAGGTCCAGTGATAATGAAGCCAGAGATCCATCACTCTGTGTGTGTGTGAGTGATGGGAACAATGAGTTTCTATCTGTGCAGCCACGCAGAGTGATGGATAAATATACCTTTAATAACAGACCAGTGATTCAGTACAAAGACAGGCAGCTGTTTGTTTGGCTGAATGGAGAAGAAATCACAGCAGATCAAAATCCCACAGAACAGTATACAAGGAGGAGATCGTATTAAAGAATAACTCTATTTATGTGAATAACAAACACTGATTAGCAGCCTGAATTTGGTAATAAAACACTGATCAGGTAGCTAATGTTAAAAATGTAAAAAAACAAAAGATTTACTTGTAAATGTAGCTTTCATCGTGACTTTTTCCACCCAAAATTGTTTGTTTTATTCAAGGCTCATTCTCCAAAGAGCAGCTGTTTCGATATTATTGACACAAACACTTCAGGGAGAAACTGAAGAAGCGGCATAAATGGATAATTATATGTTGGGAAAGAATGAATGAGGACATAAAAGCAGTAGCAGTAGCCTTGAAAAATATAGGCTGAGAGGATGATGTTGCTGGCATGTGTGTACTGTGCATGTTTGTGTGTGTGGGCCTGGCACCGTAGTGCTTCCTGAGTTTCACAGATGCAGTGAAAGGACTCTTCCAAACTGAATGACATCACCTCTAAGTTTGACAAATGCAGCGAAAGGACTTTTGAAAACTGCATGACATCACCGCTAAGCCTTTGGCCATTTTCTTCAGCTCCACAGGAGACGAAAAAAAAAGACCCGCAAACACAGTTTCAGTTGACAATCTGTCATCATAACCCCCGCTTAAAGTGGAAATTTTGCTGTCGCCCTGTCTAATCTGGATCTTCTGAAATTGCACAGTGATTTATTTTTTGCTTTTTTAAGAATAATGAAAAAAAAATGTTAAAGAAGCAACAGGACTGATGGTCTGTGCCGCTCTGTTAGCTGTTTTCAGAGACGCGTTCGCAAATAGATTACCGATGTTGTCTGCCTTGACAACACTCACACACCCACAGGAAGACTTGCCAGGAAAAAAACAGCAAGCAACCCTTATCAACACACTGAGACCCAAGCAAAAGCAAATCCACTGCAAATTGAGCAACTCAAAAGTAAATCACACCTATTAAAAACCCCCATAAAAACATCTTTTCATCTGAAGGATCTTCAGTTCTTTTTATTATTCCATTTCTTTTAATAAAATGTACATTGCAAAAACGTGTAGAATACTAAAATTATTAAACAAATACATCCTAAGTAATTAAAACTTTTATTTTTTCATGCAGTCACACCAGTTGGCTGCCTTTCCCTGAGTCCTGTTGGGTTGGAGGTTTCTTCCTGTTACAAGGGAGTTTTTCCTTCCCACTGTTGCCCAGTGCTTACTCAAAGTGGGTTGTTTTATTGTCAGGGTTTTCTCTATAGCGTCTTTATCTTACGATATAAATCTCCTTTAGGTGATTGTTGTTGTGATTTGGTGCTTTTCTAAATAAAACTGAACTGTGTTGAGCTGCAAACTAATAATCATTTGCCACATTCGCGCTCTTGTTGGGTATTCTTAGCATGTTACAGATAAAACTGCGCAGTACACTCAACGCTTTAATCACATCTTGACAGCTGGATCAAGTGCAAACACACTGCAGACTGCAGTTCTGTAAATGAGAAATTGCATTTTATCTGCTCTGCCACTAGAATGGACCCAGTCTTAAATCATCTGAGAGTGGCTGGTTAGAAATGTTGGACATGAAACGAGTGGACACGAGTGCCTGTGTGTATTTGTGTAAGTGATTAAATGAAAAAAAAGAAAAGACAAAAAAAAAAGCAAGGACTAAGTGTTCCTGTCACTGTTGATCAGGGTGCCGCTGTGTCTATATTTTCCAGGATGAAATGCTCCGAGGAGCCACTTGGTGGTGCTGGCACTCTGCGGCCGTGAGGAGCTTCTGCAAGGAGACGAAATGGCCTCTGTCAGCTCCAAGTGCAGCTGTGTCCTTCCTCAAAAAAACAAATGGGTTTTACATCTGAACCCAAACACGTACTTTAATTTATCTGAAGCAAAGCAGCGTGCTTTGAAATAAATGGTAGCACCTTTATTATTGCGTAGGTTGAGGTTAAAGGTGCTGTTCATAATTCTAGTTTTCACATTTGAGCTCTGTTAACTGCCTCGAGAAGACACTTTATAGCATCAGGTAACGTTTTGCCCATATTGAATAAACAGTGTGGCACAGGCTCTCTTAAAGTAGGGCTGCTTTATCACAGCATCACATGACTCCCGTGGATCGTAAATAAACTGATTGTAAATAATCACTTCCTCTTTTATTTTGAAATTACTCATCTGTTGAATTGATTTTGGTTCTACTTCTGCCCTTTTGTTTCTGCATCCTGTTTTCAGCCTGTACCCTCTAAGCGTCTGTGTTTGATTTTTGGATCTGGGACTTTGACCCTGCCTTTTGCGTGCTCCTTTTGTTGTTTTGTTGTTGCTGTTTACTTGTGTGTGACCCCTGCTTCATTGATCAAAACTGTGATTACAGACCTTTACTGTGAGTGCTGTGTGATCCTTGCTTTTAAGTCCGCTCTCGATTCAAGTCATTGAAGACGTCCGTTCCAGTCATCTGTGACAAGACCTTATTAGGGACCTCTGCTATGAGATAGTCCAGTGGATCCCTGGGATTCTCCACACATAGGTGCAGACTGAGCAGACTCTCACTCACCTGGGAGGCATCAAGACGAGGATCCTAAGCGACTGATTTCGAAATGCGAGACAGCATGCCAAGGGCAAGCGAAACAGTTCTTCAGCAGAGTGTAGACTAAAGTGGTAAATATAGAAGTGGTGAGAAAGACATTTCAACAAAGGCCATAAGAAGGCTTCAGTCTCATGTATCTGAGTGAGATTGTCACTATCCATTAGTCTAATTGGCCTTTACTCTGACAGGGTATGAAATGACCTTTCTGCTTGAGTTAAGCCTTTATTTGTGCTTTAGAGCAGATTACTGACAAGGAAACATCAGCCGTGCATTAATTCCATTGAGTCATCACCATCACAACTAAAATCACTACTCCACTGTATCATTTGCTGGGTTTCAGCATTAGCTTATCTACTGTTTACATGGCATTCCATCTAATCTTGCATGTGGCAATAACTCATAGTTTCCTTCATGTTGCAAAGTTTTTTATCATGAACTGTTTTTCAAACCAGTCTGTGCAAACTTATTCTAAGGAAAGATGCTGTTTTTAAAGTATGATATGAGGGTCATATTCATTTATTTTGGTTTACACACGCTTAAGGGGGCAGGTAGAAACTTTTTGCTCTGGAGATACTTTTGTTAGGACCATTCTGAGTTTAAGTATTCATGCTTCTGTGTACATTTTGTTATGGTTATGGGCTGTCTTTTTTGGTTCTGACAAATGCAACACAGCATGAGCAAATAACCTAAAGTTATCTGGGCATTTCAAATTTGCTGGTCTGGGTGGTAGAGATGAAGTAAAATGTGAAGTTTATGTGTCATGTTTGAGCTTGTCTAGCTCAGAAATCTATGACAGACACGGAGGTCAACCAATTGTTGACCTTGCTTTATTTATGTGTGGTTAAATTACAGTGATATAAACAGAACAGTGCATGCGCTGCTCTGTCTTTTCATCTCTGCATCGTCTTCAAGGAAGAATTAAATTAACAACAGCAATAGATATCAAACAAAAACCCTCTGCCAAAATGATCCCTAATGAATCTTTATTAGGCTACATCAAAACCTTTAAGGGTGTTTCATACAAGCACTGATATGATATATAGCCTACATTTGAAATCAGACATAAATCTCATCGCAATACATTTACCCTCTAACAATCAATACCTCCAACTGGAGAATAAACCAAAACTGTGTGTTGCTCTGCATCGATAGTGAAGCGCTCCGGGTGATGAAACAAGGTTTAATAAACATACTAGATGAATGAGTTTTTAAAAAAAGAGGTTCTTCATTTTAACTAAATAATACCATCTCTTTCCACCAAACCTTCGACTCCTACCAACATAAATACTAATTAGATGGTACAAGCATGCAAGTACACCATGGCAATAGCTATTAAGAGCAATATAAACACTCTGTTGTCTGTCCAGACTTGCCCTTTTTCCCTATTAAAGGAAAAACAGAGCTAAAGCATACAACAATGGGGCCTAGTAGGAAATGAACCGAGGACACTGCAGTTACAGTACAAAGTGCGAGCATCAAGTTTCCCATAAAAGAAAAACCTGCTTATCTGCTTTAAATGTGACAAAAGTCAGGTAAGTATGGTGGGTGGTGAAGGAAAATTCTGTTGGTGTGGCCGAAACTCTGCCTTAGATGTCACTGTGCAAAATATCGGCACAAAGCCAATGAAGTTGAGTCAGGATCTAACTAGAAGTGCACAGGAATAATATAAAATGCAGAAAGTGCAGGTATATAGAATGAAAGTGCTGCTGCATGGTTGAGGCTAGCATTTAGCACAATATATACAGTTTGTTTTATACATATTACAAAAACCACAGTTTGTTGTATTTGCTATATACATTAGATCGGATCCTTAGGTGCACAGCGAGAGGAACTTGGTGTAATTTTAGAGTTTTTTATGCTCAAATGTCATAGCATGTCTCAGAAGTACAAGGCCACCAGATGTCCTGATGGTTCTTTTGTGGGTTTTGTGCTATGCAATGTTTTCTTTTGTAGGTGCTAGCTTTACTAGCTCGGTGATAGAATAGGTCTGGTCCTCGATATTCCATATATCACATATATTCTTTTGCACACGCCACAGCCATTTTAAGGGCAATGGATCATCATGCATTCAATGTGGTGAAAATCAAACTGGACTAAAAAGACTAAAATGTTCTACTGGTGGCCAACTGTTATATATCTAAGTCAAAAAGGGGGGGGGGGGGGGGGTAAATATGGAGGGATGAAAATGAATCAAAGGAAAGACAATAAAGATCGACTTCCCCAAACAAACAAATTGCTTGATGCATGACAGTGACATTTCCCTAGTTACAGAAAGGTGTGTCTGATAAGCAACAAACCACAGAAAGTGACAGTCAAGTCTCCACTGGTATAATAAATAGCTGCAAATCATGCTGATGAGCACGAGAGAGCTGGGAAACAGTGGGTCGATACTGGGAGTGAAAGATTCATCTGAACAAACCAAATCAATCAAATATTCACAGATGACACTTGAGCCAAAAAGAAAAAAAAAACACTTGTGAAAGAAGAAAAATGCTATTAAGCAGCAAAACAAATCACAGAGAGGCAGGCAGGAAGATGGAGCAAAGATGATGGTGCTGTACTGTTCTTGACGCCCTCTTCTATCATGTTCCTGGCAACTGAGGCCTGGCACTGGCCCACAGAGGAAAGACTCAAGTGCTTGCTCGTGTCAAAAGGCCTCAGCCAGTTCCATCAGCGCGCCCATGGGGTCCACTCCAAGAGACACAACAAAGATCAGAGCAGTCCTAGCGCTGGAGAATAGAGTCAACAAAGACAGAGAACGAAAGTGAGGACGGATGAGCCAACACAATGTAACTAAGTGTAACTGACAGTTACCCTTTGATGGTATTTTGTGTTTTCAAGTGCACCTCAATCCAAGTGAACTAGACAAGTGACGCGCAAAACAAATAACTAAACCTCTACAGAGTACTTTAGCACTGCGTCAGTGTCTGGTACACATTTTAGCCTGAAAAGTCAAACCAAAAAAACTAAAAAAGACAGCTACGGTGGAGAGCGTGGGTGGACAGCCTGAACCATAAGCAGAGAGAAAAAGAGAGACAACCACATGGATAGAGTGATGGTGTAGAACAAGACAGAAGAAGCAACGGGGATTGATGAGATAACAGCTGACACTCACAGCTTGTAGAGCGGTGGAGAGCAGGCAGCTCCACAAAGAAAACACTGAGGTTGTTAACAATGAAGAAGATGATGCACAAGGACATGCAGTTCAGATACTGGGAGCGCACCGTCAACACCTTCAACAGCTTATTAGAGCTACGAAATCAGCTGTTAAGAGCGTCTTCGAACAAGATGTAAAGGAAGAGAAGTGCAAGCAAGAAAGTACGTGACGAGAGAGTGAATGCACAGGATGAGGAAGTTGGGTCTTAATGTATGTTTATAAAGGAGAAACTTTAGTCAAACTTGCTAAGTTAATACAAGTCTCAAATCATGGGCCCACATCATTATCTAAAGTAGACTAGATAAACACCAGATTCTAATCCAGGCTGAAGGGAAAAGAAAAAAAATCCTCCTGTGATCACGTTAATATTGAACTCGGCTTTGTCGAATCTAATTCGCTCTGATAGAATAAAGCAACGGAAGCTGAGTGACAGATATCCACAAACCCACACACTCTCTTGCTCTCTTTAGCGAAGCCGCCATGAACAGATCCTCAGCTGTCAGAAAAAGAAAAAGGATAAGACAAGTATTGATCATCACAAGAGCACACACTGAAGGGGACTGTTTTTCTTAATCAAATACAGAAAGTGTACAGTTGTTCTCAACCCTCGGCGTCATGTTTCAGCGAAACCTTGAAACTTTTCTGCGTATGGCAGGAAAAATGTGATGAAAACACCGAAATTGCACACGCTGGCTTTCACAAAAAAACATCCGCCCTCACACCTGTCTTCACTTCAACTTTATTGATACGAGTGGAGGAGAGTATTCGCATGGAGCTAAAATGAAAAACTCCAACAGCACACAGAAAAGTGAAGGTTTCATTGTTGTTGCTCGAAGGAAGTGGATGAAAATGCAAAAGTTGGACAGACTTTGCCGAGGCTGGTCGTCCACCTGAACGCCTTCATCAAGCTTCTAACAATTTTAGCAGTTCCATGATTTTTTTTTTTAATGACGAGACCAAACAAACAACACATGGATCATAGAGTACAAAGCTTGTCTCAGTCATATTGAGAAATTCACCAGATATAAAGGTAGTCATGGGAATGCTATCTTTGAACGGCTGTGAAAGAGACTGTGCAACTGAATGGGCCGTCTTTGAGGGAAACATTAACTTCCACTTTTCAGTGGGCTGCCTTTTGGGGCTTTAAGTGTGTTCCAAGCCTTTGAAAATGAAAGACTTGTCCTGTTGGCTTATCTCAAATCAAATACAACAAAGACAAGATGTCTGTGTTTGTTGTGTTCTTTCTTACAAGTCTTCCTCCTGCTGAGGAAGAAGCTGGAGTCATCTGTGTTGGCACACATCTGGAGGCTTAAGAGCAGCTTATTGAGTTCAAACACAATACTGCACGTGTACTTGAAGATGCACACAAACACACCTAGCTTCAGTAATGGACAAGAATCACAATAAGCCACTGCATAGACTACTACATGTCTGCATAATACACAGTATAAAACATGGATGTAGCCATTGTGACGACACCCATTAGTTAGGCTCTGCTTTAAGCGTTTTCGATGGTACCGTGTTGGTTTTTTGAGGCCAGGCGTTATTTCATATGCTTAATTTTCAGCTAACACTAGCAAGCTTGATTAGCAAGCTGCATAGTAGTACAGGTCCAATGCTGTGACACATATATTGGGCCAAAGACTGCACACTTGATTCAGTCATGTCACAGTGTATCTGATGTCTCTGTGTTAGTGTTTTTACTTAATAACACTGGTCCAGGACCAACATTGAAACTGATGTCATAGCTTTGCAATGTGGGGGGAAAAGGGAAAAGACAAACCTTAAAACTCTTTTGCTAGTTTTTAAACGTGGTAGCTACCTTCTTGGTTAATGCTGAATAAATGCTCAGACAACTACTGGTCAGTTGCAATATTGATCCTGGCCCAACATTATTATTTGAGATAATAATTATTATTATTGAGATGCAGGAAGAACACTAATACAGGGATATCAGATTGTCCCTCCTGTCACAGTCAGTAGAGCTGGAGACTCAAGGCTGCTCTGCTAGCTAAGCTAACTAATGTTAGCTAGCTAATGTAAAGTAAACATTTAAGTGTCTCACCCCACACAGTTAATGCCAGACTAGCAGCATGTAGTTATTTAAAATGATATTTAACTGCTATTTTCTGCCTCACTGACCACTATCTTGCTTTTTCTCCTCTTCTTTGTTTTCTTCTTTCCTTTTCATTCCCAGAATGATAACTGCTCTTTAGTTTCTCTGAGTAGCTTGTTGTTATTGGGTTTGTTTAAACTGAATCATGCACGCAACTGGCATCCGGAGTGACCAGTCATGTGGGGCCCCCTGAGGGTGGTAGGGTCTCTCTTACTGTAACTAAAAAAACACTCCTGCAGTTTGCCAGACCACATGGGTTCCTCATTGACCTGTGGCCTCAAGCAGTTGTCTGCCTTGCCTGGTGGCAAACAGTACGTTTGATTTGTGCTAAGGACCAATAAAACACCTTTCAGAACTGAAGCACAAACTTCAAGGATGATCTATAACATGCAGTAATCCTAAATATTGGGCAGACCATTTATTAAAAATGTCTAAAAAAAAAAGGCACCAACAGCAAACACATGATAAAGAGCTTCAGTTTAATGACCCAAAGTAGCGGATAAAGCCTAGAAGACTGTGACTGGAGCTTATAAGTCCTGTTCTGAAGTCTCAAGATGAAGTTTTCCATTGTTGCCATCTCGGTTGGTTGCTTGCTTTGTTCAAAAAGGAAAAGGAAAAAAAAAATTTGACAAGAAGGGGTAGGTCTGACTGTGAAACCATAAGCTCAATAACAACTCATTAGCCACTGAGCGTGCAGTTTTATACCACAATTAATCTTACAATTTGAAACTCGGTATAACCAAGATTTGTAAAAGAGACTTAATTTTTTATTCACTATGACCAAAGTGAGTGACTCAGCCCATAAACTCAGCAGGAAAGTGCCATAGGACCAAAGTCATTTTTTGCAGCCACAGCTATCATCATCTGGCCGTCTTCAAATAGAATGCAGCTTTTTAGGCACTTCCCTATTTGCTTCATTTTTCTGTCTGTAAAGCAGCATCCATGTTTTATGCTTTCTGTGAGAGGAACTGCACTTTTTGCCACTTCAGCTCTGATTTCCCTTTTTATGGTGCAGAGGCTGCCCTTGATTGTAGGTAGCAGGTTAATGAAAAACAATTTTTGGTGTGTTTTCTTCTTCTTCTTCTTTTTTTTCCCCCAAGATTGCAGATGCTACATACCCATCAGGGGTTTTAGTATTATGGCTGTTCGTTAGTCTGCATTCCCTGTACTGAGGCCGTTTCATGAAAAATCTTTATTTTTAGGGGAAATCAATGTCTTAAACAGGAATGTACCTTTTCCAAAAGCATATATACTATTAAGCTTACCATAGCTCTAAACTCAGACTGTATCCTTGCTTGCTTGATCGATCATTTATTTTAGCATATGCATACACATATACAAGATAGAGCATATATACAGAAAGGAAAATACAGGGAGTGCAGAATTATTAGGCAAGTTGTATTTTTGAGGAATAATTTTATTATTGAACAACAACCATGTTCTCAATGAACCCAAAAAACTCATTAATATCAAAGCTGAATGTTTTTGGAAGTAGTTTTTAGTTTGTTTTAGTTTTAGCTATTTTAGGGGGATATCTGTGTGTGCAGGTGACTATTACTGTGCATAATTATTAGGCAACTTAACAAAAAACAAATATATACCCATTTCAATTATTGATTTTTACCAGTGAAACCAATATAACATCTCCACATTCACAAATATACATTTCTGACATTCAAAAACAAAACAAAAACAAAACAGCGGCCAATATAGCCACCTTTCTTTGCAAGGACACTGAAAAGCCTGCCATCCATGGATTCTGTCAGTGTTTTGATCTGTTCACCATCAACATTGCGTGCAGCAGCAACCACAGCCTCCCAGACACTGTTCAGAGAGGTGTACTGTTTTCCCTCCTTGTAAATCTCACATTTGATGATGGACCACAGGTTCTCAATGGGGTTCAGATCAGGTGAACAAGGTGGCCATGTCATTAGTTTTTCTTCTTTTATACCCTTTCTTGCCAGCCACGCTGTGGAGTACTTGGACGCGTGTGATGGAGCACTGTCCTGCATGAAAATCATGTTTTTCTTGAAGGATGCAGACTTCTTCCTGTACCACTGCTTGAAGAAGGTGTCTTCCAGAAACTGGCAGTAGGACTGGGAGTTGAGCTTGACTCCATCCTCAAGCCGAAAAGGCCCCACAAGCTCATCTTTGATGATACCAGCCCAAACCAGTACTCCACCTCCACCTTGCTGGCGTCTGAGTCGGACTGGAGCTCTCTGCCCTTTACCAATCCAGCCACGGGCCCATCCATCTGGCCCATCAAGACTCACTCTCATTTCATCAGTCCATAAAACCTTAGAAAAATCAGTCTTGAGATATTTCTTGGCCCAGTCTTGACGTTTCAGCTTGTGTGTCTTGTTCAGTGGTGGTCGTCTTTCAGCCTTTCTTACCTTGGCCATGTCTCTGAGTATTGCACACCTTGTGCTTTTGGGCACTCCAGTGATGTTGCAGCTCTGAAATATGGCCAAACTGGTGGCAAGTGGCATGTTGGCAGCTGCACGCTTGACTTTTCTCAGTTCATGGGCAGTTATTTGGCGCCTTGGTTTTTCCACACGCTTCTTGCGACCCTGTTGACTATTTTGAATGAAACGCTTGATTGTTCGATGATCACGCTTCAGAAGCTTTGCAATTTTGAGACTGCTGCATCCCTCTGCAAGATATCTCACTATTTTTGACTTTTCTGAGCCTGTCAAGTCCTTCTTTTGACCCATTTTGCCAAAGGAAAGGACGTTGCCTAATAATTATGCACACCTGATATAGGGTGTTGATGTCATTAGACCACACCCCTTCTCATTACAGAGATGCACATCACCTAATATGCTTAATTGGTAGTAAGCTTTCGAGCCTATACAGCTTGGAGTAAGACAACATGCATGAAGAGGATGATGTGGACAAAATACTCATTTGCCTAATAATTCTGCACTCCCTGTATTGTCTTCTAGTACAACTGGTGCTCAAAGAGCAGTGGGAAGAAGTAATACTTATATACTCCCACCGCTTCACATGTAACTATGTTGGCAGATTAGACATTGTTTCTAAGATCAAAGAATCCAATCAATACTACACAGTTTTAAGGTTATATCTTGACCATTTATAACTTAAACTCTCTTTTTTTTCAGGCTCCCTTTCCCTATATAGAGTTAAGTTATAAATCATGTCAGACATTGACAAAGATAGCCCACTGTTACTAAATCAAGGGTACATGAGGGCATTGTCTGTCTCAGTACAGAGCACTGAATTTAGGATATTCAGTATACAAAATTTCTCCTTACAAAGGTAAATGAAGTCGGCTAAATAATGCATTAGACACAAACAGTATCATAACTGCCCCCATAAATTTAAAGGCTACTGTAATTAGGCAATTATCCAGTAGTACTGCAACAGTACATGTGGTGTACATGGAGCGTAGTTTATTAGTACTGTTTAGGGTTTAATCATTCAGGCTGGAAGCTCCAGCCTGATTCCAGTAAATTTAAGAAAAAGCTGACTTAGAACAAAGCCACGGTTATTTTAAAGGTTTGGTCCCAGTAGAGAGCTTAGGGGAGGTTAAGTAAGGTGAAAGAAAGGTAGAGAGGCAGAGGAGAGGAACAAAGGGGGAGCAGCTAATAGTTTGGAGGATCTAGGAATAAAAAATTTATGGGGTAAAATAAGGTTCCTTTAGTCCATCCGTCAGCATTGGTGCAGTGGAAATTAGTCTCTGCTCTAGACAACTCTCCACCCCCACACTACACTTCTACAATAACCTTTTGTGTTAAACAGTCCTTCTTTGCTGTATCCCTGGTTTGTATACTGGGTCAGAGACAATACATGTATTTTTCAGTTTGTGTCAATATTTCTTTCTTTTTATTCTCTGCTTTTAGCTTTTAAACTATTTGCACTCTCATCATCTCTGGACCTTTCTCCACCCTTTCTTTCGTCTCCCTACTGTAAGTCCTCCTGCTATGGCTCTTTGCCATTTCTTGCCTTCTGTTTTCCACTAATTTGCTTTTGTTTTCCCTCCTCCCTCTCATTATTTCTCCTATTCCTTCTCACTTCTTACATAATGACTGCTCTGTCAGTTCAGCCTCTCTTTTGTTGACTGCCACTATATCTTTTCCTGTCCTTCCAAAGTCTCTCGTACTTATGTCCAAAGCAAATAGTCAAAAAACATAATATATGCGATATAGTTGATCATTACAAACATCAAAAACATTCATAAGTCATCTGAGATCACATAATCAGTATTATTAAGGCCCCTTTCTCCAAACTGACAAATTTCAGAGCTACCATTGGCCCTTAAATAAAACAAGCATTTTCAGTTAGAGCTACAAATCCTCTACCTTATAAAAATGACATTAATAGATATTTTTAAAGGGGATTAAATGTGTTTATGTAAGAGACTACTTAGTAGGCGTGTGTAAAACATTGAAGCTTCTCAGAAAGGTGATGGTGGTAGGCAGTTCTTTTCAAGCAACCAGTTTTTTGCCAACTGGTTGGGGAATACATGTTTTTCTCTAGTGGCAGGTGCTTTCCAGGGGTCACTGACTGGTCTGTAGACCCGCATGACTGAGACTTTAGCAAATCCATGTGACTGTCATCGACTTCCAGGGACCACTCACATCTGAACTCAAAGTAAAAGTACTTAAAACAGCATTCTTAGTGGCCACCAGAGAGCAGCTCCTTCAACTCAATTGAATTCAGTTTTATTTTATTTATACAGCGCCAAATGACAATGACCTTAAGGTGCTTTATATTGTAAGGTAAAGACCGTAGAATACAGAGAAAAGAGATAAAACCCAGCAATCATAGCACACAAACCTGTATTCTTTCCAGTTGCCACCAGGCAGCAGCTCCTTTATGACATTATGTGCATATTGACCTCAGTAGCTGTCCGTCATAATGGATGTGATACGCCAGTGGTGGTTACTGGACTATCTGGTAACCACGATGATTGTTGGCGGATAAGTTAACATCACATCAATAGCGGACATATGTGTGCAAAACCTCAACAGAACATGCTCACTTGGTTTATTACATCAGTAAATATATATTATAAGGATTTGCTTATTCAGTTTTCCTGATATGTGCAATTTGTTTTAAGTCTGTTTATTACTAGCTGGAAATAGCATCCCATTTGATGTCACAGATCTAGCTTGTTAGCCAAGCTAGCTAACTAGCATTAGCGCAGTAAATCCTATAGCTGCAGCTCTACTACGTCTGATTTTCTTTATATGCATGCCATTTTGTCTTTCCTTAGCAAGTAAGCGATTGAACCATTATGGAGTAGGCATATTTGCACATGCAGTGGCTTAAAAAAGTATTTGTCCCCCTGATTATTTCTTAACCTGTTGATGGTAATATGATGGTCTGGGCCTGCTCTGCTGCTTCAGGACCTGTATAACTGGCTGTAAGTGATGGACCTATAACTTTTGCTCTCTACCAGAAATCCTGATGGACATCCAGTCATCAGTATGTGCCCCAAACTCAGTGAACTTGGATTATGAGGCAGGAAAATAATTTGAACCACACCAGCAAAGTCCACCTCTGAATGATTCCCAATAACAAAAATCCGGACTCAAATCCTACCAAGATGCTTTGACATGACCTCAAACAGGCTGTTCATGCATAAAACAACAATTTTCAATAAAACTATTTTGAAATTCTTCCACATCACTGTGGAGGAATTTTGTTGGCCAAAATTCCTCCACAGTGATGTGAAAGACTCATTACCAATTATGACAAATGTTTGGCTGCAGTTCTTGCTGCCAACAGTGGCAAAACCAGTTATTAGGTTTAGTTTGGGGACAATTACTTGGCCCTGCAGGGCTACAGCTAAAGAAATCAACATTAATGTTTTTTTGTTGTGTCAGCTATCTCTAAAAGACAAATTTGATTGAGATTTCAAAATTCCTGAAGGAAATATCACACTCTTTAGTAATAGATACTGCTATGTTCGACATGCAAGTTCCAAGTCTTTTTTTCTGCCATTTGGTGCTCGGTTTCTGTCCTAGGCTCCAAGTGTTCTCACTCTGGATAAGACATTTATGGCTTGTGGCTTTTGGTTTGAACCAAAACCCCAAATTCCCCGACCTAAAAAACCCAACAAAAAACACTGATAATCATATAATCTTTGTGGTATTAAATTTCAGTTTCAGCACTGTATTGGATGACTATGCTCTGAGAGGTTTGGGGAGAATACATAACAAAATTATATGCTTATATAAAAAAATACTTTATGGTAGTAGAAAAATGAAACAAGAGCAACTAACTTTTATTTAGGTCAACATATTTTTATTGTCTCTTCAACATCTTCTGATTAAATGCAGCTAATGAGAGCTATAACAGCTGCTTCTCTTACAGTGGTAGACGGTATATTGGTGAACAAAGACACCGGAAGGGTTATCGATTATCGGTCGCTTAGAACAAACAGACGACAAGAAAAAAAAAAAGTCACTCAAAAATGTCGCAGTCACGATCTATAACTACCACAATTCAATTGTCCCCTAAATGTCACGCTGTGAAGTGGCAACGAATGAGGCGGGAGCGATGAAGCTCGGCAAAGACCCGAAGAGCGCATGAGAGAGATACACAAAAAGAGTGAGAAAGGTCAAAAAGACCAAAGAGGAGAAACTGTGAGTGGCACACACTGGGAAGAAATTGACCAGAGAAAAGAAATGGGACAGAGTAGAAGTCCTGTGGAGACAAAGAACATTTTAAAAAAGAGTGATGCAATGGGGGAAAAAAGTGAGGTGGCTGTCTCGCCTATTATTCTTTACCCTGCCTCTTTACTCTTCCATCTTGATACGTAGACCTTTGCAGCCGTCTCGCTCTGATTCAGCGCTTAGAGGGACTTACAGTGGTGTGGAGTCACTCCGCTGACAGAAATATAAAACAGACCACATCTACATACGCCATCTCTCTCATCCCAAATCAACTCAGTCTGAAAGGATTTCTCCTCACAAGTGATCACTAAATATGATAATTATTTAAAGGCCTAATTTAGGAAAGTGACAGAAAGTAATTGGAAATTACACATTTCCATTTGTTATAGGGGATTTTTGAAATGAGTCAAATTGATTCTCTAATTGAATTCAGAACATTTCTAAAATAAACTGCTCCCTATAAATGCAGCTGAGAGCCGAGGGAAGGATATCCAAGGGAAAGGTGTTCAGATTAGAAAGGGTTTAGTTCAGTCAGAGGAAAACACAAAGAGGAGTTGCAGCAGTTTAGGGAAACAGGCAAGGTATTGTTACGTCCCTCTGCAGCTTCTAATAGTCTCAGTGTTTTCAGCTGGTGCTAATTGGCCACACCTAGTCAGGTGTGGATAGAAGCATACCTGAGGCAAGCTTCCCGGCAGTGCACTAGTCTTTGCCTTGGTGGCACCAGCCATTTTAGCCAACCTGGTTTTCCATTTTAGGATGAAACCTCTTCTCACCCACACTCTGTTATTCATCTCCTTTTTTTTATGTTGCGGCTTTTGAGCCGGGTCGTAACATAAGTGGTGGCTCGTCCGGGATATTTGGACATTTTAGTGGAGACTGAATGTCAGTTTGTTTTGCTTTTAAGTGGGTGAGTGATGGTGGTCACTGTAATTGTGCAAACTCCCTTTAGTTAGTGTTTCAGCTGGGTGGCTGTGCTGCCCTTCCATCGAAGCACTTGTTTGTTGTTTTGCTTTATTGTTTTAGTTTATTGTGTTTGGTGGCTATCCTGGGTGGGGGTACGCTTCAGAGTTTGGTAGAAGACTATATCTCTGGTCTGCTGCCTGCTCTTGAGTTCGCGTTTAAAGTTGCCTTGAGCCTGGTACACCACTGAAGACTAGGGTAGGAAAAGTAAGGGTTTTGTTGTTTTTAGTGTTTTAGGCTGGGAGTTGCACATAGTAAATCAGTGGCACCAAACTTGGTAGGAGGTTTGAGACCATTCTTGATTATGGTCTGTAGCTGAGGCAGGTAGGCTGTTTTTAAGTTGGCATTGTGTGCACACCCTGTGTGTGCATATGTCAGTGTTGATGGATGCTAATGAGATCCTTGTGAGGTGAGTGTTTTGTGCTGTGACCTTTAGTGTTGTGGGGAATATGGCTATTTTGTTGGATCACTTGTGAGTGTTGTTGGCCAGGTGATGGCAATAACACTGTGGGGTGCTGAGCCACCCTTGATGTGATCATTGTGTGGCCATAGCTCTCCATTTTGTGGTTGGTCACTAGTACGCTTGATTTACTGAACTTTTTGGATTAAAGTAACTTGTTGTGGTATAGGGCCACTTGTATGTGACTGTTTGTGTGGTGGAGACAACAGATCACTTGGTTGTGATTATTTGTTGCTACTTTTGGTTTTGTGTTGTAGCAGATCAGGTAATCATTTTGGGTTTGTGACTGTTGTGCTCCTTTGTGTTGGTCACATGTTACTTTTTGTCTGTTCAGTGTGGCAACTTCAAATCCTCATGCCCATCCATGCTTAGAGATGCCAACTATAACGTGAACACTGTGCTTCTGTTAGCTTTAACTTTTATTCCAGGTTTGTGGGTCAAGGAACTGAAGGCTTCAGAGGGACTTTTAACTTGTTTAGGGGTCCTAGAGGAACCCTTTTAAGGGAGGAGGTGTTACGTCCCTCTGCAGCTTCTAATAGTCTCAGTGTTTTCAGCTGGTGCTAATTGGCCACACCTAGTCAGGTGTGGATAGAAGCATACCTGAGGCAAGCTTCCCGGCAGTGCACTAGTCTTTGCCTTGGTGGCACCAGCCATTTTAGCCAACCTGGTTTTCCATTTTAGGATGAAACCTCTTCTCACCCACACTCTGTTATTCATCTCCTTTTTTTTTTTTTTTTTTTTTTTTTAACACTGACATGCCTCAACAATTTAGGCTTCTGTTCTGGCCATTTATGGCGCCACCAGTGAAATGAAGCTCTCAAATCATTGAGAAATTTATTTACAAAAAATCAAATACAATTGCAATACCATTTAAAATTGATTAACTGAGAAACATGTACATATAATACAAAGATTAAGAAGCAAAACAAACATGGAAAAATAATGTTTTTAACAGTTCATCATTCTCAAAGTCCCGATGAACTATTTGTGGGTGAACGGATGTGAGGGGCTTGACCAGTCATCAGACTCTCATCCTTCGCATCATCTTGCGAGCGCTGGCTGTCAATCCAGGAGACTTTGCAGATCTGCTGGCAGCTTGGGGAGATTTCCTCGATCCTTTCGTTACCACCTGAGGTGATTTAAAGTTTCCAGTTCTCCCGGCTTGTCTCACACCACCACGTGAACTCCCCGATGGAATTTTTTCTTAGGGCAGCACGAAGAGTAGAGCTCGAAGCACCACTGCTCACGCTCCTGTTTTTCGGGGTGAGTGGACGAGGGAAGCAGCTGGTTTTCATCTTTTTCTCAGGTGAAGTTTGGTGTAGGGACAATGTGGATGAAGGCTGCTTTGTGCCTTTTGGGCTCCTCAACTGATAGGAGCTGGCGGTCCTTGAGGGTAGCTGGCCTGGCATCAAGGACAGACGGTCGGAGCGAGTGCCGGCAGCAGCACCCACCTGCCCCAACATGAGTGACTGTCGATGTGAGATGAGGGAATCCCGCAGCTGGCTTGGAACCATGAATGCTCGGCGGACTGTGTCTGACGGGTCACCTGTATGCAGCTCTTCATCTGTAAAAAACAATGGACCGCTCCTTCCAGTCTCAGACTCAACAGGGTAGCTGCTTTTTAGGTGAGGCAGACAGGTCTTGTTCCTGGACTGGAGCTCCGCAATCCTCAGCCAGTCTTCCGTCTGTACCCTGGAAGCCCAATGAGTTGGTCACTGGCAGAGCTGGTCCTTCTGGCGGGAGTGTCAAACAGCTCCATAGACACGGGTCGGGCCGAGTTTGCATTAGCAAGGTTTGGCTGGGAGCGAGCTGAAGCCAGGCTGTAGAAGGTCTCATCAGCTTCACCGCAGCCCGGGGTCTTCTTGGTCATAGTGATGTTTATAACCTGTGTGGTTCTGCGGCGTTTGACTGAGGAGGTGTTACGTCCCTCTGCAGCTTCTAATAGTCTCAGTGTTTTCAGCTGGTGCTAATTGGCCACACCTAGTCAGGTGTGGATAGAAGCATACCTGAGGCAAGCTTCCCGGCAGTGCACTAGTCTTTGCCTTGGTGGCACCAGCCATTTTAGCCAACCTGGTTTTCCATTTTAGGATGAAACCTCTTCTCACCCACACTCTGTTATTCATCTCCTTTTTTTTATGTTGCGGCTTTTGAGCCGGGTCGTAACAGTATCTTAACTCCTGCAAACTTTCTTTCTTGCTTTGCCTGACTTTCCATGAGTTATAGCTTATCTGATATTCAGTCAAAGTAAATCCCTTCAGATACAAAAAGCCATCCACAATGCGCTTCTCAGCTGATAACAGTTTAAGACAATCTGGATTCCATTATGTAGGCCCGCATATGGGTCGTGCTGTCATGTTAGGCAACGTGTTTTTAATGTAGATTACTTTCTCAGCCTGCTGATGGTTGAAGATCAGCTGCTTTTAAAAGGCAAAGCAAACTCTTTAGTGGACGTATATGAGTTGCTCCAGGCTTTCTAGTCGATACTCTTCCCTCGATTATACTGCAAAAAAAGCTGGGACTTATCAAATGCAACACATGCCTTTCAGTGCAATCATATAAGCATGTGGTGAGGTTTACAGATGCACTGGAGGCCAACAGAAAACTTCCACCAGAAGCCACAGGTGGCAGAAATGGAGTCGTTCTATAATCCAAGGAATCTGAGGAAAGCAGTATTTGCATCTGACAGCAATGTAACACAAAGTAGGTGGATGTGTTTACAAGGGCAGGCGAGAAGAAGGGAACTGTAGTCCCCTTCATTTAAAAATATCAGGAATCTATGATAATACAGCCTTTGCAAATTTGCAGTCTTCATCGCTCATCTGCATATAAGAGTTATAAGAGCATCAACTGGGGAACAGGGAGGCAAATTTCCATTTTGCAGCTGTGCTACAGCAAAAAGACAATGCGACGAGGCAGACATGTTCACTGACACATGCTAAACAGTGATGCCTCCACACAAAGACAGATGACTCCTAATATTAAAGCCTGAAAACTAAGATATTTTGCTTCCTCTCCTCTTTTCATGCCTCGTCGTCACTCAGAGTGACAGAATATTTGTGCACTTCTTGGCATTTAATGTCGGCGAGGCCATGCCCCTGTTTGCTTTACTGATACTGATTGACATCAGGAAGTCACACTCTCAACAAGAAAAGCAATGAAAACAAAGCCAGGCAGCAACAGTGGATGCTGTATTTGTTTAATTTTAATCTGTCTTGCTTGAGTGTGCTCACTGAACTGGAGTTGATGTCAGTCAATAAACCTTTAATGACACCTTGTGTGCAGATGCATTGACTCAGTGGAGATTGTGTCAGAGAACAGGCTGTGGTTGTCCTAGTCCCTCACTGCTTTTAGGTTGGCGAGGAAAACTGTAAAGGTGAGCACATGTGAAAAGGTCTAACTTCTGCACCTGAACGGATGGCAAAAAGAGAGCATGCCCACTGGGAGCGCAGGGACATTTTCTGGTGCCCTGAGGGTCAACTTGGTCTGCAACTAGCAACCAGGAATGAAATGACAGACCTCTGAGAATCCTTGCATCCGGCCCACAGACTGTATGGGGCCTATCTCACTGAATGTATAGTAATAAGTAACAATTTCCCCCCGTGTTTCTGCCCTCTTTCTATTTACTTTTAAAGGACAGAGAACATTAATTGTTCTGTTTTCAGCTCACGCCCTTTTTAACAATATGCTCATAATTTACTTTTTTTGCTCCTTGTTGTGCTCAGCGGGCTGCTGTGTGCTCTGAATATTAACGAGTAAATCATAAGGGTGTAAAAATGATAAGATCACTATCACAGTGGATAAACAAAGGCAGCTGTGACTGTGGCTAAAAAGGTGACACATTTGCCTCTTTTCATGTCTTTGTGCTTTGGGTGTTTTATTCTCCGACCCTGCTTTTCATAGTTTAGCTTTTAGATTGCCCTTCACTGTAATTTTTCTGGCTGGCTTTTATGCTTTATTAGGCTATGTCAGCTTACAGTTGATGTGATATATTTATTTCTCTCTTGCATATTAATTTGTCATTTCCCCAATCACAGTGTTTCTTATCATGTATGCCTTGGCTAATCTATTTCTACTGGAGAAACCAGTAAAACATCAAATCTGAGTTACCAGGATTCGCTGACTGACTAATACTTCAGTATTACTTAATTTCTAAATAGCTGAAGTTTAAACCTAGCATCAGAATGGGGAAGATGCACGACCATCTCTAGGGTTTACATAGGTGATGGTCTGAAAAAGAGAAACTATCCGGCGAGTGGCAGTTTTCTAAGTGAAAATGCTTTGTTAATTTCAGAGAGTAGAGGTGAACAACCTGACTGCTTCTGATAGGAAGGCAACAGTTAGTCAAACAACCACTGCAGAAGTATGCAGAAGAGCATCTCTGAATGCACAACTCTTGGATGTTGAAGCAGATGGTTGTTGCAGGTTGTTGCAGCTGGTGCTGAATGCACAGAAGACAGTGGAGATTATTGTGGACCTCAGGAAGCACACAGCCCCCACTCCCCCTACATCATCCTGACCGACACCACTGTAGATTCATTCCGCTTCCTGGGTACCACCATCACCCAGGACCTCAAGTCAGGGCCCACCATCACCTCCGTCATAAAGAAGGCCCATCATCGATAAATGTAACTATAGACAGGAGTTAAAAAGAGAAGACTTCATATATTGTAGCACTTTCAGTGCTCCCAAAACTTTTCTTGTTCACACTGAACAGGAAAACACATTTTCATATCACTTGAACTGAACCTGAATTGGATAACTTAATGGCATGGTTAAGAAAAATGGATGGATTTAATGGAGACATTGTTACCAAAAAATACCTCTGATTCAGCTTTCACCTCCGATTCCAGCTCACAACAGCAGACATCATAAAGCACTTTATGTATACCATATTGTTTTTATTTCTTTGAAAGGCTACAGTTCCATGGGCTCACCAAAATTGGACAGTACCAGATTGGAAACATGTGGATTCTCGATATCTGCTGACACATTTGGATGGTAGGGTCAGACTTTGGCATAAACATCATGAACGCATTGATTCATCACTTCAGCAGTTCAGGCTGCTAATGTAATGGGCTTGGGCAGACTTTCTTGGGACACTCTACAACATCCTACCTGAGTGTTGTTTCTGCCCATGTCCATCCCTTTATGACAGCAGTGTACTGAATGTCTGACAGCTGCTTCCATGTCACGAAGCTCAAGCCATCTCAAGCGGTGTCATGGACACTGCAGTTATTCAGCAGCAGCCATCCTCCTCTGGGTGGAGACTGGTTGCTCCTCCCTGGCCGGCAACCTGTGGGCAATTATTCCAGCAGCATATAAGACCTTTTTTCCTGTTTTCATAGTCGGCTCCTGGAGTTGGGTTCTCGCCTCAGTCATCCCACTTACCTGGACCTTGGTCACCTGCTGCTGGTAAACCATTGCCAATTTGTTTGTCACTCACCTGCCCGCCTCCCCGCGCCTCGGCCTCGAGCTCACCTGGACCTTGGGCTCCACCCGTCTCCTCTTGCTTCTCTTCACCTGTAACCAAGTGAGGTAATTCGGTTTGACTTTGGGAACTCGCTGATTTACCACTGGACCACTCTGACTGTGCTCTCCTCTCATTTCAGTGCCCCGGTTTCTTCATAGTATCCCCCCGGCCCAGCCTCCACCCCCCCACAGTCACAGCTGTACCCCTGTATTCTAGAGGGAAAATGATCTTTTGTTCGCTCACTGACTCGTTTCCAGTTTGGATCCTGCGCTTGTGTCCATCTCATTTTCCTCGGGCCGCTGGCCCATGACAAACTGGTTTCTTGAACATGACAATGACTTCACTGAGTTCAAACAACCTCAATAGTCTCCAGATCTAAATCCAACAGTGCACCTTTGGTATGTGGAGATTTATATCAGGGATGTGAATTTGTATATTTATATTTATATGATCAGACTGAATGTTCCACCATCAACTTAAGGCATTAGCATATCGTCCTTGTCAGATGAAGTTCCCCAGCAAAATAAATTGAAGGGCACACAGATAAGGCAGGAGTAAAATTTTCTCCTGTGCTACTTTCTTTTCTAACTACCAGTTTGATTAATTTCCTAATGGAGGTTTTTCTCATAAAGCCATAAATATTTCCTTGTTTTGCGACCTTCTTTGTGATCTCCTCCAAATCACACCACTGCTTTCTGTTTTATGCGATCGTATCTGTTTTTTCAGCAGCGAAACTGTTACAGGACTGCGATCATCAAGATGAAACTTTAGCTCAGCGAGTCAGAGGGGAGACATTTCACACGCACTCGGGCAAACTTCATTATGCTTTACAGCCCATGAGAAAATTGTTTTCGGCAAATCAGATTTTCTTTTCGGTTTTTTTTTTGGTAAGCTGTATCTAATTAAAAAAGAAGCTTGAGCTGATGTTATTGTGAATATTTGAATTTAAATCTTAACATCTTCAACAGTAAATTTCCATCTGGTGTGAAAAAAATAGGAAAAAAGTAATAAAATGAAAATACATGTGATTCCAATTCATGAGCAAGGAGGAAGCAAAGAATAAAAATGCTCTAGACTCATTAGATGTCAAGCATAAATAAAACATGAGGCAAACGTGTCAGATCTAGTTGGACAATTATAGATTTAGTACTCAGTAATTCTCAAACTATAACAGTACCTTTTTATTTATTTTCCTTTTTGGCTGAAAAATACTGGATTAAAATGAACTCTGAATTTAGGGAGACTATTTTTTTTTGCAGTGAAGATAACAGAATTAATATCCCACAGCTCAACTTTACCTTCTACTCCCGAAGCTTTCTCCCAGTACCAACAAATTGAGTGAAGAGGAGTTCAATGAAGGCAAAACAATTTGTAGTTAAACTCAGTTGACATTTTTGTGTCTCCTTTTGTTTCTCAGAAAAAAATGGCAGCAATTTAACAGTTTGGCCAAATATATGCAAATTAAGAGGGCAAAAGAAAACAAAAAACACAAAAACTGGCCTGAAAATAAGAGAAATGACCTTTTAGATGCCAAAATAAACAAAAATTGAGCAATTCTAATGGTTTCTCTTCATCGGTGGGTTGACTCCACTCATCGTCAGGGCCCAGTGCGTCACCTGTTTTCTTTGGCTCTGTATTCCTACATATCTCGTGTCAATTGTCTCCTTCTCTATCCCTTCATCCTGTGTGTGCTGCTGCTCCTTTCCCAGCTGGCTCTTGGCCTCCGCCCAGGTGGACTCTTCACGCTGGAGGATGATGATGGGCTGTATCGCGGTGCTGGGGGCGAGGGGCTTGATGTTCGTTGAGTCTTCTTACTTCAGAGGCTTGTTTTTCTGGTAAAAGTGAAGCCAGGCTTTTAGAGACTTTACATGATTTTCCTGCCGAGGACTTCCACTTGTCTACAACAATAACAGTGAGAAAATCAAATATATCACTTATTATTATCAAGCGATGACTAGTATAACATTGTAATTAGTAATATTAGTCAATGCTGATGGACCACAATGATTTTATTATGGTGTCCTGTGGGTTTGTGCGTGGGAACATCATGAGTGTAGAGTGTAGCTGTGCTAATGAAGGTACCCGCATTAGATCGCTGTATAGTGTGATACTAATTATCACTAATGAGCTGTAGCTGTAACCCTTTCACTTCACATGAGCCACAAAGGGAGCGCTGAGTTGGTGGTCCAATTCCTGGCAAACTGGACCTTGAATCCAGCAACTGTCACTCACTGATTTTTGTTAAGAGTGAATCACTGCTCACCAGTAATTTCGAGAGGTATATTACTCACTTAAGTCGCAACTAGTTATGCATTGTACTGACAGATGTTATGTAAACGTTACTAAATTTGCTTTTAGGATTTTAAGGTGTAAATGCGGATAATGCTTACCTATAGAAAATTAATGCATCTTGTTAGACACGTTTTACTGAGTAGATTTTATACTGTAGGTCTGTTTTTTTGGTGTGTAACGTTCACGTATTCTAATATTTGCTAATGGACATTTTCAGCTTTGAGCAATGAGAATATCATGGCCTTTGAAAGACTTTGGCCATGAACCAAATTTTAACCTGATAAATATAAAGGATGAGAGTTAAAGGAACCTATTAGGCACATTTCAATTTCACAATAAAGGCTCCACATTTTAATTATCATACTCTTATATATACTTTGCATGATTCACAGTTACGAAAAAAAAGAGTTTTTATTTATTCTTACCCTTTCTACAGCCCTCTAATAATGCTCAGTCTGAAACAAGTCATTTCCTCTCCTGTCTGCTCATTGCAATATATTTATTGTGATTTTTAGAAGCCTGTTGAAAAGCAAGACCCAGTGCAGGAGGCTGTACACCCTCTACATTAGGGATGTGCATTGTGACCCGCTTTTGCCTTCAGAACTGCCTTAATTTTTCATGGCAAAGAGTCAACAGGGTCCTCAGAGATCTCGGTCGATATTGAAATAACAACATCACACAGTTGCTGAAGATTTGTCAGCTTCACATCTATAATGTAATCCACATCAACATTACAAAGGTGCTCTTTTGTGGAGGCTGTTTGAGTACAGTGAACTCATTGTCATGTTCAAGAAACCAGTCTGAGATGATCTGAACCTTGTGATGTGCTACTTTATCCTGCCGGAAGAAGATGGGTACACTGTAAGCATGGCAAGTCTGTACCCGAGTACCATGACCGGTGTTTCTGGGCATCCTGGTAACAAGTATTTATTCATTATGAAGGAAATAAAATGATAAATCATCATAAGAGTGGTCTCAAGATTAGAAATCTGCAAATTTGTTCTTTTTCTTGCCACATGGACCATTTACCTGAATGAAAATAAACCTTCAAACATGATTGGTTCAAGACCAAAAACGTAACCAAAAACCTGCCTAGACTCTGCAAGTTGGCAGATATCAGTTCATAGAGATTCAAATTGTGACAATATCAGTATATGATCAGTTTGATAGTACAGTGTTCCCTCGTTTATCGCGGGAGTTCTAAAAATAACCCACGACAGGTGAAATCAGTAGCCAACTTTAGTTTTTACAATTATTTTAGATGTTTTAAGGCTGTAAAACCCCTCACTACACACTTTATTCACTTTTCTAAGATGTGTATGAACATTTTGACACTTTTCTCTCTTGTTTAAACACTCTCAAAGTTCAAACCTTTGTAGAAAAATAAGTCCAGTATTATAGAATGAAACCAAAAATCAAACCCCGTTTTCGGGTCCAGAACATGGGAATAGAGCAGCTCCGAGAGAATTCAGCATTAATTAATCAATGGTACGGAAGTGGAGGAAGAAAGAGGAATGAGTTGAGTAAAGTTTGACTTATCTGACTGTTTTGTTTCACTTAATGCGCCTTATAATCCGGTGAGCTTTATGGTCTGAAAAATACGGTAACTTCTACCTTCCTTTAGCATGTCCAGAAGTCCAATTTTTCTGTGATGGTTAGCATCTTTCTCTGCCTTTTGGGTGCTTTGACATCGACACTGTTGTGTTTGTCGTCTTCTGCTAGCGAAGATTTATGTTAATTTGACAAGCTGAATGCATTCTGTACTGTACAGGAAACACGGCATGAGATTCATCGACTGGTCTACAGCCAATTAGGATGCAGAACACAATGCGCTGTAAAAAAAAAAAACCAAACAAAAATGCAAAATTGCACCCCCCCCCAAAAAGTCTGCGAAACAGCGAGGCTGCAAAAAATGAACTGCGTTATAGCGAGGAACCACTGTACATATCACTGTATCACTTCCCCACAATTCCCAATCAATACGGTGCAGAGATAATTAAAGGATGGCTAAATTAGCCTTTAGCCCTGTAATGGACTGGTGACCTGTCCAGTTTGGATCCTGCCATTTGCCATATATAATAATTGGGATTGGGTTAATTGACTGTGGTTGGATAAGTGGTTAAGAAAATTGATGGGCAAATAAAGTAGTCTAGTTAGTTCATCAAGTCATCATTAGTTTATTATCCCTTCCACCTGGACAGGTTTTGTTAACCCTATTTAACTGAGAGCCATGCTAGGCTCAGGGAGACTCTGCTGACCGTCTGTCCCGCGGTCATGCAGGGACTTCATCAAGCTTGCTTGTCTGTTCTTTGTGTGTTTTGATTAAAGAATGTTAGCTACCACTCACCGCTCGTCTGCAGGCTTTATTTAAATGGAAAACTTCCACAACAGGCAAAAAAAAAAGCTTTTTGCTAAAAAAAAAAAAAGATTTAAAGCAGAAGTTTTTTGCACTGCATTTTAAAATGAAAACATATTGCATTTATTTGCAATTAAAAACACACAGAGCAGAAAGTGTGTTACTGTTTTACATCCACAGACACACAAGAAAAGAAGCAGGCAACATGAGGTCAAATTATGGCAATTTTATTTTTGTATGTC
Organism: Copadichromis virginalis; assembly: GCF_057382275.1. Lineage (NCBI taxonomy): Eukaryota > Metazoa > Chordata > Actinopteri > Cichliformes > Cichlidae > Copadichromis > Copadichromis virginalis. The sequence continues at coordinate 51,320,481 of NC_140620.1, forward strand.
AGTACATGCATTCAGAATAGAGTTTTTAAAAAACAAACAAACGTCCCAAGTAAAGTTTGGGGGGATTTTTGTGAAAGAAAGGTTGAGAGAGGGGGAAGGAGGAAGATGCTGCTGGGTCAGTTCTTTCTCAGCAGTCTGCTCCAGAATCCCCTCCTGTCCTCGGCTTGCTTTTCTTTTGCCTTCAGCTCTTTTAAGGTTTTGTTGAGCTGCTCCTCGGCATCTTTAAATGTTTCTTTCAGCTGTTGTTTGGCCAGTTTCCCTTTGTGTTTGAGGAGCTCTTTAGCTTCCTTTTTGTGCTTTTGTATTTCTTTAAGTTCATCTTTGCAGCCTTTCTTGGTCACCGTCGTTTCTTTCTTGAATACCTTCAACTCAATTTTCCCTTCTGCAAGTTCCTCTTGCACTTTCATCAGTTCCTCCTTCATGTTTTGAGTGTAACTCTTTGTATCTTCCATTTCTTTCTTTGCTTCCTGTATTTTAATTTTCTCTTCCTCCAACACTTTTTGAGCTTCCAACAATTCTTTCTTCATATTTTCAATCTCATTTTCTGTCTCGTGTTTACATTTTTTCTCCTCTTCAAGTTGTTGCTTCACATGCAGTAATTCCTTCCTTAGTGTTTCAGCTTCAGCCATTACATTTGCAGCGTCTTGTGTTGCCAACTGCATTTTGCTTTTTTCCTCTTCAAAAGCTTCCTGCACCTCCTGTAATTCCTGCATCACATTTCCTGCCTCCTTCTTTGCAGTTTGATATTTATTTTTGGCTTCTTGTGCTGTGCTTTTCTCTTCCTCCAATGCTTTTTGAGCTTGCAACAGTTCTTTCTTCATGTTTTCATTCTCGTTTTCTGCCTGTTGTTTTCTTATCTTCTCTCCTTTAAGTTTGAGACCCACATCCAGTAATTCCTGCAATACTACTTCAGTTTCAAACTTTGAATTTTTAGCTTCTCCTCTTGATTTTTCTGCCTCTTCTTTTAATTTGACATTTTCAGCCTGTATCATTTGAAATTTAAAATGAATCAGCTGTACTGTATTGTGAGGTGAAGCACTCGCCGATCCTCTTCTCGATCTCCCTTGATTCATTTTGGCCTTTTAAACAAAGGAACCAACGTTTTGTAGAGGAGTGAAGTGAAGTTTTCGATGTTTCTTCGTCAACTGTCGTTTGTCCTGCACAGAGATGCTGCTGTAGATGTGTCTCTAGCTGTGTCTGGATACAATGAAACATGCTGTAACTAAGTGCTTGTGTTGCACAGTTCTACTAAACATTCCATTTCATGCATGCTCCGCCCACATGGTCAGGAATGTCAGGTGCTGCATCTCCAAATGCTGCTCCCGTTGCCTAGCAATAACAGCTGTTTACTTTTTGGGGTCTGGTTCATTGTTTAATAAAGAAAACATGTCCAAGTATTGGGTGCTGAGGCTCAGCGCATATTCTAGCCTGCTGTGTGGGTGGGCAGCTAGAAATCACTGGTGGGCAACATGAGTGAGGAGAAAACTGGAGCAGCCAAGCAGGGAGCTGCAGGTTGCTGGTTTGAGTCTCTGTTCAGATGCTGGTGTCTCCTCTCTCTGAGATGTCTGCAAACTGTCCCAGATAAAACAATAAGGATAATAAACAAACACGTGACTAAAATAACAATTATGACTCTGATGTGTTTCATGTGTAGCAGGATGGCCTCTATACAGCAGTCGCTGCAAACATCCACATCGCCACACTTACTATTCTTTAAGCAGGCGTGCTGGGCTCCTCCTAAGGAAAGTTTGAAACTTCATTTCCTTCATGCTGGTGAACTTTTTACCAAATATTTTCATCAAAGCTTCTCCATCACTGACAGGGATTGTTTGGATCTTCACACTCATCTCCACCAACCCTAAAAAATGAGTCTCACTTTGCTCATATAATGCCAGGAGTGTCTCCATATTCCACAAAAGTCTATGCAAACATGTAACAGTATCCCATATTCATAGAAATATTATTGATATTATAACAAAAGCTGTCACCAACACAATTGTCCCAAGTGCTTTTTTTTATTAGTTATTGCAAATGCTTGACTGCAGTTCTTGCTAGATGACAAAACCACTTATTAGGTTTAGAAGGAAATGACTTTTTCTACATGAGGTAAAGTTGGAGAGCTGTTTCCCCAAACTAAATGAAATCATCATTTGAAAAACTACAATCTGTATTTACTCTGAACATCTGTGTTAACATTTGAAATTGGAAACATGTAAGTGTAACAAACATGTTAAAACATAAGAAATCAGGAAGGGGCATGTATAGGAATTTCTTTTACTTATGCATTAATCACATTATTTTATTGTATGATACCTTGGTGCCACTGGATTTTAACATGTCTCACACTCATACAGTAAGACAAATGCTGGGGGTCTAGTAAGGAAGTTGGGGGAAGCAGACAACTCCACAGGAAGAGTCTTTTGTGTCTTTGAGGACTCTGGTAGGAAGCAAGGGAGTGTGAACCTTAAGGTGTGAAACAGCTGTGTACTGCCTTTTGTTCCTGGAGAAGGTATTTAAAATGTCAGCGTGTTTATATAATTGCTTTTGCAGATTAACCAGTGCTGTGGTCCAACAAACATGCAAATTTAGGTAAATGAGATGGTAACGTGGGCAATAATAAATGGAAAGTTCCAAAACTCGTTCCAAATGACCACGCCTGGTTTTCCCTAAATGTACTTTCTACAGACAAAATATGAAATCGTGCAAACAAAATTAGGCGAACAATAAAAATGGAAAGCTACTGCTCTGATATTACAGCCAGCTAATGCTAAATCAAGCATTGTGGGAAAGAATTACAAAACCCTAATTTGAAAATGAGGTCTGGTCGAGGAGCTTGCAAATACAATTAAAGTCGGGTCATGTTTAATGGGCACGAAAATGAAAGCCTCCTGGTGTGGAAAGCTAGAAAAAAAACCCTCCTCTCTCTCTGTTCCCATTCAGGCATGTTCATGTTACTGCCTTAATTCCAGACAGCAGTCCTCTCCCTCCCATCCAAGGACTGCCCCACTCACAGGCTGACAAGCCTCAAGGCTCTGATGGGCCAGATTCACTTCATAGGGCACTTAAAGGATTCATCATGTCAGAGGAAAGATAAGGAGAAGTACCAGAACCACCAGCTGGTAAAACCTTAGGGCACCAGCAGGGCATCTTTTAGGCCTCTCACAGAACTAGTCATTGGTGGTGAAGTGGACTAGCTCTGTAAGTTGGAGGAAGCACCCCCCATTTATGAATTTCATTATATTTTGCAACAATTCCCACATTAGCCCAGTGAATAGCTCTATGTTCAGCACAGATAACGATGAAGTAAATTGTCTTGCTCAAGGGTCCTTGCAGGAGGACAGCCCTTAAGCTATATTAGCCAGTCCAAATGGGCTGTCACTAAATAAGGTAAGGCAAAGTCTGCCTGAGACCTACAAAGTGAGTCAGTGAGTTTGTTGGGTTAATTGGTTTAGTAGAGCTCACTGAGCTCTGGCAATGTGATATGGATCCTGCTAGCAGCTAGTGGTCAGAAGGCCAGGATGCCTTGTCACCCAGAGAATGGTGATTAGCTCTGGGTAATGGCGCCTGCCAGCCCAATTAGCGGGATTATGTGTGACCACTACCCTGTGCCACTAATTACAACCAGGCCACGAGAGTGTGTGTGAGTGATTTAGAAAAGACAGGGGAGTGAATGTGTGTGACAGCAGAAGGTAAGAGAGCGAAGAAAAAGGAAATGTGTGCGCACGTGTGTTCCACCCGTGTGCGTGCAGGCGGCCGCCCATCTCTGCCACCGCATCCACCCTGTCATTTTCAATTACAGTGAGCCTCGGGTCTTTGCTACAGCGTCACCTAGCTCGCGAGACCTCATTTGCTCAACACCGAGCGTCAATCTCGCATTAACACGCTGATTCATGGCGAGACACGACCCACTGTCCTCAGGGTAATATTGAGCATCAGCTGAAAGGTACTGTGGGGAATAATTACTTGTGTCTGAGGAATGTAAGAACCCTTCTGTGCTTAAAATGTAGTCTTTATTTTAACATCATCAGAATTTATTACATTATTATTACAGCAGCTGTCCACATGAGCAAAATTACATCGAGGATGCTCCAAATGACCAAACTGTGCAACTCTGTGCTCATGGTGGCCTGGGGTGCAAAACATAAAAAAACAATCAAAACAAGAAAAATGGAAACAAAACAGACAACACAACAACACAACACTTTATGGAAAAGTTAATGTTCTTCAGTATGCTTGCCAAGACCTGCATGTGCAGTCATGGGACCTAGCCATGCGTAGCTTAGTTCAGTTTAGTTCCACATTAGCTACATCAATGCACCAATTGAATTAACCATCATTGCAACAGCACACAAACAAAAATCCACATTCGTGATTCAACAACTTCTAAACTGTGATCAAAAATCAGACCAAATCTGAAAACGGACAGATTAATTAAATGGAGCAAATGGGTGAATTGCGAAAGTTGTGCTGTTTTCTAAGCACAGATGCATTCAGTTCATTTCAATACAAAGCACAAAAAATAAGATATCTGTTTCTGGAGGTGGAGCTATATAACCATTAGCAGTTAGCAGGAAGTTGGGTCCAAAGAGTTATTACATTTAATTACTCTCCTCTCTGTAATTTGCACATTGAGAAACAGAACAGAAACAGATACAAAACAGTTCACACCTCTGCGTTCTCTTTGTAAATACAGACAGTACTTATGTACCAAAACCCAGCTTGTGCCGGGACTAGTGAATCAGGCCCTAACAGTCTAAAGTTTTGAAGCCCTAATTCTGAATATTTTCTCTTAAAATATTTCTGAAATGTCATGTCATGTTTTCCTGAATGTTGTTGTGTGTATCTTTTTGTTGTGCTATGCACCTCAAGGCCTTTTAACTTAAAAACATAATCACATGGAAAACAAATAAATGTAGTGCATCCCTGCTGACAAAGGCAACCATGGCTTGGTTTATTCAAATTGAATTCACACACACACACACACACACACACACACACACACACACACTAGAACGACATGTGGTGCCTTAGTCTGTTCAACCCTTTCACAGCTTGAAAGAGAAATTTTTTTAAAAGGTGTTTGTGTGTGTTTGCATTTGTGAGCAGTTTTTCCCTCTAAGCCAGCGGTCCCCAACCTCCGGGCCGTCCGTGAGTCATTACTGAACTTCAATAACTTAGTGAAACTTAGAGTGTGTTTAATATATAAAGTCTTACACTCCCTTGCTCCACCACCACTAAAGCAGTTCATTAGGCATAAAGAAAGCTCAGACAGGACCACTCGAGCTACAATCCGAGGAGACTTGTTTATACTCCCACAGACGGACAGCATTTGGGCAGAACGTCCTCTCTGTTAAGGGTGGCCATCTGTGGAACAGTCTTCCTCAACTTATTAGAGAATGCTCTACACTCAATTTGTTTAAGGCAAAGGTTAAAAACTGGTTATGGACAAATCAAGTGTGCGATCATGTATGAGTTGTATAGTTTTAATGTTTTATTTGGGAACAGAATGGTGTGTATGTGTAAGTTTGGTGATGGAGTTTTATTATGAATGAATGATGAATTTTTATGAATTATTATGTCTATTTTTTTATGTTTAAGGACAACAGATGGAAATTAGCCTTTGGCTATAATCTGGCATGTTTACATTTATGTAATTTTTTTTTTTTAACCTTTAAGTTCATTAACATGCACTGTCCTAAATAAATAAATAAATATTTGGTACCGGGCACGAGAGTTGAGGCTCAGGTGTGAAATGTATGGTTTTCAGGGTTTTTATCGTTTTTTATCGTTATTTTGTTATATCCTGCATCTATATCCTCTTTTCGTCTCGTGACTTTGCATCTATTTTTGATATTGCCTGTCCTACAGTCTGTAAAAAACTTTGTTTGACTACTTTTCCATTTACAGTGCACTACATAGTAAATAAATAAGGCTGCAGCTGAGTTGTTTGCTTTCAAGGAAAGTTTTTATTAGATGATTAAATTGCCCCCACAAATAGAGCTGCTGCAGAGAAGGTGTGCCATTAAGCACCGTGCCCTCGTCAGCCTAGAAGGACTGCGGTGTGAATCACAGAGAGCTCCTTCTCATAAACCTGTGGCGGCGAAGCCTTGAAAGCGGGTGTATGTTCACAGTGAGTACCTAGCCAAACACATTAGTAGATGAAATTTTCCGCTCTAATTGCCGTTGCACATGTAGAGTTATTCATCTGTGTTAACACACTCATTGAGGGATACAGGTCAGAACTTGGTGAAACAAGAAACAACACAGAGAAGATGAGAGAGGGAAGGCTAAAAAGAGGAGACAGGAAAATACGGTGCATCAGCTGATATCGGATGTAGTTTGCAGCAAGAAGCAGAAGCTACCTGACAGGCTCCCCCGCTGGGTTCACATGGACAGTGATGTGCAGATTGTTCCTGACTCGCTCCGTCAGGTAGCTGAGCAACTTTCTCCACCACATTGTTGTTTCTTGCAGACTCTGTGTAGCACTTACGTGGAGTTACATAAAGTACCAATGGATAATTACCAAAGTAATAAGTAATTTGGGCTAGTGTCAGAAGACTGAGAATGACTCTTAGAGCTCTGGTACACGAATGGCAGAGAAACCAGACAAACACAGTTGTGTGGCTTTTAAAAATACTTTAGTGATGTTAAGCCTTGTAAAATAAATTTGTAACCAACACAGTATCACAACAGGTTTTAACAGAATGTCAAGTATAATTTCCCCCAAAGTAGCAAAAAAAAAAAATAGAATTAAATAAAATTGTGCACAAGTAAAAGAATTAGTCTTTTTTAAGTCCAAATGGTACCGGTGGGGCCCGTGACAAACAGGTGTATTCCAATAGAATTCGTCCGACAAGGAGTGTGTGTGTGATTGTCTGTCCTACCGTACTACTTGTACAGTAGAGGATTGTAGTCCATCAATGTGCAAATGAGTGTGCGTGTATATGTACATCGTCTCCTAGGATCTTGGGTTGGCTCGCCATCCTGGAACACTGGAACACTCTGGGTTCTGGAATCGCTGACCTGGTCTTTGGATTCGTCCCATATAAAAACCTGACCTATAAACAATGGCCAAATATATGTCACGTGCCCTTTAAGGATAACTCTCACAAATTAAACTAAAGTAGTGTCACAGTGCAGTAACTACTATTCAGATCAGCTATCGTCAATTCAATCATCATCAGTTCAGTCATGTTGTACAACATTAAAATATCAAGTTTCAAAGGTCAAAGTATCAATATCCAAAATTTCACAGTATCAAGGTTCAATTATTTGTAACCTGCAGTAACATTAAAGATTATCTACAAGGTTGCAAACATGCAGGAATTATAGTCACCATATAATTCACTTTCATTGTAAACATTAATTACATCCATCAAAATAACTCACTGTACATATATATCTTATCACAAATAAAGAAGTATATTACCCCTTTTAAGAAATGGAATAATATGCAAATGCTTATCAGAAATTGAACAAAGTACAAATAATCAATTTCAATAACACGTAAACACAAGGACTCAGTCCACAAATAGGAGTATTAAAATAGACGTGCTTAATCCCGCTTGTACCATAGGCCTACTAGTACAAGGGGAAATACACTAAAAATTACCTCCAAGTGTTCAATACTGAGTATTGTAAAACAACTGATTGACATCAAAATTTAAACAAGAAGCAGGATAAAGTCTGCTTACAATTATCTCTCATAAAGTTATTTTTAGCTGCTTTAACCATTTACAGCTTTTCACATGTTAATGACTTAGTTAATGATCTAACTAGCAGTATGTCTGTGAAGGTTCTCAGTCATCCAGGTCATCGTAGTCAAAGGAGCTTGCAAAGAAAAGCGTCTGGACTTCTTTAAGTTGCTTGAAGACGTTTCACCTCTCATCCGAGAAGCTTCTTCAGTTCTAAGGTCAAATGGTGGAGAGTCCCAGATATAAACCTAGTGGCAGAAACTCCCCACAGAGGGACAAAAGGACCCCTTGATGATCCTCTAATCGCCTGAGCCAAGGTGGGAAACTGGGTGTGGGTCCCAATCAGCCAGAGTTTCGGGTGAGTTCATTGTGAAACCTGGCCCCACCTTATCATGCGAATTCCTGAGGTCAGATGGCCCAGGATGTGAGTGGGCGTTAAGGCGGGAAGGGATCTCAAAACTGGATTATAGATGGCAGACAGTTGGTGTCGTAAACCACCGCCTCTGTTCAAAGATGGTCGCTCACAGTGGACATAGATGGCTTCTTTCACTCCTCTTTCAAACCATCTGTCCTCTCTGTCCAAAATGTGAACATTGGCATCCTCGAAAGAGTGTCCTTTATCCTTAAGATGCAGATGGACTGCTGAGTCTTGTCCTGTGGAGGTGGCTCTTCTGTGTTGTGCCATGCGCTTGTGAAGTGGCTGTTTGGTCTCTCCAATGTAGAGGTCTGGGCATTCCTCGCTGCACTGTACAGCATACACCACATTGTTAAGTCTGTGTTTTGGTGTTTTGTCTTTCGGGTGAACCAGTTTCTGTCTGAGCGTGTTGCTGGGTCTGAAATGCACCGGGATGTCGTGCTTGGAGAAAACTCTCCTGAGTTTCTCTGATACACCGGCTACATAGGGGATGACAATGTTGTTGCGTCTGTCCTTCTTATCGTCCCTCGCTGATGTCTGGTCTTCTTTTCTGTGCCTCTTTGCTGACTTTAAGAACGCCCATTTAGGATAGCCGCACGTTTTGAGTGCTTCCTTTACATGTGTGTGTTCCTTCTTTTTTCCTTCAGGCTTAGAGGGAACATGTTCTGCCCGGTGGTGTAGGGTCCTAATTACTCCAAGTTTGTGTTCCAGAGGGTGATGGGAGTCAAACAGGAGGTACTGGTCCGTGTGTGTGGGCTTCCAGTAAACTTCGATGTTGAGGTTGCCATGTACAGCATACACCACATTAACAACGTGGTGTATGCTGTACAGTGCAGCGAGGAATGCCCAGACCTCTACATTGGAGAGACCAAACAGCCACTTCACAAGCGCATGGCACAACACAGAAGAGACACCTCCACAGGACAAGACTCAGCAGTCCATCTGCATCTTAAGGATAAAGGACACTCTTTCGAGGATGCCAATGTTCACATTTTGGACAGAGAGGACAGATGGTTTGAAAGAGGAGTGAAAGAAGCCATCTATGTCCACTGTGAGCGACCATCTTTGAACAGAGGCGGTGGTTTACCACACCAACTCTCTGCCATCTATAATCCAGTTTTGAGATCCCTCCCCAGACCCCTTAACGCCCACTCACATCCTGGGCCATCTGATCTCAGGAATTCGCATGATAAGGTGGGGCCAGGTTTCACAATGAACACACCCGAAACCCTGGCTGATTGGGACCCACACCCAGTTTCACACCTTGGCTCAGGCGATTAGAGGATCATCAGGGGGTCCTTTTGTCCCTCTGTGGGGGGATACTCCCACTAGGTTTATATCTGGGACTCTCCACCATTTGACCTTAGAACTGAAGAAGCTTCTCGGATGAGAGGTGAAACGTCTTCAAGCAACTTAAAGAAGTCCAGACTCTTTTCTTTGCAAGCTCCTTTGACTACGATGACCTGGATGACTGAGAACCTTCACAGACACACGTGTCTGATTAGCCACATTTAGCTTACCGCCGTCGAGTGGATGCTCAGCATTTACGTGGAGCCACAGCTCAGTAAACCTTCCGGTTTCGCTCTGCCCTTGACAACAACAAGTGCAAATACATAATTTGTGAAAAATATCAGTTTAGATCGTATTTTTTTAACTCGTTAGAGGTTAATTTCTCCAGCTTACCGATAACAGAAGTTTTAGTCCGTCTGCTCTGTTCAGCTGTAGAAGCAAGAGACTGAAAACTTGGGAGCTGGTACTAAGGAGGGACAAGAGCTGCCTAGAGCTTCACCGATTGGCTGACATGCGAGGAGTGGAGTAAAACAATAGGCTCTCATCAAAGCTCATCTACCCTCTGAGAAAACTTAACCCTTGTTTGACCAGAGCATATCATATATAATCTGCGTCCCTTCTATGTTTAAATAAATATTTTGATCTCATTTCACTTTCATTAACAGGGACAGTAAGAACAGAACAATGAACATTAAATGTTTTAATTTTTCTTCTCTTTTTGTTTGAGATGATTTTAGGAACTGGGCTATATCTGACAGAGCAAAGTATGCCTAGAAAGTAAGCAGACAACAGTTATATGAATCAAAATGAATGAATCTTTCCAAAACAGTCAAGTTTCAGGCCCTCAGTCAATTAATACACTGAACTGCCCCTGGCTCCCACACACTCGCTGCACTAATGGAGCTAAAAGGAGGGGAAAAAAATGCAGCATATGCCATGTATAATACTAAACAGCAAGCTGTTTTACCCAGTTATAAGTAGCTAGGTGCATTAAGATGAGTCACACCTGTCTCTATTAATTTTTAGCTCTTAGCATGCTTAATTCTTTTTCATTCATGGCCTTCTGGATAAACAGCTACATTTAAATAAAGGCTACATGAAACAAATTCAAAGTGGTTGCAGAAGACGTCCATTCGTTCAGAAAGCAGACAGTCTGAAACGAGTAACAACTAAGTTCCCGTACTGTGAATTTGTCTGGTTTCCCTCTCTGGCCGTCAACATTCATTGAAACACAAAACTGAATCCAGTAATAATCGTGCTACCAAGCGACAACCCCGCTGTTCTGAGGTTACAAGAAATCAGAATTCAGACTTGGAGAGTCACTCATGCAAAGGTCAACAGATTTAAATCAGCACTAGAATTAACTGTTCAACCTTGAAGCCCTGGATCCATAAACACTGTTCCAGGTCAGGAAAAACGAATGAAGAAATTAGTTATGTCGAAGGTTCAGGAAACAAAAAAATCTTCCTTTTGAAAAAGAAGCACAAAACTTACAGGAATTTCCCACCGAGGTTTGTTTCAAATACTTGTTCCTGTTCACCATGCGAACCTCCGACCTTCAGTACAACTCCAGGTCATGCCACCTACAGAAATAGTCTGACCATTCTGCAGCGGTTGGATGTATAAGTAATGTGCACGAGGTGGAGGAGGAGGAGGAGTACAGAGCGCTAGTGGATGATATTGTGGAGTGCTCTGGGAGAAGCATCGGCGTCTGAATGTGAAAAAGAGCAGAGAGACGGTGATCAGCTTTAGGAGGAAGAGAGTGGCTACAGCAACCTGTTCTTTGTGTGTGCTTCTTCTCTGTCCTAACGCATCTTTTTATTTGTTTACCTTTAAATCTCAGAAAAAATAAGAAGGCTCAATGAGTGGATTTTGGAGACAAAACAACTGGATTTTACAGTTAAAGAAGGTCATACTGTTTCTCTCTCCACTACTAACTGAGAGGCTGAAGCATACCCGGGCTTTTAAAATGCCATTCACTAAAACACAGATTAACAACACTGTGATAAGCTCTGACACTAATTTGACAGAGAAACAAATGTAGTGCTAAAGAGCAGTTTCTTCCAGCTCAGAACAAAAAAGTCTGGTCTTGCATCTAAACTGGACCACTGTAAACATATACTGAAGTTAGTCAATCATAGCTTTTAAAATTCATTAAAAAAAAAAGAGAGATCACACTACTCCAGTGCTCTTTCTCTCTTGGCATTACAGAATCCAGTGTAATGTGCCACTGCTTGCTTTTAACGTCCCTATGCTCCTTTAGATCAGCCTTCCACAACCTCTGGGCCACGGACCGGTATCGGTCCATGAGTTGCTTGGCAGCGGGCCGCAAGAGTTAACGGCACGGGTGTGAAATTGATGGTTTTCAGGGTTTTATCGTTATTTTTTTAAATCGTTTTTATCGTTTACTCGGTTTCCCTGGGTCTTTTCCTGTTTGTTATGAATACGTCTTCTTTTTTTGGTACCGGTACTGGTTTCATTTTGTTGTATTTATCCGCGACACCTTAAAGGCTGGTCTGTGAAAATATTGTCGGACATAAACCGGTCCGTGGCGCAAAAAGGATTGAGGACCGCTGCTTTAGATCGTTAATGTCTGCTTCTCAGTCACTCCCGATGACCCCACAGTCAAAGCTTGTTGAAAAGGAGCTCGTCCCTTTGCTGTTTTTGCACTACAACTCTGGAATGACCTCCTGGGTGACCTCAGACAAGCTATTATTTGAAATCCGGGCTGAAGACAAACCTTTTTCTGTCAAGTTGGAAACTGCCGACTTCTGGAAGATTGATCAGTGTTGCATTGTGTAATGTAAACACTGAGAATGTGTGTTGCACCATGTTTTAAAATAATTTGTTTATTCTGTTTTATTTTAATGTAAAGAACTTTGGTTTTAAATGTGCTATAGAAATATGTCTATGCTGGGGCAGGATATTTAAAAAGGGGTTCGAGTACCTGGGCATCCACATCGAAACAGGCTGAACCAAAACCAATACGGAGGCTGTGTTGCACAAAGAGGATGAGCCGGCTCTGTTTGCAAAGGAAGCTGGGATCCTTCAGTGTCTGCAGAAAATGATGAAGATTTGCTATCAATCAGCTGTGGCGAGTTCAGTGTACTTTCCTGTGGTCTGCTGGGGGAGCAGCATCAGAGACAGAGTGACTAAACCGATCAGGAACGCTGGCTCTGTGATTGGTTGCAAACCAGACACAGCTGTGGCAGCTGTGGTGGAGAGGAGGTCACAGAACTCACTGTTATCCATCACGGATCATGCCGACCACCTTCTGCACCGGCTGCGGAGCTCATTCGCTAACACGCCAATTCAGAAAACCTTTCATACATGCAAGAACTCTCTGCAATGAAACACATCTGCTGTCTAACTTTAACATTTTATTTCAACACAACACTCTTACAACACACACACACACAGGCTGCACTGCACTATTACACTGTTATTCTGAGCCACTGCTGCTTTTGCTATAATTAGTGAGCTATTTTTGCTTTGTTGACTTTGAAAAATGCACTTTTACTTAATATATTTTAATTAAATTCCTATTTTACTTTGATTTTTAAATTTCAAATTCATTTTTTATCTTATAGAGTGATTTTTATTGTCACATTGTATTTTATTTCATCAGTCGTTCTACTTTTTTAATGCATGTTTGTGTTTAATTTACTTTTTAAATTACTATAATATAATTTTTCCAAATCTGAGATAAATAAAGTGTATGACATTAATTATTCTCATAGTGCCGCCCTTTTTGTTTTCTCAAACAACACTATGTTTACTTGTTTTACAGGTTACCTCTCAACAGGCTAAAGTTGGCAGTGACTCAGCAGGTCTTAAATACGCTCAGTCTTTTAAATGCTAAGTACAGCTCATCATTCAGTAGCTTGTAGATTGCCCTTCTGTGACTTAATGAGTCGGACACATTGTTGTGGAGTATTTGTTCCATTCTTCTTTACAAAGTTGCTTCAGTTGATTGAGGTTTGCAGACATTAGTTTGTGACAGCTCTGGTTCATCGAAACATACTGGTTTTTTCGTTTTCAGACATTATGTTGTAGATTCTGTGAACTCTGGTGCGCTCGTGATCATTGTACTGTTGCATGACCCAGTCTGGGCAAAACTTTAGCTGTCAGACTGATGGTCTCACACTTGACTCTAGAATGCTTTCATATAGAGAGGAGGTCATGCTCGACTCAATGACTCAAGCCCACATCATCACCCCTCCATCACCAGGTTTGACAGTTGGTTTGAGGTGTTTGTGCTAATGTGCTGTGTTTGGTTTTCTGGAACTGTATTTTGGCCAAACATCTCCACTGTGGTCTTATCTCTCCAAAGGACATTGTTACAGAAAACCTTGGGATTTGTTCACTTGCAAATTTGCAAACCTAGGAGGTGCTGCCATGTTCTTTTTAGGCAAGGCAAGTTTATTTATATAGCACAATTCAATAAGAAGGTGATTCAAAGTGCTTTACAGAGACATTAAAAAACAAAAACAAATAAAAAGCATGATCTTAAAAAAAGGGAACAGCAGATAAACTCAGTAGTTAAAATGTAAGTTTTGAAGTTTAAGCTTAAAAGTGTGGATTTGGTGCTTTATTCAAATGCAGCTGAGAACAGGTGAGTCTTCTTGAGCTGATCTGAGGCTTTCTGGGAGTTTGTTCCAGATATAAGGAGCATAAAAGCTGAATGCAGCTTCTCCGTGTCTGGTTCTGACTGTGGGAACTGATAAAAAACCAGATCCAGATGACCTGAGGGATCTGGAAAGTTCATATTGGGTCAGGAGGTCACTGATGTATTTTGGTCCTAAACCATTCAGAGCTTTATAGACCAGCATCAGAACTTTAAAGTCTATCCTCTGACGGACAGGCAGCCAGTGTAAAGACCTCAGAGCTGGACTGATGTGGTCCACTTCTTTGGTCTTAGTGAGGACTCGAGCATCGAGTTCTGAATGAGCTGTAGTTGTCTGACTGATTTTTTAGGTAGACCTGTAAAGATGCTGTTACACTAATCAAGCCTACTAAAGAGAAGAAGCTTTCTGCTGGAAACGTTCCAAACAAGCCATGCTTATTCAGTCTCGCTCTAACTGCATTGCCATGAACTTTAACATTTAATATGTTAACTGAGACTTAACTGAGCACCTGGCTACTCCTTACCCTCTTGTTTCCTACTGAAGCAGTAAGAGTGCATTATGTTTTTCACATTTCTGTGTATCTTAAACGTAGATACGAGCTGTAAGGTTTTCTAGTTGTTTTCCATGTGGGTCTCTGAAAAAGATGAGAGAAACTAACTGTACCAAGGCAGATAAGTAGAGGTAATTAATCAAAATGTTAATGAATGCCTGAATCCAAATGTCTTTATCGTGTTTTTTCACAGAAGAAACGAACAAGTCATTAACTGCAAATTGAGTCCATTGTCTTCCGAGCAGGTCTTCCAGGGATCTTTTAGATTACAGAAAAAATATATACATATTTGGGCCTTTGGGCTAGACAGCCAGCACCTTAAACATTTCCGTAGTCTCTGCTGCTGCTGTGAGGTAGGTCTCTACTGTGAACGAGATTGGAAGCCACATGCTTGTGTACAGCAGGAGTGTTTGCTGGATGACAAAAACATTAAAGGAAAACAAAAACAATGTGATTATCTCATAAAGATTAATACATGAGAAATACGTCTTTCCTCTCATTCAAAATTCCACTTTGTTGACATTAGAGGCTTGAACAGAGGTGCAGACAGGAGCTACCTTGTGCAGGGGGGCTAAATATGAACTGACAGCAAATAACTGTGACAAATGGCATCTATGTAAAGTGCTTCATTTAGTGAAGATAAGCAACATAAGGACGACAGTCTGAGACACTTAATATTTAATGTTCGGAGCGTCACGGCAACATAATTCACTGCAATTATGTGCAAAACAAACTTCCCCAGCACAGTCTGAGGCACGACAGCTTCCCTTTATAATATTTTTGAAAGTTTCACTTTAGGTTTGCATGGGGTCAGTAAAACGGCTTCGTAAAGCCGTGGTTTGTATCACCCACCTGTTGCCTACACCTAACCCAAGGTTTGATCCGATCTTGCTTAATTCGGTCCCTTTTCCTTGGTTCTTGGTCTCCTCATTGAAAATTCTCAGAGGTTGCCTGGAATAAAACCTAATTAATTTTGCAATTCGTCCATTTCGCCCTAATCAGCGGAACTGTCTGCAGTCTTCAGAATCGGTTCAGCGATTCTCTACTGTTTGAGTGAATGCCTTCAGCATTAATGGAAGGCCATTTATGCGGTAAAGAAAGAAATGCACTGTACACAAAAGCCATCAAGAGAGTGTTGATCCATGTTGTTTCTATAGTAATGCACAGGTATTGATTCGTGGTAGCATGTGGTAAAGTGGCACACTGACAGCAGTGTGCAGAGTTTGGTGCTGAGAGGCCCTCTTTCTTTCCTCTACAGGGTGGCTTTTAGCTGCACCGCATGCTGTGTGCTTTCAAAGGGGTTTCAAACTGGGCCTGATTCATAAAACTGGAAAACAGCAAATGCAGCGAAGACACATCAGAGCAGAGCACATGAGGACCTCTTCTATTGATTTTGGTAATGTACTGGATTGACTGGACTTGAATGTTCAGCGTGGAATTGATGTTGTGTCAGGGGAATCTGCTGCACCATGCATGTACCGGGGGAAAAGACAAGAAAACACAGGCCCGTGTTTCAAATACGTTCATGCGTATATGAGTGTTGAGTTATACAGCATCTTGGAGGAAAACCAAGCTCATGGGCACTAAGCCATGTGTCTCTCTCCAGCAGGTCTTTACGTGCACAAAAATCACACGTGAGTTCACTTCACCTACACGCAGAGACACAAACACACATAAACACATCCATATACACATCCTGCCGTATTCATCAATCTGTCAGTTAAGATATTACAATCGATCGACTTCAACCGCTTATTAAATCGCAGTCCATCGTCCAATCCATCATCCTGTCTGTGAGGCCATCACTGCAATAAATGTACCAAATAATGTATCAACGACAAAACTACAACTACCAATGAAAACATGGATAATCCGCTGCATGCATGTACAACCATTCTCAGACCCAGCTCGTAACATACTGACAGTTGCTGAGGAGCCTTTTGTTGCTGTGTTTTAATGCAAAGTCTGTGTTATTTTCAACATGAAGGAGAACAAACGCACGAAAAGACAGGGTATCCTTCCTTCTCTTCAATCACAGCAATCCTCTGCATGTCTAAGGCCAAGAAGTGTCATGATTTATGAGATGAATCGTCATCATTTTGGCATATTCTGAACACAATTTGATGATCACTAGATCACTGTGATCTTTACTTCCCACAATACTTATTAAAAACACAACAAAACATACCTTTCAGCTTTTCATGCATTTTGAAACTGGTATTTTTGGAGCCCTGGCATGTAAATCTATCTTTGAAACACTTTCAATTTCTCTTGATTAAATGTGCTATAAGCTAAAAGTAAAAAACATGACAGTAACCATAAAACAGTATTCTAATTTATACATATTTACTAGGGGTGCAACGATACACAAAATTCACGGTTCGGTTCGATACTTTGGTGTCACGGTTCATTATTTTTTCGATACAAAAAAAATGTTCATGCCTTTTTAATTTGTCATTTATTAAAATTATAAATATATATTTTAACTCAAAAGTACAGTTTTTAAATTTAATGTTGCTGAAACAACAAAATAATAAAAAAAAATCTATCTGATCGAGAAATCACTCATCTTTGGAAAAGAGAGTTATTACAGAGAAATGGCTCTTTCCAAAATAAAAGCTATACTATACACTTCTTCTGGGCTATATTCTCAGCAGCAAATTAACCCCTTAAAGCCGGTTGGAGCGGGCACGCTTTTTTAAAATCCTGGTAGCACTGCAACCACGTAAGCTAGCGCAATAATTATTTTTGCATATGAAACCGGAGGAGTTGTACTTACATCTTATTCCAGAAACACGCTTTGCCAATCCGATCAGCTGTTTGTAACACTTCCTACATCCATCAGCGCAAACTATGGCATGTCCGCCATGACCTGCTCGAAACCGGAAGTGACGTCATTTTGTGGAAATGTAGTTTTTTACCATCAGGGCCTTATGAGCCTATACTTGTGTCTTTAAAAGTTATGTTTGACTTTATGACTTTCTGTGTCGTTTCTGGGATGCTTAGGACTCATATTGCATTGCTGAAAAAAGTTTATTTTGATGCATATTCTGTTTTTTTGCAAATTTGCACTATAATATTTATTTTCGTTTTTCCTGCAGTATATAAAAATTGGTGTATTTCAAAAATAAAACTATGAAGACACTCAAAATAAATTTCCTGTGGTGGGAAACTATTTTGTGCAACTTTTTTGTATTTACAGTTTTGAGGGATAAGCCTCCTAAATTTCTCTAACTAGAAATATATGTTAAAAAAACAAAAACGATTTTCAAACTTTTTGTAGTTTATTGCACTTTTTTGCAATGTATGTAATTACTATGCACTTAATGCATACATATTATTAAAATTTGGGCTATAATGGTTGTATTGATGTATATCAACTTGAAATGCTCCCAGAAATGGCTCCACAGCATGTAAAAATATAATATAAGCTCTGGCGGACTTGGTTCTATGGTAGGTCTTAAAGGGTTAAACATATCAAGTCCCCATAAGGAGAATCATGTGCTAACCGCTGTCTAAATGACTCTGTAAAGTTTGTAGCATGCGTGCTTGTTGTTTTGTCTGATTTCACTTGTCTTTGCACTAGGTTGATGTCGGCGTAAATGTGCAGTCATATTCGTTGTGTTCCCACTAGTGCTGTCAGCGTTAATCTCGTTAAAATTACATTAACGCCGTAACGCGGCAAATCTCCGTTAACGAGTTACCGCGGATCGCCCGTGCGTGGGGCTGGACGGCGTTAACACGTTAACAAGCTAACTGTGCTAACGCACTAGTTCCCACCAATTGAGCATTGCGTCGCACATCCGACATACTGTTTTACTTTTGTCCATGACGCGCTTACCATCAGGGTCATGCTTCACATGAAAACCAAGATATACCAAACGCCAGATCTGAATGCGGGTGGGGGAGGCTCAATTTGCCATGTTGCAACGAGCTTAGCTTCTGTCTTGCTAGCTTGCCCTGCGCTCAGTGGATCTGCGCTCGACAGTGCAGCCTAGGCGGAGTAGTCGAACGCAGATCCACTGAGCGCTCAACACAGACAGCATCGTCAGAAGAAAAGTTGATAAAAGAAATGAAAAATTTTGTATTGTTCGATACATATGCATACGGAACCGAAAGCACTGTATCGAACGCTTCAATATCGATACGAGTATTGTTGCACCCCTAATATTTACAGATCATACAATAAAGACAGGCTCATCTCAACCTTGCTTCTCTAACTTGATCCACGTTATCAAAATTCACGACCCCCTTCAGATAAATGACATATCCGGCTTTGCACGTCTACAAGACATAAGTGAATTATTCAAGTTTAGAAACCTCCCAAATCTTGAATCATGTAATCAGGAAAGTACACAGTACAATAAGGTTTACTGAGTGTGATCAGTTGTCACTGCGTGGGAATTACTTTCAGGCTGTGTGTTTTACTTTGTACACCAGTCAAAAATCATCTCCACCTACGCAGGGAAACAAACCTGACAGCAGAATTTCATTTTAGCAGTCGGGGTGAAAGCGGGGCATTTTAATTAGAGAAAAGGATGTTCTTCTCTGCTGCAGCCTTGTTTCTGATTTAGGCTGATAAAGTAGGTTTATTTTTGCATTAAGATCTTGCCAAGTACAGCCTGAAGTTTATTTGCACAACTTTAACACGTAGCTGGAATGATAAAAAAGAACGTATGCATATACGAGAGTAAAGCAGATCCAATCAATGGCACGCCATAAGCATAAATGAAAAGAGCCTAAGAAGATTATATCAGCTTTACGCTTCGACACAAACAACGACAAATCAGGAGGCAGTACCGCTGCCGTCCCGGTACCTACCAAAACCAAACGACTATCAACGACTTTCAAACAGTATACATTAAGAAGCTATAACAGTTTAGAAAAAAATTACCATATGAGGGACTGCAAAACTTCGTCCAGCTTGCCAAGCACCTATTCAACAATTTGTCTGGTTTCGAAACAACACAGCAAATGCTATTTGATGGGTTGAGATCCTAATGAGTGAGAAGAACACACTTGAGGATGGAAAATATTCGTGCTGCAGCTTGCAAAACAATCTGACATTTACAAAGAATGATTATCATCTAGTTAATAACAGGATGGTGCTCTCAGCCTCTGTGAAAATAACAGTCGGTGCTGTATTTAAATGCAGCTTTTATGATTTCATCGAAATGAGGACACAAATGCAGAAAACCAAAAGAGGGATGTGCAAAGGAAACAGGAAAAGAAGAGCTTTAATAATGAAAGACATGCAGACATGCAAAAAGGGTAAACTCGAGGAAAAAAAAAAGAGAAAAAGAGAAATACCACGAAAGGAGAGGTACTAATATTATAAGATCAAACCAGGAATACTGAAACACAAGATAATCAAGGAAAGACAAAAACACCAGCATGAAACACGTCCGTCTGTGCACAGTGAAATGGGAATTTCACAATGAGAATCAGAATCAGGTTTCTTTATTAATCCCACGGGGGAAAGTGCTTCATTACAGAAACTCAATTAAAATATAAATATGAAAAACGCAATGCCTGTTCTTCAAAACGAGTAAAAATAAGGCGCTCCTTTCAAAGTGCGACGTCTTAAAACAAATACTCCAAAGTTAAATGATACTATGTCCAAAATCTAAACGATGTAGCATGTGAAATTAGTCCACGTGTTCTGGGGAGGAATTGTGACGTATGATGGCCACGGGTAGGAATGATTTACTGCGGCGTTCTCTGGTGGAAGGAATCGTTTGCTGATCATAATCCTGTGACTGTCTAGCACGTCATGGAGAGGGTGTGAGAGTGTTGCACATGAGAGTCAAACTCCAGGCGCCATAGAAACATCCTGAACATCTTACAGCAGATATTGAGGAAAAAACACGTCTCTGACACATCCTATTACTGCCGAGTCATCAGAAAACTTCTGAAAGTAGCAGGTCTCTGTGCAATACCCAAAGATAAAGAGAGAGAGGGTGGTCCCCAGAGAGGCTCTGCTGTTGCTGACCACACTGTCTGAAGCACAGTGCTGCAGGCGCACACTGACAGTGGTCTTACAGTCGGGTAGCCAACTATCAAGGTCACTAGGGAGGCATCCACCTGCATCACTGAGTCTTTACAAGATGATTTGCGATGTCAGTGTTACAGGTTATTAAGACCGTCGGGCCACTGGGATGTGAGGCGTGGCCAGTTACACAGCACTGGGACAAAACAGGAAAACTGTTACAACACATGGAATCTTGCAAATATTGGAATCACCATTTGTATTTATCAAAAAATATCCCCCCTGCTTGGTGCCTCCAGTCCTTCTCCTACATATAACCAAGACGGCAGTTACTGCCAGTAAGAAGTGAACAGAGTGCCACTCAGTATTTGGACCACTGCATAATCCTACTGATACTGGTACTGTATTTGTCAGTGTGAACCTTTTTATGCAAACAGTAAAAGCGGTAAAAGGACACATATATGCAATTTGAGACACAGCAACAGACAAACAGGCAGTGAAATAGATGGCACAGACAGAGAAGCATTTAAGGTTTGGAAAAAGGTAAACTAAGAAATACAAACAAAACCATTGCAGCAGTAAATGTACAATTAATATGGTAAGGCCTGCGGTGAGGAATTTCAAATGTCTGCATCTCGCTCGGTTCATACTGGGCGTTCGAATACAAGGAAGTAGAGCTACAGAGAGGATAACACACATTCATTCTGAATTTTGGATACTGAGAAAAAAAGCAACCTAAAATCTAACTAATAGGCCATTAAACAAATAAAAACACAAATTAACATTAGTACACTAATTATAGCACATAAAGTCAGTGGTGCAGTGTGTGATTATGGATAAAACCGAATAGCTATGCAATAAAACGAATTATTCAGTGAATCAGCCATAAAACTGAATACCCAATGCTGCTTGACAACACTATTATATGTAAATACTCCATTGAATCGTGCTGATTTCGCGATGCCTGCGTTATCGTACTGCTACATGATAAGGAGAAGGTTGGAGATTACAAGTAGTGATAAAAGGGGCTGCTGATAAAGTACTGATACTGAGATTTTCAGCTGACAGTATCACCAGTCTGGAGGGACAAGCGAGTGGAAGGAGCAGTGAGACAGGTGGACTGAGAGAGAGTGAGAGAATATTGTAGTCCGTAGCCTCCACACAAGGACTACACGTGGAGCTGAGCTTTAAGCAACACATGAGCTTCACCCTCTATAAAGATGGAGTAGTAATAGCAACTGAAATATATCAAATCAACTCTAAACAACTGATCCAGTTGTGCTTCAAATGGACAATGACTCAAAACATACTGCAAACGTGGGATATTCTGCTCTGTTGGGTTGACATCATCCAGCTGATCACAACCCAACAGAGCGAGCTTCAGCCTGTGACTGACTGGGTATTACAAAAACCAACCAACCAACCAACCAACCAACCAACCAACCAAAAAAACGTCCTTACATTTCAAACAATCTAAGTTTGTGTAATTATTTTTGAGAATCTGAAAATGCAGAGACTGTGTGCAGACATGGCTGTCACTGTACTTACCTAATAAGCCCAATAAAATAATAAAGAAAATGACAAAACTCGTCATTGCTCAGACACCCAAGTGTGTATCTGGTAAACTAAATGTATCCTGTATTATTGAAATTATCAATAAATATTGTTTTAAGGGCATAAAAAGACAGACACATTGCTACTTTTTGCTTTGTTTTAGGCCCAGCATTCTGTGTTTTTGGACTTCTGAGTGTATCTCTGTTCCAGTTACTGCTGTGTTTACAATATTCCTCATTTCAGTGTACCCTGCCTCCCCGGTGTTCCCAAGTCTCCATCATGTTTTATTTTGGTAGTCTCCTGTCGTGTGCATTGTATTTAGTTTTGATCCATGTCTAGTTTTCCCGATTAGTCCCAGCTGTGTGTCCTTAACTCGTTGTATTTCTCTGTCATGTCCTGTTATAGCTCTGTTACTGTAGTCCTGCCCTACCTCCCTGTGTTCCCCTAGTGTTTGTATGTGTGTGGGTATTCATGGTTTTCCTTTCAAAATAAAAGAAAACTTTGCTTTATTTGCTTGTGTTTTCAGAATGAAATTTTTTTTTTCTCTTTCAGTTTAATACGTTATGGTAGCACTTAAGAGAAGTGCTACAGCTGAATGTGACACTGCAAGCAAAGAAGGGTAATTATTCAAAGTTAATATTATGTAAAGTGTAATGCTACAAGTGTAAAGCAGTATCTTTGTAGACACAGGCAGGCTGCAGCTAAAATTATTTTGAAAAATACTATCATCAGTGGTATTTTTCTGTTAAAGTTCAGGGCTGAAAAATCAAACATGTCAGACAGAATTACTTTTAGCTCAAATTGTAAGATTACTCTAATTACTCTGACTCAATTTTTAAGGCACCTTCCTTGTTACAAATTTAATTTGATCTAACCCATCATCATTCGTGTTTGCTTGTTTTCACTATGACTGAGGTTAAAAAGGTCGATCGCCTCAGAGAAGCGGGAGGCAGTGCGATGCAGTTTTCAGTCTTCCACAGATTTCTCCTCCTTAAACCTGCAAAGCTTTGGGCTGATTGCGGCTCTGTGGATATCAGACCTTTGAATGTGGGGAGAACCTGCATCTGATCGCATTCTGCAACATGTTGTAAATTGCATATGCCTGTCAATTTGATGTACATACATACATATATATATATATATGTATATGTATGTATACAAAAAGCACAAGAAAGAACATAAAGCTAAAGGAGACAAAGGGCACTAACAGAGCTGTTTCATGTTGCCTACTTCACATTTTCAAGAAGCAAGGCAACTCTATAATTATTTCCTGAATGCAATCTGGCTAAAAAGCACATTTATCTTGGTCCTTTGTGGGAGAAGAAAATGCAGGCAGGAGAGCAGAGGGGTAGTGAGAGGGAGATGAGAACAAATAAGGGCTGAAAGAGAGAGAGCGAGGGAGAGAGAGAGCTGGGGACAAGTGGCAGAGGTAAGATGGACCAGAAAAGGTTGAAAGGAGCACAACAACAGAGATGAAAGACTGCCAGAAAATTGAAAAAGACTGAAGAGAGACAAAAGGTGAGCTGGAAAGGGAGTGGGCAGTGAGTGGACAGAGGAAGGAAACTAAGAAAAGAAAAAAAAAACAAATAAAACACAACAAGAAAGAAAGAAGGAAGAAAGAAACAAAGAGAGATTGCAGAGAGCAGAATGATGAGGTGGGAGAAACATTTTGCAGGCAGCCTTTCAATCATAATCTCCTGGGTGTTGGATGTGAGCAAAAGAGTGCAATTTTGCAGTGGTTATCATTATCATCACAGCTATAATCATAATCAGGGTAATTCCTGTGTGGCGAGATGGAAAGGCGGATGGCAAAGGGTGATGGAGGAGTATAAAATGTCAGACAGGAGGTACAAGGGCATTACCGAGTGTAACCATGGGGAAATGCACGAGAGAGACAGCGATACAGTAGGCGGATGAGAGCAGAAGAAGGACAGGGGTGTAGAAAACAAAGACACTGCTTAACTGAACATTAGCCTCTCCTAATTAAATCAGACAACCACAATTACCAGCATTACAGACCCTGCGTACTGTGCGAGCAGTTTTCAGGACATGAAAGCGCAATGGCGATGTGATGAAAGAAAAATATAACAAGTATTTTTATCACGCTGTAGCAAAGGAAGAGAAAAAAAAATGACACTGTTGTCACTGCCCAATTTTTACTCATTTCATACAGCTGCGGCTGCCTGCTGTTTAGCTGCTGCTCCCACCGCTATCAAATGATAAAAAAAATCAAAATAATAAAAATAATTGCAGCTAATCAGCGCCACGCTTTCTTTGACATATTCCTGCAACTTGGATCATGAGCTGGAACCTAATGTGGAGAGTGACAACAGAGTTTTGTAGAAAAAAAGGGTTTTATTTAAATTTTAAGTGAAAACACTGCTCAGAAAAATTAAGATAAAATAAAGGAACACTTTGGAAACATATCACATCTCAGTGGGATAAAAAAGAAATCATGCTGGATATGTACAATGATATGGACTGCGTAGTATGTTAGGAACGCCGCACTTTACTGGAAATTCATTGCATCGACTGAAAATGATTCACTCAGTAGTTTGTTTGACCCCCCGCATACTCGTATGCATGCTTGACAAATAAAAGAGCTTCTCAGGCAGCAGTTGAACTGCAGGGTCAGGCATTATATGAATAATCTTGAACAGTGAATCATTTAAAGCTACTCTGAAAGAGTCTGTTAAATATGTAATATTTATTAGACTATTAACTGTAGTAATATCGAAAATGAGCATTACATGATCCCTTTAAGTGACGCACAGTACAAAATCTTCATGTGCTTTGTCACACGAAACCGCAGCGCACAATACAATACTTTATCAAACTGAACCGGAGAACTTTCAAGGCCATCCCTCTAAGTGCAGCGTAATGAATCACAGTATAATAATTACTGACAGTCAGAAATTATGGCTGTAGTAAAATAGGCCAAATAGGACTTAATTGGAAAAGTGGGAAATTAAAATGAGAGGCAGAGGATTGAGTGTGTGCCACCGAGAGGACAAGAGAGGATAGTCGGCAGAATCTCAATTAGGAAGGTAGTTTCATCAACTCCGGAGACTGTAACGCAACAGAGAAGTGAATACTTCACCCACCAGGGGGGCTTTAAGGATATCTGCAGGAATACATACCAAATATTAAGGTACATGCATATCTACACGGATGGCAGATTTTAAACAGCACTGGTACACAACCTGGAAACAGTTTTAATTGCTAGATTTGTAAGACATACGAAGAAAATAAAAGTTTTTTATGAGCAAAGAAACTCTTCTAAATAAATAGTTCTTGACAAGAGACATACAGTGTAATAAGGAGCTTACTAAAGAGCATATCAAGGTAGCAGCAGAATAAACACCTTGCCTCAGTCTTACACAAACCATAGTCGCAGACCTTATGTGGCCTGAATCAAAATAGTCTTTCACCTTGACAAACGTTTGGCTCTATTCATGGCGGCTGCACCAGTAATTTCAATCCAACACTGGCTGGGAGCCAAAGTGGTCAGGTGCTGGTAGCTTAAGTTCATCCTGAAAGCACAGCCGGTGTGACCCACTTGCTGGCGCAAGGATTTTTTTCAGTTCTCTTTTCTATTTGGCTCTCTGCGATGACAATTGGTCTGGGCAGTGATGAAGACACAAAGAGAGGGAGTGAGCGAAACAGCTAGTTATAGAGCTGTTTATTATTTCACCAAGCAGCTGCTGCCAGCAGATGTTAACCCCCCTGACCACAGGGCAAGTTTTAGAAACATCCACTTGAGTAGGCTTCCAGGGATCCAGCCAGTAAGAGCTTCACAACAGGGAGCCACAGTAATGTCTCAAATTTGGGACTCGAGAAACTCTGAAGAAATGACGAGTGACACTACTGCTACTCAACCTGTTCAAAAAAATATGATGTGATGCACCAGAAAGCGGAGAACTGCATCTACTTTGGTCATAATTTGACTAGGAAACTTCTTTATTAAACATTTCATGCCCAGCAATTGTCTAAAAATAACTGCAAGTTGCATTTTAATAGCAGATGCAGCCTGGTTCTGAATCCTTCAGGGTGGAAATTGTTCAATTTGGCAGAAAGCTGCTTATGATGAGATTTATACATCACTGATTCAGCTGCAGAAACTAGTTTAACCACCATTGTTTTTATTAAGTTTTAGCATTTAGCAAAAATGACATTTCAAGTTAAAGCTGTGCCATTCAGCTGCAAACAACCCATTTCAAAAGGTCAAAGTTTTACTTTGAAGGTGAAGTCTCAGTCCCAGTCTCAGTGTTGCAGACAAGTGGGAGTGTTCTCTACTAAGAACCTCAGGTGTCTGCTTCAATTTGTTAGAAAACAAAGCCCTTGCAAGGAGGATTTTGATGCAATAGTTTAGACCTCTTTCTTTGCTCTGCAACTTATTCGGGAATAAAGATTTTTCCCAGATGGTGACCAGCGGTTGCGAGGGGTTGTCAGCCAGTCTTTAAGCCTGTGTGACTGAGAGCTAACTTGTGCATAAAGAATATCTGACCAGTTCTGAGTGAACAGAAGAGCTAAATTGGACAGTTACCCCAAATTTATCATTTCCCTGCAACTTCAAACCACATAAACTTTTTGCAACTAAGTTTATTTGAGACAAATATTTGTTGCCAATTTTTTCCCCTACAATATTTATTTCTAATCACTAGCCAGCCATGTGGCACTTTTTAAAACTCTTCATTATTCATTATTCATAATTATTCATTGGTGAGTCTCACAAAATCCAACCACAGATACGACTTTTTGTGATCCTTGAAACTCGTTGAAATTTATGCACAGGCAAGGTACGTATCTGACATGTGAAACAAACGGAAAACAAAACACTCCGTTCACAGGGAGATGATGAATATGAAATGAGAAAGAATTGGGATTTTTAAAAAGTAAACAAAAAAAACCTCATAATGATGTTAATAATCCCTGTGTGTGTGTCAGATGTCATTTTGAGATTTTTCCCACATTTGAAAAAGCAGACATTTGATTTTGTCTTAAAATTTCCTACATTTAGCTGGCATTTTGTAGACCTTTTAAAATTTATAATAGAAAAGAATACAGATCAGAGACTTGGACAAGGTAAGTATTGCTTTTTTTATGACATCATCAAGTTGATCTGCTGTAAAGAGTGAGCAGTCATCATGCTCTAAAGATCTGAAGAGCTCTCTTAGCCCTTCAGGGAAAAAAAAAAGTCATGGATGTTTAAAAAGATTCAAATTATTAGTTAATTTTCAAAATCATTCCACTGTAAGATGAAGCATCTGCGTCAGATATAGATTTCAAATCGCTGTCAGTCTGTCAAAGACTGGCTTCAGCAAATACAACCAAGAGCAGGATTTGCAGAACACCTGTTGGAGTCAAAGTGCATGGAAAATCTTCACTGTCCATAAAGAATATTGAAGTGTGTCAACAAAAGTCCGACTAAATAAATAAAGAAATCCCTGCATGTGTATCTTTGTGTCTGGATGAAACATAAAATGATATAACATTAATGTAATTCACACGATCAGTGCAAAGACAGCTGTGCCCCATCAAAACTGGACTGGAGAACAACACTAAAGTGTTCCTGAAAGACATCGAACAACGTGGAACTCAGTAAGCACTGAAAACTGGAAATTGCTTATCACACCAGTACAAATGCTGTGCATGAACACCATGAGAAAGGTTTTGGCATAAGCCCTATCTCTCAGAGGTTCTGGGTGATTGAGGTGTAAGGTAATTTGAGTTTGGATAATCCCACACAGTCAGTGTGAAGTCTGGATGAGTAATTTGATGATACTGAAGTAGGTGCAATCAGCAGCGCTGGAGGGCAAGTAAATAGGCAGATTTAAAACAGGCACTAGTCTAATCCTTTGCTGTGGATAGATGAATCAAAGAGCTGTTGTCACAGTAACAATTCACATATTTGGCACAGACCGCTCGCTGCTTTTTGAGAAAAGAACCTCAAGTTTGTTTGCTGGAGAATGGTGGTAGAAATGTTACGGTTTCGTCATTGCCTCAGGGACGGCGAGGATTGCACTGATTCAACTATGAATTCTGCACTGCAGCAGTTTTCTTGAAGATAATATGAGGTCATCTGTTTGAAAGTTGAACCCGAAGATGACTTTTCAAGAGGATAAATACCGATCTAAGCGATTTAACAAATGCATTAGGGCATGGCTTGAATGAAGAAAGAGAGGGTTATAGAATGACCTGGTAAAAACCCAAAACTGCATTTCATTAAAATACTCTTAGGGTTTTTTGAAAAAGGCAGAATGTGAGAGAAAACCTGAGGAGATGTCAGAAAAGTCAACAATTAACACACATTTTCTGTCATGGCTGTGTTTACAAGATGACTCGGTGTTCTCCCGTAACTGACAACCGAAGGAACCGCGATTATTATAACTGGATGTACTGTGTGATAATTTGATTGACCTCAATTTATGCACTTGACAGCTGAGTTATTCAATGCTAAAATTTGCATTTACCAAACATTTCAGTATATATTTAAAAATGTTTGCAAGTAATTATATTCGTAAAATGACAAAGACACACTTTTATAAATTTAGTTAGAGAATTGGGATACCACAGATATTTGGTGTGGATCTGATACCAAATAAATACGTGGCTAATATTGCCAAAACTGATACAGGTACTATTAACTTGTGCAGGCAGTTTATGTAGGGGAGAGCAGTGGGTCATGACTCGCTGTGCTTTTTGTTTTCCACAATAATGACATAATATAAAAAAAAAAACTCTGCCTGTCTCTAAAGCACTTTGGGTTAGCTTCTATTGTCTAAATGTGCTGGTGGCTATAAATAAAATAGATGTGGCAGTCAACCTTCAGAAGGTTAAACCCCCCGAATATAACACATTTCAGTGGCTACATACTGAACTTAGAGGACAGAAACAAAGTATCGATTCTATCCTGCTTTATTTGATACCAATGCCAATGTTGATATTTGTATCGATCCGCCCTCTTCTAAAATCAGTACTTGTATTTTTTGCTATCTATCTATCTATCTATCTATCTATCTATCTATCTATCTATCTATCTATCTATCTATCTTCTTTTTTTTTTTTTACAGCGCTAACAGAAAGACAATCCAGATCATGCCATACCATAATCTTCTATTACAATAAGGATTTTGGGATTCAGAGTTCACAGACACCACACAATATTTTCATTTTCAGAGGCAAATAGAGGCTTTGGAGTATTAAAATAGGTGTGAGAGTAGTGGAAGGAGTAGATGGATGGATACAGGCAAAATGATTCAAGCCAGGTGAAATGCATCAAATTAGAGAAGATAAGGGGAGAATAAGAGAAATTGAGCTATTAAAATGGGAGCATGACTCTGAGAGGGGGAGGGGGGGGGGGGCGGAAGAAAGAGAGAGAGGGGGGGAGAGAGGAGCACTTACATAGACTAGAGAAAGGAAGATGAATAGACGTAGGGATGAACAGAAGGAAAGAGAGGGGATGGAAGACAGAAAGCTGGAAAAGGGAGAGAGAGCGAGCGATAGCGAAAGCAGGTGTAAGATTCATGGAGAGCACTTATCCCGAAATATATATGAATCTGTGGCAGGAAATGAGACAGATGCAGAGGAGAGAGGAATAAATAATGGCAGGGAGAGAGCTGCCAGGTTAGAACGACTCTTGCTCAGAGAAGTTGCCTTGGAAAGTTTGGTGGTAATGGTGATGGATTTGGAGGAAGAAGGATGGGTGTTGGGGGCCATGGCAACGGATGCTGAAGATGGTGATGATGGTGTGTGTGTGCTGGTGGTGGTGGGGGGGATGTCTCTATCTTCCTTGGCCCTCTAATAGCCCTTCATCAGAGCCGTCCAGCACTGACAAGACTAATTGCAGCACCTTGCAGCAAGGATCATTTTTACTCTAATTGTAGTGAAGCTGAGATGGAAGTTATTCAGAAGGGTCACGTGGTTGGATGGAGGCAGATGCGCATCCAACACCTGTATTCATCCACCTTTGCATGGCTTGCATCTCGCGCTGTGCGAGAGAGGGCAGCCTGTCCAAAGGTATAATTAGCTGACAGGTGAATTATGACTGCCAGCCTGTGCTTATGTGGGTGAATGCTAACTGCACATTTGTCAATGACTGTGTGCCCTCTCTATTGGACTTATTGGAAACTTTGAGCAGTAGTACATCAGGAAATTCACACACTCGAGCTTTAAGTTGCGATTCTGCCCTGCTAGCAACACAAAAGTCAAGGGCATTGTGATTTTTAGTATTTGCAAAGCTAAGCTAAAACATTTCTCCTGGTTAACACCAAGCAACTAGTCAACCTTAGCTTAAGTAGTCCCAAGCCTAACTACAAAGAAGGGTGATACCTACAGTAAGACTGAGGAGAGAACAAGCACACTGACACAGTAAAATCAGCTTAGTCCAACTAAACCTGTGATGCTCATTTTCACCTGGAGGCTTCCTTCTATCTAAGCTGCAGGAGAGATCGCCATGTGCAAAACAAACACAAAAATTAAACTGGTTACACCCATTCATTACTCAGTGCTCCATCATCGCAGTCAGGTTCAACAGTAAAAGATGTAAATTTTTATGTTAGCAAGACAAGATATGGTCTAATTACAATCATTAAAAAAGACAATGAGACAATGATAATCAGTAAATTCTAGGTTAGGTGTCTAGTCATTGCAGGAGCACACCTGCACTCGCAGCCCCTACCTCTAACCCACAGTGTGCTAGGCAGATGAGCTCTTCCCCACTTAGTGCTGCAGCTGCAGGGCACATAGTGGTCTTTACTTTATCTGAGCCTTGAGTTTCTTCCTCATCATCAAAAGTATTTGTTTAGTTTTTACACCGACTTCGGCTCTAGAAATTTAGACAGTTTCATAATATAACCTGTTTAATTATCTTTTTTTGGGTTAATCTTTAAGTTTTATTTATGGTCAACACTGTTGTCTTGCAGCAATGCGAAGGTCATGTCTTCAAATCTGCTGGTCAGCTGGGGCTTTCCTATGTGGGGTTTGCATGTTCCCGCTCTGCCAGATGTTCTGGTGTCCTCCTCTAGTCCAGAAACACGACTGTCACGTTAATTTGAAATTGTCCATGGGTGTTTATGTGAGTATGTGGTTGTCCCTCTGTGTTAGGTAGCGTTTAGTCCCCCCGTGACGCTGAATGGTTAATTTGTTAAGAAGATGGATGGATGGATGGATGGATGGATGATGGATTATGGATGGATGGATGGATGATGGATGGATGGATGATGGATGGATGGATGGATGGATGGATGATGGATGGATGGATGGATGGATGATGGATGGATGGATGATGGATTATGGATGGATGGATGGATGATGGATGGATGGATGGATGGATGGATGGATGGATGGATGATGGATGGATGGATGGATGGATGATGGATGGATGATGGATGGATGGATGATGGATGGATGGATGGATGATGGATTATGGATGGATGGATGGATGGATGATGGATGGATGGATGGATGGATGAATGATGGATGGATGATGGATGGATGATGGATGGATGGATGGATGGATGGATGATGGATGGATGGATGGATGGATGGATGGATGGATGGATGATGGATGGATGGATGATGGATGGATGATGGATGGATGGATGGATGGATGATGGATGGATGGATGATGGATTATGGATGGATGGATGGATGATGGATGGATGGATGGATGGATGGATGGATGATGGATGGATGGATGGATGGATGATGGATGGATGATGGATGGATGGATGATGGATGATGGATGGATGGATGGATGATGGATTATGGATGGATGGATGGATGGATGATGGATGGATGGATGGATGAATGATGGATGGATGATGGATGGATGGATGGATGATGGATGGATGGATGGATGGATGGATGATGGATGGATGGATGGATGGATGGATGATGGATGGATGGATGGATGGATGGATGATGGATGGATGATGGATGGATGGATGATGGATGATGGATGGATGGATGGATGATGGATTATGGATGGATGGATGGATGGATGATGGATGGATGGATGGATGGATGATGGATGGATGGATGGATGGATGGATGGATGGATGGATGATGGATGGATGGATGGATGATGGATGGATGGATGATGGATTATGGATGGATGGATGGATGATGGATGGATGGATGGATGGATGGATGGATGATGGATGGATGGATGGATGGATGATGGATGGATGATGGATGGATGGATGATGGATGGATGGATGGATGATGGATTATGGATGGATGGATGGATGGATGATGGATGGATGGATGGATGAATGATGGATGGATGATGGATGGATGATGGATGGATGGATGGATGGATGGATGATGGATGGATGATGGATGGATGGATGGATGGATGGATGGATGGATGGATGGATGGATGGATGGATGTTATTCCAGTGCTGAATAACCAAAGTTTGCACTTCAGGAAAAGGTCTTCGTCCATGCTGATACAGCTTACTTGGCATGTTTGTTAATATAGAGAATACAGAGGATGAAAATGAGCTTTGTCAACATTTCCTGAACATTTTGTAAGAGTGCTACCCTTTTACCTTATTCAGTTTTGGAACTATCTGACTTTGCTTAATCACCATAAATAAATTAAATGGAAAGGCACATCCTTTGAAAAGTATATTTATTGGCTGGGGACAAATGGAGGCGATGCTAACTTGGACTGCCCCCTCTGCTGTGCAGCTAGTTGCAGCAGTGTATATCTATGGGCCAGTAAAGATCTCGAAACTGTTTTAACTACAACAGCAGTTTGAAACATGGATTTTCTTTTTCAACTATCTTAGCATCCACCTGAAAATCATCAGGGTTATTTCCTCTGCCTTTGAAGAGCTCCTCTAGAGCAATATAACCATATATTGTACAACTCTTCACAAGCTGAGTGGTACTCTATACACTGAGCCAACCTGTACACCATATGAAAAAAAATCAGTGGATTTCTCCTTTAATATGTTCGAGCCATCCTTGACCATAAAAATGATTTAGCTCCATAATAAACCATAAAGACAGAGTATTATTTCAATCCTGTCTCTCTTATCAAAACACAATGGGCACCCCGAGTGCATTTCCTACCTCGTGTAAGCATCTGCAAATCCAGTTTTTATAACAACATCTTTTCTCAGCACAGAAATCCAAGACATATTTTCCATTTAAATACCAACCGCTTGCTTTGCGATGCCTCATTTAAATGAGCCTCCCACCTGTGCACCGTGCGCTCTGCACCTGGCACCGAAATATCACACAGATACACAAAGTGAATTCCAAGGTCAGGAAATTAAAACAGTGAGGGCTCTGCATGTGTTGGTTATTGCACTGCTACTAAAAAATTGGGCCCTTAGAGTCAAAACACTGGTCCTCGCGTAGACGTCCTTATTCCAAAAAGGCAGGCTCTTTCAGGAATTTAAGAATGGTGGACCCGACACACACAGACCCACACAGACACTTCATGCACACAGACCACCCTGAATCTTGATGACTGTCTGGACTGTGTGGTACTTTGCAGGACAGCCTTGACCAGCGAGATTTTACCAGCACTCAGCAGTCCAGTGAGCAGGACTGGGAACTGACCCAACAACAGGGAGGTGTCACGGGCTGGATGTGCTGCAGATATTAATGATTAGCTGCTATCATACCAGTGGGAACTCAGTGTGGTTTTGACTGAAGAAACTGTTGCTCTGGGTTTTTGAAAGTGACATTTTGTACACTGTTTAGTCAAAACAGCCTCTGATAAACAGTCAGTAAAGTAACTAAAGTGACAGAATGGGAAATGGATGAAAGGTGCGAAGCGGGATGAGATGAGACAGGAAGGATAAGAGGGGAAGGGATAAAAGTGTGACAGCAGAGAGAAAGACCGAAGAGATAAGGGATGAAGGCTCCGAATGGAGACAGACAGATGAAAGGATGAGCGAGTAGCATGGATGACAGAATGAAGTAAGAGAGGTAAAGTGGAATGAGAAAATAAGGGGAGAAGTGACATGAGTATGAGGGGCAAAAGGGAAGTGAAAGGGGAGTGATGTACTTGGAAATAGAAAAAAAGGGAAAGGGTAAACTAGGGTGAAAAGGGTTACAAAAACTGAATACTCACAACTCAACACGGAGCAAACGTTTTAACAGGTAAGGACTATGAAATCAGCTTGGGGTTACTGATTAACTTGAACATTATGGACTGCATTAACTGGATGAAAACAGTTGTCAAAAGCAACTTTTTTTTATGACAAATGGTGATTTTCACATGTCTGCATGACTACAAAGCCTCCTACTTTGTATGCAATGCCAAATACATTGCACAGACACACAAATGCATACAAGCGAAACTGTAATGGGGAGGCTTGTGTCAAATCTGGCAGCAGGTGTCCACCACCTGAGGTCAGGTACACAGGGCCAGATGGTTACTTACTTTTCAGAGTAGAACCAGCCCTTTGGCAACAACTCTTCAAAAGAAAACCAGGTTTTGTTCTTTGTGACCACATAGTGCGGGAAATTAGTGTACTCCTGAAACACTTTCACTAATGTTTGATAAAAACTTTAATTTCGGTGCCAATGTTCAGTTTGTTGGACAAATAAGCAGCGGGGAAGTTGGATATTATTCTGCGTGTACTTACAACCGTGGTGAGTGAGAATTTGTCCTTTTTTAGTGGTAGATATGAGCAAACTCAGGTTGCTCTCTATGATGCCAAGTTATTAAAAGAGGGAGACAATCAACAATCTCAGAAATGTGATAAAGAACAGTAACACAATATATAAGACACATCACTACTCTTGTTTTGAGCCTTGAATTCAGCTCATTAGCTGTCTCCATCTTTGTGTTTGGAACCTGAATCAGACAAGTTAGTCTACAGTCACAAACGGCTACAGAACAATTGTTAATCACCAGAAAAGTGTGTATTCCCCACCCAGTGTGAGTGATTGCCAGATGTGGCGAGCAGTCACAACATGAAATTGTTTGGAAAGAGTTATGGGGTACTGCGCTGACAACCTCTGTGGGACTGGACTGGTTGCTAGCAGATAGCTGTGTAGGCCCACACCCATCTATGGGCTAAGTGATGGTGACACTGAGAAACGTGTAATGCAAACTGGACATGAGGACTGTTGTTGTTTTCAGGGTAAGGCACAATGTTTACTTTGAAGGCAAACGTTGTCTAGTTCAGCGGTCCCCAACCTTTTTTGCGTCACGGACCGGTTTATGTCTGACAATATTTTCACGGATCAGCCTTTAAGGTGTCACGGATAAATACAACAAAATAAAACCAGTATTGGTACCGAAAAAAGAAGATTTATTCATAACTCATGGGAAAAGACCCAGGGAAACCAAGTTAACGATAAAAACGATAAAAAACAAACACACATAAAACCCTGAAAACCATAAATTTCACACCCAAGCCTCAACTATTGCGGCCTGGTAACAAATGACTCATGGAGTGGTACCTGTCTGTGGCCTGGGGGTTGGGGACCACTGGTCTAGTTTGTGTCACATGTTATCAAGATCCACCATCTCCTGGTGATTGGTTAGTGGATGCTTGAAAACAAGTGACCAAAGCAATGACAATCACAAGGTTTTTGGTGCAGTGCCCTCTTTGCGGTGAATTTCACCCATTAATGGCCAGCGACCTCCAGGAACCACTCTCCACTCAACTGGTTCCTGGACTACACATATTCCCCTAACCAGCAGAAGTTTTTAGGCAGTCACCAACCAGTCTCTGTCTTTTGTCTTAAAACTTGTGATATGACTTGAGTTAACATTTTCAGATCATAAATCAAGTAAACAGTATATAACTTCTTTATAGACTTCTTTAAAATCAGTCTTCTTTCTTCAATCTGAAGAGTTGAACCCTACTGACTATTATAAATTATGCAGGTTTAATAGTTCTGCATTGGCTTTTTGGAACTGAAGCCTTTGTGCATCCAAATATCTGGCTGCTACTGTATAATGTTGACTGTTGTTGTCTTTTATTGATGCTACAGCCTCCTGGTAA
The DNA here is from genome assembly GCF_057382275.1 of Copadichromis virginalis. Taxonomy (NCBI): domain Eukaryota; kingdom Metazoa; phylum Chordata; class Actinopteri; order Cichliformes; family Cichlidae; genus Copadichromis; species Copadichromis virginalis. The sequence continues at coordinate 51,356,586 of NC_140620.1, forward strand.
TTCAGTACTTTAGGCTCTTTTTAAGTTCCTATTTGAACCAACTGAGTGGACACTCAAGGTTCCCAACACTTAACAGGACAGAGTACCTAAGACAGTTAACTATCGGTGTCACAGTGGTATTTCACCACAAAAATAAAACCTGCAGTAATACTGAAAAGGAAATTTTAAAGGATGTGAAAATAGAACACCAGGTAAATAAAGAAAAGTAAAACCTGGGAAGTTCAAGAGATTTTTATATGGCTTTGTTGTACAACCAAACCTCTGTAGTAGTGCAGGCTTCTACTAACCCACCGCTGGAATCAAAGACACAACGCATGGAAACAAAGAAATGCATGACAATATAGAGGGGGAAAAACCCATCTCTTCATTCTTTGTGTATAGCAACCACAAAACGTTTTTAACTTTTCTCCAAGTTTTTAACTACAGAAAGGAGGCGATGATTTAAGATTGACAATAATAGAAAAGGAACTAGATGAAAAATATTTGATGTTTATGTTCTTTCCAAATAAGACGCGTCAAAGGGGAGTTATTCAGCAGGACGCCAAAGATAAAGGGGTTGAGGGGGATACAGACACTGAGGTTATATGTATCACAGAGTTTAGGGATCAAATGAAAACCCTAATCTCTCTGAAGGGAAAAAAGCAAGGACAAGATTTACAAATATTGTTTATTGTTTTACTGAAAAATATCAAGAAAACATGAGCGACTCCGTTTATGACCAATCTGCAATGCTGAAAAAGAAAATCCTTCATGATCTTGGCTAACTAACTAATGCGGATAAAAGGTTAGTAGAAGGGTTAGTGTTAGGGTTACATTATAGGCAACTGTGGCAACAGTGTTACGGTGTTTACTTGCAAACTCTCGGGTGATAACGTCATGAACTGAAGGCAACATTTCAAATTGCTCCTTAATGCAAGACAAATGTTTATGTTGCTGATATGAAGAAGCGTGCACAGAGGAAAGATGAGAGCAGCTGTTGAACTGGGAAGCTGGGATCGCTTTTAGAGTAAACACAGGTGTATTACACATGTGGCTGACAAGAAGTTAATTTGCGTTTTAAACAATGAAAGCTCACTCACACGGAGAAATTGTTATTGTACTGAGAAGGAGTACGTGAGTCTGCGAAGTAAGCTAAGTTTGATTTAATACACTCTCCATCATTTAATCATGCAAAACCCACAAACACGGCGGTGATTTGTTTGGCTGTCAGTTTGTTCCATTTCTAATGTGAGCCAGACTGTCAGGAGAATGGATCAAGCTCTGTTTTGGTTTTAAACCATTAATCCTGGCCTGTCTTTGTGCTTTCACCTTGTCAGATTTACAAGACAGAAACCAAACCGGCTTCAGTTTGATCTCTTCTAGGCTCTAACCTTTAGCCGCTACGTAGAACAGAAGAGTTTCTGGTCCCTATACAAGCTCTTTGACAAACTTTCATGTTAGTCATGTGTTCATTCTATAGATTTTATCTCTGTTGATGACTGTGGGAGTTTTTTTGTCCTCGTGTAGCAGAGTTGTTATACTGCTTTACTCTTTTTTTTGTCACCTCTGCTTTCCCACGCTGTCAAACTGTCCTTATCCTCAATTCTGTCATCATCGCTCTGATCCAGTAATCTTCATTTTGCCTTCTCTGAGCCAATCAGTCTCTGTTCCACGTTCAGAACTCGTTGCTATTTTGTCATTCTGCCTGTCAGGCTGATATACAATCATCCTCTTCCCAATCTCCCCCTCATCCTAAATATTTCCATCAAAAGTCTCCAAGTAGTGGTTCCCTACGTCAACAACGTCTATAGACTCTGGAGTCATGTTCTTGCTATGCTGGTTCATCACTTTAAATTTCAAAAAAATCTTTTTTACTCTCAAATTTTCACTACTTAGTAAAGTAGCACAATGATAGCTCAACACAGTTATTGTTAGCAGTTTCAAACAATGTAAAATGATATCATGTCATCGTCCCTTCGATAAACAATGACTATACCATTGTTTTGGCTAAGGATGCAAAATATGGACAGGATATGGATCAGGTGCCTTAAACCTGTTTTCTTTGCAATGGTCAGTAGGGGACTATGTGTCGCAGGAACCAATCCCAGCTGCTGAGTGGTGGGCAACAGGTAGGATACACCCTGGACAAATCACCAGTCTATCGCAGGGATAACACAGACAGACAAACTACCATTTGCACTCACCTTCACACCTATGGGCAATTTAGACTAATTTTAAACTAATTCTCTAACCCCACTAACTGCATGGCTTTAGGCTGTGGGAGGAACCGGAGAGAATCCATGGATGGTGGATTCAAACCCCAGACATTCTTGCTATGAGTCAACGTTGCTAACGACTACATCGGTGTGGTCCAGTTGTATGAAAGTGTATAGGAAAGCAGACTTTGACTCCTTTGCTCTATATGGCTTATAGTGATGAGTATAGGGCCTCACCATAGAGGCAAAAGTATGTTAAGATTTGCTTTACTGTGTGGTCAGCAAGTTCCATGACAATCCATCAGGCTCTCAGTCAACTTTTCCATGACATCTGAATTCAAACAGCTAAAATAGTGAAAACGAACATGCTCAGTTTGAAGCTTAACAACAGGATGTCAGTAACCAAGGGGCTACATTATGTCTAGTTTTATATAGATAATCATTAATGACTTTTTTACTTAGCCAAGCCTTCCAGTAAGCCATGTAGGAACATTTAATGGTCCAGTTCTTTGCATTTAGCTTGCGCCAATGCTGTTTAGCCTACTCTACATTTTATGCTTAATATATTGGCTTTAGCACATTATACAGAACATTGATATTGGTAGGATATCCTCCACAATACAACTGCAAACACTCAAGAAAGCTGTTGTGGTTTCAGAGCTGTAGTACTCACTCTCATTCTTCTCCTCACCGGGCCTCACTACCAGCATTGTGGACGTTGTGGAAGTATTTCTTCAAATATGTAGTAGAATTCCTCAGCAGCTGACAGGCACGAAATACTGCAAATTCTTCCACAAAATAAATATTCTCGCTGACCTCAACATGCTCAGTGATGCAACCATAGGATTGCATATATTCCACTCATGCTGCAGTCTCTGGGATTCCTCCTTCATAGCAAATGAACAGTGGGTAACTTTTTTTCATGACTCACCCATTTGGATCTCGTAATTCTTAAATTTAAGGACATACCCGGATTCCTCTTTGCCTTCACCTTTCTCTCACCTTTACTAATTCGATTCTCTGAACTTGACTTCCTCACAATGTTTGTGCTGCTGCTGCTTTTTACAGAACACGTTACCCAGCCTGCCCCAAGGCCTTTGCTTAAGATTCTAATATTACATCATCTCAGCAGATATTAATATTCTGAGTCAAAAATCCAACAAGGCAGGAGCCAAAATGCAAATTTGAGGGTTCAAAATGTATATTCCAGAAACCAATGAGTGATGGCACAGTGACTATGTCCATCTTTATATAGATTCTGTGTTTCGACTGCGCTGCTATTTGCTAAGGAGTCGGAGGGAGATTGAATCATTGAGAATTGGTGATTGTATAATTCTGTCACAATGAAAGTGACAGAGAAAAGCAGTATAATATTTACCAGTAATTGAATGATTATTTGAAAAAGCAACTGACCTGATAAAACACGTTACATCACAGTTAGAGCACTTGTTAGACTTTAGCACGTTACTTTGTAAATCTATGTTTTGTCCAATTGCACTAGAATGCAACAAAGAATATCAGGTAAATATAGACAAAAGCCTTCCTCAGCTTAACATTTTGAGCACTATTTACAGTATTTATATGGACTTTTCTATAATATAGCATGTGACTTTACCAACCGAACCGGACCGAACCATCACTCTCTAATGTCTTAGATACTATAAACCTTTTTGTGCATGTTATATCAGATCGCTATTATTAGATAATTATTACTTTGTTAGTCCTCCCCCACCAGCCTTCCCACTTTGCTCCACTGAGGAGGCAGAAGTAAGACGAGTCACAGTAACTTCAAATTGTCTGTGACAAACAGGGACGAGACAGACAGACGCCGAGATGAGGAAATGAGAACACGCGTTTGACAAGTAAAACTGTCACAAGCCTTCTGGGATTGAGCCTTTTGGCAAATAAAGGTGTGGGAGGGTGTAAACAAGTGTAGCTGAACGGAGAAGCAGTTAAGCACTCAAACAGGCATATTTTAATCACACACGTCGAACATACATTTCATTCATTCCTATACACTCATCCGTCTAGTGTTGCACCTGTGTGCATGTTCACATAAGGAAAGACGTGACAACAAAACAGATGGTATACAAAGACTAGTACTCCACAAACCCTAGCAGAGTCAAAAGTGAATAAAAGAACGGGGAAGAAGATACTGAGGAAAAATGGAGGCAAATGAAAGGCGTGCCCATGAATACAAGCGCGCACACACAAGCTCATGAATACACAGAAGTGCCAACAGGTGACAGTGTGATTGATTTATAGATAGATTGGTGGCTGTGTCCCAGCTGTTAGAGACATCTCATCCCGGTGGATGGACTGCAATGCACAAACACAGCTGGGAACAGGCGGAGGCAAACAGGTGATCGGGGCAAAAACCCCCCAAAAAACAGCACAGAAATAAATATCAAGTCACTGTGATAAGAGATGGAAGCCAGGAAAGGGAATGAATTTGAAGGAAGAGGAATCGACTGAGCAATTAGAGGTGGGGGAATGGAACAGAGGGAAGCAAGGAAGAAATAAGTGGCATAAAGGGGATGAATACGATGAATCGATGAGTTAAAAACCGATGGCTTTGTGTATCTGCGCAGAGTAGCTATTGTGTGTTTTCACTTGCTTGAGAGTGATGATTAACAAGTATGTGTGTGTTTGCACACGTGACTAAATGAGAGTGGAAGGCCCACATTTGACTGCTCTGTGCAGACTCATATAAACTCAAGTACTGCATGTGCTGTAGCAGGTAACCTGTTTGATCTTTCTGCAGGCCAAGGTCATAGTGGTGTTATGTAGCAGTCTGCGACCCAGCATTTTGAGTTTATTTTGTGTCTGCTTCCTTATGATGTATTAGAGTAATGGTAAGTTCTACTGTTATAAATAGTATGTCTTAGGTCTGTTTATTTACATTTTCATCCATGCTCCCTTGTTTTGTGTCGTTTTCCGTTCCTGTGTAAGTCTCTCTTCCTCTATGTATGATTTTTAGTTATGTCTGTGCCTCGTTCCCCTCATCTCTTTCCATGTTCCTCTCCTTGTGTATCATTCCGTCTCCCCAGTCTGTTATGATTCCCGTTTTATTTTGACAGCCTCGTATTTTCATGTTCAGTGTGTTTAGTTTTGCTTCCCTTGTGGCATTATGTTCATTTGTGTCAGCTGTGTTCCTCGTGTGTTTCCACTTCTCTGATTAGGGACCTCATCAGTGTGAGGTCGTCATGTTTCCAGGTTTTTTCATGTTCAAGGTTTTGTTCTTTGTCGCTTGTGTTTAGCATTTCATTTTTTCCACTTTAGTTTCCTTTTGTTTTGTACCTTTTCCCAGCCACAAATAAACAGCTCGTCTTTTGTTAAATTATAATTTCGTTCCAAGTGTCTGCATTTGGGTCCTCCTCCTTCCTCCACACGGTCTGCCAGTGCAAACCGTGACACATATGTAGTTACCTAATTTGGGCCAAGCCACACATTGGGTATGATTTTAATAGAAAAGCAAAGAAACACAAAAAGAAACCAAAACTAAAACTCAAAACTGGATAAGTGGAAGGAAATGGATGGATAGAAGCAAGTCCATTGTTTAACCGTTCTGTATAATTAATAAGACATTTAAAATTCACTGAAGTGATCCATATTCATAGGACACTACTGAACATAGCTACTCATGGTTGACTGGCACGAGTATATGTGAATGAATGTTTGTAATTAGCAGGAATTTAAAACAAAGCTGATGAAAACAGTGGAAAAATGAAGGAATAGAAAAGGGGACTCACATTTAAAGCATTCTGGATTACCCAGTTGTTTGTAGCTGTGAATCTATTAAAATTTAAACAGAAGTGGGGGTTTGGCACAGATCCATGCTCTTAGGTGGACGGAAGCTTATTATTCAGCAGGTATTGATCTATGCGAGACTTAGTGTGTGTCTGTGTGTGTGTGGTGCCGCTGTGGGCACAAGGCTACAGGAGCAAAAGAAGGAAAGGGAGCAAACACGGTGAAAACGTATACCTCAGAGTGAGAAAACACCATCAACAGCAGCCAGATCCAAAGTATGGGCTATGGCAACCAATCTGATAGCAGCTCAAAGAGTCAAGCTGAAACAAGAGGGAACAGAGAGATTAGAGCAGCTGTCCCAAAGGTGGAGCAGACAGGATGAATGCCCGATAAAAACAACAGAAAACACAAAAAACACAAAAACGAACATGAAACACGGGCAAAGTACACAAACAAAAAGCAGGTTTAGGTACTTATGAGTGCGTCTGATTATGGGTAGGTGTGGGAGTGAATATTTGGCCATGGCAAAATATGCGTTCGTGAGTAGCGTCCCAGTAGGATGGCACAATGTGCCAGCTCCGCGCTGGCTGAGGAATCTGGGCAAAGGCCCGAAGAGGAAACTTAGGATGGCAGGGACTTAATGAAAAAGAAATGAGAGGGAGAGGGAAATGTTCAGGTGTATACAAAAGGAGTGTGTGGGTGATGGGGAATGAGAGCAGAGGGGAGAAAATTGAAGAGGAGTGGAGGGATGTTGCGGGGGTTGCATTTGGCCTTCTTCTGTGTGTCCTGATATCTCCAGTGAGCAGCAATGGACCTCAACAGACCAGAGACAGAAGGGGAGGATGGGAAGGAAACGCAGGAGGTAGAGGATGAAAAATTTCTTGAGCTAGCTAGCTGGCTGGCTGTCAGGCACACCAGCGTATGACTCACAAACCTCCTGCAACTCTCCTCCACTCTGTCCAGTAGGGAGGGATGAGTTTAGGTAGGAAGAGAGGCTGTTAAGAAAGAAAGGAGTCAAGAGAAAGCAACAGGGTTTCCAGGTAATGATGTGTGAGGGCTAAACAGAGACACGGTTTTAGAGAGAAAAAGAGCAGGAGGGGGCAGATAGCTCTGATGGGCAGCAGGACACATCTGTCACACACACACTCTCTCTCTACCTGTTTGTGTGACGGCGTGCATGTGTGTGCTCTTTCAAAGTACTGCAGCAGATACTCCATTTTCAATTTCAGCCAACATGCCATTTCTGTCTCAATCTATCCGTCTGTCTCTCTCCATCGTTCCATAAATCTCTCAATTTTTTTCAGAGGAGCTGTGGATCTTCTGTCAGTCTGCGTTCCTCACAGCACCGCTCGCTCACAAATAAACCCCTGTGACCAAATCCATATTTGAACCCTGTTCTCCTGTCTAACTCACTGCAGCTCTGACCTCTTTCTTCCCCGCAGTGGGTCAAGATGTGAACTTATTCTTTTTGAATGCGGCTCTCCTCAACAGGCAGAAAGAGCGCTATCTCCCATGGCAACATTAAAGTGCAGCTCCATTTCTCGAGCACTGGGATGCACAGGACAAGTTTAAGAAGTACTGTGTGTACTGCAGAGCAATGTCAGCAGCTTTTGCTTTTATTTGTAAAAGTGGAGCAGTAGAACTTGCTGCTAGTTTTGTTTTGTTTTTTTCTGTGGTGAGTATTAAAGCAGTCTTTTGCAGAGGTTATACACTATCCTGTGGCATTAAAATACTTTTACCTTAACAAATTTTAAATATGCATGGTGGTGTGGGTTCTCTCTGTGTTCCTCCCACAGTCCAGAAACATGCAATAGGTTAAATGCTGAATCTAAATTGATGTGAATATGTTAGCCGTTAGCTCTGTTTTTCTGCAACTTGTCTGTTAGACTTTTGGAAATAAATTATCCAAGATACACAGGTCTTTACTCCACACTCGTCTAGTGGAATGACATGTCTTAATGTGAGCTATCAGATGAGGAGGTTTTACCCATAAATTTTCCATTAACCAACTTTTTAAATCATACCATTAAAAAGTATTTTCTCAGAACAAAGACTGTTCCGTCTAACCAAGTGAAGAACACTCTTGAGGAGGTAGATGTGTCACTGGCAAAGTCTATAATCAAGAGATGCCGAGAGTTAACAACAAGGTGCAAACCGCTGGTTACACTCAAGAACAGGAACAAAACATCTAAACAGCCTGCACAGTTCTGAAAACAAAACAAAAAGCACCTCAAAAATACTTTGGACTGATGAAAACATGATGAACTTGTACCAGAATGATAGGAGGATTCAAAGCATACAGCTTTATCTGTCAAACATAATGGAGAAAGTGTTATTGCACGACTGCCACCAGCGGGCCACTAGAAGCCGATAAAACAGCAGGAGGGTTTCTGAGTGTACAGGGCTACTCTGCACAGATTCAGATCAGACAGATCTTCAGTGCAAATGGATAATGACCCAAAGCATACTGGAAAAGTAACACATGATTTACAAGAGTACATCAGAGTTTCCTTCAGTCTGATTTTCAGTTACTGAAGACGACCTGGAGGCAGAAAGACCCACAACAAGCAACAGCTGAAGATGACCGCAGAAACCACCTGGCCGAGCAGCTCAAGGGAAGAAAAACATTTCTCATTGGTTCTAAATTTTAGGCTGAAACTGACTGCAAAGGATTTATCCGAGCATTATACATAATCCTTGTATTTAAAATTATGTTGGTTTGTCAGATTAATCATAAAAATGCTGACTACATACTGTATAACCAGAATGTTGAAGATTGTAGACACTCATCTGGTTCTGCATCCCAGTCCATCACGATTCCCAGAATATTGCCTTAAACGAAATTAACTTTGAGCTTAAGCACACCACTTTATGCATGTTTGATTAAATTCTGACCAGAGCTAAAAATGAGCTAAATGTGGCCCAAACAATTATTGTAATGCTTTTATTAAACCACCTGATTTAAGCCAAAAGTGTTTAAAAAAATATTTGAGCTTTTTACTGGAATTTTTGTCTTCTTTACACAGTTTTTGTATATGCCCATTTATAGAAGACATAACACATTAAACATAACACAGGGATAAAACAATACTTCTTTCACAGCAATGTGGTTCACAAAGAGCCTTTAGCCTGACGTTGGCATGTTCAGAATTGGGCGTAGTGTGATCTCAAAAAATCTTTGGAAACTGGACAGGTGGAGAATAAACAAAGAAGTGCCAGGCCTTAAAAACACTATTTATGGGAGATAAACAATATCTGAGAGTCCTGTGCACAAGCAATAGAAAAATTAATCTAGCCAAAACCAGATACAGGACCTGAGGGTGACACCTGGGCCTTCAGTTAATCCATCTACTGTTCACTGTAGCCTCATCAGAAACGGCCTAACAGACACGTGGCTATCCAAAAGCCAATCTTAAAGAAGGGTAACAGGGGGGAAATGTTTTTACCTAATACACTGTACATACACAGTACTGTATTTGCATGTTTGCATATTTTCCAATTTCCAATTTTCCCAGCAAACTATAACGCTGGGAGTGGCTCCTGTTTTGCACAGTATTGTGGATCCAAATATTTATGGGCCTAAGTGTATCATTACTTCAGGCAACCAGGCCAAGCTTAGCAGCAATTACAGCAGATCAGCTGATCTAAGTGCCAGCCAAATCCCTGTTTTATATATATAATTATGCATGGTAATTGTAGGAAGATCCAAGAACAGAGCTATAAAAACACATACAAAGTACTGCAAATGGAAATAATCCTGAATAAGATACATTTTCACTTGGTATTATTTGACGCTTACATTTCTGTTTAAGAAGAATTGAACCGTTTGTGAATATTTACACAGACGATGCTATCTATCAGTAAACATTTTACTCTGTCTATTGACCACTCGCACACGCCATGACCACTTCATTACATTTTTATTGAAAAATGTTAGCAAACAGTTTCCTGTTAACACATCCAGCAGATTTAGTTGTATTTTGGCGGCCACCCTGCTGGGGGAAATATTTAGCTCTTTATCTGCTAATTGCTCCACTATATTCACCAGCTAGATGCTAATTACGTCTCTCTGCACGGCTGTTAGATAGCGTATAGTGGGTTTCTCCGAGCTTATTCTGCTGAAAGCAGCTGACTGCTGCAGCTATTTTGATTGCATCAGATTCATGAAGGCGGGCAGGTATTATTAATTTGTGCTTTGGTTGTAACTGTGGTCATAATTCCTTGCAGCTGATATAAGCACCTGCTTATTTAATTTCCTACAACTAAATGTTCAGTAAGGGCTACCACTGTACCACAGCTGTTTCACACAGCACGGACTGACTGAAAATCCTGTTATCTCTGAGGCTGCTCAGCACACGTAGAGGCATCTAAGAAAGCGTAAAAATGAACGCCATCTTTTCGTATGTGCAGCAGTGTTTGTGTGTGTGGAATGGTAAACTTTCACAGTGTAAAAACCATACTGCAGTTATGGTATTGTGCCCTGGATCAAATCAATCCATTTTCACAGAAGCTTTACCAGCACAGTCTAGAAACCTGACAAGGAAGCGCTACTGAACCAGTGTGCCTGTGTCCTGCCTGAATAGAGGATAATAATAATGACAACATTATGGTCTGCTGCCAAAAACAAACTGCTATCCAAGTGCGCACAGGGAAAAACAAAGACATTTAGGAACAGTGGATGGTAATTTTAGCTGCGCTGATTACACAATGAAAGAATCTGGAGAATGTGTGCAACAACAGCTGGGTAAATATGTGTGCGCGCGTAAAGTGTCTGCCACAAATTATTTTTAATTTTATTTTCTTTACGCTCATTTTCACGCCTTCCTATTCATGCTTCTAGTAACATTTTCCTACGGCTTTGTTTGTTTAGGTAACTTTGCAGCATGATTCTGCATCTGTGCCTCTGCGTGCTGAGACAATCTGTGCAGCTGTCCAAACCCCACTGTCATGGATTTAAAAGGAAATATTCAATTACAAAAATCTCAGAAAATGTCACATGACAAAATCTGCTCATGGTGAAAAAGTGTCACGGAGAGGCAGAGGATTAATACAAAATAGAGTCCTTTAACAGGTGACGTGGAATCTGTGACTTTAGCTGCATGATACAAATGCTGATTGGTGGTGGAGTCTATCAAACAAATTTTTTCCTTTTCTTTTTTTGACAGCCACCAAGGTTTGCATGACAAAAAAAAGTATTATAATTATAATTCCACAGTAGCTTTTCAATGAACATCTGTTCCTTTTTATGAGAGGATATCAGGGGGAGTGCGTCTTCTACTTCAAGCGATGAAAAAGAAAAGAAAATGAGGGCAGAGGCACGACGTGCAAAAACAAAGCGGTGCAAACCGAGAGAAGGGGGAAAGTCGAAAAGTGTAGATACATTCCCACAAATGTTTGTTGCGGTGCGATTGCGCCATTGATGACTAGTGTATCTGTTACAGTTACAATAATATAAAAAAAATGTTTTTGGGGTTTTCTTTGCCTCCTTCTTCGTCTGAGGAACATTTGCTCTGCTTTGTCTGCGAGTTGCACTGAGTTGGACTCATTAGTGACGAAAACACGAATTCAGTGAGGAAAAAAAAAGGTTCAATAGAATCAAGGGCAGCAAGATAGGGAAAAAACATTAATGGCTTAGTTAGATTTATAATGAGACATTGTCATTTCTCAGATCACTGATTAATTGTTTTGCAATCTGCTACAAAAGTTCAAATGAGAAAAAGACATTTCTGGAACAGATGCTTTATGTTATTGACAGGTTGCCTTCTGTTCTTGTTATTTTATGTCTCAAGTTATTAGTGTAGATAATATTTGAAGCGAGGGCATCACGTGATACCTACAGTTGGCAAAAGCACCAGAAGCGAGCGTAAATTCATTTATTATGCATCATGCTTGCAGCTCTAACTACTGATATCCCCAAAATGTGTTTAAGGGAGACAATCCTTGACAAGTCTTGCCGTGACATTAGATCTTCTTTTAACAAGCATGTTTGTCATGTTTCCAGAGGTAAAGAAAATGACCTGCCTAAGGATGCAATTCCTCTAAAACTGTGTATCAGTGTGCGTGCAGGTGTACGGCTGTGTGGGTGCACGCGTGCACACATGCACATGTGGGTGGGACAGGTTCGGGAATAGAAGGAATCTAAGCAGAGACAGAGACAAGAGAGAGGAAGAGAGGGAGACAGATAATGAGAACCAGGGGGAGGTGATGCTGGCATGGGGAGAGGAAGATAGAGACCAGAAATAGACATGCAAAGAGCAAGGTGTTGAGTCAGAAAATGAAAGAAGAGATGGCAGGCATGGGAGGAGGAGGTGGGGGGTGGGTGTGGGGGGGTGCGGGGGGGGAGGTGGAAGTGGGGAGAAAGTGAGGGGAGGGGTGAAAATGCGCAAAGAAAAGGGACAGACAAAGAAGCGAGGAGAGAAAATGTGAAGTGAACAATCTGGAGTGGAAAGAAAACGAGAGAGAAAATAAGGCAAAAAGAAAAAAAAAACACAACATGTTGAGGAAGCAAGGAAGAGTTATTAAGAGCAAGATGTAGTGAGTAAAATACAGAGACAGAGAAAGACACAAATAGACATGTGAGGTTGAGTCACACTGGGACGCTAGAAAAAGCTGAAAGCATACAGAACCACAGCAGGAACCGCGGGGAGCATCATGCATATGTGATACAGCCATGCACTTCTCAAGTGTGGAATGACAAACCAAGGGCAAAGAGTACCTATAAAAGGCTCAAAGATAAAAGGAAGGAATAAGAAGGGACGGAGGTGGGGGTTAAGAAGGTGAAACGCAATATGCTTAGAGAAATGAGCACTTGGTTTTGCATGCGTGCTAGATGTATACAAAAAAACCACGAGGGTGCGCGTGAAAAAGGAGGTTATCTCTCTCCCTTTCTATCCATCTACCCTCTTTCTGAACCCCATTTCCTATTTATAACGTATGACATATGGAGATGGTGCGAGAGTGACACAATTACAAAGAAAGAGAGGAGGAAGAGGAGGAGGAGGAGACAGCGATCGTGGCCGTGGAGGGATAGAGAGAGTTAGACCATAGTGTACGTGCTCACTTAGAATCAGTACCAGCAGCCAGCTGGGGTGACATCAAACAGTGCGGTTCAGTGTGACGCACCATCACAAACATATTGTCACTAGAAAGCATCAGTGAGCAACAACAATTAGCGCTGTCGTCCCTGCTTTGCTTCTGACGGTGTTGATTCTTTCCACAGCAGTGTGCATTTTATCCGAGATACATTTAAAACATGGCAGCAGCACAGTTGCATGCATCTGTGTGTGACCTGATCACTGTTAGTGCAAACAGACAAAACATCACAATAAAGTTAAATTCAATTCAATATAAAGATATATATATATAATATACAGTCACCTTTATATTGTAAGGTAAAGACAATCATACAGAGAAACTGCAACAATCAGACAATTCCCTATGAGTGAGCACTTGGTGACAGTGGGAAGGAAAAGCGTCCTTTTCAACAGGAAGAAACCCCCAGCAGAACCATGTTTAGGGTGTGGTAGCAATTTGCTGCTACCGGTTGGCGGTGATAAAGCTAAATCACAAGCAGTATATACGTGAGGTGAAAAAGAGACATAATGGGGCAGAAAGAGACAAAAGATGTAAGTAGTACAGGCAGAAAGAACAGCACTGGTGATGTATTTCACTGGATTTAAAATAAAACAATGGCTATATGACTATGAAGGGCCCTGAGCCTATTAGGGCTGAATAACTGCAAATTCAATTATACAATTGAAAAAGCACTACTGGCAGCTCTGTGCCTCCCAAGCGGCACAGACTGCAAAACTGGATTTCCACCACAGAAGAGTTGGACACAGCACTGCTGGGGAAGTTAACTGGGCACCGTCCATTTATAATGCTACATAGTGTGTGTTAAAGTCAGACTTCAAACACACTGCTGCAGGCACGGGGAGAGAGGGAAATGATTTAGCCTAGCAAAATTAATGAACTTGAGCAGGCAGACATCATCTAGGAAGCTTAAGGTAAACTGTGGTTATCATATTTGTCTGCTTCCTATTTTCTATTCTGTTTTATGTCATGTGAATTCTTCCAGGGTGTCTTTATGTGATTAAATAAAGGTTAACTGTAACAATAAGCTAATACTGATCAACTAGCTTAATAGTTGTAGCTTGTGTTTAAAACAAGAAGCCAGTTGATTCAGTGTTTCTTTTTTATATATATGTAGCATTTTAGGCTTTATTGATAGGAAAAGAGTTGACAGGAAGATAGCAAGGACGAATGACACACGGGAAAAGGTCCAGGGCAGAACGAAACCTAGGTCCCTCTCAGCCAAGAGAGCTATAGCGGCACCTGAATGCAGCTTTTTGTGAGAAACTTAATTAAAAGTTAAAAGAAAACCCCTTTTTTTTGTAGCAACATAGTCAAAGGCCAAATGTAATTGATTCAACAGTATGGATGGTACTGATTTTGGACAAATTTTCCCCTAAAAAAACAAGTGATTTTTGCATTTATTTCCCTCAATACCGTCTTTTGTTTTTACCAGTTTCAGTACACTGCTACAATCAGAAGGTGGCAGCAACGCACCTAGACACTGTTTGGCAGCCACCATTAAACCAGAGATATAGAAGAACATGCTGCTAACTAATGGGTGTGAGAGGTGGTGAGAATAGATGTTACTGTACAAACAAAACAAACACACAAAGCCAAGCGTAGATCATCAAATAATACACGGCTCTGTTTCGGGACATCGCCATAGTTTCACGCTCATGTGTGGAAGCATGAAATTGGGAGACCAGAAACAACACCCAGCAGCACAAAATAGAGCAGGCATCATTGACTGCAGCACTGGATGCGTCACGAAGTGAGAACACGGGCTGGAGGTGGGTTCCAAAGCGGCTTTCAGAGGCAGCAGCAGCTGGAGGCAGGTTAACATGATCTAAACAGCATTTCAAGCTGCATTTGAACTTCCAGCCTTAGTAATAGCAAAGGGGATTTGTCCATCTCCTGTTCCTCTGCATCTAAAAATGATATTCCCCAGAAAATAGCTTGATGCACCAGGAACGTGCTATTTAACAGTAATCAGAGAGGCGCTAACTCTCTGCCCGTCCCACAGGAACGGTGTAACATAAAACTGTTAAAGTTTTGTGTGTTTACTTTCTTTCTTTAAAAAGGAATAAAAGCCCTCCACCTCTTCCTGACTGTAGCAACACTTTTATCTCAAGTTCAGTCACTTATTGCCCGTCAAGGTGTGCCAATTATTCTCCTCTTTCTCTCACTTACACTTTCTTAGATTCAGAGTCAAAAAGATGAGTGGTATCGGTGCTTTTATCCTCCTGACTTCACTCACCAGATCTATTCAAAACACAAACACTTAGGCACAGAAGGTGGTAGTAAGAAAAGAAGCTCTTGAAACTGATTAGCGAGGGGAGGCCCCGCTGCAAATGATGAGATACACTCAATTAAACAGGATCGGGTTCTACTGTGCCCAGGGGAGCCATGCTAAGCCGGTAGGAAGAGAAACCCACGAGGAAGAAAAGATGTGTGGCATCGGTAGGACATGCCCGTGTGTGCGTGAGTGATAGAGAGTGTCATAAAGTTGACATATACATCTGGATGTTTGGCAGCCTGTGTTGTGTACACGTATGTGCGTTTTGGATGAGCTGCAGCCCCGCCCACCCCAAGAGACAGCGGACGCGATCATATGTTGATGATGCATCCTGATAGGTGTGATAAATGCTCCAACACGTCTGTGTCAAAGCGAAGGGTGATAATGTGTAATTTCTTGGAAGGGCCCCTCAGGGATGGCTGTTGTGATATTCATAGTAAATGAGAAATGGATGGACAGCGTAAGAGGGAAAGAAAGAGAGGGAGGATCATGGGGGAACTGGGAATACCGGCAGATAAAAACAAATAGAGACTATTAGTCAAACAGACGGACACTTGCGCTGAGCTGATGAGGCCAGTCTGCTCAGCTCGGTGAATACACATCATTTACACATATCATGTAACCATGTCACCTACACGATGTCGTTTTAACCTTTTTCCATGTAGCGTATATTTTATTTTTTCCATTTTTAATGCTTTACAAAACAAGCATATTATTAAAGAGTAAAAAAATTGTTTGACTCTGGTTTGGCTGTATTCTGCTGAAAGAGCTGAAGCGAGCTTTTAGAAGAGGTAGATGAGATAATACAGTACAATGCAACTGACAGGTGATGATGATATGGCAAAAGGTGATAGTAAAGGTATTACTGTGCTTATGTGTGCAAATGATATTCGATTTTTGGTTGAAAACAAATAAATAAACCAACAAATGTGCGTCTTTACTGTGAAAGGGTTTAGCTTATTGGTTTAGCTCATGGCTTGCCTTTTCTGGATGAGTCACAGCTTCTAACATAGGAGGTCATGTGATCACTAGCTATTCACTGTAGGTGGGCAATGCATCACTAAAAAGAATTAAGTCCAAATACTGTCAAACATTATTGGATCAGGTATTGTGGGGATAAAAGAAGCATAATCCAATCTTATTGGTCACCCTGTGTTATGAGGTAAATGCTTTATATAAACTTATTATATATAAATGTTGCCAAACACAGAGACGTGGTATTCGCAGTAAAGATGGTGCTTGGCAAACCATTTTTACGTAGCTTAGCTATTTAAAGAAAGAGGAAAAGATGTATTAGTGTGGTCTCACTGGAGGCAGATACTGGTTGTGATCAGTATCATCACAGTGTGTTTTATCTTTGTTAACCCCAATAACAAAAGTAAAACAAAGAAAATGAAAGACACCAGGAATACAGTGTATGAGGTCAAGAATTAAACCAGAACTAAAGTGAATGTTTAATATTTATTTGGGGATAGGCAGTGAATGGATGGACATGATATCCTTGTGGGTCTAAAAGTGAAGCCAGCATTTATAGCATTTACAGCTCACTGAATTTTACATACCTAATGGGTCTTTAACCAAATTGTTCTCAAGGTCAAGATCTTGGTCATAGTCCTGGATATTGCTGCTCCCGAGTCTCCTTGACTTGTGACAACAAGTGAGAACAAAACTCTTTCTGTGCTCCTTCTGTGCTAGCACCCACCTGTGGAGTGTTACATCTAGGTTATTACTAGGTTATTGGTATTCTGGTCACACGGGGGTGAAATCTGTGGTCCTGTAGACTCTATGGGGAAGCAATCCCCTACTCTGATCTCTGTCAACACAAACTGAATAAAACATTAACTCATTTTTGTAAATTTTGCTGATTCCAAGCGTTACAAGGAGAAACATCCAAAATGCTGCGGTGAGAGTCCTGACAGGGACTGGAGAGAGAGAAACTATATTTCTCCCATTTTGGCTTCTCTTAATTGGCTCCCTGTTAAATCTAGAATCAAATTTAAAGTTTTTCTCCTCACATATAAGGTCTTGACTAATCACCCCCCATATCTTAAAGGCGTCATAGTACCATAGTCCCTGAGAGAGCAGTTTGCTCTTAGACGGCAGGTTTGCTTGGTTCCTGGGATATTTAGAAGTAAAATGGGAGGCAGAGCCTTCAGCTCTTCTGTGGACCCAGCTCCCAATTTGGATTTGGGAGACAGACACCCTTTCTACTTTCAAGATTAGGCTTAAAGCGTTTCTTTTTAATAAAGCATATAGGTAAGGCTGGATCAGGTGACCCCGAATCCTCTCGTAGTTACGCTGCCATAGACCTAGTCTATTGCAGTCTCTTTGCATTTCTGCTGTTCTATTAGTGCTGGATTTGCTGCTATGCTAAAATAAGTCATTAGGTCTTCATTTGATGACATAATGAGTTTGCCCTCTAGCGGTAAAAATAAAAACAAGAGCTTTAATAACAGATTTTTCAGTTTGACATTCAGTTTGGTAAAAGCTTCTTCATTCAGCGCAGTCCATCTGATGCAAATTCACCTGATTGGCATTTCATATTTTCTGGCCTTTTAAAAAACTTTCATAAAAGCCACTTGACAACTGACTGAAAGCACAGAAGCAGCGCGGGAGAGAGAATGGCAGAGTAGCGTAAGTGGAACACATCAGGTAAATAGACCTGGTTTTCATACATATTTTTCCAAAAGGATCAAAAGGTGGCGATTTTATTCTCTTGCCCTGGGAGCCAGTCTGTTTAAAATCTATTACAGCTTGCGTTCTGTGGAGACCCACCAGCAATGGACCCACAACCTATTTCTGGTTCCAGCCTGAGTGGAATAAAGAGGTCAGCTCCCAGTGAAGCCGACAAGATAGGTCACACATTGTCTCTTCCAGCAAGTTGTTGTTTCAGCCCTCCAAAGGTAGAAATCTTGCCTTTTAAATTGTTTTTTCACCGCCTTTTTTTGGTGATGATTTTGAGAACTATTCAGGCACTTCATACTGAGTGACTTGGTCAACTGAAAACAGCTGTCTTCACAGCCTTTAATATAAAAGATATTTCAAGCGCACTTGCTCTCTATCGAGATAACTTGAGTGAGGCTGCATGGACAGGAGATTTGCTTTAACAGAAGATAAATACATCAATTAGACAAATGATTAAGGGGAATGAAAAGGCTCTTTTTTACTTCACCTTCTGCTTTGATTTAAGAAATGAGAATTTAATCTTCAGGCAAGAAAACCAGAAAAAAGGGGGTAGAATAGAAAACTGAAGAGTTAAAAGGTAAAATGTAAAAAAAGTCATACGGATGCTGTCAGGGGCACAAAAGCAACTGCAGAGACAGACAGACGATTCCTTGACAGTGAGCCAGAGAAACTGACAGGAGTTGAACCGCGCAGCAGGAGGGGATCAGCAACTCATAGAGCCTCCACACAGAGAGAGGAAAGACATCTCCTGTAGTATACTCTGATCGAGGTGGCAATGAGTAACCAGCGGAGCCTGTCAGAGCAGATGGCTGAGAATCCATTAGCTAATAGCAGAGGAGCCTCCCAGCCAAACTAATGACGCCCTCATTACTACACTGCACGCGCTCCCCGCCCAGCCAATGGACTCTGGCTGGGCCTTTGTCTGAACTGAGGTGCACAAACACAGACAGGCAACTGCACGCACACAACCATGCATCTGCAATACGTGCCTGCACGGTCACTTACAAAATCATCAATGTAATGAAGGGATCACCTAACAAGACAAAAATGCATGCATTGTTAACACACCCCATCCATCCCTTGCACACATACTGCTACTTCAGAATACACCACATGCATTTCACAGCATGGATAAACGAGAGAAAAGCCAAGATGAAAAATGTAGTATCACCACCGCATAAATAATTCACTGTGTGTGTGCTCTGCATGTGTTAATACAGAGCTATACATCTATTTGTTATCACCTGTGTGTGTGTGTTTTTTTAAAGGCTCAGGCGTATGCTAATGGGAATGCAGACATGAGTACGCGACTTTTTCCCCAACAACCAGACAGCCACGGAAACGGGGGCAGTTAGAAAGTAAGCAGATGCAGTGACAGAGGTGGTGTCTGAAATCTGTCTAACTCTATTGAGCATTCCGGTTTCAGCAGCGGGAGGAGGTATTTATATGTATTTTAAGGAGAGCTGACAGCTCTTAGGACCATCTCAGGGGGGCAAACAAGCTGCAGCTGAACTGTTGTTGCATGCAGACGCTGAAGATTTACCTTTTTGTTTAGCATTTTGCAGTCAAAGAGGAAAGTAAAGAACCCTTTCCTTCCAGGAATGCTTGCCTCACTTGCTGATCTGGATCAATTTACCTTACCACGGTTGATAATAATTGTTTCCACAGCAGTGAACAAGGCCTGGTGATCCCATCGAATAGTGTCAGGTCAGCAGAGGTCAGCAAAGCAATGTTTAATAAGCCATTAGCGGCTTCTGAGCACAGAAACTAGGGCAGAGTCAGACATAATTTCATTCCCTGTTGTTTGAACAGAACCTGGTTCATCTGTAAGAACAGTAGAGTGCGGCTAGCTCGAGTTTAAAGGTGCTTGTTCACCTGTGTTTGTATTTAGAGGTGCAGACAGACAGGGAGATGACAGCACAGCTTGGGTTCAGCAGCTAATGCGGTTACAGCAACTGCCTGCTTTCCCCATACAAGATAGACCCTGCAGCCATCAAGCTGAACCCGCAGAGAGAGAGTTGACAGCTGCTTGCATGACTAATAATGCTTTGCAATGCAGGCTAATAGGCTTTTAAACAATTGCAGCATTTTGGCGTACAAAACAAAAGAACAAAAATGGAGAAATATGCCAACCAGTCTCTGCTATTAGTGAACAACAGCTCCACATTGTCCCCAAAAAACCCAGAGAATTTTTTTATGATCAGGTACAAAATGAGCAGATCTTTTCAAGTTTGCTTTTTCAAGTTTCATCTCCCCTTTGATACATTTTTGATCACAGCCAGATTCCCCCGCGGGCCGTTAGGCACACATTTTCCTGGTGTCAAGCAAGTGTGCACAATTGTATACATGTCAATGCAAGTGTGTGTCTTTATACGTATGTGTGTGTGAAGGCAGTTCTGCTGTAGAGTCTGACAGGAGAATAAAATTTCAGGTCCTCAAACGGACATTTGATGCGTTCGACTGGTGCCTTTTGTCTCGGAGACCGTTCTTTGGTCTGTGAGATAATGATGCGGTTAGAGGGAAAATCCGGACAACAGATGATCAACAGCTGAAATTAGTTTTTGTTTCATTTGGATATTTAAGGCAGAGGGTGTTTTAACTGACACGCTACTAAATCAACCCTTCCACGCAGCACGGGCTGGATTTTGTGGATGAGGAAGTATGAAGTTCTAGGGCTGCGCTCCAAGCCATCTGGTCCTTGTGTAACTGGAAGGAAAGCTGTGTCCTCAGCAGTAGGTCGAGTACATTCTCAGTGGCAACAGGGCTCTGCCAAGGCCGTCTTGTCACCAGTTCTGTTTGTGATTTTAATGCATGGCAGAGGAGCGTAGCATGTCCAGTTTGTGACCTCGGCGCTGCATTACTGCAGCTTAATCACGATATAGTCTGAATTTGTAAGGCTTTTTAAATCAGGGTTGGGAATATGAAGCAGCAGATACATAGTGGATTGTGGTTGGTTGGTTACCACGGGGGTGGGGGGTTTGCATCGGACAAGAAAAAGTACCTTGGGGATTTTTTCACAAGTGAGAATGAGCTGCAGCATGAGGTCACTCTTTTGCAGGAATATTCAGCTAAAGGCGGAGCTGAGGCTGAATAGGGAAACTCTCAGTTTACCCGTGGTACTGTCACCTCTGGCAGCGCAGTTTGGGTGGCGACCAAAAGAGAAGATCATGGATGAAAGCATCTCTAATTTGTTTCTGTTACAGAATTTCTGGGCATATCCTTTGGAACAATTAATGTCGGCTCTACTTTCAAACTTTGCAGTGAGGTGTGATGTATGAGGCAAGAACAGGATGGCTTTTAAAAGTGTTTTTTTTCTTTAAGCATTTGCACCTGTGTTACCTCACAGTGCCATTCCAGGGTGACAAAAATTGAGGCTTGTGTGGAAAAAGTGCCCGTCCTGCAGTGGGGTGGGAGTGTACTACATAAGGCAAATTTAAGCACACCTTTGTGCTAGAATACTCGGTGACATGAATGTTATGATTCTTTTGATTATTGAAAACAAAATATGAAACGCAAAGCTGTAAAATCCTGCATGGGATTAATGCAAACCCCCTTTTCTGTGGTTCTTGCAAGCCTTTTAAATACATTACTGTTTTACTTTCAAATGGATTTTTTGGATTGCATCTCATTGTCTCACAGCTGTACTTCCACTAAATCGGCCCTGTTGCTGCTCTAAATTCTGGCTCAGGCGGTTGGCTGCACAGTCTCACTGATTGACACAAAATACTTGTTATACATTAGCATATTATGAAATGCACATCAGCCTCAGAAGAATAGATGATGAGGCTTAATTTCGAGAAGCTTCTTAATTTGGCAACATAAAGCTTTTTATAAATCATATAAATTATATATTCTTTTTCTTAATAAATGGAATAAAATGATACATTGTAGTGTTGGTAGCACAAATTTTTCATTGATAATAGATGACTTCAAAGCAGGTCTATCAACAAAGTAACTGTAAATAAAATGAACCCATGAGAACACGAGGTTCTTCTTGAATCGAGTGCTGCTTCAGGTTAACTGTCAATTCTTAATCTCATTGAACAGGATATTTCCTGTTACTTTCATAAGAATAAAACTAGCAATATTCCTTCAGAAGGAATCCATTATTTTTTTGGCCGCCTGTGTAACAGACTAGCTGTGAACTTGATGAAGTCTGCGAGGTCTAACTGAAACAATGGACAACACGTCAAAGAAACCCAAAATGCTGAATGCTGAGATTCTTTTCTGCCAACTTTAGATTTCAACACATCAGTATTGACTTATTTCAATATGTTGGGTCTAATAAGGCAAAATCAGACCTTGTCTTCCAATTTTGGAGCTGGAGATGAAAGCTGAAGGCTCTGCCCCCCGTTCTACTTTTAGAAACACTAGGAACCACAAATAATTCAGTAGCCTGAGAATGAAGTGCTCTATTTGGGTGATGTGGTTCCTTGAGGTCTTTAAGATAAGATTGGACCTGATTATTTAACACGATTCAGTCCAATCTTGTAGTGTCTGAACTTGCTGTAGGGGATTTTTCACCTCTCCTCTGGGGAAGGGGCCTGTGTAGGACATTAAGATATGCATAGATAGATTGAGGCTCACCTCAGCACACCGCACAGGTCGTGGAACCAGCTTCCTGGTGAGTAGATGAATGTCATTGTCATGTTGCCCTTTTTAAAATTCAGCAAGCAGGGTTGGGTTTAGTCATGGCATCTAGGTTGGTACCTGGATTTTAGGGTTTTCCCCACTAAATGGGAGGATTGCATGTGCTGAGCACCAGTTCAGAGCACCAGTTCCTTGGGTGGGGTAGAGAGGCTGTATTGCTGTGTACCAGGGGAACTTAATGCTCACAATGACAGAAAAACCTGGAAGGGTACTTTTGAGCCCTGAACCGACTGACTACAACCTGCTCAACCTATTAATAAAGCCAGGCTTCAACTAATGTGTCCTCTCACTTTAATTAGGAGAGCTAAATAGTCTAAATCTGCTTTATTTTCATTACCATGATAAATGGCCTGTTAGAGTGTGTGAACAACTCTTACTACAGCTTAAACATACTGATAAAGGATGGGCTGTGCAACAAGTGTTTTAACACCATTATGCAGAAAAACAGACTCTTCATCTGAAATGCTGAAGAAAGAACACAGTTTGTTTTTTCCAGGAGATTATATCAAGGAGCAGGGGGCACACAGGCCAGCATCATAGCTGTCCTGTTTAGACAGCTGCCTCCCCTCCAGAGAGCACAGGGTAAGTAGCTTCTTACTCAGGAGCTAAGGGGAAGAGACACAGATGAGCAGCAAAGGGTATGAGACAGAGAGAGAGATGAAGACATACAAGGAGACTTAGAGAAGTTTAAAGAAGGCTTTAAACAGTGACTAACAATAAAAAAAGAATTAAGAGAAACAAAATCAGGAAGGCAAAGGGTGAATTATACAAGGTTGTCAGCTTTGGATGAATACGATTAGAATTTGCAGGGCAGACCCGGGATGAGCCAGGCAGACTGAGAAGGGCACTGTGCCAGTAAAGCATGTCATGAAACATAAATCCATCACTTCCCGTTCCCTGCCTCAGCGGACTTCAAAGACAGGCCTCAAATCATGCACCCATTCAACCATAGAGACAGCTTGCATTGCAGCAGGAAGAGTATAATATGCAGGTGAAATGTGTGTCTGTGTGTAGTGTATGTGGGCATCCACTAAGGCTGTCCCAGCATGTTGTGTATAAACCATATTCTTGGCAGCGGTTTGAAAGTCTACACCGATCATCTGCAACATTAAAACCACCGGTGGGTGAAGTCAAAACCACTGATCCTGTTACGACGCAGGGTACTTGTGGGAAAAGTGTGCGCCACCGTGACATATATGAGCAACCTAAACGTTGGGGCAGACCAAAAACACCATGATGCCGGCCTCCGCCAGCAGGACAGAGGTCCCCGTCGCACCACGTGGTCAGGAACGGCTCAAGGAGCGTGAAAAGGAGCCTGAGGTACTGACCTCGGATCTCAGTCTGCACTCGTGCGTCAGTGGGATGCAGTGGAACGATCAGCTAAAATCCAGGGATGTATGAGAGATATAAAGGAGGTGGTTTTAAGATTGCACCTCATCATGCTCTAATTTCATGTCATCCTGCTTAAAAACCATTATACACTTTCCAGTTTTTCTCTTCGAATACCTGGAGTAACTGTTGCACATCGAGAGAGAACAATCACGCAGCAGCAAAACTCTGGCAGCTAATGGTCGTGTTAATTTTCTTTGCCTTTTTTTGTCTCACTCAATTCACATTATGTTTGCTTGTGCGAGTACCTGAGGAGAGACAAACAAAGAGGTAGGCAGAGAGGCAGAATGCTTGAGTGGAAAAAAAAAATGCAGGACTCCTGGGCCACTATGTCAGTTTGTTCTCATCAAAACCTGCTCCATGCAGCTCATGAGACACAGCAACGTGCACAGACACACAACGCGCGCACAAACAGACACACATACACGGCACGGCTGTCATACTAGGCAAGCACAGATGATGGGCTTGTGGGAGGCAAATCCACCTCCGTTCTGTTGCAGCTCAAAGAGCAGTCAGAGAGCTCCCAAACCAGGCCAAAGTGTGCAGAAATAGGCTAGTTCTGGGACTAAAGTCTCTCACATTGAACAGGTATTTCTTGTAAATGTGAACCATGCCCTTGTCCTGTCATCACCTGGCAACCAGTCAAAGATGATTGTGTGTATTTTAGAGTTTGTATTTGTGCGTGCAGGCATGAAGGGACCAAAACAAAAGACTGGGTTTAGAGCTGATTTTGAATACGGATGACGTTAATGTGGCCTCGACATGGTGACCTTGTTGTATACGACATTCTAGGAAACACGGAGCAGTTGCATTGCTTTGTTCTTAATCTGCCATTGTTTGCTCTGCTGCTTGGTTAAAACTCTGTGTTCTCTTTCTGGCACTTCTTTTCTCCCAGTCGATGGCAACGGGGCAAGAAAACCATTCGGCCTTGTATATTTGTGTGCCGCGTCTCTGTTTGCATGAGAATGTGTCTGTGCACAATAGACAGACTTGTTGTTTGGCTAAAGTTTTGCAAAAGTTAGGGAAGGACATATTGCATATGTATGTGTGTGTGTGTGTGGTAATTTTTGCTGAAGTTTCCAGGGAGCAAACTAGGTGTTCACGCTCAGGTGTAGACACAATCAGGATCTTGTTAAACACGTGCTGATTAGGAGGCATGTGCACCGTCATCAGCGCTTGCTGAGAACTGCACGCACACTACTACACACTCTCTTGCACACACTCAATCACACACATGTATGAAGGAGAAAGAGCTCCCTGGTGAGTCAGCAGTAATCCTGCCCCTGCTCGGGTCCCAGACAATCCTGCATTTACGGTAATCATCATGCATACATGCAAACAGACTCACTAACACTGATCCCAGACCAGTACTTATTGCTTAAAGGAGCAGCAGTGAAACAGATGGATCAACATCAGCTGCTGATCTATGTTCAGCTGAGGCTCCAATAATGATTTCCTGTTCTGAATCAGTTTAATGACAGGGACTTTTGTGTGTGGGAGAATAAAAGTGTAGAAATGTGTCTGTTAAAAACGTAGTTAGAAATCTATTGAAAAAGTATGTAAATCAATAAAAAAAAGTCTTCAAGTCTTTAGCTTTGACATGAAAAAGCAAGTAGGGTATTTCTAATTGAATCCATCAGATTGATATGATGATATTGCATCTCTATCAGTGCAGAAGAACTCAATCTCATCTGCTGATTGCCTGAGCTCTTCACATAAAAGAAGCGGGGATGTTTCATTAAGGCTGTGATATTTCAACGAGATATACTTTAGAAATCAGTGCATATTCAGAACTGTGAACAGGGTAAAAATAGCATCCAGACAGAGTTCATTAAACACATACTTCCACTATAAAGACAACGCCTTGTTACTGAGAAGTGCAACAGATGCAGGAGTGGTGCAGTGGTGAGGTGTCCTCACAGCACATGGTGTTCTTAAATAAGAGACAATGCTTTGTCACTGACCTACATCAGCAGGCTGGCTCTGGCTTAACAAGCCTGTGCTCTCGTAGTATTGATCCAGCCGGTGGCTGGGAAGACAAATCAGGGATCAGCAACACATCTGTTTCTGTTTGTCCAGCAACTTAAAAACAAAAAGCATTTATAGCCTCGATTCCCCAAAAGTTGGGGCGCTATGTACAGAATGCAGTGAATCTTATAAACACATATTTTATTCACAGTACCAGCTGCTGGACCTTTTGGGGGAGGAACGTTGCCCCGTTCTTGTCTGTTTAACAGTCCAGGGACTTTGTCATATGTTTATTTTCATGATGAGCAAAAATGTTTTCAATTGGCGAAAGGTCTGGACTGTAGGCAGGACAGTTCTGCACCTGGACTCTTCAACTACAACGCCATGCTCGTCTATGCGATGCAGTCTTCTTTAGTCCGGAGAATGTGGCATCCATGTTTCCCTAAAATAATTTGAAATGTTGATTTATATGAGTAAAGAACAGTTTTTTTCACTTTATTTCAGTCCATTAAATGAGCTTTGGCCTTTCTGCATCATGTTCATATGGCTTTTTCTTTGCATGGTGGAGCTTTCACCTGCGTTTGTGGATGCCACAGTGAATTGTGTTCACAGACAGTGATTTCTGAAAATCTTCCCGAGCGCATGGAGTGATTTCTATGACAAAATCCTGCATGTTTTTAATGTATTGCCACCTGATGGCCTGACGATACGGGCATGCAATATTCATTTTTGTCCCTTGCACAAACAGATTTCTCCAAATTCACTGAATCTTTTCACGATGTACTGTAGATGATGAGCTATTTGAAATCTTCACAATTTCACACTGAGGGACATTATTCTAAATTATTTCCACAATTTGTAGGCACAGATTGGTGATCCTCTGCGCATGTTTGCTTCTGAGAATCTCTGTCTCCCTAAGATGCTCTTTTTATAGCCGTTCATATTACTGGCCTGTTGCAAATTAACCCAATTAGTTGCAAAATGTTCCTCCAGCTGTTTCTTTTTAGCGCCACTTACTTTTCCAGTCTTTCGTTGCCCCCAATCCAGCCTTCCTGAGATGTGTTGCTGCCATCTAATTATAAATAAGCTAATATTATTCATGAAATAATAAAATGTCTCAGTTTAAACATTTGATATGTTTCTTGTGTTCCATTGTGAGTACACAGAGTCCTGACTTTTTTGGAATTGAGATTGTAACACATAAACATAGTCAGTGATTGACTTTGTCATATTTAAATTAAATATTTAAAAAAGCTTTGAATCCAAGTGTTTCCTGTAAATGTCCAAATTGTTCTGCGATTAATCATTATCCTTCTTCTTCATTGCCATTCTCACCCTTTTGCTTGTATCAGACAAGAGTAAATGTATAAAAATGCTATTGGGCGTACTTACTTCATCCGATGGAGCCTCTAATTTAACTAAAAATCATGCTAATCCCTTGCACATGGAATACAAAAAAAAAGGCAGGGGTGGTAGATGGTGATTATACTTTATAATTATTATAAATGATACTTATAAGCTACTGTAGCTTCTGCCGGCTCAAAATTAATTATACGCAGTAGTCGCAGGTTTTGCAGCTAATCAGTGAAAATCTTTAGTGGATTTCCAGAACAGGAGAGGGTCACAATGAAAGTGTTTAATACACTGACATTGTTAATAAAAAAGAAATAATGTCTGATACAGTACTGTATATCCACCCGACAAATTGAAAAACATAAACAAGTGAGACTAGTGTGTGTTCATACTTTAAGTAGGTTTTGGTTGTTGCACTGATTAAGTTTAACATCCAGGCATCCACAAAAATGTTTTTTATGACTGTATCAAATTTAACGGCGTTAGAAGTTAGCTGGGAGTTAGCTTGCTAGTTTCCACCTAAACATGATATAGCATGTTCTGACTGAGGGATTTCTGAAAAAATTAAAACGTACAGCTCTGCTATCACTTCCAACATAAATGAAGATAGAAAACTAAACAGCAGTGATGTTTGTAGGGTTACTGAAGTTGGACTAGCTGCTATATAATGATGCGCTACAGGTTTATATTATGCTAACCATGGCTAGCTACAAAGCCATGGTTCAATCAGAGTTCAGCATCAAGTCAGTTAAAACAGGGATATTGATCTGGTCAGTTCAGTAGCAGAGGAGTTTTACTAATGAAATTAACAACAGGGTTTCTTTTTCACTAGCTTTGCATTTGGCTAGAGTCAGTCTCACTAGTGGTAGCATGAAGTGATACCTGAACCCTACACACAGGTAGTCCAGCTCCTCCAGTATGACACATCAATACATGCCATTGCCAGAAGGTTTGTGTCTCCCGTCGCACTCTCAAGAACATGGAGGAGATACCAGGGACAGGGAGTTAGTCCTGGAGAGCTGGACAGGGCCATAGAAGGTTCTTAGCCCAGCAGTAGGAGAGGCATATGCTCCTTTGTCCAAGGAGTAATGGGATGAGCACCTCCAGAGTTACAAAATGATCTCCAGCAGGCTACTAGTGTGAATGTCCCTGACAATCAGAAACAGACTTCATGAGGGTGGCCTGACGTCCTCTAGTGGGCCCTGTGCTCACTACCTGGCACCATGTAGACTCACTGGCATTTGCCATAGAAAACCAAATCTGGAGCCCTGCGGTTTGGGGGTAGGTAAGTGATGGTCTGGAGATATCCATAAAGAAATGCACAGACCTCTACAGGCTAGGAAACAGAACCCTGGCTGCCATTAGGTATCGGGATGAAATCTTTGCACCTACTATCAGACCTGCGTTTGTCCTGGACCTCAACAATGCCCCTCCTCATGTGGCAAGATAATGCACGCAGTTCCAGGAGGATGAAGGACTGGTCCCCATATTTACCCCCCCATGTTAGCCACCATGCTCGCCTGACCTAAATCCAGTAGAACACCTCTGGGAGATTAGGTTTGGGTCCATCTGATGGTTGCACCTCTGACACTCCAGAAGCTCAGTGATGCCATAGTCCAGATCTGGGAGGAGATTCCTCAGGACACATTTGTCATCTCATTAGCAGGGTGTCGCTGTCAGGCATGCTCATGGGGGTCATACCAACTACTGTGTACCATTTTAAGTTGCAATGAAATTTTGGCAAAATGAACTAGCCTACTGCAACATCTTTTTAACTTTGATTGTTGGGGTGTCTTTGAATTCAGCCCTATGTAGGTTGATAATTTCCATTTCCATTCTTTTGTTCCATCCTTTACATTTTGAGATTTCTGTGTTGTACATGTGTTGTACATGTGTACATAAATGAAAAAACACCAGTATTATTATTATTATTGTTGTTGTTGATGTTGCCTTATCTACATTATTACTTGTATCTGCCCATTACCATATCTAGTAAGGCTACGCCACCGATAAATTATCTTTAAATATAATAGCTATTTCCATTTTTAACTATTGTTGTCAAACTAAAAACAAGCAAGCTGCACACTGAGTGACAGGCCAGCCAGAGAGTAATTTATTGACTGAATGAATGAAGTGACAATGCAACGGGAGTCCAAAAAATGAGCCTAGGAAATCTTCACTCCATCCTGTTGGAAGACCAAGCAAAAACAGGAAATGGGCAGGTTGAGTGGATGTGTTTTTGGCCTTTTTCCAACTCAAAAACTCATCTCTGGCTGCTGTTAGACAGACCAGCACGGTAATGAGTGTTGGTGGAAAGTGAGAAAGGTTGATAACACGGGGAACAAATGTGAAGCCGAGGGAGGGTGTTGGGTTTCCTGTTTTCTTTGTGAGTGTTTCTTTCACAAACTGTTGAAGGTTTGAAAGCTTTTCATCGGAACCTTCTTCTTCCATCACACTATTGATTTAGGCTTTTAGATTTCATTAAATAGCGCCAGTGGAAAGTCGCACCAAGATTCATTTCCACCGCACAGTTTACAGCTTATATCCCATTTACCAAACCTTGAATAAGTATCAACAAACACTTTCAGAGGTATCGCTGTTAGACATCTGCTTGCCAGTTTCTTCCTTTTCTTACAGCTGTCCATAAACATTTGTTGTTTCCTCAGAATCTCTTTTGCTCCCTTTGTGCATTTCTTTTCACACTCTTATATACTGATATTACAACCTGCCTTGGCTGGGGCATTCAGCCATGAGGGAGATAGGTACGGCAAAAGATTTAGCAATACCTTCGAAGTTTTCTACTGAACAAAGAAGTTCAAGTTCATATTGTATATTTCACAGCACGAGTTCAAACTCTTGGGTGGACTCTGCTTAAAATCATTATGTCTTTCATGCAGAGCCTTGTACTTAACATAAACCGAATATGCTGTTTCCAAATGTAATCAACCCGTTTTACATTTGCAAACCTCAGTTTAATTGGATAAACATTGCAATGTCACCTTCAAAAGCAACCTAATTAATTGGATGACCTATTGTAGTGTGTGAGAATATATTTAGAGTGAATAATCAGAGATTTCAATCTTTAGTTATCAAACCCGAGGCAAAGGCTTAGTCATTAAAGAAGTTAAAGAATTATTTGTGGCAAAGCAGATAAGATACACAGCATTATTTCAGTCTCTTAAACACATAGAGGCAAGCCACCGAATCATCAAGCGCTTGAAGTAGCATTATTCAGTACAGACACTGGAAAATCACCCTGCCACCTCAAGGACCTGTACAGAAAGCAAACTGGTAATAGAGCTGCTTTATATTAAAGCTTTTGAACTCATGCAAACCCTCCCTTTATTAGACTCAGAGCATCATGTACCACAATTTCATGAATGGAGAACAGATTTGTAGCCGTCACATGAAAGTAGTATCAGCCATCCTGTTCAGCCGTGTTCAGAGTGGTATGAATCGTGTAAAATGCTCTGTTTAGAATGTCCACACGCAAAGACTCCATGAAATACACGAACAACTACTTTGTGACGAATACATTTCGTGGCGACAGGGCGACACACTGCTACAGCTTTATAATTTTTGGTGAATTTAAATGCTACAGTGAATCTAAGACAAACTGACCCGTATCAGTATACAGCGATATTCAAACTGCTGCTGGACATGGACAGGTAACATCATTTTGACTTGCTCTCACCTGGATCTGGAGATGTACCGTAAACAAACACTGAAGCCCAATTCGACCAGAACAGGAAAATAAAATTTTAACAAACTAAAATAATAAAGCACATCAGCTTCCTGGCTGACAACCCGCGATATACCAGCAGACTAGTGGATCAGAAGGTTACATTAAGCTAATAATCTCTAATGATTTAAGCTACATTAGCTAATGTTTTTGAGGGTATTTAGAAAACAAATAAAAATAAGCAGACACATTATAAGACACAGCAATGGATGTCATGATCTCTTCATCTTCTTTCTGCCGCAGCAACGACAATCTTATTATTGACGAGAAACCTCTGTGTGAGCGCACTGCAACATCAACACATCACCGACACTGGTCACTAAACCCGTTTTCATTCTATCCTGTACCGTCATCAATAGAAAAGTTAGGAAAATATAACATTTGAAGATAATTCCAGAAAATAATCCTAAAATATGCTATTATTAGTACTATTAATGGTTATTTTTTAGGGCTGCTCTAATAAAATTCGAAGCTTACCTGTGTTTCACAGGTTGTGAAACCACATGTTTCGAGGTAATAGTTAGTAAAGCAAGAATGAGGGTTTTACAGGCAAAAAAATATAGAAAAAATTGGATATGAAAGTCTATGGCGAAAGGAAAAACACTATATACATCCATCTTCTCCCTTTTATCCATTTCTGGGTTACAGTGGAGCTACTCTATCTCAGCTGTTGTGCCTTAGACATGTTGCTGGTCTGAGCCAGGCATAACACTAAGACATCCATTCATACTGATGGCCAATTAAGTATCACCAATTAACCCAACATGTATGCCTCTGGACTCTCAGAGGAAGCCAGATTACCTGTGGAGAGCCCATGCAGGGTTGGGACGAACGTGCAAACTCCATGAAAAACTGGCAGATTCAAACTCAGGAGCTTCTGGCTGTGAGGCAACAATGCTAACCACTTCACTACCTTCCCACTTAACAAAATCGTTTAGCTTTAAAAATGCATTTTCGTTTGTGTCACGTGTCTTTTTTTTTGTCTTAGCTGGTATTGTTAGTATGTCAAATATCTAGAAGCAGAATGGGAAGCAAAAAAATAAAACTATTGTCAATAATCACATGGAGACGGTCATGTTCAGTGCTCGTCTGACTTGCCTCAGTGCCAGTTACAGTCTAAGGTGTCATTAAGATTCTGTTTTGCTGCCCTTCACACCAGCAGTGCCGTCTCTATTGACTTCCCCTCCAACATCATTGTGATTACACCGTTATCTTTGTCATCAGCTCTCTAAATACTTTCCCTGACATTTTTATGTTTTGTCACTTTCAGTTCGGCCTTGAAAAGATGAAAATTGGGGAATCGTGAAGTTACTTACAATCCCATCGTGGCATGCTGCCCACAGTGACAATGTTACACAGCAATACATTGAAGACAATATACATTTTGATATCTCAAGAAGTAAAAGGCCAAAGGGAAAATAAAATGTATTTCTATTTGCTGTTGTAGTTTTTTTGGGGGGGTTTCTGCCAGCTTCAAATCAAAACCTGTTCCTCTAACGTGCTATTTTTTTATTTAAGTGAAAGCACACAAGTTATTGTGTGTTGCATGTAACCTAAATCTCTTGGTTTGATCTTAAGTTAATTTTTTAAAAACATGTAACTAGCTGACAATTAAGTTGTTTCAACAATTCTCTTTTTTATCAGTTTGCAAAAGATAAGATCTGTGATCTTTACTTCCTAGTCCACCACATCTCATTTTTATAATCCTATTGTATGTGTGAGACCAAAAATCTAATAATCTGGAGATTTTCTGCAGGGGTAAGAGGTTTCGGTGTGTGATCAGGAGGCTTTGTTGGTAATCAAAGGGGGCGTGAAAGCGGATTAAACAAGGGTCGCATTTGATCTGAAGGATTGTTTTCAGATCTGTCTGTCTGTGTCTTTTTCTGAAATCCGTTACTGAATCCATGAAGTGAATATTATGTACTAATGTGTTTTATGCCAAAATAGAGCAAAGCCTGCAGTCCTGCTGTCTCCGAGTGAAAAATCAAACACATCCTAACATAAGATCCTGTAGAGCAACTTGTGCAAAAGTGATTTTTCTTAAATATGCAGTCGCTTAAATAAAGCATTATTTATTGTTCATGTGCCTTGAATCCACATAAGCATGTTTAAAACAAAGTCCACAAGTTCACAAATCTGCTGATGTCACACAGTTAATTCTATGCTTTAGTCTTTTTGTTTGTTAAAAATTACTTCTGGAAACATCAGAAAAGCCTGTGGTGGCTTTCCAAGTCAAGGTAACCTTATCAAAGTCTTATCTTGTGAGCAGATGGTCCCCGATATCCTTTCCTTGGAAAATGTTCTGGAAGAATGAAGAAAAAGGGGAGATGAAGAGCGACAGACAGAGATTGATGTAAGGCAGCGGATATAAAAAAGAAAGGAAAAAAAGGAAATCGAATTATGAAAGGATGGCAGGATGAAAATGGAGGTAAGGACATTAAAAACAGATGTCTGTCCCAGACACAGGACTAGAAAACCTTAGCTCAGTGTACCCTGGTGTTTCACACAAGCTTGCACAAACTTTCTGAAACACTTCAGAGCACAATTGTCCTGTTCATATATTAGAACAGGAGACAGCTTGCCGGGCAGATTACACAGGAGTTAACAGCACGTGAAGGGGATTATCCCGGCCTGCGTGTTTGTAATTTGCGTAAACATTTTGTACAGGATTGGGCGCAGTGACATTTTATAAAGGATTGCTTCGCTCACACTCAACAATTCCCACTCAAATGAACAGTTTCACAAAGTAGCTGTGTCTCCCAGGCTTTGCAAATTTTGGTCAGTGAGCTTCACTTGCCAATGGGTTGCAAAAATCTGCATTGGAATTGGAAAAGAAATTTACTTTTAGCAATCATTATGTTCAATATTTAAGTACATTTTTGTGTACTTATGATATAGTCACACTATGGAAAACAGTGGTAAAAATGTTAATTCGATGACTTGTTAACAGAAAATAACTATTACTTGAAAGTCTTCTTCCCCTCACACCAAGTGGTTGTGGCAAATGAGCCTGGTTCTTCCTTCCTGTTGAAGGAGAGTTTTTCCTTCCCACTGTCGCTTGTTCAAGGGGTTAAATGATTGTTGGGGGTTTCTCTGTTTTCTCTGTGTTATTGCAGGTCTTTACTCTAAAGTGCCTCGAGGCAGCTGTTGTTGTGATTTGGTGCTATATGTATGGGTGTTATGATTAAGTGTTACAGTATACTCTTGCCATGATTAAACACAGACTAAACTTAAAATAATGAGTTCAGAATATATAACATGCAAGTCATCCCTATCTACCCAAAGATCAGACTATAGATTTCTGTGAGTCTTCAACAGTTCCCTTCCTGCTCGTCGTCCTTGTTGACATTGATTGGCAGGTGTTTCCTTAAATGGTCAAAGACAGAGCTGTGCTCTAAGCACCATCTGCCTCAGAAAGTTTGATCCTGTACTCACCTTAGTGCTCGGCAGATTTGAAGGTTGACCAAACAGACTTTTTATTGGAAAAGAAAAGTTACATTGACTTTCTTAAAGAAGTTAACTGTAGCAACAGCGTTCCTTTTTGCACCAACAACAGTCGCCAGGCAACATGTTTCTTCACAAAGTTTCACCCAGTGTGAAACTTTTGGCTAGGCTAATGCTAACGCAGCACAAAAGGGCAATGGTAAGGTATCAAAACATAATCTGTAAATAAAATTATGTGAAAGAAATTTTAACATAAGTGAAGTGAAGACAGTGGATGTATATGATGCCACACCAACTATAGCAAGAGCTGCTTTTACATGTTTAAGTGCGACTAACAATACAAGTTGGCTAATTGGTACCTTAATGGTTGTTCCCTATGTATAAAGCAGCCATTTACTTTACTGATGGATCCTTCATCCAGGCAGAGCAGGAGTGACTGCAGGGAGGGCTTAAAAAGACTAAAGGCTAAAATGGCTTATTTCAGTATGATGATGATGATGATGATGATGATGATGAAGTGAGGCTTTGAATGAAGGGCCAGTATCAGAAAAATAATGTCTTTTAAAAGAACTTTTAATCTCATAAAGCTTCCTCTAGTCCCCTGAATAATAATATAGAGTGAAAATAGGCATAACAAAATATTATGGATGCTCTATAAGTGAATAGTGTACAGCATGAACTGAAATATACACATGCTGAGTTGATTATTTAAAGAATGGGGCTAAAGCCAGAGTATAAAGTCATATTATATGAGCAATAAATGGGAAGAGAACCCAAGGGAGCGAGCGAGAGACAAAGAACAAAGTGAGAGGCAGACACATTCATCAGGCACCAGGGTAGCGGGCATGCTCAGATAACCTCAAGCCAGCTGCTATAGCTTCAGGCAGGGGCTCTCACCACCCCACGAGCACAAGCGGCTCCTTTGTTTTACAATGTCTATTGTTTGTGGCCACCCTGACACTTGTGTTTCACAGTTGTCATTTCAATTCTCGACTCTTTGTGACAAAATGAACAAACATAAAAACACCATGGCTCACAGACAAGACTGTTGCCACAGCGACGTCCAGTACATGTTGAAAGAACAGCATCACAACAAGTTCGTTTAGAGTAAAAACCACAAGTGGCACAATAATTGAAACAGAAAGAAAAAAAAACTTCTGTGGGAGTCGTGGAAATAAGCAGGATGTTTGGTTGAGTACTTCTTTTGGATTTGCTAAAACAATTAGGTCTGTTACTGAGTACGTTTTTTTTTCTTAAAAGAGAGCTTTATTGATCTGTATTAACGGGGGAAGAAAGACTGAATTTGGCTTGTGTCTACTCAAATGCACTCAACACTTCCTGCGTTGCACATTTCTTGCTACATAACCAATATATGGCTCGAAAAAGAACTCGGGCTCCGAGCACGATATGGCTTTGTGATCCAATCAATAAAAAAAGCCCACAAACACACACACCTTGCAACCCAAGATAGTTTTATGCCGTGTATGCACCTCCTAAAGCCTAAAGATGTACAGTATACACAGAAAGATGGGAAACATGTCTCTCTGCACATTTTAAGGGCACATCTCTAACAAAGAGACGTGTGAGATGGAAGTCAATGAGGGCAGTAATGAGGGAAGGGGACTCCCTCAAACGCATGCACATACACACAGAAAGAGGAAGCGAATGTAGAGATGCAGCACCGGTTCTTTCCACCCTGCTTGGCGTGCCTGGAAACCATGGCAGCAGTGTCTCACAGCATTTCAGCAGTCACCATGCCAACAGTGGCGGCAGCTTTCTGTGGTGATCAGACTCACTGGGTGACACCTGACGAATGCGCGCGCGGACGCACACACAAACACGTGCACAGAAACACACGTGCATCCATGTACTCGTATGAACGGGCAGCGAGGCAGTGAAAGGAAATGGGAACAAAGAAAAAGTGAGAAGGTGAACTTTGCACAGGTGGGTAGAAATCCACGCAGAGATGCACACGAGGCCATGTGCATAAGAGCACTAACAGGCAGCGGGACACATACACGTACACTGTGTAATGCTTTCAGCAGGGGTATAAAAAAAGCAACCTTTCTTTTATCCCTCTCCTCCTGTTCTGAGTCAGTGTGCTCCACTCTGTCTCTCTAATTAGAGAGCCTGCCTGAATCTGTCTGCATGGGGGCACACACACACACACACACACACACTGAGTTGCACACATGTACATTCAAAACACATCTTCATCTTTCTCTCAAAACAAATCACACAACATTGAGTGCACACAAATGACAAGAGCACTCTATCATTCTCCGCTGCATGCGCTCACACACACACAAAAACCTTACACACATACACAAGCATCCACTATCCACATATTAATAACCAGGTCTCCAATGTCAATTTGAGCTCTCAAGG
The DNA here is from genome assembly GCF_057382275.1 of Copadichromis virginalis. Taxonomy (NCBI): domain Eukaryota; kingdom Metazoa; phylum Chordata; class Actinopteri; order Cichliformes; family Cichlidae; genus Copadichromis; species Copadichromis virginalis. The sequence goes on from NC_140620.1 coordinate 51,393,520, forward strand.
ACTGTGGGTGCTGAGTGAGGCAGAGGCCACACAGACAGAAAGAGCAGGAGCGAGAGAGAAAGAGAGAGGGACAGAGAGACAGTGAGAAAGAGGGAAGAGTAATGGGGTAATGCATTCAGGTTCTTATTCATGCTGATTCCCCCGCTGGGTGCACAGACTCATTTACCTAAACAATACATTTCAGACAGGGCAAAAAGGACACAGAGGTAGGGCTGGGTGTGCATGTGTGTGTGCGTGTGTTTGAGGGTGAGTGATAGCCTGCTATTGCCCTTTGTGTGATTTTGTGTGCAAGAGAGAAGGTTGTGTTTCCAGTATGTATATATATATATATATATATATATGACCACTGGCTCAGACGTGTGTGAGGCCAAGCATTGAGTACCTACTGTCTGCATCTGATAGAGAAGAAAAGAAGGCATAAAAAAGCAGTCGAGGAAAGGCAAAGGAAAAAGAGAAAGAGAAGCCCTTGAGTGGAATGGCGTCTGAGAAATGTGGTACTTGACCTCCAATGTGTGTTTGGCAAGAAGGACCAAGGCTGAAATGAGGGAGGAAGCTGAAATATCCCTTTACTTATTTATCTGTGCTTTTCAATACATTTACAACACAGATATTTTATACCTATAAATGCAAGACATTTAAATGGTTGCATATAAATATCATATTTTCCACTTTCAACATTTGTCCTATCCTGTCTTGTGATATACATTAGGACTCAGTCACACAGGTCTAGAGACTGGTATGTGAGGAAGAAAGCTCATAGGCAGGTGATGCAGTGAGTTTGGCAGAAGAAAATCAGCATTGACTTATTTTTAGCGTATATCAAGTACATGAATATCCCCATGCTTGGCTAGTGCAAGGGGTTTAGTATGGGGTTGAATTGCATGACGTGTACGCACATGTGCAAAGCTTTTTCTAATTAGTCATCGATATTATACTTTTTCTTTCAGGCATAAACACATGTGACACATGTGCTCTGTAATGCAGTGTCCTGCAGATGGGTCAACTGAGGATGATGAAATTTACCTCACTTAACACAGGCTGAAACATTAAAGGGAGGACTACCTCGGCAACAATATGGCACAATCTTGGAAACTTATAAGATAACACATTCATTGCTTCACTCACTCACTCACTACACCCTATGTTGACCAGCTGATCTCAATATTATTCTACACATCCAACTGGGCATCTCAAACCGGGCCTGCTCACAGGTTTAAGCCGCTTTGCAACCCACCTCCCGAGCTATTTTTGGTTTAATCAGCATCAAATCTGTTTTCATGGACGCATCCTCTGACGTCCGTGCTGCTGCACTTAGAAGAGTCAAACAAAAATATCTGAACCTTCTCTAAAGGTCCTGACTGAACTGTGTCTCTGCATACATAAATACCTTCATATCCAGTTAATCTGGCTAATTTGTTGGCTTGCTGCTTACTTACAACTACTGTACGCTAATATTTCTTTCTCTAGCATGTGGGCTAAAATACATATGTGGGATTACATTATTCAGAAACAATATAATTTAATCTGTACACAGATATATTTTTCAATTTTTGGCGTTTGCCCAAAAATGTCACAGCTATCCCAGCCTGACGCTCTCATTCGGAGTAGTAGAAATGGGTGACTCATCATAGAGACTCACTGGATCGACTGTACACACGGCAATCGTGACGAGCTGTGACGCACATCCTGGGAATACAGTCTATCTGCCCATGTTGACACCGATGAGCAGAATCAACACACTTATTGCATTATTAGTATTTAGTATTTAGTATTTATTTATTTATTGTCATTGTCAAGAACAATGAAATTGCGTTTGGGGCTTCCATACAACCCAAAAAAAAGAAGAAAATAATAAATACCCCTTAAAACCCAAGTGTACATATTTAACCCAGTGTGACTCCAATGCAATAAGACAATCCTTAGCAATAATGTTCGTAGAAATTCAGACAAAGACCTGAGAAACATGACAAAATACAACAATGCAACCCATTCAATATTATTGTACTGTGAGATATGATATCAGATATGATAGTTATCTATTTAAGAAAGAGGGGGGGGGGGGCAGGAGGGGGAAGAGAATAAAGATATGATGCACCAATGCAGACCAGTTCATTGCTATTAAGAAGTTGGATATGGTTATTGTCCGTGAGAGGGGGGCAGAGAGTTCAGGAGCCTCACAGCCTGTGGATACAGGCTGTTGGCCAGTCTGGATGTTCTGGCCTGTATAGACCTGTACCTTCTCCCTGAGGGCAGCAGATGGAAAAGGTGGCGCGCAGGGTGATGTTGGTCCCGCAGGATACTGTGCACCCTCCTCAGACAGCGAGTGGGGAAGATATTACTGATCTCTGGCAGACTTGTTCCAATAATTCTGCCAGCTTCTTTCACCACCCGCTGGAGTGCTTGCTGATCGGCCTTGGTGCAGCTGGGGAACCACACTAGAAATCCATACGTCAGAACGCTGCTGATGGCACAGTTGTAGAAGTTCAACATCAGCGATCTGGGAATGTGTGCGCTCCGCAGTCTCCTCAGGTAGTAGAGGCGCTGTTGGGCCTTCCGTACAACTGAGGTGATATGGTTGCCCCAGGACAGGTCCTCGGTCACAGTTACCCCCAAGAATTTAAAACTGCTCACCCTCTCCACCGCCTCACTGCCAATGAAGAGAGGCAGATGGTTGTTATGACCCCTCTTCCGGAAATCTACAATGATCTCCTTGGTCTTTTTGGTGTTTAAGACCAAGTTATTGTCGTGGCACCATGACTCTAGTTGTTGCACCTCTGTCCTATTATCATGGGAACAATGAAATAAAGACGCACTCATAAGGGCTGTCAAAATAAATGCTAAGGCAATAACTCTGAGATACTGAAACCACAAATCTATTGATCCAGAAGCCTCTCTGCTCATGCGGTTACCTCAGTGTGTCCTGTTTTCAACTCACAGACACACATATTCATAGGACACAGGTAGTGTAGTGCACTTATCGATCGGGACACTTAATCACACCAGGCTAAGGATTTTCCTGTTGGCCAATAATAGTGGCTGAATTTAGCTGAGAGGCAAAACAGTGGGATGATGGAGATTACACACACATACACACACATAGAGACACAGTCATTCCTAACATGCTGTTTAGCAGGCTCTGTCTGTATCTGCATTTTCCATCACACAGAAATGCTAGCAGTGTTTCACCTGCGGACTGCAGCATAAATACTCCGTCTACGGCTACGTCACACCGAGGCGAACCTTTCTGTGTCCAGTGTTGGTCAAGTTACTTGAAAGAAGTAATCAGTAACTAATTAATGATTACTTCCCCAAAAAAGTAATCCTGTTACTTTACTGATTACTCATTTTCAAAAGTAATTAATTACTTAGTTACTTTTTAAAAACATGATTTACAACCTGAAGAGGTGATAAAGTGATAGATCTTTCAGCCCAATTCTGCTTTTTCTACATAATCCATCATACAAAATGTAATCAAATGGAAAAGTCTCTTTTTAAAACGTGTTTTATTAGTTTTAATCTTTTAACTTTATGCATCAAGCAAAAATGTAATTATATGCAACATTCTCTGACTGGAAGAAATTTGTTTAACATTTAAACCTATTTTCTACACATTCCAGCAGATAAAATAAAATATTTTTTTGTGTTTACACTCACTCTTTCAAATAGATGCAAGTAAAACACAGCAGAAAATAAATAAAGTCAAAGACTCAGCGGTCCTGTTGCTCTATTTTTACCTGTAAAGCAGGAGTTGGGTAGGCGGATATTTACCCTGGTGCAGGTGTGCCGCAGCGGTCAGTGGAAGAATCCGCGAGTTTTTCTGTGAGTTTCCCATTACGTCGTTGCGCACTCGGTGCTTGCTTGGAAGTTTAGGGGTTTTTTTTCGCTGTAAAAAGAAGTTTTCTTCCCACGCACGATGGACACTAATGTTTTTGTCACTTTTTATGGAATCAAACTCAAAGTAAGGTCAGTACTTCCACGCTTTAAACGCTGCACGCTAATACTCTCTCCTGCACATATATGATCCATTGTTGATCTGCACACAGCTGTTGTCACGGCGCACTCGCTTATGTCACTGTCATGAGACATTCTTGCAAAAAAAAATCACAGTTTTAGTAATGCAGTAACGCAGCGTGCTTACGGGAAAGTAACGGTACTCTAATTACCGTTTTTGCAATAGTAATCCCTTACTTTACTCGTTACTTGAATAAAGTAATTGGATTACAGTAACGCATTACAAGTAACGCGTTACTGCCCATCTCTGTCTGTGTCTGCTTGCGTTTCTTTAGATTCTACCCTCTTGTTGGTTCTTTGTGGTCTTTTAGAGCTTTAAAGAGTAATGATATGTTTTTTGAGGTTTCCTGCCCTATGTGTGTTTGTTACTTTTGAAATTTTGTTAACCGTGTGAGTTTGTATTTGTGTGTGCGGTGCCTGCCCGAGGGCATGTTTGCACAACGCGGTGTGCTGCTCCACTGCAGGCTTTTTTTGTTGTTGTTGTTTTTCTTTCTGTGGTGTGAGGAGCAGGTGAGAGATGAGAAAAGGGAGTCGACAAGTTGCCCTCCCTGCTCTCACACATCGACAGAATCCCATCCCGACGAACACACAAACGTACGGCCCACCGTTGGCGACGGGGACGGGGGGAACAGGCTAGTGCAAATACTGTTCAACATATTTTGCTATGCACGAGAATAAGAAAACAAATGCTTGTGGTGAACATTCGCTTGAGCAAAAAAGCACAATCCTGCAATTCATTTAAAAGTTTTGGTTTTCCAGTGATGCCAGTCTGCTGTGAGTTAAGAATCAGAGAAATATGCAGGAGATAATTGGGAACAGATTCACACGAACACTGTTTACATGACTCAATGTTTTTGTGCATTATGTCTCCAAGGGCTCTGAGAGCATTTGACAGCGTCTTGAACATTTGAGAAAGTTTGTTCCACTGGATGCATATGTCCTGCAACCCCCAAAGTGTGTGTATGTGGATTTTGTGAGGATTAGGCAGATTAGGCAGGAAGGTTTGTGTACATCTGCCTTTGTATATGTTGGATGTTTTGCCCGGCTAAGTCATTCATTGTTAGCAAAACACGAACGTGCATCTGTCTTGCGTTCCGTCAGACGACCTGACAGTGACTGAGATTCTTATTAACGCTTAACACCTGCCTTTACACCTTAACCCATAATGTGAGAGCTATAAGCGCACACAGACACAATACTCTTCATTCCAGTCACTCTAATTCAAAGGTAGGATGGCCTTTCCGACACTTGTTATTATAGAGTAAGGTCAAGCGCACGCAGAATTTGGGTGGATTGTCTTTGAATCCTCTAATATGATGTTTTTGATTAAAAGCATCAGCGTGACCTATCAAACACTGATTATAATGGAAGACATCTTTGAGTCGTACTTTGGCTCATTTCAGCAGGTATTAAAAGTTCGACAGATTCTGCTACGTAAGCTTTCGCCTCTTTCAGATGTTGCAGTTCCTCTTCAGAAGTTCGGATTTTTTGCTCCGGATAATGGTTGGGTTTATTTCCATCTGTCTTAGTCCAAATATTGTGAAGGCAAATAAGATGCTTATCTGTGGGGGCCTTTTCTCCTTTATTCAATCAGCTTTGCCTGTTTCCTCTTGTTTTGCTCAAAAAGTTGGCAGATATCATGTTCTGGAAGGCTTTTGTTTTGTCTTCCACCGCTGTTGTTGTTAAATCTGACTTGGCATGATTTGCAAAAGCCAAAAAAAAAAAAAAGAAAAAAAAAGAAAAAGGAAAACAGGCTTTCAATTCCCTGACAATTTCGGAGCTATTTTTTTAAAATCACAATCTCTGATGAGGATTACCCTATGGTGATAAATTGCTGATCAAACCTGTGGTATGACCTCAGGCATATCCACCAGCACTCAGTCATGTTCCAGTCTCTGATCGTTTCTATTCGCTCGTCTTTCACACCTGGTTCGTTTTTAGAAGAATTTATTTAGAAACGTTTGATTTAAAAAAATTTTGTCCTCCATAATTTTCCTTCCTATTACACCCTCCGGTCTATCGTGTTTACTGGGGGCCGGTGGCTGACTTGTAGCACTCCCCTTGTAGCACTCCCCCCTCTGCCCAATCAGTGGCACTGGCTTGGGCTGCTAATTGAATTGGGCTGGAGGTCTAATTCTAATGTGCAGCAGATGGCCGGGGCATTCCTGCATCAAACCAGCCGTGGGCTGCCATTCTGCTCCAAACTGCTCTGCCCAGGGTAATGTAAACCACCACGAAGAGAGCGAGTGAGAGATGCAGAGAATGGAGCGACCCTCATCTCAGTCACTTTGAGGTTCCACAGAGATGTACTAACTCAGTTGCGTTCACTGGAATTGAGCTATTGAGCCGAACGACAGTTAGTAGTCCTTCTCTGCTATATCCTCCTACAGTATGCGGCACCTCATGTGAATGGAAACAAGCATCATGGTTGTCTCCATTCATGTGTGTCAGGTAAAATCCATAAGCAGCCGTACACACATACACAACACGAAACCTGAGCTTGCCTCTCTTTGTTGCACACCGGTGGATTAAAGCATCACTGGATGGCAGTGTTGAGCCGCACAAAGCATCAGGATCTGGTGAAGCTGGTGAACAAGGTTCCATTGAAGATGTAATAAAGACACAAATCAATGGCTATAATTTGGAGAGAGACTCAGCCTAGGTTAGAGTTATGATTTCCCCTGGTTTCTGAAACTGCATAGGAGAGTAAACACTGTAGGAACTAAATCACAACAGACAGAACCGGGAAGGAGGGAAGAACGGGGGGAGGGAGGCTCGATAGAGGAAGAAATAGAGAGATACAAGGCAGAGAGGTGCAGAGCCGAAGAAAGGAAGAAGGGGATAAAATCAGAGCTGCTAATGTAATAACAGCACAACACAGAGATGGGGAACATTGCGTCTCACAATGGCTACTATCACCAGCTATCAAGTGCATCAGGGACGACGCATCAGGGAGCACGCGCGGGTCCGTAACAGTTTGTGTATGTGCACGCGCCGGCAAACACAGTGCACTTTAAGCTTGCACGGGGCTGCGCTTACTGTTTTGAAATGACTCCCCAGAGTGCAGCCTGAGTGCTATGAGGAAGATTATGAGTGAGATAGAAAGTACACATGAATTTGGGCTTTGTTGTGTGGCAAGATAGTAAAAGATGGAAGTCTTTGTCAGTGCGGGTAAGTGTATGTTTTGGGAGTAAATGACTGACAACAGAAAACAGCCATTTGGGCCGTGGGCGTGACAGTAGCTCTTTGTACAAAGATCTTAGATTTGTAAGCAAGTGTGTTTATACATTTTTCCCCAGATGTATGAGTGCAAGTAGTTATTTAGGAGCATCGCTATGGATGTTCAGCGTGTTTGCGCGCTGGTCTGGGAGAAGTCAGAGATAAATGCGTGAGATTGTGGGTGGTAATTGCAGGTAATTTTGGTTGTTCTCCTATCCTTCGTTCCCAACAAACAGACTCAGACGCTTGCAGCTTTATCTTATACAGAAATAGTTTGAAGCCTGCAATCATAATTGAAAGAACAACTGCTGCGTGCATCTAGCAAAACGTTGGTTTATTGATATCGAGACTGTTCCCAGTAGAAAAACAGTGGAATACTTCCTATAACTTAGTCCTCCTAACTGTAGAGCTGCTCCAGAGTTTAGCTCCTAAAGCCACCGTGACTGTATCTGCTTGCTCTGCAGTAATGTAAACTTAGTGAAATTCAAACAGTGAATAAACATTGTAGGGTTGAAAGATTACCATCTAATAAATAGCAATACCACTCTTGCCAAGAACCACTGTGTGCCACTCATGTGTTTACATTTCATTCACAAGAATGCTTGAAAATACATATGTGGTTTTTAATGTTTTTAAGTGTTTACCAGCAAGAATATCTTATCTCCTTATGATTAAATAAAATAGACAATTTTGGAAATACCTCCAAGAGAAGTATTGCTAAGTGACTTTCCATAGTTCGGTGTATATTTTCTGATAAATGTATGCTATAGTGCAGCCTGAAATATGTGAACAATTGCTGCATGGACACATGTGAACTCTGACATTCATGGAAGCTTAATTATAATAACTTTTGTGATCTCTTAATATTTATGTAGACCATTCTCATTAGCTTAGCTGTAAAGTGTTTAGAGGTAATTAGCATGTTTCCATCCTAAGCCTTTTAAACATCATTCCTGTTAATCAGCAGTACTTGCTTAAATTAGCATTTTGCTGTAAGTGTATAGTTTATATCATCTGCTAGCCTAGTTTAATTATATTAGAGGTGTATCTGGGCTAAGCAGCATTAACTTAGCATTTTCTTGAATCGCTATACTGTACTACTTTGACTAAAAATCATTATGTGTATTTTTTGCTAGTAAATGCCACGCTGAAGTCTTGGGCACGGGTTCAAACTTAAGGTACTCTTGCTGGGAGGCAGCTGTGGTAACCACTGAGCCATTGCGCTTAAGCTCAGCTGGTTTTTTCCTGGTTCTTCCTGTACCTGTGTGGGTTTCCGCCAGGTACTCTGGCTTTCTCCTACAGTCCAAAGACACACTGATGATTTTAAATCAGCTGTGAGGTCGATAAAGTGCTAGAAGTGTAGAGAATCAAGTGGTGACTCTATACACTGAGTATGAATGATTGGTTGTAATGTGACTTGTAGTCTAAAGCCCTTTGAGTGGTCTGTAAGACTAGAAGGGCATTATATAAATATGCGTACTTACTGTAACATTACACTGAGCATAGATCATTATGTGTGTATAAAAGAAGAGTCTTTTCCAGTGAAGTAGAACTGATGCTAGAATTAGTTACATATATTTTATGGAAAAATAAAGGCTACTTTTTTTGCCGAAAAGCTAGCAACAGCAAAGCACTACAAAACTGGATGCTGGGTCCAAAGTAGGTGCCACTTTTACAGTCAAATCTTTTAGGGGCTACATCAAGAAATACACCAGTGATTCACAGATGCAGACTGCAGATTCGGACAGCCATCATTTAATTTAAATTAGTCCAACATTGGCTACAAAATGTTTTCTAACCTAGTGTCCTAATGCACACACAGCCAAGAATTTCAAGACGTGTGTATCTGCAGCCTCAAAAACCCAACTTTTTCCTACAGCACACTACTCTCGGGGCGATTGCTGTTGCTGTCCCTGTTTTAACTAAATCCTTTCACAGCACCATCCACACTTTGGTTTATTGTTTTATTTTCATAGAAAAAGCTTAATGCATTCATACCTTTTTAAAGCAGTTGTGCTATATAGATAAACTGTGACTGAATATCTGAACCTTCTCACATCACAGCACTGTGACGCTGTGTACACCACTTGCATTGCTCTCAGGCTGGCGTTCAGAGTCACCAAGAGCTCAATGGTTGCTCACCATCACCATGTCAAGAGGAAAAGAGTTAAAACTTCTATATTTGACAACTAAAACCATTGTGGGAGTATCTGAAATCTGGTGGGGATTTCTCTCTCTAATCATACAGAAGTTTATGAAAAAACTGACTATACTGACCAGTTGAACCTTGATAACACTCTCCAGATGTGTTTTTGGTCAGAAAGTCTAGTTGGAAGTCTTATCTAATCAATGTGTTCATTTTATAGTAGTCAAAAAGAAGAAATATACCCTATGCTATAGGGTTTGCCTACCATATGACTGGCAAATCATGATGATGTAAGTATCCAGTCAAAGGATTAGCCTGAATGTGACCTATATCTTGATTTTTCTGTGGCCCTTAATTAGACCTTAACTGAGGCTGTTATCTCAGGGTGAGTCTGGTTGCCTTAACTCAGCCACTTTGTGCAGGCCATGTCTGTTTGGATCACATTTTGCCCATATAAAACCTGCCCTAACCCATGTTCAGTCCAGCTAGCTGACTTTAGGCCTGATGTCTGGCCCACTTCCCAGTGCCTTAACTGCCCTGTAATTGGCAAAAGTACCTCAGTGTACCTCAGTACCTCAGGCCAAATACACTCACACTCCCAGATTACGATGTTAGATTGGGTTGTGATTAGTCAGTCACATGGACATATTTAGGCATGCAGTTCAAGACAGCCTGCCAAAGTTAAAACCAACCAAAAGAAGACAAAAACTGATTTACTGTACATGCAAGTGTACTGATCTGAACTGATCTGCTAGGATTTACCACACAGCTATCAAAGATATCAACTGAGCAGCAAAAAGCAAAAAAAAAAAAAAAAAAAAAATGCCTTGTTGATGGCAGAGGTCAGATTAAAATGACCTGACAGCTTTGAGCTGACCAGAAGGAAACTGTACTGTAGCAAATAACCACTCATTGAACCTTGAAGCTGATGGCCTGCGGCAGCAGAAGACCACAGTAGGTGCCACTTTGATTAGCTAGGACTAGGAAACTGAGGCTACAGTTCCCTTTATGACCACTGTACTCATCTTTTCATGGCTGCTTCTAGCACGATAATGCACTATGTGTCAGAGTTTGTTTTGTATTCTGGTTTTCTTATGGCGTAGTGGAGAAGTGTTGAGTTCTAGTAGTTATTATTAGTATGTCTTAGTTAGGTTTTAGTCTAGTTAATGTTATCACCCATGCTTCCTTGTTTAGGTGTCATTTCCTGTGGCATCACATCCTAATTTCAAGCTCGTGTTGTCACTGTCTACGTCTCATTATGTTTTATGTTTTATTTTTTCCAAACTCGTGTTCCATGTTCAGTGTGTTTAGTTTTGCTTCCCTTGTGGTGTCATGTTCATTTGTGTCAGCTGTGTTGGCCATTTGTTTCCACTTCCCTCATCACCCTTCTGTGTGTTTAAGTCCACTGTCTCCTTTTGTTCATTGCTGGGCCATCTGTTTATCTCGCCTCCGGTCCGTGGATTTTCATGTCTCCTCAAGTGTCTGTTTTTCATGCTCTTGTTTTCTTAGTTTTTGCATGCTCCTGTTCATGTTTGAGTCATAGTTTCATGTCTAGTTCTAGCTGTTCCCAGGTTATCATTTGGTCTTTGCCTTTGTTTTGTTTAGTTTTTTGCCATAAGCCTAAATAAACGGCCGGCTTTTTGTTATGCTTCAGTTTTGCCTCACGTGCGCTCTGCCTTTGTGTCCACATCACAACACAGCGGCTACTCAGCCATGACACTATGCAACAAATATGTGATGATTTTTTGTTTTCCGGAGTGTACTGTGCTATATTCAAATGGCCTCCATAGTTACCAACTCTCAATTCAGTAGAGCAACTTTGAGATCTCACATCACGGATGTCCAGCTGACACATCTGCAACAACTTTGTGATGCCACCATGTCAAACTCTCAGAGGAATGTTCCCAGCACTGTGCCACAAAGAATCAAGTCAGTTCTGAGTAGGTGCAACCTGGTACAAGCAAGGCTTAAATAATTAAAGTGTCCAATGAGTTTAAATCTACTATCTGTGTTTGGGTTGAGATTTGTTTATCCAGTGACTAACTTCAGCATTCTGTACCTACATAGAGTTTACATGTAGCCTAGGTAGATCTTCAGAGAGCTGCTAGTATATCCATAGCCCCCCCCCCCCCCCCATGTTATCGGAAAAGGATAGGAGAAACAAGCAATAAAAGTACCCTGTCTGGGAATTTCCTCGAGATCAATCAGAGCTAGACTATTGGCGTGATTGGCGAAAATAGCAAAGAAAGCCAATCACAATTTCATACACATCACTGTGTCTATTTTTCAAATTACTTGTTTTCTCAAATTGTGGAAAGAGAAACAGAAAAACAGCAAATCCTCACAATTGACGCAATCTTTGGCTTGCTGCACAGTACACCAAAAAATAAAAGAAAAAAGAAAACACCATAAAACTGCTTCTGAAAAATTACTTTGACATGTTATCCATCAACTAATCGGATTAGCATATGATTATGTCACATTTGATGTATGGTTGATGGCTTTGTGGGCATTTTTAAAAGCTCCTTAAAGGGTATGGTTTCCTCTTCATTTACACATATTGAGCCTGACTGATGTATTATACTCATCGGTATATGGCGCTGAATCACTAGTCGTGTGATTGGTGGATTGGTGTTGCAGGTTACATAATGTGTCTCAATGGTATCATCATGTGAGCTAACCTATGATTTCACCTGCCTATTGTATTCTGCCACACACATTCTGAAGTCTCTACTTCTCATCACAAAAGGGAGCGGTGATGTCTCCTTTCCCTCAGTAATCACCGCCAGTTACTACAAACACACACACACACTGAGGAACCCTGTGTGTGTGTGTGTGTCTTTCGGCATGCAGCCGATAATGTCTCAGAGTGTGTCTTACTCACATTGTCCATAGTATCATCATTAATCATTTCTCCTCCGCCCAGACACGGCCATCAGTTATTGAGAGGTGCAATAATTTGGAATTGATTTAGTCCCCCCACACGGAGCCTGGCTCAGAATATAAAACGCTCCTTTGGCAACATGGAAGAATGAAAGGTAATGATAAAGGGCTGTCAGCAGCTGAAACTCAACAGTTCTGCAAATATCTGTGAGAGGCATCTCTTTTCTTCTCTCCCTTTCTCTTATTGCGTACGTCTGCCCTTCGCTGTTTTGTCGACAGAACGATTAGGAGGCAAGACTGTAGGGAAAGCGCTGCTGTTTTGAGCGTTTACTTGTTTGTGAGTCTGTTTGGAAGGAGGAGGAGGATGAGGAGGAGAAGACGACAGGGAAAAAAAAGAAACCTGATGGACGGAATCTCTGCCCTCCTACGCAAAACCCCTTGTGTTAACAAGGATACAGATTTTGGAGAGAGAGCATGAGAGAGACAGTCACAGAAGCCATGAGAGATAGTTAGACGGAGACAACGAGAGGCTAAGAGAGACAGCTCCAAACTGAAGAGCAGACTACTGAGCCTCTATAAATAGGAAAGAGATTGACGTACGAGGGTTGAGAGACCCTCTTAAAGTTCTCGCGTTTCCATCGTCTTTCTCCTCGAGACCTCTACCACTGACTTAAACATCATATTAGTTGGAATCAAGAAAGCTTTTCCAGGAAATAAAAAATATTGACTAAAATATAATTACACAGTCATTATGTTTTAACATCCATACTATTGATTGTGTTTACAGCAAACATTAGATGTATTTTAGACAACTAAAATGTTAGTTACTAATAGCATGGAGTCCCAAATGTAAATAAAGTCTTGACATCATTATCTTCCCTCTCAATTCTAAATTCTTGCCTGTCTCAGCCTCTTTCTATTCTGCAGTTACACTGTGGTCTCTCTCACGTATTTGCAGGCAAAAGTATTTTAGATGGTGTGGAACCAAAGGCTCAGCATCTATTTGCATTTTATTTGGCTGCTACGGGTTATGTAAACTCAGCTCCTCCAGATTTAACGGTGAACAGACTCAGTCTGACAATAAAAGGGACTGTGCAGTGATAGACATGGTAGCATCTCCTGCCTATCGAATCATCGTTTAACATGAACAGACAAACAGGTTATTGTTTGTAATTCTGCTAAATCGGCCCTAACTCACAATCATCTCAGCAGTATGTTGAGCGTCATCCTTTCTTGTGGTTGAAGGGCCTTTATTGTCAAACCTTCTCAGGCTCAGGATATGTCCAACCTCATTCACAGAAAATGAGAATTTATTTGAATGTGCAGGTGGACTGAGTAATGTTGATTCTTCCTTTAAAAGCACTGTTATTCTGGGAAGTGGTCCAAAGGTTTGGACACCGAACACCCGCCTTAACATTGTTGCACACTTTATAAACCTCACCCAGCAGGACAGTGTGCCCTACCATACCAGTCTGAAGAACACGATAAAGAGCCTACGGCACCGAATGAGCCATCAAATTCCCCAGACCCCAATCTGTCATCTGTCCATGGAAGTGCTCAACAGCCCACAGGACCCGAAGGATCCATCTCTACACGTCATATGTCCATGTCCCACTGGGTCAGAGTCAGTGGAGAAAAAAAAAAGCAAAATACGAAGCAATCACGTCTCTGTATACACAGTTTGGAATAACAAGGAGTCTAGAGATGTGTTTTTGTAATGGCTTTCACAACACATTTGTCCATATAGCATCAGGGTCAGTTTGATTAGTTTAACCACAGAGATGAGTCTAATGGAGATGATTGTACAAGAAGGAGAACTGTCCCGGGATCCTAAACACATGGAGCGAAAGGAAGGAAAAATCTTCCCAGGAGCAAAATGTGTGGAATATGTGAGGTCATGGAGGAAATATAACACCTTATATGAATGTTGTAAAGTAAAACATATGTTTGTGACATTATGTGATTTTTTTTAAGATTTCAAAGTACTCAACAGAACAATCGAAGTAAATTGGAAAAGCTGAGATCACACATTACTGCGTTTGGTTTGGGAAAACTTGTGGGAAACTAATACTTAATGTGGCCCATGGTAACAGGTAGCAAAATCACACAATGGTACTTCCAGGATAGCTGTGAAGGTAAAATTCAGCAATGGGGAAATACAGTAAATTAAGTGACCTTATAATTCTAAAAATGTAATATTATGAACAAGAAAGGACTGTCAAATAGAAGAAACAAGAATTCAACAATTCATTTAGGGGAAACTGGATAATTAATGGTAATCTCACGATCAGAAAGGGGAGTAAAGGTTTTTTCTTAAGCAAGGTCTCCCTTCATTAGGTGGGGTTACAGAGTTCAGTCCCAAAAGGCGCCTGGCAGAATCCATTAAACAGCAGAGCCTTACTCACGGGAATGTAATGATTCGCTCTCAGTCTGGAGACACCGAGGACCCGCGGAGCTCATCTTTTCTAAGTTAAGGAGAACGATCTTCCAAAGCTAGCACGAATACTCCCAAATATGAGATGTCTTGTATTCAGAGTGAGATGCATGCAGAGGAGTGCGTAATACATATGCATGACCTGTTTTTGTATAAATACCCTGCAAACATGAGGACTTTTACAGTGAGAGAGTAGCTATACATGTCAGCTCATATCGCCATTTTCTGTTCGTGTCAGCCGGGTCTTCATTCCGCACAAGTTTATCCGGTCTCGTGAGATTCTCTTCGCGCTGATGAATCACTCTACTGGAAGTGTTTTTAGCATTTAAATGTTGGTTGTTATTGAAAAAAAAATTAAGTTAATTATCTGTCTGTGATCATTTTTCAACTATGTCTCTTTTCCTTCTTTTGTTGCTTAACTTTGTCTTTATTGTCAGTTCGCTCTTGTCTGCAGCTTTTGTGTGTGTGTGTGTGTGAGTGTGTGTGAGTGTGTGTGTGGCAGCGGCCTGGCGAAGGCTGGAAAGCAGGTGGGCGAGAGGAGTTGAAGTGACACCTGGTAACAGCCTGACAGCCCCAAGGAGAGATGCAGCACTTTCATCCCTGACACATCTCAACCTCCTCTCCTCACCATCATTAACTTTTGCACACATGCACACACATTCTGTACGCTGTAATGCTCGCACATAATCATCAAAAAAAAGAAGGGGCACACAAAGATGCAGAGACATTACAAAGAAAGACTTTAGCACGAAGATTTCTCCCATCGTACCCTCCTTTTGAGGGCTGTGTGCATGCATGGTGCTGCAGCTGATTGTTTACTGTTGCTACTGTACAGTCGTGTCATTTAGCTTTCATTATAATTCACATACAGTGAGTCCAACCAAGAAAGGTGGGAATGAAAGAAAAATCTTGCATGAAAAAATCATTATAACAGAGACACAGCTGTCTATATGCGATGCTTCCTACAGCTAAACTTTCCCCACTGCATCAGAGAGATTCCACTGTGTATTTTCTAGGTTTGGTTAAACATTGTGATTAACATACACACAGAAAAAGGTTAGTCGAAAAGAACAACAGCAGCAGCCTTGCTCGAGGCTTGTTTTAAGCACAAGAGGAAATGTTTGTTCGTGGAAATCTGCATTTAGACGTTTCAAAACAAACAACTTTTTTTTCATCGTTTAAACTGTCTGCAGAAAAATAAAATCCAGACCTTTGCTGGAGGATGTGGGAATATATACATAAATCTTTTATGATTTAATAATTCTTACTGCAACAAATGCACCAAAGTACTGTAAGTGATGGCTCCTGTGTCATTTTCAAAAACGACGACAATAAAAGCAAAAAAGGGTGAACAAAAAGCAGAAATAAAACGATTTGCTGGGTATACAACCGTACAATAATTCTTACAACACAATATTTGGTGCTTTTCTTTGCCACGCGTGACAGTGAATTGAAGTATTTGTGACTGATTGTCGGACAAAAACAAGCTGCTGCTTCCATGAGTTATTGTCCAGTATGTCTCTGTCAGCCTCTTTTTTTCCACTTTCTTTGTGTTTTTTTTATTATTGAGTCTTGAATTTTTATTCTGCAAAGAATTTCCACCCTTTTTCTTTTGGCCTGTTCTTGTCTCATTTTGGTTTTTTGGCCTCCCTCACATCAACATCTCATTGGTGCTCATAATGAGAGTTCCAGTGAACAGCTACCAAATGTAAGTTCAACAATTGGAATCAGCTTGAGATCGTTTATCTGTTTAATTTATCATGAAATAACAAGAGAATGAGCCTCAGCTAGCCATAATGTTGCTTGTCAGCAGATTATCCAATTATGTTTGAGCATCTGAAAAAGGGGGTGTGTCTATAAAAAAGATCCTCTGTCATTGTCCAGAATTATGGACCTGACGACTACATTCTGCTCCGGACAAGGTTATGTTTAGAGTTTTGCTTTGAAATCAGCTGGAAGTGATTTTGACACCATTTTTTTTAATGTTCAGTACGCTGTGAGAAAAATTCAGATATTCTAATGCAGAGTTACATTTTATATATGCAACCCGTGGAGTCGGATCTCACTGACACCAGAAGGAAGCCGTGCAGCAAAGTTACAGCAGCGCAAAATGCAAATGCGCCGCGTAGTCACAGGAATTGACATGCATCCAGCTGCTTATGCAGAAAACAAAGGGTTTTCTGCATAAGCTTGATTTTAATCTTCTGCCAAGATTGTTTTACACTTCTGGAACTGTAGCCAACAGAACACACACGCAGTAGAAAACTGATCAGTCTATTTGCGGGATATTTATCATAGAGAATATTATATCAGCATAAATTTCACTTTGATCTTGCCAGAAAACTAAGTAATTTTCACATTTCCATCATTAGACTATGGGGAAGTGTCAGATATGAATGTACTGATCTTTAAATGTATCCATTTTAAAGGTTTAGAGCTCTAAAGTGCTAGGATGTGCTTGAAATAAACCGGCGTGCTGAGAGGAAAAACAAATATATGAATGCACGAGAATTCTCGTTGGTGTGACTTATTTGCAGCACCAGTGTTAGCTTTTGCTATTATATTTCTTATAGTCTTTATAGAGCTCTACTGATAATATCTTTGACTGATGTAGACAGCACTTCAATTGATCCATTTTGTGCAGAAGAAGAGTCAAATAACGCATCAAACGCCTCCTTTTATGAGAACCCGCACAGAGCCCGGAGTATGAAAGAAAGTTGATAACCAGTGTTGTGATGCCGTTATCTCTGACTGGGGGTTTTAGGTTGTTTTGTCAGGCTGGCTATGATGAACTCTGTTTATGGCACAGTCCTCAGGTCTCTCTTTCAGTTTGCTTCCTGTTTTGAAGGTTATTTTGAATTGGTTTGCTTGGTTTTGCTTGTCTTTATTGTCCTTTTCTTGATTCTTTGATTGATCTTTTTTGCCTATTCAACAGGATTTTTTGTGTCATTTCCTTTTTTTAAGAGTTAAAGTGGCATTTGGACTCTTTGGAAGAGCCACCTGCTACATAATGACATTTGTTAGTTAGTGAGATATGCAGCAACTTAAGTGTTAAATACACAACCTGGTGCAGAGCAGGGTATGCTCAGAGTTCTGGTTTTATATTAATTATTTAACATAACTGGTCCAGTCAATAAATTTAATTTCACTTTGATGTGACCACAAACTCAAGCGATCTCCGAATTTCGTCATTAGGCTATGGGATAGTGTCAGATCTGAATGCACAGAGTATCCATTAAAGTTTAAAGATAGCGGTACTGTGCTGCTGTCATGTAAATAAACTGCAACACAGAGAGTGCACAGAGTGGTGAAATGTACTTATGAAATGATCAGTTTAATGATCGCCTTGGAGCACTGCTCTCTTCTCAGGTTTGCAGTAATAATTTTGCTTTTCATTGTTATATGTATATTTTTAATAATCTTTATAGGTTTTTGCCACCCGTTCCTCTGATAATGTCTGTGATTGGAGTAGGCGTAACTCAGTGGGTCAATTTTGTGTGGAAGAGGAGTCAAATGATGCATCAAATAACCTCCTTATGTGAGCGTGCACAGAGCCTGCAGCAGGACGCCTGGGCAAACACACAAACTAAGCTAAAAATAAAACATCAGCATTGAAAACACGCTGATTTTCAGACAGCACCTTTGTCAAATTGCTGCTAGATTACATTATGATGGTTATATTTTCTACATGTAGAGTTACTGTATTCCCTCCTCAGACCCACTGCTGATATGTGAAAATGCTTAACTAGCTCTTACAGTGGAAGTACAGGTTTATTGGAGAAGCATCATTTTTTGGGTTTCAACGTGTTTTAGATGACCTTGGACTTTGTGGATACTTTTCGACCTGTAGAATGCTCTAAGACAAACTACTCCATTTTTGTCTTAAGAAAATTGTTGTGTACTATATTTTTTCATTGATTGTCTTCTGATCACTTTTCACTCACATTCAGTACTCTCGTTTTTTGGTCAACACTGGCGAGAAAGCCACTTTGCCTGAATAAACTTTATTGGAATTGTCTCTGGATTGTCCGATCTGTGTGTAAGATCAGCATCAGCGCCGTTTGGAGACCATTTACAACGGAGAAGTCAACAGTTACATCAGTGCAGGGTGGATGTTAAAAATGCGTTGTGTGAGATAAGCATTTTGATTGATTTATGCCTCGTACCGGTCTCAAACCTGTAGTTTTATGGGGAATCGAGTTTTTAAGGATCAAAGAGCAAAATCTGAAATCTGCATCTGGAGGGATTTGTACTGGCACAATGAATTTTGCTCCTCACACCAGTTGCCTGAATCTACAGTGGCCCTGAGAGGTCAAACACACTGCAACTGAAGAAAACACTGGGAAACAGAAAAACGTGTGTGCAAAAGCGCAGAAATCAGAACAGAATTAGAAAAAACAAAACAAGTGATTTTGGGGAGATAATAACGTGAGGTAAACGTAATCTGAGGAACACAGACACCAAAACATGCGAAGGATTGGACTGTATTGGAGAAGAAATGTTGTGGGGGGGGGGACAAGAACATGGTAACGTGTTTTTTAACGTGGTCCATATATAACTGTAGATACATTCCAGAGTTAGTTCATCACAAACACATTTTGACTCTTTCTTTTTGTGTCTTTGGAGAGTTTGACGTCACGCTCATTTGTTGTTTGGTTATGTTTACGCAGCAAGACCGCCTGATTTGTCTTACAAAAGACATCAAGGTTTGGGTCAAAATATAAGGCTGCCACCTTTTTAAAGCTGTTTTCTTGGTTGCCATAGCGACAGTCTGGAGAATATAAGTGGTGCTCTCAAAAAAACCCTTTCAAAGTCATGCTTACATAAAGTCAGTGTAACTGTTGCACATTTTGCTATGAGACCTGACTGAAATCACAGTGTCTGCTAACTACACTAATCCTGCTAGCATACACACATACAAAAAACAATAAATAATAATAATAATGTTAGTTATTCTTTAAACCAAAAACTGTGTGTGTGATGAACAGCTACACCTCTATCCGGCCGTTAAGTCTGACGTCACTAGCCGTGTCTGGGCCTAAACTCTGCTGCAGGTCCATATATCAAACGATCACTATGGCATTACTGAGAGTTGAAAAACTGTCTAAAGTCTTTAATCTTTAATAAAATGATCAGCGTTCTGCTCTACCAGGTGTCACAATTGAGTTTAACATCCAGGCATCCATGAAAACGGAATTTATGACATTTAACGGCGTTAGAAGTTAGCAGGAAGTTAGCTTGCTAGCTTCTATCTAAATACAATATAGCATGTCCTGACTGCGGGGTTTTGGAAACAAATTAAAACGTACAGCTTTGTTATAACTTCCAACATAAATGAAGACAGAAAACTAAACAGCAGTGACGTTTGTAGGGTTACTGAAGTTGGGCTAGCTGGTATATAATGATGTGCTACGTGACCGCTAGCGACACAGCTATGTTAGAATAATATAAACAAGCTAACTTTTTTCCCCTCGATAAAAGCTAACGTGAGTGTTCTCGGTGGTCAGGAACAAATGTAATCGCATGGCAGGATGCTGTAAAAGGACCAAACTTCAGCCAGGAGAACAACTGAGATAATCCATCCACAATACGAGGTTAGTCATTCATATACTGCTGCATGGGCTGGGCTGTAGTTACATCCTAAGGTTTTAAAAACTGAGCCTAAATAAATGATTAGTGGTAATAAAAGCCGAGGGAGGTCAACAGTGATCACTGACTGTTTTAGGAGCTTTTTGAGATTAAATAGAAGAAAATACAAAACATTAAACATGTTAACAACACAAAAGCCATATTAAACGCAGACTACTTTAGGCCCGGATGCAGGATTCGTCACGTCATCACTTAACGACTGGATTGCTCATTTATGTATCTATTATTTATTCTCGCTTATTAGAATTGTTAAAAACATAAGCATTTCTACTTAAATGCCTTCACTTTTACTATCACTCCCAAGTGCCCCAGAGCCTCCTAACTATGTTAATATTGCACTGGAACCAACATATACAGTCCAAAAACCCAATACACCTCTAGATGGACTAGCACCCCAAGGTGCTACACTCCATCAACCTGAGAAATGGACTCTCCTGCTCGGGTATTGCCATTGTTCTTTTCCTCCACATCTCACTTATTGGATTCATTTTCTATATGGATGCTGTACATAACTGAATGCGATGGTGCAAAACCTCTAGCTTCCACTCAGACACGCACAACTCGCAGCACACCAATTACTCACAAGCCAGCGAGCCAGGAAAAACACATGGAAGTTATGGTTCTATTAGGAAGAGGGTAAAAATAATCAAATCCCTAAATTAGCTAAAGTCAATTAGGACAACTCACCAATTAAGGACAAATCTGTTACTTGAGGGCACAGCTATAATGAGGTTGCGGGAGGAGCCATGCTGAGACTGTGTCCTTGCTTGTTTGTGTCACGCTTACCAAACACTGAGCTTTGACCATGTTTTTGATATGGAATTAGACTGCAAATTGAATTTTGCAGGGACCGAGCCCATGGCTGGCCACACGAGGAAGCGGGACACAGAGTGTGAGAGAAAGAGAAAGAGAGAGAGATTGTGTGCTTTGCGTGACTATTTATAGATGCTGTGTCAGTCTGAATAGACTAGATGCAGAACCTTGTGCTTGTTGTGTTGCTGAGTGACTGATTTTTCATCTAACCCAATCCTGGCAAACCCAAGTGGGTTTTTTTCTTCTTGTTTTTGAAGGGCAGGAGTATTTATAGGTGGCTAATTTTAATTTGTGAAAGGAAAACAGGAAACTGAAAGTAATAGGAAACATTACCAAAATGCACAAATAGTCTAATTTCAATCTTGAAAACCGCAGATTAAAATGAGGCCAGTCACCAGGTTTTTGACACATTCTCACAGCTGCTGACCTTTACCGCGATGAAACTTGAATCTTAAAGCCGATTGACCTTTGACACGCACAAACCACTCACTCATGCCTTGCAGGCTCTCTTCTCACTTCCTAATCTTTGTAAGGTGCAATGTAAAGCAACATTTCCTGCCCCGTCAAAGCAATTCCTTCAAGGTGCTTTAAAATCAAAGTGAAAGTCTAGCGTGAACACACGGAAAACATCTCCGGTGCAAACGGTCATCACGGAGAGAAGAGAAAACGAGAGGTGGTGATTTTTTTCCCCCCCCTTTCCTTATTTCGCAACATCAAATGGGCCAGCACAAGTGGCACGAAGCCACTGATCTTAGCAGCTATTGAATGCTACAGCCTGAGCACATCAGAGACTATGAACCTTATAGAAGCAGGCATGATGATGACAGCATGTAACAGCATCTCTTTTATGTGTTTATTCTCCTCTCCCTCTACACAACACGACTTGTCAGTGAACTGCGGCGAGATCTGAGGGAGTTTGTGGGTTTTACTTGGAGGTCTGAATAAGACACCTCTGACACCTCCCTGGGCCGAGGTTATTCATATACTAAATCTGAACTCATGTGACCTCCGTGAGTGCAGAGTCACATAGCAGAGAAGTGGAGAGGAGCGAGAGGCAGAGCTGATGTTGACGCAGGATGACAGGCAGACAGGGCCCGCTCCATGAGCTGGCTCTGCTGCCCCAGGACAGCAGGCAAGTGGAGTGGAGGCAAGTAGCCAGTCAGCTTATCCTCTCTCCTCCTTCCCAGTCCCACTACTGGTATGAAGGAAATTAAGCCTCATCTCTATTTCCCCAATGTTTGGCTGCCTTAGCTCAAGACTTCATCCGTGTAGGCATTTGGAGATGTTGGGGAATAAGCTGAAGATCTGCTGCCTGAGGCGATGGAAGAGCATGAGGTTTCAGCAGTGAGTCGCCACAACCACTTAACCCTTTCTGTTCCCCTGCCAGCAGGGCAAAAAGCCCTTACCTAAGGTGATTACCACACGGAGCTCAGCACATGGCAGCCATTCATCATTCCCAGCAGCACCAAAGCCTTTGATTGCCCTGATTCGACTCTAATGGCATCTGCACGAGGGACAGGGCTCATAAACTTATATATGCAAACAAAATTCATGGAGTTAGGGTTGAGGGAAATGCAATTTAAAATGGGTTTTGCCCTTTGACCTCTGGAACCATAACAAGAGTCTCACATGGCAAGCCCAGGAGACCAACACTGTACTGACAGATGGCGCGGTCGATTAATAATTTAATTAAGGCAAATTCAACTGCTAATTCTTGTTGCTTTTTAAAGGAGTGAGTTGATTAAAACAAACCAACAAACATAAACCAAAAGAACAAGAAGAAAAAGGGGAACGTACATGTTTGAAGAAAGGTGGTAAATCTGTAAGCTTGTGGGAGAACACTACTTTCTAATCCTGAGGGGCATAATGTTAAAAACAGGAAAAAAAAGCACTCGGAAAGCCCAAATCTCAAAAGCTCTCTTTGTAGCCCCTTCTTTCAGAAGAAAGGTGGGTGTCAGTGTGAAAGGAGGCAGGTACAGAAAGACAAAGCCAACTTAGACTCTGCCTGCTCCGTTGAAGACTCCAGAGACCTTAAAGATCTTGTCAGTAGTATCTTGTACAGAAGTACAACCGTCTTCTGGGTGGGTTCAGTTCTGATATAAGCAAAGAGACACCACAGCTGATCCGCTTCTGGTTCCTGAAAAAAGGGCTTAACAAGCCTCATTCACCGAGTCACACACACACACAAACAAACACAAACACTTTTACACTGACTTGAATGCATTAGGGGCAACTCAGGGCTCAGTATCTTGCCTAAGGAAATTTTGACGATTGTAGTAGCCGGCTAAATCAAGCCACCTTCCTTCTGACTGGTAGACGACCCGCTCTACCCACCAAGCTCCCATCTGTCTACCTTTTCTTCTCTTATCTTGTCAACTGTTCTTCAGAAATACTTTTTAACAGCAGCTGCATTTCTGGCAGACATCACGCCTGTCAAACGTCTACAAGAACACACTAAACAAGCCACCGACAAGGAAGAAGCATCCAGTTAAACTTAAATTCATAAGATAGCTGTGCGACATTTTACTGTGATTATTACACATTACCAACCTATAAAGGCAAATAAAGCATAGTTCAGCAGTGTGGAAGGATTATTACTCACATGCAGCTAAGAAAGCATACAAGAAAACACAGTGGCAGGCCAGGAGGAGGGAAACTGAGAAGTAGGAAACACATGGAGGACAAAACTAAAGGTATCAGAAAAACACCAAAAGGAAATCAAATGAGGTAATAGGAAATAACGACCCACGGACCATGGCAGTTTCTAAACTCAGGCTTTTAAAGTGTAACTTCACCCCGACCTCCACCAACTGCAAAATTTTGAAAAGGCTACAAAGGCTGTAGGGAGGGGGTGATGATGGGACATGGAAATGTGAGGTAGAAGTTGCCCAGTGATCCTATGGCCACAAAAAATACAGCAAATTTATGTCTGACTCAGGATTTCTTTTGAGATGGGGAACTTTCCCCTCCACAGTCTCATTGAGCAAAGTTTGATGTGGTGGAGGATCACGGTGGTCACAAGCTGGACCAGTTCAAGCTGTTAGCATCAGCCCTGGTTTCTCCCTCTTTGTGGAGTTTCTTGCCATCTGCCACTCTGTCCAAACACAGGTGTGGATGGGGAAAAATGCAGAACAGTGGGGCTTCTATTGTAAAAACAACAACAACAAAATCTAAAACAAGCAAACAAACAAACAAAAAAAACCCAACACGGATAATAGGATTAGCAAAAATAACATAAAGTAACGAATAATCAAGTTTAATTAGCTGAGAATGAGCTTGATGAGATGTCAGTGGATTGCAGATTGCAATCAACTGGGTCCTGTTTTCCTACCAATCCTAATTCAAGTACATAATTCTAGCTACGGTGGCTGCTGTAGGACAAACCATTCTGGCTACTGTTCCTCAGTAGTGATTGTAGGTTGTTAGTTTGCCATTGTGCACATCTATTTACTCTAGAAGAGGCTTTCAAACTGTGAAAGGAGTCTAATAAGAGTCAGTGAGTCAGTGAAGTTTCTCTCTGATGATACTGAGGCGAGTTGTTGGGGATGTCCTGAACGTTTCTGTAGGTGAATGCTGCTGTTAGCCTCCGTTAGCTGTTGTTAGCCTCCGTTAGCTACAGTTAGCCTCCATTAGCTGCTGTTAGCTGGCATTAGCCAGTGATAGTGAAACTTCTTTGAAATGTTGGACTCGAATGCTCAATGAATAAACTCACATATGATGAAAGAATGTAATGTATTTATTGGAGGCAAGTTGGGTTTTTTAGAATACACGTTTAATTATCTGACGAGAAGTAACTGCGACAATGTTGGGTTTATATAAGCTCATTTATGCATGCTGTTGTGTGTTAGAGCTTTGACTGTAGTTCAGGAGATGTGTCTCGAGGTGAGGAGGAAGAGGATACCCAGGTGCTGGTCATGTTGAATCTGTTCTTTATGTTGTCGCTTCTTTGGTGTAGGAGATAAAACACAGGCGTAATCCTTCATATTATATCTTGACTATAGATTCTAATTAAAGTTTGCCTCCATGCCATACAAATGCCTGCAATTTCTCTTTTCTTTTGCCTTTGGCATATTATCTATGTGGCCAGTTTCTAGACACATAGATAATTTTTTTGATTTCAAAAGGTATAAAAGGAAAATAAAAAAGGAATAAAACACAAGTAAGGGGAATGGTAATGTCCATCTTGGCCACTATATTAAAAAAAAAAGCCAACCAACACAAAGCAGCATCTGCTGCTATCCTTTTTTTACTGAATTAATTCTATGCTTATGAGACATAATTATACACTAATCACTGTTCATCTACGAATACAATATTGTTTTTTTCTAAGAAAATAAAAAATAATAAAATTAAAATACTGACGTACTACATTTATTAACCATTTGTTTATCAAAGTTTCACACTATATAGGGCTCTCTTTGATTAAATATACTTGCTGGCTCCCTGGAAAGGGATGGTGCACTATTAAAAAGATTAATGTAAATGTTGTTAAGCTTCGCCCAGAAGCTTTTAGTTCCATTTGCAGACCCCTTTAAAGGTGTCATTTTCAATATCAGACCCCTGTGCCCTGGAAGAGACATACAAAGTGTAAATTGAGCACAAAATGGGGATATGAAAGCTGTTGGAAGATCTGTGTGAAACCTTGCAGTCAAGGTGTGATTTTTTTTCCCTCTGTTTTCGAGATCTTAACACTTTGACCTGCTTTGTTCATGAGATACTTCAACTACTAACACCAAGGTATTTGCACATTTGACAGGGCTGATGACATCCTTGAACAGAAAAATAATAGCCAGATGGCAGCAACCACCTTTAATGAACTGAAAGCAGCGACATTAAACTAAAATAGCCGATCTGGGTCCCATTTGGATCGCGACAGCCCAGGATTCAATTGTGTCAGTATTGTGGCTGGAACTGGTCAATAAGCAGTTGGGTACTTACAGTTCTGAGTTGGTCTTGTGTCTGATGTGGACGATTTGCGTAAAAGTGGTATTGACGACCACAGCTTGCCAAAGAGGCAATGGTTATATACTAAAACATGTTTATGGATCATGAGTTGCCAGTCTGCATAAAACCAAAGAATACAAACTAGGCCATTTTTGGACCGCTTAGAGAGAGATATCTGGGCGTGACAGATGTATGACTGTGCCCTGAGCTCTGTAAGGAAGCATCATTAGCACTCTGACTGACATAACTGACAGCTGGCACTGAGAGGAGCGGGATGGAGGGTGAAATAGGGGGGAGGAGACAGAGGAGAATCTGTGCCAGCCATCACCCTCTGGCTGTTCTCCACCATTTTAATCACAGCAACAGTGCTCTCACTCGGCAACCCCTTGGAGACCCAGGTACCTTAGCCACACTTGACATTAACCACAAGGCGAATACACCCATTTTTTAATACAGACAAGACTTCTTGCCATCTTCCTCAATGTGTTCCTTTCTCTTTCATTACACCGACTGACTATGACAACAACCGGGGAAACACTGAGCAAAGAAATGTGTATTTCCAACCTCTCTCCTTTGCTTTCTTCTCTTTTTTTTCTACTTCTTGCTGTTTTGTAGCATAGCTTAAGATCTAATCCTCTGTTTATTTCCATTCATTCCCTGAGTGCAATGAGCTGAGGAAGCCTCTTTCAGAAAGTTACATCAGTGATGATAAGGCCTATTGCCACCGACCGTTCATATTCGCTTGCCTTTGGCTTCTTGTCAAAACAAGTTGTGCTGAGTCTGACCCAAGCATATATTTGGCAATGCCAGTGTCAATTCTGACAAAATGACCAGGATGAGACAGGACAAGGGTGCCGGTACTAAAAGAGTGAGGGTTTTTTTTCAGGGGCAGTATGTTTGCATTCAAATGTGATGCCTGTTTCCCAGAGCGGGATTGAGTGCAACAAAGGTCTGGGTAGTCCTATGGGAATGCAGCTCCAGACACTGATGAGAGGAAACAAGACTGAGAGGAAGACTGGGGGGGAAGCAATTGAACAAAATTGGAAACCAAGCATAGCAATAAGCTATGCCCCTTAGTCATGTGCCAGATCATTAAAATCTTTTATAACAGCGTTATTAGTTATCAAGAGAGTCAGTCCTATGTTTTAAAGTGAGACAATTCAGTACAACTGAGAAAAAGTCAGGCATCTAAAACTACTCCTCTTTTTCTTCTATGTTGGAATTTTTCTGTTCCTCCTGCTGAGTTAGGCCCCAGCCACATCATTGATTAGCGACCTCGGGTAATCCCCAGTTGCCAGAGTAAAATGTGTATTTTTCCGACCAATTGTGAGTTATTGCTGGCAGCCACTGAGAAACAGATCGTTTAGGTTCCTTTCATGCAAGCTTAGAGACTGGTCAGTGACCAGCTGATGACCACCCGTCACTGGCGAATGGTTGCAGGAGGTTGCTGGTAGTTGCTGGCGTGAAACTGGTTGCACAATGAAAATCTCCTTGCATTGCTTTGGTTGCTAGCAGGTTGCACGGAAGATTAAGACTTGTCTGCAAACACTCAAAAGCTACTTATCGAGTGGCAGCAAACATACCATAAAAGAAGCACTTTCCCCTTTAAAATACAAGCTTACATTCTGAAATGTGTTGGTTGCAGCGGTAAGAACCTGTATTTTAAAGGGGAACTTTCACCAGGTCAGATGTAACAACAGCTGTGAGTAAAACCTTTTAGTTTTTGGTGCAGTACCCTCTATGTCACTGATTTCACCATCAGAATCATCTAGCAACCCTTTACCTACCGATCAAGTAATACACATTTTTCTCTGGAGATCAGATGTTGCCAGTGGGTTATCGACCCAGATACAATACATAAACAGTTAAGTGTTGTTCTTTGATTCCTCTCAGTGCTACAACTCATAACATGGACAGATGACCATTTTGATCTTGTGATATTCTTTGCTGAAGAAACCCAATGTTTCAAACTTTGTATCTTGCAGTCAGATCAAGCTCAGATCCACAGCATTGTGTGGTACTTATGCTAAAATTGCAAAGATGTTTATTTTGGTGGCACTGGTCATTTTAATGGTGCTAGTGATAATAGCGCCAAATATTCTGCATCCTGAGAGAAGGCCATAACAAGTCTTAGCTGCCACTGTAAAACACATTGCAGGCAGAGCTTGTGGGTTTGAAGCTAAAAAATACTTATAATGATGTCCCCTAAGAGTCTACAAACTTTCTATCCATTATAAACACAAAGTGTGATTCTCCATTCTTTCCACAGAGGCCACGATGAAACAGTTAGATTGCATTGTACAGAGCAAATGAGCTGTTTTGGCATTTAGGTTTTATTTGCATAAAACAAAACTTTAAGTGACCCATGTAATTAATGCATTAAATCCTGAACATGCGGCACGAGAAAGGCAGGCTCGACAGCCATTTAAAACCTGTGTGGCAGAAGTTACACTGGAACTGACCCTGAGATCGGCTACGTTTTCTGAAAATGTGCTGTCACGTAAAAACAAACAAACAAACAAAAAAACGCAGATTAAAACAGAAATAAGCTTGGTTGTAGCAATGCATTAAGATCTTTACAAGGTTTCAATACCAGCATGTACAACACAGATCTATCATAGCAACACATTATTATTCCACAAGCCATGAGCTCACTGCTCTGCTATCAACCGATGAACAAAAAGCATGATGGAATAAAAGTCAACAACCTTCTCCGTCTGCCCTTACATTGTGAACAACAAAATAACACGAAAAGGATTCTACAGAAAGCAAAAGGTCAAATAATAAGATGTAAAAGTGTTTCTCAAAAACATACAAATTTCATTCAATCCCATTTTTTTTGTGCTAATAAAGAAACTGCTTTCATGTTGTTGCAAATGGAGAAGCTGACCCGAATGAACCTGTAGCCTTGATTTCAGGTGTTAACTGAACATCTCAACAATACTACTGCACCATCCTCTCTGTTGCACATTCTTCAATCTTCATAAAGGTCAAGCAGGTGTCTATCAACCTAACAAAGCCAGAAAAGTCTGGATTCTGAAGTGTTACAAATCTAATTGCGTCGTGAAAGTTCTGAGTTGGGAGAGCAAAGAGCAAAAGCTAATACGCTAAGTTGGATGAAGATTCAATAAAGCGAATAAAGACAAAAACAACTGGGCTCTGTTCATAGTGGTTGACATCTGTTCACTCACAGTAATTATGCCCACAGCCTGAGTTAAAACGTGAAAAACAAAGCCAGGAATGCATGAACACAAAGCATAAATAAAAAGCTGCTTTGCCTGAGTCACACATGTTGGTCACACACCACTTGGAATTTGTTTGGGTTTTGTTGTTGTTGTTTTTGTCGGATAAGCTCCTTGTTCTGCTGGACGTCAGAGGGTAAGTAAGGTGGGGTCATGTCGGGGTAGTGGTTCAGTGTCGTCAGAGCTTGGTGCCAGAACCTTTTTTTAGAATCCAACTTTGTCTTTTTATCATCTTGGAGAAGCAGACTGTGCTGAAGTGTGGTCTCGTCTTGTTTCAGAGCCTCCAGTTTACCGCTGAGCCCCTACAAACACAGACAGAGTCCAAAAATAACCAATGCAACGCCTACAGCATCATAAAGAGTCAGCAAGTACTGATTTCAATAGGTCTAAGTGTGTTAAAAGCATCTTTTTAAAAAAATCCAATCAACAACATCAAGGGAGAAGCAAAAAACTATCACAAGTCATCTTAAGGAAGTGCCACCCTACATACGCACAGAAATGATGGGAGACATTCAAAGTTCTTCCACGTTAATCTAATCCAGTAATTTCAGACCACTGTGACAATGCCTCAGCGAGAGCAGAGACATAATTAGACAGTGGAGGAGCTGGAACATTGTGAGTGGAGATGGTTATCTTTGTGATGTTTGGCTTAAATGTTGTCATTGTGTGAGGAGGGGAAGATGACTGAAGAAAAGAAAGATGAAGAATGTTAGCTAAAGAGTTTTATGTGCGGAAACAGTTGAGAGGAGGGAGTGTAAATATAGAAGAAAAGTAGCCAGGGAAAGTGAAGATGTAGTAGGTAAAGCGGAGAAAGTATTGGATATATGCAAACTGCAACTGCAGTATACAGTTAACTCCCAGCAGCACTGGAGGGAAAAATCCCAACTGACTTGATGCTAATATTTTCAGTTCCAGAAATAAGTTGAATCATACCCTAAAACCTATAAAACACCAACGGGATAAATAACCCAGAACCAAATTTTTATAAAAACTGACAGACTCCAGCCTCAACTTAAGCTTTATCATCATCACCTGCTGTATTTAGCTTTATGAAGCCAGAAGTGACCATTCACTGTAATATGAAATGGGATGCTAATTTAGGCTACTTTACAGCCTTAAACAAAATGTGCTGAGAGAACAAATTGAACAGGCACTTTTTTAAAGTGTCTTACAGGCCTGTAGTACAACTGAATGCTGAACGAGACAAAACCAGCCATGTCTCACTATAAGCAGCCGTGGACCGAATCGTGCATAATTTTAAGCCCTAATTTGATTTAAATAAGTGAGTTACACAAAAAAGGGAAGGACACCTAACATAGACCAAAACAATTTTTCTTTTACTCGAATGTAAATGGAAGTTAAGGGAGAACATTTATTTTGGAGAGAGTGGCCATTCACGGAACTGCAGCTTTGGGAAGTGGGAAACAGGAAGTGGGATATGTAAGATGACGTGAAAAGTTCAAAAGAGAGAAGAGTGTCATAAAGGGTATGCGGTCTTTAAGTCTGATTTCATTAGCCATTTCAGGGTCCAAACTCCGCTTCAGGTCCTAAAGTCAAACTAAGAGTTAAAAACTGTCTAAATTTTTTTCATGTTTAATAAAATGATCAGTGTGGCTGCTGTACCAGGTGTAACAATTAAGTTTAACATGCAGGCATCCATGAAAACAGAATTTATTAAATGTAACAGAGTTAGAAGTTAGCAGGAAGTTAGCTTGCTAATTTCCACCCAAAACATGATATAGCATGTTCTGACTGAGAGATTTCTTTAAAAATTAAAACGTACAGCTCTGCTATCACTTTCGACATAAATAAAGACAGAAAACTAAACAGCAGTGACGTTTGTAGGGTTTCTAAAGTTGGGCTAGCTGGTGTATAATAATGAGCTACGTGGTGGCTAGCTACACAGCTATGGTTAGCATAATGTAAACACATTAGCACAGTGAAACTGAAGAACGCTAACTCTTTTCCACTTGATAAAAGTTAACAGGAGGGTTCCTGATAGTTAGGGACAAATGCAATCACATGGCAGGATGCTGTAAACGGAGCAAACTTCAGTCAGGAGAACAACTGAGAGAATCCATCCACAATACGAGGTTAGTCATTAATATGCTGCTGCATGGCTGTAGTTACATCATTAGGTTTTAAAAACTGAGCTTTAAAATGAATAGTGATGACAAAAACCGAGAGAGGTCGACAGTGATCACTGTCTTTTTTTAGAAGCTTGTTCAGATTAAATAGAACCAGATACAATGCAGTAAAACATGTTAAAAACACAACAGCCTTAATAAACGCAGAGTAGTTTGGACCCAGAAGCAGGGTTCATACGTCATCACTTAAAGACTGGATAAAGATAACCTCCTTAACCTTCTGCTTGACCAGAAACAGCAAACAAACTTGGGCCCTGCGTTATGTGAGTGATTTAGGCAATATGCAGTGTTTACTTTCCAGCTTTCCTGTCCCCTCATAATCTGGGCTCACAGTCGGTGCTTACACAGTACTTAGTGACCACGTCCCAGCTCAGACACCAGCACCTGCTGCTC
This sequence comes from Copadichromis virginalis, assembly GCF_057382275.1. Lineage (NCBI taxonomy): Eukaryota > Metazoa > Chordata > Actinopteri > Cichliformes > Cichlidae > Copadichromis > Copadichromis virginalis. The sequence goes on from NC_140620.1 coordinate 51,425,401, forward strand.
ATATCCGCCTCAGTTCTTTACTGGTTCTTTACTGGTTCTTTACTGCAGTTAACTGTTCTTTCTGCTAATGAAGGGTGGCATGAGATGAATAGGAGCCTAATGTAGGACCAATAACTTGGCATAGCTATTGCAGATGTTAATAAAATACATATGTGAATAGCTGCTTTATATGTGTGTATGTGTGTGTGTGTGGGGGGGGTAAAACTGGAGGGGAAAGGAGCAGAGAGTCAGAGAAGGGAGGGGGTCGGGGTGAAAGAGATGAGTGTATGAGCAAGAGGAATAAAAGACAAAGAGAGCAGGGGAAATAGCTAATGATGAGAGAAAGGGAAAGAGGTGAGCATTTGATGAGACTGTATTTCTATTAAACTGTCAGAGAATTCTCTCTTTTTCTATTGTGTGTGTGTGTGTGTGTGTGTGTGTGTGTGTGTGTGTGTGTGTGCGTGCCCTTCACAGAGGCACAGTAATGTGGCTGACCCAAATGACTAGGAAAATATTGGGAGAGTGAAAGACGGAAGCCTCTGTTGAATACTGATGAAGCTCAGCACAAAGCTTCCTCCTGGCCTCATTAACCTGATGAGGACGGCCTTTGTTTTCCCCTGCAATGCCCCAAACGCTCCCTACGCCCTGTCCGTAGGGGTTTCGGAAGTCACTCTGCGGATGGAGAGGAGGCAGCCTTCAAGGAGCGCGGGAGTGGCAGCACGACTTCGAGCAGAACGGCATTTGGTGGAGGGGGAGAAAGGACAGGAGGTTTAGCAGTTTGTTTCTTCTTAGTCAAAATGCTTGACTCACGCATGGACAAAAAAGAAGACTTAAAAAGAGCAAAACAAGCAGTGAAGATGAAGTAAAAGATGTTGAATATGTAAAAAAAAAAGTCGCGTATGGAGGTTTTAAATGTGTTGTAAACTGCCAGATGGAAAAAGAGGAAAAGGACAAAGTAAAATAAAGCTAAATAAAAAAAATACACACACAGATTTGTTTCGCACCACATTTGCAACAACTAAAGAAGAAGGAGGAAGGAGTTGGTGGCTGAGAGAGTGAGAAGTGAAGCGACAGGATGAGAAGAAGGTAAAGCAAAAGTAGGACGAGAGGTTTGTGCTCTTTCATATGCCTTGGCACAGCATGTCGTTGTTTTGTTAGTCGCCGTGTGTGGCAGTGTGATGCCTCTGCGCGCACACGTGTATGTGTGTGTGCGCGCGCGCGCGTTGGCACAGGAGATTTCAATTCCATCTTTAATGGAAACGGCAAATAGGGGAACAAATAAAATGTGAAAGAGAAGAGCAAATCCTCCCAACAGAGGCCAAGGCAGAATGGATGATGAGGCTGACATGAAGTAAACATTCAGCTGTTCGCAAAACAAGGTGGGGATGAAGACGGGGAAGGCGGGCAAGGGAAGATGCAGAGGGAGGGGGGGGGGGGAGGAAATGCGAGGTGAGGGGGGGGAGGAAAAACAAGCTTGGCTGAGGTGAAGGAGAGAGGTGGAATGATGAGCGCGCTCAGAAAGAGATGAAAAATTACAGCAGCAAAAAGAAAAAGACGGGGAGAGGGGGAGGAATGATGATGGGACAAGGGATCAGTCATGGTTGTGTCTTCCAGTCAGAGTCGTCACTTATACTGTCGAAGGAAGCAGCCGTGTAGTCAGAAATCACCAGGAGCAGGAACAGATTAGATACAGGCTATTGGTTCTGATGAGGCCTCATATAGATCAGTAATGGCTCAGTAGGGACAGAGGAAAAGAGTGCGGGAGAGACAGCCAGAGCAGCAGTAAGATGCTGGTTTTCACAGCTTATAGTGCTGAAGAAGATGTCCTCTATGTAAAGGAAATCAAAAATATACGCTAAAAAGGGAGTCTTGTTCAGTACAGATCAAACCAAACATCGCTGTGGAAATTAATTGTGTATCACGCGGAACGCAGCAGTTAAAAATAAGTTGAAAGCATTTCGCCATATGTGTAATACTTGTTAATTCCGCCTTTCTCTGTTAATCCACTTGACAGTTGGATGAAAAGATTGTAAAACCGAGGGACAGTGACAGAAGACGAAAGGAAGCGGAGGGCCGGAGGTGGAGAAAGACGCCTCGGCCTGCTGTTCGGCCGTGCAGGGACGTGACCACCCGCTAGGCCAGTCAAGGCTGAGCCCTCGCATCATGTCAGACATGAAGATAGAAACCCAGCTGAGTCATCTGGTCTTCTGGGAGAACGGACAGATGGACGGACACAGAACATGCAAATACAAACATAAACACACACGCGCGCACACACAAGTACACAGGCTGTAAAACCGTGCTTCAGAAAAGATTAGAAAATTTTCTGTGTGATCATGTTTGTGCCAGGACACGGACACACACACACACACACACACAGGTTTTGTTGTCTTTATGAGAACACTAATTGACAATAAAGAGTTTTGACTAAAAGATAAAAACTTCAAACCTTGTATAATTTTAGCAAATATGATGGGCTCTGTCCTTAAGAAATAACACAACCCCTGACACGTGTATACTGCACACACAATAGGGTTGTCAAAAGAAACTGACACTCCTCATTTAAAACATCAACATCAATACCACCGTTGCTTTCTTCACCACCTTCAGCAGACACACAACTTCACAGCACAGCACCACTGCAGACAGACACACAGCCCTTCCCCTCACTAGCAGCTGAAAACACCAGTAGTAGCTGACGTTCACGACACTGAACAACATTTGTTGAGTGCTTCAGAGAGCTCCCGTTTCAACAACAAGGATTGAACGGGTTATCGTCAGTGTGAGTTGCTAACAATTAGCTTTTGCCTGCCACATGTGTTGGCTAGCTGTGTTGACTTAACAGCAACATTCAGTTATTTTTGTCCGAAAAGTGTTTTCAATTATTATGTTATTTGGTGATTCTAAACTGACTGTAGGTGTGTGAATGGGTTGTCTGTCTCTCTGTGTTAGCCCCATAACACACTGCAGACCTGTCCAGGGCTGCCTCACTTCCTACGTTAGCTGAGAATGGCTCTAGTGCGCTACCACTGAGAGAGCAAACGGACTGCAATTTAAGTAAACACCAGGAAATAGAAAAAAGCTGGGAAAGCACACGAAACACAACACAAGTGTTTGCAGCTTTGTTTATATTAGTGCTGTCAGCTGGATGGTGCTGACGCATTAACAAGCTAACCGTGCTAACACGTTGACGCCGTGCAGGCCCACGCATGGGGCGATCCGCGCTAACTCGCTAACGGAGATTTGCCGTGTCAATGCAGTTATGGCGTTAATGTTATTTTAACAAGATTAATGCAGACAGCACTAGTTTATATACAAATCACAATAAATGACAAAAGCATTTGCCTCATGACACTTCATATATTCTAAGATATGATACCCTACGACCCCCTACGACTGGCGACAGTGGGAATTAAAAACTCCCTTTTAACAGAAAGTAACCTCAGGCAGAATCAGACTGAGGGAGGGGCAGCCATCTGCAGGTCACGGCAGATGGCTGCCAATAACTCCCTCACAACACCTTTGTGTTTTATTCAACTTCAGTAGTGTTTTGTGTGCTTATACAGTGTTCTTCTATATGCTCGGTTGCAGTGGATTTGATCACTGCCAGTGTGCCCCAGGGTGGCTGTGGCTACAATGTAGCTTGCCATCACCAGTGTGTGAATGTGTGTGTGAATGTGTGTGTGAATGTGTGTGTGAATGGGGGGATGACTGAATGTGTAAAGCGCTTTGGGGTCCTTAGGGACTAGTAAAGCACTATACAAATACAGGCCATTTACCATCTCTTAGGGCCACCGTACCCCAGCCAAAGCCTCCACCCATGATTTTACACATTTTTCATTAGGTAATTTAAAAAAACTGATCTCTGTCCATCACAACACCAACTGAGGGAATATGTTTTGGTTGTCGTTGCGTTGAACCTCCACAGTGTCAGCGCCAACGGACAGTTATCTTATTCTATTCCTGGCTGCCCAGTATCTTTCTGTTATTTACCAACTCTCTAAAACAAAAAGAGAAAGAGCGAGTGAGTGACATAGTATACGACCTGTGATCTTCCTCTGGAAGAGGAGAGGATGAGACTGTTCTTGAACTTCTTGCGTTACCTAGTATGAAGTAGCTGTCAGTCAGCGCCTGCTTGAGCCACACAGACACCTCAATCAACACCTCATAAATCCTGTTCCTGCGGGGACGAAAGCCGCAGGACTGAAATCATGATGAGAATGATAATCTTTTTTTCCCCCCCAAATTTCCACTCATCTGTTTTGATGCCTACACAGATGTCATTACTTCACTTCAGAGTGGGAAAAAAGTCCTTCAAAATCTTGTCCCTGATTATCATGAAGGTGAAATGATGTTATGTTTATACAACAAATTCTTGCTACTGGCCTGAGCCACATCTCTCTTTTTATCAAAGAGCCAATGAGTAATCTCCTCCCCTGCGTCCCTGTACAATTATAATGATCAGCAGCACAAAGTATGACAGGCATTTTAATTTGCTTTCAGTAAGTAATGTTGCAACGGAAGGTGCCTGTTCTCAGCAACTGTGAAGGAAATGTTGCCAATGTAATAATTATATTATAATCTATATTCCAGATAACCAGACATTATGCATATAGGTTTTTCCTGGACTTTAAGGACTTTAAATTTATTACGGCCGGGAAACTCATGGATGAAAGGAAGCTGAGCCTGTGGTTTGGCCAGATCTCCTTGAAGAGTCTCCAAGCGCTTCAGGCTTTCATGAAGCTCTGCCAGTGTCTGGAGGGGCAGCTCACACTTAAAGTGAATGTGCAACCAACAGCTGAGCTTTCTCAGATGTAGGCCAAGGGACAATAACACTCTCCAGTTTAGGTTTTAATGTGATCGTGTAGATATGTCCACGGAGGGTTGCAGCAAGTTCCCAGGGAAAAATCGTGCTTTGGCTCGAATGTGTTTGGGCCGTTTTGGTTTAAGCGGTGGCATACAAATCAGCTGTTCAGTGTACCACCTCCTCATTGTAACTGAATGTTCTTCAACTGAATACATGAAATAACATGGTTTTAAATAGTAAAGATGAGAGATTATCTTATGCACTGCTCAAAAAGAATGAAGGAAACACTTGGAAAACATCAGATTTCAATGGATCTCAAACTACAGAGGGCTGAATTCAATGATATTCGCAAAGTCAAATTGAAAAGTGATGCAGTGATAGTCCTTTTTGCTGAAATTTCACTGGAGTAACTCAAAATGATGCTCAGTAATTTGTATGGCCCCGACTGTTTGTATGCATACCTGATAATGTCAGGGCATCTAATGCGATGACAGACAGTGTTCTAGAGGATCTCCTCCCACATCTGAACCAAGCCATCAATGAGCTCCTGGACAGTCTGATGTGTAATCTGGTGGTTATGGACCGAAACATAATGTGCCAGAGCTGTTCTATGGGATTTATGTCAGGCGAGTGTGGGGGCCAGTCAATGGTATCAATTCCTTTATCCTCCGGTAACTGCCTGCATACTCTTTCCACACAAGGCCAGGCATTGTCGTGCATCAGGAGTAACCAAGGATCCACTGCACCTGCTGGAGGTTATTTTGTAGCTCTGGCAGTGTTCATCCTGTTCCTCCTTGCACCAAGGAACAGATACTGGCCTACTGATTGGTTAGAGACTTTTTACAGTCCTGTCCAGCTCACCTAGACTATCTTCCTGTCTCCTCGGATCTCCACCATAATCTTGAGAGTGTGCAACATACATTCTGGCAATGGCACACATTGACATGCCATCCTGGAGGTGTTGGACTACCTCTACAACCTGCAACCATGCAAAACTAGTGAAAGAAGACCATTCCTGTTTTTGGAAGTTGTCTCATTGTCGCCCTTTTAGTGCATCTGAAGTTAATTTAATTAACACTAATGCAGCTGAAACTGATTAACAACCTCCTCGCTACATAACTGACCAGATTAATATCTCAGAGGTTTGACTGGCTTGATGCTGAGCTCTGATTATAAAGTCTTCCTTTCATTTTAACTAGTTTGCGTTACAGCAAACGCAAACTACTTAATATCAAATGCAGGGTATTAATTATTACTTCCGTCCTCACATGTTAATGTGATCTTATAAGTTGTCTGCTAGGAAACTACATGAGGTTGCCATCTCCCACTGCAGTTCTGCAACAAAGGAGTAATAAACAGTCACGTTAAACTGGGTGCCATCTCGTTGAGGACTGTTAGCCTTTTCTGTGCATGTGCACCTGAGAGTGGCTCAAAGGAAGAAGGAAAAGGGCTCACAGCAGGAACTTACACAACTAATAATTACAGAAATTAAAAGTATTAGAACACAGGGGTTTGCGAATGGATTTCAGCAGAAATAGAAGCTAACAAAACCTCTTTAATTCAGATTTTACAACTAAATGATTTTTATCTAGTGAGGTTATTTAAGACCCTGACTTTTTCTCCTGTAACAGAAAACATGAGGGAATTTCTCTCTTTTTAAACAGGAATGATTGCAACAAAATAAAAAACACTATTTTCTAATATCAGCTACAATTACCACAGATCTGAGTGTTTGTCTATATAATGTATGGCCCACGTGTGTCAAGATCAAGGTCCATGTGCCAAATCTGGCCATTTGCAGATTTCAGTAGATCTTGGTAAATTTTGGCCCACTGAGTTGTAGCTGCCAAACCAAACAGGCAGGTGCATGTCTGTAGCACCTGCGAGTTAACAAGGTAGCAGACAGGATGTAACACAAATTTAATGCCGTCTCAGCTGAGGCAGGAGACCGAGCAGCCTAAGTCGTTAACGACAGTAAAGAGAAGCCCGTGTATCTGTTAGCTACGAGACTATTTCTGTTTTCAAAGAACATAATTTGGATCATTATTTTGATTTGTGAATCCACACACCATGATTTGGAGATACAGATGGGGAACAGAAGCTTCAGAAAGTCACTGAACTGAAAAGAGACATGCAATTACAGCACAATAGCCTATGTTCTTTGAGTCGGGTCTCAAAGAACATCTCAAAGTGATGGAGCTGTAAAGGCGAGTTTCATTTTCATGTGTGGCCAGTAGACACGGTGGAAAGCTAGGCAGTGTGGACGCGTATCCTTTACTTGGAATTTATACAACTGTTGAGTTGATGTTCAGGCCTTTGAAACAGGCCAGCCAAGACTTATAGACACATGTGCAAGAACAAAAGTTAAAAATTCATTATTTTGCTTTTATAGTACATCCGGATTTTCAGTTTTATCCAACCAGCAGTAGCTGTCAAATTCAGACTTATGAATACAGGTTGCTGTCAACTGCCTTCTTTTTGCTATAAAACTGTATAAGACAACAATTTTTATTAGTGCCTGTCCCTTTTATTGAAACTAATTTCAAGTTAAAAAAGAAGGCGGAGGGAGACAGCACAGTAGCTGAGCACTTGCTTATGCCAAGGCCATATCTGGACGCGTGGCGGTAACTGCACAGAACAGAGACCACAGCTTTAGACATTAGAGGTGGTGACAAATGCCTCACACAGTCACACTCACTCTGGATCCGTGGATTTAAAGGCACAAGTCACCCAAGTATAAATGAACATCTTGACCTTTTCCAGAGGCCGAAGTTACTGTTACATGGAATATGTTGAAAACAGCTCTAAATGGTACGCAGTTATATTACACCTTTGAACCTTAAGAGATTCAGAATGCACTTTAAAATGTGTTTCTCATTCACCTGTCCCCACACACACACACACACACACACACACACACACACACACACACACACACACACACACAGGGACAGAAATAGCATGCAAGGTGTTCGGTTGCCATTAGGAGAACTTTGGTGATCAGAGTCATGCCAAAGCCCAGTTAGGAATGCCAAGAGATCACCAATCCAACCCCCACACAGGTATTAGTGAACAGCTCTATACTAAATTTTAGCTACTATTATGTCTTCATACTGTCTTGTTTAATTTTTATTTGCATCTACTAATGCAAGTAAAAAATTATACTAATTTAGCTGTGTGTTCCCTCGTTTATTGCAGAGTTATGCTTTAAATATAAACAGGTGAATCCGCGAAGTAGCCAACTTTATTTTTTACAATTACTATAGATGTTTTAAGGCTGTAAAACCCCTCACTACACATGTTATATACTTTTCTCAGACAGGCATCAATATTTTCACACTTTTCTCTGTTGTTTAAAGACTCTCAAAGTTCAAACCTTCATAGAAAAATAAGTCCAGTATAGAATGAAACCAAAGATCAAACCCTGTTTTCAGGCCCAGAACATGGGAACAGAGCAGCTGTCAGAGAATTCAACATTAATGAATCAATTGTACGGAAGTAGAGGAAGCAAGAAGAGATGAGTTGATTAAAGGTTGACTTATTTGACTGTTTTGTTTTGCTTAATGCGCCTTATAATCCGAAAAATACAGTAACTTCTACCTTCCTTTAGCATGTCCAAGTCCAACTTTTTGTGCGATGGTTAGCATCTTCCTCTGCCTTTTGGGTGCTACTGCAGGTGCCTTTGACGGTGCAAAACGTTTCGTTGACATTGTTGTGTTTGTTACACAAACATCTTACAAACATACAGTACAGCACTTCAGAGACACACTGCTAGAGTTTGAAGATTTATGTAAATTTGACAAGCTGAACGCATTCTGACACGGCACAAGATTAATTGACAATGATCTAAAGCCAATCAGGATGCAGAACACAATGCGCTGTTTAAAAAAAACAACCCCAAAACCCCATTATATTTGCACAAAGAAAATCTGCGAAACAGCGAGGCCGCGAAAGATGAACCGCGTTATAGCGAGGGAACGCTGTACTTTAACTTTATTGGGTGTCAAGATACCAAGAGGAAGGCAAATGTGTTGTATCCACTGATCTCTTTAATGTAGTAGTCTATATTTATAACTTTTTTATTTTTATGTCTAATCATCAGCTGCGCTGCTTTAAAATGGATTGTTTTTTTGGACAACACCCCGTCCATTAAAGACAGCACTGGTTTTGTTAGCGTGCACTAGCTGTTTGTATTCAAACACCTACTTACACGTTTATCAAAAGCACTCGCCTCAAGCCAGAGAGTGTTTAGCAATAGAAATTCAAGAAAATCAAATTTAGAAAAGAAACAAGCGATAAACACTAGCGCTGGTGCCATCTCGCAGTTGTGTATAATAGCATCAATACCACAAAGCACAACAAGGAGGAATACAATGCAAACTTCATTTGTGCAATGGGAGAAATCAGATTAGTTTTATCGATGAAAGAGTATTATCGACATCGGTGTGAAACCCAAAGTGCTGAGGCAGGCTGCTGTGTGCGCGCGCACACACACACACACACACACACACACACACACACACACACACACACACACACACACAGAGAGAACTCTGTTGACACAACAACAATTTACATAACGCCTTTCGCAAATCCATACGGCAATGCGGATGTACAGTAATCCTGCGTGTGTGTGTTTATTCCTGAGCTCTGATGTTTGCAGAGACTGTGTGACTAGACCCAAGTGTATAGATTCCACTGAGGTCACAAGGACGGCGTTCTTTGCTTTAGCTTACCTGTCACCTCTCTTCCTAACTCATCATTCGCTCTTTACATTTCTCGCACTTTCTCTTTTCTCTGAATCGTCCAGGCTGCTGCAAGCTTCAAAGCATTCAAAACATTCAAAACATCAAACCGTGGTGGAAAGCTCTCCTCTGATATCTGTCCTACAGAGTCATACAAACATTTTTTTTGTATTGTCCTTAAACTAAGATTCAGAGATCTATAGTATGCAAATTGAGCACAGCTAATCCAGGCAGGGCCGCAAGTGCTCACAAACACCGTTCGCCTCTTTCTTCACACTTCCCCTCTGTCATTCGTTCTGACCGCTCCGCTGTTTTCCATGAATAGCTCCGTACGCTGATGCAGCGAGAGTTCTTTTTCATTCAAATCTCTGTCACTCTCAAACTTCTCAGGTTCCAACTTCCACCGCAAGTGTTCATAGCAATCGATACTGAATGAGCAAAAGCGGAACTGACATTTTAGAGATTTCGTTCACATTTCGACTGTGACAAAAAAACACAATGTAACAATATGTGTTTTTGCACGAAACAGTTTGTGTGTTATCAATGAAAAGCCTTCAGTCTCAATAAGGCCTTATTTATGCGTTTGTCATGCTGCACTTTTGTTATTTCAGATCCTCATGTAGCACATGGCCATTGGGATTTGTATCACAGGCAAAAATGATTCCATTAACTTTGTTCCTTTAATTGAGCAGACTTTTTATTTTTATTTTTTAAAAAAGACAAAACAGAAAAGAAAGCATCCAGCATCCTTTGATTACAGGACCAATTTGCTGTACTCTTGTGGGTTTTTTCTTCCCTTTTCCTTTTTCCTTAAATTTGGAACAGCAGCTGTGTTTCTATTTCAGGGACTGGAAGCTTCAAAGCAGCCCACAATCAGGTGCCCTTCAGAGGACCTGAAACCCAGCTAAGTATGCTTGCCCTCCCTAAATTAGACGATCTATCCTCACCGAGGTCAGCATGAACGGTGTGCTTCTGTTGAAATTGATCAAATTTCAAAAGACCCTGCCCTCAAATAGCCAGCAGAGTAGAGACTTTACAGTACAGGACATTGCAGTCATTGGCATGGTCCTGTTATTTGTTGGTTTTTTTGGGTTTCCTCCATCAGGTTTAGTGTTAGTCTTCATATCTCACTGTTGCTTAGTGCTCTAGTTTTCTCGTGCTTCCTTGCTTTGGTTTTTCCTCCTGCCTTGGTTCCTTTTCCTTCTTGGTGATTGTCGCCTCGCCCATTGCTTGAACCCTTGTGCATATATAGTCCAGTCTTAGTCTTTCCCATGGTCAGGTTGTCTGTTTATGCCCTATGTGTTCTCCAACTGCTTCCTGCACTCTTATTTGTTTTTTCCATTTTAAACAAGCCTTTGAATATACCTGTCATTGTACATAATAATAGATAAAAGTTCAATTTATTGAACAGCTGGACTGGCCAACGCTGACCTCGCAGTGATTTATCTCCTTCTCTGTGAGGATTACAGTAAACTGAGACAAAACAAAACACGGGGAATCACGGTTAGAAAACAGACTTTTGGATATGTACAGAAATGAATGTATTTTAATGTATAATGTATAAATCATATACACTCCTTGAAAAATTAAGAGAACGTGGAAAATCCCTACTGGTATATCTAATTTAAGTAGCTGAGAACAGAAAGGTCTGACTTTGGTTAGTGAAAAACAAAATCATCACATCTTTGAGGGATGAATTAAAATCACACCAAAAAGCCAAACGACACATTTATGCATTTACATTTTACTTAATTTATATTAGAGCACTTCACACCATGGAGTTGTCTTTAGGTTTGTCTGTCCACACACTGATAAGTGTAGCTTTGAAAATGTGTTTCATTTCACTAGCTGGGCCCACGTCCTCCTTTTAGGTTTGACAGCGTTTTAGTAGGTAAGTAGTAGTAGTAGTAGATAAAGGTGAATGCTTGACATGAATTGAGCTGCGGTTTGGGGAAGGCCTCGAAGGGGCCTGGCGATGGCTCCTGGGCCTGGCAGATCCCCATGTACTAAATAGAAGTGAAGAAGTTAAAGAATTGAAAAGGGGACGGAGGGAGGGTGGGGCACGTAAATGAGAATGATCAGCTTGCAGAACTGGGGGAACTTATATAGATGACAGCCGGAAGGAGCGTGTTTGGAGGCGTGGTCCTGCTCCTGAAATCCGACATATAATCTCCAATTAATAATTTCAACTTGATGATTTAAATACAAGAAACTTCTTTACTGATGAGTGCAAAGATTCATTGGATTGTTAATGTTTAACCTAAAATACATAATATAGTTGCAGTTTGTTCATTATTTCACTAAATCACTGGGCACTCGTTGATGACGGGGGTCTGGTAGTTCCTCTCCTGCTTAGTGCTGAAGTCCACTATCAGCTCCTTTGTCTTACTGACGTTTAGAAGGAGGTTGTTCCTCTGGCACCAGTTCTCCAGATTCCTAATCTCCTTCAGGTAGACTGTCTCGTTGTTATCAGAGATCAGGCCCAACACGACAGTGTCGTCAGCAAACTTAATGATGGTGGTGGAGCTGGTAGTTGCCACACAGTCATATGTGTACAAAGAGTACAGCAGGGGGCTCAGAACACACCCCTGGGGGGCTCCAGTGCTGAGAGTGGTGGAGGCTGAGACATGTCCGCCCATCCTTACTGCCTGTGGTCTGCCAGTTAGGAAGTTGGAGATCCACTGACACATAGATGAGCTGAGTCCCAGATGCTCCAGTTTGGTGGTGAGTGTGGAGGGAATTATGGTGTTAAATGCAGAGCTGTAGTCGATGACTAGTTGTTTTTGGACTTTAATTGGTGTAGAAATGTGTGTTTTCTAGTCTTTGTGTGACTAATTGTATTACTCTAATACTGACTGTGTACTCAATGTCAGGGTTCATTTGTTATTAAAACCCAGTGTTCCTAACTGTGTGGCGTACGGGGGAGAGAAATATAATACAATCTGTGATTGCTGTCTCTTAACATAAGGTAAATATGTTTGTACAAATACTTTTTTAAAATTTTGGCCATTCATAGTCATACTTTTCTTTGTTTAATTATTAGACTTTCACTTTGATAAACTAAAGTGATATGGACTGCATTTAGCTTGAAATTAGTTTAACTTGTTCCTCTTAAATTTGACTTATTATTGACATTTGTATGTACAGGGTGGGCCATTTATATGGATACACCGTAATAAAATGGGAATGGTTGGTGATATTAAAGTCCTGTTTGTGGCGCATTAGTATATGTGAGGGGGCAAACTCCTCAAGATGGGTGGTGACCATGGTGGCCATTTAGAAGTCGGCCATCTTGGATACAACTTTTGTTTTTTCAATAGGAAGAGGGCCATGTGACACATCAAACTTATTGGTAATGTCACAAGAAAAACAATGGTGTGCTTGGTTTCAACGTAACTTTATTCTTTCATGAGTTATTTACAAGTTTCTGACCACTTATAAAATGTGTTCAATGTGCTGCCCATTGTGTTGGATTGTCAATGCAACCCTCTTCTCCCACTCTTCACACACTGATAGCAACACCGCAGGAGAAATGGCAGCACAGGCATCCAGTATCCGTAGGTTCAGGTGCTGCACATCTTGTATCTTCACACCGTAGACAATTGCCTTCAGATGACCCCAAAGATAAAAGTCTAAAGGGGTCAGATCGGGACAACTTGGGGGCCATTCAACTGGCCCACAATGATCAATCCACTTTCCAGGAAACTGTTCATCTAGGAATGCTCGGACCTGGCACCCATAATGTGGTGGTGCACCATCTTGCTGGAAAAACTCAGGGAACGTGCCAGCTTCAGTGCATACAGAGGGAAACACATCATCATGTAGCAATTTCAAATATCCAGTGGCCTTGAGGTTTCCATTGATGAAGAATGGACCCACTATCGTTGTACCCAATATACCACACCAAACCATCACTTTTGTTGTTCCAACAGTCTTGGAGGGATCCATCCAATGTGGGTTAGTGTCAGACCAATAGCGGTGATTTTGTTTGTTAACTTCACCATTCACATAAAAGTTTGCCTCATCACTGAAAAAAATCTTCTGCGTGAACTGAGGGTCCTGTTTCAATTTTTGTTTTGCCCATTCTGCAAATTCTGTGCACCGATCTGGGTCGTCCTCGTTGAGATGCTGCAGTAGCTGGAGTTTGTAAGGGTGCCATTTGTGAGTAGCTAATATCTGCCGAAGGGATGTTCGACTAATGCCACTCTCCAGTGACATGCGGCGAGTGCTACGCTGTGGGCTCTTGCTGAATGAAGCTAGGACAGCCACTGATGTTTCTTCATTAGTGACAGTTTTCTTGCGTCCAAATTTTTGCATATCCAACACTGAACCAGTTTCACGAAACTTAGCAAGCAGTTTGCTAACTGTAGCATGGGAGATGGGTGGTCTCGTAGGGTGTCTTGCATTGAAATCTGCTGCAATGACCCGGTTACTGCGTTCACCAGATATCAACACAATTTCAATCCGCTCCTCATATGTTAACCTCTTCGACATGTCAATGGCTGTGAACAAAGGGAAACTTGTAAATAACTCATGAAAGAATAAAGTTACATTGAAACCAAGCACACCATTGTTTTTCTTGTGACATTACCAATAAGTTTGATGTGTATTTGTGATACTCCAGTCTTCAAAACCATCCCACTATCACGGCAAAATGTGCAATAGGCACATCGGTCCACTGTGTTCATTTCACGCTTTGCGTCTCCATGCAGGTGCCCCGGTGTGTCGATTACAAGCTTTGACATGATATCAGGTTATCAGCACAGCCTGAACTCTCTTAGGTAAGCTTTCTTGTGATTTCTTTAAGTAGTGTATTAAGTAGGAATAGTTCTTCAGGCTTCTTTAAGGTTCAAAGCTCTTTTTAAGATATTGGCTGTCTTCTGTTCTGTGTTAAGATGATCCCACATTGTTTCTGTTAAGTTGAAGTCTGGGCTCTGGAGAAGCCAACTAATGAATGATGGTGCTCCACTGTGTGTTTTTCTAACCAGGTATGCTTTTACTGCATTGGCAGTGTGTGTGGGATCATTATCATGCTGGAAAATGTAATTGTTGCTAATCACGCACTTTCCAGATGGTACCGCGAGGTGGATCGAAACCTGACTGTATCTTTCTGCGTTTGTAATTCCATAAATTTTGACAGCATTCCAAACATCACTGGCTAAAATGTTGTCCCAATTCATGACAGAGGCTCCATCATGCTTTACAGATGCTGTAGTCATTCAGTGTTTTACCTCTCTCACCCTCCTCCATTCATTATCACATTTGAATTCATGTGGATTTGTTGTCCTGTTATTGTGTTTACCTTTTTAAAGAATGATTTCTTGAGACCAACGTTCAGTTGAGACCATTTCTGATGATGCTTTAGTGAACCAGAGACTGATCAAAAGAAGGGGCGTCTCTCATTGTCGAGACTTTACTGGACTTCTTTCCTACTTCTTAAAGGTACAGTTTATAAAATCTCATCAGTAGATGCAGTCAACTGAATTATGTTTTCTTACTCCTCCCACTTCCAGTGCATAATCTTACCTATGGTAGCTGCTGTAGGACAAACAACTTAAGCCATCACTCATCTGAGTGGAGGCTGTCAGTCTGCTGCTTAACTCAGCTGTTAATAAGACAGCAGTGTCAATGAGCGTGTAGTAAGATAGCATCTATTTCAGTCTAGAGGCAGCTTTAAATCCTTGTGAAAGGAGTCATATAAGAGTTGATGAAGTGAGTTATTGTGTATATGATTCTTTCTGTTGCTTTTTTTGCTGCCATTAGCTGCTGTTAGTGACACTTTTTGGCTAACTTGGGAATTGCTCTTTGGGAATCATCTTGTTGGTGCCAAAAAAATAATGCCCTTTAAAGCTTACCTGTTTATATTTGTTATTTTTGTTTTGCAGATTTACCAAACAAATAGGAAATTACATTTTTGCAACACAGGCTGCTAATGCTATTGCTAATGCTAATCGAATTGAACTTAGGTTAGCGTTACATGGCTTAACAAACAGACAAAACACTTCTCTGAAACTATTAACCCTCTCTGACCGGTCGGAGCAGGCACGCTCCGTTTTGCGTAACTATTTTTAAAGCCGGTTAGAATTGCAATCACATAAAGTGTCACATGTCCGCCATTACCTGCCCGGAACCGGAAATGATGTCATTTTCACGGAAAATGTAGTTTTTTCCTATAGGGCATTTACAAAGATATGCTGGTGTTTTTAAAATTCATGTTTGAGTTTATGCTTTTCTGTATAGTTTCTGGGATGCTTAGAACTCAAATTACACTGTTGGAAATAGTTTATTTTGATGCACATACTGTTTTTTTTTCTTGCAAATTTGTATTATAATATTTATTTTTGTTTTTCCTGCAGTATATAAAAATTGGTGTATCTCAAAAATAAAAATATGAGGACACTCAAAATAAATTTCCTGTTCTGGGAATCTATTTTGAGGGACATCCCTCTGAAATTTCTCTCTAACTACAAATATGTGTAAAAAAAAACAAAAACGATTTTTAATATTTTTGTAGTTTATTGCACTTTTTTTTTGCAGTTTATCTAGTTACTATGGACTTAATGCATACATGTTATTAACATTTGGGATATAATGGTTGTATTTCTATTGCTGTAATTCTATTGCTTACCTATAAAATTATAAATAACATTGCCCCCAGCTATCTTGTTGAACTTCTCAGCTTGTACACTCCTAGGAGAGCACTAAGATCAACGGGCCAACTGCTCTTAGTGCAACCTAGGTCACGGTTGAAGACCAGAGGTGATCGTGCTTTTGCCATAGCTGCACCCAAACTCTGGAATAATCTTCCTACTGCTATTCGTGCATCTGAATCGGTTCAGTCTTTTAAATCACGGTTGAAAACCCATTTATTCAATCTAGCCTTCCCTAGTAAGTGCCTGTATCCTGCAAATGTTATTTTATGTAGTTTTAGTCATTTTATTCTATTTTATTGTTGAATAATCTCTTAGTCGAGTTGTGTTTGTATTTTCTTTTACATATTTTCACTGCACTACGGCTAATTAGTGCTCTCCACCTGCTGGTGTATTTATTCCATGTTAATGTTTCTTTCTCTAAATTATTGCATTACTGTAAAGCACTTTGGTGTACTGCTGGTTTTAAATGTGCTATACAAATAAAGTTGTATTGTATTGTATTGTATTCATGTATAGCAATTTAAAATACTCCCAAAAATGGCACTATAGCATGTAAAATGTAAAGATAAGCTCTGGCAGCCTTGGTTCTACGGTAGGTGTTAAAGGGTTAACGTACAGGGATCGGATTGAAACCGAGCGTAAAAGCAGCCAGTGTCCAAAGATAATGTATAAGTAGCACTGCTTCCTTTTCCCAAGCTTAAACATTTTCTTTCATTTTCATTAAGAGAGCTCAGTTTGGTCATGTATGTTTCTACCCTCTTATACACAGGCACAGACGGACTGGTTAAAATGGATAGGAGGATATGTGAATGAGCCATGAAGAGAGAAAAAAGAAAGTGGCATAAAAGAAGGGTAACGCCCAAGCTTTTAGATGAGAGCATATGAGAGTTGAAAAAGAAAAAGGCTTTACTCGGGTCGTAGAGGTCACTGATTGAATATTTTGAAGGGAAAAAAGTGGAGAACTGTCAGAAAAGACTGCAGATTAGATTGTCTGGATACAGCCTCATAATATTTCGGACCATATTTTCACATTCATGCAAATACATGCGATTTGCGAGCCTGGCACATTTGCACTCTCTTCAATTCCCCAGATTTGATCAAACCATCCATACTTTAACCTGAATTCCCATCCCGTTATAGTAGAAAACAGCTGTTTGAATTGACTCTTCATAATGTAAACACAGGCTAAGAGAAATACACAAACTCAGTAGTCACATTTGTTGTCTCAGCGGAGGTAGCTACAATGACAATATTAGAATAGAATAGAATAGAATAGAATAGAATAGAATAGAATAGCCTTTATTGTCATTGTACAGAGTACAACGAAATTGGAGTGCCACTCCCTTGGTGCAAGTTTCAATAATAAATATAAATGTAAAATATAAAAAGTACAAAAAAAACAATCGTAAGTACTCAAACAATAGTATGTACAATATATACAGGATAGCAGCATAATATAATGACAGTGACGGTATGGAATAGGTTCAATTGTTTTTGTGCTTATTTACTACGGTGATAGCTCTGGGAAAGAAGCTATCCCTGAATCTGTTTGTCCTGGTTTTATGTGACCTGTACCGTCGGCCTGACGGTAATAGTTCAAACAGTTGGTTGCTGGGGTGAGAGTGGTCCTTGATGATATTGCCAGCTCTGCTGAGGTACCGAGAGTTTGCAGTGACCTCCAGGCTGGGCAGAGAGCAGCCAGTGATCTTCTGGGCTGTGTTGATGACCCTCTGCAGTACTTTCCTGTCTGCAGCTGAGCACCCTGCATACCATGTTGTTATGCCGTACGTTAGGATGCTCTCTATGGTGGCTCTGTAAAATGTCACCAGCAGCCTCTCCTCCAGGTTGTTCCTCCTGAGCACTCTCAGAAAGTGGAGACGCTGCTGGGCCTTTTTAACCACCGCTGTAGTATTTGCAGTCCAGGAGAGGTCATCAGATATCTGCACGCCCAGAAACCTCATGGAGTGTACCCTCTCCACACAGCTCCCGTGAATGTAAAGTGGGGCCGGGTCTGCTCTGCCCTTCCTGAAGTCCAAGATAAGTTCTTTAGTTTTTGTGGTGTTCAGTTGGAGGTTGTTAACTGAACACCACTCAGTCAGTCTGTTGACCTCATCTCTATAGTCCGACTCATCCCCCCTTGAGATGAGTCCAACCACTGTGGTGTCATCCGCGAACTTTATGATGGTGTTTGAGAGATGGGTAGGGGAGCAGTCGGATGTGTAGAGCGTAAACAGGAGGGGACTCAATATTCTAATAAAAAAAGGATAACAGTCACACTTGTTGACTGTTTCTTTAAGTACTCTGCACGACTAAAAATGTAGCTACAACAGCACAGATGCTTAGGTATTATTCTTGAAATATCCCAAAGATAGAAAGATGAGGAAGAATGGAGGCCACCGGAGACAACCAGAGAAAAATGAGCATGATTCTGAAAGATCAGCCGAATTACCTGATGTTCTCGCTGACTGGCCGCTGTGAAACAGTCAGAGCACCGGTTAAACAGAAACCTTATAGATGTATAGATGCAGAAATAATGTCATGAGGCATTTTTTCACGAGTACACCAGGGAGCTATAAAACGGGGAAAGAGAAATGGTTTGAGCACTGAAAAGGGGGGTATCATATGATACGATTGATCAAACATGTGTTCCAAGCATTAAAATAATTGCAGCTGCCTGGACACGATCCATTTTTCGTCTTTCAGTAC
This sequence comes from Copadichromis virginalis, assembly GCF_057382275.1. Lineage (NCBI taxonomy): Eukaryota > Metazoa > Chordata > Actinopteri > Cichliformes > Cichlidae > Copadichromis > Copadichromis virginalis. The sequence continues at coordinate 51,444,291 of NC_140620.1, forward strand.
TTTGTCACCTGTTTGGTTCCTGTTCAACTAACACATTAAAAACAGTCAAGCAAACACAAACAGGCATTTCTCTTCTTGGATTTCGTTCAGAGGTTTCTAGAAGCCACAGAGGAATGTTTATATCAAGGAAAAATGGTATTGACAGTTATGAGCTATTTTATTTTAATTCCAACCTCCCGGCTCATGAAAAGTGAAGACAAACATATTTTAGTAGTGTGGGTTTGTTTTTAAAACAGTTAATTTGGGGTCTGGAGAAAAAAATGTCTGGATGGTTTGATTAAAATTGTAACAAATGTATTTCAAGCATTTACTGTAATTGTACAAGTTGATTTGCATGATGAAGACCGTGGTGATCAAAACACTGGAAAAGCAGGCAGAGGGGTCTGGATCTATTAAACAAACTCCCCCACTCCAGTCATACTAAAGTCAGAGAAACCTGCACACTGTTGCTTACTCGTAAACCCCCCCGAGGAAAAGTTCTTATACAAAACTTACACAAACTGTGGTGAAAAGGTCAACATGAAGTCCAAAATGGCTTTAAAACACCGAACCAGATTCAATCACATCACAGAGCGCACCAACAGAAAAGTTATTAATAACATGGAGGTTACCATTAACCTTAATCCATCTTTCAGCCTGTGCTTCTTTTTCTATACAGGTAAAACCAAGTAAAGCATCCAATCCCATCTCCAACATCATTCATATATATAGATATTTTTCCAGCTAAAGTTCCTTCTGCTCCACACTGAGGTTATCCTATCCTGTCCAGATTGCTGCACGCTAATCTGTGCTATGGCGTCTCTATTTAATGCAAGCTACAATCACACAGCACGAGTAAGGTGTGACTCACACATCAGTCTTGATTTATACCTGGCCGTGGCCTGCACAGGAAGCTTCCTGTCACCTCTAATGCTGTGTCACTTTATTAAGTATTGCTGTGTGCTGTCTGTTTACTTGTTTACTTAAAAGATATTCTCCATTTGAATCCAGTTGCTGCGTGCATTCTTTTGCCTGTGTGTGTTCTGATCTGTTTGACAAGGACAAAATGGCTATTCTCCTATCCTGTCATGTTATGTGCAAGGTGTTGCCCTGTCTGCACGGGATTCTCAATGTGACTCAGACCTTGAAACTGTAAGAAAGCTGGGGCATCACACAGGGAAGATAGATGACTTTGTTCAGCCTGAAAATATGAAATTCTCCCCTTTGTATATGTGTACGTGTTTGTGTCTGAGAAAGAATAATATTGGTAGAACTCCCCCGTCTGAAGTAAATGTCAGAGCAAGATAAATAAAGATTTCCCCACAAGCCTTTATTGCCTATTGTTATATTGCATTCCTTATGCAAAACCTTCCTGCGGCGGGGACTATGTGTATGATAATGTGTCAGCATGTCTGGCATCATATCTACAGTTCAAAATACGACAGTGCACATGTTGTGTCAGACTGTCTGTGTGTGTCTGCCTTCTATCACAAACTCTGTATATAATAATCTTACAAACCAGGAAGCAAATGATTTCATCCTTTCATGAGTTAAGTATTTAAAGGATGGCCACGTCCCCTTTCGTCATCCACGCTTCTTGATATCTCCTTGACATCATGAAACGTGTCATTAAACCATCTTTGTTTGGTGAAAAAAAAATAGCATAATTATAAGTTCAATTAGACTAATTCAACATTTTTCGAGTCCCTTTCAAGTGAAAGGTGAAAGTTGTACGGTAATTTGAGCACACTGGGGAGAACTCTGCCTATTAAAGTGCTCCAGAATAAATATATATATATCTTGATAATTATTCATCCGTGTACAGCTTCATAATGATTGTGCATAACTTTGGTTTCATTTTATTTCTGTGGGAAGTTTGCATGTTCTCCCTGTGTCTGTGTAGATTCTCTCTGGGGACTCTGGCTCCCTCCCACAGACACAGTTAGCCGGGTTATAATAAACTGCCCGTAGGTGTGCATGTGAATGGTGATCTGCCTCTCTGTGTTAGCCCTGCGACACACTGGACACCTATCCAGGGTGTGCCCCTCCTATCCGGCCGTTAAGTCTGACGTCACTAGCCGTGTCTGGGCCTAAACTCCGCTGCAGGTCCATATATCAAACGATCACTATGGCATTACTGAGAGTTGAGAAACTGTCTAAAGTCTTTAATCTTTAGTAAAATGATCAGCGTTCTGCTCTACCAGGTGTAACAGTTGAGTTTAACATCCAGGCATCCATGAAAACGGAATTTATGACATTTAACGGAGTTAGAAGTTAGCAGGAAGTTAGCTCGATCTAAATACAATATAGCATGTCCTGACTGCGGGGTTTAGGAAACAAATTAAAACGTACAGCTCTGCTATCACTTCCAACATAAATGAAGACAGAAAACTAAACAGCAGTGACGTTTGTAGGGTTACTGAAGTTGGGCTAGCTGGTATATAATGATGTGCTACGTGACCGCTAGCGACACAGCTATGTTAGCATAATATAAACAAGCTAACTTTTTTCCCACTCGATAAAAGTTAACGTGAGTGTTCTCGGTGGTCAGAAACAAATGTAATCGCATGGCAGGATGCTGTAAAAGGACCAAACTTCAGCCAGGAGAACAACTGAGATAATCCATCCACAATACGAGGTTAGTCATTCATATACTGCTGCATGGGCTGGGCTGTAGCTACATCCTAAGGTTTTAAAAACTGAGCTTAAATAAATGATTAGCGGTAATAAAAGCAGAGGGAGGTCAACAGTGATCACTGACTGTTTTAGGAGCTTTTTGAGATTAAATAGAAGAAAATACAAAACATTAAACATGTTAACAACACAAAAGCCATATTAAACGCAGACTACTTTAGGCCCAGAAGTAGGATTCGTCACGTCATCACTTAACGACCGGATAGCAGCTGGGTTTGGCTCCAGCCCCTCTTGCCAACCTTAACTGAAAAAGTTGAAGAAAATAGACGGATTGATAAATCATTCTTTAAAGTTAATATAGGAAAAAAGGAAAAAAGAGTTGGATGGCAAAACTTTTTACTAAAACTCGATCCAGATGATGGAAAGGCAATAGCCATACACTCCCATGTCAACATGCACAAGTTCAGAGCAGATTTAAATATGTTTTTACTTTTTATTGTGGGTTAAATATTACATAGTTATGGGCTTGGCCACTTGACCAACAGCTGGATGTGACTGTGTGTCAGCTCAGCTAATTCAAGACAATCAAACTGATCTTGTTCTCTTCTTTAATGAGGCTCAGTAACTGAGTGAAGAAGATCTGTATTCAATCATTTCTGGGTTTTCATGCTGCTAGTCGACTCTTTACATCACTTCCTCTTTCTCATTGTGTCAGACTCGGTTCTTTCTTCTTCACTGTGTCATTTCCTTGCCCAACTTCTGCTTGATCTCTGCCACCACCGGCTTCCTCTCTATAGCTGGGCTCAGCTCTACTAGGGAGGGCAAGCAGATTCTAACTGCCAAATAATTTATTACTGAAATTCTGTACTTCAACAAATTAAATTCAGTTCTTTCAAATGATCTCGCCTTACTGAAATGCTTTTATGAGGATGGATAAATTGGCTCGCTTCGTGGTTAATTGTACTAGCAGCTCATCCAAGAAATCTGCACCCACTTTTTGGCGAGTGAAATTTGGATGCTGCTTGCTAACCAAGTTTGCTAACTTTAGCTGATTAGCGCGCCACCATCTCATCCAAATATTGTCACTTCAGGCTCCAACCAAATCATTATAACGACAGCAATAAAGCTAAAGTTGAGACCTCAAAGCAGGACTTCACAAAGTCTATCACTGGAAAAAAAACCAAAAAACTGTGTTTTTGGTGTTTGTGTTGAGCCTAGTAGCAGATACCCACTGCCAATAAAAAACAAATAAAAAGTTGTGTTTCTTCACTACAATACAGTGTGAATATAATTCTATGAGCTTTTGCTGTGGTCTGAGCAGATTTCTAATGCTGTGCTATAGGATCAGGCCTAAAAGACATAGTCCATTTTCTCTGCGAGTCTCACCCATCGCCCAGGAAGATTACTCAAGCGGTGAGGGAAAGAGAGAAAGAGCCAACTCATTAGATACGGCCACAGACTTAGTTGGCTCAGCCTCTTACAGACCTCTTGGAGTAGCAGAGAAAAGACACAGAATCCTTAATGACACTCGGAAAATGTATTATCGGCATCATCCTGATTTTTTTTGGACGGCGCTCTGCACAGCTGGTAGAAGCCTCATTCTTGGAATACATCTGTGGAAGTGCTCATCCCTGTCATTCCTCAAAGCAGTCAGATTGTTCAGTGGAGTGTACGATTACATCCAACAATGCACACATGCACACACTTTTCTAATACTTAATATCTTGCCATCTTAATCTGTCGTCCTTCACTTTATTGAGCTGTGCCGGTTTGGTAACTGCAGTTCTGCAGACTACAGCTGCAGACATGACTGCACAACAAAGGGTAAGCTAAATGCATGTGCATGGAAGGTGTTTCAGTAAATCTATGTTTTAAATAATATTGTTAGCAATAGAAAATCTAAACGTTCATACAACTATTGTAGTAATTCAGTTTCATTTATATAGCACCAAATCACAACAACAGTTGCCTCAAGGCCCTTTATATTTTGAAGACCCTACAATAATACAAAGAAAACCACACAATTAAATTGCCCCCTATGAGCAAGCACTTGGCGACAGTGGAAAGGAAAAACTCTCTTGTAACAGGAAGAAATCTCCAGCAGATGTAGGCTCAGGGAGACGCTGTGTAGGAGAGTGTGGAAACACATGGAGTGAAGAAGAAACATTCAGGGCATCATGGGAATCTGCCAGGAGCCTAGACCTATTGCAGCATAACAAAGGATTTAGGATCACCTAACTATATGCTTTTTAAGTATAACATTGTATATCAGCACAATATTGCCATCCGAGAGCAAGTTTTCACTGATCTGGCTAAAAATCCAGGCAGACATACTGTAATAATCAACTATTATCGTGACTTTCTGTCAGCATGTGAGAACAGGGAAGAAGAAAAGGAGAGGATATTGGAAAGCACAAGGAATTCCTGAGACTTTGACAGTGCTTCATTTTTCTCTCCTTCTCTATTCCCTAGTCCCCTTCTCCTTCCCTCTTTGCATCTTGTTACAGTTGTGGAGATCAGAAGGAGCTCGTTCCATCGGGAGATTATGACTCTAACGTCTCAAATATAACAAAAGTACTTCATATCTTGCGTCTCACACTGTGGTTTGAATTACTGCCTGCAGGACTTATCCAGACGGGATCACACCACATACGTCCACCATTCTCCTACTTAGGCTACGGGAAACCAGAGAGCGTGCTTCCCACCGAGATTCAACAGGCTGCCATCTCCCTTCCCCAGCTCTTCCAATCTAGCCGTGTCTCTAGACAGTATGTTTCCAACCTCCCTATCTCGCTACACTGTTGCACCTAATTCCTGAGGAGAGAGTAATTTTCCTCTCACTTGAAATTCCAGATCCATGTGCCAATCTCTGGATTTTATAGCTTTTGTGGGGATAAGGCACTGCGTGCAGAATAAGCCCCTGAAAGGAATTTTGTTGGTCAGGAAGGAGGGCAACTATCCCGTGCCAGTTTAGATCTTGTTTGCTTTTCCCCCTCTCTCTCACGCTCTTCCTCTCCGTCCATGTACCTAGAAATGCAGAGATACCACGCCAGGCTTTTGACTTTGGGCTCCACGGATCTTGACATTGGCTTGATGTCGGCCTGATCTTAAATCCTTGGAGAGGAGCGCAGTGGCAATCCCTGCCAATGAGCATTAAGTTTTCATTAGGCATGCTCAACCTGCTGCGGCTCCAGCTGCCCCCCTGGCAACTCATCCCGAGGCTTTTATTATTGTTTTTGAACTACAGGCCAACATCAACCCATGTAGGGAAGCTCTACAGTGTGCACGGCCCTCGTGTAGTGCGTGTGTGTAGGTGTGTTTCAGCGTGTGTTTGTGCGCCTGTCGTCTCCAATATATTTGCCGTTCTAACAGTTAAAGCCCGTTGCTCCCTGATGAACCGTTAAACGAGCGTAGAGGAAAAGACAAACATATTGACATACTTGCACTTAAGCACACATGCTCTAACTGACATGTACACATACTGTACACGCAACCGCGTATTTCCCCTCTGGTCATAACTGAGCACTGTGCTGAAAGTCAGCACTGCATCCATCTTTCCATTTTATGACCTTTGTGAGGTCTGACACTTGATTCACCCCAAACAGCCTATGCATCACAGCTTGGACTCGAGCCAATCTGCCTCCACTGCTGCTCTGCTTTTATTTTATAATTTTTTTTTGCCTGCTCTGATTTCTTTCCAGCATAGGGTCAAATATGCAGATGACAAAATGATGACAGCTAAGCAGCCAGAACAAATACGGGAGAGTGTGAGAGAGTGACTAAGTGAAAGGGATCATTTGAAATGAGGAGATGGGAAAGAGGCTGCAATGAGAATGTAAATTCTCAGGTGTGGAAGACAGAAATATTATGTGAAACGGAGCGATGGAGGACAAGGCACTGCAACTGGATCTCATTCGTTCTCCGGGAGTCTCAGCCGCTCATGTACTCGCGTCCCCAGCTGGGCTCGAAAACAGCGCAGCAAGGTCAGAGCTACTTTACACATTTCCTGATAAATCCATAACCTACATACAGTTCAAAGCATGATGACTTGACCTGAATACGTGTACTTCGAAATCTGTTTGGATTTTATCTGTTTTCAAAGTGACACAAAGTGCTCGCAAAGTTGAGCGCTACGATGATAAATGCTAATGTAGTATGCTAAACGTATAATTCAGTGTGATCTTTACCAAATGATCTTTCCTTGTATATAAGGCCTTGCTCTCATTTTATGATGCCATTGTTTCTGTTTAGCACACTGAAACCAATATTCCTCATTAGGCCCACGTCTTCACAATAAACTAGACCTAATCAAGTTGTCCCACTTGTTTATCGAACACGAGCACAAACAGATGCTGCTTCACGCACAGCTTTGCTTTGCTATTCTTGAGCGGGCCGGTGCTATAAATTTAGTCCAGGCACTTGAAATGATCCAGACTTTTATTTATTTATTTATTTTCTGCAAGGATGGCAAAGCATTTTTATGAGGAATCCTTTTCGTGTATTCATGGAAGGTTAAAGAGGAATTATTGTGCTCATTTTGGACTCCATTTTTCTCATTCTTGGACTCTACTAGAGTGACTTTCCATGAATCACAGCACACAAAAAAATCCTTATTTATCTTATACCGTCACTTTATACAGATCCACAGTTAATCCACTGTCTGAAGCAAGTCATTGTAGGTCCTCACTTTTAAGCTAATAGCCAGGGCTGCGTGCACAAGATGACCGTGATGGAGATACTCACTCATACTCATATTATACGTGTGATACACTGAGAAGGGAATAAAGTGTCAGAAATGAAGCTTTGAGAGCCGTCTGAAGCCTCAGCCTTTGGCTCGGCCATGCTTCATATGAGCATCCACCACTGCAACAGAAAGTGAAGAAAAATGCAAAATCTACTCTTTTAACTATAAATGTTGCTAAATGTCCTGATGTATAGAAAGTGTTTGCATCTGAATCAGGTCCAACTAGTCAGGCCACAGAGCACCAATTATCTGCTTACTCACTTGCAACCACACAAATAAAACACACAGGTAAGTTTAGTACTAGAGCATTTTGACTGCGTTTGAATGAACAACATCACAAAATGAAATCTAGCATTTTGTCACATACGCACATAAAAAACATTTTTTCTTCTCATTGTAAATATAAGCATATTTGAATAGAGTCTCGAAGGTTTCCTGTTCATTTGTTGGGAAATGTCAGGCACAAGCTTGTCAGTATGAGCCGTGTTAGTGCATCCACTTGACCTCAGACTGGGGATCTTCTTGGGTTATGAACATTCGCGGCATGCATGGCTAGCTTGATTTGTGCTGACTCACTTGCAGGGCAGCACTGAAATTCATTTTCACTCTTCAAATGGAGGTTTAATTTTCAGATGAGTGTACATGGCAAGGGGTACCAGCTGTATACATAGAGTATGAGCACTCTGATGTCGCTTCCACTGTGCAGCTACACCACTATTACCTTTGCATGATAAGGGTGTTAGTGAGTTAGTCAGCCCTTGGTCCACTCTCCTGCTCTCCCATGAGACTGGGGGAGGATGCATAATGTCTTATTTAATACTGAGCAAGGACTTGACAAAGTCAGATGAGCTCATATGATGTGTACAACCCACGGACATGGCTGATTCTTGAAAATGATATAGCACCATGAGTGTGCTTTTGTGTAAACACATTATTTGCCTTCAGTGTCCTGTAATTATTTACTGGTATGTAAATCTACTCAGGATATAGCAAACAACAGTCAAGCATTTCACTTCCTGGTATGTTGTGTTTCAAGCAATCGCTGATACCACCTTGAGTGGCTGCTCCAGGAATTTAAGCTTTGTCAGTCTGGGCCTCAGCACCACATCATCCAAAACATCAAACACCCAGCTAGAAGCAGCAGCTGCTCGTGACTTTTATGTCATAGGCAAAACATGTGCTTTCCACATCACCTGCAGGGGAAGAAGAGGGTTTAGAGATTGGAAGGTCAAAGAAAAAGGGATTCAGTTAAAGACCATAAACAGTAACAGTTTCAGAGCTACAAACAAAGCCCGTTCACAGTATTATGAATTCATCAAACTGTTGTTTATTACGTTAAAGTAAATATGAAGAAGCCGCAAAGAAAATGAAAAGCAGGTGCCTCAAAGCAGCTTGGCTTCTTTTTTTAGCAGAGTACGGCACTTTTAAGTTTAAAGTAGTTTGTTGTTTTCAGCCTTCATTTGTAGCCAACCCCAGATTTGGTGTTATGAGCACGAGACCTGAGTGGAGGAATGACTGAGCTACGTCTTGGTTTAAATGTCTTCAAGCCTGTTCTGGTTGAACTTCATTCTTCGCAAAATCACACATTGCCTCTCCTCCCTAGCCTTACATGTGTAGCACACCGGCCTAGAGAGCAGTTGGTAACCAAATGGCGATCAGTGATGGGAATAACGGCGTTACAAGTAACGTTGTTACTAGCGGCGTAATTTTTTTCAGTAATGAGCAATGTAACTAATTACTAATTCTATTGTTACAACGCTGTTACCATTACTAACAAGAAAATGCGGTGCGGTCGCGTTACCATTTTTCAAAAAACAGCTGTGTTCAGCCTTATATCAGTTGCACGGAAGTAGCTGTCTACATAAGTAATCTGGGCGCTACAGCTTTAGGCAGCTGCGCGCTCTCCCGCCGGCGGCAACAACTTTTTGGCACAACACCTGGAGCCAAGGGAGCAAAACAATCGTATGAGTGCTGCTGTTTGACTGAGGAAGAATAAAGTAGTCGTGGTAAACCAATCACACGACCACTTCAACATGACAAAGCAACAAGGTAATGGATACCAGTTTTTAAATTGTGTTGAAAACCAGAGTCATGATAAACAATAGATACGCGGCGTTTTTTCCTCAATAGTTTTGTCACGTTTACTGTCTAAGGACAGCGCTAGCAAGCACTCTCTGCTTATGACCCCCAAAAAACAAAACAAATCAAAAAACAGCCCACTTATTTTATGTATTTTATGACTATTGTTCCTTTTATTAATTGTGTTTTTTGTAAGGTGACCTTGGGTTTCTGAAAGGCGCCCTCAAATAAAATGTATTATTATTATTATTATTATTGGTGTTGGTGGAAAAATGCACCATGTCGACCAATCAAAAATGATATGGCGACATGACATTTGGTTGTTTTGGAAGAGGGGAAAGTTTTAGGAGTGACTGTGAGAGAGAAAGAGAGACAGCAGAAAAAGAGAGAGAGCGAGTTTTGAGATATGAGAGATTTGTGACGTTTAGTGTGTTTGGAGTGTGTAGTTAATGTGTTGTCTTGTGTAGTTAGTGTTTAGTGTTGTGGATAGTTTTGTGTTGTGTGTCAGAACAATGAGGTGACTGCTGTCTCCAGGTAGAAACAGGAGGAGTGATACACCTGCTGCTGTCAGGCCTGCAGGTATCAGGCTGTGATTTTTGGAGTGGCACAAATAATTTGTGTGGCATCTTATTGAATGCAGAACATCTGATGGTTCTGTAAATAGTTTAAAGTGGTTATTTAAAAAAGGGTAAAACTTGTGCATAGGATTTTAAAATTGACCATTTATATTTGCATTTAAAGTTATGAAATATGATTTATTAAACATGTTTGTGGTTGTTACAGTAAAAATATAACTTTTTCTACTCTGATTTTATGTTTTTTGTCTGATTTTAGATCAATTGTGTAAATACAGTATGTCAAAATGAAAACATAACTGTAAATTCAGACATGTGAGGTTGTGCTGAAAAGGATGACACCAAACAAGGCAAAGTAAATAGTTTTTAAAGGTGAAATGTGGAGGGAAAATCAAAAGTAGTTAAAAATGGCCCATTATACCCTGGACCCCAGAGGGTTAGACATTTTTTTTTAAAGCAACGCAATAGTTACTTTTCAAGTAATTAATTACTTTTAGAATCTTGTAACTCAGCTACTAACTCAGTTACTTTTTTGAAGAATTAACTAGTAACTATAATTATTACTTTTATTAATAATTACTTTTTCAAAGTAACTTGCCAAACACTGATGGCGATCACCAGTTATAGCCAGTTGTGAGCAGTCGCTGTTAAACTGATTAAAATAGGTCTACTGACTGGTCGTTGAGTCCATGGTAACCACTGGTTGTTAGGGACAAATGTGACTGTAGGAGGTTGCTGTTGTTAAGTGAAATTGGTTGTAAAGAACGTGCCAAACCAAAAACCAAAAGCACAACACCAAAACAATATCACTGATAATGGGAAGACTTTTGTCAATCATCTGCTCTGATACCAGCAGAACCTCCAAAGTAGAGGTTTAAATGCTTGGCACAGCCATTTGTCTTTTGATAATCAATATGAAGCCATGTAATGTGTAGAGTATATTCAGATTCTGCTATTTCTGTATGTAAACTGTTGTTTTAATGCTTAAAAGAGAATCTGCTACGTACCATCCCAATCATCAGCATTCTGACAAAAGAAGCTCAGGGTCAAGGGTCATAGTTCTTAATTAAGAAGGTTAATTAAGAAGGTCGAATTTACACCCTTGAAATGTTTTGTATATTAACTTAAGCCCCAAACAACAGAATACATTATTCATTTGTATATATTATACTGTTCAGAATAACAGCTACACCTCATATTTCCAGCTAAACAGAAAACCCTCTTTTTCCATATATTTGTGTGCAAAAAAGCTTTTCTATTTTTTAAATTTTTGATGTATCTCAGGATGGGAAACTGAACAGACTGCAAGTTGTGCTGGTGGAAAGGTTTGGACTGGACTAGCTAAGACTGGTTTAGCCTGGTTAGGCACCAGGTTTAAGCCCAAAAGAGGTCTATGCTGGTCTGGTTCACAGAGCAGTGAAATTTGGCCTAACCCATTTACTGCTGGATTTTTGAACAGAAGAACACACTCTTCCACACACTGAATAACGACAAATATAAATCACATGTGTGAGTAAAGACATTTTCCCTTCCAGAGCTACTAAGTACAGCGATGTGGCTTTAATGTTCTTTTCAAGTTGACCGCTAACGTTGAAAGGCTTCATTGTCTGCTCTGTGCGCAACAAGATTTCTCTCTGTGCTGACCTCGCAGTGCTGATTCACAGTCACTATTTATGCAACGAGCAGGTGAGACTAAAGAAAGAGGCAGATTGTGGAAAATAAAATAATACGTTTTGGACATGAGTCCATCCGGAGCTTTTCCAGTTTGGATTTAAGTGCAGATTGAAGTTTTTTGGGTTTCTATTTATTATTTTTTTTAAGTGTTCTTTCTGGTATAAATCAGTAAACACAGTCTATTATGTTATCAAACAGTACCAAGACTAAACCAAAGGGAAGCCTGCTGATTTGAATGGATTTTCACCATAATACCAAAGAACAATTCAAAGTGAGGAGGAAAAACAACATTTATATGCAGCGAACATTTCAGCCACAACGCAGCACAAACTTTGCTAGAAAAAAGAGTAAATTTAGTGTGGGACACAGCATGACAGCTCCCTTGTTGCAATGTTGTGGAGCTGAGTGACAGTGGAGTTTTTCACAATTATTTGAGGACTGACATGATACATTTCTTTTTGCCTAGACATGTTTTAGTAGCCACAGCTTTGGATAGGAATGTGATGTTGCATTAAATGGCTCGATGGAACCGATGTCTTCTTACACTGTCAGTAAAAATACCAGCTATGCATCCACTGCGATGTCAATATCTGACACATGCACCGGTTAAAAGCACACGATGTGAAAAGTTCACCGAGCGAATGAGGTGATAACGCTGATCGGCCTGTGTTTGTGGAATTATTAACAAAGCACCATGGTTCGTATGTTGCCCCGGAAACCTTAATGATGTGAATTGTTTTGGACATCCAGGTGCTCAAATGTATTAGATAAAATATTCTTCTGAACCTGGTTTACTTCATCTCAAGAAAGAACTAGCCTCAATTAAAAAGGGAGTTTTGTGGATTTATCCATATGAACGGATTACCAACTGATGTCCATTTGCCTTAGGTTATATATTTTCTTCAGATATTAGGCCAATACACATGCAGCTCATGTACTTCTGATGGCTGTTTCTTACCAGAAGTATCTACTTTTGAAAAAAAGAAATTCCCTTTTGAAATGTATGCCATGGCTTAATTTGTATTTTAGTAAAGATCTTTGGACGTTACTGCGGTGCTACCTTTATTGCCAGGTTTACTATGTCTCCCAGCACAGTCTCAAGAGCATTGAGGAGGAGGAGACTTCAGGAGACAGGCAGGAAGGTCTGGTATCTGCTCCGTTATGTAGAGAGGAACAGGATGAGCTTTGCAAAGAACTACAAACTGACCTCCAGCAGGCCACCGGTGTGAATGTCTCTGACCAAACAATCAGAAACAGACTTCATGATTGTGATCTCAGGTCCTCTAGTGGGTTCTGTTTTCATTGTTTGTGCTACTGTGGAGGTCAGTTGTTATTCCCCATAGAATACCAGAATAAGCAAGAATTAGCAATGGCACCCTATGCTTTTTAAGACGAAAGCACAGGCTACGCAACGACACCCTGACCTTATTTATTGGGATGAAATCCTTGGATCAGTTGACAGACCCAACGCTGGTGCAGTGGGTCCTGGGTTCCTCCTGGTGCACGACAATTTCCGGCCTCATGTGATGAGCGTATGGACGCAGTTGCATGGGAATAAAGGAAGTGATACTATTGACTGGCCACTACGTTTACCCGACCTTACTCAAGCAAAACACATCTGGGACACCTCCATCTGATCCTGCATGGTTCAAGTAGCCTGCAGGTAGCCTGCCCCAAAGTTGTTATTCATACAAGCATATCGGGACCATACAAACTACTGAGTATCATTTTGAATTGTTGCAATGGAATTGCTGCAAAATCAACGATTCTGGTGCATCATTTTTTCACTTTGTCTTTGAATTCAGCTTCTGTAGGTTACCAATTTTCAATTCCGTCAAATAATGTGTCATCCTTTCATTCCTAACACATTAGACATCAGTACAGAGATCCATCTTTCCATGAGAGCCGATGTGTTTTCAGAGTCTTCCTTTAATTTTTTGAGCAGTCTAGTCTATAGCTATTAATGATGCTGTACATCCTCTACTACTTCTCTCTTTGGTGTGCACTCATGAGGAACTTTTGATGGACCAGAATAAAATGACGACTCGTAGAAATGATGTAGGACAGTGTGGGCCAGCAAACAAAACAGCACACGAAGAGTAAGAGCGAATGCTAAGGATGAGAATATAGAAAATAAAAGAGCAAGCCAATAGAAAGAGAGAGTCTGTACTCAGGGGAGCAGTGTTTATATCTATGACTGAATACATAAAGTTGGCTGAGCGTGAGAAAGAGGCTAACAGTGAACGCAGCACACACTGGGAAACTGAAGCAGACCTTAGGGCTCTCAGAAAGCTCAGAAATCAACGAAGGGTGGATAATCTATACACCAAAACTATTGTGGGAAAAGTGCCTTTGCTCTCAGTGTATTAAAGTGATAGAATGGGCACTTCTCTATGGTCCATTTATGGGGAGAAAATGGACTATGGTGTAGGTGAGCCATAGCAAACTACAAAGATATAAGGCATTCTACAGCTTATGGCCAGGTAAGTGTAAACACAATATAGGGAGAGAGGTTGTAAAGTGTGAGGAAAATGCGAAGCGCCTCTGGTACCATTAATAATATATACGTATATTTAAAAAAATCCCATACATTTATGTGCATGTGAAAACACAGAAACAAAATGATTAGCTGAGTATTAGCTGAGTAAGGAGGTCATTAAGTAAAGCAGGAGAAACACACCCAGGCAGCAGTTTACACATACAATCAAACACACAAATATGCAGAGAGGGGGTCTATTGATTTGACTTATTTCACTGTGTCTGCAGTCGCTATGAAACACCTGCCCCAGACATGAGCGCAGCTGTTTGTCTTGGCAGCAAAATCACAACCCTGTAACCCGAAATGACCCCAATCCATCACCCGTGTTGCACACAAACAACACGCACAAATACATACACGCAAGGATGCCTTTTCCCGAGACCCTTAGTGAAGCATCGGACGAGCAGGCAAAGGACAGGGCGAGCGCGAGCCCTTCCTTGGAGGATCAGGGTCTTTGGAAAATGCACATGCACAAGTCACACACGTAATACATCTGCAAATTGGTCATCTTTGATCGTGTTATTCAGATAAGAAGTCAAATGGGGTGCACGTCTTGGCAGCTCTAAATGACAATGAGGGGGCGTTTCTTCATGTTGCGCTCCATTGGGAGACCATAGACCCCAACATGGATAAATTACACATGCACAGAAACATAAAAGAATTGAAATGCAAGCTCATTTATCTGGGAGACACACCAACCATGGATTTAATGTCAGATTTATAGACACGCGCATCCTCGTGGACGGGCTATCTAGAGGCAGCACTAATTTGCTGAGCTTTGGTTGTGAGCAGTGGACAAAAGCCATTAGTCCAAATGGAAGAGCTCCACACGTAACGGCTCAGCGCGGCACGTTTCTTACTGCTTTTTGGAATTTATTCAATGTTATTTTCATTATTAGAAGATATTTCAGATATCTTTTTAGCCCCTCTTTGACAACATGTGGACTGCCATAGAAGATAAATAATTATTCCAGGAAACTAAAGAAACCAAGGATTTTGCAAATCTTATGTGACCGGACTGGTATTTTTTTGTGTTTGTGAAAGGGAAGAAAGCCTGAGTCTTGTCCTGCCCGACAACCGTGCACAGCTTCTCATTATCAACTGAAAAATGGTGAAAAAGATGACAAAACGCCCTTGTCTGGATTTGTGTGTGAACTAGCATAACAGGAGATATTTTATCTTTGCTTTGGCAAGCCACTGACTCTGAGGGAAGAAACAAGATAGATTTTCAGCCATGGCACATTTATCTCTATTACTCCCAGCAACACCAGGCATCTAAATTCTACTGATGGCAGCCCAGGGATTTTATACCAGTTATAGGCGCAATCCTCTCATATCAAATGTTTAATACTCTGCTTGTCTCAAAGTTAGATTTTTTTTCAGGAGAATAAACAGAATGGAGAGGATGGTCCTCAAACCTTAAGTAATTGCAGAGTAGGCAGCATTATTTACTCCTAATTTTGGAAGTGGTGCATGTTCACAGCTCTCAACATCAGTCCTCAGCAACTCTGAACCAAGTGCATTAGTAAGACTGAGGCTTTAAACTTAGCTAAATCCTGCTAAAGCCACTCTCTCATTCTGTTCACATGAATGTGACCCACTGAAGGATGCAGCTGCATCTCTGTGTTTGAAACCTGTACCAGAGCTACATCACAAAGTTGACTCTTAAAACAAGAAGAAGCAGTCTGAAAGCACAAACTTCCACCACGGTAGCTCACCCTCTGGGTGGTAGTTACTTTTAGTCGTATTGTACATGGTATGTATTTATTATGTTTTCTTTGTTCTGTTTAAATGTACGTTAAGAAGTGTGTACTGCAATAAAAGCCAGATAAGGGGAGCACAATAGATGTTTTTTCTTGATTATATAGACATTAAGTAGAAAGTAGATAATAGGGATTGATTTCTAAATAACGTGAGATTGTTATATAACAGTAAACTACAGTATTTTTTTCTTTATCTAGGCCACTCATTCTCTTTTTCTTGACAATACTTTCTTTGAAAATATGATGCATTTGGGGATCAGTTTGAAAGAAAGGCAGATGTGAAATGTAAATGTGAGGTTGGAGGTGAAATGTGACAGGATATTTTAAACATTTATATTATATTTCATATGATATTATTTGTATATTTCTATTTTCATCGATTTTTTAATGGTTGTCTGTCTCTCTGTGTTAGCCCTAACCGTCCAGGGTGTGCCCTACCACTCGCTCTGTGGTATCTGGGATAGGCTGAAGTGACACTGATAAGGATAAGCAGAAGAGAATGAATGGATGGAAATCATCAAGTTGACCTTGAAGATAATGACCACACTCACACGCCCACAAAGTTTTATCAGAATTCATTCAGAACTTTTCCAGCTATCGTGATTACGGACAGAATGACATGGAAACACTAGTAAAAACAGAACCTCCTTGGCAGAGGTAACAATCTTGAGACACAACCTGAGCTCCTGTAGCTTAACCTCGACACTCATCTTAGTATTGCTATTCAATCTCTGCCCTTACATCTGCTCCTGGTTTCAGCTGAGATTAAAGAACTAAGGATACAAAAATGTGAGAGTTAGTTTAAGATGTAGATGTTACTTTAAAACCAAAAAGTAAGTATATGGACCCATAGTGCTGTAATCATTAGTTTAGGGCTCTCAAAAGTAGTACAGTGATATCACATCATATGAATCCCCCCTCCAAAAACCCCCCCAAAACAAACAAACAACAAAACCCCGAGACAACATATCTATGACAGCCAACAAAGGGCCTCCAAAAACAACTGAAGCTGATATAAAAAGATTAGGGCATGCACATAAAACAAGGTTTGATGACACACTGACATGACTCCAGTAATGTAGAGTCGTTGGATTAATTACAGTGGGGCAAAAAAGTATTTAGTCAGCCACCGAGTGTGCAAGTTCCCCCACCTAAAATGATGACAGAGGTCAGTAATTTGCACCAGAGGTACACTTCAACTGTGAGAGACAGAATGTGAAAAAAAAAAATCCATGAATCCACATGGTAGGATTTGTAAAGAATTTATTCGTAAATCAGGGTGGAAAATAAGTATTTGGTCAATAACAAAAATACAACTCAATACTTTGTAACATAACCTTTGTTGGCAATAACAGAGGTCAAACGTTTACTATAGGTCTTTACCAGGTTTGCACACACAGTAGCTGGTATTTTGGCCCATTCCTCCATGCAGATCTTCTCGAGAGCGGTGATGTTTTGGGGCTGTCGCTGAGCAACACGGACTTTCAACTCCCGCCACAGATTTTCTATGGGGTTGAGGTCTGGAGACTGGCTAGGCCCCTCCAGGACTTTCAAATGCTTCTTACGGAGCCACTCCTTTGTTGCCCGGGCGGTGTGTTTTGGATCATTGTCATGTTGGAAGACCCAGCCTCGTTTCATCTTCAAAGTTCTCACTGATGGAAGGAGGTTTTGGCTCAAAATCTCACGATACATGGCCCCATTCATTCTGTCCTTAACACGGATCAGTCGTCCTGTCCCCTTGGCAGAAAAACAGCCCCATAGCATGATGTTTCCACCCCCATGCTTCACAGTAGGTATGGTGTTCTTGGGATGCAACTCAGTATTCTTCTTCCTCCAAACACGACGAGTTGAATTTATACCAAAAAGTTCTACTTTGGTTTCATCTGACCACATGACATTCTCCCAATCCTCTGCTGTATCATCCATGTGCTCTCTGGCAAACTTCAGACGGGCCTGGACATGCACTGGCTTCAGCAGCAGAACACGTCTGGCACTGCGGGATTTGATTCCCTGCCGTTGTAGTGTGTTACTGATGGTGACCTTTGTTACTTTGGTCCCAGCTCTCTGCAGGTCATTCACCAGGTCCCCCTGTGTGGTTCTGGGATCTTTGCTCACCGTTCTCATGATCATTTTGACCCCACGGGATGAGATCTTGCGTGGAGCCCCAGATCGAGGGAGATTATCAGTGGTCTTGTATGTCTTCCATTTTCTGATGATTGCTCCCACAGTTGATTTTTTCACACCAAGCTGCTTGCCTATTGTAGATTCACTCTTCCCAGTCTGGTGCAGGTCTACAATACTTTTCCTGGTGTCCTTCGAAAGCTCTTTGGTCTTGGCCATGGCGGAGTTTGGAGTCTGACTGTTTGAGGCTGTGGACAGGTGTCTTTTATACAGATGATGAGTTCAAACAGGTGCCATTCATACAGGTAACGAGTGGGGGACAGAAAAGCTTCTTACAGAAGACGTTACAGGTCTGTGAGAGCCAGAGATTTTCCTTGTTTGAGGTGACCAAATACTTATTTTCCACCCTGATTTACGAATAAATTCTTTACAAATCCTACCATGTGAATTCATGGATTTTTTTTTTCACATTCTGTCTCTCACAGTTGAAGTGTACCTCTGGTGCAAATTACTGACCTCTGTCATCATTTTAAGTGGGGGAACTTGCACAATCGGTGGCTGACTAAATACTTTTTTGCCCCACTGTAGTAACTCATAAAGATGAAGGAGTTCTCAGATACACAAGTCGAAAATATCAAGAGATAGGCAAATCAAGCGAGTTGTTGCCTTCCCTTTAAATCTAAGTCAAACAGTTCTTTGAATAAGATCTGCCCCACATCCTGGGACAAAGACACCTTCATAATGCACAGGAGGCTCAAACAGTGACAAAAATAAAAAATAAGTCTTTAAAGATCATCATTTAGTCTATTTTACTCAAGGGGAAGCAGAGCAGCTCCAATTCCAAAAACTCTGAAAACATGAAATCCATAAAAAAACAATGAGTGCTTTGGTACAAATGGGTTCATCTGTGAATTTTGCGCATCTTTTGTGACGAATCTCATGCCTTAGAAATAAAGACCCACTCAAAAGCTGGTCAGAGGGTACAATATTAGCAGACAGCTATAGAGTCGGATCCTTTAGACCTGCTTGGGAAAAAACCCGAGATTCTTATAAATATAATTGGCCAATAGAAAGCAGGCTTATCTAGTGCTGGACTATCCACTCTTAGATGGTTTTTTTGGGTCAGCACAAAGACCAAAAAGGTTTTGATTCATAATTTATTAGTTGGAATAATACTTACAGAATGATTTGCACACATTACAGATGACATTCTTCCATTTGTAACAAATGTATTCATCTTTATACCTGCTCTTAAGCAAGGTCTGAGTAAATATATCAGGGTATAACTTATTCAAGAAAATTTAACGCAAACAGCCAGGAGGGAAAGTTAAATACATTTTAAAAAAACTAGACTCCAAAAACTCAGGGGGCCCTTTGACTAATAACTCTGTCCAAATATACATCGACAAGTATGTTAAACTTGTTTCTTTGGAAAAGGAGATTTGGAAGGATCCACTGTTTTTAGTACGAAAGGTGGAAACTACCTGAATTAATGTACTGCATGGGTTCCTTCTCTCATTTGCTATTTTCCAGTAATTGTACAAGTTTCTGGACACTTTGTATCCAAATTCATATGGCAAAACAAGGGCCCAGAGTGAGAGTCAAAATTCTTTGCTCCTACAAAGAGATAGGCAGCTTGCTTCCTTTCAGAAATGACTACAGGGAATCACAACTCACAACCACAGAATGCTGGTCTCATGCATTATAGAAAGATATTGAAATAAAATAGCTTCAGATAGAACAAGACGTGGGAACATATCAATTTCTGCTCTCCCCTTTCTAAAAGAAATTGTTTAGAGGATACTTCAGACACAAACTAAATGGGTAAATCACACACTAAAGGTTTTAGAAAAAGTGAAAACTAAATTGAATCTATATTTAGTGAGTCATGTTGTAATCAAAGGGAACAAAAAAAAAAAAAATATATATATATATGTGAATTTGTTGTCGGCCAAAATTTAAACGTATTATTAAGTGGGCGGAGAAAAGCCCGATGACAGCAAATCAATTGTTTGATGAATGTTCAAACAGTCTCTCCACTTCGGGTCTAGTACGATACTGCAGTAAAATAACACAGGGGTAAAAAGAAATAGCAAAATCAAGAAGAACTTACTGGATTTTCAGGATTTGTAGAGGAGTTAATGCATTAAATATGAAAAGGGAATAGGAATTGGAGGTCAATACCACATATGGAGACGACAAGTTGGAAAGGGAGTGGATATTTTGGGATAAGTCATTGAGTAATCTAACCTGGAGAAGAACTTGACTCTGTGAGCCCATCTCATGGACTTGGGGTCTAACCAGTAACTTACTCTGGATGGCATTACACTGGCCTCCAGTAACACTGTGCGGAATCTTACATATGTCCTTCAATATTCATATCAGACAAATTTGTAGGACTGCTTTCTTGCATTTGTAGTATCTCTAAAAGTAGAAACATCCCGTTGTCAGAGTGATGGTGAAAAACTAGTTCATACATTTATTACTTCTAGGCTGTACTACTGTAATTCATTATGATCAAGTTGTCCTTAAAAAAAAAAACCTCCCTGAAAAGCCTTCAGTTGAACCAAAATGCTAGAGACTGCTGACAGGGCCTAGAAAGAGAGGGCATATTTCTCCTATATTGGTTTCTCTTGACTGGCTCCCTGTTAAATCCAGAATTCAATTTAAAATCCTTCTTCTCATATAAAATGTCTTGAATAATCATGCCCCATCTTATCCTAAAGACATCATCGAACCTTATCACCCCAATAGTGCGCTCAGCTTACTTGTGTTCCAGGGACATTTAAAAGTAGAATGGGAGGTAGATGTCCCAGCTTGGATTAGGGAGACAGGCTTAAAACGTTCCTTTTTAATAAAGTACATGGTTAGGGCTGGATCAGGTGACACTGAATCCTCCATTAGTTGCAATAGGCCTAGGATGTTGGGTGCTTCCCGTGAGTGTTTCTTCTTCATTCACCTTTTTCACTCTCCATGTTTTTATACACCTCTGTATTTAATCATTAGCTATTATTAATCTCTGGCTCTCATCCAAAGTATGTTTTTTGTCCTGCCTCTCTCCCATCCAGCTGTGGCATATGGCTGCTCCTTCCTGAACCTGCTTCTGGAGTTTTTCCTTCCCACTGTCGCCAAAGTGCTTTCTCTATGAGGGTTGTCTGATAGTTGGAGTTTTCTCTGTAATAATGTATCTCCTTACCTCACAATATAAAGAATCTTGATATAGGGGTGACTGCTATTGTGTTTTTGCACTATATAAATAAAATGGATTTGAATTGAACTTAGCCCTCCATCCTTGGCTCAAAAAAGCCAACATGGCTGCAGCCAAAAAAATGGGTGACACCACAGTGGAAACAGCCACCTTTTATAACTCTTTGGGTTCAACATAAGACTACATCTCTTGATTGGAGGTACTGAATCTCTGAGGTCAAAGGAGAAAAACAAACTCTATATAATTAGAGTTCTCATGTTATTACCAGGCAAGAAGATGGTAATAATCAATTGACCCAGCTTTAATTGTGTCAGTTGTAGTGCATTCTAGACATGGCTACAAGATTGCAACACCAGATTGACACTAATTAGAAAGATGGCCGTGTGTTACATTGTACCTAACACAGTGAGCATACTGCAGCTTCAGTAGGATGATTAAGGGTGGATGGGAATGTGTGTATGACTTCGCTTGCGCGTTTTTATTGTCATCAAGTCCTTCGTAACAACATTATTGGTAAGACATTTTCTATGAGACTCAAGAGACTCATTGTGAAGGAGTTTGCTGACGCAGTTCTAAACTTTTTAAAAAAAGGAAAAGATTCTGTACAGATAAGAGAATCTTAAAACAGCAGCTTCTGTGTCATCAAATACAATAGCCTCACTTTTTAAGTCTCTAAAATAATTTTTTGCAGCGCCAGGGAAATAAAGTAGCTGTCACATGTTGGTGCAAATGCTGCTCCTTGTAGATTGTTGTAAATGTCATTACTCAATGTGGTAAATGTCTTTATTGAAATTCAATAACACGCAACACCACTGCTTTGGTCTAAGAAGGTTCCACCTTCGACCAGTGTAATAATCATGCTGACACTTACAAGGCCGAAGAGGCTACCCATATGTGAGGATACGACAAAGGAATAGAAAACAGGAAAAAAATGTCATTGCCCTTTCAGGATAAACAGCACTACCTGTTGTAATTATTGCACCAGGTGGCATTTTGACGTCCAGGATTCCTGTGCCGTGCCAGCGAGCTGCAGAATCTGTAGACAAGGGTGGAAGTAGCTCTGCACCTCCAGCTGGCACAGAGTGAGCTTTGGCCTCTGGGACTCACCAAGAGATGCAGGCAGGGCCCTGTGCTGACCCTGTTTCTATTGGCCAAGCTGCTATGGTCATAGCAAATTATATCCCACATAGCAAAGCTGTTATGGAGAAGCAGGTTAAGGTAAAGACAAGTATGAATGAGATGTAAATTAGCAACACTGCTCTACATGGAAAATAGCGACCGGTGGGCCAGAGAAGAAGCAGGAGGGAGAAAAAGCAGGGTGGAATTAGATGGAGAAAAAATTATTATAAAATTGCCATTAATCACTGGCTTATGGAAGTGAGTTTCCGCCACTTAAAAAACCTAACAAAAGTATCCATAACTTGAAATTTTGAAATTTCCAGTTAGCGCTACCAATCAGAAATCTACAGGGTGGGCCATTTATATGGATACACCGTAATAAAATGGGAATGGTTGGTGATATTAAAGTCCTGTTTGTGGTACATTAGTATATGTGAGGGGGCAAACTCCTCAAGATGGGTGGTGACCATGGTGGTCACTTAGAAGTCGGCCATCTTGGATACAACTTTTGTTTTTTCAATAGGAAGAGGACCATGTGACACATCAAACTTATTGGTAATGTCACAAGAAAAACAATGGTGTGCTTGGTTTCAATGTAACTTTATTCTTTCATGAGTTATTTACAAGTTTCTCTTTGTTCACAGCCATTGACATGTCGAAGAGGTTAACACGTGAGGAGCGGATCAAAATTGTGTTGATATCTGGTGAACGCAGTAACCGGGTCATTGCAGCACATTACAATGCAAGACACCCTACGAGACCACCCATCTCCCATGCTACAGTCAGCAAACTGCTCGCTGAGTTTCGTGAAACTGGTTCAGTGTTGGATTTGCCAAAATTTGGACGCAAGAAAACTGTCACTAATGAAGAAACATCAGTGGCTGTCCTAGCTTCATTCAGCAAGAGCCCACAGCGTAGCACTCGCCGCATGTCACTGGAGAGTGGCATCAGTCGAACATCCCTTCGGCGGATATTAGCTACTCACAAATGGCACCCTTACAAACTCCAGCTACTGCAGCATCTCAACGAGGATGACCCAGACCGGCGCACAGAATTTGCAGAATGGGCAAAACAAAAATTGAAACAGGACCCTCAGTTCACGCAGAAGATTTTGTTCAGTGATGAGGCAAACTTTTATGTGAATGGTGAAGTTAACAAACAAAACCACCACTATTGTTCTGACACTAACCCACATTGGATGGATCCCTCCAAGACTGTTGGAACAACAAAAGTGATGGTTTGGTGTGGTATATGGGGTACAACGATAGTGGGTCCATTCTTCATCAATGGAAACCTCAAGGCCACTGGATATTTGAAATTGCTACACGATGATGTGTTTCCCTCTTTATGCACTGAAGCTGGCACGTTCCCTGAGTTTTTCCAGCAAGATGGTGCACCACCACATTATGGGTGCCCGGTCCGAGCATTCCTAGATGAACAGTTTCCTGGAAAGTGGATTGGTCGTCGTGGGCCAGCTGAATGGTCCCCAAGGTCTCCCGATCTGACCCCCTTTAGACTTTTATCTTTGGGGTCATCTGAAGGCAATTGTCTATGGTGTGAAGATACAAGATGTGCAGCACCTGAAACTACGGATACTGGATGCCTGTGCTGGCATTTCTCCTGCGGTGTTGCTATCAGTGTGTGAAGAGTGGGAGAAGAGGGTTGCATTGACAATCCAACACAATGGGCAGCACATTGAACACATTTTATAAGTGGTCAGAAACTTGTAAATAACTCATGAAAGAATAAAGTTACGTTGAAACCAAGCACACCATTGTTTTTCTTGTGACATTACCAATAAGCTTGATGTGTCACATGGTCCTCTTCCTATTGAAAAAACAAAAGTTGTGACCAAGATGGCCGACTTCTAAATGGCCACCATGGTCACCACACATCTTGAGGAGTTATATACTAATGTGCCACAAACAGGACTTTAATATCACCAACCATGCCCATGTTATTATGGAGTATCCATATAAATGGCTCACCCTATACATGAATAAAGTAATTTCCTTGTTACCCAGAAGCTGAAGCCCTGAGCTACAAATGCTACAGCTAAGCTACCAGTATTACAGCCAGTCATGAATGCACAAATTGCTGATTATTTTCAGCGTAGCTTCAGAAATGATGAAATCCTTGTGTTATTAGCTGAATGGCGTCACTATCAGCAAACGTACTCACGAAAACGCCAATTTGTTTCGATCCGGTTTTGAGTGCGCATTCCTCGTAGATTACTGATTGGCAGAGCTAACTTGAAATTTCGAGTTACTTTTCTCAAAATTTCAAATTAATAAGTCGAAATTTTGAGTTAATAACTCGAAATTTTGAGTAATGGATGCTTTTTTTTTGTGGCGGAAACGGGCTTCCATACTGGCTCTCTTTCACAGCACTTACTACAAATTGCATCACATGGGTGCCCCTCCTTGAGCCTGATTTCTTCCGGTTAAAAGGGAGTTTTTCCTTCCCACCGTCACCAAGTATTGCTCATAGTGGGTCGTTCGATTGTTTGGGTTATCTTTGTATTTTTGTAGGGTCTTTACATTACAATATAAAGCACCTTGAGGTGACTGTTGTGATGTGGCTGTATATACTGTAAATAAAATTTAATTGAAAACAAAAACACTGCAAAAAAGTAAGTATTTGTTATGTATGTATGATGTATGTATGTATGTAATGTGAGAAAGTCTGAAGATAAACATATTCAACGTCACATCCCCTTTTCTAAAGGGTGAAATCAACATCAAAGGAGATCTGCAGCCAAAGTGCAGAGAGATACTTGGTCAACAGTAGCAGTGATAAGAGTGTAAATTATACAAGTAGAATGGGGAGTTCATAGACAAGTCAATTTGGAAATCAGTGTGAAATGTACTTATGTCACAGAACTGCAATCGAATCAATAATTTTTTTAGGAGAAATGTATTTTGTATTTTGATTTTAATTGAGGGGGAAAAGGGAAACAGGAATTTAAAAAAAAATAATGCAGGAAATCTTCACAAATGAGACAGACTATGTATTCCATGAGAGATGACAGCTCACCAGTTTGCAAAATAGCAAAAACATATGAGCACAGGTAAACAGGACTATGTGCAAATGCAAAAATACAACACGTGACAAAACCAGCTTGACAACAAGATGAAATGGATGGAAAAGCACAAACCTGCAGAATTGAGAAACTGGACTACAACACTACGTTCAAAGGTGTGTGTCTGTATCTGTGCTCGTGGTTGTTTGTCAGAAGGAGCAATTTACCTGAAGCAGGACCGTGAACCTTTGAATGAAGGCATCAGCCAGAACAAAAACACTGGTTTGGTCCTGGACACGGACTTTGGAAAATACCTGATAGAAATACACGTAATACGGAGACAGAAAGAGAGAAATGGGACAAAAAATACAGAGGAAGAGAGAGAGGGAAGGAGACAGAAGTGGCAGTAAAGAAATAATGAGAATGTTACACTGACAGGGACATACACAACATAAGTAAATAGAGAGCGAAAGAAAAAGAGCAGCACAAAAAGTCAGGCTGTCTTTCAAACGGATGAGCACCTCAGCCTTTAAGAGCCAGGTTTTCAGCTGTCACACAACTGTAAAATACATGAAAACAAAAAGCAGTCTGTCACAGTGGCAAACTGCCATCAACACTGGCTGGAGGATAAAGGTCAGAAAATGATCTGCCATTGGCATAATTGCATCCGCAGAAGTGGCCTGGCGATTCTCAGATTGCTTTTCACACTTCATTCATCCCGTGATGGAAAGGTAATCCTGAAGACACAAAAGTTTATAGTTGCTGCTCACAGTGGAAATGGGAGGCTGAAAGAGGGAGAGACGGACTTTGGTGAATCCAGGGTGAAACAAAGTAGAATCAAAATTCATCTGAATAAAAACAGATGAGTAGGATTAGCGAGGGCAAATTAACAAAATGTGTTTAGCTCAGCCTATAGCTGAACATGGTGGTACCCTATGTACACCCTATTTTGGTGTGGCTTTTCCATGTCAGGTAGTTAAAAACATTTCATTTTCAACTGTTTAATGAAATTCTTGAACAATCTTGGTTCCGAGTAACGATTTGTGTCCACATCTTGCTTTTAAAGAATTTTGCTAAGTCTTCAGTCACATGGGACGTCTCCAGCCCAATTGTATTCCCTAAATGGTAGGCAAATTGTTGCTGGAGGTTGCTGGAGGTTGCTGGCTGTCAGTTGGGGAAATCGGCCACACAGAGGGTGCAGCACTGATTACTTTCATTGCCACAGTCAACCATGGCTTACATGGAAAGAGACGAGTTGACTTGTAAAAAGTGTAGCACCATTTACCACTTTGTAACAAATTTCACCTAGCGACAGCGGGCACCTTCCAGCAACCATTTGCTTACCGGTCAGGGAATAAACATTTTTACCAAGCAACGGTGGTTGCCAGGCGATAGCTACTGACAGGCCTGTGTGACTGTGGCTTAAATGGGTGAAGGAAGTATCTGAGTGGTGGCCATAAAAAGATTTAAACACTGTGAAAAGGTGCTTCAACACCTCCTTTCTTACCTCCTTTTCCAAAAGATACACCGAACCATCTAATCTGGAGGGAAGTAATGTTATCCCAAAATTCACAGCAACACACTCTCTGAAAAAAATGCTTAACATAACCATCTAGCTTTTCCAGAACTTGTTAACATACACAGGTGTGTTCTGAACAGTCAGCTTGACATAAAGTTTAGAAGTTTAACGTTATGAATAACGACAATGTTCAAATAATCAAAGTGAGATTACTATGTACACATAGTTAGTGCTGCATTATCAATCTTTTCAGTGTGGAGAGGAAGTTAGTGGCCAGCAGGGCAAGCATAATTTCTTAACGGTACTGTTACAGAGTATAGCATGGTGGAAAAGGATGGAGAGAATCCCCCACTAAGCTTTTGGGTTGGCATTTCTTTAGATTTTGTTTTGTATTAATTGCATGCTTTGGTGTTTTTTTTGTGTTTGATGTGAGGTGTGGGCCACACCCATGTGGGAGTGGAGATTCTACTCTAGTCCAGCTGCCAGCTATTTGGAGTTGAATACAGGGAGCAGCTGATTGGGGAGGATTGGAGCCCTTCTCTATAAAGGGGAGAGGAAACAGGAAGTAGGGGTTGTCGTTGTTTTTTTAGTAGGACACTGGTGAAGCAGGGAAGCCTCGAAGAGCCAGGATGAAGTGTGCACATTTTAATGGAGAAGATTTTTAACCTGGCCTGGTTTTGCTTTTAAAATAAACTGAGGATGTTGGAGGGAGGACTCATTCTTATTGGGATGTGAGTGGATGTGCTGGAAGGCAGGAAAACAAACACTGGACTGGAGACTCTCTGTGCCCCTGACAAGGAAACTGGACCAGTTTTGGGGAAGTTCCAGCTCAGGATGTGATGTGGAGACCCAGCCTCGAACGAAGTCAGGCCTGAAAAGGTGGGTGGCAAACCTTTTTGAGGAAGATGCAGGATTGATACGTTTTGGCTGCTTGTTCTTCCAAGTGACCACCTTTCCCCTGTTTGTAACCAGGCTAACAACCCTGACCGCGGTGGCTTTGGGCCTTGGATTCCTGGCCAGAGTTGTGTCTTCAGCCAGTAGTTTTACCCGGAGAAAGAACAAATAAATCTTGTGTAACCCATTACAGTGTGCGTGTGGTGGTTCGTTACTGGTCAATATTAGAGCTACTACTTTCTTGTACGGAGGCCATTTTGGGCCTTACGTAACAGTACCATTTCATTTTATTTGTGTGACCACTAAGCTGTAGTTTAGCCTGCAAAAAACAAATAAATACATTTTTAAAAAGCAGAAAATGTGATTAACTGTCCCGTTATTTGGATAAAGCTTGACTCTCTAAGGTTTCTTTAGATCCTTATTAAGAATCTTCTTTAGAGCCTTATTTAGCTCCTTATCCCCCCTTCACATCTTTCTTCTGACCTACACACTGTTTCCATCATTGTCAAGGGAAGGTACCAGGAAAAGACAGAAAAGCTAATGTTTTTGTCTTTTCACAGCCTGGTTCATACATTGTTATCACCTCCTTTTCTGACTTCCAGCCTGCTATGGTCACTGCAATCCCCCCCGCTCCAGTCTGTGGTTTCATCCTCCATTTACTCTGTTGAGACCACGATTGTTGTCATGGTCACCAACCTCATCGTTGTCACTGTAATCTTTCCCATTATCCACCTACAATGCGAGGAGTGACCACAGACCTCTGGCTGTTTTATTTTATCGCCTTTGATTGGGTTTCTTGTGATGGGAGTCCAGCGGTATATTTGAAATGATTAGTTCCTGATGAGGGGTGGAGCCTTCTACTCAAGTCCAAGTGCGAGTAACCTCGAGGATCGCAGAACAAACACAATAAAAAGAAGTAATATAAACCACAGCTCATATCAGCGTCACTCACAACCTTGGGCTTATTTTCTGGGTGTTCAATGGCTTCATAGTACATCTAATCTCTCGCCACGTGCCATCGTAACAAGATAATCAGTGTCGTTCACTTCACCGGGCCAGTGGACTCGATGCTGTGGCTGCACTTACAGTATATTTAACAGCAAAGTGTGAAGGATGTCTCGCATTCATTTCAATCACGCTGAAGAATTGCAGGGCAAAAGAAACAAGAAGGGGGGGAGGGTCCACATCTGTGACTCTGCGTCTCTAACTGCAGATGAAAGGAAGTCGTTTGAAGTTGATGTGGTGCTATTTCTCAGATGACTCAGATTAAACACTAATGCCCATTCGGAGCGGCGCATTCATCACTTCAATGATACTTTTAGTGGCCGCTCCCATGCTCAGGCGGAAATTAACAGCACTCTGGTGCCCTGTGTGTGTGCGCATAAAGACAACCCTCTCATTCACACACACACACATATGTACACGAGCACAATAATGCACAGTTCTGCTTGTACACAAAGAAATGCAGACTGTGTGTTACAGCTAATTTAAATTCAAGG
Source organism: Copadichromis virginalis (assembly GCF_057382275.1). Classification (NCBI taxonomy): domain Eukaryota; kingdom Metazoa; phylum Chordata; class Actinopteri; order Cichliformes; family Cichlidae; genus Copadichromis; species Copadichromis virginalis. The sequence goes on from NC_140620.1 coordinate 51,473,660, forward strand.
AACATAGGATTATGATTTTTTTAAACCGCGTCCCCGCGTCAGCCTCATCAAACTCATTTACCGGAGGAGGTCGAGACTCTTAAACTATGCCATTAAAACATTATGATGACTCATTTATTTACCAGGTTGATTATAATTTAAATGACAGATGATCCTTCAGACAAATTTTAATGATGATATGCTCAGAGAAAATTAGTGTGCGCGGGAAGAGGCGCTGGCTAAAAAGAACTGAATGTAAAGACGGTGTGCTTGTGCTGACATTTTCACCGTCATTTTGAGATTAAAAACTAGAGTTTAGAGCCAACGTGTAAGAGAAGGCCACGCGGTCGCAAATTCAATCTCAGCCTGCCTGTCAATTTAGGTTCTCACAAAGAATTTATGGCCGAGTAGTTGTAGCTGTGGAGTGCACAGTGACCCCGTGCACACAGCAAACTCAATAGAAGGGCGCAGCTCCACGGTGCCTTTAAGCTAGACAACACAGCAATGCTGCAAAAAAACAGAGAGAAAGAAAAGAAAGCGGATGCTGAAAGTAAAGGTGGTGGAATGAATTCTTCTTTGCTGAGAGTAAATAGAGGCTCGTGTATTCATTTGCCACGAGACAGTCTCGTGTACTTTACTTTGTGTTGCCATTTTGAAAGCACACACAGTGATATTGAGCATAGATGGGGAACAGCTTTCACAGGAAAAATAAAAAAAGCTCTTTCTACAAGCCAAATCTCCAAGTGACGACGGTCTAAAACTACATTTCATCGTAGTGGGGGGGTCGTAAGAACAGAACTAAAGATACAATGTTGTGTATTTACATAAGGATACATTTTATTAATGCTCATACAGCTGTATTTGTGTCATTAAGGTATGCTTTAGGCTTTTCGAAGGCATCATGGGCATTAACTTGACCCACGTGTTTTTTTCTCATATTAAATTAAAGCATGTCAATAAATTACATACAGTTTGACCGATGGGATCCCTGTCTCTCGCTATGACACTCAATGCAACTGAGTTCAACGCTCGTTACTCAAAGCAAGCATTAAAATTCTGCCAGCTACAAATCCACTCCTCCATATTCAGGACAAATTTTGCAAACACATTCATTGCATGAAACATGGAATATAACTCAGCAAAATATACTAATTTACTCTCAGGCACTTGTGTGTGGTTGGCTGCAGAGAGAAGCCCGGCCTCTAGGGGTCTCTATTGGGATGTCAAAGCTCTTGCTGATGCTTGGGAATCAAAAACACATTTCCAATGTCTACCATATGACAGACTAATATGTATGCGTAACACTGTATGTGTGTGCAACATTAATTTACCCATGCATGCAACACAGACAGTGCATAGGAGAGTTAGTTAGCTATGCAGCTAACTCTGAATCAGTGTAATTTGATCGGTGTGGTCCTAACCTCATGGGATAAATACTCAATAAAAGACATTTTAGAGTCTGGATAAGCATGAATCCATCCAATTTAAGGCCTAATTAAGTAGGACTTACATAGCACCCTGGGACAGTCTGTTATAAGGGACAGAAAAATGACCGGAGGCATCAACGTCTGTGCCGTCTCAGGAGAGCACTAGATCCAATAAGGATGGAAATAAGAGAGGGGTCACTGTGGCTTACTTTGGTATGGAAGCACATCAGCAGAATAGACTGACAAACACAGCGGTGTGCTTGCACAGGCTCTAGCACAAAGACGAGACACTATGCAGTTCGGCGAAGAAAAGAGAAATGTTGACAGAGCTTCAGGGGAATCAGAGATGCAGGATTAAAGCTGCACTAAGTGTTTTTTCCTGCCATGTTTTCGCCTCACCACAGAGAATCATAGCTGCTACTTAACCCTGAGCAGAGGTTAAAATAATACTTTTCCCTCAAGATTTAGAAGATAAGAGTATATATTTCTGAACACCTAAAGGGGTTCATTTGTGTATCGCATTAGATGATCGAATCATGAGCTGCAGCAGCAGTTTAAATCGAGCCCAGCGTAGAAGGTCGAGCTCAGCCAGCAAACCCAGCAAATCAGATGATCTCAAAGCCAGCACACTCCATCTGACGGCTCATCTGACACCCTATTAAATATCTAAATGGCAAATGTCAAATGGGATGTGTTACCGATGCTGATTTAGCTGCTCTGCAACCCACCTCTAGCTCCCCGTTACCTGACAGGGTTAATACTGCTCTCCCTGCATTTTGGGTTTTTGCATATGTGCCCCAAAAGACAAATAAATTATTGCAGACGGACTAAGAATAATATTTTGACTCAAGTGGTCCTGACAGAGCTGACTTTAACACAATATTCCTCATAAGCTCAGCTTGTTGCTTCCACTATAAACAGCTGAGGTTCCCCGCAAACATAAAGACCCATGATAAGCATTATCTAGCAATGATAAAAAAGTTGTGGCAAAAAATGTGGCTGTTTCTGTGCGGACAAAGATATACACGAGTCACGTCATGCCACAAAACAAATTAGTCTCTGTCAAAATCCCTTCACATGCCTTCCTGTGCATTTCCTGATTTCACAGGCGGCGCAAAGAAAAAAAGAAAACTCCTCCTGCGATAGAGAGACAGAGAGCCGTATCGGGAGGTCATCTGCGCTTCAAAAGGGAGATATATTAAATTCATTCATCTCAGTCAGTGGGAGTGCCAGTACCGAGGCTTCCATGTGATGAGGGATAGAGAGATCTCCCCCTCTCATTCGGCCTGCCTGGCTCACCGCCTTCACAGGCATTGTCTGGGAAAATATCCTCTGTAACAGAGCCAATGATTAAATAAAGACAGAGAGGTGTGTGCGCATGACTGTATTTGCCTGCGTGCTGTGCATGGATGCACGTGCAAAGACCGCAGCGAGTAGTCGATGCTCGAAAGCAGTTTATGAGGTGAAGAAACAAAAGAGTAGAAAGGCTGAAAGTGACAGGGGGAGAGAAAGCAGAAGAGAGGCCACCGGGAGGTCAGAGAGGAGGGACGGGGGACTGTGGCCAGCCTCACATTCATCATGCGTTAGTACGCCACACACACACAAAACTTACACTGATAGTATCAATACCAACGCTGGTATTGATTCGGATCGATACTACAGTAACATGATAGGACAGATACTTTATTTCTATGCGCTAAGTTTAGTACGTAGCCCACTCAATTGTGTTAAATAAATATTGTTTTGGAAATGAAACCCAACAAAAATGTCTGAACCTTTTTGTACTGACTGCCTAAACCAGGGGGGAACTCAAGGGCCGGTGTCCTGCAGGTTTTAGATGTGTCCTTAATCCAACACAGCTGATTTAATTGGCTAAATTACCCCCTCAACATCTCATGAAGTTCTCCAGAGGCCTGGTAATGCATTAATCCTCTGACTCAGGTGTGTTGACCCAGGCTGACATCTAAAACCTGCAGAACACCTGCCCTCGAGGCCTGGAGTTCCCCACCCCTGATCTAAACAGGCAACCGAAGTTGATCCAAAATAAAAATCATAATGATTTAGTGTTTATCAAAATGTGTTCACAATTCATCTCACAAATCATAAAACACTGCTCTCCCTTAAAAGTAACGGTATGGTATCGGTATCCACAATACCAAAAGCATCAGATTGATACCAAAATTTTCAGACATCGGAGGAAAAAACATGATGAAGAAGGCAAAAGCAAAAATAAAAAAGGCGACAGAAGTAAGTCCGAATGAGGAAATGAGGAGAAGAAATAGTGCGAGCCAGACGCACGTGCTTTATTACCTTATGAAGAGCAGGTGTTGTGTGATGATGTCAAAAGACAGACAGCCAAGCGCAGCACGAGTCTGGCTCGAGTAGAGATCATCAACATAACTCCTTAATAACCACATCTCATAACGGTTCCTTGAAGAAATTATAAAAAAAATTAATAAATAAATAAACCCAAAAAAGAAAACACACATATCGGCACCCATTAATTTATACACATGACTATTACCAATGAGATTACCAAACTGACTCTCTGTCCATGAGTTAAACTGACTAAAGTGAGTTGAAATGTCAATTCTTCAGAAACAGACCTTCATAAATAACTAAATAAATAAATAAATAACAGATTTACTTAACTGCAATTACAGCCTGTTCTGCTGTGTTAATGTGCACTTAATACTGCGTGGGAGGGACCAAGTCATCGCTGCAGAAATATGAGAAAAAAATCGTGCGTGTCTGAGATGTGCTTTAAGAGCAGGAAGGTGAGAAGGACGCAAATGCTAGAGTCTGGCTACCGCGGTGCTGGGGACAATTTGCCAGTTCAATTTATGACTTTATTAAGCAGCTCGTTCCATTTGCCACAGAGGAGGCCGCATTCCCCGATGTATCCCTAATTCTGTGACAAATTCAGAAATAGCGCAATCCTTTGGGGACTGATAAATAGGTTTCCGAGCTGTCTGGATTGTTGTGTTGACATTGCATCTGATGTCACTTCACCTGTTTCCTAGAATCGTGCTTTTTACTGATTATTAACGCTGCATCCATTTACTGCCGTCATCTGTAGCTCTATTCCAACGCTTCCATCGTTCCAAGACAATTTCTCTCCTTCCTCTTCCTGCATTTCATTCCTCTACCACCCATCTCTTATTTATGCGTGAACTCTGCTGGCAGCGTTAGTGTGTTATCTCTTTATTTATTTTTTGCATGTATTTACAACATAACATAAAGGGTAGAGATTGGAAAGCCGCGGGTCGGGGATGAAACACGCTGCACTGCGAGCTCAGGGCATGTGTCCTGTTGCTCCGAGTTCCTGGGACACGCCACAGTGGCACATTTTTTCCCTTTCTCTTCGTCATTTCATCCTCCCTCCGTCCTCTCTGCTTTCTCTCCCTGCCCTGTGACTGAACTCAGTGTGTGGACTGACTGTGATATTGGCTGTGTGGGTGACAGGCTCGCTGGTGTGATATCTGAAGGGGAGAAAAACATATCAGCGTCTCTTTACTTAACACCCTTCCACTTTCACCAGCTGCTGATGGAGGAAGGACTTAGTGGAGATAGCAGGGAATGTTTTTCATTAATTTTTCAAACGGTGGCTATCTGTCTTGAAGAGCATTTTTGAGTTTAATGTTTCCTTAAATTTCAGTGAGCGGAGAAAAAAACTGATGCAAAAGGTAGCAACTCTGAGTTTGAAATGTTTGGAACTTCTGATGTGTTCTCAACCTTATAAATCCCTCCTACACATCATTATACAGACCATCTACCAGGTTTTTCCATGCATAAACTGAGTCGCAACACCCGACACCGTGATTTAATTCCGTACTTGCATTCCTCTGCTAGTGAGTGTAAAAATAAAACTAAATTACCAGGCCACTCTTACTCATTAAAGCCTTGCAGTGTGTTCCTGTCTGCAGGGTTCACTGACTCAGACATCTCGTGACGACTTAACCTAGACATCACAATAAACCACTGGCAACAACCCGTCGTACAAGTGGAATTTGTCAGGCCTGCAGTGCATTATGAAGTTCTTCATTTCATATTTAGCAGTGAGCTTAGCAAAATTCAGTTGAGTAAGTAAATTCTACTTGCGTTACACATTACACGTGGAACAAAAGCAAATGGAGAACGCGAACTCACATTCACAGGAGGGATGATGGATTTCAAAATGCTTACATTCGCAGCACGTTAGAAGATGTTAGAAACACGAGATTTGTGTGTTTCACAAAACAGCCTTTTGAAATCAGGTGATTCTTTTTGCTGCACTCTATGCACAAGTAAATCGAAAGAACTGGAATTTATAATAAATGTATAGTGAATATTTTTTTTTAAAAAACATGTAGATGTACACCCTCTGGAGTCAACCGACAGGCCAGCACGTCCAAATCACATGACTGAGTTAAGATGACCTAATAGTGCCTGTTTCAGCTTGTGTCAAAGCGCAGACGTCTTTACCAGTTTTTTATTAAGACTGTCAGCTCGATGCATGTAATTCCTGCACCACAAAAACAGATCGAAGCCAACAAAATAGCCATGCTAATGCTACATAAAAAGCAAAAATGATCTGAATTGCATTTAGTGTTTCATATTAGATCACTTTGATATTTTTACTTTGATACGGTTTGATATGGTTGGTGCTGCTACCCCAATGTGCGAGGTAGGATTAGAGTTAGCGCTCGATGACTTAGACATCAGAGAGTTAATTATGTATGTGTGATGATGTTTCGAGGAAGAGGACATGGGTTACATACATGCATAAACATGCATATGCTGCAATCGTTATAGTAAGAGATCCTATTGCACGTTGACTCAATGAGTGTATAAGTAGTGAAACAATCACAGTTTCACTAGTTTAAGATAATTCCTCCAGAGAGAGCAGGTGAAGCATTTGGTACATTAAATGAGATTTTAGGGTGAAAAGCTTTACATAGTGACACCAAATAAAAACTTATTAGGCCATGGAGCGGATCTCCCCAATTACCCCCTCCCCCATTCACATACCCACCCACATCTGTCCTCATCCTGCCCCACACCAACCTCAGCCATCGATCAGGAACTAAGCGCTGTCTTTAATTGGTTGGACGAGGTCGATTGCCCGTGCAGACAGTGAGAGGCCCAAAGGGGTATTGGAGATTCTGGAAAGTGTGTGTGTGTGTCTGTGTGCGTCAGCCAGTGAAAACACTGCGAGCCCTTCAGACTCTCTCTTAGGGCAATCATAGTAATGAAGTGAAAATCTGCAGTTCAGAAAACCACTGACCCGCTGATTAACTGACAAGTGAAAGAAACAAATAACTTGAAGTGCTCTTTCTTGGTTGTCGTCTTCCACTGACCCGGTAAAAATGCTCTATTCTTTTTTGTATTGCACTGCATTTGCATTTGACTTTTGTTGGGAGTTTCTGAATTAATAATGTCGGGCGTCTAGTTTTGTTCTTCATTACTAGGATAGCTCGAGTGAGACGATGTAAATTAATGCAAAGACACAGCGAGGAAAGTAACTAGCTGACAGGACCGCTGCAGTGGATTTGACATCACTTTGAAGTAAGCAGGCATTCACGTCGAATATCACTGTGCACAACTGTTCTCTTACGCCATCATTTAGTGAAAAGAATGCGCCGTATCTGTCAATGCTATCAGTAGAAGAGGTGGGACAATTTTCCACATGGGATGATGAATTCGAGAATGTCGCAACAAGGCGAGTAACCGCAGATGCATGCATATTTAGAACTGTCAATACAGCCAATGCAAAGCTGCGAATTGCTTTAAAAAGGGAGATTCAATTACGATGGAGTGTCTTGACTGAAATCACATTTCTATATAAAGGCAGCATTGAGGCGGGCTTATTCTAGCTGCAACCTATTTTTATTGGGATAGGTTTTTCTTTTATCTGCTGAAAACTGACTTCCTAATTTAGAGTGCTCCTTCTCTTGCACTTCCCACAGATGGAAAAGTATTCTGTTCTGCCATAACGAAATAAATGACTGTTAATTAAATTAAATTAGCCTTTGGAATGAGTTGTTGAAGCTGGCTAATCGGACACACAAGTTCACTCCCTGAAAATCTCATGGGTGATGTGATTGCTTCCATGCTTTCAGAAAATCCGATGGAAAAAAAAACATAATCAAATTAAATAAGCATAAACACAGCTGATTAAAGTACTGAAATAATAAAACAACAGGAGAAGAAAGGTTCTGCATATGTTCAACCCCGTCTGTGCAGGTCTAGCCTCGTGGACTAGACCTACGTGTTAAGTAGCTGCAGATGGAACCGCACTAAACTATTTCAAATCCCAAAGGAACCCAAATTATGATTTTCTAGATTATCGTGTCTGCAGCAGCCTGCACAAAATAGGGCCAAGGACAGCGAACACATATTAACACTGACTTCAGATTCAAACACAAATCGTTTGTCTCCCAAATGAGGCTCAGGGTCAAACAACCCCACCACCACCAACACACACACAATAAAAAAAAACACACTTCCAGTGAATCAGTCTGAATGAAAATATGTTGTCTTATATTTAGCTGAATGAGGAATAGCCCGCCCAGCAGATAAGCTGATCTCAGTCCTGATGGCTCAGCTGATACCCTTCCACAGCCAGCTGCTGTACAACTGCAAGCCGCTTTGCAACCCATCTCCACCTGACTTCCTGCTGTATCTAAAACCGGCTGTGTTTTGTGCCTTAGGGCCTCTCTGCTGTTTTGTTCCCAGAACAGTCCTACCAACTATATATAATCTCTTTAGGGGTCACCACAGTGGATCATCTGCCTCTAATCTCACCCTAGCATCCTCCTGTGTCACACCAACTATCTGCATGTCCTCCTTCATGGTGTCTCAGAGTAAAACCGCTATATAGAAACTGTATTTTCAATATTTCAGCGCACTTAAAATATATGTTGTCTAAATAAGGTTGTAATAAAGTAGATGAACAGTCTGTCGTTGATGAGTCGTTTGTAGCTGTAATGTCAGGATTGCATTTACTTGTAATGTTTAGTTTTTAACTGTTGAAAATAAAGTGTTACCATGCAGTGATTTGTAGGGTTTTATATATCAGGACATAATAAAAATAATCTGGTGTTTAGCAGGTCTTAAAATTAGGTAAATACTTCCAGAGATGAACTGCAGAACGTGACAGATTCCACTGTGTCATTATTTCTTTAACGAAAACTGCACCAAAGTGTGTGAAAAACTAAACGCAGATTTAATAGCTTGTAAAAAACCACCTTTAGCAGCAATAACTTGAAATAATCATTTTGTGACTTTCTCATGGCAGCCTCTCATGACCCGGGACAGTTTATGTCCAGCTCTCACCTTGGCATCTCAGCCTGAGGTCTGGGTCACTGCAGCTCCTTGATCCTTGTGCTAAATTCGCAGGGACGTCTACTTGTGGGAAGATTGAGAACTGAATGTTTTCTACTGTGGATAATCTTTCTCGCTTACGAATGACGGGCTTCAGATTGTTTGGAAATGGCTCTATAACCCTCCCCAGGTTGATGGACAGCTACAATTGCTTCTCTAAGATCATTACTGATACCTCTCCTCCTTGGCTTTGTGTTAAGAAACACCTGAAGGCTCCAGAACAACAAACTGCTAAAACCTCTGCTTTTTTTAGAGGTCCTCACACTCGCTCATGATCAGTTAATCAAGTGCATTTGATAAGCAGCACCTGGCTGCTAGTTAGCGTCTTAATTCCTTCAGAAACGGTAAGATTTTCACACCATGCGTCTAGATTTTGTTAAATAAACAGTACCGCAGCGTAACACCTCATGCCTTCATCTTGTATTAAACAAATACGGAGCGGATCATTTTTATTATGTCCTGATTTAAACCGGTTTGTCCTTATTACCACTTCAACAAGCGCTACAATTACTCCATTAAAATGTATATCATTTCATTTATAGAAGTACTGCGAACGTGTCACATCCTGTGACCGTCGATCATTTCCTCACTTGCGGTAAACCTGTGAGGCGTGCAGGTAACTTTCCTTCCAGGAGTGGAATCGCTGGATGAAATTGCTGAGGTTTTGCTTGCTGGGGATCACATAGCCCTTAAAGATCTTGTCCAGGGAGATGCTTTGGAAGCACAGGCGAATGATCTCATTACTCATCTGCAACATAGCAGAAAACAAACACTGTCTCACACACTTGTCACAAATAATGAGCTTCGGGGGACCAAGTTACAGACACTGAGATTTACATTTATTACACGCTCAAGTGCTGAGCTATAATAACAAGTCACTGTTATACAAAACCCTGGATACGAAGTAGTCTTACAGTACAAAGTCATTAGCTGCAAAAAGGGGGACAAACAGCAAGCAAAACCAAGGTATTAGCTTATTCATTACTCGCTCCAAAGCACACACTTTGGTTTTTCTAAAGCTTTGCTGACGAGACAGAACTATTACAGCGGTTAGACTGGACTAACTCAGTATGAATGTTAGGTCTAGCTCCATTTAGTCTCACTGTTAATTAGTAAGTGATCAGGGTTCCTACTGTTGGCAAAAATGAATAAAAGTTTCCCAAAAGTGACATCACAAAGCGACACGGCTCAAAGTTTGAAAAACAGATTGTTTTGTATTAGAGTGAACATAAGAATGGCACACAGGCTTCACAGGTGACAAACAATGTTGTAAAATAAATTCTACTCGCTAATGCAACTAACAATTTGCCAAAAAAAAAAAAAAAAAAATACTGATTCAAAGAAGTAAATCTAACAAATGAAAAAGCGAAATGACAAACAAACTTTGAAAATAAGTCAAAGAAATGTGCCAGGCTTTAATAGGATGCATTCATTTCATTCCTCAGCCACCCTAATCATGTGTGTTTGAGAAGTGTAATAGGCGACAACAGCACGGTGAAAATACAAATGCAGAAATCTAAGTCGTAAGAAATAAAAGGGATCGGGCTAGCTCGACAGCTCGGATCTGGTACCTCTTGACTTTCGCACTAAAGGTCACATATGGCATTGACTCAAAATGACAGACCTTAAACTTGCTTTACACTTGAGGCCTTGCCGTGTAACACTTAGCTTGAACTCAATATTTGATCGTATTCATGAGTCTCAAGGCCCAGATTGAAGCGGTTAGCTGCAAATATCCCCTGCAGGCTCGGTCGCACCGCCAGATGTGGGCTGCGCAGGGGTAGGCACATCTGTATCGATTCAATTCAGACGCTCGCAAATGCATGCTAATATCGGTGCGCGCGCACACACACACACACATACACACTCTCAGGTGTGGCTTTAAACTACAGAGGGAAAAAGGGTAAGGCTTAAAGTGAGTATAATTCAAGCAGGCGCACATTTCATAAAAGGCCCTATTTGATGTGCCTGGTGTCAGTCAAGCGTGTTGCCTGTGTCACACACACACACACACACATGCACACAGGTAGGAGGTTATAAGAGTGGAGGAAGCGAGGCGAAGGAAGGAGAGGGTGTAATTATTGAGGATGATGTGTATAGAGGCCTATGTGGAATGACAGCTTCCCTTTCATTTCTCTGATCACTGGTTTAATCCTGACAGAGCTGCAGCAGGCCACGGAGCTGCTCTGTCTGCCTACCTGCTCGGGCTCCAGCACGCTGCCTGTGTGTGTGTGTGTGTTTGCATGTGTGTGTGTGTGCGTGCTGGTACACCTGTGAGCGTGCATGTGATAGGGTGACACAAAGCATATGTAGGCGTGCATAGCTTTGCCTTTTCTTGTGTCAAACCGAACACTGTTCTTCTGTTTATGTGTGTGTGTAGGTGTCCGGGATGCAACGGCGTGCGTGAGAGCGCTCGCCGCCCTGAAAAATGTGCTGCACAGGTTGATTGCAGCGGCAAGCAAATGCTGCTTTTAATGAGGGAGGGGCGGTGGGGGGGAGAGGGAAACGCAGGAAATTAAATTGATATGTAAATGATAGAAATTCTCATTTGAGCTGAAGGTTGAGAGTGCTACAGCATTAACCAGCTTATGAGTTAATAATGATTTCTTTTCCTCACCCCCTTCTCTTTTCCTTCTTGGTCTGACTCCCTCTATCTCTCTCTCTTTCTCAGGAAAAAAATAAAGTATGTGTAGGAAGGAGAGGAGGGACACGATGAAGACAACATATGTCCCTGAGTTGTAACTCTCCAGGGATTTCCCCCCTAAGCTCTTGTATAATCTGTTTCCTCAGAATCTGCACCTCTTCAGAAAGACATTACAACAGCCGAGTCTTGAATTTCGCAAAAAAAAAAAGTACATATCCACTGGACCTTTAGTTCATCCTCCTCTTCAAACCAGACATCACTCCTCTTTGGTTTTTCTCTGCAGAAACAGATGGTGTTGAATACATCTCAGACGGACATGAAGGAGATGAAGGATGTCAGGCAGCTTGTAAAAGTAGCGTCGCTCCGTGTAGAAAGACAACATCAGCCGCAGATACAGAGTGTACCAGAGGCAAATGAGTATAGAATCATCGCCGTGGCTATTATCAACCAGTAGGGTTATTATTTTCTCTCGCCTCTCTTTGGTATTAGCTGGAACGAAACAGCCCAGTCAAAAGTCCTTGCCCTGCAGCCCTTGGTGATTGGAAAATGATATTAAACCAGACATTGTGTTCCCCCAGTGCAAGGAGAGGAGAAGGGGAAAAAAAGAGAAGAAACACAAAGCTGCAACAAATGAAGAAAATGGTTGAGGCCCTGAAGGGGAGAGAGGGGCAGTGGCAAGTCTCACACACACACACAAATCTTGGGATACAATGCCGACTCACACAGTTACAGACCTGAAAAAGAAAGGAAAAAACCCACACAGAAAACACACAAAGTGAATGCATTACACACTTAAAAAGAGGCAGATCTCCACATGGTATCAGGGCAGAAATTACCAACCTTGATTAGAAAGTATTAGCCAAAATACATACATACATATATATCAGACACAAATGAAAACCACATCAGCAATCTGGTTCTTCTTCAGAAAACATGAAGAGGGCCCGATGCCCTGGAATGGAAATAATTCATTTCAATCACACAATTGGGGGGAAGAGAAAGCCTCCCGTCCACCTGAGGAGATGGAAAACATAAAGTAAGCAATGCTGCAGGAGAGGCTGTCGCTGTTTTAGGTGCGAGCCACACAGGTTTCCATTCCCTGCGTTACAAATAATCACGTGCGCCAGTGCAGAGGGAGCGGCCTGGCAAAAATACACATGTGGTTGTACTTCAAGATCTGCGGGTTTTGTTTTTTTCAACCTGCATACTTCAATATGCAACATGCATAGTTTGGGGTCAGCGGTCGGGAGTAAATACTGCGACCCTGCAGGGCAACTTTATTGCATTTAAGCACAGTCTCTGCAAGGCATCTAAGTGGCTGTGAATTTCTTCCTCTTCAGATATCAACAACTATACGTGAGTTTAAGGACTCGGAGGGCTCAGTAATGCCTTTTGTGGCATCACTGAAGAGCTATAGAAGAGATCAAAACATTATGTCAGATGATGAAAATCTAAACGGATGCAATGCTCTCGAGGCTGTGATTCTGATAGACTAGGTTAGAAAGCCAGCGCGTATTCTCGGCCTTCTCCTTTTGAGTAAAACAATCCAACTGCGAGCCATTTAACTCCTGTGGTTAGTCCAAGGTGGCAGAATCAGCAACGTGCTCTGCCCTGATGTACTTTAAAGGTGCGTATCCCTTGGTTTGAAAGGTTTGAAGTCTGGCCCTGTCAGATCAATGAAGCCACATCCACACTTAGAAAATAATTACACCAAATGTTTTGTTTGAACCAGCAAGTCCTGATGTATTATCAAAGGAATAAGAGAGAGAGCGGGGGCAGAAAAGAAGATGATGAGGATGATGCCAAAATGCAGGCACACATAAAAGACTTCAAGAAAAAAAGGAAAAAAGTCATGCAACAGGGCAGCAAATGATTGTAACAATGAGGGTTCAGGACATAATTATTTGAGGTTAAACATTTTTCCCCTGGACTGCGGAGCTGTCAATTGAAATGAAAAGAGCTGGGGTAATGAAAGTTGTGATGGGGCCTTTTATTCGGTGCACTCAGTCGCAGGGTATTGTATCTCTGCTGTCTGAACACCCAGGATGAGCGGGAGGGAGCATCAGTGATGGTGTTGCTTTATCAGAACAAGACAAAACCCTAATCCAAATGGAGAGCTGATCAGCTGGGGAAAGGACATTCTGACAGCGAAAGGTTATCTGCTAATATTGCACCGCCGACTTATCTGCCGCATACAGGGTTGCTCGAGTAAAGAACTTTGAAGTATCACATCTCCAAATTTTCTACAACAGAGATGTTTGAAATATTCATGGGGGGATTGTTGGACAAGCCTGTGTATATGCAAAGATGTCTGTCTGATCTGCGCGGCAGACGTGTTTTAAACTGAGCTCTGTGACAGGCATCGCTGTTAGCATCCAGAGTTCACTGTTATGCCTTCAGTTCACACTATGGGCAACCAAGGATTAGCAGTGCTCGGCGTAAGTGCACGTATGGTCCCAGTGCAATAGGATGGTTAAATGGACGAGGAAGTTTAAAAGTTGTGTTATTTTTCCATTTTCTAAGATATGCTGCTGTCACTATCCATGTTTATTCTTTTGGCCTTTATGTTTCAAAAAAAAGTTTTGCAAATGGAGACTTAAAAAGAACTTTAACTAGAGGTAAGACTTCCTGCTAGCATCATTATTTAGTAGATAATGAGGTGTTTCTATGTCATGTAAAGGCATATTGTGTATATGCATTTATAAGATGAAATGTTTAAGTGTTATATCATTAATAAACATTTATTATCACATAACAATGCATTCATTAACATTATTAACACTTTTTTCTTTTGAAGCAGAAACAATGCGAGCAATCCTATTTAATACACATTCCAGGTCATCTTAAGAAAACATTATTCTCAGTTCAGATTTGGTGGCTATAAAAAGCTTAATTAAATGTTACTTAATGCATTGTTAACTGGTAATAAGGAAGGCACATGGTGGTCAGGGCTGAGCTGGACATGCTTTACTGGAGGGCTGCTACAGTATAAACAAGGACATGTTTGACTGAACCAGAATAAGACAGTCCTGGCCATCCCATTAACACACACACACACACACACACACACACACACACACACACACACACACACACACACACACACACTCACACACACACATGCACAAAATCCCTCAAAGGTGAGTACACAGAGTGTTGACCTACCCACTCGCTGCACTGGATGGTAAAGTCAACAGCAAAGAGTAAGATTTATTCATCCCCATCCGTCGCTCTTTTCTGTAAACTCGTTTCTATATAAAGTTCCCGTATATACAATAATCTACAGGTTTTCTGTCTGAGAAATGCCAAATGTCAAGTTCTGCGTAACACTTCACATAAAAGAGACCTCACTGATAGAGTCTAGGGTCCTTCTGCTTCTTCTGAGCCTTTACCTGGCATCTTTGTACTGATGCACACTAAACGTTTAAAAAGTAAGGAACACACTGGTATTCTGTAGACACCGAGCCATGTGTATGTGATTTGACCATGAGCCAGTGTCATCAGTCATGCAGTGCCTAAATTCAACATCCAAGCAGGTGCTGTTGGGCAGAGTTGGCCCTACAGTGTTAAATGGACTGTTTAGCTGGCTAAGCCAACCCAGAGCTGTAAAGCGCAGCGGCTAAAGCCTCAATATTCTCAGTTTGCCCATAATTCATCATACTGTGCTTCTGTGGTGGCTTTACACCAGCCAATATGCTTTGCTGTCCGAAGCCATGTGTTGTGTCACACTGCCCCGAGCAGAAAGCCACACTCTGCATGCACTTTGGTAGCTGTCCTGGAAATAAAGCAGCCTATCACTAAAATGTGATAGCTTACCTACAAGTTAAAATGAAGGCAGCTTCAACTCAGCTAAAGCTGCATATCATTTGCAAAACTAAGGATGATGGGAGCCGTTTTCTGCAACTTACAAACTGACTTTCCTTTTGCATTGAAGTTAAAATGTTTTGGTTGCTAATTTTGTTTAAATCAATTAGTTTACTGCTAAATAACACTGTCTTTTCACCTGGGCAACCTTAGTTGTGACTCTACACTGATCAGGCACAACATTTTGACCACCTATCTAATATTGTGTTGTTCCTCCTTTTGCTGCTGAAACAGCCCTGACCCACTGAGGCATGGATTCTAGTAGACTCCTGAAGGTGTGCTTTGGTATCTGCACCAAAATGTTAGCAATACATCCTTTAAGTGCTGTAACTTGTGAGTTTCTCAATGGACTGGACCTGTTTGTTCACCGTTTCCCAATGACTCTTGATTGGATTGAGATCTGGGGAATTTGGAGGTTGTTGTTGTGCTGCTCATATCATTCCTGAACCATTTTAGCTTTGTGGCAGGGTCCATTATCCTGCTGAAAGAGGCCACAGCCATCAGGTAAGACTGTTTCCATGAAAGGGCGTTTATGGTCTCCAACAATGCTTACAGTAGATGGATGGAAGGAGCCAAGGTTTCCAAGTAGAGCATTGCCTAAAGCATCACACTGACTTTGCCAGCTTGCCTTCTTTCAACAGTGCATCCTGGCTCCATGTGTTCCCCTGGTAAGCAACGCACCCAACGCACCCATAATGTAAAAGACAATATGATTCATTAGACCAGCCACCTTCTTCCATTGCTCTGTGATCCAGTTCTGATGCTCATGCGCTCTTTGCCCACCCACGCTCCATATGCAACAAACTACAATGCACTGTGTATTCTGACATCTTTCAGCATCACATTTTTTGGCAATTTCATCTACAGTAGCTGGTCTGTTGAATCGGAACACACGGGCTAGCTTTCATTTCCCACAACGAACCTTGGCTGCCCATGACCCTGTCACTGGTTCACCAGTGTTCCCTCCTTGGACAACCTTTGATAGATAATGACCACTGCAGAGTGGGAACACCCCTGCAGTTTTGGAGATGTTCTGACCCAATCATCTAGCCATCACAATCTGGGCCTTGTCAAATTCGCACGATGGCTCTCAATTGCCCATTTTTCCTGCTTCTAACGCTTCAACTTTAAGGACAAAATGTTCACTTTTTTCCCTGATATATCCCATCCACTAACAGGTGCTACGATGAAGAGATAATCAGTGTTATTCACTTCACCTGTTAGTGGTCATAATGGTATGCCAGATCGGTGTGTACGAAATATGTTTTACACCCTTTGCTGCACCGTTCATGGAGCTCTTTGGAGAATTTTGATGCGGCATCAAACTGGCAGTGTACTCGACCTCTGGCTACACTTTACCTCTCGCTACCGCAGCTGCTCATCCAACAGACTGGCACAGCAGAAGGCCGCTTCTTGCACAAAAACAGATGTGTCCATCATCCTCATCAATTTCTGGCCATTAAGCGTAATTCTTTCAAATGTGAAAATAGGGAAACGTAAGAAGTCGAGACAAAGGCAGTAAAGAAGAAGGCCGGACCGACTTTAGAAATGGCGCACAATGGAAGGTTAAAATAAAAGCATGGACTGAAAAAGATTGTTTAGAAATGGAATTGAAGAGATGATGGAGGTACAGAGAGAGGGAGAGAAGAAAAAGAAAACAAAGAATGTGGATAGTTGAAGGTGAGAGGTGGCGAGCCCAGTGCCTCATTAAATAAAAACTCTCAAGAGTCAGAGTCAGGAAGCTGATGCTAGAGCTTCAATGGTGTTTTGAACAGAGAATCACAGATCAAAAGATAAAGTCTGTGTGACCTTTCAGACAACGTCCCCGGGGAGGCGAACGGAAAGACAAAGGCACCCACACACACATTCTCTGAGCTGGCTTCTTATCCTCTGTGGCGTCCTCAGGGCTGTGCTGTAGGCCTTCCATTGGGATATACAGCGCTACGTTGCCCACCAACTTGCACACACAATATCTGTTCAAAAATAACATACAAGACATTCCACATCACAGAGCCGCATCGAGGCTTTCACTGGATTACGCTTAGGCGTGACATAATGCAGATCATGCAGAAAAAAGGATTTCCTTTCAAAACACAGCAGATGCTGTAAAATCATATATCTCATCTCGAGAGAGAACTGCTCTCTGATGTTTGTGTACCTACAAAGTGCAAGAATGGGAACGGCAAGAAAAAGAGAGAGAGTGGCACTCATAGGTTCTCTGTGTCTATAAAGCTCATGGAAAACAGCTGTTGAGTCACTTGGAATGAAATGTATACCCTGCTCTTTGCACTGAGATTAAATACATTTCAATCTGCATCCCTAAGCAGGACAAGTGTGTGTGTGTTCAGTATGTGCCGCTTGGGATCTGAAAAAGAGGTGTGCAAGGTGAGAAATAACTTCATGTAGGAAAAGGTATAAAGCGACCGGTCATAAATCAAGAGCAAGTAGGTGGTTGAAAGCAGAGGGGAACGGTGTAGGAGCTCATAATGGATAATGAGGGACTTTAAAGGCCAGCGTACTGGTGAGACAACAGCTTCACGGTTCACTTCAAATTTATCAGTTCTAACAGCAGGAACAGTCAGGCTCAGCATAGAGCAGGTAGCTGGCCATCATCAAAACACTCTTTCATACCCAGTGGCAGCAACATGCAGCCCTCCATTAGCCTTTAAACAGAGAAGATAAACAAGACAAGGACAGAAAACGATGGAGGAAAACAGTAAAATAATGAGCAGTTTCAGAGCACTGAAGGTTAAGTGTGCGCCAAAGAAACCTGCGTGCTAGTCTTCAAACTTGTGACGCTGTTTTCGTCTCAAACCTGATCGTGCTGTATGCGAAACGATTTTAGCGTGCGCTTCAATGCGTATGCTTTCGTGGGTCAGCTGACCTTTTTAGGAACCTCAAATGAGGGGATGTAAGCAGCGTTTGTGCTTTGCATGATTGTTACCACTCACTCTGGCATGGGAGTGAAATCTGTATGCCCAGGAGCTATAATAAAACTTGTGTTCTCTACTTACATCCATATTTATGCTCTAACTCTCCTTTTCCACAGTCACGGAGAGTAAATTATTGTGACTTCATTGTTAGTCAATCTGGAAAGTTAAGAATACAGCTTTTAAAAAAAAATGTTTACCCCCACAGGCCAGACTTGACAGTCTAGGAATTTTAAATCCTTGAAATGCATTTGATTGTTGGTGTATTGACTGAAAATGATATTGCAAAATGAGAATTTGCAGGGGGCTGAGGGAATGAAAAGGATTTCTGTCAGGATTATCCAATCTTTGTCTGATTATCCAGGAAACATGGAGCGGTGTCAGAGGAGGTTGTAATTGGGGGGTGTGCAGTTTCAGTTTCTGTATGAACATGCATTTGTGCTTCGAGTGTGTGTTTTTTTTTTGAAAAGCAGTGGCATTTTTGCACACTGATTGAAATAATTAGCATGAGAATTGAACCATCACAAAGCAACAGTACGCTGTATGATTACTTCTGCGCGTGTTTGAATTCAAGTTGTCTGTTAGCGTTTACCTTTCGAGCTTTGCGAACAACACAGAGCGTTTCTTTGGCTGCGATGTAAAGAAAAAGTCTAAAAAGGCATTTCGCATGAGGCAGATCAACTGTTGGCTGTCAATGTGACACTTTGTCAGAGAGGATTTCACCATATCCATTATTGTGATGTTCTGTCTTCCTCTAGAGGAAATGTTTTGCACGAGTGAGCGGGTAATTTTTAGGTAGCTATAGTGAAACTGATTAAAAGTGACGTTGTTAAAGTTACAGTATGTTCACCACTAGGTGTCAGCAGATTGCATATTGCAGTGGACTGAGTTTTCTTATCTTTCCAGTTCAAGTGCATGCTTCCTAGCTATGGTTGCTGTAGGTCAAACACGTTTTAGTCAGCCAAAAGAGATCAAAAACAATCCATTTAGACTGCATAACGGATCCGCCTTCACGAATTTGCATATCTGTGCATACTGTCAGTCCACTGTTAACCTCAGCTGTCAATGCAAGTGTGAAGCATCAACCTTTTATTCACTCGGCAAGAGGCTGTAAAAGGATTCCACGAGTCAGTGAATCTCACTTGTGTTTTCAGGGTGTCCTGAACTTTTCTGTTGGCCCTGCTGTTAGTGTCGCTGTTAGCCTCTGCTAGCTACTGTTAGCTACTGTTAGCCGGTATTAGTAAAACTTTCTTTGAAGTGGATCTACAGTTCAGCTTTGATGCTTAGTTACTCATACAATATAAAAAAATGTAGTCTAACTGTTTATCAAAGGCAAAGTGTGACTTTAAGGATATTTGAGCCTAACATCAGCTGGCGTAATCTTAGCTTATAATCAGCTGTTGTTGTTTTTGTTTAGCCAGCTCTTGTCAGCTGTCTGGAAAATGGATGGCTGCTAGTCTAAACTGCTGACAATAAGCAACAATATATGAAATAAATAAACATGTTCGCACTTTTTCATGTGCTACAGCCCTGATTTGAGTTCAGGATATTAACCTTTATTCCACCTTTATTTACTCTGGAAGTATTTTTTTTTTATCTGATGCTGCTAACTGGCTAGGTCTCATGTGTATGTCTTGCTTTTCCCTTTTTGTTAGTTATGACCAGGCTGCTATTTTGGTGATAGCTATTGCTAAATTAAACAGTATGTTGGCAGGGTGTAGCCTTTACTTGGATGCAGATGGGAGAGGTGGAGCTGGATGTTTTAGGGGGCAGCATCATGTCAGATGGGTGGCACACCTGTTGTGCATTGGCTAATCACTCTTTTGCCCTATTTCAGTAGCTCGTCGGAGGAGAAATGCATTACAAGTCAGTCTGCAGAAACCAGGTAAGAAGCCTTGAAAGTGAACTCAGAGCCGAGCTGAACAGCAGGGCATCTTCGTTAACATGCTGCATGTGTGTGCATAAAGAAAAAAGTGTGAGAACTGCACAACCTGTGTTGGCATTCAGTGCTGGAGAGCCCACAAGTGATTAAGTATCATGTCACATACAACTCCTTATTTCTTTCCTTTATCTCAAAGTCATTGCACTTTTGCACAATAAACAAAAGCGATGATGCACAGAACCAATATCTTCTCCTGCATGGTTGACACAATGATAAAAGAGAAATCTGATTATTCAGTTATAATAACTTTGCCATGCACGTGTAAACAGTAAAGTCAAATGGCAGTAATGTTTGCGTAGTTACACCCCAATACAAGTATCTCCCAGACATAGTAATGCATATCACAATTGGAGAAGGCAATTAACTTACTAGTGAACAATTTCCCCACTCTTATTTTTAACATTCAGTTGCTTCCAATTAACTAGACCGGCTGTGAGTGACTGTCTTACTTCTCTCAGTGTTAGGCTGACCAGGTTGCTATTGTGGTGATCCCCAAAGATCCTCTAATTCAGCAGTTGGATGGACTCCAACTTCTCCATCATGGCCTGCAGCCAGCGGCAGTAGTTCTTGTCCTGCTCTGAAAATGTGCTGCAAGCTTCAAGCACTCTTAAAAACAAACTACAGCAGGTAGAGAACTGGTTCAAGTGTCGCTACATCAAACTCACTGAGACTGTAGTGCAGAACAATAACTACCATCACAAAATAAGGGTAAAGTTAGAGTCTATTCACAGTGACGAATTTACTCGAGAGACAGCGGTTATGTATTGGCACAAACTGTATATTGTAATATTTATTAGTCTGTTTTGTCAAGAATAATCAGACCGAGAGGAGTTGACCCAAAGTGCATTAGAGTTGATTCCAGCGTATTAACATCTTACATTACAAAATTAGTTGTCTTTCACCGTTCTCAAAGCAATTTTCATTCACTACCTGAGGGTGTGTTGACTTCTTTTGTAGGCACAGAGTTTGGTTTAAGTTGTTGCTTATAAGCAGAATTTGTGAGCTCTTCTGGTCGAAACATCAAACGCACCGGTAGAACAAAGCAGTGGTTCTTTTAGAAGTCTGTCTATGTCTACATGTATTTTCTCACTCTTGTCTCATCTTCTTATCACCAGCAAAGCTTTGAAGACTAATATCACTTCCCCTTTATCATTTTAAGTCAAAATTACAATTACAGTGAAATTACAATGCAAAGCAGTGCGGTGTAGTTTTTCTTTATGCATTATGTATTCACTCCGGGCCATTAGAAGCAGCAAGTTACAATAGCTTTGGAATACAACAATGAAGTATGAGCTATATATAGTCCAAAAATGCTCCCTGTCAAATTTTGACAGCCATCAGCTGCCAGTTTGTCCCATTTCAGCCCCAGCCCATCCAAGGAATCGGCCTCCGTGATTGAACCACTTCCTGTTGTAATACTTTTCATTCAGAGCATTACTGCCAGCTCCTGCATCATCTCAAACTTGTCCTACATATACAGATGAGTGACTGGGGTGTCATGGTCATCACAGGTGTCGTCGAGAGCTAAAGAGAAAAAGCCAAAATTCTCCGCTTTACTTTTTAACTGAAACTCCAGATTTACTACAATGTGCTCGGTCCATCTTGTTACTGAGGGGTGCATTTTCAAATAATTTTTCTCAGTTCATATTAGCACAACAGAGGCTACCAGACACTCTTTGATAAACTCCCCATCAGAGAATAGCTTCCCGTTCTTTGTGATTTTATGGGAAGTTGCAAAGCTGGTCTTGACTGCTCCGTCCTTGGATGTGCAAAGCTCGGTAAATAAAAAAAGTCCTTGTTTCTTTTGGAGCTTTGCTAGCAAACATTCAGATATCCATTCCTGCTCTGCGTCAGTCAAGTTCTTGTATTTCTCCATGTGCTCAGTCTCGTAATAGTGATTCAAATTGTAAAGACAGCAAACTAAGAACACAGCTTTACCTTGAACTTGAGTAAATAAATAGCAAGACGCCCGTGTCTTGCGATCTAACGTTGGTTATAAACTTCAGATGCAAAACATTTACAGTGAACTTGATTTCACACAAAATCAGAAAGAACAGTAAGCCAGCAAGGAAGCTGAAAGAGGGCAAACTGCATGATGTCAGGGACAAAAGAAGGACCTGATGTGGCCTGTTGGCTGTAGAAAGCCCGGATCTGCCTCAAATAAAAATGAAAAATCTGCACTTTGAGAATACAATTGTAGTTTGGTTTCAAATCCTCTGTGGTCGTGTATAAAGGAAAAAAGCATTATGTTGATCTCTAAATACTGGATCTATTCCGAGCTGTCTAGATTTTCTGAATCGTTAAATAGCCATATGATTATTTCACATAAACCATATGACTAAATTCTCAGTGCTTTGCAATTATAGACTGAAAAAGCAGATTCTGAAGTAACTGAACCATCTGCCCACAAAGCCTTTCAACGAAGCATCTTGAAAGATTCAGTCTATCCAATACAAAAACTTTTTTTGTTGTACTTGTGCTGTTTCCAATTAATTGCAGGCTTTAAGTGGCCTACAAATTTTCTTCTTTCATTTTACACAGCTGCCAACCTTTTGTAGATCTGCCGCCTCGTGTCATTTGACAGCCAACCGTCTCCCCCTCTTCCCCTGAGGAGCCCACCTGCGAGGCCGTTGAGGTGTGAGGTGAGCCGTCCTTGATGCTCCTTTCCCAGTCGGTGCTTGGGGCAACCCGGGGGCTATCCAAACAGGTCGTCTTGCTCAGCTCTGGGTGGGGTCACCCTGCACTGTGCCAAATTGCACAGCGGCGTCAAACATCTCCTCTGTGATTACTGTCTCTGACACATGGCCATAGTAGGCCAGCTGCTCTGCCACCTGCCCATGTAAAAGAGTGAAGCAGAGGAGGAATGAATCAGAGCACTGGTGGAGAGAGGCAGCAATATAAAAGAGAACACAAGGGTACAAAAAAAGGAGGGGGCCGGGCAAGACAGAAAGGACAGGGGATGAGATCTGAATGAGAAATTTGAAATAAGAAAAAAAAAGAGGAAAAGAAATGGAAATGAGTGCTGAGAGAAAGTAAAAGAAAAATGAAAGCGTGACGTGGAATGATGGGGAAAGACAAAGAGAGGGACCAGAATGGGGATGCAGAATTTCCAAAAAGGAGCAATACATCCAGAGACACCTTGAAATACATAATTAAATTGTGGCATTCAGTGATTTTCTTTTGTGATCTCTCAAAAGCAGGAAACCACTGCGGCCATGAAATTGGAGACATTTTTATTAATTCCTGTGGGTCTCTTTAGATGCAGCTCACTTGGTATTCAGGGACATCATTACTAAAATCTACAAAAGCTCTTATCAGTTATAATACCGCATAGCACTCTGACTGTGTGCGTGAGGGTGTGCGTGCGTCTTTGACGAGGCTTGGCAGCAATCTCGGCTTCACATCTTTTGGCTTCTGAGGAGAATGGGCAGTCCAGCTTTTCTACAGTGTTTTTGACATTTCCATTAGTCAGGATAAAAGCTAAACAGGTATCAGACAAGCTGGACAAGGCTGCATAAAGAGCCGGAACAAAGGTGTTGGAACACCTTTCTCTGATGGGGCCACGTAGATACATGCATACCAAACTAACTACACAATGCCAATTTTTTAAGGCATCATTTAGTCACTGTTTTCTCTATGAAAGTGTGTTTAGCTGCTTGAACCTACTCCCAGGAATTAAGCTGCTCCTCCTGGGATTTTCAATGTCAGAACATTCATTATAGGGCTCAATGGGGCACAACTCTTTCATTAAGAGCTCCATAACACATCTCACAGGGCTTGAGTCGTTATCTGTTGTTTCCATACTCCGCTGCAGCCACATTTGGATAGGAGGGGGATGGGAGGTCAGTGAAAGCTGTGAGGGCAAAGAGGTTCTTCCAGTTGCTGTTTTGTTATGGCGACCTCCTCTCTGAAGTCACAGAAACGGTTCGGCAGAGAACAAAAGCAGCTAAGTTATGCCATTTCTGCAAGAAACTGAGGTGGGATTGTTTCTACTGGTGGATTTGAGCTCTAGCTTGCTTCTAGCACAGATAAAAAGTTGGAGGCAAAGATGTTGGGTAAGAAAGCTGAAGAGAGACAGCTCATAAACACTGGGCAGCCACTTTAATAGGCCACAAGAGTGCTGTACCTGAGATAGAAGCTAATCTGCTACCACTGGGAATTGATCCAAGTGGTCGTAATCATCTCTGTCATACAAGCTTTTCCACAGTTCAGGGACATTTAACCTGTTATAGTAAAGCTGTCCCTCTGCAATATGGAATGATTTGGTACACGGGAAAATGTTTACAGTACAAAAACTAAATCATGAAAGTGCATGATATACTTGAACTCACGGCAGTATGTAAGTGAGAGGTGAGCATGTGGTAATACTGCCACTGGGCCACTAAGGCTACGATCACACGCACGGCCCTCAAAGCGTCCCGCATGCGCAAAAGAAGGCGTCACACGCAACCCTCTCTGTTTATGGAAGTAAAAATAGCGGCTACAGAGCTAGTAGGTGTTGTTGCAGCAGTCTATCAATTTCTGCACAGTTGTAACCGACAGGATTTTGACAAATTAGTTAGAGAAAGAAGGACACTGAGAAAAAAGAGAGCCCGTGCTTTAACAATGGCCGCCATGCTTTCTTGTTTGTCTTCTCCGGCACTGATAATCCGGTCAATAAGTGATGACGTGACGAATCCTGCATCCGGGCCTAAAGTAGTCTGCGTTTAATATGGCTTTTGTGTTGTTAACATGTTTAATGTTTTGTATTTTCTTCTATTTAATCTCAAAAAGCTCCTAAAACAGTCAGTGATCACTGTTGACCTTCCTCGGCTTTTATTACCGCTAATCATTTATTTAAGCTCAGTTTTTAAAACCTTAGGATGTAACTACAGCCCAGCCCATGCAGCAGTATATGAATGACTAACCTCGTATTGTGGATGGATTATCTCAGTTGTTCTCCTGGCTGAAGTGTGGTCCTTTTACAGCATCCTGCCATGCGATTACATTTGTTCCTGACCACCGAGAACACTCACGTTAACTTTTATCCAGTGGAAAAAAAGTTAGCTTGTTTATATTATGCTAACATAGCTGTGTCGCTAGCGGTCACGTAGCACATCATTATATACCAGCTAGCCAAACTTCAGTAACCCTACAAACTACAAGCTTTCTGTCTTCATTTATGTTGGAAGTGATAACAGAGCTGTACGTTTTAATTTGTTTCCAAAACCCTGCAGTCAGGACATGCTATATTGTATTTAGATAGAAGCTAGCGAGCTAACTTCCTGCTAACTTCTAACTCCGTTAAATGTCATAAATTCCGTTTTCATGGATGCCTGGATGTTATACTCAACTGTTACACCTGGTAGAGCAGAACGCTGATCATTTTATTAAAGATGAAAGACTTTAGACAGGTTTTCAACTCTCAGTAATGCCATAGTGATCGTTTGATATATGGACCTGCAGCGGAGTTTAGACCCAGACACGGCTAGTGACGTCAGACTGAACAACCGGATTGGCATCTGTGTGGTGTCAGTGACGTAAAAGACAGATTTAATGCGACATGACCATTCAAACAGCAGTCGCTTTCTAAAACATCAGGTATGTATCGGATTCAGTACCACATACGAAAGTGACCCAGGTCAGATTTGAAAATATCGGATTTGTGCTGTTCGCACTGTCATACCATGATTGGATATGGGTTGCATAGGGTCAAAAAAGTCGGATTTGATGTGCTTTAGCCTGCAGTGTGAACGTAGCCTAAGAGTGAGAGACAACTGGCTCTCCAGTCAAAGTCAATGGGACTTTATCATTTCACTATTTCAGAAACTGTACAAATTTAGAAAATCTGAATGCACGATGGAGCTGAGTGAACGAGTGAGAGAAAGCTGCTTATTCAGTTTATGATGATGTCAACACGTAAGGGCAAACACCGCAGTCAAACGGCAAAAAAAGATTTGCACAATTACACCCAAAGACACGCATCCCCCAATTATAACGATGTATATCATAATTGGAGAAGGTTGCATTCTAGCTCCGTGAAGCCCCACACCCCTGTTCCCACCTGGCCTCCATTTTTCACCAGCAATTTCAGCACAGAAGCAGGTGGCGCCTAAGCTAGCTGCAATATTATCCAAATGATATCACTATGCAAATTACACAGGGAGCTGTCTTGTCCAATAATGCTAACAGGCAGGTA
This sequence comes from Copadichromis virginalis, assembly GCF_057382275.1. NCBI lineage: Eukaryota > Metazoa > Chordata > Actinopteri > Cichliformes > Cichlidae > Copadichromis > Copadichromis virginalis. The sequence continues at coordinate 51,499,989 of NC_140620.1, forward strand.
CAGCAAAATGTGCGTGTGCCATTGTGTGACTGTAGGTATGTGTGTGTGTGTGATCACTGTCCATGCTTAGCAGCTGTTCTTTTCAAGGGTAAGGTGCATGAACACACACAAACGCATAAACACTGCAGAGAAGGGATTATGGGTCACCGCATGTAAATGCCAGCAGAGTGTTCCCAGGCAGAGAGTCATAATTAATTCTGTTAATTCAACTGATGAGAGAACAGTGACTGTGCAGGTTCACTGAGCACATGCCTGCAATCTCAACCTGGCCACCATATTCTCAGAATCTGGCATTTTTTTCTCTGCCGCTTTCTCTTCACTGAAATTGCTTGCATAATTTATGCTAGGTCAAAAAAATGAAGGACCAACGCTGAAAAGGAACAAATATGAGTGAAATTAGGAAAATTAGAAGATGTCAGAGTGTTTTCTTAACTCTGTAAAGCCCGAACCATCAAATAATTTTCTTTTAAAATTTTTAATATTTTTTTTAACCTTACCTTACCAAAAAAATAATAAAAATAATAATAAAATAAATTTGCATATTTAACTTTAAATTTGTATCTTTTTGCTTAATCTGGCATTTCTGTGCAAGTTGTTGCTTAAAAAATGTATTGTGCAATTTATTCTGGTTTTTCAGGAAAGAAAATCACACTGAGGATGTGGAGTCAAACACTCACATAGTCTCATGTGTCAAGTATGATACAGTTAAACTAGTCTTCTTGCATGGAGCACATTTAGACCAAACACCGAATTATCTTGACCATGTCTATTATTAACCTACACTTATATATAGCCTAAATAGGAACGGAGCTAGTCCCGTCAGTTTTGTGGTGGCTAATTGTTCACAGACAGCGTGATGAAGAACTAACAAGCTTTTCTTAAGTTGACCAAGGTCTTTGTGTGATTCTTACTCTGAATCTGAATAAGTACGCGGGACCACTGTGTGCGGTAAGACCATCTCTTTTACTTCCTGTATTACCATCTACCGGCATGCATTGCCAGTGCGTAACACGTAATTACACAATCAAACAGTGAACACATACTGCCCATACAACAAATGTACCAGAGACAATTATGAATACACCACATCTCCCCTTTTAAACAAAAACAGAATATTCCTTTTCTCAGGACAGAACTTCTCTTTTTCAAAGCCATACAAGAACATCTGGCAAACAATCTGCATTACATTTTTAACCTTTTGTTTTTGTTTTCTTGTTCTTTTCTTTTCTTAACAACTCTTTTAAGCTTTATTTTACTGTGCTCTACAAAACCATTATAACACAGTTACATAACAACAACCTTTTTTTTTTCTTACAGATCTAACTTTTTAGGTTTAACTATTGGCCTCCCTGACTTGGTTCTGACCACATCAGTGTTAACAGGTGTAGCAGGGATCACACTGGGTGTTTGAGGCTTCTGCAACACAGGCACATTAGCAGGTTCATGCACAGGTGAACTTAAAGGAATCAAATGCACACGATTACGCCTCACAGTCCCTTGTGGTAACTCCACTGTGTATGATCGGGGTGTAGAGTGATTTTGGATAACAGTGCCTGTAGTTTTGACATCAGTCACCCAAACTTGCTCTCCTGGGGACAGGCTGCATAAAGGTTTTGCGCGGTGGCGCCTGTTGAAGTTTGCCATGTCCATCATCCTCTTCTCCCTTTCCTTTCGAGCGAGCAGTGCGTTGTCCGGCAGTGTGGGCTCCAGCTGCGATGGAAGCATCGGCAGTGTGGTTCGCAGACGTCTGCCCATTAAAAGCTCTGCAGGGCTGTATCCGGACTGCAGTGGTGTAGCTCTATAGGCAAGAAGAGCTAGATAAGGATCAGCTGCTTTTTTCAGAAGATTTTTTACAGTCTGCACAGCACGTTCTGCTTCTCCATTACTTTGCGGAAACTTGGGACTGCTTGTGATGTGTTTGAAGCCGTATGCTGCTGCAAAGTCTGTAAAGATTTGACCTGAATACTGTGGCCCATTATCAGACATGAGGACCTCTGGGATGCCGTGACGGGCAAAGAAAGATTTCAGGTGAGTAATGACATCGTTTGATTTTGTCCTGTTTAACAAAGCAATCTCAACAAATCTAGAGTGATAGTCAACAGCGAGAAGGTAAGTTTTCCCTCCCAGCTCGAAAAGATCTGTGCCCACTCTCTGCCATGGGCGGGCAGGGTATTCTGTTGGCATGAGTGGCTCACTGTTATTGTGTCTTTCTTGAATACACGTTTTGCACTTGAGCACCATCTCAGAGATTTGTTGACTCAGCCCGGGCCACCACACTGTTTGGCGTGCACGAGCTTTACATTTTACAACACCTTGATGTCCTTCGTGTAGTTTTTCCAGCACCTCGTTTCTCATTGCTGAAGGAATGACAAGCCGTGTGTCTTTTAACAAAAGGCCGTCTTCAACAGTGAGCGTGGCTCGGTCAGGCCAGTAATTTCGCAGTAAAGGCTCTTGTTTTGCATGTTCTGGCCAGCCTTCGGTGCACATGTCCATGACGCGAGCACACACACTGTCGCTTTTCAGTTGTTCCTTCAGTGTTTGCATATATGATGAACTGACAGGCATGTTTGCTACAATACTGTCGACATATATGTCTGTGCTTTCCATTAGCTCTTTGTCTGACAGGTTCATTGGTTTTTTCAGAGGTGAGCGGGACAAAGTATCTGCTGTCCAGAGCGATTTCCCTGGGGCGTACTGCACAGTGTACGAGTAACGCATGAGTCTCATTCTGAATCGCTGGATCCTGGGTGGCAAGAGATCCAGAGCTTGTCCTCCCAGTAAGGAAACGAGAGGTTTGTGGTCCGTTTCAAGACAAAAATGTTTACCAATCAGGAAATCACGAAAACGCTCACACGCCCATGTAGATGCCAGTGCCTCTTTTTCCACTTGTGCGTATCGTTGTTCTGTAGGAGAAAGGGACCTCGATGCATACGCCACTGGTCACCATCCTTCTTCCCACAGCTGCAAAAGAACACCTCCGAGACCATAGGATGAAGCATCTGCTGATACTTTAATGTCTCTGTTGGGGTCATACATTGCGAGCACTGGGGGTGAGGTCAGGGCATCTCGTAATGTTTTGAAAGCTCTCACTTGGTCAGTTCCCCAATACCATGCGTTCTTTTTGGAAAGAAGATCTCGCAGGGCTTTGTCTTTTTCAGCTAAATGGGGGATGAACTTGCCCACTTGATTCACCATGCCCAGAAAACTGCGCAACTCTGACACATTAGTTGGCTCTGTCATTTCTGTAATTGCCTCCGTTTTCTTCGGGTCAGGACTGATTCCTGTATCCGCTATGATGTGACCCAAGAAAGCAACCTTGCTCTGGGAGAGCTCGCATTTTTCAACATTCAGCGTTATGCCTGCTTTTTCCAGTCTTTGCAGTGTAGCATGGAGACGGGAATCGTGCTCCTGATGGTTACGTCCCCACACCAACACATCGTCAATGTGACACACCACTCCTTCGAGACCCTCGATGACCTCCGCCATCATGCGCTGAAAGTGTTCGGGCGCTGAGTTGATCCCAAACGGTAGGCGGTTAAAGTGGAACCGCCCAAAGGGTGTGATGAAGGTGGTGAGTTTGGCAGACTCATCGGACAGGGGAATCTGCCAGAAGCCCATGTTGGCATCCAGTTTGCTAAACACTTTGGCTCCTGCGAGCATTCCGAGACTTTGTTCAACCGATGGCAGCACATATTTTTCCCTGCACACATACTCATTTAGTCCGGTAAAGTCTACGCAAAGTCTTAGCCTAGGGCTGTTTTTCTTTGGAACAACAACCATGCCGGCACACCAATCCGTTGGTTCCTCAACTCGGGTAATGACACCAAGCTCTTCCATTCGTTGGAGTTCCTCTTTTACCCTTCCCATCAGAGGCAGAGGAAGCCTTCGCGGAGTTTTGAGTGAGTACGGCACAGCATTCGGTTTGAGTTTAATGTGATAGGCCCGCTGCACTTTCCCTAGACCATTGCAAAGTTTAGGGTAAGTAGTCTTCAGAGTGTCCATTGAAACCGCGTCAACTCGCACCAGCAGGCCAAGAGCTGTAATGGCGGGCAGGCCTAGCAGTGGAGTGCTCAGGTTTCTTACAACATAGACCTTCTCTGTTGTCTGTTTCGCTCCGTAGTTGAGCTGTAGCTTTGTAAAACCTGCAACGTCCAGTGGTGTTTTTCCAGGGCCTAACAAAGGTTTTTCTGGCTGCTGGAGAACTGGTCTGTGTTCGTTAGCAAAAATCTTTGATAAGTCCGAGTCAGCTATTACAGTCACATCTGCTCCAGTATCCAGTTTGAAAGTGATTTTTGCATCTTTCACTTGTATGTTGGCTGTCCACGCCTGGCCGTCACTGGAAACTGAGCCTAGGAAGAAACCTTGCTCCTCTTCCTCCACAATACTTTGCACTGTCTTGCTTTGTCTGCAGACTCGCTGGTAGTGACCTTTTTTTCCACATAAATGACATTTTGCATCATTTGCTGGGCACTCAGGTTTCGGATGTGGAGAGCCTCCGCACTTGTAGCATTTGTTACTTTGTCTCTTGCTATATTGCTGTTGTGTTTTGACAGTTTTATTTTTGAACATGTTGAACTTTGTTTTGTCGTGCTTTTGTATCACTCTGTCAACTGTTTTCGCATTTACATGCATTACATTTGTTTCACTTCTCAAAGCTGACTGTTGCTTTTTGATTTCTTCTGACTGCCTGGCCATATTTATAGCTTTATCCAAGTCCAAGTCTTTTTCCATCTGCATGCGCTCAGACAGCCTCGTGTCGGCCAAGCCCACTACTATTCTGTCTCTTATCAGCTCATCGTGGAGCGGTCCGTAGTTACAGTGCTCTGCTAATGCATGCAAGGCAGTCACGAATGCATCAACAGTCTCATTCGGCTCTTGTTTGCGCATATTAAAACGTGCGCGCTCATAAACAACATTTTTCCTGACAATGAAAAAGTTGTGGAAGCTATCTCTCACTTTAGCATAGTCCCGTTGGTCTACATCACTTAACTTTAGTCCTCTCAGGACGTCATCCGCTTCGTCTCCCATACAATATATGAGAGTGTTCACTTGATTTTCCTCCGAGCTCGCAGACAGATTACTTGCCTGACGGAATCTCTCGAAGCGACGGACCCATCTTGTCCATTCGTGTGGTTTGGAAAAATCAAAGGGCTCCGGTGGTTGGATGCTAAACGTAGCGCTGGGAGTGCTAGCCGCGGTGCTAACTCCTGCCCTCGGACGATCGTCTACGTCGTCATTCGGCATTTTGTTTCCACCTTCCCCTTCTCCTCACACTCGGCAGATGTATGGAGTCTTACGAGTCACACAGCACTTCTGACACCATGTGTGATTCTTACTCTGAATCTGAATAAGTACGCGGGACCACTGTGTGCGGTAAGACCATCTCTTTTACTTCCTGTATTACCATCTACCGGCATGCATTGCCAGTGCGTAACACGTAATTACACAATCAAACAGTGAACACATACTGCCCATACAACAAATGTACCAGAGACAATTATGAATACACCACACTTAAAGGTCAACTTAATGATTCATTGCTAGAAAACTGAAATCCTTGTAATTTAGAAACTATGCTTCTTACAAGTGGTGTGTATTGTCAGCATGTAAAAAATTATCATGTTACATTTGACCTCTGATTTCACTTTTATGTTGTACATCTGCCTAAAATGTGTTACATTATTAAATAATTAATCCATTTAAAAAAAAAAAAAAAAGAATAATTCTACTCAAAAATTATATTTAAAAGTATAAAATGGATTTCAAACAGGGCAAATAAGAAAAGCCTGTACATTGCATATGTTTCCATTGCACTACAAACTTCCTAAAGTGCATTTAAAAGGTGGAAAAAACAGAATGACTTTACAGAAAATACAATACTATTCCCTCCCTATTTGCGCACTTCTTGTGTTAAATATTAGTGAGGGTTGTCAGAGCATAGGTCGGGGTCGGCACTCGGGCTAGGTATCAGTGTTGGTCAAATTACTTGAAAAAAGTAATTAGTAACTAATTAATGATTACTTCCTGAAAAAAGTAATCCCATTACTTTACTGATTACTTATTTTCAAAAGTAATTCGTTACTTAGTTACTTTTCAAAACAGGATTTACACCCTAAATAAGTAATAAAGCAATAGATCTTTCAGCCCAATTCTACTGTTTCTGCATAATCCATCATATAAAATGTAATAAAATGAAAAAAATCTCTTTTTAAAACTGGTTTTATCAGTTTTAATCTTTTAACTTTATGCATCAAGCAAACATTAAATTATATACAGCATTCTCTGACTGGAAGAAATTTGTTTAACTTTTAAACCTATTCTCTACACTTTCTAGCACATAAAATATAATAGTTTTTTGTGTTTGCACTCACTCTTTCAAATAGATGCAAGCAAAACACAGCAGAAAATAAATAAAATCAAAGACTCAGCGGTCCTGTTGCTCTATTTTCACCTGTATAGCAGGAGTGGGGCAGGCGGAGGTTTACCCTGGTGCAGGTGTGTCGCGGTGGTCAATGGAAGGATACGGCAGTTTCTCTGTGAATTTCACTTTCCAGCGGCAGCGTATTTGGTGCTTGCTCGGAAGTTCAGGAGTTTTTTCGATGGAAAAAGAAGTTTTCTTCCCACGCAGTGAACAGCGGACGCTAATGTTTTTGTCACTTTTTACAGAATCAAACTCAAAGTAAGGTCAGTACTTCCACGCTTTAAACGCTGCACGCTCATACTCTGTCGCACTTGTTATATGATCCATTTTTGATCTGCACACAGCTGTTGCCACGAACGTCGCACTCGCTTACGTCACTGTCATGAGACACTCTCGCAAAAAAATCGCGATTAGTTAGTAACGTAGTAACATAGAGTTCTTACGTGAAAGTAACAGTAATGTAATTACCTAATAGTAATCCCTTACTTTACTCGTTACTTGAAAAAAGTAATTGGATTACAGTAACACATTACTTGTAACACGTTACTGCCCATCTCTGCTAGGTATAATACTTGTGGAAATTTTCTATATTAATATTTAAATGTTGTTTTTTATCATTTGCAGTCATGCTAAGGTGATGCCTGTAGCTGGATTTACGACCACTGCATAAGGGGATTAGTGCAATCTTTCACGAATTGGTTACACTTTTTTGCCTGTTTTCCCTTCATCTCCAAAAACAAACAAAATAAGAAAGAAAAAAAAACAGAAGTATATACTGTGCACACTGTCTTGACCCAATGACCTGCCTGGTATACTGAAATCAGGACAAAGCTACAATAAATCTAATAATAGTAATGATATATACTTTATTGATCCCTGTGGGGAAATTACTTGCTTTTCTCTGCATTTGACCCATTCACTCAGTGAAGCAGTGGGCAGCCACTAAGCAGGCGCCCGGGGAGCAGTGTGTAGGGACGGGACCTTGCTCAAGGGTACCTATTCAGTGGATTCGAAACCCCGACCTTGGGGCGACCACTCTAACTACTGAGCTATCCCTGCCCTAAAACAGGGGGCACCTGGATTTGAACCAGGGACCTCTTGATCTGCAGTCAAATGCTCTACCACTGAGCTATACCCCACAATCCCTATTTATTATTCTATATTGAGATTGAACACATGTTAGATTGCATTTGTATTACTGACAGGTTGGGTGATGATGTGGAAGCAGAAGCTATTGTATATACTGCATACAATATTACAATATTGCATATATGTAGTGCATCAGAGGAAGGAAAAAAAAAGGGAAAGAACAGCAATCGCTTTTACATACTGGAAAAAAGTTTGGTTGAACACTGGTATTGTCTCTATTCAAAAATCGCCTTTAGCTTTAATAGAAAACATAAAGCAAACATCTGCCGGCTCACAAAATCTGATTTCCACTCACTGGTTATGAAGCACCGCTGAGGCAGCGAGTCTGCTCGACGCAGCAGGTAAGTCCTGGAAGTGTGCTATTTCTGGCTTTGGATGACAGCTGTTCATGTTCACAAACACTGGCTGGATTGAGGTAGAGCACATACGGTATGTCGTGATTTGAGCGATATCCCAGTCTAATGTTCATCTGCAATCTGAATAATGTTGTTCTAATCCTGCAGAGAGAGTCACTGTGGGTGGCTGGGAAGCCATGACCATCAATTCTTCACCGCTGACAAGGTTTCCATTTCCAGGTTGATGGCTTTACCAACCCAGTGTGAACATTCTGCACTTTCAATTTGTCTGAGGTTTACAGCATGTGAGTGGAAACGCACACACTGAATATGCAATGACAGATGCAGCGAAAAGATTACAGTCGCGCTGTCAAAACAGTCACAGCAGTCCGAACTTTTCAAAACTGAGCTGCGAGCTACTTTTGTACAAATGAACATTTTGACTCATGAAATATGAACTGTAAGAAATGCATTTCTTCTCAACATTATCACAGAGTTCCATATTTATGCATTTTTTATGAGTGATCCTTGTTTAAAGATTTGCTGGGGAACGCATCAGAAGCAAATTATTGGTGACAGCGGTCATGCTGTTAAGTCCTTGAGCACCTGAAACGACTAAATAAAAATAGATAAATAAATAAAAACAAATAAATCACTCGGAAAATATACAATTAAATGCACCAAAATTAATAGTACATGTAAATTTACATGAAGACTAAATCGTTCATAAGATGTGACAAATTCTTGCATTTGTTCAAATTTGCTTCAGTATTCTTTAACCCTTTCATTTTTAATTGTGCTAATAGACCACTCTGCATTGAATCATACTTGTTATTAATCTCTGTCTCTCTTCCACAGCATGTCTTCTATCCTGTCTTCCTTCTCTCACCCCAACCGGTCGCAGCAGGTGGCCCCGCCCCTCCCTGATCCTGGTTCTTCCTGTTAAAAGGGAGTTTTTCCTTCCCACTGTCGCCAAAGTGCTTGTTTATAGGGGATCATATGATTGTTGGGTTTTTCTCTAGGTATTATTGTAGGGTCTACCTTACAATATAAAGAGCCTTGAGGTGACTGTTGTTGTGGTTTGGTGCTATATAAATAAAATTGATTTGAACTGAAGTCTCCTATCCATATATTTATTAATTTTGCGTTTCTCTTTGATTGTGTATTCAGAGTTTGTCTGAAAGTGTAGCTGAAATGATTGTATGGTATTATAATAGCTTTTATAGTTTTATCAAGCTCTTTCTGAGTATGCATGCACCTGATCTCGCGACAAACTTCCAGCTCCCATCTTCCCTACAAACCCCTAATTCTGGGATTGACAGCTAAGGCCTGTGGGAAGTGCGATGAATAATTTGTAGGCAAAAAGAGCTGCAGGCGGGTGGAAAATTCTTAGCCAAAAGTAACAAAATGGTGGAGTCAACAGCTTCATGAACTATTTATCTTTCTGGAACCGATATGTCCTTCTTCAGTCTCTTTCTGTACTCCTCCACTCCATCCACCTTACTTGTCAAAGCCTGCAGCAGTCCAGGCTTTATTGAAACTTTGATTCAGTTTCCCAAGTTGTCACTTTCTAAGGACTATGTGCAATAAAGTAGACAGGTTATTGGGGAGAAGAACAGAGAAGGGGACTAATGAAAAAAGAAGCTTTTACTGGAAAGAAAAAAGCAAAGAAACTGCACACCCCAGTGTGATCTGAGGTTGGAAGAAACACAAGAGCTGACAATGATCAATAACATTAATATTGGCTGCCGCAGACAGCCTGCTTCGGGCAGATTAACTATCTCCTGGTGAGAAAGACAACAGACAACAGTGACAGAGTAAAGCTATTGTTTTATATTTTGCCTTGAAAATACTTTTATGGGCTTGTGATTTGAAAGGGGGATCCCACCTTTCAATATTTAAACTTGACATATTTTTATATGAAACCATCTAGTTCAAACAGTTCACATATTGACACACAGAAAAGCTCGACTTGACTTACAGCTTCCTCTTGGAATACTGCAGGGAGAGTGCAATGACTATTCTGGCTAGCTTAGCCCCATTGGTCAGTAAAACTCCAACCTGCCTGTCAGGGCATATTACTGTGTATTACCCCCATAGGCACAGGTGTAAAAATCCAGCTCCAAGCCATACAGCCTGTCTTCACAAACATTTGAGAAAGGATGGGTTGTTCTATAGAGCTCTCTGACTTCAAATGTAGGCAGTTCATGTCATTTTTCCCTCCTGGATATTCCACAATCAACTGTAAGTGGTAATTTTGGAAAGTGAAAGTGTTTAGCAACCACAAGGTTCAAGGTTCTTTATTCGTCACATGCATAGTTATACAAGTATAGCACACAGTGAAATGTAGCCTGACACGCTCCTCGACATGTGCAAAAATGGGGGGGGGGTGTAGAGGAAGAACATATATATATATTTATATTTATATATATATATATATATATATATATGTATATATACATACAGTATATACATTGGGTGAATGTGTAGTAGTAGCAGCAAGCAGGTGAATTCTGTACATTAATATGAATAGACATCTGACTATTTTACAGGATAGACAATATAAACATATTTAAAATTAAAGGAATTGAAATGTACATTGTGCCTTGGTTTAGTGTCTGGAAGAGCCCTGTCTCAGTCAATTATAGATGATGTGAGAGGGCGGGTGTGTGTGTTTAGGGCACGGATGGCTTGGGGATAGAAGCTCCTCTTGAGTCTCTCTGTCCTTGCCCGGAAGATGCGGAACCTTCTACCAGATTGCAGAAGTTGGAACAGTTTGTTGCCAGGATGGGACGGGTCCTTCAGTATCTGCGCTGCTCTAGTTCGGCATCTCCTGGTGTAGGTGTCCTGAAGCGGGGGGAGAGCAATCCTGCAGCAGCGTTCTGCTGTACGGATCACTCTCTGGAGAGCTTTTTGGTCCTTCACACAGCTGTTCCCGAACCACGATGTCATGTTCTGTGTGAGGATGCTCTCCACAGCGCCTGTATAGAAAATCCTGAGGATCTTTGGAGAGACCCTGAACTTCCTCAGTTGTCGTAGGTGATACAGGCGCTGCCTAGCCTTTTTGGTCTGGACCTGAATGTGGGCAGCCCATGTCAGGTCTGAGGAGATGTGGACACCAAGATACTTGAAGGACTGCACCCTCTCCACTGGAGCTCCATTGATGATAATGGGCTTGTAGTCTCTGTGCTGACCCCTTCTGAAGTGCACCACCAGCTCCTTGGTCTTGCTGACGTTCAGCTGGAGGTGGTTGTCCTGGCACCACGATGCCAGATTCTTCACTTCATCCATGTAGGCCGCCTCATCGTTGTTGGAGATGGCACCCAACACCACTGTGTCGTCAGCAAACTTCACAATGGTGTTGGAGCCATGGGTGGCCACACAGTCTGAAGTGTAGAGGGAGTAGAGCAGTGGCGAGAGGACACATCCCTGAGGTGCTCCTGTGTTGATGGTGATGCTGTTGGAGAAGCACCTGCCCACCCTCACCACCTGAGTTCTGCCAGTGAGGAAGTCCAACACCCATGCACACAGACGGCTGTTAAGTCCCAGATCCCTGAGCTTCGTGAACAGTCTGCAGGGCACTATTGTGTTAAACGCTGAACTGTAATCAACAAACAGCATTCGCACATAGTTACCCTGTTTCTTGTCCACATGGCTGAGAGTGGTGTGTAGGACGTGGGCGATGGCATCCTCTGTGGATCTGTTGGCGAACTGCAGCTCACAACAGCTCAGCTCAGACCGCCTAAAGTCACAGAGGTTTGCAGAGAGATGAGTCAATGACTAAAGACTTCCAAACCTCTTCTTGAGTTAAAATCAGCACAATAAGTGTTTACAGGGAGCTTCCCTCCATGGGTTTCTTGTCAGATCTACTTGTCTGTCTGTGTCAAGCTAATCATTTTGACCTGGAATCCTCCCCTGTAAAACAGACTCCATCAGCTCACCTGCCTACTCACGCTCTGTGTATCTGATATTCCTTTGCTGGTGTTGTTCATGGATCATCATAATTAGTGTTTGCATTGGAGTACATTGGGTGGGTCGGGCTTTTGAATGAGATCAGAGACAGTTTTAGAGTCTTACATGTCTTGCTCCTACAGTTTAGTTTTGGGTATAGAGTATAGCCAAAGTTAGTCAGAGCAGAGAAACCTCTGACCCATGTTGTAAGGGACAGGGTTAGGGTTATGACCTCGGTTGGGTTTACAGCTAGGGTTATAGTTATGTCAGATTTACACAGACAGCTAGTTTCACTGTATGAATCCATTAATTGCCTGTTTGTACCCAAAGGAGCCGCTTAATAGCAGGCTGCACTGACCATGTTGGATCACTTGAGAGCTTAAAAGCTAAGCTGGGTAGGGCCTGGTTAGTACTTGGATGGGAGACCCCATCTGATTGTCAACTGTCTTTTTTATATATATATATATATATAAAGAAAGTCATACATGTCTTGTTTTTAAAGTTCAGAGTTGGCATCAGTGTTAACTCTTTATTCACAGCAGTGGATCCTCTGACCCATGAGGTTACAGCTAGGGTTAAAGTTGGAGCACATTGGGAGGGTTGAGTTTCTGAGTGAGAGCAGAGATGGCCCAGTGTACCATTTGAGTCAATAAAATGCCAGTCTTTGCTCGACAGAGCAGCTTATGGCCAGATTACCCTGACCACCAAGTAAAGCAGGGTAAGCTCTGGTCATTTTGGATGCGAAAATTGAAATAACAAGCTCCTTTTGTTTTTTTTCTGAAAGCCACACATAACTTGTTCTTAAAGTTCAGTGCTAGTTTAGAGTTAATTCTTTAATCAGAGCAGAGAAACCTCTAACCTGTGGGGTTAGGGCTAAGAAAGCTAATGAAATTTTGACAGCAACCTTCAGTCCAACCCAGTGCAAGAAACGTGTAAAAAAGTAAACTTTTATTAAAACTGATACACAATCACTTATTCCATCAGTTCCCTTTAAATCCCCATGTGAATAATCTATAAATGGTGTGAAGTTGACCACCTGTGTGTCTTTTCAGAATGTCAGAAAGCCATCCTTCCAGCTCACCACATAAACCTCTCTTTCCATGTACAACATGCCTGCCTCTTACTGATGACCCATCTCAAGCTTTTAACAAGAGCGAGGCGATACACTGAGAAAGTTGACCCACAGTTATAAAGAGTCACTTCTATGATTTTCTCTAAAGGGTAAGTACTGCACCATAACTGGCATGGCTCTACTGTGAGTGCTCTTTTGCTCTAAACGCTCTCTTCTCTGCCACTTGGACTGTCCGACGGTTGAACCCATCGCGTAGGCCAGCGGAGGAGACAGGAAGTTCGTGTCGCTCTAGCACATTATATTTTATTTAACAACGGGCGATTAAACATTAAATGTTCTCAAAACCTTTTTCTGTCACGTGACGGTGAAATGGTTGAAAGGAGACTACCATCGGCAATGGTGTCAAGCTATCAAGTAGTGCTCATGAAGCAGTTCACCTTGACTTCCTGTCCAAAATATTGCTGCTCTGTATTGCCAGAGTGGTCCCAGAGACACTACTCTGAGCCAACTGAACATTTCTTTCAGGTGCTTTTAACTTGAACTAGTTATCATGGACTGTTGCTTTAAAACACTGGAAATTTTTTTGTGAAATAATTGGGCACTTGAAAAATAAAACGAGTCAGAAATGGGACACAGAATTAATTCAGACAGGCAATAACTCCATCTTGCCAGCCCTCACCAGGTGATGGTTTTGATAGCACACTTCTACATATCCATTTGGCCACTGTGTATGAGCATATATGCTATTTGAGCTGATTATACCTGCCCACTTGCACCTTTACAAGTCACTGCAGCCCACCTTCACCTGAGCTCCTTCTTCTATCCCGTGTGTGAATTAATCAGTGTCACATGTTGTACAATATATTGTCACTGATGCTGGATCACTTCTGTGCTCGGGGTCTTTATGCCTCCCACTTTCCATGTCCCTGCCTACTGCATTTCACACACAGGAGTGTGTCAAAATAGAGCCATACCACCAAATTTACATTAAATGAGATGTAAATATCAGGTCCTAACTACACTAAATAAATGGAAAATCCTAAAACATCTTTATAAAGGGAGGATAAATATTATTAGTTGGCAGAACTCCCTTCAAATCACGAATTACTACATTGATTTATGCTAGGTTGAATGCTACAGCTCCACATCATTGAGTTACGGCTTTCTTACCCTTTTCTTTAAAAATCTGATTATGTCTGGCTACCTGTGAGCAGATGTGGAACATGCATGCGGTTGTAGGTGCTCCGAATGAAATGTGAAGGTGAGCCAGCAGGGAGCCGGTGTTAGAATAAGCAGGATTGATGAGCTCACAGCAGACGACCACTGATCCATCATCGGCTTGTCTGAATCGAGTCCACGGGTTATTCAGTATGAAGTATACCCGCTATATAGTGCCCTTTAGAAATCTGTGCTGCACAGACGGCCACTGCAGAGAGGATATTGTTATAGGTGCACGGCTTCACAGGAACAGTACACATGCACGCCGTGCACTGTTGCCGAGCAGACCTGTACAGGTGGCTAATTTAGGAACAAGGATGGACTAGCACAGTGGTCCTGGGAGGGATTTTGTTGAATGCTGTGAATCAGACAGTCCAGCTGTGTGCCTCTAGACCACTGCAACAAGACAGATGCATCTCACATTTACATTTTCGGTGTTTGACGCTAGGCTTTTAACACATCTGGGATAAAACCATCACACATCAAGTATTTTGTTTGTGCAGACAGATGGGCGGCCGGTGCAACGAAAAAGTCTCCTAAAATGTTCGGGTGCTTTAAATAAAACACTTCAAACACCGAAGACACCAAAACCCGAACGCTGTTTTAAGAGGAACGGCAAGCAGGGACCTTCGTTTTCTTTTATTCAACCATAGATTTGATTTCTCAATTATTTATCGGTGGAAATGGAAGAAACGCATTTTACCTGAGGTTGTTGGAGAGCATTCTGTGACTGTGTTGACAAAGTCGCCTGCTACACTTTCAATGCACTGCAATTCTATCATGTGTTGCCACTAAAATTCAGTAAGTGATTTAGTTTGGGGCTTTAAATCTACTTCCATAGACCCTGGCGGCACATGCAAGGCCTTTTAGTTCAGGGTTGAAGTTGAGGAAAATAAATTACCTGCAACAGACATCTGACATATCAACAGGACACTTTTGTTTGTTTTGAATCAGTGATCAGGTGATGAGACTGACAATAAAGAATTCAAAAAATCCCCCCAAAACAGCCCTTTATTCAAACATTGTCCTAAATTTAAAAAAATATATTCAACATGGAGACGTCATTGAGTTTGTGTAATCTTTCTAAATATAAACTTGTTACATTTACATCAAGTAATGTAAGTTACATTTGTTTCCAACAGCATAATGGTGTCATTGATCCCCGATGGCATTAAGAGATTAAAAGGTTCCCCGTCCTCTCCGTGTTGTTGACAAGCGTTGTAACGCATTACAGTCATTAGCATTAAGCTGGCTCATCAATAAGCACTTGGCTGAGCCATCAGTCTTCCTTGGACGTAGCCCTGGGGACCCCGCCAATGGTCCCTGCCAGCTTAGAGACTGGCCACAGGGGTACCCTTGATGTGTCGGTCACTGCGCAAACACACAAACGCGCACCTGACCTGACAGCAGAGTTTCAAGTGTCACTGCGAGCTTCTGTTTGTTGAAGTTCTTTGTCGGTTGCTTATGTTGTGTCAGTGTAACTACTTGTGCTTGTCAAGCATGTTGGTGTTTGTCATCTTGTATTGTGTTGACTTGATGATAGAGTCCTTGTGCGTGCGTGTGTGTGGGGAAGGAGGGGGAAAAAAAAGGCAAGTAGTCTCTCAAAGTTAGTGTTTTTGGTGTATCCGTCAACTTTAGTAATGTCTCTTACAGTATTTTTGTTCTATATGCCATGTTGGTGATACTGTGCGAGTGTGACTCTGTCGAGTATGGCGGTGTCGGTGTCAGTGTCAGTCAGTGTGAGACTACGTGGTGTCAGTCTGACAGCCAGACGTAGTCTGATGCGATTGTGTGCAACAGTGAATGACAATGTCTCCACTCAGAAACCAGTGTGCAGTCTTTTGAGAGGGGGATGCGAAAAGAAAAGAAACACCAAAGATGAGAAAAGAAGGATAACGCAACAGGAGGGAGGGTGCTACAGTTCATCGTGTAAGGGCTCTCCCTCCACGTGGTCCAGAGCTCCCATCAGCAGCAGGGCTCCCGTGGCGCTGTCTCTGACGAAGAGAATGAAGGGGTGATCGGCATAGAACAATTTAGGCCGATCAATGTGTTCCTCCTGTAGGTCAGCATCTTCTTTCCCTGCCTGAGCAGCCAGCTCCAGGGTAGCCCAGTGGAGGACGCCACCAAGGTGAAGCTTTCCTTTGCTCTTGGCTGACACCCCAGAGAAGTCAGCCAACTTCTGGTCCCAGGCATCGGTCAAACCTAAAGTAACCAACTGTTTCTGCAATTGGAGGGAAAGAAAAGATGATAAGACTTCATGGCTGCCTTGAGTAAGTTCTCAAACAAGTTCTCAAAGCTTGGTGCCATCGTAGATAAACACGCTCTCCAAGTGCAGCTGCCAGGACGCTGATCAATTATGCACGCGAGGGGACCAAACAAGGAGCAGGAGGGAAAGCAGATTTTAAAATTTCATGATGCTGACATTCAGAAGTTTGGGACGAGCGGTGCCCTAACCAAACCCTGCAATATGATTAACTTGCACATAAAGATGTGCTTAAAAACACTCAATGAGTAACTTTTCACAAGCAGCATTTTCTTTACTTACCATAATATTTATCTACTTTATATACCCAAAAATTTGAGATAGAAAAGAGGCTGACAGTTGCCCTTGTTGTGAGCTGGCAGAACAAAGTGGACGACAGGCAGAGAGGAGACGGAAGGAGGATGCAGAGGATGAATAATTTAAGAGTGATGCCCCGTGACCTCGGCACCTCCTTTGTTTTGCCTCTGATATGAATTCCACAGAAAGTCGTCGCCATGACAGGTAGTTTATCCTCCCATGGCAGAGGGCCACTCACAGTGACAGGCTTCTGCAAGGGCCAGATGAGAGCATGTGTGGGTGTGGACGTGGGGCTGTACGGACTCATCTGTGCGGATGCGCGCGAGGCCACGGCTACAGAATATCTGCAGGGGAAGATGGGTGGGTGACGGTACTGTTTTCCGGCATTCTTTAAACTTTAGCTGACAAAACTCCTTACTGGAAACGTCTTTTACTAGCAGACAACAACTAAGATCTTCCGGCTGTTCTGTGGGTGCTCCCTCGCTGAACCAAAACCACACTGTTTTTGCTCACGTCTTAAAACCACAGACTAATAGAAAACTGCAATAAACCATGTAGAACATCTGCTTTTCGTTTAAAAGCTAAGATGTGCATGCTCGAAAAAAAAACATCACCCCGATCATCACAGGTTAAACCTAAACACAAAACAAGTGCATGTATATACAGTTGTAGGCATCTGTCACTCCCATTCCAGTGTTTTCATGCATTTGTGTCCACAGAGAACGAGCACCACCTCCTTCTCTAATGCACTTCTATTGTCCTCATCCATTATTCCTCTACTCTTCTCTCACCCCCACCCACCCCACACGGTTCCACTACATCACTGTCTTCCTCTGCAGCTCTGACACTCGCCCAGCGTCTCCATACCTCATCTGGCCCACGTGCCTCCATGTTATCCCATTCTTTTTCTAACTCGATCCTTCTCCTTTTTCTTGGGCAGGCCTACTCACCCTGCTTTACAATGTTCTTGCAAACTGTCAGTCTCCATCGGAGATCATTTCAATTTTCTTCCTCCCCTAAGTTACTTAACAAGAAACTACCTGGCATCTCTCTCTGTCACTCACGACACATTCTTTCCACCTATGTGCACAATTGTGGACATATGTATGTATGTATACATATACACACACACACACACATTTTTTTTATATATATATATATATATATATATATATATATATATATATATATATATATATATATATATATATATATATATATATATATATATATATATATATATACATATACATATACATATACATATACATACACACACACACACACACACATACATATACACATATATATACAGTGGGGCAAAAAAGTATTTAGTCAGCCACCGATTGTGCAAGTTCCCCCACTTAAAATGATGACAGAGGTCAGTAATTTGCACCAGAGGTACACTTCAACTGTGAGAGACAGAATGTGAAAAAAAATCCATGAATCCACATGGTAGGATTTGTAAAGAATTTATTCGTAAATTAGGGTGGAAAATAAGTATTTGGTCACCTCAAACATGGAAAATCTCTGGCTCTCACAGACCTGTAACGTCTTCTGTAAGACGCTTTTCTGTCCCCCACTCGTTACCTGTATGAATGGCACCTGTTTGAACTCATCATCTGTATAAAAGACACCTGTCCACAGCCTCAAACAGTTAGACTCCAAACTCCGCCATGGCCAAGACCAAAGAGCTTTCGAAGGACACCAGGAAAAGTATTGTAGACCTGCACCAGACTGGGAAGAGTGAATCTACAATAGGCAAGCAGCTTGGTGTGGAAAAAATCAACTGTGGGAGCAATCATCAGAAAATGGAAGACATACAAG